>NC_090439.1:184425880-186825880 GCF_031143425.1 Pleurodeles waltl | reverse complement strand
TAACCACTGAGGTTCTGATTAGCAGAGCCTCAGTGAGACAGTTAGTCATCACACAGGGAACACATACAGCGCACACTTATGAGCACTGGGGCCCTGGCTGGCAGGGTCCCAGTGACACATACACTAAAACAACATATATACAGTGAAATATGGGGGTAACATGCGAGGCAAGATGGTACTTTCCTACACAACCCCCCTCAAATGAAGGACAATAAGACTAGCCATAACCTGATGAGTCTTCGTTGTCTAAGTGGAAATATCTGGAGAGTCCATCTGCATTGGAGTGGGTACTCCCAGGTCTATGTTCCACTGTATAGTCCATTCCCTGTTGAGATATGGACCACCTCAACAATTTAGGGTTTTAACCTTTCATTTGTTTTAGCCAAAGTAGAGGTTTGTAGTGTGTCTGAACAATGAAGTGAGTGCCAATAAGGTATAGCTGTAGGAAAGTACCATCTTGCCTGGCATGTTACCCCCATTTTTCACTGTATATATGTTGTTTTAGTTGTATGTGTCACTGGGACCCTGGTAACCCAGGGCCCCAGTGCTCATAAGTGTGCCTGAATGTGTTACCTGTGTAGTGACTAACTGTCTCACTGAGGCTCTGCTAATCAGAACCTCAGTGGTTATGCTCTCTCATTTCTTTCCAAATTGTCACTGACAGGCTAGTGACCATTTTTACCAATTTACATTGGCTTACTGGAACACCCTTATAATTCCCTAGTATATGGTACTAAGGTACCCAGGGTATTGGGGTTCCAGGAGATCCCTATGGGCTGCAGCATTTCTTTTGCCACCCATAGGGAGCTCTGACAATTCTTACACAGGCCTGCCACTGCAGCCTGAGTGAAATAACGTCCACGTTATTTCACAGCCATTTTACACTGCACTTAAGTAACTTATAAGTCACCTATATGTCTAACCTTTACCTGGTAAAGGTTAGGTGCAAAGTTACTTAGTGTGAGGGCACCCTGGCACTAGCCAAGGTGCCCCCACATTGTTCAGAGCCAATTCACTGAACTTTGTGTGTGCGGGGACACCATTACACGCGTGCACTACATATAGGTCACTACCTATATGTAGCTTCACCATGGTAACTCCGAATATGGCCATGTAACATGTCTATGATCATGGAATTGCCCCCTCTATGCCATCCTGGCATTGTTGGTACAATTCCATGATCCCAGTGGTCTGTAGCACAGACCCTGGTACTGCCAGACTGCCCTTCCTGGGGTTTCTCTGCAGCTGCTGCTGCTGCCAACCCCTCAGACAGGCAGCTGCCCTCCTGGGGTCCAGCCAGGCCTGGCCCAGGATGGCAGAACAAAGAACTTCCTCTGAGAGAGGGTGTGACACCCTCTCCCTTTGGAAAATGGTGTGAAGGCAGGGGAGGAGTAGCCTCCCCCAGCCTCTGGAAATGCTTTGTTGGGCACAGATGTGCCCAATTCCGCATAAGCCAGTCTACACCGGTTCAGGGACCCCTTAGCCCCTGCTCTGGCGCGAAACTGGACAAAGGAAAGGGGAGTGACCACTCCCCTGACCTGCACCTCCCCTGGGAGGTGTCCAGAGCTCCTCCAGTGTGCTCCAGACCTCTGCCATCTTGGAAACAGAGGTGCTGCTGGCACACTGGACTGCTCTGAGTGGCCAGTGCCACCAGGTGACGTCAGAGACTCCTTGTGATAGGCTCCTTCAGGTGTTAGTAGCCTTTCCTCTCTCCTAGGTAGCCAAACCCTCTTTTCTGGCTATTTAGGGTCTCTGTCTCTGGGGAAACTTTAGATAACGAATGCATGAGCTCAGCCGAGTTCCTCTGCATCTCCCTCTTCACCTTCTGATAAGGAATCGACCGCTGACCGCGCTGGAAGCCTGCAAACCTGCAACATAGTAGCAAAGACGACTACTGCAACTCTGTAACGCTGATCCTGCCGCCTTCTCGACTGTTTTCCTGCTTGTGCATGCTGTGGGGGTAGCCTGCCTCCTCTCTGCACCAGAAGCTCCGAAGAAATCTCCCGTGGGTCGACGGAATCTTCCCCCTGCAACCGCAGGCACCAAAAAGCTGCATTACCGGTCCCTTGGGTCTCCTCTCAGCACGACGAGCGAGGTCCCTCGAATCCAGCGACGCTGTCCAAGTGACCCCCACAGTCCAGTGACTCTTCAGCCCAAGTTTGGTGGAGGTAAGTCCTTGCCTCACCTCGCTGGGCTGCATTGCTGGGAACCGCGACTTTGCAAGCTACTCCGGCCCCTGTACACTTCCGGCGGAAATCCTTTGTGCACAGCCAAGCCTGGGTCCACGGCACTCTAACCTGCATTGCACGACTTTCTAAGTTGGTCTCCGGCGACGTGGGAATCCTTTGTGCAACTTCGGCGAGCACCATTTCACGCATCCTCGTAGTGCCTGTTTCTGGCACTTCTCCGGGTGCTACCTGCTTCAGTGAGGGCTGTTTGTCTTGCTCGACGTCCCCTCTCTCTGCAGGTCCAATTTGCGACCTCCTGGTCCCTCCTGGGCCCCAGCAGCGTCCAAAAACGCCAAACGCACGATTTGCGTGTAGCAAGGCTTGTTGGCGTCCATCCGGCGGGAAAACACTTCTGCACGACTCTCCAAGGCGTGGGGAATTCATCCTCCAAAGGGGAAGTCTCTAGCCCTTGTCGTTCCTGCAGTATTTACAGTTCTTCAGCCTAGAAAGAGCTTCTTTGCACCAACCGCTGGCATTTCTTGGGCATCTGCCCATCTCCGAGCTGCTTGTGACTTTTGGACTTGGTCCCCTTATTCCACAGGTACCCTCAGTCAGGAATCCATCGTTGTTGCATTGCTGATTTGTGTTTTCCTTGCATTTTCCCTCTAACACGACTATTTTGTCCTTAGGGGAACTTTACTGCACTTTGCACTCACTTTTCAGGGTCTTGGGGAGGGTTATTTTGCTAACTCTCACTATTTTCTAATAGTCCCAGCGACCCTTTACAAGGTCACATAGGTTTGGGGTCCATTCGTGGTTCGCATTCCACTTCTGGAGTATATGGTTTGTGTTGCCCCTATCCCTATGTTTCCCCATTGCATCCTATTGTAACTATACATTGTTTGCACTGTTTTCTAAGACTATACTGCATATTTTTGCTATTGTGTATATATATCTTGTGTATATTTCCTATCCTCTCACTGAGGGTACACTCTAAGATACTTTGGCATATTGTCATAAAAATAAAGTACCTTTATTTTTAGTATAACTGTGTATTGTGTTTTCTTATGATATTGTGCATATGACACTAGGTGGTACTGTAGTAGCTTCACACGTCTCCTAGTTCAGCCTAAGCTGCTCTGCTAAGCTACCATTATCTATCAGCCTAAGCTGCTAGACACCCTATACACTAATAAGGGATAACTGGGCCTGGTGCAAGGTGCAAGTACCCCTTGGTACTCACTACAAGCCAGTCCAGCCTCCTACATTGGTTGTGCAGCGACGGGATAAGTGCTTTGAGACTACTTACCACTCTTGTCATTGTACTTTTCATAAGAGAAAAATATACAAAACAAGGTCAGTGTATATACACATAGCCAAAAAGTTTTGCATTTCCTCTTTTCACTCTTTTCTAAGTGCTGAAAAGTACTTCTAAACTTTCAAAAAGTTCTTAAAAGTTTAAAAAGTTTTTTTCTGTCTTTCCAAAAAGTTCTGAAAACTTTTTACTCTTTGTCTATCACTTTAACTCTCTCTAAAAATGTCTGGCACAGGCCAAAAAGTTGAACTGTCCAAACTTGCATATGATCACCTTAGCTGGAAAGGAGCAAGGAGTCTCTGCATAGAGAGAGGTTTGAGTGTAGGGAAGAATCCTTCCTTAGAACTGTTAATTAATATGCTTAGAGTACAGGATAAGGCCATAAGTGCCCAATCTGTAGAAAAAGTAGCTAATGGTTCTCAATCTGATCCAGGGACTCCCCCAGGAAAAGGTTCAGGAAAGAAACTTCTCAGCCTGCCCATTACTAGACAGTCTAGCATAGTTGGTACAGAGGTTGAATCACATCATACTGATGATGTGCTCTCACATTATGCTGGTAGCCAAGCTGTTAGGGTGCCCTTGGTAAGGGACAGGTCTCCTTCTGTTCATTCCCATCATACCTCTGTATCTAGAAATGTCCCTCCCACCCACCCTGATGACAGATTGTTAGAAAGGGAGCTCAATAGATTGAGAGTGGAGCAAACCAGACTGAAGCTCAAGAAGCAACAGCTGGATTTGGATAGACAGTCTTTAGAAATAGAGAGGGAAAGACAGAAAATGGGTTTAGATACCCATGGTGGCAGCAGCAGTATTCCCCATAGTCATCCTGCAAAAGAGCATGATTCCAGGAATCTGCATAAGATAGTTCCCCCTTACAAGGAGGGGGATGACATTAACAAGTGGTTTGCTGCACTTGAGAGGGCCTGTGCTGTACAGGATGTCCCTCAAAAGCAGTGGGCTGCTATCCTATGGCTATCATTCACTGGAAAAGGTAGGGATAGGCTCCTTACTGTAAAAGAAAATGATGCTAATAATTTCCAAGTTCTTAAGAATGCACTCCTGGATGGTTATGGCTTAACCACTGAACAGTACAGGATAAAGTTCAGAGATACCAAAAAGGAGTCTTCACAAGACTGGGTTGATTTCATTGACCAAGCAGTGAAGGCCTTGGAGGGGTGGTTACATGGCAGTAAAGTTACTGATTATGACAGCCTATATAACTTGATCCTGAGAGAGCATATTCTTAATAATTGTGTGTCTGATTTGTTGCACCAGTACTTGGTGGACTCTGATCTGACCTCTCCCCAAGAATTGGGAAAGAAGGCAGACAAATGGGTCAGAACAAGAGTGAACAGAAAAGTTCATACAGGGGGTGACAAAGATGGCAACAAAAAGAAGGATGGTAAGTCTTCTGACAAGGGTGGGGACAAATCTAAAAATGAGTCTTCATCAGGCCCACAAAAACACTCTGGTGGGGGTGGTGGGCCCAAATCCTCCTTTAATCAGAACAAGGAAAAGAAACCATGGTGCTATTTATGTAAGATAAAAGGCCATTGGACAACAGATCCCAGTTGTCCAAAGAAAGGCACCACAGCTCCTACCACTACAACCCCTACTGCTACACCTAGTGTCCCTACTAATAGCAGTGGTGGTGGGAGCAAACCTACTAATAGCCAATCCAAGGGAGTAGCTGGGCTCACTTTTGGTAATTTAGTTGGGGTTGGTCTGATTAGGGAGACCACAGAGGCTACTTTAGTCTCTGAAGGGGCTATTGACTTAGCCACTTTGGTTGCTTGCCCCCATAACTTGGATAAGTACAAGCAACTAACCCTAATAAATGGTGTTGAGGTCCAGGCCTACAGGGACACAGGTGCCAGTGTCACAATGGTGATTGAGAAACTGGTGCACCCTGAACAACACATACTTGGACACCAGTACCAAGTAACCGATGCTCACAACATAACACAAAGCCACCCCATGGCTGTTGTAAATCTCAACTGGGGGGGGTATCTGGTCCAAAGAAAGTTGTGGTAGCTTCAGATTTACCTGTAGACTGTCTATTAGGGAACGATTTGGAGACATCAGCTTGGTCAGATGTGGAGTTGGAGGCCCATGCAGCAATGCTGGGCATCCCAGGGCATATTTTTGCTTTGACAAGGGCTCAGGCCAAAAAGCAAAAAGGACAGGGAAGCTTGGATCCTGGAACAATGGACCAAGTGCTCCCTAAAGCTAGGGCTAGTAGAAGCAAACCACTTCCTACTATCCCTCCCTCTACAGTGGATTCTACTTCTGAGGAAGAAGAATTCCCTCCCTGTGCAGAACCTACACCAGAGGAGCTGGAAGCAGACACTGCTGAGCTTTTGGGTGAAGGGGGGCCTGCCAGAGAGGAGCTGAGTGTGGCACAGCAAACCTGTCCCACATTAGAGGGTCTCAGACAGCAAGCTGTCAAACAGGCTAATGGGGATGTCAGTGACTCACACAGAGTTTACTGGGAGGACAACCTCTTGTACACTGAGCATAGGGATCCTAAACCTGGAGCTGCCAGGAGATTAGTGATTCCTCAGGAGTACAGAAAGTTCCTCCTAACACTGGCACATGACATTCCCTTAGCTGGGCACCTGGGTCAAATGAAAACTTGGGACAGATTGGTACCATTGTTTCATTGGCCTAGGATGTCTGAGGACACAAAAGAATTTTGTAAGTCCTGTGAAACCTGTCAAGCCAGTGGCAAGACAGGTGGCACTCCAAAGGCACCCCTTATCCCACTGCCTGTGGTTGGGGTTCCCTTTGAAAGGGTAGGGGTTGACATAGTTGGCCCCCTTGACCCTCCTACTGCTTCAGGCAATAGGTTTATCTTGGTGGTAGTGGACCATGCCACAAGATATCCTGAAGCTATTCCTTTAAGGACCACTACAGCTCCTGCAGTGGCAAAGGCCCTCCTGGGAATATTTTCCAGGGTGGGCTTCCCAAAGGAAGTAGTATCAGACAGAGGAAGCAATTTCATGTCTGCATACTTAAAGGCCATGTGGAAGGAGTGTGGTGTAACTTACAAGTTCACAACACCCTATCATCCACAAACAAATGGACTGGTGGAGAGATTTAATAAAACTCTCAAAGGCATGATTATGGGACTCCCTGAAAAACTCCGCAGGAGATGGGATATCCTTCTACCATGCCTCCTTTTTGCCTACAGGGAGGTACCCCAGAAAGGAGTGGGCTTCAGCCCCTTTGAACTTCTTTTTGGACACCCTGTTAGGGGTCCACTCACACTTGTAAAGGAGGGTTGGGAACAACCTTTAAAAGCTCCTAAGCAGGGCATTGTGGACTATGTACTTGGCCTCAGATCAAGGATGGCTGAGTACATGAAAAAGGCCAGTAAAAACCTTCAGGCCAGCCAAGAGCTCCAGAAGCAATGGCATGATCAGAAGGCTGTTTTGGTTCAGTACCAACCAGGGCAGAAAGTGTGGGTCTTGGAGCCTGTGGCCCCAAGAGCACTCCAAGATAAATGGAGTGGACCCCACACAATTGTTGAAAAGAAGGGTGAAGTCACCTACTTGGTTGACTTAGGCACTGCCAGGAGTCCCCTTAGGGTGCTCCATGTCAACCGCCTGAAACCCTACTATGACAGGGCTGATCTCACCCTGCTCATGGCAACAGATGAGGGACAGGAAGAAAACAGTGATCCTCTACCTGATCTCTTCTCTTCCACAGAACAAGATGCTCTTGTGGAAGGAGTAGTTTTGGCTGATTGTCTTACTGCTGAGCAGAAAGATAATTGCATAAATCTCCTAGGACAATTTTCAGAACTTTTCTCCATTGTGCCAGGCACCACTTCTTGGTGTGAGCACACTATAGATACTGGAGACAGTTTACCTGTCAAAAGTAAGATCTATAGGCAGCCTGACCATGTCAGGGACTGCATAAAGCAAGAAGTTCAGAAGATGTTGGAACTAGGAGTGGTTGAGCACTCTGACAGTCCATGGGCTTCTCCTGTGGTACTGGTACCAAAACCCAATTCTAAAGATGGAAAGAAGGAAATTAGGTTTTGTGTAGACTATAGAGGTCTCAACTTGGTAACCAAAACTGATGCTCACCCTATACCCAGGGCAGATGAGCTCATAGATACACTGGCATCTGCCAAGTATCTAAGCACTTTTGATTTGACTGCAGGGTATTGGCAGATCAAATTGTCAGAAGATGCTAAATCTAAGACTGCATTTTCTACCATTGGAGGACATTACCAGTTTACAGTAATGCCTTTTGGTCTGAAAAATGCACCTGCCACTTTTCAGAGGTTGGTGAACACAGTCCTGCAAGGGCTGGAAGCTTTCAGTGCAGCATATTTGGATGATATAGCTGTCTTTAGCTCCAGCTGGGATGATCACCTGGTCCACCTTTGGAAAGTTTTGGAGGCCCTGCAAAAGGCAGGCCTCACTATCAAGGCTTCAAAGTGCCAGATAGGGCAGGGTAAGGTGGTTTATCTGGGACACCTTGTTGGTGGGGAACAGATTGCACCACTTCAGGGGAAAATCCAAACTATTATTGATTGGGTTCCCCCTACCACTCAGACTCAGGTGAGAGCCTTCCTAGGCCTCACTGGGTATTACAGGAGGTTCATTAAGAACTATGGCTCCATTGCAGCCCCTCTTAATGACCTCACATCCAAGAAAATGCCTAAAAAGGTATTATGGACAGCAAACTGTCAGAAAGCTTTTGAGGAGCTGAAGCAGGCCATGTGCTCTGCACCTGTCCTGAAAAGCCCTTGTTACTCTAAAAAATTCTATGTCCAAACTGATGCATCTGAATTAGGAGTAGGGGCAGTCCTATCACAACTTAATTCTGAGGGCCAGGATCAACCTGTTGCTTTTATTAGTAGAAGGTTGACCCCTAGAGAAAAGCGTTGGTCTGCCATTGAGAGGGAGGCCTTTTGCTGTGGTCTGGGCTCTGAAGAAGTTGAGGCCATACCTGTTTGGCACTCACTTCATTGTTCAGACAAACCTCTACTTTGGCTAAAACAAATGAAAGGTGAAAATCCTAAATTGTTGAGGTGGTCCATATCCCTACAGGGAATGGACTATACAGTGGAACATAGACCTGGGAGTAGCCACTCCAATGCAGATGGACTCTCCAGATATTTCCACTTAGACAATGAAGACTCATCAGGTAATGGCTAGTCTTATTGTCCTTCGTTTGGGGGGGGGGTTGTGTAGGAAAGTACCATCTTGCCTGGCATGTTACCCCCATTTTTCACTGTATATATGTTGTTTTAGTTGTATGTGTCACTGGGACCCTGGTATGTGTGCCTGAATGTGTTACCTGTGTAGTGACTAACTGTCTCACTGAGGCTCTGCTAATCAGAACCTCAGTGGTTATGCTCTCTCATTTCTTTCCAAATTGTCACTGACAGGCTAGTGACCATTTTTACCAATTTACATTGGCTTACTGGAACACCCTTATAATTCCCTAGTATATGGTACTAAGGTACCCAGGGTATTGGGGTTCCAGGAGATCCCTATGGGCTGCAGCATTTCTTTTGCCACCCATAGGGAGCTCTGACAATTCTTACACAGGCCTGCCACTGCAGCCTGAGTGAAATAACGTCCACGTTATTTCACAGCCATTTTACACTGCACTTAAGTAACTTATAAGTCACCTATATGTCTAACCTTTACCTGGTAAAGGTTAGGTGCAAAGTTACTTAGTGTGAGGGCACCCTGGCACTAGCCAAGGTGCCCCCACATTGTTCAGAGCCAATTCACTGAACTTTGTGAGTGCGGGGACACCATTACACGCGTGCACTACATATAGGTCACTACCTATATGTAGCTTCACCATGGTAACTCCGAATATGGCCATGTAACATGTCTATGATCATGGAATTGCCCCCTCTATGCCATCCTGGCATTGTTGGTACAATTCCATGATCCCAGTGGTCTGTAGCACAGACCCTGGTACTGCCAGACTGCCCTTCCTGGGGTTTCTCTGCAGCTGCTGCTGCTGCCAACCCCTCAGACAGGCAGCTGCCCTCCTGGGGTCCAGCCAGGCCTGGCCCAGGATGGCAGAACAAAGAACTTCCTCTGAGAGAGGGTGTGACACCCTCTCCCTTTGGAAAATGGTGTGAAGGCAGGGGAGGAGTAGCCTCCCCCAGCCTCTGGAAATGCTTTGTTGGGCACAGATGTGCCCAATTCCGCATAAGCCAGTCTACACCGGTTCAGGGACCCCTTAGCCCCTGCTCTGGCGCGAAACTGGACAAAGGAAAGGGGAGTGACCACTCCCCTGACCTGCACCTCCCCTGGGAGGTGTCCAGAGCTCCTCCAGTGTGCTCCAGACCTCTGCCATCTTGGAAACAGAGGTGCTGCTGGCACACTGGACTGCTCTGAGTGGCCAGTGCCACCAGGTGATGTCAGAGACTCCTTGTGATAGGCTTCTTCAGGTGTTAGTAGCCTTTCCTCTCTCCTAGGTAGCCAAACCCTCTTTTCTGGCTATTTAGGGTCTCTGTCTCTGGGGAAACTTTAGATAACGAATGCATGAGCTCAGCCGAGTTCCTCTGCATCTCCCTCTTCACCTTCTGATAAGGAATCAACCGCTGACCGCGCTGGAAGCCTGCACACCTGCAACATAGTAGCAAAGACGACTACTGCAACTCTGTAACGCTGATCCTGCCGCCTTCTCAACTGTTTTCCTGCTTGTGCATGCTGTGGGGGTAGCCTGCCTCCTCTCTGCACCAGAAGCTCCGAAGAAATCTCCCGTGGGTCGACGGAATCTTCCCCCTGCAACCGCAGGCACCAAAAAGCTGCATTACCGGTCCCTTGGGTCTCCTCTCAGCACGACGAGCGAGGTCCCTCGAATCCAGCGACGCTGTCCAAGTGACCCCCACAGTCCAGTGACTCTTCAGCCCAAGTTTGGTGGAGGTAAGTCCTTGCCTCACCTCGCTGGGCTGCATTGCTGGGAACCGCGACTTTGCAAGCTACTCCGGCCCCTGTACACTTCCGGCGGAAATCCTTCGTGCACAGCCAAGCCTGGGTCCACGGCACTCTAACCTGCATTGCACGACTTTCTAAGTTGGTCTCCGGCGATGTGGGACTCCTTTGTGCAACTTCGGCGAGCACCGTTTCACGCATCCTCGTAGTGCCTGTTTCTGGCACTTCTCCGGGAGCTACCTGCTTCAGTGAGGGGTCTTTGTCTTGCTCGACGTCCCCTCTCTCTGCAGGTCCAATTTGCGACCTCCTGGTCCCTCCTGGGCCCCACCAGCATCCAAAAACGCCAAACGCACGATTTGCATGTAGCAAGGCTTGTTGGCGTCCATCCGGCGGGAAAACACTTCTGCACGACTCTCCAAGGCGTGGGGGATCCATCCTCCAAAGGGGAAGTCTCTAGCCCTTGTCGTTCCTACAGTATTGACAGTTCTTCAGCCTAGAAAGAGCTTCTTTGCACCAACCGCTGGCATTTCTTGGGCATCTGCCCATCTCCGAGCTGCTTGTGACTTTTGGACTTGGTCCCCTTGTTCCACAGGTACCCTCAGTCAGGAATCCATCGTTGTTGCATTGCTGATTTGTGTTTTCCTTGCATTTTCCCTCTAACACGACTATTTTGTCCTTAGGGGAACTTTACTGCACTTTGCACTCACTTTTCAGGGTCTTGGGGAGGGTTATTTTGCTAACTCTCACTATTTTCTAATAGTCCCAGCGACCCTCTACAAGGTCACATAGGTTTGGGGTCCATTCGTGGTTCGCATTCCACTTCTGGAGTATATGGTTTGTGTTGCCCCTATCCCTATGTTTCCCCATTGCATCCTATTGTAACTATACATTGTTTGCACTGTTTTCTAAGACTATACTGCATATTTTTGCTATTGTGTATATATATCTTGTGTATATTTCCTATCCTCTCACTGAGGGTACACTCTAAGATACTTTGGCATATTGTCATAAAAATAAAGTACCTTTATTTTTAGTATAACTGTGTATTGTGTTTTCTTATGATATTGTGCATATGACACTAGGTGGTACTGTAGTAGCTTCACACGTCTCCTAGTTCAGCCTAAGCTGCTCTGCTAAGCTACCATTATCTATCAGCCTAAGCTGCTAGACACCCTATACACTAATAAGGGATAACTGGGCCTGGTGCAAGGTGCAAGTACCCCTTGGTACTCACTACAAGCCAGTCCAGCCTCCTACAATAGCCTCAACTTCTTCAGTGTCCAGATCACAGCAAAGGCCTCCCTCTCTACGGCAGGCCAACGCTTTTCTCTAGGGGTCAACCTCCTGCTGATAAAAGCAACAGGTTGATCCTGGCCCTCAGAATTGAGTTGTGATAAGACTGCCCCTACCCCTAATTCAGATGCATCAGTTTGAACAATGAATTTCTTGGAGTAACATGGGCTTTTTAGGACAGGTGCAGTGCACATGACCTGTTTCGGCTCCTCAAAAGCTTTCTGACAGCTAGCTGTCCACAACACCTTTTTAGGCATTTTCTTGGAAGAGAGATCATTAAGTGGGGCTGCAATGGAGCTATAGTTCTTAATGAACCTCCTGTAATACCCAGTGAGGCCTAAGAAGGCTCTCACCTGGGTCTGAGTTGTAGGGGGAACCCAATCCATGATTGTTTGGATTTTCCCCTGAAGTGGTGCAATCTGTTCTCCACCTACCAGGCGTCCCAGATAAACCACTTTCCCCTGCCCTATCTGGCACTTTGAAGCCTTGATAGTGAGGCCTGCCTTTTGCAGGGCCTCCAAAACGTTCCACAGGTGGACCAGGTGATCATCCCAGGTGGAGCTAAAGACAGCTATATCGTCCAGATATGCTACACTAAAAGCCTCCAACCTTTGCAGGACTTTTTTCACCAACCTCTGAAAAGTGGCAGGTGCATTTTTCAAACCAAAGGGCATTACTGTGAATTGGTAGTGCCCTCCAATAGTCGAAAATGCAGTTTTTGCTTTAGCATCCTCTGATAACTTGATCTGCCAATACCCTGCAGTCAAATTAAAGATGCTTAGATACTTGCCAGATGCCAGTGTATCTATGAGCTCATCTGCCCTGGGTATAGTGTGAGCATCAGTTTTAGTTACCTGGTTGAGACCTCTGTAATCCACACAAAAACTCATCTCTCTTTTCCCATCTTTTGAGTGAGGCTTTGGTACAAGCACCACAGGAGAGGCCCATGGGCTTTCAGAATGTTCAACCACTCCTAGTTCAAGCATTTTCTGAACTTCTTGTTTTATGCAGTCCCTGACATGATCAGGCTGACTATAGATCTTACTTTTGACAGACATGCTGTCTCCAGTATCCATAGTGTGCTCACACCAAGAAGTGGTGCCTGGCACAGTAGAAAAGAGTTCAGAAAACTGACCTAGGAGATTTATGCAGTTGTCTTTCTGCTCAGCAGTAAGACAGTCTGCCAAAACTACACCTTCCAGTAGGGCATCTTGTTCTGTGGAAGAGAAGAGATCAGGGAGAGGGTCACTCTCTTCTTCCTGTCCTTCATCTGTTGCCATGAGCAGGGTGTTATCAGCCCTGTCATAGTAGGTTTTTAGGTAATTGACATGGAGCACCCTAAGGGGACTCCTGGCAGTGCCCAGGTCAACCAAGTAGGTGACCTCGCCCTTCCTTTCAACAATGAGATGGGGTCCACTCCATTTGTCTTGGAGTGCTCTTGGGGCCACACCTTCTGTCCTGGTTGGTACTGAATCAGAAGAGCCTTTTGGTCATGCCATTGCTTTTGGAGCTCTTGGCTGGCCTGAAGGTTTTTACTGGCCTTTTTCATGTACTCAGCCATTCTGGATCTTAGGCCGAGTACATAGTCCACTATGTCTTGCTTGGGAGCTTTTAAAGGTTGTTCCCAACCCTCCTTCACAAGTGTTAGGGGACCTCTTACAGGGTTTCCAAATAGGAGTTCAAAGGGGCTGAAGCCCACTCCTTTCTGGGGTACCTCCCTGTAAGCAAAAAAGAGGCAAGGTAACAGGACATCCCATCTCCTTCTGATTTTTTCAGGGAGTCCCATTATCATTCCTTTGAGAGTTTTATTAAACCTCTCTACCAGTCCATTTGTTTGTGGATGATAAGGTGTGGTGAATTTGTATGTTACACCACATTCCTTCCACATGGCCTTCAAGTATGCAGACATAAAGTTGCTACCCCTGTCTGATACAACCTATTTTGGGAAGCCCATCCTGGAAAAGATTCCCAGGAGGGCTTTTGCCACTGCAGGTGCTGTAGTAGTCCTTAGAGGAATAGCTTCAGGATATCTTGTGGCATGGTCCACTACCACCAAGATAAACCTATTGCCTGAAGCAGTAGGAGGGTCAAGGGGGCCAACTATGTCAACCCCTACCCTTTCAAAGGGAACCCCAACCACAGGCAGTGGAAGAAGGGGAGCCTTTGGGGTGTCACCAGTCATGCCACTGGCTTGGCAGGTCACGCAAGATTTACAAAAGTCTTTTGTGTCCTCTGACATCCTAGGCCAGTGAAACAGGGGGACAAGCCTTTCCCATGTTTTAATCTGATCCAAATGTACAGCCAAAGGAATGCCATGTGCCAGAGTTAGGAGGAACTCTCTGTACTGCAGGGGAATGACCAATCTCCTGGCTGCTCCAGGTTTTGGATCCCTTGCCTCTGTGTACAAGAGGTTGTCCTCCCAGTAAACTCTATGTGAGTCACTGACATCCCCAATTTGCTGTTTGACAGCTTGCTGTCTTAGACCCTCTAATGTGGGACAGGATTGCTGTGCCACACTCAGCTCCTCCCTGGCAGGCCCCCTCCACCCAAAAGCTCAGCAGTATCTGCTGCAAGCTCCTCTGGTGAAGGTTTTGCACAGGGGGGAATTCTTCTTCCTCAGAAGTAGAATCATCTGTAGAGGGAGGGGTAGTGGGTAGGGATTTACCCTTACTAACCCTAGCTTTAGGGAGCACTTGGTCCATTGTTCCATGATCCAAGTCACACTGTCCTTTTTGCTTTTTGGCCTGAGCCCTTGTCAAAGCAAAAATATGCCCAGGAATGCCCAGCATTGCTGCATGAGCCTCCAACTCCACTTCTGCACAAGCTGATGTCTCTAAATCGTTCCCTATTAGACAGTCTACAGGTAAATCTGAGGCAACCACAACTTTCTTTGGACCAGTAACCCCCCCCCCCAGTTGAGATTCACAACAGCCATGGGGTGGCTAAGAGTGTTGTTATGAGTGCCTCTCACTTGGTACTGGTGACCAACTATGTGTTGTTCAGGGTGTACCAGTTTCTCTATTACCATAGTAACACTGGCACCTGTGTCCCTGTAGGCCTGAACCTCAACACCATTGATTAGGGGAAGTTGCTTGTACTTATCCATATTAAGGGGACAAACAACCAAGGTGGCCAAATCAATGGCACCTTCAGAGACTAACACAGCCTCTGTGGTCTCACTAACAAGACCAACCCCAACTAAATTACCAAAAGTGAGCCCAGCTACTCCCTTGGATTGGCTATTAGTAGGTTTGCTCCCACCACCACTGCTATTACTAGGGGCACTAGAGGTTGTAGTAGGGGTTGTGGTAGTGGGAGGCTTGGTGCTTTTCTTTGGACAACTGGCATCAGTTGTCCAATGGCCTTTTACTTTACATAAATAGCACCATGGTTTCTATACTTGATTAGAAGAGGATTTGGACCCACCACCCCCACCAGAGTGTTTTGGTGGGCCTGATGAAGACTAATTTTTAGATTTGTCCCCACCCTTGTCTGAAGACTTACCATCCTTCTTCTTGCCATCCTTGTCACCCCCTGTATGAACTTTTCTGTTCACTCTTGTTCTGACCCATTTGTCTGCCTTCTTTCCCAATTCTTGGGGAGAGGTCAGATCTGAGTCCACTAGATATTGGTGTAACAAATCAGACACACAGTTATTCAGAATATGCTCTCTCAGTATTAGATTGTACAGGCTTTCATAGTCAGAAACTTTACTGCCATGTAACCACCGCTCCAAGCCCTTCACTGAATAATCAACAAAGTCTACCCAGTCTTGTGAGGACTCTTTTCTAATTTCTCTGAACGTAATTCTGTATTGTTCAGTGATTAAGCCAAATCCATCCAAGAGTGCATTCTTCAAAACTGTAAAATTATTGGCATCACTTTCCTTCACAGTAAGGATCCTATCCCTACCCTTTCCACTGAAAGATAGACATAGGATAGCAGCCCACTGCCTTTGAGGGACCCCCTGTACCATACAGGACCTCTCAAGTGCAGCAAACCACTTGTTAATGTCATCCCCCTCCTTGTAAGGGGGAACTATCTTGTGCAGATTCCTAGAATCATGCTCTTTAACAGGATTGCTATCAGGAATACTGCTGCTGCCACCATGGGGTCCAAACCCCAACCTCTGTCTCTCTTTTTCTATGTCTAGGGATTGCCTGTCTAGAGCCAGCTGTTGCTGTTTAAGCTTCAGCCTGGTCTCTTCCACTCTCAACTTATTGAGTTCCCTTTCTAACATTTTGTCATCAGGGTGGGTGAGTTGGGAATGTTTTGACACAGAAGAAAGATTGGAATGAGCAGAGGGAGAAATGTCCCTAATAGTTGGCACCCTAACAACCTGGCCTGCAGGAATGACATCCCTACTGTGATGAGAGCTCACAACCTGGCCTCCAGGAACAAAAACATCCCTACTGTGATGGGAGCTTCTATTACTACCAGCATTGCTAGGTGGTCTGCTAAGTGGCAGATTAGGAAGGGAACCCTGTAACACTCCCTCAAGGGGCTCCCCTGAGTCAGAGTGTGAGCTATCTATCAACTTTTCAGATGAGGTGCCACCCTGGGCCTTATCATTCTTAATAAGCATATTGGACAGAAATTCTCTAGTAGGGTTCTTTCCTACCACTAAACCTCTATCAATGCAGAGACTCCGTAGGCTCTTAAAGTTAAGGTGGTCATAAGTTGTACTGACCAAATTAAGAGGAGTTCCTACACCAGACATGATAGAAGAAGGTTTAGAGACAGATAAAAGAGAGAAAAAGTTTCAGGACTTTTTAAAGAAGAGAAAAAAAAAACTTTTTCAACTTTTTGAAACTTTTTAGAAAGTTTAGAAGTACTTTTCAGCACTTAGCAGATAGTGTAAGAGAAGAAAAGCAAAACTTTTTGGTTAGGTGTACATACACTGAACTTGTTTTGTATATTATTCTCTTATGAAAAGTACAAAATGACAAAGTGGTAAGTAGTTACAAGTACTTATCCCACCGCTGCACAACCAATGTAGGAGGCTGGCCTGGCTTGTAGTGGGTACCAAGGGGTACTTACACTCTGTACCAGGTCCAGTTATCCCTTATTAGTGTAGAAGAGGTGTTTCTTGCAGCTTAGGCTGATAGAAGGTAGCTATAGCAGAGCAGCTTAGGCTGAACTAGGAGACATGCAAAGCTCCTACTATACCACTGGTGTCATATGCACAATATCATAAGAAAACACAATACACAGATATACTAAAAATAAAGGTCCTTTATTTTTATGACAATATGCCAAAAGTATCTCAGTGAGTACTCTCAGTATGAGGATGCCAAATATACACAAGATATATGTACAGAATACCAAAAATATGCAGTAATAGCAAAATGAAGTAATGCAAGCAATGTAAAGTTACAGTAGATTACAATAGGAGCACATAGGTATAGGGGCAACACAAACCATATACTCCAAAAGTGGAATGCGAACCAAGAATGGACCCCAAACCTATGTGAGCTTGTAGAGGGTCGCTGGGACTGTAAGAAAACAGTGAGGGTTAGAAAAATAGCCCACCCCAAGACCCTGAAAAGTAGGTGTAAAGTGCACCTATAACCCCCAGAGAGCACAGAAGTGGTGATAGGGGTTTCTGCAAGGAAGACCAACACCAGCAAAGCAACAACAGTGGATTTCCAGACCTGAGTACCTTTGAAACAAGGGGACCAAGTCCAAGAGTAGCGACAATGTCGAGAGTGGGCAGATGCCCAGGAAATGCCAGCTGAGGGTGCAAAGAAGCTGCCACTGGATGTAAGAAGCTTTGGTTTCTGCAAGAACGAAGAGGAGTAGGAACTTCCCCTTTGGAGGATGGATGTCCCACGTCGTGAAGAAGCTTGCAGAGGTGTTCCCACGCAGAAAGACCGCAAACAAGCCTTGCTAGCTGAAAGGGTAGCGGTTAGGGTTTTTGAATGCTGCTGTGTCCCAGGAGGGACCAGGATGTTGCCACTTGGATGAGGAGACAGAAGGGGCGCCCAGCAAGTCAGGGAGCCCTCGCAGAAGCAGGCAGCACCCGCAGAAGTACCGGATTAGGCACTTAGAAGAGGAGTGAACCGGAGTCCACCCGAAGTCAGAAAAGGGAGTCCCACGACGCCGGAGGACAACTCAGAAGGTTGTGCACTGCAGGTTAGAGTGTCGGGACCCAGGCTTGGCTGTGCACGAAGGAAATCCTGGAAGAGTGCACAGGAACCGGAGCAGCTGCAAATCACACGGTACCCAGCAATGCAGTCTTGCGTGGGGAGGCAAGGACTTACCTCCACCAAACTTGGACTGAAGAGTCACTGGACTGTGTGAGTCACTTGGACAGAGTTGCTGAGTTCCAGGGACCACGCTCGTGATGCTGAGAGGGGACCCAGAGGACCGGTGATGCAGTCTTTTGTTGACTGCGGTTGCAGGGGGAAGATTCCGTCGACCCACAGGAGATTTCTTCAGAGCTCCTGGTGCAGAGAGGAGGCAGGCTACCCCCAGTCCATGCACCACCTGGAAACAGTCGAGAAAGCCGGCAAGATGAAGGGATACAAGGTTGCTAGTAGTAGTCTTGCCACTTTTTTGCGGTTTTGCAGGCGTCCTGAGCAGTCAGCGGTCGATCCTTTGGCAGAAGGTGAAGAGGTAGATGCAGAGGAACTCTGGTGAGCTCTTGCATTCGTTATCTGGTGAGATCCCCTAGCAGAGACCCTAAATAGCCAGAAAAGGAGGTTTGGCTACCTAGAAAGGAGGATTGACTACCAAGAGAGGTAAGAGCCTCTCAGAAGGAGCCTCTGATGTCACCTGCTGGCACTGGCCACTCAGAGCAGTCCAGTTTGCCACAGACACCTCTGATTCCAAGATGGCAGAGGTCTGGGACACACTGGAGGAGCTCTGGGCACCAGTCCGTTTCACGCCAGAGCAGGGCTGGGGTATCCCTAAACCGGTGTAGACTGGCTTATGCAGAGATGGCCACCATCTGTGCCCATCAAAGCATTTCCAGAGGGTGGGGGAGGCTACTCCTCCCCAGCCTTCACACCTATTTCCAAAGAGAGAGGGTGTTACAACCTCTCTCAGAGGAAATCCTTTCTTCTGCCTTCCTGGGCCAGGGCTGGCTGGACCCCAGGAGGGCAGAAACCTGTCTGAGGGGTTAGCAGCAGCTGTAGTGGAGACCTCGGAAAGGCAGTTTGGCAGTACCCGGGTTCTGTGCTGGAGACCCGGGGGATCATGGAATTGTCACCCCAATGCCAGAATGGCATTGGGTGACATTTCCATGATCTTAGACATGTTATATGGCCATGTTCGGAGTTACCATTGTGACGCTGTACATAGGTAGTGACCTATGTACAGTGCACGCGTGTAATGGTGTCCCGCACTCACAAAGTCTGGGGAATTTGCCCTGAACGATGTGGGGGCACCTTGGCTAGTGTCAGGGTGCCCACACACTAAGTAACTTTGCACCCAACCTTCACCAGGTGAAGGTTAGACATATAGGTGACTTATAAGTTACTTAAGTGCAGTGGTAAATGGCTGTGAAATAACGTGGACGTTATTTCACTCAGGCTGCACTGGCAGGCCTGTTTAAGAATTGTCAGATCTCCCTATGGGTGGCAAAAGAAATGCCGCAGCCCATAGGGATCTCCTGGAACCCCAATACCATGGGTACCTCAGTACCATATACTAGGGAATTATATGGGTGTACCAGTATGCCAATGTGAATTGGTAAATTTAGTCACTAGCCTGTTAGTGAGAAATTTGGAAAGCAGAGAGAGCATAATGACTGAGGTTCTGGTTAGCAGAGCTTTAGTGAGACAGTTAGGCATCACACAGGGAACAGATACAGGGCACATACTTATGAGCACTGGGGCCCTGCCTGGCAGGGTCCCAGTGACACATAGACTAAAACAACATATATACAGTGAAATATGGGGGTAACATGCCAGGCAAGATGGTACTTTCCTACACAAACCCCCCCAAACGAAGGACAATAAGACTAGCCATGACCTGATGAGTCTTCATTGTCTAAGTGGAAATATCTGGAGAGTCCATCTGCATTGGAGTGGGTACTCCCAGGTCTATGTTCCACTGTATAGTCCATCCCCTGTAGAGATATGGACCACCTCAACAATTTAGGGTTTTCACCTTTCATTTGTTTTAGCCAAAGTAGAGGTTTGTAGTGTGACTGAACAATGAAGTGAGTGCCAATAAGGTATGGCCTCAACTTCTTCAGTGTCCAGATCACAGCAAAGGCCTCCCTCTCTATGGCAGGCCAACGCTTTTCTCTAGGGGTCAACCTCCTGCTTATAAAAGCAACAGGTTGATCCTGGCCCTCAGAATTGAGTTGTGATAAGACTGCCCCTACCCTTAATTCAGATGCATCAGTTTGAACAATGAATTTCTTGGAGTAACATGGGCTTTTTAGGACAGGTGCAGTGCACATGACCTGTTTCGGCTCCTCAAAAGCTTTCTGACAGCTAGCTGTCCACAACACCTTTTTAGGCATTTTCTTGGAAGAGAGATCATGAAGTGGGGCTGCAATGGAGCCATAGTTCTTAATGAACCTCCTGTAATACCCAGTGAGGCCTAAGAAGGCTCTCATCTGGGTCTGAGTTGTAGGGGGAACCCAATCCATGATTGTTTGGATTTTCCCCTGAAGTGGTGCAGTCTGTTCTCCACCTACCAGGCGTCCCAGATAAACCACTTTCCCCTGCCCTATCTGGCACTTTGAAGCCTTGATAGTGAGGCCTGCCTTTTGCAGGGCCTCCAAAACGTTCCACAGGTGGACCAGGTGATCATCCCAGGTGGAGCTAAAGACAGCTATATCGTCCAGATATGCTACACTAAAAGCCTCCAACCTTTGCAGGACTTTTTTCACCAACCTCTGAAAAGTGGCAGGTGCATTTTTCAAACCAAAGGGCATTACTGTGAATTGGTAGTGCCCTCCAATAGTCGAAAATGCAGTTTTTGCTTTAGCATCCTCTGATAACTTGATCTGCCAATACCCTGCAGTCAAATTAAAGATGCTTAGATACTTGCCGGATGCCAGTGTATCTATGAGCTCATCTGCCCTGGGTATAGTGTGAGCATCAGTTTTAGTTACCTGGTTGAGACCTCTGTAATCCACACAAAAACTCATCTCTCTTTTCCCATCTTTTGAGTGAGGCTTTGATACAAGCACCACAGGAGAGGCCCATGGGCTTTCAGAATGTTCAACCACTCCTAGTTCAAGCATTTTCTGAACTTCTTGTTTTATGCAGTCCCTGACATGATCAGGCTGACTATAGATCTAACTTTTGACAGACATGCTGTCTCCAGTATCTATAGTGTGCTCACACCAAGAAGTGGTGCCTGGCACAGTAGAAAAGAGTTCAGAAAACTGACCTAGGAGATTTATGCAGTTGTCTTTCTGCTCAGCAGTAAGACAGTCTGCCAAAACTACACCTTCCAGTAGGGCATCTTGTTCTGTGGAAGAGAAGAGATCAGGGAGAGGGTCACTCTCTTCTTCCTGTCCTTCATCTGTTGCCATGAGCAGGGTGAGATCAGCCCTGTCATAGTAGGTTTTTAGGTAATTGACATGGAGCACCCTAAGGGGACTCCTGGCAGTGCCCAGGTCAACCAAGTAGGTGACCTCGCCCTTCCTTTCAACAATGAGATGGGGTCCACTCCATTTGTCTTGGAGTGCTCTTGGGGCCACACCTTCTGTCCTGGTTGGTACTGAATCAGAAGAGCCTTTTGGTCATGCCATTGCTTTTGGAGCTCTTGGCTGGCCTGAAGGTTTTTACTGGCCTTTTTCATGTACTCAGCCATTCTGGATCTTAGGCCGAGTACATAGTCCACTATGTCTTGCTTGGGAGCTTTTAAAGGTTGTTCCCAACCCTCCTTCACAAGTGTTAGGGGACCTCTTACAGGGTTTCCAAATAGGAGTTCAAAGGGGCTGAAGCCCACTCCTTTCTGGGGTACCTCCCTGTAAGCAAAAAAGAGGCAAGGTAACAGGACATCCCATCTCCTTCTGATTTTTTCAGGGAGTCCCATTATCATTCCTTTGAGAGTTTTATTAAACCTCTCTACCAGTCCATTTGTTTGTGGATGATAAGGTGTGGTGAATTTGTATGTTACACCACATTCCTTCCACATGGCCTTCAAGTATGCAGACATAAAGTTGCTACCCCTATCTGATACAACCTATTTTGGGAAGCCCATCCTGGAAAAGATTCCCAGGAGGGCTTTTGCCACTGCAGGTGCTGTAGTAGTCCTTAGAGGAATAGCTTCAGGATATCTTGTGGCATGGTCCACTACCACCAAGATAAACATATTGCCTGAAGCAGTAGGAGGGTCAAGGGGGCCAACTATGTCAACCCCTACCCTTTCAAAGGGAACCCCAACCACAGGCAGTGGAAGAAGGGGAGCCTTTGGGGTGTCACCAGTCATGCCACTGGCTTGGCAGGTCACGCAAGATTTACAAAAGTCTTTTGTGTCCTCTGACATCCTAGGCCAGTGAAACAGGGGGACAAGCCTTTCCCATGTTTTAATCTGATCCAAATGTACAGCCAAAGGAATGCCATGTGCCAGAGTTAGGAGGAACTCTCTGTACTGCAGGGGAATGACCAATCTCCTGGCTGCTCCAGGTTTTGGATCCCTTGCCTCTGTGTACAAGAGGTTGTCCTCCCAGTAAACTCTATGTGAGTCACTGACATCCCCATTTTGCTGTTTGACAGCTTGCTGTCTTAGACCCTCTAATGTGGGACAGGATTGCTGTGCCACACTCAGCTCCTCCCTGGCATGCCCCCTCCACCCAAAAGCTCAGCAGTATCTGCTGCAAGCTCCTCTGGTGAAGGTTTTGCACAGGGGGGAATTCTTCTTCCTCAGAAGTAGAATCATCTGTAGAGGGAGGGGTAGTGGGTAGGGATTTACCCTTACTAACCCTAGCTTTAGGGAGCACTTGGTCCATTGTTCCATGATCCAAGTCACACTGTCCTTTTTGCTTTTTGGCCTGAGCCCTTGTCAAAGCAAAAATATGCCCAGGAATGCCCAGCATTGCTGCATGAGCCTCCAACTCCACTTCTGCACAAGCTGATGTCTCTAAATCGTTCCCTATTAGACAGTCTACAGGTAAATCTGAGGCAACCACAACTTTCTTTGGACCAGTAACCCCCCCCTCCCCCCCAGTTGAGATTCACAACAGCCATGGGGTGGCTAAGAGTGTTGTTATGAGTGTCTCTCACTTGGTACTGGTGACCAACTATGTGTTGTTCAGGGTGTACCAGTTTCTCTATTACCATAGTAACACTGGCATCTGTGTCCCTGTAGGCCTGAACCTCAACACCATTGATTAGGGGAAGTTGCTTGTACTTATCCATATTAAGGGGACAAACAACCAAGGTGGCCAAATCAATGGCACCTTCAGAGACTAACACAGCCTCTGTGGTCTCACTAACAAGACCAACCCCAACTAAATTACCAAAAGTGAGCCCAGCTACTCCCTTGGATTGGCTATTAGTAGGTTTGCTCCCACCACCACTGCTATTACTAGGGGCACTAGAGGTTGTAGTAGGGGTTGTGGTAGTGGGAGGCTTGGTGCTTTTCTTTGGACAACTGGCATCAGTTGTCCAATGGCCTTTTACTTTACATAAATAGCACCATGGTTTCTATACTTGATTAGAAGAGGATTTGGACCCACCACCCCCACCAGAGTGTTTTGGTGGGCCTGATGAAGACTAATTTTTAGATTTGTCCCCACCCTTGTCTGAAGACTTACCATCCTTCTTCTTGCCATCCTTGTCACCCCCTGTATGAACTTTTCTGTTCACTCTTGTTCTGACCCATTTGTCTGCCTTCTTTCCCAATTCTTGGGGAGAGGTCAGATCTGAGTCCACTAGATATTGGTGTAACAAATCAGACACACAGTTATTCAGAATATGCTCTCTCAGTATTAGATTGTACAGGCTTTCATAGTCAGAAACTTTACTGCCATGTAACCACCGCTCCAAGCCCTTCACTGAATAGTCAACAAAGTCTACCCAGTCTTGTGAGGACTCTTTTCTAATTTCTCTGAACGTAATTCTGTATTGTTCAGTGATTAAGCCAAATCCATCCAAGAGTGCATTCTTCAAAACTGTAAAATTATTGGCATCACTTTCCTTCACAGTAAGGATCCTATCCCTACCCTTTCCACTGAAAGATAGACATAGGATAGCAGCCCACTGCCTTTGAGGGACCCCCTGTACCATACAGGACCTCTCAAGTGCAGCAAACCACTTGTTAATGTCATCCCCCTCCTTGTAAGGGGGAACTATCTTGTGCAGATTCCTAGAATCATGCTCTTTAACAGGATTGCTATCAGGAATACTGCTGCTGCCACCATGGGGTCCAAACCCCAACCTCTGTCTCTCTTTTTCTATGTCTAGGGATTGCCTGTCTAGAGCCAGCTGTTGCTGTTTAAGCTTCAGCCTGGTCTCTTCCACTCTCAACTTATTGAGTTCCCTTTCTAACATTTTGTCATCAGGGTGGGTGAGTTGGGAATGTTTTGACACAGAAGAAAGATTGGAATGAGCAGAGGGAGAAATGTCCCTAATAGTTGGCACCCTAACAACCTGGCCTGCAGGAATGACATCCCTACTGTGATGAGAGCTCACAACCTGGCCTCCAGGAACAAACACATCCCTACTGTGATGGGAGCTTCTATTACTACCAGCATTGCTAGGTGGTCTGCTAAGGGGCAGATTAGGAAGGGAACCCTGTAACACTCCCTCAAGGGGCTCCCCTGAGTCAGAGAGTGAGCTATCTATCAACTTTTCAGATGAGGTGCCACCCTGGGCCTTATCATTCTTAATAAGCATATTGGACAGAAATTCTCTAGTAGGGTTCCTTCCTACCACTAAACCTCTATCAATGCAGAGACTCCGTAGGCTCTTAAAGTTAAGGTGGTCATAAGTTGTACTGACCAAATTAAGAGGAGTTCCTACACCAGACATGATAGAAGAAGGTTTAGAGACAGATAAAAGAGAGAAAAAGTTTCAGGACTTTTTAAAGAAGATAAAAAAAAAACTTTTTCAACTTTTTGAAACTTTTTAGAAAGTTTAGGAGTACTTTTCAGCACTTAGCAGATAGTGTAAGAGAAGAAAAGCACAACTTTTTGGTTAGGTGTACATACACTGAACTTGTTTTGTATATTATTCTCTTATGAAAAGTACAAAATGACAAAGTGGTAAGTAGTTACAAGTACTTATCCCACCGCTGCACAACCAATGTAGGAGGCTGGCCTGGCTTGTAGTGGGTACCAAGGGGTACTTACACTCTGTACCAGGTCCAGTTATCCCTTATTAGTGTAGAAGAGGTGTTTCTTGCAGCTTAGGCTGATAGAAGGTAGCTATAGCACAGCAGCTTAGGCTGAACTAGGAGACATGCAAAGCTCCTACTATACCACTGGTGTCATATGCACAATATCATAAGAAAACACAATACACAGATATACTAAAAATAAAGGTCCTTTATTTTTATGACAATATGCCAAAAGTATCTCAGTGAGTACTCTCAGTATGAGGATGCCAAATATACACAAGATATATGTACAGAATACCAAAAATATGCAGTAATAGCAAAATGAAGTAATGCAAGCAATGTAAAGTTACAGTAGATTACAATAGGAGCACATAGGTATAGGGGCAACACAAACCATATACTCCAAAAGTGGAATGCGAACCAAGAATGGACCCCAAACCTATGTGAGCTTGTAGAGGGTCGCTGGGACTGTAAGAAAACAGTGAGGGTTAGAAAAATAGCCCACCCCAAGACCCTGAAAAGTAGGTGTAAAGTGCACCTATAACCCCCAGAGAGCACAGAAGTGGTGATAGGGGTTTCTGCAAGGAAGACCAACACCAGCAAAGCAACAACAGTGGATTTCCAGACCTGAGTACCTTTGAAACAAGGGGACCAAGTCCAAGAGTAGCGACAATGTCGAGAGTGGGCAGATGCCCAGGAAATGCCAGCTGAGGGTGCAAAGAAGCTGCCACTGGATGTAAGAAGCTTTGGTTTCTGCAAGAACGAAGAGGAGTAGGAACTTCCCCTTTGGAGGATGGATGTCCCACGTCGTGAAGAAGCTTGCAGAGGTGTTCCCACGCAGAAAGACCGCAAACAAGCCTTGCTAGCTGAAAGGGTGGCGGTTAGGGTTTTTGAATGCTGCTGTGTCCCAGGAGGGACCAGGATGTTGCCACTTGGATGAGGAGACAGAAGGGGCGCCCAGCAAGTCAGGGAGCCCTCGCAGAAGCAGGCAGCACCCGCAGAAGTACCGGATTAGGCACTTAGAAGAGGAGTGAACCGGAGTCCACCCGAAGTCAGAAAAGGGAGTCCCACGACGCCGGAGGACAACTCAGAAGGTTGTGCACTGCAGGTTAGAGTGTCGGGACCCAGGCTTGGCTGTGCTCGAAGGAAATCCTGGAAGAGTGCACAGGAACCGGAGCAGCTGCAAATCACACGGTACCCAGCAATGCAGTCTTGCGTGGGGAGGCAAGAACTTACCTCCACCAAACTTGGACTGAAGAGTC
Source organism: Pleurodeles waltl (assembly GCF_031143425.1). Classification (NCBI taxonomy): domain Eukaryota; kingdom Metazoa; phylum Chordata; class Amphibia; order Caudata; family Salamandridae; genus Pleurodeles; species Pleurodeles waltl. The sequence continues at coordinate 186,799,671 of NC_090439.1, read as the reverse complement.
ACTGGACTGTGGGAGTCACTTGGACAGAGTTGCTGAGTTCCAGGGACCACGCTCGTGATGCTGAGAGGGGACCCAGAGGACCGGTGATGAAGTCTTTTGTTGACTGCGGTTGCAGGGGGAAGATTCCGTCGACCCACAGGAGATTTCTTCAGAGCTCCTGGTGCAGAGAGGAGGCAGGCTACCCCCAGTCCATGCACCACCTGGAAACAGTCGAGAAAGCCGGCAAGATGAAGGGATACAAGGTTGCTAGTAGTAGTCTTGCCACTTTTTTGTGGTTTTGCAGGCGTCCTGAGCAGTCAGCGGTCGATCCTTTGGCAGAAGGTGAAGAGGTAGATGCAGAGGAACTCTGGTGAGCTCTTGCATTCGTTATCTGGTGAGATCCCCAAAGCAGAGACCCTAAATAGCCAGAAAAGGAGGTTTGGCTACCTAGAAAGGAGGATTGGCTACCAAGAGAGGTAAGAGCCTATCAGAAGGAGCCTCTGATGTCACCTGCTGGCACTGGCCACTCAGAGCAGTCCAGTTTGCCACAGACACCTCTGATTCCAAGATGGCAGAGGTCTGGGACACACTGGAGGAGCTCTGGGCACCAGTCCGTTTCACGCCAGAGCAGGGCTGGGGTATCCCTAAACCGGCGTAGACTGGCTTATGCAGAGATGGGCACCATCTGTGCCCATCAAAGCATTTCCAGAGGGTGGGGGAGGCTACTCCTCCCCAGCCTTCACACCTATTTCCAAAGAGAGAGGGTGTTACAACCTCTCTCAGAGGAAATCCTTTCTTCTGCCTTCCTGGGCCAGGGCTGGCTGGACCCCAGGAGGGCAGAAACCTGTCTGAGGGGTTAGCAGCAGCTGTAGTGGAGACCTCGGAAAGGCAGTTTGGCAGTACCCGGGTTCTGTGCTGGAGACCCGGGGGATCATGGAATTGTCACCCCAATGCCAGAATGGCACTGGGTGACAATTCCATGATCTTAGACATGTTACATGGCCATGTTCGGAGTTACCATTGTGACGCTGTACATAGGTAGTGACCTATGTAAAGTGCACGCGTGTAATGGTGTCCCGCACTCACAAAGTCTGGGGAATTTGCCCTGAACGATGTGGGGGCACCTTGGCTAGTGTCAGGGTGCCCACACACTAAGTAACTTTGCACCCAACCTTCACCAGGTGAAGGTTAGACATATAGGTGACTTATAAGTTACTTAAGTGCAGTGGTAAATGGCTGTGAAATAACGTGGACGTTATTTCACTCAGGCTGCACTGGCAAGCCTGTTTAAGAATTGTCAGATCTCCCTATGGGTGGCAAAAGAAATGCCGCAGCCCATAGGGATCTCCTGGAACCCCAATACCATGGGTACCTCAGTACCATATACTAGGGAATTATATGGGTGTACCAGTATGCCAATGTGAATTGGTAAATTTAGTCACTAGCCTGTTCGTGAGAAATTTGGAAAGCAGAGAGAGCATAACGACTGAGGTTCTGGTTAGCAGAGCTTTAGTGAGACAGTTAGGCATCACACAGGGAACAGATACAGGGCACATACTTATGAGCACTGGGGCCCTGCCTGGCAGGGTCCCAGTGACACATAGACTAAAACAACATATATACAGTGAAATATGGGGGTAACATGCCAGGCAAGATGGTACTTTCCTACACAAACCCCCCCAAACGAAGGACAATAAGACTAGCCATGACCTGATGAGTCTTCATTGTCTAAGTGGAAATATCTGGAGAGTCCATCTGCATTGGAGTGGGTACTCCCAGGTCTATGTTCCACTGTATAGTCCATCCCCTGTAGAGATATGGACCATCTCAACCATTTAGGGTTTTCACCTTTCATTTGTTTTAGCCAAAGTAGAGGTTTGTGGTCTGTCTGAACAAGGAAGTGAGTGCCAAAAAGGTATGGCCTCAACTTCTTCAGTGCCCATACCACAGCAAAGGCCTCCCTCTCTATGGCAGACCAATGCTTTTCTCTAGGGGTCAACCTTCTGCTGATAAAAGCAACTGGTTGATTCTGGCCCTCAGAATTTAGTTGTGATAAGACTGCCCCTACCCCTAATTCGGATGCATCAGTTTGAACAATGAATTTCTTGGAGTAACATGGGCTTTTTAGGACAGGTGCAGTGCACATAGCCTGTTTGAGTTCCTCAAAAGCTTTCTGACAGCTAGCTGTCCACAATACCTTTTTAGGCATCTTTTTACTGGTGAGATCATTAAGTGGGGCTGCTATGGAGCCATCGTTTTTAATGAATCTCCTGTAATTTCCAGTGAGGCCTAGGAAGGCTCTCACCTGGGTCTGTTTTGTAGGGGGAACCCAATCCATGATTGTTTGGATTTTCCCCTGAAGTTGTGCAATCTGTTCTCCACCTGCCAGGTGTCCCAGATAAACCACCTTTCCCTGCCCAATCTGGCACTTTGAGACCTTGATAGTGAGGCCTGCCTTTTGCAGGGCCTCCAAAACTTTCCAAAGGTGAACCAGGTGCTCATCCCAGGTAGAACTAAAGACAGCTATATCATCTACATATGCGGCACTAAAATCCTCCAACCCTTGCAGGACTGTGTTCACCAACCTCTGAAAAGTGGCAGGTGGATTCTTCAAACCCAAGAGCATCACTGTAAATTGGTAGTGACCTCCTATAGCTGAAAATGCATTTTTAGGTTTAGCATCCTCAGCCAATTTGATCTGCCAATACCCTGCAGTCAAATCAAAGGTGCTTAGATACTTGGCAGATGCCAGTGTATCTATGAGCTCATCTGCCCTGGGTTTATGGTGAGCATCAGTTTTTGTTACCTGATTGAGACCTCTGTAGTCTACACAAAACCTCATCTCCCTTTTTCGTCTTTTGAGTGAGGCTTTGGTACAAGCACCACAGGACTCGCCCATGGGCTTTCAGAAGGTTCAACCACTCCTAGATCAAGCATTTTCTGAACCTCTTGTTTTATGCAGTCCCTGACATGGTCAGGCTGCCTATAGACTTTACTTTTGACAGGCAAGCTGTCTCCAGTATCAATTGTGTGTTCACACCAAGATGTGGTGCCAGGCACAGTTGAAAAGAGTTCAGAAAACTGTCCAAGGAGATTTATGCAGTTGTCTTTCTGTTCTGCAGTCAGACAATCTGCTAACACTACTCCCTCCACTAGAGCATACTCTTCAGTGGAGGAGAAGAGATCAGGGAGAGGGTCACTCTTTTCTTCCTGTCCTTCATTTGTTGCCATGAACAGGGTGAGATCAGCCCTGTCATAGTAGGGTTTTAGGCGGTTGACATGAATCACCCTAAGGGGACTCCTGGCAGTGCCCAGGTCTACCAGATAGGTAACCTCACCCTTTTTCTCAACAATTAGATGGGGTCCACTCCATTTGTCCTGGAGTGCTCTTGGGGCCACAGGCTCCAATACCCACACCTTCGGTCCTGGTTGGTACTGAATCAGAACAGCCTTCTGGTCATGCCATTGCTTCTGGAGCTCTTGGCTGGCCTGAAGGTTTTTACTGGCCTTTTTCATGTACTCAGCCATTCTGGATCTTAGGCCAAGTACATAGTCTACTATGTCCTGTTTGGCAGCTTTTAAAGGTTGTTCCCAACCCTCCTTCACAAGTGTTAGTGGACCTCTTACATGGTGTCCAAAGAGGAGTTCAAAGGGGCTGAAGCCCACTCCTTTCTGGGGTACCTCCCTTGAAACAAAAAGGAGGCAAGGTAACAGGACATCCCATCTCCCCGTGAGTTTTTCAGGGAGTCACATTATCATACCTTGGAGAGTTTTATTAAACCTCTCTACCAGTCCATTAGTCTGTCGATGACAAGGTGTGGTGAATTTGTAGGTTACACCACAATCCTTCCACATAGCTTTCAAGTATGCAGACATAAAGTTGCTACCCCTGTCTGATACAACCTCTTTTGGAAAACCCACCCTGGAAAAAATTCCCAGGAGGGCTTTTGCCACTGCAGGTGCTGTAGTGGTCCTTAGAGGAATTGCTTCAGGATATCTTGTGGCATGTTCATAACCACCAAGATAAACCCATAGCCTGAAGCAGTAGGAGGGTCAAGGGGGCCAACTATGTCGACCCCTACCCTTTCAAAGGGGACACCAACCACAGATAGTGGAATAAGGGGAGCCTTTGGTGTGCCACCAGTCTTGCCACTGGTTTGGCAGGTCTCACAAGACTTACAAAAATCTTTAGTGTCCTCTGACCTCCTAGGCCAGTGAAAAAGGGGGACAAGCCTTTCCCATGTTTTGACCTGGCCCAAATGCCCAGCCAAAGGAATGTCATGTACCAGAGTTAGGAGGAACTCTGTACTGCAGGGGAATGACCAATCGCCTGGCTGCTCCAGGTTTTGGATCCCTTGCCTCTGTGTACAATAGGTTGTCCTCCCAGTAAACTCTATGTGAGTCACTGACATCCCCATTTTGCTGCTTGACAGCTTGCTGTCTGAGACCCTCTAATGTGGGACAGGATAGCTGTACCACACTCAGGTCTTCCCTGGCAGGCCAAAAGCTCAGCAGTGTCTGCTGCCAGCTCATCTGGTGAAGGTTCTGCACAGGGAGGAAATTCTTCTTCCTCAGAAGGAGAATCATCTGTAGAGGGACGGATAGTGGGTAGGGATTTACCCTTGCTACCCCTAGCTTTAGGGAGCACTTGGTCCATTGTTCCAGGATCTAAGTTACCCTGTCCTTTTTGCTTTTTGGCCTGAGCCCTTGCCAAAGCAAAAATATGCCCAGGAATGCCCAGCATTGCTGCATGAGCCTCCAACTCCACTTCTGCCCAAGCTGATGTCTCTAAATCATTTCCTAATAGACAGTCTACAGGTAAATCTGAGGCAACCACAACTTTCTTTGGACCAGTAACCCACCCCCCAGTTGAGAGCCATGGGGTGGCTAAGAGTGTTATTATGAGCGTCTGTCACTTGGTACTGGTGGCCAAGTAAGTGTTGTTCAGGGTGTACCAGTTTATCTATTACCATGGTAACACTGGCACCTGTGTCCCTGTAGGCCTGAACCTCAACACCATTTATAAGGGGAAGTTGCTTTTACTTATCCATATTAAGGGGACAAGCAACCAAGGTGGCCAAATCAATGACACCTTCAGAGACTATTTGCAGTAGGGGTTGTGGTAGTGGGATGTTTGGTGTTTTTCTTTGGACAACTGGCATCAGTTGTTGTAGGAAAGTACCATCTTTCCTGGCATGTTACCCCCATTTGTCACTGTATATATGTTGTTTTAGTGGATGTGTCACTGGGACCCTGCCATCCATGGCCCCAGTGCTCATAAGTGTGCCCTGTATGTGTTCCCTGTGTGATGACTAACTGTCTCACGGAAGCTCTGCTAACCATAACCTCAGTGGTTATGTTCTCCCTGCTTTCTAAATTGTCACTAATAGGCTAGTGACCAATTTCACCAATTCACATTGGCATACTGGAACACCCTTATAATTCCCTAGTATATGGTACTGGGGTACCCAGGGTATTGGGGTTCCAGGAGATCCCTATGGGCTGCAGCATTTCTTTTGCCACCCATAGGGAGCTCTGACAATTCTTACACAGGCCTGCCACTACAGCCTGAGTGAAATAACGTCCACGTTATTTCACAGCCATTTACCACTGCACTTAAGTAACTTATAAGCCACCTATGTGTCTAACCTTCACCTGGTGAAGGTTGGGTGCTAAGTTACTTAGTGGGTGGGCATGTAACATATCTAAGATCATGGAATTGTCACCCCAATGCCATTCTGGCATTGGGGAGACAATTCCATGATCCCCCAAGTCTCTACCACAAACCCGGGTACTGCCAAACTACCTTTCCTGGGGTTTCACTGCAGCTGCTGCTGCTGCCAACCCATCAGACAGGTTTCTGCCCTTCTGGGGTCCAGCCATGCCTGGCCCAGGAAGGCAGAACAAAGGACTTCCTCAGAGAGAGGGTGTTACACCCTCTCCCTTTGGAAAAAGGTGTCAGGGCTGGGGAGGAGTATCCTCCCCCAGCCTCTGGAAATGCTTTGATGGGCACAGATGGTGCCCATCTCTGCATAAGCCAGTCTACACCGGTTCAGTGATCCCCCAGCCCTGCTCTGATGCAAAACTGGACAAAGGAAAGGGGAATGACCACTCCCCTGACAAGTACCTCCCAGGGGAGGTGCCCAGAGCTCCTCCATTGTGTCCCAGACCTCTGACATCTTGGAAACAGAGGTGTTGGGGGCACACTTTACTGCTCTGAGTGGTCAGTGCCAGCAGATGATGTCAGAGACCCCCTCTGATAGGCTCTTACCTTCCTTGGTAGCCAATCCTTCTTTCTTGGTAGCCAAACCTCCTTTTCTGGCTATTTAGGGTCTCTGATTTGGGGAATTCTTCAGATAATGAATGCAAGAGCTCACCAGACTTCCTCTGCATCTCCCTCTTCAACTTCTACTAAGGATCGACCGCTGACTGCTTCAGCACGCCTGCAAAACCGCAACAAAGTAGCAAGACGACTACCAGCAACATTGTAGCGCCTCATCCTGCTGTCTTTCTCAACTGTTTCCAGGTGGTGCATGCTCTGGGGGTAGCCTGCCTTCACCCTGCACCAGAAGCTCAGAAGAAATCTCCCGTGGGTCGACAGAATCTTCGCCCTGCTAACGCAGGCACCAAAAGACTGCATCACAGGTCCTCTGGGTCCCCTCTCATCCTGACGAGCGTGGTCCCTGGAACACAGGATCTCTGTCCAAGTGACTCCCACAATCCAGTGACTCTTCAGCCCATGTTTGGTGGAGGTAAGTCCTTGCCTCCCCACGCTAGACTGCAAACCTGTGTACTGCGTGATTTGCGGCTGCTCTGGCTTCTGTGCACTCTTCCAGGATTTCCTTCATGCACAGCCTAGCCTGCGTCCCCAGCACTCCGTCCTGCAGTTCACAACCCGCTGAGTTGGCCTCTGACGTCGTGGGACCCTCCTTTGTAACTCTGCATGGACTCCGGTTCACAAATCTTCCAAGTGCCTGTTCAGGTACTTCTGCAGGTGCTGCCTGCTTCTGTGAGTGCTCTCTGAGTTGCTGATTGCCCCCTCTGTCTCCTCCTTCAAGGGGCGACATCCTGGTCCTTCCTGGTCCTCAGCAGCACCCAAAAACCTCTACCGCGACCCTTGCAGCTAGCTGCGGTATTTCTGTGTGGGAACACCTCTGCAAGCTTCATTGTGATGTGGGACATCTGTCTTCCAAAGGAGAAGTTCCCAGTCCTCTTCTTTCTTGCAGAACTACAAGCTTCTTCCATCCAGAGGCAGATTCCTTGCACCTTCATCCGGGGTTTTCTGGGCTCCTGCCCCCCCCTAGACACTGTTGCAACTATTGGACTTGGTCCCCTTGCCTTGCAGGTCCTCAGGTCCAGGAATCCGTCTTCAGTGCACCGCTGGTGTTTGTGGTTCTTGCAGAATCCCCCTATCACGACTATTGTGCTCTTTTGGGGTAGTAGGTGTACTTTACTCCTACTTTTCAGGGTCTTGGGGTGGGGTATCTTGGACACCGTGACTGTTTTCTTACAGTCCCAGTGACCCTCTACAAGCTCCCATAGGTCTGGGGTCCATTTGTGATTCGCATTCCACTTTTGGAGTATATGGTTTGTGTTGCCCCTCGACCTATGTCTGCCTGTTGCAACCTATTGTAATTCTACACTGTTTGCATTACTTTTCTGACTCTTACTTACCTATTTTGGTTTGTGTACATATAACTTGTGTATATTACTTACCTTCTTACTGAGGGCACTCCCTGAGATACTTGTGGCATATTGTCATAAAAATAAAGTACCTTTATTTTTAGTAACTCTGAGTATTGTGTTTTCTTATGATATTGTGCATATGATATAAGTGGTACAGTAGGAGCTTTGCATGTCTCCTAGTTCAGCCTAAGCTGCTTTGCCATAGCTACCTTCTGTCAGCCTAAGCTGCTAGAAACACCTCTATTCTACTAATAAGGGATAACTGGACCTGGCACAAGGTGTAAGTAACTTTGGTACCCACTACAAGCCCGGCCAGCCTCCTACATGGGTTGACGGAGTCTTCCCCCTGCTAACGCAGGCACCAAACTTCTGCATCACCAGTCCTCTGGGTCCCCTCTCACCTCAACAAGCGTGGTCCCTGGAACACAGGAGCTATATCCAAGTGACCCTCACAGTCCAGTGATCTTTCAGTCCAAGTTTGGTGGAGGTAAGTCCTTGCCTCCCCAAGCTGGACTGCAAACCTGTGTACTGCGTGATTTGCAGCTGCTCTGGCTTATGTTCACTTCTCCAAGGATTCCTTTGTGCACAGCCTAGCCTGGGTCCCCAGCACTCCTTCCTGCAGTGGTCAACCCTCTGAGTTGGACTCTGACGTCGTGGGACCCTCCTTTGTGACTCTGAGTTGACTCTGGTTCATAAATCTTCTAAGTGCCTGCGCTGGTACTTCTGCGGGTGCTGCCTGCTTCTGTGGGGGCTCTATGAGTTGCTGAGTGGCCCCTCTGTCTCCTCCTCCATTGGGTGACATCCTGGTCCTTCCTGGTCCCCAGCAGCACCCAAAAACTTCCACCGCAACCCTTGCAGCTAGCAAGGTTTGTTTGCGGTATTTCTGCGTGGAAATACTTCTGCAACATCCAGCACACAGTGAGACATCTTCCATCCAAAGGAGAAGTTCCTAGCCGTTTTCGGTGTTGCAGAATCCTTGGCTTCTTCCACCCGGAGGCAGCTTCCTTGCACCTTCATCCGGGGTTTCCTGGGCTCCTGCCCCCCCTGGACTCTATCGCGACTCTTGGACTTGGTCCCCTTGCCTTGCAGGTCCTCAGGTCCAGGAATCCGTCTTCAGGGCTTTGCTGGTGTTTTATTGTTCTTGCAGAATCCCCCTATCACGACTATTGTGTCCTATTGGGGTAGTAGGGGAACTTTACTCCTACTTTTCAGGGTCTTGGTTTGGGGTATCTTGGACACCCTGACTGTTTTCTTACAGTCCCAGCGACCCTCTACAAGCTCACATAGTTTGGGGTCCATTCGTGATTCGCATTCCACTTTTGGAGTATATGGTTTGTGTTGCCCCTAGACCTATGTTCACCTATTGCATCATATTGTAATTCTACACTGTTTGCATGACTTTTCTTACTATTACTTACCTGTTTTGGGTTTGTGTACATATAACTTGTGTATATTACTTACCTTCTAACTGAGGGTACTCACTGAGATACTTGTGGCATATTGTCATAAAAATAAAATACCTTTATTTTTAGTAACTCTGAGTATTGTGTTTTTTGTTATGATATTGTGCTATATGATATAGGTGGTATAGTAGGAGCTTTGCATGTCTCCTAGTTCAGCCTAAGCTGCTTTGCCATTGCTACCTTCTATCAGCCTAAGCTGCTAGAAACACCTCTATTCTACTAAGAAGGGATAACTGGACCTGGCACAGGGTGTAAGTACCACAAGGTACCCACTATAAGCCAGGCCGGCCTCCTACAGTACTTTCCTACAGTCATGTCTCTGGATTGTAATATCAGATGGATGATGAGACAAACTGTTTTTCCAGTGGGCATCTCATTGAGGGGTATACCTCTCTGTTTAGTGTAGTAGGGGCCATAATTTTTTTTATTTAGATAGTTGTGGGAATGAGTAATTCCATAGTGAATTTCATTTTAAAGCAATTATCAACAGCAGTTTGCTTCCAGAAAATATACTAAACTGGGATTTTGCAGAACGTTCTTAAAGCGTGTGTCATTTTATGCTTATTTTGTAAATTATTTTAAACATTTTGAAGTCAGAAAACACAGTTTTTCATTTATGTTCCAAGAAACCCCAAAGGAGAACTACCAACTCCCCTAAAAATGTATTTAACTCTTTCAACTATTGATCAGTGGCACTGTTGCAATGTGTAAACAGAAGTCAGCCCAGCAAGGATGGAGCGGATGTTACCTCATCTATCTGCTACCCATCCACAACTGAACAGCAGAATAACCTAAGAAGATCCCACTGCAGCAAAAGTCAAAACATGCACGCTCCCATGAGATGATAGTTAAGGGTCACATATGGTAAAATGGGCAGTGGGCATGGTCAACAGTCATGTGCACTAGATTCAAGAAATGAAACTTTTACTTCTTAGTCCTGCCAATATTGGCCAATTGTTGCCAGTGTCTAAATAACAGATTTCCCAAAACTCTTTACTGGTTTTTGGTTCACTTCCTCAAGCACCTTCATGGCCCTCCCAGGCTTTTTCATAGCCCTCCCACATCAAGAATCATAGAGCCCAGGCCTGATGTCTGCTAAAAACAAAACGTCTTATTTTGAAAGTCTCTGGCATAAAGAGGAGTTGAGACGTCACTTGAAGTTCTCCTGTATAGCTCTGAGACAATCTGTCTTGGAATGTGAATAATGCACTAAACTGGAAACTATTAGTGAACATTAGAGTAATTATATAGATTTTGGCGAGACCTAGGCCAAGCTTTTTACCCAGTTTGATTAATGTAGCGTATTTCCACTTGATACAGCTTTAAGTGTATGTACGCACTTATTTTATTAGGGTTATTAAGGATATTTTAGCCATTTTAGCAGTCGCGGCTCTCACTGACTAAAAGGGGCGTGGCAGCACGCGCGAGGGGAAGGGGAAGAAGAATTAAATTATAAATTAAGAATAATATTTTTTTTTTAAATCACTTACCTGCGCTCCTGTGCTGCTCCTTTGCCTCCTCCCGTCTCGCTTCACGCAGGCACAGACTTCCAGACTACCCTGCACCCAATCTTGACGCTGCTCAAAAAAGCGTCAGGATTGGCTCAGAACGCCCAGCCAGGGCGGTCCCAGGCAGACTGGGAGCATGCACAGGCTCTCTCTGTGTTGCTGAGTTGGAGAGAGCCCTGTAAGCATGTGTGTTTGGCCTGCCCTAGATGGCCCACCAAACATACATGCGCTCAGAGGGGAAGTGCTGAGCACCCCCCTCTTTGTTCGTCACCACGTGGCCCCGACCCTTCCCCCAAAAAACAATCATAAATGTAGTTTATTATCATTTTTTGTGAAAAGGGTTGCAGCTGCCGCTGCTGGCGGGGGTGCGGGGCGACGCTCCTCCGCCCATATGGAGGAGCCCCCCAACCTCATTTTAATGATATCCTCTCTAGGTAGGGAAATAAATACTCAATTGATGTCACTTCCTGTGAGGTCACTTCCTGTGATGTTACATCTTATAGGGGCCTTACATGTTCTTATTATACCCGGGTTGTGGTGGGGGTGTGTTGCACAAATCCTAGATCCAGCCCTGCTCACCACCACGAGAGGGTTCAAACCTAAATAGTATTTTCTAGGTTACAGAGCCAGAAAGATTCTGGTTGTGCTAAAAGGTGAAAGTTTAGTAGTTAACTTTGGGTTAGTATTCAGTTCATAGATGGAAGGATTGTCAGACTAAGCATGAATGGAAAAACTTCAGATCTGGTGATAAAAAAGAACGTGTAAGAATTCGATTAGACTGAGACGCTTTTTCAACACTTATGCCCCGCTTTTTTCTCTGTCGGTGAGAGGTGAGGCTGTAACACAGTGAGTCCCATGGGCATGCTGTGCTACGGACACACTACGATGGGCATGCCCCAGGTTCACCGCCTCCCACTTCCTTCTCCCAGAAATAACTATCCATCTCAGAGGTTGCGGGCGGGGCCTCAGGGTGTTTCCCTGGGAGGTCAGGTGCTGAAGGAACCCCGCCCCCAGCCCAAACACACCTGCTGTCCCATAAATGCTCTGCGGCGAGTGAGTGGGGCATTTGAATTTCGATCGCCATATCACAGACACATAACATCGAGGACACAGAGACCGGATCCCTCCGACCCGCAGTTCTGTACAAAGAACTTTTGCTGCCCGCCAGGCACGAATTCCACTAGAGCCTGAGGTACTAGGAGCTGTCTCCTTCAGGGTGGGAACGAAGCAGGATGGAGCAGGTCAGGAGCTCCATAGAGGAGCACCCCTCCGTCGGTCACGGGCCGCCCAACCTGAACATTGTCACCTTCAAGTGGCACCATGTGCAGGAGCCCTACATCATCGCTCTCTGGATATTGGTGGCCAGCCTGGGAAAGATCGGTGAGTGCGATGAAGGACGAAAAAGTGGATGCCCTGTAGACATAACGTATATATACCACAATTCACTCCCACCTTTCACCACACTTCTCTAGTTACAGCTGGTCTTAAACTCTTGCTTCTTGTGCTGTGAGACCTAGAATATGTAATTTCCTTCATGGTGAAGGGATAGGCAATATGCTCAGACAGAGATTCGATGGCAGCCCATTTTCATCGTCTAGACTAGAGCGAGAATTTCTACCGCTAGCATTACTGTAATATCTTGGAAAGTCATATCATTAGAATATTTGTAAGACGAGGCGTTTCATAGCAATAAATGAGGTTGCCTTTCTCTCTGTAAGTTTTGCAGATGTGCTCGTTTTCAAACCCGAATACACACACGCATACAAGTACCATCAACCGGCGGTTATTCCATAAAAAGCTCATACGCGAATGCATGCGTTCTCTATGCTTTGTTAGAACTGCTTTTGTAAACACTTTACAAGATCGTCTTTATAATGTTTGAAAAGTGAAGCGCTCGCTGAGCTTCATTTGCGCACCTCCTTTCTTACGGCGGACCAAACTGTTCCCTTCTGTGTCTCCGTACCCCGTGCGTCTCCTTTGAAATGCAGAGATTGCAGTTCTTACATGAAAGCAAACAGATCAATAAAATGCACATCCCTCACTTAATCACACAATAGCAGGTCCTGTTAAAATGTCATGTCAAGAATGTTTTTGGAATAATAGTTGGCCTCATAGGTTCAAACGCATTTGATAAAAGCTTCCCCTTATCGTCATGTTAACAAATTTGAAACCTTTCATTATATATAGAATGCTAGATGGGCACCTATGGAAAAAGTGGTAGTTTTTTTCACCAAAACTGTGCGAGTAAACTTGCTTAATCACCCCGAAAAGTACTTGAAATGTAAAAATTATCTAAAACTATGTGTACATTAATGTGAAATGCACTTTGTCATTTCTTCAGTGAACAAAGGGACCTCAAGGCTTTAAGTGAGAAAAAAAGTGGAAGATGTATAGAAGGGGTGTGGCCTATATACTTAGAGGTGTGGTTTAAATCCATAAACTATTTTTCTGTGATTTCCAGTGTGCTATCCGACCGCTGTATTGATACCTCTCGGAGCTGTTGTGGCATCCAGACACATAACACAACTGACATATTACATATTCCTGAAACCAGTAAGGACTATTGACATTGTGAATGGTTGTTAGCTGATTGAGATAAATGAGTAACAACAACGACTTTGTTATAAATAATGTGGAAAATCTTTTAGTTCTGAAATTATGAAACTGTGAATTAAACATTACTGACCATACCAAACGATTACAACAGAAGCACTCACTACAAACAAGTAGCAATAAGTATACCGGCAAAAACAGTGACATGAGTTATTCACATAAACTTAGTTCAAAAGGAGCTATAATAACACAACTGTGAAACTCAGTTAATGCAAAAGTCCAATCAGAATTAAGCACTCATGACATCAATGTAATATTTGCAGTAAAATATCTGAGGAAAAAACTGTGCATGGTGTGGGTGCGAGTTAGAGTTACCTTGGGGCACAAGTTATAGTTACTTGAAATAACTCTAGCAACTGAATTTCTATGGTTTTGTGCATGTAAAATTTGAACCCAATTTTAATGTCCTAGAAAACTTTAGATTTTTTGTGAAAAAAATATACATGTATCTTTATATGTATATATATCTATACATGTGTGTGTGTGTGTGTATATATATATATATTTGTACAGATGTAGACATAGATATCACCACTCTGTTTCTTTGCAACCAACGGTCAGCTGCACCACCATGAACACAATGTAAAGAGTATATCCAAATGATTTAAAAAGAAATTATTTTATTAGGCTAAACAAACTTGAACCTAGTCACAGCCAATGTGTTTCAGCATAACACTTTCTACTGGGCCTGTGTATACACCATGACATATATATATATTTCCTACTGGTGGTTGCCAGTAGGTAGTTATAGTTAGGATCTAGTTTCCATAGGAAAAAAGTTTATTGACTTAACTATATCTTTTGCTCCGTTTGACAAATCATCATGAAAGTGTCCAAAACAAAAGTGTCTTGTTGTGCATAGAAAGTTTCAGGGTGCTCAGTCAAGCGGGGGCCCAAAAAAATGGGGGGTCAAAAAGGTGTGTTTCCCATGTTAATTCCCATAGGAATTTTAGAAATGACTGTAGCCCAAACCGCTGAATGGAATTTCACTAAAGCTGGCAGGAACGCAGCTCTTGGTCTAGAAAGCACACTTTTTGTTATTTGGTGTAAATTTATTGAGTAGTTTTGAGATATTTAAGGAAATCCACATTTGTATATCTGGGCAGATCCTAAGCACAGATCACATGGTGAGATCTGATGGCTATCAGCACTTCAACCATAAAGTGATGGCAGCCATCTTGCGACCAATATACATGTTAGCACCGCATTGAAATGTGTTGCAGTGAACGACATGGTTTTGAGGGTCACAAAAAGGAGAACATATAAAGGGTGATGGCAGATTTTAGCTACAATATAAATCGTTTGTTGCTATGGTGATTTTACCGTGTGAAAAAGCCTGCTAGGATTTCATGAATCAAGGTTGAAAACATTTTTCTCATTGTAGGAAAGTACCAACTTGCCTGGCATGTTACCCCCATATTTCACTGTATATATGTTGTTTTAGTCTATGTGTCACTGGGACCCTGCCAGTCAGGGCCCCAGTGCTCATAAGTATGTGCCATGTATGTGTTCCCTGTGTGATGCCTAACTGTCTCACTGAGGCTCTGCTAACCAGAACCTCAGTGGTTATGCTCTCTCTGCTTTCCAAATTTGTCACTAACAGGCTAGTGACTAAATTTACCAATTCACATTGGCATACTGGTACACCCATATCATTCCCTTGTATATGGTACTGAGGTACTGTAGGAGGCTGGCCTGGCTTGTAGTGGGTACCAGAGGTACTTACACCTTCTGCCAGGTCCAGTTATCCCTTATTAGTGTAGAAGAGGTGTTACTAGCAGCTTAGGCTGAAAGAAGGTAGCTATGGCAAAGCAGCTTAGGCTGCACTAGGAGACATGTAAAGCTCCTACTATACCACTGGTGTCATATGCACAATATCATAAGAAAACACAATACAAAGAAGTACTAAAAATAAAGGTCATTTATTTTTATGACAAAATGCCAAAAGTATTGCATTGAGTACCCTCAGTATGAGGATAAGTTATATACACAAGATATATGTACACATACTAAAATTAGGTAAGTAATAGCAAGAAAAGTAATGCAAACAGTGTAGAATTACAGTAGATTGCAATAGGAGCAAATAGGTATAGGGGCAACACAAACCATATACTCCAAAAGTGGAATGCGAACCACGAATTGACCCCAAACCTATTTGAGCTTGTAGAGGGTCGCTGGGACTGTAAGAAAACAGTGAGGGTTAGAAAAATAGCCCACCCCAAGTCCCTGAAAGGTAGGTGTAAAGTGCACCTACTACCCCCAGAGAGCACAGAAGTCGTGATAGGGGGGGTTCTGCAGGAAGAACAAACACCAGCAATGTAACAACAGTGGATTTCCGGACCTGAGTACCTGTAAGACAAGGGGACCAAGTCCAATAGTTACGACAGTGTCGCGAGTGGGCAGGAGCCCAGGAAATGCCAGCTGAGGGTACATGGAAGCTGCCACCGGGTGGAAGAAGCTTGGAGTTTTGCAAGAAAGAAGAGGACTAGGGACTTCCCCTTTGGAGGATGGATGTCCCACGTCGCGATGAAGCTTGCAGAGATGGTCCCACG
Organism: Pleurodeles waltl; assembly: GCF_031143425.1. NCBI lineage: Eukaryota > Metazoa > Chordata > Amphibia > Caudata > Salamandridae > Pleurodeles > Pleurodeles waltl. Next base: position 186,783,870 of record NC_090439.1, on the reverse strand, counting down.
CAGAAAGACCGCAAACCAGCCTTGCTAGCTGCGAGGGTCGCAGTAGAGGTTTTTGGGTGCTGCTGTGGCCCAGGAGGGACCAGGATGTCGCCACTTGGAGGAGGAGACAGAGGGGGCACCCAGCAACTCCGGGAGCCCTCACAGAAGCAGGCAGCACCCGCAGAAGTACCTGAACAGGCACTTGGAAGGAAAGTGAACCAGAGTCCACGCAAAGTCACAAAAGGGAGTCCCACGACGCCGAAGGACAACTCAGAAGGTTGTGCACTGCAGGATAGAGTGTCGGGGACCGAGGCTTGGCTGCGCACAAAGGAAATCCTGGAAGAGTGCATAGGAGCCGGAGCAGTTGCAAATCACGCGGTTCCCAGCAATGCAGTCTAGCGTGGGAAGGCAAGGACTTACCTCCACCAAACTTGGACTGAAGAGTCACTGGACTGTGGGAGTCACTTGGACAGAGTTGCTGTGTTCCAGGGATCACGCTCGTCGTGCTGAGAGGGGACCCAGAGGACCAGTGATGCAGTCTTTTGTTGCCTGCGGTTGAAGGGGGAAGATTCCGTCGACCCACAGGAGATTTCTTCAGAGCTCCTGGTGCAAGAAGGAGGCAGGTTACCCCCAGAGCATGCACTACCAGGAAACAGGCGAGAAAGCCAGCAGGATGAAGCAATACAAGGTTGCAGTAGTCATCTTTGTTGCGGTTTTGCAGGCGTCCTGAGCAGTCAGCGGTCGATCCTTTGGCAGACGGTGAAGAGGGAGATGCAGAGGAACTCTGATGAGCTCTTGCATTCGGTATCTGAAGAATTCCCCAAAGCAGAGACCCTAAATAGCCAGAAAAGGAGGTTTGGCTACCTAGGAAGGAGGATAGGCTAGTAACACAGGTAAGAGCCTATCAGAAGGAGTCTCTGATGTCACCTGCTGGCCCTGGCCACTCAGAGCTGTCCAGTGTGCCAGCACACCTCTGAATCCAAGATGGCAGAGGTCTGGGGCACGCTGGAGGAGCTCTGGGCACCTCCCCTGGGAGGTACTGGCCAGGGGAGTGGTCACTCCCCTTTCCTTTGTCCAGTTTCGCGCCAGAGCAGGGCTGGGGGATCCTGGTTTAACCTGGCTTATGCAGAGATGGGCACCATCTGTGCCCATCAAAGCATTTCCAGAGGCTGGGGGAGGCTACTCCTCCCCAGCCCTGACACCTTTTTCCAAAGGAAGAGGGTGTAACACCCTCTCTCTGAGGAAGTCCTTTGTTCTGCCTTCCTGGGCCAAGCCTGGCTGGACCCCAGGAGGGCAGAAACCTGTCTGAGGGGTTGGCAGCAGCTGCAGTGAAACCCCGGGAAAGGTAGTTTGGCAGTACCCGGGTCTGTGCTAGAGACTCGGGGGATCATGGAATTGTCTCTCCAATGCCAGAATGGCATTGGGGTGACAATTCCATGATCTTAGACATGTTACATGGCCATGTTCGGAGTTACCATTGTGACGCTAAACATAGGTAGTGACCTATGCATAGTGCACGCGTGAAATGGTGTCCCCGCACTCACAAAATCCGGGGAATTTGCCCTGAACGATGTGGGGGCACCTTGGCTAGTGCCAGGGTGCCCACACACTAAGTAACTTAGCACCCAACCTTCACCAGGTGAAGGTTAGACATATAGGTGACTTATAAGTTACTTAAGTGCAGTGGTAAATGGCTGTGAAATAACGCGGACGTTATTTCACTCAGGCTGCAGTGGCAGGCCTGTGTAAGAATTGTCAGAGCTCCCTATGGGTGGCAAAAGAAATGCTGCAGCCCATAGGGATGTCCTGGAACCCCACTACCATGGGTACCTCAGTACCATATACTAGGGAATTATAAGGGTGTTCCAGTATGCCAATGTGAATTGGTGAAATTGGTCACTATCAAAAAAACAGCAACAGGAGGGGCGAAATATGGGATATTCGGAGGATAGACTCCTGGTCCCGTGTGTGGAGCTCCCAATACTGTATAAACCAAAAAACTACACACACGGTTCCAAAAAGCGGAGAATTGTATCTACCGGTTCTGCATATCAGGGAAACCAAAAGGTTGTAAGCACGAGCCCTCACTCACCTTTCGGTGACATGCTTCAATATGGGGCTATGCTCCTCGTCAGGCCGGCGCTGCAATGCCTGACGGGCCCCACACGGGGGGCTCTTTGCCGGAGATCTTTTTGAGCAAAATGCACACCGGTCAAAAGTAGGAATGGAGGATTGGAATGGAAAGGGTTAAAAATGTCTAGAGGTAAAACCCGTTCATATCTTTAATTAAATGTTAGTACCTCTGGCAAGATTGAAAACAAAAAATAGGGATATAGTAAAATAATGTCTACACTCCCCATAAAACACAGAAACGCTATTTATAGTCACCGACTCTCATACTAGAGAGTAGTGTAAATGAAAAGAGGTGAACACAGGATCCCCTGTGTTACTCTACATCACAGGTCAACATGTTTCTCGCTATGCGATTCGTCAGGACCTCAAAGACGTACCTAATCCTTCAAACACTTGGGCTGCCCATACTAGGGAGAGCAGAACCCTCTAAATACTAAATGCAGGGCCTCATCTGGGGACAAACATCGAGTTGAGAAAAATCCTCTGTGGTTCCCCGGGGAACCACAACGAGCGTAGGTCTACAGATTGCACCACAACCTGAGAAAAACCACAGAGGATTTTTCTCAACTCGATGTTTGTCCCCCGATGAGGCCCTGCATTTAGTATTTGGAGGGTTCTGCTCTCCCTAGTATGGGCAGCCCAAGTGTTTGAAGGATTAGGTACGTCTTTGAGGTCCTGACGAATCGCATAGCGAGAAACATGTTGATCTGTGATGTAGAGTAACACAGGGGATCCTGTGTTCACCTCTTTTCAGTTACACTACTCTCTAGTATGAGAGTCGGTGACTATAAATAGCGTTTCTGCGTTTTATAGGGAGTGTAGACATTATTTTACTATATCCCTATTTTTTGTGTTTAATCTTGCCAGAGGTACTAACATTTAATTAAAGATATGAACGGTTTTTACCTCTAGACATTTTTAACCCTCTCCATTCCAATCCTCCATTCCTACTTTTGACCGGTGTACATTTTGCTCAAAAAGATCTCCGGCAAAGAGCCCCCGTGTGGGGCCCGTCAGGCATTGCAGCGCCGGCCTGACGAGGAGCATAGCCCCATGATGAAGCATGTCACCGAAAGGTGAGTGAGGGCTCGTGCTTACAACCTTTTGGTTTCCTTGATATGCAGAACCGGTAGATACAATTCCCCGCTTTTTGGAACCGTGTGTGCAATTTTTTGGTTTATACAGAAATTGGTCACTAGCCTGTTAGTGACAATTTAGAAAGCAGAGAGAGCATAACTGTGAGAAGGTAGCCTCTTTCTAGCCTTGTTACCCCCACTTTTGGCCTGTTTGTGAGTGTATGTCAGGGTGTTTGTCACTGTTTTCACTGTCTCACTGGGATCCTGATAGCCAGGCCTCAGTGCTCCTAGTGAAAACACCATGTTGTCAGTATGGTTGTTATGTGTCACTGGGATCCTGCTGGTCAGGACCCCAGTGCTCATAGGTTTGTGGCCTATATGTATGTGTCACTGGGACCCTGTCACACAGGGCCCCAGTGCTCATAGGTGTGCATGTGTATGTTCCCTGTGTGGTGCCTAACTGTCTCACTGAGGCTCTGCTAACCAGAACCTCAGTGGTTATGCTCTCTCATTACTTTTAAATTGTCACTAACAGGCTAGTGACCAATTTTACCAATTCACATTGGCTTACTGGAACACCCTTATAATTCCCTAGTATATGGTACTAAGGTACCCAGGGTATTGGGGTTCCAGGAGATCCCTATGGGCTGCAGCATTTCTTTTGCCACCCATAGGGAGCTCTGACAATTCTTACACAGGCCTGCCACTGCAGCCTGAGTGAAATAACATCCACGTTATTTCACAGCCATTTTACACTGCACTTAAGTAACTTAAAAGTCACCTATATGTCTAACCTTTACCTGGTAAAGGTTGGGTGCAAAGTTACTTAGTGTGAGGGCACCCTGGCACTAGCCAAGGTGCCCCCACATTGTTCAGAGCCAATTCCCTGAACTTTGTGAGTGCGGGGACACCATTACACGCGTCCACTACATATAGGTCACTACCTATTTGTAGCTTCACAATGGTAACTCCGAATATGGCCATGTAACATGTCTATGATCATGGAATTGCCCCCTCTATGCCATCCTGGCATAGTTGGCACAATCCCATGATCCCAGTGGTCTGTAGCACAGACCCTGGTACTGCCAAACTGCCCTTCCTGGGGTTTCACTGCAGCTGCTGCTGCTGCCAACCCCTCAGACAGGCATCTGCCCTCCTGGGGTCCAGCCAGGCCTGGCCCAGGATGGCAGAACAAAGAACTTCCTCTGAGAGAGGGTGTGACACCCTCTCCCTTTGGAAAATGGTGTGAAGGCAGGGGAGGAGTAGCCTCCCCCAGCCTCTGGAAATGCTTTCTTGGGCACAGATGTGCCCAATTCTGCATAAGCCAGTCTACACCGGTTCAGGGACCCCTTAGCCCCTGCTCTGGCGCGAAACTGGACAAAGGAAAGGGGAGTGACCACTCTCCTGACCTGCACCTCCCCTGGGAGGTGTCCAGAGCTCCTCCAGTGTGCTCCAGACCTCTGCCATCTTGGAAACAGAGGTGCTGCTGGCACACTGGACTGCTCTGAGTGGCCAGTGCCACCAGGTGACGTCAGAGACTCCTGCTGATAGGCTCCTTCAGGTGTTAGTAGCCTATCCTCTCTCCTAGGTAGCCAAACCCTCTTTTCTGGCTATGTAGGGTCTCTGTCTCTGGGGAAACTTTAGATAACGAATGCAAGAGCTCATCCGAGTTCCTCTGCATCTCCCTCTTCACCTTCTGATAAGGAATCGACTGCTGACCGCGCTGGAAGCCTGCAAACCTGCAACATAGTAGCAAAGACGACTACTGCAACTCTGTAACACTGATCCTGCCGCATTCTCGACTGTTTTCCTGCTTGTGCATGCTGTGGGGGTAGCCTGCCTCCTCTCTGCACCAGAAGCTCTGAAGAAATCTCCCGTGGGTCGACGGAATCTTCCCCCTGCAACCGCAGGCACCAAAAAGCTGCATCACCGGTCCCTTGGGTCTCCTCTCAGCACGACGAGCGAGGTCCCTCGAATCCAGCGACTCTGTCCAAGTGACCCCCACAGTCCAGTGACTCTTCAGCCCAAGTTTGGTGGAGGTAAGTCCTTGCCTCACCTCGCTGGGCTGCATTGCTGGGAACCGCGACTTTGCAGCTACTCCGGCCCCTGTGCACTTCCGGCGGAAATCCTTTGTGCACAGCCAAGCCTGGGTCCACGGCACTCTAACCTGCATTGCACGACTTTCTAAGTTGGTCTCCGGCGACGTGGGACTCCTTTGTGCAACTTCGGCGAGCACCGTTTCACGCATCCTCGTAGTGCCTGTTTCTGGCACTTCTCCGGGTGCTACCTGCTTCAGTGAGGGCTCTTTGTCTTGCTCGACGTCCCCTCTCTCTTCAGGTCCGATTTGCGACCTCCTAGTCTCTCCTGGGCCCCAGCAGCGTCCAAAAACGCCAAACGCACGATTTGCAGCTAGCAAGGCTTGTTGGCGTTCTTTCGGGGGGAAAACACTTCTGCACGACTCTCCACAGCGAGTGGGATCCGTCCACCATAGGGGAAGTCTCTAGCCCTTTTCGTTCCTGCAGAAACCTCAGCTTCTTCTGTCCAGTAGAAGCTTCTTTGCACCCGCAGCTGGCATTTCCTGGGCATCTGCCCATCTCCGACGTGCTTGTGACTTTTGGACTTGGTCCCCTTGTTCCACAGGTACCCTAGATTGGAAATCCACAGTTGTTGCATTGCTGGTTTGTGTCTTTCCTGCATTATTCCTCTAACACGAATTCTTTGTCCTTAGGGGAACTTTAGTGCACTTTGCACTCACTTTTCAGGGTCTTGGGGAGGGTTATTTTTCTAACTCTCACTATTTTCTAATAGTCCCAGCGACCCTCTACAAGGTCACATAGGTTTGGGGTCCATTCGTGGTTCGCATTCCACTTTTGGAGTATATGGTTTGTGTTGCCCCTATCCCTATGTTTCCCCATTGCATCCTATTGTAACTATACATTGTTTGCACTGTTTTCTAAGACTATACTGCATATTTTTGCTATTGTGTATATATATCTTGTGTATATTTCCTATCCTCTCACTGAGGGTACACTCTAAGATACTTTGGCATATTGTCATAAAAATAAAGTACCTTTATTTTTAGTATAACTGTGTATTGTGTTTTCTTATGATATTGTGCATATGACACTAGGTGGTACTGTAGTAGCTTCACACGTCTCCTAGTTCAGCCTAAGCTGCTCTGCTAAGCTACCATTATCTATCAGCCTAAGCTGCTAGACACCCTATACACTAATAAGGGATAACTGGGCCTGGTGCAAGGTGCAAGTACCCCTTGGTACTCACTACAAGCCAGTCCAGCCTCCTACAATAACCACTGAGGTTCTGGTTAGCAGAGCCTCAGTGAGACAGTTAGTCATCACACAGGGAACACATACAGGGCACACTTATGGGCACTGGGGCCCTGGCTGACAGGGCCCCAGTGACACATACACTAAAACAACATATATACAGTGAAATATGGGGGTAACATGCCAGGCAAGATGGTACTTTCCTACAGACTTGGTTCAAGCAAGTACGCAGTTTGCGTAAAAAAAAAAAAAAAGCTGCCTGGACCCAGGAGGGACCTGCGGGTCTCAACTCAGACTGAGGAGAAAGAGGGGGCTGTCAGCACTTCAGAGAGCCCTCAGTGGACCAGGCAGCATCCACGGGAGCCCCGGAATATGGGGACAAAGAAGATGCAAAGTGGGGTCATTGCAGCACTACACAGGAGGGTCCCACGCCGCTGGAGAACAACTCAGCGAGTTGAGTGTCTCAGGATAGAGTGCTGGGGACCTGGGTACCCTGTGCACAAAGGAATCTTGGAAGAAGTGCACAGAAGCCCAAGGAGCCCAATAGGGGTAACCATGCTTCAATGGGGATAGCCATGCTACAAAGAGGCTACCTTCTCACACTCATTTTACACAGAGCCCTGGCCCTGGGACTGGTTAGCAGTATCCAGGGTACCATCAGAGTTAAAAAAACACCAGCAAAAAGTGAAAAAATGGGGGCATAAATTTAAGGGGCTTCTGCAATCAGCCCATGTAGGAAAGTACCGTCCTTCTTGGCATGTTACCCCCAATTTCTGCCTGTTTGTCAGTATGTTTTGCCTGTCTCACTGGGCTCCTGCTAGCCAGGACCCCAGTGCTCATAGTTTGTGGCCTACATGTGTTTTCAGTATGCTTGACTGTGTCACTGAAGTTCTGCTAACCAGAACTCCAGTGCCTATGCTCTCTCTACTTACCAAATGTGTCACTATAGTTTAGTGACTCCAGATTCCAATTCTGATTGGCACACTGGACCCCCCTTATAAGTCCCTAGTATATGGTACATAGGTACGCAGGGCATTCGGGGTCCAGGAGATCCTTGTAGGCTGCAGCATTTATTCTGTCACCCATAAGGAGCTCATACACACCTTTCATCGGGACTGCCACTGCAGCCTGAGTGAAATAGTGCACACACTATTTCAGAACCATTTTACACTGCCCTAAGTAACTTATAAGTCACCTAGTTGTCTAACCTTCATTTACTGAAGGCTAGGTGCCAAGTTACTGTGTATGAGGGCACCCTTGCACTAGCAATGGTCCCCCCACATTGTCCAGGCCCAAATTCCCAGACTTCGTGAGTGCGGGGACACCATTATAGGCGTGCACTACATATATGTCAATACATATCTGTAGTTTCACAATGGTAACTCCGAATATGGCCATGTGAGGTATCTAAGATTGAGAAAGTGTACCCCCAATACAATTCTGGTTTTGGGGGGCCAATCCCATGCACCCTCGGGGCTCCACCATGGACTCCCAGTACTCCCAAACCAGCTCTCTGAGGTTTCTACTGCAGCCCCAGCTGCTGCCACCTCACAGACAGGTTTTTGCCCTCCTGGGGATTGAGCAGCTCAATCCCAGGAAGTCAGAACAATTAATTTCCTTAGGAGATGGGTGTTACACCCTCTCCCATTGGAAGTAGGTGTTACAGGCATGTGAGGGGTAGCCTCCCAGAGCCTCTGGAAATGCTTTCAAGGGCACAAACAGTGCCTTCCTTGCATAATCCAGTCTACACCGGTTCATGGACCCCCCAGTCCCTGCTCTGGCGCGAAACTGGACAAAGGAGAGGGAAATGCCCATTCCCCTGTCCATCACCACCCCCATGGGTGGTGCCCAGAGCTCCTCCAGAGTGCCTCTGGGTTTTGCCATCTTGGATTCCAAGGTGGTGGCGCACTCTGGGGGCATCTGAGTGGCCAGTGCCAGCACGTGACGTCAAAGACCCCTCCTGATTGGTCACCTAACCAGGTAAGCACCTATCTCCCTCTCAGGGCTATATAGGGTCTCTCCTCTTGGTGTTTCCTCAGATTCGGTTTGCAAGACTCCACCAGGACTCCTCTGCATCCTCTGTTTCAGCTTCTGACCGTCCAATCAACCGCAGACTGCTCCAGGAACACTGTAACCTCAACAGAGTATTCAAGAAGGCTACTGATACTCTGCAACTTCAGCTCCTGCCAGCAACTGCAACAGTTTCCAGGTTGTGCATCCTCCGAGGACTGCCTATCTTCAGGCTGCACCAGAAGAACCAAAGGAATCTCCCGTGGAGTGATGGAGTCACTTCCCTGCTTAAGCAGGCACATCTGAGCAGCGACGACTGGCGGCTTGGGTCCCCTCTCCAGACGACAAGCTTGGATCCAGCAACACGGGTGGTGGACTAATGTAACCCCGACAGTGCCAAGGTTCAGCTGTTCAACTTTGGTGGAGGTAAGTGCTTGCCTCCCACGCAAGACATTACCGCCATGCACCGCGTGACTTGCAGTTGCCAAGGCTTGTGTGTGACCTTACAAGAAGTTCTTCATGCACAACTTAGGCCCCCACCACTCCATCCTGCGATGCACAGCTTCCTGAGTGGTTCTCCAGCGGCAAGGGATCCCTTCCTGCCGTGCTGTGTGGGCCTCCATTTGCACCTTATTTGTGCACGCTGTCTGGTCTTCTGAAGGCTTTCTGAGTTGCTGATAGTCCCTCTATCTCCCCCACATTGCTAGATGCCACAAGGTCCCTCCTGGTCCCGGGCAGCGCCTTTTTCCACTGAGCTTTGCGTGTGCCAAGGCTTGTTGGTGGAATCTAGCCACACAAACAAGACTGCAATGATCCATCCGGTGTGGGACATCTTCTGCACCAACCAGGAACCTGCATCTTTCTTCTTGGGTGCATAACTGACTTTGTCTTTTCACTGGTGGTTCTTCTTTTGCACCTTCATCCGGGTTAGCAGGGGCTCCTGTTCTGCCTGGACTCTTCAGTGCTTCTTGGACTTGCTCCCCTTTTTCCACAGGTCTTCAGGTCCAAGAATCCATCATTGGTGTCTTGCAATCTCTTCTGGTTCTTGCATAATGATCTATCACGTCTTCTTGTGTTTTTTAGGAAACTTACTGTGATTTACTCCTGTTTTCCTGGGCTCTGGGGTGGGTTTTATTACTTACATTTGGTGTTTTCTTACACTCCTAGCACCCCTCTACACACTACACTTGCCTAGGTGGGAAACTGACTTTCACATTCCACTATTTAGTGTATGGTTTGTGTTCCCCTAGGCCCATAGCAACCTATTGTGATTTTCACTATTTGCATTGTTTTCTGACTGTGTACTTACCTGTTTTTGGATACTAGTGTATATACTGTGTACATTAATTACCTCCTAAGTGAATATAGTCTATAAGGTATTTTTGGCATTTGTGTAACCAAAATATAAAGTACCTTTATTTTTGTAACAATTAGTATTTTCTTTTATGTGTGTGAGTACTGTGTGACTACAGTGGTATTGCAAGAGTTTTGCATGTCTCCTAGTTCAGCCTTGGCTGCTCAGCTACTGCCACCTCTAGACAGCTTAGCTGCTAGACACTGACTCCATTTCACTAATAAGGGACAACTGGACATGGTATAAGGTGTAAGTACCTTTGGTACCCACTACAAACCAGTCTAGCCTCCTACAATGAGTATACAAATTAAGCTAATTATAATTGGCTGAGTCAACCTACCTATAAGTCCCTAGTGTACAGTAGGGCAGGTAGGTTTAGGGGCACCACCATAGTCAGTACACCCATTGGTGAGTGCACTGTTGAAGTGCCCAGGGTCATTTTAAAGGAAGGCCTGCCTTGCTGGCTGCTTTTAAATAAAGGTTACATCAAGTATTCGACTTTGGAATTAAATGTACTTCCAAAGTCCTAAACTACATTATATTTACATCTAAGTCTCCCCTAAGGTGTGCCCTCAGTACCCCTACAGCTGGGTGCTATGGAGCTATAAGCAGGGACCTTATAAAAATTGTTTTATAACCCCTGGTGAGGAAAAATAGCCACATTTGTTATTCGCTCATTGTAGTGAATAGGCTCCCTAGGCTAAAATGGGGACACTTTATTTCAATTAACAAAGTCTTCTTATGAGCTAAATATATCAAGTTTGGTATCAAACTTGTCATAATAAATCCAGCAAATTGCCATTGTTGAATTTATTATAACTAGTTCTGGGAAAGAGTTTAAGAACTCTACCTGAAAGTTGCCAACTTCAACTCTATTGTGGCCCTTCTCTGATTGGCCAGCCTCTAGCAGCCTGGCCAGGCTGCCTTGATGAGGTGTGTAGCGGCCTGGGCTAAAGACAAAGGAAGTGCCTGGGGAGGAGATCTGCCTCAGCAGATGGTGAAACAGGATGGGAGAGTGCAGCCAAACTGGTCTTTGAAGGAGGGAAGGGCATTTGGAGCAGCTCAGGACCTCCCCCCTTTCCTGCAAACCCAGACAGCCAGATGGCCCCTGATTAGATTAGGAGAGGGCTAGAGAGGGGTGTGCTAAGGGAACGTAGACACACTAGTGGGTGGACTCAGCCAGACCTAAGCTCCAAAATTCAGATTGTGCCATTTTGGAATTTAAAGAATGTTGCTCCCTGGGATTGATTTTTGCCACACTGTGGTCATCCAAGAGAGGGTGGCCTGCCTGTGATTGGGCAGTTACCCCCCTGCTTTCCACCCCAGGAGCAAGAATGAATATGGCAGAGCTGCACCCACACCTCAGATCCATACAAGGAACAACAACAGTTGAATAAGAACTGCCCTGCTGGACCCCTGATCTGCACTTGGACACTGCACTCTGAAGGACTGAACCAGCTGCACACTTGGGCTTCACTACTAAAAGGACTTTGCCTGTCTTCAACTGGTTCAAGAAAGGACTCCCTGCTTGCTACAGGTAAATAATAGCTATCCAGAGTCCCCTGCATCAAAACCTGAAGGAAATGACCGGCTGACCAGTGGATAATGGGCATTTTTGCATTTGAACCTGATGCATTCTGGGAGTCCTAACTCTCAAGGAGCAACTCAGAGCTGGAACTTTGGGGATGAGTTGTGGACTCCAAAATGACCTTCTAAGACCTTCTGGAAGTAGATCCAGAAGTTTGGAGAACTTTTGGAAAAAAAAGCTCTATAAAGGGACCGACCCGCTGTGGTGAGTCAAGCTGGCTAACCTCAACCGCGACCCGGTCTGACTTGCAGGTTTGTCTCGCTAAAAAGCTCCGGAGCCCCAGCCTTCCAAAATTTCACCAGCGGCTCTTGAAAATCGACCTCGCATCAAAATTGGCTTGCTTTGGAGGGTCGACCGCCGTCGGGAGGAAAAGGCTCCAAAACAGTGACAAAGTCCAAACATAAAAAGTTTACTGGGACTTCCCATGCAGCTTATCCAATGAGGGCTCATGGGACATCGGATAAAGATTCAGCTTTGGCCCAGATGAAGATTTCCATCCTGAAAAATCATCTAAGTCTGAAGGTAGAATTCTGCACAGAGGTCTCCTGCGAAGTGTGTCTGAAGACAGCCCTAGGGTGGTCGGATCAGATTGATGACTTAGGGGGTGATTCTAAGCTTGGCGGGCGGCGGTAGCCGCCCGCCAAGCGGGAACCGCCAGAAGACCGTACCGCGGTCAAAAGACCGCGGCGGTCATTCTGGGTTTCCCACTGGGCTGGCGGGCGACCGCCGAAAGTCCGCCCGCCAGCCCAGCGGGAAACACCCTTCCCACAAGGACGCCGGCTCAGAATGGAGCCGGCGGAGTGGGAAGGTGCGACGGGTGCAGTTGCACCCGTCACGAATTTCAGTGTCTGCAGAGCAGACACTGAAATTCTTTGTGGGGCCCTCTTACGGGGGCCCCTGCAGTGCCCATGGCGTTGGCATGGGCACTGCAGGGGCCCCCAGGGGCCCCACGGCACCCCATACCGCCATCCTGTTCCTGGCGGGCGAACCGCCAGGAACAGGATGGCGGTATGCGGTGTCAGAATCCCCATGGCGGCGCAGCAAGCTGCGCCGCCATGGCGGATTCCCATGGGCAGCGGAAAGTCGGCGGTACACCGCCGGCTTTCCGCTTCTGGCCGCGGCTGTACCGCCGCGGTCAGAATGCCCGGCGGTGCACCGCCAGCCTGTTGGCGGTGCTACCGCCAACCTCCGCCCTGGCGGTATTTACCGCCAGGGTCAGAATGACCCCCTTAGTCTTTTTCTTGAAGATTTTCTTTCATGGGACAAAGTCTGTAGGTAAACTTTCGACTGAGGCCTCCCGCTTTCTGTAACTGAGCAGGACTCCATCACGGTTGGCCTCAGACTTTTACTTTGCCTCGGTTTAGTGCAATCAGATGGCCACATTCGCGCTTTTAGTTTCCATGCACTGGAAAACATTAATTCTTTAAAAAATCATATTGCCAGTTCCCCTTATCCGATTTTAATTGTTTTGGTGTCATTTTAAAGATAAAAAATATAATCTATTTTTATAACTTGGTGTTGGATTTTTATTATGTTTTGTGTTGTACTTATAGAAGGCTGGCCTGGATTGAAGTGGGTACCTAAGGTACTTATACCTCATACCAGGTCCAGTTATCCCTTATTAGTGAAAGGTAGGCAGTGTCTAGAAGCCAAGCTGTCTAGAGGTAGCTGTAGGCAGAGCAACCAAGGCTGAACTAGAAGACATGTAAAGCTCTTGCAATACCACTATAGTCACACAGTACTCACACACAAGGAAGACAATACTCATTGTTACCAAAAATAAAGTTACTTTTAGGAGGTAAGTATTATACGCAAAATGTACACTAGTAACCAAAATCAGGTAAGTGACCAGTCATAAAATAGTGAAAATCACTATAGGCTTCAATTGGCCTGTGGGAATACAAACCATATACTAAAATAGTGGGATGCGAATGTCGGTTTCCCACCTAGGCAAGAGTAGTGTGTAGAGGGGCACTGGGAGTGTAAGAAAACACCAAAGGTAAGTAAAGTACCCCACCCCTGAGCCCAGGAAACAGTAGTAAAGTACAGCAAGTTTCCTCAGAACACACCAAATGTCGTGCTAAAGAATAATGCAAAAACCAAGTAAGACTGCAAGACACCAATGATGGATTCCTGGACCTGAAGTCCTGCAGAGAGAGGAGACCAAGTCCAAGAACAGCTGATGAGTCCAGGAGTAACAGGAGCCCCTTCTAACCCAGATGAAGGTGCAAAAGTAGATTCTCTGGTTAGAAGTAGAAGTCAGAAATGCACTAAAGAAGACAGTTGTGGGTTCCTGCTTGGTGCAAGAGATGTCCACGTCGAGGAGATGGATGCAGGTTGGTTTTCGTCATTGGGTTCTGCCAACAAGCCTTGGCTCATGCAAAAGATGCGTTTGGCAGGAAAAGGTGCTACCTGGACCCAGGAGGGAGCTGGGGATCTCAACTCGGACTGAGACCAAGGGGCTCTCAGTACTTCAGGGAGTCCTCAGAAGGCCAGGCAGCACCCACAGAAGTCCCAGGACATGGGGACAAAGGATTTGCAAATCGCAGTTGTCGCAGCACTACACAAAGGAGTCCCACACCGCTGGAGAACAACTCAGGGAGCTTAGCGTCGCAGGATAGAGTGCTGGGTACCTGGGCTACGCTGCGCATGAAGGATTCCTTGGACAAGCACACAGAAGCCCTAGGAGCTTCAGAAGACACAGTGCACAGGGGTACTGTCTGGCTTGGGGAGGCAAGCTCTTTCCTCCACCAAATTTGGACAATTGGACCTTTGGACAGTCTGGGTCACTTTGGTCCACCACCTGTGTTCCAGGATCCACGCTCGTTGTCAGGCGAAGGGATGCAGAATACAGGTCGTCGCTGCAGAGAGGTGCCTGCTGAAGCAGGGAAGTGGCTCCGTCACTCCACAGGAAATTCCTTCGGTCCTTCTGGTACAGGATGAAGACAGGCAGTCCCTGGAGCGTGCACGACTGGAAACTGTTGCAGTTGCTGGCAGAAGCGGAAGTTACAGAGTTGCAGTAGCCTTCCTGGATACTTTGTTGCAGTTGTAGAGTTCCTGGAGCAGTTCTGCGGTTGATCTGACGGTAGAAGGTGAAGCAGAGGTTGCAGAGGATTCCTGCTGGAGTCTTGCAAAACCGAATCTGAGGAAACACCCAGAGGAGAGACCCTAAATAGCCCTGAGAGGGGAATTGGTCACCTAACCAGGTAAGCACCTATCAGGAGAGGTTTCTTACGTCACCTGCTGGCACTGGCCACTCAGATGCTCCCAGAGTTCTCTGACCATCCTGAAAACAAGATGGCAGAACCCAGGGACACACTGAATGAGCTCTGGGCACCAGCCCTGGGGTGGTGATGGACAGGGGAGTGGTCATTCCCCTTTCCTTTGTCCAGTTTCAGACCAGAGCAGGGACTTGGGGTCCCTGAACCAGAGTATACTGGATTATGCAAGGAGAGCACCATTTGTGACTTTCAAAGCACTTACAGAGACTTTGGGAGGATACCCCGCCTATGCCTTTAACACCTATTTCCGAAGGGACAGGGTGTAACACTGTAGGAAAGTAGCCTCTTTCTAGCATGGTTACCTCCACTTTTGGCCTGTTTGTGACTGTGTGTCAGTGTGTTTTTACTGTCACTGGGACCCTGCTAGCCAGGACCCCAGTGCTCATAGTTTGTGGCTTAATGTGTGTGTTGTCAGTCGTGCTTGACTGTGTCACTGAGGCTCTGCTAATAAGAACCTCTGTGCGTATGCTCTCTGCTTCTAAATTTGTCACTGTAGGCTAGTGACTTCATTTACCAATTTCAATTGGCACACTGGACCCCCTTATAAGTCCATAGTATATGGTACCTAGGTAACTGGGGTTCCAGGAGATCCACATGGGCTGCAGCATTTCTTTTGCCACCTATAGGGAGCTCAGACAAACCCTTGCACAGACCTGCCATTGCAGCCTGCGTGAAATAATGCACATGTTATTTCACAGCTATTTTCACTGCACTTAAGTAACTTGTAAGTCACCTATATGTCTATCCTTCACTTGCTGAAGGTTAGGTGCAAAGTTACTAATAGTGAGGGAACCCTTGCACTAGCAAGGGTGCCCCCCACATAGTTCAGGGCCATTTACCCGGACTTTGTGAGTGCGGGGACACCATTACACTTGTGTGCTACATATAGGTCAATACCTATATGTAGCTTCATAATTTTAACTCCGAATATGGCCATGTAACATATCTAAGATCATGGAATTGTCCCCCCAATCCAAATCTGGTATTGGGGAGCCAATTCCATGCTCAGGAGTGCTCAGAGGAGCAAGATGACAATCCTGGGGAGGGTCCTGCCACAGACCTATCTGTCAACAAGCCCCCTAGTATAACTGGTAGTGGGAAGGGTTCACACACAAATAGGGCTCCTTCACCCCTAGAGGCCAGGTCACTAGAGAAAGGTCTGACTCTGCAAACTCTCATGTTACCTCTGTTTCAGAGGTTTTACATATTTCTATCCCTGAGGACCTTTCCATAGATAGGGAACTCAGAAAGCTGAGGTTAGAGGAGGCCAGACTGAAGCTAAAGCAGCAGCAGTAGGCCTTGCACAGGGAATCCCTGGCTGTGGAGAAATAGAGGAAGGGTTTGGGGTTAGTTCCCCATGACGGCAGTAGCAGCTTTAGAAATACAAATGTTACGGAAGCTTCATTTGATTCTAGGAATCTGCACAAAGTTGTCCCTCCTTACAAGAATGGTGATGACATCAACAGGTGGTTTGCTGCACTTGAAAGGGCCTGTAGAGTTCAGAGGGTCCCTCATGTACACTATGCTGCTATCCTTTGGTTATCCTTCTCTGGCAAGGGGAGAGACAGACTTCTTATTGTCAGAGAGGATGATGCAGATAATTACCAGGCTCTTAAAAATGCACTTTTGGATGGTCTGGGCTTAACCACTGAACAGTACAGACTTACGTTCAGAGAGACCAGAAAGGAGTCATTACAGGACTGGACAGACTTTGTAGACTGTTCTGTGAAGGCCCTAGAAGGTTGGTGACATGGCAGTAAGGTGACTGATTATGAAAGCCTTTATAATTTGATTCTGAGAGAGCATATCTTGAATAATTGTTCCATCAGTATGTTGTGGACTCAGATCTGACCTCTCCCCAAGAATTGGGAAAGAAGGCAGACAAATGGGTCAGAACAAGGGTGAGCAGAAAAGCTCATACAGGGGGTGACATGGATGGCAAGAAGAAAGATGGTGAAAAATCTCAGGACAAGCATGGATATAAAAGTAAACACAAACATCCTTCTTCAGGTCCAAAACACTCCTCTGGGGGTGGGGATAAAACTTCTTCATCTTCTTCAAACTCTTCACACAATCAGAAAAAGCCTTGGTGCTATGTTTAGAAATAAAGGCCATTGGCCAGGGGATAGGTCCTGCACAGGTAAAGCCCTTGAGCCTACCACCACTAAGACATCAGACTCTAGTGCCCCTAACAGTAGCGGTAATAGTGGTGGGACTACTGGCAATAGTCAAACTAAAGGTGTAGTTGGGTTCACTTTTGGGACCATAATAGAAACTGGGGTAGACAGCCCCAAGACAGTTTCTGTCACACCTGGTGGTATTGGCATTGCCACACTGGCTGCTTGTCCCCTTAACATGGATAAGAACAGGCAGTCAATCTTAATAAATGGTGTTGAGGCCCAGGCCTACAGGGACACAGGTGTCAGTATCACTTTGGTGACTGAAAACCTAGTGTCACCTGCACAACACCTCCTTGGACAGAAGTACCAAGTTACTGATGTCTACAACTCCACTCAGTCTCTCCCCGTAGCTGTAGTTCAACTTCGTTATGGTGGAGTTACTGGCCCTAAGCAGGTGCGAGTATCACCTAGCTTACCTGTAGATTGTATCTTAGGGAATGGCCTAGAAGCCTCAGGTTGGGCTGAAGTCCATGCTGGGTATCCCTGAGGAATGCTTCCTCTCATTTCTGGTGAAATAAAAAAGCAAAGGAGAGAAAAAGGCCTGAAATCTCGGGATCCCTCTCTACCTACAGGTAAGAAGGGTATCAAAGTATCCCCTCTCCACCCTGCCACTAAGGATACCATTCCTGTTGTGGGAGAAACCTCTCCTGGGGTGGAATCTGTACCAAAGGAGCCATCAGCTACCACAGCTGAACTCCCAGAGGTAAAAGTACCTCTCTGTGGAACTACTAATCCAGATGTGCACAACTGCACCATTTTAGTAAATATGGAGCATCCCTCCAGCCCTCTGTAGGAAAGTAATCTCTTTCTAGCCTTGTTACCCCCACTTTTGGCCTGTTTGTGAGTATATGCCAGGGTGTTTTCACTGTCTCACTGGGATCCTGTTAGCCAGGGCCCAGTGCTCATAGTGAAAACCCTATGTTGTCAGTGTGTTTGTTATGTGTCACTGGGATCCTGCTAGCCAGGACCCCAGTGCTCATAGGTTTGTGGCCTATATGTGTTCCCTGTGTGGTGCCTAACTGTCTCACTGAGGCTCTGCTAACTAGAACCTCCGTGGTTATGCTCTCTCTGCTTTCTAAATTTGTCACTACAGGCTAGTGACTAAATTTACCTATTCACATTGGCATACTGGTGCACCCATATAATTCCCTTGTATATGGTACTGAGGTACCCAGGGTATTGGGGTTCCAGGAGATCCCTATGGGCTGCAGCATTTCTTTTGCCACCCATAGGGAGCTCTGACAATTCTTACACAGGCCTGCCACTGCAGCCTGCATGAAATAACGTCCTCGTTATTTCACAGCCATTTACCACTGCACATAAGTAACTTATAAGTCACCTATATGTCTAACCTTCACCTGGTGAAGGTTGGATGCAAAGTTACTTAGTGTGAGGGCACCCTGGCACAAGCCAAGGTATCCACATTGTTCAGGGCAAATTCCCCGGACTTTGTGAGTGCAGGAACACCATTACATGTGTGCACTATACATAGGTTACTACCTATGTAAAGCGCCACAATGGTAACTTCGAACATGGCCATGTAACATGTCTAAGATCATGGAATTGTCACCCCAATACCATTCTGGTATTGGGGGGTCAATTCCATGATCCCCCGGGTCTCTAGCACAATACCTGGGTACTGCCAAACTGCCTTTCCAGGGTCTCCACTGCAGCTGCTGCTGCTGCCAACCCCTCAGACAGGTTTCTGCCCTCCTGGGGTCCAGGCAGCCCTGGCCCAGGAAGGCAGAACAAAGGATTTCCTCTGAGAGAGGGTGTTACACCCTCTCCCTTTGGAAATAGGTGTGAAGGCTGGGGAGGAGTAGCCTCCCCTAGCCTCTGGAAATGCTTTGATGGGCACAGATGGTGCCCATCTCTGCATAAGCCAGTCTACACCGTTTCAAGTATCCCCCAGCCCTGCTCTGGCGCAAAACTGGACAAAGGAAAGGGGAGTGACCACTCCCCTGACCAATACCTCCCAGGGGAGGTGCCCAGAGCTCCTCCAGCATGTCCCAGACCTCTGCCATCTTGGAAACAGAGGTGTTGGGGGCACACTGGACTGCTTTGAGTGGCCAGTGCCAGCAGGTGACGTCAGGGGCTCCTTCTGATAGGATCTTACCTCTCTTGGTAGCCAATCCTCATTCTTTGGTAGCCAAACCTCCTTTTCTGGCTATTTAGGGTCTCTGCTTTGGGGAATTCTTCAGATAACGAATGCAAGAGCTCACCAGAGTTCCTCTGCATCTCCCTCTTCACCTTCTACCAAAGGATCGACTGCTGACTGCTCCAGGATGCCTGCAAAACCGCAACAAAGTAGCAAGACGACTACCAGCAACATTGTAGCGCCTAATCCTGCTGGCTTTCTCGACTGTTTCCAGGTGGTGCATGCTCTGGGGGTAGCCTGCCTTCACCCTGCACCAGAAGCTGCGAAGAAATCTCCTGTGGGTCGACGGAATCTTCCCCCTGCTAACGCAGGCACCAAAAGACTGCATCACTGGTCCACTGGGTCCCCTCTCATCCTGACGAGCGTGGTCCCTGGAACACAGCAACTCTGTCCAAGTGATTCACACAGTCCAGTGACTCTTCAGTCCAAGTTTGGTGAAGGTAAGTCCTTGCATCCCCACGCTAGACTGCAAAGCTGTGCACCATGTGATTTGCAGCTGCTCCGGCTCCTGTGCACTCTTCCAGGATTTCCTTTGTGCACAGCCAGGCCTGGGTCCCCAGCACTCCTTCCTGCAGTGCACAGCCTTCTGAGTTGTCCTCCGGCATCGTGGGACTCCCTTTTGTGACTTTGCATGGACTCCAGTTCATTTTTCTTCTAAGTGCCTGTTAGGGTACTTCTGCGGGTGCTGCCTGCTTCTTTGGGGGTTGTCTGAGTTGCTGGGTGCCCCCTCTGTCTCCTCCTCCAAGTGGCAACATCCTGGTCCCTCCTGGGCCACAGCAGCACCCAAAAACCTCTACTGCGACTCTTGCAGCTGGCAAGGCTTGTTTGCAGTCTTTCTGCGAGGGAACACCTCTGCAAGCTTCATCGCAACATGGGACATCCGTCTTCCAAAGGAGGAGTCCCTAGTTCTCTTCTTTCTTGCAGAACTCCAAGCTTCTTCCACCCGGTGGCCCCTTCAGCTGGCATTTCCTGGGCTCCTGCCCACTCTCGACACTGTCGCGACTATTGGACTTGGTTCGCTTGTCTTACAGGTACTTCGGTCCGGAAATCCACAGTTGTTGCATTGCTGGTGTTTGTTCTTCCTGCAGAATCCCCCTCTGTGCTCTCTGGGGGTGGTAGGTGCACTTTACACCTACCTTTCAGGGTCTTGGGGTGGGCTATTTTGCTAACCCTCACTGTTTTCTTTCAGTCCCAGCGACCCTCTACAAGCTCACGTAGGATTGGGGTCCATTCATGGTTCGCGTTCCACTTTTGAAGTATATGGTTTGTGTTGCCCCTATACCTATGTGCTCCTATTGCAATCTATTGTAATTCTACACTGTTTGCATTACTTTTCTTGCTATTACTTATCTAATTTTGGTTTGTGTACATATATCTTGTGTATATAACTTATCCTCATACTGAGGGTACTCACTGAGATACTTTTGGCATATTGTCATAAAAATAAAGTACCTTTATTTTTAGTAACTCTGTGTATTGTGTTTTCTTATGATATTGTGCATATGACACCAGTGATATAGTAGGAGCTTTACATGTCTCCTAGTTCAGCCTAAGCTGCTTTGCCATAGCTACCTTCTATCAGTCTAAGCTGCTAGAAACACCTCTTCTACAGTAATAAGGAATAACTGGACCTGGCACAAGGTGTAAGTACCACTAGGTACCCACTATAAGCCAGGCCAGCCTCCTACAATGAGTCCGTGCTTTATTTGTAAAACAAAGATTGCACGTGCCCAAAGCTTTGCTCAGAAGCCCGTCCGGTGCAATTGTTATTTCGCCCATTACCAAGGCTGCGAAATCTGGAGTCCTTTCTGGAGGCACTCCTTACCACTTTTGCTCACTCTTGCAGGTTCCTGCTTTTATGATTTTTTTTTTTTTTTACACCTTTCTTTATCTCTTCTTTCTGCTTTGTTTGTATTTCCCTTTATTGCTCACGATCAATGTCTGATGAGGAAAAGAAAAGTACTGGTCCCCAAAAATGAGTTCCAGTTGGGTGGCGGGGGGGAGGGGTGTGGGGGACTGTCCGCCCCCGGCTCAAATTAGGGATTTAAATAGCAACTGGATCGAATTAGTCATAGGGTAAACCAGGTGCCTTTTGTGCGTCAGTGTTCTCTCGGGGTGTCAGTTCCAGCTGACTGTGTTCATGCGGACGTGCTGCTAGAGTGCCTTTTTTTCCTAACAGACCCCATGAAAAAACAAGATGTACGTTTCTTTTCTTTGCTTTAAGCATAATATAGCAGTTTATTTCCATTTCTCACGAGCATTATCCAAGTGATATGAAAATGAAGATAACTCGGTAGTTTGTCATCATTGGCAGAGAACCCACACATGAGCTCAGAATTCTCAGGCAAATAACCAGTCAGACTTAATAACTCAGCAAGAGTGTAGACTCGCACATTTCAACACCGCATAATTCTAAACCATTACATTTGAATACATGAAATAATTGGGCACATGACCACTTTTTGCTCACGAGTTGACCTCTCTTGCAGCCGAGAGCGTCAGAGATAAGGACTTGATCTGTTAACGCTGGCAAACATATGGGATTTCACATCTGCAACTCTCCAGTTTCCCTCCAGTTCATTTATGGGGACTAATGAGTAATTCACGTTGTAAGATCGCCTGTTTAATGTCGCACCTCTTTGGGCTGTTTTTAATGACCATTGCTACAGGGGCTATTACAGCCAGTACGACATGAATTTAATGCTGACCCTTAACATCAGTTAGAAAGAATTCTAATTGAAGACTGCCTTTTCCGCTGCGTTACTAACATACTAGCCTTAAGGCTATTTAACCTCACCTGACTTTTGCATTGCCTGCATGCTCACATCTAGTTACATTTAAGCTCTGTAGCAATACACTTTCCGTGTTCATCAATTAGCATTAAACTTATATAAAGCACTGATGTTTCATGCTCTTTCACCAGTCTTCTGTCTACTTGTTTTACAGTCTCCTCTTGGTTTTTTTCTTCAAATTAACATTACATTTCTCCATCAGCCTTTCAATTCATAGAATGTTCCCCCAAGTGGCCCTTAACTGCAAATTCATCATACACCTTGACCTTTAGATCCTTAAATGCTGCCAAACACGTAGTTGTTAATGTGTTTTGTTAATGTTATTACCTTCTAAAGAACATGGTTGGTTCTTCTCAGATTAATCATTTGTAACAAAGCTGTGTGCATTTTAATGACCAATTACCCGCTCAAAGGCGCTCTGTAATAAGGCGCTACTCAAACCAACCTTAGGCTAGTTAGGTCGAGATTGAAAAGAGACTTCGTACGTTTCTTAAGGTGACCACAAGGTCCACTGACGCCTGATACTATTAGAGCCAATGGACTATTAACATTGCCAATTAAAAGAAAACGCACATAAATGGCAAAACCTACATGAGAAAGTTATATTTTGCTTTAATTATGTGAACTGAGTTCCTGCCTCCTACGTGCGTGCATGTGTTCTTTCTGATCGCAGTTCCCTAGAAAAACACATGGTAAAAAGAACATGTACAGAAGTCATCTCCCTGCACCTGACCCCCGAATATGCTGTACGCAGGCAACCAATTTGCCAGAGATGGAGAAAGGGTTCACATTATACTTGCCCCAAGCAGAACCCCTCATTTCACAGTAAGTGAAACCCTAGACCTAAACATAGCTATCATCTCCAAAGAAACCCACGTTGCAAGTATTATCTGAAAACCTCTCCCTTGAAGGAAGCACTTTGTACGTATTTGTGTATGTGTGTGGGTTTGTACAACATGAACCTAGCGATGAAAAATAGTGTTGAGGATAAGTGGGGAAATGAAGTGCACCAGGACTGAAGGAGCGGGTAGAACAGGAGCACGAAGTGCATAGGGAAGAAGCAGACGGATAGAGAAGAGAATATATTGCACAATGGTGTAAAACCGTAAGGAAGAGAGTGGGACACCAGGCAGGGTGAACGGGCAAGTGGCAGTAGAAAGGATTCAGTAAGGGTGTGTAAGGGGAAGAATGAGGACAAGGAAGACTTAAACTGCAAGGAGGAGATGGAAGAAGAAACAGAAAGACAGATTCCCCAATGAGTGTGATGTGCATGTTGGGAAATGAGGCAGCAGCGCTGCATAGAGAGCATCTGTGAGGGAGCAGGGCACTCGTTGGAAGGAAGGAAGCCAGGTTGGCATGAGACACAGGGTAGGATCATGGCATGTGGGGTTTTCAGGGAAAGGGATGCAATGTCAGTAGGACATTGATTGACAGCATGGGGGCATGAACAGGGTGGAGCTGTGAACAGACCGCCTGAGCAGCAGAGCTACTCAGAACTGCTGCTGATCAAGAGGATACATAGGAAAGGGAGTTGCTTCAAGAAGAGCGTCTTAACCTCTTTTCTGATGTGACAGTGATGGTGGTTGGTGTTTTCTTTCTTTTTAAACTGGAATGTTGTTTCAACCCAATGGGGCATAGTAGGCAAAACACTGTCATCTGTTCTTGTTCTTCCTGCCTGAAGCCGAAGTTTACCTTTGGGAATTGGGCCCTTGAATCTCAGGTCTAAACTTAGACTTCAGGTCTAAGTTTACCTTTGCAAATCAGACCTTAAGCAATCTTTCGAAAGTCCCACTAAAAGCTACACTAAACAGATCCTTTTGTAAGTTTTCTTGTATCAGTGTGCAGTCATGAAGCACTGTTCTACTGCACCCACAATCATGCTCTCCCACTGCACTGTTTATTTATTTAGGAGCTGTGCATAACACTATTGCATGCCATGTCAGAGAGCTAGAATGGGTGGATGGATGTAGGCACTCTATGATATCAAGGGTAGCTTGTTTCAGTGCTTAATGTGTAAAAACATAAGTGCCAGGGCTCTCACCAGGAGGCTACTGCAGGTAGCCACACAGTCCCCCTGCCATGTTGCCAATGATAATAACAACACAACTACTAACCATCAGACTCCTACAAGTCTGACAATTTGGGCCAGTTTCAGTGGTTTAAACAGGGCTAGACTGGGACTCAAAAGCAATTCTTGAAAACATGTAAAAAAACAGCACTATTCTCTTCCACTCCTCTCTCTTTCTATCCGTCCCTTCTGCCTGTCTCTATGTATCCATCTCTTCTTCCGCTATGATCTCTCTGTCCACTCGCTCAGCTGTCTCTCCTCTGCCTGCTGTAATTAATCTCCGGTAATTTGATAAAGTAACAAAGGCGCCGGCCCTTGGCCTTAAAAAAATGACCTCCATTGCTCCAGCTCACCAGTGAAATGTCTGAGCTACATGGCCAGTCCAGCTCTGGATCCAGATAAAGCATCTTGGAAGATCGTTTGTTGGGGACAGCTCCGTGCACGCAGTCCAGCCTATTTGTTACAATAATACGGTTCAGAGTGTGTTCTGAAGCAAACTCAATCTACCAGAAATAAGACCTTAAATATTAAGACTCTCCAAATGTATCACACTTTTATTTACTCCTGTTTCATGATTGACACAGAAAGGATAATTTCCATTTGCAATCCTTGATTTTAGTTTTTCAGTACTGTTTAGATTCTCAGGATATTTGATTAGGTTTGACTGCAAATTGGGATTTCCTTACAGCTTGGAACAAATAAATAGTTATGCATCAGTGGTTTAGAAACATGCCTTTTTAAACATGTTTTAAATATGTTTTTTCATAGTTTCAGTACCATCCAAAAACATTATAACCACAATGTCCAAGAGTGTCCGTTTGATACAGGTCACACAGGTTCAGTTTGAAGATGGGAGTCACTTAACTGTTGTCAACATTACAAATCAAGTATGATACATAATCCAGCGTTTGGAATAATATTCCAGAAAAGGGAACTCTCAAAGTTCTGTCTAATCACACATTAGACCCTCTACATCAGCAATCCATGCTATCCCAGTCTTTGGAGTCTTCAAACCAGTGCTATGAGAACGTAAGATGCGAACCAACAATTCCATCCTGGCCATGCTCAATAGCCCTTTTTCCAGTTTGGAGTAAAAGCATTTTTGAATCTGGCCATTGAGACAACTTTAGCTGTCCCACCCGATGTAGGAGGCTGGCCTGGTTTGTAGTGGGTACCTTTTGGTACTTACACCTTAAACCAGGTCAAGTTATCCCTTATTAGTGAAGTAGTAGTGTTGTAGCAGCTTAGGCTAATAGAGGTAGCTATAGCAGAGCAGCTTAGGCTGAACTAGGAGACATGCAAAGCTCCTGCAATACCACTTATAGTTACACAGTACTTATACACAAGTAAAGACAATACTCGTTTTTACCAAAAATAAAGGTAGTTTATTTGGGTGACATAGTACCAAAAATATCTTAGAGGCATTACTCCTTCTGGGCGTAAGTATTATACACAATATATACACTAGACACCAAAATAAGGTAAGTAATTAGTCATAGGTTAGTGCAAACAATAGGAAATGCTACAGAATGCAAAGGGAGAAAATAGGTCTAGGGGCAACACAAACCATATACTAAGAAAGTGGAATGTGAATCACAAATTCCCCCCTAGACAAGTGTAGTGTGTGCAGAATTGCAGGGAGAGTAAGAATACAGTAAAGGTAAATAAATCACCCCACCACAGAGCCCATAAAAGCTGGAGTAAAGTACTGCAAGTTTCCTTCGAACACACTACAAGTCATGATTAGAGTTATTGCAAGAACCAACAAAGTCTGCAAACAACAAACAGTGGATTCCTGGACCTGAAGACCTGCAAAGGAAGGAGACCAAGTCCAGAAGTTGAAAGAAGTTCCAGGAAGGACAGGAGCCCCTGCCAACCCAGAAGAGGGTTGTAGGAGGCTGGCCTGGCTTATAGTGGGTACATTGTGGTACTTACACCTTGAGCCAGGCCCAGTTGTCCCTTATTAGTAGATTAGTAGTGTTCTAGCAGCTTAGGCTGATAGAGGTAGCTATAGCAGAGCAGCTTAGGCTGAACTAGGAGACATGCAAAGCTCCTACTATACCACTTATATCATATAGTACTATATCATAAGAAACACAATACTCAGAGTTACTAAAAATAAAGGTACTTTATTTTAGTGACAATATGCCAAAAGTATCTCAGAGGATATACTCCCTTAGGAGGAAGGTAAAATACAAAAAATATACACACAAACCAAAATCAGTTAAGTAAACAGTTAGAAAAGTAGTGCAAACACTGTAGAACACAATAGAATGCAATAGGAGACAATAGGCCTAGGGGCAACACAAACCATATACTCCAAAAGTGGAATGAGAACCACGAATGGACCCCAGCCCTAGTGTAGTGTGTAGAGGGTCGTTGGGAGTGTAAGAAAACACTAAGGTTGTCCAAGATACCCCACCCGAGACCCTGAAAAGTAGAAGTAAAGTTACCCTACTACCCCAGAAAGACAGTAAAGTTGATATAGGGGATTCTGCAAAGGCAACAACTGACTGCAAAGCACTGAAGGCCTGGACCTGAGGACCTGCAAAGGAAGGGGACCAAGTCCAAGAGTCATGCAAGTGTCCGGGGGAGGCAGGAGCCCACTAAACCCCGGATGAAGGTTCAAAAGGGCTGCCTTCGGGTGGAAGAAGCCAAAGATTCTGCAACAACAGAAGGTGCCAGGAACTTTTCCTTTGGTGAGAAGATGTCCCACGGCAGGCTGGAGGATGCAGTGTTGTTTCCGCGGAGAAAGACTGCAAACAAGCCTTGCTATCTGCAAGAGTTGCGATTGAAGATTTTGGGTGCTGCCAGGGCCCAGGAAGGACCAGGAGGTTGCCCCTTGGAGGAGGAGACAGAGGGGATGCTCAGCAAAACAGAGAGCCCACGCAGAAGCAGGCAGCACCCGCAGAAGCACCTGAACAGGCATTTAGAAAATCTGACCATGGTGGTCGTCTCAGCACAACAAAAGAGGGTCCCACGAAGTCGGAGGTCAACTCAGCGAGCTGGGCAATGCAGGACGGCGTGCTGGGGACCTTGGCTGTGCTGTGCACAAAGGAAGTCTTGCAAAAGTGCACAGAAGCCCTAGCAGCTGCAGATCACTCAGTACACAGGATTTCTGTCTGGCGTGGGGAGGCAAAGACTTACCTCCACCAAATTTGGACAGAAGGACCACTGGACTGTCAGGGTCACTTGGATCCAGCGCCTCTGTTCCAGGGACCACGCTCGTCAAGAAGAGAGGGGACCCAGAGGACTGGTGATGCAGAAGTTTGGTACCTGCGTTAGCAGGGGGAAGATTCCGTCGACCCACAGGAGATTTCTTCTTGGCTTCCCGTGCAGGGTGAACGTGGACAGCCCTCAGAGCATGCACCACCAGGAAACAGTTGAGAAAGCCATCAGGATTAGGTGCTACAATGTTGCTGGTAGTCTTCTTGCTACTTTGTTGCAGTTTTGCAGGTGTACTGGAGCAGTCAGCGGTTGATCGTTGGCAGAAGTCAAAGAGAGAATTGCAGAGGAACTCTGGTGAGCTCTTGCGTTCATTATCTGTAGAGAAACCCAGAGGAGAGACACTAAATAGCCCTCAGACGAGGATTGGCTACCTAACCAGGTAAGAGCCTATCAAGAGGGGTCTTTGACGTCACCTGCTGGCACTGGCTACTCAGAGGTCTCCATTGTGCCCCCACATCTCTGCATTCAAGATGGCAGAGGTCTGGGACACACTGGAGGAGCTCTGGTTAAACGTTAAAGAAGCTCTTGAACAATAAGGCCTGCTTTGACTGTCAGCAGACAGGTCACTTCAGAGAAGATACAGCCTTTCCAAAGAAGGTGGTTAGCACTGGGCTGCCTAGTGTAGCCATAGAGGAAGGCTCCTTAGATGATGAGGTCCTCATAGCATTGGGCTGGGAGACAAGACCAGATGGTAAGTTGGTGATCCCTGAGGGTGGGAGTAGGCAATTTCACCCCATTCAGGTGAATGGGATCCCTACCACTGCCCTGAGAGACACCTGTGCCAGTCACACTATAGTGACTGACCGGTTGGTGACCCCAGACATATATGTCACTGGGGAGATTAGGAGAGTCAGGAAAGCCACAGGTGCGGTCACCACCAAACCTGTAGCCATAGTGCCCCTAGAGAGGGAGGGTATCCTTGACTGGTTTAGGTTGGTGGTCAGGTGAGTTTGGTCCCAGAGGGGGTGGTCGTCCAGAACAGCCCCCACCCAAAGTCCTTGGGAGACAGTTGTAGGAAAGTACCATCTTGCCTGGCATGTTACCCCCATGTTTCACTGTATATATGTTGTTTTAGTGTATGTGTCACTGGGACCCTGCCAGCCAGGGCCCCAGTGCTCATAAGTGTGCCCTGTATGTGTTCCCTGTGTGATGACTAACTGTCTCACTGAGGCTCTGCTAACCAGAACCTCAGTGGTTATGCTCTCTCTGCTTTCCAAATTGTCACTAACGGGCTAGTGACCAATTTCACCAATTCACATTGGCATACTGGAACACCCTTATAATTCCCTAGTATATGGTACTGAGGTACCCAGGGTATTGGGGTTCCAGGAGATCCCTATGGGCTGCAGCATTTCTTTTGCCACCCATAGGGAGATCTGACAATTCTTACACAGGCCTGCCACTGCAGCCTGAGTGAAATAACGTCCACGTTATTTCACAGCCATTTACCACTGCACTTAAGTAACTTATAAGTCACCTATATGTCTAACCTTCACCTGGTGAAGGTTGGGTGCAAAGTTACTTAGTGTGTGGGCACCCTGGCACTAGCCAAGGTGCCCCCACATCGTTCAGGGCAAATTCCCCGGACTTTGTGAGTGCGGGGACACCATTTCACGCGTGCACTATACATAGGTCACTACCTATGTATAGCGTCACAATGGTAACTCAGAACATGGCCATGTAACATGTCTACGATCATGGAATTGTCACCCCAATGCCATTCTGGCATTGGGGAGACAATTCCATGATCCCCCGAGTCTCTAGCACAGACCCGGGTACTGCCAAACTACCTTTCCCGGGGTTTCACTGCAGCTGCTGCTGCTGCCAACCCCTCAGACAGGTTTCTGCCCTCCTGGGGTCCAGCCAGGCCTGGCCCCGGAAGGCAGAACAAAGGACTTCCTCAGAGAGAGGGTGTTACACCCTCTCCCTTTGGAAAAAGGTGTCAGGGCTGGGGAGGAGTAGCCTCCCCCAGCCTCTGGAAATGCTTTGATCGGCACAGATGGTGCCCATCTCTGCATAAGTCAGTCTACACCGGTTCAGGGATCCCCCAGCCCTGCTCTGGCACGAAACTGGACAAAGGAAAGGGAAGCGACCATTCCCCTGACCTGCACCTCCCATGGGAGGTGTCCAGAGCTCCTCCAGTTTGCTCCAGACCTCTGCCATCTTGGAAACAGAGGTGTTGCTGGCACACTGGATTGCTCTGAGTGGCCAGTGCCATCAGGTGACGTCAGAGACTCCTTCTGATAGGCTCTTACTTGTGTTACTAGCCTATCCTCCTTCCTAGGTAGCCAAACCTCCTTTTCTGGCTATTTAGGGTCTTTGCTTAGGGGAATTCTTCAGATACCGAACGCAAGAGCTCACCAGAGTTCCTCTGCATCTCTCTCTTCACCTTCTGTCAAAGGATCGACCGCTGACTGCTCAGGACACCTGCAAAACCGCAACAAGGTAGCAAAGACGACTACTGCAACATTGTATCGCTGATCCTGCCGCCATCTTAACTGTTTCCTGGTGGTGCATGCTCTGGGGGTAGCCTGCCTCCTTTCTGCTCCAGGAGCTCTGAAGAAATCTCCTGTGGGATGACGGAATCTTCCCCCTGCAACCGCAGGCAACAAAAGATTGCATCACCGGTCCTCTGGGTCCCCTCTCAGCACGACAAGCGTGGTCCCTGGAACTTAGCAACTCTGTCCAAGTGACTCCCACAGTCCAGTGACTCTGCAGTCCAAGTTTGGTGGAAGTAAGTCCTTGCCTCCCCACGATAGACTGCATTGCTGGGTACCACGTGATTTGCAGCTGCTCTGGCTCCTGTGCACTCTTCCAGGATTTCCTTCGTGCACAGCCAAGCCTGGGTCCCCGACACTCTAACCTGCAGTGCACAACCTTCTGAGTTGTCCTCTGGCTAGCGGGACTCCCTTTTGTGTCTACGGGGTGGACTCTGGTTCACTCCTCATCCAAGTGCCTGTTCCGGTACTTGTGCGGGCGCTGCCTGCTTCTGTGAGGGCTCTCTAACTTGCTGGGTGCCCCCTCTGTCCCCTCATCCAAGTGGCGACATCCTGGTCCCTCCTGGGCCACAGCAGCATCCAAAAACCCTAACAGCGACCCTTGCAGCTAGCAAGGCTTGTTTGCAGTCTTTCTGCGTGCGAACACCTCTGCAAGCTTCTTCACGACGTGGGACATCCATCCTCCAAAGGGGTAGTTACTAGCCCTCTTCGTTCTTGCAGAATCCACAGCTTCTACCATCTGTTGGCAGCTTCTTTGCACCCTCAGCTGGCATTTCCTGGGCATCTGCCCACTCTCGACATTGTCGCGACTCTTGGACTTGGTCCCCTTTTTCCACATGTACTCAGGTCCAGAAATCCACTTGGGTTGCTTTGCTGGTGTTGGTCTTCCTTGCAGAAACCCCCTATCACGACTTCTGTGCTCTCTGGGGGTTATAGGTGCACTTTACACCTACTTTTCAGGGTCTTGGGGTGGGCTATTTTTCTAACCCTCACTGCTTTCTTACAGTCTCAGCGACCCTCTACAAGCTCACATAGGTTTGGGGTCCATTCGTGGTTGGCATTCCACTTTTGGAGTATATGGTTTTTGTTGCCCCTATACCTATGTGCTCCTATTGCAATCTACTGTAACTTTACATTGCTTGCATTACTTCCTTTTGCTATTACTGCATATTTTTGGTATTGTGTACATATATCTTGTGTATATTTGGCATCCTCATACTGAGGGTACTCACTGAGATACTTTTGGCATATTGTCATAAAAATAAAGTACCTTTATTTTTAGTATATCTGTGTAATGTGTTTTCTTATGATATTGTGCATATGACACCAGTGGTATAGTAGGAGCTTTGCATGTCTCCTAGTTCAGCCTAAGCTGCTCTGCTATAGCTACCTTCTATCAGCCTAAGCTGCTAGAAACACCTCTTCTACACTAATAAGGGATAACTGGACCTGGTACAGAGTGTAAGTACCCCTTGGTACCCACTACAAGCCAGGCCAGCCTCCTACAACAGTCACCACAGTTAGGAGACAAGGAGCCCCAAGAAAAGGAAAAAAGAAAACGAAGGGTAGGCCACTCTTAAAAAAAGTTCCAGTGAGCCCAAGGCCTTCTGTCCCAGTAGGAGGAGAGCCCCGAATTGGCACTGGTGAGGCCTCACCTGACCCCCAAGGAAGTCCTAAGTAGTCAGTCAGCTGTCCAGTTATAAGGTGCTGCCCCTGCACTGACAGAAGGGAGAGTGTGTAGGAAAGTACCGTCTTGACTGGCATGTTACCCCCATTTTTACTTGTATGTTTGTTTTTGCCTGTGTGACTGGGATCCTGCTAGCCAGGACCCCAGTGCTCATAAAGTGTCCTATATGTGTTCCCTGTGTGGTGCCTAACTGTATCACTGAGGCTCTGCTAACCAGAACCTCAGTATTTATGCTCTCTCTGCTTTTAAAATTGTCACTGCAGGCTAGTGACTATCTTCACCAATTCTGATTGGCTCACTGGAACACCCTTATAATTCCCTAGTATATGGTACCCAGGGTATTGGGGTTCCAGGAGATCCCTATAGGCTGCAGCATTTCTTTTGCCACCCATAGGGAGCTCAGACAATTCTTACACAGGACTGCCACTGCAGCCTGAGTGAAATAACGTCCACGTTATTTCACAGCCATTTTTCACTGCACATAAGTAACTTATAAGTCACCTATATGTCTAACCCTCACTTGGTGAAGGTTAGGTGCCAAGTTACTTAGTGTGTGGGCACACTGGCACTAGCCAAGGTGCCCCCACATTGTTCAGGGCAATTTCCCCGAACTCTGTGAGTGTGGGGACACCATTACACGCGTGCACTACACATAGGTCACTACCTATGTGTAGCGTCACAATGGTAACTCCGAACATGGCCATGTAACATGTCTAAGATCATGGAATTGTCACCCCAATACCATTCTGGCACAGAACCCGGGTACTGCCAAACTGCCTTTCTTGGGTTTCCACTGCAGCTACTGCTGCTGCAAACCCCTCAGACCGGTTTCTGCCATCCTGGGGTCTGGGCAGCCCAGTCCCAGGAAGGCAGAACAAAGGATTTCCTCTGAGAGAGGGTGTTATACCCTCTCCCTTTGGAAATGGGTGTGAAGGGCTGGGGAGGAGTAGCCTCCCCCAGCCTTTGGAAATGCTTTGATGGGCACAGATGGTGGCCATCTCTGCATAAGCCACCGTTTCAGGGATCCCCCAGCACTGCTCTGGCGCGAAACTGGACAAAGGAAAGGGGAGTGACCACTCCCCTGACCAGTACCTCCCTGGGGAGGTACCCAGAGCTCCTCCAGTGTGTCCCAGACTTCTGCCATCTTGGATTCAGAGATGTTGGGGCACAATGGACAGCTCTGAGTGGCTAGTGCCAGCAGGTGACGTCAGAGACCCCTCCTGATAGGTGCTTACCTTTCTCAGTAGCCAAACCTCCTTTTCTGGGTATTTAGGGTCTCTCCTCTGGGCTATTCCTCAGATAACGAATGCAAGAGCTCATAAGAGTTCCTCTGCACTTTCCTCTTCGACTTCTGCCAAGAATCGACCGCTGACTGCTCCTGGATGCCTGCAAAACTGCAACAAAGTAGCAAGACGACTACCAGCAACATTGTAGCGCCTCATCCTTCCGG
Organism: Pleurodeles waltl; assembly: GCF_031143425.1. NCBI lineage: Eukaryota > Metazoa > Chordata > Amphibia > Caudata > Salamandridae > Pleurodeles > Pleurodeles waltl. The sequence goes on along the minus strand of NC_090439.1, from coordinate 186,751,101 downwards.
CTTTCTTGACTGTTTCCTGGTGGTGCATGCTCTGAGGGCTGTCTGCCTTCACTCTGCACTGGAAGCCAAGAAGAAATCTCCCCTGGGTCGACGGTATCTTCCCCCTGCTAACGCAGGCACCAAACTTCTGCATCATCGGTCCTCTCTCATCCTGACGAGCATGGTCCCTGGAACACAGGAGCTGGGTCCAAGTGTCTTCCACAGTCCAGTGGCCCTTCTGTCCAAATTTGGTGGAGGTAAGTCCTGGCCTTCCCACACCAGGCAGTAATCCTGTGTACTGCGTGATCTGCAGCTGCTCCAGCTTCTGTGCACTTTTCCAAGGATTCCTTTGTAAACAGCCTAGCCTGGGTCCCCAGCACTCCGCCCTGCATTGCCCAACTCGCTGAGTTGGACTCCGACGACGTGGGACCCTCCTTTGTGACTCTGAGTCGACTGCTGTCCTCAGATCTTCTAAGTGCCTGTTCTGGGACTTCTGCGGGTGCTGCCTGCTTCTGTGGGAGCTCTCTGAGTTGCTGAGCGCCCCCTCTGTCTCCTCCTCCAAGAGGTGACATCCTGGTACTTTCTGGTCCCCAGCAGCACCCAAAATCCTCAACCGCGACTCTTGCAGCTAGCAAGGTTTGTTTGCGGTATTTCTGTGTGGGAGCACTTCTGCATCCTCCAGAATTCTGTGGGACATCTTCTGAAGAAAGGAGAAGTTCCTGGCACCTTCCATTGTTGCAGAATCTTCGGCTTCTTCCACCCGTAGGCAGCCCTTTTGTACCTTCATACGGGGTTCAGTGGGCTCCTGCCACCCCGGACACTTGCGTGACTCTTGGACTTGGTCCCCTTCCTTTACGGGTCCCCAGGTCCAGGAATCCGTCTTCAGTGTTTTGCTGGTGGTTGTGGTTCTTGCAGAATCCCCTATCTCGACTATACTGTCTTTCTGGGGTAGTACGGTCACTTTACTCCTACTTTTCAGGGTTCTTGGGGTGGGGTATCTTGGACACTCTGACTGTTTTCTCACAGTCCCAGCGACCCTCTACAACCTCCCATAGGTCTGGGGTCCATTCGTGATTCGCATTCCACTTTTGGGAGTACATGGTTTGTGTTGCCCCTAGACCTATGTCTACCTATTGCATCCTATTGTGATTCTACATTGTTTGCACTACTTTTCTTACTGTTACTTACCTGTTTTGGGTTTGCGTACATATAATTTGTGTATATTACTTACCTCCTAAGTGAGGGTATCCTCTGAGATACTTTTGGCATATTGTCACTAAAATAAAGTACCTTTATTTTGAGCAACTCTGAGTATTGTGTTTTCTTATGATATAGTGCTAAGTGTTATAAGTGGTATAGTAGGAGCTTTGCATGTCTCCTAGTTCAGACTAAGCTGCTCTGCTATAGCTACCTCTATCAGACTAAGCTGCTAGAAACACCTCTATTCTACTAATAAGAGATAACTGGACCTGGCACAAGGTGTAAATACCACAAGGTACCCACTAATAGCCAGGCCAGCCTCCTACACACAGCACAGCCCAGGTCCCCAACACTCCATCCTGCATTTCTCTACTCGCTGAGTTGACCACTGACTTTGTGGGACCATCTTTTGTAGTGTTGAGACGACCGCCGTGCTCAGTTTTCTTGAACCCGTGTTCAAGTACTTCTGTGGATGCTGCCTGCTTCTGCATGGGCTCTCTCTGTTGCTGAGCCCCCCTCTGTCTCCTTCTCCAAGGGGCGACCTCCTGGTCCTTCCTCTGCCCGGGCAGCACCCATTTTTTTCAACTGCGACCTTTACAGCTAGCAAACCTTCTTTGCGGTCTTTCTGCGTGGAAACAACTCTGTATCCTCCAGCACGCCGTTGGAAATCTTCTGTGCAAAGGAGAAGTTCCTGGCATCATCCTTTGTTGCAGAATCTTCAGCTTCTTCCACCCAGAGGCAGCCATTTTGCTCCTTCATCCGGTGTTTAGTGGGCTCCTGCACATTTTCGTGACCCTTGGACTTGGTCCCCTTCCTTTGCAGGTCCTCAGGTCCAGGAATCTGTCTTCAGTGCTTTGCAGTCAGTTGTGGTCTTTGCAGAATCTCCTATCACGCCTTTAGTGTGTTTCTAGGGAAGTAGGGTCACTTTACTCCTACTTTTCAGGGTCTTGGGTTTGGATATCTTGGACACCCTTAGTGTTTTCTAACACTCCCAGCGACCCTCTAGACACTACACTATTCCTGGAGTCCCTAAGTGGTTTGCATTCCACTTTTAGTATATGGGTTGTGTCCCCCTAGGCCTATTGCATCCTATTGTATTCTACAGTGCTTGCACTACTTTTCTATCTGTTTACTTACCTGATTTTGGTTTGAGTGTATATTTTGTGTATTTCACTTACCTCCTAAGGGAGTATATCCTCTGATATTTTTTGGCACATTGTCAATAAAATAAAGTACCTTTTATTTTTAGTAACTCTGAGTATTGTGATTCTTATGATATAGTGCTTTATGATATAAGTGGTATAGTAGGAGCTTTGCATGTCTCCTAGTTCACCCTAACTGCTCTGCTATAGCTACCTCTATCAGCCTAAGCTGCTAGAACACTACTAATCTACTAATAAGGGATAACTGGACCTGGCACAAGGTATAAGTGCCATCAGGTGCCCACTATAAGCCAGGCCAGCTTCCTACAATCACCACCCCAGGGGTGGTGCCAGAGCTCCTCCATTGTGTCCCAGACTTCAGCCATCTTGCTTTCCAAGCTGTGGGGACACTCTGGAGGCTTCTGAGGGGCCAGTGCCAGCAGGTGACGCCAGAGACTCTTTCTGATAGGTCCATACCTGATAAGGTAGCAAATCCCCCTCTCAGGGCTATTTAGGGTCTCTCCTGTGGGTTTCTCTTCAGATTCTGCTTGCAAGTTTCCTTTAGGAATCCTCTGCATCTACTACTTCATCTTCTGACTACGGATCGACCGCAGACTGCTCCAGGAACCGCTGTAACAGCAACAAAGTATCCAGAAGGGCTACTTTTCCTCTGCAACTTCAACTCCAGCCACAAACTGTAACAATTTACACGGTGTGCACGCTGTGGGGGCTCCCTGTCTTCACCCAGCTCCAGAAGGACCTAAGAAATCTCCCGTGGAGTTACAGAGTCACTTCCCTGCTCGTGCAGGCACCTTTGAAGTCAACAACCAGTTCTCTTGGACTCCTCTCCTGGCGACGAGCGTGCTCCTCAGAACACAGGTGGTGGACCTCTTCGAGAGAGACTGTCCTAATGTCCTGCTATCCAGATTTGGAGTAGGTAAGAGCTTGCCTTCCCCATTAGCGACTGTACCCCTGTGCACAGCATCATCTTCATCTCCTGAGGCCTCTGTCCACTATTTGCAAGAATCTTTTGTGCACAGCCTGGCCCACGTCCCCAGCACTATATCCTGCGACACTCAACTCGCTGAATTGACCTCTTGCGGCATGGGCCCTTCCTTTGTAGCGCTGCACCAACTGCATTTTGCACCTCCTTTGTCCCTGTGTCCTGGGACTCCCTTGGGTGCTGTCTGGTTGACTGAGGGCTCTCTGAAGTGCTGAGAGACCCTTCTTCCTCCTCAAGCTGAGTTCTGGCCCCCAGGTCCCTCCTGGGTCCAGACAGCGTCACTTTTTACGCAAAAAGCAACTTTCCCTCAATCAAGGCTTGTTGGACGAATCCAGCGCCAAAACTCGCCAACATCTCTTCGTGGGACATCAGTGCATCATTGTAGGAGGCTGGCCTGGCTTATAGTGGGTACCTGATGGTACTTACACCTTGTGCCAGGTCCAGTTATCCCTCATTAGTAGATTAGTAGTGTTCTAGCAGCTTAGGCTGAAAGAAGGTAGCTATTGCAAAGCAGCTTAGGCTGAACTAGGAGACATGCAAAGCTCCTACTATACCATTTATATCATATAGCACTATATCACAAGAAACACAATACTCAGATTTACTAAAAATAAAGGTACTTTATTTTACTGTCAATATGCCAAAAGTATCTCAGAGGATATACTCCCTGAGGAGGTAAGTAAAATACACAAAATATACACACAAACCAAAATCAGGTAAGTAAACAGTTAGAAAAGTAGTGCAAACACTGTAGAATACAATAGGATGCAATAGGCCTAAGGCAACACAAACCATATACTAAGAAAGTGGAATGCGAACCACTTAGGGACTCCAGGCCTAGTGGAGTGTGTAGAGGATCCCTGGTAGTGTAAAAACATTAAGGGTGTCCAAGATACCCCACCCCAAGACCCTGTAAAGTAGGAGTAAAGTTACCCCACTTCCCCAGAAACACACTAAAGTTGTGATAGGAGATTCTGCAAGGACAACAACTGACTGCAAAGCACTGAAGACGGATTCCTGGACCTGAGGACCTGTAAAGGAAGAGGACCAAGTCCAAGAGTCAAGAAAGTGTCCGGGGGGCCGGAGCCCACTAAACCCCGGATGTAGGTGCAAATGGCTGCCTCTGGGTGAAGGAAGTTGAAGATTCTGCAACAACGGAAGTTGCCAGGAACTTCTCCTTTGCAAAGAGGATGTCCCACGGCGTGCTGAAGGATACAGAGTTGTTTCCACGCAGAAAGACCGCAAACAAGGCTTGCTAGCCGCAAAGGTTGCGGTTGAAGAAATTGGGTGCTGCCCGGGCCCAGGAAGGACCAGGAGGTGGCCCCTTGGAGGAGGTGACTGAGGGTGGGCTCAGCAATACAGAGAGCCCACGCACAAGCAGGCAGCTCCCGCAGAAGTACTTGAACACAGGTTCAAGAATACAGAGCACGGTAGTCGTCTCAGCACTACAAAGGAGGGTCCCACGAAGTCGGTGGTCAACTCAGTGAGTTGAGCAATGCAGGGCAGAGTGCTGGGGACCTGGGCTTTGCTGTGCACGAAGGACTCCTTGCAAAAGTGCACAGAAGCCCCAGCAACTGCAGTTGACGCAGTACACAGGATTACTGTCTGGCGTGGGGAGGCAAGGACTTACCTCCACCAAATTTGGACAGATGGACCACTGGCCTGTCGGGGTCACTTGGATCCAGCTACTGTGTTTCAGGGACCACGCTCGTCACGATGAGAGGGGACCCAAAGGACCGGTGAGGCAGAAGTTGGGTGCCTGCGTTAGAAGGGGGAAGATTCCGTAGACCCACTGGAGATTTCTTCTTGGCTTCCACTGCAGGGTGAAGGCAGACTGCCCTCAGAGCATGCACCACCAGGAAACAGTTGAGAAAGCCGGCAGGATTAGGTGCTACAATGTCGCAGGTAGTTTTCTTGCTACTTTGTTGCAGTTTTGGAGGAATGCTGGAGCAGTCAGCGGTCGATCTTTGGCAGAAGTTGAAGTGGGAGATGCAGAGGAACTCTGGTGAGCTCTTGCATTTGTTATCTGACGAGAAGCCCAAAGGAGAGTCCCTAAATAGCCCTCAGAGGAGGATTGGCCACCTAGTCAGGTAAGCACCTATCAGGAGGGGTCTATGACGTCACCTGCTGGCACTGGCCACTCAGAGGCCTCCAGATGGCAGAGATCTGGGACACACTGGAGGAGCTTTGGGCACCACCCCTGTGGTGGTGATGGACAGGGGAGTGGTCACTCCCCTTTCCTTTGTCCAGTTTCGAGCCAGATCAGGGGCTGGAGGAATCCCTGGACCGGTGTAGACTGGCTTATGCAAGGAGGGCACTATCTGTGTCCTTCAAAGCATTTCCATAGGCTGGGGGAGGCTACTCCTCCCCAGCCCTTAACACTTATTTCCAAAGGTATAGGGTGTAACACCCTCTCCCAGAGGAAATTCTTTGTTCTGCTTTCCTGGGACTTGGCTGCCCAGACCCCAGGAGGGCAGAAGCCTGTCTGTGGGTTGGCAACAGCGGTAGCTGCAGTGAAAACCCCAGAGAGCTGGTTTGGCAGTACCTGGGGTCCATGCTGGAGCCCCTGGGATGCATGGTATTGTAACCCCAGTACCAGATTTGGCATAGGGGGACAATTCCATGATCTTAGACATGTTACATGGCCATATTCGGAGTTACCATTGTGGAGCTACATATAGGTATTGATCTATATCTAGTGCACACGTGTAATGGTGTCCCCACACTCACAAGGTCCGGGGAAATTGCCCTGAACTATGAGGGGGCACCTTGGCTAGTGCCAGGGTGCCCTCACACTTAGTAACTTTGCACCTAACTTTCACTAAATGAGGGTTAGACATATAGGTGACTTATAAGTTACTTAAGTGCAGTGTAAAATGGCTGTGAAATAACGTGGACATTTTGTCACTCAGGCTGCAGTGGCAGTCCTGTGTAAGAATTGTCTGAGCACCCTATGGGTGGCAAAAGAAATGCTGCAGCCCATAGGGATCTCCTGGAACCCCAATACCAGTGTGCCAATTAGAATTGGTAAAAATGGTCAGTAGCCTGCAATGACAATTTTAAAGGCAGAGAGAGCATAAGCACTGTGGTCTGATTAGCAGAGCCTAAGTGACACAGTTAGGCACCACACAGGGATCACATTCAGGCCACAACTATACGCACTGGGGTCCTGGCTAGCAGCATCCAATTGAGAAAGGCAAAAAAAAACTGCCACATAAGTAAAAAAAAAGGGGGGTAACATGCCAGGCAAGATGATACTTTCCTACAATCATGCAGGAACCCGCAGACATCTTCCTTGGGTGCATTTCTACAGTCTTTGTCTAACCGGGCACTCTTCCTTTACACCCTCTTCTGGGTTGGCAGGGGCTCCTGTCCTTCCTGGAACTTCTTCCGACTTCTGGACTTGGTCTCCTTCGTTTGCAGGTCCTCAGGTCCAGGAATCCACTAGTTGTGTGCAGTCGTGCTTGGTTCTTGCAATAACTCTAATCACGACTTGTAGTGTGTCCTATGGAAACTTGCAGTACTTTTCTCCTACTTTCCTGGGCTCTGGGTGGGGTATTTTCCTCACTTTTGTGGTTTTCTTACTCTCCCAGCGATTCTGCATACCTTATACTTGTCTAGGGGGGAATTTGTGATTTGCATTCCACTTTCTTAGTATATGGTTTGGGTTGCATCTAAACCTATTTTCTCCCATTGCATTCTAAAGCATTTCCTATTGTTTGCACTATCCTTTGTCTAATTTCTTACCTTATTTTGGTGTTTAGTGTATATATTGTGTATAATACTTACCTCCAGAAGGTGTATTGCCTCTAAGATATTTTTGGCCTTGTGTCACTGTAGGAGGCTGGACTGGCTTGTAGTGAGTACCAAGGGGTACTTGCACCTTGCACCAGGCCCAGTTATCCCTTATTAGTGTATAGGGTGTCTAGCAGCTTAGGCTGATAGATAATGGTAGCTTAGCAGAGCAGCTTAGGCTGAACTAGGAGACGTGTGAAGCTACTACAGTACCACTTAGTGTCATATGCACAATATCATAAGAAAACACAATACACAGTTATACTAAAAATAAAGGTACTTTATTTTTATGACAATATGCCAAAGTATCTTAGAGTGTACCCTCAGTGAGAGGATAGGAAATATACACAAGATATATATACACAATAGCAAAAATATGCAGTATAGTCTTAGAAAACAGTGCAAACAATGTATAGTTACAATAGGATGCAATGGGGAAACATAGGGATAGGGGCAACACAAACCATATACTCCAGAAGTGGAATGCGAACCACGAATGGACCCCAAACCTATGTGACCTTGTAGAGGGTCGCTGGGACTATTAGAAAATAGTGAGAGTTAGAAAAATAACCCTCCCCAAGACCCTGAAAAGTGAGTGCAAAGTGCACTAAAGTTCCCCTAAGGACAAAATAGTCGTGTTAGAGGGAAAATGCAAGGAAAACACAAATCAGCAATGCAACAACAATGGATTCCTGACTGAGGGTACCTGTGGAACAAGGGGACCAAGTCCAAAAGTCACAAGCAGCTCGGAGATGGGCAGATGCCCAAGAAATGCCAGCGGTTGGTGCAAAGAAGCTCTTACTAGGCTGAAGAACTGTAAATACTGCAGGAACGACAAGGGCTAGAGACTTCCCCTTTGGAGGATGGATCCCCCACGCCTTGGAGAGTCGTGCAGAAGTGTTTTCCCGCCGGATGGACGCCAACAAGCCTTGCTACACGCAAATCGTGCGTTTGGCATTTTTGGACGCTGCTGGGGCCCAGGAGGGACCAGGAGGTCGCAAATTGGACCTGCAGAGAGAGGGGACGTCGAGCAAGACAAAGAGCCCTCACTGAAGCAGGTAGCACCCAGAGAAGTGCCAGAAACAGGCACTACAAGGATGCGTGAAACGGTGCTCGCCGAAGTTGCACAAAGGAGTCCCACGTCGCCGGAGACCAACTTAGAAAGTCGTGCAATGCAGGTTAGAGTGCCGTGGACCCAGGCTTGGCTGTGCACGAAGGATTTCCGCCGGAAGTGCACAGGGGCCGGAGTAGCTTGCAAAGTCGCGGTTCCCAGCAATGCAGCCCAGCGAGGTGAGGCAAGGACTTACCTCCACCAAACTTGGGCTAAAGAGTCACTGGACTGTGGGGGTCACTTGGACGGTGTCGCTGGATTCGAGGGACCTCGCTCGTCGTGCTGAGAGGAGACCCAAGGGACCGGTAATGCAGCTTTTTGGTGCCTGCGGTTGCAGGGGGAAGATTCCGTCGACCCACGGGAGATTTCTTCGGAGCTTCTGGTGCAGAGAGGAGGCAGACTACCCCCACAGCATGCACAAGCAGGAAAACAGTCGAGAAGGCGGCAGGATCAGCGTTACAGAGTTGCAGTAGTCGTCTTTGCTACTATGTTGCAGGTTTGCAGGCTTCCAGCGCGGTCAGCGGTCGATTCCTTATCAGAAGGTGAAGAGGGAGATGCAGAGGAACTCGGCTGAGCTCATGCATTCGTTATCTAAAGTTTCCCCAGAGACAGAGACCCTAAATAGCCAGAAAAGAGGGTTTGGCTACCTAGGAGAGAGGAAAGGCTACTAACACCTGAAGGAGCCTATCAGCAGGAGTCTCTGACGTCACCTGGTGGCACTGGCCACTCAGAGCAGTCCAGTGTGCCAGCAGCACCTCTGTTTCCAAGATGGCAGAGGTCTGGAGCACACTGGAGGAGCTCTGGACACCTCCCAGGGGAGGTGCAGGTCAGGGGAGTGGTCACTCCCCTTTCCTTTGTCCAGTTTCGCGCCAGAGCAGGGGCTAAGGGGTCCCTGAACCGGTGTAGACTGGCTTATGCAGAATTGGGCACATCTGTGCCCAACAAAGCATTTCCAGAGGCTGGGGGAGGCTACTCCTCCCCTGCCTTCACACCATTTTCCAAAGGGAGAGGGTGTCACACCCTCTCTCAGAGGAAGTTCTTTGTTCTGCCATCCTGGGCCAGGCCTGGCTGGACCCCAGGAGGGCAGCTGCCTGTCTGAGGGGTTGGCAGCAGCAGCAGCTGCAGAGAAACCCCAGGAAGGGCAGTCTGGCAGTACCAGGGTCTGTGCTACAGACCACTGGGATCATGGAATTGTACCAACAATGCCAGGATGGCATAGAGGGGGCAATTCCATGATCATAGACATGTTACATGGCCATATTCGGAGTTACCATGGTGAAGCTACATATAGGTAGTGACCTATATGTAGTGCACGCGTGTAATGGTGTCCCCGCACTCACAAAGTTCAGTGAATTGGCTCTGAACAATGTGGGGGCACCTTGGCTAGTGCCAGGGTGCCCTCACACTAAGTAACTTTGCACCTAACCTTTACCAGGTAAAGGTTAGACATATAGGTGACTTATAAGTTACTTAAGTGCAGTGTAAAATGGCTGTGAAATAACGTGGACGTTATTTCACTCAGGCTGCAGTGGCAGGCCTGTGTAAGAATTGTCAGAGCTCCCTATGGGTGGCAAAAGAAATGCTGCAGCCCATAGGGATCTCCTGGAACCCCAATACCCTGGGTACCTCAGTACCATATACTAGGGAATTATAAGGGTGTTCCAGTAAGCCAATGTAAATTGGTAAAATTGGTCACTAGCCTGTTAGTGACAATTTGAAAGTAATGAGAGAGCATAACCACTGAGGTTCTGGTTAGCAGAGCCTCAGTGAGACAGTTAGGCACCACACAGGGAACATATACATGCACACCTATGAGCACTGGGGCCCTGTGTGACAGGGTCCCAGTGACACATACATATAGGCCACAAACCTATGAGCACTGGGGTCCTGACCAGCAGGATCCCAGTGACACATAACAACCATACTGAAAACATAGTGTTTTCACTATGAGCACTGAGGCCTGGCTATCAGGATCCCAGTGAGACAGTGAAAACAGTGACAAACACCCTGACATACACTCACAAACAGGCCAAAAGTGGGGGTAACAAGGCTAGAAAGAGGCTACCTTCTCACAGTCACCCAAATAAACTACCTTTATTTTTGGTAACACTGAGTATTGTCTTCACTTGTGTATAAGTACTGCGTAACTAAGTGAGATTGCAGGAGCTTTGCATGTCTCCTAGTTCAGCCTAAGCTGTTCTGCTATAGCTACCTCAGTCAGCCTAACCGAACACTACTACATTTCACTAATAAAGGATAACTGCCCCTGGTAGAAGGTGTAAGCCTCCAAGGTACTCACTACAAACCAGGCCAGCCTCCTACAACCACCCAAATTAGAAACCCTAATTAGCCCTGAAAGGAGGATTGGTCGGCTAAACAGGAATCCAAGATGGCAAAACCCACGGACCCTCTGGAGAAGCTCTGAGCACTGCCCCTGGGATGGTGGGCACTGCCCCTGCAATGGTGAGGTGCAGGGTAGTGGTCACAACCCTTTCCTTTGTCCAGTTTTGCGCCAGAGCAGGGAATGGGAGTCCCTGAACTGGTGTAGACTGGATTATGCCAGGAGGGCATCAAATGTGCCCTTCAAAGCATTTTCAGTAGCTTGAGGAAGCTATCCCTCCCAAGCCTGTAACACCTATTTCAAATGGGAGAGGGTGTAACACCCCTCTCCGAAAGGGAATCCTTTGTTCTGCCTTCCTGGTTCTGAGCTTTTCAAGCAACAGGAAGGCAGAAACCTGGCTGAGAGGTGGCAGCAGCTGGAGCTGCCTGGAAAACCTCAGAAGGCTGGAAGGGCAATTCTGGGGGTCCTCTAAGGAGCTCCCCAGAGTGCATGGAATCATACAATCAATGCTTATGATTCCAACATGTTTGATACCAAACATGCCTATGTTCAGAGTTACCATTATGTAGCTGGACGTAGGTAGTGACCTCTGTCCAGTACACACGTAAAATGGCGTCCCCGCACTCACAAAGTCCAGGACAATGGGCCTGGAGGTCATGGGGACACCTCTGCTAGTATAGGCTTGCCCTCACACACTGGTACTCTGCACCCTGCCCTCAGGGTTGGAGGGTCTGCTATAAGGGTGACTTATAAGTGATCTGGTGCAATGATAATAGTACTGAAAGTGTGCATGCACCCTCTTACGCAGGCTGCAATGGCTGTCCTGCAGAAGCCTTTGCATGGGCTCCCTATGGGCGGCAAAAGGTATGCTGCAGCCCATAGGGATCCCCTGGAACTCCAGTGCCATGGGTACCTAAGTACCATATATTAGGGACTTATAAGGGGGCACCAGTATGCCAATCGTGGGTGAAGTACTGGGTTGCCAGTATGCAATAACCATAATTTAAGGGTGAGAGCATAACTAATGTGGGTCCTGATTAGCAGGATCCCAGTAGACACAGTCAAACACACTGACAGGCTACAAAGTGGGGCTAACCAAGAAAGAGGCTACTTTCCTACGTACTACAAGTTCTTTAAATGCAGAACATACAATTTTACTGTATGAATACATTAATTCAATTTGGTTTTTGATTTGTGCTCCCTGCTTTCTACTTATGAGGCCACTCTTAATGGGTGTGTTTTTTTAATGATCAAATCTGTTGTTTATTGTAAACTCACCTCTTGAGGCATGTGAAAGGGGTACAATGCCTAGAAAGCAGTTTAAACTGGACATTCTTCAGGGTTCACAGGCTCATTTCATGCAAAGAATGCTTGTTTATCTACAGGAAGCAGTCAGTCAACTGAAAAAAATGAGGTGTTGAAAAGATGGAAGCCTTCATGTAGAAAAAAAGAGTTGTGTTGTTAAGTTTGACACAGTACACAAGTTAACACTTTTGTCATGACATTTATTTTTTCACAATGCCATAATCTGGGTCACAAGTCAGATGGTTATTTTCCGTGAACTGAGTCCCATACACTAAAATCTAATTTCTTGTGAGGTCATTCTAGCGTTAAACGTTGTGTCATATCCTTTCAAATACATAATCCTGCTACTAATGAGTGGTTTTACAGCTGGAAATGTCCTCTCTCTTTTTGGTCGCAGAAGGTTGGCAGGTATGCACGCTGCTCGTTTGAAGACCTGCTGTCTTGCTGTATTTTGGGTTTCTTCTCTCCTTTCTAAGGCAAAGAGGCCCTGCAAAGGCATATAGGAATTTCATTTGGATGTCCTGAAATGAACTAGCAGCAGTAAAGATAAATTGTAATTCATTGGAGTGTACCTTGCACACTCTTTAGAATATGTCAGTGAAAATATTTCAGTTTTGGTGAAGCAACAGAAAATAAATAGGGCTCATATGAGTCCCGTGTTCCATCTGTTCTTGGCACTGCCTTGGTGATCTTTGAGTTAAGGGATCACAAGCAGAGGCGTTTTATGGCATGGGCCACGTGGGCACTGGACCAGGTTCACAGCCTTTCTTGGGGCCCCAATGATCGATTAGGCTACGTTTACCGCAAAGTCCTGTCCTAATGACTTAGAATGATTTTTAAACATACATTGTTTGAAATACCATTTTCCTTTTATATATTTTAATATGGTTGACCTGTGTGAAGTTTTTTACAGAAATCAGGCAGGCAAATGTGTTTCAGTTTTTCAGCACCATGCAACATCCATATAAATGTTCCTATTTGATCAAAACAAGGCCTCGTGCATGAGAAAAGGCAGTACCTTGCAGAGATTTGTTTGCAATAATATTAGTGAGCTGCTGTTATATTACAATATTGAAACACACATATCACTATCCCTTTGTGTTAATGGAAACCCATACAGTATTTGGACCAGTATGCTTGTGCAGTGTAAGTGACCTGGCCAAAGAGGACATGAAAACGCTGAAATTGGATCATAAGTAGAGTGGTTCTGAAGAGGGGACCCCAAAACACCTTTGGCCCATGGCCCACAAAATACTTAAGATGTCCCTGATCACAAGAGCACTTCCAGAGGTCACGAGGGGTAAGTCCGGGGTAACAGCTGCTACCATTAATGACCCCCAAATTATGTTCATGTGTTTTATCTTTGCCAGTGCCCTCTCAAGCAATACACAACATAGGACCAGCATACCTCAACCACCGCCTCACATTCTACGTACCCAACAGACATCTCCTTTCTTCCCAGCTCGCCCTTGCAGCCGTTCCCAAGATCCCGAAAAGCACAGCAGGAGGAAGATAATTTTCCTACCCCGCAGCCCAGACATGGAACACGCTGCTTCTCAAGCTCAGGCAGACCGCATCACTGAAGCAGTTCAGGAAGGACCTCAAGACCTTGCTCTTCGATTCAGCAGCACATCCACAATGCCTTGAGACCCTACGGATGATTTGCCGCGCTATAAAAATCACTGATTGATTGTTCAGGGCAGCGTGTAGCATTCAAAATAATTCTTCACTCCAACTCCTCTGTGGACAATTGCCACAGGTGGGCAGATATTGGAACCAGAAATGCTGGCTGTGAGAAAGTAGCCTCTGTCTAACATTGTTACCCCCACTTTTGGCCTGTTTGTGAGTGTGTGTCGGTGTGTTTTTACTGTGTCACTGAGATCCTGCTAGCCAGGACTACCCCCTCCCCCCAATATTTATTATTCGATACCTGATAATAATCTCATGTCTATGGACTCACTGGTAGTAGTTTGACAGGTAGTAACCACCTCTGTTGCTGATTATTGAAAGACTATAATATACTATTTAGAGTTTTGTTCGGATTGTGCTCTTGCTTTATGGTTGCACTAATGCTTTATGGAAATACAAAATTTCCAACCCAGAACTTATTGGTGGGAAATAGATTCCTGAATCACGACGTTATACTTTCCTGTTTCATGGGCTAAAAAAAGGTAATAACCTTAACTTCTGCACTTAACCTGCTATCGCAGACTGTTGTATCCAGTAGTCACATATCTGGCAATTAACTAGATCTGCATTATTTAAAGTGTTTTGAGCAGTCCCTGGCTGGCCTCCGTTACCTGTTCAGGGCATATTTACTGCAGGACTTTCCATTCCTAGTAGTGTGCTTAAAGTTAATTGTGTCCCTACAGCTACGCCAAACAAGACAACTTCTGTGCTACACCATCTTAATTGTATGTCATGTGTAAATAAACCCACCGCTAGTTAATGTGTGCAGAGTTGTGTGAGGAGCTTCATAGCCCGCCCCTTTTAGCTGAGAGGGGGCAGCCTGACAAACAGCAGAGTGCTGCTGTTTACCAGGGTGCCTTTTGGAAAAAATCAAAGGGGTGCTAGTGGCCCGCAGAGCGTACAATGAGAAACCCTGCTGTAAAGAGTGGGGCAAACCTGTAAATTAAATTTAAAGCAAATCATGATTTCCATTATTTTGAGAGTAATTAAACAAAATACAGGGAGGTTTCGAATGTGCCTCAACTCTGGGAAAGCCCAAACATGGAAGATATGCAAGCAGTGTCAAAATGGATTGCATGCTAAGGGATGCGGTAGATTTCACCAATGTATCACCGCCCGCTCCGGTGCTTATCCCTTCCTTGACTTTCAATCAAGACGAAGAGCCTGGGTCCTATCAGTATGGGGACAGTTACTAACACAGCCTGTTACTCTTTATGACGCATTTGTCAATATCTGACCCCACTTCAACAAAGCCAAAAGCGCAGTATTCAGCCCTGTGAACGTTATTGACAAGCTAAAGCTTCTATTCTTCAAAAATAATCTCATCACTGCCCCTAAAAATCCTCACTCTTTTATACCTATCGTATGGACACTACCTTTATTTTGGTACTAAGAAGTCAAACCAGCATGTTATTTTCATACAACGTTTAGCAGAGAAACGCTTAGGCTTTGGCACTGGAATTAATTAGTCCTAAACCTAGATGCTTGACTTGACCAAACTGTATTTCTGAACATCTTACATTGTCTCCCTTCACATGAAGTCAGTGTCCTTACCTGTCAAATTAGGAACGAGTAAAACAGTTTAAATGGCATTTTAATTTTTGAAAAAATGGGCAATTGCATTTACGAACCCTTAACTGTAAGACAAATCTGCTACCTTTTCGTAAAATCATGCCAGATTTTGAATATCTGTGAGCACGAAATAGTCTACACTTAAAAAAACGTCTAAGCTCTCAGATAAAATCACTACCAAATGGCAAGCGTGTTCACTGGAAGGAGATATTTCTTGCCGTTGCTATCCTTTGATTCTCCAGCCAAAACTGAGGAGTGACATTGTCGTACTTGCTGGGTACACCCCCACTTTAAAATAATTGCCTGGAAATGCATTTAACACCAGAAACAACTTTCCATCCATCTGACACCCCCATCATATACTTTCTGTCTCTCCTCTCTAACCCTCTGTTCCACACAAATGTGTCCGAGAAAGACACTCTTTTGAGTAAATGGCAGAACACGTAAGTCAAACTATGTTTTTGATTCAGCTTTGAAGCATTGTAACAGTGTTCTGGGGTACAGTGTGTCATACACCTATATCAGTCCATAAAAACGTATAAATATGCATTCCAAGCCTGGTGTTCTCTCTTAGCATACTGTTAAGAAATTCTGGAGCTAAACATCACCTTTGCAGCTATAACATTTTAACCAATGAAGTAAAGTTTCTCCTTGTCCTAAAAATTGCTAATTGCTATGTTTAAAAAAAAAAATGTTTTGCTTTGGGGCTTTTCACCTGTGTGCCCTGAACGGAAATGAACTATATTAAAATATTAAATATTAAAATATTGTGATCTGGGGTTTAGAGATAGTCGTGTTAACGAGAGTGTCATCCTTTTATTTAGTATATCAGACCGTTTTCCCAAAGCAACATTCCCCCAAGAGAACCACCACCACAATTACCACTTCGTTAAAAACTACCCTGAGTGCTACATCAAAAAATCTTCCGATGCAGTAAGGGCAATTCGTATTTCTGTGCAATCTTACTGTTTAGTTGAACTAAGAACAAAGCCTAACCAATGAAACCATTTTACCCTAATTTAGGGTCTGATTTAGGGTTTGGTGGATGAGATTGTAGGAAAGTACCATCTTGCCTGGCATGTTACCCCCATATTTCACTATATATATGTTGTTTTAGTCTAGGTGTCACTGGGACCCTGCCAGGCAGGGCCCCAGTGCTCGTAAGTATGTGCCCTGTATGTGTTCCCTGTGTGATGCCTAACTGTCTCACTGAGGCTCTGCTAACCAGAACCTCAGTGGTTATGCTCTCTCTGCTTTCCAAATTTGTCACTAATAGGCTAGTGACTAAATTTACCAATTCACATTGGCATACTGGTACACCCATATAATTCCCTAGTATATGGTACTGAGGTACCCAGGGTATTGGGGTTCCAGGAGATCCCTATGGGCTTCAGCATTTCTTTTGCCACCCATAGGGAGCTCTGACAATTCTTACACAGGCCTGCCAGTGCAGCCTGAGTGAAATAACGTTCACAATATTTCACAGCCATTTACCACTGCACTTAAGTAACTTATAAGTCACCTATATGTCTAACCTTCACCTGGTGAAGGTTGGGTGCAAAGTTACTCAGTGTGTGGGCACCCTGGCACTAGCCAAGGTGCCCCCACATCGTTCAGGGCAAATTCCCCGGAATTTGTGAGTGCGGGGACACCATTACACGCGTGCGCTGTACATAGGTCACTACCTATGTACAGCGTCACAATGGTAACTCCGAACATGGCCTTGTAACATGTCTAAGATCATGGAATTGTCCCCCCAATGCCATTCTGGCATTGGGGGGACAATTCCATGGTCCCCCGGGTCTCTAGCATAGTACCCGGGTACTGCCAAACTGCCTTTCCGGGGTCTCCACTGCAGCTGCTGCCAACCCCTCAGACAGGTTTCTGCCCTCCTGGGGTCCAGGCAGCCCTGGCCCAGGAAGGCAGAACAAAGGATTTCCTCTGAGAGAGGGTGTCACACCCTCTCCCTTTGGAAATAGGTGTCAGGGCTGGGGAGGAGTAGCCTCCCCCAGCCTCTGGAAATGCTTTGATAGGCACAGATGGTGCCCATCTCTGCATAAGCCAGTCTACACCGGTTTAGGGATCCCCCAAGCCCTGCTCTGGTGCGAAACTGGACAAAGGAAAGGGGAGTAACCACTTCCCTGACCTGCACCTCCCAGGGGAGGTGCCCAGAGCTCCTCCAGTGTGTCTTAGACCTCTGCCATCTTGGAAACAGAGGTGTCTGTGACACACTGGACTGCTCTGAGTGGCCAGTGCCAGCAGGTGACGTCAGAGGCTCCTTCTGATAGGCTCTTACCTCTCTTGGTAGCCAATCCTCCTTCCTTGGTAGCCAAACCATCTTTTCTGGCTATTTAGGGTCTCTGCTTTGGGGAATTCTTGAGATAACGAATGCAAGAGCTCATCAGAGTTCCTCTGCATCTCCCTCTTCACCTTTTGCCAAAGGATCGACCGCTGACTGCTCAGGACGCCTGCAAAACCGCAACAAAGTAGCAAGACGACTACTAGCAACATTGTATCGCTTCATCCTGCCGGCTTTCTCGACTGTTACCAGGTGGTGCATGCTCTGGGGGTAGCCTGCCTCCTGTGTGCACCAGGAGCTCTAAAGAAATCTCCTGTGGGTCGACGGAATCATCCCCCTGCAACCGCAGGCACCAAAAGACTGCATCACTGATCCTCTGGGTCCCCTCTCAGCACAACGAGCGTGGTCCCTGGAACACAGCAACTCTGTCCAAGTGACTCCCACAGTCCAGTGAGTCTTTAGTCCATGTTTGGTGGAGGTAAGTCCTTGCCTCCCCACGCTAGACTGCATTGCTGGGCACCACATGATTTGCAGCTGCTCCGGCTCCTGTGCACTCTTCCAGGATTTCCTTCGTGCACAGCCAAGCCTGGGTCCACGACACTCTAACCTGCAGTGCACAACCTTCTGAGTTGTCCTCCGGCATCGTGGGACTCCCTTTTGTGACTTTGTGTGGACTCCATTTCACTCTTCTTCCAAGTGCCTGTTCAGGTACTTCTGTGGGAGCTGCCTGCTTCTGTGAGGGTTCCCTGAGTTGCTGAGCGTCCCCTCTGTCTCCTCCTCCAAGTGGCGACATCCTGGTCCCTCCTGGGCAACAGCAGCACCCAAAAACCTCTACTGCTACCCTTGCAGCTAGCAAGGCTTGTTTGCAGTCTTTCTGCGTGGGAACACATCTGCAAGCTTCAGCGCAATGTGGGACATCCGTCCTCCAAAGGAGAAGTTCCTAGTCCTCTTCTTTCATGCAGAACTCCAAGCTTCTTTCAACAGGTGGCAGCTTCCCTGCACCCTCAGCGGGCATTTCCTGGGCTCCTGCCCCCACTCGACACTGTCGCGACTATTGGACTTGGTCCCCTTGCCTTACAGGTACTCAGGTCTGGAAATCCACTGTTGTTGCATTGCTGGTGTTTGTTCTTCCTGCAGAATCCCCATATAACGACTTCTGTGCTCTCTGGGGGTAGTAGGTGCACTTTACAACTACATTTCAGGGTCTTGGGGTGGGCTATTTTTCTAACCCTCACTGTTTTCTTACAGTCCCAGCGACCCTCTACAAGCTCACATAGGTTTGGGGTCTATTCAGTGTTCGCATTCCACTTTTGGAGTATATGGTTTGTGTTGCCCCTATACCTATGTGCTCCTATTGCAATCTACTGTAATTTTACACTGCTTACATTACTTTTCTTGCTATTAGCTGCATAATTTTGGTCGGTGTACATATATCTTGCGTATATAACTTATCGTCACACTGAGGGTACTCACTGAGATACTTTTGGCATATTGTCATAAAAATAAAGTACCTTTATTTTTAGTACTTCTGTGTATTGTGTTTTCTTATGATATTGTACATATGACACCAGTGGTATAGTAGGAGCTTTACATGTCTCCTAGTTCAGCATAAGCTGCTTTGCCATAGCTACCTTCTATCAGCCTTAGCTGCTAGAAACACCTCTTCTACACTAATAAGGGATAACTGGACCTGGCACAAGGTGTAAGTACCTCTGGTACCCACTACAAGCCAGGCCAGCCTCCTACAGAGATACACTGTCAAACTTGATCGATATCCAGTCTGCTGCATTACAAGTGCATCATATTCGGTGGCACTTGAAATATAGTGGACACAATAGCCATCTTGTTTGTGATGGTCTCCCTTCTACTAAACTCTAAATTAGGCCCTTGGTTCATCAGAATGGTACATCCACAGCAGCATTATTTCCATTAGCTGACGTGTGAAAGGTTTGTACGCATGATCAGATCCACTCTGCTAATCCTCTTTTAGAGACTATTTTGATGAGAACCATTGTCTTAAGTAAAAAGTCACTAACCATCCCACCCTGGTCCTGCCCCCCCATCAGACATCATGTGGTGGTTCATGTTAGGCTCACATATCATTGCAGTGCAGTATGTGCATGCGCGCCTGGGGCCAGATTTGCAAAGACTATGAATCAAGTTTGTGTTATATTTTTAGCGCAACCCTGTCACAAAGTGTAGTGTAGTGGTGATGTTGACAATCTCACACAAACTGAGATTTGTGTTGATTTGTAACCAAGATTACGGCAAAGCTAAGCAATGCGCTGCCTTGTGATACTTTGCGCCTAGGGTACATTCCATACATGTACATGGCAAGTCCCCTATAACAACCCATTAGTTTTGACACAATTCCCAATTTACATACAACTGTAGACAGGGCTTTGCATCAAAATTTTGTGTCTCCTTGTGTCAGGCGCAACGAGGAGAAAGGTTTTCATTTCTCCATGTTTTCCCTCTTTGCATAAGTGCTGCATTCTACCGCACAAATATATGGGAAACCCCAAAAAGCATAATTTTCTTACTGGAAAGGACACCTTCCTGTGCAAAAAACTATGCTTACCACAATGCAGACAGCCTTGTACTGTGGCGCTAGGGAATCGGAGTTGTTTTATAGCAGCCACAGACGCGCCAGCGTAGCGGGAGCGCAGAAGAGTGAAACATCCTAGTACGTATGCTGCTTTTCTGTCCATTTCATGCAACGGAGCACAACTTTACTTGCTGCGCTGAGTTGCAAATTTTTTTTAGCACATCTGGGACAGGTTTCTTATCCTCCCCTTTCTGTAGCTGCCTCGTGTATCTGCTGCAAATACATAAGTTATACAATCGGTACTTTCTTCATGAAGGAAAGGCAGAGTAGATGAACTTGAAATTGTATTTTCAAAGCTAAATATTAATTTTCCGCAACAGCGATAAAATAGTCGATCACCTACTTTGACGCCACGCACGGAATTTGGAATTGAGGATCGCGGGGGAAAAGAGCAATCTATAAACAAGATTTAATAGATAACCCTGGTAGTATGCAAACACGCGGAACAATGCGGTATTCCCGGAACAATGAACACCCCTACCCCTGGAAGCAGCCTTAAATGCAAGGTAAAAGTTTAGCGGGGAGGGGCTGTCTAGAGACATTGTGCTACGGGAAGAATTTCACAAGGCGTACTCTAAAAGACGTGATTCAGTTAAGCCCATCAATTAAAAACATTATCAATTCTGCATAACGTTTGCCAGCAAACGGCCCTGAATCAGGGGAATATAGAAGTGCTGGGATTTTAGAATTAGATCAGAAAGTAATTTTACCAGTTTTTTTTAAACCCACACGGGAGATTAATTACACAAACATAGAATTAGGTCTACAATTTTGCATTGACCAAAGGTCACAGAAAGCCTTAATCTCAGGGACAGCACTTAACATTCAAAACCCAGATGATTCACATGCAACATTTACACAGTTTCATCTTTGATAACTTTGGGACAGATGAACTAACATTAGAAATACCGATTTCCTAATTGCTATTCTCTCCAAATCAGTATTCCTAATGTATGATACTCCTTTGTGTTTCATTAGTGATTCCTAGTGGGTCGGAACTACACCTACCTCATGCATATTAATGTGATGGGTCGCAATTTGCAACCCATTCAGAATCACAGCAATTACAGGGATGGTGGCCTGCTGGGCTCAACAGACCACCATGTCTGTGATTGCTTTTAATAAAGCAATTTTTTTTAATGGAGACCCTTTTCCTTAAACGTAAAAGAAAATGGTATGTGTTTAAAAATAAAAAAAATGAAACTTCGCAATTTCATTTTGAAGAGTAGCCAGTGGTCCGTGGGACCACTGCCTACTCTTAAAAAATGTTATTTATATTCTCAGTGCCTTGCTTGTGGATCCCTTCCCCTTTGTGAATGGATTACCACCAAAATATTACTTTTTGTGACCGGAATTCGGTTGCAAAACAGAAATACATACCATACCAATTTGATATTTGGAAGGGATGCCCGAAACACACCGCTTCCAAATCCCGAATTGCAACAGGAAAATGTGATTTGGTAACAAGTTACAGAATCCCATTTTGCCTTTTGTACATTTGAAAAAGCATCTTTCTGGTCTCAAATACCCTGTAAAAATGCTTTGTACATCTGGCTCCAAATTGCAGTCTGATATGGACTGCTAACTAATCTTACTAACTAATCTTACTCTGAAAGACATGAAAACTAGCCTCTGTGTTTGTTGGACCATCTTTCAGTGTCATTTTAAGGTTTTCGGGGGACCTGCGCAAACTATTTTGGGGGCCCCTATATAGAACAACTTTTAATTTTATTACCAATTTCCAAATAATTCAAGCCCTTCCAGTGCCAAACAATATTAAATTATTGTAGGAGGCTGGCCTGGTTTGTAGTGGTACCAAGGGGTACTTACACTCTGCACCAGGTCCAGTTATCCCTTATTAGTGTAGAAGAGGTGTCTAGCAGCTTAGGCTGATAGAAAAGGTAGCTTAGCAGAGCAGCTTAGGCTGAACTAGGAGACGTGTAAAGCTCCTACTATACCACTGGTGTCAAATGCACAATATCATAAGAAAACACAATACACAGATATACTAAAAATGAAGGTACTTTATTTTTATGACAATATGCCAAAAGTATCTCAGTGAGTACCCTCAATATGAGGATAGCAAATATACACAAGATATATGTACACAATACCAAAATTATGCAGTAATAGCAATAGAAAGCAATGTAAGCAATGTACAGTCACAATAGATTGCAATGAGAGCACATATGTATAGGGGCAACACAAACCATATACTCTAGAAGTGGAATGCGAACCACGAATGGACCCCAAACCTATGTGAGCTTGTAGAGGGTCCCTGGGACTGTAAGAAAACAGTGAGGATTAGAAAAATAGCGCACCCCAAGACCCTGAAAAGTAGGTGTAAAGTGCACCTAAGTTCCCCAGAGAGCACAGAAGTCGTGATAGGGGAATTCTGCAAGGAAGACCAACACCAGCAATGCAACAACAATGGATTTCCAGACGAGAGTACCTGTGGAACAAGGGGACCAAGTCCAAGAGTCACACTCAAGTCGGGAGTGGGCAGATGCCCAGGAAATGCCAGCTGTGGGTGCAAAGAAGCTGCCACCAGATGAAAGAAGCTGTGGATTCTGCAAGAACGAAGAGGACTAGGAACTTCCCCTTTGGAGGATGGATGTCCCACGTCGTGAAGAAGCTTGCAAAGGTGTTCCCATGCAGAAAGACCGCAAACAAGCCTTTTGGATGCTGCTGTGGTCCAGGAGGGACCAGGATGTCGCCAATTGCGTGACGAGACAGAGGGGGCATCCAGCAAGACAAGGAGCCCACTCAGAAGCAAGCAGCACCCGCAGAAGTGCTGGAACAGGCACTACGAAGAAGAGTGAACCGGAGCTCACCCGAAGTCACAAAAGAAGGTCCCACGACGCCGGAGGACAACTCAGGAGGTCGTGCACTGCAGGTTAGAGTGTCGGGGACCCAAGCTTGGCTGTGCACAAAGGAAATCCTGGAAGAGTGCACAGGAGCCGGAGCAGCTGCAAATCACGCGGTACCCAGCAATGCAGTCTAGCGTGGGGAGGCAAGGACTTACCTTCACCAAACTTGGACTGAAGAGTCACTGGACTGTGGGAGTCACTTGGACAGAGTTGCTGAGAGGGGACCCAGAGGACCGGTGATGCAGTCTTTTGGTGCCTGCGGTTGCAGGGGGATGATTCTGTCGACCCACGGGAGATTTCTTCGGAGCTTCTAGTGCAGAGAGGAGGCAGACTACCCCCACAACATGCACCACCAGGAAAACAGTCAAAGGCGGCCGGATCAGCGATACAAGGTTGCAGTGGTCGTCTTTGCTACTTTGTTGCGGTTTTGCAGGCGTCCAGAGCAGTCAGCGGTCGATTCCTTGGCAGAAGGTGAAGAGAGAGATGCAGAGGAACTCTGATGAGCTCTTGCATTCGTTATCTAAAGAATTCCCCAAAGCAGAGACCCTAAATAGCCAGAAAAGGAGGTTTGGCTACTTAGGAGAGAGCATAGGCTAGTAACACCTGTAGGAGCCTATCAGAAGGAGTCTCTGACGTCACCTGCTGGCACTGGCCACTGAGAGCAGTCCAGTGTGCCAGCAGCACCTCTGTTTCCAAGATGGCAGAGGTCTGGAGCACACTGGAGGAGCTCTGGGCACCTCCCAGGGGAGGTGCAGGTCAGGTGAGTGGTGACTCCCCTTTCCTTTGTCCAGTTTCGCGCCAGAGCAGGGCTGGGGGATCCCTGAACCGGTGTAGACTGGCTTATGCAGGGGTGGGCACCATCTGTGCCCATGAAAGCATTTCCAGAGGCTGGGGGAGGCTACTCCTCCCCAGCCCTGACACCTTTTTCCAAAGGGAAAGGGTGTAACACCCTCTCTCTGAGGAAGTCCTTTGTTCTGCCTTCCTGGGCCAAGCCTGGCTGGACCCCAGGAGGGCAGAAACCTGTCTGAGGGGTTAGCAGCAGCAGCTGCAGTGAAACCCCGGGAAAGGTAGTTTGGCAGTACCTGGGTCTGTGCTAGAGACTCGGGGGATCATGGAATTGTCACCCCAATGCCATTCTGGCATTGGGGTGACAATTCCATGATCTTAGACATGTTACATGGCCATGTTCGGAGTTACCATTGTGACGCTATACATATGTCGTGACATATGTATAGTGCACGCGTGTAATGGTGTCCCCGTACTCACAAAGTCCGGGGAATTTGCCCTGAACAATGTGGGGGCACCTTGTCTAGTGCCAGGGTGCCCACACACTAAGTAACTTAGCACCCAACCTTTACCAGGTAAAGGTTAGACATATAGGTGACTTATAAGTTACTTAAGTGCAGTGGTAAATGGCTGTGAAATAACGTAGACGTTATTTCACTCAGGCTGCAATGGCAGGCCTGTGTAAGAATTGTCAGAGCTCCCTATGGGTGGCAAAATAAATGCTGCAGCCCATAGGGATCTCCTGGAACCCAAAAACCATGGGTACCTCAGTACCATTTACTAGGGAATTATAAGGGGGTTCCAGTATGCCAATGTAAATTGGTGAAATTGGTCACTAGCCTGTTAGTGACAATTTGGAAAGAAATGAGAGAGCATAACCACTGAGGTTCTGGATAGCAGAGCCTCAGTGAGACAGTTAGTCATAACACAGGTAACACATACAGGGCACACTTATGAGCACTGGGGCCCTGGCTGGCAGGGTCCCAGTGACACATATAACTAAAACAACATATATACAGTGAAATATGGGGGTAACATGCCAGGCAAGATGGTACTTTCCTACAATTATGTGTTAAACAAAACAAAAAAAACAGTGTCACACAAAAACAGATGAAATATGTTTTGCCTGTGACCCAAAAAAGCCTTAAGATGACACTGGGTAGCGAGAGAGACGGAGAGATGTTTAGATAGAGAAATAAAATAGAGAGAAAGTTCACTTTTCCATGTGGCCCTTTGGAAGGTGGGGGCCCTGAGCAATTGTTCATTTTGCACATGCTTTACAACATCTCTCTGTCATCTTTAAAAATAGGATGTGCTACATTTAGGAACATTTGGTGAGATAGATGGTGAAAATCCAAGACTGTCCTGCTAATCCAGGGCACCTGGTCAGCCTATCAAAAGGTCAACTTTGGCAAACAATGGAAGCAGGATAGATGGCCCCCACTGAGAGAGTTTTTTTAACTGGAAACTAGCTCACGCAATCTGCACAACTTGATTGTGCCCTCATACATTCCTTCTCCCAGTTCCAGGCACAGAGCCTCCCCTTGCTATTGATTACAACATAATGAAGCCTAAGTTTTCTTTGTAAACGAGACCAGCTGACTCACACAGTGCCATCGGGGGTCACATGGTTTCATTACACTTCACATGGCTGTCCAGTAAAACGGTATCTGCAAAAGGTGAACAGTAAGAAGTGCTGGAAGTAAAAAGTGCTGGGACCCCTTACACAGTCTATTTTCCAGCTTGTTAGTAGAATTTCTGTACTCTTGGGGTAAAGTTACTAAGATTTTGTGCCTCGTTTATGTCACAAAAGTGAAACAAATCAATGCTAATTATTTTTCTGCAATTTACGTTTGTGCTGGAAATTCACCTGAAAGTAGTGCAAAGGAGCCTCGAACACTGCCTTGAATCATTTACTCCCAAGGGGACGTTCCATTGGTGTTGCATGGGCATTCCCATTCAACCACCCATGCTTTTTGACTCGCAATCCTATCTACAAACAAAAGTAGACCGGATTTTGCATCTTAAATAACTTCCTTTTGATATAGGTGCTATCAAGAAAAAATACTTTTATTTCTCATTTCTTTTCCAATTTTGCATGTGTGCTATACACATACAAAGAAGGAAACGTTTTAAAGTTACTGTAAGCATAGGATTTTGCACTGGAAGGTTAACCTTTCAGTTCAAAATTATACTAGATTCACACAGGCACCAGTGCACTAGGTGTGTGCGTGGTGCTCAGCAGCCTTAATTATGTTCTGGCACTAGGAGAGAAGAGGAAAGTGCCATGTCTCTGTAGATATGACACTTTCCTGCTTTCGTCTTCTCACACTTACACAGCACAGCTCAGCATTTTGGCTGCTGTGCTGCTTTGAGTGAGAATTTAGGGCCAAATGTATGACCATTTCATTTTGCAAGTCTCTAATTGCGACATTTTGCGACTCACAATTAGAGACTCACAAAATTAAATGTACAAATGTGACTCGGACACATTTAGCGATTCTTAATGGTGTCGCAAAGATTTTCACCAGTGGTCACCCATTAATTTAGGCTTGTATTTGCTCTGTTACTTGTTTTTTTATTTAGGTTTGAAAACTTGCTGTTGCAGACTATTGCATCTACCTCTGTGCTTTGAGGGGATACGAAGTGTTGTATTGTAATAGCATGTGGTTGCCAAACTTGTTGTCGTGCAGGGCAAATCTGCATCTTGTGCAATTCCTCTTAGATTTGACCTTCTCGAAGTTCCATGATCAATCAATTGGTGCTTGGTGACTGTGAAAGCTGGTGCCATTTACCCAGGGCTTTTATTTTTTCTGTTAATAAATATAGTTATGTACTTCCACTGTGTCCGATCCATCGCTCATTTCAAAAGAATAGTTTTATGCTGACACAGACACAAGGAATTATTTCCACCATGTGATATGATGAGGGATAAGAATCTGCCCTAAAGAGGATTTGGCAATTAGAGGGGTTGAAACATTGAAGTGACAGCAATGTCTGGTTAAAAGAGTAGTTGCAACTACCCTCCATAGCAAAGGTCAAGTTTCTTGTCCTGGAGAGGGAGGGTGTAAAAGATGAATTGGACTCCTAGATGTCTATTAACTAGGGGCCATGTAACAATCTTATTCTGTGAGTCGGTAGCCTGTTACCAACTCGCAGAATAGGTGTGCGAGTCGCTATTACAAAGGGGCATGTCAAGGGCATCCCTTCATCGTAGCGATGCAAGATTGTTTTGTGACTGTGAATGTGGTTGCAAAACAATTGCAGTTACCACCAACTACAAGTTTGTGGAACCCATTCGCAAACTGCAAGGGCCCCTAGTCCCCTTTGTAACATGAAGTAAAAATATTATTTTAGAGCAGGTAGTGGGCCCATTAACCACTGCCTAAAGAAAACTTAATTTTTTGTTTGAAATGCATCCTATTTTCTTTTAAGGAAAACAGGCTACATTTTTAAAAAACTGCTTTATGTAAAAGCAGTCACAGATATGGTGGTCTGCTGTCCCCAGCAGGCCACTATCCTGTGAGTGCGACCATTCCCTATGGGATCGCAAATTGGGACCTACCTCATGAATTTGGTGATGGCTAGTGTCCCATAGGGTGGACAAATCCAATCACAACCAACACTCAGGGGTCCAGCAGATCCAGGTGCACCTTCTAGCTTCTTCCAAATTGACCATCTAAGTGCCGGGCGTCCAATGGCTACCCGGAATGTGGTTTGAGCTCTTCCAACTTCAAGCTATCCCCAATGCTATTCTGGTGAGACAGCCAACAGACCCTTGGAGTCTCTGCTTCAGATTGGGTCCAGAAATCAACTTTTCCCAAAGCCGGGCATTCGGAACAGGGTCCAAACTCCCCTAGCCCAAAGTACAGCAGGTGCAGTTGTTCTGGCATTGCAACCTTTCTTTTTGCAACTTCCAACGGGTGCAGAGTGGTCTTTTTCTCATCATTGATCCAAATCTAGAAAGTACTGAATTCTTGAGTGCCAGGGGTGCCCATTCTATCCCAGTAAAGTGCCCTGAAGGGACAGCACAGTCATTACACAATGGGCTAGTAGGTTCCCTCCTATCTGGTGACACAGTTCTAGTGATGTGTGGCATCTGGTTATCCCAGAGTGCATCTTGCACATCACAACCAACATGGCTGAAATCCTCCTCGAGGGTGAGAACCTCAGTAGGCTACTCCTGTGGGTGTGGCTGCCATGGCAGACATACCCAGAGAAAACTGGTTCTGAAACTGGTTTTCATGTTCTTGGCCCTGACTCTACCCTGTCTAGGGGAAACAAGGTGGCATCAGCCTTTGATGCTTGTCTTTTGGGGTAACACCCTTTGCAGCCCATCCTGTGGGTGGGGAACGCTCCTCCTGTGCAGCAAGAGCCTTTGTTCCTGGCCTGGGAGTCATTCACATGTCTCCCCAGGGGGGGGCAAAAACCTGTCTCAGTACCTGTGCCTCTGCAAAGTAACTGGACTAACTGGGTCAAAATATAGCAACTTTCACAAAAGTGGCCAGCATTAAATTAGACATAAATATCTACAGAACCATTGAGTCACATTTGATGTCCCCTTTAATTTGATAATTTATATCACAGGGTTAGGTAGCCTCTGTCAGAAGTTAGACACATTAGAGTGCCAGCTGTTAACTGCAATTACCTTATAAGGTGACTTAACAAACTATCCTCAAAAACAAAAGGAACTGATGATCGATGGAATACTGAACAAATCAAACATTCAGCCCAGACACAGATCTGGGTTTAAATCCATCACTTTTTTTGCTCACCACACCACCTCAGCTTGGACCTAGCCATATGCAAATCAGTCTTGACTCTGCTCCCCATGGGAACAGTCCAGCCTGAACTGCAAGGCCGGGTCTTCCTTGGACTCAAAACAAGCATCCTGGGACCAATTTCAGGGGTTCATCCGTCATCAGGAACATAGTTGAGTCTAAGTACATGGACCACTACCAACCACAAAACTCACATATTTGGGACTTTTTTACAAGCCCTGTGCGCCGCTTGTGTGTCACTTTTTGTGGCGCAGAGTACAGGCCGATATCTACAATGCCAAAAAAAGCATCTTTGCGTGACTTTTCATGGCCTTGTAGATATGGTGTAAAGGAATGAAGCGCAAGTCTCTGTGGTGTCTTACACTTTGTCACGGAGGCAATCCCTGGATGTTTGCGGTTGGTTTTCCCACGCAACACCCATGAGTTTTGATGCATTCCCAGAATTACAAGATTCTGCCCAGGGGAGGCACAATGAGGAGAAAAATCTCTATCCCTCCTAGTTTTTCCTCTTTCTATATGTGCTACAGAATGCAAAAGCCTCAGTGGATTTTTTTTGTGGTGTCCCTTCCTGCACAGAAACAATCCTTTCTGCAACACAGGCATCTTTGCACCATAGTGTAAGGGTGCCTACTTCGTTGCTAGGTAGCCCATTGTGCACATGCACAGGGGAATAGGACAGAAATGCACTGATATTGTAGATAACAGTGCATTTCTGCCCTTTCCCTGTGACGCTGGGCAGCACAGCATGGTCCCTTACAGTGCTGCCTTGTGCCACGGGGCTTGTAAATAAGCCCCTAGGTGTGGCTCTCCAAATTGTGGTGGTCATTATGAACACGGCGGTAAACACTGCAGACCGCCATGGCAGCGGTGAACAGAAGACCGCCGTTGGCGGTGAATAGGAACCCGCCATATAATGAACCAAAATCCCAACCCCGCCAAAAATCACCGGTCCACCAGTCACAGCCAGGACCCTGTCAGCAGAAATGCTGGACCTTCCACCCCGCCACCGCTGAGCAGACCCACATCCCGCCCTCCAAATAATGATGCACAAATCACCTTGGTGGTCCGTGGAAGTTGAACGACCATTGGCGGTGCCGACCGCCGCAAGCGGCAAGTGGACCCAACAGCAAGAAGTGCACACATTGGATAAGCTAGAAACCCACACACCTGACACACATCCACAACGCCATAAAACACTCACAGACACACCCCACAATCCTTTGCAACAAAACTAGGCCAACGAAGACAGAGAGCACCAGAAGCAGACACCGAATGCCACTATACATGAGACTCACACCGACCCACAGAAGAGCACCCTCACCGCGACTCCAGCCCCAACACTATTCACCACACCCACCATGTCACCCCCCAAACATCCACACTTCACAGAAAGGGAGCTAAGGACCATGGTGGACGAGATCCTGAAGGTTGAGCCACAAATATTCGGGGCTCAGGTGCAGCACACACCCATTGCCAGGAAGATGGAGCTATGGCAGACCATTGTCAACAGAGTCAATGCAGTGGGACACCATCTACGCACCAGGAACAACATCCGCAAGAGATGGAATGACCTTCGGGGGAAGGTCAGGACCGTGGCTTCCAGGCACCACATTACAGTCCAGAAGACTGGGGAGGACCTCCACCAACACCACCCGAATACACAGACTGGGAGGAAAAAGTACTGGCCATCCTGCACCCTGAGGGTCTCACTGGACTCACTGGACTCACTGGAGGAATGGACTTGGGTAATTTGTCTACATATACCCCATATACATCACACCTGGAATGCATGCACCACCCCACCCCACCCCACCAACACCCACCAGGACCACTACCCCACCCAGCCCACAGACACTGATTCCACCCCCCTGCATGACCACAAACCCACTAACAGGACCACATACCTCCCCCTGTGCACAGCCACCTACCCCTGCAAGGATTCACAATGGCACTACACCATCCACAATGCAACTCCACATCCTAAGCAAAATGCAGTGCAAACCTCACAAAGGCACCCTGCATGGCC
This sequence comes from Pleurodeles waltl, assembly GCF_031143425.1. Taxonomy (NCBI): domain Eukaryota; kingdom Metazoa; phylum Chordata; class Amphibia; order Caudata; family Salamandridae; genus Pleurodeles; species Pleurodeles waltl. The sequence goes on along the minus strand of NC_090439.1, from coordinate 186,720,594 downwards.
CCAAAAAATTACATCTGCAGAAAACAGCCCAGCCCTGTGCACCCCATCGCTCATGCATTTGTAACGGATATGTCCATTTCCCCCAACAGGCACCACCACCCATGCCACCCTGACGGACAGGACAAGGAGTGGCAGTGCCCCCCAGGGAGACAGAGACACCTCACCGGACACTGGGGAAGGATCCCTGGACACTGCTGAGCAGGCTGGCCCCTCACACACTGTCACCATGCAGCAGCCCAACCCAGGATACCACTGACACCCCTACCACCCAGGCAAGAACATCAGCCCAGGGCAAGCGTCCCCACACCAGTGTATCCAGGCCACAGACTGGTGGAACACAGGTACAGAGGCCACAGTCACCCCCTACCAACAGGCAGGAAGACGATGGCCCCAATACAAGTGGTACAGCCAGACCTGTGCAGGGGACATAGGCACCGGGGGCTAGGCCCAGTGGGAGGGCCTCAGTGGCCCAGGGGGGAGGCCACAGGATGGATGCTGCAGCCCAGGACGTGATCTCTGAGGTCCTGGGGGCCTACCAGCATACCCATGACAGATCCACCCTGGAACACAGTCAGAGGATGCAGCAGGAACACCACCAGGAGGCCATGGAGTAGTTGTAGGAGGCTGGCCTGGCTTATAGTGGGTACCAATTGGTCCTTACACCTTGTGCCAGGTCCAGTTATCCCTTATTAGTAGATTAGTAGTGTTCTAGTAGCTTAGGCTGATAGAGGTAGCTATAGCAGAGCAGAGCAGCTTAGGCTGAACTAGGAGTCATGCAAAGCTCCTACTATACCACTTATATCACTTAGCACTATATCATAAGAAACACAATACTCAGAGTAACTAAAAATAAAGGTACTTTATTTTAGTGACAATATGCCAAAAGTATCTCAGAGGATATACTCCTGTAGAAGGTAAGTAAAATACACAAAATATACACACACAAACGAAGATCAGGTAGGTAAACAGTTAGAAAAGTAGTGCAAACACTGTAGAACACAATAGAATGCAATAGGAGACAATAGGCCTAGGGGCAACACAAACCATATACTCCAAAAGTGGAATGCAAACCACTAATGTTCCCCAGGCTTAGTGTAGTGTGTAGGGGGTCGCTGGGAGTGTAAGAAAACACTAAGGGTGTCCATGATACCCCACCCCAAGACCCTGAAAAGTAGGAGTAAAGTTACCCTATTACCCCAGAAAGACAGTAAAGTCGAGATAAGGGATTCTGCAAAGACAACAACTGACTGCAAAGCACTGATGGTGGATTCCTGGACCTGAGGACCTGCAAAGGAAGGGGACCAAGTCCAAGAGTCACGCAAGTGTCCGGGGGGGGCAGGAGCCCACTAAACCCCAGATGAAGGTGCAAAAGGGCTGCCTCCGGGTGGAAGAAGCCAAAGATTCTGCAACAACGGAAGGTGCCAGCAACTTCTCCTTTGGTCAGAAGGTGTCCCACGGTGTGCTGGAGGACGCAGGGTTGTTCCCACGCAGAAAGACCACAAACAAGCCTTGGTAACTGCAAGAGTCGCAGTTGAAGGTTTTGGTGCTGCCTGGGTCCAGGAAGAACCAGGAGGTTGCCCCTTGGAGGAGGAGACAGAGGGGGCACTCAGCAACACAGAAAGGCCATGCACAAGCAGGCAGCACCCGCAGAAGCACCTGACCAGGCATTCAGAAGATCTGAGCACGGCAGTCGTCTGAGCACAACAAAAGAGGGTCCCAAGAAGTCGGAGTCCAACTCAGCGTGTTGGGCAATGCAGGACGGAGTGCTGGGGACCTGGGCTAGGCTGTGCACAAAGGAAGTCTTGCAAAAGTGCACAGAAGCCGTAGCAGCTGCAGTTCACGCAGTACACAGGATTACTGTCTGGCGTGGGGAGGCAATGACTTACCTCCACCAAATTTGGACAGAAGGGCCACTGGACTGTCAGGGACACTTGGATCCAGATTCCAGGGACCAGGCTCGTTAAGATGAGAGGGGACCCAGAGGACCGGTGATGCAGAAGTTTGGAGCCTGCGTTAGCAGGGGGAAGATCCCGTCGACCCACGGGAGATTTCGTCTTGGCTTCCAGTGCAGGGTGAAGGCAGACAGCCCTCAGAGCATGCACCACCAGGAAACAGTCGAGAAAGCCGCCAGGATAAGGTGCTACAATGTTGCTGGTAGTCTTCTTGCTACTTTGTTGCTGTTTTGCAGGCGTCCTGGAGAAGTCAGCGGTCGATCCTTGGCAGAAGTTGAAGAGAGAAGTGCAGAGGAACTCTGGTGAGCTCTTACAGTCGTTATCTGAAGAGAAACCCACAGGAGAGACCCTAAATAGCCGTCAGAGGAGGTTTTGCTACAGAGAGAGGTAAGCACCTATCAGGAGGGGTCTCTGATGTCACCTGCTGGCACTGGCCACTCAGAGCAGTCCATTGTGCCGTCACACCTCTGCATTCAAGATGGCAGAGGTCTGAGACACACTGGAGGAGCTCTGGGCACCTTCCCTGGGGAGGTGCTGGTCAGGGGAGTGGTTACTCCCCTTTCCTTTGTCCAGTTTTGCGCCATAGCAGGGCTGGGGGGGATCCCTGAACCGGTATAGACTGGCTTATGCAAGGAGGGCACCATCCGGGCCCTTCAAAGCATTTCCCGAGGCCAGGAGAGGCTACTCCTCTCAGGCCCTTAACACCTATTTCCAGGAAATTCCAGGAAATTCTTTGTTCTGCCTTCCTGGGACTGGGCTGCCCAGGCCCCAGGGGCAGAAACCCGTCTGAGGGTTGGCAGGAGCGGTAGCTGCAGAGAAAACCTCAAGAGAGTTAGTGTGGCAGTACCCGGGCTCTATGCTGGAGCCCCGGGGATGCATGGAATTTTCCCCCCAATACCAGAATGGTATTGGGGTGACAATTCCATGATCCTAGACATGTTACATGGCCATGTTCTGAGTTACCATTGTCACGCTACATATAGGTATTGACCTATATGTAGTTCACGCATGTAATGGTGTCCCCGCACTCACAAAGTCCAGGGAATTTGCCCTGAAGAATGTGGGGGCATCTTGGCTAGTGCTAGGGTGCCCTCACACTAAGTAACTTTGCACCTAACCTTCACTAAGTGAGGGTTAGACATAGGTGACTTATAAGTTTCTTAAGTGCAGTGTAAAATGGCTGTGAAATAACGTGGACGTTATTTCACTCAGGCTGCAGTGGCAGTTCTGTGTAAGAATTGCCTGAGCTCCCTATGGGTGGCAAAAGAAATGCTGCAGCCCATAGGGATCTCCTGGAACCCCAATACCCTGGGTACCTAGGTACCATATACTAGGAAATTATAAGGGTGTGCCAGTGTGCCAATCAGAATTGGTAACATTAGCCACTAGCCTGCAGTGACAATTGTGAAAAGCAGAGAGAGCATAAACACTGAGGTTCTGGTTAGCAGAGCCTCAGTGATACAGTTAGGCACCACACAGGGAACACATACAGGCCACAAACTTATGAGCACTGGGGTCCTGGCTAGCAGGAACCAAGTGACACATATCAAACACACTGACAACATAGGGTTTTCACTATGAGCACTGGGCCCTGGTTAGCAGGATCCCAGTGAGACAGTAAAAACACCCTGACATATACTCACAAACAGGCCAAAAGTGGGTGTAATAAGGCTAGAAAGAGGCTACCTTCCTACAGCAGTGGAAACAGCACAACACCACAATGTCCAGCATAGCAGGAGCACTGCTGCAGCTGGTGAAACCCAGTCTGAGACCCACACAGGACAGGAGGCCCCCACTACCACACAGGAGACAGACCGGACAATGACACGATCAGCAGCAACATCCCAGGAACTACCCTCAGAGGAAACACAAGGATCAACCATGTCATCCCCTATAGGTCAACAGCAGGCGCCCAAATGGACCCTCAGGCCAAGATATGGGACTGGAACCCCTGCCAAAAACAAGCCCCCCTTCAAGAAGTAACTCTGCAACAATCTGCACACCAATCATCCCACACAATCAACAGCCAAACAGTGCTAACAATCAATATGGACTCATGTAAGCCTTGATGAACCCATCAATACTACCAACAAGGCTGCCACCATGTTGGCATTGAGGACAACCACCCATGACCAAATGCCATCACTGTAAATTGCACTATTCAGTCCCTGCCACCAATAAAACACATATCACACATGTAACACTGTCCTGTCCCCTGTCATAATGTGTGAACAAAGTGAAGTATGGTTGCAACTGGCTCATAACTACTTTATTGGTAATGCTTTGCATGAAAATACAGCTGTGTGCCTAAATGTTGTCCAAAAAAACTGCACTAAATTGTATTTGGTACCATGCAGACCTAGACCCAGTTGGAAATAGTAGATTCAATGTCAGCCCTTAGTCCCACATAGTTACTGGAAGTAGAGTTGTATCAGTTGGGTCCTGGAATTGACATCTTACCCTTCCTCATCATCACCATCACTCTTCTCCCCTTTCTGAGGAAGCTGGTCAGGATATACAGCACCATCCACCCCTAAGAGGAAGATAGAATTTCTCACTGTCACGTTGTGCAGCATGCAGCAGGCCACCACTATTCTACATACCTTTTCAGGCCCCTAGGCCAGGGAACCCCCAGAGATATGTAGACAACGAAATCTAGCCTTCAGGAGACCTATTGTGCGCTCTATCACCCTCCTAGTACGTCCATGGGCCTCATTGTAATTCCTCTCTGCATCTGTCCCATGATTCCTCACTGGCGTCAGGAGCCAACGCAAGTTGGGATAGCCAGAATCACCTAGAAAAAGGTGCAAAACTGAGTAGTCATTGTCAAGCCACTGAGTCAGACAGCCGGGCTGTCTGCTAGGTGGCAGTTAGGGATGAACATCTACCTATGATCCACCCTCTGTCCTCTTGTAGTTGTTCCATCTTCTGTGGCACAGTACTGTTCCTCAGCACAAAGGAATCCTGGACTGAACCGTGGAACATGGCATTCACATGTGAGATACCAATTGGATGTTCATGGAGTGAAAGTTCTTTCTGTTTCTGTACACCTGTTCGCTGACTCTTGGGGGTATGATAGGTATGTGGGTGCCATCAATGGCACTGATCACATGGGGTATGTTTGCAAACGCATAGAAGTCAGATTTGATGGCAGGGAGGTCAGTACTTTGGGGAAACCTCACATAGGACTGCAGGTGTAGTACTAATGCATTTAGAAATCTTGTTGGTACCATGCTGAACATTGGCTGTGAAAATCCAGCACACATGCTGAATGTCACTTGAAATAAGCCCGTGGCCAGGAAAAGGAGTACAGAGAGCACCTGCACTTCAGTAGGGATGGCATGCTGATTACGATTTGCCAGAGTTAGTGCATGATCCATTAATGCACAAAGTTCGAGAATAGTTGCACGGGTGAGTCTGTAATTGATTATGATATAGCGCTCCACCATGGTTCGCAAATCAACAAGTGGTCTGTACACCGATGGGGCCCTTCCTCGCCACAGGGGTCGGTACCTAGGAGGGATTTGAAACATGTGTGAGGAACACACATACATAGGCACACATTGTCATTCACTGTGCACTGCTTACTTGATTGTAGGGTCTCATAAGTAACATGTTCTTGACAGAATTTCATCTAGATCTTAATGAGTGTACAGTGTTTGTTATGTGTGGTATTGTTAATGGTCACATGCATAGGTGTTATAGGTGAACAATAGGGCCTGCATTGTTCACTTTTCATTTTTATTAATGCGTAGTTAAGGCCAAAATGTCTACCCCCTGTAATCTAGAACTGTCATCGTGGAAGTGACCTCATACCGCTAGCGGTTGATGTAACAGCGTAAGTTGGTGTTTACCGCCGTTCACACCGTCATTCGTTAAAATGGATGCCAATAGGGAATCCTGGCATATCATGATTGCTGCCGGGTTGACGGTGCACACCGCCGTGGTACGTACGCAAATTCATCACCCCAAATTCACTGGACTTCCTGATCTTGTGCGACCAGGTACTCTAATGAGTGTACTGCTGTGTCCTGCCTCTGGTCATGGAGGTGGCTCGTGTTGCAGGGGAAAGGGCCCGGCCTTCACCCAGGAGGAATTGGAGAGGCTAGGGGACGGGGTCCTGCCCCTCTACGCCAAGCTCTATGGACAGCCAGAGGTACAGGTGAGTCAGGTGTTGGGGGGCACTGTTTGGATGTAATGGATGGTGTTGTAAGTACATATGTGTGCACCTCTGAGCCTGCATGGGCCATGGTTCATGCCATGCTGCGTGCATATGTCCTGTAAGTCTGTCAGTACTGTCCGTCCCATAGTTGGCATATAGCCACCTGTACATATTTTCCAAGTGCCTGACCTCTGTGTTTCATTTCTGCTTCCCTTTTAAGTCAGCGCCCACCAGAAGAGGGCACTTTGGCATGTCATCGCCAAGGAGATGCTGACCCTGGGGGTCTACAACCAGGGGAGCACCCACTGCAGGAAGAGGTGGGAGGACCTGTGGTGCTGGGCGCTAAAAATCTGTGAGGCCCAGCTGGGGAAGTCCTCCCAATGTGGAAGGGGTGCCCTTCGGGCACTGACCCCCCTCATGCTACGCATCCTGGCGGTGGCGTACCCAGACCTGGATGGGCGCTTGAAGGCTGCACAGCAGTCACAAGGGGATGAGTACTCATGTCACAATCTTAACCCTTGATGGATGTCTGTGTGTGCATTAGGGTTTATGCAGCTTAGTTGCAGGGACTCTCACTGAAGTCCATCTACATGATGGCTCCCGTAGGGTGTAGGGGTGTTATGGTCAGGTCTCCTACACGTCGGGTCCTTGGGTAGTACAGGGGATGGGTGTAGAGCAGGGTTCTGATCATTAATCAGGGGCATGGCCATGGGCATCGTGGAAGATGCTGCCTGTTGGGGGGGGGGGTCTTCTGGATGGGTATATGTATGGCCACTATGTTCACTCCTTCCAGCTATTTACAAGTGGCTCTCCTGTTTTGCCTCCCCATCCCTGTTCTCTTGTGTTGTTTGTGTACATCAGCATCATCTTGCTAGGGAGCTGAGGCACCGGCAAGTAGGGATGCAGCGGCCCACGGATCCCCTGAGTCAGAGTCATCCGATGCCAAGGGGACCGTTGGGTTGGAGGGCAAGGGGAGTACCACAAGGGACGCAACTACCACTGGAGGTAGTTACTCCGATACCTCCTGTAGGAGGCTGGACTGGCTTGTAGTGAGTACCAAGGGGTACTTGCACCTTGCACCAGGCCCAGTTATCCCTTATTAGTGTATAGGGTGTCTAGCAGCTTAGGCTGATAGATAATGGTAGCTTAGCAGAGCAGCTTAGGCTGAACTAGGAGACGTGTGAAGCTACTACAGTACCACTTAGTGTCATATGCACAATATCATAAGAAAACACAATACACAGTTATACTAAAAATAAAGGTACTTTATTTTTATGACAATATGCCAAAGTATCTTAGAGTGTACCCTCAGTGAGAGGATAGGAAATATACACAAGATATATATACACAATAGCAAAAATATGCAGTATAGTCTTAGAAAACAGTGCAAACAATGTATAGTTACAATAGGATGCAATGGGGAAACATAGGGGTAGGGGCAACACAAACCATATACTCCAGAAGTGGAATGCGAACCACGAATGGACCCCAAACCTATGTGACCTTGTAGAGGGTCGCTGGGACTATTAGAAAATAGTGAGAGTTAGCAAAATAACCCTCCCCAAGACTCTGAAAAGTGAGTGCAAAGTGCACCAAAGTTCCCCTAAGGACAAAATAGTCGTGTTAGAGGGAAAATGCAAGGAAAACACAAATCAGCAATGCAACAACGATGGATTCCTGACTGAGGGTACCTGTGGAACAAGGGGACCAAGTCCAAAAGTCACAAGCAACTCGGAGATGGGCAGATGCCCAAGAAATGCCAGCGGTTGGTGGAAAGAAGCTCTTACTAGGCTGAAGAACTGTGAATATTGCAGGAACGACAAGGGCTAGAGACTTCCCCTTTGGAGGATGGATCCCCCACGCCTTGGAGAGTCGTGCAGAAGTATTTTCCTGCCAGATGGACGCCAACAAGCCTTGCTACACGCAAATCGTGCGTTTGGCATTTTTGGACGCTGCTGGGGCCCAGGAGGGACCAGGAGGTCGCAAATTGGACCTGCAGAGAGAGGGGACGTCGAGCAAGACAAAGAGCCCTCACTGAAGCAGGAAGCACCCGGAGAAGTGCCAGAAACAGGCACTACGAGGATGCGTGAAACGGTGCTTGCCGAAGTTGCACAAAGGAGTCCCACGTCGCCGGAGACCAACTTAGAAAGTCGTGCAATGCAGGTTAGAGTGCCGTGGACCCAGGCTTGGCTGTGCACGAAGGATTTCCGCCGGAAGTGCACAGGGGCCGGAGTAGCTTGCAAAGTCGCGGTTCCCAGCAATGCAGCCCAGCGAGGTGAGGCAAGGACTTACCTCCACCAAACTTGGGCTGAAGAGTCACTGGACTGTGGGGGTCACTTGGACGGTGTCGCTGGATTCGAGGGACCTCGCTCGTCATGCTGAGAGGAGACCCAAGGGACCGGTAATGCAGCTTTTTGGTGCCTGCGGTTGCAGGGGGAAGATTCCGTCGACCCACGGGAGATTTCTTCGGAGCTTCTGGTGCAGAGAGGAGGCAGACTACCCCCACAGCATGCACAAGCAGGAAAACAGTCGAGAAGGCGGCAGGATCAGCGTTACAGAGTTGCAGTAGTCGTCTTTACTACTATGTTGCAGGTTTGCAGGCTTCCAGCGCGGTCAGCGGTCGATTCCTTATCAGAAGGTGAAGAGGGAGATGCAGAGGAACTCGGCTGAGCTCATGCATTCGTTATCTAAAGTTTCACCAGAGACAGAGACCCTAAATAGCCAGAAAAGAGGGTTTGGCTACCTAGGAGAGAGGAAAGGCTACTAACACCTGAAGGAGCCTATCAGCAGGAGTCTCTGACGTCACCTGGTGGCACTGGCCACTCAGAGCAGTCCAGTGTGCCAGCAGCACCTCTGTTTCCAAGATGGCAGAGGTCTGGAGCACACTGGAGGAGCTCTGGACACCTCCCAGGGGAGGTGCAGGTCAGGGGAGTGGTCACTCCCCTTTCCTTTGTCCAGTTTCGCGCCAGAGCAGGGGCTAAGGGGTCCCTGAACCGGTGTAGACTGGCTTATGCAGAATTGGGCACATCTGTGCCCAACAAAGCATTTCCAGAGGCTGGGGGAGGCTACTCCTCCCCTGCCTTCACACCATTTTCCAAAGGGAGAGGGTGTCACACCCTCTCTCAGAGGAAGTTCTTTGTTCTGCCATCCTGGGCCAGGCCTGGCTGGACCCCAGGAGGGCAGCTGCCTGTCTGAGGGGTTGGCAGCAGCAGCAGCTGCAGTGAAACCCCAGGAAGGGCAGTCTGGCAGTACCAGGGTCTGTGCTACAGACCACTGGGATCATGGAATTGTACCAACAATGCCAGGATGGCATAGAGGGGGCAATTCCATGATCATAGACATGTTACATGGCCATATTCGGAGTTACCATGGTGAAGCTACATATAGGTAGTGACCTATATGTAGTGCACGCGTGTAATGGTGTCCCCGCACTCACAGAGTTCAGGGAATTGGCTCTGAACAATGTGGGGGCACCTTGGCTAGTGCCAGGGTGCCCTCACACTAAGTAACTTTGCACCTAACCTTTACCAGGTAAAGGTTAGACATATAGGTGACTTATAAGTTACTTAAGTGCAGTGTAAAATGGCTGTGAAATAACGTGGACGTTATTTCACTCAGGCTGCAGTGGCAGGCCTGTGTAAGAATTGTCAGAGCTCCCCATGGGTGGCAAAAGAAATGCTGCAGCCCATAGGGATCTCCTGGAACCCCAATACCCTGGGTACCTTAGTACCATATACTAGGGAATTATAAGGGTGTTCCAGTAAGCCAATGTAAATTGGTAAAAATGGTCACTAGCCTGTTAGTGACAATTTGGAAAGAAATGAGAGAGCATAACCACTGAGGTTCTGATTAGCAGAGCCTCAGTGAGACAGTTAGGCACCACACAGGGAACATATACATGCACACCTATGAGCACTGGGGCCCTGTGTGACAGGGTCCCAGTGACACATACATATAGGCCACAAACCTATGAGCACTGGGGTCCTGACCAGCAGGATCCCAGTGACACATAACAACCATACTGAAAACATAGTGTTTTCACTATGAGCACTGAGGCCTGGCTATCAGGATCCCAGTGAGACAGTGAAAACAGTGACAAACACCCTGACATACACTCACAAACAGGCCAAAAGTGGGGGTAACAAGGCTAGAAAGAGGCTACCTTCTCACACAACCCCCCCCCAAACGAAGGACAATAAGGCTAACCTTGGCCAGTTGAGACTTTATTGTCTAAGTGGTGATAAGTAGAGAGTAGCTCTGCAATAGACTGGTTACTCCCTTTATCATCCACTATATGGTTACTTCCCTGTGGGGATGTAAACCACCCTGTTTGAAGTTTTTTAGCTAAGCAACAATGTGAAGATGTATTTTCAGAGTTTCTATCAGTAAGTTTTAGTTTAGAGCAGTGGGAATTGTCCACTGAACCTATTTGTAGTGATGGAAATGCCAGACAGGGATGCTGTCTCAGAAAAGCCATAGCTGGGCAAAAACTTTGTCCATCTGGCTGGAAGAGAGAACAGGGATGCTGTTTCTCTTGAGTTGGAGCAGGGCAGGGATGCTGTCCTATGAGCTCCACACTAGGGCAGGGATGCTGTCCTAAGTGTTGTGAGGTAGTGCAGGGTTTCTGCACTAAAGTTTCTCTGGGAGGGTTGGAGGGATGCTCCATGTTAACTAAAATGGTGCTGTTTTTCTCACCAATGTTAGTTATCCCACAGAGAGGTACTTCCACCTCAGGGAGTTTAGCTTTGCCAGCTGATGATTCCCTTGGAACAGGTGCCACCCCAGGAGAGGTTTCTCCCACCACAGGAATAGTATCCTGAATGGTAGGGTGGTTAGGGGATACTGTGATACCCTTTTTACCTGTTGATGGAGAGGGATCCTGAGTTTTCAGGCCTTCTCTCCTTTGCTTTTTCATTTCAGTTGAAATGAGAGGGAACAATTCCTCAGGGATGCCCAGCATGGCTGCATGGGCATAAAACTCTACATCAGCCCAACCTGAGGCCTCTAGGTCATTACCTAAGAGACAGTCTACAGGTAAGCTAGGTGATACCACCACCTGCTTAGGGCCACTAACTCCACCCCAACTAAACTGAATTATAGCTAAGGGAAGAAACTTAGTGGAGTTATGGACATCAATAATTTTATACTGTTGTCCAATGATGTGTTGATCAGGGTGCACTAGGTTTTCAGTCACCAAAGTGAAACTGGCACCTGTGTCCCTGTAGGCCAAGGCCTCAACACCATTTATTGAAACTGTCTGCCTGTACTTATCCATTGTAAGGGGACAAGCAGCCAGTGTGGCAAGGCCAATGCCACTAGGTGTGACAGAAACTGTCTTGGGACTGATTACATCAGTTTCCACTATGGACCCATAAGTGAACCCAACTACACCCTTTGCTTGACTGTTGCCAGCAGTCCCACCACTAGTACCACTACTGCTAGGGGCACTAGAGCTTGATGTATTAGTGGTGGTAGGCTCAGGGGGTTTACCTGGACAGGACTTATCCCCTGGCCTATGGCCTCTGTTTTTACACACAAAGCACCAAGGCTGTTTAATGTGTGCAGGTTGGGAAGAAGAGGAAGAATTTGTTTTATCCCCACCCTCTGAAGAGTGTTTAAGATTTGAAGTGGGATCTTTGGTTTTACCCTTATCCCCATGCTTATCTTGAGATTTTTCACCATCTTTCTTCTTAATGCCATCTTTGTCACCCCCTGTATGAACTTTTCTGTTCACCCTTGTTCTGACCCATTTGTCTGCCTTCTTTCCCAATTCTTGGGGAGAGGTCAGATCAGAGTCTACCAGGTACTGGTGCAACAAATCAGACACACAATTATTAAGTATATGCTCTCTCAGGATTGTGTTATACAGGCTGTCATAATCAGTAACTTTACTGCCATGTAACCACCCCTCCAAGGCCTTCACTGCCTGGTCAATGAAATCAACCCAGTCTTGTGAAGACTCCTTTTTGGTCTCTCTGAACTTTATCCTGTACTGTTCAGTGGTTAAGCCATAACCATCCAGGAGTGCATTCTTAAGAACTTGGAAATTATTGGCATCATTTTCTTTCACAGTAAGGAGCCTATCCCTACCTTTTCCACTAAATGATAGCCATAGGATAGCAGCCCACTGCTTTTGAGGGACATCCTGTACAGCACAGGCCCTCTCAAGTGCAGCAAACCACTTGTTAATGTCATCCCCCTCCTTATAAGGGGGAACTATCTTGTGCAGATTCCTGGAATCATGCTCTTTTTCAGGATGACTATGGGGAATACTGCTGCTGCCACCATGGGTTTCTAAACCCAACTTCTGTCTTTCCCTCTCTACTTCTAAGGACTGTCTATCCAAATCCAGCTGTTGCTTCTTGAGCTTCAGTCTGGTTTGTTCCACTCTCAATCTATTGAGCTCCCTTTCTAACAATCTGTCATCAGGGTGGGTGGGAGGGACATTTCTAGATACAGAGGTATGATGGGAATGAACAGAAGGAGACCTGTCCCTTACAGAGGGCACCCTAACAGCTTGGCTACCAGTATAATGTGAGAGCACACCATTAGTATGGTGTGATTCAACCTCTGTACCAACTATGCTAGACTGTCTAGTAATGGGCAGACTGAGAAGTTTCTTTCCTGAACCTTTTCCTGGGGGAGTCCCTGGATCAGATTGAGAACCATTAGCTACTTTTTCTACAGATTGGGCACTTATGGCCTTATCCTGTACTCTAAGCATATTAATTAACAGTTCTAAAGAAGGATTCTTCCCTACACTCAAACCTCTCTCTATGCAGAGACTCCTTGCTCCTTTCCAGCTAAGGTGATCATATGCAAGTTTGGACAGTTCAACATTTTTTCCTGTGCCAGACATTTTTTTTGAGAGAGTTAAAGTGATAGAAAAAGAGAAAAAAGTTTTCAGAACTTTTTGGAAAGACAGAAAAAACTTTTTAAACTTTTAAGAACTTTTTGAAAGTTTAGAAGTACTTTTCAGCACTTAGAAAAGAGTGAAAAGAGGAAATGCAAAACTTTTTGGCTATGTGTATATACACTGACCTTGTTTTGTATATTTTTCTCTTATGAAAAGTACAATGACAAGAGTGGTAAGTAGTCTCAAGCACTTATCCCACCACTGCACAACCAATGTACGAGGCTGGACTGGCTTGTAGTGAGTACCAAGGGGTACTTGCACCTTGCACCAGGCCCAGTTATCCCTTATTAGTGTATAGGGTGTCTAGCAGCTTAGGCTGATAGATAAGGGTAGCTTAGCAGAGCAGCTTAGGCTGAACTAGGAGACATGTGAAGCTACTACAGTACCACTTAGTGTCATATGCACAATATCATAAGAAAACACAATACACAGTTATACTAAAAATAAAGGTACTTTATTTTTATGACAATATGCCAAAGTATCTTAGAGTGTACCCTCAGTGAGAGGATAGGAAATATACACAAGATATATATACACAATAGCAAAAATATGCAGTATAGTCTTAGAAAACAGTGCAAACAATGTATAGTTACAATAGGATGCAATGGGGAAACATAGGGGTAGGGGCAACACAAACCATATACTCCAGAAGTGGAATGCGAACCACGAATGGACCCCAAACCTATGTGACCTTGTAGAGGGTCGCTGGGACTATTAGAAAATAGTGAGAGTTAGCAAAATAACCCTCCCCAAGACCCTGAAAAGTGAGTGCAAAGTGCACCAAAGTTCCCCTAAGGACAAAATAGTCGTGTTAGAGGGAAAATGCAAGGAAAACACAAATCAGCAATGCAAAAACGATGGATTCCTGACTGAGGGTACCTGTGGAACAAGGGGACCAAGTCCAAAAGTCACAAGCAACTCGGAGATGGGCAGATGCCCAAGAAATGCCAGCGGTTGGTGCAAAGAAGCTCTTACTAGGCTGAAGAACTGTGAATACTGCAGGAACGACAAGGGCTAGAGACTTCCCTTTGGAGGATGGATCCCCCACGCCTTGGAGAGTCGTGCAGAAGTGTTTTCCCGCCAGATGGACGCCAACAAGCCTTGCTACACGCAAATCGTGCATTTGGCGTTTTTGGACGCTGCTGGGGCCCAGGAGGGACCAGGAGGTCGCAAATTGGACCTGCAGACAGAGGGGACGTCGAGCAAGACAAAGAGCCCTCACTGAAGCAGGTAGCACCCGGAGAAGTGCCAGAAACAGGCACTATGAGGATGCGTGAAACGGTGCTCGCCGAAGTTGCATAAAGGAGTCCCACGTCGCCGGAGACCAACTTAGAAAGTCGTGCAATGCAGGTTAGAGTGCCGTGGACCCAGGCTTGGCTGTGCACGAAGGATTTCCGCCGGAAGTGCACAGGGGCCGGAGTAGCTTGCAAAGTCGCGGTTCCCAGCAATGCAGCCCAGCGAGGTGAGGCAAGGACTTACCTCCACCAAACTTGGGCTGAAGAGTCACTGGACTGTGGGGGTCACTTGGACGGTGTCGCTGGATTCGAGGGACCTCGCTCGTCGTGCTGAGAGGAGACCCAAGGGACCGGTAATGCAGCTTTTTGGTGCCTGCGGTTGCAGGGGGAAGATTCCGTCGACCCACGGGAGATTTCTTCGGAGCTTCTGGTGCAGAGAGGAGGCAGACTACCCCCACAGCATGCACAAGCAGGAAAACAGTCGAGAAGGCGGCAGGATCAGCGTTACAGAGTTGCAGTAGTCGTCTTTGCTACTATGTTGCAGGTTTGCAGGCTTCCAGCGCGGTCAGCGGTCGATTCCTTATCAGAAGGTGAAGAGGGAGATGCAGAGGAACTCGGCTGAGCTCATGCATTCGTTATCTAAAGTTTCCCCAGAGACAGAGACCCTAAATAGCCAGAAAAGAGGGTTTGGCTACCTAGGAGAGAGGAAAGGCTACTAACACCTGAAGGAGCCTATCAGCAGGAGTCTCTGACGTCACCTGGTGGCACTGGCCACTCAGAGCAGTCCAGTGTGCCAGCAGCACCTCTGTTTCCAAGATGGCAGAGGTCTGGAGCACACTGGAGGAGCTCTGGACACCTCCCAGGGGAGGTGCAGGTCAGGGGAGTGGTCACTCCCCTTTCCTTTGTCCAGTTTCGCGCCAGAGCAGGGGCTAAGGGGTCCCTGAACCGGTGTAGACTGGCTTATGCAGAATTGGGCACATCTGTGCCCAACAAAGCATTTCCAGAGGCTGGGGGAGGCTACTCCTCCCCTGCCTTCACACCATTTTCCAAAGGGAGAGGGTGTCACACCCTCTCTCAGAGGAAGTTCTTTGTTCTGCCATCCTGGGCCAGGCCTGGCTGGACCCCAGGAGGGCAGCTGCCTGTCTGAGGGGTTGGCAGCAGCAGCAGCTGCAGTGAAACCCCAGGAAGGGCAGTCTGGCAGTACCAGGGTCTGTGCTACAGACCACTGGGATCATGGAATTGTACCAACAATGCCAGGATGGCATAGAGGGGGCAATTCCATGATCATAGACATGTTACATGGCCATATTCGGAGTTACCATGGTGAAGCTACATATAGGTAGTGATCTATATGTAGTGCACGCGTGTAATGGTGTCCCCGCACTCACAGAGTTCAGGGAATTGGCTCTGAACAATGTGGGGGCACCTTGGCTAGTGCCAGGGTGCCCTCACACTAAGTAACTTTGCACCTAACCTTTACCAGGTAAAGGTTAGACATATAGGTGACTTATAAGTTACTTAAGTGCAGTGTAAAATGGCTGTGAAATAACGTGGACGTTATTTCACTCAGGCTGCAGTGGCAGGCCTGTGTAAGAATTGTCAGAGCTCCCTATGGGTGGCAAAAGAAATGCTGCAGCCCATAGGGATCTCCTGGAACCCCAATACCCTGGGTACCTTAGTACCATATACTAGGGAATTATAAGGGTGTTCCAGTAAGCCAATGTAAATTGGTAAAAATGGTCACTAGCTTGTTAGTGACAATTTGGAAAGAAATGAGAGAGCATAACCACTGAGGTTCTGATTAGCAGAGCCTCAGTGAGACAGTTAGGCACCACACAGGGAACATATACATGCACACCTATGAGCACTGGGGCCCTGTGTGACAGGGTCCCAGTGACACATACATATAGGCCACAAACCTATGAGCACTGGGGTCCTGACCAGCAGGATCCCAGTGACACATAACAACCATACTGAAAACATAGTGTTTTCACTATGAGCACTGAGGCCTGGCTATCAGGATCCCAGTGAGACAGTGAAAACAGTGACAAACACCCTGACATACACTCACAAACAGGCCAAAAGTGGGGGTAACAAGGCTAGAAAGAGGCTACCTTCTCACACCTCCTCCGATGGGGGCTCCCTGGTGGTGGTGGACCCTAGTGGGCACACCCCTACAGTATCATCTTCTGCCACCACCCATGCCATCACCACCCTCCCTTTTGCTCCCTACCGAGTTGCCTGTGCCCGCTCACCCAGAAGTGTGGGCGTCTCCTTCGCCCCATGCACCTCCTCCCCTGGCCCAGTCATCCCTGCTGCCCTCACAGAGGAGGCTATTGACCTCCTGAGAACCATCTCTGTAGGGCAGACAGCCATCGTCAATACCATCCAGGGGCTAGCATCAGAGATGCAGCAGACCAATGCCCATCTGGATGGCATTCACAGTGCTGTGTCTGGCCTACAGAGATCTTTTCAGGCTCTGGCCTCCTCTTGGATGGCAGCCAGTTTCCCTGGTCATTCCGTACCCCCTCCAACCTCCTCTACCCCTTCCAGCACCCCACTCCCTTCACCCGTCCAAAGAATACAATCTGACACGCAGTCAGGCACCTCAACACACAAAAAGCACACTTCCAAACACAAGCACCACACCTCCCACCACAAGCATTCACACAGCCAATATATACATGCAAACACAGCAAGTGTGCTCACCTCTTCTGCCTCCCTGTCTGCACCCTCTACATACACACCCCCAAGCACTGCACCTTCAGTCACTGTTGCTGAGCCTCTCCCTGCACTCACCACAATAGCGGACATCCAGACATACACCCCAGACACCACACCTGCACTCACCACAACTACTGTAGTTGACACATGCAGCACACTCTCCAGACTTGCAGACACACACACAACATACATCCACACTGGCAGCCTGTCTTCTTCCACTGTGTCCACCCTCCTCATCCAAAAATGCACCAAGACACCCACCCATCACACATCCACCACACCTCAGCATACTGTCCAGTCACCTGCACCCACAACACGCACACCTACACCACTTACGTCCACACCCTCTGCCTCCACTCCCACGCCCTCCTCCAGGCCCAATCCAATTGCTCCTAAAAAAACGTTTCCTCTCCTGTGCTGACCTCTTCCAACCAACTTGACCACCCCATCTTGTCCCTAAGCTTGTGCACCTCCTTGCCCTTTCCACTCTTTCCACTTCACAGCCCGCCCCTGACCGCCCTTCACATTCCTGTGCCCCTTCCCCAAAGAGGAAGAAGCCCCATGCAGAGCCAATTCCATCTGGCTCTACCCGGTCAAAGCACACACCCACACCTTCCAAAGCCAAACCCAAAGTCCCTCCACCTTCCGAGTGCAAGTCTAAGCCCCACCCCTGTTGCAAATCCCAATCCCCTGCCCCTGTTCCCTGAGGTGCCTGGATGCCCCATTGTTGCCGCATTAGGTGGAGTACCATGCACTTTTGGGAGTCAGTTTGGGGCCATTGTAACCCACACACATCTGGCACTATGGACTGGCCATTAACCTTGTTGTGAATAGTTAGCTCTGTGAGCTGAAATAAATATTTATGTGTGGCCTGTGTTTTGGCGGCACACTCTTGAACCCTGGTCTTTCGTTTCATTGTTTGTGGGTGTGGGGCATTTGTATGTACTATGGTCAGGTTGTATTTGCCTTTTGTCGGGTAAGTACCTATTGCTGTGCGGTGTATGGCTTGTGCTGCTGTGAAGGGTTGTGGGAGCGTTGCAGGGTGGGTGGGTATGTAACTGTGCCCTTTCTTCCCTTGTTTCGTAGGTTGCTGTACTTATCATCCTCGTCTTCGTCGGGGGTCTCGGTCATGGAGGTGTATGGCAAGGAGCAGGGCTGGCATGATCTGCAGCTCTCTATCCATGTCTGCTTCGAGGCGTTGTTTGGGCCTCCGGTGAGTGTTTCCTTATATTAGGTTCATTTCTGCCTGGCTTTGCGTGGTGGTGGTTCCCGTCCCGGAACTGACGGCGGACTAGTGGTTCATTATTTGATGGGCGGGTTGGGCCTTTCCGTCGGCCTGTGGGCTGACTCTGCTGTCGTCGTCGGCACTCCTCTGCTGGCGGTGGGTGGTTTTCAGGATGCCTGTGTTTCAGTTGTTTCATTATTTGGTGGTCCGGACCGCTCCTCTGTTGGCGGTTTTTACCGCCACCGCCGGCGGTGCTGTTTGGACCACCATGTTCATAATGAGGGCCTATATCTCATATTGTTTTGTTTGTGAGCCACTCTCTATTTGTCCATAAACAAGTCAACTTTAGAACCAACAGACAATGATTCAGTGTAATCAGGAACAAGTTTAGACTCGGGCTTATTCTATCTCAGTAGTTAGAAAGTACTATCACCAGTTAGTAATGGTTTGAGATGTGGTATTATAACTTCATAACCTTTCCCTTAAAGCTCCTTCCAACTGCAAACTGGAGGCCAAAACAAGTTAACTAGTATCTTTAAACACTTAGGGGGTCATTATGAATATGGCGGTCCAGACCACCATGCCGGTGGTGGAAGAAAATACCGCCACTGGCATGGTGGTTTGGACCGCTATATTACAAACACTGGGGAACCACCACAGGTGGCCCTCTGCCACCACCAGGCTACCACCGCCAGGCAGCCTGACGATGGCGGAGTTCTCTATCCAACAGGGCAGCGCTGCAACCAAGGCTGGCCTCCGGATAAAGAACCTGTGTTCCTCCAGCCTTTCCCTGGCGGTTTCCCCACAGAGGAAAGGCTGGCAGAAGGGGTGCTATGGGGCCCCCATGGAGGCCCCTGCATTGCCCATGCACTTAGCATGGGCAGTGCAGGGGCCCCTGTGCACAGCCCCGTCACCCAGGTCACTGCCCGATTTACGGGCAGTGATATGCATGACGGGTGCTGCTGCACCTGCCGCACTGCGGCATTGACGACGGCTCCATGTGGAGCCGTCGTCAATGTCCAGGCCCTGCGGAATGTTCTTTATTGGACCGGACGGGTCCTCAATGGGCTGGCGGACTGTGTTAAGACCACCAGCATGAACACAGCGGAATTCCCGCCCTGTTCATAATGAGGGCCTTAATTCACTCTTTGAACCAAACCATAATTTGGGGGTAGTGCAAGCCTCCATAATATGTTAAATACCATTAGTGTACACATATTCTTGCATTTCATATGAAGTGAATTGAACACTGTTGTCTGATACAATATACCCATCAATGCTACACCTACAATCCAAGAATGTGATGACACATCTAATAGGTTTTGGATAAGTTCAAAATGCATCTGTCCCAAATGGTAATTTACCAATGCAATGATATACTGGATCCCATGTCTAAACCATTAACTGGCCAAGGAAAATCAATGGCTACTATCTTCCACACCTTATCTGGGAAGTCCACTGAAGTCAAGGGTCTGAAGGGAGGAGCCAAAATGGCGGCCGGGACGGTCGCTTGATCTGAGCGCTCCGTCCCCGGCTAGCTCGAAACATCCTGAAAGGCGCCCCCCGCGGCCTGGTTGCGACGGCCGGGACGGCGGCTCGACCGGGGGAGACCGGGGCGCCCAATTTGAGCCACAAGCGCCCCTCGGTGCGCGGGCGGACCGGGGCTGGGACTTGCGAGCTCGCGCCGGGTGCGGCGCCGAGACGGAGGAGCTGCGTCTGCGGGCCCGATCGCGCCCTTGCCCGGCGCGGCTGCCTCCCACTTCCGGGCTTGCTCGTGGCCGGGGGGGCTGAAGAGCCGCGGCCAAAACGGACCGCGCTGCAGATTTTGCTGGACGCCCAGGGGCGTGTGAAGCTGGTGCCGGCCCGAGGGGCTGGGACGCCATTTTGAATTTCGCCGCGGCAGTGGCCGCGTGTACATGTTGCAGAGGAACGGAGAAGGGGCACTCCAGCCCGGCAACGAATACGCACAGCGGCGGCGGCCCAGCAGGCTACGGGGGTTACCAGTGCATAGTCTAAGGAACGAGGTGAGGAGGGCTCCTGAGAAGGGGAGGAACACCAAAACTAAGCTGTGGGGAAAAACTTTTGGAAAGCTAGACAACCCCCCCCCCCCCACCCCAACTCCTCATTAACACAAGAGGGCAAGATTGATGCGGACCGCGTGCTCCCGTGAACTCGGACTAATTAACCAGCACAGAACGGACGGCTGGGGCAGACCTGCCGCGACTGTCCCTAACTGCACAAAGCCCATCTGTGGCACCTGGCGTTCGTCCTGATCTGCGGTCTCTCACGAGCGCCACCACCTCTCCCGGCCCTTAAACACTCCTCCCCTCTATCTGAGGGAGCCTCTGGCACCAAGCCCTGCCATCACACAGGAGGAAGCGAGTGTTCCCTCCTAGCTACTACACCCTCCGCACACTCAGGGTGGGCCCGGAGGACAGCCCTGCAAGAACTCAACGCCGGAATATCGAATCAATTAATGACTGCAGCATTTGTCATTGAATACTGAGGCGACAATAGGCCTGAATAAGGCTAAACTGTCCCTTGGCTTGGCTGGCCAATCTCACGCTTTTAACGCCAGATGTGTACTCCATGCCCAGGCCACTCAGTAAAAGTTTAAAACAACGAATCAGGAAGATTAAAAGTGCGAAATCACTACAGATTGGGAGGTAATCTCAGAACAGCCAAAATGGCCGGCAGAGCCAAATCAACCAAGAACCCAGACCGAACCACTCAAGTGATAACGCCTACCGACCAACAATCTAGCCCATCCCTACAGTCACTGGAAAGCACACTTCTTGCGCCCTCTGCTCAGTTCGAGAAAGTATTGCAGGCAATACTGGACACTAAGTCATCTTTGGAAGGCAGAATCGATGCAGTCGCGCAAGACTTGAACCTATTACGAGTGGATCATCGAAGCCTAGCTGAAAAAGTGAAAACAACTGAAGCTGAAATAGCCGACCTAACTCCAATAGCGCAAGGGAACCAAAAACAGATTCAGCGCATGGATGAGGAGTTGAAGATATTTTGGAGAAGATCGGAGGAAATGGAGAGCAGGGCGCGCCGCAACAACGTGAGGTTTCTGGGCTTTCCAGAAAGTATGCGTCAACCGGAATCAGAAATTTCCCTAGAGCAGTGGCTAATCAAGGAGGTGTTAAATGGGGCTCCCTCCAAGTTTTTTTCAGTCGAAAGGGCTTACAGAATCCCGGGCAGACCTCCGGCTCCCGGCCAGACCCCCAGACCATTGATTGCCAGGTTTTTGCACTACAAAGACCGAGATGCAATATTGCAACAATTCCGCAGTAAGGGCCCATTCAAGTATGAAGACTCGAACATTAACGCTTACCCAGACTTTACGCAAGAGGTGCAGAACCAACACAATTCTTTTGTCAAAATCAAGCAATCCTACGGGAACATAACATAAAATATGCCTTGCTCTTCCCAGCCAAGCTAAGGGTAGTGATGGAAGACCGTACTCATATATTCACCAACTCCGAAGATGCCTGGACATGGCTGCATGCCAAGGGCCTTGCACACCCCCGGGAGGACGATGAGGGGGACGAGAAATGGCAAAAACCCGCTGCAAGGAAGCGATCCAAAAGGCGCACCAGAGGCCAGCCCAATGATTGGCAAGCAGCAGAAGAAAGAGCAAAAGTGCTAAAAGAGACGCCGTTACACATGCAAAGTCACAGTACAACAACTAGAGGTCTTTCAGAGCTGGGATCGGACTCAGACACGGCCAGCTCCGCATCCACGATAACAGGAGAACTAGACGGGCCGAAGGTCACCCCAAGAACCCAGACTTTACGCAAGAGGTGCAGAACCAACGCAATTCTTTTGTCAAAATCAAGCAATCCTACGGGAACATAACATAAAATATGCCTTGCTCTTCCCAGCCAAGCTAAGGGTAGTGATGGAGGACCGTACTCATATATTCACCAACCCCGAAGATGCCTGGACATGGCTGCATGCCAAGGGCCTTGCACACCCCCGGGAGGACGATGAGGGGGACGAGAAATGGCAAAAACCCGCTGCAAGGAAGCGATCCAAAAGGCGCACCAGAGGCCAGCCCAATGATTGGCAAGCAGCAGAAGAAAGAGCAAAAGTGCTAAAAGAGACGCCGTTACACATGCAAAGTCACAGTACAACAACTAGAGGTCTTTCAGAGCTGTGATCGGGCTCAGACACGGCCAGCTCCGCATCCACGATAACAGGAGAACTAGACGGGCCGAAGGTCACCCCAAGAACCCAGACTTTACGCAAGAGGTGCAGAACCAACGCAATTCTTTTGTCAAAATCAAGCAATCCTACGGGAACATAACATAAAATATGCCTTGCTCTTCCCAGCCAAGCTAAGGGTAGTGATGGAGGACCGTACTCATATATTCACCAACCCCGAAGATGCCTGGACATGGCTGCATGCCAAGGGCCTTGCACACCCCCGGGAGGACGATGAGGGGGACGAGAAATGGCAAAAACCTGCTGCAAGGAAGCGATCCAAAAGGCGCACCAGAGCCCAGCCCAATGATTGGCAAGCAGCAGAAGAAAGAGCAAAAGTGCTAAAAGAGACGCCGTTACACATGCAAAGTCACAGTACAACAACTAGAGGTCTTTCAGAGCTGGGATCGGGCTCAGACACGGCCAGCTCCGCATCCACGATAACAGAAGAACTAGGCGGGCCGAAGGTCACCCCAAGAACCGCGGACGAACTTTAAACTATTCGTACAGGCCCAGAGAGACTTCCAGTGATGATGCTTGTAACTTGAAAATTTGCAGAGACTTTGCGGCATCGCCGAGACGCGGGGACAAAGTGCCTTCAACAATATGCATCCCTGTTATAAACACTAAGCTAAGTGATTGGGGGCATAAGAAGGTGGTACATGATGGATGGGCGGGGCCAGAGGGAACAGATTTATGCCAAGGGGGGGCGCCTGACGATATTGGCAGACTAAGTCTGCGGCACGATGTGAGCCCCTTACAAGAGCCACATCTGTACGATATGAGAATCCCACTATGCAAATCCAACTGGATAAGAGTTATTTCACACATTTTTAAGTTTTGTAGTTTCACTGTAGCTGTAAGTAGTACAGGGGGTTTAATTAGGGGGGTGGGGATTAACAGTTTAGTAGAAATGCAAGGACCGGAATTACTTAATGCACGAAATATATACCTGCACCCGCTATATTTAAATATCAGCTATAGAAAGGCAGGGACCAGGCGGGCCAACTTTAAAGCCCAGACCCTCAACACAGCAACACATCCCCAGAACCCCATATGATGTCTTCCCGAAATAATACTAAAAACCAGTATATTATATTAACATGGAATATCAGGGGTCTTGGGGCGCTGAGCAAACGGGCTAGAGTGTACGCTCGACTTAAAAGACTAGGAGTGCATATCGCTATCTTGCAAGAGACACACATGTTAGAGGGGGACCTACGCGACCTGCGCACGAGGTGGGGAGGCCAGTTGATAGGCACAACATACTCGGCCTTTGCAAGGGGGGTGTTGATCTGGATAGCGGCAGGAGTTCCATTCCTCTTGTCATCACACAAGATAGATCAGGGAGGGAGGTAAGTAGTAGTGGAGGGCAGGCTAGACGGCAGACAAATGGCGGTGGTTGGGGTATACGCTCCAAACAGTGGCATCACGGGCTTTCTCACCACTCTCATCCCAACGTTGCTGTCCCACCCCATGCTCCTAGCCATCTGGGGCGGTGATTTTAACAGTACCCCATCAGCAACATTGGACAGAACCAGTGCCTACCTGAGCGCACCAACTAATAGGAAGCTCATAGGTCCCCTGCAAGAATGGGCAAACGTTATGGGACTTCATGACGTATGGCGACTAGGCCACCCAGAGCAAAAAGAATATTCATTTTACTCGGTACCACATAACACTCACACTAGAATAGACATAGTATGGGGTAATCACAAAATAGGGGCACTGGTCACTGAATCTGAATACTTAGCAAAGACGATCTCGGATCATGCGCCTCTGAGAGTAACACTGAATTGGGGTAGGACACGTCAGGCAATCCCCACTTGGAGATTCCAGGCGGAGGCTCTACAAGATCAAGCATTCGCCACAACATTGGGGAAATCTATAGGCCAATATTGGGAAATAAACGCTATGTCTGCAACAACTCGGGCGATAGAATGGGATGCCCATAAGGTAGTAGCACGCGGAGTATGTATGTCCACTACGTGGCGAGTGAGACGCTCTTTACAGGCGGAAATTAGCAAACTAGAGAAGGAGCTAAGGATTGCGGAAAAAGCGGTAGCACTAGGGGAAATCTCTAGCACTGTCCTCAAAGAAAAGTGCTCAAAATATAATGATGCAGATAGCAGGCTCCGCTGTCACGACTACAACTATTATTTAACTAGGTTGCAAACGGAAGGAGATAGATCAAGTAGAATGCTAGCATGGCTACTCCGCGAAGATGGACAGCAAGCCCCGATAGGTGCCATCCGGGTGGGCGCGCATGAGATGGCTACTACACAAGTAGAAATAAACGAGACGTTTAGGAATTACTACTCAAACTTATACACTAAACGTACCTCATGCACAGTTACACAACTTGAGGTTTTTCTGGCAGACTCCCTCCTACCCGAACTATCACAAACAGATAGAGATGCAATCGAAACCCCCATAACAACAGAAGAACGAGAACTAGCCCTTGCACAGCTGCCCAGGAACAAAGCGCCGGGCGCAGACGGCCTCCCCTCAGAATATTATAAAGCCTATCTACCCAGCCTGAAATCCCATCTGCTGGGAGTGTTCCAAGAGGCGTGGACTAAAGAAAGCTTACCTATATCTCAAAGGGAAGCTATGATAGTGGTACTCCCTAAACAGGGCCGAGACCATACGGATGTTAAATCTTATAGACCATTATCGCTATTAAATACAGACTGCAAAATATTAGGCAAAATATTAGCTAATAGATTAGCTCCCCTCATGCACTCATTGATTCAAGCAGATCAAAATGGCTTCATCCCACAGCGTAACACCTTCCTAAATATTCACAGATTGCTGAGTATAATAGGAGACACCCCCAAGATTACACAAGAGGAAATGGTGCTCTCACTAGACATAGAAAAGGCCTTTGATACGCTGGAATGGGACTTCCTGATGGCCACGATGGCCCGCATGGGAATAGGCCCTAATTACATCCGTTGGGTCCGGACATTGTAATCTAATCCAAGTGCGAGGGTGAAGTCGGACGGGGTGATTTCTGATAGTTTCCCGATCTCCAGGGGGACACGGCAGGGATGTCCCCTATCCCCGCTATTGTTTGCCATAGCAATGGAACCGGCAAAAATACGCCTCATGGAACACGAATGGGGAATTATTAGGAATGGGTTATATCACACGGTCTCATTATATGCAGATGATGCTTTGATATATATCAGGAACGGTTGTGCAGTTATCCCATCTGTAATATCTTTATTGGCTGAATTTGGAGGCCTGTCTGGCCTTGTGGTAAACTGGGAGAAGTCCTGTGTGTTCCCCCTGCAAAAAGGGCCCCTAATAATCAAGACCCCCCAGAAGTAGGGCACCTAAAGTGGTGCCCAACAACATTTAAATATCTTGGGATAAACATATATCATGTCATAGAAGACTTAAGAGACGGGAACCTGGGGAGGGCGCTAATTTCCATAAAAGGCTCCCTACAATTCTGGAACAAGCTCCCGCTCTCGCCACCCGGCAAGGTGGCGATTGCCAATATGTTGATTCTACCTAGGCTCCTATATTATTTTGCGGCTCTGCCGATAACTATTCCCAAAAGTTTCTTCGGCAATTTAAATACAGCACTACTACAGCTCATTTGGGGTGGTGGCAGAGCACGAGTGGCGCTAACCACATTGCAATGCCCTCTGGATAATGGTGGCCTGGGAACTCCGAATTTCTAAAGATACTATGCAGCCGCACAACTCCAGTGGGTCCAATACTGGATCCACAGACAAGAGCAAGCAGAACCCAGGAGCCTAGAGCCTCGGCGGAACGGGACCCCCCTCATAAATTGGCTGACGTCTAAGCCCCCCAAAGCGGTACTGGTCAACCCTTTGCTTGCAGTTGCGCATGCGTGTTGGACTAAATATGTGCAAAAAGGAGCGGATAAGCTTCCTTACTCCCCACACATACCGCTAAATTATCTATTGGCGGGGACTGAAGCTGGAATGCAAGCTGCAAAGCTGTGGAGTGAAGCAGGAATACAGACAATAGGAGACTGCTTTGAAGACGGCAAATTAATGACGTTCGAGGCTCTCCAGGCCCTTACGGAGATAAATCCGGGTCAGTTCCTGACATACCACGCCGTATGTCACGAAATTAGAAAAATATGGGGGGTGGGCACTTCGGAACCAGAGATTTCCCCAGTGCTCCACCAGCTTCTACAACACAGCGATCAAACAAAAATAATATCCAATCTATACAGAATCCTCAATAAGACTCCTGATCCACAGGCAGGGAAAGCATGGGGTAGATGGAATGCAGTACTCCCCACCCCGATCCCACAGGCAGACTGGCCAAAGGCCTTGTCCCACATCTGAGGCGTGTCAAGGAATCCCAGATTTAGATATACCCAATTCAACTACACGCATCAAACATATCTTTCCCCAGCCAGAATAAAGCGCATGTTCCCCGATTCAGTACCAGTATGCCCAAGATGCAAAACACTGTCAGCACCCTTCTACCATATGGTATGGGATTGCCCTAATATACAAACGACCTGGGCGGAGGTGGTAAGGGAAGTATCTGAGCTAATGGGACTTGCACTGATAGCAGACCCTGGGTCCTGCCTGCTGGGATTGAGAAAGAGACCAAAAAAACAAAGACACCTGCACAAATTTATAGACTTGGCCTTTTTAATGTACAAAAGATGAATAGCAATACACTGGAAAGCCCCCAAGGCTCCAGATTTGAAATCCTGGTACTTTCTAATAATACGTTGGGCTCGCACTGAATACCAGGTACTAAAAAGGATGGTGCGTGAAGGGCGACAACACACAGGATGCTCCACTTGGGAGAATCTGGTAACAAAATTGGAGGCCAAAAACTATGAGATGCCTCCTTGAACTGGGGTACATATATTCGCAATAACCACGACATAAATCCCCCTGCATCCCCCGTTAGGGAAACAAAGCCCATAGGGCACCCAGGCACCACAGCACATGCACATCATCTCTTTCCCTCTCTCTAGTAATAATAATCCATCAAATCTTCGTCACCACAGCACCAGCGACGCATGAGGAGCAGGAAAACAGGGTTGCTATCTGCATATACTAATTCGGATGGTGCCCTCATTAGGAAGCCAGGGAACCCACGCACGCAAAACAAGGCCCACACTGGTCACGAGCGAATGCCTATATTAAATAAATAATAAAGGATAAACCCATGGAGGGTGCTGTCAGAAATGATACTGTAAAACTAGAAGTGTTCCGTGATGTGCACATTGAGGGGGTTTGTGATTGTTAAATGACCTAGATATTAGTTATTGTATTGGTTTATCCTGTGGTTGCAAATTGAACAATTTGTATTATATTTTGAAATATAAAACCAATAAAAAATATTTAAAAAAAAAAAATAAGTCAAGGGTCTGATACTTGTAATTAAAGCTTGATCTGAACAACAACAGAATTCACAAGAAAGATGCAAATCTTTTAAATTTCCAAACCAGGCCACAAATCATGCAGTTTTAGTCTCTTCTTGCTTGCACTTACATCCTGACGTCCCTCATGAGCTAATTTCAATAAACTCTTAGACAAGCTCACTGGCACAACTACTTGACCACTCTTTGTAATAAAAGCTTTCTCAATGCTCAACATGTCTTTGAATTTTGAAAAAGCTTGCTATTCCCAATGAAGACATCTTTCCTTGTGCCAACACTGCACAGTGCATCTCTTGTGTTCCTGCAAGAAATCACTCTTCCTGACTGATAGCATGACCATCATCATCATCATCAATAAGACCAAGTAAACCTACCACACGCTTCACTTCCACCCCATCATGCCTACCATATTCTCCTCTCAAAAGAAGTGGTGACAAATAAAAAGTCTAAAAAAATCTACCGAAACGGTTCTGTCCCAGCAACATAATGGACTTCAAAGCTCAATTGATACATTGTAGACAATAGCCTGATTAATCTTGGCAAAACCATGCCTAGCTCCCCTATCATAAACAGTAAGTGCTTGTGATCCATACTCAATTTAAATTTCCTGCCCCTAGCATATGTGCAAAAATGCTTGGCAACCTAAACAAATGCAAGTACCTCATGTTCTATAGATTTGTAGTTTGTGTCAGATTTGAGTAAATACTTTGAAACAACTGCTACAGTTTTTAGGCCGTTATCACTAACTTGGTCCATGACTGCACCCCACTCTGGCAAACGTCCATCAATACTGATCATGCATAATATACCTTCTAGATAGTGTAACAAAGCCAGCACTTTGATAATCATGTGTTTGGGGGTTCCAAAAGCTTTCTGTCGAACAACACCCCATTCAAACTTGCATCCCTTGCTGAGTAATTATTTAAGAAGCTAAACAGTGATGGCAAATCCCTTTATGAAATGTGAATAGTATTCACACATACCTAAAAATGTTCCAAGTTGATCAACATCAGTAGGTTTTGGTGCTTCAACAATGGCTTTAGCATGATTGACTTTGAGCTTTGTGTTTGCAAATGACTTAAATATTCTATACTGTCAGTGAGGAATCTACTTTTACCTTCCTGACAGTGAGCCCATGTTCTTGTAAAACATCAAGTACCTACTTTAGCATTTAAATTGTGCTGATATACTGTTCCAGCACTAATTGAGATATCCTGGAATGTGTTGAGTCTAGCTAAGTTTCCCAAAAATGTGTACATTTGTTTCTGGAATACTGAGGCCACTGAAGTGAGCCCCAAAGGGAGTGATTAAAGTAGTTGAAGATCTTGAATTTTCAGTCAGTCAATCAAAGCATTTGTAAAGCACACTACTCACCTGTGAGAGTCTCAAGTTACTGGGGGGTGCTGCTACTGCTCGAACAGCCAGGTCTTGAGGTTTCTCCTGAAGGTTAGTAGGTCCTGTATGTGGCGCAGGTAGATAGGAAGAGTGTTTTTACTTAAAGACTTCCCCACTGCTATCTCTTCCTGTACATCCTTCATCTCTGTCTTTTCTGACTTCGTTATATATGAAGTGACATATCAAGCTACAGCAATAGAATTATCTGCTACAAACTGAAAATCCATGTTGGCATTCCACATGGACCATATTACTGGATTGCAACCATTGATAAGTTTTGAAGACTCACTTCTTTTCAGATTATATGTATTTTTAGAAGATTTCCCAGTGTTTACTCTTCCTTTAAAGATTACAAGCCTAGGGAACCCTAAACCACACTTAAGTTTTAAAGAGAGTAAATGGTTAGTATAGAAGGGTTTAGACAAGCACTAAGCCCTCTCCTACCAGGGTATAGTTTGGTTGTGGCACTGTCATGAAATAGTAACTCTGTGTTGTAGAACCCCATAGAGAGTGAATGGTTCAGATTTAAAATAACACACCATCTCTCCTGACAGCCCTGTACAGTCTAAACAGTGGGTG
Source organism: Pleurodeles waltl (assembly GCF_031143425.1). Lineage (NCBI taxonomy): Eukaryota > Metazoa > Chordata > Amphibia > Caudata > Salamandridae > Pleurodeles > Pleurodeles waltl. The sequence continues at coordinate 186,690,799 of NC_090439.1, read as the reverse complement.
TGAAGTACTAGTAATAACCCCACATGTCTAAACAGAAGTTTCTCAGATTGAAGAGGGTGTTTGGTTCATGTCACAGAGTGGTATCTGTCTGCTGACATGTCTGAAGAAAATAAAGGATATATGTAGAAGAGTTTATGCAAACACTATGCCTTGTAGTATTGCAGTTTAAGAGGGCACAGATTTTCTATGATTCAGTTTTAGGACAGAGTAGCTCCTTTTTTAATAAGTGTATACAGGCTAAATGCATCTTTGTTTTCCATGACAACATAACCTCTCTTTAGAGACATCTGTTCACAGTGAGATCTGCCTAGGAAAGGCTTTATGGAGAAAGTGAACCCTTTCTAGAAATATTTTGTCTGAGTGAGTATGGTGTTTAGTTCGCTACCGTCACCCCACTCTCTCTAATAATTCCTCTGAGCAGAATAGGAAGTGCCTGTAGAAGCATTGAGAGAAAACCTGGGCCATGTGCACTATATTTCACCACAGTATTTATTCTTGCATGGTACAGTTTCATAAAACAGTGTTCCTATCTCATTCTCCCCTGTTACAACAGTCTTTCTAAATGACAGCTTAACAGATACCAACTGCTTTGTGTAGAAATCCTCAAAGAGCTAGTTCCTCCTGTGCTACATGGCTTTATAAAGAGCAAGGTGTATACTAATATCTTTGAACAAAGTAAATGTCGACTATAAAAGGCCTTGAAAAAACACTTGTTCCTGTGTTACTACATTTTAGCAGAGGGGAGATGAGAGGCTATAAAGTTTCATGTAAAACTGAAGTTTGTAATATAATTCTATAAAGTGATTATCTCACTTGTATCAGAACATTCCCACTCTATTAATAGGTCTGTAAGGTTATAGCCTGGGTTTAAAAGTGTTCAGTGAGTCCTTACCCATGTTCAAAAGTGTCTCTTCAGAGAGAACATGGATTATGAATTGGTTTCCAGGTACTGAGGTCTCTACTGATACATCTGAAGTTAGTAAAGGGTTAGTGTAGAAGGGTTTAGACAAGCACTAGGCCCTCTCCTACCAGATTTAAACAGGGTGCACTTTAGTTGTGGTACTGTTTCATGAAGAAGTAACTTCTTGTTTCACAGGCCCATACAGAGTGAATGGTTCACAATTATAACAGCACATTATCTCTTCTGAGAGGCATCATAATGTTAAACGGTGGTATGGAAAGCTTTAGAAATAGAATCATGTGTTTCAACAGATTTGTTTCTCATAGTGAAGAGGGCATTTGCTTCAGTTCACGAACAGCTTTCTGTCTACAAACACTTCTAAAGAGGATAGATGATGTAAGTAGAAGGATCTATTTAAACATTGAGCCTTTTATTATCACACCTTTAATGACAACATTGCCTCATACCAGTAAAGCAGTTTACTAACAAAATGACCTCCCTTTGAGATCTCGGCATATGTGAACTACTTCATGCAAACACTGCTCTATAATTTAAACACTACAAGTGAAACACTTTTCGAACAAAAAAAAGTCTCTCTACTGAAACCTCTGCACATGTTAATTTAAATGCTGGCAGTTAATTACTTTTCTTAGAAATGCATCTCTCTACAAAGATTTTTTTTCAGTGAAGGACATGTATAATTACTTTATGAAACAGAGTCCTATATAATTACATCACACAGTACAACACAATTTAATAGTGTACAGATTAAATAAAGTGTAATTCCTTAAAACCTTTGGAGTACAACATGCAACTTTTTAGATTGAGTGTTTCATTTTAATATCTACATGCACTCTGTACAAGACACCTTTACATAGGGTAAAATGTCAGTTTGAAACAGTTAACTAAGCACTTAATTACTTATCTAAAAATATTTTCTATGGGTAAGCTGCATCTATGATTCATATCAGTTAGTCCACACTCTCTACAACAAAACCCTCTAGTATATGTTTAACTGTACACCCATTGTCCAAAAAATATATACAAAAAGTTGAAAATTTAAAATATGCACCAACCATCCTTGCAAACATCTAGATTAAAAAAAAACTATCTCCATAGCCACCTATGAACTCAACAACATATATAAAAAAAATGCTATCACCTACATTTCAATCGCAAACACTTTAAATTTCTATTTAGCATTTCAAACAAAAATATTGACCGTTGTTTCTAAATGAGTTATTTTATTTTAATATTTAGTCAGAGATTTTATAATTAAATTGTACTATATTTTCACTTACCTAAAAATGAAGCTTTGTCTTGAAGGAAACTCAATACACCAATCATTTTTAATTAAAAGTTAAATGACCACTTGTAGGAAAGTACCATCTTTCCTGGCATGTTACCCCCATATTTCACTGTATATATGTTGTTTTAGTTGTATGTGTCACTGGGACCCTGCCAGCCAGGGCCCCAGTGCTTATAAGTGTGCCCTGTTAGTGTTACCTGTGTTATGACTAACTGTCTCACTGAGGCTCTGCTAATTAGAACCTCAGTGGTTATGCTCTCTCATTTCTTTCCAAATTGTCACTAACAGGCTAGTGACCAATTTCACCAATTTACATTGGCATACTGGAACACCCTTATAATTCCCTAGTATATGGTACTGAGGTGCCCAGGATATTGGGGTTCCAGGAGATCCCTATGGGCTGCAGCATTTCTTTTGCCACCCATAGGGAGCTCTGACAATTCTTACACAGGCCTGCCACTGCAGCCTGAGTGAAATGACGTCCACGTTATTTCACAGCCATTTACCACTGCACTTAAGTAACTTATAAGTCACCTATATGTCTAACCTTTACCTGGTAATGGTTGGGTGCTAAGTTACTTAGTGTGTGGGCACCCTGGCACTAGCCAAGGGGCCCCCACATTGTTCAGGGCAAATTCCCCGGACTTTGTGAGTGCGGGGACACCATTACACGCGTGCACTACACATAGGTCACTACCTATGTGTAGCTTCACAATGGTAACTCCGAACATGGCAATGTAACATGTCTAAGATCATAGAATTGCCCCCCAAATTGGGAAGACAATCCCATGATTCTCCGGGTCTCTAGCACAGACCCAGGTACTGCCAAACTGCCTTTTCAGGGGTTTCACTGCAGCTGCTGCCAACCCCTCAGACAGGTTTCTGCCCTCCTGGGGTCCAGCCAGGCTTGGCCCAGGAAGGCAGAACAAAGGACTTCCTCAGAGAGAGGGTGTTACACCCTTTCCCTTTTGGAAAAAGGTGTGAAGGGCAGGGGAGGAGTAGCCTCCCCCAGCCTATGGAAATGCTTTCATGGGCACAGATGGTGCCCAGTCTACACCGGTTCAGGGATCCCCCAGCCCTACTATGGCGCGAAACTGGACAAAGGAAAGGGGAGTGACCACTCCCCTGACCTGCCCTTCCCCTGGGAGGTGCCCAGAGCTCCTCCAGTGTGCTCCAGACCTCTGCCATCTTGGAAACAGAGGTGCTGCTGACACACTGGACTGCTCTGAGTGGCCAGGGCCAGCAGGTGAGGTCAGAGACTCCTTCTGATAGGCTCTCACCTGTGTTGCTAGCCTATCCTCTCACCTAGGTAGCCAAACCTCCTTTTCTGGCTATTTAGGGTCTCTGCTTTGGGGAATTCTTTAGATAACGAATGCAAGAGCTCATCAGAGTTCCTCTGCATCTCTCTCTTCACCTTCTGCCAAGGAATCGACTGCTGACCGCGCTGGAAGCCTGCAAAACTGCAACAAAGTAGCAAAGACGACTACTGCAACATTGTAACGCTGATCCTGCCGCCTTCTCGACTGTTTTCCTGGTGGTGCATGCTGTGGGGGTAGTCTGCCTCCTCTCTGCACTAGAAGCTCCGAAGAAATCTCCCGTGGGTCGACGGAATCTTCCCCCTGTCACCGGAGGCACCAAAGAACTGCATCACCGGTCCTGTGGGTCTCCTCTCAGCACGACGAGCGAGGTCCCTTGAACTCAGCAACTCTGTCCAAGTGACTCCCACAGTCCAGTGACTCTTCAGTCCAAGTTTGGTGGAGGTAAGTCCTTGCCTCCCCACGCTAGACTGCATTGCTGGGAACTGCGTGTTTTGCGGCTACTCTGGCTCCTGTGCACTCACCGAGGATTTACTTCATGCACAGCCAAGCCTGGGTCCCCGGCACTCTAACCTGCATTGCACGACCTCCTGAGTTGTCCTCCGGCTTCGTGGGACCCTCTTGTGCAACTTCGGGTGAGCTCTGGTTCACTCCACTTTGTAGTGCCTGTTCCGGCACTTCTGTGGGTGCTGCTTGCTTCTGAGTGGGCTCTTTGTCTTGCTGGACGCCCTCTCTGTCCCTTCACACAATTGGTGACATCCTGGTCCCTCCTGGGCCACAGCAGCATCCAAAAACTTTAACCACGACCCTTGCAGCTAGCAAGGCTTGTTTGCGGTCTTTCTGCGGGAAAACACTTCTGCACGACTCTTCATGACGTGGGACATCCATCCTCCAAAGGGGAAGTTTCTAGCCCTTGTCGTTCTTGCAGAATCCTCAGCTTCTACCATCCAGTGGCAGCTTCTTTGCACCCACAGCTGGCATTTACCTGGGCATCTGCCCACTCCCGACTTGATCATGACTTTTGGACTTGGTCCCCTTGTTCCAAAGGTACTCTCGTCTGGAAATCCATCGTTGTTGCATTGCTGGTGTTGGTCTTTCCTGCAGAATTCCCCTATCACGACTTCTGTGCTCTTTGGGGAACTTAGGTGCACTTTGCACCCACTTTTCAGGGTCATGGGGTGGGCTATTTTTCTAACCCTCACTGTTTTCTTACAGTCCCAGCGACCCTCTACAAGGTCACATAGGTTTGGGGTCCATTCGTGGTTCGCATTCCACTTCTAGAGTATATGGTTTGTGTTGCCCCTATCCCTATGTGCCCCCATTGCATTCTATTGTGACTATACATTGTTTGCACTGTTTTCTATTGCTATTACTGCATATTTTGGTATCGTGTACATATATCTTGTGTATATTTGCTATCCTCATACTGAGGGTACTCACTGAGATACTTTGGCATATTGTCATAAAAATAAAGTACCTTTATTTTTAGTATATCTGTGTATTGTGTTTTCTTATGATATTGTGCATATGACACTAGTGGTACTGTAGGAGCTTCACTCGTCTCCTAGTTCAGCCTAAGCTGCTCTGCTAAACTACCTTTTCTATCAACCTAAGCTGCTAGACACCCCTCTACACTAATAAGGGATACCTGGGCCTGGTGCAAGGTGTAAGTACCCCTTGGTACTCACTACAAGCCAGTCCAGCCTCCTACACCACTGCTGAGCACAAGTCAAAGAAATCATACTTGCTTCACCTCCAAACCACCAAGAGCAATCTCAGGTGTCTGAGGTTATGCAACACATAAAAGTGTATGAACTCTCAAGCCTTCCAACCAATCATATCAAATCTTTTTTTAAATTTTGAAGAGGGAAAATCAGCTGTTGATTGTGCCTAATATAACCTCCCTCTTCACAGAAGAAATGTAACAGTTACACAGTACATGTACTACATGTATCATAATTGTTTGTAGCTTGTGTAACCTTTTATTTTTGCTCTATAATTCATCTTGAATATATGTGCTTTATTTCTATTGCTTTATACCTGTTTTAACCAGTTAGCGGCACTGGTACTAAGGAAATACAAGCTCTTTCCCTCTTTGTGCAAACCAACTTTTGAGACTCTTGCAAGATCAAAAGAAACATCACATAGCAGGGTCACTTGATCAAATTCCACGCGACTCTCATGAGCCTCTTGCAGCATTGTAGAAGGTAGCCCCAGAGCAAGCTTCACCTCCAGGAGCTGGTCAATTAATCACTTGCGTGATTGTACTAAAATCTGGAAATGAGCTAATAGGAAAGCCCACGCTGCCTATCAAGTAACTGTGTGTCTTAAAAACAGCAGTTAATCACAACCTAACCTTCTTTTGTAACTGCCAAAAATCTACCAATTCCATTCATAATTTTGCTACCCTCTCATTTTTCCTTTCCTGATATAACTCTATGTTCCTGCTGGAGCTTACCCATTTTGCTGAGCACGTCTCATGAGACTGACATTACCATACTCCACCAGAATTTGCCTCTGGACTTTGATACACCAATTCATCCACTGTTCTAGAGAATATGCCATTAATTGTGTTATTGATGAAAATCTTGGATTTCTAAACTTGGGCATAACTTGGATTGGCCATAGAGGTATAAAGTGGCATCAATTGCTACCAATGGTTGACAGCATTTTGGATTGTGAGTGCCCAGACCTGATTATGGTCTATTGTGATGGCAATGGCCCAGGCACAATCATAGGTGTTATGCTTGAAAACCAAATGAAGGATACCTTTTCACAATTGATTTCTCTCTTTTCTCACACTGCCTTTGTATATTCTAATATATGTCAAAGGCAGACATGTCATTGCTGAAAAGTGTTTTGTCCTAAGATTGAGAAATCCCAGAAGTATGTCAATAAAGCGTTGTTTGCATTTTTTTGCGACCATGGCATGGGCTCTTTATATCACAACAATATCTGGTGTGATAGAACAGGTGTCTATAGAAGAGTTGGGGTGCACTTCACCACAGAAGGGAATAGGATCTTCCTCAATAACATCAAGGAATCCTTCTAATTCTAAATGTAGTTGAACTCTACACACTATAAACACAAAGGGACAAATTTAAGAGCTCCTGGCGCCAACTAACGACACATTACTATCATTTTTTTATGCTAATGTAGCGTTAGATGGCCTAAATCGCAGCACCAGATTTACAAAGTGGTGCAATGCATGCATTGCGCCACTTTGTAATCCTTTGCACTACATCATGCATGGACTATGCATAATGTATGCAAAGAAGGCGTTCCCCTGTTAGGGGGTCAAAAAATATGGTGCAAAGAAATCTAAGAGATTTTTTTACGGCTTTTATTTCGTCACTTTTAACACCTGCTCAGAGCAGGCATTAAAAGGAGGCACACCATTGTTTATAATGGGCCTCAATGAGCTTTGCAGGATTAGTGTCCAAAATTTTTACGCAATTCTCCAAAGCTCCAAACTATCGTCAAAACCTTTGATGCTAGTTCCCTAACTACTACCTCTTAGATACAGCGAACACATGGCAACATTAGGGGGGGCACTAAGGGTTGCAAAAAAAGTGGCACTGGGTGCAGCACCACATTTCTTAAAACTGGCCCAAAGACTCTTGTCAGATCCACTGTCTTCTTAGATAATGTGATAGTTTCATGTTACAACTCCCTCTTCTATTGAAATACTGACACCCTCAGGAGACTTGTGAGAGCAGACGCCACCAAACGCCTTCTTCCACTCATGTATTTGCCTGACCCTTGTGAGAGACTCACAAGTTCAAACATTTAACATACATTTCATGGATAACAGCTGCCCATAATAGAGTGTAAGTACTTCAATCTACAACACACAACTCTCTGCACTGAGACCTGTATCTTGGGACAGATTTTCTCTACCCCACTACTTTTATTTACGATTCTGCGAGTGTGGGAGCACCCAACATTTGCCTCTAGTTGTTTATTGCTCTATATCCCTCAAGAGTATCACAAACTCGAACATTTAGTTTATTTTTCATGGACAACAGGCATGTATCCTTTAGTGTGTATAGTAAACTATTCAAATACATAATACTGTGCACTGAAACCTTTCTCTAGAATTACGATACTCTACCACACCTTACCTTTTTCATGATTTCACAAGACTTTTGCAAGATCGTGAAATATTTTTGAGTGAAAGAATTTACACTCTCCTTCATTACAGCACTTACAACTTTTACTTATTTCTCCTAAGACTTTAGCAAAAAGTGGCCACTACAGTCACAGCTTTCCACAGTATGGCAGCACCACATATTAAGAAGTCAGGAGAGACTATCCTCTTCAATAATACCACACCAAAGGATAACCAGTCTGCATAGTAGGGTATGGTAGATATTGACTTCTCCACTGAAAACCTCTCACCAGGATGCTAAAGATGTCCAACATTGTGTGGAAGGATTGGCTTCTATGCTGAGAACCCTCTCTTGGATGAAGTGTGTATAGTAGGGTGTAGGAAGAAACTGGCCTCTACAGAGACATCTCTCTTGGATGACGTGCATGCATAGTAATGTGTGGGGAGGGATTGACCTCTCCACTGATAACTCTGTTGCATGATAGGTGTGCATAGCAGCATTTAGCAAAGGATTTGCCTCTGTGCCAACAGCCCTCTCATAGATGATACCCATGCATAGTAGGGTATGGGGATGGCTCTCTGGGATGAACGATGTCTCTGCTAAAATATGAACAAACTACTCTCTTCTGTAGCATCTCTCTCTCATTGATGACACTGATGCATAATAGTGGAGAGGCCAGTCACTCTGCACATACTGAGACCTCTGTCTCTGACAGGTGTGCATAGTAGGCTGTGGAGAGGAGAACTGACCTCTGTCTCATAAGACACAGCTGCGTAGTAGGGTGTCTTCAGGGATTTGCCACTCCACTGATGTCTCTCTCTTCATTGATAGATAGCATACTGGGGTATGTAGATAGAATAGACTCTCCGCTCAGACCCCTCTCTCAGATAATGGGTGCCCAAGGTTGGATGTATAGAGGAACTGCCACCCTGCTGAGACCTCTCCCTCAGATCACAAGTGTGCATAGTAGCATGTGGGAAGGGACTGGTCTCTCCTCTGAGACTTCTCTCTGGGATGATGGGTGTGTGTAGTGGGGGGTGGGGAACAACTGGCCCCTATGCTTAGGCCTCTCTGTTGTATGATGAGTATGCATGGTAGGGTGTGGGGAGGGACTGGCCTCTCTGCGGAGACATGTCTCTTGAATGACAGATCTACAAGTAAGGTATGCAGGAAATTACCTGAAAAGTTTGTGTTGGATGATCAGCTTAGAGACTAGGGTATCCACAGACTGCTGGATCAGGTTAGAACTCTCCCCAGAGTAACACATGTGCAAAGTAGGCTGTGGGTAGAGACTACTATCTCTGCACAGTTACTGTTACCTCTTTCTTCAAACGTAAACAATGTTTGTTTCCCTCCTCGATGTATTGTGTGACATGGTACTTCTGTTTTTTAGAGCTTCATTTTTCTATTTCTGCCTAAAAAAAATATAATAATTGATAACAGTGGTGTTTCATTAGTCTTTGAAGTTTTCTACATTTTAAACCCACAATCACGTATCTATGTGTACTGTACCACTAAATTATATTTATTTCTCTTAAAAAAATCAAAATCCTCAAACACAGCATATTTTTTATCGATAATTAAATTACACACTTTTAAACATACCTCCATAACAGTTTGTAAAGTATAACATTCCTCTTTTCACACCTGATCATGATGGGTTACTCTATAAATACCAACATCTCATGGGTAAAATATGTGTACTCAAAGGTTCATAAAAACACTAGGCCTTGTATTAACAGATTGTAGATTGTTTCTTTTGTAGTTTCAGAAACATTGCCTCTTTTACTTAGAACTACAAATAACTTAAACTTTTCATTTTTTAACACTGTGAGAAATTGGGTTGTTGGTTGACTTGGGTGTGAGCCCTGGTCAAGCAAAAGCAACAATCCCTTGTAGGGTGAACCAGAATTTACCCTGTGCTAAACCTTGGGTAGCTTCCCACAAAAAGTACAAAAAGCAGTCAGGCTAAACTTAGAGCTAATTTGTTAAGTATTTATGCAGTACACAAACAGCGAAACAGTGAAAACACAGTGAAATAGAAATCCCAAACCAATTTAGGAAAATAAAGAAACTTTTCATACATTATTTGACACCAAAAACGTAAAAAAAGCAATTAGTAGAACCAGAGTTACAATTTTTTTTAAAGTTTCAGGTTCAAAATAGCAAGTCCTCAATTTTAGGAAATGGCCACCTGGATACCTTTAGCAGCACAACCAAGGGTCCAGGTGGGGATGGAGGCCTCTTCGGGGTGCAAAATGCACTCAGGCTGGGTCCAGATGCAGGTTTAAGATGGTGGGAGCCTGCTATGTCCCTGTGGCTCAGAACGGGAGACCAGTTAAACTGGCCTTTGGAGTCACTTCTGAAGTCCTGGTTGCAGGTGGTGATGCACGGCTCTACAGCATGGCTGGCTTCTGAAAGTTCCAAGCAGTTTCCAGGCATCATATCAGTCCTTCCATGTACAGCAACAACCTAGCAGAGTGCACAGCAGGTCACCGCAGCAGGCAGTCCTCAGAGTCCTCCTGCAGATCCAGTAGTGAACTGAGGAGCAGGTCCGAGACCCTTATTTTTATACTCTGGTCCACTGCTCCTAAACGTTCAGAGAATCTTTCTGTAAACTTCACTCAAGTTCCAGGAATTTCTTGCCCCCCCCCTGCCCTGGCTTCTAGCTGGCTGCAGTGACAATAGGGGGTCATTAAGACTATTGTGTAGTAGCAGAGCCCAACCTATTCAGCTGCAAGTGGGGCTGTGCTAAGTTCCACCCACCATCAAGTCAGTTAATGGCCCATTCAGGCTCTGCTAATGCCCCTACTGTGTGAATGTCTGGGGTGAATTCACAAAGACCCAACTGTCCGTTATACCCAGTTATTTGACCTAAAGCAGGTTACAGCACAGCAGGCCAAGGGCAGGAAAATGCCATCTTTCTAAAAGTGGCATTTTCAAACTTGTAATATGAAATCCAACTTTACCATTGAAGAGCTTTTATTATTATAAGTTCATAGACACCAAACATGAAACTCTGGTTTAGGAATTACAACTTATTAATTTTAATAATGAATCCCCAATGATACCCTATGAGAGGAGTATGCCTCTCAGTAGTGAGAAAACAAATTTAGGAGTTTTTCACTACTAGGACATGTGAAACAAAAAAGTATATGTCCTACCTTTTTAATTACACAGCACCCAGCCCTATGGGGTACCTAGGGTCTTCTTTAGGGGTGACGTATATGCAATAAAAGCGGAGTTTAAGCTTGGCAAGGGGTTTTAAATGCCATGTCGACATGACAGTGGAACACTGCCCTCACGCTTCAATGGCAGGTCTGGGACAGTTTCTAAGGTGCTACTTAAGTGAGTGGCACAATAAGTGCTGTAGGACCACTGGTAGCATTTAATTTACAGGCCCTGGGTACATGGTATATCACTCTAGAAGGGACTTGCATGTAAAATAAATATGCCAATCAGGTATGTGCCAATCAGACCATTTACGGGAGTGAGCACATGCACTTTAGCACTGGTTAGCAGTGGTAACATGCACAGAGTTCTAAGGCCAACAATCAAAAATCCAGCAAAAACTAGGAGGAGGAAGGCAAAACGTTTGGAGGTGACCCTGCAGAGAGGGCCATCCCCAACATGTCCAGCCTAAATCCAAGGTAGATCAATAAATACCATGATGGACTTCCACGCTTAGGCAATAGTGTGGACATTGGCCCTCCACAGCAGGGGCACTTCTCAGTTCTACGCCTCTCTGAGTTCAATTGGACCCCACTGTCTACACTCTCCTGAGCCACTGAAATGACACATGGGGAACCCTTCTCCTCACCTATGGACTCCATCTGTGTAGCAGTTAACCTAAATTTGGTCACACATGCTGTAGGAAAGTACCATCTTGCCTGGCATGTTATCCCCATTTTTCACTGTATATATGTTGTTTTAGTTGTATGTGTCACTGGGACCCTGCTAGTCAGGGCCCCAGTGCTCATAAGGGTGCCTGAATGTGTTACCTGTGTTATGACTAACTGTCTCACTGAGGCTCTGCTATCCAGAACCTCAGTGGTTATGCTCTCTCATTTCTTTCAAATTGTCACTAACAGGCTAGTGACAAATTTTACCAATTTACATTGGCATACTGGAACACCCTTATAATTCCCTAGTATATGGTACTGAGGTACCCAGGGTATTGGGGTTCCAGGAGATCTCTATGGGCTGCAGAATTTCTTTTGCCACCCATAGGGAGATCTGACAATTCTTACACAGGCCTGCCACTGCAGCCTGAGTGAAATAACGTCCACGTTATTTCACAGCCATTTACCACTGCACTTAAGTAACTTATAAGTCACCTATATGTCTAACCTTTACCTGGTGAAGGTTGGGTGCTAAGTTACTTAGTGTGTGGGCACCCTGGCACTAGCCAAGGTGCCCCCACATCGTTCAGGGCAAATTCCCGGGACTTTGTGAGTGCGGGGACACCATTTCACACGTGCACTATACATAGGTCACTACCTATGTATAGCGTCACAATGGTAACTTCGAACATGGCCATGTAACATGTCTAAGATCATGGAATTGTCACCCCAATGCCATTCTGGCATTGGGGAGACGAGTCCATGATCCCCCGAGTCTCTTGCGCAGACCCGGTACTGCCAAACTGCCTTTCCCGGGGGTTTCACTGCAGCTGCTGCTGCTGCCAACCCCTCAGACAGGTTTCTGCCCTCCTGGGGTCCAGCCAGGCCTGGCCCAGGAAGGCAGAACAAAGGACTTCCTCAGAGAGAGGGTGTAACACCCTCTCCCTTTGGAAAAAGGTGTCAGGGCTGGGGAGGAATAGCCTCCCCCAGCCTCTGGAAATGCTTTGATGGGCACAGATGGTGCCCATCTCTGCATAAGCCAGCCTACACCGGTTCAGGGATCCCCCAGCCCTGCTTTGGTGTGAAACTGGACAAAGGAAAGGGGAGTGACCACTCCCCTGACCTGCACCTCCCAGGGGAGATGCCCAGAGCTCCTCCAGTGTGCTCCAGACCTATGCCATCTTGGAAACAGAGGTGTTGCTGGCACACTGCACTGCTCTGAGTGGCCAGTGCCATCAGGTGACGTCAGAGACTCCTTCTGATAGGCTCTTACCTTTCTTACTAGCCTATCCTCCTTCCTAGGTAGCCAAACCTCCTTTTCTGGCTATTTAGGGTCTCTGCTTTGGGGAATTCTTCAGATACCAAATGCAAGAGCTCATCAGAGTTCCTCTGCATCTCCCTCTTCACCTTCTGCCAAAGGATCGACCGCTGACTGCTCAGGACGCCTGCAAAAGCGCAACAAAGTAGCAAAGACGACTACTGCAACCTTGTATCGCCGATCCTGCCGCTTTCTCGACTATTTCCTGGTGGTGCATGCTCTGGGGGTAGTCTGCCTCCTTCTTGCACCAGGAGCTCCGAAGAACTCTCCCGGGGGTCAACGGAATCTTCCCCTTGCAACCGCAGGCAACAAAAGACTGCATCACCGTTCCTCTGGGTCCCCTCTCAGCATGACGAGCGTGGTCCCTGGAACTCAGCAACTCTGTCCAAGTGACTCCCACAGTCCAGTGACTCTTCATTCCAAGTTTGGTGGTGGTAAGTCCTTGCCTCCCCACGCTAGACTGCATTGCTGGGTACCGCGTGATTTGCAGCTGCTTAGGCTCCTGTGCACTCTTCCAGGATTTCCTTCGTGCACAGCCAAGCCTGGGTCCCGACACTCTAACCTGCAGTGCACAACCTTCTGTGTTGTCCTCCGGCGTTGTGGGACTCCCTTTTCTGACTTTGGGTGGACTCCAGTTCACTCCTCTTCTAAGTGCCTGATCTGGTACTTCTGCGGGTGCTGCCTGCTTCTGTGAGGGCTCCCTGACTTGCTGGACACCCCCTCTGTCTCCTCATGCAAGTGGTGACATCCTGGTCCCTCCTGGGCCACAGCAGCATCCGAAAACCCTAACTGTGACCCTTGCAGCTAGCAAGGCTGGTTTGCGGTCTTTCTGCGTGGGATCACCTCTGCAAGCTTCTTCACGATGTGGGACATCCATCCACTAAAGGGGAAGTTCCTAGTCCTCTTTGTTTTTGCAAAACACCAAGCTTCTTCCATCCGGTGGCAGCTCCTTTGCACCCTCAGCTGGCATTTCCTGGGCATCTGCCCACTCTCAACACTGTCGCGACTCTTGGACTTGGTCCCCTTGTTTCACAGGTACTCAGGTCCGGAAATCCACTGTTGTTGCTTTGCTGGTGTTGGTTTTCCTTGCAGAATCCCCCTATCACGACTTCTGTGCTTTCTGGGGGTTGTAGGTGCACTTTACACCTACCTTTCAGGGTCTTGGGGTGGGCTATTTTTCTAACCCTCACTGTTTTCTTACAGTCCCAGCGACCCTCTACAAGCTCACATAGGTTTGGGGTCCATTCATTGTTTCCATTCCACTTTTGGAGTATATGGTTTGTGTTGTCCCTATACCTATGTGCTCCTATTGCAATCTATTGTAACTTTACACTGCTAGCATTACGTCCTTGTGCTATTACTGCATATTTTTGGTATTGTGTACATATATCTTTTGTATATTTGGCATCCTCATACTGAGGGTACTCACTGAGATACCTTTGGCATATTGTCATAAAAATAAAGTACCTTTATTTTTAGTATATCTGTGTTTTGTGTTTTCTTATGACATTGTGCATATGACACCAGTGGTATAGTAGGAGCTTTGCATGTCTCCTAGTTCAGCCTAAGCTGCTCTGCTATAGCGACCTTCTATCAACCTAGGCTGCTAGAAACACCTCTTCTACACTAATAAGGGATAACTAGACCTGGAGCAGAGTGTAAGTACCCCTTGGTACCCACTACAAGCCAGGCCAGCCTCCTACACCCATAAAAATTCTGCTGCACTTGTCAGCCTAACAATGTTTTTTGTGCCCTTTTGGACGCACTTTGGTTCCCCCTCAATTTTGACATGTTTTTGGCTCTTCCCTGTCACAGGCACTTGGCCCACCTACACAAGTGAGGTATCATTTTTACTGGGAAACTGAGGGGAACATTGGGTGGTAGGAAATGTGTCCCTGTGCGGTGATCCCACACAGAAATGTGGTAAAAATGTGTGTGTTTTTTATTTAGCTAAATTTGAGGTTTGCGGAGGATTCTGGATAAGAAAATATTGGGGGATCCACACAAGTCACACCTCCCTGGACTCCCTCGGGTGTATAGTTTTCAGAATTGTCTGGGTTTGGTAGGTTTCCCTAGATGGCTGCTGAGCCCAGGACCAAAAAAGCAGGCTCCCCCAGCAATAATCAGTAGTTTTGTATTTGATAATTTTGATGTGTCCAGGTAGTGGTTTGGGGCATTTCCTTTCGCAGGCACTAGGCCTACCCACACAAGTGAGGGACCATTTTTATCGGGAGACTTGGGGGAACACTGGGTGGAAGGACATTTGTGGCTCCTCTCAGATTCTAGAAGTTTGTGTCACCAAATGTGAAGGAATTTTTTTTTTTTTTGGCCAGATTTTGAGGTTTGCAAAGGATTCTGGGTAACAGAACCTGGTGAGAGTCCCACAAGTCACCCCATCTTGGATTTCCCTAGGTGTCTAGTTTTAAAAAATGCACAGGTTTGGTAGGTTTGCTAGAGGCCAAAATCCACAGCTAGGCACTTTGCAAAAAACTGGTGTTTTCTTTGGGAGAATGTGATGTGTCCACGTTGTGTTTTGGGACATTTCCTTTCGTGAGCCCTACGCCTACCCACACCAGTGAGGTACCATTTTTATCGGGGGACTTAGGGGAATGCTGGGTGGAAGGAAATTTGTGGCTCCTCTCAAATTCAAGAACTTTGTTGCACTGAAATGTGAGAAAAAAGTGTTTTTTGGCCCAAATTTTGAGGTTTGCAAAGGATTCTGGGTAACAGAACCTGGTGAGAGCCCCACAAGTCACCCCATCCTGGATTTCCCTAGCTGTCTAGTTCTCAAAAATGTGCAGGATTGGTAGGTTTCCCTGGGTACCGGCTGAGCTAGAGGCCAAAATCTACAGCTAGACACTTTGCAAAAAACACGTCAGATTTCAATGTAAAAATGTGATGTGTCCATGCTGTGTTTCCTGTCGCGAGCATTAGGCCTACACATGCAAGTGTAGTACCATTTTTATCGGGAGATTTAGGGGAACACAGAATAGCAAAACAAGTGTTTTTGCCCCTTGTCTTTTTCTACATTTTTTCCTTCCAAATGTAAGACATTGTGTAAAAAAGAAGTCTATTTGCGAAATGCCATGTAATTCACATGCTAGTATGGGCACCCCGGAAATCTGAGATGTGCAAATAACCACTGCTTCTCAACACCTTATCTTGTGCCCATGTTGGAAATACAAAGGTTTTCTTGATACCTATTTTTCAGTCTTTATATTTCAGCAAATGAATTGCCGTAGTCCAAGTATGGAATGAAAACCCATTGCAAGGGGCAGCTCATTTATTGGCTCTGGGTACTTAGGGTTCTTGATGAATCTACTAGCACTATATATCCCCACAACCAGAAAAGTCCAGCAGACGTAGCGTTATATTGCTTTAAAAAATCTGACATTGTAGGAAAAAGTTACAGAGTAAAACGTTGAGAAAAATGGCTGTTTTTTTACCTCAATTTCAATTTTATTTTATTTCAGCTGTTATTTTCTGTAGGAAAACCTTGTAGGATCTACAGAAATTACCCCTTGCTGAATTCAGAATTTTCTCTACTTTTCAGAAATGTTTAGCTTTCTGGGATCCAGCATTATTTTCACACCCTTTTCTGTCAGTTACTTGAAGGAGGCTGGAAGCACAAAAAATTGTAGAAATGGGGTTTGTCCCAGTAAAATGCCAAAATTGTGTTGGAAAATTTGGTTTTCTGATTCAAGTCTGCCGGTTCCTGAAACCTGGGAAGCTGGTGATTTTAGCACCGCAAACCCTTTGTTGATGCCAAAAAAACACAAGCCTTCTTCTGCAGCCCTTTTTCCCCATGTTTTAAAAAACAAACAAAATTTTCACTGTATTTTGGCTAATGTCTTGGTCTCCTTCAGGGAAACACACAAAGTCTGGGTACCTCTAGAATCCCTAAGATGTTGTAAAAAAAGGATGCACATTTGGCGTGGGTAGCTTATGTCGACAAAAAAGTTCTGAGGGCCTAAGCGCAAACTGCCCCAAATAGCCAAAAAATGGCCTGGCACCTTCAACTTCAAGAAGGAAGATTGCTTCAGCTAGCATGCAATGATATTTCATGGTGGCTGTTTTAATAGCAAGCCTTGCAACATAATGTGTTCCAAGCAACATCAAAATATATCAATAAGCACAGTTCACGTTGGTTATAAATTGTTCAATAGAAACAGGCCTAGTTGTCATTGAGTACCACAGGGCCCAACAGACAGAAAAATGGGTCCCAGGAAAATGCAATACAAAACTCTGTTGCCCATCCCCGGGACCAAGCAAAAGCAAACAAACTCCACTTTCTGCAAGCAGGAGTTGTCAAACAGTTCTCACCTGCAGAATGCGGAGTTTTCATCGGTTTCCCTGCATGCAAAAATGCGTGTAGGGAAACAGATGAAAACATTCCTAACGCAAGCAGGGAGCTGCTATTTAAAGCAGCTCCCTGCTTGTGAGAGAAATGCCAGCTCCCCCAGGACACGGGGAGCCAGCTAGGAGTGTGGGGGCCTTTATCTCCATCGCGGTCCTGTCACTCTCTCTCTCTTCCATCTCATATTGGAATGGAAGAGAGAGAAAGAGAGAGAGAGAGAGAGAGAGAGTTTTATTGATTGATTGATTGTTATTGCAGTGGTCACTCAATGCAATGATTAACAAGCGTCAAACTAGCAAGATGTCTGGCGCAAATGTTATACCTACTTTTTAATGAACAGCCAACAAGGGTCACTTCCGGCCTAATGGTAAACCTCTTGGACTGTCAGTAGGTTCAAGGTTCTAGTATCTCATGGCAGTATGTCTGTTAATTTTCTTATGTTCTAACTTCCTAGTGATACAACATTTAAATCTTTTTCCACTAAAAATCTCTGGGTTAAATGTCATAGCTAAATCTGGACACTGCACAGTAAGGAGTCATCTCTGGCCTAGTGGTTAAGGTTTCCGACATGCACACTGAAGGTTTAGGGCTCCAGTCTAGGTGAGTCTTTGGTCATTCCCTGCTTTAGTTTCTTTTCAACTATAACTATTTAACTTAAATGGTGCTGTTGCCTGGCAAACATATATTCTATTCTGGGGTCGTTACATAGACGATTGTCTAATGATTTGGACTGGTGGCGAAGGAAAACTTGTTGAATTTTGTAATTTCTTAAATTCTAACCATATGAATGTGAGATTCACATATCAATTTAGTGCCGTTAAGATTGAATTTTTAGATGTAGAACTTTTTCCCATTGATGATAAAATCCACAGTAGACTTTTTCGGAAAACAACTGCTTGCAATTCTATTTTACATGCCGAAAGTGCTCATCCTAGATATCAGGTGGAAGCAATTCCTTTTGGTGAATTTTTGAGGGCACGACGCAATTGCAGTAGAGATGATGAATTTGCTGCCCAAATGGATGATATGGAGAGGAGATTCACAACTCGCGGTTACTCAAAAAAGATTCTGAGGAAAGCTCGACAGAGAGCAAGGTTTTTGGATAGAAATGTAACTTTGAAACCCAAAGAAATTAATGAGATCAAGGTGGGATCCAATTTGGTAAGACTCATAACTGATCATAACGATGCATCCTTGATTTTGAAAAAATTTATCATTAAACATTGGAATCTACTATTGCATGATGCATCACTCAAGGATGTGGTGTCTGGAACAGTAGTTACATCATTTCGTAGAGGTAAAACGCTCAAAACTTTATTAAGTCCTAGCCTTACCACAATCTCCCCAAACATAACTTGGCTATCCCAAAAAAGTGTTGGTTTCTTTAAATGTGGTTTTTGTGGGGTTTGTCGCTGGGCTTGTCATAAGATAAAAGAATACTCTCAGGGTAAATCATATGCAATCTGTTACACCATGGACTGTAATTCCAATTTTGTTGTGTATATAATACGCTGCAAATGCTCTAAAATTTATGTTGGAAGTACCATACGACCACTTAAAATTAGAATAGGAGAACATATGAGGGCACTCAAGAATGTTGACGTGAGATACCCTTTGGTGGCACATATAGTTTCCTGCAATGCACAACCTAATCACAAAAGTTTTGAATTCTTTGGACTTGACCACATCCCTCGTGACCCTAGGGGTGGTAATAGGGAATTACGCTTACGTAGACAAGAAGCCCTATGGATCATGAGACTAAGAGCTGTAGAATCAGGTCTTAATTCCGACAGAGAATTAGAATTTTTCCTGGGTGATTAATTTCAGATTCAATGGTTGTTAGTATGTTTTCACTAATCATATTGTCAATGCTGCACATGTGTTCAAATGCTGTGTGTGGGGGCATCATTGTATAATTACTACATGATTTGTCTATATTTATGAGTTCTGTACCAAGATTCTCAAAACGTCATAAATTCAATGAATTTGGGGGTTTCTATTCAATTCAATGGTCTTTTTCAATCTGCAGTTTCTCTAATAATTTGCCATGTGGTGATTGACAGTTTGGCCATAGGGTAAGTGACTCCAGTATAATTGGGTCCACTCAAAAATATGGATTGTTAATTTAAGTCATTATATTGTTCTCCTTATTGTATTGAGTGATAATAAATAGGTAGTTTAATTGCAAGTATTCCATTTGGTGGCTTTCAGTTAAATTAACGGGATCTAGCATGGCACGCGTGGTGCGGTTTATATTACGGCCAGCGATTGGTATAGTCAATGTGTACTGTGTGGTACGAAGCATGGTACCATCGTGAAGATATACGTACGAGTTGTTTTCGTTCAAGTAATTTCGGGGCTGATCTGTAGTCCATCTCTTATTTCCCTGCTCCAACACGGAATGGGGAAGAACCCGGAAGTATATTTAAACTTCCGAGTTCGTGCGCGTTGCTAGCGCACTCGCTGGGCGTCCGAATACGGAGGCGCCGGTTTTCAAACATTGGGGATAACAACTTAAGAATTTTGGGGTAAGTGCACGGGCCGACTTGATCAGGTCGGTGAGGTTTATAACCTTGTTTAATAATTAACTTTACTTTAAAGATTATTGTCGGTGTTATTTTCATAAATAGTCCAAGTGCACTATTATAGCTACATTACCAGACACCTACCTTGGATTTTGTACTATTGTTTTCTGGAGGATATGTACTACTACTGGTTGTTAAATTAGGGGTATATTTGTATGAAGCGCAATTTTCTGAGATTTATTTGTTTTTTCTGTTGACAGTATATTTGAATTTCTTTTCGGTGAATATTCATATTGCAACATATCGATTTTGGATCATCTGACATTACTGTCTAGTGCTAATAGTGATATTGGATTTTTGAGGTATTGTTTATTAGAACAATTTTTATTTTGGTGGTCTTATAGCACTATGGGTGGCATGTTTTTTGTTAGGTACTGATTATCGTTAATAATTTTTCACACATATATAGCATATGGTTAGCCTCTACTTGTTTAGTGATTGTGGATATCTGTGTAATGGCTCCTGAGGTTTCCTGAATATGTGATTAACTGTCTTTTCACTAAATCCGGGTATATTTTCAACTATTATTTCACCTCCCTTTGGGCTCTTGTAAATTTCTATCATGAATTTGACGATTGAGCATATTGGTCTTAACTCGTGTATGTTATTTATGATTTCTAGCCCTGAAGAAGTCGTAAGGGATGTTAATTACTCCCAAAGACGAAACACGTGTTGGCTGGAAAGCTGGAAGTACACATTGTTTTGGATTGCTGACTGACCAATATGAAGTCATATGTTCAATAAACTCTGGACTGATTTATTTTTCGTACTGATTTACTCCAAAATTTACTGGTGGCATCATGGACTGATTTTCGCAACAATATATATGTGAATTCTGTATTTTTTTGTTCTTCGTTTACTTCAGGGGCACCTCGTTGTGTATTTTATAACTATTTAACTTAAATACTGAAAGGTAATCTCACTCTTTTTAATTGACAAAAACGTTTTTCTTTTCAATTTTTCCAGAAATATCTTATTCTAAGTATATCATTCATCAAAGCCTAAAAAACTCTATCTCTCAGTCTCCCTCTCTTTCAATTTCTCTGTGTGAAACCTTTCTCTGAATCGCTCTCCCTCTCTTAATTGCTCACTTTCTCTCACTCTCAAGGTTGGCTGCAGGGGCTGGCCGCATGAAAGGCCCTGCTGCCAACCCTACCGTGTATGACCTGCGGTCGTGTGCAGCACAAGGTTGGGTTGTTATAGGGGGTTGTTCACAAGGCCTCATTGCAGGGCAGGCCCTGCAGCCAACCAGCGTTGTGCATGGCCAAAGGCTGTGCGCAACAGTGGTTATATTAACATAAACTAATGAAAATTACTTCACGTTAAAAAAAACATCAAAATTGACTGAAAACCCCAAAGGCTACAGGGATGTTATAGTTAGGAAAGAGAAATAAAAAAAAACATAGATATTTACTTCAAAAAACAAAGTTTGCAGGGACGTTATAGTGAGGCTCACATATTTACCCCACTAAATATGGCACTCATGACATCTTTGCTAACATAATTGATAATATCACTGTAATATTTGCAGTAAAATATTTGATGAAAAAACTGTGCTTTAGGGCACAAGGTATAGTTTCTTAAGACAACTCTAATTATAACAGGTGAAATTCTATGTTTTGTACGTTTAAAATTTGAGCCTAATTATAACATCCATATAATCTTTTGTTGTTTAAGTGAGTATATAAATATATAATACTCATATATATATGTGTGTATGTATATGTATATGTGTACATGTATATGTGTATGTATATATATATATATGTGTGTGTGTGTATATATATATATATATGTGTGTGTGTGTATGCATGTAGACATATACATACATTTTACCTATCCTTTCCTTTCGGGAGATCTCCAGCTACATGTGAAAAGTTACTAGCAGTAACTGTACACATGTTAATGCAGTCTTACATCCCCTGAACTAAGGGGGTGGACTTTGTAGGAAAGTACCCTCTTTTGGGGATGTTACCCCCATGTTCTGCCTGATGTCAGTTTATTTGACTGTGCTCACTGGGATCCTGCTAACCAGGACCCCAGTGATTATGCTATCTCTCCTCCAAATGTTGTCACTTCATACTGGTAACCCAGTATTTCACCCAAAATTGGCATAGTGGTGCCCCCTTATGAGTCCCTAATATATGGTACCTAGGTACCCGGGCATTAGGGTTCCAGGGGATCCCTCTGGGCTGCAGCATTTCTTTTGCCACCCATAGGGACCCCATACAAAGGCTTCTACAGGACTGCCAGTGCAGCTTGTGTGCAATAAGGTGCATGCACCCTTTCACTGCCATTTAAACTGCACCAGGTCACTTATGTTTCACCCCTATTGCAGGCCTTCAAGCCCTGAAGGCAGGGTGCAGAGTACCTGTGTGTCTGGGCACCCCTGCACTAGCAGAGGTGCCCCCACAACCTCCAGGACCATTTTCCAGGACTTCATGAGTGCGGGACACCATTTTACGCATGCACTGGACATAAGTCACTACCTAAGTTCAGCTTCACAATGGTAACTCCGAATATGGCCATGTTTGGTGTCAAACATGTTGGAATCATACCCCAAGGATTTTGCAAACATTGGTTGTATGATTTCATGCACTCTCGGGCTTCCTTAAAGGACCCCCAGTATTTCCATTACAGACTTCTGAGGTTTTCCAGGCAGCCCAGCTGCTACCACCTCACACACAGGTTTGAGCAGCTCAAGCCCAGGAAGGCAGAACAAAGGATTTCCTTTGGGAGAGGGGTGTTACACCCTCTCCCTTTGGAAATAGGTGTTACAGACATGGGATGGGGAGCCTCCAAGAGCTTCTGGAAATGCTTTGGAGGGCACAGATGGTGCCCTCCTTGCATAATCCAGTCTACACCAATTTAGGGATCCCCAGTCCCTGCTCTGGTGTGAAACTGGACAAAGGAAAGGGGAATGACCACTCCCCTGTAAATCACCACCCCTGGGAGTTCCTCAGAGTTCCTCCAGAGGGTCCTTGGGTTTTGCCATCTTGGATTCCAAGTTGGCAGGGAACTCTGGGAGCATTCAAGTGGCCAGTGCCAGCAGGTGACGTCAGAGCCCTCCCCTGATAAGTGCTTTCCTGTGTAGCTGACCAATCCCCCTTTCAGGGCTATTTAGGGTCTCTCTCTTGGGTGTTTCTTCAGATTCCGATTGCAAGACTCCAGCAGGAATCCTTTGCATCCCTTGTTTCACTTTCTTACCGAAGAAACTGCATCTGGACCCTCCAGGAACTCTACAACTGCAACAAAGAAGCAAAGATGGCTTTCTGCAACATTATATCTTCAGCTCCTACAGCAACTGCAACTGTTTCCCAGTCGTGCATATTCAGAGGACAGCCTGTCTTCAGCCTGCACCAGAAAAAAAGGAATCTCCCTTGAAGTGAAGGAGTCACTTACCTGCTTCAGCAGGCACCCCTCTGCAGCGATGACCTGTGGCTTGGGTCCCCTCTCCTAACAAAGTGCATGGATCCAGCTTCACGGGTGGTGGACTGAAGTGGTCCCGGTGGTTCTGACATCCAACTGTCCAACTTTGGTGAGGTAAGAGCTTGCCTCCCCATGCAAGTCATTAACCCCTTCCACTGCGTGTTTTGCAGTTGCCAAGGCTTGTTGGCCTCCTTCCACCAACTTCTTCGTGCAACTCCGGCCCCCAGCACTCCTTCCTGCGACTCTCTGGCGGAGTAGGATCCCTTTGTGTAGTGCTGCAAGGGCTTCCTTTTGCACCTCCTTTGTACCCATGCTGTGGGACTCCTGTGCGTGCTACCTGGTCTTCTGAGGGCTCTCTGAGTTGCTGAGAGCCCCCTCTGACTCCTCTCCTGGGTAGAGTCCACCAGGTCCCTCTGCTACCGGGAGGGCAGCACCATTTTCTGCTAACCGTGAGCTATGCCTGTGCAAAGGCTTGTTGGCGGAATCCAGCGACGCAAACCAGACTGCAATCATCCATCCAGCATTGGACATCTTCTGCACCAACCAGGAACCCCGAATCTGTCCTTTTGGGTGCAGTACTGACTGTTGTTCTTCACTGGTGGTTCTTCTTTTGCACCTTCATCCGGGTTAGCAGGGGCTCCTGTTCTCCCTGGACTCTTCAGTGCTTTTTGGACTGGGTCCCCTTGTTCCACAGGTCTTCAGGTCCAGGAATCCATTGTTGGTGTTTTGCAATCTCTTCTGTTTCTTACATAATCTTCTTTCTCGTGTTCTTGTGTGTTCTAGGAAAGTTATTGTGATTTACTCCTGCTTTCCTGGGCTCTAGGGTGAGTTCTATTACTTAACTTTGGTGTTTTCTAATACTCTCAGCGCCCCTCTACACACTACACATGCCTAGGTGGAAAACCGACTTTCGCATTCCACTTACTATATCGTTTGTGTTCCCCGTAGGCCCATTTCTAACTATTGTGATTTTCACTATTTGCACTGTTTTCTAATTGTTTTTACAGCTATTTTCGCATACTAGTGTATGTAATTTGTGAATTACTTACCTCCTAAGGGAGTATCATCTCTATGGTATTTTTGGCATTTGTGTCAACAAAATAAAGTACCTTTATTTTTGTAACACTGAGTATTTTCTTTCATGTTTGTGAGTACTGTGTGACTACAGTGGTATTGCATGAGCATGTCTCCTAGATAAGCCTTTGCTACTGAGCTACAGCTACCTCCAGAGAGCCTGGCTTCTAGACACTGTCTACATTTCACTAATAAGGGATAACAGGACCTGGTATAAGGTGTAAATACCTCTGGTACCCACTACAAACCAGGCCAGCCTCCTACACACTTAGGTGTAAATCCAGAGCCGTAAAAAGTGACAAGCAGAAAATGTAGTTTTCTCTTGGATGCAGAAGTAGATGTACATGTGAGTAAACTTACATATGTAAATTTACATTTGTGAGTAAGCCCTAATGAAAACAGACCTTTCAAACTACTCTGGAACTAGAGATCTGGGTACTACGATCTCTGTGTTAAACATTGACATAACAAGGAGGCAAATGGTTTTACTATATCCACAAATGGAGAAAAACGTATGAATGTGCTTCATTAAAGTTTATCAACAATTGGCACTGAAGTGCACCAGCCTTATGCGCTACATCTCTCATCTGAGATTTTGTGTGGAACTTGTGGAAACGGTGTAATAGCATCAAAAATGCATTCATTGAAAACAGTCCCCGATGAATTATTGACAATCTGCCAGAATTAAATATAAGGAGTTTGTTTTCTGGTTATTTAAACTGTTCTTCTTTCTTTTATAGTTTTCCACTTATCCCACAAAGTCACGTCGGTGGTTCCAGAAAGTGCTCTGCTCATCGTGCTTGGCATTCTCCTTGGTGGTATTGTTTGGGCAGCGGACCACATCGCCTCTTTCACTTTAACACCTACTATATTTTTCTTTTACCTACTGCCACCCATTGTGTTAGATGCTGGTTATTTCATGCCAAACAGATTGTTTTTTGGAAACCTTGGCACAATACTTCTCTATGCAGTAGCTGGAACAGTGTGGAATGCTGCTTCAACAGGCTTGTCTCTCTATGGCGTTTACTTGACAGGAGCAATGGGTAAGAAAATCTTATTCAAGTTATCATTTATTGTAACATATACTGTTTCAAGTTTGCATCTTCCAATAAATGGTATTATTTTCCCCTCTCTCCGAGCTGGCCACTTTAGGCTGCCATGTGCCAGTATACACATTCTTACACTATTTTGCAAGTGTGAATGCCTTCTGTAAGGAATTGTTTTTGTACTGAGAGGGGAGCCTTCCGGTACAAAACCTATCCTTTAACATTTCTCCTGCTTTGGATATGTGCTGTACAATGCGGCATGCATGCACAGAAGGACAAAAGAGGAGAAATAAAATATTTCTCCTCCTCACTACTGCCTTAGGGAGGCATAGGATTTTTGGCACAAATCCAGGTCTATGAATGTTTCAAGATAGGGATTGTGTAAAAACCAATAGGTGGCTACATGGGAATGCCTATGTACCACCCATGGAATGCCACTTTGACTCAAAGTAATGCAAAGCTGCACATATTTCAATTTTGTGTTACTTTGAGAAACTATACAACTCAAATCCTGATTTACTTTGGATAGTAAATATCAGCATAACACTTTGCATTGGGTTTGTATTAGAAACATAATGTAAACCCAGTACGAAGCATTAGTAAATCAGGGTCTTAATGTGCATTTACTGGTGGTAGTTTTGGTTGTTCTGCTTTCTGTTTTGTGGTCTAGGGATGCCAGACTTCCACATTTGTAAAGGGTTAATAATCCATGTTGTAGGAGGGAAAGCAGCACCATTGCCATTTTAGGTTTAAATCTGTTTATTGGCATACATTGAGGTGCCACCTACATCCAAAGGTGGTAGGCATGATATACCCAGTGGAGTATTAGGGATAACAAACAAACACAGGATCAAAGCCCCTCTCCCAAACCAGAGTCCTAAACCTCCCCTCATCTTCCAAACTGTCCCTTCCACACCACTTTCTGTCCTTTACAGTGTCCAAACTTTCATGCCCCAATTCAGGGTGGCCTGGCAGAGCACATCGAATATGCCCTATGTGCCTACAACCACTCTCAGGGAGTAGTGGTTAGTCTATGCGGTGGTTCCCCTGGCAGTGAGGTGGAGCACCCTTAAGTATCTGGGGCATGTCAGTTCTCTGTGGCCTTGTTCAAGAAAATTGATACCCAGCCCCCATGCTTTCTCAAAGAAAGTCTCTTTTGCCCTAGTGTTGCTGAAATCTCCTTTCCCAGTAGGTTCCAAAAACAGTGTAGTCATGCACCATAACTGGAACTGTATCGCTGCCCCATAGTGCTAAAATATCCTGATTAGCGAAGGCCATTGGTCTCCCTCGGGATGACTGTAGCAGCCAGGTAAGTACATTGGCTAGTCCCAGTAGAATGTAAGCTGGAAAAGGAGGTATAGCTGTGTGAAATATTGTGTTAATGGTGCTGAGTACTGCTGGCCAATAGGGCCGAAGCTTTGGGTAGTTCAATAAGAGGTGTGTGAAGGTGCCAGGTGAGCAGCAGCTCCCTTCTCACCTCTGGGACTTATTCGGGCACCAAGTATGAATCCTGAAAGGCTGGTAGTACCAGTAACGTGTAACCTTAATCATGGGTTCCCTTCAGGTGGCGCTGTTTGCCGTTGCACATGTGCGGTAAAATATATCCCCCATTTCTTGCCTGTAAGTGTGCATTCTATCTCTTTCTCCCATCTCTTTTGGGCAACCGTACACAAAGGTGGGATTGCTTTTAGTAGTAGTTTGAAGAGGTGTGAGACCAAATGTTTGTCATAAGATTTGATGAGCAGCCAATTATCAAACGGAATTAGCGGTCAGAATGCTGGCCCTTTTTTTCTCAGGCTTTGTCGCACAGTGGTGTATTTACATGATGTGCATATATTCCCTCTCCAGTAGGCCGTAGTCTCTCTGTAATTGTCAAAGGGCTGTGAACCATGTTGGTTGTAAAGGACCTTTATACGCTTGCAATTCATCAACTGTGAAGCCAGAAAGTCACTGCCATCTCTTGCTGGCGAGGAATCAGGGTTTCCTATTACAGGAGTCTTTGGGGAGGTTATGGATGTCATGTCCAGTGAGAGGGCTGCATTGTCCCAGGCCATCATAGTGGTCTGCATCACCAGGGAGCTATGTGCTCCCCATGGTCTGTGGCTTTTGGTCAGCCAGGGAGTCTTCCAAACATGAATGCCAGCAACTGATTGGTCCGTATCAATCAATATTCAAGTGAATTTATATAGCACAACTCATCACCCGATATGTTATCCAGATGCTAGAGGGTTATGATGGTTGAGGTGACTCAGCTGGGTCTTGATTGCTCCCCAGAATTCCAGTAGAGAGGTAGAGGTCCATAGCTGAAGAGGGAGGTCATTCCAGGATTTCATCATAATATGGGAGAAGGAGTGTCCTCCACTGTTGCTGCCGTAAATGCGGGAGAGGGTGTGGACGAGTTAGAGGGAGGCAGAGCGCAGTTGTCTGGTAGGGTGGTGGAAGTTCAGGAGATGGTTGATGTAGACTGGTGCTTGGTTGTGCAGTGCTTTGTAGGTGTGGATCATCAGCTTGAATTGGCATCTCTTCCGTATGTTTTCTGAGGTGGGGGGGCAATGTTGGCCCATTTGTTGAGGTCGAAGATAAGTCTGGCAGTGGAGTTCTGCATGGTTTGGAGTCTTCAGAAGGAGTGTGGTGATCCCAGTGCAGAGAGTGTTGTCGTAGAAAATTTGTCTGGCAATTAGGGTCGGAGTAACAGCAGTCTGGTGTTCAGGGGGGACATTTGAAGACTTTCCATCACATGAGAAGTGCGCAAAAGCAAGCAGAGGTGACTGCTTTGGTCTGGGACTTCGTGGTCAGTTTAAAGTCCAGGATTATGCTGAGGATTGTGGCATGGTTTGTCAGTTTGGGTGATGGTCCTAGTTCTGAGAGCCACCAGGAGTAGTTCTAAGTGGTGGTGTTGTTACCAAAGATCAGCACTTCTGTTTTGTCCGTGTTGAGATTCAGGCAGCTGTGCTTCATCCAGCTGGTGACACTTTTTATGCACCTGTGAAAATTGTCTCTTGTGTTGGCCGGATCACCTGAGAGCGAGAGGATGAGCTTGGGGTAATCTGCATAGGATATGATGTTTAGTCTGTGGGATATGACAATGTTGGCCAAGTTAGTCATGTAAGCATGGGTGGGGCTGAGGGAGGATCTTTGAGGGACACAGTAGATGATGTCCTTGGGTTCAGAGTTGAAAGGAGGTAGGCAGACATTTCGATCTTCTGATGAAGAAAGAGGTGAGCTACTTAAAGAAGTTTTCTTGAATACCGATGTGATGCAGTGTGCTGATCAGAGTGTGATGAGATATGGTGTCAAAGGTTGCTGAGAGGTCAAGGAGGATAGAACCACTGTTTCTCCCCGCTTGAGAATGGCTTTCATGTCATTTATGGCTGCGACAAAGGCAGACTCAGTGCTGTGGTTGGCACAGACTCCAGCTTGGGAGGTGTCTAAGAGAAGGTTCTGTTCCAGATATTTCATGAGTTGTTGGTTGATGCCTTTTTCTAGGACTTTGGGGAGGGAAAGAATGAAGGGAGATGGGGCGGTACTTTTCGAGTTCACTGAGGTCGGCAGATAGTTTCTTGAGGAGTGGTTTGACTTCTGCCTGTTTCTGGTCTTTGGGAAAGGTGACAGTGACAAGTGAGGAGTTGAAGAGGGTGGTGAGCTCGCTTCTGATCCTGCAGCTTCCAAGGTTGAAAGTGTGCTGCAGGCAGAGGCCCGTGGGGGCTCCCGAGTGAACGGAGTTCATGATGGTGGTGGTGTCCCAAGGAGTGAGTTGGTTCCATGTGGTAAGTCAGTAGTCTGTGTTGATTTCGGTGAGTGCATGAAGGTGAAGGAAGTCTGAGGGCTTGGATTAAGTTCTTATAGATGGTAGTGATCTTGTTGTGGAAGAATCTGATGAGTCTGTCACATAGTTCTTGGAGGGTTTATTGCTGTTTTCTGTGGCTGTGGGGTTGGTAAACTTTCTGACAATTTTTAAGAGCCCTTTGCTGTGGCTGGAACAGGACTTGATGTGGTTGGCAAGGGCTTTCCTCTTTGTCTCTCTCAGTAGCCAGTGGTAGAGGTTGATAGAGTTCTTGAAGGGGGTCCTGTCTGAGGTGTCCTTGCTTGTGCAACATCTTCTTTCCAGTTGCTTGCAGTGGCATTTTGTTGTTCTCAGTTCTTTGGTGTACCATCGTGCCTGTTTGGTGGATCTCCTGAATATGCTATACTTGAAGGGAGTGTTGATGTTGACACAGTTGGTGATCCATGAGTTGACGTTATTGACAGCTTGGTCTAGGTTTGATACAGTGCTAGGGCATGATGTGTTAAGGGTGTCAGCCCAATGGCTATAGTGGGGCAATGGGTGGCTCAGTGGTGGCAGCGAGGGGGCTGGAAATGTTAAAGAGTACGATGGTGTGCTCGGCCCAGGTGAGTTTGGTGACATGTCTGTACGTGACCCTGTTGCTGAAGGTGAAGACGGGGTCAAGCATGTGTCCTGCATTGTGCGTGGGTCTGGTGACAAGTTGGGTGAGTTTGATATTATTTATGATGTCGAGGAGGATGGAGGTTTGGTGATGTTGAGGTCATTGAGATGGAAATTCAGATCTCCAAAGAAGATGTAGTCTTTGGAGTCAATGGCACAAGGGGCAATGAAGTCAGATATGATGATGCAAAAGCTGGGTCATGTTCTAGGTGCTCTGTAGTCAGGGGTGCCTCTGATGTTAGCTTTCCATCTGATTGGAGTTTGAATTTGAGGTATTCCATGGTCTGGATTGCGTCTTCTGTCTGGGTGGTGCAGTGGATGTGTTCTTTGTGGATGATGGCAGTTTCTCCCCTGGGTTTGTTTTTGCGATCTTGGTGTGTGATCATGTATTCGCCAGGTGTTGATCTAGTGATGTCGGACGTAGACGAGGGTATGAGCCAGGTCTCGGTGAGGAAGATATTGTCAGGGGTGGGGGTGGTGATGAGGTCCCAGATCTCGGTGGTGTGTTTGCAAAACGGGCATGTGTTAGGAGGAGGAAGGCAAGTTGTTGAAGTAGGTGCGTTGTGTTGGTTAGTTTACGTGGTGGTAGCTGGTGTGTTGTGTGTGATCTAATAATGCCGGAACAGTGGATGCAGAAGAAAGGCCCTACCGTGCATTGAGGGGAGATGCGGCAGCAGCAGTTGTAATGGTGCTCATCGTTCAGGGCTCAGAATTCAACAGCAGTGTAGTTGTGGGGTGTAGGAGAACCAGGGTTCCCGGCCCTGGGCGCAGTCCAGGCATGGACAGGCACAGATAGGCTTGTCTTTGGCACACCAGCTGCACTCCTGCAGCCACTGTGCAGCTATGCTGTGGCCTCCATTAAGTAGGTCCTTGGAGGAAGGAAGGTTGCTGGATGGTGGTGGGAGGTGCTAGCGGGAGGCGGGAAATGGGCAGCGACAAATCAAGGGGGAAAAAGGAGAGACAAAAAGGAGGGGAAAAAAGAGACACAGGCAGGCACAAAGGGAAAGGCACTAATGCAAAAGAAAAAGGCACAAAAGGCAAAGACCAGAAGAAAGCATAAGGAGGGGAAGAATCTGGCTGATTGGGAGCCCATAGCGGGATTGAGAGCTGGGCCTGGGGCCTGCTCAATGGGGTTGTGTTGTGGCCTCCCCATCAAAGACCAATGCTTCTCAGAGGTCTTGAATGCCATTCTACCAGGTAGTGCAATTTGGTGGCTGTATAGTCCTATTTGAGGGAGGAAATCTCCAAACCTCCCTCACATATGGAGACATACTGTTGTCACTTTGGCATTTGGGCTTTCTTTCCCTTCCAAATGAACCCTTCTATTAACTGTTGCATCATAGAGAGAACAGCCCATGGTGGTTGTAGGAGGAGCGCTTACCTGGAAAACAGTATTTTCGGTATAAGGGTCATTTTCAGTGCCACTATGAGGCCTAGGTATGGTCGTTCTCCCATCGGCCAATTCAGCAAATCTGTATGAGCTATCTCTAGATGGTCAGAGTAGTTTTGATCCACTATACTCTCCACCATTGAGCAGAGTTTCATGCCTAAGCAGGTAATATGGTGGCTAGCTCAGGAGAAGGAGCATTGTCCTCAGAAGGCCTCCGGTTTCTCCCCAGGGGTATGGAGGGCCAGGACCCTTCACTTTACTGTGTTTACCTTAAACCCTTGACACCAGGCCAAAGAGGTCTAGCTCATTGAGTAGGACCATAAATAAGTTTAGCGGGTTGGTGCCATAAGGACATCATCTACAAATAGTGATATCTTATGGTCTATGTGGCCGAAGGTGACCCCCGTAATGTGTGGGTTTCTACATATTGCCTTTGTTAGGGGTTCCATTTAAAGGGCAAAGAGGAGTAGAGGCAGGAGTAGCCCTGTCTAGTCCCCTTCTGTAGCACAATGGGGCCCAAGGTCATACCATTGATGTGAACTCAGGCATCCCTATGGTCGTAGCCCATGAACAGCCATTTGTGGAATCTGCAACCGACTCCTCTTCTACCAAGTACATCCCTTAGAAAGGGCCACTGTATTCTATTGACCACTTTCTCAGCATCGATGGATAGGTGTAGGAAAGTACTATATTGCCTGGCATGTTACCCCCATTTTTACTTGTGTGTCAGTTTGTTTCTGCCTGTGTCACTGGGATCCTGCTAGCCAGGACCCCAGTGCTCATAGTTTTGTGGCCTATATGTGTTCCCTGTGTGGTGCCTAACTGTATCACTGAGGCTCTGCTAACCAGAACATCAGTGTTTATGCTCGCTCTGCTTTTAAAATTGTCACTGCAGGCTAGTGACCATTTTCACCAATTATAATTGGCACACTGGAACACCCTTATAATTCCCTAGTATATGGTACCAAGGGTATTGGGGTTCCAGGAGATCCCTATGGGCTGCAGCATTTCTTTTGCCTCCCAGAGGGGGCTCAGACAATTCTTACACAGGACTGCCACTGCAGCCTGAGTGAAATAACGTTCATGTTATTTCACAGCCATTTTACACTGCACCTTAGTAACTTATAAGTCACCTATATGTCTAATCCTCACTTAGTGAAGGTTAGGTGCCAAGTTACTTAGTGTGAGGGCACCCTAGCACTAGCCAAGGTGCCCCCACATTGTTCAGGGCAATTTCCCCGGACTTTGTGAGTGCGGGGACACCATTACATGTGTGCACTACATATAGGTCAATACCTATATGTAGCTTCACAATGGTAACTCCAAACATGGCCATGTAACATGTCTAAGATCATGGCATTGTCCCCCTATGCAAAATTTTGTATTGGGGTGCTAATCCCATGCATCCCCGGGGCTCCAGCATGGACCCCGGGTACTGCCAAACTGGCTCTCTGGGGTTTTCTCTGCAGCTACCACTGCTGCCAACCCTCAGACAGGTTTCTGCCCTCCCGGGGACTGGGCAGCCCAGTCCCAGAAAGGCATAACAAAGGATTTCCTCTGAGAGAGGGTGTTACGGGCTGGGGAGGAGTAGCATCCCCCAGCCTCTGGAAATGCTTTGATGGGCACAGATGGTGCCCTCCTTGCATGAGCCAGTCTACACCGGTTCAGGGATCCCCAAGCCCCTGCTCTGGCGTGAAACTGGACAAGGGAAAGGAGAGTGACCACTCCCCTGTCCATCACCACCCCCTAGGTGGTGCCCAGACCTCCTCAAGTGTGTCCCAGACATCTGCCATTTGAATGCAGAGGTGTGAGGGCACAATGGAGACCTCTGAGTGGCCAGTGCCAGCTGGTGACATCAGAGGCTCCTTCTGATAGGCTCTTACCTCTCTTGGTAGCCAATCCTCCTTCCTAGGTAGCCAAACCTCCTTTTTCTGGCTATTTAGGGTCTCTGCTTTGGAGATCTCACCAGATAACGACTGCAAGAGGTCATCAGAGTTCTTCTGCATCTCCCTCTTCACCTTCTACCAAAGGATCAACCGCTGACTGCTCAGGACGCATGCAAAACCGCAACAAAGTAGCAAGACGACTACTAGCAACCTTGTATCGCTTCATCCTGCCAGCTTTCTTGACTGTTTCCACGTGGTGCATGCTCTGGGGGTAGCCTGCCTCCTCTCTGCACCAGGAGCTCTGAAGAAATCTCCCGTCGGTTGACGGAATCTTCCCCCTGCAACCGCAGGCACCAAAAGACTGCATCACTGGTCCTCTGGGTCCCCTCTCAGCGCGACAAGTGTGGACCCTGGAACTCAGCAACTCTGTCCAAGTGACTCCCACAGTCCAGTGACTCTTCAGTCCAAGTTTGGTGGAGGTAAGTCCTTGCCTCCCCACGCTAGACTGCATTGCTGGGTACCGCGTGATTTGCAGCTGCTCCGGCTCCTGTGCACTCTTCCAGGATTTCCTTTGTGCACAGCCAAGCCTGGGTCCCCGACACTCCAACCTGCAGTGCACAACCTTCTGAGTTGTCCTCCGGCATCGGTGGACTCCCTTTTGTGACTTCGGGTGGACTCCGGTTCACTCTTCTTCCAAGTGCCTGTTCAGGTACTTCTGCGGGTGCTGCCGGCTTCTGTGAGGGCTTCCTGACTTGCTGAGTGCCCCCTCTGCCGCCTCATCCAAGCGGCGATATCCTGGTCCCTCTTGGGCTGCAACAGCAAAAAAAACCTCTACTGCGACCCTT
This sequence comes from Pleurodeles waltl, assembly GCF_031143425.1. Taxonomy (NCBI): domain Eukaryota; kingdom Metazoa; phylum Chordata; class Amphibia; order Caudata; family Salamandridae; genus Pleurodeles; species Pleurodeles waltl. The sequence goes on along the minus strand of NC_090439.1, from coordinate 186,656,945 downwards.
GCAGCTAGCAAGGCTGGTTTACGGTCTTTTTGCGTGGGAACACCTCTGAAAGCTTCATCGCAACGTGGGACATCCATCCTCCAAAGGAGAAGTTCCCAGTCCTCTTTTTTTTTTTCTTGCAGAACTCCAAGCTTCTTCCAACAGGTGGCAGCTGCTTTGCACCCTCAGCTGGCATTTCTTGGGCTCCTGCCCACTCTTGACACTGTCGCGACTATTGGACTTGGTCCCCTTGTCTTACAGGTACTCAGGTCCGGAAATCCACTGTTGTTGCATTGCTGGTGTTTGTTCTTCCTGCAGAATCCCCCTATCCCGACTTCTGTGCTCTCTGGGGGTAGTAGGTGCACTTTACACCTACTTTTCAGGGTCTTGGGGTGGGCTATTTTTCTAACCCTCACTGTTTTCTTACAATCCCAGCGACCGTCTACAAGCTCACATAGGTTTGGGGTCCATTCGTGGTTTGCATTCCACTTTTGGAGTACATGGTTTGTGTTACCCTATACCTATGTGCTGCTATTGCAATCTACTGTAATTTTACACTGCTTGCATTACTTTTCTTGCTATTACCAAGAAAGGCAGAACAAAGGATTTCCTCTGAGAGAGGGTGTTACACCCTCTCCCTTTGGAAATAGGTGTGAAGGGCCAGGGAGGAGTAGCCTCCCCCAGCCTCTGGAAATGCTTTGATGGGCACAGATGGTGCCCATCTCTGCATAAGCCAGTCTACACCGGTTCAGGGATCCCCCAGCCCTGCTCTGGTGCGAATCTGGACAAAGGAAAGGGGAGTGACCACTCCCCTGACCAGTACCTCCCAGGGGAGGTGCCCAGAGCTCCTCCATTGTGCCCCTGACCTCTGCCATCTTGGATTCAGAGGTGTTGGGGGCACACTGGACTGCTCTGAGTGGCCAGTGCCAGCAGGTGATGTCAGAGACCCCCTCTGATAGGCTCTTACCTCTCTTGGTAGCCAATCCTCCTTTCTTGGTAGCCAAACCTCCTTTTCTGGCTATTTAGGGTCTCTCTTCTGTGGTATTCTTCAGATAACGAATGCAAGAGCTCAACAGAGTTCCTCTGCACTTCCCTCTTCGACTTCTGCCAAGGATTGAACGCTGACTGCTCCAGGACGCCTGCAAAACCGCAACAAAGTAACAAGAAGACTACCAGCAACATTGTAGCGCCTCATCCTGCCGGCTTTCTCGACTGTTTTCTGGTGGTGGATGCTCTGGGGGCTGTCTGCCTTCACCCTGCACTGGAAGCCAAGAAGAAATCTCCCATGGGTTGACGGAATCTTCCTGCTGCTAACGCAAGCACCAAAAGACTGCATCACTGGTCCTCTGGGTCCCCTCTCATCCTGACAAGCGTGGTCCCTGGAACACAGGAGCTAGATCTAAGTGACCCCCACAGTCCAGTGATCCTTCAGTCTAAGTTTGGTGGAGGTAAGTCCTTGCCTCCCCACGCTAGACTGCAAACCTGTGTACTGCGTGATTTGCAGCTGCTCCGGCTTCTGTGCACTTCTCCAAGGATTCCTTTGTGCACATCCTAGCCTGGGTCCCCAGCACTCCGTCCTTCAGTGCTCAACCCTCTGAGTTGGACTCCGATGTTGTGGGACCCTCCTTTTGTGACTCCGGTTACACCAATCTTCTAAGTGCCTGCTAGGGTACTTCTGCAGGTGCTGCCTGCGTCTGTGGGGGCTTTCTGAGTTTCTGAGCGCCCCCTCTGTCTCCTCCTCCAAGGGCCGACATCCTGGTCCTTCCTGGTCCCCAGCAGCACCCAAAAACCTCTACAGCGACCCTTGCAGCTAGCAAGGCTTGTTTGCAATATTTCTGCACGGAAACACTTCTGCAACATCCAGCACGCCATGGGATATGTTCCATCCAAAGGAGAAGTTCCTAGCCCTTTTTGTTGTTGCAGAATCTTTGGCGTCTTCCACCCAGAGGCAGCCCCTTTGCACCTTCTTCCGGTGTTTCCTGGGCTCCTGCCCCCCCCCAGACACTATCGCGACTCTTGGAATTGGTCCCCTTGCCTTGCAGGTCCTCACATCCAGGAATCAATCTTCAGTGTTTTGCTGGTGCTTGTGGTTCTTGCAGAATCCCCCTATCACGACTATTGTGTCTTTCTGGGGTAGTAGGGTAACTTTACTCCTACTTTTCAGGATCTTGAGGTGGGGTATCTTGGACACCCTGACTGTTTTCTTACAGTCCCAGCGACCCTCTACAAGCTCCCATAGGTCTGGGGTCCATTCGTGATTCGCATTCCAGTTTTGGAGTATATGGTTTGTGTTTCCCCTAGACCTATGTTCACCTATTGCATCCTATTGTGATTCTACTTTGTTTGCACTACTTTTCTTACTGTTACTTACCAGTTTTTGGTTTTTATACATATAACTTGTGTATATTACTTACCTCCTAAGTGAGGGTATTTTCTGAGATACTTTTGGCATATTGTCATAAAAATAAAGTACCTTTATTTTTAGTAACTGAGTATTGTGTTTACTTATGATATTGTGCTATATGATATAAGTGGTATAGAAGGAGCTTTGCATGTCTCCTAGTTCAGCCTAAGCTGCTTTTGACATAGCTACCTTCTATCAGCCTACGCTGCTAGAAACACCTCTATTCTACTACTAACGGATAACTGGACCAGCAGGCCCCCCTGCACCCAAAAGATCAGCAGTGTCTGCTAGGTGTAGGTTCTGCACAGGGAGAAGATTCCTCTTCCTCAAAAAGGGAATCTTCTGGTGAGGCAGGGATAGTGGGCAAGGATTTACCCTTCCTACCTCTAGCTTTTGGGAGCACTTGGTCCATTGTTCCAGGATCCAAGTTTCCCTGTCCTTTTTGCTTCTTGGCCTGAACCCTTGTTGTAGGAGTCTGGCCTGGCTTTTAGTGGGTACCAGAGGTACTTACACCTTTTGCCAGGTCCAGTTATCCCTTATTAGTGTAGAAGAGGTGTTTCTAGCAGCTTAGGCTGATAGAAGGTAGCTATGGCAAAGCAGCTTAGGCTGAACTAGGAGACATGTAAAGCTCCTACTATACCACTGGTGCCATATGCACAATATCATAAGAAAACACAATACACAGAAGTACTAAAAATAAAGGTACTTTATTTTTATGACAATATTCCAAAAGTATCTCAGTGAGTACCCTCAGTATGAGGATAAGTTATATACACAAGATATATGTACACAAACCAAAATTAGTTAAGTAATAGCAAGAAAAGTAATGCAAACAGTGTAGAATTACAATAGATTGCAACAGGAGCACATAAGTATAGGGACAACACAAACCATATACTCCAAAAGTGGAATGCGAACCACGAATGGACCCCAAACCTAAGTGAGCTTGTAGAGGGTCACTGGGACTGTAAGAAAACAGTGAGGGTTAGAAAAATAGCCCACCCCAAGACCCCTACGTCGCGATGAAGCTTGCAGAGGTGTTCCCACACAGAAAGACCACAAACAAGCCTTGCTAGCTGCAAGGGTTGCAGAAGAGGTTTTTGGGTGCTGCTGTAGCCCAGGAGGGACCAGGATGTCACCACTTGGAGGAGGAGACAGAGGGAGTGGCCAGCAACTCAGGGAGCCCTCACAGAAGCAGGCAGCACCCACAGAAGTACCTGAAAAGACACTTGGAAGCAAAGTGAACCAGAGTCCACCCAAAGTCACAAAAGGGAGTCCCACGATGCCGGAGGACAACTCAGAAGGTTGTGCACTGCAGGAAGGAGTGTTGGGGACCCAGGCTTGGCTGTGCATGAAGGAAATACTGGAAGAGTGCACAGGAGCCGGGGCAGCTTCAAATCACGTGGTACCCAGCAATGCAGTCTAGCGTGGGGAGGCAAGGACTTCCCTCCACCAAACTTGGACTGAAGAGTCACTGGACTGTGAGAGTCACTTGGACACAGTTGCTGAGTTCCAGGGGCCACGCTCGTCGTGCTGAGAGGGGACCCAGAGGACCAGTGATGCAGTCTTTTGGTGCCTGTGGTTGCAGGGGGAAGATTCCGTCGACCCACAGGAGATTTCTTCAGAGCTCCTGGTGCAGGGAGGAGGCAGGCTACCCCCAGAGCATGCACCACCTGGAAACAGTTGAGAAAGCCGGCACGATGAGGCGATACAAGGTTGCTAGTAGTCGTCTTGCTACTTTGTTGCAGTTTTGCAGGCGTCCTGAGCAGTCAGCGATCGATCCTTTGGCAGAAGGTGAAGAGGGAGATGCAGAGGAACTCTTTTTTGAGCTCTTGCATTCGTTATCTAAAGAATTCCCCAAAGCAGAGACCCTAAATAACCAGAAAAGGAGGTTTGGCTACCAAGGAAGGATGATTGGCTACCAAGAGAGGTAAGAGCCTATCAGAAGGAGCCTCTGACGTCACCTGCTGGCACTGGCCACTCAGAGCAGTCCAGTGTGCCTCCAACACCTCTGTTTCCAAGATGGCAGAGGTCTGGGACACACTGGAGGAGCTCTGGGCACCTTCCCTGGGAGGTGCAGGTCAGGGGAGTGGTCACTCCCCTTTTCTTTGCCCAGTTTTGCGCCAGAGCAGGGCTGTGGGATCCCTAACCCAGTGTAGACTGGCTTATGCAGAGATGGGCACCATCTGTGCCCATCAAAGTATTTCCAGAGAACGGGGGAAGCTACTGCTCCCCAGCTCAGACACCTATTTCCAAAGGGAGAGGGTGTAACACCCTGTCTCATAGGAAATCCTTTGTTCTGCCTTCCTGGGCCAACGCTGCCTGGACCCCAGGAGGGCAGAAACCTGTGTGAGGGGTTGGCAGCAGCTGTAGTGGAGACCCCGGAAAGGCAGTTTGGCAGTACCAGGGTACAATGCTAGAGACCAGAGGAATCATGGAATTGTTCCCCCTATACCAGAATGGCATTGGGGTGACAATTCCATGATCTTAGACATGTTACATGGCCATGTTCGGAGTTACCATTGTGACGCTATACATAGGTAGTGACCTATGCATAGTGCACGCGTGTAATGGTGTCCCCGCACTAACAAAGTCTGAGGAATTTGCCCTGAACGATGTGGGGCACCTTGGCTAGGGCCAGGGTGCCCACACACTAAGTAACTTTGCACCCAACCTTCACCAGGTGAAGGTTAGACCTATAGGTGACTTATAAGTTACTTAAGTGCAGTGGTAAATGGCTGTGAAATAACATGGACGTTATTTCACGCAGGCTGCAATGGCAGGCATGTGTAAGAATTGTCAGAGCTCCCTATGGGTGGCAAAAGAAATGCTGCAGCCCATAGGGATCTCCTGGAACCCCAATACCCTGGGTACCACAGTACCATATACTAGGAAATTATATGGGTGTACAAGTATGCCAATGTGAATTGGTAAGTTTAGTCAATAGCCTGTTAGTGACAAATCTGGAAAGCAGAGAGAGCATAACCACTGAGGTTCTGGTTAGCAGAGCCTCAGTGATACAGTTAGGCATCACACAGGGAACACATACAGGGCACATACTTATGAGCACTGGGGCCCTGCCTGGCAGGGTCCCAGTGACACATAGACTAAAACAACGTATACACAGTGAAATATAGGGGTAACATGCCAGGCAAGATGGTACTTTCCTACACAACCCCCCCCCCCACCTCCCAAACGAAGGACAATAAGACTAGCCATGACCTGATGAGTGTTCATGGTCTAATTGGAAATATCTGGAGAGTCCATCTGCATTGGAGTGGGTACTCCCAGGTCTATGTTCAGCTGTATAGTCCATTCCCTGTACAGATATGGACCACCTCAACAATTTAGGATTTTCACCTTTAATTTGTTTTAGCCAAAGTAGAGGTTTGTGGTCTGTCTGAACAATAAAGTGAGTGCCAAACAGGTATGGCCTCAACTTTTTCAGTGCCCAGACCACAGTAAAGGCCTTCCTTTCAATGGCAGACCAACGCTTTTCTCTAGGGGTCAACCTTCTGCTGATAAAAGCAACTGGTTGATCCTGGCCCTCAGAATTCAGTTGTGATAAGACTGCCCCTACCCATAATTCAGATGCATCAGTTTGAACAATGAATTTCTTGGAGTAACATGGGCTTTTTAGGACAGGTGCAGAGCACATGGCCTGTTTGAGCTCCTCAAAAGCTTTCTGACAGCTAGCTGTCCACAGTACCTTTTTAGGCATCTTCTTACTTGTGAGATCATTAAGTGGGGCTGCTATGGAGCCATAGTTTTTAATGAATCTCCTGTAATACCCAGTGAGGCCTAAGAAGGCTCTCACCTGGGTCTATGTTGTAGGGGGAATCCAATCCATGATTGTCTGGATTTTCCCCTGCAGTGGTGCAATCTGTTCTCCACCTACCAGGTGTCCCAGATAAACCACCTTTCCCTGCCCTATCTGGAACTTTGAGGCCTTGATAGTGAGGCCTGCCTTTTACAGGGCCTTCAAAACTTTCAAAAGGTGGACCAGGTGCTCATCCTAGGTGGAGCTAAAGACAGCTATATCAACTAGATATGCTGCACCAAAAGCCTCCAACCCTTGCAGGACTGTGTTCACCAACCTCTGAAAAGTGGCAGATGCATTCTTCAAACCAAAGGGCATCGCTGTAAATTGGTAGTGCCCTCCTATAGTTGAAAATGCAGTTTTAGGTTTAGCATCCTCAGCCAATTTGATCTGCCAAAACCTTGCAGTCAAATCAAAGATGCTTAGATACTTGGCAGATGCCAGTGTATCTATGAGCTCATCTGCTCTGGGTATAGGGTGAGCATCAGTTTTTGTTACCTGATTGAGACCTCTGTAATCTACACAAAACCTCATCTCCCTTTTTCCATCTTTTGAGTGAGGCTTTGGTACCAGCACCACAGGGCTCGCCCATGGGCTTTCAGAAGGTTCAACCACTCATAGATCAAGCATTTTCTGAACCTCTTGTTTTTGCAGTCACTGACCTGGTCAGGCTGCCTATAGATTTTACTTTTGACAGGTAAGCTGTCTCCAGTATCAATTGTGAGTTCACACCAAGATGTGGTGCTTGGCACAGTTGAAAAGAGTTCAGAAAATTGTCCACGGAGATTTATGCAGTTGTCTTTCTGTTCTGCAGTCAGACAATCTGCCAAAACTACTCCCTCCCCTAAAGCATCATTTTAAGTGGTGGAAAAGAGATCAGGGAGATGGTCACTCTCTTCTTCCTGTCCCTCATCTGTTGCCATGAGCAGGGTGAGATCAGCCCTGTCATAGTAGGGTTTTAGGCGGTTGACATGAATCACCCTAAGGGGACTCCTGGCAGTGCCCAGGTCTACCAAATAGGTAACCTCACCCTTTTTCTCAACAATTAGATGGGGTCCACTCCATTTGTCCTGGAGTGCTCTTGGGGCCACAGGCTCCAATACCCACACCTTCTGTCCCAGTTGGTACTGGATCAGAACAGCCTTCTGGTCATGCCATTGCTTTTGGAGCTCTTGGCTGGCCTGAAGGTTTGTACTTGCCTTTTTCATGTACTCGCCCATTCTGGATCTTAGGCCAAGTACATAGTCCACTATGTCCTGTTTGGGAGCTTTTAAAGGTTGTTCCCAACCCTCCTTCAAAAGTGTTAGTGGACCTCTTACAGGGTGTCCAAATAGGAGTTCAAAGGGGCTGAAGCCCACTCCCTTCTGGGGTACCTCCCTGTAAGTAAAAAGGAGGCAAGGTAACAGGACATCCCATCTCCTCCTGAGTTTTTCAGGGAGTCCCATTATCATACCTTCGAGAGTTTTATTAAACCTCTCTACCAGTCCATTAGTCTTTGGATGATAAGGAGTGGTGAATTTGTAGGTTACACCACATTCCTTCCACATTGCTTTCAAGTATGCAGACATGAAGTTGCTACCCCTGTCTGATACAACCTCTTTTGGAAAACCCACCCTGGAAAAGATTCCCAGGAGGGCATTTGCCACTGCAGGAGCTGTAATGGTCCTTAGAGGAATTGTTTCAGGATATCTTGTGGCATGGTCCACAACCACCAAGATAAACTTATGGCCTGAAGCAGTAGTAGGGTCAAGGGGGCCAACTATGTCAAACCCTACCCTTTCAAAGGGGACCCCAACCACAGGTAGTGGAATAAGGGGAGCCTTTGGTGTGCCACCAGTCTTGCCACTGGCTTGGCAGGTCACACAAGACTTGCAAAAATCTTTTGTGTCCTATGACATCCTAGGCCAGTGAAACAGGGGGACAAGCCTTTCACATGTTTTGATCTGGCCCAAATGCCCAGCAAAGGAAATGCCATGTGCAAGAGTTAGGAGGAACTCTCTGTACTGCAGGGGAATGACCAATCTCCTGGCTGCTCCAGGTTTTGGATCCCTTGCCTCTGTGTACAAGAGGTTGTCCTCCCAGTAAACTCTGTGAGTCACTGACATCCCCATTCTGCTGTTTGACAGCTTGCTGTTTGAGACCCTCCAATGTGGGACATGTTTGCTGTGCCACACTCAGCTCTTCCCTAGCAGGCCCCCCTCCACCCAAAAGCTCATCAGTGTCTGCTGCCAGCTCATCTGGTGAAGGTTCTGCACAGGGAGGAAATTCTTCTTCCTCAGAAGGAGAATCATCTGTAGAGGGAGGGATAGTGGGTAGGGATTTACCCTTGCTACCCCTAGCTTTAGGGAGTACTCGGTCCATTGTTCCAGGATGAAAAGTTACCCTGTATTTATTTGCTTTTTGGCCTGAGCCCTTGTCAAAGCAGAAATATGCCCAGGAATGCCCAGCATTGCTGCATGAGCCTCCAACTCCACTTCTGCCCAAGCTGATGTCTTTAAATCGTTCCCTAGTAGACAGTCTACAGGTAAATCTGAGGCAACCACAACTTTCTTTGGACCAGTAACCCCCGCAGTTGAGATTGACAACAGCCATGTGGTGGCTAAGAGTGTTGTTATGAGCGTCTGTCACTTGGTACTGCTGACCAAGTAGGTGTTGTTCAGGGTGCACCAGTTTCTCTATTACCATGGTAACACTAGCACCTGTGTCCCTGTAGGCCTGAACCTCAACACCATTTATTAGGGGAACTTGCTTGTACTTATCCATATTAAGGGGACAAGCAACCAAGGTGGCCAAATCAATGGCACCTTCAGAGACTAACACAGCCTCTGTGGTCTCCCTAACAAGACCAGCCCCAACTAAGTTACCAAAAGTGAGCCCAGCTACTCCCTTGGATTGGCCATTAGTAGGTTTGCTCCCACCACCACTGCTATTACTAAGGGCACTAGAATTTGCAGTAGAAGTTGTGGTAGTGGGAGGTTTGGTGTTTTTCTTTGGACAACTGGCATCAGTTGTCCAATGGCCTTTGACTTTACACAAATAACACCAAGGCGTTTTAGGTTGATTTAAAGAGGATTTGGACCCACCACCCCCACCAGAGGATTTTTGTGGGCCTGATGAAGGCTCATTTTTACTTTTGTCCCCACCCTTGTCAGAAGACTTACCATCCTTCTTCTTGCCATCCTTGTCATCCCCTGTATTAACTTTTCTGTTCACTCTTGTTCTGACCCATTTGTCTGCCTTCTTTCCCAAATCTTGGGGAGAGGTCAGATCTGAGTCCACTAGATATTGGTGTAACAAGTCAGACACACAGTTATTCAAAATATGCTCTCTCAGAATAAGATTATACAGGCTTTCATAGTCAGAAACTTTACTGCCATGTAACCACCCCTCCAAGGCCTTCACTGAACAGTCAACAAAGTCTATCCAGTCTTGTGAGGACTATTTTCTAGTGTCTCTGAACTTAATCCTGTATTGTTCAGTGGTTAAGCCAAATCCATCCAAGAGTGCATCCTTCAATACTGCAAACTTGTTAGGATCACTTTCTCTAATGTTCCATTGAAAGATAGACACAATATAGCAGCCCACTGCCTTTGAGGGACCCCCTGTACCATACAGGCCCCTTCAAGTGCAGCAAACCACTTGTTGATGCCATCCCCCTCCTTGTAAGGGGGAACTATCTTGTGCAGATTCCTGTAATCATGCTCTTTCACAGGATTACTATCAGAAATACTGCTTTTGCTGCCACCATGGGGTCCTAACCCCAATCTCTGTCTCTCCTTCTCCAGATCTAGGGATTCCCTGGTTAGAGCCAGCTGTAGCTGTTTAAGCTTCAGTCTGGTCTCTTCCACTCTCAACTTTTTGAGGTCCCTTTCTAACATGTTGTCTTCAGGGTGGGTGGGTTGGGAATGCTTGGATACAGAAGATAAATTGGAAACAACAGAGGGAGATCTGTCCCTAGCTGACTGGACTATAACAACCTGGCCTCCAGGAATAAAAACAGCCCTACTATGATGGGAGCTTCTATTACTACCAGCATTGCTAGGAGGTCTGCTAAGGGGCAGATTTGGAACAGAACCCTCCCATCCTCCCTCAAGGTTACCCCTGAGTCAAAATGGGAGCCATCTATTAAATTCTCATTTGAAGTGCCTGCTTGGGACTCATCATTCACAATAAGCATGTTATATAGAAATTCTTTAGTGGGGTTCTTTCCTATCACTAAACCTCTATCTAAGCAGAGACTCCTTAGGCTTTTGTAATTTAAACTGTCATAGGTAGTATTGACAATTTTAAGAGGAGACTCTACATCAGACATGATAAAAGAAGGCTTAGAGACAGTGAGAAGAAAGAAAAAGTTTCAGAACTTTTTAAAGAACAGAGAAAAAAAACGTTTTCAAACTTTTAGAAACTTTTAGAAGTTTTAGTATACTTTTCAGCACTTAGTAGAAAGTGTAAGAGGAGAAAAGCAAAACTTTTTGGTTAGGTGTACATACACTGAACTTGTTTTGTATATTATTCTCTTATGAAAAGTACACAATGACAAAGTGGTAAGTAGTTACAAGTACTTATCCCACCGCTGCACAACCAATGTAGGAGGCTGGCCTGGCTTGTAGTGGGTAGCAGAGGTACTTACACCTTGTGCCAGGTCCAATTATCCCTTATTAGTGTAGAAGAGGTGTTTCTAGCAGCTTAGGCTGATAGAAGGTAGCTATGGCAAAGCAGCTTAGGCTGAACTAGGAGACATGTAAAGCTCCTACTATACCACTGGTGTCACATGTACAATATCATAAGAAAACACAACACACAGATATACTAAAAATAAAGGTACTTTATTTTTATGACAATATGCCAAAAGTATCTCAGTGAGTACCCTCAGTATGAGGATAAGATATATACACAAGATATATGTACACAAACTAAAATTATGCAGGTTATAGCAAGAAAAGTAATGCAAGCATTGTAAAGTTACAATAGATTGCAATAGGAGCACATAGGTATAGGGACAACACAAACCATATACTCCAAAAGTGGAATGCGAACCACGAATGGACCCCAAACCTATGTGAGCTTGTAGAGGGTCGCTGGGACTGTAAGAAAACAGTGAGGGTTAGAAAAATAGCCCACCCCAAGACCCTGAAAGTTAGGTGTAAAGTGCACCTACTACCCCCAGAGAGCACAGAAGTCATGATAGGGGGATTCTGCAGGAAGAACAAACACCAGCAATGCAACAACAGTGGATTTCCGGACCTGAGTACCTGTAAGACAAGGGGACCAAGTCCAAGAGTCACGACAGTGTTGAGAGTGGGCAGGAGCCCAGGAAATGCCAGCTGAGGCTGCAAGGAAGCTGCCACCTGTTGGAAGAAGCTTGGTGTTCTGCAAGAACGAAGAGGACTAGGAACTTTCCCTTTGGAGGATGGATGTCCCACTTTGTGAAGAAGCTTGCAGAAGTGTTCCCACACAGAAAGACCGCAAACAAGCCTTGCTAGCTGCAAGGGTCGCGGTTAGGGTTTTTGGATGCTGCTGTGACCCAGGAGGGACCAGGAAGTTGCCACTTGGATGAGGAGACAGAGGGGGCACCCAGCAAGTCAGGGAGCCCTCACAGAAGCAGGCAGCATCCGCAGAAGCACCTGAACAGGCACTTGGAAGAAGAGTGAACCTGAGTCCATGCAAAGTCACAAAAGGGAGTCCCACGACGCCGGAGGACAACTGAGAAGGTTGTGCACAGCAGGTTAGAGTGTCGGGGACCCAGGCTTGGCTGTTTATGAAGGAAATCCTGGAAGAGTGCACAGGAGCTGGAGCAGCTGCAAATCACCCGGTACCCAGCAATGTAGTCTAGCGTGGGGAGGCAAGGACTTACCTCCACCAAACTTGGACTGAATAGTCACTGGACTGTGTGATTCACTTGGACAGAGTTGCTGAGTTCCAGGAACCATGCTCGTCGTGCTGAGAGGGGACCCAGAGGACCGGTGATGCAGTCTTTTGTTGCCTGTGGTTGCAGGGGGAAGATTCCGTCGACCCACTGGAGATTTCTTCAGAGCTCCTGGTGCAGAAAGGAAGCAGGCTACCCCCAGAGCATGCACCACCTGGAAACAGTCGAGAAAAACGGCAGGATGAAGCGATACAAGGTTGCTAGTAGTCATCTTTGCTACTTTGTTGTGGTTTTGCAGGCGTCCTGAGCAGTCAGCGGTCGATCCTTTGGTAGAAGGTGAAGAGGGAGATGCAGAGAAACTCTGAGCTCTTGCATTCGTTATCTAAAGAATTCCCCAAAGCAGAGACCCTAAATAGCCAGAAAAGGAGGTTTGGCTACCTAGGAAGGAGGATTGGCTACCAAGAGAGGTAAGAGCCTATCAGAAGGAGCCTCTGACGTCACCTGCTGGCACTGGCCACTCGGAGCAGTCCAGTGTGCCACAGACACCTCTGTTTCCAAGATGGCAGAGGTCTGGGACACACTTGAGGAGCTCTGGGCACCTCCCCTGGGAGGGGCAGGTCAGGGGAGTGGTCACTCCCCTTTCCTTTGTCCAGTTTCGTGCCAGAGCAGGGCTGGGGATCCCTAAACCGGTGTAGACTGGCTTATGCAGAGATGGGCACCATCTGTGCCCATCAAAGCATTTCCAGAGGCTGGGGGAGGCTTCTCCTCCCCAGCCTTCACACCTATTTCCAAAGGGAGAGGGTGTTACACCCTCTCTCAGAGGAAATCCTTTGTTCTGCCTTCCTGGGCCAGGGCTGCCTGGACCCCAGGAGGGCAGAAACCTGTCTGAGGGGTTGGCAGCAGCAGCAGCTGCAGTGGAGACCCTGGAAAGGCAGTTTGGCAGTACCCAGGTTCTGTGCTAGAGACCAGGGGGATCATGGAATTGTCCCCCCAATGCCAGAATGGCATTGGGGTGACAATTCCATGATCTTAGACATGTTACATGGGCATGTTCCGAGTTACCATTGTGACGCTGTACATAGGTAGTGACCTATGTACAGTGCATGCGTGTAATGGTGTCCACACACTCAAAAAGTCCGGGGAATTTGCCCTGAACGATGTGGGGGCACCTTGGCTAGTGCCAGGGTTCCCACACACTAAGTAACCTTCACCTGGTGAAGGTTGGGTGCAAAGTTAGACATATAGGTGGCTTATAAATTACTTAAGTGCAGAGGTAAATGGCTGTGAAATAACGCGGACGTTATTTCACTCAGGCTGCATTGGCAGGCCTGTGTAAGAATTGTCAGAGCTCCCTATGGGTGGCAAAAGAAATGCTGCAGCCCATTGGGATTTCCTGGAACCCCAATACCCTGGGTACCTCAGTACCACATACTAGCGAATTATATGGGTGTACCAGTATGCCAATGTGAATTGGTAAATTTAGTCACTAGCCTGTTAGTGACAAATTTGGAAAGCAGAGAGAGCATAACCACTGAGGTTCTGGTTAGCAGAGCCTCAGTGAGACAGTTAGGCATCACACAGGGAACACATACAGGGCACATACTTATGAGCACTGGGGCCCTGCCTGGCAGGGTCCCAGTGACACATAGACTAAAACAATATATATACAGTGAAATATGGGGATAACATGCCAGGCAAGATGGTACTTTCCTACAATAGCTACCTTCTATCAGTCTAAGCTGCTAGCAACACCTCTTCTACACTAATAAGGGATAACTGGACCTGGCACAAGGTGTAAGTACCTCTGGTACCCACTACAAGCCAGGCCAGCCTCCTACAGACGGTAAGAGCACGTACCGGGCAGAAGATTTCAAATTCGTATCATATCCATAGAGGTACCAAGCAGGGATGCCCATTGTCTCCCTTTCTGTTTATCTTGGCGGTGGAACCTTTGGCGCACCGATTGAGGAAAGATAGTGAGACCTGGGTAATCGGATTGGGTAGAGTAATGCACTCAGTATCATTGTATGCCGTTGACATTATTCTATATGAGAGAAACCTTGGCCATAACCCGGTAACTGCTGCGCAAATATTTCATGATTTTGTACCATTGTCAGGGCTGGTCATCAATTATGATAAATCCGTAGCATTCTCCTTCCGTGAAGTGAATATAGGAGACACAGTGGACTTAGGTGATAAACAGCTGCGAGTAGCCGCAGATACCTTTCAATACCTAGGTATACAGATTTACCGAACCCCACTAGATTTGCTGGAAGACAATTTATAGAGAGCGATGACCTCACTCAAGCCACAGATTCAGTTCTGGATAACATTGCCCATATCCTTCGCAGGTCGACTAGAAATGGCTAAAATGGTGATGCTACCCTGTGTCTTATACTACTTTATGAATCTACCAGCAAAAGTGCCTGATCTATATTTTAAAACACTCCACTGTATGTTGCTTGAACTTATTTGGGGGCGAGGATGGTGCCTAATTAGTTTGGTAAATCTACAGATGCCGGTTGAATGGGGAGGTATGGGCGCACCTGATTTCAAGGCCTACTGTGTGGCGAACCAACTACAATGGCTTGCATGCTGGCTAGCTGGATGAAATTTGCAAGAAATAGAGTTCTCAGACAATGTTTGATAGGGGACGTCTCCACTCCCTGATCTGCCCTGGGTCCCCCACCTCAGAGAACATACCACTTTTGCTATGAGTGGCTCTGCAATATTGGAAACTAGCATTAAAATACACAGCTGGTACGGTTCCTTATGCCCCTAATATCCCGCTGTTGGGACTCCCTGTTGGTACCGGAATATTATCCCAAAGCTGAATACTTAAATGGACACAAGAAGGTGTAGACACGATTGGGATGCTATTCAAAGATCATCACTTACTTACACATATGGATTTCACACATGAACACAACCTACCAACCTCGCTATTCTTGCTACATGAAAATGTAATACATTACGTTAAAAGCCACTGGGCCCCAGATGGCATAGAACCCTCTACGCATGACCTCATACATATTGCGTATACCATAGGGCACGGGAAACACTTAATGAAATGGCTATATCGGGGAATTAGAACTCATTTACTTCAGCTCCTAACAATGCTAAAAATCAAATGGGAGACGGATGTGGGCAGAGAGCTATCGGACAAAGAATGGTCTTCCATCCTAGAATACCCTAGCCAGATGTCCCGCAACACTAGATTTAAGTTTATACAGTATGCTATAGTGCATAGAGTGTACCTCACACCACGTAAATTACATATACTATTCCCCACCCTACCATCAACATGTCCCAGGTGTGGGATGGAGGAAGCTGAACTGCTACACATGCTTTGGAGCTGTCCTAATATTTCCCAGTATTGGCACGGAGTAGGTACTGTTTTGGAAAAGGTGACAGGGAGCAATGTGTGGCGGTCAGCAGAGGTATGTCTACTGGGGCTGTTTCCCCACACAAAAAAAGGAAGAGTACCATCTCTGTTAGCAGATTTGGCACTTTCATTGGCAAAGCACATATTGACTATGCACTGGAAGGCCACATTGCCACCCTCTGTAGCGCAATGGAGTGTGGAAGTGCTGGAATGGGGAAGAGCTGAAAGTGCAGCCATAAGAAGAGAGGAGAGTAGAGAACTGAGAAGGATAGGCAGGTGATAATGACAAATGACTAAACTGACAGCGAGCCCTTGCTCAGAATCCCCCAAGAGAGAAAGATGTCAAAACAGAAGGTGGAGGGAAGGGAGAAATGTTTAATGTTACATGTTTCAAAATATTAAATAGAACACAAACTCATTCGGTACGACATACTATGATGAATAAGTACAATATGCCTAAATGGTAGTGAGCAATAAACGCTGACATAATACTTAGAAACAAGTTTGTGCACCATGTTAAACAATGCTAATCCGGGATATCATGATACAATCATTATGTATGATATACTATGTACCATGTCTTGCTAAATTATACTGTATAAGCTACTGTATGACATGCTAAAATCAATAAAAATGTGTTTAAAAAAAAAAGTTATATCGAATCAAATTTAAAAGGAGTTTTCAAGCACCCCCTTTTTTGCTTTGTTTTTCAGGATCCCTTAATATTGGAATTCTGGATTTTCTCCTGTTTGGAAGCCTGATAGCTGCAGTAGATCCTGTGGCCGTCATTGCTGTGTTTGAAGAAGTTCATGTCAACGACGTTCTGTTTATTATTGTTTTTGGAGAGTCTTTGTTGAATGATGCTGTAACTGTGGTAAGTGGTATGATTAAAATTACCTGAAAGTCACACAGAGATGGTAACTTGTATAAGAGACATAGGCCCACATTACAACATTGGTGGGCGGCAACCGCCACCCGCCAAGTTGTATCCACGACGCGGCCACCACTGCAGCCGCACTCCCGCGGTGGCCATTTGGAGATCTGCGCTGGGCCGGCGTGGGAAACCTGTTTTCTGCTCGCCCGCCGGCCCACCGGAGATGTTGGCCGCAACACGGGAGCCAGCTCCAAATGGAGCCGGCGGTGCCACGGGTGCAGTTGCACCCGTCGCGCTTTTCACTGTCTGCTATGCAGACAGTGAAAAGCTCCATGGGGCCGTGGCAGGGGGCCCACGACTCCTCTTTCCGCCAGCCTTCTCATGGCGGTTCATATCGCCATGAAAAGGCTGGCGGGAGGGGGACTCGTAATCCCCTGGGCAGCGCTGCCCTATTGCATTACAACCGCCGACCAAAGTGGCGGGAAACCGCTGGTCCCGGTGGTGCGACCGCAGCGCTTCTGCCGCGGTCGTAATTCCATGGGAAGCACCGCCAGCCTGTTGGCGGTGCTTCCGACGAAACAGCCCTGTTGTAATGAGGGCCATAATGTCTACTATTCTGACTACTGCAACAGTTAAGCCAACAAATGTTGAAATAAACAATGCATTTCAAAATGTTGGTGTGGCCTAAGGGCAAAATTCTGATGCTTAACAACCCCTCTCCCAAATGTGACTGCATCTAGATATAAATGTTTAAATAAACAAGACACAAATCAGTTCCTTATAGGATGTAAAGTGCTCTATATGAGTTGCATTTCTTGGGTGGTTGTCTGACCTGAAAGCCATAGGGTGGTCTTCCCCCAACTTCTTGCTTACCTCCCTCCATTTTTCTGATCTCATTTTTGCTGGTGTTAGGACTCGGAGCACTTTACCACTGTTGACCAGTGCTAAATTGCTTGTGCTTTCTCCCCTAAACATGGTAACATTGGCTCATACCTAACTGGCATATTTACTTTACCTATAAGTCCCTAGTAAAGTGCGCTAGATGTGCCCAGGGCCTGTAAATTAAATGCTAGTTGTTGGCCTGCAGCACTGATTGTGCCACCCATATATATACAGCCCCTTCACCATGTCTCAGGTCTGCCATTGCTAGGCCTTTATGTGCAGTTTCACTTCCACTTTGACTTGACATTTAAATCTACTTGACAAGCCTTAAATCCCCTTTTTCATACATATATTGCCCCTAAGGTAGGCCGTAGGTAACCCATAGGGCAGGGTTCTATGTAAGTAAAAGGCCAGGCATGTACTTATATGTTTTACATGTCCTGGTAGTGAAAAACTCCCCAAATTCTTTTTCACCACTATGAAGCCTGCTCCTCTCATAGGCCAGCATTACAAATTCCCTCATATGCTTCTAAGTGGTCATTTCTAATCTGAAAGCAATAGACTGGTCATATATTGTATGGGTGGAACGGTAGTGAGAAATACTACTTACTGGTGAAGTTGGATTCTACATTACTATTTTAGAAATGCCACTTTACGAAAGTAGGCATTTATCTGCACTTACTGCCATCTGTGCCTTAAAGCCTGTTTCCAATCAATGTCTGGTCTGTGCTGGTTGACAGGTCCCCTTATGCATTCCATCAAGACAGCCACAAACACAGGACACTCAGCTGTATCTGCATTCATCTGCATACAGATGGATTTCCCTAGGCAGAAAGGATGGAGGGGCTCTCTCACACTTCAAAGGCCAGTGACCTGCCCTCACACAAAGGACTGATAACCACCCACAGGGCTCCTGTCAGACAGAGCTGGGTTGAAAGGGGAACTTGTGCATTTCAAAACCACTCTTTGAAGTTTCCTCTACTTCAAAGGCATGTTTGGTTATAATTACTGGGTCTGTGACCCCACCAAATCAGACACTTCTAGACCTACAACTGGACTATTTCAGAGGGCTGTCTGGCTGCCTAAAAGACCCATCTGGACTGCTATGATGGAAGGAATGCTAGCCTGCTTGTTGCTCTGCTGCCTTTTGACCCCAGACTCTGCTGGAAGGACACTGCCTTCCTTCTCAAGTGCTCTTCAGGGGCTGGATTGAGCTTACCTCCTTTTCTGAGGGCTCAGGACCAATGTTCCCTCTAATTTTTTCCCACTGTGTGCGGCAGTGTGCGGTCTCTGTGGGCTGCAGCCAAGGATACGTGCGCCAAGAAATTGACCATTCATGCGCGCGCAGCGCATAACTAGCCAAGATCTTTGGCATTAGCCTCTCCATACCACTAAAGCAAAAAAGGGATATCATTGCTCCATGCAATAGGGCATCAAGGCAGTTTTGTGACCTGGTTGCACACCCCAAGGACATGACCTGTTAAGTGCCACCTACACCCCAGTTAGAGAAAACAAAGGAACATTGCCCACGGCCTTTAAACGCTGTTTTCATTGACTTCAATCCAGATGCAAATATGAGCATTTTCTGCAATAGGAGAGCACGACTATCGCTCTAAAAGGCTTATTTGATCTGAGAAAGTGATAATGCATATAAACAACTATGAAGTATGACAATGATGGAAAAGTTGATAACAGCACATTTCCTACTGTTCTGAAGCATTTCCTAGCTCATTAACCATTAATTTTCAACATAAATATCACTTGCTCGCTTGTATGCTAAAGTAGGCCAAATGATGTTTAAAACACTTCCCGCGGCCTTTAAACGCTGTTTTCATTGACTTCAATCCCGATTCAAATATGAGCATTTTCTGCAATAGGAGAGCACGACTATCACTCTAAAAGGTTTATTTGATCTGAGAAAGTGATAATGCATTTAAACAACTATGAAGTATGACAATGATGGAAAAGTTGATAACAGCACATTTCCTACTGTTCTGAAGCATTTCCTAGCTCATTAACCATTAATTTTCAACATAAATATCACTTGCTCGCTTGTATACTAAAGTAGGCCAAATGATGTTTAAAACACTCCCCGCGGCCTTTAAACGCTGTTTTCATTGACTTCAATCCCGATTCAAATATGAGCATTTTCTGCAATAGGAGAGCACGACTATCGCTCTAAAAGGCTTATTTGATCTGAGAAAGTGATAATGCATTTAAGCAACTATGAAGTATGACAATGATGGAAAAGTTGATAACAGCACATTTCCTACTGTTCTGAAGCATTTCCTAGCTCATTAACCATTAATTTTCAACATAAATATCACTTGCTCTCTTGTATGCTAAAGTACGCCAAATGATGTTTAAAACACTCCTGCGGCATTTAAACACTGTTTTCATTCACTTCAATCCAGATTCAAATATGAGCATTATCTGCCTTAGGGGAGCACGTATATCGCCCTAAAAGGCTTATTTATTAACGCGCGCGCCTTACAGGGAACATTGCTCAGGACTATCAAAAACGTTTCCAAAGTGAAGAAAATCCAGCATGTCATAAATTCAATGCAATGCCTGCAAAATTCAACACGCCTGCCAAATCGAGGATTACAGTGTTAACCAGTTGAAAGCTTCTGCAAAGGGATGGGGGTACCTACCCAAGGAGCCAACAAGAAGGTGGACTTTCAAAAGGTGCTGTGAGGGCCTGGTCAGAGCTCTGTCCCCAAGGGGATGATGAGTTGGAAGAGCCTGGGAATGGCTCTTCGGGGGAGCTACTTGCAGCAGTAGAAGGGGATACCCCTGAAATTGTGCTACCTGGGAGGGCAGTGAGCAGTATCTCAAATCATGGCCTGACTGCAGAGGAGGGGAGAGAGGAGAGAGAATTTCAGCTGCAGTTAGCAAGATTAAACATGGAGGCTGAGAGGGAAGCCAAGCAAGATAAAAGAGAGGCTGAAAGAGCCTTAGCAGAAAATAAATTACTTCTGGCTCATGAACAGAGACTGAAAGAGCTGGAACACAAGCCCAGACAGGTGGATTTCAGCAGTGATAGTGGCAGCATACGTACAGTACTTGATGGAGAAAAGAAGGTTCATATACCCAAGGACTTGGTGCCCAGTTCTGTGGTGGGAGATGAAATTGATAAGTGGTTTATTTGCTTAAGAAGTTGCACTGAGGGTACATGGGGATCCTAAAGAGCCCTGGGAAGGGGCTGTGGAAACCCATGCCAACACTTGGAAGAGACAAAGTCCTAACACTACAGGTTGGGGACCAGACAAAGTACAAGCCCATGAAAGCCACCTTGACTGACAAATCTGGACTGACCCATGAGAGGTATCACCAAACATTCAGGGATAGCAACAAACTCCCCAAACCAATCCTATAGTAAGGCATTGAATGGCTATGTGTGGGGCAGCAAAGTCAGTGATTATGTTGGGTTGTTCAGTTTAATCCTGAAAGAGGGCATGCTCAGTATTTGTTTTATAGAATTGTACCATCACCTAGTTGACAGTAAGCTAACTGACCCCAGGAAGCTTGCTGAGGAGGTGGACCTCTGGGCTAGCACCAGAGTGTCCAAAAAGGTATCTGGGGGACACACCCACAAAGGTGGTCCGGGTTCCCAACAGAAGAAAGAAGGGAGAGAAAAAATTAAAAAGAAGGCGTTTTCTGAAGGCCCCCAAAATAATTCCCAAGGGAGTAGTGGTAACCAGTCCCAATCTGATCCGAAGAAGAAAGGGTTCTTTCATCACAAGACAGGGAGATTTGTACACCGATGTGCAGAGTGCTCCAAGTGTAGACACTCTAAGGGTGACTCCAAATGTCCCAAGAGTGCACAGCCCCCCACTGATGGGCAGATACCAGGACAACTTAGTGTAGCGCTTGGGGAGGAGATAGTTTCAGGTAGTTTTGGGGAACAGACAGAGATAACTCTAGTGTCCCTGTTGGATGCAGATATGGTGCCAAAAGCCACATGCCTGCCAATACTTCCAAGTATAGGCAGTGGGTCACCAGTAATGGGCAACTGGTGGAGGCTTTGTGTGACCCAGGTGCCAGCATGACAACTGTCAAGTGTCAGCTGGTGTCAGCAGAGCAGAACACATTCCACCAAGTCATAGTCATTGACAATCGTGAGAGCCATCTATTGGTGGCTCTGGTTTCCTTTGACTGGGGGGGTCTCTAATACTCTGAAAGTAGCTGCGAGCCCTGCCATGCCTGTAGATTGCCTGTTAGGCAATGACCTGCAGCACACTACCTGGAGGGAGGTAGAGTTCAGGTCTCACTTGGAGATGATGGGATTACCTGAGTGGGTCTGTATCACCACACAGTCCCTGGCTATATGGAAGGGGAGTTAAGGGCATCAGAAGCCTAGAACTACGGCCAAGAGAGCCATCAAGGAGAGGAGAACTGGGTGTTGGAAATGGGTCCCTGAAGTTCCCATGGTGAAGGTTGACGGGGTCCCTGAGGAAGAGGCCTCTGAGCCAACCGGAGAGGACATTGCCACCCTAGGTGACCTACCTGACCTTGCTGGCTAGCAAGTTGAGGGTGGGCCCACCAGGGAGTAATTCTGCAAAGCACAGAAAGAATGTCCCACTCTTGAGGGCTTGAGGCACTAGGCCTCAGCCCATGCCGCTGGTGAAGCCTCTGAGTATCACCTAATCTACCGGGAGAATGATCTCATATATAGCATGCCTAGGGCTCCAGGTACAGTGGCAGCACATGTGCTGGTGGTCCCCCAGAGTTTCCAAGCTCTCCTACTGGGTCTGGCTCACAAAATACCCCTGGCAGGACATTTAGGGCAAGAAAACATCTTTGCCAGGCTTTCTGTCCTCTTCTATTGGCCCGAATGAAGACCGCCTCAGATACATTCTGCAGGTCCTGTCCCACCTGCCAGGCCAGTGGGAAGTCAGGCAAAAAGCTGAAAGTTCTCATGATCCCACTAGCTGTTACTGGCACCCCCTTTTGAAAGACTGGGCATTGACGTCATTGGTCCATTGGACCCCAAGGCAGCCTGAGGCAACAGGTTAATCCTGGTCTTTATAGACCATGCCACACTCTACCCAGAGGCAATCCCTCTGAGGACAGTGACTGCACCTGTGGTGATGGGGATCTTTACCCTTGTGGGGTTCCCCAAAGAGATAGTGTCTGACAGAGGCACTAACTTCATATCTGCAAACATGAGGCCCATGTGGGATGTGTGGGGTAACTTATAAATTCACCACACCGTATCACCCTCAATCCAGTGGTCTAGTTGAATGGTTCAACACAACCTTGAAGGGCGTGAATGCAGGCCTACCTGACGCCATGAGGTGTAAGTCAGACATCCTCTTGCTCTGCCTTCTCTTTGCCTACAGGGAGGTGCCATAGAAAGGAATAGGGTTCAGTCCCTTCAAACTCCTCTATAGCTACTCTTTCAGGGGACCTCTAAGTATTGTCAAGGAGGGGTGGGAGAAAGTTCCTAGGAAACCCCTTCAGAATGTTGTCAGCTACATGTTGGCCATTCAGAACCAGATGCACCGCTTCTGAAAAACGACCAAGACCAACCTTGAGCCCAGTCAAGAGGTAATGAAATGCTGGTATGACCATAATGCCACTCTGGTGCAGTTTCAACCTGGAGACAAAGTATGGGTCATGGAGCCAGTAGAGTCTGGAGCTCTCCAGGACCGCTGGACTGGACCATACGAGATCAAGGAGCATAAGGGGGAGGCCACTTAGTGGTACCCCAGAACCCTAGGAGCCCCTTAAGGGTGCTCCATATCAACAGACTAAAGCCTCACTTTGAGAGGTCCAAAGTGAGCATGCTCCTTGTGATGGATGAGGGTGTGAAGGAGGAGAGGAAGCCTACCTGTGTCCTCCTCTCTGCACAGGATCATGATGGGTCAGTGGAGGGTGTCAACCTCTCTGCTACCCTGACCCTAGAGCAGCAAGGTGGCAGGTACCAATTGCTGGGAGCGTTTACCTCACTCTCCTTCCTCCCCCTGGACTCACACTACTGTGCATCCACGATATTGACACAGGAGACAGTCACCCTGTAAAGAACAACATTTAAGGGTTGTCCGAGAGAGTGAGAGCCAGCTTCCAGGAGGACGTCTCCAAGATGTTAGCATTAGGGGTGATTGAGCTCTCTAGCTGTCCCTCGTTTAACCCCATGGTGTTGGTACCAAAAGCTGCCCCACTGGGCATCAAACCAGAACTTCGGTCCTGCGTGGACTACAAAGGACTCAATTCTGCCACCAAGACTGATGCACACCCCATCCCCAGAGATGATGAGCTTATTGAGAGACTCAGTGTTGCCAAATTTCTCAGTACTTTTGATTAAACAACAGGGTACTGGCGGATTGCCTTGACTGAGGGAGCAAAAGAAAGGTCAACATTCTCAACCGCTGAGAGACATTACCAATTCCGGGTGATAGCCTCTGGCATGAATAATGCCCCTGCTACCTTCTAACTGTTGGTTAACAGGGTCCTGGTTGGCAAGGAGGCTTTCTGTGCCAGCTACTTAGAAGACAGCCTGCCTCCAATCCACAACTGATTGTACTGGTTGAGAGCTCACCTTCTGTATTCCATCCAGACAGCCATAAACACAGGACACTCGGCTGCATCTGCATTCGTCTGCATACAGATGGGTTTCCCTGGGCAGGAAGTATGGAGAAGCTCTCTTTTGCTCTTCAAAGGTGAGTGGCCTGCCCTCACTCAATGGACTGATAAGCCACCACAGTGCTCCTGGCAGGCAGGGCTAGGTTGAAAGGGGAACTTGTGAACTTCAAAACCACTCCTGAAGATTCCTCCACTTTAAAACTAGGTCTGTGATCCCACCAAATCCTTCACTTCTAGACCTACAAATAGTCTGTCAGAAGGACTGCCTGGGTACTCAAAGCACTCATCGGGACTGCTTTGCTGGAAGGACTGCTGGCCTGCTTGTTGCTCTGCTGCCTGCTGACCCCTGACTCTGCTGGAAGGACTCTGCTTTCCTCCTCAAGTACTGTCCAAGGGCTTGGATCGAGCTTGCCCAACTCTTCGAAAGTCTCCGGGCTATCAAACGCTTTGTCAAAGAAGATAAATTGTTGTAACACCTGCAAAATTCGATACAATGCCTGCCGGATTGATGTAGCGCGTACCTAGCGGCTGAAAAATCACTGCATCGCCTGCCTGATTGATGCAGCTCCTGTTGCCTGTGCTCACTGCGTTCTGGGTTTTCCGCGCATCATTCCTGGGCATCAAAATAGCCCCGCATCATAGTAAGGAACCACACTGCAGTCTTGGAAACCGACACATCGTCTTGCAGTGTGGAAAGAAAAGACACATTGCCTTTGCTGTGCCAGAAAGATCGATGCATCTCATTACATTTTGATGCATCTCCTACGGCCCATTATTTTTGACGCATCCCAAATACTGTGTGGAAAAAACTGATGCAACCACTGATTCTTAAGTATTGAGACACATTTAAACCTTTAAAGAGTGATATCTTGACTTGTGCAAATTGGATCTTTGTTGTTTTTCTTATTTTATTCAGATAAATATTAGTTATTTTCCTAAGCTGGTGTGGAGTACTTTTTCCGTGTTTTCAGTGTGCTACTTTGAGTTACTGCACAAATACTTCACTCATTGCCTTCTAAGTTAAGCCTGCCTGCTCTGTGCCAAGCTACCGGAGGGTGAGCACAGGATAATTTAGGTTGTGTTGTGACCTCCCCTGACTAGGATTGTGGTCCCTTCTTGGACAGGTTACATACCTCTGCTAACTAGAGGCCTAATTTCTAGCAGTGGTGTACACTGTACAAAGACAGGAGAACACCTAACAGTGAATATTTGACAGTATAATTGAATAAGTTACACGGTAGTGGTGAAAAAGGCGACTCAATGAAAATTTTATCAACAAGAGTAGTGAGGCAGAATTAAACAATCAATCAGTATTTGTATAGTATGGCACTTTCACCCCTAGGGGCATCTGGCGCTGTGGGTGCGACATCTACATCGAAGAGTCATGTCTTGAGTTTCATCCTGAAATCCACCAGGAAAGGTGCTGCTCAAAGATGAAGGGGTAGGTCATTCCAGGTCTTGGTGAGGTGAGGAGAAGGAGTGACACCCGCTGCAGGTGCAATGGATGCAAGGGGTGTGTGCATGGCCAGTGAGGTGGAACACAGGTGTCTTGCGGGTAGGTGGAAGTTCAGTTAATGATTGATGTAGGTAGTCTCTGATCATGCAGAGCTTTGTAGGCGTGTATGAGCATCTTGAACTGGGATCTCTCTGTATGAGGTGGTTTCTGAGGGGGGTGATATGGGTTCTTTGGGGAGGTCCAGGGTCAGACTTGCTGCAGTGTTCTGCATGGGCTGGTGTCTTTTGAGAAGCTAGGTGGAGATGCTGGCATAGAGAGCGTTGTCATAGTTGAGGTGCTGGTGACAAGGGCCTGGGTGATCCTCTTTCTGGAGTTAACTTGGACTTATCTGAAGATTCAGCGGAGTGTGTGAAGGGTGTGGAAGAAGGAGATGGCAACTACATTGATTTGTCATTTCATGGTCAGTTCACTGGGGAGGTTGATTCCTAGGTCACATGCATGGTCTGTGGGTATTTGTCTGAGTTCTGTTGGCCTCCAGCTGTGGTCCCAAACGGAGGTGTTCTTCCCAAAAATCATAACTTCTGTCTTGTCGGAGTTGGGTTTAAGGCAGTTGTCTCTCAAGCAGTTGGCTATGTTGGTCATGGCATTGATGGTGGAGGAGCCTTCATTAGTTGAGTATTATCTGCGTCAGAAATATGTTGAGGCCGTGGATCAGATTATGTCTGCAAAGGGGTCATACAGGTGTTGAACAAGGTATGGCTGAGGGATGATCCTTGGGGTATGCCGCATAAGATGTCCCTGGGTTCAGAGGTGAAGGGAGGCAGGTGGTTACTCTGTATGCATCATGTGAGGAAGAAATCAGTCCACTTGAGGGTGTTCTGCTGAATGCCAGTGTTGTAGAGTCTGCTAATGAGTGTGTGATGGTAAATGGTGTCAAAAGCAGCAGAGAGGTCAAGGAGGATCAGGGCCACTGTCTCCATGTGGTCTAGGAGGGTTCTGATGTTGTCAGTGGCAGATCAGGGCAGCCTCTGTGTTGTGGCTGGCATGGAATCCTGACTGGAAAGCATCAAGTAGGTGATTTTGTTACTCAGTGAGCTATTTGTTGATGGCCTTCTCGAGTAGTTTGGCTGGGTAGGGGAGCAGTGAGAACGGGCAATAATTTTTTATTTTGCTGGTGGCAGCAGAGGGTTTCTTTAGGATTGGTCTGACCTCTGTGTGTTTCCAGCTTCCGGGAAAGCTTCTGTGGTGATGGAGGTGTTGAAGATGCTGGTGAGTTCTGTGCTGATAGGGTCAGTTCCGAGGTTGAAAAGACAGTGGGGACAGGGTTTCGTGGGTGACCCGGAGTGAATTGATGATATGATAATTTTATCACAGCTTCCAAAAGTATTGGGTTCCTCTGGCTTCAGGTAAGACTATTTTATGACTTACCTGATTGTTCAACATTAGGCCCACTGCTTGTCAGGGGCGGATTCTCCACCATGGGGGAGCATCACCTCCCCCTCCCTCCAGCAGCAGGAGCTGCAAATCCTTTAAAAATAAAACAATGATAAACTGTTTCTTATCATTTTTATTTTTTAATGGGCTGGGCCATGGATGTGTTGAGCAGTGAGCGAAGTGCACAGAGCATCCCCCTCACTGCGCATGTATGTATGGCCAGCCGTCTCGGGCCGGCCAAACACACATGCACACAAGGGCTCTCTCAAACCTGGCACTGCGTTGCCGGGTTGGAGAGAGCAAGCCCAGGCTCCCAGTCTGCATTGAAACACCCAGCCAGGGTGCTCCAGACAATCCTAACACTTCTTTAAGCAGCGTCATGATTGGCTGCAGGGCAGGCTGGGAGCCTGGAGTGCAGCAGAGAGCGTCTGCGAGGTTCAGGTATTTTTTATTTATTTTTTATTTATTATTATTTCTTTTTTTTTTTTATTTCCGCCACCACCTCGCTACTGTTCCTGAATTATTCATGAACTGCGCATCAGCAATCAGTCCGGTTGCTTGTGGAACTATTTCTTTTATCCTTATTTTCCAATTCCTAGGTAAAGAGTAAGGAATGATTGTATTTCTGACTAGAGTGTCTTCAAAGCTGTTCAGCAATACCTCTGTTGTGCGTCGGCAGGGCCGGCTTTAGCACTGCTGGTGCCCGGTGCGACAATCTTTTTTTGATGCCCCCCAATGACCTTCTTCTCTATGGATTCTCTCACTACCACCCTACAACCGTGTCCCTCATCTCTCCATAACACCTCTCTCACATGCACTTCTTTTGTTTCGTAGCGCTACTAATGCCAGTGTAGAGAGTCAGGGCACTTTACATCACACACACATTATGAAGAGACGATGAGCCATACAAGTGTAAATCAGCCTATAGAAAATGTTACATAAGACAAAAAAGGTTTACAAGGTGAAGAAATCACATGCCTTTCATACTAGTAGGCAGTACATTTTTTAGAGTGTTTGTTCTGTAGAAGTTCAAACTCAGGATTTTAAATGTACTACAGTGGTTGTGGTTGGCTTTACTAATAAGAATGTATTTCTACCCAGCAAACTCTTTTTTTCTCAACATTAGGATTGTAGGAGGCTGGCCTGGCTTATAGTGGGTCCCTTGTGGTACTTACACCTTTTGCCAGGTCCAGTTATCCCTTGTTAGTAGATTAGTAGTGTTCTAGCAGCTTAGGCTGATAGAGATAGCTATAGCAGAGCAGTTTAGGCTGAACTAGGAGACATGCAAAGCTCCTACTATACCACTTATATCAATTAGCATTGTATCATATGAAAACACAATACTCAGAGTTACTAAAAATAAAGGTACTTTATTTTAGTGACAATATGACAAAAGTATCTTAGAGGATATACTCCCTTAGGAGGTAAGTAATATACACAAAATATACACACAAACCAAAATTAGGTAAGTAAAACACTTTGAAAAGTAGTGCAAACACTGTAGAACACAATAGAATGCAATAGGAGACAATGGGCCTAGGGGCTACACAAACCATATACTCCAAAAGTGGAATGCGAACCACGAATGAACCCCAGGCCTAGTGTAATGTGTAGAGGGTCGCTGGGAGTGTAAGAAAACATTAAGGGAGTCCAAGATACCCCACCCCAAGAGTAAAGTTACCCTACTACTCCAGAAAGACAGTAAAGTCGAGATAGGGGATTCTGCAAAGGCAACAACTGACTGCAAAGAACTGAAGACGGATTCCTGGACCTGAAGACCTGCAAAGGAAGGGGACCATGTCCAAGAGTCACGTAAGTGTCCGGGGGGCAGGAGCCCACTAAACCCCAGATGAAGGTGCAAAAGGGCTGCCTCCAGGTGGAAGAAGCCAAAGATTCTGCAACAGCGGAAGGTGCCAGGAACTTCTCCTTTGGTCAGAAGATGTCCCACGGCGTGCTGGAGGATGCAACGTTTTTTTCCAGCAGAAAGACCACAAACAAGCCTTGCTAGTTGCAAGAGTTGCGGTAGAAGGTTTTGGGTGCTGATAAGGCCCAGGAAGGATCAGGAGGTCGCCCCTTGGAGGAGGAGACAGGGAGGGTGCCCAGCAGTACAGAGAGCCCACGCAGAAGCAGGCAGCACCCGCAGAAGCACCTGAACAGGCGATCAGAAGTTCTGAGCACTGTGGTCATCCCAGCACAGCAAAAGAGGGTCCCACGAAGCCGGAGGTCAACTCAGCGAGTTGGGGAATGCAGGACGGAGTGCTGGGGACCTGGTCAGTGCTGTGCACAAAGGAAGTCTTGCAAAAGTGCACAGAAGAACTAGCAGCTGCAGTTCATGCAGTACTCAGGATTACTGTCTGGCGTGGGGAGGCAAGGACTTTCCTTCACCAAATTTGGACAGAAGGACCACTGGACTGGCTGGGTCATTTGGGGCAAAAAACAGCAAAGAATCTGCTGCCATTGTGTAAAAACAATGATGCAACGGCAGTTCGAGTTCTTTGTAAATATGCCCCCAAGTTTCTTGAGGTGGGACTTCGGCATGATGCCAGTAGTTACCTATATGGTAGGGGCATTTCTATCTTATGGCAAGGTATTCTTTTTATATGGGTTGACTGGGCACATGATAGCAATACCTGCCTCGTGCTGGAGGTCCTGCCTATGCATTCGCAATATCTGCGTGCTGTATCAATAACTGGGCATATGACCTCATCTCTCTGGTATGTAACAGCAACAGTTTTAGACAGTATTCAACTTCTTCACACAAATCTGCAGTATATTATGGAACATGACTGGTTCTGACTTTTAATGTAAATCCCTTTTAACTAAAAATACATTGCACCCACATTGTATTTCAGACCTCATTGTGACTACTGTTATTTCGACATACCTGTTTTATACAGTGGCTGTTACACAGGCATTTACTAGATAGTCGCAGTCACAGACAAATACTAGTACCCATATGCACCAGAATTGGAAATGCTGCAGTTAGTTTTGAGAAAAAAATAAAATAATCTGACAGTAAAAATGAACAGCCTTTAAAAGAGATAGGGATGATTTCGTATTCCCTTGCTAGTGGTTAAAGGACGCCTTTACATGAAAAAGTAAGAGTAAGAATCACAATGTTGGAGGGGGGTGAGCATCACAATTTTCCTGCACCTAAATAGAGTTAACCAATGTCAGTGCCAGAGATGTTACTAAGACAATAGAAATGTAAAACCGGTTCACTCTATTTTTAAACCAATATTTCCACATACTATTTTCGAATAAGACATGGCAGGTACATTAATGGATTCCAAACTGGATTATGCAGTTCCTTAATGATTGTACTCATTTAGGAAGTTAATCCATATTTCGTGTAGCTAAAGATCCCTAGACTGGTTTACGTGTCATCAGAAGAATAACATTCAAATTAGCATGTCTGGTGTTTATGTGCGTTCAGGGAAGATCCCTTGTCTATCTGCAGAAAAGAATTAGCAAGTATGCACCAGATAGTAATCTTACATCAAATAATTTTGGTCTCTTACACATTCCATTCTTTGTCGACTGGGCGGTTGCACTTTTCCTGGAATAGAGCCAAGCACATGGATCTTATTGGCTGCAGAAATCGGCGAATTAGACTATTTGCTGACTTTCAGGGAAAGTTTAAAACGTTTCTACTTAATAAATACACGTGTTCTGTAATGTTTCCACCTTGTTGACTTTCATTTTCGGGTGGCACCCCTTTTCAGATTTTCAGATTGTTTTTAGTAATTCATGAATTATGGCGCCTAAAGACAATTTAGTTTGTGGCACGTGCCCAAGAGATAAATAAATAAACGCATAGATTGTATGTCAGAATATATTTCTATTTTAATTGTATTTGTCAGATCGGGTAATCAACACTCAGTCGATAACACGCACACTTTTTCTAAAACAAATGAATATACATTACGAAGTACATTACAATCACAAAACTATTTACAAATTAATCCGTTTTATACTTCATTAGCTGGTGTGTACAATTTAAAAGCGCGTATGTAAAGATGCCGAATATCTCATAGGGACTAGCGCCACAATTACAAATTCTTAAAGAGTCCTGATGCCTCCTAATTCCCATTAAGAGGCGCAATGATTTAATCCATTTCGATCTTATTATTTAATATGCATTAAAGAAAACGACAAAATGAACCTTAGTCTCATCTGCCTGCTCGGAGACTAGGCACTGCTTGCTGGTTTCATAGTTTGCTAACGCTCGAGAACTCTGGAACCTAAAATAAAGAACTCTGGCATATCATCTACGTCAGTAATCTCATTTAACTATTAAGAAACCACTGGTCAGTCTACCCATGGTAGGTGAGGAGTGCTGTTTCTCTAAACCAGTCGCGCCTGACGATAGGGCAAAGTGGCGGGGCACTAAAACAAAAGTAAAAAAAATATATATATAAAAAAAAAAAAATACGTACCTTGACCGCTCTACCGCTCTCCATTGCACTGCAGGCACGGCCTCCCAGACTGCATTGCGTCTAAGCCTGACTCTGCTCAGAGCAGCATTACTATTGGCTAGAGCGCCCTGGCTAGGTGCTCTGAGGAAGAGTGTGCGAGCGCCCCACAAGATCCTAACTATTATCAATACTGAATAATGGATCTTGCGCTAGAGGTCGATGAATCGAAGCAACATAGGTTTGAGGGGATGTCACCAATGGGAAATGTGAAGGCCAACAAATCAACAACATTCAATATTAAAAGGCTTTAGACGATAACCACACCATTTTAGTAATAAGAAGTCATAGATTTATTTCCCTATATTAACAATGCTAAGGTCAAGAAAATAACTCTCAAACACAAATGATAAGCATATAAGATCAATAGCGGCTGATTAAAACGACGTATATATCTCAATTTGGTTAACACAATTAAACAAATTATCCCCATAAGAATCACACTTATCAATAATGCAAAAACTGGTAATAATGTTAGGGTATGCATTAGTTCAGCATCAAATGATTTCAAACCAGATCATGAGCATAATCAATAAATGATTAATTCCCTAATTAACCACAGATTGGCATTACATGTTGGGCTTCATGTGAAAAGAATTTAGTAACACAAATTTAGAAAACTCCTAACTTGATCGTGTCAAATAAAAATAAAACTATGAATGTACAGCAATTTAATCATTAGTTGCAGTTTGTAGGAGGCTGGCCTGGCTTGTAGTGGGTACCAGAGGTACTTACACATTGTGCCAGGTCTAGTTATCCCTTATTAGTGTAGAAGAGGTGTTTCTAGCAGCTTAGGCTGAAAGAAGGTAGCTATGGCAAAACAGCTTAGGCTGAACTAGGAGACATGTAAAGCTCCTACTATACCACTGGTGTCATATGCACAATATCATACGAAAACACGATACACAGAAGTACTAAAAATAAAGGTACTTTATTTTTATGACAATATGCCAAAAGTATCTCAGTGAGTACCCTCAGTATGAGGATAAGTTATATACACAAGATATATGTACACAAACCAAAATTAGGTAAGTATTAGCAAGAAAAGTAATGCAAACAGTGTAGAATTACAATAGATTGCAATAGGAGCACATAGGTATAGGGGCAACACAAACCATATACTCCAAAAGTGGAATGCGAACCACGAATGGACCCCAAACCTATGTGAGCTTGTAGAGGGTCGCTGGGACTGTAAGAAAACAGTGAGGGTTAGAAAAATAGCCCTCCCCAAGACCCTGAAAGGTAGGTGTAAAGTGCACCTACTACCCCCAGAGAGCACAGAAGTTGTGATAGGGGGATTCTGCAGGAAAAACAAACACCAGCAATGCAACAACAGTGGATTTCTGGATCTGAGTCCCTGTAACACAAGGGGACCAAGTCCTATAGTCGCGACTGTGTCGAGAGTGGGCAGGAGACCAGGAAATGCCAGCTGAGGGTGCAAGGAAGCTGCCATCTGTTGAAAGAAGCTTGAAGTTCTGCAAGAAAGAAGAGGACTAGGGACTTCCCCTTTGGAGGATGGATGTCCCACGTTGCGGTGAAGCTTGCAGAGGTGTTCCCATGCAGAAAGACTGCAAACAAGCCTTGCTAGCTGCAAGGGTCACAGTAGAGGTTTTTGGGTGCTGCTGTGGCCCAGGAGAGACCAGGATGTCCCCACTTGGAGGAGGAGACAGAGGGGGCGCCCAGCAACTCAGTGAGCCCTCACAGAAGCAGGCAGCACCTGCAGAAGTACCTGAACAGGCTCTTGGAAGGAAAGTGAACTGGAGTCCACCCGAAGTCCCAAAAGGGAATCCAACGACGCCAGAGGACAACTCAGAAGGTTGTGCACTGCAGGAAGGAGTGTCAAGGACCCAGGCTTGGCTGTGCACAAAGGAAATCCTGGAAAAGTGCACAGGAGCCAGAGCAGCTGCAAATCACGCGGTACCCAGCAATGCAGTCTAGTGTGGGGAGGCAAGGACTTACCTCCACTAAACTTGGACTGAAGAGTCACTGGATTGTGGGAGTCACTTGAACAGAGTTGCTGAGTTCCAGGGACCACACTCGTCGTGCTGAGAGGGGACCCAGAGGACCAGTGATGCTGTCTTTTGGTGCCTGCGGTTGCAGAGGGAAGATTCCATCAACCCACAGGAGATTTCTTCAGAGCTTCTGGTGCAGGGAGGAGGCAGGCTACCCCAGGGCATGCACCACCTAGAAACAGTCGAGAAAGCCGGCAGGATGAAGCGATACAAGGTTGCTAGTAGTCGTCTTGCTAATTTGTTGCGGTTTTGCAGGCGTCCTGAGCAGTCAGCGGTCAATCCTTTGGTAGAAGGTGAAGAGGGAGATGCAGAGGAACTCTGGTGAGCTCTTGCATTCGTTATCTAAAGAATTCCCCAAAGCAGAGACCCTAAAAAGCCAGAAAAGGAGGTTTGGCTACCAAGGAAGGAGGATTGGCTACCAAGAGAGGTAAGAGCCTATCAGAAGGAGCCTCTGACGTCACCTGCTGGCACTGGCCACTCAGAGCAGTCCAATGTGCCACAAACACCTCTGTTTCCAAGATGGAAGAGGTCTGGGGCACACTGGAGGAGCTCTGGGCACCTCCCCTGGGAGGTGTAGGTCAGGGGAGTGGTCACTCCCCTTTCCTTTGTCCAGTTTCGTGCCAGAGAAGGGCTGGGGGATCCCTAAACCGGGGTAGACTGGCTTATACAGAGATGGGCACCATCTGTGCCCATCAAAGCATTTCCAGAGGCTGGGGGAGGCTACTCCTCCCCAGCCCTGACACCTATTTCCAAAGTGAGAGAGTGTTACACCCTCTCTCAGAGGAAATCCTTTGTTCTGCCTTCCTGGGCCATGGCTGCCTGGACCCCAGGAGGGCAGAAACCTGTCTGAGGGGTTGGCAGCAGCAGCAGCTGCAGTGGAGACCCCAGAAAGGCAGTTTGGCAGTACCCAGGTCCTATGCTAGAGACCTGGGGGATCATGGAATTGTCCCCCCAATGCCAGAATGGCATTTGGGGGACAATTCCATGATCTTAGACATGTTACATGGCCTTGTTCGGAGTTACCATTGTGACACTATACATAGGTAGTGACCTATGTATAGTGCACGTGAGTAATGGTGTCCCCGCACTCACAAAGTCCGGGGAATTTGCCCTGAACGAAGTGGGGGCACCTTGGCTAGTGCCAGGGTGCCCACACACTAAGTAACTTTGCACCCAACCTTCACCAGGTGAAGGTTAGATATATAGGTGACTTATAAGTTACTTAAGTGCAGTGTTAAATGGCTGTGAAATAACATGGACGTTATTTCACGCAGGCTGCAATAGCAGGCCTGTGTAAGAATTGTCAGAGCTCCCTATGGGTGGCAAAAGAAATGCTGCAGCCCATAGGGATCTCCTGGAACCCCAATACCCTGGGTACCTCAGTACCATATACTAGGGAATTATATGGGTGTACCAGTATGCCAATGTGAATTGGTAAATTTAGTCACTAGCCTGTTAGTGACATTTGGAAAGCAGAGAGAGCATAATCACTGAGGTTCTGGTTAGCAGAGCCTCAGTGAGACAGTTAGGCATCACACAGGGTCACAGTGACACATAGACTAAAACAACATATATTCAGTGAAATATGGGGGTAACATGCCAGGCAAGATGGTACTTTCCTACACAGTTGGTACCTGAAAAGCAAGAGAGACACAATTCACATTTAATATCATACATTACCACATAAGTAGTAACAGCAAATGATCAGCTTCCAGTTGAGGACATCATCAGCTATCTCATCAGAAGTTTGGGCCTAACGACAGCTAATCTCGAAACTCGTCTGCTCTCGAAGAGCAATCAACTCCTACTCTTCCCATACGCACTCTCTCTAACTCCCACTAATTAGTCTAAACAGCTTGTTATACTAAAATCTAATCAACTCCTGATTGGTCAGTCTATGGGGTGGTTTCATTTCAGCCAATTGACAACTAAGTGGATGACCTAAACTTGAAAAATCTACGCTAACTATAACATTTTCTTTTGATGGATACACACTCCTTCCGTCTCATCTGGAACTGCATTGTCTCATCCGCCTCTTACGTATCTTGTTCTCAGGAAGAAACTTTCTCTGATACTTTTACTTCCATCCTCGAGGAAAGACCAGATATTAGTATAATTCTCAAACAATAGGACATTTCAACTTATACAATGCTTGGTTAATATATGACCTTGTAAGTCATGACACCGCAACCCATTAGGGGTAGCTGTTGATACATCTACACAAATTTGAAAACACTTATTATGAAATCTTTGTATCATGGAAAACAACTGTAGCATCTCAATATAATTTTGCGCAGCCAAGAACAGTAAAACAGACATTTTAAAAAGTTTCTTGTTTTATAAGTTAGTTCATCACACATAATTAATATGAAAACCATTAATACACATATTAGAAAATTCACACTTTCACAATCCCTCCTCTGATGACTATTCATGTCATCACATTACTCTTTTATAAATGTATATATTATCGTCAAATTCAAAACTTTAATTCATTTTTGAATTATTTATTTTTCTCTTCTTATTTTCTTTGTAAAATGTATTCACTTCTTTTTCAAAATGTTGTTTATTACTATTTATTTTTCTCTTCTTAATACATTTTATTATTCTAAAGGATCCCCAAATTCCAATTAAACAAAACACAGTTACTGACACCCATTTTTCAATTTTCAAAATAACATTTCTTCCCACATTGCTAAACCAATTTCCCACAGCTTCAATTCCTTTTCTAGGCTTTTCCCAAATTGTAGTTTCTTTTAGATCTTTCAAATCTTTATTATTAGTATTAGTCACATTAGTGATTAATTCTTTAACCTTTCTCGAATTATCAGGGATAAAAGAACAACAATGATTATAACCAATTAATTTACAAACTCTGCCCTCTTTCGCCAAAAGAATATCTAACGCAAGGCGATTCTATAGTGCCATAGCTCTCGTAGCAGCCAACTCTGTGTCCAGAAGAATGATAGCTCCTGAATATCTTGTCAACATGTTATCCACTATTGTGGACATCTTCTGAATCTTAATTGAGTTTAGGACCACTCCCACTGATGGAATTATAGCCCTAAATATGTCTCCCACAATGCCAGAAATTGATTCGCGCTTGTGTCTCATTTGTAATTTCATTGAATCAGGATTCTAACTAAAGTCTTCCAATTTATAGATTTTTGGAAAGACTACTCTCAGATAAAATGTCCCATACCACCCTCTAGGAAGACGGTAATATGCATTTCGTCCACCAATATAGTACATATCGGGTATCAGAAGATCCTGTCCATTCAACATAAAATCCCACTTACTCTTAAACATAAAAACATGTCTACATTCACTCTTTTCAACAAACATTCTATCATTCTTATTCCAAGGTCTTTGTATACAAAGTTTTCCTACATGCACGGCATCTATTGTTAGTTTACCCTGTTTAGTGATTTCAGCATAAGCGTAATCTACTCCAGGCTTTCTACTTCTAATTTTCTTATCCATTTTTGCCTTTATTTCTCTCCTCCGGTCTTCTTTATTATCTAAAAATTTATTTTTCACTGACGTTAGTAAACAAGCTAAATTATTACAGTGAGCAAAGGCAGTCCCAAAGGCTAAAGCTGTCTCAAACAAATCTCTCATAATTACTATGTTATTTTCTCTGGCTATTTTATTCAAATATCCTATGACAGGTTCAAAAGACAATACCATATCATAGTAGAATAAAAATATTTAATATATTCTTGATTATAGAGACGTAGTAGCAAAAGACAGCAGCTTATAGCGTAACTCACAGGTAAACTATGATACATAGTTCCTCCTACTGAAGCTGGAATCTGCGTACATACATAACAATCAGTTGCATCCATCACTTCTACATACTCATGCAATAAGCGATAGAAAACATTTCCCTTATGCAAACTTTACATCTATTCTCAATCTATCTTTGGTTAATGACTTATCAGCCAAGTCTAAGAAATCAATTTTTGCAGTCTGGTTTACTCCGTCAATCTCATAAACAGACGCTCCCACAATTAACAATAAACATATCAACACACTCATTATCGCTAATCCAATACTAAGCACTTTGCAACAACTAATCCTACTGTTTTGGTCGTGTGAATTACTCATTTTCTATGTTAGGAGTAAAAAAAAAAATTTTTAAACTAAAAATGTGAATTTCAAAATTTTTAAAAACCCCTCCTAATTTTTTTTTTTAATGAGCTCATTCTCTTCTGGACAGTTCCTTTGTCAAATCCAGTATAGGAGCTCATCTAAGTTCAGTTTTTCATTTGTCTTTTCCAGTAATTATCAATTTCTGTCTTTGCAGTGTAAGTTTAATACTCAGTTTTTCAATTTTTGTTTAACCCAATCTTTCTTTTGTGAATCTTCATGTCCCGAAATCTGAATTTTCCAAGTCTCTGTCAAAACAATAACTCAAAAACTCGTCTTGCCAGTCACTTAAATTTAAGTATGCCCATTTAGGTCCAGCATATCTCCTGCTTGCAAATCCTTTCCTTTTTGGTTGACTTCCACTTTCACTATCTTCTCCACTAGTTTGATCTTCACCAGGCAATTCTCTTTCCTCTGGTATTGATGGTATCACATCAATGTTTCCCTTTTCCACAGTTTTCTCTGGCTAGTTGTCTCCTTTCAATGTTCCTTTTGTCAATAGTCTTCTCAATATTGAGTCCTAATTTGCCTTTGGACCCTTCTCTTCAGACGTTCCCGGAATTGGTTCTGGAAGAGTATGATCCACTGGGGTGGGACTATTCTCAATTCCTTTCCCAACGGGGTCTGTCTCGTCTATGGTTTGGCTTGTCAAACCACCTGCTACTGAGGTCCCCCTCCTCTGAGCAGATCTTTCTTTTGTAGTTTCCTCTTTTTCGTTCTCCTTCGAGGACAGCCTCCTTGGATCTGAATCAGTCTCAGTTATTTCTTCCTGGACTGATTCTTCTACTCCTTTTACAGCTTGTTCAATCTCTTCATCATTTGGTTCTCTTTCATCTGTTATAGGAGTAGGTACATCTCTGTCATTCTCGCTATTTTGCTTACTCTTTTCCCCTTTGTTTCCAGTGTTCTCAACTGTTGGCAATTTCAACAGTTCCTCTTCTCTCTCTGTTGGATCATGCACTTTTCTTTTATGGCTCGCATGCACCCAGTTCGGCAAACCAGCACACTTTACTGCAGTTGTTGTAGTGAGCACAATTTGATATGGACCTTTCCATCATGGTTCAAGGCAAGACTTTCGTGTGTGCTTCTGTATAAGAACCCAGTCTCCTGCTCTCAGACTATGTCCTTGACCTTGTATTTGCTGGGCTGTTGCAACTTCCACCTGTTGAGAAAAAGACCGAACCACATCAGCCAGGCTTTTGCAGTAATCTAGCACCATATCATCTGTAATATTCATAAGTGCGATTGCAGGTATTGCTGGTAATCTCATTGCTCTCCCCATCAGTATCTCATGTGGAGATAACCCAGTCTTTTTGTCAGGTGTACTTCTCTTTGACATCAGTACTAAAGGTAGAGCATGTAGCCATTTCAGATTTGTTGATGCACGGACTTTTGCCAATCGTATTTTCAGCGTTCCATTCATTTAGTCTACTAGACCTGAAGCTTCTGCGCAGTAACTACAATGCAATCTTTGCTTAATCTTTAATGCTGAAAAAAGCAATTTTATCACCTCATTATTGAAATGTTTACATCTATCTGATTCAATTGAGACCAGAAAACCAAAACATGGAACTCTCTCTCTGACCAAATTTGCCCCAAATTATGCACAATTCCAAATCCATACTGCCTATCAGTGTAGATTGTAACTTTCATTTGTTCTGATAATTGGCATGCTCTAGTAAGAGCCACCAACTCCCAAACTTGTGCGGATATTGTAGGAAAGTACCATCTTCCTTGGCATGTTATCCCCATTTTTACCTGTATGTCAGTATGTTTTGCCTGTCTCACTGGGATCCTGCTGGTCAGGACCCCAGTGCTCATAGTTTATGGCCTAATGTGTGTGTCTGTATACTGCTTGACTGTGCTACTGAGGCTCTGCTAACAAGAACCTCTGTGCTTATGCTCTCTCTGCCTTTAAATTTGTCACAATAGGTTAGTGACTTCATTTACCAATTTCAATTGGCACACTGGACCCCCCTTATAAGTTCCTAGTATACGGTACCTAGGTACCCAGGGCATTGGGGCTCCTGGAGATCCTTATTGGCTGCAGCATTTCTTTTGCCACCTATAAGGAGCTCAGACAAACCCTTCCACAGGCTTGCCATTGCAGCCTGTGTGAAATAGTGCACACACTATTTCATAGCCATTTTCACTGCACTTAAGTAACTTATAAGTCACCTATATGTCTAACCTTCACTTGCTGAAGGTTAGGTGCAACGTTACTAAGCGTGAGGGCACCCTTGCACTAGCAAAGGTGCTCCCACACAGTTCAGCGCCGTTACCCAGGACTTTGTGAGTGCAGGGATGCCATTACACGTGTGCACTACATGTAGGTCAATACCTATATGTGGCTTCACAGTGATAACTCCAAATATGTCCATGTAACATGTCTAAGATCATGGAATTGTCCTCCCATTCCAAACCTGGTATTGGGGGGGCAATTCAATGCATCCTGGGGGCTCCAACATGGACCCCCAGTACTGCAAAACCAGCTCTCTGAGGCTTGCACTGCAGCTACAGCTGCTGCCACCTCACAGACAGGGTTCTGCCCTCCTGGGGTCTGAGCAGCTCAGACCCAGGACTGAGGGGTGGTGCCCAGAGCTCCTCCAGTGTGTCCCAGACTTCAGCCATCTTGCTTTGCAAGGTGTGGGGGCAGTATGGAGGGCTCAGAGTGACCAGTGCCAGCAGGTGACGTCAGAGACCCCTCCTGATAGGTTCTTACCAGATAAGGTAGCCAATCCCTGTCTCAGGGCTATTTAGGGTCTCTCCTGTGGGTTCTCTTCAGATTCTGCTTGCAAGTTTCCTTCAAGAATCCTCTGCAACTACTACTTCATCCTCTGTCCTTGGATCAACCGCAACCTGCTCCAGGAACTGCTGTAACAGCAACAAAGTATTCACAAGGGATACTTTTCCTCTGCATCTTTAGCTCCAGCCAGCAACTGCAACAGTTTCCATGGTGTGCACTCTCTGAGGACTCCCTGTCTTCATCCTGCACCAGAAGGACTGAAGAAATCTCCCGTGGGGTGACACAGTCACTCCCCCGCTCACGCAGGCACCTTCCAAGACGATGACTGGTAGCCTTGGACTCCTCTCACAGCGACGAGCATGCTCCTGAGGACACAGAGGGTGGACCCCATCAACACAGACTGTCCTGAGGTCCTCTGATGCAATCTGGAGGAGGTAAGACCTTGCCTTTCCTAAGAGCAACGGTACCCCTGTGTACTGTGTCTTCTTCACCTCCTGAGGCCTCTGTGCACTATTTGCAAAATTCCTTCATGCACAGCCTGACCCAGGTCCCCAGCACTCCATCCTGAGATGGTCAACTCGCTGAGTTGTTCTCCGGCGGTGTGGGACCTTCTTTTGTTGTGCTGAACCAACCACATTTTGAACCTCCTTTCTCCCCATGTCCTGGGACTCCCATGGTGCTGCCTGATATCCTGAGGGCTCTCTAAAGTGCTGAATGTCCCCTCTTTCTTCCTCAGACAGTGTTGAGGCCCCCAGGTCCCTCCTGGGTCCAGCCAGCGTCATTTTGATGCAAAACGCACTTTTGTCGTAACCAAGGCT
This sequence comes from Pleurodeles waltl, assembly GCF_031143425.1. Classification (NCBI taxonomy): domain Eukaryota; kingdom Metazoa; phylum Chordata; class Amphibia; order Caudata; family Salamandridae; genus Pleurodeles; species Pleurodeles waltl. The sequence goes on along the minus strand of NC_090439.1, from coordinate 186,616,054 downwards.
TGACGGCGACTTCCAACACAAAATGACATCTGCATCCAATTCCACATCCTGGGACATCTTCTGCATCATGCAGGAACCCGCTGGCATCTTCTTAGGGTGCATTACTGCAGTCTACATCCAACTGCGGACCCTTCTTTTGCACCCTCTTCCGGGTTGCAGGGGCTTCTGCCCTTCCTGGAACTTCTTTCGACTTATGGACTTGGTCCCCTTCTTTTGCAGGTCTTCAGGTCCAGGAATCCAGTAGTTGTTGTTTGCAGACTCAGTTGGTTACTACAATATCCCAATCACGAAGTGTAGTGTGTCCTAAGGAAACTTGCAGAACTTTACTCCTGCTTTTCAGGGATCTGGGGTGGGGTAATTTACTTACCTTTACTGTATTCTTACTCTCCCAGCGATTCTGCACACACTACACTTTTCTAGGGGGAAATTTGTGATTCGCATTCCACTTTCTTAGTATATGGTTTGTGTTGCCCCAGATCTATTTTCTCCATTTGCATTCTATAGGATTTCCTACTGTTTGTATTGTTCTATGACTATTTACTTATCTAATTTTGGTGTCTAGTGTATAAATTGTGTATAATACTTACCTCCAGAAGGAGTATTGCCTCTAAGATATTTTTGGTACTGTGTCACCCAAATAAACTTCCTTTATTTTTGGTAACACTGTGTATTGTCTATACTTGTGTATAAGTACTGTGTATCTATAAGTGGTATTGCATGAGCTTCACATGTCTCCTAGTTCAGCCTAAGCTGCTCTCCTATAGCCACCTCTATCAGCCTAAGCTGCTAGAATACTACTACTTCCCTTATAAGAGAAAACTACACCTGGTAGAAGGTGTAAGTACCTAAGGTGCCCACTACAACCCAGGCCAGCCTCCTACATTGGTGGTGCAGTGGTGGGATAAGTACTTGCAATTGCTTTACCACTTTCTTACATGTGCTTTTCACAAGTAAAGTTTTCTCCGATACTTAGAGCATATATAATATATACCTAGAAGTAATTTTCTAAATTTCTGAAAAGTTCTGTTTAAGTTTGCAAAAGTTTTTAAAAAGTCTTGAAAAGTTTTCTTCTTGTCTCTAAAACGTTAGCTGTGTTATTCTACTAACTGTTTACTCACTTTCCCAAACTTTTGTTTTCACTTTCAATTTGTCTTCTGTAGAAGCTACCCCTAGAGTTGGGAAACCAACATATGAAAGTCTTAACTTAAAAAGTTTGAGGGGTCTCTGTATTGAAAGAAGTTTGGGGATTGGGAAGAACACCAATAAGGAGTTCCTCTTAAATCTTCCCCTCCAAGATAACCAGGGACTCAGCACTGGTCCAGATCAGACAGGGGAAGAGGTAGAGGATGACTCCAACCAGGAAGGCTCAGAGGAACAAACTTTTAATCCTGGGGAGGGTCCTTCCACAGATCTATCTGTCAATAAGCCCCCTAGTATAACTGGTAGAGGGAAGGGTTCACACACAAGTATGGCTCCCTTCACCCCTCGAGGCCAGGTCACTAGAGTGGCCCCTGTTAGAGGTAGATCTACCTATGCACACTCTCATGTTACCTCTGTTTCAGAGGCATCCCACAATTCTAACCCTGAGGACCAGACCCTAGATAGGGAACTCAGAAAGGTGAGGTTAGAGGAGGCCAGGCTGAGGCTAATGCAGCAACAGTTGGCCTTAGACAGGGAATCCCTGGCTGTGGAGAAAGAGAGGCAGGGTTTGGGGTTAGTACCCCATAGTGGCAGCAGCAGTTTTAGAAACTCAAATGTTAGGGAACCTTCATTTGATTCTAGAAATCTGCACAAAGTTGTCACTTCTTACAAGGATGGTGATGACATCAACAAATGGTTTGCTGCACTTGAGAGGGCCTGTATAGTTCAGAGGGTCCCTCATGTACAGTAGGCTGCTATCCTTTGGTTATCCTTCTCTGGCAAGGGGAGAGACAGACTTATTGTCAGAGAGGATGATGCAGATAATTATCAAATTCTTAAAGGTGCACTCTTAGATAGTCTGGGCTTAACCACTGAACAGTACAGGCTTAAGTTCAGAGAGACCAGAAAGGAGTCATCACAGCACTGGACAGACTTTGCAGACTGTTCTGTGAAGGCCCTAGAAGGTCATTAAATGGAAGTAAGGAGACTGACTATGAAAGCCTACATAACTTGATTCTGAGAAAGCATATCTTGAATAATTGTATCTGACTTGTTGCATCAGTATCTTGTGAACTCAGATCTGACCTCTCCCCAAGAATTTGGAATAAAGGCAGACAAATGGGTCAGAACAAGTGTGAAAAGAAAAGTTCATACAGGGGGTGACAAGGATGGCAAGAAGAAGGATGGTAAGTCACATGACAAGGGTGGGGACAATGATAAAAAATAATCAGAGTTTTCATCAAGCCCACAAAAATCTTCTGGGGGTGGCGGGTCCAAATCCTCTTAGCACAAAGATAAGAAACCTTGGTACTATATGTGTAAAGCCAAAGACCATTGGACAACTGATGCTCATTGTCCAAAAAGAAATACCAAACCTCCCACCACCACAACCCCAACTGCAACCACTAGTGCCCTTAGTAATAGCAGTGGTTGTGGTAAAAGCACTACTAATAGCCAATCAAAGGGTGTAGCTGGGCTCACCATTGGTAATGTAGTTGGGGTTGGTCTAGTTAGGGAGATCACTGAGGGTGTTTTAGTCTCTGATGGTGACATTGACCTAACCAGTTTAGTTACTTGTCCCCTTAATATGGATAAGTACAAGCAGCTACCTCTGATTAACGGTGCTCAGGTTGTGGCCTACAGGGACACAGGTGCCAGTGTCACCATGGTGATGGAAAAACTGGTTGCCCCCTGAGCAGCGCCTACTTGGTCCCAGTACCAAGTGACAGGCGACAATAGCAACACTGTGAGCCACCCCATGGCTGTTGTGAATCTCAACTGGGGGAGAGTTACTGGTCCAAAGAAATTTGTGGTAGACTCTGATATACCTGTAGAATGTCTGCTAGGCAATGATTTGGAGACTTCAGCTTCAGCTGAAGTGGAGTTGGAGGCCCATGCAGCAATTTTGGGCATTCCTGAGCATATCTTTGCTCTTACCAGGGCTCAGGCCAATAAGCTAAGAGGATAGGGAAACTTAGAACCTGGAATAATGGACCAAGTGCTCCCAAAAACTGGGGGTAAGAAGGGCAAACCCTTGTCCACTATCCCTCCCTCCACAGATGATTCCCCTTTTGAGGAAGAGGAATTCTCTCTGTGTGCAGAATCTACACCAAAGGAGCTGGAGGCTGATTCAGCTGAGCTTTTGGGTGCAGCAGAGCTTGCCAGGGAAGAGCTGAGTGTAGCACAGCAAACGTGTCCCACATTGGAGGGCCTCAGACAGCAAGCTGTCAAGAAGCAAAATGGTGATGTCACTGACACACACAGAGTTTATTGGAAGAATAATCTCCTTTATACTGAAGCAAGGGACCATAAACCTGGTGCCACCAGGAAACTGGTCATCCCCCTTCAGTACAGGGTATTCCTCCTAACTCTGGCTCATAACATCCCTTTAGCTGGGCAGTTAGGCCAGAGTAAAACATGGGTCAGGCTTGTTCCACATTTTCACTGACCCCACATGTCAGAAGACACAAAGGAGTTTTATCGCTCTTGTGTCACCTGCTTAAGCCAGTGGCAAGACTGGTGGCACCCCAAAGGTTCCCTTGATCCCACTGCCAGCGGTTGGAGTGCCCTTTGAAAGGGTAGGGCTTGTTATTGTTGGTCCCCTTGACCCTCCAACAGCTTCTGGCAATAGATTTATTCTTGTGGTGGTGGACCATGCCACAAGATAGCCAAAAGCTATCCCCTTAAGGACCACTACAGCTCCTGCAGTGGCAAAGGCACTCCTGGGTATCTTTTCCAGGGTGGGCTTCCCTAAGGAAGTGGTATCAGACAGAGGTAGTAACTTCATGTTTGCATACCTAAAAGCAATGTGGAAGGAGTGTGGTGTTACCTACAAGTTCACCACCCCTTATCAACAAACTAATGGACTGGTTGAGAGGTTTAATAAAACTCTCAAAGGTATGATTATGGGACTCTCTGAAAAACTCAGAAGGAGATGGTATGTCCTATTACCATGCCTCCTTTTTGCCTATAGGGAGGTCCTGCAAAAAGTATTTAGTCACCCTGTTAGGGGTCCCCTTGCTCTTGTTAAGGAGGGTTAGGAACAACATTTAAAAGCTCCAAAACAAGACATTGTGGACTATGTACTTGGCCTGAGAAGTAGAGTGGCTGAGTACATGAAAAAGGCCAGCAAAAACCTTGAGGCCAGCCAAGAGCTCCAAAAGCAATATTTTGACCAGAAGGCTGTCCTGACAGAGTACCACCCAGGACAGAAGGTGTGGGTATTGAAGCCTGTGACCCAAGAACACTCAAGGACAAATGGAGTGGACCCCATCTAATTTTAGAAAAGAAAGGTGAGGTCACCTACCTGGTAGACCTGGGCACTGCCAGAAGTCCCCTTAGGGTGCTTCATGGCAATCGCCTAAAGCCTTACTATGACAGGGCTGACTTAACCCTGCTCATGGCTACTGATATGGGACAGGAAGAAGAGACTGACCCTCTCCCTGATCTCTTCTTCAACATTTAAACTGATGGCTTAGTGGAGGGAGTGGTTCTGGCAGAGTACCTCACTGCTGAGCAAAAGTAAGACTGTAAAATTCTCCTTGATCGGTTTTCTGAACTCTTCTCACTCACACCTAGGACAACTACTTGGTGTGAATATACAATTGACACTAGAGACAGTTTACCTGTCAAAAGTCAAATTTACAGGCAACCTAACCATGTCAGAGATTGCATAAAATCTGAAGTTCAGAAAATGTTAGACCTTGGAGTTATTGAGCCTTTTGATAGCATCTGGGCCAGCCCAGTGGTCCTAGTTCCCAAACCACAAAGCAAAGAAGGAAAGAAAGAAATGCAGTTTTGTGTGGACTATAGTGGTCTCAATACAGTAACCAAAACAGATGCTCGCCCTATACCCAGGACAGATAAGCTAATAGATACACTGATATCTGCCAAGTATCTAAGCACTTCTGACTTGACTGCAGGGTATTGGTGTAGTAAAGTACCATCTTGCCTGGCATGTTACCCCTATTTTTACTTGTATGTATGTTTGTTTTTGCCTGTGTCACTGGGATCCTGCTAGCCAGGACCCAAGTGCTCATAAAGTATGCCCTGTATGTGTTCCCTGTGTGGTGCTTAACTGTATCACTGAGGCTCTGCTAACCAGAACCTCAGTGTTTATGCTCTTTCTGTTTTTAAAATTGTCACTGCAGGCTAGTGACTAATTTTACCAATTCTGATTGGCACACTGGAACACCCTTATAATTCCCTAGTATATGGTACCTAGGTACCCAGGGTATTGGAGTGCCAGGAGATCCCTATAGGCTGCAGCATTTCATTTGCCACCCATAGGGAGCTCAGACAATACTTACACAGGACTGCCACTGCAGCCTGAGTGAAATATCGTCCATGTTATTTCACAGCCATTTTACACTTCACTTAAGTAACTTATAAGTCACCTAAATGTCTAACCCTCACTTAGTGAAGGTTAGGTGTAAAGTTACTTAGTGTGAGGGCACCCTGGCACTAGCCAAGGTGCCCCCACATTGTTCAGGGCAATTTCCCCGGACTTTGTGAGTGCGGGGACACCATTACACGCGTGCACTACATATAGGTCAGTACCTATATGTAGAGTCACCATGGTAACTCCGAACATGGCCATGTAACATGTCTAGGATCATGGAATTGTCACCCAATCTGGTATTGGGGGGACAATTCCATGCATCCCCGGGGCTCCAGCATAGAGCCCGGGTACTGCCAAACTAACTCTCCGGGGTTTTCTCTGCAGCTACCGCTGCTGCCAACCCTCAGACAGGTTTCTGCCCCCCTTGGCCTGGGAAGCCCAGTCCCAGGAAGGCAGAAAAAAGGATTTTCTCTGAGAGAGGGTGTCACACCCTCTCCCTTTGGAAATAGGTGTGAAGGGCCTGAGAGGAGTAGCCTCTCCTGGCCTCTGGAAATGCTTTGATGGGGCACAGATGGTGCCCATCTCTGCATAAGCCAGTCTACACCGGTTCAGGGATCCCCCAGCCCTGCTGTGGCACCAAACTGGACAAAGGAAAGGGGAGTGACCACTCCCCTGACCAGTACCTCCCAGGGGAGGTGCCCAGAGCTCCTCCAGTGTGTTTCAGACCTCTGCCATCTTGGATTCAGAGGGGTTGGGGCACAATGGACTGCTCTGAGTGGCCAGTGCCAGCAAGTGACGTCAGAGACCCCTCCTGATAGGTGCTTACCTCTTTCAGTAGCCAAGCCTCCTTTCTTAGTAGCCAAACCTCCGTTTCTGGCTATTTAGGGTCTCTCCTCTGGGCTATTCCTCGTATAACGAATGCAAGAGCTCACCAGAGTTCCTCTGCACTTCCCTCTTAGACTTCTGCCAAGGATCGACCGCTGACTGCTCCAGGACGCCTGCAAAAACGCAACAAAGTAGCAAGAAGACTACCAGCAACATTGTAGTGCCTCATCCTGCCGGCTTCCTCAACTGTTTCCTGGTGGTGCATGCTCTGACGGCTGTCTGTCTTCACCCTGCACTGGAAGCCATGAAGAAATCTCCCGTGGGTCGACAGAATCTTCCCCCTGTTAACGCAGGCACCAAATTTCTGCATCACCGGTCCTCCGGGTCCCCTCTCATCTTGACGAGCGTGGTCCCTGGAACACAGGAGCTGGATCCAAGTGACCCCGACAGTCCAGTGGTCCTTGTGTCCAAATTTGGTGGAGGTAAGTCGTTGCCTCCCCATGCCAGACAGTAATCCTGTGTACTACGTGATCTGCAGCTGCTAGGGCTTCTGTGCACTTTTGCAAGGATTCCTTTGTGCACAGCACAGCCCAGGTCCTGAGCACTCCCTCCTGCAGTGCTCAACTCGCTGAGTTGACCACCGGCTTCGTGGGAACTCTTTTGTTGTGTTGAGATGACTGCCATGCTCAGATTTCTTGAACGCCTGTTCAAGTGCTTCTGTGGGTGCTGCCTCTTTTTGCATGGGCTCTCTCTGTTGCTGAGTGTCCTCTCTGTCACCTCCTCCAACAGACGACCTCCTGGTCCTTCCTGGGCCCGGGCAGCACCCTTTATCTTCAACCGCGACTCTTGCAGCTAACAAGGCTTGTTTGCAGTCTTTCTGTGTGGAAATAGCTCTGCATCCTCCACCACGCTGTGGGACATCTTCTGACCAATGGAGAAGTTCCTGGCACCTTCCGTTGTTGCAGAATCTTTGGCTTCTTCCACCCAAAGGCAGCCCTTTTGCACCTTCATCCAGGGTTTAGTGGGCTCCTGCCCCCCCCTGGACACTTGCGTGACTCTTGGACTTGGTCCCCTTCCTTTATAGGTCCTCAGGTCCAGGAATCTGTCTTCAGTGCTTTGCAGTTAGTTGTTGCCTTTGCAGAATCCCCCATCTCGACTTTACTGTCTTTCTGGGGTAGTAAAGTAAATTTACTCCTACTTTTCAGGGTCTTGGGGTGAGGTATCTTGGACACCCTTAGTGTTTTCTTACACTCCCAGCGACCCTCTACACACTATACTAGGTATGGGTTCCATTCGCTGTTCGTATTCCACTTTTGGAGTATATGGTTTGTGTTGCCCCTAGGCCTATTGTGTCCTATTGCATCCTATTGTATTCTACAGTGTTTGCACTACTTTCCTAACTTACCTGATTTTGGTTTGTGCGTATATTTTGTGTATTTTAATTATCTCCTAAGGGAGTATATCCTCTGAGATACTTTTGGCATATTGTCACTAAAATAAAGTACCTTTATTTTTAGTAACTCTGAGTATTGTGTTTCTTATGATATAGTGCTATATGATATAGTGCTATATGATATTAGTGGTATTGTAGGAGGTTTGCATGTCTCCTAGTTCAGCCTAAGCTGCTCTGCTATAGCTACCTTTATCAGCCTAAGCTGCTAGAACACTTCTAATCTACTAATAAGGGATAACTGGACCTGGCACAAGGTGTAAGTACCACAAGGTACCCACTATAAGCCAGGCCAGCCTTCTACAATAGTTTAGTGACTTCAATTCCATTTCCATTTGGCACACTGGACCCCCCTTTATAAGTCTCAGGTAGATGATACCTAGGTACCCAGGGCATTGGGGGTTCCAGGAAATCCTTATGGGCTGCAGCATTTTTTTGCCACCCATAATGAGCTCAGGCACACCTTTCTTCAGGGCTGCTATTGCAGCCTGAGTGAAATAGTGCCCACACTATTTCACAGCCATTTTTCACTGCACTTAAGTAACTTATAAGTCATCTTTATGTCTAACCTTCATTTACTGAAGGCTAGCTGCAAAGTTACTAAGTGTAAAGGCACCCTTACAACCGCAAAAGTGCCCCCACGCTGTCCCGGGCCAATTCCACGGACTTCTTGAGTGCGGGGACACCATTACACTTGTGCACTACACGTGGGTCAATACCTATATGTAGCTTCACAATGGTAACTCCAAATATGGCCATGTGAGGTGTCTAAAATCATGGAATTGTCCCTCCAATCCAAATCTGGTATTGGGGGGCCAATCCCAGGCATCCTGGGGGCTGTGCCATGAACCCCCAGAACTGTCAAACCAGCTCTCTGAGGCTTGCAATGCAGCTACAGCTGCTGCCACCTCAAAGACAGGTTTCTGCCCTTCTGGGGTCTGAGCAGCTCAGTCCCAGGAAGGCAGAACAATGCATTTCCTTTGGGAGGAGAGTGTTACACCTTCTCCCTTTGGAAATTGGTGTTACAGGCTTGGGGGCGGTAGCCTCCCAGAGCCTCTGGAAATGCTTTGAATGGCACAGATGGAGCCCTCCTTGTATAATCCAGTCTACACCGGTTCAGGGACCCTTTGTCCCCTGCTCTGGTGTGAAACTGGACAAAGGAAAGTGGAGTGACCACTCCCATGTCCATCACCACCCCTGGGGTGGTGCCCAGAGTTCCTCCAGTGTGTCTCTGGTGTTAACCATCTTGTTTTACAAGGTGTGGGGACATTCTGGAGATCTCTGAGTGCCCAGTACCAGCAGGTGATGTCAGAGACCCCTCCTGATAGGCGCATACCTGGGTAGGTAGACAATCCCACTCTCAGGGCTATTTAGGGTCTCTCCTGTGGGTGTCTCTTCAGATCCAGCTTGCAAGACTCCTCCAGCAATCCTCTGCATTCTCTGCTTCAGCTTCACACCGTCAGATCAACCGCAGACTGCTCCAGGAACCTTTGTAACTGAAACTAAGTATCCAGGACGATTCCTGTGACCTGCAAGTTCAGCTCCAGCCAGCAATTGCAACAGTTTCCAATGTGTGCATGCTCTGATGACTCCCTGTCTTCACCCTGCACGGCACCTTCTACGACGACAACTGGTTCTCTGGGACTTCTTTTCTAGTGATGAGCATGCTCCCTGGAACACAGGTTGTGGATCAACACGACCCAGACTGTCCTAAGATCCAGCTGTCCACGTTTTGGTGGAGGCAAAAGCTTGCCTTCCCGGTTTGCGACAGTACCCCTGTGCACCTCATCGTGTCCAGCTCCTTGGGCTTCTGTGAACTTCTTCCAAGAATCCTTCATGCACAGTGTAGACCAGGTCCCTTGCACTCCATCCTGCGATGCACAACTCACTGAGTTGTTCTCTGGCGGAGTGGGACCTTCTTTTGTTGTGGTGCACCAACCACACTTTGCATCTTCTTTGTCCCCATGTCGTGGGACTCTCGTGGGTGCTGCTTGGTCATCTCACAGCTCTCTCCAGTGTTGGGAGCCCCCTTTTCCTCCTCTGTCCGAGTTTAGGCCCCCAGATTCCCCTGGGTCCATGCAGTGCCATTTGGACACAAACCGCGACCTTGTTTGAACCAAGGCTTGTTGGATGAATCTAGGGACGCAAACAGCCTGCATCCAATATTTCAATGTGGGACATCTCCTGCAGCATGCAGGAACCTGCAGCCATCTTCTTTGGTGCTCTTCTGCAGACTTCTTGTAACCGGAGAATCCTCTTTTGCACCATCTTCTAGGTTGGCAGAGGCTCCTGTCCTTACTGGAATCTTCTGCGACTTCTGGACTTGGTCCCATCTCTTCACAGGTCTTCAAGTACAGGAATACACTATTTGTTGCTTGCAGTCTTGCTTGGTTCTTGCAATAACTCTTATCACGACTTGTAGTGTGTCCTGAGGAAACTTGCAGTACTTTACTCCTACTTTCCGGGGCTCTGGGGTGGGGTATTTTACTTACTGTTGGTGTTCTCTTACACTCCTAGCACCCCTCTACACACTACACTTGCCTGGGGGGATTCTTGATTCGCATTCCACTTTCTTAGTATATGGTTTGTGTTGCCCCTAGGCCTATTGCATTCTATTGTATTTTTTACTGTTTGCACTATTCTATGACTATTTACTTACCTGATTTTGGTCTCTAGTGTTTATATTGTGCATTATACTTACCTCAAGAATGAGTATTGTCTCTAAGATATGTTTGGCCTTGTGTCACTAAAATGAATACCTTTATTTTTGGTAACACTGAGTATTGTCTTTTATTGTGTATAAGTACTGTGTAACTATAGTGGTACTTCAGGAGCTTTGCATGCCTCCTAGTTCAGCCTAAGCTGCTCTGCTACAGCTACCTCTAGACAGCCTAAGCTGCGAGAACTCTGCCTACATTTCACTAATAAGGGATAACTGGACCTGGTATAAGGTGTAAGTAACTTAGGTACCCACTACAAACCAGGCCAGACTCCTACAGACATGTTCTTGTACTGACACATACATACCCACATGTCTGAATAGTTTCTTTGACTGAATGTTGTACTTAAACATACTTAGTCATTTATTTACGATTAAACCCCATGTGGGCTAATTACATGCCTTCACATATGTCTAATATATTGTAGTCAAGCACACTGTTCCACATTATTGGAGCCTTTGTCCTGGCTGTCCTCATGATACTCTTCAAAGATCCGTCTGTTAGATTTCAATCTCCTTAGTATCCCCTTGTCTAGTGTTCTAGCTGTAGATTCAACTCCTCATTTTTTTTTAGACTTGTGGTGTTCAGTGTTTCCAATGAAATTTTATGAGATTCCAGTCTTCTTAGATTTTGGATTTTATCTCCTCTTTTATTTTTCTCTACACAGTAATTTACAAAAAATAGAGTAAATCTCTATCTCCATTTTGACGTTCATAATGCAATTAGTCTGAAACCCAAAAGTTCCTCATTTTGTCATTAAAAAAAATATTTTAATAAGAACTAACTTTTGCTAAAAGGTACCTCAACCTTAATTCATAACCATTACCTAATGCTAATCAATCTTTTAACCGGCAATGTTATGCACCCTAAACCACAAACCCTAATTCTAATCTTACAATTTACCCAGCCCTATCCCAGCCCTTCAGGCTATTTCATCCTAATCCACCCCATTCATAATACTAGCTTTATTCATTACTTTACCCTAACCCATTCTCCTACCCTTACCTTTTTTCTAGACTTCATTTTATCACTAAGCCTAACCGTAACACACATTGTTAACCCATATCTAATACTATTAGTTAACATAACTTTAACTCTAATACATATCCTAACACCACCTCCAACCCAATGAACAGCCTTATTTTAAATCTAACCCTAAACTTGTCCTTTATCCATGTAGAATGTTTTTTAAATTTGCAAATTGTTTTCAGGCCAGGTCTTTTCCAAGCATTTGCATTTCTAACTTTTGCCTTTTCTAAATTAGATTTTTCTCACTTTCTATTTAAAAAAATAGATCTATTAAGTTTGAGCCTTTGTGGCTAAGGGAATTTTATACTTGGTAAGGACAGGTTACCTAGGTAATTGTGGTTTCGATTATTTGTATTGTTCTAATTGCTACAAGATAGAACATGTAACATTTGTTTTGTTGCCTATCCATTTAAATGTGTTTTTATGTGTGTGTGTAATCACGCTGGTAAAAAAATCTACTTACTAATTGACTCTTTCCACCTAAAATCTCTTAATACAGTCCTTATGCTATCTTTAATCTGGTTAAAATGCAATCCTGTTTAGAATCATGATGATATTTGAGGATACTGGCTACTTTACCAATGCAGGTGACTAACTGTGGTGTCCTTGCTGCTGCTGAAACTCAAATTCACTGCCTGACAGAAGAAATTAACACGAGGGAGTACTGTCTAAGTACTGGTGCACATATTTATGAGGCCCCTGCACTGACACACAACGACGCGCAAACCACGAAATCATATTTATGAGGCGACACAAAGCCACTTTGCATGGCTTTGAATGGCCTCATACATATGGAGTAAGGCAAGGCAGTGCAAATCGCTGTGCTGCCTTACTTTGCGCTAAGGAGGCATTCCATGGCAGTTGCAGTGGGTGCTTGTAGGAAAGTACCATCTTGCCTGGCATGTTACCCCCATATTTCACTGTATATATGTTGTTTTATTGTATGTGTCACTGGGACCCTGCCAGCCAGGGCCCCAGTGCTCATAAGTGTGCCCTGTATGTGTTCCCTGTGTGATGAGTAACTGTCTCACTGAGGCTCTGCTAACCAGAACCTCAGTGGTTATGCTCTCTCTTTACTTTCTAAATTGTCACTAACAGGCTAGTGACCAATTTCACCAATTCACATTGGCATACTGGAACACCCTTATAATTCCCTAGTATATGGTACTGATGTTCCCAGGGTATTGGGGTTCTAGGAGATCCCTATGGGCTGCGGCATTTCTTTTGCCACCCATAGGGAGCTCTGACAATTCTTACACAGGCCTGCCACTGCAGCCTGAGTGAAATAACGTCCACGTTATTTCACAGCCATTTACCACTGCACTTAAGTAACTTATAAGTCACCTATATGTCTAACCTTTAGCTGGTAAAGGTTGGGTGCTAAGTTACTTAGTGTGTGGGCACCCTGGCACTAGCCAAGGTGCCCCCACATCGTTCAGGGCAAATTCCCCAGACTTTGTAAGTGCGGGGACACCATTACACGTGTGCACTATACATAGGTCACTACCTATGTATAGCGTCACAATGGTAACTCGGAACATGGCCATGTAACATGTCTAAGATCATGGAATTGTCACCCCAATGCCATTCTGGTATTGGGGAGACAATTCCATGATCCCCCAAGTCTCTAGCACAGACCCGGGTACTGCCAAACTGCCTTTCCCGGGGTTTCACTGCAGCTGCTGCTGCTGCCAACCCCTCAGACAGGTTTCTGCCCTACTGGGGTCCAGCCAGGCTTGGCCCAGGAAGGCAGAACAAAGGACTTCCTCAGAGAGAGGGTGTTACACCCTCTCCCTTTGGAAAAAGGTTTCAGGGCTGGGGAGGAGTAGCCTCCCCCAGCCTCTGGAAATGCTTTGATGGGCACAGATGGTGCCCATCTCTGCATAAGCCAGTCTACACCGGTTCAAGGATCCCCCAGCACTGCTCTGGCGCGAAAATGGACAAAGGAAAGGGGAGTGACAACTCCCCTGACCTGCACCTCCCAGGGGAGGTGCCCAGAGCTCCTCCAGTGTGCTCCAGACCTCTGCCATCTTGGAAACAGAGGTGCTGCTGGCACACTGGACTGCTCTGAGTGGCCAGTGCCAGCAGGTGACATCAGAGACTCCTCCTGATAGGCTCTTACCTGTGTTGCTAGCCTATCCTCCCTCCCAGGTAGCCAAACCTCCTTTTCTGGCTATTTAGGTTCTCTGCTTTGGGGAATTCTTTAGATAACGAATGCAAGAGCTCATCAGAGTTCCTCTGCATCTCTCTCTTCACCTTCTGCCAAAGGATCGACCGCTGACTGCTCAGGACGCCTGCAAAACCGCAATAAAGTAGCAGAGACGACTACTGCAACCTTGTATCGCTGATCCTGACGCCTTCTCGACTGTTTTCCTGGTGGTGCATGCTCTGGGGGTAGTCTGCCTCCTCTCTGCACTAGGAGCTCTGAAGAAATCTCCTGTGGGACGACGGAATCCTCCCCCTGCAACCGCAGGCACCAAAAGAACTGCATCACTGGTCCTCTGGGTCCCCTCTCAGCAAGACGAGCCTGGTCACTGGAACTCAGCAACTCTGTCCAAGTGACTCCCACAGTCCAGTGACTCTTCATTCCAAGTTTGGTGGAGGTAAGTCCTTGCCTCCCCACGCTAGACTGCATTGCTGGGTCCCGCGTGATTTGCAGCTGCTCCGGCTCCTGTGCACTCTTCCAGGATTTCCTTTCTGCACAGCCAAGCCTGGGTCCCCAACACTCTAACCTGCAGTGCACAACCTCCTGAGTTGTCCTCCGGCGTTGTGGAATCACCTTTTGTGACTTCGGGTGAGCTCTGGATCACTCCTCTTTGTAGTGCCTGTTCTGGTACTTCTGCGGGTGCTGCCTGCTTCTGTGAGGGCTCCCTGTCTTTCTGGGCACCCCCTCTGTCTCCTCACGCAAGTGGCGACATCCTGGTCCCTCCTGGGCCACAGCAGCATCCAAAAACCCTTACCGCAACCCTTGCAGCTAGCAAGGCTTGTTTGCGGTCTTTCTGCATGGGAACACCTCTGCAAGCTTCTTCACGAAGTGGGACATCAATCCTCCAAAGGGGAAGTTCCTAGTCCTCTTCGTTCTTGCAGAATCCACAGCTTCTACCATCAGGTGGCAGCTTCTTTGCACCCTCAGCTGGCATTTCCTGGGCATCTGCCCAATCCCGACTTTGTGGCGACTCTTGGACTTGGTCCCCTTGTTCCACAGGTACTCTCGTCCGGAAATCCACTTTGGTTGCATTGCTGGTGTTGGTCTTCCTTGCAGAATTCCTCTATCACAACTTCTGTGCTCTCTGGGGAATATAGGTGCACTTTACACCTACTTTTCAGGGTCTTGGGGTGGGCTATTTTTCTAACCCTCATTGTTTTCTTACAGTCCCAGCGACCCTCTACAAGCTCACATAGGTTTGGGGTCCATTCGTGGTTCGCACTCCACTTCTAGAGTATATGGTTTGTGTTGCCCCTGTACCTATGTGTTCCTATTGCAATCTACTGTAATTCTACATTGCTTGCATTACTTCCTTTTGCTATTACTGCATATTTTTGGTATTGTGTACATATATCTTGTGTATATTTGGCATCCTCATACTGAGGGTACTCACTGAGATACTTTTGGCATATTGTCATAAAAATAAAGTACCTTTATTTTTAGTATATCTGTGTATTGTGTTTTCTTATGATATTGTGCATATGACACCAGTGGTATAGTGGGAGCTTTGCATGTCTCCTAGTTCAGCCTAAGCTGCTCTGCTGTAGCTACCTTCTATCAGCCAAAGCTGCTAGAAACACCTCTTCTACACTAATAAGGGATAACTGGACCTGGTACAGAGTGTAAGTCCCTCTGGTACCCACTACAAGCCAGGCCAGCCTCCTACAGTGCTCCCATGCAACACCCATGATTTTTTACGCATCCCTAGATTTACATGACTTTGTAAACCTTGGGATGCCCCAAACACTTACGTCTCCTTGTTTTTTTCCTTTCTATTTGTGCTACATAGAAAGAGGAAAAAGTCTCCCAGGATTGCTTCTGTGAAGAAAGGTGCCCCTTCTTGCACAAAAACAATCCTTCATGCCACGCAGGCACACTTGCACCGTGGTGCAAGGGTGCCTGTGTTAGCGCGAGGCTGCCAAAAAGGCACCACAAAGGGGTAAAAGACAGGAATGCGCCGTATTTCTTAAATACAGCACAATCCTGCCGTTTCCCTTTTACCGATGGCAATGCAGCAAGGTGACTTGCTCCGCTGCCCTGCTCATAAATATTATAATAGTATGGGCCTGGGTGTTTAAAGAGGCCACTTCCAGCTGATTTGTAGCATAGGGGACTTTATACAGATGTTACATCCCTATTAAGAATACACTCAAATGTCCATGTTAGTGCACGCTTGACAGGGAACCCAGACATACACTAAAGAACTGTATTGGCACATTGCTATCTTGGAACCGACAGTACTCTTTTTTTGTGTGTCAGCATGCAAAATGGACCTCTTGGTAGCTATGTCCGGGAAAAACCCAATCGTATTGAGTGAGATAGGTACCATTGCCTATGCATACCCACGCTGCTTTACTGTATAAGAGCCATGACATATGTACATTTCCTTTCAGGTGTTGTACAACGTGTTTGATTCGTTTGTTGCTATAGGAGGAGAAAATGTGACTGGTGTCGACTGCATCAAAGGCATTGGTACGTACAACTTACTGAACGTCCTTCCCCTGGCGAGATACACGAATTTGAACTTAATAAGTTCATGCTTGCTTAGTATATTATACACAGTTTGACTTCAACTTATGTGTTGGAACCACAAACCTTGCAGTGACAGTATACAGAACGTAAGCAAAGGTAGAAAAGATACATTGGAAACTAATTGGAACGATTCAGATCGAGAGATCAACCAAGGCAGCACACCATGGCAGTGTAACGGAGTGATGATACAACGATTAGTTTTGTTAATTATCACACAACGTTCTCCGTGTTGCTTGAATGCAATGCTTTTATTGTTCTTGAAATATACAAACATTCGTGAAAACTGCACAATTAGTCTAGAAATTTCCCATCACTTTCCAGACGTGAAATGCACAAGTAACTGATGAAAAAAACGAAACATACAGTGTAATTTTTTTATAGTATAACGAGCTTGCAAAAAAAGGTTTTCTCCCCAGGAACGCTGTATATGTGCTATCTGCAATAGATCATATTTTACTGTTTAATCAATACGCTTAAAGACAATCCCACTTGCCAGGATCAATTCATCTTAAAGAAAATTACTATACAAGAAGTGAAAATAGCAGCATTCAGAATCAAATGAAAAAATGAAAATGTACCAGATGAAAACTGATACTCTGATACTCTTGTATGTTTTAATTGATGGATAACGTCAGCAATGAATATGAGGTTGATGTAAATTAATTAAAACATAACTCTAAGGACTACTATTTGAAGTAGAGAACATTATTATTAAAATATTTTAATCCACAAGTGATGCTCCATTTTGGGCAGCAAAGATGTCTGTACTCTGCTCAAGTATTTAAGCATTAGGATAGTGAATTCCATCATTTCCCGGGTCTAAGAAAATGCCACAAGCAGGTAAAATTCGTCAACAGTTGCGTTGACTCAGAGAGAAAACCCAATGTTTCCAAGGTCTCCTGTCTGAAAATCAAGACCTAACGCAGAAAAATATCGAGTTAAATGTATGCACTTTGGGTAGTGCAAACGCATAAAAACTGGCACTCATCTGGCACTCATCTTTGTGCTGTACCAGCGTAGCTGTTCATGACTTGGCCCTCGGTAGACAATTAAGACAATTGGATCACAAACTTTCATTCATACACAGGAGTAACATTATATAGGGTTAGCTCTCATAAGGTATCACTGACGCAGTACAATGTATTTTAGAGATGCCAATGGTAGCCATCTACTTTGAAGGCGTGGGTGGGACTTCACAATCTGTTTCACTCTCACATTGCCACCACTCATATATTTGGGTGGACAAAATGTACATATAGGGGCATGTTTATCAAATATTCACACAACAGAATGCAGCAAGACACCTTCCTGCGCTGCGTAGGAGGGAGAGGGCAGGAATGCCCAGTATTGAATATTATACTGTGCATTCTTGTCTTCTGCCTGTAGGAGGCTGGCCTGGCTTATAATGGGTACCTTGTTTTACTTACACCCTGTGCCTGGTCCAGTTATCCCTTATTAGTAGAATAGAGGTGTTTCTAGCAGTTTAGGCTGATAGCGGTAGCTATGGAAAAGCAGATTAGGCTGAACTAGGAGACATGCAAAACTCCTACTATACCACTTATATCATATAGCACAATATCATAAGAAAACACAATACTCAGAGTTACTAAAAATAAAGGTACTTTATTTTTATGACAATATGCCAAAAGTATCTCAGAGAATACCCTCACTTAGGAACGAAGTAATATATACAAGTTATATGTACACAAACCCAAAACAGGTAAGTAACAGGAAGAAAAGTAATGAAAACAGTGTAGAATTACAATAGATTGCAATAGGAGCACATAGGTATAGGGGCAACACAAACCATATACTCCAAAAGTGGAATGCGAATCACGAATGGACCCCAGACCTATGGGAGCTTGTAGAGGGTTGCTGGGACCGTAAGAAAACAGTAAGGGTGTCCAAAATACCCCACCCCAAGACCCTGAAAAGTAGGAGTAAAGATACCCTACTACCCCAGAAAGACACAATAGTTCTGATAGGGGGATTCTGCAAGAACCACAAGCACCAGCAAAACACGGACAACGGATTCCTGGACGTGAGGACCTGCAAGGCAAGGGGACCAAGTCCAAGAGTCGGGATAGTGTCTGGGGGGGCAGGAGCCCAGGAAACCCCGGATGAGGGTGCAAAAGGGCTGCCTCTGGGTGGAAGAAGCCAATGATTCTGCAACAGCAAAAAGGGCTAGGAACTTCTCCTTTGGATGGAAGATGTCCCACGGCGTGCTGAATGTTGCAGAAGTGTTTCCACGCAGAAATACCGCAAACAAGCCTTGCTAGCTGCAAGAGTTGTGGTAGAGGTTTTTGAGTGCTGCTGGGGACCAGGAAGGACCAGGATGTCGCCCCTTGGAGGAGGAGACAGAGGGGGCACTCAGCAACTCAGAGAGCCCCTGCAGAAGTACTGGAGCAGGCCCTTAGAAGATTTGTGAACCGGAGTCACAAAAGGAGGGTCCCACAATGTTGGAGTCCAACTCCGAGGGTTGAGCACTGCAGGGCAGAGTGCTGGGGACATAGGCTAGGCTGTGCACAAAGTAATCCTTGGAGAAGTGCACAGAAGCCGGAGCAACTGCAAATCACACAGTACACAGGTTTGCTGTCTGGTGTGGGGAGTGTAGGAAGGTAGCCTCTTTCTAGCCTTGTTACCCCCACTTTTGGCCTGTTTGTAAGTATATGCCAGGGTGTTTTCACTGTCTCACTGGGATCCTGCTAGCCAGGGCCCAGTGCTCATAGTGAAAACCCTATGTTGTCAGTGTGTTTGTTATGTGTCACTGGGATCCTGCTAGCCAGGACCCCAGTGCTCGTAAGTTTGTGGCCTGTATGTGTTCCCTGTGTGGTGCCTAACTGTATCACTGAGGTTCTGCTAACCCGAACCTCAGTGTTTATGAGTCAGAGTGGCAATGGAGGATAGATTGATAGAGACATGACATATGGTGATGGGTAGACAAAGTGTGATATAAAATGAGAACAGGAATTCATAAGTATCTAATATAACAACTTAACTTATCTAGGAGCTATGCAATGACCTATGAACATGTTAAGCATAGAATAACATACACACACATATATATATATATATATATATATATATATATATATATATACACACACACACACACACACACAAATAAATAAATATATGTATATATATATATATATATACACACACATACATACACACATGAATACTCGCACATATGCACACATATATGTACATACATATACATATTTAAACCATGAGTAAATATACATTAGTTAAACAGGTTTAAAGAGTATGTGTGCAGTTTATTGTTATGACATAGTAGCGATACATATTTTCTAAAGAACTATATATAACTAGAATGTACACATAATCAGATAAAAATATTAATCAACATAGGCATATGCAGTCCATAGCTGTTTGAATATGGTGGTTATGAAGGAAAGAGCCAACTCTTAAGTAGTTTTCTGAAAACAAGATCTGTGTCTCTTATAGTTGGGGTAATGAATTCCATAGTTTGGCTGCTTGAACGGATAAGGATGTACCACCTAAAGTCTTTATCTTGGAAGGTGGTGTTCTAAGGCAGGGTGCAAATCTTGAGCGGAGGTTTCTTTGTTGAATGTATTTGGTTAATTTGTTTCTGATTAAAAGCAGTCCTGTTCCATGTATAGCTTTGTGGGTGATACAAAGCAGCTTGTAGGTGCATCTTCTGCCAATGGGTAACCAGTGTAGTGCTCTCAAGGCAGGGGAGATGTGGGCTTGTGGCTTTACATGTAATAGTAGCCTGGCTGCGGAGTTCTGAATACGTTGTAGTTTTTTCATAATAGATAGAGATGATCCATGGTAGAGGCCATTGGCACAATCCAGTTTGGATAGTACAATCTTGCACAAAAGTAATCCTATGAGGCTTTTTTTTCTCGGTTTGTGCTGCAGAATGCAGAACACACAGAAAGAATAAAGAAAGAGGAGAAATAGGCATATTTCTCTTCTTTACGCCTCCCGTGGGTGGTGCAGCACTTTGACGCATTCACAGGTCTACCACTAATGGTGAATCTGGGAATGCTCCGAAATCCATGGGTGGATGTGTGGGAACATCCACGGTCCACACATGGAACGTCTCTCTAAAGCAGAGTAACACAAGGAAGCGACTTGTGCCTCCTTTGATGTACTCCATGTTTACAAAGCCATGCAGGGCCATGCAAGGGGGCCTTGCGTTGCTTACTAAATGTCATTCTAGGTATTGTGTCACCCTTGCGCCGCCCTTGTGTGGCACAAGACCAATGCAAAATAATGATAAATATGCCCCATAATTTTTGGATTGGCACGCTTCATGTGGTTTGGTCTTGGTCTAAACTGAAATCAACCCAGGAATCGTGTTACCTCATTTCTTAACGTAAACCTAATTTTACTTTGGTGATACTTTAGTTCCGCCACCAGAAATAATCTGCAACTACTAATTAATGCTTAAAACCTCATTTGGTGCATTGGTGGTATCTATGCATGTATGCTACACATTAATATTTCTATTGCGTTTTCTTTTAGTTTCATTCTTTGTTGTAAGCCTGGGAGGAACGGCAATTGGTATTGTCTTCGCCTTTTTGATGGCACTGGTGACCCGCTTTACGAAACACGTCAGGATCATTGAACCAGGATTTGTGTTTGTTATCGCATACCTCTCTTATCTCACATCAGAGATGCTTTCTCTGTCTGCAATACTTGCGTAAGTTTGCACGTTACTTTGCGAAGATCTGAAAAAACTGTCTATATTTGAATGAACAAGATAATGAATGAAGCTGGAAATGTTCTGTACGAATAGTAGTTGATCATAATCCACGTCGAGGTAGATAATAATTCGTTTTAGCTTTAATAGCTTATCCGTACCGTATTATTTCCACTGAAATCGAACATACGTGGGTAATTCAGTAAAGTGAGCTGAAATGTTTTTTATAATGTGCTTCACATTGGCCGAATAAAGTATAGGTTTCTAAATGATGAGAATAGATGTTTCATCTTCTGTGACTCTGTCTTACGAAGAAGTCCATCTCCACTTTAGTATCGTACATGAAATTCTTGTGAGGCATTGTCTCTGCTCCTTTTGGCATCTAGGGGTTCCTGGTGGTGGTGGGTACAGTAAGCGAAATTAATTTATTCACACGTCTTAAAACTAACATACCCACTTTATCATGAAGACACTTATGCTTAGCACTATAAAACACCAAACCTTTAGACAGGGTCAATGCTTATTTGTCCTTTGTGTGCCATACTGCCATAAATAATTGTAATTGTCATTATTTTTTGTTCAGTTTTAATACAACACTAAAGGTGGACATTATAGCCTTGAAAGCCCATCATACAACCAAACAATTCGCCTATGCTCTAGCAAGAACAACCTGTTGACCCAATTCCATGTCCCATTTCGAAAACATCCTCAATCTCCACCCCTATTTTGCCCCTTCCCATACCAAAGCTCTCAGTATTGTCACCTTTGTTTCACTCAATCCAAAGAAGGATGTGCTGTAAGAATCACGCTAGACTCTACCCTGCACCCTGCTCCTGTGCTATTTCATAGTATTTTCTGTTCCAGGATGTTTAGCACCTGAAATCTGCTGGGACAGGATAGGTCCCTTCAATCATGTATTAGGTATATGACTTCCACTTATATGTTTTCCCAACACATTATCCATGCCCTGTGTACTACATACCAGCTTTTCTCTTTCCAACAATCAACATACCCTCTGGAACCACATCTGGGGTCGGTATGTGAGTTGTTTCCCAAAAGTCTGAGGGTACCTCTTTGCTCGCTGCCAATTGCCTTCCCCAAGCTGGAATGTAAATAGTAAATGTAAATAGGGTGTTACTGTTGATTGCTACCCTAACAGTATTACTTCTTGACATTTTACAAGCGTTGCACCGATAGCCTCTTGCATGACATCAAAACTGACTCCCAAGAAAGCGGCTCCCACCAGGCATTCTGTGCATGATGTAGACCTCTTATCCATACTTTCCCCAGCACAGGTCTGTATATGAGTGATTAATAGCGTGCAGACAGACCAGTGTAAAATTACATCTGTACATAGTTTTTGTCCCTCTACCCTGTGCATGTTTAGTAAAATTATTATTATATGCAGAATCTTGCTCATGTGATCCTCATCTAACCAAAATCTTGAGTTTTGTCTGAGTATGTAATGAATCCTAGTTTGTAATAATGGAATACAGGAGTTAGCTTAGCCGTTGGCTTGCAGAACTTGTGCCCCCTTCACCTAGTAACTTTTAGCCTACTTAGCCTGCCCTGTTTTAGCACATTTATTAAATGTAATCTTTTAAAATGGCTGCCTTGTTGTAATTTAGGCCCATGTTTTGATTTCCCTTACCAGTGCCACCGCACTTAAGGCGTCAAGACCAGGTGACAAATACAAACACACTGAAGGTATCCGTGTTAGAGACTTCCCTCTTCACGCTTTCAAGGGAATGTTTATACCAATTATCATCCCAAGCACGTTTCATTATCTATTGTTTTGGAACCAATTGACGTCAGGGGTCTAGGCAGATCAGTATATAAACTCCTCACTTTATCAGATAGAGGGATTCCGACCAGATGCCATCACTGCTATCGCTGCGGCACATCGCCTTGACACTGACCCAGTGTTCGTGTTCCCACAGAGTCTGAGCCTGAGACCTCATTCCAAGGTAACAAGGGTTAGGGGCTCTTCTCATGGACATGGCATTGGCAGATTGAGGTTGAACACACCTAGCTCCCTTCTGGGTTAGAGGTTAGGCCTATAGACTGGGATATTAGGACATTTCACCCACCACATGAGATTGAGTGATATCGCAAGATGGTGAGCGTTTTTAAACTAATGACTTTCGTCTTTTCCATTCTATCACTCACATTGTTCATTATCCTAATGATTGTAGCCCATGCAACTTATCGTAGATTGCAGTTCTGATGAAATAATTATCATTGAAACCATTACTGCATCTTCTTCATTGCTTGTGTACGTTTGAGACTTATTGTGAATGTGAGAAAGGGGTACTCTCCATTTAACCATGGTATCCCCTTGGATGTCACACTTTTGAGTACGTGCGTAATGACTACCGCAAATCACCTCTACCCGTTTGGGGTTTAGGTGAGG
The DNA here is from genome assembly GCF_031143425.1 of Pleurodeles waltl. NCBI lineage: Eukaryota > Metazoa > Chordata > Amphibia > Caudata > Salamandridae > Pleurodeles > Pleurodeles waltl. The sequence goes on along the minus strand of NC_090439.1, from coordinate 186,592,701 downwards.
TGCTGCTTGAAAGCCGGGAGGGTTGCGACGACAGTTGCGTTTTGTTGTAGGAGTGACATAGTTGCCTACAAACATAAGTACTGTCCTCCTATATCAGCAGTCTTGCCCAGAGCAAGAGTCAAAGCTACGACAAGTATTCAGAACTTTAAAGCTCTGCATGGTCACATGAGAAGTGCAAGTCTGCTCCAGGATGAGTCTCTTTAAGGTTTTCAGCTTTCTGGTGTCCATCCTGTATCCCTAGTCACTGGGAGAACAAGTCTGTCAGCCGCTTCCAGCACAGTCGCATGTTCTTATCCCCCTCTGCTAGACTGGTCAGCAGAGTATGCAATCTGAAAAACGCATGCTTTCAAGGGGGTATGGGTATATTAAAAAAATGAAATTTAGGTAGTGCCTGCATCTTAGAAAGCAGGATTCTGCCACCCATGGATGGGGGTAGTTGAATTAATCTTTGTACTTCCAAGGTAGGCTTAACCTTAGGCCAGTCCATAGTTATTGGTACTGTTTAGCTCTTTCCCTGTTCACTAGGATACCAAGATATCGAAAAGAGTCCTTTCTATAAGCTAGAAGGTACTCCAACGTTTTGTCAACATTATCAAAGAGGAGGACCACCCCGGACTTGCTCCAATTTATTTGGATCCCAGATGTCCCCCGAACTGGACAATATCTAGAATTATGGGTCCCATAATTATTTTCTTTAAAAACAGTAGAGTGCTAAATGCATACAATGATAGTAGGAATCTCCATGTGGAAAATGCAATGACCCACAAGATAGTTTCAGAGAGCAGGAAAGCCAACGGCTTTCTGGCAATAGCAAAAAGCAAGTGCAACATGGGGTAGCCCAGCCACATGCCCCACCTGTCCCAAAGAAGGCAGATTTGTAACTATTAACACATGCTTTAGTAGTGGGATCAATGTACAGTAAGCTAACCAGCTACATCAACCCCCCCTCCCTTCCCCAAGGCCCATCTTACAGATCACAGTCAACAGAAAGGACAATTGAAGTGAATCCAAAAATACTGAGACAGCCTGTATTACTGGTGGATTCAATGCATGACGGCAAGGGATGTTTGGGACGGCTCTGTGAAAGACAAAACCTAATTGGATTAGATTTACCAGCCTGTCCAGCAATGGGTTCAGTCCACTGACGAGAACACACAACAGAACCGTGTTATTAATCTGCAACAGAGGTAGTTGTCTGTAGGATTGGCTATGTTTTGACTTTTTGCTCAACTTTAGAGTGATAATTATCAGCCTGCCTGATCACGGGGTACAGTGCCCCTAACCAGGGACTCCCAATATAGCTTCCACAACTGAAGGACACAAACCTCCTTGAATGCTTTAAAGAATTTGCTTGTAAGTCCGTCAGACCCAGGGCCCTTACCATTGGGAAAACTACAGTTAAAGTATACTCATTTAGAAAATTCTGCAGAATACCACCATTACCTGTTTATGATTAGATCTGTGCCCAACTTCCTGGCTTGTATTATGGTGCATCTTTGTGCTTCTTGGCTTCTTGGGAAGCTAAGACACAGCTTTACTGGGTCACAACACTCTCCACAGATACAAGCACGTTAATTTTTAACTAGATAGTCTGTCTTACGTTCCGCAGTCACTTTAAGCTTGTGATGCAGGTCATTAAGTTCCTTAAGAATGGACATGCTGTGCATTACTTCATAGAAAAGTTGGGCGGTGGAAATCGCTTTATGAAGTCTGCCTCACTGAGCTCAAATGGTCTGAAGACTATCTCATTACTTAGTTATGATGCCTCTAATATACACCGTTAAGGTTTACCATACAGTCAAGAAGAATGAGACTGAGCCACTATTTATGTTAAAGAAATCTTCTTGCAGAAGCGATGTCTGAGTAAAAACCTAGGTTGATGCAAGGGATCTGGGAGCTTTATAGTCAAGAGCATGTGGGAATGTTGGGACAAACTGTGGGGCAGGATGTCTAGGGCCTGTACCCATAGCAGTATTTCTATAGACAGTTATCCGAAGTCTCTGTGGACGTATGTATCGTTATCCGAGGAATAAAAAGAATAGGCTCTTGCATCCTGCCTGATCTCTCCCCGTTCATCCAGCAGCCCATCCATATCAATAATGTGATGCATCATCTTATGAGGCTTCGAGTCATCGAGGCTCGGTTTTAGGGTGATGGTGAAGAAGTCCCCTCCTCAGATGATGTTGTCAATACGCATCCGACAGTGGTCCATGATTGTAGGAAGTTGGCTCTGTATGCACTATTTCAAAGTAAGGAATAGTATGCACAGAGTCCAAGGGTTCCCCTTAGAGGTAAGATAGTGGCAAAAAGAGATAATACTAATGCTCTATTTTGTGGTAGTGTGGTCGAGCAGTAGGCTTATCAAAGGAGTAGTGTTAAGCATTTGTTGTACATACACACAGGCAATAAATGAGGAACACACACTCAGAGACAAATCCAGCCAATAGGTTTTGTTATAGAAAAATATATTTTCTTAGTTTATTTTAAGAACCACAGGTTCAAATTCTACATGTAATATCTCATTTGAAAGGTATTGCAGGTAAGTACTTTAGGAACTTTGAATAATCACAGTAGCATATATACTTTTTACATAAAACACAATAAGCTGTTTTAAAAGTGGGCACAGTGCAATTTTCACAGTTCCTGGGGGAGGTAAAGTAATGTTAGTTTTTGCAGGTAAGTAAACCACCTACGGGGTTAAGATTGGGGTCCAAGGTAGCCCACCGTTGGGGGTTCAGAGCAACCCCAAAGTCACCACACCAGCAGCTCAGGGCCGGTCAGGTGCAGAGTTCAAAGTGGTGCCCAAAACGCATAGGCTTCAATGGAGAGAAGGGGGTGCCCCGGTTCCAGTCTGCCAGCAGGTAAGTACCCGCGTCTTCGGAGGGCAGACCAGGGGGGTTTTGTAGGGCGCCAGGGGGGACACAAGTCCACACAGAAAGTACACCCTCAGCAGCGCGGGGGCGGCCGGGTGCAGTGTGCAAACAAGCGTCGGGTTTCCAATGGGAGTCAATGGGAGACCACGAGGTCTCTTCAGTGGTGCAGGCAGGCAAGGGGGGGGCTCCTCGGGGTAGCCACCACCTGGGCAAGGGAGAGGGCCTCCTGGGGGTCACTCCTGCACTGAAGTTCCGTTCCTTCAGGTGCTGGGGGCTGCGGGTGCAGGGTCTTTTCCAGCCGTCGGGATTTTAGAGTCAGGCAGTCGCGGTCAGGGGGAGCCTCGGGATTCCCTCTGCAGGCGTCGCTGTGGGGGCTCAGGGGGGACAACTTTGGTTACTCACAGTCTCGGAGTCGTCGGAGGGTCCTCCCTGAGGTGTTGTTTCTCCACCAGTCGAGTCGGGGTCGCCGGGTGCAGTGTTGCAAGTCTCACGCTTCTTGCGGGGATTGCAGGGGTCTTTAAATCTGCTCCTCTGTAACAAAGTTGCAGTCTTTTTGGATCAGGTCCGCTGTCCTCGGGAGTTTCTTGTTCCTCTTGAAGCAGGGCAGTCCTCTGAGGATTCAGAGGTCGCTGGTCCTTGAGAAAGCGTCGCTGGAGCAGGTTTCTTTAGAAGGCAGGAGACAGGCCGGTAGGACTGGGGCCAAAGCAGTTGGTGTCTTCTTCCTTCTTCTGCAGGGGTTTTCAGCTCAGCGGTCTTCTTCTTCGGTAAGTTGCAGGAATCTAAATCTTTAGGTTCAGGGAAGCCCTTAAATACTCAATTTAAGGGCGTGTTTAGGTCTGGGGGTTAGTAGCCAATGGCTACTAGCCCTGAGGGTGGGTACACCCTCTTTGTGCCTCCTCCCAAGGGGAGGGGGTCACATTCCTATCCCTATTGGGGGAATCCTCCATCTGCAAGATGGAGGATTTCTAAAAGTTAGAGTCACTTCAGCTCAGGACACCTTAGGGGCTGTCCTGACTGGCCAGTGACTCCTCCTTGTTATTCAATCATTCGCATTTATAAAGCGCGCTACTCACCCATAAAGGGTCTCAAGGCGCTGGGGGGGGGGTCAGTGCTCGAAGAGCCAGGTCTTGAGCTGCCTTCTGAAGGAGAGGTGGTCAGGTATGGCGCGAAGGTGGCTGGGCAGCGAGTTCCAGGTCTTCGCTGCCAAGAAGGAGAAGGATCTTCCTCCGGCGGTGGCTTTGCGGATGCGGGGTACAGCTGCCAGGGCCTGACCGGCGGAACGTAGAGTGCGCGGGGGGGTGTAGAAGGAGACGCGGCTGTTGATCAGTTTGGGTCCGAGGTTGTGGAGGGCTTTGTGTGCGTGGGTCAGGAGTCGGAAGGTAATCCTCTTGTTGATGGGGAGCCAGTGGAGTTTTCTCAGGTGTCCGGAGATGTGGTGGTGGCGAGGGATGTCCAGGATGAGTCTCGCGGCGGCGTTCTGGATTCGTTGGAGTTTTCTCATCAGTTTGTTGGTGATGCCGGCGTACAGGGTGTTCCCGTAGTCCAGGCGACTGGCTACGAGGGCGTGGGTGACGGTCTTCCTGGTGTCGGTGGGGATCCAGCGGAAGATCTTGCGGAGCATGCGGAGGGTGTTGAAGCATGCCGAGGTCACCGCGTTCACCTGCCTGGTCATGGAGAGTGATGAGTCCAAGATGAAGCCGAGGTTGCGTGCGTGGTCGGTGGGTTGGGGAGTGCTGACTAGGGCGGGGGGCTACCAGGAGTCGTCCCATGCGGTGGGAGTGGGGCCGAGGATGAGGACTTCCGTCTTTTCTGCGTTCAGTTTCAGACGGCTGTCTGTCATCCAGTTCGCCACTTCCTTCATTCCTTCGTGAAGTTTGGTTCGGGCTGCGGTGGGATTGTTAGTGAGGGAAAGGATGAGCTGGGTGTCGTCGGCGTATGATATTAGGTTGAGTCCGTGGTTGCGTGCGATGTTTGCCAGGGGGGTCATGTAGACGTTGAAGAGAGTGGGGCTGAGGGAAGATCCTTGGGGTACGCCGCAGATGATTTCCCTGGCTGTCGATCTGAAGGGGGGGAGGCGGACTCTCTGGGTCCTGCCGGAGAGGAAGAAGATGATCCATTCGAGGGCCTTGCCTCTGATGCCGGCGTTGCTGAGGCGTCGTATCAGGGTGCGGTGGCAGACCGTGTCGAAGGCTGCAGAGAGGTCCAGTAGTATGAGGGCCACAGTCTCACCCTTGTCGGTCAGGGCTCTGATGTCGTCCGTGGCTGCAATGAGGGCGGTTTCGGTGCTGTGGTTGGCTCTGAAACCGAACTGTGTGGGGTCGAGGGAGTCGTGGGTTTCCAGGGCGATGGTGAGTTGCGAGTTGACAATTTTCTCAATCACTTTGGCGGGGAACGGCAGGAGAGAGATGGGTTATTCTCATTATCTCCTCCGGCCTTGCCGCCAAAAGTGGGGCCGTGACCGGAGGGGGCGGGCAACTCCACTAGCTGGAGTGACCTGTGGTGCTGGAACAAAGGGGGTAAGCCTTTGAGGCTCACCGCCAGGTGTTACATCTCCACCCAGTGCAGGCTTTGTTACAGGCCACAGAGTGACAAAGGCACTCTCCCCATGTGGCCAGCAACATGTCTCAAGTGTGGCAGGCTGCTAGAACCAGTCAGCCTACACGGGTAGTTGGATTAGGTTTCAGGGGGCACCTCTAAGGTGCCCTCTGGGGTGTATTTTACAATAAAATGTACACTGGCATCAGTGTGCATTTATTGTGCTGAGAAGTTTGATACCAAACTTCCCAGTTTTCAGTGTAGCCATTATGGTGCTGTGGAGTCCGTGTTTGACAGACTCCCAGACCATGTACTCTTATGGCTACCCTGCACTTACAATGTCTAAGGTTTGGCTTAGACACTGTAGGGCCACAGTGCTCATGAACTGGTGCCCTCACCTATGGTATAGTGCACCCTGCCTTAGGGCTGTAAGGCCTACTAGAGGGGTGACTTATCTATACTGCATAGGCAGTGTGAGGTTGGCATGGCACCCTGAGGGGAGTGCCATGTTGACTTACTCGTTTTGTTCTCACCAGCACACACAAGCTGGTAAGCAGTGTGTCTGTGCTGGGTGAGGGGTCCCCAGGGTGGCATAAGATATGCTGCAGCCCTTAGAGACCTTCCCTGGCATCAGGGCCCTTGGTACCAGGGGTACCAGTTACAAGGGACTTACCTGGATGCCAGGGTGTGCCAATTGTGGAATCAAAAGTAGAGGTTAGGGAAAGAACACTGGCGCTGGGGCCTGGTTAGCAGGCCTCAGCACACTTTCAATTCAAACCATAGCATCAGCAAAGGCAAAAAGTCAGGGGGTAACCATGCCAAGGAGGCATTTCCTTACACAACCCCCCCCCAAACGAAAGAGGATGAGACTAACCTTTCCCAAGAGAGTCTTCATTTTCTAAGTGGAAGAACCTGGAAAGGCCATCTGCATTGGCATCGGCAGTCCCAGGTCTGTGTTCCACTATAAAGTCCATTCCCTGTAGGGAGATGGACCACCTCAACAGTTTTGGATTTTCACCTTTCATTTGCATCAGCCATCTGAGAGGTCTGTGGTCAGTCTGAACTAGGAAGTGAGTACCAAAGAGGTATGGTCTCAGCTTCTTCAGGGACCAAACCACAGCAAAGGCCTCCCTCTCAATGGCACTCCAACGCTGCTGCCTGGGGAGTAACCTCCTGCTAATGAAAGCAACAGGCTGGTCAAGGCCATCATCATTTGTTTGGGACAAAACTGCCCCTATCCCATGTTCAGAGGCATCTGTCTGCACAATGAACTGCTTGGAGTAATCTGGAGCTTTTAGAACTGGTGCTGTGCACATTGCTTGTTTCAGGGTGTCAAAGGCCTGTTGGCATTCTACAGTCCAGTTTACTTTCTTGGGCATTTTCTTGGAGGTGAGTTCTGTGAGGGCTGTCACAATGGATCCATATCCCTTCACAAACCTCCTATAGTACCCAGTCATGCCAAGGAATGCCCTGACTTGAGTCTGGGTTTTTGGAGCTGCCCAGTCCAGAATGGTCTGGATCTTGGGCTGGAGTGGCTGAACTTGGCCTCCACCTACAAGGTGTCCCAAGTAAACCACAGTTCCCTGCCCTATCTGGCATTTGGATGCCTTGATAGAGAGGCCTGCAGATTGCAGAGCCTTCAAAACCTTCTTCAGGTGGACCAGGTGATCCTGCCAGTTGGAGCTAAAGACAGCAATATCGTCAAGATAAGCTGCACTAAAGGACTCCAAGCCAGCAAGGACTTGATTCACCAACCTTTGGAAGGTGGCAGGGGCATTCTTTAAACCAAAGGGCATAACAGTGAACTGATAATGCCCATCAGGTGTGGAGAATGCTGTCTTTTCTTTTGCTCCAGGTGCCATTTTGATTTGCCAGTACCCTGCTGTTAAGTCAAAGGTACTTAAGAATTTGGCAGCACCTAATCTGTCTATCAGCTCATCAGCTCTAGGAATGGGATGGGCATCTGTCTTGGTGACAGAATTAAGTCCTCTGTAGTCCACACAAAACCTCATCTCTCTCTTTCTATCTTTGGTGTGAGGTTTGGGGACTAAGACCACTGGGCTAGCCCAGGGGCTGTCAGAGTACTCAATTACTCCCAATTCCAGCATCTTGTGGACTTCCACCTTGATGCTTTCCTTAACTTGATCAGACTGTCTGAATATTTTGTTTTTGACAGGCATGCTGTCCCCTGTGTCCACATCATGGGTACACAGGTGTGTCTGACCAGAGGTTAGAGACAAGAGCTCAGCAAACTGTTGCAGGACCTTCCTGCAGTCAGATTGCTGTTGGCCAGAGAGGGTGTCTGAATAGATCACTCCATCTACTGAGCCATCATTAGGGTTTGATGACAGAAGATCAGGGAGAGGCTCACTCTCAGCTTCCTGATCCTCATCTGTTACCATTAACAGATTCACATCAGCCCTGTCATGGAAGAGCTTAAGGCGGTTCACATGGATCACCCTCTTGGGGCTCCTGCTTGTGCCCAGGTCCACCAGGTAGGTGACCTGACTCTTCCTCTCTAGCACTGGGTAAGGGCCACTCCATTTGTCCTGAAGTGCCCTGGGAGCCACAGGCTCCAAAACCCAGACTTTCTGCCCTGGTTGAAATTCAACCAGTGCAGCCTTTTGGTCATACCAAAACTTCTGGAGCTGTTGGCTGGCCTCAAGGTTTTTACTTGCCTTTTCCATGTACTCTGCCATCCTTGAGCGAAGGCCAAGTACATAGTCCACTATGTCTTGTTTAGGCTCATGAAGAGGTCTCTCCCAGCCTTCTTTCACAAGAGCTAGTGGTCCCCTTACAGGGTGGCCAAACAGAAGTTCAAAGGGTGAGAATCCTACTCCCTTTTGAGGCACCTCTCTGTAAGTGAAGAGCAGACATGGCAGGAGGACATCCCATCTCCTTTTGAGTTTTTCTGGGAGCCCCATGATCATGCCCTTTAATGTCTTGTTGAATCTCTCAACAAGGCCATAAGTTTGTGGATGATAGGGTGTAGTGAATTTATAAGTCACTCCACACTCATTCCACATGTGTTTTAGGTATGCTGACATGAAGTTGGTACCTCTGTCAGACGCCACCTCCTTAGGGAAGCCCACTCTGGTAAAGATACCAATGAGGGCCTTGGCTACTGCAGGGGCAGTAGTTGACCTAAGGGGAATAGCTTCAGGATACCTAGTAGCATGATCCACTACTACTAGGATGTACATATTTCCTGAGGCTGTGGGAGGTTCAAGTGGACCCACTATGTCCACACCCACTCTTTCAAAGGGGACCCCCACCACTGGAAGTGGAATGAGGGGGGCCTTTGGATGTCCACCTGTCTTACCACTGGCTTGACAGGTGGTACAGGAGACACAAAACTCCTTAACTTTCTGTGACATATTGGGCCAGTAGAAGTGGTTGACTAGTCTCTCCCACGTCTTGGTTTGTCCCAAATGCCCAGCAAGGGGAATATCATGGGCTAAGGTCAGTATGAACTCTCTGAACTCCTGAGGCACTACCACTCTCCTAGTGGCACCAGGTTTGGGATCTCTTGCCTCAGTGTACAGGAGCCCATCTTCCCAATAGACCCTATGTGTTCCAGTTTTCTTGCCATTGGACTCTTCAGCAGCTTGCTGCCTAAGGCCTTCAAGAGAGGGACAGGTTTCTTGCCCCTTACACAACTGCTCCCTTGAGGGTCCCCCTGGGCCTAAGAGCTCAACCTGGTAAGGTTCTAGCTCCATGGGCTCAGTTCCCTCAGAGGGCAGAACTTCTTCCGGAGAAGAGAGGTTCTCTTTTTGTTGTTGTGTTGCAGCTGGTTTCCCAGCTGACTTTCCTTTTCTCTTGGTAGGCTGGGCCCTTTTTCCAGACTCCAGCTCTACTTTTTCACGCTGAGCCTTGCACTGTGCCCTTGTCTTGACACACACCAGTTCAGGGATACCCAGCATGGCTGCATGGGTTTTCAGTTCTACCTCAGCCCATGCTGAGGACTCCAGGTCATTTCCAAGCAAACAGTCTACTGGGATATTTGAGGAGACCACCACCTGTTTCAGGCCATTGACCCCTCCCCACTCTAAAGTTACCATAGCCATGGGATGTACTTTAGTCTGATTGTCAGCGTTGGTGACTGGATAAGTTTGTCCAGCCAGGTATTGACCAGGGGAAACCAGTTTCCCCATCACCATGGTGACACTGGCACCTGTATCCCTCAGGCCTTCTACACTTCTCCCATTAATTAAGAGCTGCTGCCTGTATTTTTGCATGTTAGGAGGCCAGGCAGCCAGTGTGGCTAAATCCACCCCACCCTCAGAGACTAATGTAGCTTCAGTGTGACACCTGATTTGCTCTGGGCACACTGTTGATCCCACTTGGAGACTGGCCATTCCAGTTTTAGCTGGAGTGGAGTTAGAAGTGGTATTTTTCTGGGGACAGGCCTTGTCTCCAGTTTGGTGTCCAGGCTGATTACAGCTACGACACCAGGCCTTTTTGGTATCAAAGTTTTTACCCTTGTACCTAAAATTGGTTTGTGAAGAGGCTCTGGGCCCACCCTCCTGTGCAGGTTTTTGGGGGCCTGTAGAAGACTCTTTACTATTTTTGTTTTTGGATGTCTCAACACTCTTCCCCTGGGGAGGCTTTGTGACCCCATTCTTTTGGTCACCCCCTGTGGAAGTCTTGGTCACCCTAGTCTTGACCCAATGGTCCGCCTTCTTTCCCAATTCTTGGGGAGAAATTGGTCCTAGGTCTACCAGATGCTGATGCAGTTTATCATTGAAACAATTACTTAACAGGTGTTCTTTCACAAATAAATTGTACAGCCCATCATAATTATTTACACCACTGCCTTGAATCCAACCATCCAGTGTTTTCACTGAGTAGTCTATAAAATCAACCCAGGTCTGGCTCGAGGATTTTTGAGCCCCCCTGAATCTAATCCTATACTCCTCAGTGGAGAATCCAAAGCCCTCAATCAGGGTTCCCTTCATGAGGTCATAAGATTCTGCATCATTTCCAGAGAGTGTGAGGAGTCTATCCCTACACTTTCCAGTGAACATTTCCCAAAGGAGAGCACCCCAGTGAGATCTGTTTACTTTTCTGGTTACACAAGCCCTCTCAAAAGCTATAAACCATTTGGTGATGTCATCACCATCTTCATATTTAGTTACAATCCCTTTAGGGATTTTCAACATGTCAGGAGAATCTCTGATCCTAGTTATGTTGCTGCCACCATTGATGGGTCCTAGGCCCATCTCTTTTCTTTCCCTTTCTATGGTTAGGATCTGTCTTCCCAGAGCCAATCTCTTGGCCATCCTGGCTAATTGGATGTCCTCTTCACTGGGGCTCTCCTCAGTGATTTCAGAGATGTTGGTCACTCCTGTGAGGGACACAGCATTTCTGACTATTATGTTTGGAGTCAGGGCTTGAGCAGCCCTGTTCTCCCTAAGTAGGACTGGAGGGGGGGAATTGCCCTCCAAGTCACTATCATCATCCTCTGTGTTGCCATCCTCAGAGGGGTTGGCTCTTTCAAACTCTGCCAAAAGCTCCTGGAGCTGTAGTTTGGAAGGTCTGGGGCCCATTGTTATTTTCTTTATTTTACAGAGTGACCTTAGCTCCCTCATCTTAAGATGGAGGTAAGGGGTAGTGTCGAGTTCCACCACATTCATCTCTGTACTAGACATTATGCTTCTAAAAGTTGGAATACTTTTTAAGAATCTAAAACTAGTTCTAGGTTCTAATTCAAACTTTCACAAACTTTTAAACTCTAAAAGAAATGCTAAACAGGATCTAACACAAGGCCCTAGCAGGTCTTTTAAGAATTTAGAAAAATAGCTCAAATTGCAAAAATCAATTTCTAATGACAATTTTTGGAATTTGTTGTGTGATCAGTGTAGGAAAGTACCATCTTGCCTGGCATGTTACCCCCATTTTTCACTGTATATATGTTGTTTTAGTTGTATGTGTCACTGGGACCCTGTCATCCAGGGCCCCAGTGCTCATAAGTGTGCCTGAATGTGTTACCTGTGTAGTGACTAACTGTCTCACTGAGGCTCTGCTAATCAGAACCTCAGTGGTTATGCTCTCTCATTTCTTTCCAAATTGTCACTAACAGGCTAGTGACCAATTTCACCAATTTACATTGGCTTACTGGAACACCCTTATAATTCCCTAGTATATAGTACTGAGGTACCCAGGGTATTGGGGTTCCAGGAGATCCCTATGGGCTGCAGCATTTCTTTTGCCACCCATAGGGAGCTCTGACAATTCTTACACAGGCCTGCCACTGCAGCCTGAGTGAAATAACGTCCACGTTATTTCACAGCCATTTTACACTGCACTTAAGTAACTTATAAGTCACCTATATGTCTAACCTTTACCTGGTAAAGGTTGGGTGCTAAGTTACTTAGTGTGTGGGCACCCTGGCACTAGCCAAGGTGCCCCCACATTGTTCAGGGCCAATTCCCCGGACTTTGTGAGTGCGGGGACACCATTACACGCGTGCACTACATATAGGTCACTACCTATATGTAGCTTCACAATGGTAACTCCGAATATGGCCATGTAATATGTCTATGATCATGGAATTGCCCCCTCTATACCATCCTGGCATAGTTGGCACAATCCCATGATCCCAATGGCCTGTAGCACAGACCCTGGTACTGCCAAACTGCCTTTCCCGGGGTTTCACTGCAGCTGCTGCTGCTGCCAACCCCTCAGACAGGCATCTGCCCTCCTGGGGTCCAGCCAGGCCTGGCCCAGGATGGCAGAACAAAGGACTTCCTCTGAGAGAGGGTGTTACACCCTCTCCCTTTGGAAAATGGTGTGAAGGCAGGGGAGGAGTAGCCTCCCCCAGCCTCTGGAAATGCTTTCATGGGCACATTTGGTGCCCATTTCTGCATAAGCCAGTCTACACCGGTTCAGGGACCCCTTAGCCCTGCTCTGGCGCGAAACTGGACAAAGGAAAGGGGAGTGACCACTCCCCTGACCTGTACCTCCCCTGGGAGGTGCCCAGAGCTCCTCCAGTGTGCTCCAGACCTCTGCCATCTTGGAAACAGAGGTGCTGCTGGCACACTGGACTGCTCTGAGTGGCCAGTGCCACCAGGTGACGTCAGGGACTCCTCCTGATAGGCTCCTTCAGGTGTTGCTAGCCTATCCTCTCTCCTAGGTTGCCAAACCCTCTTTTCTGGCTATTTAGGGTCTCTGTCTCTTGGGATTCCGTAGATAACGAATGCAAGAGCTCATCCGAGTTCCTCTGCATCTCTCTCTTCACCTTCTGCCAAGGAATCGACTGCTGACCGCGCTGGAAGCCTGCAAAACTGCAACATAGTAGCAAAGACGACTACTGCAACTCTGTAACGCTGATCCTGCCGCCTTCTCGACTGTTTTCCTGGTGGTGCATGCTGTGGGGGTAGTCTGCCTCCTCTCTGCACTAGAAGCTCAGAAGAAATCTACTGTGGGTCGACGGAATCGTCCCCCTGCAACCGCAGGCACCAAAAAGCTGCATTACTGGTCCCTTGGGTCTCCTCTCAGCACGATGAGCGAGGTCCCTCGAATCCAGCAACTGTGTCCAAGTGACCCACACAGTCCAGTGACTCTTCAGTCCAAGTTTGGTGGAGGTAAGTCCTTGCCTCCCCACGCCAGACTGCATTGCTGGGAACCGTGACTTTTGCAGCTACTCTGGCCCCTGTGCACTTCCGGCGGAAATCCTTTGTGCACAGCCAAGCCTGGGTCCACGGCACTCTAACCTGCATTGCACGACTTTCTAAGTTGGTCTCCGGCGACGTGGGACTCCTTTGTGCGACTTCGGGTGAGCACCGTTTCACGCATCCTCGTAGTGCCTGTTTCTCGCACTTCTCCGGGTGCTACCTGCTGCTGAGAGGGCTCCTTGTCTTGCTCGATGTCCCCTCTCTCTCCTGACGCAATTTGCGACATCCTGGTCCCTCCTGGGCCATAGCAGCATCCAAAAACGCTTACTGCACGATTTGCAGCTAGCAAGGCTTGTTGGCGGTCTTTCGGCGGGAAAACACTTCTTCCCGACTCTACACAGCGTGAGGGATCCGTCCTCCAAAGGGGAAGTCTCTAGCCCTTGTCGTTCTTGCAGAAACCTACGCTTCTACTGTCCAGTAGCAGCTCCTTTGCACCCACAGCTGGCATTTCCTGGGCATCTGCCCATCTCCGACTTGCTTGTGACTTTTGGACTTGGTCCCCTTGTTCCACAGGTACCCTCAACTGGAAATCCATTGTTGTTGCATTGTTGGTTTGTGTCTTTCCTGCAGAATTCCCCTATCACGACTTCTATGTCCTTTGGGGAACTTTAGTGCACTTTGCACTCACTTTTCAGGGTCTTGGGGTGGGCTATTTTTCTAACCCTTACTATTTTTTAATAGTCCCAGCGACCCTCTACAAGGTCACATAGGTTTGGGGTCTATTCGTGGTTCGCATTCCACTTTTGGAGTATATGGTTTGTGTTGCCCCTATCCCTATGTGTCCCCATTGCATCCTATTGTAACTATACATTGTTTGCACTGTTTTCTAACACTATTACTGCATATTTGGTATTGTGTATATCTTGTGCATATTTCCTATCCTCTCACTGAGGGTACACTCTGAGATACTTTGGCATATTGTCATAAAAATAAAGTACCTTTATTTTTAGTATAACTGTGTATTGTGTTTTCTTATGATATTGTGCATATGACACTAAGTGGTACTGTAGGAGCTTCACTCGTCTCCTAGTTCAGCCTAAGCTGCTCTGCTAAGCTACCATTATCTATCAGCCTATGCTGCTAGACACCCTATACACTAATAAGGGATAACTGGGCCTGGTGCAAGGTGCCAGTACCCCTAGGTACTCACTACAAGCCAGTCCAGCCTCCTACATTGGTTGTGCAGCGGTGGGATAAATGCTTTGAGACTACTTACCACTCTTGTCATTGTACTTTTCATAAGAGAAAAATATACAAAACAAGTTCAGTGTATATACACATAACCAAAAAGTTTTGCATTTCCTCTTTTCACTCTTTTCTAAGTGCTGAAAAGCACTTCTAACTTTCTAAAAAGTTCTAAAAAGTTTTTAAAGTTTTTTTTCTCTGTCTTTCTAAAAAGCTCTGACAAACTTTTTATCCTTTTTCTATCACTTTAACTCTTTCTAAAAATGTCTGGCACAGGCCAAAATGTTGACCTGTCCAAACTTGCATATGACCACCTTAGCTGGAAAGGAGCAAGGAGTCTCTGTGTAGAAAGAGGTTTGAGTGTAGGGAAGAATCCTTCCTTGGAATTGTTACTTAACATGCTTAGAGAACAGGATAAGGCTAAAAGTGCCCCATCTGTTGAAAAAGTAGCTAATGGTTCCCAATCTGATCCAGGGACTCCCCCAGGAAAAGATTCAGGAAAGAAACTCCCAAGCCTGCCCATTATTAGACAGTCTAGCATAGTTGGTACTGATGTTGAGTCACACCATACAGATAGTGTTGTCTCACATCAGAGCAAGAGCATTAATTCTCATCACAGTAGAAATGATGTTCCTGGTAGCCAAGCTGTTAGGGTGCCCTCTGTAAGGGACAGGTCTCCTTCTGTCCGTTCTCATCATACTTCTGTTTCAAGACATGTCCCTCCCACCCACCCTGATGACAGATTGTTAGAAAGGGAGCTCAATAGATTGAGAGTGGAACAAACCAGACTGAAGCTCAAGAAGCAACAGCTGGATTTGGATAGACAGACTTTAGAAGTAGAGAAGGAGAGACAGAAACTGGGTTTAGAAACCCATGGTGGCAGCAGCAGTATTCCCCATAGTCATCCTGCAAAAGAGCATGATTCCAGGAATCTCCACAAGATAGTTCCCCCTTATAAGGAGGGGGATGACATTAACAAGTGGTTTGCTGCACTTGAGAGGGCCTGTGCTGTACAGGATGTCCCTCAAAGGCAGTGGGCTGCTATCCTATGGCTATCATTTAGTGGAAAAGGTAGGGATAGGCTCCTTACTGTGAAAGAAAATGAAGCTAATGATTACAAAGTTCTTAAGAATGCACTCCTGGATGGTTATGGCTTAACCACTGAACAATACAGGATAAAGTTCAGAGAGACCAAAAAGGAGTCTTCACAAGACTGGGTTGATTTCATTGACCATTCAGTGAAGGCTTTGGAGGGGTGGTTACATGGCAGTAAAGTTACTGATTATGACAGCCTGTATAACTTGATCCTGAGAGAGCATATTCTTAATAATTGTGTGTCTGATTTGTTGCACCAGTACTTGGTGGACTCTGATCTGACCTCTCCCCAAGAATTGGGAAAGAAGGCAGACAAATGGGTCAGAACAAGGGTGAACAGAAAAGTTCATACAGGAGGTGACAAAGATGGCAACAAGAAGAAGGATGGTAAGTCTTCTGACAAGGGTGGGGACAAATCTAAAAATGAGTCTTCACCAGGCCCACAAAAACACTCTGGTGGGGGTGGTGGGCCCAAATCCTCTTCTAATCAAAACAAAGAAAAGATACCATGATGCTATTTATGTAAAATAAAAGGCCATTGGACAACAGATCCCAGTTGTCCAAAGAAAAGCACCAAGCCTCCTACCACTACAACCCCTACTGCTACACCTAGTGTCCCTACTAATAGCAGTGGTGGTGGGAGCAAACCTACTAATAGCCAATCCAAGGGAGTAGCTGGGCTCACTTTTGGTAACTTAGTTGGGGTTGGTCTGATTAGGGAGACCACAGAGGCTGTGTTAGTCTCTGAGGGGGCTATTGATTTAGCCACCTTAGTTGCTTGTCCCCTTAATATGGATAAGTACAAGCAGCTACCCCTAATAAATGGTGTTGAGGTTCAGGCCTACAGGGACACTGGAGCCAGTGTGACTATGGTCATAGAGAAACTGGTCCACCCTGAACAACACCTACTTGGTCACCAGTACCAAGTAACCAATGCTCACAACAACACACTTAGCCACCCCATGGCTGTTGTTAATCTCAACTGGGGGGGGTTACAGGTCCAAAGAAAGTTGTGGTAGCCACAGATTTACCTGTAGACTGTCTACTAGGAAATGATTTGGAGACATCAGCTTGGTCAGATGTGGAGTTGGAGGCCCATGCAGCAATGCTGGGCATCCCAGGGCATATTTTTGCTTTAACTAGGGCTCAGGCCAAAAAGCAAAAAGGACAGGGAAGCTTGGATCCTGGAACAATGGACCAAGTGCTCCCTAAAGCTAGGGCTAGTAGAAGCAAACCACTTCCTACTATCCCTCCCTCTACAGTGGATTCTACTTCTGAGGAAGAAGAATTTCCACCCTGTGCAGAACCTACACCAGAGGAGCTGGAAGCAGACACTGCTGAGCTTTTGGGTGAAGGGGGGCCTGCCAGGGAGGAACTGAGTGTGGCACAGCAAACCTGTCCCACACTAGAGGGTCTAAGACAGCAAGCTGTCAAACAGGCTAATGGGGATGTCAGTGACTCTCACAGAGTTTACTGGGAGGACAACCTCTTGTACACTGAAGCAAGGGATCCTAAACCTGGAACTGCCAGGAGGTTAGTGATTCCTCAGGAGTACAGAAAGTTCCTCCTAACTCTAGCCCACGACATTCCCCTAGCTGGACATCTGGGGCAAATGAAAACTTGGGACAGACTTGTTCCCCTGTTTCATTGGCCTAGGATGTCTGAGGACACAAAGGAATTTTGTAAGTCCTGTGAAACCTGTCAAGCCAGTGGCAAGACAGGTGGCACTCCAAAGGCACCCCTTATTCCACTGCCTGTGGTTGGGGTTCCCTTTGAAAGGGTAGGGGTTGACATAGTTGGCCCCCTTGACCCTCCTACTGCTTCAGGCAATAGGTTTATCTTGGTGGTAGTGGACCATGCCACAAGATATCCTGAAGCAATTCCTTTAAGGACCACTACAGCACCTGCAGTGGCAAAGGCCCTCCTGGGAATATTTTCCAGGGTGGGCTTCCCAAAGGAAGTAGTATCAGACAGGGGAAGCAATTTCCTGTCTGCATACTTAAAGGCCATGTGGAAGGAGTGTGGTGTGACTTACAAGTTCACTACACCCTATCATCCACAAACAAATGGACTGGTGGAGAGATTTAATAAAACTCTCAAAGGCATGATTATGGGTCTCCCTGAAAAACTCCGCAGGAGATGGGATATCCTGTTACCATGCCTCCTTTTTGCCTACAGGGAGGTACCCCAGAAAGGAGTGGGCTTCAGCCCCTTTGAACTCCTCTTTGGTCACCCTGTTAGGGGTCCACTAACACTTGTCAAGGAGGGTTGGGAACAACCTCTAAAAGCTCCAAAACAAGATATTGTGGATTATGTACTTGGCTTCAGATCAAGGATGGCTGAGTATATGAAAAAGGCCAGTAAAAACCTTCAGGCCAGCCAAGAGCTCCAGAAGCAATGGCA
Source organism: Pleurodeles waltl (assembly GCF_031143425.1). Taxonomy (NCBI): domain Eukaryota; kingdom Metazoa; phylum Chordata; class Amphibia; order Caudata; family Salamandridae; genus Pleurodeles; species Pleurodeles waltl. The sequence goes on along the minus strand of NC_090439.1, from coordinate 186,574,934 downwards.
TGATCAGAAGGCTGTTTTGGTTCAGTACAAACCAGGGCAGAAAGTGTGGGTCTTGGAGCCTGTGGCCCCAAGAGCACTCCAAGATAAATGGAGTGGACCCCACACAATTGTTGAGAAAAAGGGAGAAGTCACCTACTTAGTTGACTTAGGCACTGCCAGGAGTCCCCTTAGGGTACTCCATGTCAACCGCCTGAAACCCTACTATGATAGGGCTGATCTCACCCTGCTCATGGCAACTGATGAGGGACAGGAAGAAGACAGTGATCCTCTACCTGATCTCTTCTCTTCCACAGAACAAGATGCTCTTGTGGAAGGTGTAGTTTTGGCTGATTGTCTTACTGCTGAGCAGAAAGACCATTGCATAAATCTCCTGGGTCAGTTTTCTGAACTCTTCTCTACTGTGCCAGGTACCACTTCTTGGTGTGAGCACACTATAGATACTGGAGACAGTTTACCTGTCAAAAGTAAGATCTATAGGCAGCCTGACCATGTCAGGGCCTGCATAAGCAAGAGGTGCAGAAAATGCTAGAACTAGGAGTGGTTGAGCACTCTGAAAGTCCATGGGCTTCTCCTGTGGTACTTGTACCAAAACCCCATTCCAAAGATGGAAAGAAGGAAATGCGGTTTTGTGTAGACTACAGAGGTCTCAACCAGGTAACCAAAACTGATGCTCACCCTATACCCAGGGCAGATGAGCTCATAGATACACTGGCATCTGCCAAGTATCTAAGCACTTTTGATTTGACTGCAGGGTATTGGCAGATCAAATTGTCAGAAGATGCTAAACCTAAAACTGCATTTTCAACCATTGGAGGACATTACCAGTTCACAGTAATGCCTTTTGGATTGAAAAATGCACCTGCCACTTTTCTGGGGTTGGTGAACACAGTCCTGCAAGGGCTGGAAGCTTTTAGTGCAGCATATTTGGACGATATAGCTGTCTTTAGCTCCAGCTGGGATGATCACCTGGTCCACCTATGGAAAGTTTTAGAGGCCCTGCAAAAGGCAGGCCTCACTATCAAGGCTTCAAAGTGCCAGATAGGGCAGGGTAAGGTGGTTTATCTGGGACACCTTGTTGGTGGGGAACAGATTGCACCACTTCAGGGGAAAATCCAAACAATTATTGATTGGGTTCCCCCTACCACTCAGACTCAAGTGAGAGCCTTCCTAGGCCTCACTGGGTATTACAGGAGGTTCATTAAGAACTATGGCTCCATTGCAGCCCCTCTTAATGATCTCACATCCAAGAAAATGCCTAAAAAGGTATTATGGACAGCAAACTGTCAGAAAGCTTTTGAGGAGCTGAAGCAGGCCATGTGCTCTGCACCTGTCCTGAAAAGCCCTTGTTACTCTAAAAAATTCTATGTCCAAACTGATGCATCTGAATTAGGAGTAGGGGCAGTCCTATCACAACTTAATTCTGAGGGCCAGGATCAACCTGTTGCTTTTATTAGTAGGAGGTTGACCCCTAGAGAAAAGCGTTGGTCTGCCATAGAGAGGGAGGCCTTTGCTGTGGTCTTGGCTCTGAAGAAGTTAAGGCCATACCTGTTTGGCACTCACTTCATTGTTCAGACAGACCACAAACCACTACTTTGGCTAAAACAAATGAAAGGTGAAAATCCTAAATTGTTGAGGTGGTCCATATCCCTACAGGGAATGGACTATACAGTGGAACATAGACCTGGGAGTAGCCACTCCAATGCAGATGGACTCTCCAGATATTTCCACTCAGACAATGAAGACTCATCAGGTCATGGCTAGTCTTATTGTCCTTCGTTTGGGGGGGGGGTTGTGTAGGAAAGTACCATCTTGCCTGGCATGTTACCCCCATTTTTCACTGTATATATGTTGTTTTAGTTGTGTGTGTCACTGGGACCCTGTCATCCAGGGCCCCAGTGCTCATAAGTGTGCCTGAATGTGTTACCTGTGTAGTGACTAACTGTCTCACTGAGGCTCTGCTAATCAGAACCTCAGTGGTTATGCTCTCTCATTTCTTTCCAAATTGTCACTAATAGGCTAGTGACCAATTTCACCAATTTACATTGGCTTACTGGAACACCCTTATAATTCCCTAGTATATGGTACTGAGGTACCCAGGGTATTGGGGTTCCAGGAGATCCCAATGGGCTGCAGCATTTCTTTTGCCACCCATAGGGAGCTCTGACAATTCTTACACAGGCCTGCCACTGCAGCCTGAGTGAAATAACGTCCACGTTATTTCACAGCCGTTTTACACTGCACTTAAGTAACTTATAAGTCACCTATATGTCTAACCTTTACCTGGTAAAGGTTGGGTGCTAAGTTACTTAGTGTGTGGGCACCCTGGCACTAGCCAAGGTGCCCCCACATTGTTCAGGGCCAATTCCCCGGACTTTGTGAGTGCAGGGACACCATTACACGCGTGCACTACATATAGGTCACTACCTATATGTAGCTTCACAATGGTAACTCCGAATATGGCCATGTAATATGTCTATGATCATGGAATTGCCCCCTCTATACCATCCTGGCATAGTTGGCACAATCCCATGATCCCAGTGGCCTGTAGCACAGACCCTGGTACTGCCAAACTGCCTTTCCCGGGGTTTCACTGCAGCTGCTGCTGCGGCCAACCCCTCAGACAGGCATCTGCCCTCCTGGGGTCCAGCCAGGCCTGGCCCAGGATGGCAGAACAAAGGACTTCCTCTGAGAGAGGGTGTTACACCCTCTCCCTTTGGAAAATGGTGTGAAGGCAGGGGAGGAGTAGCCTCCCCCAGCCTCTGGAAATGCTTTCATGGGCACATTTGGTGCCCATTTCTGCATAAGCCAGTCTACACCGGTTCAGGGACCCCTTAGCCCTGCTCTGGCGCGAAACTGGACAAAGGAAAGGGGAGTTACCACTCCCCTGACCTGTACCTCCCCTGGGAGGTGCCCAGAGCTCCTCCAGTGTGCTCCAGACCTCTGCCATCTTGGAAACAGAGGTGCTGCTGGCACACTGGACTGCTCTGAGTGGCCAGTGCCACCAGGTGACGTCAGAGACTCCTCCTGATAGGCTCCTTCAGGTGTTGCTAGCCTATCCTCTCTCCTAGGTAGCCAAACCCTCTTTTCTGGCTATTTAGGGTCTCTGTCTCTTGGGATTCCGTAGATAACGAATGCAAGAGCTCATCCGAGTTCCTCTGCATCTCTCTCTTCACCTTCTGCCAAGGAATCGACTGCTGACCGCGCTGGAAGCCTGCAAAACTGCAACATAGTAGCAAAGACGACTACTGCAACTCTGTAACACTGATCCTGCCGCCTTCTCGACTGTTTTCCTGGTGGTGCATGTTGTGGGGGTAGTCTGCCTCCTCTCTGCACTAGAAGCTCCGAAGAAATCTCCCGTGGGTCGACGGAATCGTCCCCCTGCAACCGCAGGCACCAAAAAGCTGCATTACCGGTCCCTTGGGTCTCCTCTCAGCATGACGAGCGAGGTCCCTTGAATCCAGCAACTGTGTCCAAGTGACGCCCACAGTCCAGTGACTCTTCAGTCCAAGTTTGGTGGAGGTAAGTCCTTGCCTCCCCACGCCAGACTGCATTGCTGGGAACCACGACTTTTGCAGCTACTCCGGCCCCTGTGCACTTCCGGTGGAAATCCTTTGTGCATAGCCAAGCCTGGGTCCACAGCACTCTAACCTGCATTGCACGACTTTCTAAGTTGGTCTCCGGCGACGTGGGACTCCTTTGTGCGACTTCGGGTGAGCACCGTTTCACGCATCCTCGTAGTGCCTGTTTCTGGCACTTTTCTGGGTGCTACCTGCTGCTCAGAGGGCTCCTTGTCTTGCTCGACATCCCCTCTCTCTCCTGACGCAATTTGCGACATCCTGGTCCCTCCTGGGCCATAGCAGCATCCAAAAACGCTTACCACACGATTTGCAGCTAGCAAGGCTTGTTGGCGGTCTTTCGGCGGGAAAACACTTTTGCACGACTCTCCACAGCGTGTGGGATCCGTCCTCCAAAGGGGAAGTCTCTAGCCCTTGTCGTTCTTGCAGAAACCTACGCTTCTACTGTCCAGTAGCAGCTCCTTTGCACCCACAGCTGGCATTTCCTGGGCATCTGCCCATCTCCGACTTGCTTGTGACTTTTGGACTTGGTCCCCTTGTTCCACAGGTACCCTCGACTGGAAATCCATCGTTGTTGCATTGTTGGTTTGTGTCTTTCCTGCAGAATTCCCCTATCACGACTTCTATGTCTTTTGGGGAACTTTAGTGCACTTTGCACTCACTTTTCAGGGTCTTGGGGTGGGCTATTTGTCTAACCCTTACTATTTTCTAATAGTCCCAGCGACCCTCTACAAGGTCACATAGGTTTGGGGTCCATTCGTGGTTCGCATTCCACTTTTGGAGTATATGGTTTGTGTTGCCCCTATCCCTATGTGTCCCCATTGCATCCTATTGTAACTATACATTGTTTGCACTGTTTTCTAACACTATTGCTGCATATTTTGGTATTGTGTATATATATCTTGTGTATATTTCCTATTCTCTCACTGAGGGTACACTCTGAGATACTTTGGCATATTGTCATAAAAATAAAGTACCTTTATTTTTAGTATAACTGTGTATTGTGTTTTCTTATGATATTGTGCATATGACACTAAGTGGTACTGTAGGAGCTTCACTCGTCTCCTAGTTCAGCCTAAGCTGCTCTGCTAAGCTACCATTATCTATCAGCCTATGCTGCTAGACACCCTTTACACTAATAAGGGATACCTGGGCCTGGTGCAAGGTGCAAGTACCCCTAGGTACTCACTACAAGCCAGTCCAGCCTCCTACAATCAGGTATTGGCTGAGTAGTCCAGCAAATGCAAAGTCTTGTACCCCACCGCTGATCCACCAATGTAGGAAGTTGGCTCTGTATGCACTATTTCAAAGTAAGGAATAGTATGCACAGAGTCCAAGGGTTCCCCTTAGAGGTAAGATAGTGGCAAAAAGAGATAATACTAATGCTCTATTTTGTGGTAGTGTGGTCGAGCAGTAGGCTTATCAAAGGAGTAGTGTTAAACATTTGTTGTACATACACACAGGCAATAAATGAGGAACACACACTCAGAGACAAATCCAGCCAATAGGTTTTGTTATAGAAAAACATATTTTCTTAGTTTATTTTAAGAACCACAGGTTCAAATTCTACATGTAATATCTCATTTGAAAGGTATTGCAGGTAAGTACTTTAGGAACTTTGAATAATCACAGTAGCATATATACTTTTGACATAAAACACAATAAGCTGTTTTAAAAGTGGACACAGTGCAATTTTCACAGTTCCTGCGGGAGGTAAAGTAATGTTAGTTTTTGCAGGTAAGTAAACCACCTACGGGGTTAAGATTGGGGTCCAAGGTAGCCCACCGTTGGGGGTTCAGAGCAACCCCAAAGTCACCACACCAGCAGCTCAGGGCCGGTCAGGTGCAGAGTTCAAAGTGGTGCCCAAAACGAATAGGCTTCAATGGAGAGAAGGGGGTGCCCCAGTTCCAGTCTGCCAGCAGGTAAGTACCCGCGTCTTCGGAGGGCAGATCAGGGGGGTTTTGTAGGGCGCCGGGGGGACACAAGTCCACACAGAAAGTACAACCTCAGCAGCGCGGGGGCGGCCGGGTGCAGTGTGCAAACAAGCGTTGGGTTTCCAATGGGAGTCAATGGGAGACCAAGGGGTCTCTTCAGCGGTGCAGGCAGGCAAGGGGGGGGCTCCTCGGGGTAGCCACCACCTGGGCAAGGAAGAGGATCTCCTGGGGGTCACTCCTGCACTGAAGTTCCGTTCCTTCAGGTGCTGGGGGCTGCGGGTGCAGGGTCTTTTCCAGCCGTCGGGATTTTAGAGTCAGGCAGTCGCGGTCAGGGGGAGCCTCGGGATTCCCTCTGCAGGCGTCGCTGTGGGGGCTCAGGGGGGACAACTTTGGTTACTCACAGGCTCGGAGTCGTCGGAGGGTCCTCCCTGAGGTGTTGTTTCTCCACCAGTCGAGTCGGGGTCGCCGGGTGCAGTGTTGCAAGTCTCACGCTTCTTGCGGGGATTGCAGGGGTCTTTAAATCTGCTCCTCTGTAACAAAGTTGCAGTCTTTTTGGAGCAGGTCCGCTGTCCTCGGGAGTTTCTTGTTCCTCTTGAAGCAGGGCAGTCCTCTGAGGATTCAGAGGTCGCTGGTCCTTGAGAAAGCGTCGCTGGAGCAGGTTTCTTTAGAAGGCAGGAGACAGGCCGGTAGGACTGGGGCCAAAGCAGTTGGTGTCTTCTTCCTTCTTCTGCAGGGGTTTTCAGCTCAGCAGTCTTCTTCTTCGGTAAGTTGCAGGAATCTAAATCTTTAGGTTCAGGGAAGCCCTTAAATACTAAATTTAAGGGCGTGTTTAGGTCTGGGGGGTTAGTAGCCAATGGCTACTAGCCCTGAGGGTGGGTACACCCTCTTTGTGCCTCCTCCCAAGGGGAGGGGGTCACATTCCTATCCCTATTGGGGAAATCCTCCATCTGCAAGATGGAGGATTTCTAAAAGTGAGTCACTTCAGCTCAGGACACCTTAGGGGCTGTCCTGACTGGCCAGTGACTCCTCCTTGTTATTCTCATTATCTCCTCCGGCCTTGCCGCCAAAAGTGGGGCCGTGACCGGAGGGGGCGGGCAACTCCACTAGCTGGAGTGCCCTGTGGTGCTGGAACAAAGGGGGTAAGCCTTTGAGGCTCACCGCCAGGTGTTACAGCTCCTGCCTGGGGGAGGTGTTAGCATCTCCACCCAGTGCAGGCTTTGTTACAGGCCACAGAGTGACAAAGGCACTCTCCCCATGTGGCCAGCAACATGTCTCGAGTGTGGCAGGCTGCTAGAACCAGTCAGCCTACACGGGTAGTTGGATTAGGTTTCAGGGGGCACCTCTAAGGTGCCCTCTGGGGTGTATTTTACAATAAAATGTACACTGGCATCAGTGTGCATTTATTGTGCTGAGAAGTTTGATACCAAACTTCCCAGTTTTCAGTGTAGCCATTATGGTGCTGTGGAGTCCGTGTTTGACAGACTCCCAGACCATATACTCTTATGGCTACCCTGCACTTACAATGTCTAAGGTTTGGCTTAGACACTGTAGGGGCACAGTGCTCATGCACTGGTGCCCTCACCTATGGTATAGTGCACCCTGCCTTAGGGCTGTAAGGCCTACTAGAGGGGTGACTTATCTATACTGCATAGGCAGTGTGAGGTTGGCATGGCACCCTGAGGGGAGTGCCATGTCGACTTACTCGTTTTGTTCTCACCAGCACACACAAGCTGGTAAGCAGTGTGTCTGTGCTGGGTGAGGGTCCCCAGGGTGGCATAAGATATGCTGCAGCCCTTAGAGACCTTCCCTGGCATCAGGGTCCTTGGTACCAGGGGTACCAGTTACAAGGGACTTACCTGGATGCCAGGGTGTGCCAATTGTGGAATCAAAAGTACAGGTTAGGGAAAGAACACTGGTGCTGGGGCCTGGTTAGCAGGCCTCAGCACACTTTCCATTCAAACCATAGCATCAGCAAAGGCAAAAAGTCAGGGGGTAACCATGCCAAGGAGGCATTTCCTTACAATTATATTCTCCAAAAAATCTGGAGAGTTGATGTTCGGGCCCTAAGTAGCTATCATTGTGAAAGAGCAAACCTGCAGGTTCGGGAAACATGTACATACCTCCCTGTGGGTCTGCATGTATAGTCAAGCCTCAAATGTAGCCTCTTGTGTATCAAGAGCACCACCCCGGAGCATAAGAAATGTGAGAAGCAAAGTAATAAGACTTATCCCAATGACCTGCAAAGGCGACTGTCTGGTGGGGTCAATGTGAGTCTCTTGTAAAAGGGAAATCTCGACATTTTGTCATTTGAGGTATACCAGGGTTATTTTCCTTTTCATGGAACTGCCAAGGCCCCTGAGGTTCCAGGTGATCGTTTTACAATGCCATATATACACAAAATGTAGAAAAGGTAGAATAAGTGCTGCTTTAATACTGCTCAGAAGTGGCATTAAAGCATAGTGTTACCAAATGGGCGTGAGTTTCGTGATCTGAGGGAAACTGCTTTTAAGAGTCCTCTTCGTCCCTCCACCCACACCGACTTTCAAGTACTCAGTAAAAAATATCCCTCTTTGTTCCTCATTAAAACCACAATAACCACTATATGGAACAAACAACTTGAATGGTCCTACACCAGGCTCTCTGGCCCTGTTAGCAACAATTGGATCCTGTATCAAAACAGTATTGTCAGTGGCATATAAAACATGTAATCCAAACAGTGCCTATACCCACATATATCACTGTATGTAAAGCAGCTACGCCTAAGAAAGCACCATACGTATGAAAATGCAGGCAGCTCAGTCAAAGGAAGAGATGCACAGGCAATGCAATGAGAAGTCTGCATATATGTGGAACAGAACCCTACAAAAGGAAACATGCAGACCGTCCAATACCAGAGATGTGCCGGCTAATCCACATCGCTTGTGTGCTCACCTGTCTCTAAGGCAATATCATCTGCCTGTCATGTTTGATTGCCATGAATATTATTGTGCTGTTTAAGTTTGGTCTTAGCAATTTTCATAGCTTCCTTACGGCAGGTGAGTAATAGTGTACAGCTTGTGTGAATTAGCACGGTAAAGCACAGCATAATTGATATTCAGAAATCTCAGACGTTTCTTGACATCTCTGAATGTGCACCTAGTTTCCTGTACAGTAACAGTGAAATCTCGGTAAATGGAGAGAGCGGTGCCTTGATACTCCAAACTTCCCTACTCTCAGGAAAGTCGCAAGGCTGCATCCCGGTCCCTTTAGTTGAGAAGGCACGCAGTAATTGGATGTAACAGAGCACCAAGCGGGAGTTTGGGGCCTAGAGACCTTTGTGCACTTTCAATAACAAACAACTCTGAGAGGTTTTGTCCGCTCAGCACGCCCCCAATACTTTGCTCTGTGAAGGTCTCCATTATGTAAGTGTTTAGAGTTTGTCCAAGTCCTATTATGTGAAGTTTGTTGTACTGTGAGCATGATTCAGAGTCCTCATTTCTGGCTATGACTCTTTCTTTGTCTCCAGTGAAGCACTGCACAGTGTTCTTGATGTGCTTCATTCCATACTTGAAGGAAAAAATGATTTGCTCGGCCTCATCCAAGAAGTCCCCATGCTTATTTATTCTTTTATTCAGTGGGTCAAGGTGACTTGTTAGGTGGTCGAGTTTTCGTAAATTGTTTGAAGGCCGAAACTCATTTCCAGTAGGATACCCAACATCACTAGTCCACCATTGTTGGCAAGCCTTCCATAGCAGGGTCCAGGGCCTCAGATCCACTCTCAGATGGGGCCCTGCTCGGGCGTCTGCTGTGAAAGGCAAGTTTATATTGTTTGGGATCTGCTTTGCCCATGGTTCAGGTGAAGAAGCAGAGTCAATCAGCGTGGGCATACATTAGATGGGCAGGAGTAGAGCATTATATGTAGGAGGCACTACAAAAAGAAGCAGAACCCAACAAACTGTGGGGGACCCAATGAGTATGCCCTCCTATCCCGTGCATCAAATATTCATTGGGAGTGCTATTTCACCTTAACTTAGAGCTGGTTGCAGCGCATGTGCAGGCAAGGGCAGTGGCAGGAAGGAGCACACAACCTCAAGGAGTCTGACAAGGCCTCAAGTGGCTGCACGCAGCTGCAGCATCGCAGCCTCGCCAGGCATCAAGCATGCAACAGGACCAGAGCAGGAGCAGTGCCCTAGTGCATAGCCCACCCCACATTCTCCAGTGTAGGAAAGTACTATCTTTCTTGGCATGTTACCCCCATTTTTACCTGTATGTCGGTATGTTTTTGCCTGTCTCACTGGGATCCTGCTGGTCAGGACCCCAGTGCTCATAGTTTGTGGCCTAATGTGTGTGTTGTCAGTAGTGCTTAACTGTGTCACTTAGGCTCTGCTAACCAGAACCTCAGTGCTTACGCTCTGTCTGCTTTTAAATTTGTCACTATAGGCTAGTGACTTTGTTTACCAATTTCAATTGGCACACTGGACCCTCCTTATAAGTCCCTAGTATATGGTACCTAGGTACCCAGGGCATTGGGCGTTACAGGAGATCCTTATGGGCTGGAGCATTTCTTTTGCCACCCATAAGGAGCTCAGATAAACTCTTTCACAGGACTGCCACTGCAGCCTGCATGAAATAGTGCACACACTATTTCACAGCCATTTTCACTGCACTTAAGTAACTTGTAAATCACCTATATGTCTAGCCTTCATTTACTGAAGGCCAGGTGCAAAGTTACTAAGTGTGAGGGCACCCTTGCATTAGCAAAGGTGCCCCTACGCAGCCCAGGACCAATTCCCCAGACTTTGTGAGTGTGAGGACACCATTACACACGTGCACTACATATAGGTCAATACCTATATGTAGCTTCACAATGGTAACCCTGAATATGGCCATTTAAGGTGTCTAAGATCATGTAATTGTCCCCCCATTCCAAATCTGGTATTGAGGAGCCAATTACATGCATCCTGGGGGCTCCACCATTGACCACCAGTACTGCCAGACCAGCTCTATGAGGCTTTCACTGCAGCTACAGTTGTTGCCACCTCACAGACAGGGTTCTGCCCTCCTGGGGTCTGAGCAGCTCAGTCCCAGGAAGGCAGAACAAAGCATTTCCTTTGGGAGGAGGGTGTTACACCCTCTTCCTTTGGAAATAGGTGTTGCAGGCTGGGAGGGGAAGCCTCCCTAAGCCTCTGGAAATGCTTTGAACGGCACAGATGGTGCCCTCCTTGCATAAGCCAGTCTACACCGGTTCAGGGACCCCCAGCCCATACTCTGACGCGAAACTGGACAAGGGAAAGGGGAGTGACCACTCCCCTGTCCATCACCACCCCAGGGGTGGTGCCCAGATCTCCGCCAGTGTATCCCAGACTTCAGCCATCTTGTTTTCCAAGGTGTGGGGACATTCTGGAGGCTTTTGGGTGGCCAGTGCCAGCAGGTGATGTCAGAGACCCCTCTTGATAGGTCTATACCTGATAAGGTTGCCAATCCCCCTCTCAGGGCTATTTAGGGTCTCACCTGTGGGGTTCTCTTCAGATTCTGCTTGCAAGTTTCCATCAGGAATCCTCTGCAACTATTACTTCATCCTCTGACCTCGGATCGACCGCAGACTGCTCCAGGAACCACTGTAACTGCAACAGTGTATCCAGAAGGGCTACTGTTCCTCTGCAGCTTCAGCTCCAGCCAGCAAATGCAACAGTTTCCATAGGGTGCAAGCTCTGGGGGCTCCTTGTCTTCACCCTGCACCAGAAGGACTGAAGAAATCTCCTGTGGAGTGACGGAGTCACTTCCCTGCAGGCACCTTTTAAGACGACGACCGGTTCTCTTGGACTCCTCTCCTGGCCTCGAGCGTGCTCCTTGGAACACAGGTGGTAGATCCCTTCAACACAGAGGGGGTTATTCCAACTTTGGAGGAAGTGGTAATCCGTCCCAAAAGTGACGGTAAAGTGACGGATATACCACCAGCCGTATTACGAGTCCATTATATCCTATGGAACTCGTAATACGGCTGGTGGTAAATCCGTCACATTTGGGACGGATTACCACTTCCTCCAAAGTTGGAATAACCCCCTGACTGTCCTAAGGTCTTGCTGTACAAATTTGGAGGAGGTAAGAGCTTGCATTCCCTGATTGCGACAGTACCATTGTGTACCCCATCATCTTCACCTCCTGAGACTCACATTGACCCCACCAGGCCACTATTTGCAAGAATCCTTCATGCACAGCCTGGTCCAGGTTCCCAGCACTCTATCCTGTGATGCTCAACTTGCTGAGTTGTTCTCCGGCGGCATGGGACCTTCTTCTGTAGTGCTGCAACTACCGCAGTTTGCACCTTCTTTGACCTCCATGGGTGCTGCCTGGTCATCTGTGGGTTCCCTCCAGTGTTGGGAGCCCCAAATGCCTCCTCAGTCCGAGTTGAGGCTCCCAGGTCCCTCCTGGGTCCAGGCAGCGCCACTTTGACGAAACCTGCGACATTGCTTGAACCAAGGCTTGTTGGATGAATCCAGTACCGAAACCCGCCTGCATCCATCATCTCACGTGGGACATCCATTGCATCATGCAAGAACCTGCAGCCATTTTCCTTTGGTGCATTTCTACAGTCTTCGTTCAACCGGGGACTCTTCTTTTGCACCCTCTTCTAGGTTGGCAAGGGCTCCTGTCCTTCCTGGAATCTTCTCTGACTTCTGGACTTGGTCACCTCTCTTTGCAGGTCTTCAGGTTCAGGAATCCACCATTTGTTGTTTGCAATCTTGCTTGGTTCTTGCAATAACTCTAATCACGACTTGTAGTGTGCCCTTATGAAACTTGCAGTACTTTACTCCTACTTTCCTGGGCTCTGGAGTGAGGTATTTTACTCACCTTTGTGTTTTTTTCTACTCTCCCAGCGATACTCTACACACTACACTTGCCTAGGGGGGAATTTGTGATTCGGATTCCACTTTCTCAGTATATGGTTTGTATTGCCCCTAGACCTATTTTCTCCTATTGCGTTCTTTAGCATTTCCTATTGTTTGCACTATCCTATGTCTAATTACTTACCTTATTTTGGTGTCTACTGTATATATTGTGTATAATACTTACCTCCAGAAGGAGTATTGCCTCTAAGATATTTTTGCCCTTGTGTCACTAAAATAAACTACCTTTATTTTTGGTAACACTGAGTGTTGCACTACTGTGTAACTATAGTGGTATTGCAGGAGCTTTGCATGTCTCCTAGTTCAGCCTAAGCTGCTCTGGTACATCTACCTCTATCAGCCTAAGCTGCTAGAACACTACTACATTTCACTAATAAGGGATAACCAGACCTGGTATAAAGTGTAAGTACCCAAGGTACCCACTATAAACCACGCCAGCCTCCTACATCCAGTCCTCAAGATCTGAAAGCTTCTGCAGCAGTGTTCATCCAAGGGTAATGGCTCACCTCAGCTCAGCCAACACATTGCAGATGAGCGCCTCCACACCCCACGATCAGCGTGGGTAGGTCACAGCTCAAACAATGGGTCCGGATTCTCAGCGACATCCTTTCAGAGAAAACAGGCATACAGCTGGGACGCACCATGATTTCCATGCTGTTCTCTCTGAATTGTGGGTTGATGATGCATATAAAATTATTATGATGGATAATTTGGGCTGGCAACTAGAGCTCACAACTTAGCAGCCATCTTGACTGGTAGTTGCTGTAGCAGGTTGGCCTGGCTTGTAGTGGGTACCAGAGGTACTTACACCTTGTGCCAGGTCAACTTATCCCTTATTAGTGTAGAAGAGGTGTTTCTAGCAGCTTAGGCTGATAGAAGGTAGCTATGGCAAAGGAGCTTAGGCTGAACTAGGAGACATGTAAAGCTCCTACTATACCACTGGTGTCATATGCACAATATCATAAGAAAACACAATACACAGAATTACTAAAAATAAAGGTACTTTATTTTTATGACAATATGCCAAAAGTATATCAGTGAGTACCCTCAGTATGAGGATAAGTTATATAGACAAGATATATGTACACAAACCAAAATTATGCAGGTAATAGCAAGAAAAGTAATGCAAGCAGTGTAAAGTTACAATAGATTGCAATAGTAGCACATAGGTATCGGGGCAACACAAACCATATACTCCAAAAGTGGAATGCGAACCACGAATGGACCCCAAACCTATGTGAGCTTGTAGAGGGTCGCTGGGACTGTAAGAAAACAGTCAGGGTTAGAAAAAAAGCCCACACCAAGACCGTGAAAGGTAGGTGTAAAGTGCACCAACTACCCCCAGAGAGCACAGAAGTCGTGATAAGGGGATTCTGCAGGAAGAACAAACACCAGCAATGAAACAACAGTGGATTTCCGGACCTGAGTACCTGTAAGACAAGGGGACTAAGTCCAATAGTCGCAACAGTGTCGAGAGTGGGCAGGAGCCCAGGAAATGCCAGCTGAGGGTGCAAGGAAGCTGCCACCTGTTGGCAGAAGCATGGAGTTCTGCAAGAAAGAAGAGGACTAGGAACTTCCCCTTTGGAGGATGGATGTCCAACGTAGCGATGAAGCTTGCAGAGGTATTCCCACACAGAAAAACTGCAAACAAGCCTTGCTAGCTGCAAGGGTTGCGGTAGAGATTTTTGGGTGCTGCTGTGGCCCAGGAGGGACCAGGATGTTGCAACATGGAGGAGACAGAGGGGGCACCCAGCAACTCAGGGAGCCCTCATAGAAGCAGGATGCACCCGCAGAAGTACCTGAACAGGCACTTGGAAGAAAAGTGAACCAGAGTCCACACAAAGTCACAAAAGGGAGTCCCACGACGCTGGAGGACAACTCAGAAGGTTGTGCACTGCAGGTTAGAGTGTCGGGGACCCAGGCTTGGCTGTGCACGAAGGAAATCCTGGAAGAGTGCACCGGAGCAGCTGCAAATCACGCGGTACCCAGCAATGCAGTCTAGCGTGGGGAAGCAAGGACTTACCTCCACCAAACTTGGACTGAAGAGTCACTGGATTGTGTGAGTCACTTGGACAGAGTTGCTGAGTTCCAGGTACCACGCTCGTCATGCTGAGAGGGGACCCAGAGGACCAGTGATGCAGTCTTTTGGTGCCTTCGGTTGCAGGGGGAAGATTCCGTCGACCCACGGGATATTTCTTCAGAGCTCTTGGTACAGAGAGGAGGCAGGCTACCCGCAGAGCATGCACCACCTAGAAACAGTCGAGAAAGCCGGCAGGATGAAGCGATACAAGGTTGCTAGTAGTCGTCTTGCTACTTTGTTGCAGTTTTGCAGGCGTCCTGAGTAGTCAGCAGTCGCTCCTTTGGTAGAAGGTGAAGAGGGAGATGCAGAGGAACTCTGATGAGCTCTTGCATTGGTTATCTGGTGAGATCCCCAAAGCAGAGACCCTAAATTGCCAGAAAAGGAGGTTTGGCTCCGTAGGAAGGAGGATTGGCTACCAACAGAGGTAAGAGCCTATCAGAAGAAGCCTCTGACGTCACCTGCTGGCACTGGCCACTCAGAGTAGTCCAGTGTGCCACAGACACCTCTGTTTCCAAGATGGCAGAGGTCTGGGACACACTGGAGGAGCTCTGGGCACCTCTCCTGGGAGGTGCAGGTCAGGGGAGTGGTCACTCCCCTTTCCTTTGTCCAGTTTCACGCCAGAGCAGGGCTGGGGGATTTCTAAACCAGTGTAGACTGGCTTATGCAGAGATGGGCACCGTCTGTGCCCATCAAAGCCTTTCCAGAGGCTGGGGAGGCTACTCCTCCCCAGCCTTCACACCTATTTCCAAAGGGAGAGGGTGTTACACCCTCTCTCAGAGGAAATCCTTTGTTCTGTCTTCCTGGGCCAGGGCTGCCTGGACCCCAGGAGGGCAGAAACCTGTGTGAGGGGTTGGCAGCAGCAGCAGCTGCAGTGGAGACCCCGGAACAGCAGTTTGGCAGTACCTGGGTTCTGTGCTAGAGACCCGGGGGATCATGGAATTGTCCCCCCAATGGCAGAATGGCATTGGGGTGACAATTCCATGATCTTAGACATGTTACATGGCCATGTTCGGAGTTACCATTGTGACGCTGTACATAGGTAGTGACCTATATACAGTGCACGCGTGTAATGGTGTCCCCGCACTCACAAAGTCCGGGGAATTTGCCCTGAACGATACGGGGGCACCTTGGCTAGTGCCAGGGTGCCCACACACTAAGTAACTTTGCACCCAACCTTCACCAGGTGAAGGTTTGACATATAGGTGACTTATAAGTTACTTGAGTGCAGTGGTAAATGGCTGTGAAATAACGTGGACGTTATTTCACTCAGGCTGCACTGGCAGGCCTGTGTAAGAATTGTCAGAGCTCCCTATGGGTGGCAAAAGAAATGCGCAGCCTACAGGGATCTCCTGGAAACCCAATACCCTGGGTACCTCAGTACAATATACTAGGGGATTATATGGGTGTACCAGTATGCCAATGTGAATTGGTAAATTTAGTCACTAGCCTGTTAGTGAGAAATTTGGAAAGCAGAGAGAGCATAACCACCGAGGTTCTGGTTAGCAGAGCCTCAGTGAGACAGATAGGCATCGCACAGGGAACACATACAGGGCACATACTTATGAGCACTGGGGCCCTGTCTGGCAGGGTCCCAGTGACACATAGACTAAAACAACATATGTACATTGAAATATGGGGGTAACATGCCAGGAAAGATGGTACTTTCCTACAGTTGCCATTCGCCTTTGTGCCCCCATGTGTGTGGTTTGCGCTATCCTATTATGCTATGTTTTGGGTAATGGCATATTGATTTGTATAGTGCACTAATCACACAAAAGGGTATCCAGATGCTTGGGCAAGTGTATTTGTTTGTGTTCCCCAAGGTACTTATACGAGGAGCCAGGTCCTCAGCTTCTTGCAGAACTCAAGAAGTGAATAGGAGGCTCAGATGTGTTGAGGGAGGTAATTCTGTTTCTTGGGTGCAATGTAGGGGAATAAGCGACCTCCAGTTTTGTTTTGCGGATGTGGGGAGTGTGAGCGAGTGAGAGTGAAGCAAAGTGTAGGTGTCTGGTGGGTTAGTGAAAGTGTATGCAGATGTTCATGTATTCTGGTCCTTGTATGTTTGCATGAGAGGTTTGAATTGACTTCACTTCTAAATGGAGAACCAGTGAAACTGCCTGAGCTGTGGTGTTGGTGTGGCATGGGAGGTTGAGCATGAGTGTTGTTGCTGTTTTCTGGATGGTCTGTGTAGGAGTTGTTTAGAGATTCTGGCATTGTCCAGCCTGCTTATGATGAGTGCTTGTGTGACAGTATGTCTGGTATTCTAAGGCAAACATTTGAATATATTTTGAAGCTTGAATAGGATGTGGAAGCAGTAAGTGCACACTGCATTGACTTGAGCTGTCATGTTTAATATGTCATCTATGATGATCCCTAGATTTCCTGCATGGTCTGTGGGTGTGGGTTTTGGTGTTGGTCCCACCGGCCACCAGGAAGTTCCATGGGGCAGTCTTGTTGCCAAAAAACAGTACTTCCATCTTTTCTGAGTTGAGCTTCAGGCAGTTAGTTCACATCCAGTCTGCTACAATGGTCCTGCAGTTGGTGAAGTTAGGTCTGGTGGTGGTTGTCTTGTCAGTCAGGGAGAGGATGTGTTGAGTGTCATTGGCAAGGGAGATGAAGGTGATCTCTTGTGATTGGATGATGTTGGTGAGAGGTGTCATTTATATGTTGAAAAGGGTGGGGCTGAGGGACGATGCCTGTGAGACTCCATGTATCAGTTTCTTGGTCTCTGATGTGTAGGGGACAGCCTGACCCTTTGGGTTCTTCCTGAGAGGTAGGAACAGATCCTGCTGCTTATAACAGTTTGACGTAAAATTAAGACCCTGCAATTTTGTAATAAATAATTTTGAATCAACTGAAGGACTCGTACAATAATGTCACACATAAACGTGACCATGGCCCTGACAAATTTTGTACCCTGCATTTGAGGGTTTGCTTCGTATATATTGGCTCAATGGAGGTTTTAATTTTTAAACAAGAAATATTAAAAAACGTGAATTAATAAGCAGCTATTTAGAAATAGAGGATTATAAATGTTATGATCCCTAGGAGGCCACAAATCCCAGTGCACCTGCGGTAATGTGACTTTAACACTAGCCATCAGTTTAGATTTATGCCTTTAATTCTTGTGTTTGAGACCAAAAGGCAGAGCTGTAAAATAAGCAAAATGCATGTTAAATTTGGACCTAATATGTGAGGTAAGCATGGTAACTAAAGAACAGGAGGGTTAACCACAGCTGGCTGTGTTCCTCTTCATGGATCCCTCCTCACATCCATAGGCCAGATAGGAGTCCTCTATAAAATTGTCAGATGGGTTTTCAGTATGACACTGTGAACAGATCTACTATCTCTCATCTCTACAGTATTAAATTTGAGCAGACCTTTCCTTGTATTGTCTCGGGTTTGCCGATCTCCTTACAAATCCAGCCATATCAAAGTGAGTTGAAGAGGGGGGCAATGAAGCCAAGTTATGAGAATTCTCATAATGAGTTTCGAGCCAGGATCCAGTTACCCACACACACAAAGCCCTACAATACAACAGTCTACAATACCTCAAACAAAAACTCACAATAACAGGAGACAGCCTCTCCCTTATGAGTACTGTGTCCCTATGGCTTGAACCACAGAGATTTAGAAAGTTCAAGTCCTACTTTTGCACTTTCTATGGTACCACCCTGAGAATATGGAACTCCCTTCCACCTGAGATTAGTATGAGCCCTTCCTCCATAGCCTTTAAGAAAGAAGTGAAAAGACCTCTACTCAACAGATTCCTCCTGCAGTATCAGAGCTCAAAGATGACACAAGGATCATCTGACACCAAATGGCGAACAAACTTTGTGAAAGACTATGGGGCAGATTTAAGAGATCATAGCTCCTCCTTGCGCCATATTAGCTCTTTTTTTTTTACGTTAATGTGGCCCAGCTAGGCCAAAATAGACAGGCCAGCAGACAACCATTCTTGTGATTGCTTCTTAAAAATGAAAACATATTTTTTAAGCTGCCCAATTTCCCTAAAGGAAATGGACATGCTTTTAATCTAAAAAACCCCACAAAAGTACCACTGGACCACCGCCTACTCCTCCCTGAAACTTGCACCCCAAATAGCAAAGGAGTTGGTGCTCAATGGAGACCCTTCGCCTCTCCGAATAGGTTGCCACTCAAACGCAGTAGTAGGTAACTTTTCAATGGTTTGTGATTGAAATCTCACTTGCAAACAATTGATACATCTGGTACCGAATTACAGTTTGGAAGGGATGTCTGCAGCACAGCCCTTCCAAACTGCATTTTGGTATCAAGTCCCCATCCCTTTTTAGGAGTCGGTCAATTTTTATGCTCCCAAACTGGGTTTTGTAGCAGAATGAATCAGAGTGTTTTCGGACGCACATCTGGTGCTTAGTTTTTAAATGGGCGAGTTTGCTAACAGGTAGAACGTTCTTAGGATGCTTCATTCAATTGTTTTGGTATGTGCTTCTGGTTTGCAGTGTGTGCTAATTTCTTGGCACCTTAAAGTTAAGTAAAATTGTGTAGCTCTTTGGCTTTTTCTGTGAAATGAGTGGCTAGAGCTTCAGAGAGTATTTGGGATGAACCTGATTATTTCTAACAAGCTGTAGGGTTTATATGTTCAGACGACATTCAAACCCCTGCTTTGCTGGGCATGATGCAAAGGTGAGATGAGATGAGAAGAGAAGTATTTCCTTTTTTATTTCCTGACAGGTGCTCTGTAGATGTGGAATTGACAACTCTGTTTCTATTATGCTGGTTTGGGATTTTCCACTATTTATGTTTGAATGCTTTGTTAATGGCTTTGAGTTCTGAGAGCTCCTTCGTGAATCATTTAGCTGGTCTGGAGCAGTTAGTGAAATGGTTCTGTGAGATTTGTCTTTTTGGTGGTATGGTTGTGCATTTTGGGCTTGCTGATATGATGCAGTTCACAGGAGGTTTGGTGTTGTTAATTAAATGTTCCAGGGTGTGCAGTTTTAGTGCATTTTCTATACTTCTTGGGTAAAGTTTCCTTTTGGAATTTTGATGTTCTGGAATCATGATTTTGAAAGGCATGGTAACATGATTGCTCCACGTTAGTGATAGAGGTTTAGAAGTGGTTATTTTGTGGTTAATAGCATCTAGGGTGTGTCCTACTTTCTCTGTTAGGTCGGTAATGAGCTGTATTCATTTCAAACTTCTATAATCCAATAGTGATGCAGGCTAACCTAGTTCCTCAAGTTATTTAGTAAAACCACCCAGAACAATGAGATTTGGGTAGCTTATACTGAGGCTAATGGCAGAATCCCAGCAATTTGTTGTGAAATAGATGTTTGGGGGTTGCTGGTTTAGGAGATATATCTTACTTCATTTCATAAAAAGTGAAAACTAATTGATTCAATTAATATACTACTCTAGTTATCAGGACTCCTGATTCCTGGATATTGAGCAATTCATACATTTAATTTCGATAATTATTTCAAGGAGATTGAGCCATTGAGGGTGGGTGATGTTTGATCAAGAGAGTTGCGTTCAGGTACAGATTAGTTATGTAGGCACAAGGAGTTTAGGGAGTCCGTATGTGCAGGAGCAAATCCTCCCATTCTTTCAATTATGTATTTTTCATAATGATTGCATATCCTGGTGGTATTTCATGTGTTAAAAGAGAGTTTCATCATCTGCTAGCCATGGTTTGGTTATGAGTAGTACTTTACAGCTGCAATTTGAGATAAGGTCATGTATATAATGGTTATTATTTATGTAATTTTGTATGTGCACTTTTCCCAGCTAACCTGTGGTATAGTGCTTGCGCTTTAACTTGGAGACATGGTGTAATTTGCCTACATCTGATTGGTTCATTGAATGTACTTTCAAATCACTTGTATATGGTACTATTTATACCCAGTGCCTCTAAATCAAATGCTGCTAGTAACCTACAACACTTATTGTGCCACCCACTAAAGTAGCATGTTAAAACACATTTCAGCCTTGCCACTGCAGCCTGTAGTGCAGTTTTAAACTGATATTTTGACCTTGCAAAATAGAGCTTTGCTAGGCCTAAAACCCCCTTTTTAATACACGCTTACAAATACCCTAGAGGTTCATAGGACAGGATGCATGGTATTTAAAAGGTAGGACAAGTGTACTAAACTTCTAAAGCAATTTTTCACTGTTGTAAAGCTATCGCTCCCATAGACTAACACTAGGTTTGCCTTATTACTTTTAATAAATGCTCACTTCAGATTGGGACCAGGTAGAGGTATGCTGTTAAAACTCAAATGGATTGTGCCTTTCTGTCAGTGTCCTAGGTCATATGACTGAAAATGGTTGTGCTGTTGTGGTTTGTGTATTGATTCCAGATAGTGAGACAAAGGAAGCTTAGGTGTGAGGGAAGGGAGTCTTCATGACAGGTAATGGCGTGGAGTTGAGACCTGTTCTGATTACATTTCAAAGGGACCTTCCTGGAGAACATACAAAAGAATCTGACACCAGGCCTGCCCTTGCCTTTGTCACTGTAGACAGTTTGGAGCCAGGATGAGGGGAAGTGGAAGAACTGGCCAGAACCAATTTTGGGGATAGGTCAGCAAATTACCCCACACAAAGTTTGACACCAGGCATAAACATGGAACTTTCAGAACCTCTCATCAGAACACTCCTGGGTCTGTGGAAGATTCATCAGAAGGGTTACCCAGCTGTCTGAGGAAGAGGAACTTCCCTGTTAGCTGAAAAAGGAAGATCTGACCTGCTTGCCATGGTTACCCCAAGTGACTCTAATAGTCAGTTGGTTGACCTCTTGTGTGAGCAATAGGGACACAACAAGCTTCCAAAGCCCTCCCTGTGAATGCCCAGCAGACCAGCATCAACTGGCCCTGCTTGAGAAGTGCTACTGATCTGTGCCGGAGTATGTCTTGCTCTCCAAGAGGTGCCACCCAATCCCAAGGCATTGGGCTGGTGTCAGTGTGAACTCCTCCTGAAAACAAAGTGAACATACAAATGTTTAGGCTCTTTGTAACCATGGTGACCTCTTCTTGCAGAGATCAAGTACCCGTGTCAACCTGCAGCACAAGCCCAGTGGGATCTGCTCTTGGTGCCGACAGAGACAGCACTGTGAGACCTGCACTTCATGCCAATAGCAACAGCCTGTGCTGATCATCAACGTGAAACTCCAGTGATGACTGGCTCTTCACAATACAGTAACAATCATCTGCAATGCTCGAACTGCTCCTCGCACAAGCAGCCTCCTTCTTGCAGCCTCTGCCAACATAAACAGAACTGTTTGCCTGGTCTTTGAGAAGGTAGCTCTAAAGTGGAACTATCCGGGTTCTTGTATCTGACCCATGCTCTATTGCGGTCAGCCTGAACCTGTGACTTTCCCCCGGTCTAGCATGACCAGTTAACAGCAAGTGAGGCTTTGTACTTCCTAGCGCTATTTTCACTTAAAAACTCACATTTCCCATTCTACTGATTTGATTTTTGTCATTTCAGTGTCATTTTATTGAAATCAATCTTTTCTAATTTTCTAATTTAGGTTAAAATTGTTCTTGTGATGTGTTTTTACTTTATTACTGTTTGTGTACTGCATAAATACTTTGAACATTGCCTCTAGGTTAAGCTTGACTGCTTTTGTGCCAAACTACCAGAGGGTTAGTTGCAGGTTAATGTAACAACTTTTGTGGTTAATCCTGACAAGGATTCTGTTATTATTTGAGTGGGGTTTTCACCCCCTCAACTAATAACCCATTTGTTTACATCGATGTTTAGTGGTCGGATCCAGTACTAGTGTTTGCACAGTACCACTCAATTATTTGTGAAAACTGAAAATCCCTAACAGTGATCTGATGTCAAAATTGACTTCTCCTTGAGTGACTACTTTTTCCTTTTTTCCCAAGCTCATTCCTGCCTCATACCTGTGCATCTGTGATACATGTTTCTAAAATGGGGGGGGGGGGAGTCCTAAGCAGCATTGAGGAATACATTGTGGTGGAGCTGAAACAACTCCTCAAAGAAAGGGTGTGCCAATGACAGAGAGCTCACAGAAAAAGGAGCTCCATATGGCACTCAGGGTCTGGGAGGAGAACAAGTACTACAATTTACAGCGCATGAGGATGAGGAGGAGCAGGGAGAGACGGAGGAAATGGAGGAAGAAGCAGGGTTCTATGTGATTTCATAGAAAAATTATTTCATAGAATACCATTATTGAGAAACCATTTCAGAATTAATGCCATTTACCATTTCACAGAAACCAATTCATAGAATGTCTTTTTGCTCAAAGTTGGCTTTTGCATGCTTATTTTTTAAGGTATAACACAATGTTTGCAGGCCATACTTAGGTTTTGTCTGAGGTATTTATTTTACTACTTTACTTCAGAAGACATTATTTCAGTTTTATATCTTTTACATTGTCAAACTGTTACTTTGGATGTTTTCAATTCACTGAACCCTCCTCACCCCAAACACCATCTGTTAGAAATGGGGTTCCTGGTTGGTTTGGGTGGGCACCTAAGTCAGGCAGTAACTACCACTCTAGTCAGGGCAAGGGACCTACACACCTAGGATAGACCCTTCTCACCCCTCCCCAGTAGTCTGGCACGAGCAGTCAGGCTTATCCCAGTGGCAATGTGTAAAGCATTTGCACAACACACACAACCCAGTGACACAATAAATACACAAAAAAAGAGACTTCACAACAAATTCTACAAAAATAAACTGTATTGCACATAAAGAACATAGGCCATAACAACATAAATCAATGATACTTCGCCAAACTTGCAATTGTCAGACCATCATAAGATAACTAGGAAGAAATATTTTCACATTGCACGTTAAATCATTCATCATCACTGAGCCAACTGCACCATGTCACAACATTACAGTAATGCAAAAAGCGACAGGTTCCCTTGTTACTCGTACATTAAACACATCATTGTAGGAAGGTAGCCTCTTTCTACCCTTGTTACCCCCACTTTTGGCCTACTTGTGAGTATATGTCAGGGTGTTTTTACTATCTCACTGAGATCCTGCTAGCCAGGACCCCAGTGCTCATAGTGGAAACCCTATTTGTGTTTGATATGTGTCACTGGGACCCTGCTAGCCGAGACCCCAGTGCTCATAGTTTGTGGCCTATATGTGTTCCCTGTGTGGTGCCTAATTTATCACTGAGGCTCTGCTAACCAGAACCTCAGTGGTTATGCTCTCTCTGCTTTTAAAATTGTCACTGCAGGCTAGTGACAAATTTTAAAAATTCTAATTGGCACACTGGATCACCCTTATAATACCCTAGTATATGGTACCTAGGTACCCAGTTTATTGGGGTTCCAGGAGATCCCTATCGGCTGCAGCATTTCTTTTGCCACCCATAGGGAACTCAAACAATTCTTACACAGGACTGCTACTGCAGCCTGAGTGAAATAACATCGATGTTATTTCACAGCCATTGTACACTGCACTTAAGTAACTTATAAGTCACCTATACGTCTAACCCTCACTTAGTGAAGGTTAGGTGCAAAGTTACTAAGTGTGTGGGCACCCTGGCACTAGCCAAGGAGCTCCCACATTGTTCAGGGCAATTTCCCTGGACTTTTTTCCCTGGGGTCTGGGCAGCTGAGTCCCAGGAAGGCAGAACAAAGGATTTCCTCTGAGAGAGGGTGTTGCACCCTCTCCCTTTGGAAATAGGTGTGAAGGGCTGGGGAGGAGTAGCCTCCCCCAGCCTCTGGAAATGCTTTGATGGGCACCATCTGTGCCCATCTCTGCATAAGCCAGTCTACACCGGTTTAGGGATCCCCAGCCCTGCTCTGGCGCGAAACTGGACAGAGGAAAGGGGAGTGACCACTCCCCTGACCAGTACCTCCCATGGGAGGTGCCCAGAGCTCCTCCAGTGTATCCCAGACCTCTGCCATCTTGGATTCAGAGGTATTGGGGCACAATGGACTGCTCTGAGTGGCCAGTGCCAGTAGGTGACGTCAGAGACACCTCCTGATAGGTGCATACCTATTTCAGTAGCCAAGCCTCCTTTCTTAGTAGCCAAACCTTCTTTTCTGGCTATTTAGGCTCTCTCCTCTGGGCTATTCCTCAGATAACGAATGCAAGAGCTCACCAGAGTTCTTCTGCACTTCCCTCTTCGACTTCTGCCAAGGATCGACCGCTGACTGCTCCAGGAGGCCTGCCGGCTTTCTCGACTGTTTCCTGGTGATGCATGCTCTGAGGGCTGTCTGCCTTCACCCTGCACTGGAAGCCAAGAAGAAATCTCCCATGGGTTGACGGAATCTTACCCCTGCTAACGCAGGCACCAAACTTCTGCATCACCGGTCCTCTGGGTCCCCTCTCATCCTGACGAGCGTGGTCCCTGGAACACAGGAGCTGGGTCCAAGTGCCTCCCACAGTCCCGTGGCCCTTGTGTCCAAATTTGGTGGAGGTAAGTCCTTGCCTCCCCACGCCAGACAGCAAACCTGTGTACTGTGTGATTTGCAACTGCTCCGGCTTCTGTGCATTTTTCCAGGAGTTCCTTTGTGCACAGCCTAGCTTCGGTCCCCAGCACGCCATCCTGCATTGCCCAACTTGCTGAGTTGGACTCCGACGTCGTGGGACCCTCCTTTGTGACTGAGTCGACCACTGTCCTCATATCTTCTAAGTGCCTCCTCCGGTACTTCTGCGGGTACTGCCTGCTTCTGTGTGGGCTCTCTGAGTTGCTGAGCACCCCCTCTGTATCTTCCTCCAAGGGGCGACGTCCTGGTCCTTCCTGGTCCCCATCAGCACCCAAAATCCTCAACCGTGACTCTTGCAGCTAGCAAGGCTTGTTTGCGGTATTTCTGCCTGGAAACACTCCTGAAACCTCCAGCAAGCCATGGGACATCTCACTGCCAAAGGAGAAGTTCCTAGCCCTTTTTGTTGTTGCAGAATCTGTGGCTTCTTCCAGCCGGAGGCAGCCCTTTTGCACCTTCATCTGGGGTTTAGTAGGCTCTTGACCCCCTGGACACTTTCGTGACTCTCCAGGAATCCGTCTTCAGTGTTTTGCTGGTGCTTGTGGTTCTTGCAGAATCCCCTATCATGACTATTCTGTCTTTCTGGGGTAGTAGGGTAACTTTACTCCTACTTTTCAGGGTCTTGGGGTGGGGTATCTTGGACACCCTGACTGTTTTCTTACAGTCCCAGCGACCCTCTACAACCTCCCATAGGTCTGGGGCCCATTCGTGATTCGCATTCCACTTTTGGAGCATATGGTTTGTGTTGCCCCTAGGCCTATGTCTACCTATTGCATCCTATTGCGATTCTACATTGTTTGCACTACTTTTCTTCCTGTTACTTACCTGTTTTGGGTTTGTGTACATATAATTTGTGTATATTACGTACCTCCTAAGTGAGGGTATCCTCTGAGATACTTTTGGCATATTGTCACTAAAATAAAGTACCTTTATTTTTAGTAACTCTGAGTATTGTGTTTTCTTATGATATTGTGCATATGATATGAGTGGTATGGTAGGAGCTTTGCATGTCTCCTAGTTCAGCCTAAGCTGCTTTGCCATAGCTACCTTCTATCAGCCTAAGCTGCTACAAACGCCTCTATTCTACTAATAAGGGATAACTGAACCTGGCACAGGGTGTAAGTACCACAAGGTACCCACTATAAGCCAGGCCAGCTTCCTACACAAGGGTCATACGCATAGTGACATACCCACATTCTAAAAGTGGCATTTCTACAATAGTAAAATAAATCCACCTAAACCAATAAGTAGGATTTCTCACTGGCATTCCAAACATACTAAATGTTAGAAATGGGGGCTCTGGTTGACAGTCAGTTCACTCTAGTCCGTGAAATGGAGATGCATCATTAGGTAACCCCTGCTCACCCCCTTGGTAGCTTGACACGAGCAGTCAGGCTTATCTCGAAGTCAATGTGTAAAGCATTTGGACCAAAAGTGAAAACACATAAAAATGGACACCACATCAGTTTAGAACAATAGGCAATATTTATCTAAATCAAACAAGACTAAAACAACAAAAATCCAACATACACAAGTCAAGTTATGAATTTTTAAAGTAAAAAGAGTCTTCTTCCATAGAAAACAATGGAAACGTTGCTTTTACACAAAGTACCTGGTTTGCGTCAGAAACAAAGCCGCATGGGCAAAGCGTGCGTCGAAAAAGTCAGCGATGCATCTATTCCTTTCTCTCAAGTGAGACTGTGTGTCGTTTCTTCTCCGATCGGGTAGCCGATACGTTGTTTTTTCCTCCGCAAAAGAGCGATGCGTCGATTTCCAGACAGCGCACCTCGGATCCGTGCAGGTTCGCGATGAATTTGATGCCTAAGAACAATGCATGAGAAATCCAGCTGCACAGTGATGGAAAACTGCACTGCATGGGGTTTGTGTAATTTTCAGCAGCCGCAAGCAGGTATTGCTCGTTTCTCCAGCTGCGATGCAGGTGATGTGTTAAAATCAGCCGCGAGGCGGATGGCACGTCATTTTTACACCAGTGCTGCAGGTGGTGCATCAAAATTATCCCCTCACAGCTTCCTGTGCGTGGATTTCCATCCTTGTTCTACCAGCTTCACCTTTCAAGGGCCCAGGGACTGGACAGGGCACCACTTGCCAGGGCAGGAGTCTCAGCAGAGAGTCCAAGTGCTGGCAGAGGAAGTCTTTGATAGCCCTGAGACTTCAAAACAGGAAGCAAGCTCAGTCCAAGCCCTTGGAGATTCTTCACAAGCAGGAATATACCACAAGGTCCAGTCTTTGTCCCCTTCCTCAGGCAGCAGCAGCAACTGCAGGATAGCCCAGCAAAGAACAGTCATAGGCATGGCAGCACTTTTCCTTACCTCTTCAGCTCTTCTCCTTGGCAGAGGTTTCTCTTGGTTCCAGATGTAAATCTAAAAATCTGGGGTTTTGGGTGCACTACTTATACCCTTTTCTGCCTTTGAAGTAGGTAAACTTCAAAGTAAAGAGTCTGTTGTTTACAAGATCCTGCCTTGCCCAGGCCTGGCTCCAGACTCACACCAGGGGGTTGGAGACTGCATTGTGTGAGGGCAGGCACATCCCATTCCGGTGTAAGTGACCACTCCTTCCTCTACTCCAGACCGGATGGCTCCTCAGGATATGCGGGTTACACCCCAGCTCCCTTTCTGTCACTGTCTAGAGGATATTCACAAACAGCCCAATGTAGGAAAGTACCATCTTGCCTGGCATGTTACCCCCATATTTCACTGTATATATGTTGTTTTAGTGTATGTGTCACTGGGACCCTGCCAGCCAGGGCCCCAGTGCTCATAAGTGTGCCCTGTATGTGTTCCCTGTGTGATGACTAACTGTCTCACTGAGGCTCTGCTAATCAGAACCTCAGTGGTTATGCTCTCTCTGCTTTCTAAATTGTCACTAACAGGCTAGTGACCAATTTCACCAATTTACATTGGCATACTGGAACACCCTTATAATTCCCTAGTATATGGTACTGAGGTACCCAGGGTATTGGGGTTCCAGGAGATCCCTATGGGCTGCAGCATTTATTTTGCCAGCCATAGGGAGCTCTGGCAATTCTTACACAGGCCTGCCACTGCAGCCTGAGTGAAATAACGTCCACGTTATTTCACAGCCATTTACCACTGTACTTAAGTAACTAACAAGTCACCTATATGTCTAACCTTCACCTGGTGAAGGTTGGGTGCTAAGTTACTTAGTGTTTGGGCACCCTGGCACTAGCCAAGGTGCCCCCACATCATTCAGGGCAAATTCCCCGGACTTTGTGAGTGCGGGGACACCATTTCACGCGTGCACTATACACAGGTCACTACCTATGTATAGCGTCACAATGGTAACTCCGAACATGGCCATGTAACATGTCTTAGATCATGGAATTGTCACCCCAATGCCAGAACATTGGGGAGACAATTCCATGATCCCCGAGTCTCTAGCACAGACACGGGTACTGCCAAACTGTCATTCCCGCGGTTTCACTGCAGGTGCTTCTGCTGCCAACCCCTCAGACAGGTTTCTGCCCTCCTGGGGTCCAGCCAGGCCTAGCCCAGGAAGGCAGAACAAACGACTTCCTCAGAGAGAGGGTGTTACACCCT
Source organism: Pleurodeles waltl (assembly GCF_031143425.1). Lineage (NCBI taxonomy): Eukaryota > Metazoa > Chordata > Amphibia > Caudata > Salamandridae > Pleurodeles > Pleurodeles waltl. The sequence goes on along the minus strand of NC_090439.1, from coordinate 186,546,423 downwards.
CTCCCTTCGGAAAAAGGTGTCAGGGCTGTGGAGGCGTAGCCTCCCCCAGCCTCTGGAAATGCTTTGATGGGCACAGATGGTGCCCATCTCTGCATAAGCCAGTCTACACCAGTTCAGGGATCCCCCAGCCCTGCTCTGGCGCAAAACTGGACAAAGGAAAGGGGAGTGACCACTCCCCTGACCTGAACCTCCCAGGGGAGGTGCCCAGAGATCCTCCAGCGTGCCCCAGACCTCTGCCATCCTGGATTCAGAGGTGTGCTGGCACACTGGACTTCTCTGAGTGGCCAGGGCCAGCAGGTGACGCCAGAGACTCCTTCTGATAGGCTCTTACCTGTGTTACTAGCCTATCCTCCTTCCTAGGTATCCAAACCTCCTTTTCTGGCTATTTAGGGTCTGCTGCTTTGGGGAATTCCTCAGATACCGAATGCAAGAGCTCATCAGAGTTCCTCTGCATCTCCCTCTTCACCTTCTGCCAAAGGATCGACTGCTGACTGCTCAGGACGCCTGCAAAACCGCAACAAAGTAGCAAAGACGACTACTGCAACCTTGTATCGCTTCATCCTGCCGGCTTTCTCGCCTGTTTCCTGGTGGTGCATGCTCTGGGGGTAGCCTGCCTCCTTCTTGCACCAGGAGCTCTGAAGAAATCTCCTGTGGGTCGACGGAAACTTCCCCCTGCAACCGCAGGCAACAAAAGACTGCAGCACCGGTCCTCTGGGTCCCCTCTCAGCACAACAAGCGTGGTCCCTGGAACTCAGCAACTCTGTCCAAATGAATCCCACAGTCCAGTGACTCTTCAGTCCAAGTTTGGTGGAGGTAAGTCTTTGCCTCCCCACGCTAGACTGCATTGCTGGGTACCACGTGATTTGCAGCTGCTCCGGCTCCTGTAAACTCTTCCAGGATTTCCTTTGTGCACAGCCAAGCCTGGGTCCCCGACACTCTAACCTACAGTGCACAACCGTCTGAGTTGTCCTCCGGAGTTGTGGGACTCCCTTTTGTGACTTCGGGTGGACTCGTTTTCACTCCTGATCTAAGTGCCTGATCCAGTACTTCTGCGGGTGCTGCCTGCTTCTGTGAGGGCTCCCTGACCTGCTGGGCACCCCCTCTGTCTCCTCACCCAAGTGGCGACATCCTGATCCCTCCTGGGCCACAGCAGCATCCAAAAACCCTAACGTGACCCTTGGAGCTAGTAAGGCTTGTTTGCGGTCTTTCTGCGTGAGAACACCTCTGCAAGCTTCTTCACGACGTGGGACATCCATCCTCCAAAGGGGAAGTTCCTAGTCCTCTTCGTTCTTGCAGAAACCAAAGGTTCTTCCATCTGGTGGCAGCTTCTTTGCACCCTCAGCTGGCATTTCCTGGGCATCTGCCCACTTTCGACATTGTCGCGACTCTTGGACTTGGTCCCCTTGTTTCACAGGTACTCAGGTCCAGAAATCCACTGTTGTTGCTTTGCTGGTGTTGGTCTTCCTTGCAGAAACCCCTTATCACGACTTCCGTGCTCTCTGGGGGTTATAGGTGCACTTTACACCTACTTTTCAGGGTCTTGGGGTGTGCTATTTTTCTAAGCTTCACTGTTTTCTTACAGCCCCAGCGACCCTCTACAAGCTCACATAGGTTTGGGGTCCATTCGTGGTTCGCATTCCACTTTTGGAGTATATGGTTTGTGTTGCCCCTATACCTATGTGCTCCTATTGCAATCTATTGTAATTTTACACTGCTTGCATTACTTCCTTTTGCTATTACTGCATAATTTTGGTATTGTGTACATATATCTTGTGTATATTTGGCATCCTCATACTGAGGGTACTCACTGAGATACTTTTGGCATATTGTCATAAAAATAAAATACCTTTATTTTTAGTATATCTGTGTATTGTGTTTTCTTATGATATTGTGCATATGACACCAGTGGTATAGTAGGAGCTTTTTATTTCTCCTAGTTCAGCCTAAGCTGCTCTGCTATAGCTACCTTCGTTCAGCCTAAGCTGCTAGAAACACCTCTTCTACACTAATAAGGGATAACTGGACCTGGTACAGAGTGTAAGTACCCCTTGGTACCCCTTACAAGCCAGGCCAGCCTCCTACACCCAACTGTTAGTCCTTCTAACAGTTGCATTTTCAAACTGACAATTTAAAAAACAATTTTACCAAAAGATGTATTTTTAAAATGTTAGTTCAGAGAACCCAAACTCCAGCTCTTCATCTGCTCGCAAAGGAAAACTGCACTTAAACATTATTTAATGGCAGCCCCCATGATAACCTATGAGAGAGGTAGGCCTTGCAACAGTTGAAAACCATATTTGGCAACATTTAACTGTTAGGACATGTAAACCAAACCAGTACATGTCCCACCTTTAACATAGACTGCACCCTGCCCATGTGGCCACCTAGGACCTACCTTAGAGGTGCCTTACATGTATAAAAAGGGAAGGTTTGGGCCTGACAAGTGGGAACACTTGCCAAGTTGAATTGGCAGTTTAAAACTGCACACACAGACACTGCAGTGGCAGAGCTGAGCCATGTTTACAGGGCTACTAATGAGGGTGGTACAACCAGTGCTGCAGGCCCACTAGTAGCTTTTGATTTACAGGCCCTGGGCACCTCTAGTGCACTTTACTAGGAACTTAATAGTAAATCAAATATGCTAATCATAGAAAAGCCAATTACACATACAATTTACACAGGACCACTTGCACTTTAGCACTGGTCAGTAGTGGTAAAGTGCCCAGAGTAACAAAAACAGCAAAAACGGAGTCCAGCACACAGTCAAAACATGGGAAGCAGAGGCAAAAAAGACAGAAGAGACTACACTAAAGATGCCAGGTCTAACACTAAACATGTCCATGCTACTCCTCATAGATCACAAATTACCCCTTAGACATATATAAGGGAATTCCTAATGCAAATCTATGAGAAGCAGTGAGAAACACAATGGGTTGTTTGTCACTACCAGGACATGCCACACAACGAAGGCACATACCGTACCTTTTATCTACATAGCACTCTGCTCATAGGGCTACCTAAAGCCCACCTTAGTGGTGACCTATATGTAGCAAAAGGGGGGGGTTCCAGGCATGGCAAGTAATTTTAGATGCCAAGCCAATGTGGCAGTAAACTACACATGCAGGCCTGAGACAGGTTTGAGAGGCTACTTCTGTGGGTGGCACAAGCTGCGCTGCAGGCCCACTAGTAGAATTTACTTTACAGACCCTGGGTATGAGGAATACCACTGTACAAGGGACTTACATGTACATTAAATGTGCCAATCAGGTGTAGGCCAATCATACCATATTTACAGGAGAGAGCACAAGCACTTTAGCACTGATCAGCAGTGATAAAGTGCCCAAAGTCCTAAAGTCAACAAAAGAGAGTCAGAAAAACAAGAGGAGGAAGGCAAAAAGTTTGTGGATGACCCTGCAAAATGGGCCAGGTCCAACACCATCCATCCCTGACCCCTCACAACTCCTAAACACCATCAATCCCTGTGCCATAAAAGCCCCTCACCACAGCTAAACTGTACCTATTCCTGAACCCTAAAAGCTCTTTCTACCCCTAATTGCCACATTTGTGACCGCTAAACTACAACAGTCCCTGAACCCTAAAAGCCCTTTTCAACCCTACACTCCACTCATTTCTAAACTGTAAAACCGCTCCCTACCCCTAAACCTCTCCCATTCCTGAGCCCTAAAAACATTTTTACACCTAAACTCGACACATCCCTGATCCCTTAAACCCCTGACCACACTCAGACTCCACCAACCCTGAATCCTAAAAATAACCCTGTAGGAAAGTACCATCTTGCCTGGCATGTTACCCCCATATTTCACTGTATATATGTTGTTTTAGTCTGTGTCACTGGGACCCTGCCAGGCAGGGCCCCAGTGCTCATAAGTATGTGCCCTGTATGTGTTCCCTGTGTGATGCCTAACTGTCTCACTGAGGCTCTGCTAACCAGAACCTCAGTGGCTATGCTCTCTCTGCTTTCCACATTTGTCACAAACAGGCTAGTGACTAAATTTACCAATTCACATTGGCATTCTGGTACACCCATATAATTCCCTAGTATATTGTACTAAGGTACCCAGGGTATTGGGGTTCCAGGAGATCCCTATGGGCTGCAGCATTTCTTTTGCAACCCATAGGGAGCTCTGACAATTCTTACACAGGCCTGCCAGTGCAGCCTGAGTGAAATAACGTCCACGTTATTTCACAGCCATTTACCACTGCACTTAAGTAACTTATAAGTCACCTATATGTCTAACCTTCACCTGGTGAAGGTTGGGTGCAAAGTTACTTAGGGCCATATTTATACTTTTTGACGCAAAACTGCGCCGCGCAGTTTTGCGTCAAAACATTTACCGCCGGCTAACGCCATTTCGTAGCGCCGTGCGGGCGTCAAATGTATACTTTGACGCACGGCGGCGCAATCAACAGGTGGGAGTCATTATTTTCGACGCACATCGCGGCGTCAAGTCGTAAAGAAAAACGACGTTAACGCGGCGGAAATGACTGTGGGTCGATTTACGACACCGCAACCCGGATATGCGCCGTTTTTGACGCAATAGCGTCAAAAATACCCGCGAACACTGCCATTACAGCAGAGGAGAGCCAAAATGGATCCCAGATGCCACTACAGACCCCAGGAAGATGACAGCAGACCAGGAACCAGCCAGGACGATCCATACAAGAACCAGGACATTTATAGAAAGAAAAGAAAGTGTCGCTTCAGTTCAGAGGAGCAGGAAATCCTGGTTAAAGAGGTGACGGAACACAAGCACCAACTGTTTATCACCTCTAAGTTGCCAATCAGTAGGAGAGAGGCCATATGGCAACAAATTGTTGACAAGATCAACAGTGTGGCTGAAGTACGCAGGACAGTCACAGAGTGTAAGAAATGCTGGCATGACTGCAAACGTAGGACAAAGGAAAAAATGGCCAGGAACAGGAAGGCAGCACTGCAGACTGGAGGTGGGAGTCCAGCACACCAGGAGGCCCTGGACCACATGGAGGAGATGGTCACAGCCGTCATCCCTGAGGAGATCGTCACAGGGATTCAAGGACAGGACAGCGCAGACTACCAGGAGACAACGCACATGCAGGGTAAGTCGCATGGGGAATTATAATACAATAATGTTGACTGTAAGCAGGGGGGAAAATACCTACTACACATTGCATGTAAGTCATCATATACATGGAGTGGCATGGGTAAAGGGGCACGGCAGGGGGGCATGGCCTGCACAGACAGAAGCTGGGGCACAACATTACACTACACCAACAACAGTCCTTTGGGGGCATGCTGTCATGCCAACAATGGAGCAAATGGAAAGCCTCGATAGGAGGGAAGGCCACTACGTCAAACTTACATCCTGGCACTCGTCAGCCAACATATCTCCTACATTAACTAGGGCCCTATTAGCAATCCTCTAGCCAAACCAACAACTGCAATGTAACTGCCACAACAGTTGACACTACCACTTCTGATCTGTGTGCAGCTCAAGTAGCCAATGGCAGTAACCTCCCCATGGAACATACATACCTAAATTAGGGGGTAGGATGACATCTGCAACAATCTCCTGAAACAAGACAAAGGCCCCAGTACACGCAAATGTCAATGCCCATAGGTGTCACAAACATCAGCCAATGTAAACAACAATAGGAGTGACACAGCACTAAGGACACACCCATGCTGCATATGTCAGGGTCCTTCCCATGCCTGGCAAACAAGGCAACATCCCAAAAGTCATACTGCTCAGACAACAGCATTGAGGAGGGGACACATGGAACTGGTCACTGAAATACACCTGCACAGTCCGAGGGGGAAATAGGACACTGATCCGATAATCAGGGCAATCCAATATAACACACATTACCCAACATCAGCAGGACACATTAACAATATCAACATCCATATCACATCATAACATTGCCATGCATAGGATATGCTACATGTCAATTACATTTAAGTCAATGTGAACGATCAGGGATTGGGGCAGGTCCTGAGAGTCAATTGTGCTGCCAGGACCATCAGAACACCCACAGCCAGTGAAAGGTCTCACCATGAGAATGGATATACACAGAGGGTCGAGTAGGACAAAAAGGTGGCTATTCTCTATTTGGTATAAAGCAACACCTAGAGGCGATCAGGCAGACAATTCTGATAACTCAATATCATACATGTGACACACAGGTGGGCCATAGGCCTATAACAATGCCCATCTGAAGGACAGCAGATAACAATACCAAACAAGATCACAAAGTGAATTTATCAAAAGGCAGGCACGTCACGCAAAATTGTCACAACACAGACACACTAATTGTACCCTGTTTCATTGCAGAGGAAGATGGATCACCTGCCGATATGCCTGTCCCAGATTTCCCTGATGACATGGATGACGAGCCCATAAACATTCCCCAGGAGACCATCCAAAAGGTCCTAGAAACCCTCCAGACCCCACCTTCAGTCACAAGGAGGAGCACAGAACAAGCAGCCATCACAGAAGAACCACCCACCACCCCAATTGCAAGACCTGACAGCTCCTATACAGCTGAGGACTCTGACAACACTGCCACCAGCTTTGAAAGAACTGTAGTTGGAGTACAGCGGGAGCTGGCCAAGGAGGTGCGGTGGGGATGCAAAATATGGTTGCCAGCCTTGAGGGGGTGCGCTCGTGCATTATGTCATCTGCAAATCAGGCAGCAGCTATGCAAGCCCTAACATCCATACTGCAAGGATGACAAGAAACTGTCAAGGAATTCACCACTGCAGTAAGGGAGTTGCCACAACACCTCGCACCCCAAACATTCCACTGCATGCACGAATGCAATCATGACTTCCTCAGGGCCGACCTGGCTGCCTACCATCGTGATGTGGCTGCTATTCTCAAAAACCAGCAGACCCTCCTTGCTGCAGTACTGCCCTTAAGACCTTCACAGGGAGCAGCGACCGGGATGTCTGACTCCACGTCTTCTAACACTGAGGTGTGTGTTGCCCCTTCACAACCAACAACAACAAGGACAAAGCAGGCAACACACACATCAGAAGAAGAAGACATGGAACAGATCACATTCACAAGGAAGAGTACCCGGAAGCACTAGTCCCTGCACCATGGCCTACTTTGACCAAGGTCCTACGTTTTGTCAAATGCCAGTCTCACTACAACTATACTCAATGACTGTTCTGCTAACCACTGTATAACTTGTCAGCATTGCCAGTGAATGTCTCTCTCCTACTAATCGGCAAATCCTGTCCCTCTGCACTGTCTGTAACATCACCCCAGCATGTCAGGAGCATTATCCACACCCCTTCTGTAGGATCACCATGTAAGATTGAACTAGAACGGACTCGGCAAACATGGACAATGTACATATTGCACTACAGCACCTATCAATAAATTGCACTTGCACACCAAATATGTCTCTGTGTGATTTGACACATCAACTGTGCAGTAGATAACACAAATGTGCCTGTGTGACAACCATGTAGCTTGTCAATACAACTGTCCTGGCATCATGTAGTCAGATACATCTGTGCAGTGGCCAGGATTGTATCATAGCCTGCCCATCCTGAGGAGAATAACTGATGAAGTGAGAAACTACACCATCATGCTGTGTTGGACAGAATAATGCTTCATCAAGAGAAATCAAAGTCAACTAATAGTGGCTGATAAATGTTGTCACCATGCAATACTAACACATTGAATTATGCAGTCTAATCTAAGCAAACACTACAAAACACGGCATCAATCAACCTTTCTGAGTAAACATCCAAATAGGTAATCATGCTGAATTTTAGCTCAAATGATCAATGTCAGTTATGAAGACAAGAAGACAAGAGTGTTAACAAGACCTCAGATGTCCCTGAACATCACACTGCAGTTCGACCTAAAAACTTTCCCACAATACCAAGTCTGGAAGCACACTTTGTGACGTAGAAAACATACTCATCGACACAAATCCTTTGTGATCCATGTAAACTCCAATTGGTGGTTTTAACAAATGGTGGATACTGACCAAGGTAGCACAGGGGTAGCTGCCATTTTAAACCTCAGTTTTTTTTGGTTTGTAGCATAGGACACAAATGTCATAGAACAACAATCACCTACACTGATGGCAAGGCCATGATCAAGTAGCAGTTAACACATAATACAAAGGGTTATCTATATATTTATTCATAACTAATCACACCAGAGGCAACTAAGGGAAAAGTAATACCTACACTAATCTAACCTGACTACTCATTACCCACAACTGTCCCTAACTAACCTAAGCTAAACTTACTCTACACATATAACGAATCGATCTAAACATCAACCCCCCACCCACCATTATGAGACAGGACACATGCAGGACAACACATACTAACCTACACACATACTATACTATCCTAAACTATCATATATATATATATTTTTTTTTTGAATTTTTCTTTGTTTTTTTATTTTTTTTAATTTATTTTTTAAACACACAGGAACCCCAACATTGACACCCACACACTTAATAATGAAAAGTAGAAAGAATCAGGACCCCCCACCCTCCTCCCTAACACTAACTAAGCTAACAACCTATACTAACCTAACACTAATCCCCCAAGCCCACTAATCATGATAACAAGGAAAGAGGGGAGGGGAGGGAATTATGTACATTGACCATATCAGTCCTAGAGGTTGGCCCTCCGGAGGGCCCGCCTGATAGACCTTACCCGCTTCTTGATGTAGGCCACATCCTGGCTCAGCTTGTCCACCTTCCTCATAAATTTGTCCATTGTGCGTTCCAAAGCCTGGAATGCCGCAGGGTCAATTGGAGGTGCTGCTGCTGTTTGGGTCCCGGCAGAGGTGCTCTGTGTGGGTGTTGAGCCTAGCCCACTGGACTGTCCTGCAGCTGTCATAATGCTGGGTCCTGGTTGTGCTACAGAGGCAGGGACAACTGTCCCCGCTGTGGCCACTTGGGGAGAACCGGTGGTTGTGGTGGTGGTGGCTGTAGTGGGCAACGTTGGGCCACCCTGTGGTGAAGCCCACCATGCTCCAGAGGACCGATCCGACTGGTATTTATGGGCCATCCGTTGGAACCCCGACTGCACCTGCAGGATGTGTCGGTACCTCATGGCCCGCCTCTCAAATTCATGCCTCTGTGCGGCACTCATGTTTGCAGCTGTGAAGACAAAGGGCAACTATTTACCATAGGAACTGCATTGTGTGGAATAGCACAAGTGGTCAATCTGACAATACATTTACTGTACTTGTAACAGCTCATATCACCATATAGATCATTGAAAGTCTCAGAGGAAGTACATGGGAAGCCTGCATACAAAGGTCATCTCACACATAGCATATACAATAATCTACATGATGGGTAACAACTGCCAATAACTTGTCATCAAAGTACTTACAGTTGCAGCTAACAATCATGCTGCACCTCCTCCGCCTCTTGCCTGGACTACATATGTCAGTGTATGTGATAACAATCACAAACCTCAAGATCTGCAATTTGTAATGGGATTTGCTAGTATAGAACTCATGTGCCATAACTGAGTGTGTACACTAGATTCAAAAACATATTTCATATAATCACAAGTATGTGTAACATACTGGTTGCTTCAGTCCTAGGTACCCTATTCACAAACCCATGCCTGTCTTTGAGGGGGGGTGGGAAGAACAACAAACAATCCCAAAATAGATGCACACCCAGGAGTGTATAGAAAGCTCAACATGTGTTTGCCTCCACACACACACCACCAGTAAGGGCTATCAACAAATTGGAGTCAGCTAAACCTTGTCCTATCCAAGGTCCACACATGTCAAAATGTACTGACCTAGGCCAACATCAAATACTTCCAGTGAGGCATATTTTTCTACAGACACAGAGGAGCAAGAACACCCATGATCATGAATAGCATGCACACCTAGGCCGTTGCACTCTAGTCCCACACACTTCTAGTACAACTTGTGGAAGTACATGCTCCCGGAAGATCCAACCTACAATGTACTCAGTACATTGGTTACTAGGGAAGCAGCAGATTTCAGACAAGCCATTTGCAGAAGCTATCTGGGAGAATGTCAGTCTGACATGCAGACTCAGTCCGAGACGAGTCCCAGTGCAACTCTTAAATTAACTAGTGTATTCCACATGACTCAGCCCATTTCCCATAGCGGGCCCTACAGGAATGGCCTACTGACCCAAGATCCGACAAATGGATAATCATAGGTCAACTCAAAATGAAGTGATAACTGAAATCCCACTAATGGAACAAGACAAACCTTGCAATGTGTTCAACACACAGTAGTCCACCTGTAAAGCATGGAAGGAAGAATATACTCAGAATCCGTCCACTGACAATTTCAAATACAAACACAATGTGATATGACATGAGTAATGAAACACTTTCACACATGCTCGTACTGCATGGAATAATTAATGTGCAACATTTACATAGGATGGGTCTCCTGCTACAGTTACACACACTTCTACACACATTCAGTGGCCCCGACTGTCATGTGGTGGCAAACATGCGCCTCCATTAGTATGCAGCAACAATATAGGTGTGTATTCATCTCATCATGTGCATCCAAGAGAGACATCCAAAAGAAGGTTACTTGAGGACTGCATGACCTGTCAAACAGCCTATGTGGTCATGACACATTTGTGACAGATAGGTACATGGTACAGAGGGCCAGGTACTTTGGCAATACCTCATGTTGTTACAGTTTCATAAATTGATGTGTCCAAACAATGGTGTTTGGCACCAAACATAGATGTTTGTACCCTAGTCCATACCTTTGGACTGCCATCCCTATTCTGATTTTGGCACAAGTGACAATAAATACCTGTCTAATAAGTTAGCTGAGGGCACCTGAGTCCTTTACAAATATGGTTCATGCTCAGATCTGGCATGTATCAATAAAATGTGAAGGAGCACATTTATCACGAACTGGCATGGCACTTCCGTGAACACTTTCCCTACACACTAACCAGACACACATGTGACATATGTGTGGGCCACATTGCTAACTTCAATTGACGTGAAGGCAGCACTCATTTTCAGAATCATGTAGGGTTTCAAATGTCAGTCTAGCTATAGCGTCAACATATGTAGGTATGATGTTACTACATCCATACTTCACTGGCAATTGTGACCTGGAGAGTCCTGATTGCGTCATTAATGTGTCGCTTGTCTGACACAACGGCGGCACTACATTACATTCTGCTACAAGCAACCTGTATGTGTGGAAAACCTGAGCTGCCTGACTGCTAGCATTTGTCATCCTTCACATAGTGCATCAATTACCCTGTATCTTTCCCTAGCAATACACACAGTCAGCTACTTATCTGGCAGATTGTGTAACAATCATCACATGTCACTACACAGCTTTAAATTGTGCACATTTACATGATCTGTACTCACCAACATGGCCACCAATCCTGATTCCCAGGTGGTCCAGCAGATCTTGCTCCCTGGAGATCAGGTCAGCCCTGAGGTGCTTCAATTGATGGTCATTCCGTTGGCTCCCATACAGACGCACCAAGTGATGGCGCACCTTCCCCCACCAGATTTTTCGGGCCTCAGTGTGTTACCCCTGTATCACCCTACCCCCAGCCTCCCGCATAAGTGGGAGGAAATGGCAAACAAGCCATATAAACCCCCCCAATTCCTCCGTCCCCATCCTGGAAAGCCGTGGCCTACCAGACATTTAAGCACTGAAAATGGTGAAAATGTAGTAGAAAAAAAAGGGGGAAATGGGGAAAGTTAGAGTGAGGAAATACAAAGAAAACTTAACAAATAGAAGAGCCCAACTATCCCCTATATCACAGTACCCACAACAGACTCCCACAGACAATATATACAACACTGGGCTGGACAAATTTATACAACACAGACTCAGACAGTATTCTACAACAATATATTGATGACAAAACAACAAGTAAGATGGCACACTGGACACAAAAGCACTAATACACAGGACAACACTTTGCACACAGCCACACAGTCTAGAATAATCAGAGACTGCAAAGTGAAAGTGAAAGTACATCCACTGTACAGAATCTGTAAACAGGATATCCTATTACATCACATCCTGCATAAAATGGCCGCCGTTTTTTAACATTATGCGTCATATTTTCACGCATACAGGTTGTGCGTCATATTTTTTGATGCACAGGAGTGCAGATAATGCAGAGTCAAAATATTTTTCATATTTGGTAATTACTATTTGTTTGCGGCATAATTTACAGTTCTAGAGGTGAAAATTAAGCCGCAGCCAAATATGATATCTATTTATGAAAAAATAAATTGACTCTGCATTATTTGCTCTCCTGTGCGTCAAAAATTATGACGTACACGCTGTATGCGTGAAAATATGAAGCATTATGACAAATATGTATTTCCTTTGTTCAAATGAGTAATGGAATTTTGCATGACCAAATGGTGCTAAGTGATAAACTTTGGGGTTAGCTATAGCAAATGTCCCTTATAGGATGTATAGAAGGTATTCACAGTGCAATAGTAATGATTGGCCAGAATGGATATTACTCATAATTGTGCACATATGTAGGTAATTGCTGATTGTAAATTTCTAAATATGAAAGAGATACCAGGATGTAATCCTTAGCAAAATTGTGAGCACATGTATCAAGCTATTCCAAATTGCATAAAGGCCAATTAGGTAATGCAATTGTCGCCTAAACCTTTTTTGGGGGTAACCATGTCCTAATTACGAGTTAATGTATCTAAAATGTGTTTCACTATTGACATGTAGGGCACACATGCGCCTTATACATGTGTGCGCTTCAAATGTGCATAAAAATGTTATATTTGTGGTGCAGCAGAGGGGGACTTAGGCCCCCAGCACCCCTGGGTTTGCTGTTCCTGACTTGCAACTTTATCCAAGGTTTTCCCAAATTCAGTAATGCTAAACCTTTGGCAGCAGGCCCATGGAAGCAAATTGAGTATGATTCTCTGTTTGCTAATCTGTAATCCCATTTGCCCATTTGACGTTTGCCCTATTGATTCTTTGGAGAATTCTGACATACCATTTAGCATTGATTTAATAGCAAAATCTCAACGTTCCTTATGTCATGTTAGCAAATAGGTTGTTGATGTATGTGGCCCTTTATGCATTACCTGGTTTAGTGGCATGTTTCATTCTTCCTGCTAGGTTACAACTGGGACACCACTGTGATAGGCTGCTTGCAACCATTTTGTTGATTGGATGGTACATGTACATGTGTGTGGTCCAATGTTGATCCATTATTAACTGTTAAAGTGTATGTTGTCACTGTAACGTCCACTTCTCATCATGAGTTGTTGGCAGCTAATCGTGTATCCAATGAGTATCGTTTGTAGCTAAATGTGACAAAAGTCATTGAGGACATGGTAACCTACACGTGGATGGTCCCACCCTGTCACTGAAGACGTGTAATGAGACTTTCAACTGGGCAACCGTGGTGTGCTGAGTGAGAGAATGTCTAGGTGTCTGGATCCGGCATGTGTCATTGCAAGATTTGTACTGAAGTTGGCCTCTGTGGATGGAAATGCATCAGGAAACATCATAGCCTCTGTGCAGAAGTAAATGGCTGGTATTCAGCACACACAACTCATCTCTATTATTTGAACAATGTTACTCAGTGTGTGAACTGTTAGGGTCCTCATATGTGTTGACTTTTCATGGACATTATCTGAGGTTGCTGGTTCTGCTGGAGGCCACGTACACCATCAAACGCTATGGGCCAGGTACACTGTCACACTTAGTAGTTTAGGCATTAATGAGGCCCAGACAACGGAAGGGCCATGATTTAGCTATTCAAGGACATTGTCAAAAATATGATACAAATAACAGTCAGATGATGCAATACAATGTATTTGAGTATACATTGATGAGGCAAATGACAAATTAGCCTCTGAGGTACGAGAGGTTTTGGACAGCAAGTGGGGTCCATAGGTGGACACCGGGTATCTTTAGGGTGACCCACGGACAGGTGCTAGTCAGGCTGACAGGATGCTGGGTCAATCAGGAGCCAGCTCTTTCACTAATTACATGATCAGTGGTCTGACTAGGACTGGTCAGAGGGAGGAGTAGACAGTTGACATGTCACACTGTGTATGTCCTGTGTTGTCTTGAAGGTGACACATGAACCCTGATAGTGTTACACGGCAACATTAGTAGCAATGCTTAATGGTGTGATTGCCCAAATGTCTACATCTATGCTGTAGGAGGCATCAGCAGGGACGGGTCATGCAAATTTGGGTGGTGTGCATGGAGGGGATCACTGGTGTGGCCTCCATCAGTGTCTCACAAGTCCTATCGGATGAGATTTGCTTTAAAATGGCCTACAGTACCTTTCACACGAGAATCAATCTACAGGTGATACCAAGCCTTCAAAACTCCAAGCCAGTGTATTATATGAGCTGAGTTCCATGCAGTGAGATGGTACTATGACAATGGTAGGCATAGGAAAGGGTGTGGCACACTGGATGACTCTTGTGAGTGTGTGTATGTAGATGAGGGAATCTCAGGGTACACATATCAGCATTCCAGGGACCTCTTCAGACAGGTGGGGTGTGACCAGGCGCATGGGTGTGTAAGGTTTTTAGAAAAGGGCTGACATGTAGATGGGATGTGATGTGCTGGATGCTTGTCATATGTGTGGCACTTGTGCTGTGTATGTTCTGCTTATGTGTAACTCTAGTGACAGATAGTCATTGCAAAGATTGTAAGTAGTTGGAATTACTGCTGCCAAGAGTCTGGTAATACATTCCTGTTCCTGAAGCAAAAGCATGTCAACTGCCTGATGTATGAGGCCTGTTTTCCCCTAGTTGAGTGATGGTGTTTTAGTCGTGTGCCATCTGCTGCGATGAACCATGTTTCAAACATGTATGTGTGTAATAGGTGTGAGGTACTGGGTTTTTCAGAACCGGTACTGATCCGGTAACCCAGCGGTGCCAGGGTACACCCAAAGACCTCGGGTACTTTCCTGATTCAGACTACAGAAACTCAGAGTCTTCTAGGTGAAGTCAAAGATCGAATTTATTGGCTGCAACCAAGTAACAAGCGTCCTAGAAGTACAACAGCACGGTTTGTATGTTCTCAGGAGACTGTGTGTCAATGCAAAATCAGGTTTCCTTATATACAGTTTTTTAAGCTTCAGGCAAACATTCTTGACATTTTGGTTGGTCATTCACATGTTTTCACTACAAAGGAAAAAACAGTGTCATGATGAAACCTCATATTTCATGTCATTCAACCCATAATAAATTACCCGGCAAGGCCTAGTATTTTACATCAGATAAGTGTGGGCCCCCAATAAAAACGGGCACCTCCCCCTCGAAAAGTAAGAAGAAGAAAAGAGCAGGTGCAGGTGTGAGCAAGATTAGGCAGGGTGTGTGAGCGATAATAAGGGTTTTATGGCATGGTGTGCCTTGATGCTATCTGATTCGGCCACTGGGAGAGGGACTGACCAAACAGGTTTGGCCTGAGGCAATGGTTCCAGCTTGCCCAGGTCAGAGAAAAGTCAATCAAGGTGTACGTGTCCTTGGAATCAAATCTGACTGTATTATAAGCCTATGTGAGGGCAACTTTTAAAAATGGGAGCCACGAGTGCAGGACGAAAATGGCGATTTCGAGGTGAAAACGCTGCTGGAATTGAGCGAAAATGCTCATGCTTAGTGTACTAGTCATTATCGGTCTTTTGATACTAAAATCGTACTGCTGTGGCAAAGTAGATTACATGGGTCCAGAATTTTTAGAACCACAGGTGTTGTCCGCAGCTATTGCCCTTCAAAGGTGAACTGTACAGGATGTCAGTCATTTACATCGTGTGTGTATGTGACCGTTGTATGATAGGCATTACATTTGTAGTGTGTTTTTCTGTGTCCTGATTGTTATATCATTATTGCTCCATGAGACGACATTCTTCTTCTGATATTTAGAGCTAAAGGTGTGCAGAAATGAATAGGCCAGACCATGATGTGGTGTTTGTTATCAGTGTTTATTTACAATAGTTCATTAAGTGGTGATGGTGATAATTATGAAAAGAAATTGTTCACAATGTGTTGGCGCCTACGCACTCCAGCAGCCGTGTTTGGTTGTTCCCCCTCCTGTTGCAGGGCAGCATCCTCCTCTTCCTCGTCTTCAGACATGTATGGGTCTGGTTCGAGGAGGGGAATGTTCCTTTTGACACAAATGTTGTGCAATATTGCACATGTGAGGATGATCCTACAGACCATCTCGGGGGAATATAGTAGGCTACCACCAGTGATGTCGAGGCAGCGGAACCTTGACTTGAGGATGCCGAAGGTCCGCTCGACAATGCTGCGTGTCCTCTTATGGGCGTCGTTGTATGCCCGCTCTGCAGCAGTACTCTGGTTGCCAAATGGTGTCATTAGCCATGGCTGGATGCCATACCCCTGATCAGCTGAAAGAGAAAAAGAATGGGATCATGTTGATGTAGCTTGCATTGTTGAAAAGACCTTCAATAGCAGTAGTTGTCTTGTGTTGTCTGTGACTATGTAGTGTACTAATATGACATCCTATACGTGTAGGCTATACCATCTGCATTGTGTTGTTTCCTTGGCTGAGCACGTGTTTGTCTGCTAACAGTTTGTCATCAGTATGTTTTGTGATTTTCAGTGCAGTTTGCCCTCCCCAGCATTGTGACTTGTGATACAGGTGTCCTTGTGTCTTCACTTGGGGTGAGTAGATAGTTCAATGTAGAGTTTAATTTATAAATGTTGTAAGCACGTTCATATGAAAGTACCCTGGACATCCCATTAGGCAGTGTATTAATGTAAAGGTCATTGTGACACTTACAATTTGCAAGGTGACATTTCGGCTCCACACTCATTAATGTCTTCACATTAGGCTGTACAGTAAATTCCGATGTGTGACAGGTTCAATGGTGACTTAAACATGGCTAGTGATGTCAGGACCTCAGTGTGTTCCTGTCTAGATGTTGCTGTTGTGGTGTATGTGTTGTGTGTCCTAGAGGATTGCTGTGCAGTGTGTATATAAGTAGGTTTTTGTACTTACCAACAAGTAGTCCATTGCCATACCGTCTATCCTGGAAGTGTTGGTTGATGGTGCAGTGACGGAAGATGAATGAGTCATGGACACTCCCAGAATATTTAGCCACGATGTTGGTGATCAATCCCTGGTGATCGACTATGGCCTGCACGTTGATTGAATGTGTGTGCTTCCTGTTGCGGTAAAGGTGTTCAGTTGCAGCAGGTGGCACAAGGCGTACATGTGTGCAGTCGATTGCACCAAGGACGTGTGGGAAGCCACTGATTGCGTAGAACCCCTGTTTAGTTTCCTGCTGCTTCTGCAGTGTGTTAGGGAAGCAGATGTGGTGGGGTGTCAGGCGAATGATGGCATCCAGTACTTTGGGCAGAAATGCGGAGAATGATGGTTGTGATATTCCACCACCATTGTTTGAAATGAGCCACTTGCCAGCATGTGAAGTACGGCAAGCAGCTTTGTTTCTGTTGGTATGGTGTGGGGTGTCACCAAAGTGGGGGTCAACTGCTGTTCAATGTTTCTCAGCAGCTGCTGAATGGCCTGCCAGTTCAACCGGTACCTCTGTATGATGTCGTGTTCCCTGAGGCCCTGAAGGGTTGTTCTTGGGCGGAATATCTTCTCCTGCCTTCTGCGCTGCCTTTGGGGTCCCTGCTGGTGTTGTTGTAGCTGCTGTTGTTGCTGCTGGGCTTGGCTCTGCGTCTGCGTGCACGCTGGATAAGAATCAACTCCATGTCTCCCTTTTGCTGCTCTGCTGCTCTGCTGTTTGTTCTGTGTGTTCTGATTAAATACAGGTGTGTTTGCCCCAATTTAACGCCTGCCCTGACCCAGGCGTTACATTTTGACGCAAACCGGGCTGTGTGTCATTTTCTGGCTCCGCCTCGCGGCCGTGCGTCATTTTTGCCCGAAAGCATAAATATGACGCACGGCCGTTTGCGTCATTATTTGGATGGGAACGCCTACCCTGCATATCATTAACGCAGGGCGGGTTGCCGCATCCAAAAAATGACGCACACGCCGGAATTTTGTCGTCCGCAGGCTCGGGTGTCAAAGTTTAAATACGGGGCAACGTTTGCGCTGATTGTGCGTCAAACTTTTTGATGCACAATTGGCGCAAACAGAGTATAAATATGCCCCTTAGTGTGTGGGCACCCTGGCACTAGCCAAGGTGCCCCCACACCATTCAGGGCAAATTCCCCGGACTTTGTGAGTGCAGGGACACCATTACACGCGTGCACTGTACATAGGTCACTACCTATTTACAGCATCACAATGGTAACTACGAACATGGCCATGTAACATGTCTAAGATCATGGAATTGTCACCCCAATGCCATTCTGGCATTGGGGGGACAATTCCATGATCCTCCAGGTCTCTAGCATAGTACCCGGGTACTGCCAAACTGCCTTTCCGGGGTCTCCACTGCAGCTGCTGCCAACCCATCAGACAGGTTTCTGCCCTCCTGGGGTCCAGGCAGCCCTGGCCCAGGAAGGCAGAACAAAGGATTTCCTCTGAGAGAGGGTGTTACACCCTCTCCCTTTGGAAATAGGTGTGAAGGCTGGGGAGGAGTAGCCTCCCCCAGCCTCTGGAAATGATTTGATGGGCACAGATGGTGCCCATCTCTGCATAAGCCAGTCTACAACAGTTTAGGGATCCCCCAGCACTGCTCTGGCGCGAAACTGGACAAAGGAAAGGGGAGTGACCACTCCCCTGACCTGCACCTCCCAGGGGAGGTGCCCAGAGCTCCTCCAGTGTGTCCCAGACCTCTGCCATCTTGGAAACAGAGGTGTCTGTGGCACACTGGACTGCTCCGAGTGGCCAGTGCCAACAAGTGACGTAAGAGGCTCCTTCTGATAGGCTCTTACCTCTCTTGGTATCCAATCCTCCTTCCTAGGTAGCCAAACCTACTTTTCTGGCTATTTAGGGTCTCTGCTTTGGGGATCTCACCAGATAACGAATGCAAGAGCTCACCAGAGTTCCTCTGCATCTCCCTCTTCACCTTCTACCAAAGGATCGACCGCTGACTGCTCAGGACGCCTGCAAAACCGCAACAAAGTAGCAAGACGACTACTAGCAACCTTGTATCGCTTCATCCTGCCGGCTTTCTTGACTGTTTCCAGGTGGTGCATGCTCTGGGGGTAGCCTGCCTCCTTTCTGCACCAGGAGCTCTGAAGAAATCTCCCGTGGGTCGACGGAATCTTCCCCCTGCAACCGTAGGCAACAAAAGACTGCATCACCAGTCCTCTAGGTCCCCTCTCAGCATGATGAGCGTGGTCCCTGGAACTCAGCAACTCTGTCCAAGTGACTCCCTCAGTCCAGTGACTCTTCAGTCCAAGTTTGGTGGAGGTAAGTCCTTGCCTCCCCACGCTAGACTGCATTGCTCGGTACCACGTGATTTGCAGCTGATCTAGCTCCTTTGCACTCCTCCAGGACTTCCTTCGTGCACAGCCAAGCCTGGGTCCACGACACTCTAACCTGCAGTGGACAACCTTCTGAGTTGTACTTTGGCGTCGTGGGACTCCCTTTTGTGACTTCGGGTGGACTCCGGTTTACTTTTCTTCTAAGTGCCTGTTCAGGTACTTCTGCGGGTGCTGCCTGCTTCTGTGAGGGCTCCCTACATTGCTGGTTGCCCCCTCTGTCTCCTCATCCAAGTGGCGACATCCTGGTTCCTCCTGGGCCACAGCAGCATCCAAAAACCCTAACTGCGACCCTTGCAACTAGCAAGGCTTGTTTGCAGTCTATCTGCATGGGAACACCTCTGCAAGCTTCAGCGTGACGTGGGACATACATCCTCCAAAGGGAAAGTTCCTAGTCCTCTTCTTTCTTGCAGAACTCCAAGCTTCTTCAAACAGGTGGCAGCTTCCTTGCACCCTCAGCTGGCATTTCCTGGGCTCCTGCCCACTCTTGACACTGTCGCGACTTTTGGACTTGGTCCCCTTGTGTTACAGGTACTCAGGTCCAGAAACCCACAGTTGTTGCATTGCTGGTGTTTGTTCTTCCTGCAGAATCCCCTTATCACGACTTCTGTGCTCTCTGGGGGTAGTAGATGCACTTTACACCTACCTTTCAGGGTCTTAGGTTGGGCTATTTTTCTAACCCTCACTGTTTTCTTACAGTCCCAGCGACCCTCTACAAGCTCACATAGGTTTGGGGTCCATTCGTGGTTCGCATTCCACTTTTGGAGTATATGGTTTGTGTTGCCCCTATACCTATGTGCTCCTATTGCAATCTATTGTAACTTTACACTGCTTGCATTACTTTTCTTGCTATTACCTGCATAATTTTGGTTTGTGTACATATATCTTGTGTATATATCTTATCCTCATACTGAGCGTACTCACTGATATACTTTTGGCATATTGTCATAAAAATAAAGTACCTTTATTTTTAGTACTTCTGTGTATTGTGTTTTCTTATGATATTGTGCATATGACACCAGTGGTATAGTAGGAGCTTTACATGTCTCCTAGATCAGCCTAAGCTGCTTTGCCATACGCTACCTTCTATCAGCCTAAGCTGCTAGAAACACCTCTTCTACACTAATAAGGGATAACTGGACCTGGCACATGGTGTAAGTACCTCTGGTACCCACTACAAGCCAGGCCAGCCTCCTACAAACCCTCACCGCCCTTAGACATCAGCCATCCATGAATCCTAAAAAACCCTCACAAACTCTAATTTCTACCCATCCCTGAATTCTAAAAAAAAATGTTTCTACATCTAAACTCCACCGATTCCTGAATTCTTAAAACCCCTCACCATCCTAAACTCCACCCAGTCTTGAACCCCAAAAACTCTTCACCACTCCATTCTCTACCCATCACTGAACCCTAAAATCCTTCAAAATCCTTACTCTACGCATCCTAGAATCTTAAAACACCTCACACCCGTAAGCTCGATGCATATATGAGCCCTAAAATACACACATCCCTATACTCCTCCCATACATGATACCTAAAAAACCCTCACCACCCCTCAACTCAACCCATTCCTGAACCAGTAAAAAACCTTTTTGTGCTGAACTCAATCCATTCTTGACCACTAAGAAAATCCCTCTTCAACCCTTAATATTACCAATCCCTGAACCCACAACCTCCTCCCTAGTTCTATACGTCACCAAAGTTTAATGTAACTGGGTATTTCCTCAAAATGCTTTCCTTTAAAATGCTTCCTTTAATTTTGATTTATTTGTATTTTCTTTTAATTGTTTCTCCGTGATAAGTGGGGTAACGCAAAATGATGGGGCCTCTCCTGCAGAATGTGATGAAGGGCCCCTAATCATCCCATATCTTATAGATATGCTTTGGAATTTGGCTTAATGGGAGCCTCCTGAAGGGTTTGGTAGCCCATGAAGAGTTGAAGGCCTCCCTGCACCGCAGGGGCTGGTGTTGAACCCTTGTCCATGATTTGGTTTCCTCCAATGTGGTTTCTCAATTTTCGTTTTTACATTATTTCACAAACATCAGTAAAGAGATAGCCTAAACATAGGCCCTTATTTGCAGCAGGAGGAGGGGGCAACTTGCCCACAGGAGTGAGGTCCCATGCCAGAGCAGGAAGCAGTGTGTCCCAGCCGCAGCTCCTCCACAAAGACGGAGGAGCATTGCCCCACTGGCTCAGAGCCAGCAGCTGAAAAATAAAACTATATTTCACTGTTTTTTTAATTTTTCAGATGCTGGCCTGTGCAGGGAGGGGTGGGCCTGGCCATGGGAGGGGAGAATGGAGTGCACTTAACTGTGCATTACCGGCCAAACTGACATGCACAGTTAGGTTTCTCCATTCCTGTAGGGTTTGATGCCGGGTTGGAGAAACAGCACAGACTCCCTGTGCCTGAGTGAGTGATAAACCAGCCCTCTCAGGCCAATCCCTGCGCTGCTCTCATGCTTGGTAATAGCATAAGAGCAGCGTGGGGACTCCACAGAGAGTCTGAAGCTGCTGGGACCAGGAAAAGGAGTGCGAGGTGGCAAGTTTTTTTAATTTTTTTTATTATCAACCCCCCACTCCCTTCCCCCTTCACCTGTCCAACTACATTTAAAATGCGTCAGCTGCCACTGGTGTGTCCTTCAGCAATATGTCCCCTCCTCAGTGACTTTTCTAAATCCTTACAAGTTTGGAGAGAATGTGCACTTCTCAAGAACCTGGGTGAGTGTCCATAGGAAGTCAAACTGAACCCCACAACGACTAAAGTACTCAGTACAATGCATTCGCCTTGATAGTCAACTTCGAAACTGATTTTTACTTCTTTTCTGTGAATTCAACTTTCAAAATTTTTTTTTTTTTTGTTTCATCTTAAGTTAGTGTTTTATTGGCGAGCCCAAAAACCAATGCGACCGAAGCTTGTTTTTACCATTTTCAGAAATATGTGATATTGTTTTAAACGTTTTGTTATAACTTTAAATGTATGTACGAATACTGCATTGCTTTAAATTAAGTCATCCACATGTTTCATGTTTCATTTTTCAGTATAACTTTCTGTGGCATCTGCTGCCAAAAATATGTGAAGGCCAATATCTCGCAGCAATCGGCAACAACGGTGAGATACACCATGAAGATGTTGGCAAGCGGGGCAGAAACGATAATCTTCATGTTTCTAGGAATCTCAGCCGTAGATCCGAAAATATGGACATGGAACACAGCTTTCATACTTTTGACATTGGTCTTTATCTCAGTATACCGAACCATTGGTAAGTGAAACATTTTAAGTTGCTTTGTTTTTATTTCAGGTAGGGACGTGTGAATGTAATATTCTCTTTTACAAGAACTGGTAAATGAGCCAATTATTGCCATTTTACTGCATTTTGGCTTTCACATTGAGAACAGATACAAATAAGTATTTTAAGGTAGAGCAAATCACTTAACACAATAAATTTAAATGTTGAAGCAATAGTTATTGCATTCAACTTCACACAGCAAATCATGCACAACTGATACAAGAGAAAGCATATAATTTGCCATTTAAAAATGAGAATCATGGAAACAATAAAATATTACGCAATATTAAGTAAAAATCAACCAGCCTATATATATGATGAGTTCAGTACAGGCTTGCATACCCGAGAAAGGAGTCCAACACAATCTATTAACATTAACTGCAATTCTAATCTGCTTATTAAGTAAGTCGTACATTAATTACCTTGAAAGGGTATATTGGCACCTTGCCATTCTGTTTCTTCATCGGCTGTTCAATTATGATCCTTGTAATCATACGAAAGATGAGCCAAAAGTAAAAACATTACTTTTTCTGCTTAATACTTTCACAATATTTCGGATTTTGACAATTAATTTCAGACAAAAACAATAATGGCTCTTCAGTTGTGGAATACTACTTTCCGATTGAGATGTCAGATAGTAAACGTGTAATGTTGCACCGATATTTCAAACAGACACACCTGAAAGTCATTGAAAATGTTGTTTTCGCACTAATTGATCACTGCTTGCAAGTGGTGGTGTCAATCGGTGCATGTCCAGGAAATTTAGCAGTATATTCATTTTAATTGGCAACTAAGATTTTTCGGTAACCATGAATGCCCTTGTCCTTTAGTCTTCAGCAATAAATATTTTGCGAAATAACTTAGGGCCAGGTGTAGTGTGCAAACGGAAACATTTATTTTGATGTCTATTAATCCCAAATTGCGATTCGGCAACATACCAAATCGCAGTTTGGAATTAGGAATTCTTACTGATTCAGTATGTTGGAGGTACATTTTTAGGGAGTCCCTTCCAAATACCGAATCAGAATTGGATGTATGAATGTTTTGCGACTGAATTACGGTTACAAAACATTCTCACAAAACCACCGACTCTAAGTCTGTGTCACCCATTTGCAAATGGGAAGGAGTCCTCTTGGGGCCCCTCCCCCTTTGAGAATGTTTAAAAAGCATTTTCAAGACCATTGCCTACTTTAAAAAAATAAAAATGAATCTTTGCTTTTTTCTCTTGTTAAACGCATCCCGTTTTCCTTTGAGGAAAACGATCTATTTATTAAAAAAAGATTGCTTTATTAAAAAGCAATCGCTGACATAGTGGTCTGCTGACTCCAGCAGGCACCGTCCCTGTAATGGATGCGATTCCCAATGGAAAGGGATTCCCATGCAATAAATATGCATAAGGTAGGTCTATTTGTGAATTTAGCCAAAATACAGCAAAAAACTTTTTTTTTTTTTTTTTAAATGGGAAAAAAGGGCTGCAGAAGAAGGCTTTTTCCCTGAAAATGTCATCAATAAAGGTTTTGTGGTGCTGAAATCACCATCTTCCCAGCTTTCAGGACACGGCAGACTTGTATCAGAAAACTAAAACCACATTTTTCAACACAAATTTGACATTTTATTGGGACATACCCCATTTATACATATTTTTGTGTTTTCAGCCTCCTTCCAGTTAGTGACAGAAATGGGCGTGAAACCAATGATGGATCCTGGACGGCTGCACATTTCTGAAAAGTAGACAAAATTATGAATTCAGCAAGGGGTCATTTCTGTAGATCCTTCAAGGTTTTCCTAAAGAAAGTAACAGCTAAATTTAAAAATAAATTGAAATTGAAGTGAAAAAAATAGCCATTTTTCCTCCGTTTTACTCTGTATCTTTTTCCTGCAATGTCAGATTTTCATAAGCGATATACCGTTACGTCTGGTGGACTTTTCTGGTTGCGGGGATATATAGG
Source organism: Pleurodeles waltl (assembly GCF_031143425.1). Taxonomy (NCBI): domain Eukaryota; kingdom Metazoa; phylum Chordata; class Amphibia; order Caudata; family Salamandridae; genus Pleurodeles; species Pleurodeles waltl. The sequence continues at coordinate 186,521,766 of NC_090439.1, read as the reverse complement.
GCTTGTAGGTTCATCAAGAACTCTAGGTATCCAGAGCCAATAAAGGAGCTGCACCTTGCAATGGGTTTTCATTGTGTACCGGGTATACAGCAATTAATTTGCTGAAATACAAAGAGTGAAAAATAGGTATCAAGGAAACCTTTGTATTTCCATGATAAGGCGTTGAGAAGCAGTGGTTATTTTCACATCTCTCAATTCCGGGATCCCAATACTGGCATGTGAATTACAGGGCATTTCTCAAAGAGATGTCTTTTTTACACACTGTCTTCCATTTGGAAGGAAAAAATGTAGAGAAAGACAAGGGGCAATAACACTTGTTCTGCTATTTTGTGTTCCCCCAAGTTTCTTGATAAAAATGGTCTCTCACTTGTGTGGGTAGGCCTAATGTCTGCGACAGGAAACGCAACATGGACACATCACATTTTTACATTGAAATCTGACCTGTTTTTTGAAAAGTGCCTAGCTGTGGATTTTGGCCTTTGGGTCAGCTGGCACCTAGGAAAACCTACCAAATCTGTGAGGTTTGTAAACTAGACACCTAGGGGAATCCAGGATGGAGTGACTTGTTGGGCTCTCACCAGGTTCTGTTACCCAGAATCCTTTCCAAACTTCAAAATATGGCAAAAAAGAAAATATACGTCCAATTATGGTGATAGAAAATTCTGGAATCTGAGAGGAGCCGCAAATTTCCTTCCACCCAGCATTCAACCAAGTCTCCCGATAAAAATGATACCTCACTTGTGCGGGTAGGACTAGTGCTCACAACAGGAAATGCCCCAAAACACAACGTGGACACATCACATTTTCCCAAACAAAACAGACCTGTTTTTTGCAAAGTTCCCAGCTGTGGATTTCGGCCTCTAGCTCATCCAGCACCTAGGGAAACCTACCAAACCTGTGCATTTTTAAAAATTAGATACCTAGAGGAATCCAAGGTGGGGTGATTTGTGGGGCTCTCACCAGATTCTGTACCCCAGCATCCTTAGCAAACCTCCAAATTTGGCAAAAAAACAGTTTTTCCTCAAAGTTCTGGAATCTAAGAGGAGCCACAAATTTCCCTCCACCTACCATTCCTCCAAGTCTCCCGTTAAAAATGGTACCTCACTTGTGTGGGTAGGCCTAGTGCCCGCAACAGGAAACGCCCCAAAACACAACATGGACGCATCACATTTTCCCGAAGAAAACAGACCTGTTATTTGCAAAGTGCCTAGCTGTGACTTTTGGCCTCTAGCTCAGCCGACACCTAGGGAAACCTACCAAACCTGTGCATTTCTGAAAACTAAACACCTAGGGGAACCCAGGATAGGGTAACTTATGGCTCTCTCACCAGGTTCTGTTTCCCAGAATCCTTTGCAAACATCAAAATTTGGCAAAAAACACTTTTTCCTCACTTTTCGGTGATGGAAAGTTATGGAATCTGAGAGGTGCCACAAATTTCCTTCCACCCAGCATTCCCCCAAGTCTCCTGATAAAAATGGTACCTCACTTGTGTGGGTAGGCCTAGTGCCCTCAGCAGGAAATGCCCCAAAACACGACATGGACACATCACATTTTCCCAAAGAAAACTGACCTTTTTTTTTTGCAAAGTTCCTAGCTGTGGATTTTGGCCTCTAGCTCATCCGGCACCTAGGAAACCCTAGCAAACCTGGACATTTCTGAAAATTAGACACATAGGGGAACCCAGGATAGGGTAACTTGTGGGGCTCTCACCAGGTTCTGTTACCCATAATCCTTTGCAAACCTCAACATCTGGAAAAAAAAACACTTTTTCTTTACATTTTGGTGATAGAAAGTTCTGGAGTCTGAAAGGAGCCACAAATTTCCTTCCACCCAGCGTTCTCCCAGGTGTTACGATAAAAATGGTACCTCACTTGTGTGGGTAGGCCTAGTGCTCACGATAGGAAATGCCCTAAAACACTATGTGGACACATAAAAAATATCAAATACAAAACGACTTTTTTTTGTGGGGGCACCTGGATTTTTGGTACTGGGCTCAGCAGCCATATAGGGAAACCTACCAAACTGAGACATTTCTGAAAACTAGACACCTGAGGGAGTCCAGTGAGGTGTGACGTGCGTGGATCCCCCAGTGTTTTCTTACCAAGAGTCCTCAGCAAACCTCAAATTTAGCTAAAAAAAACACATTTTTTCCACATTTCTGTGAAATCACTGCAGCAGCACAAATTTCCTACCACCCAACGTTCCCCTCAGCCTCCCAATAAAAATGATACATCACTTGTGTAGGTGGGCCAAGTGACTGTGACAGGGAAGAGCCAAAACAGGTCGAAAATAAGGGGAAACAAAGCGGGTCCAAAAGGGCAGTTTGAAAAAATATGTTTTGAGGCTGACATGTGGGGCAGACATTTTATCGGTATAGATGCAACAATACTGGGTGGTAGGAATTTTGTGGATTCCTGCAGATTCCGGAACGTTCCATCATAAAAATGTGGGATAAATGTGTGATTTCAAGCAAAGTTGGAGGTTTGCAGGGCATTGTGGGTAAGAAAATGGTGCGGGGTGTGTAGGAGGCTGGCCTGGCTTGTAGTGGGTACCAGAGGTACTTGCACCTTGTGCCAGGTCCACTTATCCCTTATTATTGTAGAAGAGGTGTTTCTAGCAGCTTAGGCTGATAGAAGGTAGCTATGGCAAAGCAGCTTAGGCTGAACTAGGAGACATGTAAAGCTCCTACTATACCACTGGTGACATATGCACAATATCATAAGAAAACACAATACACAGAATTACCAGAAATAAAGGTACTTTATTTTAATGACAATATGCCAAAGTATATCAGTGAGTACCCTCAGTATGAGGATAAGTTATATACACAAGATATATGTACACAGACCAATTTAGTTAAGTAATAGTAAGAAAAGTAATGCAAACAGTGTAGAATTATAAAGGATTGCAATAGGAGCACATAGGTATAGGGGCAACACAAACCATATGCTCCAAAAGTGGAATGCAAACCATGAATGGACCCCAAACCTATGTGAGCTTGTAGAGGGTCACTGGGACTGTAAGAAAACAGTGAGGGTTAGAAAAACAGCCCACCCCAAGACCCTGAAAGGTAGCTGTAAAGTGCACCTGCTACCCCCAGGGAGCACAGAAGTCGTGATAGGGGGATTCTGCAGGAAGAACAACCACCAGCAATGCAACAACAGTGGATTTCTGGACCTGAGTACCTGTAAGACAAGGGGACCAACTCCAATAGTCGCGACAGTGTGGGGAGTGGTCAGGAGCCCAGGAAATGCCAGCTGAGGGTGCAAAGAAGCTGCCACCGGATGGAAGAAGCTTGGAGTTCTGCAAGAAAGAAGAGAGCTAGGGACTTCTCCTTTGGAAGACAGATGACCCACGTCGCAATGACGCTTTCAGAGGTGTTCCCATGCAGATAGACTGCAAACAAGCCTTGCTAGCTGCAAGGGTCGTGGTAGAGATTTTTGGGTGCTGCTGTGGCCCAGGAGGGACCAGGATGTCGCCACTTGAAGGAGGAGACAGAGGGGGCACCCAGCAACTCAGGGAGCCCTCACAGAAGCAGGCAGCACCCAAAGAAGTACCTGAACAGGCACTTGGAAGAAGAGTGAACCAGAGTCCATGCGAAGTCACAAAAGGGAGTCCCACGACGCCGAAGGACAACTCAGAAGGTTGTGCACTGCAGGAAGGAGTGTCGGGGACCCAGGCTTGGCTGTGCACAAAGGAAATCCTAGAAGAGTGCACAGGAGCCGGAGCAGCTGCAAATCACATGGTGCCCAGCAATGCAGTCTAGCGTGGGGAGGCAAGGACTTACCTCCACCAAACTTGGACTGAAGAGTCACTGGACTGTGGGAGTCAGTTGGACAGAGTTGCTGAGGTCCAGGGACCATGCTTGTCAGGATGAGAGGGGACCCAGAGGGCCAGTGTTGCAGTCTTTTGGTGCCTGCGTTAGCAGGGGGAAGATTCCGTCGACCCACAGGAGATTTCTTTGGAGCTTCTGGTGCAGGGTGAAGGCAGGCTGCCCCCAGAGCATGCACCACCTGGAAACAGTTGAGAAAGCCGGCAGGATGAGGCGATACAAGGTTGCTAGTAGTTATCAGAGGTGTTTGGGGCACACTGGACTGCTCTGAGTGGCCAGTGCCAGCAGGTGACGTCAGAGGCTCCTTCTGGTAGGCTCTTACCTCTCTTGGTAGCCAATCCTCCTAACTTGGTAGCCAAACCTCCTTTTCTGGCTATTTAGGGTCTCTGCTTTGGGGAATTCTTCAGATAACGAATGCAAGAGCTCACCAGAGTTCCTCTTCATCTCCATCTTCACCTTCTACCAAAGGATCGACCGCTGACTGCTCAAGGACGCCTGCAAAACCGCAACAAAGTAGCAAGACGACTACCAGCAACATTGTAGCACCTAATCCTGCCAGCTTTCTCTACTGTTTCCAGGTGGTGCATGCTCTGGGGGTAGCCTGCCTTCCCCTGCACCAGAGGCTCCGAAGAAATCTCCCGTGGGTTGACGGAATCTTCCCCCTGCTAAAGCAGGCACTAAAAGACTGCAACACTGATCCTCTGGGTCCCCTCTCATCCAGACTAGCGTGGTCCCTGGAACATAGCAACTCTGTCCAAGTGACTCCCACAGTCCAGTGACTCTTCAGTCCAAGTTTGGTGGAGGTAAGTCCTTGCCTCCCCACGCTAGACTGCATTGCTGTGTACCAAGTGATTTGCAGCTGCTCCGGCTCCTGTGCACTCTTCCAGGATTTCCTTCATGCACAACCAAGCCTGGGTCCCCAGCCCTCTGTCCTGCAGTGCACAACCTTTTGAGTTGTCCTCCGACGTCATGGGACTCCCTTTTGTAACTTTGCGCGGACTCCAGTTCACTCTTCTTCTAAGTGCCTGTTGGGGTACTTCTGCGGGTTCTGCCTGCTTCTGTGTGGGCTTTCTAAGTTGCTCAGCGCTCCCTCTGTCGCCTCCTCCAAAAAGTTGACATTCTGGTCCTTCCTGGCCCTCAGCAGCACCCAAAAACCTCTACTGCGACCCTTGCAGCTAGCAAAGCTTGTTTGCAGTCTTTCTGCGTGGGAACACATCTGCAAGCTTCATCACGACGTGGGACATCCGTCTTCCAAAGGAGAAGTTCCTAGTCCTCTTCTTTCTTGCAGAACTCCAAGCTTTTTCCAACCGGTGGAAGCTTCCTTGCACCTTCAGCTGGGGTTTCCTGGGCTCCTGCCCCCCACCTGTCGCGACTATTGGACTTGGTCCCCTTGTCTTACAGGTACTCAGGTCTGGAAATCCGTTGTCAACACGACAACGCTGCTGCTGCACTGCTAGTGTTTGTTCTTCCTGCAGAATCCCCCTAGCACAACTTCTGTGCTCTCTGGGGGTAGTAGGTGCACTTTACTCCTACTTTTCAGGGTCTTAGGTGGGGTATTTTTCCAACCCTCACTGTTTTCTTACAGTCCCAGCGACCCATTACAAGCTCACATAGGTCTGGGGTCCATTCGTGGTTTGCATTCCACTTTTGGAATATCTGGTTTGTGTTGCCCCTATACCCATGTGCTCCTATTGCAGTCTATTGTATTTCTACACTGTTTGCATTACCTTTCTTGCTATTACTTCCATAATTTTGGTTTGTGTACATATAACTTGTGTATATACCTTATCCTCTTACTGAGGGTACTCACTGAGATACTTTTGGCATATTGTCATAAAAATAAAGTACCTTTATTTTTAGTAAGTCTGTGTATTGTGTTTTCTTATGATATTGTGCATATGACACCATTGGTATAGTAGGAGCTTTACATGTCTCCTAGTTCAGCCTAAGCTGCTTTGCCATAGCTACCTTCTATCAGTCTAAGCTGCTAGAAACACCTCTTCTACACTAATAAGGGATAACTGGACCTGGCACAAGGTGTAAGTACCTCTGGTACCCACTACAAGCTAGGCCAGCCTCCTACAATGAACCCATGACGTAATGGTTACGTCCGTGTCCCCTCAGCTCCGCACCACCGGATTTAACCATTACGTCCTTGGCGAACAAGGGGTTAAAGCAGTAAGAAGCCAACTACTTGCTTACGTTTGAAAACTCCTTATTTCAGAAGGATTTCTAGGTTACAGACATATAGCGCTATTGTTTATCTGCATATTCACCCACCAGTCTTCTAACCTCTTTTGCCCAACACAATTCATTGTGATCAATCTCCATGTTATAGAGGGTGGTGATTTTATGACAACCTTCCCTCCCCCGGTTGGATCAAAATCTTACCATCCCCGCATAAACTAGATTGTACCAGGCAGAGAGCTGTGTTTCCATCCTTATGGCCTGTAGCATGCTTGACGGGGGTACGGATTACAAACTCTTTACACATTTCCCTTCCTCATAACTCCAATCTAATTTACGACTTAAACTCATTATTTCCACTCTATACTGAAACAGTGGCAGATCAGAGCGAGGTGGCTGATAAAATTGGACAAAAGACGGGCCATCACACACTCTATTAAACTTTTTTGACAATGCTGTTGCCTTTAGTGATTCAATACGATCCTTCTAATTCATGTTCTCATTGAACAACATCCCTGAGTATTTGTACTTTTTGGCCATGTTAGAAATGGGGTCTTTGGTTGGCAGTCAGGTTACCCCCTGTCCAAGCAAGGACCCTCACTCTAGTCAGGGTAAAAGAGATTCACCCTCAGCTAACCCATGCTTTCCCCTTGGTAGCTTGGCACGAGCAGTAGGCTTAACTTCAGAGTGCTAGGTGTAAAGTATTTGTACCAACACACACAGTAACTTAATGAATACACTACAAAATGACACAACACAGGTTTAGAAAAACAGAAAATATTTATCTAAAAAACAAGACCAAAATGACAAAATCCACAATACACAAGTCAAGTTATCAATCAAAAAACAAAAAGTGTGTCAAAAATAACTCCGCATGGGAGAGTGTGCGTCAAAAAGGGCTTGCGATGTATCGATTTCACTCACGAGCGAGACCTTGCGTTGTTTCTCCTTTAGTCGGGTCGGCATGCGTTGTTTCTTTTCTCTGCAGGAGAGCGATGCATCGATCCGATCACCACTGTTGGGTCCGGGCAGGCCATGAGGTGTTTGGGTCAGAAATTCGGCAGCACGATGGTCCGAAAACCACGCAGCGGGTGTTGCGATCTCACCAGCCACTGTCAGCGATGCTGTGCGTCGTTTCTCCAGCCGCGTGTGTCGATCTTCCAGTCGCGTTGCTGGTGAGCATCGATTTTCTTCCGCGATACCGGCGGCGCGTTGATTTTTCAGCCGCAGAACGGAGTTGCGTCGATATTTTCCCTGCACTGCGGTCTGTGAGTGGACTGCCAGCTTCTCCTTTCAGGCTCCCAGGAACAGGATGGGCACCACTTGGCAGAGTAGGAGTCTCTCCAGAGACTCCAGGTGCTGGCTGAGAGAAGCCTTTGCTGTCCCTGAGACTTCAAACAATAGGAGGCAAGCTCTAAATCAAGCCTTTGGAGAGTTCTACACAAGAAGGATGGCAACATAAAGTCCAGTGTTTGTCCTCTAGCACAGGCAGAAGCAGCAACTGCAGGATAGCTCCACAAAGCACAGTCACAGGCAGGGAAACTCTTCTTCCTCAGCTCTTCAGCTCTTCTCCAGGCAGAGGTTCCTCTTGGTTTCCAGAAGTGTTCTAAAGTCTGTGGTTTTGGGTGTCCTTCTTATACCCATTTTGCCCTTTGAAGTAGGCTTACTTCAAAGGAAAGTCTCTCTTATTTGTGAAATCCTACCTTGCCCAGGCCAGGACCCAGACACACACCAAGAGGTTGGAGACTGCATTGTGTGAGGGCAGGTACAGCCCTTTCAGGTGTGAGTGACCACTCCCCCCCTCCCTCCTAGCACAGATGGCTCATCAGGAAATGCAGACTACACCCCAGCTCCCTTTGTCTCACTGTCTAGTGAGAGGTGCAATCAGCCCAACTGTCAAACTGACCCAGACAGGGAATCCACAAACAGGCAGAGACACAGAAATGGTTTAAGCAAGAAAATGCTCACTTTCTAAAAGTGCCATTTTCAAACACCCAATCTTAAAATCAACTTTACTAAAAGATGTATTTTTAAATTGTGAGCTCAGAGACCCCAGACTCCACATGTCTATGCGCTCCCAAAGGGAACCTACACTTTAATCAGATTTAAAGGTAGCCCCATGTTAACCTATGAGAGGGACACGCCTTGTAACAGTGAAAAACGAATTTAGCAATAGTTCACTGTCCGGACATTTAAAGCGCATTACTATGGTGGTCATTATCATTATAGCGGCGTGGGCCGCCATGCCTGCAGTTGCAGGAAAACCCACCAGCCGGCATGGCGGCCCACACCACCACATAATGAACCCTTTGAGGGCCGCCATAGGCGGCCCTCACTCACCGATCACTCACTCACTCACTCACTCGCCGATCGCGATAGTAATCATTATCCGACAGGGCAGCGGTGCTGCCCCTCAGATAATGATCCCTAAACCTCCAGCCTTTCCCTGGCAGGGAAAGGCTGGCGGAAGGGTTGCATCATGGCACCCCGGGGGCCCCTGCACTGCCCATGCACTTGGCATGGGCAGTGCGGGGGCCCCTGTGCAGTGCCCCATCGCGCAGGTCACTGCCCAATTTTCGGGCAGTGATCTGCGTGATGAGTGCAGCTGCACCCGCCACACAGAGGCATTGGCAATGTCCCGGCCAGGCATTGCTGTGGGCCGGCTGGTGGAAACAATGTTTCTGCTCCAGGCCCACAGGAATGTTCTTTATACGGCCAGCGGGGATCCGGTGGCGCTGGCGGTCATTAGTTTGACCCCTAGCATGAACACAGCGGTTTTGACCGCAGTGTTCATAATGAGGGCCTATATGTCCTACTTTAACCATACATTGCACTCTGCCCTTGGGACTACCTAGGGCCTACCTTAGGGGTGTCTTACATGTAAGAAAATTGAAGTTTTAGGCCTGGCAAGTGGGTACATTTGCCAAGTCGGATTTACAGTTAAAACTGCACACACAGACAATGCAGTGGCAGGTCTGAGACATGATTACAGGGCTACTAAGGTGGGTGGCACAACAAGTGGTGCAGGCCCACCAGTAGCATTTGGTTTATAGGCCCTGGGCACCTCTAGTGCACTTTAGTATTGACTTACTAGTAAATCAAATTTGCCAATCATGGATAAACCATTTAACCATACAATTTACACAGAGAGCATATGCACTTTAGCACTGGTTAGCAGTGGTAAAGTGCTCAGAGTTCAAATGCCAACAGCAACAGGTCAGAAAAAATAGGAGGCAGGAGGTAAATAGATTGGGGATGACCCTGCATAAGCAAAAAAGTCCAGCAGGCCACTTCTAGTTTATTTCTCCAATTATAATGTTAATTTCCTTTTCCAAATACCAAAACTTTAGTTTTGTCCTTAATAACTTTCAATTTTGTGAGGACGTGACCTGGCAATATGATCGACAGGATGTGAGCTCTTGAGTTTCTGGGCAGCCCGTAAGAAATCCTGCATAATCCTGCTTCTAATCTCTCCGCATTGCCCCCTCAAACGGTTGCAAAGATGCTGATGGAGCTGGCAAATGAGTAGCCTGCCATAGCTTCCCCCTCAACACTGTAGACAAAATAAGGCAGCAACGATCGCCGAGGCTCTGTCGGGGATTGGGCAAGGCAAAGTGACGGAGTGCCAGTCAAGTGGCTTAAGATCCGACCCTGTGCGCCACTAAAAATTGCACCCATCCAGCTTGAAGATAACTGGGGGGGTGCACAGCCAGGAGGAGCCCTGGCATGAGAGGTTCCCACCGCAGGGAACAACAGAAAGATGGTGCTGCAGGTGCAGCCTGACTCCGGTGCTTTGCTGGTGTGGAATGGGCTGGACCTCGTAGGCGCTGAGGAGGAGGAAGCATTGGGACCGGCGTACGAAAGAAAGCGGATGCATCAGGGCTGTGTGGGCCTACACTATCAACAACTGCACCCTTTAAGGGGGGCCCGGGGGAGAGCCTGCACAAGAAAGTGGGCCTGCTTGATCATCGGTGACCCCTTGTCTAGCTTGTCACAAACTGTGGTGAATTGTAGGAGCAGTCCATGGCCTTACGTGGGTAAGGACTTGATACTTTGGCAGCACCAATGCATAAAGGCAGAGCCAAACATGGGAGCTGCATACAGTGAGGAGCGGCATAGCTGGACCCCGATCGCCCCCCAAGCCCCTTTGAGAACCACCAGGACCTTGCTGAAGTGTAGGGAGGAACTGCAGACATGTTTGGGAGTTCCTTTAAATAGGCAAATAGGAGTTGGGGCATTACAGTAAGTCACTGGGGCATTTGAAGAGGGCTCCTACACAAGGAATCCTCTGACACACTGGAGATGCATTTCGGTCTCCTTGGCGGGGGGGGGTCTGGAGTGGAAACCGCCTTGGTGGGAACTCCTGGACTGTGGTGCCCTATCCCCCTGCCCCCTCCCCAGGGTGGAACGGCACAGGCAGATGATTGGTGAGCCCCTGTGAAGGGGTGCTCCCTGGATGCCCCTCTGCCCACTTGTAGATGGAAGGGGGACGCTGCAGTGAATAAACAGGACTGCTGCATCCTGCATCCACTGAGCACATTAATTTACTGGCGAGAAGACTTTACATGTTGCACCTGAGGAGCTGCGGTAGGTGTGGACTGCCTGGTGCCAACCTATAAGGGAGACAGACCCCAGGAGCTCGATAGACTCCTTGTTTGTGCGGATAGCCATTTACCCAGACTACACAAAAAAGGTACCAGAGCAGCAAAAATCCTTCCTAAATGTAAAATAAAAGCTAAGGTCATTCCAAGTTCAATACATGCTTCTGTACCCAGTGAAGTCATTTCCCAGGGGAAGGCACAATTCTTTGACCATCCTGGTGAGGTGTCAGAATGAGCAGGGGGCAGTCAACAGAGAAATTGGGGGTCCCAACCTCGAGGGGTTCCCCGACTCTACTGCTCTACGAAGGATGCTTCGAACAACCTAGACTTGGGTTCCCAGACAGTGACGATCAGCGAAGACGGGACTATGCAGCTGCACAGCTCTAATGCACAAGGAATAGAGTTGAATGATTGGAGTGTCAGGCCCAGTGCTGGACTTTGTGGCAGACACCATGGTCACCCCGGACGTGGGGTTGGGGCTGAATGAAGATGATTTCTGCTGTAGAATTGGTTGCTTGCAGGTGACTAGGGGGGATGAAAATTGCTGATAGTTAACACAACACTCGAACAATGTGTTACATTTGACAGTAGCACACAGGGATGATAGCCATCTCTGAACTGGGACACCACACAGGCACAACCCCAGGTATACCGGGCTGAGTACACTGACCCACAAGGTGAGAACAGCTGCAGCAGAGGGGAGCTGGAGCGTCATGTGTAGGTGTGAGAGGCTGGCCAGTATAAGCCTGTCCCTGTTCAACGAGTTGGGATGCTGTTCAAGTCCTAGCTCGTGCAATGGTTGGGCATAGATGGTCAAAAAGTTGTGCTATGTTTGTCCATGGGTTGGTGGGGGAATTTGATTCATACTCTTTACTTATGTTGTTGGTTGGACAGCAGTTGAGAGTGGAGATGATGCAGAGGGAGGGTGGGGTGGCACACCCTAGAATACTTAAATGATGATGATGGGGTGACCACAGAATCCTGACCTGGAATGCCAGGGGATTAGATACCTGCATCAAGAGATACAGGGTTCTCACCTTCTTGAAGGGGCATAAGATCAGTATAGCTTAGCTGCAGGAGTAGCACATTTAGATGATGTAGAAGCTACACAACTAGCAAAAAAGTGGCAGTGACAGGTTTTTCATTGCTCCTACTCTACTAGTGCCAGGGGGCCCACTAATCTGTATGGCCCCAGGACTGCTGTTTCCCCTCAATTTACATGGAGGCTGATGTGGGTGAGAGGTATGTGTTGTTGTAGGGGACCCTTGATGGTAAGAAACTGATAATACTGCACACCTGTGCCTCAAACACTTCTAATCCCACCTTTTTCTTAGCCATGCAGGACCTAGTAATGGAGGATGCGGGGTCACTCCTTATATGTCTAGGAGAATTCAACTGCGTGCTACCTCAGGACACTCCCCCTCAACATGGGCAGGGTGCTAGACTCGTTGAAGACCTTGGTGACATTCTGGAATTTGCTTCCCCTGTCTTAGATGGGCAGGCTGGCCATCTCCAAGATGATGCTCATGCTGCAATGTTTGTATGTCCTGCAGAATTTTCTATGCCCTCTACCAGTGAGGGTGTTCAGTCAACTGGACTTTATCCTCATCTTCTTCTTGTGGGTGGGCAGATGTAGCAGGGTAACCCTGGCTACGCTGACTAGACAATATGAGGAGGGTGGACTGGAGGTGCCGCAACTGGATTTGTATTATTACACTAACCATTGACAGCATATAGCGCAAAGGCTCGATGCAGTATACAGTTGGGAGAAGTGCTTGTTGGCGGGGATGGTGGAAACAGGCCTCTCCCAGAATTGTTAATGGTGGAAGTAGGGGCCTTGAGTGACATGCTGTACATAATGTGACAGACAGCAAGAATATGGCAATGTTTTGTAACAGCAGTGCAGACACATGCCCCATTCCACCAAGAACTGCTGATATGGATACTGCTTCCAGTCAGGCAAATGGTGGCCAATATGTCCTTCCAGGCATGAAGGGAGGATGGTTGTGCCCTAATGGGGGGATTTGCATCCCAGAGAGAATTGTATTACTTTTACGGTGGCTCGTGCAGAGTTTGCACTAGGTCCAGGGCACTTCTTACACCATCCTGGTTTGGCTGAGGTAGCCAAAAAGACCTGTCCCTCCTTCCCTTCAGCTCCTGGAACCACCCATGTCTTGGGGATCCTGCTGTCTTGTGGGATAGACAGGCACCTGATCACCCTATTATACAAAGCCATGAGGATTGATGCGAAGGGTAAACAGCCGTAGGCTCGTCAGCCGGTATGCCAGCTTAGTATCCCCATTGGAAGTTAAGGACTGGGCATGAGTCCCTGAGCTTCCTCAATTAGTCTCTAGTAATGCCTGCTTCAAGTTGGTACACTGTAACTTTCTGCGCCATACATATTTGAATCCTAGGGATCTCCATCGCCTGATACCAGCTCAACTGGATGACTGCCTACATCGTAGTGCTTGAGGGGCAGGCTTCCTTCATTTGGCCTGAGACTGCTGGTCGGTGCAGAGTTACTGGGCTCAGATAATTGACATGATAATACAGGTTACACATCTAAGAATAGGGAAAATACCCCAGTGCTGTCTGCTGGGAAACAGTAAAATGCCCAAAGGTCGCAAAATGGTGTACAATTTTCTGCAGTTGATGCTGGTGATGCTAGGCACAGGGTTGCCATCACTTGGATGGGTCGGCGAGCTCCAGAGATCAAATATTGGCATAGGGACATGGCGAAGTGGTCTCTAGCTGAGGGGGTCCACATGAAGCTCAGTAGGCAAGATGATAAAGTGGATGATGGACTCCTTGTCTGGTGAGGCTTGTGTGATAAGCTCCTGGACCTTTATACTGCCTCAGCGATGGATGATAGCAACTGTCCTGATGAAAATGTGGCCTAGCACTGAGATACTTTTGGCATATTGTCATAAAAATAAAGTACCTTTATTTTTAGTAAGTCTGTGTATTGTGTTTTCTTATGATATTGTGCATATGACACCATTGGTATAGTAGGAGCTTTACATGTCTCCTAGTTCAGCCTAAGCTGCTTTGCCATAGCTACCTTCTATCAGTCTAAGCTGCTAGAAACACCTCTTCTACACTAATAAGGGATAACTGGACCTGGCACAAGATGTAAGTACCTCTGGTACCCACTACAAGCTAGGCCAGCCTCCTACAATGAACCCATGACGTAATGGTTACGTCCGTGTCCCCTCAGCTCCGCACCACCGGATTTAACCATTACGTCCTTGGCGAACAAGGGGTTAAAGCAGTAAGAAGCCAACTACTTGCTTACGTTTGAAAACTCCTTATTTCAGAAGGATTTCTAGGTTACAGACATATAACGCTATTGTTTATCTGCATATTCACCCACCAGTCTTCTAACCTCTTTTGCCCAACACAATTCATTGTGATCAATCTCCATGTTATAGAGGGTGGTGATTTTATGACAACCTTCCCTCCCCCGGTTGGATCAAAATCTTACCATCCCTGCATAAACTAGATTGTACCAGGCAGAGAGCTGTGTTTCCATCCTTATGGCCTGTAGCATGCTTGACGGGGGTACGGATTACAAACTCTTTACACATTTCCCTTCCTCATAACTCCAATCTAATTTACGACTTAAACTCATTATTTCCACTCTATACTGAAACAGTGGCAGATCAGAGCGAGGTGGCTGATAAAATTGGACAAAAGACGGGCCATCACACACTCTATTAAACTTTTTCGACAATGCTGTTGCCTTTAGTGATTCAATACGATCCTTCTAATTCATGTTCTCATTGAACAACATCCCTGAGTATTTGTACTTTTTGGCCATGTTAGAAATGGGGTCTTTGGTTGGCAGTCAGGTTACCCCCTGTCCAAGCAAGGACCCTCACTCTAGTCAGGGTAAAAGAGATTCACCCTCAGCTAACCCATGCTTTCCCCTTGGTAGCTTGGCACGAGCAGTAGGCTTAACTTCAGAGTGCTAGGTGTAAAGTATTTGTACCAACACACACAGTAACTTAATGAATACACTACAAAATGACACAACACAGGTTTAGAAAAACTGAAAATATTTATCTAAAAAACAAGACCAAAATGACAAAATCCACAATACACAAGTCAAGTTATCAATCAAAAAACAAAAAGTGTGTCAAAAATAACTCCGCATGGGAGAGTGTGCGTCAAAAAGGGCTTGCGATGTATCGATTTCACTCACGAGCGAGACCTTGCGTTGTTTCTCCTTTAGTCGGGTCGGCATGCGTCGTTTCTTTTCTCTGCAGGAGAGCGATGCATCGATCCGATCACCACTGTTGGGTCCGGGCAGGCCATGAGGTGTTTGGGTCAGAAATTCGGCAGCACGATGGTCCGAAAACCACGCAGCGGGTGTTGCGATCTCACCAGCCACTGTAAGCGATGCTGTGCGTCGTTTCTCCAGCCGCGTGTGTCGATCTTCCAGTCGCGTTGCTGGTGAGCATCGATTTTCTTCTGCGATACCGGCGGCGCGTTGATTTTTCAGCCGCAGAACGGAGTTGCGTCGATATTTTCCCCGCACTGCGGTCTGTGAGTGGACTGCCAGCTTCTCCTTTCAGGCTCCCAGGAACAGGATGGGCACCACTTGGCAGAGTAGGAGTCTCTCCAGAGACTCCAGGTGCTGGCTGAGAGAAGCCTTTGCTGTCCCCGAGACTTCAAACAATAGGAGGCAAGCTCTAAATCAAGCCTTTGGAGAGTTCTACACAAGAAGGATGGCAACACAAAGTCCAGTGTTTATCCTCTAGCACAGGCAGAAGCAGCAACTGCAGGATAGCTCCACAAAGCACAGTCACAGGCAGGGAAACTCTTCTTCCTCAGCTCTTCAGCTCTTCTCCAGGCAGAGGTTCCTCTTGGTTTCCAGAAGTGTTCTAAAGTCTGTGGTTTTGGGTGTCCTTCTTATACCCATTTTGCCCTTTGAAGTAGGCTTACTTCAAAGGAAAGTCTCTCTTGTTTGTGAAATCCTACCTTGCCCA
The DNA here is from genome assembly GCF_031143425.1 of Pleurodeles waltl. NCBI lineage: Eukaryota > Metazoa > Chordata > Amphibia > Caudata > Salamandridae > Pleurodeles > Pleurodeles waltl. The sequence continues at coordinate 186,506,155 of NC_090439.1, read as the reverse complement.
GGCCAGGACCCAGACACACACCAGGAGGTTGGAGACTGCATTGTGTGAGGGCAGGTACAGCCCTTTCAGGTGTGAGTGACCACTCCCTCCTAGCACAGATGGCTCATCAGGAAATGCAGACTACACCCCAGCTCCCTTTGTCTCACTGTCTAGTGAGAGGTGCAATCCGCCCAACTGTCAAACTGACCCAGACAGGGAATCCACAAACAGGCAGAGACACAGAAATGGTTTAAGCAAGAAAATGCTCACTTTCTAAAAGTGCCATTTTCAAACACCCAATCTTAAAATCAACTTTACTAAAAGATGTATTTTTAAATTGTGAGCTCAGAGACCCCAGACTCCACATGTCTATCCACTCCCAAAGGGAACCTACACTTTAATCAGATTTAAAGGTAGCCCCCATGTTAACCTATGAGAGGGACACGCCTTGTAACAGTGAAAAACGAATTTAGCAATAGTTCACTCTCCGGACATATAAAGCGCATTACTATGGTGGTCATTATCATTATAGCGGCGTGGGCCGCCATGCCTGCAATTGCAGGAAAACCCACCAGCCGGCATGGCGGCCCACACCACCACATAATGAACCCTTTGAGGGCCGCCATAGGCGGCCCTCACTCACCGCCAGGCTGCCTCCGTCAGGCAGCCTGGCGGCGATCGTAATCATTATCCGACAGGGCAGCGGTGCTGCCCCTCAGATAATGATCCCTAAACCTCCAGCCTTTCCCTGGCGGGGAAAGGCTGGCGGAAGGGTTGCATCATGGCACCCCGGGGGCCCCTGCACTGCCCATGCACTTGGCATGGGCAGTGCAGGGGCCCCTGTGCAGTGCCCCATCGCGCAGGTCACTGCCCAATTTTCGGGCAGTGATCTGCGTGATGAGTGCAGCTGCACCCGCCACACAGAGGCATTGGCAATGTCCCGGCCAGGCATTCCTATGGGCCGGCTGGTGGAAACAATGTTTCTGCTCCAGGCCCACAGGAATGTTCTTTATACGGCCAGCGGGGATCCGGTGGCGCTGGCGGTCATTAGTTTGACCCCTAGCATGAACACAGCGGTTTTGACCGCAGTGTTCATAATGAGGGCCTATATGTCCTACTTTAACCATACATTGCACTCTGCCCTTGGGACTACCTAGGGCCTACCTTAGGGGTGTCTTACATGTAAGAAAATTGAAGTTTTAGGCCTGGCAAGTGGGTACATTTGCCAAGTCGAATTTACAGTTAAAACTGCACACACAGACAATGCAGTGGCAGGTCTGAGACATGATTACAGGGCTACTAAGGTGGGTGGCACTACAAGTGGCGCAGGCCCACCAGTAGCATTTGGTTTATAGGCCCTGGGCACCTCTAGTGCACTTTAGTATTGACTTACTAGTAAATCAAATTTGCCAATCATGGATAAACCATTTAACCATACAATTTACACAGAGAGCATATGCACTTTAGCACTGGTTAGCAGTGATAAAGTGCTCAGAGTTCAAATGCCAACAGCAACAGGTCAGAAAAAATAGGAGGCAGGAGGCAAATAGATTGGGGATGACCCTGCATAAGCAAAAAAGTCCAGCAGGCCACTTCTAGTTTATTTCTCCAATTATAATGTTAATTTCCTTTTCCAAATACCAAAACTTTAGTTTTGTCCTTAATAACTTTCAATTTTGTGAGGACGTGACCTGGCAATATGATTGACAGGATGTGAGCCCTTGAGTTTCCGGGCAGCCCGTAAGAAATCCTGCATAATCCTGCATCTAATCTCTCCGCATTGCCCCCTCAAATGGTTGCAAAGATGCTGATGGAGCTGGCAAATTAGTCGCCTGCCATAGCTTCCCCCTCAACACTGTAGACAAAATAAGGCAGCAACGATCGCCGAGGCTCTGTCGGGGATTGGGCAAGGCAAAGTGACAGAGTGCCAGTCAAGTGGCTTAAGATTCGACCCTGTGCGCCACTAAAAATTGCACCCATCCAGCTTGAAGATAACTGGGGGGGTGCACAGCCAGGAGGATCCCTGGCATGAGAGGTTCCCACCGCAGGGAACAACAGAAAGATGGTGCTGCAGGTGCAGCCTGACTCCGGTGCTCTGCTGGTGTGGAATGGGCTGGACCTCGTAGGCGCTGAGGAGGAGGAAGCATTGGGACCGGCGTGCGAAAGAAAGCGGATGCATCAGGGCTGTGTGGGCCTACACTATCAACAACTGCACCCTTTAAGGGGGGCCCGGGGGAGAGCCTGCACAAGAAAGTGGGCCTGCTTGATCATCGGTGACCCCTTGTCTAGCTTGTCATAAACTGTGGCGAATTGTAGGAGCAGTCCATGGCCTTACGTGGGTAAGGACTTGATACTTTGGCAGCCCCAATGCATAAAGGCAGAGCCGAACATGGGAGCTGCATACAGTGAAGAGCGGCATGACTGGACCCCGATCGCCCCCCACGCACCTTTGAGAACCACCAGGACCTTGCTGAAGTGTAGGGAGGAACTGCAGACATGTTTGGGAGTTCCTTTAAATAGGCAAATAGGAGTTGGGGCATTACAGTAAGTCACTGGGGCATTTGAAGAGGGCTCCTACACAAGGAATCCTCTGACACACTGGAGATGCATCTCGGTCTCCCTGGCGGGGGGGTCTGGAGTGGAAACCGCCTTGGTGGGAACTCCTGGACTGTGGTGCCCTATCCCCCTGCCCCCTCCCCAGGGTGGAACGGCACAGGCAGATGATTGGTGAGCCCCTGTGAAGGGGTGCTCCCTGGATGCCCCTCTGCCCACTTGTAGATGGAAGGGGGAACCTGCAGTGAATAAACAGAACTGCTGCATCCTGCATCCCCTGAGCACATTAATTTACTGGCGAGAAGACTTTACATGTTGCACCTGAGGAGCTGCGGTAGGTGTGGACTGCCTGGTGCCAACCTATAAGGGAGACAGACCCCAGGAGCTTGATAGACTCCTTGTTTGTGCGGATAGCCATTTACCCAGACTACACAAAAAAGGTACAAGGGCAGCAAAAATCCTTCCTAAATGTAAAATAAAAGCTAAGGTCATTCCAAGTTCAATACATGCTTCTGTACCCAGTGAAGTCATTTCCCAGGGGAAGGCACAATTCTTTGACCATCCTGGTGAGGTGTCGGAATGAGCAGGGGGCAGTCAACAGAGAAATTGGGGGTCCCAACCTCGAGGGGTTCCCCGACTCAACTGCTCTACGAAGGATGCTTCGAACAACCTAGACTTGGGTTCCCAGACAGTGACGATCAGCGAAGACGGGACTATGCAGCTGCACAGCTCTAATGCACAAGGAATAGAGTTGAATGATTGGAGTGTCAGGCCCAGTGCTGGACTTTGTGGCAGACACCATGGTCACCCCGGACGTGGGGTTGGGGCTGAATGAAGATGATTTCTGCTGTAGAATTGGTTGCTTGCAGGTGACTAGGGGGCATGAAAATTGCTGATAGTTAACACAACACGCGAACAATGTGTTACATTTGACAGTAGCACACAGGGATGATAGCCATCTCTGAACTGGGACACCACACAGGCACAACCCCAGGTATACCGGGCTGAGTACACTGACCCACAAGGTGAGAACAGCTGCAGCAGAGGGGAGCTGGAGCGTCATGTGTAGGTGTGAGAGGCTGGCCAGTATAAGCCTGTCCCTGTTCAACGAGTTGGGATGCTGTTCAAGTCCTAGCTCGTGCAATGGTTGGGCATAGATGGTCAAAAAGTTGCGCTATGTTTGTCCATGGGTTGGTGGGGGAATTTGATTCATACTCTTTACTTATGTTGTTGGTTGGACAGCAGTTGAGAGTGGAGATGATGCAGAGGGGGGGTGGGGTGGCACACCCTAGAATACTTAAATGATGATGATGGGGTGACCACAGAATCCTGACCTGGAATGCCAGGGGATTAGATACCTGCATCAAGAGATACAGGGTTCTCACCTTCTTGAAGGGGCATAAGATCAGTATAGCTTAGCTGCAGGAGTAGCACATTTAGATGATGTAGAAGCTACACAACTAGCAAAAAAGTGGCAGTGACAGGTTTTTCATTGCTCCTACTCTACTAGTGCCAGGGGGCCCACTAATCTGTATGGCCCCAGGACTGCTGTTTCCCCTCAATTTACATGGAGGCTGATGTGGGTGAGAGGTATGTGTTGTTGTAGGGGACCCTTGATGGTAAGAAACTGATAATACTGCACACCTGTGCCTTAAACACTTCTAATCCCACCTTTTTCTTAGCCATGCAGGACCTAGTAATGGAGGATGCGGGGTCACCCCTTATATGTCTAGGAGAAGTCAACTGCGTGCTACCTCAGGACACGCCCCCTCAACATGGGCAGGGTGCTAGACTCGTTGAAGACCTTGGTGACATTCTGGAATTTGTTTCCCCTGTCTTAGATGGGCAGTCTGGCCATCTCCAAGATGATGCTCATGCTGCAATGTTTGTATGTCCTGCAGAATTTTCTATGCCCTCTACCAGTGAGGGTGTTCAGTCAACTGGACTTTATCCTCACCTTCTTCTTGTGGGTGGGCAGATGTAGCAGGGTAGCCCTGGCTACGCTGACTAGACAATATGAGGAGGGTGGACTGGAGGTGCCGCAACTGGATTTGTATTATTACACTAACCATTGACAGCATATAGCGCAAAGGCTCAATGCAGTATACAGTTGGGAGCAGTGCTTGTTGGCGGGGATGGTGGAAACAGGCCACTCCCAGAATTGTTAATGGTGGAAGTAGGGGCCTTGAGTGACATGCTGTACATAATGTGACAGACAGCAAGAATATGGCAATGTTTTGTAACAGCAGTGCAGACACATGCCCCATTCCACCAAGAACTGCTGATATGGATACTGCTTTCAGTCAGGCAAATGGTGGCCAATATGTCCTTCCAGGCATGAAGGGAGGATGGTTGTGCCCTAATGGGGGGATTTGCATCCCAGAGAGAATTGTATTACTTTTGCGGTGACTCGTGCAGAGTTTGCACTAGGTCCAAGGCACTTCTTACACCATCCTGGTTTGGCTGAGGTAGCCAAAAAGACCTGTCCCTCCTTCCCTTCAGCTCCTGGAACCACCCATGTCTTGGGGATCCTGCTGTCTTGTGGGATAGACAGGCACCTGATCACCCTATTATACAAAGCCATGAGGATTGATGCGAAGGGTAAACAGCCGTAGGCTCGTCAGCCGGTATGCCAGCTTAGTATCCCCATTGGAAGTTAAGGACTGGGCATGAGTCCCTGAGCTTCCTCAATTAGTCTCTAGTAATGCCTGCTTCAAGTTGGTACACTGTAACTTTCTGCGCCATACATATTTGAATCCTAGGGATCTCCATCGCCTGATACCAGCTCAACTGGATGACTGCCTACATCGTAGTGCTTGAGGGGCAGGCTTCCTTCATTTGGCCTGAGACTGCTGGTCGGTGCAGAGTTACTGGGCTCAGATAATTGACATGATAATACAGGTTACACATCTAAGAATAGGGAAAATACCCCAGTGCTGTCTGCTGGGAAACAGTAAAATGCCCAAAGGTCGCAAAATGGTGTACAATTTTCTGCAGTTGATGCTGGTGATGCTAGGCACAGGGTTGCCATCACTTGGATGGGTCGGCGAGCTCCAGAGATCAAATATTGGCATAGGGACATGGCGAAGTGGTCTCTAGCTGAGGGGGTCCACATGAAGCTCAGTAGGCAAGATGATAAAGTGGATGATGGACTCCTTGTCTGGTGAGGCTTGTGTGATAAGCTCCTGGACCTTTATACTGCCTCAGAGATGGATGATAGCAACTGTCCTGATGACAATGTGGCCTTTAGCACTGAGCCTGTGGAGGGAGTAAACCCCCCCCCACCTAGAGACCAGAGTATGTTTCAGATGTGGAATGATGATCCATTTCCCAGTGAGAAGCTAAAACTGAGAGTTAATGTGAGTGATTACGGGTTCTTTTAAACTCCCAGGGCTTCAAATGTTAGAGCACAGGCTTCTGTTGTGTAAACTTACCTTATCATACATATAGCATGTATAGAACAGGCAGAATTAGGCAGCAGCATTGCAGGTTTTGCTAATGCGGACAACAGATATGAAATATTCCCTGACCCATAAAAAAACGGCACAGGTAGCAACTGTGCAATCTTGCTCCCTCACTTCCCCATGTTCCTCATCAAACACATAACAAATAGTGCACAGGTGGGTGCAGTATTAACTTCCTTTAGGTTCCGGACAGTACAAACGGCAGAAACATGGACTAATTCCCTCACAGGTAAGTGAGCCCCTAAGGGATATAGATGCAGAGAAGTGATATAGGGACAGTGAAAGGAAAGACCGGTGTCCTTTGAGTGGGGGCTTGTTTTAGCCAGAGGCTTTCTGTGTTATTGCTATTGTCCTATGAGTCCATACTATGAATCTGTTCACTCAGATATCCCTAGACTCTGCACTGCTGCTCAGGTCACCTAGTGTTCTGTTATAGGAGGATGACTCACAACATGGCTCTGGTGCACATCATTTGAGACCCATATACAGACCCATCAATGAAAGACAGAAGTGCTGTAGGTGTACCGGGTTAGCAAATAAAATGTGTTACTCCTTGTCTGCAGGAACCTCACCCACCATGTATTGTATTTTTGTGGTCTCACTGAAGACAGCTTTTGCTGTTTGTCAGAAACAGTATTGGAAGCGTTGCTTCTATAATTATTAGTGTGGGCTTCATGTCTGTTCATGACTGGATGGCTTATTTTTCCTTGCTGCCTCTGATTCAATGGCTTTGCTTGCTATTTGTGTGGGTTTCCTGGCCTTGAATCATTTAGGGATTACCCTTATTTTTAACTGGTTGAGTGTATTCTTCCACTGCTGACAACATAGAACTATCTTTTGTGAGTTCTTCACCATCATTTGTAATCTAGCTCTCCATGGGAGTGTGAGAAAGTAGCCTCTTTCTAGCCTTGTTACCCCCACTTTTGGCCTGTTTTGTGAGTGTATGCCAGGGTGGTTTCACTGTCTCACTGGGATCCTGCTAGCCAGGGCCCAGTGCTCATAGTGAAAACCCTATGTTTTCAGTATGTTTGTTATGTGTCACTGGGACCCTGCTAGTCAGGACCCCAGTGCTCATAAGTTTGTGGCCTATATGTGTGTGTTCCCTGTGTAGTGCCTAACTGTCTCACTGAGGCTCTGCTAACCAGAACCTCAGTGGATATGCTGTCTCATTTCTTTCCAAATTGTCACTAACAGGCTAGTGACCATTTTTACCAATTTACATTGGCTTACTGGAACACCCTTATAATTCCCTAGTATATGGTACTGAGGTACCCAGGGTATTGGGGTTCCAGGAGATCCCTATGGGCTGCAGCATTTCTTTTGCCACCCATAGGGAGCTCTGACAATTCTTACACAGGCCTGCCACTGCAGCCTGAGTGAAATAACGTCCACGTTATTTCACAGCCATTTTACACTGCACTTAAGTAACTTATAAGTCACCTATATGTCTAACCTTTACCTGGTAAAGGTTAGGTGCAAAGTTACTTAGTGTGAGGGCACCCTGGCACTAGCCAAGGTGCCCCCACATTGTTCAGAGCCAATTCCCTGAACTTTGTGAGTGTGGGGACACCATTACACGCGTGCACTACATATAGGTCACTACCTATATGTAGCTTCACAATGGTAACTCCGAATATGGCCATGTAACATGTCTAAGATCATGGAATTGCCCCCTCTATGCCATCCTGGCATTGTTGGCACAATTCCATGATCCCAGTGGTCTGTAGCACAGACCCTGGTACTGCCAAACTGCCCTTCCTGGGGTTTCACTGCAGCTGCTGCTGCTGCCAACCCCTCAGACAGGCATCTGCCCTCCTGGGGTCCAGCCAGGCCTGGCCCAGGATGGCAGAACAAAGAACTTCCTCTGAGAGAGGGTGTGACACCCTCTCCCTTTGGAAAATGGTGTGAAGGCAGGGGAGGAGTAGCCTCCCCCAGCCTCTGGAAATGCTTTGATGGGCACAGATGTGCCCAATTCTGCATAAGCCAGTCTACTCCGGTTCAGGGGACCCCTTAGCCCTGCTCTGGCGCGAAACTGGACAAAGGAAAGGGGAGTGACCACTCCCCTGACCTGCACCTCCCCTGGGAGGTGTCCAGAGCTCCTCCAGTGTGCTCCAGACCTCTGCCATCTTGGAAACAGAGGTGCTGCTGGCACACTGGACTGCTCTGAGTGGCCAGTGCCACCAGGTGACGTCAGAGACTCCTTCTGAAAGGCTCCTTCAGGTGTTAGTAGCCTATCCTCTCTCCTAGGTAGCCAAACCCTCTTTTCTGGCTATTTAGGGTCTCTGTCTCTGGGGAAACTTTAGATAACGAATGCAAGAGCTCAGCCGAGTTCCTCTGCATCTCTCTCTTCACCTTCTGATAAGGAATCGACTGCTGACCGCGCTGGAAGCCTGCAAACCTGCAACATAGTAGCAAAGACGACTACTGCAACTCTGTAACGCTGATCCTGCCGCCTTCTCGACTGTTTTCCTGCTTGTGCATGCTGTGGGGGTAGTCTGCCTCCTCTCTGCACCAGAAGCTCTGAAGAAATCTCCCGTGGGTCGACGGAATCTTCCCCCTGCAACCGCAGGCACCAAAAAGCTGCATTACCGGTCCCTTGGGTCTCCTCTCAGCACGACGAGCGAGGTCCCTCGAATCCAGCAACTCTGTCCAAGTGACCCCCACAGTCCAGTGACTCTTCAGTCCAAGTTTGGTGGAGGTAAGTCCTTGCTTCACCTCGCTGGGCTGCATTGCTGGGAACCGCGACTTTTGCAGCTACTCCGGCCTCCGTGCACTTCCAGCGGAAATCCTTTGTGCACAGTCCAGCCTGGGTCCACGGCACTCTAACCTGCATTGCACGACTTTCTAAGTTGGTCTCCGGCAACGTGGGACTCCTTTGTGTAACTTCGGGTGAGCACCGTTTCACGCATCCTTGTAGTGCCTGTTTCTGGCCCTTCTCCGGGTGCTACCTGCTTCAGAGAGGACTCCTTGTATTGCTCGACGTCCCCTCTCTCTCCTGGTCCAATTTGCGACCTCCTGGCCCCTCCAGGGCCACAGCAGCGTCCAAAAACGCTAACCGCATGATTTGCAGCTAGCAAGGCTTGGTGGCGTTCTTTCGGCGGGAAAATACTTCTGCACGACTCTCCACGGTGAGATGGATCCGTCCACCAAAGGGGAAGTCTCTATCCCTTTTCGTTCCTGCAGAAACCTCAGCTTCTTCTGTCCAGTAGAAGCTTCTTTGCACCCGCAGCTGGCATTTCCTGGGCATCTGCCCATCTCCGACTTGCTTGTGACTTTTGGACTTGGTCCCCTTGTTCCACAGGTACCCTAGATTGGAAATCCACAGTTGTTGCATTGTTGGTTTGTGTCTTTCCTGCATTATTCCTCTAACACGACTTCTTTGTCCTTAGGGGAACTTTAGTGCACTTTGCACTCACTTTTCAGGGTCTTGGGGAGGGTTATTTTTCTAACTCTCACTATTTTCTAATAGTCCCAGCGCCCCTCTACAAGGTCACATAGGTTTGGGGTCCATTCGTGGTTCGCATTCCACTTTTGGAGTATATGGTTTGTGTTGCCCCTATCCCTATGTTTTCCCATTGCATCCTATTGTAACTATACATTGTTTGCACTGTTTTCTAAGACTATACTGCATATTTTTGCTTTTGTGTATATATATCTTGTGTATATTTCCTATCCTCTCACTGAGGGTACACTCTAAGATACTTTGGCATATTGTCATAAAAATAAAGTACCTTTATTTTTAGTATAACTGTGTATTGTGTTTTCTTATGATATTGTGCAAGTGACACTTGTGGTACTGTAGTAGCTTCACACGTCTCCTAGTTCAGCCTAAGCTGCTCTGCTAAGCTACCATTATCTATCAGCCTAAGCTGCTAGACACCCTATACACTAATAAGGGATAACTGGGCCTGGTGCAAGGTGCAAGTACCCCTTGGTACTCACTACAAGCCAGTCCAGCCTCCTACATTGGTTGTGCAGCGGTGGGATAAGTGCTTTGAGACTACTTACCACTCTTGTCATTGTACTTTTCATGAGAGAAAAATATACAAAACAAGGTCAGTGTATATACACATAGCCAAAAAGTTTTGCATTTCCTCTTTTCACTCTTTTCTAGGTGCTGAAAAGTACTTCTAAACTTTCAAAAAGTTCTTAAAAGTTTAAAAAGTTTTTTTTCTGTCTTTCTAAAAAGTTCTGAAAACTTTTTTCTCTTTTTCTATCACTTTAACTCTCTCTAAAAATGTCTGGCACAGGCCAAAATGTTGATCTGTCCAAACTTGCATATGACCACCTTAGCTGGAAAGGAGCAAGGAGTCTCTGTGTAGAGAGAGGTTTGAGTGTAGGGAAGAATCCTTCTTTGGAATTATTGCTTAACATGCTTAGAGAACAAGATAAGGCCGTAGGGGCCACATCTGTTGAAAAAGTAGCAAATGGTTCCCAATCTGATCCAGGGACTCCCCCAGGAAAAGATTCAGGAAAGAAACTTCCTAGCCTGCCCATTACTAGACAGTCTAGCATAGTTGGTAATGATGGAGAGCCTCACCATAGAAATAGTGTTGTCTCACATCATAGCAAAAGCATTTATTCTCACCATACTGGTAGTGATGTTTCTGTTAGCCAAGCTGTTAGGGTGGCTTCTGTAAGGGACAGGTCTCCTTCTGTCCATTCTCACCATACTTCTGTTTCAAGGCATGTCCCTCCCACCCACCCTGATGACAGACTGTTAGAAAGGGAACTCAATAGATTGAGAGTGGAACAAACCAGACTGAAGCTCAAGAAGCAACAGCTGGATTTGGATAGACAGTCTTTAGAATTAGAGAAGGAAAGACAGAAGTTGGGTTTAGAAACCCATGGTGGCAGCAGCAGTATTCCCCATAGTCATCCTGCAAAAGAGCATGATTCCAGGAATCTGCATAAGATAGTTCCCCCTTATAAGGAGGGGGATGACATTAACAAGTGGTTTGCTGCACTTGAGAGGGCCTGTGTTGTACAGGATGTCCCTCAAAGGCAGTGGGCTGCTATCCTATGGCTATCATTTAGTGGAAAAGGTAGGGATAGGCTCCTTACTGTGAAAGAAAGTGATGCCAATAATTTTACAGTTCTTAAGAATGCACTCCTGGATGGTTATGGCTTAACCACTGAACAATACAGGATAAAGTTCAGAGAGACCAAAAAGGAGTCTTCACAAGACTGGGTTGATTTCATTGACCATTCAGTGAAGGCCTTGGAGGGGTGGTTACATGGCAGTAAAGTTACTGATTATGAAAGCCTGTATAACACAATCCTGAGAGAGCATATACTTAATAATTGTGTGTTTGATTTGTTGCACCAGTACCTGGTAGACTCTGATCTGACCTCTCCCCATGAATTGGGAAAGAAGGCAGACAAATGGGTCAGAACAAGGGTGAACAGAAAAGTTCATACAGGGGGTGACAAAGATGGCAATAAGAAGAAAGATGGTGAAAAATCTCAAGATAAGCATGGGGATAAGGGTAAAACCAAAGATCCCACTTCAAATCTTAAACACTCTTCAGAGGGTGGGGATAAAACTAATTCTTCCTCTTCTTCTCAACCTGCACACATTAAAAAGCCTTGGTGCTTTGTGTGTAAAAACAGAGGCCATAGGCCAGGGGATAAGTCCTGTCCAGGTAAACCCCCTGAGCCTACCACCACTAATACATCAAGCTCTAGTGCCCCTAGCAGTAGTGGTACTAGTGGTGGGACTGCTGGCAACAGTCAAGTTAAGGGTGTAGTTGGGTTCACTTTTGGGTCCATAGTAGAAACTGGGGTAGTCAGTCCCAAGACAGTTTCTGTCACACCTAGTGGCATTGGCCTTGCCACACTGGCTGCTTGTCCCCTTACAATGGATAAGTACAGGCAGACAGTTTCAATAAATGGTGTTGAGGCCTTGGCCTACAGGGACACAGGTGCCAGTATCACTTTGGTGACTGAAAACCTAGTGCCTCCTGAACAACACATCATTGGACAACAGTATAAGATTATTGATGTCCATAGCTCCACTAAGTTTCTTCCCTTAGCTATAATTCAGTTTAGTTGGGGTGGAGTTACTGGCCCTAAGCAGGTGGTGGTATCACCTAGCTTACCTGTAGACTGTCTCTTAGGTAATGACCTAGAGGCCTCAGGTTGGGCTGATGTAGAGTTTTATGCCCATGCAGCCATGCTGGGCATCCCAGAGGAATTGTTCCCTCTCATTTCTACTGAAATGAAAAAGCAAAGGAGAGAAGGCCTGAAAACTCAGGATCCCTCTCCATCAACAGGCAAAAAGGGTATCACAGTATCCCCTAACCACCCTACCATTCAGGATACCATTCCTGTGGTGGGAGAAACCTCTCCTGGGGTGGCACCTGTTCCAAGGGAATCATCAGTTGGCAAAACTGTACTCGCTGAGGTGGAAGTACCTCTCTGTGGGATAACTAACATTGGTGAGAAAAAGAGCACCATTTTAGTTAACATGGAGCATCCCTCCAACCTTCCCAGAGAAACTTTAGTGCAGAAACCCTGCACTGCCTCACAACACTTAGGACAGCATCCCTGCCCTAGTGTGGAGCTCATAGGACAGCATCCCTGCCCTGCTCCAACTCAAGAGAAACAGCATCCATGTTCTCTCTTCCAGCCATATGGACAAAGTTTTTGCCCAGCCATGGCTTTTCTGAGACAGCATCCCTGTCTGGCATTTCCATCACTACAAATAGGTTCAGTGGATAATTCCCACTGCTCTAAACTAAAACATATTGATAGAAACTCTGAAAATACATCTTCACATTGTTGCTTAGCTAAAAAACTTCAAACAGGGTGGTTTACATCCCCACAGGGAAGTAACCATATAGTGGATGATAAAGGGAGTAACCAGTCTATTGCAGAGCTACTCTCTACTTATCACCACTTAGACAATAAAGTCTCAACTGGCCAAGGTTAGCCTTATTGTCCTTCGTTTGGGGGGGGGTTGTGTGAGAAAGTAGCCTCTTTCTAGCCTTGTTACCCCCACTTTTGGCCTGTTTTGTGAGTGTATGCCAGGGTGTTTTCACTGTCTCACTGGGATCCTGCTAGCCAGGGCCCAGTGCTCATAGTGAAAACCCTATGTTTTCAGTATGTTTGTTATGTGTCACTGGGACCCTGCTAGTCAGGACCCCAGTGCTCATAAGTTTGTGGCCTATATGTGTGTGTTCCCTGTGTAGTGCCTAACTGTCTCACTGAGGCTCTGCTAACCAGAACCTCAGTGGTTATGCTCTCTCATTTCTTTCCAAATTGTCACTAACAGGCTAGTGACCATTTTTACCAATTTACATTGGCTTACTGGAACACCCTTATAATTCCCTAGTATATGGTACTGAGGTACCCAGGGTATTGGGGTTCCAGGAGATCCCTATGGGCTGCAGCATTTCTTTTGCCACCCATAGGGAGCTCTGACAATTCTTACACAGGCCTGCCACTGCAGCCTGAGTGAAATAACGTCCACGTTATTTCACAGCCATTTTACACTGCACTTAAGTAACTTATAAGTCACCTATATGTCTAACCTTTACCTGGTAAAGGTTAGGTGCAAAGTTACTTAGTGTGAGGGCACCCTGGCACTAGCCAAGGTGCCCCCACATTGTTCAGAGCCAATTCCCTGAACTTTGTGAGTGCGGGGACACCATTACACGCGTGCACTACATATAGGTCACTACCTATATGTAGCTTCACAATGGTAACTCCGAATATGGCCATGTAACATGTCTAAGATCATGGAATTGCCCCCTCTATGCCATCCTGGCATTGTTGGCACAATTCCATGATCCCAGTGGTCTGTAGCACAGACCCTGGTACTGCCAAACTACCCTTCCTGGGGTTTCACTGCAGCTGCTGCTGCTGCCAACCCCTCAGACAGGCATCTGCCCTCCTGGGGTCCAGCCAGGCCTGGCCCAGGATGGCAGAACAAAGAACTTCCTCTGAGAGAGGGTGTGACACCCTCTCCCTTTGGAAAATGGTGTGAAGGCAGGGGAGGAGTAGCCTCCCCCAGCCTCTGGAAATGCTTTGATGGGCACAGATGTGCCCAATTCTGCATAAGCCAGTCTACTCCGGTTCAGGGGACCCCTTAGCCCTGCTCTGGCGCGAAACTGGACAAAGGAAAGGGGAGTGACCACTCCCCTGACCTGCACCTCCCCTGGGAGGTGTCCAGAGCTCCTCCAGTGTGCTCCAGACCTCTGCCATCTTGGAAACAGAGGTGCTGCTGGCACACTGGACTGCTCTGAGTGGCCAGTGCCACCAGGTGACGTCAGAGACTCCTTGTGATAGGCTCCTTCAGGTGTTGCTAGCCTATCCTCTCTCCTAGGTAGCCAAACCCTCTTTTCTGGCTATTTAGGGTCTCTGTCTCTGGGGAAACTTTAGATAACGAATGCAAGAGCTCAGCCGAGTTCCTCTGCATCTCTCTCTTCACCTTCTGATAAGGAATCGACTGCTGACCGCGCTGGAAGCCTGCAAACCTGCAACATAGTAGCAAAGACGACTACTGCAACTCTGTAACGCTGATCCTGCCGCCTTCTCGACTGTTTTCCTGCTTGTGCATGCTGTGGGGGTAGTCTGCCTCCTCTCTGCACCAGAAGCTCCGAAGAAATCTCCCGTGGGTCGACGGAATCTTCCCCCTGCAACCGCAGGCACCAAAAAGCTGCATTACCAGTCCCTTGGGTCTCCTCTCAGCACAACGAGCGAGGTCCCTCGAATCCAGCAACTCTGTCCAAGTGACCCCCACAGTCCAGTGACTCTTCAGTCCAAGTTTGGTGGAGGTAAGTCCTTGCCTCACCTCGCTGGGCTGCATTGCTGGGAACCGCGACTTTTGCAGCTACTCCGGCCTCCGTGCACTTCCGGCGGAAATCCTTTGTGCACAGTCCAGCCTGGGTCCACGGCACTCTAACCTGCATTGCACGACTTTCTAAGTTGGTCTCCGGCGACGTGGGACTCCTTTGTGTAACTTCGGGTGAGCACCGTTTCACGCATCCTCGTAGTGCCTGTTTCTGGCACTTCTCCGGGTGCCACCTGCTGCTAAGAGGACTCCTTGTCTTGCTCGACGTCCCCTCTCTCTCCTGGTCCAATTTGCGACCTCCTGGCCCCTCCAGGGCCACAGCAACGTCCAAAAACGCTAACCGCACGATTTGCAGCTAGCAAGGCTTGTTGGCGTTCTTTTGGCGGGAAAACACTTCTGCACGACTATCCACGGCGAGAGGGATCCGTCCACCAAAGGGAAAGTCTCTAGCCCTTTTTGTTCCTGCAGAAACCTCAGCATCTTCTGTCCAGTAGAAGCTTCTTTGCACCCGCAGCTGGCATTTCCTGGGCATCTGCCCATCTCCGACTTGCTTGTGACTTTTGGACTTGGTCCCCTTGTTCCACAGGTACCCTAGATTGGAAATCCACAGTTGTTGCATTGTTGGTTTGTGTCTTTCCTGCATTATTCCTCTAACACGACTTCTTTGTCCTTAGGGGAACTTTAGTGCACTTTGCACTCACTTTTCAGGGTCTTGGGGAGGGTTATTTTTCTAACTCTCACTATTTTCTAATAGTCCCAGCGACCCTCTACAAGGTCACATAGGTTTGGGGTCCATTCGTGGTTCGCATTCCACTTTTGGAGTATATGGTTTGTGTTGCCCCTATCCCTATGTTTCCCCATTGCATCCTATTGTAACTATACATTGTTTGCACTGTTTTCTAAGACTATACTGCATATTTTTGCTATTGTGTATATATATCTTGTGTATATTTCCTATCCTCTCACTGAGGGTACACTCTAAGATACTTTGGCATATTGTCATAAAAATAAAGTACCTTTATTTTTAGTATAACTGTGTATTGTGTTTTCTTATGATATTGTGCAAGTGACACTTGTGGTACTGTAGTAGCTTCACACGTCTCCTAGTTCAGCCTAAGCTGCTCTGCTAAGCTACCATTATCTATCAGCCTAAGCTGCTAGACACCCTATACACTAATAAGGGATAACTGGGCCTGGTGCAAGGTGCAAGTACCCCTTGGTACTCACTACAAGCCAGTCCAGCCTCCTACAGGGAGTGCCTGTCCTGCTCCCCTCCCTCTTTTTCTATCCCATATTCTCTCCCTTCTTGAAATTGTGTCAGCATTGGCAATCTATAGCACCTTCTGGCTATCTCAAAAGTATTTTTTTTAAGTGTATTTTATTTTCTTCCAAGGTGGATACCACATTTACATGTCCACATTGGAAGTATATACAATTAAAAATATTCCAAAATAATTGAATGGTATTTCCTGCAATTTCAAGAACGCCATGGTGTTCCATTTACAAGCATAACGATGCCCATCTTGGAAGAATAGAAAATAGACTTCCAAGATTACCAGCCATCACTATTGGCTTTGCCAATACCTGCTCAATTAAGCATACATTGGGAAAGCCAGCAGCAACAAACAGTAAGCATTGACAAAGCAAGTTCATATGGCTTTGCTAATATTTTTTTTAAAAGAACCAGTAGGGTTGCAAATCATGTGCATTTCTTCCTACTGAATAAACATAGCTGCTCAGCCTCTGTACTTCCGTTCCAGTCTCCAGTAATCTGGTGAGAGTTTTGTTGAACATTGCAGCACACAGACAGCATGCTGCTGTAACTTCTGCTAGAAGTAATTTGGGCCACCATGGATCCCTCAAAACTAGGCTCCATGCATCCAGCTTATTCATTGCTGCCAAATGGCTTTTTATATTTTGATAATCCAGGAATATATGCATTTGAGATAACTGTGAGAAAATGGGATATTACTTCAGGATTGACAGCCCAACTGAAATAGTAAACACAATCCTTGTCAGGGTGAACCACAATAGTCACTAATTAAACATGTGCTTAACCCTCTTGTCTAGCTTAGAAAAAGCAGTCAGGCATAGCTTAGAAGTACTGTATAAACTGTTTATGCACCACACAAACAATGATAAGGTGAAAACACAACACCACAAATATCCCAAACAAATTTAGAAAAATATAATAAATTGTAATAAATAAAATTACATCAAACCAACATAAAAACAATAAGTAGAAATAGAGATATGAATTTTAAAAGTTTTAATTAGAAACAGCACCAGAAGCACACTTTGACAGTTGCTCTTGTCTGGTCGCTCTGGACCGGGTCAAAGTGACAAAATCGGGCTGACCACAATGGAGCTCAGATCTGATACAGGGACCTGATTCATCGCAGTGGAAATTTTCCCTTCTAACTTATTCCTGCTTTGTACAAGGAGCCTCAGTCAGAACTTCTTATTGGCAGTGCGGTCGCTGGCAGTGCGATCAGCTGGTCGCCAATTGGTACTTTGTGTTGGCTTGGAAACACTGGGAAGTTGTTGTTGATGCAAAGAGCAATAGGTGGTGAAGTCCGAGGTCTTTTTCAGGAAGGTTGCATCGGCAGTCCAATGTTGCTCCTGTGTTGGCATTGGTGAAGGCTCGTCTCATTTACAAGGAGCCAGGGGATTATTTTTTTCAATACAAAGAGTCAAAACCTCTGGCTTTTAACCTGGAGTCCAGTTTGTTGCATTGTTTTGGGTTGGAGGAGCACGCTCTAACACCAGCCAAGGGTCTAGGGCCTTGAGGGGCAGTCTGTGGGGCTTCGGACTTACTCCAGAAGAGACCAGCAGCGAGGTTCAGGCAGGTCCATTTGGCAGTAGTCAGCTGGGCAGTTGCATGGAAAGGCCTCTAGAAGCTTTTTGTGTCCCTGTAGCTCAAACGGGAGGTCAGTCAACTGACCTTTGGAGTCACTTTTGGAGACCGGGATTAAAGGCAAGCAGACCCAGTGTTCTTTCAGACAGTAGGGCAGTCCTTCTTCTGAGTATTCATAGGAATGATCTGATGAGAGGTTCTGATGGTGCATTTATATAGCCAGTGTGTAGGAGGCTGGCCAGGCTTATAGTGGGTGCCTTGTGGTACTTACACCTTGTGCCAGGCACAGTTTTCCCTTATTAGTAGTGTTCTAGCAGCTTAGGCTGATAGACGTAGCTATAGCAGAGCAGCTTAGGCTGAACTAGGAGACATGCAAAGCTCCTACTCTACCACTGATATCACTTAGCACTCTATCATAAGAAACACAATACTCCGAGTTACTAAAAATAAAGGTACTTTATTTCAGTGACAATATGCCAAAAGTATCTCAGAGGATATACTCCCTTAGGAGGTAAGCAAAATACACAAAATATACACACAAACCAAAATCAGGTAAGTAAACAGTTAGAAAAGTAGTGCAAACACTGTAGAACACAATAGGAGACAATAGGCCTAGGGGCAACACAAACCATATACTCCAAAAGTGGAAGGCGAACCACGAATGGACCCTATGCCTAGTGTAGTGTGTAGAGGGTCACTGGGAATGTAAGAAAACACTATCTAAGGGTGTCCAAGATACCCCACCCCAAGACCCTGAAAAGTAGGAGTAAAGTTACCCTACTACCCCAGAAAGACAGTAAAGTCGAGATAGGGGAATCTGCAAAGACAACTGACTGCAAAGCACTGAAGACGGATTCCTGGACCTGAGGACCTGCAAAGGAAGAGGACCAAGTCCAAGAGTCACGCAAGTGTCCAGGGGGGGCAGGAGCCCACTAAACCCCGGATGACGGTGCAAAAGGGATGCCACTGGGTGGAAGAAGCCAAAGATTCTGCAACAACGGAAGGTGCCAGGAACTTCTCCTTTGGTCAGAAGATTTCCCACGGCGTGCTGGAGGATGCAGAGTTGTTTCTACACAGAAATACAGCAAACAAGCCTTGCTAGCTGCAAGAGTCGCGGTTGAAGGTTTTGAGTGCTGCATGGGCCAAGGAAGGACCAGGAGGTCGCCCCTTGGAGGAGGAGACAGAGGGGCGCTCAGCAACAGGTAGAGCCTACGTAGAAGCAGGCAGCACCCGCAGAAGCACCTGAACAGGTGCTCAGAAGATCTGAGCACTACGGTCGACTCAGCACAACAAAAGAGGGTCCCATGAAGTCAGAGTCCAACTCTGCGAGTTGGGCAAAGCAGGACGGAGTGCTGGGGACCTGGGCAAGGCCGTGCATTAAGGAAGTCTTCCAAAAGTGCACAGAAGCCCTATTAGCTGCAGTTCATGCAGTACACAGGATTACTGTCTAGCGTGGGGAGTCAAGGACTTACCTCCACCAAATTTGGACAGAAGGGCCACTGGACTGTCGGGGACACTTGGATCCAGCTCCTGTGTTCCAGGGATTGCGCTCGCTAAGATGAGAGGGGACCCAGAGGACCGGTGGTGCAGAAGTTTGGTGCCTGCGTTGGCAGGGGAAAGATTCCGTCGACCCACGGGAGATTTAGTCTTGGCTTCCAGTGCAGGGTGAAGGCAGACAGCCCTCAGAGCATGCTCCACCAGGAAACAGTTGAGAAAGCTGGCAGGATGAGGCGCTACACTGTAGCTGGTAGTCTTCTTGCTACTTTGTTGTGGTTTTGCAGGCGTCCTGGAGCAGTCAGCAGTTGATCGAAGAGGGAAGTGCAGAGGAACTCTAGTGAGATCTTGCATTCGTTATCTGATGAGAAACCCACTGGAGAGACCCTAAATAGCCCTCAGAGGAGGATTGGCTACAGAGAAAGGTAAGCACCTATCAGGAGGGGTCTCTGACGTCACCCGCTGGCACTGGCCACTCAGAGGTGTCCATTGTGCCCTCACACCTCTGCATCCAAGATGGCAGAGGTCTGGGACACACTGGAGGAGCTCTGGGCACCTCCCCTTGGGAGGTGCTGGTCAGGGGAGTGGTCACTCCCCTTTCCTTTGTCCAGTTTCACGCCAGAGCAGGGCTGGGGGAGATCCTTGAACCGGTGTAGACTGGCTTATGCAAGGAGGGCACTATCTGTGCCCTTCAAAGCAATTCCAGGGGCCAGGAGAGGCTACTCCTCTCAGGCCCTTCACACCTATTTCCATAAGGAGAGGGTGTAACACCCTCTCTCAGAAGAAAGCCTTTGTTCTGCCTTCCTGTGACTGGGCTGCCCAGGCCCCAGGGGGGCAGAAACCTGTCTGAGGGTTGGCAGCAGCGGTAGCTGCAGAGAAAACCCCAGAGAGTTAGTTTGGCAGTACCCGGGCTCTATGCTGGAGCCCCAGGGATGCATGGAATTTTCCTCCCAATACCAGAATGGTATTGGGGTGATAATTCCATGATCCTAGACATGTTACATGGCCATGTTTTGAGTTACCATGGTGGCGCTACATATAGGTATTGACCTATATGTAGTGCACGCGTCCCCACACTCACAAAATCTGGGGGATTTGCCCTGAACCATGTGGGGGCACCTTGGCTAGTGCCAGGGTGCCCTCACACTAAGTAACTTTGCACCTAACCTTCACTAAGTGAGGGTTAAACATATAGGTGACTTATAAGTTACTTAAGTGTAGTGCAAAATGGCTGTGAAATAACGTGGACATTATTTCAGTCAGGCTGCAGTGGCAGTCCTGTGTAAGAATTGTCTCACCTCCCTATGGGTGGCAAAAGAAATGCTGCAGCCCATAGGGATCTCCTGGAACCCCAATACCCTGGGTACCTCAGTACCATATACTAGGGAATTATAAGGGTGTTCCAGTAAGCCAATGTAAATTGGTAAAATTGGTCACTAGCCTGTTAGTGACAATTTGAAAGAAATGAGAGAGCATAACCACTGAGGTTCTGATTAGCAGAGCCTCAGTGAGACAGTTAGTCACTACACAGGTAACACATTCAGGCACACTTATGAGCACTGGGGCCCTGGGTGACAGGGTCCCAGTGACACATACAACTAAAACAACATATATACAGTGAAAAATGGGGGTAACATGCCAGGCAAGATGGTACTTTCCTACACAACCCCCCCCCCCAAACGAAGGACAATAAGACTAGCCATGACCTGATGAGTCTTCATTGTCTAAGTGGAAATATCTGGAGAGTCCATCTGCATTGGAGTGGCTACTCCCAGGTCTATGTTCCACTGTATAGTCCATTCCCTGTAGGGATATGGACCACCTCAACAATTTAGGATTTTCACCTTTCATTTGTTTTAGCCAAAGTAGAGGTTTGTGGTCTGTCTGAACAATGAAGTGAGTGCCAAACAGGTATGGCCTCAACTTCTTCAGAGCCCAGACCACAGCAAAGGCCTCCCTCTCTATGGCAGACCAACGCTTTTCTCTAGGGGTCAACCTCCTACTAATAAAAGCAACAGGTTGATCCTGGCCCTCAGAATTAAGTTGTGATTGGACTGCCCCTACTCCTAATTCAGATGCATCAGTTTGGACATATAATTTTTTAGAGTAACAAGGGCTTTTCAGGACAGGTGCAGAGCACATGGCCTGCTTCAGCTCCTCAAAAGCTTTCTGACAGTTTGCTGTCCATAATACCTTTTTAGGCATTTTCTTGGATGTGAGGTCATTAAGAGGGGCTGCAATGGAGCCATAGTTCTTAATGAACCTCCTGTAATACCCAGTGAGGCCTAGGAAGGCTCTCACCTGAGCCTGAGTGGTAGGGGGAACCCAATCAATAATTGTTTGGATTTTCCCCTGAAGTGGTGCAATCTGTTCCCTACCAACAAGGTGTCCCAGATAAACCACCTTACCCTGCCCTATCTGGCACTTTGAAGCCTTGATAGTGAGGCCTGCCTTTTGCAGGGCCTCCAAAACTTTCCATAGGTGGACCAGGTGATCATCCCAGCTGGAGCTAAAGACAGCTATATCGTCCAAATATGCTGCACTGAAAGCTTCCAGTCCTTGCAGGACTGTGTTCACAAACCTCTGAAAAGTGGCAGGTGCATTTTTTAATCCAAAAGGCATTACTGTGAACTGGTAATGTCCTCCAATGGTTGAAAATGCAGTTTTAGGTTTAGCATCTTCTGATAATTTGATCTGCCAATACCCTGCAGTCAAATCAAAAGTGCTTAGATACTTGGCAGATGCCAGTGTATCTATGAGCTCATCTGCCCTGGGTATAGGGTGAGCATCAGTTTTGGTTACCAGGTTGAGACCTCTGTAGTCTACACAAAACCGCATTTCTTTCTTTCCATCTTTGGAATGGGGTTTTGGTACAAGTACCACAGGAGAAGCCCATGGACTTTCAGAGTGCTCAACCACTCCTAGTTCTAACATTTTCTGCACCTCTTGCTTTATGCAGTCCCTGACATGGTCAGGCTGCCTATAGATCTTACTTTTGACAGGCAGGCTGTCTCCAGTATCTATAGTGTGCTCACACCAAGAAGTGGTACCTGGCACAGTAGAGAAGAGTTCAGAGAATTGATCTAGGAGATTTATGCAATGGTCTTTCTGCTCAGCAGTAAGACAATCGGCCAAAACTACACCTTCCACAAGAGCATCTTGTTCTGTGGAAGAGAAGAGATCAGGTAGAGGATCACTGTCTTCTTCCTGTCCCTCATCAGTTGCCATGAGCAGGGTGAAATCAGCCCTGTCATAGTAGGGTTTCAGGCGATTGACATGGAGCACCCTAAGGGGACTCCTGGCAGTGCCTAAGTCAACTAAGTAGGTGACTTCACCCTTCTTTTCAACAATTATGTGGGGTCCACTCCATTTATCTTGGAGTGCTCTTGGGGCCACAGGCTCCAAGACCCACACTTTCTGCCCTGGTTGGTACTGAACCAAAACAGCCTTCTGATCATGCCATTGCTTCTGGAGCTCTTGGCTGGCCTGAAGGTTTTTACTGGCCTTTTTCATATACTCAGCCATCCTTGATCTGGGGCCAAGTACATAATCCATTATATCTTGCTTTGGAGCTTTTAAAGGTTGTTCCCAACCCTCCTTGACAAGTGTTAGTGGACCCCTAACAGGGTGTCCAAAGAGGAGTTCAAAGGGGCTGAAGCCCACTCCTTTCTGGGGTACCTCCCTGTAGGCAAAAAGGAGGCATGGTAAAAGGATATCCCATCTCCTGCGGAGTTTTTCTGGGAGTCCCATAATCATGCCTTTGAGAGTTTTGTTAAATCTCTCCACCAGTCCATTTGTTTGTGGATGATAGGGTGTAGTGAACTTGTAAGTTACACCACACTCCTTCCACATGGCTTTTAAGTAAGCAGACATGAAATTGCTTCCCCTGTCTTATACTACTTCCTTTGGGAAGCCCACCCTAGAAAATATTCCCAGGAGGGCCTTTGCCACTGCAGGTGCTGTAGTGGTCCTTAAAGGAATTGCTTCAGGATATCTTGTGGCATGGTCCACAACCACCAAGATAAACATATTGCTTGAAGCAGTAGGAGGGTCAAGGGGGCCAACTATGTCAACCCGTACCCTTTCAAAGGGAACCCCAACCACAGGCAGTGGGATAAGGGGTGCCTTTGGAGTGCCACCTGTCTTGCCACTGGCTTGACAGGTTTCACAGGACTTACAAAATTCCTTTGTGTCCTCAGACATCCTAGGCCAATGAAACAAGGGAACAAGCATGTCCCAAGTTTTCATTTGTCCCAGATGTCCAGCTAGGGGAATGTCGTGGGCTAGAGTTAGGAGGAACTTTCTGTACTCCTGAGGAATCACTAACCTCCTGGCAGTTCCAGGTTTAGGATCCCTTGCTTCAGTGTACAAGAGGTTGTCCTCCCAGTAAACTCTGTGAGAGTCACTGACATCCCCATTAGCCTGTTTGACAGCTAGATGTCTTAGACCCTCTAGTGTGGAACAGGTTTGCTGTGCCACACTCAGCTCCTCCCTGGCAGGCCCCCCTTCACCCAAAAGCTCAGCAGTGTCTGCTTCCAGCTCCTCTGGTGTAGGTTCTGCACAGGGTGGAAATTCTTCTTCCTCAGAAGTAGAATCCACTGTAGAGGGAGGGATAGTAGGAAGTGCTTTACTTCTACTAGCCCTAGCTTTAGGGAGCACTTGGCCCATTGTTCCAGGATCCAAGCTTCCCTGTCCTTTTTGCTTTTTGGCCTGGGCCCTTGTTAAAGCAAAAATATGCCCTGGGATGCCCAGCATTGCTGCGTGAGCCTCCAACTCCACATCTGACCAAGCTGATGTCTCCAAATCATTCCCTAATAGACAGTCTACAGGTAAATCTGAAGCTACCACAACTTTCTTTGGACCAGTAACCCCCCCAGTTGAGATTTACAACAGCCATGGGGTGGCTAAGTGTGTTGTTGTGAGCATCGGTTACTTGGTACTGGTGACCAAGTAGGTGTTGTTCAGGGTGGACCAGTTTCTCTATGACCATAGTTACACTGGCTCCAGTGTCCCTGTAGGCCTGAACCTCAACACCATTTATTAGGGGTAGCTGCTTGTACTTATCCATATTAAGGGGACAAGCAACTAAGGTGGCTAAATCAATAGCCCCCTCAGAGACTAATATAGCCTCTGTGGTCTCCCTAACAAGACCAACCCCAACTAAGTTACCAATAGTGATCCCAGCTACTCCCTTGGATTGGCTATTAGTAGGTTTGCTCCCACCACCACTGCTATTAGTAGGGACACTAGGTGTAGCAGTAGGGGTTGTAGTGGTAGGAGGCTTGGTGCTTTTCTTTGGACAACTGGGATCTGTTGTCCAATGGCCTTTTATTTTACATAAATAGCACCATGGTTTCTTTTCCTTGTTTTGATTAGAAGAGGATTTGGGTCCACCACCCCCACCAGAGTGTTTTTGTGGGCCTGATGCAGACTCATTTTTAGATTTGTCCCCACCCTTGTCAGAAGACTTACCATCCTTCTTCTTGTTGCCATCTTTGTCACCCCCTGTATGAACTTTTCTGTTCACCCTTGTTCTGACCCATTTGTCTGCCTTCTTTCCCAATTCTTGGGGAGAGGTCAGATCAGAGTCCACCAAGTACTGGTGCAACAAATCAGACACACAATTATTAAGAATATGCTCTCTCAGGATCAAGTTATACAGGTTGTCATAATCAGTAACTTTACTGCCATGTAACCACCCCTACAAGGCCTTCACTGAATGGTCAATGAAATCAACCCAGTCTTGTGAAGACTCCTTTTTGGTCTCTCTGAACTTTATCCTGTATTGTTCAGTGGTTAAGCCATAACCATCCAGGAGTGCATTCTTAAGAACTTTGTAATCATTAGCTTCATTTTCTTTTACAGTAAGGAGCCTATCCCTACCTTTTCCACTAAATGATAGCCATAGGATAGCAGCCCACTGCCTTTGAGGGACATCCTGTACAGCACAGGCCCTCTCAAGTGCAGCAAACCACTTGTTAATGTCATCCCCCTCCTTATAAGGGGGAACTATCTTGTGCAGATTCCTGGAATCATGCTCTTTTGCAGGATGACTATGGGGAATACTGCTGCTGCCACCATGGGTTTTTAAACCCAGTTTCTGTCTCTCCTTCTCTACTTCTAAGGTCTGTCTATCCAAATCCAGCTGTTGCTTCTTGAGCTTCAGTCTGGTTTGTTCCATTCTCAATCTATTGAGCTCCCTTTCTAACAATCTGTCATCAGGGTGGGTGGGAGGGACATGTCTTGAAACAGAAGTATGATGAGAATGGACAGAAGGAGACCTGTCCCTTACAGAGGGCACCCTAACAGCTTGGCTAACAGAAACATAATTTCTACTGTGATGAGAATGAATGCTCTTGCTATGATGTGAGACAACACTATCTGTATGGTGTGACTCAACATCAGTACCAACTATGCTAGACTGTCTAGTAATGGGCAGGCTTGGAAGTTTCTTTCCTGAATCTTTTCCTGGGGGAGTCCCTGGATCAGATTGGGAACCATTAGCTACTTTTTCAAAAGATGGGGCACTTTTAGCCTTATCTTGTTCTCTAAGCATGTTAAGTAACAATTCCAAGGAAGGATTCTTCCCTACACTCAAACCTATTTCTCCACAGAGACTTCTTGCTCCTTTCCAGCTAAGGTGGTCATATGCAAGTTTGGACAGATCAACATTTTGGCCTGTGCCAGACATTTTTAGAAAGAGTTAAAGTGATAGAAAAAGGATAAAAAGTTTGTCAGAGCTTTTAGAAAGACAGAGAAAAAAACTTTTTAAACTTTTTAGAACTTTTTAGAAAGTTAGAAGTACTTTTCAGCACTTAGAAAAGAGTGAAAAGAGGAAATGCAAAACTTTTTGGTTATGTGTATATACACTGAACTTGTTTTGTATATTTTTCTCTTATGAAAAGTACAATGACAAGAGTGGTAAGTAGTCTCAAAGCACTTATCCCACCGCTGCACAACCAATGTAGGAGGCTGGACTGGCTTGTAGTGAGTACCAAGGGGTACTTGCACCTTGCACCAGGCCCAGTTATCCCTTATTAGTGTATAGGGTGTCTAGCAGCATAGGCTGATAGATAATGGTAGCTTAGCAGAGCAGCTTAGGCTGAACTAGGAGACGAGTGAAGCTCCTACAGTACCACTTAGTGTCATATGCACAATATCATAAGAAAACACAATACACAGTTATACTAAAAATAAAGGTACTTTATTTTTATGACAATATGCCAAAGTATCTTAGAGTGTACCCTCAGTGAGAGGATAGGAAATATACACAAGATATATGTACACAATACCAAAATATGCAGTAATAGTATTAGAAAACAGTGCAAACAATGTATAATTACAATAGGATGCAATGGAGACACATAGGGATAGGGGCAACACAAACCATATACTCCAAAAGTGGAATGCGAACCACGAATGGACCCCAAACCTATGTGACCTTGTAGAGGGTCGCTGGGACTATTAGAAAATAGTAAGGGTTAGAAAAATAGCCCACCCCAAGACCCTGAAAAGTGAGTGGAAAGTGCACTAAAGTTCCCCAAAGGACATAGAAGTCGTGATAGGGGAATTCTGCAGGAAAGACACAAACCAACAATGCAACAACGATGGATTTCCAGTCGAGGGTACCTGTGGAACAAGGGGACCAAGTCCAAAAGTCACAAGCAAGTCGGAGATGGGCAGATGCCCAGGAAATGCCAGCTGTGGGTGCAAAGGAGCTGCTACTGGACAGTAGAAGCGTAGGTTTCTGCAAGAACGACAAGGGCTAGAGACTTCCCCTTTGGAGGACAGATCCCTCACGCCGTGGAGAGTCGTGCAGAAGTGTTTTCCCACCGAAAGACTGTCAACAAGCCTTGCTAGCTGCAAATCGTGCGGTAAGGGTTTTTGGATGCTGCTGTGGCCCAGGAGGGACCAGGATGTCACAAATTGCGTCAGGACACAGAGGGGACGTCGAGCAAGACAAGCAGCCCTCTCAGCAGCAGGCAGCACCCGGAGAAGTGCCAGAAACAGGCACTACAAGGATGCGTGAAACAGTGCTCACCCGAAGTCGCACAAAGGAGTCCCACGTCGCCGGAGAACAACTTAGGAGGTCGTGCAATGCAGGTTAGAGTGCAGTGGATCCAGGCTTGGCTGTGCACAAAGGATTTCCGCCGGAAGTGCACAGGGGCCGGAGTAGCTGCAAAAGTCACGGTTTCCAACAATGCAGTCTGCCGTGGGGAGGCACGGACTTACCTCCACCAAACTTGGACTGAAGAGTCACTGGACTGTGGGAGTCACTTGGACAGAGTTGCTGGATTCAAGGGACCTCGCTCGTCGTGCTGAGAGGAGACCCAAGGTACCGGTGATGCAGTTCTTTGGTGCCTGGGGTTGCAGGGGGACGATTCCGTCGACCCACGGGAGATTTCTTCGGAGCTTCTAGTGCAGAGAGGAGGCAGACTACCCCCACAGCATGCACCACCAGGAAAACAGTCGAGAAGGCGGCAGGATCAGCGTTACAGAGTTGCAGTAGTCGTCTTTGCTACTATGTTGCAGTTTTGAAGGCTTCCAGCGCGGTCAGCAGTCGATTCCTTGGCAGAAGGTGAAGAGAGAGATGCAGAGGAACTCGGATGAGCTCTTGCATTCGTTATCTAAAGAATCCCAAGAGACAGAGACCCTAAATAGCCAGAAAAGAGGGTTTGGCTACCTAGGAGAGAGGATAGGCTAGCAACACCTGAAGGAGCCTATCACAAGGAGTCTCTGACGTCACCTGGTGGCACTGGCCACTCAGAGCAGTCCAGTGTGCCAGCAGCACCTCTGTTTCCAAGATGGCAGAGGTCTGGAGCACACTGGAGGAGCTCTGGGCACCTCCCAGGGGAGGTACAGGTCAGGGGAGTGGTCACTCCCCTTTCCTTTGTCCAGTTTCGCGCCAGAGCAGGGCAAAGGGGTCCCTGAACCGGTGTAGACTGGCTTATGCAGAAATGGGCACCAAATGTGCCCATGAAAGCATTTCCAGAGGCTGGGGGAGGCTACTCCTCCTCTGCCTTCACACCATTTTCCAAAGGGAGAGGGTGTAACACCCTCTCTCAGAGGAAGTCCTTTGTTCTGCCATCCTGGGCAAAGCCTGGCTGGACCCCAGGAGGGCAGATCCCTGTCTGAGGGGTTGGCAGCAGCAGCAGCTGCAGTGAAACCCCGGGAAAGGCAGTTTGGCAGTACCAGGGTCTGTGCTACAGACCACTGGGATCATGGGATTGTGCCAACTATGCCAGGATGGTATAGAGGGGGCAATTCCATGATCATAGACATATTACATGGCCATATTCGGAGTTACCATTGTGAAGCTACATATAGGTAGTGACCTATATGTAGTGCACACGTGTAATGGTGTCCCCGCATTCACAAAGTCCGGGGAATTGGCCCTGAACAATGTGGGGGCACCTTGTCTAGTGCCAGGGTGCCCTCACACTAAGTAACTTAGCACCCAACCTTTACCAGGTAAAGGTTAGACATATAGGTGACTTATAAGTTGCTTAAGTGCAGTGTAAAATGGCTGTGAAATAACGTGGACGTTATTTCACTCAGGCTGCAGTGGCAGGCCTGTGTAAGAATTGTCAGAGCTCCCTATGGGTGGCAAAAGAAATGCTGCAGCCCATAGGGATCTCCTGGAACCCCAATACCCTGGGTACCTCAGTACCATATACTAGGGAATTATAAGGGTGTTCCAGTAAGCCAATGTAAATTGGTAAAATTGGTCACTAGCCTGTTAGTGACAATTTGAAAGAAATGAGAGAGCATAACCACTGAGGTTCTGATTAGCAGAGCCTCAGTGAGACAGTTAGTCACTACACAGGTAACACATTCAGGCACACTTATGAGCACTGGGGCCCTGGGTGACAGGGTCCCAGTGACACATACAACTAAAACAACATATATACAGTGAAAAATGGGGGTAACATGCCAGGCAAGATGGTACTTTCCTACACCGCTCAGGAGAGTAACAAACTTCCCCACACCAAGGGCACTTTGTCCTCTTTTCTGAAGGAACACACATGACACCACAGGAGAGCCATTAACAGTCATGTGTCCCTGGACACTGGTAGAAAGCCACATTTGGCTTAGGCAGAAAAATGTCATGTTTATATAGGAGGCATTTTTAGGATAGTAATTTAAAATCCAACCTTACCATTAAAGAGGATTTAAAATATCAGTTCCAAAGAGTGGAAGAAGTAATACTCTATATGTAATCCGTATCTTGTAATTGTAAATCTACACCCTGTACTTTACTTTTGCAAGGTACGATGCCAGTGAGGGAAAAGAGAACACATGTTTTAATTATCACTCCTAGATTACAGTAGCCACTATACTAAGAATAACTAACATGCTGCCTGAAAATCTAATGTAAATATTGTTTATATTTAAAATCTTTTTAAAATAACACCTTTATTGTGCAAGGAGATTAGGAGATGCCATTACTGCCCTTACTTAAAAGTACTAATTTCTGCTAATTCCCAGTCATTCTTTCAACATGCAGTGACAATTTCCCTCAATTACAGGGTTAGTTGGGCCGTCTGTGAACATGAAATGGTGGTGTCCGATATTAGCATTGTGGTACAAATGTCACCCTGCTGCTTCACTGTTCAACCAATCACTTCTATAAATCCCAGGGACTTGTACCTATCTGAAGGACCCAGGACCTACAGAGTCCCAGTGGTATCCACTATGCTCAAACACCCTGATACAAAAGTATAATCCCTGGAACTCACCTGCTGATGCTGCATGCATACTTGTTACTGACACAGGAATACACAGGATTACCTCTTTGTTAGGGTGTGCTTCACCCAGGGAAGGTAACCTTATGAATTACCATGGTAAGTAAAAGACATTATGGTATTGAACCTACCCTACCCAGGGCTTTTGGAAGTGTCAAGAAGTTCCTCTGCTTGCTTCATATGCACAGTAGGCATGGGAAATCCCTCATAATTTCAAGCTCTGTTTGGAGGAGATCATGGGGGACTACCTCCATTTCAGAGCAAGCATGCTCCAAGAAACTACTATCCTTCTTCCCCTATTGACTATGTGAAAACCTAGCAAACCTATTTTTATAGGTGTCTGGAGTGCAACTGGTGGCAGGGAAGGGAGGGCTATCAGAACACAATTGACAGTATTTCCACCTCTGCCCACCTTGTAGTTTTTGAAGAAAGGGAAGGATTATATAGGAGACTAAGGCCCTCATTACAACATTGGCGGTAAATCCCGCTTACTGCCGTGCAGAAGACCGCCAAGACACCGCTGCGGCAGCGGAATTCCGCTACAGCTATTACGACACACAGCCCGGAATCCGCCAAAATCCAGACACCCACACAAGTCCGCCACACCAAAGGTCAGTAATAAACTGGCAATAACAAAACCGACACCGTCACGGCAACAGGAATAAGCCCACACTATCACGACCCACGAATCCACGCAGCAGTCTTTCAACCGTGGTAAACCATTGGTGGTACACACCGCCGCACTCAAAATACACACACATTTACAAAACACAACCACATTGGACAAATCGAAATACACACACCTGATAAACATACACACACCACTCCCACACACCCAACCCAATATAAAACACTCACCCACAAACCCTTACGACCAAAATTGAGTAAGAATCCCGGAAAGAGACAACACCAGAAACAACACTAGCAGCCACAGGCACACAACACCATCACTCACACAACATCCACGCACCTCAGACAACACACACAAACACATCCCCTCACACATCACAACCGACACCACCTCACACATCACCCACACCACATCATGGCACCTCAAAGACACCCCAGGTTCTCTGAGGAGCTCAGGGTCATGGTGGAGGAAATCATCAGGGTAGAACCACAGCTATTCGGATCACAGGTGCAGCACACCTCCATTGCTAGGAAGATGGAGCTATGGCTCGGAATCGTAGATAGGGACAATGCAGTGGGACAGCATCCAAGAACACGGGATGACATCAGGAAGAGGTGGAACGACCTATGGGGGAAGGTGCGTTCCGTGGTCTCAAGACACCAGATTGCAGTACAGAGGACTGGTGGCGGACCCCCACCTCCTCCCCCACAACTAACAACATGGGAGGAGCAAGTCTTGGCTATACTGCATCCTGAGGGCCTCGCAGGAGTAGCAGGATCAATGGACTCTGGTAAGTCAAATCTGAACTATTACATCCCCCATCCTACCTGCATGCTATCACATACCCCACCCTCACCCCCATCGCTCCAACACCTCACAAATGTCCCACTATCACAACCCACCCATCCCAACACCAAGCCCTGCATGCAGCACCAAAGCATGGACACCCATCACCAAAGCATGTCCACTACAGATACCCACACAGACCCCAAATCAATTATCACACAAGGTCCTAGACAAGAATGCAAGCACTGGAGTACAGGGTCACTCACCCATTGCACACGATGGCACACACAGATGCAATAATCATGCTTTTACACCCCAGCAGGACCCCTACCCAATGTCACCGGACAGGAGGTTCCAGACATGTCCACTCCCCCCACAGAAGAGGCCCACAGTAATGACAGCAGCTCTGTACAACTGGATTAAGATGACCAGCCCGTCCCATCTCTGACTTCTGGACAGTTGTTTCCCCTGACCCTGGCACTTGCCACCATAGAGCCTCCCCCCTCAAGAAACACCAGCACAGCACCCACCCAGCGGGCCCATCCCTCTGTCCCCAGGACACATCAATCAGCAGTGTGTCCACCACTACAGGGAACCCAGGCAAACCCACCACCCCAAGAAAATCCGGGATCTAGTGGCAGTAGGCACACAGTTCAGGGGACAGAGGAACAGGAAAACAGGGGAACTGGGAGTACTGCTGTGCGACAGTGGGAGGACAGGCCCAGGGAACCCACTCTCCACGAGGCCCTCTCCAACTTCATGGGAGCATACCATCATTCCCAGGAGACAATGGCAACGGTACTGGCCAAGTTTCAGGAGACCCAGTGGCTGCAGGAGGAACAGTATCTGGGGATCAGGGAGGAACTCAAGTCCATCAACACCACCCTGGTCTCCATTGTAGGGGTGCTTAAGGACCTTGTCAACACCAGGAGGGACACTGTGGCACAACAAGGGGCCCCTGACACTAGCCTGGATGATGAACAGCCCACCACCTCCGCCGGCGCTAGTGGACAGGAGGCACCGCCACAGGACAACGACACCAGCACCCCACCCCCTGCAGATGGAGAACCACCCTGTAAATGGTCCCTACGATCCAGGATCAAGACAGAGAACAATGCCAAGACCCCCGCCAGGAAATGAGACCCCCCTGAATGTCATCCTTCTGTCCCACTTTGTCACTCTGCCCATCCATCAACTGCCCTAGCTCCACTTCCTATGCCCCTTTGGACAATGCACCTGTGAAACAAATAGACTGGACTCTGCCATGGACATTCCTCCACCATCACCCCTGCCCATTTTACAACCCCCTCCACTAATTTGCACAGAAATAAACACCCTTGAATCACAAAACAATCTGGAGTCAGTCTGTGCTTTCACAAATGTGTATTTGCAATAACTATGGAATATAGCAATGTCAATTGTATTGTCAACATACCGATGTGACACAGCTCTAGTCCATGATGTAATATAGGAGAGGTCACACAGTGGGACCCACATCGGTTAAATGGAAAGGCAAAGTGACAAGTCAGGGTCCATACACTGGGTGAAAGTGACAGACTTATGATAGGACTAACAACTGTATGAGATGTGTGAGGCAGTGACATCTTCTTACCTGTGTCTCACTGGAAGAATTGCTGGATAACATTGTTTCTGTTGTTGATATCCACTTCTTCTGCCTCTTCTTCTTCACTGTCCACAGGCTCCACAGCTGCCACAAGACCTCCTTCTGGACCATTCTCCTGCAGAAAAGTCACCTGTCGTCGCAAAGCCAGGTTGTGCAGCATACAGTAGGCCACGATGATCTGGCACACCTTCTTTGGTGAGTAGTAGAGGGAACCACCTGTCATATGGAGGCAATGGAACCTGGCCTTCAGGAGGCCGAAGGTCCGTTCGATCACCCTCCTAGTTGGCCCATGTGCCTCACTGTAGAATTTCCTCTGCCCTTGTCCTCGGATTTCTCAATGGGGTCAGTAGCCATGACAGACTGGGGTACCCAGAGTCACCTGCAAATGTCGAGGGACAACTGTTAGACGTACACTAACCCTTAGGAACAACCCCAGACCCAGACAACTATTCACAGGGTATAGGGTCCTTGTCCTCACCTATTAGCCACGCACGGTGCCTCTGGAGTTGCCCCATCACATAAGGGATGCTGCTATTCCTCAGAATGTGAGTGTCATGCACTGATCCAGGAAACTTGCCATTCACATGCGAGATGTACTGGTCGGACAACCACACCATCTGCACATTGATAGAATGGCAGCTCTTCCGGTTTCTGTACGCCTGTTCACTCCTGCGGGAGGATACCAAGGCCACATGTGTCCCATCAATGGCACCTACGATGTTGGGATATGTCCCAGGGCATAGAAGTCACCTTTCACTGTAGGCAAATACTCCACCAGAGGGAACACGATGTAGCTGCGCATGTGTTTCAGCAAGGCAGACAACACTCTGGAGAATACGTTTGAGAACATTGGCTGGGACATCCCTGATGCAATGGCCACTGTAGTTTGAAAAGACCCACTTGCCAGGAAATGGAGTACTGACAGGACCTGCACTGGGGGGGGGGAATCCCTTTGGGATGGCGGATTGTTGATATCAGGTCTGGCTCCGACTGGGCACACAGTTCATGGATTGTTGCACGATCAAGTCTGTAGGTGACTATTATGTGTCTCTCTTCCATTGTCGACAGGTCCACTAGTGGTCTGTACACGGAGGATGCCGCAATCTCATCACCTGTCCCAGCGGAAGTGCCCTATGGACGAGAACAGCAATCAGAGAGTCAGCCAACACTGAGGTATTACAAAATGTCATTAGCACACATTTGTTAATCCGAAATGTGCCTGTTGCTGTGTGTATGCAAGGCCTAGATAGGTGTGACACAGTTATTAGTA
This sequence comes from Pleurodeles waltl, assembly GCF_031143425.1. Lineage (NCBI taxonomy): Eukaryota > Metazoa > Chordata > Amphibia > Caudata > Salamandridae > Pleurodeles > Pleurodeles waltl. Next base: position 186,471,955 of record NC_090439.1, on the reverse strand, counting down.
ATGCCATGTGGCCTCCTGAAACGGCGGCTGCCTGACCTGTAAGGTGGAACAATGGGATATGAGGTAACTGCGCTGGCGTTCTACACCGTCGCGGTAGGCGGTTGAAGACCGCAGAGCAATCCTGCATCTGTTAACATTGGACCCTATGGGTCTCAGGAGCCAATGACGATGTTCGCCGGCGGTGATGGTACGGACCGCCGCGGACGTGACTGCCATTTTCTGTCTGTTCACTCACTTGATACCTGACCTTCGACAGGAGAGGACCTACACCGCAAGTGCTGCTGTAACCTCAGTCTGGAAGTGACGATGGCTCATGTGTCTGGGGAAAGGGCCCCTACCTTCACTTCGAAGGAGTTGGAGAAGTTAGTGGATGGGGTCCTCCCCCAGTACACACTACTCTATGGTCCTCCAGGCAAACAGGTGAGTACACTGTGAACATGCTGCATGGGCAATGCCTGTTTGGAGTGGTGTGGATGGAAGATACATTGGGGGGGACTGAGCCCTGCATGAGCGGTCGGTGAGTGTCTGTGCGTCAGGGCAAGGGTGGGAACGTGGGCCAATGACTGTGACGGTCCGGACGGTTAAAGTTTTTCCTTTTCCCCTGTACTATTCCTCTAGGTCAGTGCCCACCAGAAGAAGGATATTTGGCGTGCCATCGCCAAGGACGTCGGACCCTGGGGGTCCATCACAGACAGAGCACCCACTGCCGGAAAAGATGGGAGGACATTCGCCGCTGGAGCAAGAAGACGGCGGAGGCCCAGCTGGGGATGGCCTCCCAACGTGGAGGGGTAACCGTCGCACCATGAGTCCCCTGATGTTCCGGATTCTGGCGGTGGCGTATCCGGAGTTGGATGGGCGCTTGAGGGCATCACAGCAGCCACAAGGTAGTGAGTACCGTCACATCCATCTGACTCTGCGCGCATTGTAGGTGTCTGGGTGGGGGAGGTGGGCAGTGGGTTCCCCTAGGCCAGGGTGAGCTTTGTAGTCAAGGACCCTTTGTGAGGCAGGCTATGTGGCACCCCAACCCCACCAGTGGTAAGAGCCATCTACACCTAGGCAGACTCCTGTAACTTCCATGTGTGCAGCAATCGGGCATAGGCCTTGTACCCCATGGGCATGAGATTAGTATTGGATTTATAAGTGCATGGCGTGGTGCAGAGGGCTGCTGTGTCTGTAGTGTCTGCCAATGGTAGTGGTATGGTATGCACTGAACATGTCTTTCTTCTGTCTTCCCCCCACTTTTTGTGGTCTCCCTGTTCTTGTGTGCAATAGCATCATCAGGCGGAGGAGCAGTGGCACCGGAGCAGGAGGGAGCTGCATCCCACTTGGCCCTGGAGGGTGAGACAACGGAGTCTGAAGCTACCAGTGGGACGGAGGGCGAGGGGAGCTCCACGGGGGGGACAGGAGGTGACAACAGCGACTCCTCCTCTGATGGGAGCTCCCTTGCGGTGGCGGATCCCTCTATGCCCCCCGCATCAACAGGTACAGCTGCCACCCCCCTACCAGCACTACCCTCCCAGCAGCCCCTCAGCGTGTGTCCTGTGGCCGCTCACCCAGGAGGGTGGGCATCTCCTTTGCCCCAGGCACCTCAGGCCCTGCCCCGGTCAGCCCTGCTGCCCTCAGTGAGGAGGCGATTGACCTCATGAGATCCCTCAATGTTGGGCAATCCACCATTGTGAATGCCATCCAGGGTGTCGAGAGGCATTTGCAACAAACAAATGCATACCTGGAGGGCATTCATTCTGGCCAGGCAGCCCAACAGAGAGCATTTCAGGCACTGGCCTCAGCACTGATGGCAGCTATTGTCCCTGTGTCCAGCCTCCCCCACCCTCCAACTTCCTCCACCCAGACCCAATCCCCTGTACCTCAGCCTATCCCAAGCACACCATCAGACCAGCATACACCCACCTCAACACACAAGGGTGACTCTGGCAAACATAAGCACCACACATCCCACAGGCACTCACACAAGCATCATACCCATGCAAACACACCAACATCCACTGCCTCCACTGTGTCCCCCTCCTCCAGGTCATCCTCCTCCCTCCCTGTCTCGTCTCCACTCACACCTGCATGCACCACATCTTCAGCCACTACCTCCATCACCAGCACGCCCATCACCACACACCGCTCACGTGCACTCACCACCCCCACTACCATTCACACATCCCCTGTGTCCTCTCCCAGTGTGTCTGTGAGCCCTCCTCCCAAAGTACACAAACGCAGGCACACACCCACCCAACAGCCATCCACCTCACAACAACCTCCAGCCCATGCACCTTCACCCAAATTCAGCAAACATACACCTCCCACAACCACTACCTCTTCCTCCATTCCCAAACCCACTCCATCTACCTGTCACAGTGTGTCTAAAAAACGTTTCCTGGCTAATATTGACATCTTCCCTACACCTCCCCACCCCCGTCCATCCCCTCAGGCCAGGCTTTCCAGGTCCCAACCCAGCACCTCAGCCACCACATCACCAGGCACAGTGGTGCCAGCAACTGCGGGCTATTGGAGTGCGCCAAGTACCAGGGCTGCCAGTGTGCCACGGAGTGAGGGCAAGGACATTCCGCCACCTGCAAAAGTAAAAAAGTTTCCCACATCCCGGAGGGAGACGCCGAAAACACCTGCCACCAAGGGCTCGGGGAAAACGAAAGGGGATAGTGGCAAGACAGGTGCGCCACCATCCAAGGTGGGGAAGGGCCAGAAAATAAAGGGCAGGTCAGGAGAGGGCATGGTGGCACTGACAATAGGACCAGTGTCACACCTTCTGTCCACGTCGACGCCAACCTGTACGGCGGAGAAGACCGCCACATGCACCGCCACCAGCACCGCCACCAGCACCACAGTCACTGAGCCTGCACCAGCACCGCAGTCACTGAGCCTGCCGCCAGCACCGATGCCACAGAGCCCGCCACAAGCACCGCCGCAACTGACACTGCCGCAAGCACTGCCAGTGGCCCCGCGACATCCTGAGCCAGTGGCACCTCCGCAGACATAGCTGCCATCCCCAGTGGTCAGTCGTCCGAGCCTGGTGGTCAGTTCCAGGAGCCTGGGCAGCTTCCATGATGCACCACCTTCAGTGGAGAAAGGCATCCACTACCTCAGTCCTTGGCAGGATGAAGCACTCTGGGCACAAAGCCCCGTCTAGAACCAGTGGAGTATCACATCCACTACCTCAGTCCTTGGCAGGATGAAGCACTCTGGGCACAAAGCCCCCTCCAGAACCAGTGGAGACTGTTATCCACTTGAGAGACTGTGGCTTTGCACTCCCCAGGATTATGCAGTGGGCAACCCACCCACTGGAGAGACTTGAGAGACTGTGGCTTTGCACTCCCCAGGATAATGCAGTGGGCAACCCACCCGCTGGAGAGACTTGAGAGACTGTGGCTTTACACTTCCCAGGATAATGCAGTGGGCAACCCACCCGCTGGAGAGACTTGAGAGACTGTGGCTTTGCACTCCCCAGGATAAAGCAGTGGGCATGGAGCCCCCTCGTGCAGCAGTGGTGTTGTGCACTCATCCGGCTGAGGTGCCCCCCCTTCCCTTCCCCCTGAGGTGCCTGTTTCATTTCGATCTGATGCCCCTGCAGTGTTCTCTCCGTTTGAAGTCTGGTATTATGTGTGGGCCTCGCCCATGCATTTTGGGCCCAGTGGTCCACGGACAATAATTGGTGCACTATCGGGACTTGTGTAGTTGGTGTACATAATTGTATATACTGTATTTCGAGTTTTGACTACCGGATTTTTCATGATTACAATCATTCAAATCATTTCTTTTTGTCCTTGAGTTCTTCCGGGGGGGTGGGGGGGGTGTAAATGTAATGTTGCAGCATGTATGTGTGTGTATGTTGTTGTGGGTGGGGGTGGGGGTTTCGCGTGATGCATGTGTGTGTCACTCTCTTTTCCCTCCCCCCTGTGTTGTAGTTGCAGTACTCACCGTGGTCGTCGCCGCCGTCTTTGGTGCTCCTGATAGAGGAGCAGGAATACCATCGCAGGGAGTATCTGGAGTTCTGGCTCCATGGCGTCCTGGTTCCTCGTGAGGTGTAGGGAGGGGAGTGTTTTCCCTGCCAAGTCCTGTTTCCGCCTTGTTTTTGTTTGTGTTGGTTCCGCCCCGGAAAAGGTGGCTGATTGGCCTCTCATAATAGTGTGGGGTACATTGTCTTCCGCCTGTCTGTTGGCGGTGACCGCTGCGCTGTTTGTTTCTACTGCCGTGGCGGTCGGAGTGTTAAAGTGGCTGTCTATGTTGGCGGTTTCCGCCACGGTCATAATCCCATTTTTTTTCCCGCCGGCCTGTTGGCGGTATTACCGCCGCTTTAACACCGACCGCCAGGGTTGTAATGAGGGCCTAAAATAATTATCTAAGTGTTGCATTGGCATGATACCTGAATATCAAATCCAAAATATTGTTTGACCTTAACGTTGTGGTCAAAATATTGAGAGACATATAAGAGGTAATACCAGAAGTAAGCATAAGGCTTTCAAGGTTTGCAAGTAATGTTGATGTTAAAAATGTATCATACTGAAATATTGTGATATATAATGTGTTTTAGTGTGTTTAGATTTTTATTTGTTTTTGTTATAGTTTTCTATATATAGATGTGTCAAATTATTATTTTATTATTATATTTTTGTTATGGTTGTGAGATTTATTGGAGGATTGAGTGGGCAGTGTGTAACTAAAAAGATATTTACATTCAAATCAAATTATTTGTGCTTAATAATATTATCAATTGAAATAATGTTTATGTTAATTGATTAATTAATAGCTACCCTTCCCAAGCCTGTAACAACTATTTCCAAAGGGTGAGGGTGTAACACCCCTCTCCCAAAGGAAATCCTTTGTTCTGCCTTCCTGGACTTATGATTCTCAAGCAACAGAAGGACCGAAACCTGTCTGGGAGGTGGCAGCAGCATGGGCTGCCTGGAAACCGTGTAATGGCAATTCAGTGCATGGAATCGTACAACCAATGGTTGGAAACGCATTGTGGTATGACTCCAACATGTTTGATACCAACATGCCTTTGTTCAGACTTACCATTATTTAGCTGGACATGGGATGCCATTTTAAACATGTACTGGTCAATACCTCTCACTCATGAAGTCTGGGAAAATGGACCTGGAGTCTGTGGGGACACTTCTGCTAGTGCAGGTGTGCCCTCACACACAGGTACATTGGACCATGTCCTCTGGCCTGGAAGGCCTGACAAAAGGGTGACTTATAAGTGACCTGGTTCAGTGAAAAGTGGTAGTGAAAGGTTGCTTGCACCTTTTCCTGCAGTCTGCAATGGCAGTCCTGCAGAACCCTTTCCTTGGGCTCCCTACGCACGGGAAAATATATGCTGCAGCCCATAGGGATCCCCTGGAACCCCAATGCCCTAGGTACCTAGAACCATATACTAGGGGCTTATAATGGGGCATCAGTGTGCGAATTGTGGGATGAAATACAGAGAATACAGAGTTATGGGAGAGATAGCATAATCACTGTGGTCCTGGTTAGCACGATCCCCGTGAACACAATCAAACACACTGCATTAACATCAGGCAGAAAAATGGGGTAACCATGACAAAAAAGAGGGTACTTTCCTACACAACCCCCCCTCAAACGAAAGACAAGAAGGCTAACCTTGCCCAGATGAGTCTTCTGTGTCTAAGTGGAAATAGCTGGAGAGTCCATCTGCACTGGAGTGGTTACTCCCAGGTCTATGTTCAACTGCAAAGTCCATACCCTGTAGGAAAATGGACCACCTTAACAATTTGGGGCTTTCTCCTTTCATATGTTTAAGCCACAAGGGAGGGTTGTGGTCTGGCTGAACAATTAAGTGAGTACCAAAGAGGTGTGGTCTCAGCTTCTTCAAGGCCCAGACCACAGCAAAGGCCTTCCTCTCTATGGCTGACCAATCCTTTTCCCTGATGGTCACACTTCTGCTAATGAAGCTACTAGTGGATCCTGGCCCTCTGTATTAAGTTGGGAGAGAACTGCCCCAACCCCTACCTCTGAAGCAACTATAAACCTTTTGGTGTAGTTAGGGCTTTTTAGAACAGGTACAGAGCACATGACCTGTTTGAGTTACTTAAAAGCTTTTTGAAAGGTGGCTATCCACATCCATATTGGATATGAGGTCATTAAGAAGGGCAACAATGGAGCCCATAGTTCCTAATGAACCTCCTATAATACCCAGTGAGGCCTAAGAAGACTCTGACCTGAATTTGTGTAGCAGGGGGTGTAGGAAAGTACCATCTTTCCTGGCATGTTACCCCCATATTTCACTGTGTATATGTTGTTTTAGTCTATGTGTCACTGGGACCCTGCTAGGCAGGGCCCCAGTGCTCATAAGTATGTGCCCTGTATGTGTTCCCTGTGTGTAGACTAACTGTCTCACTGAGGCTCTGCTAACCAGAACCTCAGTGGTTATGCTCTCCTGCTTTCCAAATTTGTCACTAACAGGCTAGTGACCAATTTTACCAATTCACATTGGCATACTGGTACAACCATATAATTCCCTAGTATATGGTACTGAGGTACCCAGACTATTGGGGTTCCAGGAGATCCCTATGGGCTGCAGCATTTCTTTTGCCACCCATAGGGAGATCTGACAATTCTTACACAGGCCTGCCAGTGCAGCCTGAGTGAAATAACGTCCACGTTATTTCACAGCCATTTACCACTGCACTTAAGTAACTTATAAGTCACCTATATGTCTAACCTTCACCTGGTGAAGGTTGGGTGCAAAGTTACTTAGTGTGTGGGCACCCTGGCACTAGCCAATGTGCTCCCACATTGTTCAGGGCAAATTCCCCGGACTTTGTGAGTGCGGGGACACCATTACACGTGTGCACTATACATAGGTCACTACCTATGTATAGCGTCACAATGGTAACTCTGAACATGGCCATGTAACATGTCTAAGATGATGGAATTGTCACCCCAATGCCATTCTGGCATTGGGGAGACAATTCCATGATCCCCCGGGTCTCTAGCACAGAACCCGGGTACTGCCAAACTGCCTTTCCGGGGTCTCCACTACAGCTGCTGCTGCTGCTGCTGCCAACCCCTCAGATAGGTTTCTGCCCTCCTGGGGTCCAGGCAGCCAAAGGATTTCCTCTACCTTTGGAAATAGGTGTGATGGATGGGGAGGAGTAGCCTCCCCCAGCCTCTGGAAATGCTTTGATGGGCACAGATGCTGCCCATCTCTGCATAAGCCAGTCTACACCGGTTTAGGGATCCCCCAGCCCTGCTCTGGCACGAAACTGGACAAAGGAAAGGGGAGTGACCACTCCCCTGACCTGCACCTCCCAGGGGAGGTGCCCAGAGCTCCTCAAGTGTGCCCCGGACCTCTGCCATCTTGGAAACAGAGGTGTTGCTGGCACACTGGACTGCTCTCAGTGGCCAGTGCCAGCAGGTGACATCAGAGACTCCTTCTGATAGGCTCTTACTACTCTTAGTAGCCAATCCTCCTTCCTAGGTAGCCAAACCTCCTTTTCTGGCTATTTAGGGTCTCTGCTTTGGGGAATTCTTCAGATACCGATTGCAAGAGCTCACCAGAGTTCCTCTGCATCTCCCTCGTCATCAGGAGAGGAGTCCCAGAGTACCGGTGGTCGTCATGAAGGGTGCCTGCTGAAGCAGGAAAGTGACTCCATCACTCCACTAGAGATTCCTTCAGTTCTTCCGGTGCAGGGTGAATACAGGCAGTCCTCAGAGAGTGCACACCTTGGAAATTGTTGCAAATGCTGGCTCGAGCTGAAGTTGCAGGTCACAGGAGTCGTCCTGGATACTTTGTTGCAGTTACAGCGGTTACAGGAGCATTCTTCGGTTGATCCAACGGTCAGAAGCTGAAACAGAGGATGCAGAGAAGTCCTGGAGGAGTCTTGCAAACCGAATCTTAGGAAACATCAAGAGCAGAGACCATAAATAGCCCTGCGAAGGGGGATTGGCTACCTACCCAGGTATGCACCTACCAGGAGGGGTTTCTGACGTCACCTGCTGCACTGGCCACTCAGAGGTCTCCAGAGGGTCCCCACACCTTGGAATTCAAGATGGCTAACACCAGGACACTCTGGAGGAGCTCTGGGCACCACCCCTGGGGTGGTGATGGACAGGGGAGTGGTCAATCCCCTTTCCTTTGTACTGTTTCATGCCAGAGCAGGGACTGGGGGTCCCTGAACCTGTGTAGACTGACTTATTCCCAAAGGGAGAGAGTGTAACACCATCCTCCCAAAGGAAATACATTGTTCTGCCTTCCTGGGACTAAACTGCTCAGCCCCCAGGAGGGCAGAAACCTGTCTGTGAGTTGGCAGCAGCTGGAGCTGCAGTGGAAATCTAAGAAGAGCTGGTTTGGCAGTATTGGGGGTCCATGGTAGAGCCCCCAGGGTACATGGTATTGGCCACCCAATTCTAGATTTGGATTGGGTGGGTCAATTCCATGATCTTAGACACCTCACATGCCCACATTCGGAGTTACCATTGTGAAGCTACATATATGTATTGCCATATGTGTAGTGCACGCTTATAAAGGTGTCGCCGCACTCACATAGTCTGGGGAATTGGCCCTGGACAACGTGGGGGCACCTCTGCTAGTACAAGGATGCCCTCACACACAGTAACTTTGCACCTAGCCTTCGTTAAATGAAGGTTAGACATATAGGTGACTTATAAGTTACTTAAGTGCAGTGAAAATGGCTGTGAAATAATGTGTGCACTATTTCACGCAGGCTGCAGTGGCAGTCCTGTGAAAGGGTTTGTATGAGCTCCTTATGGGTGGAAAATAAAATGCTGCAGCCCATACGGATGTCCTGGAACCCCAATGCCCTGGGTACCTATGTACCATATACTAGGGACTTATAAGTGGGGGTCCAGTGTGCCAATCAGAATTGGAATCTGGAGTCACTAAACTATAGTGACACATTTGGCAAGTAGAGCGAGCATAAGCACTGGAGTTCTGTTAGAAGAACTTCAGTGACACAGTTAAGCATACTGACAACACACATAGGCCACAAACTATGAGCACTAGGGTCCTAGCTAGCAGGGTCCCAGTGAGACAGGCAAAACATTCTAAAAAACAGGTAGAAATTGGGCGTAACATGCCAAGCAAGATGGTACTTTCCTACACCAAGGTCTGCTAAATAAGCAACCTCACCCTTTTTCTCCACTACTGTATGGTGTGTGGTCCACTCCACTGGTCATAAAGTGCTCTAGGAGCCACAAGCTCCAGGACCCACACTTTCTGTCCTGGTTGCTACACAGACAGGACAGCCTTCTGGTCATGCTATTGCTTTTGCAATTCTTGGCTGGCCCGAAGATTTTTACTGCCCTTCTTCATGTACTCAGCCATCCTTGATCTCAGTCCAAGTACATAATCCACTATGTCTTGTTTAGGGGGTTTCAGGGGTTGTTTCCAACCCTCCTTCACAAGTAACCAAAAAGGAGTTCAAAGGGGCTCTAGCCTACTCCTTTCTGAGGTACCTTTCTGTTGGCAAAGAGGAGGCATGGTAATAGGATATGCCATCTCCTCCTGAGTTTTTAAGAGAGTCCCATAATCATGCCTTTGAGTGTTTTGTTAAAACGCCCAACCAACCCATATGTTTGGGGGTGGTAAGGTGTGGTGAATTTATAAGTTACACCCCTCTCTTTCCACATAGCTTTTAAGTATGCAGACATGCAGTTACTACCACTGTCTGATACAACTTCTTTTGGGAAACCCACCCTGGAAACAATTCCCAGGAAGGCCTTGGCCACTGCAGGAGCTGTAGTGGTCCTAAGAGGTATGGCTTCTGGATACCTGACGGCATGGTCTACCACCACCAGAATACATCTGATTCCAGAAGCTGTGGGAGGGTCTAGGGGGCCAACAATGTCAACCCTTACCCTTTCAAAAGGTACCCCAACCACTGGAAGTGGAATTAAGGGGGTCTTTGGAGTGCCACCTGTCTTGCCACTGGCTTGACAGGTGACACAAGAACAACAAAACTCCTTTGTGTCTTCTGACATATGGGGCCAGTGAAAGTGAGGAACCAGTCTGTCCCAGGTTTCGCTTGGCCCCAGGTGACCAGCTAGGGAAATGTCATTGGATAAGGTCAACAGAAACTCTCTGTAATGCAAAGGTACTACCAATCTCCTGGTGGCACCAGACGTGGGTTCCCTAGGTTCTGAATACATGATGTTGTCCTTCCAGTACACCTTGTGGGTGCCAATGAAATCCCCAGCCTCCTGTTTGACAGCTTGCAGTCTCAAACCCTCAAGTGTGAGACAAGTCTGCTGAGCCACACTTAACTGCTCCCTGGCTGACCCCCCTGCACCTAAGAGTTCAGATGTGTCAGCTTGAAGTTCTTCAGCGATAGGTTCTGTCCAAGAAGTAGATTCCTCCTCCTGAAAGGGGGAATCATCAATGGAGGGAGGGATAGGGGATAATTTCTCACCCTTTCTATCCCTGCTTTTGGGAAGGTCTTGGTCCATAGTTTTAGGATCCAAGTTTCCCTGTTCTCTTTGCTTCTTGGCCTGAGGCCTAGTCAAAGCAAAGATATGCCCATGAATGCCCAGCATTGCTGCATGGGCCTCCAACTCTACTTCAGCCCAAGCTGAAGTCTCCAAGTTGTTCCCTAGTAGACACTCTACAGGTAGGTCTGTAGACACTACAACTGTTTTAAGACCAGTTACCCCCCTAGCTGAGATCAACAACTGCCATGGGTGGCTCACAGTATTGTGGGCATCAGTCACTTGGTACTGATGACCAGGTAGGTGTTGCTCAGGGGACACCAGTTTTTCAGTTACCATGGTGACACTGGCACCTGTGTCCCTGTAGGCTTCAACCTGAACACCATTTATTTAGGGATGTGGCTTGTACTTACCCATATTAAGCAAACAAGTAACAAGGATGGCAAGGTCAATGCCACCATCCGAGACTGAAACAGCCTTAGTGGTTTCCCTAAATAAACCAGCCCCCACTACACTTCCCAGAGTTAGCCCTGCTACACCCTTGGTTTGACTATTTGTAATATTGGTATTCCCACCAGTAATGCTATTGCTAGGGGCACTAGTTGTAGGAGTGGGGACTGTAGTGGTGGGAGGTTTGGTGCTTTTCTTAGGACAGGAGCTGTCTCCTGCCCTATGGCCTTTATGTTTACAAATATAGCACCAAAGCTTTTTGTTCTGATTGTCTTGAGAAGAGGATTTAGACCCACCCCCAGAAGAGTTTATTGGGCCAGATAAAGACTCTTTCATATCCTTGTCCCCACCTGTGTCGTGTGACCTAACACCTTCCTTCTTCTTGTCTTTGTCACCCCTGTATGAGCTTTTCTGCTTATCCCTGTTCTGACCCATTTGTCTGCCTTCTTTCCCAAATCTTGGGGAGAGTTCAGATCTGAGCCTGCCAAGTATTGGTGCAACAAATCAGACACACAATTATAAAAAATATGATCTCTCAGTAGTAAATTGTACAAGCCCTCATAGTCAGACACTTTGCTGCTGTGTAACCAGCCTTCTAAAGCTTTCACAGAACAGTCCAAAAAGTCATCCCAATCTTGTGAGGCCTCTTTTCTGGTCTCTCTGAACTTGATCCTGTATTGCTCAGTGGTGAGACCAAAACCATCTAAGAGTGCAGTTTTGAGAATTGCATAATTGTCTGCATCTTCTTCTCTGACAGTGAGAAGTCTATCCCTCCCCTTGTCAGAGAAAGACAACCAGAGGATAGCAGCCCACTGCCTTTGAGGGACCCACTGAACTTTACAGGCCCTCTCAAGTTCGGCAAACCACTTATAGATGTCATCCCACACCTTGTATGGGGGGTGCTTTTTGTGCAGGTTTCTGGAATCTAGAGTCCTCCCTGAAGCCTGAGCTGCTGCTACCATGGGGGGTGTAAACTCCACTGCCAAGGCCTCCCTATCTAGGGCTAGCTGTTGCTGCTGCAGCCTCAGCCTGGCCTCCTCCAGTCTCAGTTTCATGAGCTCTCTATCCATAGAGTCAGCCCCTGGAGTTGTGCAGTGTGATCCCTCAGACACTGAAGTGACATGAGTGAGCAGAGGTGAATCTATTCCTAGGCTTAGTGACTCTTCCTACTTGCCCTCTGGGTGTGAAAGGAGTCATACCAGTGTGACTTCCCTTCCCACTACCAGCTATGATAGTGTGTCTTCGAGGAACTTTAAGAGCCTGTGAGGTACTGTAGGAAAGGACCATCTTTCTTGGCATTTTACCCCCATTTTTACCTGTATGTCAGTATGTTTTTGCCTGTCTCACTGGGATCCTGCTGGTCAGGAACCCAGTGCTTATTGTTTATGGCCTAATTTGTGTGATGTGTATAGTGTGTGACTATGTCACTGAGGCTCTGCTTATCAGAACCTCAGTGTTTATGGTCTCTCTGTTTTTAAATGTGTCACTATAGGCTAGTGACTTAATTTACCAATTTCACTTGGCACACTGGACCCCCGTTATAAGTCCCTAGTATATGGTACTTAGCTACCCAGGGCACTGGGGTTCCAGGAGATCCTTATGGGCTGCAACATTTTTTTTGCCAACCATAAGGAGCTCAGACAAACCCTTTCACAGGACTGCCACTGCAGCCTGCGTGAAATAGTGCACACATTATTTCACAGCCATTTTCACTGCACTTAACTAACTTATAAGTCACCTACATATCTAACTTTCATTTAATGAAGGTAAGTGCAAAGTTACTGTGTGTGAGGGCACCCTTGCACTAGCAAAGGTGCCCCCACATAGTTCAGGGCCATTTCCCTGGACTTTGTGAGTGCAGGGACACCATTACACATGTGCACTACATATAGGTCAATACCTATATGTAGCTTCGCAAAGGTAACCCCGAATATGGCCATTTAAGGTGTCTAAGATCATGGAATTGTCCCCCCCATTGCAAATCTGGTATTGGGGACCAATTCCATGTATCCTGGGGGCTCCACTATGGACCCCGAGTACTGCCAAACCAGCTCTCTGAGGCTTGCACTGCAGTTATAGCTACTGCCACCTCACAAACCGGGTTCTGCCCTCCTGGGGTCTGAGCAGCTCAGTCCCAGGAAGGCAGAACAAAGCATTTCCTTTGGGAGCAGGGTGTTCATCCCTCTCCCTTTGGAAATAGGCATTACAGCCTGGGGCAGGGTAGCCTTCCCCAGCCTCTGGAAATGCTTTGAAGGGCACAGATGGTGCTCTCCTTGCATAAGCCAGTCTACATTGGTTCAGAGACTCCTTCTCCCCTGCTCTGGCGTGAAACTGGACAAAGGAAATGGGAGTGGCCACTCCCATGTCCAACACCACCCAAGGGGTGGTGCCCAGAGCTCCTCCAGTGTGTCCCAGACTTCAGCCATCTTGCCTTGCAAGGTGTGGGGGCACTCTGGAGGGCTCTGAGTGGCCAGTGCCACCAGGTGACATCAGAGACCCCTTACCTGATAAGGTAGCCAATCCCCCTCTCATGGCTATTTAGGGTCTCTCCTGTGGGTTCTCTTCAGATTCTACTTGCAAGTTTCCTGCAGGAATCATCTGCAACTACTACTTCATCCTCTGACCTCGGATCAACCACAGCCTGCTCTAGGAACTGCTGTAACAGCAACAATGGATACTTTTCCTCTGCAACTTCAGCTCCAGCTAGCAACTGCAACAGTTTCCACGGTGTGCATGCTCTGAGGACTCCCTGTCTTCACCCTGCACTAGAAGAACCAAAGAAATCTTCTGTGGGTTGACGGAGTCACTCCCCTGCTCATGCAGGCACCTTCTAAGTCGACGACTGGTCCTCTTGGACTCCTCTCCTGGCGACCAGCGTACTCCTGGGAACACAGAGGGTGGACCCCATTGACACAGACTGTCCTGAGGTCCTGCTGTTGCAATGTGGAGGAAGTAAGACCTTGCCTTCCCCAAGAACAAGAGAACCCCAGTGCACTACGTCTTCTTCACCTCCTGAGGCCTCTGTACACTATTTGCTAAATTCTTTCTTGCACAGGCTGGCCCAGGTCCCCAGCACTGGATCCTGCAATGCTCAACTCATTGAGTTGTTCTCCGGCAGCTTGGGACGTTCCTTTGTAGTGCTGCATCAACCGCATTTTGCACCTTGTTTGTCCCCCATGTCCTGGGACACTTGGTGCTATCTGGTGCTCTGAGGGCTCTCTAAAGTGCTGAGAGCCACCACTTCCTCCTCACACAGAGTTGAGGCCACCAGGTCCCTCCTGGGTCCAGGTAGCGCCTTCTTGACACAAAACGCAACCTTGGCAGAACCAAGGCTTGTTGGAGGAATCCAGTGCCAAAACTCGCCTGCATCTAACTTCACAACGTCGGACATGCTTTGCATCATGCAGGACCCCGCTGGCATCTTCCTAGGGTGCATTTCTGCAGTCTTCGTCCAAGCAGGGGCTCTTATTTTGCACCCTCTTCTGGGTTGGCAGGGGCTCCTGTCCTTCCTGGAACTTATTTCGACTTCTGGACTTGGTCTACTTCCTTTGCAGGTCTTCAGGTCCAGGAATCCACTGTTTGTTGTTTGCAGACTTGGTTGGTTCTTGCAATAATTCCAATCATGAGGTGTAGTGTTTCCTAAGGAAACTTGCAGTACTTTACTCCTGCTTTTCTGGGCTCTGGGGTGGGGTAATTTACTTACCTTTACTGTATTCTTACTCTCCCAGCGATTCTGCACACACTACACTTGTCTAGGGGTGAATTTGTGATTCACATTCCACTTGCTTAGTATATGGTTTGTGTTGCTCCTAGACCTATTTTCTCTCTTTGCATTTTCATAGCATTTCCTATTGTTTGCACTGACCTATGTCTAATTACTTGCCTTATTTTGGTGCCTAGTGTATTTATTGTGTATAATACTTACCTCCAGAAGGAGCATTGCCTCTAAGATATGTTTGGTACTGTGTCACCCAAATAAACTACCTTTATTTTTGGTAACACTAAGTATTGTCTTTACTTGTGTAACTATAAGTGGTATTTCATGAGCTTTGCATGTTTCCTAGTTCAGCCTAAGCTGCTCTGCTATAGTTACCTCTATCAGCCTAAGCTGTTAGAACACTACTACATTTCACTGATAAGGGATAACTGGACCTGGTATAAGGTGTAAGTACCCAAGGTACCCACTACAAACCAGGCCAGCCTCCTACAGGTACCCTCCCCCAGATCTAGAATATCCTGTTCTAACTCAGAGGGGTTAGCATCTACTCCTGCCTCCTCCTGGCCACCAGCTTGATCTTGGTCATTCTGGAGCAGCTTCTTATTAGGGTTCCTCTCCATGTCCAACTTCCTCTCTGCACACAGCCGCTTCAATTCCTTGAAGGTCAAGTTCTCATAGGGAGAGTCCATGACCTCAGAGCTATGTACAGCTGCAGGCATGGTGTGTGTTAGGATAGTGTAGGGTGTGCCTAACCTACCTAACTCATAGTCTGTCAGAAAGAAGTTTAGAGCAAAGGCTCTGCCTATACCCAAGCTTACCTAAACATTAGAGACTAGCTTTCTGCACTAGGTACTATGTGTACCTCTAGGTAAGGAGTGGTCTTTCCTGTGGAAAGCACCAGGTGACAGAGAGATAAGGCAATTGCAAGTGCTTATCCCACTGATGCACCACCAATGTAGGAGGCTGGCCTGGTGTGTGGTGGGTACCTATGGTACTTACACCTTATACCAGTCCCAGGTATCCCTTATTAGTGTACTGTAGTCAATGTATAGAAGCCAGGCTCTCTAGGGGTAGCTGTGGATGAGCAGCCAAGGCTTATCTATGAGACATGCAAAGCTCATGCAATAACACTGTAGTCACACAGTACTTACACACATGAAAGAAAACACTGTGTTACAAAAATAAAGGTACTTTATTTTGGTGACACTAATACCAAGAATACCATAGAGGCTATACTCCCTTAGGAGGTAAGTAATACACAAATTATATACACTAGTATTCAGAAATAGGCATAAAATAGTTAGAAAACATGACAATTAGTGAAAATCATAATAGTTAGAAATAGCCCTAGGGGGAGCACAAACCATATACTAAACAAATGGAATGCGAAAGCCAGTCTTCCACCTAGGTAAGTGCGGTGTGTAGAGGGGAGCTGGGAGTACTAGGAAAGCCCAAAGGTAAGTACCACAGCCCACCCCAACGACCTGGAAAGCAGGAGTAAATCACTGTAAATTCCCCAGACCACCCACTTAAAAGAAAAGAATAATGAAAAACCCAGAAGAGACTGCAAGATACCAACAGTGGATTCCTGGACAAGAGGACCTGTGGAAGAAGGAAACTAAGTCCAAAAAGCACAGCAGAGTCCAGGAAGGGCAGGAAGGTGCAAGAGGTGAGTCGATGGTGAAGAAGGAGAGTCAGCACTGCACCCAAGAAGACAAAGTCAAGTTCCTGGGGGTTGCAGGTGATGCCCCACGCTGGAAGGAGGATTGCAGTTGGGTTTACGTCTTTGGATTCCACCAACAAGTCTTGGCAACGCAAAACTGGCGGTTAGTGGAAAGTGGAGCTGCCGGGAACCAGGAAAGGACCAGGTGGACTCGGAGGGGAAGACAGAGGGGGCCCTCAGCAACACAGAGAGCCCACAGTCGACCAGGTAGCACCCACAGGAGTCCCACAGTATGTGGACATGAAAGTCGAGAAAGAGGCCGACTCAGCACTATGAAAAAGGATTGCACGCTGACGGAGAACCACTCAGGGAGCTGTGCGTCGCAGGATGGAGTGCTGGTGGCCGGAGCTTCAGGATGCCTGAAGATCTCATGTAAAAGATGCCAACAAGCCTTAGTAGCTGCAAAGAACGTGGTGTACGGATGTACTGTCCTGCATGGGCGAGGAAGGGCTTACCTCCACCCATGTTGGACAGATGGAAGAGAGGACCTTTGGGACCACTTCAGTCAACCACTCATGATGCAGGATCCATACAGCTCAGCAGAAGATGGGATCCACACAGCTGGTCTTCGTCGCAGTCGGTGCCTGCAAAAGCAGGGTAGTGACTCCTTCTCCCCAAGGGAGATTCCTTCCTCCTTCTGATGCAGTCTGAAGACGGGCTGTCCTCAGAGCACACACTACCAGGGAAATGTTGCAGTTGCTGGAAGGAGCCATGGATACAATGTTGCAGGAGGCATCCTGCTTCTTTGTTTCAGATTGTTTGATCCTGGATCGTCCAGATGCAGTTTCTTCAGTCAGTAGTCAAAGTGGAGGTTGCAGAGGAATCCTGCTGGAGTTTTGCAATCCAAATCTGAGGAACCACCCAAGAGCGAGACCCTAAATAGCCATGATATGGGATTGGTCACCTAGCTGGGTGACTACCTATCAGGAGGGACCTCTGACGTCACCTGCTGGTATTGGCCACTCAGATGCTCCCAGAGTTCCCTGCCAACCTTGAATCCAAGATGGCAAAATCCAGGGACCCTCTGGAGGAGCTCTGAGCACCACCCCTTGGGTGGTGATGGACAGGAGAGTGGTTACTCCCCTTTCCTTTTTCCAGTTTCACGCCAGAGCAGGGACTGGGGGTCCCTGAATCGGTGTAGACTGGTTTATGCAAGGAGGATGTAACACCCCTGTCCTAAAGGAAATCCTTTGTTTTTCCTTCCGGGGCTTGAGTTTCTCAAGCAACAGGAAGGCACAAATCTGTCTGGCAGGTGGCAGCAGCTTGGGCTGCCTGAAAACCCTAAGAAGGCTGAAATGGCAATACTGGGGGTCCTCTAAGGAGCTCCAGAGTGCATGGAATCATACAACCAATGCTTGCAAAAACATTGGGGTATGATTCCAAAATGTCAGAGTTATCATAATGAAGCTGGACATAGGTTGTGACCTATGTCCAGTACATGTATAAAATGGTGTCCCCACACTCACGAAGTCTGGGAAAATGGGCCTGGAGTTTGTGGAGGCACCTCTGCTAGTTCAGGGGTTCCCTCACACACAGGTACTTTGCACCTTGCCCTCTGGGCTGGAAGGCCTGCCACAGGGTGACTTATAAGTGACCTGGTGCAGTCAAAAGTGGCAATGGAAGTGTTTTTGCACCTTTTCACGCAGTCTGCAATGGCAGTCCTACTGAAGCCTTTGCTTGGGCTCCCTGTGGGTGGCAAAATATATGCTGCAGACAATAGGGATCCCCTAGAATCCCAATGCCCTGGGTACCTAGGTACCATGTGCTAGGGACTAATAATGGGGCACCAGTGTTATAATTGTGGGATGAAATACAGCGTTTTGGGAGAGAGAGCATAATCACTGGGATCCTGATTAGCAGGATCCCAGTGAACACAGTTAAACACACTGACAGGGAGAAAAAGGGGGTAACCATGCCAAGAAAGAGGGTGCTTTCCTACATGAAGTTAGACTACTAAATCTGTTCCCCAAATAGATGCACTTTTTATCAGTATGTGTGGCTCTGGGCACAAGGATAATGACACAGAATTACACATAATGCATGTTGTAAAATATGTTTGTACTGTATCGCTCATGATGCTATTTCAGCTATATGGAGAATAAATGCTGCAGTAGAGATGGAATACTCAAACAGTGCTTTATGGGACTTGTATTTGTGACTACCAAGTCATGTGACTGATGATAGATAAGCACTGGCTGAGATCACACTTTCTTGTACTTTGTTGTGAGCCTGGCATTACGTGCTGAAACGCGTTAAGAGATTTAAATCTACTGCTCTGAGGTTGATTAAACACATGGATTTCACTGTGGACTGGTGCCTCAGCAGTTTTTTCGTGTGGATATGTAGTGCTGCGGCAGCCCTGCAGGGTCTGTGGCCCGTGCAAAACAATTTGGAAACAGAATAAATACATATATAAATACACTCACACACATATTACATATGTGTATGAATATATTTCTGTGTATAAATGTGTAGATATATGTATGAATATATTCATTTAACAAACCAAAGGTTACAGAGACGTTATAGTTGGGAAACAGCACTAATAACGTGGTCAATGCAACAAAATGCATTGACCACGCTGCCGTTACCACGCATATGCGTTTACTACGCATGCGTTTACTACGCATATGCGCGGTAACAGTAGAGAGAGCAGTCGGGCGAAAGGAAGGAAGCAAGCAGGAAGGAGCAGCGACCAGAGGAGAGAGGTAAGTGGGACCTGGGTTGGGGAGGGGAGGTTGTGGTAGTTTTTAGGAGAGGGTGGGGGATCAGGGTAGGTTTTATGACAGGGCAGGATAGGGTTTAGGGTGGGGTGGTGGGATAGGGTCGTTTTTAGGACAGGGTGGGGTAGGTTTTAGGACAGGGTAGGTTTTAGGGTTTAGAGCAGGGGTTGGGTCGTTTTTAGGACAGAACGTGGTAGGTTTTAGGACGGGGGAAGGGTAAGTTTTAGGGTTTAGGGTGAAGGCAGGGGTCGGGGTAGTTTTTAGGACAGGGTGGGGTGGGTTTTAGGATTCAGGGTGGGGCGAGGGACAGGGTAGGTTTTAGGACAGGGCATGTTTTAGGGTTTAGAGCAGGGTTGGGTAGTTTTTAGTACAGAGCAGGGTAGGTTTTAGGGCAGGGTAGGTTTTAGGGTTTAGGTGGGGGCGGGTAGTTTTTAGGACAGGACAGTGTAGGTTTTAGGGTTTAGGGAAGGGGGTGGGGTAGTTTTTAGGACAGGGTGGGTTAGGTTTTAGGACAGGGTAGGTTTTAGGGTTTAGGGCAGGAGGGCAGGGTAGTTTTTAGGACAGTGCAGGGTAGGTTTTAGGACAGGAGTTTGGTAGGTTTTTAGTGTGAAGGCAGGTGTCGGGGTAGTTTTTAGGACAGGGTAGGTTTTAGGGTTTAGAGCGGGGGTCAGGTATCTATTTAGGACTGAGCGGGGTAGCTTTAGGACAGTGGAAGGGACGAGTTTAGGGTGATGGCAGGGGTCGAGTTAGTTTTTAGGACAGGGTGGGTTAGGTTTTAGGACAGGGTAGGTTTTAGGGTTTAGGGCAGGAGGGCAGGGTAGTTTTTCGGACAGTGCCGGGTAGGACAGGGTGGGTTAGGTTTTAGGATTCGGGGTGGGGCAGGGGAACAGGGTAGTTTTTAGGACAGGGTTGGGTAGGTTTTAAGGCAGGGTAGGTTTTAGGTTTTAGGATTTAGAGTGGGGTGGGGGTTGCTGTATTTTTCAAAACAGGACAGTGTAGGTTTTAGGGTTTAGGGCAGGGGGTCAGGTAGTTTTTGGGACAGGGTGGGTAGGTTTTGGGACAGGGCAAGGTACCTATTAGGGTTTAGGGCGAAGGCAGAGGGGTTGGGGTAATTAGGACAGGGCAGGGTAGGTTTTAGGGTTCAGGATGGGGGCTCGGGTAATTTTTAGGTAAGAGTGGGGTAGTTTTTAGGACAGGGTAGGTTTTAGGGCTTAGGACGGGGTGGCGGGGGCCGGGTAGTTTTTAGGACAGGGCAGGGTAGGTTTTAGGACAGAATAGCTTTTAGGGTTTGGGGTGGGGGAGTTGAGATGGAGTCGTTTTTAGGATAGGGTGGGTTGGTTTCAGGGTTTAGAGCAGGGGTCGGGTCGTTTTTAGGACAGAACGGGTTAGGTTTTAGGACAGCGGAAGGGTAGGTTTTAGGGTGAAGGCGGGTAGTTTTTAGGACAGGGTGGGGGTAGGTTTTAGGATTCAGGCTGGGGCGCGGGCACAGGCTAGTTTTTAGGACAGGGTGGATAGTTTTTAGGACTGGGTAGGTTTTAGGGTTTAGAGCGGGTCGGGTAGTTTTTAGGACAGAGCGGGGTAGGTTTTAGGACAGGGTAGGATTTAGGGTGGGGCTGGGGGTCAGAGTAGTTTTTAGGACAGGACATTGTAGGTTTTAGGGTTTAGGCAGGGGGTCGGGGTAGTTTTTAAGACCGGTTGGGGTAGGTTTTAGGACAGGAGTAGGGTAGGTTTTAGGGTGAAGGCAGGGGTCGAGTAGTTTTTAGGACAGGGTGGTTTAGGTTTTAGGACAGGAGTAGGATAGGTTTGTGGGTGACGTTGGGGTAGTTTTTTGGAGAGGGTGGGGTAGATTTTAGGATAGGGTAGATTTTAGGGCTTAGAGTGGGACATGGGGTTGGGGTAGTTTTTAGGACAGGGCGGGGTAGGCTTTGGGACGAGGCAAGGTAGCTTTTAAGCTTTAGGGTGAAGGCAGGGGTTTGGGGTCGTTTTCAGGACAGGGTAGGTTTTACGGTTTAGGGCAGGGTCGTGGTAGTTTTTAGGAAACTTTGGGACAGGTTTTTTGACAGGGCAGGGTAGGCCAGGGGGTTAGGGCTCTGGGCAGGGGTTGGAAGTGGTAGTTTGAAAGGATTGGGCAGGTGGAGTATGAAGTTAGGTTTAGGGGGCAGAGCAGGGGAGAATTTACCATGCATGCTATTTTACCAAACATGCTTTTACAACTAAATTCTTTGTTAAATAATGCGTGGTAAAGACGCGGTTGTTGTAAAGACTGCGTTGTAAAGGCATGCGTTGTAAACGCATTCATTGTTCCATCATACATCCGTTATAGTTACACTCACATTTTAAATGTACCAAACCATACAAATTCACCAGTTATATTTAGAGGTACCGCAAGTAACTATAATTCGTGTCCTAAGGTAACTATAACTTGCGTCCTCGCCATGCACAGTTTTTTTTGTCAAAAATGTTACTGCAGTTATTACATTAATATTATCAATGATGTTATCAAAGATGTCATGAGTGCCATCATTTGTGGGGTAATTAGCAGTGCATTGCGAGGGCATGAGTTATATTACTTGAGGCCCGGAGCCCCCCCACCACATTTCTAAAGAAATGCCCCCAGGACTTGGACCACCAGAGCGTTACAGTAACAAAGCGCGGGGAACTCCGCTTTGTTTTTGTTTCTTTTGATTTTACAGTGTATCCGCGGATTCACCACAAATCCGCTCGTAAAATCAAAATAAAAAATGCTTTTTAGCCCTGGGTAGGGCCCTTTTCTTTTTTTGTTACTTTTTTTAGGCTTGGCTTCAGCTGAGTCCTAAGATGGCTGACAACACTTCAACGACTTCTGTTGTTGAAGTGTTATCAGCCAATCAGATCTCAGCACCATATCGGGAGGGGTTGCAAATCCTTCGAGTCCCTAGATATACAAATTTGTTTTCCCCTTAATTTCTCCAAAACTACTGAACAGAATTACACCAAAAACAAAAAAGGTCACTTTCTGGACCAGGACCTGCCTTTCTGTCAAATTTGGTGTTATTCCGTCTTGTGGTTCTTGCGCTATTGCTGTTCAAAATCCCTATAGAAAAATGAATAGGGAAAACATGTTTTGGGACCTCCCACTTTTTTCAGCTCCCCCTGAAGGGATCCCCCCAAAACTTTCCAAGCAGCAGCTGATGGGACTGGCAAATTTGTTTGGAAAGATTTGCGAAGGTACAATAAGCGGTGCCAAAGATATAGGCAAGTAAAAAACAATTTTTATATAGAAAATAGGTCCTAACTATAACTACCTAGTGGTAACCACCACTAGGTAATATCTATATCTATCTATCTATCTATCTATCTATCTATCTATCTATCTATCTATCTATCTATCTATCTATCTATCTATCTATATATATATATATATATATATATATATATTTATATATATATATATATTTATATATATATATAAATGTGTGTGTGTGTATTATATATATATATATGTATATATTTATATATGTGTGTGTGTGTGTATATATATATATATATATATGTGTGTTATATGTGTATATATATGTGTATTATATGTGTATATATCCAACAAATAAATGTTTTACTGGAGTTGAGGCAGAAGATGCCGCACAACTTCCTGTGATAGAATAAATCATGTATACAGGATAAAGTGCATGAGTCCAGAGGACCAACTCCCTAGGACTCAATTAGCATCTCAAGGACGCAATATTTACAAAGTAAGACTCGGCACAGATATATATCAAATTATAAAAGGAGGAGGAGTTTCCTTGATTGTCTTTAAATCCTTATATCACATCCTATGAAAATAACATTCCATCAGCCACGTCTTTCTTTCTTTTAATTGAGTTTTTATTGATTCTATTTGTAATTAACCATATGTGACTTCATGTACAATGAAAAGATCATAGCCAACGCGTTTCACCCAAAAGGACTTCTTAGCGCTAAAAGAATATACAAATATTAATAATCAATAGTTTGATCAATAAAAAAAATTAAATGACAAATCTTTAAAAATATTTACATTAGACCTTTAAAAATATTACCTTTCAAAATTATACCTTCAATAGATCTAATATTCAACGAATTATCCTGTCGTCTAGTAATTTATTTCATCTATATGCATTAGAAATCATCCATATATGTGTGCCAGTTCAAATAATTAAACATTATCACCTATTTGATATTTACTGTGTATTATTCTAACCCAGAGGCAGATGGACCCTCATAAGAGGCTCTATCTAATCTTGAAAATATTTAAGGGCAAATACCCCATTGTATCAACATTCTCGGCTGAACTTTTCTCGCACTCTGGCCCTACTAATTAGAACCACTTTCATATAGGCATATCGATACATGTTGCTTTTATTTCGTATAGAAACTTACTCATACTGCATTTGATATAAAATTGTTGAAAAGCTCTATTTGTTTAAACACAAGCAAACTATTGTAAGAGTTATCATCCTCAAAGATAAAGTGTCATGAATAAGCTCATACCTCATGAATCCAACAGGGCATTCTTCCAATCCCAATACGTTACGATGACAGAGAAGCAAAGATTCCCACAATAAAGCTCGCCGCTTTTATAATGCCCTTATGTTACTAATACCTGTGTTCATTTCTTTTTGGCGCTAATGTCAATAATACAACTTTGGCAGACATCTTAAAATGGCCACATATTCACACAAATGTCATCGCTACACACAATCCTTTCTTACATCAAATCAGTACACTTAATAATTGAACTATACAGTTTGAAAATAATTATTTACATCTCATTTTCAACTATTTAAAATCCATATTACTCTTATCGTTCTTATCTTTTTCTGGCAGCCATTTTGAAGTGTGTTATTTGCTGACTGTAAACCGTTATTTTGTTACTCACGCACGACAGCCATCTTAACCTGTCTTATGTCCTAGTTTCCACTCTAAATTTTTAAATTGAAGTCCCAATTTATGACAAATTATCCAGATCACAATAATATGATCTGACTCATTCCTAAACGTAATTATAAATCAATACATTTAATAATTGTACTCCGTAGGTCAAAATCGCTTGTCTACATCACACCTTCAACTTATATTTTAAGATCATATAAATCTTAGCGTTCTTATTCTTTCCTGGTGGCCATTTTGAAGTATGTTATCCACTAGTTACAAACCGTTTCTTATTACTCACATACGGCAGCCATCTTAACGCATTTCCGCCATGTTACTTTATAGGGATTTTAAACAGGAATGGAGGCTGAACCGCTGGATGGAATTATACCAATTTTGGCAGAAAAGCTAGCTCTTGGTCCAGAAAGAGACCTTTTTGTTATTTGGTGTAAATTCATTCAGTAGTTTTTGCAATATTGAAGAAAAAACAAATTTGTATATATTGGAACATGAAGACTCTCCCGATGTCGTGCTCAGATCTGAACGGCTGCCAACACTTCAACAAGGAAGTTTTGTCTGACATCTTGGGACTTCACTTCAGCAGAGTCCCAGAAAAAAAGATACAAAATTAGAAAAGAGGCCAGGGTAGGAACACCCTGTAAGAGGCTGGCCTGGCTTGTAGTGGGTACCAGAAGTACTTACACCTTGTGCCAGGTCCAGTTATCCCTTATTAGTGTAGAAGAGGTGTTTCTAGCAGCTAAGGCTGATAGAAGGTAGCTATGGCAAAGCAGCTTAGGCTGAACTAGGAGACATGTAAAGCTCCTACTATACCACTTAGGGGGTTATTCCAACTTTGGAGGAGGTGTTAATCCGTCCCAAAAGTGACGGTAAAGTGACGGATATACCACCAGCCGTATTACAAGTTCCATAGGATATAATGGACTCGTAATACGGCTGGTGGTATATCCGTCACTTTACCGTCACTTTTGGGACGGATTAACACCTCTTCCAAAGTTGGAATAACCCCCTTAGTGTCATATGCATAATATATTAAGAAAACACAATACACAGATATACTAAAAATAAAGGTACTTTATTTTTATGACAATATGCCAAAAGTATCTGTGAGTACCCTCAGTATGAGGATGACAAATATATACAAGATATATGTACACAATACCAAAATTATGCAGTAATAGCAAAAGGAAGTAATGCAAGCAGTGTAAAGTTACAATAGATTGCAATAGGAGCACATAGGTATAGAGGCAACACAAACCATATACTCAAAGTGGAATGCGAACCACGAATGGACCCCAAACCTATGTGAGCTTGTAGAGGGTCGCTGGGATTGTAAAAAAACAGTGAGGGTTAGAAAAATGGCCCACCCCAAGACCCTGTAAGGTAGGTGTAAAGTGCACCTACAACCCCCAGAGAGCACAGAAGTCGTGATAGGGGGATTCTGCAAGGAAAACCAACACCAGCAATGCAATAACAGTGGATTTCCGGACCTGAGTACCTGTAAGACAAGAGGACCAAGTCCAAAAGACGAGACAGTGTCGAGAGTGGGCAGGATCCCAGGAAATGCCAGCTGAGGGTGCAAGGAAGCTGCCACCGGATGGAAGAAGCTTAGTGTTTTGCAAGAAGGAAGAGAACTAGGAACTTCCCCTTTGGAGGATGGATGTCCCACGTCGTGAAGAAGCTTGCAGAGGTGTTCCCTCGCAGAATGACCGCAAGCAAGCCTTGTTAGCTGCAAGGGTCGCGGTTAGGGTTTTTAGATGCTGCTGTGGCCCAGGAGGGACCTGGATGTCGCCACTTGGAGGAGGAGACAGAGGGGGTGCCCAGCAAGTCATGGAGCCCTCACAGAAGCAGGCAGCACCCGCAGAAGTACCAGATCAGGCACTTAGAAGAGGAGTGAACCGGAGTCCACCCGAAGTCAGAAAAGGGAGTCCCACGATGCCGGAGGACAACTCAGAAGATTGTGCACTGTAGGTTAGAGTGTCGGGGACCCAGGCTTGGCTGTGCACGAAGGAAATCCTGGAAGAGTGCACAGGAGCCGGAGCAGCTGCAAATCATGCGGTACCCAGCAATGCAGTCTAGCGTGGGGAGGCAAGGACTTATCTCCACCAAACTTGGACTGAAGAGTCACTGGACTGTGGGAGTCACTTGGACAGAGTTGCTGAGTTCCAGGGACCACGCTCGTCGTGCTGAGAGAGGACCCAGAGGACGGGTGATGCAGTCTTTTGTTGCCTGCGGTTGCAGGTGGAAGATTCCGTCGACCCACGGGAGATTTCGTCAGAGCTCCTGGTGCAGAAAGGAGGCAGGCTTCCCCCAGAGCATGCACCAACAGGAAACAGCTGAGAAAGCCGGCAGGATGAGCGATACAAGGTTGCTGGTAGTCGTTTTTGCTACTTTGTTACGGTTTTGCAGGCGTCCTGAGCAGTCAGCGGTCGATCCTTTGGCAGAAGGTAAAGAGGGAGATGCAGAGGAACTCTGGTGAGCTCTTGCATTCGGTATCTGAAGAATTCCCCAAAGCAGAGTCTATACCGGTTCAGGGATCCCCCAACCCTGCTCTGGCACGAAACTGGACAAAGGAAAGGGGAGTGACCACTCCCCTGACCAGTACCTCCCAGGGGAGGTGCCCAGAGCTCCTCCAGTGTGTCCCAGACCTCTGCCATCTTGGATTCAGAGGTGTTAGGGGCACACTGGACAGCTCTGAGTGGCCAGTGCCAGCAGGTGACGTCCGAGACCCCCTCTGATAGGCTCTTACCTCTCTTGGTAGCCAAACCTCCTTTCTTGGTAGCCAAACCTCCTTTTCTGGCTATTTAGGGTCTCTCCTCTGGGGTATTCTTCAGATAACGAATGCAAGAGCTCACCAGAGTTCCTCTGCATCTCCCTCTTCACCTTCTGCCAAGGATCGACCGCTGACTGCTCCAGGACGTCTGCAAAACCACAACAAAGTAGCAAGATGACTACCAGCAACATTGTAGCGCCTAATCCTGCCGGCTTTCTCGACTGCTTCCTGGTGGTGCATGCTCTGAGGGCTGTCTGCCTTCACCCTCACTGGAAATCCCAAAGAAATCTTCTGTGGGTTGACGGATTCTTCCCCCTGCTAACGCAGGCACCAAACTTCTGCCTCACTGGTCCTCTGGGTCCCCTCTAAACCTGACGAGCGTGATCCATTGAACATAGGAGCCAGATCCTAGTGACCCCCACAGTCCAGTGATCCTTCAGTCCAAGTTTGGTGGAGGTAAGTCCTTGCCTCCCCGCGCTAGACTTCAAACTTGTGTACTGTGTGATTTGCAGCTGCTCTGGCTTATGTGCACTTCTCCAAGGATTCCTTTGTGCACAGGCTAGCCTGGGTCCCCAGCATTCCGTCCTGCAGTGCTCAACCCTCTGAGTTGGACTCCGACGTCGTGGGACCCTCCTTTGTAACTCTGAGTCGACTGCTGTCCTCAGATCTTCCAAGTGCCTGCTCTGGTACTTCTGTGGGTGGTGCCTGCTTCTGTGGGAGCTCTCTGAGTTGCTGAGTGCCCCCTCTGTCTCCTCCTCCAATGTGCGACATCCTGGTCCTTCCTGGTCCCCAGCAGCACCCAAAAACCTTTACTGCAACCCTTGCAGCTAGCAAGGCTTGTTTGTGGTATTTCTGCATGGAAACACTTCTGCAACATCCAGCACGCCGTGGGACATTTTCTATCCAAAGCAGAAGTTCCTATCCCTTTTCATTGTTGCAGAATCTTTGGATTCTTCCACATAGAGGCAGCCTCTTTGCACCTTCATTTGGAGTTTCCTGGGCTCCTGCCCCCCCAGTCACTATCGTGACTCTTGGACTTGGTCCCCTTGCCTTGCAGGTCCTCAGGTCCAGGAATCCATCTTCAGCGCTTTGCTGGTGTTTGTGGTTCTTGCAGAATTCCCTATCACGACTATTGTGTCCTTTTGGGGTAGCAGGGGAAATTTACTCCTACTTTTCAGGGTCTTGGGGTGGGGTATCTTGGACACCCTGACGGTTTTCTTACAGTCCCAGCAACCCCCTACAAGCTCCCATAGGTCTGGGGTCCATTTGTGATTCGCATTCCACTTTTGGAGTATATGGTTTGTGTTGCCCCAAGACCTATGTTTACCTATTGCATCCTATTGTAATTCTACATTGTTTGCACTACTTTTCTTACTGTTACTTACCTGTTTTGGGTTTGTGTACGTGTAACTTGTGTATATTACTTACCTTCTAACTGAGGGTACTCACTGAGATACTTGTGGCATATTGTCATAAAAATAAAGTACCTTTATTTTTAGTAAGTCTTAGTATTGTGTTTTCTTATAATATTGTGCTATATGATATAAGTGGTATAGTAGGAGCTTTGCATGTCTCCTAGTTCAGCATAAGATGCTTTGCCATAGCTACCTTCTATCAGCCTAAGCTACTAGAAACACCTCTATTCTGCTAATAAGGGATAACTGGACCTGGCACAGGGTGTAAGTATCACAAGGTTCCCACTATAAGCCAGGCCAGCCTCCTACAAGGGGGGCCTCACTGCTGCACTCCCCGACACTGCACATTTACCCAACAAGGTAGCACTTACTAACTAGTAGAAAGTGCCACAATTGGGTAGACATGTTGTGCAAACTGTAGCCTCTTGTTGGATAAAGGAGCAGGTGAGCTTCCTTTCTGTCCACGATGCTCGTTTCACAGAAATTAAACTTCAACAGGAAGCACTTGCAAATATAAACATAGCAATGTGGCTCCCCTTCTGGAAAGGACAAATAATCCTAACTCTTGAGCTTGGTGAAGGGCAAGCAACTGTGAATACTTTGTGATTCTTTATTGAAAAATCATCTGAAATCCTTCTTGGAGGTGAATGCATCTTTCATTTATTGAAGCACAATCAGACACTCTCATAACCACTCTCACAGCCACCCAGACCCTCTCACAACTCTCACAAATAGACAAACACTCTCACAGCCACTCTCACAACCAGACACACCCTCTCACACCTATTCCCACACCCAGAGAGACAGGCCCTGCGGCCGTGCACAGCGGTAGTTGGATTAACCTATAGTAATGAATATACTTTAAGTTAAAAAGAAACATAGAAATCTACTGAAAAAACAAAGTCTTCAGGGACATTACAGTTGGGAAATAGAATTTAAAAAAAACTTGGAAATTCAGTTAAAAAACAAACAGCCTCACAGACGTTATAGATAGGTTCTGAATTTAGTCACACAAAACCATGGAAATTTAGCAGTTATAGTTATTTAAAGTATCTATAACTTGTTGCCCAACGTAACTATAAATCGCAGACATAGCTGCTTGCCGTGGCTTGGCAGGAACTTTGACAGCTCCCGCTATGTCACAGCAAACACTCCGGTTCCAGCAAGCATTTGCTGGAAGCAGAGGTTTCCTCTATTTCCCTACCCGTGGGATTGCTCTCACAGAGAAGGAGCTGCATGTTTAATAGCAAGAAGGAGCTGCATGTTTAATAGCTTCCTGTCTGTGACAGCAGAGCCTGCTCCCACAGAAGGAGGGGAGCTGGCTGGGACCGCAGGGGCCTTCAGGCTCCACCGCTGTCCCCAGCGGTAGTGACTGGGTACCCAGGAGGGCACCCAGGCGACATGGCCTTGCCCTGGAGGATGGGGTCTCCGGGGCCAAAATCAGCCAGGGAAGGAGGAGCTGCATGGTTCCTGCATCTCCCCAAAAAATAATAAAAGGCCAGGCCCAGGGGGATGGGGTCCCTGAGGCTGAAAATTGACCCAGGGGGAGGGCCACATAGCCCCCCTCCTCTATGCATTGAAGGCCAGGCGCCAGGGGATGGGGTCCCTGGGTCAGAGATCAGCCCAGGGAGGGGGTCTGCGCTGCTCCCCTCCCCATTAAGTTGGGGCTGGGCCCCGGTGATGGGGTCCTTGGCGCCGTTCTGGCCCTGATGCTCATTTCACAGAAATTAAACCACACCAGGAAGCACTTACATATATAAACATAGTAGGTGCCCCAGCTGAAACTCCACTTCTGTAAAGGACAAAGGATTCTAACTCCTGGGTTAGTGAAGGCAAAGAAAGTGTGTCATTGATCTTTTGGAGCAGAATCTGTTTGTGACTGTGATGAGCGGGTTCTTTCTTTCCCTCTCCTGGTGAGAGAAGAGTCCATTGTTCTCCCTTTAAATTGCTACGAGTATGAAAATGTGCAACCACGTAGAAGGTCTGCCCACTTTGCCCCGCCCACCTTAGTAGCATGCTAAAGGTGTTTCCCCTTTTGCCAGGATGATGGACAGCTTACCAAAGAGCCTCCCCAGTTTGTTTCCTGCTGATTTCAGTGGTGCAGTCCTAAATCCAAGGAATATGAGGACATCTCCACAAAACAAACACTTACGTCATACAGATAACAGGAAGGACCCTTGTTTGGCGGAGATTTACGTTTTTTTGTCTCATTGGCCTCTCTATCGGAGGATTCATGTTATCACATCTTTCTGGATGAAGACGCACCAGAACAATCATTTTGCCAAAACACACACAAGGTCACTGATGACATTTCCTTGTGCTATTAAAAAATGTAACCCCTCGGAAAGGAATTTCTCACCATTAGAACCACGTCATTCTTTCACCATTCACTGCCACGCCCCAGTGATCAATAATAAAAAAGGAATGTAAAAAATGATTTATTATTCAATAAATAATCCCCCACAAAATAAAATAAGTGTAAGCACGTAAAACCACAATGTAAAAAGAGACCAAATAAGCCCCAGAGAAAACCTTAAAACCCATAACCAATAAACAATAAATAAACACAAACATTAATGGGATACAAAACAAAAGACACCCTCCCTGGTTTATCACTGGTCACTGTCCCTTATATTGTATCCACAAGCCAGTTGAGTGATACAACAGATTCCCAGTCTATCTTGGCCAGTTCCAACGCATCCAGTCTTAAACTTGCGGCTATGCATTTTGGTGACCTTCATAATTTTCTTCCTCAGGATAATATTATAATCTCCCTACACATTTAGAACATATCTGCATTCAGGATGTCCCATATAACACCTTAATCCAATTATAATAAATTCATGTCCAGAGAGAGTTTTCTAATATTTCTCTTCTTGTGTAAGAATTGCATTTCATAAAATCCATTAGCGCACTTAAAATAGGCACTCTTTGCGCCCCATCACCGGTAGGCCATCAGCCCCAAACATCATGGATTCCGGTGTCCCGCTCTTACTTTAATAAAATGAATAAACTTCACACCGCACCTCCGATCAGTTACATGGCCCAAAATCTTGTTGAAATGGAGCAGCGTCCTCGTCTCAGCTTCCATCAACAATAAACTAATTTCAAGTAACTATAACTTGCTGCCCAAGGTAACTATAACTCGCGGACATAGCTGTTTGCTGTGACTTGGCAGGAACTTTGACAGCTCCCGCTAAGTCACAACAAACACTCCACAAATGTGCTCCATTACACAGCTGTAGTGTAGAATACGTACTAGATATTTACCCAAGTCGGCAGAAAAACCTCCACTTGAGAAGATATTTTGTGCAAAACTGAGGACTCTTGTTGGCTGAAGGGGCAGATGAGGTTCCTTTGTGGTCAAGTCTCTCACACAGGTACTGACACACCCACACAGACACTCACACCCACTCACAGATGCACTCAGACAGTCACTCAGACACTCATGCACCCACTCATAGACTCACTCAGATATTCACACACCCTCTCAGACATACATGCACCCACTCACAGGCCCACTCAGGCTCACACACTCAGTCACAGACACACTCAGATTTATGCACTCACACACACATACTCAGAGAGTCATGTACCCACCCACAACCTACTCAGACACTCATGCACCCACTCACAGACCCACTTAGACATTCATGCACCCACTCAAAGACCCACTCAGAGACTCACACACCCACAGCCCACTCAGAAAGTCACACACCCACTTACAAACTCATACACCCACTCACAGACCTACTCAGACACTCACATGCCCACTCACAGATCTACTCAGACATGTCTGCATTCACTCACTGTCAAAGGTTAGTGGTTACAGTTAGGAAATAAAATTTAAAAAAACCTTAGAAATTCTCTTAAGTAGGAAAAAAAGGTTGCAGGGACGTTATAGTTAGGAAACAGAATTTTAAAAAACACAGAAATTCACTGAAAAAGCCAATGGTTACAGGGACGTTATAGTTAGGCTCATATTTCACTTGTACACAATTAGTGAAATTCAGCAGTCATAGTTATCTGAACTAACTATAACTTAAACCCCCACAATGCACTGCTTATGACCTCACATATTATATCACTCATGACATGGTCAGTGACATCACTGATGACACCTTAAATGACATCACTGATGACGTAATCCACAGAAGCCCTTACACGCCCACTCACACTCCTATACAACCTCTCATACACCCACTCACACACCCACACATCTACTCACATATCTGTTCACAGACCCATGAAAGTACTCACACAACCACTCACTCCTCCATAGAGCTATTTGGACACCCACTCAATCACTCATCCAGGCACTAACACAAACACTCACTCGCACATACAGCTACTCAAACAACCAGTCACTTACCTATACAGCCACTCACAGAGCCACACACACCCATACAGCTACTTACACATCCACCTATTGACCTATAGAGCCACTCACACACTCAATCACTCACCCATAAGCTTCTCAACACAACCACTCACTTACCCATACAAGTACTCACACACTCACTCACACACCCACACTACCACTTACAAACTGATTCACACATCCATACATGGACTCACACATCTGCTCATTCATCTATACATCCATTCACAGACACTTGCTCTACAAAACAGCCATTCACACACCAACTCACTTAACCAAATGGCCACTCAAACAGCCTCTCTCTCCCATACAGCCACTTACACAGCCAGTCATACACTTATACAGCCATTCAGACACCCACTCACTCACCCATTCAATCACTTACACCCCCACTCCTTCTTTTACTACATTTTACTACATTTTTATCGTTTTATCTATTCTGTTTTTTATTTTTATTATAACCAGAGATCTTTTTATGACTGTTATGTCTTTTATGACTTGGTGAAAGTCGAATAAAGATTTGTACTACTACTACTACTACTTCCTACACCCCCACTCACCCACCCATACAGCCACTCACACAGTCAGTCACTCACCCACATAGACGATGGCATACCCACTCATTCACCAATATAGTCACTCAAACAGCCACTCACTCGCCCACACAGTTACTCTCATAACTATGTACACACCCATATAGGCACTTGCACACCCACTGACACACCCATACAGGCACCCAGGCACCCACTCACAGAGATACACACGGTCACACATCCACTCACACAATATGTTAGAACTAGTATCACTCTTTAGTAATACAGAAAGTATACTATTTCAACTTTTGTAGTACTTTTGAATATACAGGCTTAACACTCATCAGCATTTAGAAAACACTCAGACTCACTAGATTATGTCATCAGTGATTTCATTTGAGATGTAATCAGTGATGTCACTAACCATGTCGTGAGTGATGTAATATGTGAGGCCATAAGCAGTGCATTATGGGGAAATAAGTTATAGTTAGTTCAGGTAAGTATAACTGCTGAATTTTCCTGGTTTTGTAGGGGTGAAATGTGAGCCCAACTATAAAATCCCTGCAACCTTTGTTTTTTCAGTGAATATCTAAGGTTTTTTAATGTTCTTTAAACATTTAAAAAATAAAAAAATATATATTTTGTTTTAACTAAAAAAAACATAGGTTACAGGGATGTTATAGTTTGGAAATGGAATTAAAAAGCCATTGATATTCACCTGTTATATTTAGAGTTATCTTAAGAAACTATAAATCATGCCCTAAGGTAACTATAACAAATGGCCAGTCTCTGCGGCCAACCGCCCTAACCACCCAACCCCACCCTGTGCATGACCTTTGGCCATATGCAGCAGGAGTCAGCCACAGGTCGGTATGGCTCCCCCTTCCCGGGCTGATCTTGGCCTGGGGGACGCCAACCCCTGGCGCCCAACCTTCTAAATTGTTTTTTTGTGGTAGGGGGCATGTGGCCCCCCTCTCCTGGCTGATTTTAGCCCCGGGGATCCTATTCCCTAGGGCCTGACAATAGTGTATAATTTTTGGGATAGTGGGGCCATGTGGCCCCCTCCCCAGGCCTATTTCAGCACCAGGGACCCCACCCCCTGGTGCCCAGCCTAAACATTATTTTTTGGGGGGGATTGGGGGATCTCACGGGCCCCCTCTCCCTGGGCCAATCTTGGCCCAGAGACCCCATCCTCCGTAGCCCGGCCTAAAAATGTTATTTTTGGGGGAGGGGGGCTGCATATCTCCCTTCCCTAGGCTGATCATGGCCCCGGGGATCCCAGTCAAAATGGTTGGGGAAGGTGGGAGGAGCCTCAAGGCCCCCCACTTCTAGCTAGCTCACTGTCTCCTGCAGGAGCCAGTGTTGCTGTCACAGAGAGGGAGCTGGTAAAGATTCAGCTCCCTCTCTGTGAGAGCAGTTGCTTCCTCTGTTGCAGGGAAACAGAGGAAACCTTCACTTCCAGCAAGTGAGAGCTCTTTGACAGCTCTCACTTGCTTGAACTGGAGCGTTTTCTCTGACTTGGCAGGAGCTGCCAAAGCTCCCACCAAGTCAGAGCAAACAGCTACGTCCTGGAGGTGTGCACCCTGTAACATAGCAAGAGCTAAATTTCTGCCAATTTTTTTATAATTCCGTCCTGTTGCTCGGGGTTATTCCTGTTCAAAATCCTCATG
This sequence comes from Pleurodeles waltl, assembly GCF_031143425.1. NCBI lineage: Eukaryota > Metazoa > Chordata > Amphibia > Caudata > Salamandridae > Pleurodeles > Pleurodeles waltl. The sequence continues at coordinate 186,437,230 of NC_090439.1, read as the reverse complement.
GAAAAATGTATGGGGAAAAAGCGTTTTGGGACCCCCGATTTTTCTCAGTCACTGCTTACTGCTTGACGGATCACTCCAAAACTTTGCAGACAAATGCTGAAGTAAGCCTTGAACTCTTTTGGAAAATTCAGCGAATTAAGCAAAACAAAGAACACTTTTTCTATATAAACTAGGTCGTAGCTATAACTACCTAGTGGTGACCGGCACATGGTAATATCTATCTATCTATCTATCTCTCTATCCCCATTACCACAACGCGGATGCTGGTGTGCTACTCAAGCATTGGTAGAGCTGTGCTAAACAAAGCGTCCACATGCACTTCACAAATATTCAAGTCCCATCTTCTTGTATCAAAAACAGAAAGCAACACTCCAAATGTAGCTCCCAAATGTGATTTATTATGAAGTAGAGTGAAAGGAAAAAACAGTCAACGCATTTCGGTTGATTACTTACAGCCTTTTTCATGACAACGAGTTCCATTGTTCCTTCTGTTTATAACATAGCCCATGTCTCAATTAATGAAAACAAACAAAGTAAACAAGATTATTACCCATGCATTTCAGTTGTCATCTTCTAATGTGTTAAATCAATTGATTTCTATATTTCATAAATAACACAATGCATTATACATGGCAATAAGTATGTTATCATTAAAGCAACACTTCCTAACCATTCTATGGTGTCATGATCAGTGACAAGTAATAATATTATTTTCTTATTGTTTCACCTTTTTACTCACTGTACCTATCTTACTATTACGTTTGCAATTCAAATATATAAAATATAACCCACACACATATCTAGATTCATATCGAAGGGGTTTCAAATTACTAACTGCTGGTGCCTAAATATTATATACATCCCAATTTAACACGCCAGTTCTCCTATCCCTAGTGGGTATTGGGAAGCCTACCTTAATTCTATGAGTAAAATTAACAATACCCGCAAATTATAAAGCCATTTCTAACCTACTAGATAATATGTGCATTTATATTCCCCATGATTATTTAAATTTTAAGCCATGATTAATACACAGTTTTAGGCACTCACACACTTGTGCTCTGAGGTTTCAGGCATCATCGTAAACATGTGTACAGTTCTTCATCCAAATCAAAGCCATGTGGATCCATTGTTTATAAATCCAACATGAATTGTGTTTCCAATCTAAGGAGTTCTTTTTCTCTATCTCCCCCTCTCCTTTTCTTGGGGAAATGTGCTAGTCAGCTGTATATCAAATATTGGGATTACTATGATGAACTTTCTCAAAGTGGGTAACTCTGATCGTTATTTGTGATTGCTCTTATGTGCTGCAATATATGTTTATGGACAAGTAGGGTGCAAATTCCCACATACGATTTATTATATGAGAACCGGAGAATATATACAACAAAGATGGTATTACATGTAAGAATTCCCTTGATTTTGATAATTCTATTAAATGGGGTCTGAATTTCAGACATGCTTTCCCATGTTTACGGGCTTTACATTTTGTATACCCGGTAAAGCCTTCCTTAGGAGCAAGCCACGTTTTTTGTTTTTGTTGTACCTCCAAATCACTTCTCATTAAATGATCTCTCACTGACTTAGATTTTCTATATCTTATCTGGGATCGATTCATCACTAATGAACCTATAGTCTGATCTTCCCAAAATAGATGCCAATGTTTCTGTAGGATACCTCATATTTTCTGGTGTTCAAGATTATATGTCGTGATTAACCCGTGAGACTCATCCTCCTGATCTTTCTCTTACTTTTTGATACATCAAAAAGGACTACCTCTCTTTCCCCTGTTCTTGCTCTTTTAGAGGCTGTCGTAAGAATTGTGTCTGAATACCTCTGTTGTTGAAAGTGATCTATTATTTGTGATTCTACTAAATCATAGTCTTGTTCTGTGCTGCAGACTGTCTCTAACAGACAGGATGTGTGTAGTAAGGACTGCCTACGGGACCTGTGCACAATCTGTTTTAGGAGCAGTGTACATCTACAGCACATGTACTTTAGCCATAAAGAGTAGGAGTTGGATAGAGTGTATGGCTTATGGAAACTTGTACTGACAGACCCTCTTCTCAAACTGCTGCTGTCAGCCAATCCCCACTATGCATAGACTTTATCCATGCACAGCAGGGGTGGGACACTCTTCCTGGCATACATTCAGGCCCTGTGACCCATTCTCTACACAGACAGACCCCAGTCGACAGTCATGTGCAGCAGGGACTAAATGAATGAATAGATGAGTAAGTGAATGAATGAATAAAGCAAGCAGATATTTGTAAGCACAGCATTCACCAGGGCAGCATGCTGGTATAAAGTAAAGTGGGAGAAAAAAATCCAGAATGGTCAGAGAGATAAAACAGAGCTGGTCATTGTAAGAGCTCATACCTCAGATAAACAAAAATGACTTCAATTATTTCAGCAACAAAAAATGGCCCAACACGGTTCTAAGGGAAACCAGAAGATAATTCAAACATTGAGAAGCTTGAATGGAAAAAGCTTTCCCTCCAACATGGCCACACTTCCACTGATCAATCTGAGCCTAGACTGCTGGTGCTCCTGTCCCATATGGTACTTAATGAACTAGGCATAATGCAGCTTTCTCCTGGCAAACGTGATGTGCTCAACTTTGCGTAAGCTAGAGACTAGCCTCACTGCCTTATTCTGGATTAATTAGAGCTTGATTAAAACTTTAATAGAGGTTTCAGGCCTTTAGCCATGGCCTGCACCATACCTCCCCATGGCTAACCTTGAGCACACTGCCTTTGGCTGTGTGCAGTGGGTTTGGGAGATAAGGCGGTCAGACCCTGTGCACTTCTCTCTGCAGACATCTGACTCTGGCTGTTGGCTATATGCAGTGGGGGTGGGCTAGAGGCATGGATTCTGACAGGCCCTGCACACCCCAACCACTGAGGGTGGCCGACCTCTGCTGCACATTGCCTTGTGAAACAGATACTGGAGGTTGACTACAGAGCCATGGGTGAAACTAGGACAGAGGTTTCTTAGAGAACTTCTAGAGGCAGGCTTTTCTCCTTCCCTTCTTCTCATCAGTACCTCTCTATCTCCTTTGGGGGTACTTATACTGGTGGATGGTACAGAGGTCTTTCAGATTTTCACTGGTTCTGAATTAATATGTCCATTGATGCCTGGCAGCAGAACCTGATCACACAAACTACATGTGACCTTTTGGGCAATTACTTTTTTCTGTCCTGCAGGGTGTGTAAAAACTTTCTACTCCAAAGTCTCTTTTCTAATGGGAAGTGCAGCAGCAGCCCGTGATGTTGTAGCACCTCCACAACGCCATTATCTGGCAAGGGCTCAGAAAAATGATTGCTGGTCTCTTCCGCTGGGCGTTACCCAGCTTTATCCATGCTACTGGGAAGCCATTATAACCAGATATGAATGCTCCTTCTTTCACTCTCAAAAGACAAAGGCAAAATGGTGTCCTCCAAAAGGTGGTCCCCTTGTCTCTAGAAGCTGTGCACTTGTCTTTCAAAGAGTGTGCATAGTTTAACCAATGAAATGCCCCCTTTTATTTGGGCTTCAAACGATCTACAGACCATCTGTTACTCCAACAGAAGCAATGCTACAGTGTTGCAGTAGTGTTGAGAGTTGGAAAGTAGGGCTTTCTTTCTGAGAACCACACGACCCCATCATTTTTACAAAGTTATGTTTGATGAGAAAACAAACTATTTTTGTGGTTTAAGGCCAGGGGGTGCTAAAAGCAACTTGAACTGAGAATTATAGTAGTAGTTTTTAAAATGTCCATGTTCTAAGCCTTTTTTGGAACCACGGTACGGAGAATGCAGAGTTCCTGTCATTATATTTTTCCACCATCCAATAGCTCTTGTCCTTTGTATAAATGATGACTCTACTCTTTGTAATGGGAGACATCCACAGCAAAAAAGGCTAGCTGGATATTTTTGCTGTTTACATTTTTATGGTGGCAAATGCAAAAACAACAAGGTGAAGAATGGAATTCTTGAATTAATCTCAGTCACTGGCAATCGCTCAGGCAGCATCCCAATCCACTGTTTTTTTTGCCCACTATGCCGCCTCAGTGTGAACCTCGACATAGGCAAATCATTCTTGACCATGATCCTTGTATGAACAGTCTAGCCCGAAATATCGGCCATGTTCTCCCTGAACTGCAACAAAAGCAAACTAGAACCGTTTTTGCCCTCCCTAGTGCTCTTTAGCCAGGTATAACTTGGTTCCAGTCACACAGTGAGTCTGGGACCCATATCTGGGCATACCTGGTGCACTAAGGGCAGTAAATGGAAAAACCACAGAGTGATGGGTGGATTTCTTGAATTAATCTCAGCCACTGGCAATCACTCGGGCCGCATCCCAATCCATCTTTTTTTGCCCACTTGGCAATTCAGGCTGGACTGCTCCCATTGGAGCAAGGTCAAGACTGATTTGCACATAGCTGGGTCCAAACTGAGGTGGCAAGTTGTGCAAAATGACAATGGATTGGATGCAGTCTGAGCAATTGCCAATGGCTGAGATTAATTCAAGCATTCTATCCATCACTTTTTGTGTACTTTACATTTTCTTGGGACACAAAACTTCTCCCAACTTCAGGCTATGGCATACGGACAGGATGATCAGACAGTGGCAATCAAGTGGATGTTTCACAGGATAGCAGTGAAAAGGAGACCAAAGACCTCAGGTCTCCCCTCCAAGTCTATTGTGTGGGACGTTTACAGCATCTCTGTTAGAGATAAAAAGGTAGCATCAAACTTTATAACTCTGAAAACCTCAGCCAGGGGTCGCATGGTATATATTTATTTATTTGGAACATTATTGATGCGCAAACATCATGATACTGGGCATCAAAGGCAAGTTAATGCAGCCAAAACAAAGAGGGACTCTGTAGAAACAGCATCGACATCTGTGTAGCAGTGTGGCAGTTTTATCTTGTATGACTGGGGGTCTTGCCATGTAATACTAGCACGTTACCAAGAAGTAAACCTCTGATTCACACCATTAAACCTTAGCTCAGTTTTGGTAGAGTGGTAAAGAGCAGTCAGGCTACTTAGAGGAACATGTGTTAAGCATTTCGCAAAACTAACATGGACAAAACGTAATGAACATGACTCGGAAGAAATGTGACACCAATTTAGAAAAATAAAGCAGAATTTTATATTAAACTAGACACCAAAACAAAGTCGATACATTGCAGGTAACCAGAATTATCGATTTTAGAGTATTTAATAAATCAGTACTTTGCAGAGTTGTCAAACTCTATCATTGCTGTCACTGGGAGAAAACACAATATGCAGTTGGTCACTTCTGGGGTGAGTTCCGTGGAACCCACCTGGAGTTAAGGTCCCGTGGGTCCCTAGACAAAGTCTCAACAGACAGTATCTTGTTACCTTGCCCAGGGACTCTGGATGCAGAGAGGCTCTGGCTGTCCTTAGTGATGACAGGATCTGTAGGTGCTGTCAAAATTGCAGGATTGACAAAAACACACTTGGAGGTGGATCTTCACTCTACTCTCAAAGAGTAGAGGCCTCTGGGGTTCCAGGACCTGGATTCCACAGCTGGAACAGAAAAGCAGGAGTAAAGTACTACACGTTTCTGTAGGACACAATACACCTATTTTTGGGGATTTTTCGGCAGCCAACCAAGCCTGCAAAGAACAACTGCTGGATTATTGGACCTGAAGAACTGCAAAGGAAGGGGACCAAATCCAGAAATCGAAATATGTTTCAGGAAGGACAGGAGCCCCTGCCAACCCAGAAGAGGGTTAAAAAGAAGAGTCCCTGGTTAGTAGAAGACTGCAGAAGTGCACCCTAGGAAGATGTCAGCGGTTTCTGCATGATGCAAAAGATGTCCCACAGCGTGAAGATTGTTGCAGATGAGATTTTGTGTTGGAAGGCGCCAACAAGCCTTGGCTACGACAAAAGTTCATTTTTCATCAAAATGGCACTGGATGGACCCAGGAGGGTCCTGGCGGCCCCAACCCCATGTGAGGAGGAAGAGGGGGCTCTCAGCACTTTAGAGAGCCCTTTGGATTCCAGCCATCACCCCCAGAAGCCACAGGATCTGAGTTCAAAGGAGATGCAAAATGTGGTTGATGCAGCACCACAAAAGAAGGTCCCCAGCTGCCGGAGAACAACTCAGCGAGTTGAGCATCACAGAGTGGAGTGCTGGGGACCTGGCCCAGACTGTGCATGCAGGAATTTTGCAAAGAGTGCACATAAGCCTCAGGAGGTGAAAAAGACACAATACACAGGAGTACCATCGTTCTCGGGGAAGGCAAGGTCTTACCTCCTCCAGATTGCATCAGCAGGACCTCAGGATAGTCTATGTCAATGATGTCTACCATCTGTGTCATTAGGAGCAAGCTTGTCGCGTGAGAGGAGTCCCAGGGTACCGGTCGTCACCTTGGAAGGTTCCTGCTTGGAGCAGGGGAGTGAAACCATCACTTCACGGGAGATTTTTTCAGTCCTTCTGGTGCAGGATTAAGACAGGGAGTCCCCAGAGCATGCACACCGTGGAAACTGTTGCAGTTGCTGGCTTGGAGCTGAGGTTGCTGAAGAAAAGTGTCTCTTGTAGGCACTTTGTTGCAGTTACAGCGTTTCTTGGAGCAGGCTGTGGTTGATCCGAGATCAGAAGAGTCTGAAGTTGTTGCAGAGGACTCCTGAAGGAAACTTGAAAGCAGAATCTGAAAAGAACCCACAGGAGAGACCCTAAATAGCCCTAAGAGGGGGATTGGCTACCTTATCAGGTATGGACCTATCAGGAGGGGTCTCTGACGTCACCTGCTGGCACTGCCCACTCAGAGCCCTCCAGAGTGCCCCCACACCTTGCAAAGCAAGATGGCTGAAGTCTGGGACACACTGGAGGAGCCCTGGGCACCACCCCTGGGGTGGTGATGGATGGGGAGTGGGGTCCTTGAACTGGTGTAGACTGGTTTGTGCAAGGAGGGCACCATCTGTGCCCTTCATAGCATTTCCAGAGGCTGGGGGAGGCTATCCCTCCTCAGCCTGTAACACCATATGGCCATATTCAGACTTAACATTGTGAAGCTACATATAGGTATTGACCTATATGTAGTGCACGTGTGTAATGGCGCCCCGCACTCACAAAGTCTGGGGAAATACCCCTGAACTATGTGGGGGCACCTTTGTTAGTGCAAGGGTGCCCTCACACTTAGTAACTTTGCACCTAACCTTCTGCAAGTGAAGGTTAGGCATATAGGTGACTTATACGTTACTTAAGTGCAGTGAAATTGGCTGTGAAATAGTGTGTGCACTATTTCACGCAGGCTGCAATGACAATCCCGTGTAAGGGTTTGTTTGAGCTCCCTATGGGTGGCAAAAGAAATGCAGCAGCCCATGTGGATCTCCTGGAACCCCAATGCCCTTGGTACCTAGGTACCATATACTAGGGACTTATAAGGGGGGTCCAGTGTGCCAATTGAAATTGGTAAATGAAGTCACTGGCCTACAGTGACCAATTTAAATGCAGAGAGAGCATAAACACTGAGGTTCTGATTAGCAGAGCCTCAGTGACAGTGGGGCACTACACAGGTATACACATTAGGCCACAAACTATGACCACTGGGGTCCTGGCAAGCAGAGTCCTGGTGAGACAGGCAAAACATACTGACATATAGGTTTTTATCTATGAGCACTGGGTTCCTGGCTAGCAGGATCCCAGTGACACAGTAAAGACACACTGACACACTCACAAACAGGCCAAAAGTCAGGGTAACCATGCTAGGAAGAGGCTACTTTCCAACACAGGGTGGGAAGGGCTTTGTCCTCGAGTGTGGACCAAGAGCTTACATATTAAGGATGGTAAAAGCTTTTGAGTCTCACCGCTTTGATCTCTGTATACACTAGCCATTCTAGGGAGGAAGTGTGATCTCCTTTCTGCTCAGGGCTTTTGTCTCTGTCCTGGGGAAGTACTAGCCCAACCAGCATGAGTGCAGTCTCTTGTGTTAGTGAGAAATGGTTTGGGGAGTCTGCCAAGATAGGAGAAAGCAGGCAATTCAGTGGCATCCTCTGAGGATGCCAAAAGGGTATATACTAGGTAACCCTGGGCACAAGAATATTGTTCAGGGTTCAAAAGCACAGTGTTTGACACCAAACACAGGGGAATTCGGTCAGACCATCATGGAGCTGGACATCTGGGGTTTGCCCAGGTGCCAGCCCATGTTATTCTATGGATAGCCGGTCACTTGTGGTAGCATTACGTCTTAAATGCTATCACAGGGCCATATATGCTTGTGCATATATGTCCACACTTATAGCACAATGCACCCTGCCTCCTGGGCTGTGGGAGGCCTGCTTTAGTGATGACTGACTTGTGCTATGGGCAGTGAATGGACTCCGCCTGCACCTTGTGTGGGCAAAATCAAACTCAAGCATGCAAGCTGCTTGTGCAGGCTGACATTGCAAAATGAAGCTCTGCAGGCTTGGCTTTTACTCAGGCCAATCAGTGCTGTAGCCCTGGTGACCCCTTTACTATCCTTGCCCTGGGTACCACTAGTACCATTTACTAGGGCCTTACAGGGGTGGCAATGTCCGTGCCAATTAGGTTTACCAAATCACAGTACAATTTAAGGGAATGAACACTGACACTGGGGTCTGATTAGCAGGCCTCAGTACACTTTCAGATAAAATGACAACATGAAACAGCAAAAAGTGGGGGCACTTTACAACAATCTGCTATTACAGTATACTGTCCCTCATAGAAAAACATTGCCACATGATATCCTGCAGCAGGAGAAAGATGACATTGATATGTGCTTTGCCACTATAAGCTTGCACTGCTGTGTTTGTAGGGCTGTGGTCTCCATTGGAGCGCAAAGTCCACAATCAAAAAGAAATCAAGTCCTTTTTCATCAGGAATGGTGCAAAAATATATAATTTTTTTTTAATGAATTCCTATTTCACTGTCCCTCTTCTATTTTTGTTTATATTCCCAAAAATTAAAAACACAAAAAAAAACTTTTACTTTTTTTTCTTTGCAGTACCAATTTTAATGGCTTAAAAATCTATAAAAAGTATGTTCATTGTTTTCTCTGTTTCTGAATTTAAATGAGTGCAGATGAAATACATGAAGAAGTATGAATGAGTGCAATCGTGCATCAGAGAGTCAAGTAACAGGTTGCACAAATCTAGCCAAGTGATTGAGACTGTGGGGGAAGGCCTGCAGGGTATACTACCTTTGTTCTCACAACCAGAGTCAGAAAACCCATTTTGTGCAATGTGTATGGCCTTGTGCAGAGGCTGATGCTTGGCCAGGCCCTGTACGCCACCCGTCATGGGTGTCAGATCCTCCGCTACACAGTGTTCAGCATGGATGAGGCATAGGACCAGGCCTCTCCGAAAGCCCCACACCCATCCTCCATGGGCATAAAACTCTCACTGCACACAGCCTATATAAGCTGGGGGACAAAACTCACAAAATTTGACTCCATGGAATTCCTTGGAGTTACATAAACATTTTACGACATTCTTCGAAGTTCCACCAATGGGCACATATAGCATATCACACTACGATTTTGCACCAGGAGTGTTTTCAGCACCGGAATAAGTACAAGCAGCTACCCCTGATTAATGGTGTTCAGGTTGAGGCCTACAGGGACATAGTTGCCAGTGTCACAATGGTGATGGAAAAACTGGTTGCCCCTGAGCAGCACCTACTTGGTCACCAGTACCAAGTGACAGATGCCCATAGCAACACTGTAAGCCACCCCATGGCTGTTGTGAATCTCAACTAGAGGGGGTGGTTACTGGTCCAAAGAAAGTGGTGGTAGCCACTGGTTTACCTGTAGAATATCTGCTAGGCAATGGTTTGGACACTTCAGCTTGGGCAAAAGTGGAGTTGGAGGCCCATGCAGCAATGCTGGGCATTCCTGGACATTTCTTTGCTCTCACCAGGGCTCAGGCCAAGAAGCAAAGAGGACAGGGAAACTTGGATCCTGGGATAATGGACCAAGTGCTCCCAAAATCTAGGGGTAAGAAGGGCAAACCCTTGTCCACTGTCCCTCCCTCCACAGATGATTCCCCTTTTGAGGAAGAGGAATTATCTCCCTGTGCAGAACCTACACCAGAGGAGCTGATACAGCTGAGCTTTTGGGTGCAGGGGGGCCTGCCAGGGAAGAGCTGAGTGTGGCACAGCTAACCTATCCCACATTGGAGGGTCTCGGACAGCAAGCTGTCAAGCAGCAAACTGGGGATGTCGATGACAGCCACAGGGTTTACTGGGAGAATAATCTCCTCTGTACTGAAGCAAGGGACCCTAAACCTGGTGCCACCAGGAGACTGGTCATCCCCCTTCAGTACAGGGAATTCCTTCTAACTCTTGCTCATGACATTCCCTTGGCTGGGCATTTAGGCAAGAGTAAAACATGGGACAGATTTGTTCCACATTTTCACTGGCCCCACATGTCAGAAGACACAAAGGAGTTTTGTCACTCCTGTGTCACCTGCCAAGCCAGTGGCAAGACTGGTAGCACCCCAAAGGTCCCATTAATCCCACCGCTGCCACCACAATGTAGGAGGCTGGCCTGGTTTGTAGTGGGTACCTTGGGTATTTACACCTTATACCAGGTCCAGTTTGCTGTTGCAGTTGCTGGCTGTAGCTGAAGTTGCAGAAGAAAAGTATCCCTTGTGGATACTTTGTTGCCTTTACAGTGGCTCCTGGAGCAGGCTGCGGTTGATCCGAGTTCAGAGGATGAAGTAGTAGTTGCAGAGGATTCCTGATGGAAAATTGCAAGTAGAATCTGAAGAGAACCCACAGGAGAGACCCTAAATAGCCTGAGAGGGGGATTGGCTGCCTTATCAGGTATGGACCTATCAGGAGGTGTCTCTGACATCATCTGCTGACACTGGCCACTCAGAGCCCTCCAGAGTGCCCCCACACCTTGCAAAGCAAGATGGCCGAAGTCTGGGACACACTGGAGGAGCTCTGGGCACCACCCTTAGGGTGGTGATGGACAGGGGAGTGGTCACTCCCCTTTCCTTTGTCCAGTTTCGCACCAGAGCAGGGGACAAGGGGTCCTTGAACTGGTGTAGACTGGTTTGTGCAAGGAGGGCACCATCTGTGCCCTTCATAGCATTTCCAGAGGCTGGGGGAGGCTACCCCTCCTCAGCCTGTAACACCTATTTCCAAAGGGAGAGGGTGTAACACCCCTCTCCTAAAGGAAGTGCTTTGTTCTGCCTTCCTGGGACTGAGCTGCTCAGACCCCAGGAGGTCAGAACCCTGTCTGCATTGCAAGCCTCAGACAGCTGGTTTGGCATTACTGGGGGTCCATAATAGAGCCCCCAGGATGCATGGAATTGGCTCCCCAATACCATATTTGGAATGGGGGGACAAGTCCATGATCTTTGACACCTTACATGGCCATGTTCGAAGTTACCATTGTGAAGCTAAATAAAGGTATTGACCTATTTGTAGTGCACGCGTGTAATGGTGTCCCCGCACTCGCAAAGTCCCGGGACATGACCCTGAACTATGTGGTGCACCTTAGCAGGTGCAAGGGTGTCCTCACACTTAGTAACTTTGCACGTAACCTTCAGCAAGTGAAGGTTAGACATATAGCTGACTTAAAATTGACTTAAGTGCATTGAAAATGGCTGTGAAATAATGTGTGCACTATTTCACACAGGCTGCCGTGGCAGTCCTATGAAAGGGTTTGTCTGAGCTCCTTATGGGTGTCAAAAGAAATGCTGCAGCCCATAAGGATCTCCTGGAACTTCAATGCCCTAGGTACCTAGGTACCATATACTAGGGACTTATAAGAGGGGTCCAGTGTGCCAATTGAAATTGGTAAATTAAGTCACTAGCCTATAGTGACAAATTTAAAAGCAGAGAGAGCATTTGCACTGAGGTTCTGATTAGCAGAGCTTCAGTGACACAGTTAAGCACTATACAGACCAGAAGGATCCCAGTGAGACAGGCAAAACATACTGACATACAGGTAAAAATGGGGGTAACATGCCAAGAAATATGGCACTCTCCTACACTGGTTTTCAGAGCCTCAGTGACACAGTTAAGCACTACTTACAACACACATATTAGGCTACAAACTATGAGCACTGGAGTCCTGACCAGCAGGATCCCCGTGAGACAGGCAAAACATACTGAGGTACAGGTAAAATGGGGGTAACATGCCAAGAAAGATGGTACTTTCCTACCCAACTCCTTTCACCAACCTGTGGAAGTTGGCAGGAACATTTTTCAAACCAAAGGGAATTACTCTGAATTGAAAGTGGTCCTCTGGGGTGGAACATGCTGACATCTCCTTAGCTGATGGACTTAGGGTAATCTGCCAGTATCCTGAGGTCAGATCAAACGTGCTCAGGAACTTAGCAGCCCCTTTCCTATCAATGAGCTCATCAGCTCTAGGTATGGGATGACCATCAGTCTTAGTGTTTGCATCCAGTCCTCTGTAGTCTACACATAATTTTAACTCATTCTTTCCACCCTGGGGATTAGGTTTGGGTACCAGCACTACTGCACTGGCCCAAGGACTATTAGATGGCTCAATTATCCTTAGGTCCAGCATCTTAGCTACCTCAGTTTTGATGTTGGCTCTGACCTGGTCTGACAACCTGTACAACTTATTTGTGACAGGTTAGGTGCCACCAGGGTCGATGTCCAGGGGTCAGGAAAAACAGCCCAGCAAACTGCTCCAACACTTGCCGGCAGTCTTTTTTCTGCTGTGCTGTCAGCTTGGGGGAGAGTACTACTCCCTCCACTGGCCCATCTTGCACACTGGTAGAGAGGAGGTCTGGCAGAGGTTCACTCTCCTCCTCCTTTCCCTCATCTGTGACCATAAGCACAGTCATGTCTGCCCTGTCTTGGTGGAGATTAATACTGTTGACATGCAGGATCCGGTAGGGATTCCTGGGGTGCCAAGGTCGTTCAGATAGGTGACCCCAGACTTTTTCTCCAGAATGGGGTAGGGCCCCATCCACTTGGCCTGGAGGGCCCTGGAAGCCAAAGTCTCCAAAACCCACACCAACTGACCTGGATAGTACTCAGGCATAGTAGCCTTCTTGTCATGCCAGAGCTTCATGAGCTCTTAGCTGGCCTCCGGGTTGCTGCTTGCCTTCTTTTTGTTCTCTGCCATGTGAGACCTCATGCCTAGCACACAGTCAAGCACATTCTGCTTCGACTTTTTGAGAGGCTTTTACCAAGACTCTCTCCCAAACACAATGACCTCTTACATGCTGCCCAAACAGTAACTCAGAGGGGCTGAAACCAACCCACTTCTGGGGTACCTCCCTGTTAGCAAACAGCAGGCATGGGAGGAGAACATCCCATTTCCTCCTGAGTTTGTCAGATAAACCCATGATCATGCCCTTCAGGGTCTTGTTAAATCTTTCCACCAGGTCTGGGGTTGATATGGGGTAGTGAACGTATAACTAACACCACATTTACCCTACATCGTCTTCAGATAGACAGACATACAGTTTGTGCGCCTATCTGAGACCACCCCCTTGGGAAAGCCCACTCTGGTGAACACACCAAGTAAGGCCCTAGCCACTGTGGGAACAGTTACTGTCCCGAGGGGTATTGCTTCTTGATACCTGGTGGTATGGTCTAGTACCACTAAAATGTATCTATTGCCAGAGGCAGTTGGTAAGTCTAGGGGACACACAATATCAATTCACTCTCTCTCAAAGGCAGTCCCAACCACTGGAAGTGGTATTAAGGGATCCTTTGGCTTGCCCCTGGGAGGTGCAGGTCAGGGGAGTGGTCACTCCCCTTTCCTTTGTCCAGTTTCGCGCCAGAGCAGGGCTGGGGGATCCCTGAACCGGTGTAGACTGGCTTATGCAGAGATGGGCACCATCTGTGCCCATCAAAGCTTTTCCAGAGGCTGGGGGAGGCTACTCCTCCCCAGCCCTGACACCTTTTTCCAAAGGGAGAGGGTGTAACACCCTCTCTCTGAGGAAGTCCTTTGTTCTGCCATCCTGGGCCAAGCCTGGCTGGACCCCAGGAGGGCAGAAACCTGTCTGAGGGGTTGGCAGCAGCAGCAGCTGCAGTGAAACCCTGGGAAAGGTAGTTTGGCAGTACCCAGGTCTGTGCTAGAGACTCGGGGATCATGGAATTGTCTCCTCAATGCCAGAATGGCATTGGGGTGACAATTCCATGATCTTAGACATGTCACATGGCCATGTTCGGAGTTACCATTGTGATGCTATACATAGATAGTGACCTATGTACAGTGCACGCGTGTAATGGTGTCCCCGCACTCACAAAGTCCGGGGAATTTCCCTGAACGATGTGGGGGCACCTTGGCTAGTGCCAGGGTGCCAACACACTAAGTAACTGAGCACCCAACCTTTACCAGGTAAAGGTTAGACAGAAAAACTGTAACTTATAAGTTACTTAAGTGCAGTGTAAAATGGCTGTGAAATGACGTGGATGTTATTTCACTCAGGCTGCAGTGGCAAGCCTGTGTAAGAATTGTCAGAGCTCCCTATGGGTGGCAAAAGAAATGCTGCAGCCCTTAGGGATCTCATGGAACCCCAATACCCTGGGTACCTCAGTACCATATACTAGGGATTTATAAGGGTGTTCCAGTATGCCAATGTAAATTGGTAAAATTGGTCACTAGCCTGTTAGTGACAATTTGGAAGGAAATGAGAGAGCATAACCACTGAGGTTCTGGATAGCAGAGCCTCAGTGAGACAGTTAGTCATAACACAGGTAACACATACAGGGCACACTTATGAGCACTGGGGCCCTGGCTGGCAGGGTCCCAGTGACACATACAACTAAAACAACATATATACAGTGAAATATGGGGGTAACATGCCAGGCAAGATGGTACTTTCCTACAGTACCTACACTTAGTAAGAAGCCACAGAACCCCACTAGGTCCAGTCAAGGTCTCAATAAATTAATCCTGGCTCAACCTTTAGTAGCTCGGCCACGAGTAGTAAAGCTTTACTTGGGAGTCAGGTATGCTAAGTAGTTAAGTAAAGTATTTAACAACAGTAAATAAGTAAAACACAACACAATAAAAATCGAGCTCCAATTAAAAAAAAAAAGGAATATATTTGTATCTTTAAAATGACACCAAAACAACAAAAATCCAATGTAGGAATATGCATTTTTAAAGATTAAGGACCTCATTATAACATTGGCGGTAATAACCACCTACCGCTGCGGAAACAGCTGCCAAAGACCATCGCCGTGGCTCCCAGCTGTCCGCCATATTATGACCACAGCCGGATTTCCACCAGAAGAATGGTGGAAATCCGGCTGTGGCCATGGCGGCGGGTGGCGGTAAGGTGGCGCTGCTGCCAGCAGCAGCGCCAAGCCAGTAGACTGCCTCCAACCATATTATGAGAATAAAACGGCTTGGCGGTGTTCTGCTGGAGCAGCAGCGCCCCGTCTTGTCTCCTGCCAGAGGACCCCCTGACTACAGGTAAGTCGGGTGCTCCAACAGGGGAGGTGGGTGTTGTGTGTGTGTGTGGGGGGGGGTTGTATGTCTGTGAGTGCGTGTATTGCGTGTTGTGTGTGTGTGCATGTATGGATGTGTGAGTGCATGCATGTTGGGTTGTTTGAATGCGTGTCTGCATGCATGTAAGTGTGTGTGGTGTGTGTGAATGGATGTATGTATGCATGCGTGGATGAATGTTGGAATGGGTGTGTGTATGCGTGTTTGAAAGGAGAACTGTGTATGAAGGGGGGTCTGGAGAGGAACAGGAGGTGGGGGGAAAACCTGTGGAGAGGAAGGGGGTGGGGAAGACCCCTATCAGTGACAGGGAAGGTATTCCCTGTGACTGATAGTCCTACCGCCACGGTTTCCATGGCGGCAAGGATGCCATGAAAACCATGGCGGTAGGTGGGGTCATAATCCCGGAGGTGGGCAAGTGACGGCCGCAGGGCTGGAGAGTGAAGTCTCCAGCCCGGTGGTCATTATCGCTGTGGAGGTCGGCGTGGTACATTGGCGGTTTGGCTTTAGCCAAACCCCCAACGTCATAATGTGGCGGTAAGTACAGCCAGCCTGTTGGCGGTACTACCGCCACATTACCTCCAACCGCGGGGGTTATAATGACCCCCTAAATGTTTTCTAATTCCTGAAACCAAAAAGCACCTCTCAGGACATCTGGTCGTACTCGACCGTGGCAAAGTCAAAAGTTGAGGCCAACCATGAAGAAACCCTGCTCGGCTACACTTAGCGGGATGCCTCAGTTAAAGTTTTACCTTCACACTTAAGTTTTCTTAAAGATTTTTCTTTGACTGGGACAAAGTCACAAGTTGAGGCCGAGCTCGCTGGAGACCTCTACGGATACTCTTTAGTCTATACAACGCTTTTCGTAATAAAAATGTGTTTGCAATTTTTTTAGCCACGGATACTTTGCATTTCCAAGTCAAAACCTCACTATGCCACATAGTTTTCCCATAGCTCCCTTGACAGTTAAGCAGAGGATCCACAGATCCAACAAATCACAAAAAATTTAACATAAGTAGAAACACTTAAACAAAGGGCCTGTCCTGTAGCCAAGCCTATACCCTACCCACATGAGTGTAGCCCCCCTCTATGCATGTCCTTAGGGCCTGGCGTCCAGAAGCTAGGCCCTTCTGGCCATCCTCCTCCAGCATCCATTCCTTGCTGAGAAAGCCTTCATCCTGTGCAATGAGGGTGCAAGGTCTGGCCTGTGAGGAATAAAGGCCCTTCACAGGCCTCTATCCTCTTGTGCATACAAAGTTTGGCCATGCAGATATTGTGAAACACCCTCATTGGGAATCTTTCCCCCCAGCCTTAGGCCATACAGGCCCTCTATCCCACTCAGTGGCAACATCCAATCCCCACACACCTAGGCTTAAATCATGTGCAGCAGGGATTAGCCACAAGTGACAAAGGGTCTAGCCATTTGCAAGCTTCAAGGATTCATATGGGATTGTTATGTCCAGATCTGAGTCCTAAATCCACAGTATGCTAACATAGGTCTGTGAAACCTACCATTTTATCACAGCACCAAGTATGAGAGGCTTTCAGGAACTGTGGAAGCAATACTGTTCTGCAGTATAAGGGGGGATGTACTAGGAACCATGGAGGATCTGTGAATGGTGCTAAATGTTTTTTTTGATAATCCGACTATCCATGTGAGCCTAGTATCAAGTGAGCTCATTGTGCAACTTTAAGTGACCTAAGCTTCGGAAAGCGGGGACTGAGTCTATGCATTCTCTAATGGCAGAAGGAACATTTTCTCCTGATGTTCCAACCAGCCCATCAGATATTTGCAGCACCGTAGATCCATCTTTGGATCCGTGTTCCTGAAGTGGCCAACTGCAGAAAAAGCTCCTTTGGATAATCAGTTACACATGTTATTTTTTTCTGTTTGGGGAGAAAAGATTCCAATGTGGTATATATACAAAAGAGACATGCTTTCCACATCTGAAAGCATAATGCACGAGCCACCTCCAGCAAATTGGCACCAATATTTTAATTCACCAAGCAGGTCCCATTGTTAGTAAATCCATCATAATGTGTTTTGACCCATCAGGGACTTGATCAAATGACTTTACAAATGGTCAGGTACTTTTTTCAGACTATGTATAAGCATTTAAAATGGACTCCAAATGGAGGCATGAACAGTCCAACAAAAGGATGGTAATTGCAAGTGAGTACCAATCATTTTAAATAAGCCAGTAACACATTAGCAATACTTTGATCTTAATGACATCCCTATTTCTCGTATTCCAATGTTCTTGATGAAACGTACTGGCTTGATGTTTTTATGACTTTACTAATAATTCACACTCATCACTCCAGTTTCAAACTACAGTACCCATAATCCATTGCACAATCCAATTTTGACATCAGATGTGTCCTGAATTCAGTTTTTAACACTATATATATATATATATATATATATATATATATATATATATGTATGCCATTCCTCCTAGGCATAAAAGAGACCGCACTCCAAAGTTCTTACATGCAAAAATAGATTTAATGGTGACGCGTTTCGATCAACCGATCTTCTTCACAGCCCATGGGCGGTAGTGGCATACTTTCAGTTTTACAATAAGGGCTTCCGTGGCCGTGACCTGCACCGACCCCGAGAGGTGGAAGAAGCTGGGTTATACAAGGAACCCTTCTAAAATATATATATACATATGTATATATATATATTTTTTTTACCTACTGGCAGTCACCAGTAGGTAGTTGTAGTTAGGACCATGTTCCCACAGCGTTTTTTGACTTGCCTATTCCTTTGGCGCAGTTTGGCACGTCGTCACAAAACTTTCCAAAAAAAGTATTCACAAGAATTTTGTTGTACATGGGAAGTTTCGGGGTGATCCATCAAGCAGGGGCCAATAAAAAAAGGGGGTTAAAAAAAGTTGCATTTCCCATATAAATTTCCATAACGATTTTGAACACGACTACAGCCCGAACTGCTGGACAGAATAACAATGGGAAATGGCAGAAAGGTAGCTTTTGGTCCAGAAAGTAGGCTTTTTCTTGTTTGGTTTAAATCTGTTCAGTAGTTTCTGAGATGTTAAAAGAAAAAGAAATATAGATACCTAGAGGCGCAAAGGTTTCGCAAATGATAACAAGCTCATGCAGAGAAATGCACAGCTCTGATTGTCTGCCAACATTTCAACCAGAAAGTTTTGCCAGTCTTCTAGGGACTCGGCTTCAGCCGAGTGTCACAAAAAAAGGTACAAAATAAGAAAAGGGGCCAGAGTGGGGACACCCTGACCCTTTAGCTTTGGTGTGGGGTCCCAGAGGGACCAACTCCCAGGGTTTTAAAAAAAAAGAAAGTTTGCCACAAATTTGTGAGGAATTTGTGACAAAAAATAAAAGAACAACAAACGTGGTCTCCCACACTTGTTAAATCTGAACCTTCAGGGTGGGCTAAGTCCCAGGGGCATTGCCATTTTTATAGAGGGTTGTCCGCCCCCCCCCCCCCCCCCCCCCACAGCCTTGGGGACCGCCACCTCTCTGGGGCTTAATACAAAGTAGATGCAGGGAGCCACCCACCCTACTGCAGCCCCAATGTGAGAAAGTAGCCTCTTTCTAGGATGGTTACCCCCATTTTGGCCTGTTTGTGAGTGTTTGTCAGTGTGTATTCACTGTCTCACTGGGATCCTGCTAGCCAGGACCCCAGTGCTCATAGTTTAAAACCCTATTTGTTAGTGTGTTTTGCCTGTCCCACTGGGATCCTGCTAGCCAGGACCCCAGTGCTCATAGTTTGTGGCCTATGTGTTATGTCAGTATGCTTGACTGTGTCACTTAAGTTCTGCTAACAAGAACTCCATTGCTTATGCTCTCTCTACTTATCAAATTTGTCACTACAGTTTAGTGACTCCATATTCCAATTCTAATTGGCACACTGCCCCCCCCCCTTATAAGTCCCTAGTACATGGTACCCAGGTCACTAGGGTTCCAGGAGATCCTTATGGGCTGCAGCATTTCTTTTGCCACCCATAAGGAGCTCATACAAACCTTTCTTCAAGTCTGCCACTGCAGCCTGAGTGAAATAGTGCACACAATATTTCACAGCCATTTTCACTGCACTAAGGTAACTTATAAGTCACCTATATGACTAACCTTCATTTACTGAAGGCTAGGTGCAAAGTTACTGTGTTTGAGGGCACCCTTGCATTAGCAAAGGTGCCCCATGTTGTCCAGTGCCAATTCCAAGGACTTTGTGAGTGCGGGGATACCATTACATGCATGCACTACATATATGTCAATACGTATATGCAACTTTACAATGGTAACTCTGAATATGGCCATGTGGGGTGTCTAAGATCATGGAATTGACCCCCCCAATCTAAATCTGGTATTGTGGGCCAATACCATGCACCCTGGGGGCTCCACCATGGACCGCCAGTACTGCCAAACCAGCTCTCTGAGGCTTCCACTGCAGCCCCAGCTGCTGTCACCTCACAGACAGGTTTCTGCCCTCCTGGGGATTGAGCAGATCAATCCCAGGAAGGCAGAACAATGCAGTTCCCTTATGAGAGGGGTGTTACACCCTCTCCCATTGGGAGTAGGTGTTACAGGCTTGGAAGGGGTAGCCTTCCAGAGCCTCTGGAAATGCTTTGAAGGGCACAAACGGTGCCCTCCTTGCATAATCCAGTCTACACTGGTCCCGGTCCCTGCTCTGGTGTGAAACTGGACAAAGGAAAGGGGAGTGACCACTCCCATGTCTATCACCACCCCAGGGTTGGTGCCCAGAGCTCCTCCAGAGTGTCCCTGGCATTAGCCATCTTGGATTCCAAGGTGAAGTGACCCTCTGAGACCTCTGAGTGGCCAGTGCCAGCAGGTGATGTCAGAGACCCCTACTGATAGGTGCATACCTGGGTAGGTAGCCAATCCCCCTCTCAGGGCTATTTAGGGTCTCTCCTTTGGGTGTTTCCTCAGATTCTGTTTGCAAGACCCCTCCAGGACTCCTCTGGATCCTCTGCTTCAGCTTCTGACCATCGGATCAACTGCAGACTGCTCCAGGAACTGCTGTAACTGCAACAAAGTATCATGTGACCTGCAACTTCAGCTCCAGCCAGCATTTGCAACAGTTTCCAAGGTGTGCACGCCCTGAGGACTGCCTGTCTTCACCCTGCACCAGAAGAACCGAGGGAATCTCCTGTGGAGTGAAGGAGTCACTTCCCTGCTTCTTCAGGCTCCCTTCTGCAACGACGACCGGTACTCTGGGACTCCTCTCCTGATGACGGGCATGATCCCTGGAACACATGTGGTGGAACAAAGGTCTAGCTGTCCAAATTTGGTGGAGGAAAGGGCTTGCCGCCCTGTGCCAGACAGTACCCCTGTGCATCATGTCCTCTGCTGCTCCTTGGGCTTCTGTGCATGGGATCCTTTTGTGTAGTCCTGCGACGACCGCACTTTGCAACTCCTTTGTCCCCGTGTCCTGGGACTCCCGTGGGTGCTGCCTGGTCTTGTGAGGGCTCCCTGAAGTGCTGAGAGCCCCCTCTGTCTCCTCAGTCAAAGTTGAGATCCCCAGGTCACTCCTGGGTTTGGGCATCTCCTCTTTGATGCAAAATGTGTTCTTGCGTGAGCCAAGGCTTGTTGGCAGAATACAGCAACGCAAACAGCCTGCATCCAACTACTCGATGTGGGACATCTCCTTCACCAAACAGAAGGAGAATCCACTTTTGCACCTTCTTCCGTGTTGGCAGGGGCTCCTGTTCTTCCTGGACTTTTCATCGACTTCTGGACTTGGTCTCCTCTCTCCACAGGTCTTCATCTTCAGGTCAAGGAATCCATCGTTGATTACTTACCTTGGGTGTTTTCTTACACTCCCAGCGCCCCTTTACACACTACACTTGTCTAGGGGGGAATTCGTCATTCCCATTCCACTATTTTAGTATATGGTTTCTGTTGCCCCTAGGCCTATTGCAACCTATTGTGTTTTTCACTGTTTGCACTATTTGTTTTACTGTGCACTTACCTGATTTTGGTTTCTTGTGTATATATTGTGTATAATACGTAGCTCCAGAAGGAGTATTGCCTCTGAGATATTTTTGGCCTTGTGTCACTAAAATAAGGTACCTTTATTTTTGTTAACACTGAATATTGTCTTTTATTGAGTATTAGTACTGTGTGACTATAGAGGTATTGCAAGAGCTTTGCATGTCTCCTAGTTCAGCCTTGGCTGCTCTGCTATAGCTACCTCTAGACAGCCTAAGCTGCTAAACACTGCCTACATTTCAATAATAAGGGATAACTGGACCTGGTAAAAGGTGTAAGCACCTTAGGTACCCACTGTAGGAGGCTGGACTGGCTTGTAGTGAGTACCAAGGGGTACTTGCACCTTGCACCAGGCCCAGTTATCCCTTATTAGTGTATAGGGTGTCTAGCAGCTTAGGCTGATAGATAATGGTAGCTTAGCAGAGCAGCTTAGGCTGAACTAGGAGACGTGTGAAGCTACTACAGTACCACTTAGTGTCATATGCACAATATCATAAGAAAACACAATACACAGTTATACTAAAAATAAAGGTACTTTATTTTTATGACAATATGCCAAAGTATCTCAGAGTGTACCCTCAGTGAGAGGATAGGAAATATACACAAGATATATATACACAATAGCAAAAATATGCAGTATAGTCTTAGAAAACAGTGCAAACAATGTATAGTTACAATAGGATGCAATGGGGAAACATAGGGATAGGGGCAACACAAACCATATACTCCAAAAGTGGAATGTGAACCACGAATGGACCCCAAACCTATGTGACCTTGTAGAGGGTCGCTGGGACTACTAGAAAATAGTGAGAGTTAGAAAAATAACCCTCCCCAAGACCCTGAAAAGTGAGTGCAAAGTGCACTAAAGTTCCCCTAAAGACAAAGAAGTCGTGTTAGAGGAATAATGCAGGAAAGACACAAACCAACAATGCAACAACGCTGGATTTCCAATCTGGGGTACCTGTGGAACAAGGGGACCAAGTCCAAAAGTCACAAGCAAGTCGGAGATGGGCAGATGCCCAGGAAATGCCAGCTGCGGGTGCAAAGAAGCTTCGACTGGACTGAAGAAGCTGCGGTTTCTGCAGGAACGCAAAGGGCTAGAGACTTCCCCTTTGGAGGACGGATCTCCCTCGCCTTGTAGAGTCGTGCAGAAGTGTTTTCCCGCCGAAAGAACGCCAACAAGCCTTGCTAGCTGCAAATCGTGCGGTTAGCGTTTTTGGATGCTGCTGTGGCCCAGGAGGGACCAGGAGGTCGCAAATTGGACCAGGAGAGAGAGGGGACGTCGAGCAAGACAAGGAGCCCTCTCAGCAGCAGGTAGCACCCGGAGAAGTGCCAGAAACAGGCACTACGAGGATGCGTGAAACGGTGCTCACCTGAAGTTACACAAAGGAGTCCCACGTCGCCGGAGACCAACTTAGAAAGTCGTGCAATGCAGGTTAGAGTGCCGTGGACCCAGGCTTGGCTGTGCACAAAGGATTTCCGCCGGAAGTGCACAGGGGCCGGAGTAGCTGCAAAAGTCGCGGTTCCCAGCAATGCAGCCCAGCGAGGTGAGGCAAGGACTTACCTCCACCAAACTTGGACTGAAGAGTCACTGGACTGTGGGAGTCACTTGGACAGAGTCGCTGGATTCGAGGGACCTCGCTCGTTGTGCTGAGAGGAGACCCAAGGGACCGGTAATGCAGCTTTTTGGTGCCTGCGGTTGCAGGGGGAAGATTCCGTCGACCCACGGGAGATTTCTTAGGAGCTTCTAGTGCAGAGAGGAGGCAGACTACCCCCACAGCATGCACCACCAGGAAAACAGTCGAGAAGGCGGCAGGATCAGCGTTACAGAGTTGCAGTAGTCGTCTTTGCTACTATGTTGCAGGTTTGCAGGCTTCCAGCGCAGTCAGCAGTCGATTCCTTGGCAGAAGGTGAAGAGAGAGATGCAGAGGAACTCGGATGAGCTCTTGCATTCGTTATCTAAGAAATCCCAAGAGACAGAGACCCTAAATAGCCAGAAAAGAGGGTTTGGCTACCTAGGAGAGAGGATAGGCTAGCAACACCTGAAGGAGCCTATAACAAGGAGTCTCTGACGTCACCTGGTGGCACTGGCCACTCAGAGCAGTCCAGTGTGCCAGCAGCACCTCTGTTTCCAAGATGGCAGAGGTCTGGAGCACACTGGAAGAGCTCTGGCCACCTCCCAGGGGAGGTGCAGGTCAGGGGAGTGGTCACTCCCCTTTCCTTTGTCCAGTTTCGCGCCAGAGCAGGGCTAAGGGGTCCCCTGAACCGGTGTAGACTGGCTTATGCAGAATTGGGCACATCTGTGCCCAACAAAGCATTTCCAGAGGCTGGGGGAGGCTACTCCTCCCCTGCCTTCACACCATTTTCCAAAGGGAGAGGGTGTCACACCCTCTCTCAGAGGAAGTTCTTTGTTCTGCCATCCTGGGCCAGGCCTGGCTGGACCCCAGGAGGGCAGATGCCTGTCTGAGGGGTTGGCAGCAGCAGCAGCTGCAGTGAAACCCCAGGAAGGGCAGTTTGGCAGTACCAGGGTCTGTGCTACAGACCACTGGGATCATGGGATTGTGCCAACTATGCCAGGATGGCATAGAGGGGGCAATTCCATGATCATAGACATGTTACATGGCCATATTCGGAGTTACCATTGTGAAGCTACATATAGGTAGTGACCTATATGTAGTGCACGCGTGTAATGGTGTCCCTGCACTCACAAAGTCTGGGGAATTGGCCCTGAACAATGTGGGGGCACCTTGGCTAGTGCCAGGGTGCCCACACACTAAGTAACTTTGCACCCAACCTTTACCAGGTAAAGGTTAGACATATAGGTGACTTATAAGTTACTTAAGTGCAGTGTAAAATGGCTGTGAAATAACGTGGACGTTATTTCACTCAGGCTGCAGTGGCAGGCCTGTGTAAGAATTGTCAGAGCTCCCTATGGGTGGCAAAAGAAATGCTGCAGCCCATAAGGATCTCCTGGAACCCCAATACCCTGGGTACCTCAGTACCATATACTAGGGAATTATAAGGGTGTTCCAGTAAGCCAATGTAAATTGGTAAAATTGGTCACTAGCCTGTTAGTGACAATTTGTAAAGAGAGAGCATAACCACTGAGGTTCTGGTTAGCAGAGCCTCAGTGAGACAGTTAGGTACCACACAGGGAACACATACATATAGGCCACAAACTTATGAGCACTGGGGTCCTGACTAGCAGGGTCCCAGTGACACATAACAAACATACTGAAAACATAGGGTTTTCACTATGAGCACTGGGCCCTGGCTGCCAGGATCCCAGTGAGACAGTGAAAACACCCTGACATACACTCACAAACAGGCCAAAAGTGGGGGTAACAAGGCTAGAAAGAGGCTACTTTCTCACACCCACTACAAACCAGGCCAGCCTCCTGCAGTTTGTCACGGTTTTCTTTTTACTCATACATGGTCACTACCTTCCTGAACACTCTACAGTTGAACTAGTGGATGAAGTCCTAAAACCACCTTTATCATCACACAAAGTCCGCAGAGACTTGTGGCTAGTGAACATTTCTGCCATACCAATTCCTGATGGGATTGTTTGGGATAAAGTTTTTTCTTATATATATGGTCCGACGGAAGTCATTCAAATTCCATATGTATTCAAACTTTCTGTGAATGATGTAATAACACCCGGCATAGATTCTGATGATTGGGATGTGAAAACAGTTGATACTGTGATGTCTGATTCACAGTATTATAGAGTATTTAAAAATGAAGATGTGTACCAATCCAAAGAAAATGATGGTGATATGTGCTATTATAATTATTTTGGACATAATTTCATTTACAGAGCAAGTACTCCAAAGACTATTGTTAATTACACACAGTGGGAACACTGTCTGACTCCACCAGTGGGATGTTTCAAACGTATACTGAAAAGTTTGCATATTTTTCTGGGCACAATGTTAAAATTCGTATTATTTCAAATTGCTTGTAATGGAAAGTCAACATATTTTATTGACAGGCTCAAAATTAATTTATTCTGATTCCCGTGTTTCCCGTTTGGCTGTAGAAGGCTATGATAATTGAATGAAGTCGATAGACTTGAAAAGTGTATGGGGAACAAAAAATTGGCAAATAGGGGGAAGGGAAGCTTTATTTAGAGCATGCCTGATACCTGTTAAAATGATATGTTTAACCTCTTAGCTGCTGGGCCGTTCCGCCCCCCCCCCCCTCAGTGCTGAGCCCTTTTTTGGCTACTTGGGGTAGTTCGAGCTTAGGGCTTCATAACTTTTTGTCCACATAAGCTATCCATCCCAAATTTGCGTCCTTTTTTTCCAACATCCTAGGGATTCTAAGGGTACCCAGAGTTTGTGGTTCCCCCGGAGGAGACCAAGAAATTAGCCAAAATAGAGCAAACATTTCGTTTTTTTCAAAACAATTGGAAAAAAGGGCAGCCGAAGAAGGCTTGTGGTTTTTCCCCTGAAAATGGCATCAACAAAGGGTTTGCGGTGCTAAAATCACCAGCTCTCAGGAAAAAGCAGACTTGAATCAGAAAACCACATTTTTCAACGCAATTTTGGCATTTTTCTGAGACATACCCCATTTTTACTATTTTTTGTGCTTTCAGCCTCCTTCCAGTTAGTGACAGAAATGAGTGTGAAACCAATGCTGGATACCAGAAAGCTAAATATTTTTGAAAAATAAACAAAATTCTGAATTCAGCAAAGGTTCATTTGTGTAGATCCTACAAGGTTTTCCTACAGAAAATAACAGCTGAAATAAAAAAAAAAGAGGAATTGAGCTGAAAACAGCCATTTTTCTTTATGTTTTACTGTAGGAGGCTGGCCTGGCTTGTAGTGGGTACCAAGGGGTACTTACGCTCTGTACCAGGTCCAGTTATCCCTTATTAGTGTAGAAGAGGTGTTTCTAGCAGCTTAGGTTGATAGAAGGTAGCTATAGCAGAGCAGCTTAGGCTGAACTAGGAGACATGCAAAGCTCCTACTATACCGCTGGTGTCATATGCAAAATATCATAAGAAAACACAATACACAGATATACTAAAAATAAAGGTACTTTATTTTTATGACAATATGCCAAAAGTATCTCAGTGAGTACCCTCAGTATGAGGATGCCAAATATACACAAGATATATGTACACAATATTAAAAATATGCAGTAACAGCAAAAGGAAGTAATGCAAGCAGTGTAAAGTTACAATCGATTGCAATAGGAGCACATAGGTATAGGAGCAAAACAAACCATATACTCCAAAAGTGGAATGTGAACCACAAATGGACCCCAAACCTATGTGAGCTTGTAGAGGGTCGCTGGGACTGTAAGAAAACAGTGAGGGTTAGAAAAATAGCCCACCCCAAGACCCTGAAAAGTAGGTGTAAAGTGCACCTATAACCCCAGAGAGCACAGAAGTCGTGATAGGGGGTTTCTGCAAGGAAGACCAACACCAGCAAAGCAACAACAGTGGATTTCTGGACCTGAGTACCTGTGAAACAAGGGGACCAAGTCCAAGAGTCACAACAATGTCGAGAGTGGGCAGATGCCCAGGAAATGCCAGCTGAGAGTGAAAAGAAGCTGCCACCGGATGGGAGAAGCTTTGGTTTCTGCAAGAACGAAGAGGACTAGGAACTTCCCCTTTGGAGGATGGATGTCCCACATCGTGAAGAAGCTTGCAGAGGTGTTCCCACGCAGAAAGACCGCAAACAAGCCTTGGTAGCTGCAAGGGTCGCGGTTAGGATTTTTGGATGCTGCTGTGGCCCAGGAGGGACCAGGATGTTGCCACTTGGATGAGGAGACAGAGGGGGCGCCCAGCAAGTCAGGGAGCCCTCACAGAAGCAGGCAGCACCCGCAGAAGTACCGGATCAGGCACTTAGAAGAGGAGTGAACCGGAGTCCACCCGAAGTCAGAAAAGGGAGTCCCACTATGCCGGAGGACAACTCAGAAGATTGTGCACTGTAGGTTAGAGTGTCGGGGACCCAGGCTTGGCTGTGCACGAAGGAAATTCTGGAAGAGTGCACAGGAGCCGGAGCAGCTGCAAATCACGCGGTATCCAGCAATACAGTCTAGCGTGGGGAGGCAAGGACTTACCTCCACCAAACTTGGACTGAAGAGTCACTGGACTGTGGGAGTCACTTGGACAGAGTTGCTGAGTTCCAGGGACCACGCTCGTCGTGCTGAGAGGGGACCCAGAGGACCGATGATGCAGTCTTTTGTTGCCTGCGGTTGCAGGGGGAAGATTCCGTCGACCCACAGGAGATTTCTTCAGAGCTCCTTGTGCAAGAAGGAAGCAGGCTACCCCCAGAGCATGCACCACCAGGAAACAGGCGAGAAAGCCAGCAGGATGGAGCGATACAAGGTTGTTGCGGTTTTGCAGGCGTCCTGGGCAGTCAGCGGTCGATCCTTTGGCAGAAGGTGAAGAGAGAGATGCAGAGGAACTCTAATGAGCTCTTGCATTCGGTATCTGAAGAATTCCCCAAAGCAGAGACCCTAAATAGCCAGAAAAGGAGGTTTGGCTACCTAGGAAGGAGGATAGGCTAGTAACACAGGTAAGAGCCCATCAGAAGGAGTCTCTGACGTCACCTGCTGGCACTGGCCACTCAGAGCAGTCCAGTGTGCCAGCAACACCTCTGTTTCCAAGATGGCAGAGGTCTGGAGCACACTGGAGGAGCTCTGGGCACCTCCTCTGGGAGGTGCAGGTCAGGGGAGTGGTCACTCCCCTTTCCTTTGTCCAGTTTCGCGCCAGAGCGGGGCTGGGGGATCCCTGAACCGGTGTAGACTGGCTTATGCAGAGATGGGCACCATCTGTGTCCATCAAAGCATTTCCAGAGGCTGGGGGAGGCTACTCCTCCCCAGCCCTGACACCTTTTTCCAAAGGGAGAGGGTGTAACACCCTCTCTCTGAGGAAGTCCTTTGTCCTGCCTTCCTGGGCCAAGCCTGGCTGGACCCCAGGAGGGCAGAAACCTGTCTGAGGGGTTGGCAGCAGCTGCAGTGAAACCCCGGGAAAGGTAGTTTGGCAGTACCCGGATCTGTGCTAGAGACTCAGGGGATCATGGCCATGTTCGGAGTTACCATTGTGACGCTATACATAGGTAGTTACCTATGTATAGTGCATGCGTGAAATGGTGTCCCCGCACTCACAAAGTCCGGGGAATTTGCCCTGAACGATGTGGGGGCACCTTGGCTAGTGCCAGGGTGCCCACACACTAAGTAACTTTGCACCCAACCTTCACCAGGTGAAGGTTAGACATATAGGTGACTTATAAGTTACTTAAGTGCAGTGGTAAATGGCTGTGAAATAACGTGGACGTTATTTCACTCAGCCTGCAGTGGCAGGCCTGTGTAAGAATTGTCAGAGCTCCCTATTGGTGGCAAAAGAAATGCTGCAGCCCATAGGGATCTCCTGCAACCCCAATACCCTGGGTAAGGAATTATAAGGGTGTTCCAGTATACCAATGTGAATTGGTAAAATTGGTCACTAGCCTGTTAGTGACAATTTAGAAAGCAGAGGGAGCATAACCACTGAGGTTCTGGTTAGCAGAGCCTCAGTGAGACAGTTAGTCATCACAGAGGGAACACATACAGGGCACACTTATGAGCACTGGGGCCCTGGCTGGCAGGGTCCCAGTGACACATACACTAAAACAACATATATACAGTGAAATATGGGGGTAACATGCCAGGCAAGATGGTACTTTCCTACACAACCCCCCCCCCCCCCAAACGAAGGACAATAAGACTAGCCATGACCTGATGAGTCTTCACTGTCTAAGTGGAAATATCTGGAGAGTCCATCTGCATTGGGAGTGGGTACTCCCAGGTCTATGTTCCACTGTATAGTCCATTCCCTGTAGAGATATGGACCACCTCAACAATTTAGGGTTTTCACCTTTCATTTGTTTTAGCCAAAGTAGAGGTTTGTGGTCTGTCTGAACAATGATATGAGTGCCAGCTAGCTGTCCACAATACCTTTTTAGGCATTTTCTTGGAAGTGAGATCCTTAAGTGGGACTACAATGAAGCCATAGTTCTTAATTAATCTCCTGTAATACCCAGTGAGGCCTAAGAAGGCTCTCACCTGGGTCTGTGTTGTAGGGGGAACCCAATCCATGATTGCCTGGATTTTCCCCTGAAGTGGTGCAATCTGTTCTCCACCTACCAGGTGTCCCACTTTCCCCTGCCATATCTGGCACTTTGAAGCCTTGATAGTTAGGCCTGCCTTTTGCAGGGCCTCCAAAACTTTCCACAGGTGGACCAGGTGATCATCCCAGGTGGAGCTAAAGACAGCTATATTGTCTTGATATGCTGCACTAAAAGCCTCCAACCCTTGCAGGACTGTATTCACCAATCTCTGAAAAGTGGAAGGTGCGTTTTTCAAACCAAAGGGCATTACTGTGAATTGGTAGTGCCCTCCAATAGTCGAAAATGCAGTTTTTGCTTTAGCGTCCTCTGATAACTTGATCTGCCAATACCCTGCAGTCAAATCAAGGTGCTTAGATACTTGGCACATGCCAGTGTATCTATGAGCTCATCTGCCCTGGGTATAGGGTGAGCATCAGTTTTAGTTACCTGGTTGAGACCTCTGTAATCTACACAAAACCTCATCTCTCTTTTCCCATCTTTTGAGTGAGGCTTTGGTACAAGCACCACAGGAGACGCCCATGGGCTTTCAGAATGTTCAACCACTCCTAGTTCAAGCATTTTCTGAACTTCTTGTTTTATGCAGTCCCTGACATGGTCTGGCTGCCTATAGATCTTACTTTTGACAGGCATGCTGTCTCCAGTATCTATAGTGTGCTCACACCAAGAAGTGGTGCCTGGAACAGTAGAGAAGAGTTCAGAAAACTGACCTAGGAGATTTATGCAGTTGTCTTTCTGTTCAGCAGTAAGACAGTCTGCCAAAACTATACCTTCCACTAGAGCATCCTGTTCTGTGGAAGAGAAGAGATCAGGGAGAGGTCACTCTCTTCTTCCTGTCCTTCATCTGTTGCCATGAGCAGGGTGAGATCAGCCCTGTCATAGTAGAGTTTTAGGCGATTGACATGGAGCACCCTAAGGGGACTCCTGGCAGTGCCCAGGTCAACCAAGTAGGTGACCTCTCCCTTCTTTTCAACAATGATGTGGGGTCCACTCCATTTGTCTTGGAGTGCTCTTGGGGCCACAGACTCAAATACCCACACCTTCTGTCCTGGTTGGTACTGAATCAGAACAGCCTTCTGGTCATGCCATTGCTTTTGGAGATCTTGGCTGGCCTGAAGGTTTTTACTGGCCTTTTTCATGTACTCAGCCATTCTGGATCTTAGGCCGAGTACATAGTCCACTATGTCTTGTTTGGGAGCTTTTAAAGGTTCTTCCCACCCCTCCTTCACAAGTGTTAGAGGACCTCTTACAGGGTGTCCAAATAGGAGTTCAAAGGGGCTGAAGCCCACTCCTTTCTGGGGTACCTCCCTGTAAGCAAAAAGGAGGCAAGGTAACAGGACATCCCATCTCCTCCTGAGTTTTTCAGGGAGTCCCATTATCATTCCTTTGAGAGTTTTATCAAACCTCTCTACCAGTCCATTTGTTTGTGAATGATAAGGTGTGGTGAATTTGTATGTTACACCACATTCCTTCCACATGGCCTTCAAGTATGCAGACATACAGTTGCTACCCCTGTCTGATACAACCTCTTATGGGAAACCCACCCTGGAAAAGATTCACAGGAGGGCTTCTGCCACTGCAGGTGCTGTAGTGGTCCTTGGAGGAATTGCTTCAGGATATCTTGTGGCATGGTCCACTACCACCAAGATAAACCTATTGCCTGAAGCAGTAGGAGGGTCAAGGGGGCCAACTATGTCAACCCCTACCCTTTCAAAGGGAACCCCAATCACAGGTAGTGGAATAAGTGGTGCCTTTGGGGTGCCACCAGTCTTGCCACTGGCTTGGCAGGTCACACATGACTTACAAAAGTCTTTTGTGTCCTCTGACATTCTAGGCCAGTGAAACAGGGGGACAAGCCTTTCCCATGTTTTATTCTGACCCAAATGTCCAGCCAAAGGAATGTCGTGTGCCAGAGTTAGGAGGAACTCTCTGTACTGCAGGGGAATGACCAATCTCCTGGCTGCTCCAGGTTTTGGGTCCCTTGCCTCTGTGTACAAGAGGTTGTCTTCCCAGTAAACTCTATGTGAGTCACTGACATCCCCATTTTGCTGTATGACAGCTTGCTGTCTTAGTCCCTCTAATGTGGGACAGGTTTGCTGTGCTACACTCAGCTCCTCCCTGGCAGGTCCCCCTCCACCCAAAAGCTCAGCAGTGCCTGCTGCCAGCTCCTCTGGTGAAGGTTACTCTGTAACTTTTTTCTGCAATGTCAGATGTTTGATAGCAATATACCGTTATGTCTGCTGGACTCTTCTGGTTGCGGGATATATAGGGCTTGTAGGTTCATCAAGAACCCTAGGTACCCAGAGCCAATAAATGAGCTGCACCCTGCAGTGGGTTTTCATTCTATACCGGGTATACAGCAATTAATTTGCTGAAATATAAAGAGTGAAAAATAGGTATCAAGAAAAACCTTTGTATTTCCAAAATGGGCACAAGATAAGGTGATGAGGAGCAGTGGTTATTTGCACATCTCTGAATTCCGGGGTGTCCATACTAGCATGTGAATTACAGGGCATTTCTCAAATAGACATCTTTTTTACACACTCTTATATTTGGAAGGAAAAATGTAGAGAAAGCCAAGGGGCAATAACACTTGTATTGCTATTCTATGTTCCCCCAAGTCTCCTGATAAAAATGGTACCTCACTTGTGTGGGTAGGCCTAGCGCCTGCGACAAGAAATGCCCCAAAACACAACGAGGTGTTTTTTTGCAAAGTGCCTACCTGTGGATTTTGGCCTCTAGCTCAGCTGGTACATAGGGAAACCTACCAAACCTGTGCATTTTTTATTACTAGAGACCTAGGGGAATCCAAGATGGGGTGACTTGTGGGGCTCTCACAAGGTTCTGTTACCCAGAATCCTTTTCAGACCTCAAAATGTTGCTAAAAAAACACTTTGTCCTCACATTTCGGTGACAGAGAGTTCTGGAATCTGAAAGGAGCCACAAATATCCTTCCACCCAGCGTTCCCCCAAGTGTCCCAATAAAAATGGTACCTCACTTGTGCGGGTAGGCCTAGTGCCCGCGACAGGAATGGATCACACAAGGGTCAATGGTAGTCCTTGCATGAGGGCTACTGTTACCCCTGGAGTGAACCATTCCTGAAGCAGGCACTAGGCACAGGCACACAAGTGGAGTTGTGTGTTTATCAGGACATGTGGGGAAACACTGGGTGGTAGGAATTTTGAGGATCCCTGCACATTCCTGTAGTTTCTGTGATAAAAAAGAAAGGAAAAATAGTGGTTTTAATCAACGTATCACTTTTGCAGGGTATTCTGGGAAGTGAAACGTTGTTAAATCCAAACACGCCACATTTACGTGGGCTGCCTTGGGTGTCTAGTTTTCAGAAATGTCTGAGTTTGGTAGGTTTCCCTATATGGCTGCCGAGACCAGGACCAAATATTGAGGGGACTGTCTTAAAAAACAAGGCTGTTTTGTGGTAGGTAATTTTAATGTCTTCACAATCCGTTTTGGGTACTTACCTGTTGTGGTCAATTGCCCACTCACTAAAGTGAGGCAGTTTTTCGCTGGAGACATAGTGGAGCTTGTGGCTCCCTGCAGATCCCTGGACTTCTACTCATTGGAATGCAAGGCAAATGTGTTTTTTAAGCACATTTAGTGATTTCAAGGGGATTCTGGGTGAAGGAAAACTGGCGAGAGCCACGTAAGTCCTGCACCCTTGGACTCCCCTGGTACTAGTTTGTTAAAGTTAACCCACCACTCACACTGGTTGGTTTTAGCACCTCCAGAAATTATGGTTTCAAAGCATGAACACTTACCAAAGTATCTGAATATTGAAACCGAGCCTTCTGAAGGTGGGCTATAAAGCCGCGTCCAGGCACCAACCACTTTATGGTCCATTCACGCACAACAAACAACCCTTTCATATCGTCGGCCACGGGCCCAATCCAACCATCACTGCACTCACATTAACTTACCGCTGCCAGACAAGGGCCAATCACATTCACACGCCACAGAATGGAATAAGTTTGACTACATTTTACCACCTGTCAAGTAACTGCCTCCTTCTTCCTTAACATTACCAAATGCATGCGTAACAAACCTTTACTAATGACTCCTATGACAGCCACCTGAGGCTCAGAAAGACATGTTTTTCATGCACCTTTAACGCACTCTCTGTGCTAAATCCAACTCTTTCCAGTTTGTGGATGCAAGTTGGAGGTGTCCGAGTATGCCGTACAAAGCGATTCCTCAAACTGAGTGAGCATATCTACCGTTGAAACTAAGGAAGGCATGCTGGGGATTTCTCATGATGTTCCCTAAAGAGAAGGTCATAGGCTAACTGCCTCCTTATTTCTTAACATTACCAAATGCATGCGTAACAAACCTTTACTAATGACTCCTGTGACAGCCGCCTGAGGCTCAGGAAGACATGTTTTTCATGCACCTTTAACGCACTCTCTGTGCTAAATCCAACTCCTTCCAGTTTGTGGATGCAAGTTAGGGGTGTCTGAGTATGCCGTACAAAGCGATTCCTTTCACTGAGTGACGATATCTACCTTTGAAACTAAGGGAGACATGCTGGGGATTTCTCATGATGTTCCCTAAAGAGAAGGTCATAGGCTATGAAAAAGGGTAGTGTTTGGCACACAGGGGAGTCCATGAGAACATAGCATATGTCCCAGCCAACATTATGTGCAGTGATGTGACTGTAAGGCACTTATACAGCAAACTGAACATCTACTAAGTTCTGATGGAGGATGAACATGAAAAGCAGGTCAAACACTGACCTATACAAGTCATTCTCCTTCAGTGCTGGGATGGCACCAATGGGTTTGAATCCATAGGTGTAGATGTACATCTGTACTATCTTTACTATCTGCCTTCTACCTGTGCAATAACCCTGTGAATGCACACCTACCATAAGCTTTCCTTACCCATTCATGTCTCTGTTCTCATCAGAGTCCTGGCTAATCCTGTATAATTGCCAAGTGAACCTATACTAGTTTGTGGATGCAAGTTGGGGGTTTCCAAGTATGCCGTACAAAGCGATTCCTCAAACTGAGAGAGCATATCTACCATTGAAAGTAAGGTAGACATGCTGGTGAAGAAAGGGTACTCCGTGACAATGTGGCATATGTTCTGTCCACTAGTATATGCAGTAGGGGGAATATAATGCATGTTAATTGAACATAACACCTACCACGTTCTGACGGTGGATTTAGCTCTCAAGCAGTTCAAAAGGAAGCCCATTCTGAAGTAGATGAAGTAAAATTCTGTAGCTCCTTGCCTAATGGTGCAGTGGCCCATGGACGTTGGGTATCCATGCACTGCCACTGAAAGGATTACCCAACGGCAGCTCAACCTCAGTCGATTTCCCAGAACTTTGCTTTAGTATGATACAACGTAAAGCAAGTAGGGATACAGAGGCCTGGTTATGATGGACACTGGGGACAGTAATACCGACTCTCCTGCCTCTTTCCATGCTTCGAGCACACTTTACAGCGATGACATGGACGATCCTTTTTGGGTGTTTAGGAATGCGATCAGCAAAGTGTCGCTCCTGCAGCCTTGCCACATCCTCCAGAACATATGAGTTGGAGGCTGCTGCTGCTTCTGTAACAGCAGTGAGGCTTTCAATTACAGACAACTGGAAGTCAAGGAAAGTCATGAGTCTTCCTGTGGTTGTCTGACGGTAAACAACATACGTATTATATGTGGCCGTATGAATCAGGTGGGTAAACAGTTTCTTGTACCAAGTGCAAGTTTTACGACACGCATTGTATGGTTGAAGAACCTGGTCATTCTTGTCCACTCTGCCCATGTACTTATTGTAATCAAGTATACAGATGGGCTTGTGGACTTCGACCATCTGACCCCAAACGGTGATGGGAGAAGTGCTCTCATCATGAATTGTATTGCACACGTATACATCACGCCTATCCAAGAACTTGACTGCGAGCAATTCGTTAGAACGCAATGCAGTACTCTGATTTCTGGAGCTTCTTGCAAACAAGCTCCTGCGGGAACCCTTTGCGGTTACAATGAACTGTACCGCAGGCCATAGTGCCAGCTTTGTAGAGCTCACTGAACAGCTCTACTCCTGTATAGAAATTGTCCACATAAAGGTTATAACCTTTGTAAAGAAGTGGCTGGACAAGTTCCCATGCAATCTTACCTGTGGCCCCTAACGCCGGAGGGCAACCTACTGGGTTTAGGGTAGAATCCTTCCCTGTATTCACTCTCCAGCTGTACACATAGCCAGAAGAGCTCTCACACAGCATGTAGAGCTTTATGCCATAGCGAGCTCTTTTGCTCGCAATGTACTGTCTGAAAAGCAGCCGTCCTTTGTACAGGATCAAGGACTCATCGACTGCTATATTCTTTCCAGGAGTATAGATCTCTGGAAACCTGCCAGACAAATGTTCCACGACAGGCCGAATTTTGAACAACTTGTCATGGTCTGGATGGTCCCGGGGCAATGCAGCAGAATTGTCATTGAAATGCAGCATGCGCTGCAGTAGCAAAAAACGATCTCTGCTCATGTATGGTGCGAAGATGGGGGTTACCCAAACCGTGCGAGTCGTCCAGTAGGACTGCAAGGTGGGTTTTTGCACTAACCCCATTTTGAGCGTAAGGCCCAAAAATATCTTCAACTCCGCCAGCGAAGTGGGAGTCCACTGGCGTGCCCTAGAACGGGGCCCTAGAGTGCCACCACGCTCCCTCAGAAATTGGTCTGCATGCAAATTTGTTTGCTGCACAATTTTCTGAAGGAAGTCAGCATCCAAAAATAAATGGATGTAGTCGACTGGCAAAAAGTTAGCTGTATCGACTTTGCATCCAGCGTCACCAGTAAAAGGTGGAATTTGGGGCTGAGTGTTAACTCAGCTTGTATATAAACATAAATACATACCATGAGTTCTGAGTTATATATTCAATGTAATGTTAATTAAATAACTAGTAATACAGTCTGCATTTCATGTTTCCACCTAATCCTACTAACTTTATCCTGATTGGACACTCGTAACTACATAACACTTAAAAAAGTGTAAAAATATCAACATAGAAGCTCGAAGACTAAAATGAACACCCACCTTGGCAGTTAATCTGATTCTGATTCCAGTAATGTTTTAGTCTTCGAGCTTCTATGTTGATATTTTTACACTTTTTTAAGTGTTATGTAGTTACGAGTGTCCAATCGATGTGTTAAATTCATATGTATTGGTTAAATAATAGCTCTCACACGTATATGATTTTTTCTTGGTATGCATCTCGCTTTATATACCTCTAAAAGATGGCACTCATGTTTTCCTAGAAGGACCTGTATTTATACTTTGTGATTAGTCCTTCTTTTGTGTTTATGAATATGTATTTATACCTGTTGTTTGTTACACACCCCCACCCGTGAATAAGGCTACGGCTGAAACGCGTTGGGAGGAACACCATTTCTTTCTTTTTTGCAATATATTTTGGAACTATTCGTTTGGTGTCTTGATCTCTCGTTTGATTGAATGAGTGAACTTACAAATATTTTATGGGATACCCGATCCCACATCAAGACCGCCATAACAGAGCCTTGGCAAGTCGGGTGTTCGTTTTCTTTGAATATATATATATATATATATATATATATATATATATATATATATATATATATATATAGAGAGAGAGAGAGAGAGAGAAAGCAAGACACTAACACTCTACATAACTTTCCCTTGGCAAAGCACTCATGTATAAAAAAGAAATGGCCCCATAGAGGGTCACCTTAAAGGCTGACCCCCAACATTTTCTATTTTTTTTTTAAATATAATCTAGTTTTCCCTGGAGGGGGGCAATCGGGCCCCCCCAGGGAAAACTAGATTCTTTTTTTATCCCCCAGGGGGTCAGCCCGTGTTCGGAGGGCCGACCCCGCCATTTTGTTTTCTATTTTTTTGTATTATGTATTATTTTTTTTATCTGGGGGGGCGTGATCGCCCACCCAAAACAGTTATTTTTATAAAATAATGCCCCCACGGGCGGGGCGGCCCTTTTACAAGGGGGCCAACCCCCCCAAAGAAGATCCCTGGTGTCTAGGGACGTTTCCTGGCCATGGATCGCAGCCGCGCTGCGATCCATGGCCAGGACATGGTGCCAGGGAGGCATCGATGGAAAGGGGAGAGTCTTCCCTTTCCATCGATGCCTCCCTGGCATCTGGGGAGGCCGTTTTGGCCTTATTTTTCCCACCGGAGTAGGAGAGGACGCTTACCTGCTCTGCTTCTGCTCCGGTGGGAAAAAATGTGACAAAAGGCGTGGGATGGGGTGGGGGGGGGGGGGGGAGGGGGAGACGCGGAAGTTGTTCCACGTCTCCAACGGGAAAAAAATATATTAATTCCTCCGGTGCATTGCACCAGAAGATTTTTAACCCCCTCCCTGGTGTCGGCCACTGGTCGTGACCCACACTTATGGGTTTAAATGAAACGATAAAACTGACAAGTTGTTTGGGCTTAGCATAAATTAAGGATTTGAATGCGCCTAGTATTCCTACACCTGCAAAATTTTACAAATGGCAAAAGTATATAAATGCTCAATGAATGGGTCCAGAATGGAACATTTAACACATCACTTTCACGTCCAGGCAGATGGTTATTGTGGCCAGTAGACACCAATGGATGCCATATACGTTTTGTTAACTCAACTGGGGGGTTTGGAACAAATAGGCCGGACCCTCACTATGGGTCTTCAGAACACATGAGTATAGTACCAACATATAGTGTAGGGACATTATGCCAGCAATGGTTGAAGGGTTCCTCACTAGATGCTGTTAAAGAACACCTCAGTCTCCTGTCCAATGAAACAGATTTACAGGATATCCTGTTAGCCCCCAGAAAACAGCGCAGAAAACGCTTCTTATAAGCAGTATATAATGAGATTTGGAAACTTTCCCAACGAGAAGCAGCTGCCCGGTGTAGGAAAGTATCATCTTGCCTGGCATGTTACCCCCATATTTCACTGTATATATGTTGTTTTAGTCTATGTGTCACTGGGACCCTGCCAGGCAGGGCCCCAGTGCTCATAAGTGTGCCCTGTATGTGTTCCCTGTGTGATGACTAACTGTCTCACTGAGGCTCTGCTAACCAGAACCTCAGTGGTTATGCTCTCTCTGCTTTCCAAATTGTCACTAACAGGCTAGTGACCAATTTCACCAATTCACATTGGCATACTGAAACACCCTTATAATTCCCTAGTATATGGTACTGAGGTACCCAGGGTATTGGGGTTCCAGAAGATCCCTATGGGCTGCAGCATTTCTTTTGCCACCCATAGGGAGATCTGACAATTCTTACACAGGCCTGCCAGTGCAGCCTGGGTGAAATAACGTCAACGTTATTTCACAGCCATTTACCACTGCACTTAAGAAACTTATAAGTCACCTATGTGTCTAACCTTCACCTGGTGAAGGTTGGGTGCAAAGTTACTTAGTGTGTGGGCACCCTGGCACTAGCCAAGGTGCCCCCACATCGTTCAGGGCAAATTCCCCGGACTTTGTGAGTGCGGGAACACCATTACACACGTGCACTATACATAGGTCACTACCTATGTATAGCGTCACAATGGTAACTCCGAACATGGCCATGTAACATGTCTAAGATCATGGAATTGTCACCCCAATACCATTCTGGCATTGGGGAGACAATTCCATGATCCCCCGGGTCTCTAGCACAGAACCCGGGTACTGCCAAACTGCCTTTTCAGGGTTTGCACTGCAGCTGCTACTGCTGCCAACCCCTCAGACAGGTTTCTGCCCCCCTGGGGTCCAGGCAGCCCTGGCCCAGGAAGGCAGAACAAAGGATTTCCTCTGAGAGAGGGTGTGACACCCTCTCCCTTTGGAAATAGGTGTGAAGGCTGGGGAGGAGTAGCCTCCCCCAGCCTCTGGAAATGCTTTGATGGGCACAGATGCTGCCCATCTCTGCATAAGCCAGTCTACACCGGTTCAGGGATCCCCCAGCCCTGCTCTGGCGCAAAACTAGACAAAGGAAAGAGGAGTGACCACTCCCCTGACCTGCACCTCACAGGGGAGGTGCCCTGAGCACCTCCAGTGTGCCCCAGACCTCTGCCATCTTGGAAACAGAGGTGTTGCTGGCACACTGGACTGCTCTGAGTGGCCAGTGCCATCAGGTGATGTCAGAGACTCATTCTGATAGGCTCTTACCTTTCTTACAGCCCTAAGGCAGGGTGCACTATACCATAGGTGAGGGCATATGTACATGAGCACTATGCCCCTACAGTGTCTAAGCAAAACCTTAGAGATTGTAAGTTCTGGGTAGCCATAAGAGTATATGGTCTGGGAGTCTGTCAAGCACGAACTCCACAGCACCATAATGGCTACACTGAAAACTGTGAAGTTTGGTATCAAACTTTTCAGCACAATAAATGCACACTGATGCCAGTGTACATTTTATTGTAACATACACCCCAGAGGGCACCTTAGAGGTGCCCTCTGAAACCTTAACCAACTACCAGTGTGGGCTGACTAGTTTTAGCAGCCTGCCACACACCAGACATGGGGAGAGTGCCTTTGTCACTCTGTGGCTAGTAACAAAGCCTGTACTAGGTGGAGGTGCTTCTCACCTCCCCCTGCAGAAACTATAACACCTGGCGGTTGTTACAGCACCCCAGGTCACTCCTGCTAGTGGAGTTGCCTGCCCCCTCCGGCCACGGCCCCACTTTTGGCGGCAAGGCCGGAGGAGATAATGAGAAAAACAAGGAGGTGTCACTGGCCAGTCAGGACAGCCCCTAAGGTGTCCTGAGCTGAGGTGACTCTGACTTTTAGAAATCCTCCATCTCGGAGATGGAGGATTCACCCAATAGGGATAGGAATGTGCCCCCCTCCCCTCAGGGAGGAGGCACAAAGAGGGTATAGCCACCCTCCGGGCTAGTAGCCATTGGCTACTAACCCCCCAGACCTACACACACCCCTAAATCGAGTATTTAGGGGCTCTCAGAACCTAGCAAGATAGATTCCTCTAACCTACGACGAAGAAGGACTGCTGAGCTGAAAAACCTGCAGAGAAGACCGAGACACCAACTGCTTTGGCCCCAGCTCTACCGGCCTGTCTCCCCACTTCTAAAGACACTGCTCCAGCGACGCGTTCCACAGGGTCCAGTGACCTCTGAAGCCTCAGAGGACTGCCCTGCATCTAGAAGGACCAAGAACTTCAGAGGACAGCGGCTCTGCTCCACAAAGACTGCAA
Source organism: Pleurodeles waltl (assembly GCF_031143425.1). Taxonomy (NCBI): domain Eukaryota; kingdom Metazoa; phylum Chordata; class Amphibia; order Caudata; family Salamandridae; genus Pleurodeles; species Pleurodeles waltl. The sequence goes on along the minus strand of NC_090439.1, from coordinate 186,396,493 downwards.
CTTTGCAACAAAGAAGCAACTTTGAAACAACACACGTTTCCCGCCGGAAGCGTGAGACTTTGCACTCTGCACCCAACGCCCCCGGCTCGACTTGTGGAGAACAAACACTACAGGGAGTTCTCCCTGGCGACTGCAAGCCTGTGAGTAGCCAAAGTTGACCCCCCCTGACCCCCAGAGTGACGCCTGCAGAGGGAATCCCGAGGCTCCCCCTGACCGTGACTGCCTGCTTCTAAGAACCCGACACCTGGTAAGGACACTGCATCCGCAGCCCCCAGGACCTGAAGGATCTGACCCCCAGTGCAGGAGCGACCCCCAGGTGGCCCTCTCCCTTGCCCAGGTGGTGGCTACCCCGAGGAGCCCCCCCCCCCCCTTGTCTGCCTGCATCGCTGAAGAGACCCCTTGGTCTCCCATTGGATTACATTGCGAACCCGACGCCTGTTTGCACACTGTACCCGGCCGCCCCTGTGCCGCTGAGGGTGTACTTTTTGTGCTGACCTGTGTCCTCCCCGGTGCCCTACAAAACCCCCCTGGTCTGCCCGCCGAAGACGCGGGTACTTACCTGCTGGCAGACTGGAACTGGGGCACCACTTTGACCTCTGCACCTGACCGGCCCTGAGCTGCTGGTGTGGTAACTTTGGGGTTGCCCTGAACCCCCAACGGTGGGCTACCTTGGACCCAACTTTGAACCCTGTAGGTGGTTTACTTACCTGCAAAACTAACAAACACTTACCTCCCCCAGGAACTGTTGAAAATTGCAGTGACTAGTTTTAAAATAGCTATATGCCATTTGTGTGAAAACTGTATATGCTATTTTGCTAATTCAAAGTTCCTAAAGTTCCTAAGTGAAGTACCTATCATTTAAAGTATTGTTTGTGAATCTTGAACCTGTGGTTCTTACAATAAACTAAGAAAATATATTTTTCTATACAAAAACCTATTGGCCTGGAATTGTCATTCAGTGTGTGTGTTCCTCATTTATTGCCTGGGTGTGTACAACAAATGCTTAACACTAACCTCTGATAAACCTACTGCTCGACCACACTACCACAAAATAGAGCATTAGAATTATCTCCTTTTGCAACTCTCTTACCTCTAAGGGGAACCCTTGGACTCTGTGCATGCTATTTCTTACTTTGAAATAGTACATACAGAGCCAACTTCCTACAGTCATAAAAATAAAGTACCTTTATTTTTAGTATATCTGTGTATTGTGTTTTTTTATGATATTGTGCATATGACACCAGTGGTATAGTAGGAGCTTTGTATGTCTCCTAGTTCAGCCTAAGCTGCTCTGCTATAGCTACCTTCTATCAGCCTAAGCTGCTAGAAACACCTCTTCTACACTAATAAGGGATAACTGGACCTGGCACAAGGTGTAAGTACCTCTGGTACCCACTACAAGCCAGGCCAGCCTCCTACACCCGGTTAGGGCAAATTGATCAGGAAAACTTACAGAAAGCATTAGGGGTTATAGATAATGGGATTAACACCTTGTCCAACTGAACAAACACCTTAAATAACACTGTATCCTCTTCAATACATACAGTACAGAGTGATATGTCATCTTTATACCATGGACATAGTCAGCTAAAGTCCATTATGCAGTTGGGTTGGACACTACAAACTCTGAAAACAGGTCACGTTCTCCGGCAACATGTTAGCGCAAGGGACATTTTTTTAACATTTAATTTAATGCAACAACAACAAATAATGGCTAAGAAGGAAGCGACTTATGTCATGCTAAATATTGAGAAATTAGAAAAGTTGCCTTTTACTGTGGCTCAAATACCATCTGCTGAATGGCTAATACACGGGGTTATAAATCTGCCTATTTCAACACTTCAATTCACATCCTGTTTGAAACACATTCCAGTTGGCAGATATGAAAGGCTGGGAGATAGTTATATGCATGAGGTGTGGGAGCTTCCCTTTTTGTACGAATGTTTCAATGGCACGAAATAGGTCTTTCTTAGCTGTAGTGAATGCAAGACTTCTGTGAGCCATTCGATGGTTTGTAAGCGGCTGTCCTTGCACGGGGCATGTAATACCTTAGTGGCAAATTTGGCTTGTTATCTGAAGGGAGTTCAAGTTCCCCTGATTAGACCTGCGGTCCAGGTGCTCTCAAATTGTAGCTATATGCTCCTTAACAGTGAGAGCTGTTGTGGAATGCGAGCCAGAATAGCTAATGTGTTTCGGTCTCCCAAATTGTTACATGTTGCTGGAATGTCCTTTTCCCCCCTAAGCAACTGAAAGGAGTAGCAGCCATTTGGACTCATGTTGCAACTTCTGATGAATTTTGACCAGTTGAGCAGACTCAAGGCTTTACTGTTTCAAAAACATGCACTGCTTACAAGAGATATGAGCTTCAGGTTGCGAGATCATCGGCAGAGATTCAGTCCCTTTTAAGCGCAAATTTTCTGAGACACTTTGGTAAACTCGTGGGACAAATGTTCCCGAGTACTATTGGAATCACCCATTTCATTGAACGCTGATCTGTTGATATTCTCGCTGAGGGCTCCTTATCAGACATGCGCGTTGAGGGTACGTTTGCTATGGGAAGCCATCTTTGAATTGCCCTTAGTGGATAGTGCGACTCTTAAGTCGACATTGGGCACAAAACGGTATGCTACTGTCTCGGCTGGAGCTCAAGCTTTTGAACACAAGTGCTCTATGGTTTTCCTTGGAAAGGATCTGGATACTTTACCACCTGCCGAAGTGGAACATTTCCTGGCTTCAATTGTCACGGATATAATTGGCAATTTTCAAATTGACATTGAACTTTGAATTTGGCATTTTGGCGTCACTATTGGTCTTTTAAGTTGCCCTTTTCTTTCTGCTCAAGTCTCTTTTAACTTGTCACAAATGACAATTATGTTTATATGCTTTTATTGGTAGGATTTTGTTAGGCTTTATTTTTGAGCTTTTAAACTACCTTTGAATCGGCAAGGGGAGGGTGTTTTATTGCTATTTTAGCCATATTTTAGACATGCTATTTTAGCGAACTAGGCCTGTCATTGTGCACTTTAGCCCAGTTACACCTTATTCAAGCATCGATTTATTTTTCTAGCAATAGTGACATTTGCGGTGTTGTTTTATTTCTCTCTATCAACTTGTTCTTTCACCTAGGAAAGCATTACTTTCTCAGTAGGACGTTCATTGCACTTTGTGCTTTCTCCAAGGCTACAACCAGATAGGTTGCCAGCAAAACTGGTACGCTGTGTCCAGAATTCACAGAAATATACACATGCATGCGTTGGGCCAGTTCTTAGAATGTCAACTGTTTTATTATAAAAACACTCCTTTGTTCCATACACGTTAGAGGGAGATTCCAGCCAGATAACCACGACTGCATGCTGATTGCGTTGCTACAGCTGCTTGTTTAGACTGCTGAACCCCTGATCTACATGGGGTCAGTGTCTTTCTAGACTACAGACTACCTTACTCAGAAATGAGGGATGATGTTTTCCCAGTGGGAAACCTGAAGGGCGGATTAGGCTTATCATGCTGTGCTCTAACATAGCGTAGGAAGGAGAACTATATCTTACTCCTAGTGACAATATGGGGGGACTATTATTGTGTTTCACTCTCCTCGTCACCTTATTGCTTTTATTGTGTTTTATCATCCTAGTTATTGCAAAACATGCCATTTTATCTAAGATGCAGTTACTTCGATAAACCCTTATTAACATATATCCTTCCTCTGTTGTCTTTTCCTGCGTGAGACTAATGTAACTGAGAGAAAGGGATGAGATCTGATCAACCACGATTCCCTTGAGGAGTCTTTCTTGTTATCCGCCCGATTGCCACAATCATTCTTGCTCTTGGCTGGAGATGAGGCGCTGCTAGTTAGCTGGAAAACTTGCATTAGGCCAACAGGCATCACATGGTGTGGAATTGTACTTAGTACCCCAAAGTCTATGTGATTCTGCCACCCAAATCCAGTAGCTTCATTAGCATAATGAGAGCCTGCGCAACACTGTAACTGCTGAATTTCAATAGTTTTTTTACATGTGAAATGAGAGCCTAACTATAACTGCCCCCGGGTTTGATTTATGATGGTGGTCCCTAGGTCTGTGGTGGGCTGGGTGGCACCATCGCATCTCGTTTTTAAAGCCCCAGGGAGTAGGCGGTCTCTGGGGCTGTGTGGGCAGGGCCCCCCGCATTTCATTAGTTAAAAGCCCCAGGAAGGTGGCTGTCTCTGGGCTGTGGGTGTGCTGGGCATCCCCCTTCGTTTGAATAGTTTGAAGCCCTGGAGAGGTGTCATTCCCTGGGACTTCAGGGTGGCCGGGCGCCTCCCATGTTTGATTTGTTTTAAGCCCCAGGGAGGAGGCATCATGGGGCACCAGGCACCAGCACCCAGCATTGAAAATATAAATGTGCCCAGGATCTGGTCCACCCGGGTGCACCAGTGAAACAAGCACGGGAGCCCGTGCTAGGTTTCATTTTTGAATTTTCAGCAGACCCACAGATCCCCCATGGCTCCTGCCAAAAATGATTAAAAATGTTTTTTTGCTCTTAGTGATCCCTCTGGGACCCCACCACCAGAGCTAAGGGGTCAGGGTGTCCCTACCAGGCCCCTTTTGTTTTATTCATCTTTTTTTCTGGGTCTCAGCTGAAGCTGAGTACCAAGATGGCTGCCAACACGTCTTTGTTGAATTGGTGGCAGCAAATCAGATCTCAGCATGAGATCGGGAGGGTTCGCGAACCCTTGACGTACCTATATGTACAAATTTGTTTTTTTCATTAATTGCTAAAAAACTACTGAACGGATTCACACCGAATAACAAAAAAGTTCACTTTCTGGACCAAGAGCTACATTTCTGCCAAATTTGGTGTAATTGTGTCCAGTGGTTGGGGCACTGTCGGTGTGAAAAATCCTTATGGGGGAAAAAGAGTTTTGGGACACTCTGTTTTTCTTGGCCCCCACTTGACGAATCACCCCAAAACTTTCCAGACAGTAGCTCACATGAGTGTCAAATTGTTTTGGAAACTTTTATGAAGATTCGTCCACTGGTACCAAAGGTATAGGCAAGTAAAACATGCTTTTTCTATAAAAAACTAGGTCCTAACTACTGTATACCTAGTGCCAACTAAGGGCCAGATGTAGCAAAGGTTTTTACCCATTCTGTGTCTATGTGAAAAAGTGTTCGTACATATGGCCCTAATTTTTTTTATATATATATATTGGTGGCTGCCACCAGTGTAGCTAGATAATTAGATCAGAGTTTCCATAGTAGGAGTGCTTTTTGTTTTGCTAACAGCTTTCATGACATTTAAAGACTCTGCCTTAAATGTTACAAAAAAACGTTAATTCACCTCAGCTCTTTCATGGAAACTTTTGCACTGATCTGTCAAGTGGGAGCCAAGTAAAAAAGGGGTGTTCCAAAACATTGATTTCTCATGCTAATTCTCATGGGTAACTTTGGGTCTTTGATACATAAAAAAGTGGCTCAGGACTAATTTCCTGAATAAGATTTTCAAAAAGGGCATGAGGGGGCAGGTTAGGGACACCCTGAACACCAGGCACTTATGGGGGATCCAGAGCCATTTGCCTGTGGAAGTTGCTGTACATGCATCCACCCCACTCCAAGGAAGCTTGAGTGGTAATATGGGATGGAAGCTTGTCTGGCCAGCACCGCAGGAGTACAGTGTAACTGAAAAAATGTGTACAATGGGACGGCTAGTTGCATCCGGGGAGGTTGGGAACAGAGTCTGGCTGAAACTTGCTCTGTGACCAGTTCATCTTGTGCACAACCAAAGGCCATATGAAGTGGAGGTTGGCTGCACATAAGCGGATTAGGTGCAGTGCCAAGCCTTGGGGGTCATCCGAAGCTCTGCAAGGCCAAAGGCTCTGCAAAGAGGAGAATGGCCGCTGTCTTCTTCTGGAATTACCACTCTTACTTTGCCTTCCTTGCAAATTATGAAGAAAGGACTTTAACGTTTGATTAGGGTGCATTCACTTTAGATACAAAGGTTTCCTTTGGACACTTGTCTGTTCTGTAACTGCTATCATATATTCATGTTGAGAGGTATCTCAGCATGAGAAATAATTATAGAGAAGTCTAGGTTAATGAGTGTTTGCTTTGAACATATGCACACATGTGACATAACACAGTCAAATCAACAACTGTTGCAGTATACTTTTAGCCAATAGAGAAGCAAAACTGTTGCTTTCACCATGGCCCATCTTTATACAAAGTTACACACAGAGAAAGCCCTTCTTGGCACATATATGAAATGTATTTGTAAAGTACGACGGTCTTTGATATGAACCAGGTAGTATTTGTCATGGTGCTTTTTTGGCTTTTATTAGACCTGCAAATGAAGCTCGATCCAGTTTTGCTATCAATTAATTATAACCAATATCTGCTAAGTCTGGTTGGATTGATTGGTTTTAATACCAATATTTTTTCCATTAACCCATACTTCCAAAGCTAGGAGAATGTTAAATTATCTACTGGTAACTTCCATTGAAGTGGCTCTAGGATTAATTGATGTCTACTGGACTTTTTTTTATATCTTTAGAGACTGGACCATGTTCAACATTGGAATGGTTTCGGTAAAAGTAGTAATAGTAGTAGTAGCAATAGTAATATTATTATTGGGATTAGCAGGCACTGTTCTATTTAATTGGTTTATTTTCTTAAACGTCTCTAGTGGGCTACAAACCTAAACTGGGAGAGAATGATTTATCAAACATGTCCACATGGTTGAATCAAGCTAGGTTTACCCAACTGATGGAACAGGTGAAAGCCTTGGGATTTACACTGGATGTGAACCTCACTCAAAGAAAACATTGCCTAGAAGAACATCCTGGTTACAAATTTCTCTATTGAAAAAAGAAACGTTTACCTTCCAAGATATAACAGAACATAGTTCAAACTGTAGTCCTCTTCCACCTAAACAAAGACAACACTTTGCTGATCGGCACCCCAAAGCCCACTCTTATTCCCCTGAAAGGTATGTTCGATGCAGTAGTGCAGGCTTAATAAAGGGGCTGAAGAAATCCACCATATATGTCTCACGCTAAAGGCTATACACTGCCCCCGCATGATCTGATCATCTTCAAGATCAGCTGCATTACTTACACAGCCCACTACACCAAGACCTCTATTTACATAACTTACAAAATAACACTATCTAGAGGTGAACAGAATACCAGACTATGAGCTCCAACGCCACCAGATTAGAGACTAAAAACTACAGGAAGAATAAAACAAGAAAACAAGCTTTCTCAGCCAAGTCGGTCTGAAATAAAAACCTCTTTGATATCAGAAAAGCAGCACACCTCCTAGATTTTAGGTATAAACTGAAAGTGTACTTCTTCAAGGAACACTACCAATGACAGACTGAATTCTCACCCCTTCCACTACCTATACCTCCTCTCTGTATCCCCTCTCCTCATTCATTGCCACTGGGGCTTGCTCCACTATAGTGTTCCATTCCTTGCCAGCTAGGTCTATGCTTGCAAAATACGAGAACGTTCGTATTTACATACATAACCAAGAGTTAAAATCAATATTGGGGATATTATGAATACCCTTTGGATTGTATTTATATGACAATTTGTTTTTGACATTTTTATAAGGTGGTATTATACTCATAAAAGTATAGCCACTGTAGGAGGCTGGCCTGGCTTGTAGTGGGTACCAGAGGTACTTACACCTTGTGCCAGGTCCAGTTATCCCTTATTAGTGTAGAAGAGGTGTTTCTAGCAGCTTAGGCTGATAGAAGGTAGCTATGGCAAAGCAGCTTAGGCTGAACTAGGAGACATGTAAAGCTCCTACTATACCACTGGTGTCATATGCACAATATCATAAGAAAACACAATACACAGAAGTAGTAAAAATAAAGGTACTTTATTTTTATGACAATATGCCAAAAGTATCTCAGTGAGTACCCTCAGTATGAAGAAAAGATATATACCCAAGATATATGTACACAAACCAAACTTAGGTAAGTAATGGCAAGAAAAGTAATGCAAATAGTGTAGAATTACAGTAGATTGCAATGGGAGCACATAGGTATAGGGGCAACAAAAACCATATACTCCAAAAGTGGAATGCGAACCACGAATGGACCCCAAACCTATGTGAGCTTGTGGAGGGTCGCTGGGACTGTAAGAAAACAGTGAGGGTTAGAAAAATAGCCCACCCCAAGACCCTGAAAAGTAGGTGTAAAGTGCACCTACTACCCCCAGAGAGCTCAGAAGTCGTGATAGGGGGATTCTGCAGGAACAACAAACACCAGCAATGCAACAACAGTGGATTTCCAGACGTGAGTACCTGTAAGACAAGGGGACCAAGCCCAATAGTCGCAACAGTGTCGAGAGTGTGCAGGAGCCCAGGAAATGCCAGCTGAGAGTGCAAGGAAGCTGCCACCGGTTGGAAGAAGCTTGGAGTTCTGCAAGAAAGAAGAGAGCTAGGGGCTTCTCCTTTGGAAGACAGATGTCCCACGTCGCGATGAAGCTTGCAGAGGTGTTCCCACGCAGAAAGACTGAAAACAAGCATTGCTAGCTGCAAGGGTCACGGTAGAGGTTTTTGGGTGCTGTTGGCCCAGGAGGGACCAGGATGTCGCTACTTGGAGGAGGAGACAGAGGGGGTGCCCAGCAACTCAGGGAGCCCTCACAGAAGCAGGCAGCACCCGCAGAAGTACCTTAACAGGCACTTGGAAGGAAAGTGAACCGGAGTCCACCCAAAGTCACAAAAGGGAGTCCCACGACGCCGGAGGACAACTCAGAAGGTTGTGCACTGCAGGATAGAGTGTCGGGAACCCAGGCTTGGCTGTGCACAAAGAAAATCCTGGAAGAGTGCACAGGAGCAGGAGCAGCTGCAAATCACGCGGTACCCAGCAATGCAGTCTAGCGTGGGGGGGCAAGGACTTATCTCCACCAAACTTGTACTGAAGAGCCACTGGACTGTCGGGAGTCCCTTGGACAGAGTTGCTGAGTTCCAGGGACCACGATCGTCATGCTGAGAGGGGACCTAGAGGACAAGTGATGCAGTCTTTTGGTGCCTGCGGTTGCAGGGGGAAGATTCCTTCGACCCACGGGAGATTTCTTCAGAGCTCCTGGTGCAGGGAGGAGGCAGGCTACCCCCAGAGCATGCACCATCTGGAAACATTCAAGAAAGCCGGCAGGATGAGGCGATACAAGGTGGCTAGTAGTCGTCTTGCTACTTTGTTGTGATTTTGCAGGCGTCCTGAGCAGTCAGCAGTCGATCCTTAGGTAGAAGGTGAAGAGGGACATGCAGAGGAACTCTGGTGAGCTCTTGCATTTGTTTTCTGAAGAATTCCCCAAAGCAGAGACCCTAAATAGCCAGAAAAGGAGGTTTGGCTGCCAAGGAAGGAGGATTGGCTACCAAGAGAGGTAAGAGCCTATCAGAAGGAGCCTCTGACATCACCTGCTGGCACTGGCCTCTCAGAGCAGTCCAGTGTGCCCCCAACACCTCTGTTTCCAAGATGGCAGAGGTCTGGGACACACTGGAGGAGCTCTGGGCACCTCCCCTAGGAGGTGCAGGTCAGGGGAGTGGTCACTCCCCTTTCCTTTGTCCAGTTTCGCACCAGAGCAGGGCTGGGGGATCCCTGAACCGGTGTAGACTGGCTTATGCAGAGATGGGCACCATCTGTGCCCATCAAAGCATTTCCAGAGGCTGGGGGAGGATACTCCTCCCCAGCCCTCACACCTATTTCCAAAGGGAGAGGGTGTTACACCGTCTCTCAGAGGAAATCCTTTGTTCTGCCTTCCTGGGCCAGGGCTGCCTGGACCCCAGGAGGGCAGAAACCTGTCTGAGAGGTTGGCAGCAGCAGCAGCTGTAGTGGAGACCCCGGAAAGGCAGTTTGGCAGTATCCGGGTACTATGCTAGAGACCCGGGGGATCATGGAATTGTCCCCCTAATGCCAGAATGGCATTGGGGTCACAGTTCCATGATCTTAGACATGTTACATGGCCATGTTCGGAGTTACCATTGTGACGCTATACATAGGTAGTGACCTATGTATAGTGCACGCGTGTAATGGTGTCCCCGCACTCACAAAGTCCGGGGAATTTACCGTGAACGATGTGGGGGCACCTTGGCTAGTGCCAGGGTGCCCACACACTAACTAACTTTGCACCAACCTTCACCAGGTGAAGGTTAGACATATAGGTGACTTATAAGTTACTTAAGTGCAGTGGTAAATGGCTGTGAAATAATATGGGCGTTATTTCACTCAGGCTGCACTGGCAGGCCTGTGTAAGAATTGTCAGAGCTCCCTATGGGTGGCAAAAGAAATGCTGCAGCCCATAGGGATCTCCTTGAACCCCAATACCCTGTGTACCTCAGTACCATATACTAGGGAATTATATGGGTGTACCAGTATGCCAATGTGAATTGGTAAATTTAGTCACTAGCCTGTTAGTGACAAATTTGGAAAGCAGAGAGAGCATAACCACTGAGGTTCTGGTTAGCAGAGCCTCAGTGAGACAGTTAGGCATCACACATGGAACACATATAGGCCACAAATGTATGAGCACTGGGGTCCTGGCTAGCAGGGTCCCAGTGACACATAACAAACATACTGACAACATAGGGTCTTCACTATGAGCACTGGGCCCTGGCTAGCAGGATCCCAGTGAGACAGTGAAAACACCCTGACATATACTCACAAACAGGCCAAAAGTGGGGGTAAAAAGGCTAGAAAGAGGCTACTTTCGCACAGCCACACAACCACTAGAGATACGATATTAGTTTAGAGAATAACATAGTACAACTATGATAGGTACAATTGAAATAGGTGAGCTTTCAGATCATGCCTGAATGACATGGGCAAAAAGTTTAGAAGGAAATTCCAGAATATAGTTGGCACTCCAGAAAAGAAGTAGTGTTCAGCCTAGGCAATTCTAAATATGGGCACTTCTAAATACAAAGAGATCCCTTTTCTCACAGCTCTCTGTCCAACTGGGATCTTGAGTAAACTGGACAGAAAAAACAGTGTATTCAAATGCAGAGATTTGCAGGTTAGAGAACCAGTTGTAAATTTGACTTAACTTCAATCAGTAACCAATGTAAGTTGATGAGTATTAGGATAATGAGGTTTTGATTTCTGGAGCTAGTTATGGAATGTAAAACAGCTTTAGGAGGGTTGTCAGAGGTTAAGGTCACCCCAGGAAGGCTGTCAAAAGTCTCAGCATGATATATCCAATGTCTGTGCAGCCACCCAGAGCTGAAAGATAGACAGAAAGGGTTAGATTTGTGTGACCACATGAAGTTGGAAAGTGGTTTCTTTGGCTACTTTGTTTATGTGGGTAACAATCAAACATGAAAAGTTGAGAGTACAGCTTAGGGATTTTACTGAGGATTACAATGGGGAGAAGAGTATGATTAGGTGTCTGATTTAGAGTTTGACAGAAGGGTTACTCCATCACAACGGTGACAGATATCCCTTCTGCCGAAATATAAATCCCACTATAGCCTATGAATTTTCTTTTTCGACGGTTGGGATATTAGTCACCATTGTGACAGAGTATCCCCTCCACCAAACACTTAATCAGGCCCTAAGTTCATTAGGTAGTACTGGATCTAGTTTGTTCTTAATTTGCAAGCAATTTAAAAAAGATAACTTGCTTTTGAAGGGATTTACCTTCAGATTGCTGTTGGGTGACCAAAATTGAAGACTGGAAAGGATGGGGTATAATGTGAGAATATGGTTTAAGAGCATGTTAATAATAAAAAGTAATAAAAGTAATGTGAAGATGTAATTTAAGGGGGGGCTTAATAATATATAGATTACTAATACATGGTATTTTATCCCTCCTCCTTTCCTAAGCATACCACTTTTTCAACAACTCAATTTCCAGCAATAGTGGACAAATCTGCTCTGTATGCTCAGAGATACAACAACCTTAGAACAGTCCTACATTACGTTTCTGCTGTCATTACTGTAGATAAGCTTTCACTCCAAACATCTTTGAAAAATGCGTGTGCCTGTTTTCAGAAGGCTCAACTACTTCAAATTACCTGTAGCATCGGGAAAGATGGAAATCTGGAGGATAGCAATCTGGAAGCTGGTCTTACACAAACATTATACTGCATAACACAGTTTCCTTGCACATACTCCTGTCCTGGGTTACTGGTTCACTAGCGAAAGAGTATTTAGGGCCCTTTACACATCGATGAGATAACTGGCAACGTGTAGCGTAGTTGCCGTGGTTTGCTGCTTCGCTTCGTTCACACCTGTTTACCATTCTTGCACCTTTGTTAGTTTCTCACTTTCAGTTTTCATCTGATACGGTTTCCCTTAGCTCAATTTCTCAATCCTTCTGCCCTGTTGTTTGTCTTGTTTGTTCCTGCTTTTGCTTAGTCAGTTGGCAAACTTGTAGTCATCTGGCATCCGGTATCCTATTCTGTCAGAAACTCATTAATGTGTATTATACCAGTAGGACAGATAAGTTATTCCCTTTTTCTATACTTATATCATTGGCTTACTTCAATGAACCATATAAAAAAATCCTGATTGCCGCCCACATTTTAAAATACGGATGTTCTCCTATCATCAGTGTCCCTGAGGTTGCTTAACAGAAGGCCCTGTAGTCATCGCTGATATAGGTTAATAAATCTATTTATTTATGCATAATTATACAGCGCAGACATTACCTAAAGGTGCAAGAGTGCTTTACATGAGCAATATTTCATTATATGAAGTTACAGATGGTTTAAGATAGACAAATCAGCCATAGATAATTACAAAGGTAGAAAGTACATTACATAAAACAATGTTCAAAAGCCGTAAAATGGTTGAGGTAGTGTACAGGGTGTACAAAGGTATGTATAACCATAAATAGTATGAGGTAGTTTACAGCTGTATAAAGTTTGAGATAGTATTGAGGTCTGTGCCAACAATTGATTTAGCTAAAATGCAGTTGAAAGAGAAGGGATTTCAGGTCAGTTTTGAAATACATCAACAAGGTAGGTAATGAGCAGATTTTGATGTAGTGAATTCCAGAATTTCGCTGCACTTCCTGAGAACGGTTGTGCCATCAGTCGTTCCCTTTTAAATGACGGGGGCTCAAGGAGCATTGCTTCAGTGTTTTGCTATGGTCTGGAACCACGTGATAGTTTGAGTTTGTCTGCCAGGTAATGGGGAATGGAGGTGTGTGCAGGGCTTAATGGGTGATGCAGGCAATCTTTTAGTTAATCCTTGTTTCAATTGGCAACCATCGAAGAGTGATCAACATGGTGGTAATGTGGCCATTTCTTTTGGCCCGTAGACAAACCGTGCTACAGAGTGTAGAATAGTTTTCAGGGTGGTGAAATGGGTTTTAGGGAGACGAGTCAGGCAAGAGTTACAGTAGTCTATTCTGCAGAGCACCAATGTATGAGCCAGAGGTTTAAGATCTTGTTCTGGGATGTAACAGCGGATTTTCCACTAAAGAAAATTGTTGATATCAATTGTTTTTGGCCATGGTGCTGATTTGAGAATGTAGGTTGAGCCTTTTGTCTCGGATGACTCCCAGAGACTTGGCACTGTCAACAGTTGTGGGTTTACTGTTGAGGATGTTGTGTTTGTCCATCCAGGAATGCAGCAGAGGTGTTGATTTGGAGTGAGAAATACAAAGAATTTCAGTTTTAGAAGGGTTTAACTGTAGATCATGAGAGGTCATCAAGTCTGCTAAAGAGTAAAGGATGGTGGTGAGCCGCTAGATATAGTTTTGTGAGGAGATCTTTAGATACAGCTGTTTGTCGTCTGCATATTCGTGATAGAAGATTCCTGAGTTCTTAAGGACTCCAAGTGGCGTCATGTTTAAGTTGACTAGAGTTGGGATAAGGATGGACCCCTAGGAGCCCCCTTGGCCCACCGTTGGCCCACCGCAATCGATGAGGAGAGATGGTCAACAATTTTTGCTCACTGTGACATGTACATGAGGAATTAAGCAAACCATTTCAGGGCCATGCCATTAATGGTCATTTGATTTTTGAGTGTGTCTAGGAGCGTATCGTGGTTGACTGTGTCATAGGCTGATTCTAGCATGAGAAGAATCAGGAGGCAAGTGTTGTCTGACTATACTTCGAAGACCATCGTCAACTACCAGTAAAGAACAAGTTGAATGCTGGAGCTCTGATTGAAACCAGATTGGAATTCGTCTACGAGAAAGTTGTTTTGATGTGTTGGATGAGTTGCTCCGCCATACATATTTCAGTGATTTTTTAGAAGAAAGGCAGGTTGGAGGTTGACTGATAGTTGTTGATGTAATTGGTATCTGCAGTGAGGTGACTTGATCAATTTTGAGACAGTAAGGAAATGTTCCCTATGTGAACAATAGATTCACCAGTTTTGTCTAGTGGTGAAGCATGTGAGTACAAGCGTCTTTTGTAATGTCACTAGAGATTGCGTCTACAAAGTGGTTTGATGGTTTCATTTTTATGATAATCTTGAGTTAGTCTTTCTCTGTAACAGAATTAAATAGTTGGCAAGTCTCCTTGGGTTTTCTCGCCTATGGTGGGATAGAGTGAACATCATGATGTAGTAGCCATTGAACTCTGGAGTCAAAGAACTGTAGAAACACTGCGTTTGATGGCAGGTCTTCAAATTTGTTTGATGTGGGCATAGAGGGATGGTTGGAGGTTTTGATCAAATCAAAGTGTTGCTTCAGTTGGCCCTTGGCTGAGCCCAGCAGGGACCTAAGGTGGTTGGATTTCTCACAGAAGATGTACGTTTTGTATTAGGGCCTAGCATTTCTGAGGCAAATGGGGTTGATGGTGGAGTGTGACATTCTCCATTTGTTTTCTAAGGTTCTTAAGGCACATCAGAGCGGCATGCAAAGCTGTGGTAGGCAACATCATTTATATTTGTGGTGAGGCCAATTGAGGGGAAGTATCTTTTGAGCAGTGTTGCTAAAAGTAGTGATGCCTGTGTTTCTGGTGTCTTGAAAACAAATAGTTACTCTTTTGTTTGACCTACTACCATAGTGTGAGAGCATCAAAGGGTGAAGGGAATGAGGGAGTGATTGGACCAGTCTACCAGGAATCAAGTATTCACTGAGAGCATGTCGTCTTTGGAGATTATTAGGTCTTGTACGGAGCCTTTAGTGTTTGTTGGCTTAAAGTTATGTTGGATCAAATCATTGTTGAGGAGGGTAGAGATGAAGTGGTTCACTGTAGAGTCTTCTGTGGTACCCCAGTGAAGGTTGAAGTCTCTCAGAAAGATCACTGTGTCACTCTGGGTGTTTTGGTCATTTACAGAGTCAGTGCATTCCTCACCAAAGGCATGGTGTTCCCTGGTGGGTGGTAGTTTGCACTTATTTTGAAAGAAGAGTTGTGTTCAACACATAGGTCTAGAGTAAGGCATTGAAACATGGAAAATGGGCCATTTGGTGTCTCCTTGCATTGCAGTCAATCTCTGTAGATGACAGTGATACCACCCTGACTCTGCTTTCTCGATTCTTTCTGATGATGGAGTAGTTTCAAGGAGTTAGAGATCACAGGTGTTGTGGGATGTGTCGTTGAACCAGGTCTCACTTAGAATTAAGACGTTAAGATTGTACTGAGATGGTGTAGGAGATTTCCAGTTTGTGCCTCATAGCAGATCTATATTTGTGAAGCATGGTACCTAGAGCTGAGGTAATGAATAAAGTGAGTGGTGTCAGGGTTTTGGTGTTATAGAGATATTGTTCCTGATAGCAGGTATCTGCTTTGAATAAGATTAGTGTTTGAATCGGTTGAGGGAGATTGTTGTGATTCACTGCTGGTTGGAGTTGTCTAGGTTTGAGGTGGTGGAAGGAGGAAAGGAAGTAAAGTAGATTGTTGTCACCTTGGTGCTGTAGCTTGCAAGTAGGTTGACAATATCATCTTGGAAGAGAGGGAGTATGAATCTTGTGGGGTGAAGTAATTGACTACTCCTAGGTACTGAGCACTGAGGACAGTGTCTCTTCAACTAGGGGGAGTCTAAGAAAGATGATGGTTTGGAGTTTAGCTGGACTATGGCCTCATCAACCTGAGAAAGCTTTGAGTTGAGGAGATGTAATTTGGGCTCTAGGCTGTGGGTTTCGCGAAACAGGGGATAGGGAGAGAGGGGTTCGATGAGAGGGTGGGATGGGGTGTGGCATGTGGTGTTGTGTGGGAAGAGAATACATTGTGATTGATCGAGGCTGAGAGGAGTGTAAGGTGCAAAGAGGTAGAGCCCATATTCTGAGGTATGTCTTGTGGTGGTTATTATGTGAGGTGTGGCTGGTTACCAGTTAGTGTGTGCTGATGTCATGTGAGGGGAAGGCATGAAGTGAGTGACTGAGCGTGATGTGTAGCCAGAGTGAGTGAATGGAATGTGTGCATAGCCAGGAAGAGGTAGATTTAGGTGAGGTTGATTTTTTTGGTCAGAGTTGACCTTGAGGAAATCTGGGGGTATGGTTGTAAGTGTGTGGGTTCTGTAAGGTAGGAGAGTTCTCGTGATGTAAAAGGATGTGTGGGTGAGGTAAGGTGTTGGGATCAGGAGTCATCAGATGAGGTGAGGCAACCAAGGCATTGTAGATATTGTGGATGCAGGGTGTGATGATGTTGATGGGGAAGGAGGACTATCCTGTGGTGGGTCAGTGATGAGTGTGGGGAATGAGTGGGATGTAGCTGGATATAGGAGGCTGGCCTGGTTTGTAGTGGGTACCTTGGGTACTTACACCTTACACCAGGTCCAGTTATCCCTTATTAGTGAAATATAGTAGTGTTCTAGAAGCTTAGGCTGATAGAGGTAGCTATAGCAGAGCAGCTTAGGCTGAACTAGGAGAAATGCAAAGCTCCTGCAATACCACTTATAGTTACACAGTATTTATACACAAGTAAAGACAATACTCAGTGTTACCAAAAATAAAGGTAGTTATTTGGGTGACACAGTACCAAAATATCTTAGAGACAATACTCCTTCTGGAGGTAAGTATTCTACACAATATATACACTATACACCAAAATAAGGCAAGTAATTAGACATAGAATAGTGCAAACAAGAGGAAATGCTATAGAATGCAATGGGAGAAAAGAGGTCTAGGGGAAACACAAACCATAAACTAAGAAAGTGGAATGTGAATCACGAATTCCCCCCTAGACAGGAGTAGTGTGTGCAGAATCGCTGGGAGAGTAAGAATACAGTAAAGGTAAGTAAATTACCCCACCCCAGAGCACAGAAAAGCAGGAGTAAAGTACTGCAAGTTTCCTTAGGACCCACTACACCTCATGATTGGAATTGTTGCAATAACCAACCAAGTCTGCAAACAACAAACAGTGGATTCCTGGACCTGAAGACCTGCTAAGGAAGGAGACCAAGTCCAGAATCCGAAAGAAGTTCCAGGAAGGACAGGAACCCCTGCCAACCCAGAAGAGGGTGCAAAAGAAGAGTCCCTGGTTGGACGAAGACTGCAGAAATGCACCCTAGGAAGATGCCAGCGGGTTCCTGTATGATGCAAAGGATGTCCCACGACGTGAAGATGGATGCAGGTGAGTTTTGGAACTGGATTCCTCCAACAAGCCTGGGTTCCGGCAAAGTCTCTTTTTGCATCAATTAGGCGCTATCTGGACCCAGGAGGGACCTGGAGGTTCCAACTCTGAGTGAGGAGGAAGAGGAGGCTCTCAGCACTTCAGAGAGCCCTCAGAGCACCAGAGAGCACCCACGGCAGTCCCAGGACATGGGGGCAAAGGAGGTGCAAAATGCAGTTGGTGCAGCACTACAAAGGAAAGTCCCATGCTGCCAGAGAACAACTCAGCGAGTTGTGCGACACAGGATAGAATGCTGGGGACCTGGGCCAGGCTGTGCACGAAGGACTTTTGCAAATAGTACACAGAGGCCTCAGAAAATGAAGAAGACGCGGTGTACAGGGGTAATTTCGTTCTGGGGAAGGCAAGGTCTTACCTTCTCCAAATTGGGACAGCAGGACGTCAGGACAGTCTGTGTCGATGGCGTCCACCCTCTGTGTTCCACGGAGCACACTTGTCGCCAGGAGAAGGGTCCAAGAGAATGGTCGTTGACTTAGAAGGTGCCTGCTTGAGCAGGGGAGTGGCTCCGTCACCCCACAAGAGATTTCTTTGGTCCTTCTGGTGCAGGGTGAAGACAGGGAGTCCTCGGAGCATGCACACTGTGGAAACTGCTGGCTGCAGCTGAAGTTTCAGAAGAAAAGTATCCCTTGAGGATACTTTGTTGCTGTTACAGTGGTTCCTGGAGAAGGCTGCGGTTGATCCGAGGTCAGAGGATGAAGTAGTAGTTGCAGAGGATTTCTGCTGGAAACTTGCAAGTAGAAACTGAAGAGAACCCACAGGAGAGACCCTACATAGCCCTTAGAGGGGGATTGGCTACCTTATCAGGTAAGGAACTATCAGGAGGGGTCTCTGATGTCACCTGCTGGCACTGGCCACTCAGAGGCCTCCAGAGTGCCCCCACTCCTTGCAAAGCAAGATGGCTGAAGTCTGGGACACACTGGAGGAGATCTGGGCACCACCCCTAGACAGCCTAAATTATCCTGTGCTCGCCCTCTAGTGGCTTGGCACAGAGCAGGCAGATTTAACGTAGAAGGTAATGTGTAAAGTATTTGTGCAATAACTGGTACAGTAACACAACGAATACAGCACAAAAAGTACTCCACACCTGTAGGAGGCTGGCCTGGCTTGTAGCTGGTATCTGATGGTACTTACACCTTGTGCCAGGTCCAGTTATCCCTTATTAGTAGATTAGTAGTGTTCTAGCAGCTTAGGCTGATAGAGGTATCTATAGCAGAGCAGCTTAGGCTGAACTAGGAGACATGCAAAGCTCCTACTATACCACTTATATCATATAGCACTATATCATAAGAATCACAATACTCAGAGTTACTAAAAATAAAGGTACTTTATTTTAGTAACAATGTGACAAAAATATCTCAGAGGATATACTCCCTTAGGAGGTAAGTAAACTACACAAAATATACACACAAACCAAAATCAGGTAAGTAAACAGTTAGAAAAGTAGTGTAAACACTGTCGAATAGAATAGGATGCAATAGGCCTAGGGGCAACACAAACCATATACTAAGAAAGTGGAATGCAAACCACTTTGGGACCCCAGGCCTAGTGTAGTGTGCAGAGGGTCACTGGGAGTGTAAGCAAACACTAAGGGTGTCCATGATACCCCACCCCAAGACCCTGAAAAGTAGGAGTAAAGTTACCCTACTTCCCCAGAAACACACTAAAGTCGTGATAAGAGATTCTCCAAAGACCACAACTGACTGCAAAGCACTGAAGACGGATTCCTGGACCTGAGGACCTGCAAAGGAAGGGGACCAAGTCCAAGAGTCACAAAAGTGTCCGGCGGGGGTGGCAGGAGCCCACTAAACCTCAGATGAAGGTGCAAAATGGCTGCCTCCGGGAGGAAGAAGCTGACGATTCTACAACAACGGAAGATGCCAGAAATGTCTTATTTGCACAGAAGATGTCCAGTGGCGTGCTGGAGGATGCAGTGTTGTTTCCACGCAGAAAGACTGCAAACAAGCCTTGCTAGCTGCAAAGGTTGTGGTTGAAGAAAATGGGTGCTGCCTGGGCCCAGGAAGGACCAGGAGGTCACCCCTTGGAGGAGGAGACAGAGGGGGCACTCAGCAACACAGAGAGCCCATGCAGAAGCAGGCAGCACCCGCAGAAGTACTTGAACACGGGTTCAGGAAAACTGAGCATGGTGGTCGTCTCAACACTACAAAAGAGGGTCCCACGAAGCCGGTGGTCAATTCAGCAAGTTGAGCAATGCAGGACGGAGTGCTGGGGACCTTGGCTGTGCTGTGCACAATGGATTCCTTGCAAAAGTGCAGAGAAGATCTAGCACCTGCAGTTTACGCAATGCACAGGATTTCTGTCTGGCGTGGGGAGGCAAGGAGTTACCTCCACCAAATTTGGACAGATGGACCACTGGACTGTCGGGGTCACTTGGATCCAGCTCCTGTGTTCCAGGGACCATGCTCGTCATGATGAGAGGGGACCCAGAGGACCAGTGAAGCAGAAGTATGATGCCTGCGTTAGCAGGGAGAAGATTCAGTCAACCCACAGGAGATTTCTTCTTGGTTTCCAGTGCAGGGTAAAGGCAGACAGCCCCCAGAGCTTGCACCACCAGGAAACAGTCGAGAAAGCCAGCAGGATTAGGCGCTACAATGTCACTGATAGTCTTCTTGCTACTTTGTTGCAGTTTTGCAGGCGTCCTGGAGCAGTCAGTGGTCGATCCTTGACAGAAGTCAAAGAGGGTGATGCAGAGGAACTCTGGTGAGCTCTTGCATTCGTTATCTGAAGAGAAGCCCACAGGAGAGACCCTAAATAGCCCTCAGAGGAGGATTGGCCATCTAGTCAGGTAAGCACCTTTCAGGAGGGGTCTCTGATGTCACCTGCTGGCACTGGCCACTCAGAGGCCTCCGTTGTGCCCTCACACCTCTGCATTCAAGATGGCAGAGGTCTGGGACACACTGGAGGAGCTCTGGGCACCAGCCCTGGGGTGGTGATGGACAGGGGAGTGGTCACTCCCCTTTCCTTTGTCCAGTTTCATGCCAGAGCAGGGGCTGGGGGATCCCTGAACCGGTGTAGACTGGCTCATGCAAGGAGGGGACAATCTGTGCCTTACAAAGCATTTCCAGAGGCTGGGGGAGGCTACTCCTCCCCAGCCCTTAACAGCTATTTCCAAAGTGAGAGGGTGTAACACCCTCTCTCAGAGGAAATTCTTTGTTCTGCCTTCCTGAGACTGGGCTACCCAGACCCCAGGAGGGCAGAAGCCTGTTTGTGGGTTGGCAGCAGCGGTAGCTGCAGTGAAAACCCCAGAGAGCTGGTTTGGCATTACCCAAGGTCCATGCTGGAGCCCTGGGGATGCATGGGATTGGCACCCCAATACCAGATTTGGCATGGGGGACAATTACATGAGCTTAGACATGTTACATGGCCATATTCTGAGTTACCCTTGTGAAGCTACATATAGGTATTGACCTATATGTAGTGCTCGCGTGTAATGGTGTCCCCGCACTCACAAAGTCCGGGGAAATTTCTCTGAACTATGTGGGGGTACCTTGGCTAGTGCCATGGTGCCCTCACACTTAGTAACTTTGCACCTAACCTTCACCAAGTGAGGGTTACACATATAGGTGACTTATAAGTTACTTAAGTGCAGTGTAAAATGGCTGGGAAATAACGTGGATGTTATTTCACTCAGGCAGCAGTTGCAGTCCTGTGTAAGAATTGTCTGAGCTCCCTATGGGTGGCAAAAACAATGCTGCAGCCCATAGGGATCTCCTGGAACCCCAATACCCTGGGTACCTAGGTACCATATACTAGGGAATTATAAGGGTGTTCAAGTGTGCCAATCAGAATTAGTAAACATGGTCAACGCAGAGAGAGCATAAGCACGGAGTTTCTGCCTAGCAGAGCCTCAGTGACACAGTTAGGCACCACACAGGGAACACATTCAGGCCACAACTATGAGCAAAGGGGTCCTGGCTAGCAGGATCCCAGTGATACAGGCAAAAACAAACTGACACACAAGTAAAAAATGAGGGTAACATGCCAGGCTAGATGGTACTTTCCTACAACACTAGTGTAGGAACATAGACAATATTTATCTGAATAAAATAGGTCCAAAACAACAAAGATCCAATAAGCACAAGTCAAGATATCGCTTTTTAAATGTTTAAATGAGTCTCAATCCTAAGAAACATTGGTTGTATCCTTGTAACACACAGTATCTGGGATGCGTAAAAAATAATGACACACGGGGACCGCGGAGGAGCAAATGCATTGAAAAATAAGGCGCTGCATCAGATTTTCCGGGGCAGCACAGACGATGCATCATTTCTTTCCATGCTGCAAGGTGATATGGAGGAGTGCAGCCTTCATTTCCTCACTGCGATGCGGGGATATTTTGACACCCAGGGACGATGTATTGAAAATCCTATGCGGTGGTAAGGAGGAGCATGTGCTGTGTTGATCCAGTAGGTGATGCTGCAATTTTACAACTGTGAGGCAGACATTGACTAGATTTTCAGATGCACTGGGGTTTTCTTCTCTTTGGGGTGGTCTTTGTGGTCCTGAGACTTCAGAACAGGAGATAAGTTCAATCCAAGCCCTTGGAGATCACTTGTGTAGGAAGTCAGATTCCTTACAGCAGGGTAGGGGGTCAGCAGACAGCAGGGCAACAAGAAAGAGAGAAGTCCTGTCAGCAAAGAAGTCCAGATGAGTCCTTCGGGCAGCCAGGCAGTCCCTCTGACAGAGCCCAGATGCAGGTCCAGAAGTGCCTGATTTGGGGGTGTCAGAGACGCAGTATATATACCTAAAAGTGCCTTTGAAGTTGAGGAAACTTCAAAGAGTGGCTTTGAAGTGCACAAGTTTCCCTTTCAACCCAGTCCTGACTGCCAGGAGCCCTGTGGTGGGTTATCAGTCCTTTTTGTGAGGGCAGGCCACTGGCCTTTGAAGTGTAAGAGTGCGCCCGCCGACCTTCTTACCCAGGAAAACCCATCTATATGTAGATGATTACAGATGCAGCTGAGTGTCCTGTGTTAATGGCTGTCTGGGTGGAATGCACAAGGGGAGGTGTCAACCAGCACAGACCAGACGTGGATTGGAGACAGGCTGTAAGGCACAGATGGCAGTAATTGCAGGGAAATGCCTACTTTCTAAAAGTGGTATTTCTGAAAGCGTAATGTAAAATCCAACTTCACCGGTAAGTAGGATTCCTTACTACCATTCCGACCATACCAAATATGACAGGTCTTTTCCTCTCACATCAGAGATTACCACTTAAAAGCATTTAAGGGAATCTCTAATGCTGGACTATGAGAGGAGCAGGCTTCACAGTAGCGAAAAACAACTTTGGGGGTTTTCACTACCCGGATATGTAAAATGTATAAGTACATGTCCTGCCTTTTACTTACATAGCACGCTGCCCTATGGGTTACTCAGAACCTACCTCAGGGGTGACGTATATGGAAGAAAGGGAGAATAGTTTTAAATGCCAAGTCGAAGTGGCAGTGAAACTGCATACACAAGCCTAGCAATGGCAAGCCTGAGACATGGTTAGAGGGCTACTTCTGTGGGTGGCACAATCAGTGCTGCAGGCCCACTAGTATCATTTAATTACAGGCCCTGAGCACTTTACTAGGGACATATAGGTAAATCAAATATGCCAATTGGGTATGAGCCCACATTATCATGTTTAGGGAAGAGGGCACAAGCACTCTGTGCACTTTAGCATTGCGGACCAGTGCTAGAGTCCTAAAACCAGCAAAAATTAGATGAAAAAAATGGAGGGAGGCAGGCAAAGATTTGAGGGAAGACCACCCTAAAGCTGTCCGGTCTAACAGTATGGTTTGCTAGATGTGACAAGTTGAGGGGAGTAAATGATTGGGGAAAAAGTAGGGGGTGAAGGGTCATTTTGGGGGTATATTTGAGTGGGTAGGGTACCCTGTTAAGGGAGGTGTCAAGACCACTGGTTATGGATTAGTCAGGAGTTGGGGTAAGGGTTGAGGTGGTTGTGTGGGTAAGATGAGGTGTTGAACAGTGTGTTGGAGGTGGCTTGCAGTAGGGCATTTGAGGAGAACTGGGATGTGGTCAAATAGTGAAAGGTACAAGTGTGTGGACTGAATCAGGACTTTACCATCATTGTAGATGGTGATAGTGGTGGTTCCATTGAATAGTGGTGTGGGGGAAATGTGGAGCTTGCAGCTATGAGGAAGGGTAGTAGATGATGTAACATTGAATTTGTTGTGGAAGATGTTGGACCACAATGTAGTATCACGTGTGAAGAAAACAAGGTCTGTTTCAAGCTTCCCTTGTTGACCACTGTGATATTGATCAGCAAATAGTGTGCCTGGAAAATCTTCCAGTGTGCTCTGTTTAAATCATTTTGCTGATGATTTGGAGAGATTAAGGGGTATATGATCTTAAAAGAGTTGATTCTAGCGTTTTCCTTCTTGATAATCATAGTAAGACCAGAGAGTTCTGCTATATTTTTACACCGGATGGAACCATATTTGTCTATGTGATGTTGTGGGAATAAGAATGCAATGCTCTAAAATATTGTAGGAAGCTGGCTCTGTATACACTATATAAAAATGAGATATAGTGTGCACAGAGTCCAGAGGTTCCCCTTAGTATTATCTGTTATTGCCACTATCAACCTCTAATGCTCTATTTTTGGTAGTGTGGTTGAACAGTTAGGCTTATCAGAGGGTAGTGTTAAGCATTTGTTGTACACACACAGGCAATAAAAGAGAACACACACTCAAAGACTTAACGCCAGGCCAATAGGTATTTATATAGAAAAATAATATTTTCTTAATTTATTTTAGAACCACAAGATTCAAAGTGCATGTAAGTACATTAAATGTAAGGTACTTTGCATAGGTATAGATAGAACTTTGAATCAAAACAGTAATGTACACAGTTTGTCATAAAATAGCAATAAGCTATTTTAAAAGTGGACACTGAAAAATTCAACGGTTTCTGGGGGAGGTAAGTACAAGTTAAATAACACGGTAAGTAAAGCACTTACAAGTTCCAGGGCAAAGGTAGCCCACCGTTGGGGCCTCAAGTCAACCCCAAACACCCAGCACCAGCAACACAGGGCCGGTCAGGTACAGAGGTCAAAGAGGAGCCCAAATAACATAGGTGCCTATGGAGACAGGGGGTGCTCTGATTCCAGTCTGCTGGCAGGTAAGTACCTGCGTCCTCAGGGAGCAGACCAGGGGGGTTTAGTTGAGCACTGGGGGTGGTCCCAAGTAGGCACACAAAGTACACCCTCAGTGGCAGAGGGGCGGCTGGGGCAGTGGGCAAACAAGGCGTCGGGTTTTGTATTGAAATCAATAGAGGGGCCGGGGGGGTCATTTAGACGCTGCAGGCAGGGTACAGGGGGGCTTCTCGGGCCTGCCACCGACTGGGTAAGGGTGTGGGCCTCCTGCTGGTCACTGCTGCACCAGTGGTCGGTTTTTCACAGGCCTGGGGGCTGCAAGTGCAGTCTCCTTCCAGGCGTCGGATTTCTTCTTCAGGGCAGTCGCGGTCAGGGGGGTCCTCGGGATTCCCTCTGCAGGCGTCGTTGTGGGGGTGCAGAGAGGTTGGCCCAGGGTGGACACGTCGTCGGAATCACCTGGGGGTCCTCTCTGCATCGTTGGTTTCTCTGGTCAAGGGCCAGGGGCTTTGGGTGCAGAGTGGTGGGGACTCACGTTTCTGGAGTGAGGTGAGAGTCCCTTTAAAGATGGTTTCTTCTTGTTTGGTTAGACATGGCCGATGTCCACAGGAATTCCTTGGTCTTTGTAGCTGCAGGGCAGTCCTCTAAGTTAGCAGAGGTCGCAGGCCCGTTGAATGCATTGCTGGTGCAGGTTCTTTGAATCAGGAGACAGGCCGGTAGGGCTGGGGACAAAGCAGTTGTCGTCTTCCTTCTTCTCTGCAGGGCTTTCAGGTAAGCAGTCCTTCTTCTTTGTAGGTCGTCAGGAATATGATTTCCTGGGTTCAGACAACCCTTGCACAGGCCTGCCATTGCAGCCTGAGTGAAATAACGCATACTTTATTTCACAGCCATTCACCCATTTTCACTGCACTTGAGTAACTAATAAGTCACCTATATGTCTAACCTTCACTTGCTGAAGGTTAGGTGCAAAGTTATTAAGTGTGAGGGCACCCTTACACTAGCAAAGGTGCCCTCACATAGTTTAGGGCCATTTCCCCGGACATTGTGAGTGCAGGGACACCATTACACGTGTGAACTACATATAGGTCAATACATGTAGCTTCACAATGGTAACTCCAAATATGGCCATATAACATGTCTAAGATCATGGGATTGTCCCCCCATTCCAAATCTGGTATTGTGGAGCCAATTCCATGAATCCTGGGGGCTCCACCATGGACCCCCAGTACTGCCAAACCAGCTCTCTCAGGCTTGCACTGCAGCTACAGCTGC
Source organism: Pleurodeles waltl (assembly GCF_031143425.1). Classification (NCBI taxonomy): domain Eukaryota; kingdom Metazoa; phylum Chordata; class Amphibia; order Caudata; family Salamandridae; genus Pleurodeles; species Pleurodeles waltl. The sequence goes on along the minus strand of NC_090439.1, from coordinate 186,370,597 downwards.
TGCCACCTCACATACAGGGTTCTGCCCTCCTGGGGTCTGGGCAGCCCAGTCCCAGGAAGGCAGAACAAAGCATTTCCTCTGAGAGCAGGGTGTTACATCCTCTCCCTTTGGAAATAGGGGTTACAGGCTGGAGAGGGGTAGCCTCCCCCAGCCTCTGGAAATGCTTTGAAAGGCACAGATGGTGCCCTCCTTGCATAAGCCAGTCTACACTGATTCAGGGACCCCTTGCCCCTTCACTGGTGCGAAACTGGACAAAGGAAAGGGGAGTGACCACTCCCCTGTCCATCACCACCCTAGGGGTGGTGTCCAGAGCTCCTCCAGTGTGTCCCAGACTTCAACCATCTTGCTTTGCAAGGTTTGGGGGCACTCTTGAGGGCTCTGAGTGGCCAGTGCCAGCAGGTGACATCAGAGACCCCTCCTGATAGGTCCATACCTGACAAGGTAGCCAGTCCCCCTCTCAGGGCTATTTAGGGTCTCTCCTGTGGGTGCTCTTCAGACTCTGCTTGCAAGTTTCCTTCAGGAATCCTCTGCAACTACTTCATCATCCTCTGACCTCAGATCAACTGCAGCCTGCTCCAGGAACCGCTGTAACTGCAACAAAGTATCCAAAAGGGTTACTTTTCTTCTGCAACCTCAGCTCCAAGTCAGCAATTGCAACAGTTTCCACGGTGTGCATGCTCTGAGGACTCCCTGTCTTCATCCTGCACCAGAGGACCGAAGAAATCTCCCATGGAGTGACAGAGTCACTCCCCTGCTCCAGCAGGAGACACCTTCCAGGAGGACGACCAGCACCCTTGGACGCAGAGGGTTGACATCATCGGCATAGGCTGTCCTGAGGTCTTGCTGACGCAATTTGGAGGAGGTAAGACCTTGCCTTCCCAGAGGGCAACGGTACTCCTGTGTACTGCATCCTCTTCACCTCCTGAGGCCTCTGTGCACTATTTGCAAAATTAGTTCATGCACAGCCTGGCCCAGGTCCCCATCACTCCATCCTATGATGCTCAACTCGCTGAGCTGTTCTCCAGCGGCATGGGTCCTTCCTTTGTTGTGCTGTATCAACTGCATTTTGCACCTCCTTTGTCCCCGTGTCCTGGGACTCCCGGGGGTGCTGGCTGGCATCCTGAGGGCTATCTGAAGTGCTGAGAGACCCCTCTTCCTCCTCACACAGAGTTGAGGCCCCCAGATCCCTCCAGGGTTCATCCAGTGCCATTTTGATGCAAAACGCACTTCTGTCGTAGCCAAGGCTTGTTGGCGACTTCCAACACGAAATCACATCCGCAACGATCTTCACATCATGGGACATCTTTTGCATCATGCAGAAACCCGCTGACATCTTCCTTGGGTGCATTTGTGCAGTCTTCGACTAACTGGGGACTCCTCTTTTGCACCCTCTTCTGGGTTGGCAGGGGCTCCTGTCCTTCCTGGAACTTCTTTTGACTTCTGGACTTGGTCCCCTCCCTTTGCAGGTCTTCAGGTCCAGGAAACCAGCAGTTGTTCCTTGCAGACTTGGTTGGTTGCTACAAAATCCTAATCACGAGGTGTAGTGTGTCCTAAGGGAACTTGCAATACTTTACTCCTGCTTTTCTGGGCTCTGGGGTGGGGTAATTTACTTACCTTTACTGTATTCTTACTCTCCTAGCGATTCTGCACACACTACACTTGTGTAGGGGGGAATTTGTGATTCGCATTCCACTTTCTTAGCATATGGTTTGTGTTGCCCTTAGACCAATTTTCTCCCATTGCATTCTACAGCATTTCCTATTGTTTGCGTTGTTCTATGACTATTTACTTGTCTAATTTTGGTGTCTAGTGTATATATTGTGTGTAATACTTACCTCCAGAAGGAGTATTGTCTCGAAGATATTTTTGGTACTGTCACCCAAATAAATACCTTTATTTTTGGTAACACTTAGTATTGTCTTTGCTTGGGTATCAGTACTGTATAACAATAAGTGGTATTGCCTGAGCTTTGCATGTCTCCTAGTTCAGCCTAAGCTGCTCTGCTATAGCTACCTCTATCAGCCTAAGCTGCTAGAACACTACTACTTCACTATTAAGGGATAACTGGAGCTGGTTTAAGGTGTAAGTATCCAAGGTACCCACTACAAACCAGGCCAGCCTCCTACAGGGTTTCATGTCAGCTCTGGTCACCTTAGGGGTGGACCTGGCTGAGATGTGACTCCTCCTTGTTTTTCTCATTATCTCCCCGGACTTGCAGGCAAAAGTGGGGATTGTGTCTGGGGTTGGGGTGGGCATCTCCACTAGCTTGGGTGCCCTGGGGCATTGTAAGACCAGGCTTGAGCCTTTGAGGCTCACCACCAGGTGTTACAGTTCCTGCAGGGTGTAGGTGTGAAGCACCTCCACCCAGGACAGGCTTTGTTCCTGGTCACAGAGTGCACAAAGGCACTCACCCCATGTGGCCAGAAACTAGTCTGGGAGTTTCAGGCTGGCAGAGATAGATCAGCCTAGCACTAGCAGTTGGTATGGCATGCAAGGGGCATGTCTAAGATACCCTCTGTGTGCATTTCTCAATAAATCCCGCACTAACATCAGTGTGGATTTATTGTGCTGAGAAGTTTGATACCAAACGTCACAGTACTCAGTGTAGCCATTATGGAACTGTGGAGTTTGTGCTTGACAAACTCCCAGTCCATATACTCTTTATGCCTACCCTGCACTTACAATGTCTAGGAATTGGCTAAGACACTGTAGGGGCATAGTGCTCATGCAGCTATGCCTTCACCTGTGGTATAGTGCACCCTGCCTTAGGGCTATAAGGCCTGCTAGAGGGGTGACTTACCTATGCCACAGGTAGTGGGTTGTGGGCATGGCACTCTGAGGGTAGTGCCATGTCGACTAAGTTTTTTTCTCTCCTCCAGCACACAAAAGCTGTGAGGCAGTGTGCATGTGCTGAGTGAAGGGTCCCCAGGCTTGCATAATACATGCTGCAGCACTTAGAGACCTTCCCTGGCCACAGGGCCCTTGGTACCAGGGGTACCTTTTACTAGGGACTTTTCTGTGTGTCAGGGCAGTGCCAATTGTGGAGACAAAGGTACAGTTTTAGGGAAAGGACACTGGTGCTGGGGCCTGGTTAGCAGGGTCCCAGCACACTTTCAATCAAAGCTGGCATCAAAAAAAGGCAAAAAGTTAGGGGGTAACCATGCCAACAGTGGCATTTTCCTACAAATATGTTTCTTCACTTGAAAAATAGTACTGCCCAGATATCTGCATTGGCAGGGACATTCAATGCAGTACACTACATAGTCTGTCTTGCATGAGATATACTGTCTGATTCTATAATGTTTCTCTTGGAAGGGAACATTGTAGGTCATTTATGATGGACTATGCTTGCATGTCTTGCAATTTTTGCAAAGGTAGAAGTCAGCAGGTTCTACACACAGTCATGTGTTTTATTTTCCAGCTGGAAATGCTGTGCACAAATATATCTTGGATATTTCTGGTCCTTCTATAGATTGTATTATGCTTGGTGACTTTTCTATATGCTCTTTAATAGTTTGTTTATTCTCCATAATTTCCCAATTCCTTGATAATATTTCAGTATCCTTCTTTGACTCTTTGCTATAGGTTGTAATTATCCTGACCTTTTTGGGAATAAGATCTCCAGTTTGGGAGACTTCTTCCCCAGGGTCACCTGTCCCATACAATAGCTTATCTCTACTATCTGATTCAATTCTGGCCATCGCTGTGTTCAAAGCCCCTGTAGAACAACCTTTGTCCTTAAACTTCCTTATCACATTATCTGGGCCTCTATGATTCCTGCTTCTGTTTGGTAGTTCCTTTCTAATCTTACCAGTTTCCCATAAGATGTATTCTGGTTCATTGTCTGGGATGACTACTGGCTGCATGAAGCACTGCATTCCCTGCTGCTTCTTTCCTAAATAAGGAGTTTACTAATCTCTCATCCTGTACCTCTGTATGAATATGCAAAAAAGTTGATAATTCTTCTGCTATGGGAGATTTTAAAGACCAAATTCAGATTGTTCTTTATTGTTCTTTTTCAGGAACTGTAAAAAACCATGTAGCTCCTCATCGGATACCTGTCAGATTAAAAAGAAGTCATCTTTATAATGTAGCCACATGATCACTTTGTTGAAAATCCTCTCCGTATTGGGATTCGTGGACACTTATTCCTCCCACTATCCCATCACCAAATTAGCATAGTTGAGGGCAAAACAAGTGTTCATGGCTGTTCCTTGAATCTGTCTAAAAATATCCCCATTGAACAGAAATATATATTCCTCTAAACAGAGCTTAATCATGTCCACAGGCATATTGTTGTGTTCAAAGAGTCCCAGAAGCCTAGCTCTCAAATAATGTTCCACTATCTCCAAACCATCCTTGTCTGTTATACTTCTGTAAAAAGATAGCGCATCCAACTTTACAAGTGTGTATGACAGGTCGCAAGGAATATGGTTTATCTTTTTCAGGAAATCTGTACTGTCTATCAAATACGGCACAGTCTCCACAAAAGCCAACAAAAATATTGTCTTAGTATATAAACGTCCTTTCCAGGAATCTTCCTATGGCGGAAACAGTGGATCTGCCTGGTGGGGTTTCTTTGTTTTTATGTACTTTTGACAACAAAAATACAGTATTAATCTTTGGATTACTTGCTTTCAGAAATTGGTATTCTTCATATTCTAAAATCCTATCCTCTTTCCAGGTTTGCAACTTTGTGTGATATTTCAATCCAGAGTTCCATATACTGTCAGGGAGACCAGATCCTCAGGGCCTGCGCACGTTCCCAACATGTCCACCACAAGACAGCTCCAAAACTCTGATAGATATATCACAGAGCCTAAGAGAGTCCAAGTGGGGAAAAGGGGATTAGGTAGGGAACAGCTGGGAAGGAGACCTGTAGGAAGCAAAAGGTTAAACAACACAATATCAAAATATAATCACATTGAATTTCACTAGACTATGGGTCTAAGCGTTGTCTTACTGTAACCATGGATAACCTAAGAAGTGACTTTAACTAGACCTCAAGAACTCTGGGTACCTGGAAAAAATCAAGAATGATTAATACAATGTTTCATAGGAGCCTTTCATGAAATGTCACATAATGTCTAGGAATACAAGAACCTTTTAAAATAATGTTTCAGAACAAACATTGCATCTTTAACATGAGGACAAAATACAATCTGAAACATTCTCTGGAAAACAATAGAAATTGTACTAGGGACTTAATATGCACAAAGAAAGTCACATTCTGAATTTAGCATCTTCACAGAGAATCCAAAGGCCCAGGATAAATGTGTGCACTTCAACAAACATTACACATCAAAGTTTTAATTGCCAACAAGATTATGTAAATGCCATGCAGTGATCGCGCAAGCTGTTGCCGATCTGAATACCAAGTTTTACATGCGGGAAATGAATCGCGCACACTGCCGATTCAAACAAGAAAATGCAAATGTCATGAAATGATCTCGCAAGATGTTGCCGATCTGAACACCAAGTTTTACATGCGGGAAATGAATCGCGCACACTGCCGATTTGAACAAGAATATGCAAATATCATGAAATGATCGTGCAAGCTGTTGCCGATCTGAACACCAAGATTTACCTTAGAGCAATGATTGGCTTACTCTGAAAGTTTCAAGAGTAGGCCCAAAACTAAAGAGTCTTTTAGAACGGGGATGGGGGCCCAGCCCGACCTCCGCCTTACCACCCTGCTCAAGGATCACCAAAATAATGCAGGGCAGGCCTGGAACATTAAGGTAGGCCTCCGGAACAGGAGCTCAGGAAATTGCTGCTGCTCTGCACCGGGACCTCTAAATAGTGTGCACGTGGAGCTGGGCAGGCTCCCTTATATAGAGTCTGGCCCCGCCCACACACCACACCCAGTCATGCTGCAGAGAAAGCTTCTAGAAGGTCCTAGAATGGGACCACACCCTAACACACTCAGTAAGTCTGCAGCAATACCTTGCAAATGAACAGTTATTGCAAACATCAGTAATAGTGTTTTTCAAGGTTAAAGTCTGCAATGCAAAAGGTTAACATATTGCATATAAACACAGTGCATGAATTATGTTCTTGCATAAAGGCTGGGTTTTTGCATTTTTGTCGACAGTAGAGCGCGCACTGTCCTAATGTTGACATATACTATTTGTTCTCTATTGGTTGGAAAAAAGTTGTATCCTTTAGTCAACAAACAGCTTTTTCCTCCAGAGAACCACATTACCACCCTTGTCAGATTATCTGATAACATAGTCCTCTCTTGCTAACAAACGTTGCAATCTCTGATACTGTGACCAAATCAAATCCATCTTCTTCTCTGATCTTTCAGAACACATTTCCTTAGACGTTTCAGTTGTTTAAATGTTATTTCTTGAAATACATCTATTGCTTCCTATGTCAGAGTGGGGAAAAATCTAGATTTTAATTTAATATCTGTTCCACTACTCATATCAGTTTTCAGGCCCATCTCATTCAAGGTTTTGTTAATTCTGATTGCATCCCTTCCAATATCCTGGCTTACCATTATGTCAAAATTGTGATCGAAACAGTGTGCATCGCATGATCCTTCAGCATTGTTGACTGTCTATGCATTCATGTTATCAGTGGACATAGAGTACTGTTTGTCACCACTTTCATTTTTTGAAAATGAAAGTGCTTTTATCAACCGTCAATTTGTGGACAAAATTAAAAAGATTAACTCTTGTTTTAGTATAGTTGAATTCTGCAGTCAGACAAAAGGATAGGCCCAAATTCAAAACATTTAAATCAATTACTGAATTCACACTTATTCCACCTGAGGCTTGCTCATCACGCTGCTCCTGGTAGAATTGGCACAACTTCTTAGGCCTCATCTTTTCTCTCTTCATCCTATTATATTGTGTCCATCTCCTACTTTTGCATGCTAAGTTGTTGCTTGCCTCCTTTGTTACAGCACCCTGTACTCATTTAAATGTACCCCTCCTGTGCTGAGTACTTGTGGGATTATTTGTGGATTCTGCTGTTCATTTTGCTGAGTGCAATGCTATGTTGAAACTCATAACTGTGCACTTCTCTGATACATTTTTGCTTGTTCCTGTAATGTTCAGTTCAAATTTGAAGCTATGACTTCTTTATTTGTTCTTCATATGTACCCTTACTTTCATCTTCTCTTTAAAGTATATATATATATATATATATCACCACTAGGTAGTTATAGTTAGGACCTAGTTTCTATGGAAACGACTGTTTTCACTTGACAAATTTTCACAAAATGTTCCTAAATTCAACAGTCATGTCAGCTGCTGTCTGGAAAAAATCGGGGTGATCCGTCAAGCAGGGGCCAAGAAAAAGGGGAGTTAAAAAAGGGATGTTTTCCATGTTAATTCCCACAGGGATTTTGAACAGCGATAGCCCCCAAACCACTGGACGGAAGTACACCAAATTTAGTAGAAAGGTAACTATTGGTCCAGAAAGAGCCCTTTTTAGGGTTGAGCACACAAGTGCTGTGGCCCCTGTTGTAACCTCTCTGTGGGTGCTTAACCACGCCCATTTCACACCCATCAGTTTGGTTAGTTTGTGGGCTTGCCTATCAAGATTGGCTTGATTTCATTAGTGAAAGGCATGCAAACCTCATACCTTTTTCAGTGTTTAGCCCTCCTCGATAGCACCGGTAAACTACTGAAAACATACTAGGCTCTGTATTTTCCGAATGGCTTCTGGGCTATTTTTTCTTTTTATTTCCTAAGCAGAGCGATCTTGCGAGAGCTTTGCATGACATCGACCCTGTTACATGGATATTTGCACTTTTGGCGGTCATATGGATAATTGCACTTTTGCTGATACGTTTGACTGCGAGTGAACTTCTGTTTCCTTTTGTGTGTCTCCTTCACGCTCATGGCGGCTGTCGGCTCGCTTATGTGAAACTGTTTTCCTTTTCATTTTCAATTTGTGTTCAAGAAAATTCCGGTTATGAGTTTACAGCGCTAATAGCTCTAACTCGATTATTTTTCCTTGCTTATGTTGAAGTCACCTACAACTGTATTGTGTCCAGGTACATCACCGACTACTTTGACAACAGACCCCACGCCCTTGTGACAGGCTACCGGGGCCACAGATATGTAGGCGTCACTGTAGTTTTTCTGTTTAGGCATTAGTGTCTTTTTTTTCAATGCAGAAAACAATAACGTGTTAAAAAAACATTAGGGGAACTGTTTCGGTTAAAATAAAGTATGGACACGTCGGTCCCGACATATATATTGCCCACTTCGTCCTCTGCATCCAACTTGCTCGGTTTAGAAGTGGACACACCCTCAAATGGATACAAAATTATTATTTTTTAACTGCTTTGGTTTCCTGCATCTTTACTGAGGTGGTCTAAGTGCTAACATATTCGGCACACAAAAGTCATCACATTTTTGCTGCAAAATCTCGTGGCAGTTCTTAACATGTTTCACATGACCATCAAGATTGGGAGGAGGTTAAGGGGGCCATGGCAATTCTGCATGTCACTGTTGGCCTGTCACTTTGAGATCGGGGTTTTCTCAGAGCGTCAGCTGAAGTAACACGAGCCGTATGCTGAATTTTCTCTAGTAATTAAAAGAAGAAACATTCTGAGAACTGTCCTGCGGGTTCAAGGTGAGGGAAAGCCCGCCCCTTTACACTAAATCTAAAAATGCAACACATTTTGATATGCTTAATTGTGCACGGAACTGTCACTTCTTTCTTTTTAGATATCCATGCACGTGTGTATTTAGGTTGTGTACACACGTGAACACATTTAATTATATGAATAATCACATGTTTCTCTTTCCTTAACACGCATCTTAATTATGGTTCTTGTACTCCTAAACTTAAAGTCCAGATGGAGCTTTTGGACCCTTTGAAAACAATTTGGCATTTTAGGTTAATATTAGGGGAGTCTGATCAAATAATTTTAGGTATCCGCAATGTTTTCTTTAACTGGCGACCCTGGCAAATGTGACCTGCAGGGTATAGCACTGCAAGAGATGTGAGTCAGATGCCTTGTTTATAGGTCTGGAGTTCTAGTATTCGAAGCCTAAAAAAAAAAAGCAGCAAGACACTTTTTCCAGCATCAGCTTCGATGATGATTGTGTAAGGCCTAGAGGCGCAAGTGTAGGAAAGTACCATCTTGCCTGGCATGCTACTCCCATATTTCACTGTATATATGTTGTTTTAGTCTGTGTGTCACTGGGACCCTGCCAGGCAGGGCCCCACTGCTCATAAGTATGTGCCCTGTATGTGTTCCCTGTGTGATGACTAACTGTCTCACTCAGGCTCTGCTAACCAGAACCTCAGTGGTTATGCTCTCTCTGCTTTCCAAATTGTCACTAACAGGCTAGTGACCAATTTCACCAATTCACATTGGCATACTGGTACACCCATATAATTCCCTAGTATATGGTACTGAGGTAAACAGGGTATTGGGGTTCCAGGAGATCCCTATGGGCTGCAGCATTTCTTTTGCCACCCATAGGGAGATCTGACAATTCTTACACAGGCCTGCCAGTGCAGCGTGAGTGAAATAACGACCACGTTATTTCACAACCATTTACTACTGCACTTAAGTAACTTATAAGTCACCTATATGTCTAACCTTCACCTGGTGAAGATTGGGTGCAAAGTTACTTAGTGTGAGGGCACCCTGGCACTAGCCAAGGTGCCCCCACATCGTCCAGGGCAAATTCCCCGGACTTTGTGAGTGTGGGGACACTGTTACACATGTGCACTATACATAAGTCACTACCTATGTATAGCGTCACAATGGTAACTCCGAACATGGCCATGTAACATGCCTAAGATCATGCCATTCTGGCATTGGGGGGACAATTCCATGCATCCCCGGGTCTCTAGCACAGAACCCGGGTACTGCCAAACTTGCTTTCCGGGGTCTCCACTGCAGCTGCTGCTGCCAACTCCTCAGACAGGTTTCTGCCCCCCCTGGGGACTGAGCAGCATGGTCCCAGGAAGGAAGAACAAAGGATTTCCACTGAGAGAGGGTGTTACACTCTCTCCCTTTGGAAATAGGTGTGAAGGGCTGGGGAGGAGTAGCCTCCCCCAGCCTCTGGAAATGATTTGATGGGCACAGATGGTGCCCATCTCTGCATAAGCCAGTCTACACCAGTTCAGGGATTCCCCAGCCCTGCTCTGGCGCGAAACTGGACAAAGGAAACGGGAGTGACCACTCCCCTGACCAGTACCTCCCAGGGGAGGTGCCCAGAGCTCCTCCAGTGTGTCCCAGACCTCTGCCATCTTGGATTCAGAGGTGTTGGGGCACAATGGACAGCTCTGAGTGGCCAGTGCCAGCAGGTGACGTCAGAGACCCCTTCTGATATGTGCTTACCTCTTTCAGTAGCCAAGCCTCCTTTCTCAGTAGCCAATCCTCCTCTGTGGGCTATTTAGGGTATATCCTGTGGGTATCTCACCAGATAACAATTGCAAGAGCTCACCAGAGTTCTTCTTCACTTCCTGCTTCGACTTCTGACAAGGATCGACCGCTGACTGCTCCAGAACACTTGCTAAACCACAACAAAGTACCAAGAAGACTACCAGCCACATTGTAGCGCCTCATCCTGACGACTTTCTCAACTGTTTCCTGGTGGTGCATGCTCTGAGGACTGTCTGCCTTCACCCTGCACTGGAAGCCAAGAAGAAATCTCCTGTGGTTTGACAGAATCTTCCCTCTGCCAACGCAGGCACCACACTTTTGCATTACCAGTCCTCTGGGTCCCCTCTCATCCTGACGAGCGTGATCCCTGGAACACAGGAGCTGGGTCCAAGTGTCTTCGACAGTCCAGTGGCCCTTCAGTCCAAATTTGGTGGAGGTAAGTCCTTGCCTCCCCACGCCAGACAGTGATCCTGTGTACTGCATGAACTGCAGCTGGATGGACTTGGATGGGATTAGGTGACAAAACAGGGTAGAAAATCAAAGAGACATGATCAGCCGTGCCAAAAAAAACATATTTAGTGAGCAAGTGAAAAAGCCTTTATTTATAGACTTTAGAGGGAAGATCTTTAAATGAGCTCTTTTCTTTTTCTACACCAACTACCCTTGTGTACAGCTTACAGGCCCTGAACCAAGGTTGGGATACACTAGACCAGTGGTTCCAAACATTTTGACTTACGAGCACCCCAACTCTATCATTACTGGAACTTAGGACCCCCCAGTGAATCATTATCACAATCCGAGGACCCCCACTGAGTCATTACTGGAAGCCAGGGACCCTGGCTTAAACATTATCGATGATTTGAAATGCAAAACAATACACAAAAAATACAGAAACAAGCATTCATCAAACACATACACTAATAACACATTTTATTTAATTTGAAAACAAATATAAATAAAAATAAAAAAATTTAAAAGGAAGGTTGGAGCTTTTCTAAATTAATCTGACACCACACATCGTCCATACTATATTCTATTGATGCACCTGCACTGCTCCCACAAATGAAACTGAAGATACTAATTTAATTTTTAGCCCCCAGTTTCAAATTCCATGACATTTACAATATGTCTTAAAATATTCAATTGTACATTTAGCCACTTTATTTATATACACTTTATTAAACTGTTAATATTATTTAATTTTCTAAGCAGTCGTGGACTCCCTGAGAGTCTCCAGACCACATGCTGGGAACCACTGCTCTAGAATATGCTTAAAAGAGCAGTCCTAGGGTTGGCTGACAACAGACTAGGGATCCCAATGTTTAAATGATGTGTACAATGTAGGAGGCTGCCCGGGTTTATAGTGGGTACCTAGGGTACTTATACCAGGTCCAGTTACCCTTATTAGTGAAATGTAGGCAGTGTTCTAGCAGCTTAGGCTGTCTAGAGGTAGCTGTAGCTGAGTCGCCAATGCTGAACTAGGAGACATGCAAAGCTCTTGTGTAGGAGGCTGGACTGGCTTGTAGTGAGTACCAAGGGGTACTTGCACCTTGCACCAGGCCCAGTTATCCCTTATTAGTGTATAGGGTGTCTAGCAGCTTAGGCTGATAGATAATGGTAGCTTAGCAGAGCAGCTTAGGCTGAACTAGGAGACTTGTGAAGCTACTACAGTACCACTTAGTGTCATATGCACAATATCATAAGAAAACACAATACACAGTTATACTAAAAATAAAGGTACTTTATTTTTATGACAATATGCCAAAGTATCTCAGAGTGTACCCTCAGTGAGAGGATAGGAAATATACACCAGATATATATACACAATAGCAAAAATATGCAGTATAGTCTTAGAAAACAGTGCAAACAATGTATAGTTACAATAGGATGCAATGGAGACACATAGGGATAGGGGCAACACAAACCATATACTCCAGAAGTGGAATGCGAACCACGAATGGACCCCAAACCTATGTGACCTTGTAGAGGGTCGCTGGGACTATTAGAAAATAGTGAGAGTTAGAAAAATAACCCTCCCCAAGACCCTGAAAAGTGATTGCAAAGTGCACTAAAGTTCCCCTAAGGACAAAGAAGTCGTGTTAGAGGAATAATGCAGGAAAGACACAAACCAACAATGCAAAGGGCTAGAGACTTCCCCTTTGGAGGACGGATCCCTCTCGCCTTGTAGAGTCGTGCAGAAGGGTTTTCCCGCCGAAAGAACGCCAACAAGCCTTGCTAGCTGCAAATCGTGCAGTTAGCGTTTTTGGACGCTGCTGCGGCCCAGGAGGGACAAGGAGGTCGCAAATTGGACCAGGAGAGAGAGGGGACGTCGAGCAAGACGAGGAGCCCTCTTAGCAGCAGGTAGCACCCGGAGAAGTGCCAGAAACAGGCACTACGAGGATGCGTTAAACAGTGCTCACCCGAAGTCGCACAAAGGAGTCCCACATCGCCGGAGACCAACTTAGAAAGTCGTGCAATGCAGCTTAGAGTGCCGTGGACCCAGGCTTGGCTGTGCACGAAGGATTTCCGCCGGAAGTGCACAGGGGCCGGAGTAGCTGCAAAAGTCGCGGTTCCCAGCAATGCAGTCTAGCGAGGTGAGGCAAGGACTTACCTCCACCAAACTTGGACTGAAGAGTCACTGGACCGTGGGAGTCACTTGGACAGAGTTTCTGGATTCGAGGGACCTCGCTCGTCGTGCTGAGAGGAGACCCAAGGGACCGGTAATGCAGCTTTTTGGTGCCTGCGGTTGCAGGGGGAAGATTCCGTCGACCCACGGGAGATTTCTTCGGAGCTTCTAGTGCAGAGAGGAGGCAGACTACCCCCACAGCATGCACCACCAGGGAAACAGTCGAGAAGGCGGCAGGATCAGCGTTACAGAGTTGCAGTAGTCGTCTTTGCTACTATGTTGCAGTTTTGCAGGCTTCCAGCGCGGTCAGCAGTCGATTCCTTGGCAGAAGGTGAAGAGAGAGATGCAGAGGAACTCGGATGAGCTCTTGCATTCGTTATCTAAGGAATCCCAAGAGACAGAGACCCTAAATAGACAGAAAAGAGGGTTTGGCTACTTAGGAGAGAGGATAGGCTAGCAACACCTGAAGGAGCCTATCACAAGGAGTCTCTGACGTCACCTGGTGGCACTGGCCACTCAGAGCAGTCCATTGTGCCAGCAGCACCTCTGTTTCCAAGATGGCAGAGGTCTGGAGCACACTGGAGGAGCTCTGGGCACCTCCCAGGGGAGGTACAGGTCAGGGGAGTGGTCACTCCCCTTTCCTTTGTCCAGTTTCGCGCCAGAGCAGGGCTAAGGGGTCCCTGAACCGGTGTAGACTGGCTTATGCAGAATTGGGCACATCTGTGCCCAAGAAAGCATTTCCAGAGGCTGGGGGAGGCTACTCCTCCCCTGCCTTCACACCATTTTCCAAAGGGAGAGGGTGTCACACCCTCTCTCAGAGGAAGTTCTTTGTTCTGCCATCCTGGGCCAGGCCTGGCTGGACCCCAGGAGGGCAGATGCCTGTCTGAGGGGTTGGCAGCAGCAGCAGCTGCAGTGAAACCCCAGGAAGGGCAGTTTGGCAGTACCAGGGTCTGTGCTACAGACCACTGGGATCATGGGATTGTGCCAACTATGCCAGGATGGCATAGAGGGGGCAATTCCATGATCATAGACATGTTACATGGCCATATTCGGAGTTACCATTGTGACGCTACATATAGGTAGTGACCTATATGTAGTGCACGCGTGTAATGGTGTCCCCGCACTCACAAAGTTCAGGGAATTGGCTCTGAACAATGTGGGGGCACCTTGGCTAGTGCCAGGGTGCCCTCACACTAAGTAACTTTGCACCTAACCTTTACTAGGTAAAGGTTAGACATATAGGTGACTTATAAGTTACTTAAGTGCAGTGTAAAATGGCTGTGAAATAACGTGGACGTTATTTCACTCAGGCTGCAGTGGCAGGCCTGTGTAAGAATTGTCAGAGCTCCCTATGGGTGGCAAAAGAAATGCTGCAGCCCATAGGGATCTCCTGGAACCCCAATACCCTGGGTACCTCAGTACCATATACTAGGGAATTATAAGGGTGTTCCAGTAAGCCAATGTAATTTGGTAAAATGGTCACTAGCCTGTTAGTGACAATTTGGAAAGAAATGAGAGAGCATAACCACTGAGGTTCTGATTAGCAGAGCCTCAGTGAGACAGTTAGGCACTACACAGGGAACACACACATATAGGCCACAAACTTATGAGCACTGGGGTCCTGACTAGCAGGGTCCCAGTGACACATAACAAACATACTGAAAACATAGGGTTTTCACTATGAGCACTGGGCCCTGGCTAGCAGGATCCCAGTGAGACAGTGAAAACACCCTGGCATACACTCACAAACAGGCCAAAAGTGGGGGTAACAAGGCTAGAAAGAGGCTACTTTCTCACACAACCCCCCCCCCAAATGAAGGACAATAAGGCTAACCTTGGCCAGTTTAGACTTTATTGTCTAAGTGGTGATAAGTAGAGAGTAGCTCTGCAATAGACTGGTTACTCCCTTTATCATCCACTATATGGTTACTTCCCTGTGGGGATGTAAACCACCCTGTTTGAAGTTTTTTAGCTAAGCAACAATGTGAAGATGTATTTTCAGAGTTTCTATCAGTAAGTTTTAGTTTAGAGCAGTGGGAATTGTCCACTGAACCTATTTGTAGTGATGGAAATGCCAGACAGGGATGCTGTCTCAGAAAAGCCATGGCTGGGCAAAAACTTTGTCCATATGGCTGGAAGAGAGAACAGGGATGCTGTTTCTCTTGAGTTGGAGCAGGGCAGGGATGCTGTCCTATGAGCTCCACACTAGGGCAGGGATACTGTCCTAAGTGTTGTGAGGCAGTGCAGAGTTTCTGCACTAAAGTTTCTCTGGGAGGGTTGGAGGGATGCTCCATGTTAACTAAAATGGTGCTCTTTTTGTCACCAATGTTAGTTATCCCACAGAGAGGTACTTCTACCTCAGGGAGTACAGCTTTGCCAGCTGATGATTCCCTTGGAACAGGTGCCACCCCAGGAGAGGTTTCTCCCACCACAGGAATGGTATCCTGAATGGCAGGGTGGTTAGGGGATACTGTGATACCCTTTTTACCTGTTGATGGAGAGGGATCCTGAGTTTTCAGGCCTTCTCTCCTTTGCTTTTTCATTTCAGTAGAAATGAGAGGGAACAATTCCTCAGGGATGCCCAGCATGGCTGCATGGGCATAAAACTCTACATCAGCCCAACCTGAGGCCTCTAGGTCATTACCTAGGAGACAGTCTACAGGTAAGCTAGGTGATACCACCACCTGCTTAGGGCCAGTAACTCCACCCCAACTAAACTGAATTATAGCTAAGGGAAGAAACTTAGTGGAGTTATGGACATCAATAATCTTATACTGTTGTCCAATGATGTGTTGATCAGGGTGCACTAGGTTTTCAGTCACCAAAGTGATACTGGCACCTGTGTCCCTGTAGGCCAAGGCCTCAACACCATTTATTGAAACTGTCTGCCTGTACTTATCCATTGTAAGGGGACAAGCAGCCAGTGTGGCAAGGCCAATGCCACTAGGTGTGACAGAAACTGTCTTGGGACTGACTACCCCAGTTTCTATGATGGACCCATAAGTGAACCCAACTACACCCTTTGCTTGACTGTTGCCAGCAGTCCCACCACTAGTACCACTACTGCTAGGGGCACTAGAGCTTGATGTATTAGTGGTGGTAGGCTCAGGGGGTTTACCTGGACAGGACTTATCCCCTGGCCTATGGCCTCTATTTTTACACACAAAGCACCAAGGCTTTTTAAATTGTGTAGGTTGAGAAGAAGAGGAAGAATTTGTTTTATCCCCACCCTCTGAAGAGTGTTTAAGATTTGAAGTGGGATCTTTGGTTTTACCCTTGTCCCCATGCTTATCTTGAGATTTGTCACCATCTTTCTTCTTAGTGTTCTCTTTGTCACCCCCTGTATGAACTTTTCTGTTCACCCTTGTTCTGACCCATTTGTCTGCCTTCTTTCCCAATTCCTGGGGAGAGGTCAGATCAGAGTCCACCAAGTACTGGTGCAACAAATCAGACACACAATTATTAAGAATATGCTCTCTCAGGATCAAGTTATACAGGCTGTCATAATCAGTAACTTTACTGCCATGTAACCACCCCTCCAAGGCCTTCGCTGAATGGTCAATGAAATCAACCCAGTCTTGTGAAGACTCCTTTTTGGTCTCTCTGAACTTTATCCTGTATTGTTCAGTGGTTAAGCCATAACCATCCAGGAGTGCATTCTTAAGAACTTTGTAATCATTAGCTTCATTTTCTTTTACAGTAAGGAGCCTATCCCTACCTTTTCCACTAAATGATAGCCATAGGATAGCAGCCCACTGCCTTTGAGGGACATCCTGTACAGCACAGGCCCTCTCAAGTGCAGCAAACCACTTGTTAATGTCATCCCCCTCCTTATAAGGGGGAACTATCTTGTGCAGATTCCTGGAATCATGCTCTTTTGCAGGATGACTATGGGGAATACTGCTGCTGCCACCATGGGTTTCTAAACCCAGTTTCTGTCTCTCCTTCTCTACTTCTAAAGTCTGTCTATCCAAATCCAGCTGTTGCTTCTTGAGCTTCAGTCTGGTTTGTTCCACTCTCAATCTATTGAGTTCCCTTTCTATCAATCTGTCATCAGGGTGGGTGGGAGGGACATGCCTTGAAACAGAAGTATGGTGAGAATGGACAGAAGGAGACCTGTCCCTTACAGAGGGCACCCTAACAGCTTGGCTAACAGAAACATCAGTACCACTGTGGTGTGAGTAAATGCTTTTGCTATGATGTGAGACAACACTATTTGTATGGTGTGACCCAACATCATTACCAACTATGCTAGACTGTCTAGTAATGGGCAGGCTAGGAACTTTCTTTCCTGAATCTTTTTCTGGGGGAGTCCCTGAATCAGATTGGGAACCATTTGCTACTTTTTCAACAGATGAGGCCCCTATGGCCTTATCTTGTTCTCTAAGCATATTAAGCAATAATTCCAAGGAAGGATTCTTCCCTACACTCAAACCTCTCTCTATGCAGAGACTCCTTGCTCCTTTCCAGCTAAGGTGATCATATGCAATCTTAGACAGGTCAACATTTTGGCCTGTGCCAGACATTTTAGAGAGAGTTAAAGTGATAGAAAAAGAGAAAAAAGTTTGTCAGAGCTTTTAGAAAGACAGAGAAAAAAAACTTTTAAAACTTTTTAGAAAGTTAGAAGTACTTTTCAGCACTTAGAAAAGAGTGAAAAGAGGAAATGCAAAACTTTTTGGCAATGTGTATATACACTGAACTTGTTTTGTATATTTTTCTCTTATGAAAAGTACAATGACAAGAGTGGTAAGTAGTCTCAAAGCACTTATCCCACCGCTGCACAACCAATGTAGGAGGCTGGACTGGCTTGTAGTGAGTACCAAGGGGTACTTGCACCTTGCACCAGGCCCAGTTATCCCTTATTAGTGTATAGGGTGTCTAGCAGCTTAGGCTGATAGATAATGGTAGCTTAGCAGAGCAGCTTAGGCTGAACTAGGAGACGTGTGAAGCTACTACAGTACCACTTAGTGTCATATGCACAATATCATAAGAAAACACAATACACAGTTATACTAAAAATAAAGGTACTTTATTTTTATGACAATATGCCAAAGTATCTCAGAGTGTACCCTCAGTGAGAGGATAGGAAATATACACCAGATATATATACACAATAGCAAAAATATGCAGTATAGTCTTAGAAAACAGTGCAAACAATGTATAGTTACAATAGGATGCAATGGAGACACATAGGGATAGGGGCAACACAAACCATATACTCCAGAAGTGGAATGCGAACCACGAATGGACCCCAAACCTATGTGACCTTGTAGAAGGTCGCTGGGACTATTAGAAAATAGTGAGAGTTAGAAAAATAACCCTCCCCAAGACCCTGAAAAGTGAGTGCAAAGTGCACTAAAGTTCCCCTAAGGACAAAGAAGTCGTGTTAGAGGAATAATGCAGGAAAGACACAAACCAACAATGCAACAACTGTGGATTTCCAATCTAGGGCACCTGTGGAACAAGGGGACCAAGTCCAAAAGTCACAAGCAAGTCGGAGATGGGCAGATGCCCAGGAAATGCCAGCTGCGGGTGCAAAGAAGCTTCGACTGGACTGAAGAAGCTGCGGTTTCTGCAGGAACGCAAAGGGCTAGAGACTTCCCCTTTGGAGGACGGATCCCTATCGCCTTGAAGAGTCGTGCAGAAGTGTTTTCTTCCCGAAAGAACACCAACAAGCCTTGCTAGCTGCAAATCGTGCGGTTAGCGTTTTTGGACGCTGCTGCGGCCCAGGAGGGACCAGGAGGTCGCAAATTGGACCAGGAGAGAGAGGGGATGTCGAGCAAGACATGGAGCCCTCTTAGCAGCAGGTAGCACCCGGAGAAGTGCCAGAAACAGGCACTACGAGGATGCGTGAAACGGTGCTCACCCGAAGTCGCACAAAGGAGTCCCACGTCGCCGGAGACCAACTTAGAAAGTCGTGCAATGCAGGTTAGAGTGCCGTGGACCCAGGCTTGGCTGTGCACGAAGGATTTCCACGGGAAGTGCACAGGGGCCGGAGGAGCTGCAAAAGTCGCGGTTCCCAGCAATGCAGTCTAGCGAGGTGAGGCAAGGACTTACCTCCACCAAACTTGGACTGAAGAGTCACTGGACCGTGGGAGTCACTTGGACAGAGTTGCTGGATTCGAGGGACCTCGCTCGTCCTGCTGAGAGGAGACCCAAGGGACCGGTAATGCAGCTTTTTGGTGCCTGCGGTTGCAGGGGGAAGATTCCGTCGACCCACGGGAGATTTCTTCGGAGCTTCTAGTGCAGAGAGGAGGCAGACTACCCCCACAGCATGCACCACCAGGAAAACAGTCGAGAAGGCGGCAGGATCAGCGTTACAGAGTTGCAGTAGTCGTCTTTGCTACTATGTTGCAGTTTTGCAGGCTTCCAGCGCGGTCAGCAGTCGATTCCTTGGCAGAAGGTGAAGAGAGAGATGCAGAGGAACTCGGATGAGCTCTTGCATTCGTTATCTAAGGAATCCCAAGAGACAGAGACCCTAAATAAACAGAAAAGAGGGTTTGGCTACTTAGGAGAGAGGATAGGCTAGCAACACCTGAAGGAGCCTATCACAAGGAGTCTCTGACGTCACCTGGTGGCACTGGCCACTCAGAGCAGTCCAGTGTGCCAGCAGCACCTCTGTTTCCAAGATGGCAGAGGTCTGGAGCACACTGGAGGAGCTCTGGGCACCTCCCAGGGGAGGTACAGGTCAGGGGAGTGGTCACTCCCCTTTCCTTTGTCCAGTTTCGCGCCAGAGCAGGGCTAAGGGGTCCCTGAACCGGTGTAGACTGGCTTATGCAGAATTGGGCACATCTGTGCCCAAGAAAGCATTTCCAGAGGCTGGGGGAGGCTACTCCTCCCCTGCCTTCACACCATTTTCCAAAGGGAGAGGGTGTCACACCCTCTCTCAGAGGAAGTTCTTTGTTCTGCCGTCCTGGGCCAGGGCTGGCTGGACCCCAGGAGGGCAGATGCCTGTCTGAGGGGTTGGCAGCAGCTGCAGTGAAACCCCAGGACGG
The DNA here is from genome assembly GCF_031143425.1 of Pleurodeles waltl. Lineage (NCBI taxonomy): Eukaryota > Metazoa > Chordata > Amphibia > Caudata > Salamandridae > Pleurodeles > Pleurodeles waltl. Next base: position 186,350,610 of record NC_090439.1, on the reverse strand, counting down.
GCAGTTTGGCAGTACCAGGGTCTGTGCTACAGACCACTGGGATCATGGGATTGTGCCAACTATGCCAGGATGGCATAGAGGGGGCAATTCCATGATCATAGACATGTTACATGGCCATATTCGGAGTTACCACTGTGAAGCTACATATAGGTAGTGACCTATATGTAGTGCACGCGTGTAATGGTGTCCCCGCACTCACAAAGTTCAGGGAATTGGCTCTGAACAATGTGGGGGCACCTTGGCTAGTGCCAGGGTGCCCTCACACTAAGTAACTTTGCACCTAACCTTTACCAGGTAAAGGTTAGACATATAGGTGACTTATAAGTTACTTAAGTGCAGTGTAAAATGGCTGTGAAATAACGTGGACGTTATTTCACTCAGGCTGCAGTGGCAGGCCTGTGTAAGAATTGTCAGAGCTCCCTATGGGTGGCAAAAGAAATGCTGCAGCCCATAGGGATCTCCTGGAACCCCAATACCCTGGGTACCTCAGTACCATATACTAGGGAATTATAAGGGTGTTCCAGTAAGCCAATGTAAATTGGTAAAATGGTCACTAGCCTGTTAGTGACAATTTGGAAAGAAATGAGAGAGCATAACCACTGAGGTTCTGATTAGCAGAGCCTCGGTGAGACAGTTAGGCACTACACAGGGAACACACACATATAGGCCACAAACTTATGAGCACTGGGGTCCTGACTAGCAGGGTCCCAGTGACACATAACAAACATACTGAAAACATAGGGTTTTCACTATGAGCACTGGGCCCTGGCTAGCAGGATCCCAGTGAGACAGTGAAAACACCCTGACATATACTCACAAACAGGCCAAAAGTGGGGGTAACAAGGCTAGAAAGAGGCTACTTTCTCACAGCTGGCTACCTAGGTACCATATACTAGGGACTTGTACGGGGGTCCAGTATGCCAATTGGAATTGGTGAATGAAGTCACTAAACTATAGTGACTGATTTGGAAGCAGAGAGAGCATAAACACTGAGGTTCTGGTTAGCAGAACCTCAGTAACACAGTTAAGCTCTACTTACAACACACACATTAGGCCTCAAACTATGAGCAATGGGGTCCTGACCAGCAGGATCCCAGTGGGACAGGCAAAACATACTGAGAAACAGGCAAGCAAAAATTGGGGTTAACATGCCAAGAAAGATGGTACTTTCCTACACAACCCCCCCAAACGAGGGACAATAAGGCTAACCTTGCCCAGATGAGTCTTCATTGTCTAAATGGAAATATCTGGAGAGTCCATCTGCATTGGAGTGGACACTCCCAGGTCTATCTTCCACTGTAAAGTCCATCCCCTGTAGGGAAATGGACCACCTCAGCAATTTAGGGTGTTCACCTTTTATCTGTTCTAGCCATAAGAGAGGTTTGTGGTCTGTTTGAACAATGAAGTGAGTCCCAAATAAGTATGGTCTCAACGTCTTCATGGCCCAGACAACAGCAAAGGCCTCCATCTCTATGGCAGACCAACGCTTTTCTCTAGGGGTGAACCTCCTACTGATAAAAGCAACAGGTTGTTCCTGGCCCTCTGAGTTAAGTTGTGATAATACTGCCCCAACCCCCAGTTCAGAAGCATCTGTCTGGACAATGAATTCTATGGAGTAATTTGGGCTTTTCAAGACAGGTGCAGTGCACATAGCCTGCTTTAGCTCCTTAAAAGCTTTCTGACAGCTGGCTGTCCATCATAACGTTTTAGTCATTTTCTTGGAGGTGAGGTCATTAAGAGGGGCAACAATGGAGCCATACTTCCTAATGAACCTCCTGTAATACCAAGTGAGGCCTAAGAAGGCTCTGACCTCAGTCTCAGTGGTAGGGGGGATCCCAGTCCATAGTGGTCTGGATCTTCCCCTGTAGTGGTTCAATCTGTTCTCCACCTATCAGGTGGCCCAGATAAACTACTTTCCCCTGCCCTATCTGGCACTTTGAAGCCTTGATAGTTAGGCCTGCCTTTTGCAGGGCCTCTAAAACTTTCCATAGGTGGACCAGGTGGTCATCCTAGGTGGAGCTAAAAACAGCAATGCCATCTAAGTATGCTGCACTGAAAGCTTCCAAACTTTGGAATACTGTATTCACCAGCCTCTGGAAAGTGGCAGGTGCATTTTTCAAACCAAAGGGCATAACTGTAAATTGATTATGCCCTCCTATGGTGGAAAAAGTATTTTTTGGTTTAGCATCCTCTGATAATTTAATCTGCCAATATCCTGCAGTCAGACCAAAGGTGCTCAGATACTTTGCAAAAGCCAGTGTATCTATGAGCTCACCTGCCCTGTGTAGGAGAGTACCATCTTGCTTGGCAGGTTACCCCCATTTTCACTGTATGTATGTTTGTTTTTGCCCAGGTGTCACTGGGATCCTGCTAGGCAGGACCCCAGTGCTCATAATGTATGCCCTGTATGTGTTCCCTGTGTGGTGCCAAACTGGATCACTGAGGCTCTGCTAACCAGAACTTCAGTGTTTATGCTCTCTCTACTTTCTAAAAGTGTCACTTCAGGCTAGTGACTAATTTTACCAATTCTCATTGCCACACTGGAACACCCATATAATTCCCTTGTATATGGTACCTAAGTACCTAGGGTATTGGGGTTCCAGGAGATCCCTATGGGCTGCAGAACTTTTGCCACGCATAGGGAGGTCAGACAATTCTTACACAGGTCTGCCACTGCAGCCTGAGTGAAATAACGTCCATGTTATTTCACAGCCATTTTTCACTCCACATAAGTAACTTATAAGTCACCTATACGTCTAACCCTCTCTTGGTGAAGGTTAGGTGAAAAGTTACTTAGTGTGTGGGCACCCTGGCACTAGCCAAGGTGTCCCCACATTGTTCAGGGCAAATTCCCCAGACTTTGTGAATGCAGGTACACGATTACACGTGTGTACTACACATAGGTCACTACCTATGTGTAGCGTCACAATGGTAACTCCGAACATGGCCATGTAACATGTCTAGGATCATGGAATTGTCACCCCAATACCATTCTGGTATTGGGGGACAATTCCATTCATCCCCGAGTCTCTAGCACAGAACCTGGGTACTGCTAAACTGCCTTTCTGGGGTTTCCACTGCAGCTGCTGCTGCTGCCAACCCCTCAGACAGGTTTCAGCCCCCCTGGGGTCTGGGCAGCCCAGTCCCAGGAAGGCAGGACAAAGGATTTCCTCTGTGAGAGGGTGTTTCACCCTCTCCCTTTGGAAATAGGTGTGAAGGGCTGGGGAGGCGTAGCCTCCCCCAGCCTCTGGAAATGCTTTGATGGGCACAGATGTTGCCCATCTCTGCATAAGCCAGTCTACACTGGTTCAGGGATCCCCCAGCCCTGCTCTGGCACGAAACTGGACAAAGGAAAGGGGAGTGACCACTCCCCTGACCAGTACCTCCCAGGGGAGGTGCCCAGAGCTCTTCCAGTGTGTCCCAAACCTCTGCCATCTTGGATTCAGAGGTGTTGGGGCACAATGGACTGTTCTGAGTGGCCAGTGCCAGCAGGTGACGTCAGAGACCTCTCCTGATAGGTGCTTACCTCTTTCAGTAGCCAAGCCTCCTTTCTTAGTAGCCAAACCTCCTTTTCTAGCTATTTAGGGTCTCTCACTGGGCTATTCCTCAGATAACGAATGCAAGAGCTCACCAGAGTTCCTCTGCACTTCCCTCTTTGACTTCTGCCAAGCATCGACCGCTGACTGCTCCAGGACGCCTGTAAAACCGGAACAAAGTAGCAAGAAGACTACCAGCAACATTATAGTGCCTCATCCTGCCGGCTTTCTCAACTGTTTCCTGGTGGTGCATGCTATGAGGGCTGTCTGCCTTCACCCTGCACTGGAAGCCAAGAAGAAATCTCCTGTGGGTCGAATGAATTTTCCCCCTGCCAACGCAGGCACCAAATTACTGCATCACCGGTCCTCTGGGTCCCCTCTCATCCTGATGAGCATGGTCCCTGGAACACAGGAGCTGGGTCCAAGTGTCTCCCACAGTCCAGTGGCCCTTCTGTCCAAATTTGGTGGAGGTAAGTCCTTGCCTCCCCATGCCAGACAGCAAACCTGTGTACTGCGTGATTTGCAGCTGCTCCAGCTTCTGTGCACTTTTCCAAGGATTCCTTTGTGCACAGCCTAGCCTGGGTCCCCAGCACTCTGTTCTGCATTGCCCAACTCTCTGAGTTGGACTCCAACGTCGTGGGACCCTTCTTTGTGACTCTGAGTCAACCGATGTCCTCAGATCTGCTAAGTGCCTGTTGCGGTACTTCTGCGGGTGCTGCCTGATTCTGCGGGGGCACTGTGAGTTTCTGAGTGCCCCCTCTGTCTCCTTCTCCAAGGGGCGGCATCTTGGTCCTTCCTGGTCCCCAGCAGCACCCAAAAACCTCAACCGCAACCCTTGCAGCTAGCAAGGCTTGTTTGTGGTACTTCTGCCTGGAAACACTTCTGCAACATCCAGCCCGTGGTGGGACATCTTCCATCCAAAGGAGAAGTTCCTAGCCCTTTTCGTTGTTGCAGAATCTTCGGCTTCTTCTACCGGGAGGCAGCCCTTTTGCACCCTCATCCTAGGTTTAGTGGGTTCCTGCCCCCCCGGACACTTTCGTGACTCTTGGACTTGGTCCCCTTCCTTTACAGGTACTCAGGTCCAGGAATCCGTTTTCAGTGTTTTGCTGGTGCTTGTGGTTCTTGCAGAATCCCCTATCACAACTATGCTGTCTTTCTGGGGTAGTAGGGTAACTTTAGTCCAACTTTTCAGGGTTTTGGGGTGGGGAATTGTAGGAAAGTACAATCTTGCATGGCATGTTACCCCTATATTTCACTGTATATATGTTGTTTTAGTCTATGTGTCACTGGGACCCTGCTAGGCAGGGCCCCAGTGCTCATACGTATGTGCCCTGTATTTGTTCCCTGTGTGATACCTAACTGTCTCACTGAAGCTCTGATAACCAGAACCTCAGTGGTTATGCTCTCTCTGCTTTCCAAATTTGTCACTAACAGGCTAGTGACTAAATTTACCAATTCACATTGGCATACTGTTACACCCATATAATTCCCTAGTATATGGTACTGAGGTACCCAGGGTATTGGGGTTCCAGGAGATCCCTATAGGCTGCAGCATTTCTTTTGCCACCCATAGGGAGCTCTGACAATTCTTACACAGGCCTGCCAGTGCAGCTTGAGTGAAATAACATCCACGTTATTTCACAGCCATTTACCACTGCACTTAAGTAACTTATAACTCACCTATATGTCTAACCTTCACCTGGTGAAGGTTGGGTGCAAAGTTACTTAGTGTGTGGGCACCCTGGCACTAGCCAAGGTGCCCCCACATCGTTCAGGGCAAATTCCCCGGACTTTGTGAGTGCGGGGACACCATTACACGGGTGCACTGTACATAGGTCACTACCTATGTACAGCGTCACAATGGTAACTCCGAACATGGCCATGTAACATGTCTAAGATCATGGAATTGTCCCCCCAATGCCATTCTGGCATTGGGGGGACAATTCAATGATCCCCCGGGTCTCTAGCATAGTACTCGGGTACTGCCAAACTGCCTTTCCGGGGTCTCCACTGCAGCTGCTGCCAACCCCTCAGACAGGTTTCTGCCCTCCTGGGGTCCAGGCAGCCCTGGCCCAGGAAGGCAGAACAAAAGATTTCCTTTGAGAGAGGGTGCAACACCCTTTCCCTTTGGAAATAGGTGTGAAGGCTGGAGAGGAGTAGCCTCCCCCAGCCTCTGGAAATGCTTTGATGGGCACAGATGGTGCCCATCTCTGCATAAGCCAGTCTACACCGGTTTAGGGATCCCCCAGCCCTGCTCTGGCACGAAACTGGACAAAGGAAAGGGAAGTGACCACTCCACTGACCTGCACCTCCCAGGGGAGGTGCCCAGAGCTCCTCCAGTGTGTCCCAGACCTCTGCCATCTTGGAAACAGAGGTGTCTGTGGCACACTGGACTGCTCTGAGTGGCCAGTGCCAGCAGGTGACGTCAGAGGCTCCTTCTGATAGGCCCTTACCTCTCTTTGTAGCCAATCCTCCTTCCTGGGTAGCCAAACCTCCTTTTCTAGCTATTTAGGGTCTCTGCTTTGGGGATCTCACCAGGTAACGAATGCAAGAGCTCATCAGAGTTCCTCTGCATCTCCCTCTTCACCTTCACCCAAAGGATCGACCGCTGACTGCTCAGGACGCATGCAAAACCGCAACAAAGTAGCAAGACAACTACTAGCAACCTTGTATCGCTTCATCCTGCCGACTCTCTCGACTGTTTCCAGGTGCTGCATGCTCTGGGGGTAGCCTGCCTCCTTTCTGCACCAGGAGCTCTGAAGAAATCTCCTGTGGGTCGATGGAATCTTCCCCCTGCAACCTCAGGCACCAAAAGACTGCATCACTGGTCCTCTGGGTCCCCTCTCAGCATGACGAGCGTGGTCCCTGGAACTCAGCAACTCTGTCCAAGTGACTCCCACAGTCCAGTGACTCTTCAGTCCAAGTTTGGTGGAGGTAAGTCCTTGTCTCCCCACGCTAGACTGCATTGCTGGATACCGTGTGATTAGCAGCTGCTCCGGCTTTTGTGCACTCTTCCAGGATTTCCTTCATGCACAGCCAAGCCTGGGTCCCCGACACTCCTTCCTGCAGTGCACAACCTTCTGAGTTGTCCTCCGGCGTCGTGGGACTCCCTTTTGTGACTTCGGGTGGACTCCAGTTCACTTTTCTTCTAAGTGCCTGCTTAGATACTTCTTCGGTGCTGCCTGCTTCTGTGAGGGCTCCCTACATTGCTGGGTGCCCCCTCTGTCTCCTCATCCAAGTGGCGACATCCTGGTCCCTCCTGGGTCACAGCAGCACCCAAAAACCTCTAACGCCACCCTTGCAGCTAGCAAGGCTTGTTTGCGGTCTTTCTATGTGGGAACACCTCTGCAAGCTTCATCGCGACGTGGGAAATCCATCCTCCAAAGGGGAAGTTCCTAGTCCTCTTCTTTCTTGCAGAACTCCAAGCTTCTTCCAACAGGTGGCAGCTTCTTTGCACCCTCAGCTGGCATTTCCTGGGCTCCTGCCCACTCTCGACACTGTCGCGACTATTGGACTTGGTCCCCTTGTCTTACAGGTACTCAGGTCCGGAAATCCACTGTTGTTGCATTGCTGGTGTTTGTTCTTCCTGCAGAATCCCCTTATCACGACTTCTGTGCTCTCTGGGGGTAATAGGTGCACTTTACACCTACCTTTCAGGGTCTTGGGGTGGGCTACTTTTCTAACCCTCACTGTTTTCTTACAGTCCCAGCGACCCTCTACAAGCTCACATAGGTTTGGGGTCCATTCGTGGTTCGCATTCCACTTTTGGAGTATATGGTTTGTGTTGCCCCTATACCTATGTGCTCCTATTGCAATCTATTGTAACTTTACACTGCTTGCATTACTTTTCTTGCTATTACCTGCATAATTTTGGTTTGTGTACATATATCTTGTGTATATATCTTATCCTCATACTGAGGGTACTCACTGAGATACTTTTGGCATATTGTCATAAAAATAAAGTAGCTTTATTTTTAGTACTTCTGTGTATTGTGTTTTCTTATGATATTGTGCATATGACACCAGTGGTATAGTAGGAGCTTTAAATGTCTCCTAGTTCAGCCTATGCTGCTTTGCCATAGCTACCTTCTATCAGCCTAAGCTGCTAGAAACACCTCTTCTACACTAATAAGGGATAACTGGACCTGGCACAAAGTGTAAGTACCTCTGGTACCCATTACAAGCCAGGCCAGCCTCCTACAGGTATCTTGGACACCCTTACTGTTTTCTCACAGTCCCAGCGACGCTCTACAACCTCCCATAGGTCTGGGGTCCATTTGTGGTTCGCACTCCACTTTTGGAGTATATGGTTTGTGTTGCCCCAAGACCCATGTCTTTCTATTGCATCCTATTGTTATTCTACATTGTTTCCACTACTTTTCTTACTGTTACTTACCTGTTTTGGGTTTGTGTACATATAATTTGTGTATATTACTTACCTCCTAAGTGAGGGTATCCTCTGAGATACTTTTGTCATATTGTCACTAAAATAAAGTACCTTTATTTTTAGTAACTCTGAGTATTGTGTTTTCTTATGATATTGTGGTATATGATATAAGTGGTATAGTAGGAGCTTTGCATGTCTCCTAGTTCAGCCTAAGCTGCTTTGCCATAGCTACCTCTATCAGCCTAAGCTGTAGAAACACCTATATTCTACTAATAAGGGATAACTGTACCTGGCACAAGGTGTAAGTACCACAAGGTACCCACTATAAACCAGGCAGTCCTCCTACATTGGTGGTGCAGCAGTGGGATAAGTACTTGTAACTACTTACCACTTTGTCATTTGTAGCTTTTCATAAGAAAATCATATACCAAATAGTTCAGTATATGTACATTGAACCAAAACTGTTTACTTTTCTATTCAAAAACTTACTACTAAATTTCTGAAAAGTTCTGAAAACTTTTAAAAGTTTTCCAAATGTTTCAAAATGTTTTTTTCTCTGTGCTTTCTAAAGTTCTAAAACTTTTTCTCTCATTATCTTTAAACCTTTTCTATCATGTCTTCAATAGAGCCCACTCCCAAAACTGTTCATGCAACATATGAGAGTTTAAACTATAAACGTTTGAGGGGTCCCTGTCTGGATAGAGGTTTAAGCATAGGTAAGAATCCAACAAAAGAGTTTCTCTTTAACCTGCTGTTAGAGGATGACCAGAACTAGTCTGGTCTATCTCAGGAGAGGGTAGAAACAGGGGAGGTTTCCCAGTCAGACTCAGAGGAGTTCCCTGAAGATGCTGGGGAGGGTTCTTACAAAGTCCTGCCCCCTAGCAGGCCACCTAGTGACACTGGTAGTGTTAGAGGGTCATACATTTGTAGGGCATCTTTCACTCCTAGAGGCCAGGTTACTAGGGTCCAGACAGTTAGGGACAGGTCTCTCTCTGCCAATTCCCAAATCTCCTCTGTGTCCAAACATTCCCCAGCCTCCCACCCTGAGGATAAATTAATGGAAAGGGAACTCCGAAAGCTGAGGTTGGAAGAGACCAGACTGAAGCTTAAACAGCAGCAGCTGGCCTTAGACAGGGAATCCCTAGACATAGAGAGGGAAAGACAGAGATTGGGGTTAGTTCCCCATGGTGGCAGCAGCAGTGTTTAAGATAGTAATCCTGTTAGAGAGCAAGATTCCAGAAACCTGCATAAGATATCCCCCCCTTACAAGGAGGGGGTTTACATTAATAAGTGGTTTGCTGCACTTGAGAGGGCCTGTGTGGTTCAGTTGGCCCCTCAAAGGCAGTGGGCTGCTATCTTGTGGCTATCTGTCACTGGAAAGGGTAGGTATAGGCTCCATACTGTCAGAGAAAGTGATGCCAATAATTACAAAGTTTTGAAGGATGCACTCTTGGATGGATTTGGCTTACCCACTGAACAATACAGGATTAAGTTCATAGACACCAGAAAAGAGTCCTCACAAGACTGGACAGATTTTGTTGACTGTTCAGTGAAGGTCTTGGAGGGTTGGTTACATGGCAGTAAAGTTTCTGACTATAAAAGCCTGTATAATCTGATCCTGAGAGAGCATATTCTTAACAATTGTGTGTCTGATTTGTTACACCAGTACCTGGTAGACTCAGATCTGACCTCTCCCCAAGAATTGGGAAAGAAGGCAGACAAATGGGTCAGAACAAGGGTGCACAGAAATGTTCATACAGTGGGTGACAAGGATGGCAAGAAGAAGGATGGTAAGTCTTCTGACAAAGGTGGGGACAAAAGTAAACATTCTGAGTCTTCATCAGGCCCACAAAAATCCTCTGGGGGTGGTGGGTCCAAATCCTCTTCTAACAATCAGAAAAAAGCCTTGGTGTTATTTATGTAAAGTAAAAGGCCATTGGGCAAGTGATTCCACTTGTCCAAAGAAAAACACCAAACCTCCCACTACCACAACCCCAACTGCAACCTCTAGTGCCCCTAGTAATAGCAGTGGTGGTGTGAAGTCTACTACTAATAGCCAACAAGGGTGTAGCTGGGCTCACTACTGGCAATGTAGTTAGGGTTGGTATTGTTACGGAGACCACAGAGGCTGTTTTAGTCTCTGATGCTGGCATTGACTTTGCCACCTTGGTTGCTTGTCCCCTTAATATGGGTAAGTACAAGCAACTACCCCTAATCAACGGTGTTGAGGTTGAGGCCTACATGGACACAGGAGCCAGTGTAACTATGGTGATAGAAAAACTGGTCCACCCTGATCAACACCTACTTGGTCAGAAGTACCAAGTGACTGATGCTCCTAACAACATTCTTAGCCACCCCATGGCTGTTGTGAATCTCAACTGGGGGGGTGGGGGGGGGGGGTTACTGGTCCAAAGAAAGTTGTGGTAGCCACTGAATTACCTGTAGATTGCTTACTGGGCATTGATTTGGAAACATCAGCTTGGGCAGAAGTAGAGTTGGAGGCTCATGCAGCAATGCTGGGCATTCCTGGGCATATTTTTGCTTTGACAAGGGCTCAGGCCAAGACCAAAAAGGACAGTGAAACTTGGATCCTGGAACAATGGACCAAGTGCTCCCAAAAACTAGGGATAGAAAGGGTAAATCCAAACCACTATCCCTCCCTCTACAGATGATTCCCCTTTTGAGGAAGAGGAATCCTCTCCCTGTGCAGAACCTACACCAGAGGAGCTAGCAGCAGACACTGCTGAGCTTTTAGTTGCAGGGGGGCCTGCCAGGGAAGAGCTGAGTGTGGCACAGCAAACCTGTCCCACATTAGAGGGCTTGAGACAATAAGCTGTCAAACAGCAGAATGGGGATTCAGTGACAGTCATAGGGTGAACTGGGAAGACAACCTCCTGTACACAGAGTCAAGGGACCCTAAACATGGAGCTGCCAGGAGATTGCAGTACAGTGAGTTTCTTCTCACCCTGGCACATGACATTCCTTTGGCTGGGCATTTGGGCCAGACGAAAACTTGGGAAAGACTTGTCCCCTTGTTTCACTGGTCTCATATATCAGAGGACACAAAAGAGTTCTGTCGCTCTTGTGTGACCTGCCAAGCCAGTTGCAAGACTGGTGGCACTCCAAAGGCCCCTCTAATTCCACGTCCAGTGGTTGGGGTGCCCTTTGAAAGGGTAGGGGTTGACATAGTTGGCCCCCTTGACCCTCCAACAGCTTCAGGCAATAGATTCATCCTTGTGGTAGTGGACCATGCCACTAGGTATCATGAAGCCATCCCCTTAAGGATAACTACAGCTCCTGCAGTGGCAAAGTCCCTCCTGGGAATCTTTTCCAGGGTGGGTTTTCCTAAGGAAGTGGTGTTAGACAGAGGTAGCAACTTCATGTCTGCATACCTAATAGCAATGTGGAAGGAGTGTGGTGTGACTTACAAGTTCACAACTCCTTACCTTCCACAAACAAATGGTCTGGTTGAGAGGTTTAATAAAATTCTCAAAGGTATGATAATGGGACTCCCTGAAAAACTCAGAAGGAGATGGGATGTCCTGTTACCTTGCCTCTTTTTTGCTTACGGGGAGGTACCCCAAAATGGAGTGGGCTTCAGCCCCTTTGAACTCCTCTTTGGGCACCATGTAAGAGGTCCACTTGCTCTAGTGAAGGAGGGTTGGGAACAACCTTTAAAAGCTCCTAAACAGGACATAGTGCACTAGGTACTTGGCCTAAGATCCAGAATGGCTGACTATATGAAAAAGGCCAGTAAAAACCTTCAGGCCAGCCAGGAGCTGCAAAAGCAATGGCATGACCAGAAGGCTGTCCTGACTCAGTACCACCCAGGACAGAAGGTGTGGGTATTGGAACCTGTGGCCCCAAGAGCACTCCAGGACAAATGGAGTGGACCCCATCTTATTGTTTAAAAGAAGGGTGAGGTTACCGATTTGGTAGACCTAGGCACTGCCAGGAGTCCCCTTAGGGTGATTCATGTCAATCGCCTAAAACCTTACTATGACAGGGCTGATATCACCCTGCTCATGGCAACAGATGAGGGACAGGAAGAAGAGAGTGACCCTATCCCTGATCTCTTCTCCACCACTGAAGCTGATGGCTTAGTGGAGGGAGTAGTCTTAGCAGATTGTCTCACTGCAGAACAGAAAGACAACTGTATCAATCTCTTAAATCAGTTTTCTGACCTCTTTTCACTTGTACCAGGTACAACATCCTGGTGTGAACATACAATTGATACTGGAGACAGCCTGCCTGTCAAAAGTAAAATGTATAGGCAGCTTGACCATGTCAGGGACTGTATTGAACAAGAGGTGCAGAAAATGTTGGACTTAGGGGTGATTGAGCATTCAGAAAGTCCCAGGGCTAGCCCAGTTGTGCTTGTACCAAAACCTCACACCAAAGATGGGAAGAGGGAGATGAGGTTCTGTGTAGATTACAGAGGGCTCAATCAAGTAACCAAGACAGATGATCACCCTATACTCAGGGCAGATGAGCTCATAGATACACTGGCTTCTGCCAAGTATCTAAGCACTTTTGATCTAACTGCAGGGTATTGGCAGGTTAGGTTATCAGAAGATGCTAAACCCAAGACTGCATTTTCTACCATTGGAGGGTACTACCAATTAACAGTAATGCGCTTTGGTTTGAAAAATGCACCTGCCACTTTTCAGAGGTTTGTGAACACAGTCCTGCAAGGGTTGGAAGCTTTCAGTGCAGCATATCTAGAAGATATTGCTGTCTTTAGCTCAACCTGGGATGATCACCTGGTCCACCTATGGAAAGTTTTGGAGGCCCTGCAAAAGGCAGGGCTCACTATCAAGGCCTCAAAGTGCTAGATAGGGCAGGGGAAAGTGGTTTATCTGGGCCACCTGGTTGATGGAGAACAGATTACACCACTACAGGGGAAAATCCAAACTATCATGGATTGGGTTCCCCCTACAACTCAAACCCAGGTGACAGCCTTTTTAGGCCTCACAGAGTACTGTAGGAGATTCATAAAGAATTATGGCTCAGTTGCAGCCCCTCTTAATGATCTCACTAGCAAGAAAATGCCTAAGAAGGTCAAACACCCATCCTAAAAAGTATTTGTTACTCCAAGAAATTCATTGTACAAACTGATGCATCTGAATTAGGGGATGGGGCAGTACTATCAGAGGGCCAGGATCAACCTGTTGCTTTTATCAGCAGAAGGTTGACCCCTAGAGAAAAGCGTTGGTCTACCATAGAGAGGCAGGCCTTTGCTGTGGTCTGGGTACTGAAAAAGTTGAGACCATACCTGTTTGGTACTCACTTTATTGTTCAGACAGACCACAAACCTCTACTTTGGCTAAAACAAATGAAAGGTGAAAACCCTAAATTGTTGAGGTGGTCCATCTCCCTACAGGGAATGGACTATACAGTGGAACATAGACCTGGGAGTACCCACTCCAATGCAGATGGACTCTCTAAATATTTCCACTTAGACAATGAAGACTCCTCTGGGCAAGGTTAGCCTTATTGTCCTTCGTTTGGGGGCATTTCTTTTGCCACCCATAGGGAGCTCAGACAATTCTTACACAGTTCTGCCACTGCAGCCTGAGTGAAATAATGTCCACATTATTTCACAGCCATTTTTCACTGCACATAAGTAAATTATTAGTCACCTATATGTCTAACCCTCACTTGGTGAAGGTTAGGTGCCAAGTTACTTAGTGTGTGGGCACCCTGGCACTAGCCAAGGTGTCCCCACATTGTTCAGGGCAAATTCCCCGGAATTTGTGAGTGCGGGGCACCATTACACGCGTGCACTGCACATAGGTCACTACATATATGTAGCATCACAATGGTAACTCTGAACATGGCCATGTAACATGTCTAGGATCATGGAATTGTCACCCCAATACCATTCTGGTATTGGGGGGACAATTCCATGCATCCCCGGGTCTCTAGCACAGAACCCGGGTACTGCCAAACTGCCTTTTCGGGGTTTCCACTGCAGCTGCTGCCAACCCGTCAGACATGTTTCTGCTCCCCTGGGGTCTGGGCAGCCCAGTCCCAGGAAGGCAGGACAGAGGATTTCCCCTGAGAGAGGGTGTTACACCCTCTCCCTTTGGAAATAGGTGTGAAGGGCTGGGGAGGAGTAGCCTCCCCCAGGCCTCTGGAAATGCTTTGATGAGCACAGATGGTGCCCATCTCTGCATAAGCCAGTCTACACCAGTTCAGGGATCCCCCAGCCCTGCTCTGGCACCAAACTGGACAAAGGAAAGGGGAGTAACCACTCCCCTGACCAGTACCACCCAGGGGAGGTGCCCAGAGCTCCTCCAGTGTGTCCCAGACCTCTGCCATCTTGGATTCAGAGGTGTTGGGGCACAATGGACTGTTCTGAGTGGCCAGTGCCAGCAGGTGATGTCAGAGACCCCTCCTGATAGGTGCTTACCTCTTTCAGTAGCCAAGCCTCCTTTCTTAGTAGCCAAACCTCCTTTTCTGGCTATTTAGGGTCTCTCCTCTGGGCTATTCCTCGGATAATGAATGCAAGAGCTCCCCAGATTTCCTCTGCACTTCCCTCTTTGACTTATGCCAAGGATCGACCGCTGACTGCTCCAGGACGCCTGCAAAACCGCAACAAAGTAGCAAGAAGACTACCAGTAACATTGTAGCGCCTCATCCTGCCGGCTATCTCAACTGTTTCCTGGTGGTGCATGCTCTGAGGGCTGTCTGCCTTCACCCTGCCCTGGAAGCCAAGAAGAAATCTCCTGTGGGTCGATGGAATCTTCCCCCTGCCAACGCAGGCACCAAAGTAATACATCACCGGTCCACTGGGTCCCCTCTCATCCTAACGAGCGTGTTCCCTGGAACACAGGAGTTGGGTCCAAGTGTCTCCCACAGTCCAGTGGCCCTTCTGTCCAAATTTGGTGGAGGTAACTCCTTGCCTCCCCACGCCAGACAGCAAACCTGTGCACTGCGTGATTTGCAGCTGATCCGGCTTCTGTGCTCTTTTCCAGGACTTCCTTTGTGCACAGCCTAGCCTGAGTCCCCAGCACTCCGTCCTGCCTTGCCCAACTCGCTGAGTTGTACTCAGATGTCGTGGGACCCTCCTTTGTGACTCTGAGTCGACAGCTGTCCTCAGATCTTCTGAGTGCTTGTTCCGGTACTTCTGCGGGTGCTGCCTGCTTTTGATGGGGCTCTCTGAGTTGCTAAGCGCCCCCTCTGTCTCTTCTTCTAAGGGGCGAGATCCTTGTCCTTCCTGGTCCCCAGCAGCACCCACAAACCTCAACCGCGACTCTTGCAGCTAGCAAGGCTTGCTTGCGGTACTTCTGCCTGGAAACACTTCTGCAGCCTCCAGCATGCCGTGGGACATCTTCCATCCAAAGTAGAAGTTCCTAGCCCTTTTCGTTGTTGCAGAATCTTTGGCTTCTTTCACCCGGAGGAAGCTCTTTTGCACCTTCATCTGGGGTTTAGTGGGCTCCTGCCCCCCCCCCCCGACACTATTGCGACTCTTGGACTTGGTCCCCTTCCTTTACAGGTCCTCAGGTCCAGGAATCTGTCTTTAGTCTTTAGTATTTTGCTGGTTCCTGCAGAATCCCCCATGACGACTATTCTGTCTTTCTGGGGTAGTAGGGTAACTTTACCCCTACTTTTCAGGGTCTTGGGGTGGGGTATCTTGGACATCCTTACTGTTTTCTCACAGTCCCAGCAACCCTCTACAACCTCCCATAGGTCTGGCATCCATTCGTGATTCACATTCCACTTTTGGAGTATATGGTTTGTGTTGCCCCTAGACCTATGTCTACCTATTGCATCCTATTGTGATTCTACATTGTTTGCACTACTTCTCTTACTGTTACTTACCTGTTTTTGGTTTGTGTACATATAATGTGTGTATATTACTTACCTCCTAAGTGAGGGTATCCTCTGAGATACTTTTGGCATATTGTCATAAAAATAAAGTACCTTTATTTTTAGTAACTCTGAGTATTGTGTTTTCTTGTGATATTGTGCTATATGATATAAGTGGTATAGTAGGAGCTTTGCATGTCTCCTAGTTCAGCCTAAGCTGCTTTGCCATAGCTACCTCTATCAGCCTAAGCTGCTAGAAACACCTCTATTCTACTAATAAGGCATAACTGGACCTGGCACAAAGTGTAAGTACCACAAGGTACCTACTATAAGCCAGGCCAGCCTCCTACACCCTGGGTATAGGGTGAGCATCAATTTGGTTACAGTATGAAGTCCTCTATAGTCCACACAAAACGGCATTTCTCTCTTTCCTTCTTTCCAAGGAGGTTTGGGGACAAGCACCACTGGGCTGGCCCAATGGCTATCAGAGAGGGCTCAATAACTCCTAGGTCTAACATTTTCTGCACCTCCTATTTAATACAGTCTCTGGCATGGTCAGGCTGCCTATAAACCTTACTTTTGACTTGTTTCCAGTATCAAGTGTATGTTCACACCAGGTAGTTGTGCCAGTTGTGAGGGAAATGAGGTCAGAAAATTGCCCTATGAGGTTTTTGCAGTCCTCCCTCTGCTCTGCAGTGAAGCCGTCTGCAAGCACCCCTCTTTCCTCTAAGCCATCAGCTTCAGTGTTGGAGAAGAGGTCAGGGAGAGAGTCATTCTTTTCTTCCTGCCCCTCATCTGTGGCCATGAGTAGGGCTAAACCAGCCCTATCATAGTAAGGTTTTAGGTGATTGACATGTCGTACCCTAAGGGGACTTTTGGCAGTGCCCAGGTCTACCAAGTAGGTGACCTCACCTTTCTTCTCTACAATTAGATAGGGTCCACTCCATTTATCCTGGAGTGTTTTTGAGGCCACAGGCTCAAATACCCACACCTTCTGTCCTGGCTGGAACTCAGTCAGGACAGCCTTCTGGTCTGGAGCTCTTGCCTGGCCTGAATGTTTTTAGTGGCATTTTTCATGTACTCAGCCATTCTGGATCTTAGGCCAAGTACATTGTACACAATTTGTTGTTTAGTGGGCTTCAATAGTTGCTCCCACCCCTCTTTCACAAGAGCAAGCGGACCCCTAACAGGGAGACCAAAGAGGCGCTCAAAGAGGCTATAGCTGTCAGGAATCCCCAAGGTTCCTCCTGCGTTATCTGTCAGCATCCCCAGGGATTAGGGTTAAATCATATCTCTGTTCTTGGTTAAACCTTTATGTTTCTAAGTAAACATAATGTGCTGTGTTACACAATTGGTTTTATCAACGCTTGTTTTACCAATGCTTGTTTGTTAATGTGAGCAGGTGTAGACATGTGCTTATAATTGGGTGTGGTGACTCATCCACATGTGGAAACTCAACTGCTTTCTTGATTGGCTATAAATAGCAGAGTGAAGCATGACTCCCTGCTTGGCTTTGTTTTGCTTCCTGATCTCAACATCTGACTTGGCAGTCCAACCCCTGCTGTCATCCTCAAATTCAGGACTTTTGAGGCAATTCTTTTCTTTGTTCCTGTACCAGCTGACACCAGGCATTCCTCCAGCTCTCTGGAAAAGACTGCAGCTAAGTGATTAGTATTCTCCAAGGAGTTTGTTCTTTGAGTGCCACGCTTTCCTAGAACAGCTAGTGTATTTCAGACCTCGTATTTTGGCAGAGTGCTTATTTTGAAGAGACAAATGCATTTCCGAACATTCTACATTATTATTGTAGTTACTTGCCTAAATGTGCTTCATGAAACTTGCTTGAGCTCAAGTACTACAAAAAGTAACAAGGCAATTATAAAAGAGCATTTACATGACTTTTCTTTCTCTAATAGCATAACTCTTGGATTTAAATTGTGTCATTCATGCCTGTGTTGCAGGTTTGAGGCATTTTCTTTTTTAAGGGTTTTTTCACACACACAGTGAAGCCAAACCAAACTGTGCCACCCTAACTCTTTGAACCCAGAGTGGGCACTTGTATTTCTTGGATTGTTTTTGTTCCTTTTAGTTTAACCCTATGCATGCAGAAAAGTTATATGTGATGTAATGAATTCCCTTGTTTGTCTTTCTTTTGCATGATAAGTGTAACCACAGGTCTAATTGTAGTGTGCAACAGTGAATCTCTATGAAGCCAGCCCTAGTGTCGCATTACTTATTGTTATGGTACTCAGTTTGGGTTTTTGGTAATGCAGTGTTAGTGATTGTGCCAACAGTTATTATTATCCAAGAAAAGTGCTGGAGCATCTCAGTGTTTCTTCTACTGCTCCTGTGCCCATATCAGAAAGATAGATTCAGTTTCAAGAAAGTTGAGTGCACTAACTCCACTATAACTCTGTCAACAAGTACCTGCTCCCCGAAGATACAGGGTGCCTGGCTGGACCGGCAAGACGTGGCAGTGTTTTGTCTCTTTCTCTTCCGCATTCGCTTTCCTTTTGGGACACCTGCCGGGGTTTCTGTGTCCACCAGGAAGTGCAGAGAGGTGTTCCAGGAGGTCGGGGGCATACCATCACCCCTGCAGACATCCTGCTTTTCAGGTGAGTGGCCCGTATCGACAATAGCCCACTCCTTTCTGGGGTACCTCCCTGTAGGCAAAAAGGAGGCACGGCAAGAGGAGATCTCATCTCCTTCTGAGTTTCTCAGAGAGTCCCATGATCATGCCTTTGAGAGTTCCATTAAACATCTCAAAGAATCCATTTGTTTGTGGATGATAAGGGGTGGTGAATTTGTATGTTACACCACACTCCTTTCACATTGCTTTGAGGTATGCAGGCATGAAGTTAATACCTCTGTCTGAAGCAACTTCCTTAGGTAACCCCCCCCGGAAAATATTCCCAGGAGGGCCTTTGCCACTGCAGGTGCTGTAGTAGTCCTTAAGGGGATAGCTTCTGGATACCTTGTGGCATGGTCCACTACCACAAGGGTGAACTATTGCCAGAAGCGGTTGGAGGGTCAAGGGGGCCAACAATATCAACCCCTACCCTCTCTAAGGGCATCACAACCACTGGCAGTGGGATTAAGGGAGCCTTTGGGGTGCCCCTAGGCTTGCCACTGGCTTGGCAGGTCACATAGGAGCGACACAACTCCTTTGTGTCCTCTGACATATGAGGCCAGTGAAAATGGGAAACAAGTCTGTCCCATGTTTTACTTTGCCCCAAATGTCCAGCCACAGGAATGTCATGAGCTAGAGTTAGGAGGAATTCCCTATACTGTAAAGGGATGACAAGTCTCCTGCTGGCACCAGGTTTAGGGTACCTTGCTTCAGTATAGAGGAGATTATTCTCCCAGTAAACTCCATGGGCATCATTGACATCCCCATTTTGCTGTTTGACAGCTTGCTTTCTGAGACCTTCCAGTGTGGGACAGGTTTGCTATGCCACACTCAGTTTCTTCCTGGCAATCCCCCCTGCACCCAAAGGCTCAGCTGTATCAGCTTCAAGCTCCCCTGGTATAAGTTCTGCACAGGGAGTTGACTCCTCCTCATCAAAAGGGGAATCATCTGGAGAGGGAGAGATAGTGGACAAGGGTTTGTCCTTTCTATTACTAGTATTGGGAACACTTGGTCCATTGTTCCAGGATCCAAGTTTCCCTGTCCTCTTTGCTTCTTGGCCTGAGCCCTGGCAAGCGCAAATATATGCCCTGGAATTCCCTGCATTGCTACATGGGCCTCCAACTCTACTTCAACCCAATCTGAAGTTTCCAAACCATTTCCTAAGAGACACTCTACAGATAAGTCAGTGGATGCCACAACTTTCTTTTGACCAGTAGTTGAGATTCACAACAGCCATGGGGTGGCTAACAGTGTTGTTATGTGTGTCTGTCACTGGTACTGATGACCAAGTAGGTCTTGCTCAGGGGCAACCAATTTCTCCATCACCATAGTGACACTGGCACCTGTGTCCCTGTAGGCCTCAACCTGAACACCATTTATTAGGGGTAGTTGCTTGTACTTATACATATTAAGGGGACAAGCAACTAAGGTGGCAAGACCAATGCCACAATCAGAGACTAAAACAGCCTCAGTGGTCTCCCTAACTAGACCAACCCCCACTACATTAACAAAAGTGAGCCCAGCTACACTATTTGATTGGCTATTAGTAGTGTGTTTACCACCAACACTGTTATTACTAGAGGCACTGGTGGAAGCAGTGGGGGTTGTGGTGGTGGGAGGCTTGGTGTTTCTCTTGGGACGAGTGGGGTCACTTGCCCAATGGCCTTTAGCTTTACATAAATAACACCATGGCTTTTTCTGATTGTGTGAAGAGGATTTTGACCCACCTCCCACAGAGGATTTCTGTGGGCCTGATGAAAACTCTGATTATTTTTTCTTTGTCCCCACCCTTGTCATGAGACTTACCATCCTCCTTCTTGCTGTCTTTGTCACCCTCTGAATGAGCCTTTCTGCTCACCCTTGTTCTGACCCATTTGTCTTCCTTCTTGCCCAATTATTGGGGAGAGGTCAAATTTGAGTCCACACAATACTGATGTAACAAATCAGACACGCAATTATTCAATATATGCGCTCTCTGAATTAGGTTATACAAGCTTTCAAAGTCACCTTACTGCCATTTAACCAACCTATCAAGGCCTTCACTGAGCAGTCTACAAAGTCTACCCAATCCGGTGAAGACTCCTTTCTAGTCTCTCTGAACTTGATCCTATAGTGATCAGTGGCTAAGCCCAGACCATACAAGACTGCACTTTTGAGCATGTGATAGTTCTCTGAGTCATCCTCCCTGACAATGAGGAATCTGTCTCTTCCCTTGCCAGTGAAAGACACCACAGGTTTGCAGCCCACTGTGCTTGAGGGATCTTGCGAACTTTACAGGCCCACTCAAGTGCAGCAAACCATTTATAGATGTTGTAATGAATCGTAGTTTGTTTTAATGGGATGCAGGAGTTAGCTCAGCCTGTGGCTTGCAGGCTCTTGCCCCCGTCACCCAGTGACTTTTACCCTACTTAGCTTTGTAGGAAAGTACCATCTTTCTTGGCATATTATCCCCCATTTTTACCTGTATGTCAGTATGTTTTTGCCTGTCTCAAAGGGATCCTGCTGGTCAGGAACCAAGTGCTCATACTTTAAGGACTAATGTGTGTGTTGTGTATAGTGTTTCATTGTCACTGAGGCTCTGCTAATGAGAACCTCAGTGCTTATGCTCTCTCTGCTTTTAAATTTGTCACTATAGGCTAGTGACTTCATTTATCAATTTCAGTTGACACAGTGGACCCCCCTTATACGTCCCTAGAATATGGTACCTAGGTACCAAGGGCATTTGGGTTCCAGGAGATCCTTATGGGCTGCAGCATTTCTTTTGCCACCTATGAGGACCTCAGACAAACCCTTCCACAGGCCTGCCATTGCAGCCTGCATGAAATAGTGCACACACTATTTCACAGCCATTTTCACTGCACTTAAGTAACTTATAAATCACCTATATGTCTAACCTTCACTTGCTGAAGGTTAGGTGCAAAGTTACTAAGTGTGAGGGCACCCTCTCACTAGCAAAGTTGCCCCCACATAGTTCGTGGCCAATTCCCGGGACTTTGTGAGTGCGGGGACGCCATTACACGCGTGCACTACATGTTGGACAATATCTGTATGTAGCTTCACAATGGTAACTCCGAATATGGCCATGTAAGGTATCTAATATCATGGAATTGTCCCCCCATTCCAAATCTTGTATTGGGAGCCATTTCCATGTATCATGGGGGCTCCACTATGGACCCCCAGGACTGCCAAACCTGCTCTCTGAGGCTTGCACTGCAGCTACAGCTGCTGCCACCTCACAGACAGGGTTTTGCCTCCTGGGGTCTGAGCAGTCTCCGTTCCAGGAAGACAGATTAAAGCATTTCCTTTGGGATCAGGGTGTTACACCCTCTCCCTTTGGAAATAGGTGTTACAGGCAGGGGAGGGGTAGCCTCTAGAAATGCTTTGAAGGGCACAGATGCTGCCCTCCTTGCATAAGCCAGTCTACACTGGTTCAGGGACACTCAGTCCCTGCTCTGGCACGAAACAGGACAAAGGAAAGGGGAGTGACCCCTCCCCTGTCAATCACCACCCTAGGGGTGGTGCCCAGAGCTCCTCCAGTGTGTCCCAGAATTCAGCCATCTTGCTTTGCAAGGTGTGGGGACACTGGGGAGGCCTCTGAGAGGCCAGTGCCAGCAGGTGACATAAGAGACCCCCCCTGATAGGTCCTTACATGATAATGTAGCCATTTCCCCTCTCAGGGCTATTTAGTGTCTCTTCTGTGGGTTTCTCTTCAGATTCTACTTGCAAGTTTCCAGCAGGAATCCTCTGCAACTACTACTTTATCCTCTGACCTCGTATCAACCGCAGACTGCTCCAGGAACTGCTGTAACAGCAACAAAGTATCCAGAAGGGCTATGTTTCCTCTGCAACTTCAGCTCTAGCCAGCAACTGCAACAGTTTCCACGGTATGCATGCTCTGGGGACTCCCCGTCTTCACCCTGCACCAGAAGGACCAAAGAAATCTCCAGTGAAGTGACAGAGTCACTTCCCTGCTCACGCAGGCACCTTTTAAGTCGACGACTGGTTCTCTTGGGCTCCTCTCCTGGTGATGAGTGTGCTCCTTGGAACACAGAGGGTGGACTCCATCAACACAGACTGTCCTGAGGTCCTGCTGTCCCAATTTGGAGGAGGTAAGACCTTGCCTTCCCGAGAACGACAGTACCGCTGTGCGCAGCATCTTTATCACCTCCTGAGGCCTCTGTGCACTATTTGCAAAATTCCTTCATGCACAGCCTGGCCCAGGTCCCCAACACGCTATCCTGTGATGCTAAACTCACTGAGTTGTTCTCCAGCAGCGTGGGACCTTCTTTTGTAGTGCTGTGCCTACCACATTTTGCACCTCTTTGTCCCTGTGTCTTGGGACTCCCTTGGGTGCTATCTGGTGTCCTGAGGGCTCTCTGAAGTGCTGAGAGCCTCCTCTTCCTCCTCACACAGAGTTGAGGCCCCCAGGTCCCTCCTGGGTCCAGATAGCGCCAACTTTATGCAAAATGCGACTTTGCTGGAAACAAGGCTTGTTGGAGAATTCCAGCACCAAAACTCACCTGCGTCCAACTTCTCTTCGTGGGACATTCAGTGCATCATGCAGGAACCCGCTGACATCTTCCTTGGGTGCATTTCTGTAGTCTTCGTCTAACCACTGATACTTCCTTTGCACCCTCTTCCAGGTTGGCAGGGGCTCCTGTCCTTCCTGGACCTTCTTTCGACTTCTGGACTTGGTCTCCTTCCTTTACAGGTCTTCAGGTACAGGAATCCACCATTTGTTGCTTGCAGTCTTGCTTGGTTCTTGCAATAACTCTAATCACGACCAGTAGTGTGTCCTAAGGAAACTGGCAGTACTTTACTCCTGCTTTTCTGCTCTCTGGAGTGGGGTAATTTACTTACCTTTACTATATTCTTACACACTGATTCTGCACACACTACACTTGTCTAGGGGGGAATTTGTGATTTGCATTCCACTTTCTTAGTATATGGTTTGTGTTGCCCCTAGACCTATTTTCTCCCATTGCATTCTATAGCATTTCCAATTGTTTGTACTATCTTATGTCTAATTACTTACCTTAGTTTGGTGTCTAGTGTATACATTGTGTATAATACTTACCTCCAGAAGGAGTATTGCCTCTAAGATATTTCTGGTACTGTGCCACCCAAATAAACAACTTTACTTTTGGTAACTCTGAGTATTGTCTTTACTTGTCTATAAGTACTGTGTAACTATAAGTGGTATTGCAGGAGCTTTTCATGTCTCCTAGTTCAGCCTCAGCTTCTCTGCTATAGCTACCTCTATCAGCCTATGCTGCTATACATTTCACTAATAAGGGATAACTGGAGCTGATATAAGGTGTAAGTACCCAAGGTACCCACTACAAACCAGGCCAGCCTCCTACAAACTTGCTCTATTTTAGCACATTTATTTAATTCATTATTTTAAGATGGCTGCCTTGTTTTGACTTAGGCCCATGTTTTGCTTTTCCTCATCAGTGCCACCGCGCTAAAGTGTCAACATCATTCCACAAATTCAAACAAAGGGAGGTGTTCGCTTTAGGTACTTTCCTTCTTCATGCTTTCGAGGGAATTGTTTATACTAATTACCTTCCCAAGCACGCCTTGTTATCTTTTGTTTGGGAACAAACCTACGTCAGGGGTCCAATCAGATGTGCATAACTACTCCTCACTTTATCAGATAGAGGGATTCTGACCAGATGCCATCGCTGCTATTGATGCGGTACGTTGCCTTGACACTGACCAAGTCTTCGTGTTCCTGCGGTGTCTGAGCTAGAGACCTAATTCCAAGGTAACAAGGGTTGGGGGCTCTTCTTATGGACATGGCATTGGCAGATTGAGGTTTAGCATACCTCGATCTTCTAGGTTAGGGGTTAGGCCTACATGTATTAGTACATATCACACACTTCATGATATCTAGTGATATTGCAAGATGGTGGGGGGTCTTTGTGTTAATGGCTCTTCTTTTTTCCATTCTGTTTCTTGCACTGTTCATTATCCTAATCATTGCAGCCCTTGCAACTGATCGCAGATTGCAGTTTTTCTAAAAATAAAAGTTATTGAAAATTTACTGCATCTTCTTTATTGCCTGTGTGTGATTGAGACATGTTGTTAATGTGAGAAAGGGGTAATCTCCATTTAACCACGACGCTCCGAGATGTCACACTCTTGAGTTCATGCGTAAAGGCTGCCACAAATCACCCTTGACTGTTTTAGGTTTTTGGTGAGGTACTGCTTGTGAGTTGGAGGGGTTGGGATGACACTAGCGTTTTGTTGTAGGATTGGCATAGTCACCTACAAACATAAGTATTGTCATCTTTAAACCAGCAGTCTTGCCTAAAGCAAGAGTCCAACTACGACAATGTAATCCCCATCCTTGTAAGGGAGAACAACCTTGTGTAGATTTCTGGAATCCAATGTATGTTCGCTAACACTGGAGTTCCTGAAATTACTGCTGCTGCCACCATGGGGAACTAACCCCAACCCCTGTCTTTCCCTTTCCACAGCCAGGGATTCCCTGTCTAAGGCCAACTGTTGCTGCTGTAGCCTCAGTCTGGCTTCCTCCAACCTCCGCTTTTTGAGTGCCTATCTAGGGACTGTTCCTCACGATTAGATGTGTGAGACACCTCTGAGACAGAAGTGATGTTGGAATTGGCAGAGGCAGATCTTTCCCTAACTTGAGTCACCCTAGTGACCTGGCCTCTAGGTGTGCAGGGAGCCCTACTTGTGTGTGAACCCTTCCCACTACCAGCTACACTAGGGTGTTTGTTAATGGAATGATCTGTGGAAGGACCCTCTCCAGGATTCTCAGAATGCTCTCCTGAGTCTGTCTGGCTGGAATCTTCCTTCACCTCCCCCTGTGTCTGTACCTGACCAATGCTAAGTCCCTGGTAATCCTTTAGGAGGAGATTTAAGAGAAATTCCTTATTGGGGTTCATCCCAATCCCTAAACCTCTTTCTATGCAGAGACCCCTCAAACTTTTGAAATTTTAACTTTCATAAGTTGTCTGTACAACTCTGGGGGTAGCCTCTACACCAGACATAGTGTAGGGAAATACCTCCCTTGGCATAGTTACCCTCTAACTTTTTGCTGATGCCAGTTATGATTGAAAGTGTACTGGGATCCTGCTAACCAGGCCCCCGCACCAGTGTTCTTTCCTTAAACTGTACCTTTGTTCCCACAATTGGCACAGCCCTGGCACACAGATAAGTCCCTTGTAACGGGTATCGCTGGTACCATGGGCCATGTGGCCAGGGACATTTCTAAGACTGCAGCATGTATTATGCCACCCTGGAGACCCCTCACTCAGCACATGTACACTGCTTCAGAGCTTCTGTGTGCTGGTGGGGAGTAAATGGCTAAGTCGACATGGCACTCCCCTCAGGGTGCCATGCCCACATCCCAAAGCCTGTGGCATAGGTAAGTCACCCCTCTAGCACGCCTTACAGCCCTAAGGCAGGGTGCACTATACCACAGGTGAGGGCACAGTTGCATGAGCACTATGACCCTACAGTGTCTAAGCCAATCCTTAGATATTGTAAGTGCAGGGTAGCCATAAAAAGTATATGGTCTGGGAGTTTGTTAAACACGAACTCCACCATTCCATAATGGCTACACTGAAAACTGGGAAGTTTGGTATCAAACTTCTCAGCACAATAAATCCACACTGATGCCAGTGTTGGAGCAGATATGCTAATATGGGACATTTCTAATGATTTGTGTATGAATACCAATGAGAAATATTGATAAAAGAACTTATATTTGAAAATAACGTGTATGGGTAAAATGTGCCCACGGGGAGTGGTCACCATGTGTATTAACAAGATGCTGAATAATGAAAAATAAATATTAAAGATGTACTAATATGTCATATTTGAATGTATAACCTATGTCTTATGTTAATTCGTGTTCTTAACTTAGCCAAACTGGAGGCCTAGTTTTTACTGGGCCTTGCTTGCTTTAACGTGGAGACGCGACAAGCTGCAGAGGACTGGAACTGGAGAAAAGGACCTTGAAATGTACAGAGTTCAGAGAGAGCTCTGCTAGACAATTCGGAAAATGTACCAGTGGACAGGAGATGATGAGGACAAATTGATACAATTATGTGTAGTGTAGGCTAAACGTACTTTCCCAGGACTTGAACGATGAAAGCACTGACTGAAAGACTGTGATCAACAATTTCGTTACCTGAAGAGCCGGATGATGTTCTCATCAAAGGAAGAACCAATCAAAACTAATGGAACTTGAATCCTGAATTGACGTGAATATGTGGTAAACAAAAACTATAGGTTAGAGTCATAACTTCTGATAAGGTTGACCAATTAGCAATTAGTGGGATGGACTGAGAGACCCTAATATAAATTCATGACAAGGGAAGGAAATTTAGAGCGGAGAGGCGAAAGTTGATGACGTCAGGAGAGTAATTTGGCTTACTCTCTGTGAGCCTGATACTTTGCTGATGACTGATGACCTGGAGACGAAGACTGACTTGTTGCTGATCTATCTTGAATAGGTAGCTATAACAATTTGACTGACTAATGCGTGCTTTTTTTTCTAGGTACCAACTGCGCTGTTTAAAATGTTTTTCTTTGTTTTTAGATAGACTTTTCCAAATTAATGGTTTTGTTTAAATTGTTTTCGCATGAAGACTCACATGCTGATGCTAATTTGGGTTAGGTAGGTTGACGAGGGTGACTAACGGTGACAGCTGACTGACTGAATTGCATTGCTGAATTATTCCATAAATGTTAAAGGTTTTGCTGACTCATGTTGTTGCTTGATTTGCTCAAGATTTTCTTGGTAAACAATTGCTTTGTGATGATTATTAAAATTTGCTTGACAATAAAGTCGAATAAAGATTTTTGATTAGAATTGTAACTAGTGGGGAATAAAAACGATTAACCTTCTTGAGACTTATGGTATTTCTTATTAGATAAGGTTTTTCATAATTGTTCAACATTGATTATAGTGGTTATTAATGGTTCATTTGTCTACCACTTAGCTAGGATACTCCATGCGATCCAAAAGGTTCATCAACCTATAAGCGTCCACTTGTAAGTTTAGTTACTAAGGACCAGGCGCGCTACCACCAGTTTGGAATTTATTGAAAAATGCACACAGAGGGCATCTTAGACATGCCTGTTAGGTTGCCCAGTTCCTGCCAGCCTGCCAAAACCAGACGGGTTCCTGGCCATATGGGATGAGTGCCTTTGTGACTCTGTGGCCAGGAACAAAGCTTGCACTGATGGAGGTGTTTCTTACCTCCCCCTGCAGGAACTGCGACACCTGGCGGTGAGCCCCAAAGGCTCATGCCTGTTACAGCGCCCCAGGGCATCCCAGCTAGTGGAGGGGCCCGCCCCTCCGGACACAGCCCCCACTTTTGGCAGCAAGTCCGGAGGAGATAATAAGAAAAACAAGGAGGAGTCACCCACCCGTCAGGACAGCCCCTATGGTGTCCTGAGCTGAGGTGACCTCTGCCTTAAAAAATCCTCCATCTTGGTTTTGGAGGATTCCCCCAATAGGAATAGGGATGTGCTTCCCTCCCCTCAGAGAGGAGGCACAAGGAGGGTGTAGCCACCCTCAGGAACAGTAGCCATTGGCTACTGCCCCCCAGACCTAAACACACCCCTAAATCCAGTATTTAGGGGCGACCCTGAACCCAGGAAATCAGATTCCTGCAACAAGAAGACCTGAAAGCCCCGCAGAGACGACGGAGATGATAACTGACTTGGCCCCGCCTGTTTCAAGACTCAAAGAACCTGCACAGTAACGTATCCAGCGGGACGAGCAACCTCAGAGGATTCAGAGGACTGACCTGCACCTAAAGGACTAAGAACTTCCAGAGTACAGCGGCTCTGTCCAGAAACATCAACAAAACAGCAACTTTAAAGAGACTCTCACTTCCCGCCAGAAGCGTGAGTCTTCCCACTCTGCACCCAACACCCCCGGCTCGAGTTTGGAGAAGGCAACACCGCCGAGAGGACTCCCAGGTGACTCCAATGACGTGGACACCCTGAGTTGACCTCCCTGCACCCCCACAGCGACGGCTGCAGAGATGATCCAGAGGCTCCCCATGACCGCGACTGCCTGGTAACAAAGGAACCCGACGCCTGGACCAAGCCCTGCACCCGCAGCCCCCAAGACTGAGAGGAACCACCTACCAGTGCAGGAGTGACCAGCAGGTGGCCCTCATCCTAGCCCAGTCGGTGGATGGCCCGAGAAGCCCCACTGTGCCCTGCCTGAATCGCCAGAGTGACCCCAGGTCTCTCCATTGTTTTCAATAGAAAACCCGACACCTACTTTGCACACTGCACCCAGCCACCCCTGTGCCGCTGAGGGTGTGTTTCATGTGCTTGTGTGTGTGTGTCCCCAGTGCTCTACAAAACCCCCCTGGTCTGCTCCCCGAGGACGCAGGTACTTACCTGCTACCAGACTGGAACCGGCGCACCCCTGTTCTCCATAGGTGCAAATGTGTTTTGGGCCCTGCTTTGACCTCTGCACCTGACCGGCCCTGTGTTGCTGGTGCTGTGGCTTTCGGGTTGCTTGAACCCCCAACGGTGGGCTGCCTATGCCCAGGAGACTGACTGTGTAAGTGCTTTACTTACCTGAAAAACTAACCAATACTTACCTCCCACAGGAACTGTTGATTTTTGCAGTGTCCACTTTTAAAATAGCTTAATGCCATTTTAACCAAACTGTGTTCACTACTGTTTTAAATCAAAGTTCTATACTTACCTGTGTGAAATACCTTGCATTTTATGTATTTACCTCAAATTTGAATCTTGTGGTTCTAAAAATAAATTAAGAAAATATATTTTTCTATATAAAAAACAATTTGCCTGGATTTAAGTCTTTGAGTGTGTGATCCTCATTTATTGCCTGTGTGTGTACAACAAATGCTTAACACTGCCCTCTGGTAAGCCTACTGCTCGACCACACTACCACAAAATAGAGCATTATTATTATCTAATTTTGCCACTATCAACCTATAAGGGGAACCCTTGAACTTTGTGCACACTATCTCTCACTTTGAGATAGTATATACAGAGCCAACTTCCTACACATAGTGATAGAAAGAGGTTAGGGAAAAGAGTAAAAAGTTAGAAACTAATAGGCCTAACTTTTTAGAGAAAAGAAAAAAAATTCAGAAACTTTTGAAAACTTTTAGAAAGTTTTAAATAACTTTTTAGAAAGTTTGATATGACTTCTAGGTACAATTATGTATAACTCTTAGTATTGGAGTAAGCTTTTTCTTGTGAAAAGCACCAGTAACAAAGTGGTAAAGCAATTGCAAGTACTTATCCCACCGCTGCACCACCAATGTAGGAGGGTGGCCTGGTTTGTAGTGGGTACCTAAGGTACTTACATCTTATACCAAGTTGAGTTATCACTTATTAGTGAAATGTAGGCAGTGTTCTAGCAGCTTAGTCGTCTGTCTAGAGGTAGCTGTAGCAGAGCAGCTTAGGCTGAACTAGGAGGCATGCAAAGCTCCTGCAATACCACTATAGTTACACAGTACTTATACACAATAAAAGACAATACTCAGTGTTAACAAAAATAAAGGTACTTTATTTTAGTGACACAAGGCCAAACATATCTTAGAGGCGTTACTCCTTCTGGAGGTAAGTATTATACACAATATATATACTAGAGACCAAAATCAGGTAAGTAAACAGTCATAAAATAGTGCAAACAGTAGAAAATAATAGAATGCAATAGGCCTAGGGGCAACACAATCCATATACTAAGAAAGTGGAATGCGAATAACAAATTCCCCCCTAGGCAAGTGTAGTGTGAAGAGGGGCGCTGGAAGTGTAAGAAAACACCAAAGGTAATTAAAATACCCCACCCCAGAGCCCAGGAAAGTAGGAGTAAAGTACTACAAGTTTCCTCAGGACACACTACAAGTCGTGATAAGAGATGTTGCAAGCACCAAGGATGACTGCAATCAACAAATGGTGGATTCCTGGACCTGAAGACCTGTGAAGAGAGGTTACCAAGTCCAGAAGTGGCAGAGGATTCCAGGAAGGACAGGAGCCCCTGCCAATCTAGAAGATGGTGCAAAAGGGAATTCTCCGACTGGAAGAAAACTGCAGAAGAGCACCAAAGAAGATGGCTGTGGGGTCCTGCTTCATGCTAGAACACTGCCTACAGTTCACTAATAAGGGATAACTGGACCTGGTATAATGTGCAGGTATCTTTAAAAAGTCTTCTTATGAGAACTGCAACATGATTTGCCTCAGTTATTTCGAGTAGCACAGTAGAGGATTGTCCCTGCCTTCTGGGGAAATGCAAATATAGTAACCTTTGGAAATTAAAATAAATCGGCTTTGTTGCCTGGGTCCTACAGGCCTATATCTCTATTGAACATTGATGGGAAAATGTATGCAAACATTCTTGCATCTAGATTCTGAAGAGCTATATCCCCATTAGTCTCAGTTAGGCAACATGGATTTATTCCTGATAGAGGGACGGTTGATCATATCAGGAGGGTGATTACGTTATTTGATATCGCCGCTAGTCAAGACACACCCCTGGGCTTGATCTTATTGAATGCAGAGAAAGCATTTGATTGCTTCTCATGGCAGCTTCTTTGGTCAGTGTTGGAATATAAAGGCTTTGAGGAATGGTATATTGGGGCCATTAGGACATTATATAAGAATTTCACATAAAGCCATATCTAATTATATGAATTATGTATGAGCATGTTAAAATTAAGAGTGAACTAGAGAACATCTAATGGTACACTCCTAAATGGGCATATCGACACAGGAGTTACATGATGCCCAGAATGAAGGGGTTGATCATATTGTAAGATGAACTGCATACCATTTCATAGGAATAGTGGAGAATGTAGAAAAATAAGTTCACAAAATACGTGCCTTTTCTGAGATGGAACTAAAGGGTCAAACGTGTTGATATTTGATCAGACTGTGAATGAGAAATGTATTTGTGCTTAAGTATGTGCAATGTCTGGTGGTAAAATAATGGATGACAAATTAAGCCGAAAACGTAAGCTATGGTTACAAGTCTAGTGCTCGGTGCCTACTGAAAACTGAAGGACAGATTGATAGAAAGGTGTCTATTGTAATTGTTTTTGAGACCAAGCTGAAGGCGTGTAGCTGAAACGTGTCGGACAATTGTAGTTTTGCACTTTCTGAATCCTGGTGTTCATGTAATAAATTTAAGAACCTTGCTGCACTATCAACCTGGTACAGATGATTCTGTGCTGTGCCACTGTGCCAGAGGTCTACGAGGAGGACACTGTGTGAGAAATATATATATTACCTACTGGTGGTAGTCACTAGGTAGTTTTAGTTAGGACCTAGTTTTTATAGAAAAAGCATTTTTTTACTTGCCTATATCTTTGGCGCCAGTTTACAAATCTTCACAAAATCTTCCGAAAAAAAGTGACGCTTATGTGAGCTGCTGTCTGGAAAGTTTTGGGGTGATCAATCAAGCAGGGGGCTGAGAAAAAGAGGGGTCCCAAAACTCTTTTTCTCCATTCATTTTTCCATTGGGATTTTGAACAGCTATAGCGCCCGAACCACTGGAAGGAATTACACTAAATTTGGCAGAAAGATAGGTCTTGGTCCAGAAAGCAACCTTTTTGTTATTTGATGTAAGTCTGTTTAGTAGTTTTTAGTAATTAAAGAAAAAATACATTTGTATATATAGGGACACAAAGGCTTCACAAACTCTCTGTCTTGTGCTGAGATTTGGTTGGCTGCCAACACTTCAACAAGGGAAAAATGAGAGAACAAGATTTCAAGAGGTGAAGGAGTCGCCAAGACCTACCTCAGTCTTGTAGTCTTCTCTGGGTGTAGCCAGAGCTGCGAGAATGGGACTGGAGCTTTAGGTTTCTGGAGTTACCTGAATAATCCGCACGGATGGGTGTTGTTCCATTTTATAGAGGCGGCAGATGGCTATGACGTTTCATACATGTGACTGTTGGCAGCCACAACTAAAAGAGAACAAATCAGTTTATGAAGAACACTGAAGCAAAGCCCAAGTTATTAACATATCTTAACGTTGACCATAACGTCTTTACTTGTACATCATGTTTCATCAGTTTTGCTTTATCGAACAGTTCAGTTTATCATGTTCTCTCTTTCGCATTGACACTATATAATAAGGTGTAGAGTATACACTATGCTACATTAGTTTGCTTTTGTGACGCTTGCGTTGTTTCACTTTATCACATCAACTGTCATTATGAACACCCCCTGCAACTTAGTAGAGACATGACACCCTCCCCTCCAAAAAATTAATAATTCAGCCACGCCCCGGGAGATGAGGACCCAGGGCTGAGATCGGTCCTGGGAATGGGGTCCACTCGGCCCCCCTCCCATCAAAGAAAAGTTAATAATTAGGCCGAGCCCCAGTGATGTGACCCCCAGGGGCAAAATTGGTCAGGGGAGGGGGACATGCAGACCTTCTGCCAATTAACGCTGTGCATGGCTAAAGGCCATGAGCAGCGCAGGGTTGGATGGTTATAGGGGTTGGCTGCAGGGCTTGGTGGCATGCCAGGCCCTGCGGCTAACCCCCGCTGCGCACAGCCAAAGGTTGTGCACAACCTGTGGTTAGGTGGCTATAGGAGTTGGCCGCAATGCCTGGCGGTAGTTGCGTTAACGTATAGTAATGAAAAAGAAAATTAAACGTAGAAATTCACTGAAAAAATTAAGGTTACAGGGACGTTATAGTTAGGAAATAGATTTTTTTTTTAAACCCCGAAATTCACTTAAAAAAACAAAGTTTGCAATGACAGTAGTGTTAGGCTCACATTTTAAATGTGCCAAAATGTAGAAATTCGCCTGTTGTAGTTATCTCAAGTAACTATAACTCATGCCCTAAGGTAACTATAACTCGCGCCCTTGCCACGCAGTTTTTTTTATAAAAAATTGTACTGCAAATATTACATTGATATTATCAATGATGTTATCAAAGATGTCATGAGTGCCATAATTTGTGGGGTAATCACCAGGGTATGGCAAGGGTATGAGTTAAAGTTGCCTTAGGGCACGGGTTATAGTTACTTGAGATAACTCTAACTTTAACAGGTGAATTTCTATGGTTTGAAAAGTGAGCCTAACTATACCATCCTTGTAACCTTTGTTTTTGAATTGTGGAATTCTTATGTTTTTTTATATATATATATATATATCAAAACAATGCTCCACTAACATCCCAAGCACTAATACAGCAGTCCACAATGGGGTAGCGACCCCTTTAAATCCACACAAAATGCTTTTGCTCCTGTTGTTTCTTTATCATGGGTCAGTAAGAAAAAAACAATCACAGCCACAGCACCTCTGCCAGTAAAACGATTGTTTGGTGATACCGCACAAAAAACCCAATGCACTTTGGGTACAAAGTCCCCTTGGTCACGGGTTAACGATCGGTGAGTATCACATTCATTAAATAATATCACAGTGCTCAGAGTGCTCAACATAAAAAATGGACTTCATATTGCTAAAGGAATTGAATTTCAACTGCCAGACATTTTGAAGTAATGTTATACACAGTTAATCATAGCCTTTTTCTATTCTCAGTAGTATTATGATGGTTGTTTTAAAACCCAGGACCATCTCCATTAACTGCTAACATTTATATGACAGTATAATATTCTCTCACTCCAATTAACATAACAAAAAACAGAAAAACCGAAAAACCATCACATTGCTCATAGTGCTCAACATTAAAAATGGACTACAAATAGCTGGAAGCATTTCATAATAGTTAGCAGCCATTTTTAACTGATGGTATAAAAATCCATAACAGCTTTTTTATTCACCTTAGTATTGTGATTGGGTGCTTTAGAACCCAAGGTTATCTACCTTAACCACTATCTCTGCACAATGGTTTAACTTTACTCGTTCTCCAATTAAAGCAAGATATACCAATTTTCATAGCATCGTCAGACATGTTACTCTGTGCTTCAGTTCACCGAAGACTCATGCATTTTAGTTATATTAAGTTTATATATTGGTTTGCAAGTATCTAATAAGAACCAGTACTTTACCCCCCAAAAAAAGTGACAACATCACTGCATTAAATACAATATCTAAACCATTATTCTGCATTGATAGCCTCAGATTTATCAGCCGGAACCATTCCTCATATTCAGTGCAGTGTCTCTTACTGTGACCAGAGAAATGTCTAGATGCACAATCAGGGCCAAGTGGGCATGTAGCCAGTTAATGGTTGTTAAAATCCTCCCTGTCCCATTATTCTCCAGTCATATGCTAAAAGGAAATAGCTCCTCTATCGAGTTGCCATTCAAACTGAATGCCAAACCATAATGTAAAATTTCCAGAAGAGGATACAATAGCTCTTTTGCTTGATCATAAGATCCCATGGTAAATGAGAACGTTCACCCAATAGCCTTGCATGCTTACATCAAAATCCTTGGTCCATTGGCCAATTTCTAAAAATGTGAATGTGAACTTAAAATCAATGCAAGTACATAAAAAGATGGTAATAAACAGGCGAGAGAAATAAAAACAACAAGAAACGCGAAAAAGAAAACAAGTAACTCTTAACAGTAACTTCAAATGCTATTTCACAGTCTCATCCCACATGTGCAGCCAATTCCTCATCAAAGTTCATTCCTATCCGATGCGGTGTATTGAACCCAAGTATCCTTTTAGACTCAAATCTCTACAACTCAAAAGTTCTGTTCCCTCCTCTCTCATGTATGAGAATTCTGTCCACTACCACAAATTACAGTAAATTCCCTTTTTTGTTGTGATGGATCTTGAAATGCCTTACTATCGGGTTTGTTTTAGCTTTATCTTTAGCTCTCATATGCTCCAAAACTCTCTTTTTGGCTTTATGGATCATGCTGCCTATATAGAATTTACTGCATGAACATTGCAGTGCATAGACACAGTAATCTGAATTACATGTTAGATATTTTTTATGTAAAAGGGCTACGGTGCTGTTAGAAAATTGACCACTTTGCCATTTTTGCTGCATCCGCAAACCGTACATCCTCCACACAAAATATCCCTGAATCAATGTACCGATCTTTTGCTGTGGTACTAAACACTGACTCAACAAGTCCTTCAGAGAGGAACTTCTTCTGAACCTGAATTTAGGATGATCGTCTAAAGTTGCACTAAATGTTTCATCAGTTTTTAGCACATGCCAGTACTTTTGGAAAATCTTTTTCACATCCTTAGTCCTGCAATGGTGAGATGTAATAAATTGAATAGTCTCACTATCCTCACATGGTTTAGAATTGGGTACTAGGAGATCTTGTCTGTTATCCTGCATAACCCTCTGCAGAGCTCTCTTAATGCAGGCCTTGGAATAACCTCTTTCAGTGAACCACTTAATCATGATTTCAGCCTCTCTTAAAAAAGCTGAAAAAGAACTACAATTATGCCTTTCTCTTAATAGTTCTCCAAAAGGAATACTGTTAATCAAACTTCTTGGGTGACTACTACTGGCATTTAGCAGACTATTCCTTGTTATTTTCTTCCTAAACAGCATGCTTTCAATCCACCATTTCCAACTTGAATTTGTACATCTAAAATCTCAATCATTTTAACATCAATCTTATAGGTATATTTCAAATTCAGAATGTTATCATTTAAAATATTGAAAAAATTGTATGTTGATTGTGAGTCCCCTTTCCAAATGCAGTAAATAGTGTTGATGTATCGGACCCAAAGGACCACGTGCTCATCAAAGAGACTGACGTTCCCGACCACCTGTCCCTCCTACCAGACCAAATACAAAGCAGCATAGCTGGGGTTGAAACAAGTGCCCATCACCGTCCACCGGCTCTGATGATAGATTTCTTTGCTGAAGATGAAAGCATTATTTGTTAGACAAATGTGTATCATTTCGAAAAGCATTTCATTGTGTAACAAATAGGAAAGGGAGCGAGCTCTAAGGAAATGTCTGACAGCTTGTATACCTTGGTCATGTGGTATGCAGGAATAAAGGCTAGTCACATTGAGACATTCATAAATAATCATCCTCCCATGTCACGTCCTGTATGAGGTGTAAAAAATCCATTGTATCTTGATAGTAGTCTCTCTACAAAGGGATGTAAAAATAAATCAAAACATCTGGAGATGTTCTCAAGTAGACTACTTCTGGAGGAAACAAACGGTCTTCCAGGGGGATTGTCGTGGTTTTTGTGGAGTTTAGGTAGAAAATATAGGGCCAGAGTTTTAGGGAATTCATACCTCAAGAATTGGTGCTCCTCCCATTCCAGGAGATCTTGGTCCCTCCAGTTAGTCGATTTCTCATAATATGCTTGATTCACCTGCCTCCGTACCTCTGTTAGAAATCTCATAACTCCTTTTATCCTAAAGCTGTTTGCATCCTTCCTGCAGGTACATATCAAGAGGCAAAACCACTACATTTCCTCCTTTATCTGACTTCTTAATCACAATTTCTTTGTTAATACTGAATGATATTATTGCATCTCTATATCGTGGTTCTAGGTCATACCAATGTACATTACCTTTGTACCTTAATCTCCTTAAGTCACTGATCACTCCCTTTTCAAAAACATTCATGGCATCATTCACAATAGGTGATAAAAATGTTGATTTAGGTCTATCTTGGTCATCTCATCCCTACTTCTAACCCATAATCGATCAGACTCAAGATGGGATCAGGGGCTGGATTCACACTCTCATCCACCTCCACAATTCTATATCACTGATTTTCAAATTGGACGGACTAATGTCCTCTAGCTCAGCCGTATTAATGGGCTTAGTAGCATACCATGTTTTAAGTTTCAATTTCCTAATGAAATGAAAAAAATCAATTCTGCTTTGCATCTAATCAAACTGTGATGTTGGATAGAATGATACCCCTAAATACAGTAATTCAGTCTCTGAGCCAGTGAGGGAAAGGTTAGAAAGGTTTACCTCAGCATGGTTATCAATCATTTTAATGCCGCTTGGCCCCTTGTCTGAACTTACACTTGGCTTTAGTTGTAATCTGTTCTTCCACCTCTTCTGTAGATACCTCTTCCTCCTCGACCTCTGTGATTTCCTCCTTTTCCTTGTTGAGTCGCTAGCCTTCCCTGGGCCATACGACTAAACTCTCTTAAAATTCCACTTTTTACTCGTGCTGCATCTGATTGTACAGAGATGTCGCTTACGCTATTATCACTGGTTTCCTGACCTTGCTTCCTGAACCATAACTTGTTTTGCTGACTCTGCAAGTCCTTTTTCTGGGTTAGAAGTATCATTTATCCATGTGCTTATATTTTTCTGCTCATTTCTAATTTGCTCATAACTTTTGCTAAAGGTAACATTTTGGCCCCGTTCATAGACTAATTGACCTCTCACAAACCGTTAATGTTTCTTCGCTTTTAACTCCTCTCCTGTTGGTCTGTTCTCAACCTTAGCCATCTCTTTTTCAAATTCCTCACACATGCATTTATCTTTGAGTAATGTTGTAATCTTCTCAATCTCAGTTAGTAGGATCAGACGCTGCTTCCATGCATATTTTATCTATATCTTTAACACGTTCATTGAGCACTGATGATTATTTGCTGCCCATTCTTCAATCATTTGAGGGTCTGGGTTGTTAAATGTCGGGATCACAAAAATTGTCATGCCCCTTGGGCTCTGCCACAGTCAGCATATTTCTGTAAAGTCACTGCCTCCCCCCATTTTGATTGCTTAAATTTGGAATTTTTCTATAAACTGTCCCAAAGTTTTTTTTTTTTTAATTGTCTGATCATTTTCAGCCCCATTGCTTTGCCAGGGGACAACTCCATCCCTGGTACTTGATTGTACAAGCAGCTTCTCAGCTGCCTCACGTTTTTTAGTTTCCCTCGCCGTTGGCGTATCATTCCTCCAAATTTCCAGAGAAACCCTTCTTGGAGGTCTCACTACTCCACTGTACAGGTGTTTCACTGGAGACTTTGCACACCTCTCCAGTTACTGAGGTGTGTCTCCGCTACCCCTCACTCAAGAATCAATAATCAACACATACTTTATGATACCTAATCCAAGACACACTCTGAGATCACCACCAGTCCTTCAACGAGTGTATTCCCCTCATGTCCGGCTCGGGTGTGTCAGTGGCGCTGCAGTCTAAACATTTTCCAAAACAATACTCTACTAACAAACGCAGCCACAAATGCAGCAGGCCACGATGTGGTAGCAACCCCCTTATATCCACGCAAATCATTATCACCTCCTGCTGGTTTCTTACCACAGGTCCATAAGAAAGAAAACATTTGCAGCTGCAGCGTTTTTGCCAGTAAAAAAATTATTGGTGATACGGCACAAAAAACCACCGACGCATTTTGGGGACAGCGTCCTCTTAGTCAAAGGTTAACCTTTCGTGAGTATCACAGTCATTAAATAATGTCACAGTGCTCAAAGTGCTCAACATAAAAAATGGAGTTCAAATTGCTAAAGGCATTGCATTTCAATTGCCAGCCATTTTGAAGTAATATCATACAGAGTTAATCATAGCCTTTTTCCATTCTTGGCAGTATTGTAATGGTGGTTTAAAACCCAGGACTATCTACGTTAACCGCTAACATTTAGATGACAGTATAATATTCTCGTACTCCGATTAATATAACAAAAAAATAACAGACAAATCATCACAGTGCTCATAGTGCTCAACATTGAAACAGGACTACAAATAGCTGGAAGCATTTCATTCTAGTTAGCAACCATTTTTAAGTGATGTTATATAATCATAGCTTTATGATTCATATTAGTATTGAAATTGTCTGGCATGTTACCCCCCATTTTTACTTCTGTGTCAGTTTGTTTTTGCCTGTCTCACCTGGATCCTGCTAGCCAGGACCCCAGTGCTCATAGTTTGTGGCCTAAATGTGTTCCCTGTGTGGTGCCTAACTGTGTCACTGAGGCTCTGCTAACCAGAATCTCAGTGCTTATGCTCTCTCTGTCTTTAAAATTGTCACTGCAGGCTAGTGACTATTTTTACCAATTCTGATTGGCATACTTGAACACCCTTATAATTCACTAGTATATGGTACCTAGGTACCCAGGGTATTGGGGTTCCAGGAGATTCCTATGGGTCGCAGCATTTCTTTTGCCACCCATTGGGAGCTCAGACAATTCTTACACAGGACTGCCACTGCAGCCTGAGTGAAATAACGTCCATGTTATTTCGCAGCCATTTTACTCTGCCCTTAAGTAACTTATAAGTCACCTATATGTCTAACCCTCAATTAGTGAAGGTTACGTGCAAAGTTACTAAGTTTGAGGGCACCCTGGCACTAGCCAAGTTGCCCCCACATTGTTCAGGGCAAGTTCCCCAGAATTTGTGAGTGCGGGGACACCATTACACACGTGCACTACATATAGGTCAATACCTACATGTAGCTTCACAATGGTAACTCCGAATATGGCCATGTAACATGTCTAAGATCATGGAATTGTCCCCTCATGCCAGACCTGGTATTGGGGTGCCAATCCCATGCATCCCCGGGTCTCCAGCATGGACCCCGGGTACTGCCAAACTAGCTCTCTGGAGTTTTCACTGCACCTACCACTGCTGCCAACCCACAGACAGGCTTCTGCCCTCCTGGGGTCTGGGCAGCCCAGTCCCAGGAAGGCAGAACAAAGGATTACCTCTGAGAGAGGGTGTTACACCCTCTCCCTTTGGAAATAGGAGTTAAGGGCCTGAGAGGATTAGCCTCTCCTGGCCTCTGGGAATGCTTTTAAGGGCACAAATGAAGCGATCGATCCTTTGCAGAAGTCGAAAAGGGAGATGCAGAGGAACTCTGGTGAGATCTTGCATTCCTTATCTGAAGAGAAACCCACAGGAGAGACCCTAAATAACCCTCAGAGGAGGATTGGCCACCTAACTAGGTAAGCACCTATCAGGAGGGGTCTCTGACGTCACCTGCTGGCACTAGCCACACAGAGGTCTCCATTGTGCCCTCACACCTCTGCTTTCAAGGTGGCAGAGGTCTGGGACACACTGGAGGAGCTCTGGGCACCACCCCTGGGGAGGTGCTGGTCAGGGGAGTGGTCACTCCCCTTTCTTTTGTACAGTTTTGCGCCAGAGCAGGGCTGGGGGGATCCCTGAACCAGTGTAGACTGGCTTATGCAAGGGGGGGGCACCATCTGCATTTCCAGAGGCCAGGAGAGGTTACTCCTCTCAGGCCATTAACACATATTTCCAAAGGGAGAGGGTGTAACACCCTCTCTCAGAGGAAATCCTTTGTTCTGCCTTCCTGGGACTGGGCAGCCCAGGCCCCAGGGGGGCAGAAACCTGTCTGACTGGGTTTGAAGCAGTGGTAGCTGCAGAGAAAACCCCAGAGAG
The DNA here is from genome assembly GCF_031143425.1 of Pleurodeles waltl. Classification (NCBI taxonomy): domain Eukaryota; kingdom Metazoa; phylum Chordata; class Amphibia; order Caudata; family Salamandridae; genus Pleurodeles; species Pleurodeles waltl. Next base: position 186,309,976 of record NC_090439.1, on the reverse strand, counting down.
CTACTTTGGCAGTACCCAGGCTCTATGCTGGAGCCCCGGGATGCATGGAATTGTCCCCCCAATACCAGAATGGTATTGGGGGGACAATTCCATGATCCTAGACATGTTGCATGGCCATGTTCGGAGTTACCATTGTGAAGCTACACATAGGTATTGACCTATATGTAGTTCATGCGTGTAATGGTGTCCTCGCACTCACAAAGTCCGGGGAAATTGCCCTGAAAAATGTGGGGTCACCTTGGCTAGTGCAAGGGTGCCCTCACACTTAGTAACTTTGCACCTAACCTTCACTAAGTGAGGGGTAGACATATAGGTGACTTATAAGTTACTTAAGTGCAGTGTAAAATGGCTGTGAAATAACGTGGACGTTATTTCACTCAGGCTGCAGTGGCAGTCCTGTGTAAGAATTGTCTGAGCTCCCTATGAGTGGCAAAAGAAATGATGCAGCCCATAGGGATCTCCTGGAACCCCACAACCCTGGAACCTAGGTACCATATAATAGGGAATTATAAGGATGTTCCAGTGTGCCAATCAGAATTGGTAAAATTAGTCACCAGCCTGCAGTGACAATTTTAAAAGTAGAGAGAGCATAAACACTGAGGTTCTGGTTAGCAGAGCCTCAGTGATACAGTTAGGCACCACACAGGGAACACATATAGGCCACAAACTATGAGCACTGGGGTCCTGGCTAGCAGGATCCCAGTGACACATATCAAACACACTGACAAATAGGGTTTCCACTATGAGCACTGGGGCTAGCAGGATCCCAGTGAGACAGCAAAAACACCCTGACATATACTCACAAACAGGCCAAAAGTGGGGGTAACAAGGCTAGAAAGAGGCTACCTTCCTACATTCATCAAGAACCCTAGGTACCCAGAACCAATAAATGAGCTGCACCTTGCAATGGGTTTTCATTGTGTACCAGGTATACAGCAATTCATTTGGTGAAATATAAAGAGTGAAAAATGGGTATCAAGGAAAACTTTGTATTCCAAAATGGGCACAAGATAAGGTGTTGAGAAGCTGTGGTTATTTGCACATATCTGAATTCCAGGCCCCCCATACTAGCATGTGAATTACAGGGCATTTCTTAAATAGACTTCTTTTTTACTCACTGTTTTACATTTGGATGGAAAAAATGTAGAGAAAGACAAGGGGCAATATCATTTGTTCTGCTATTCTGTGTTCCCCCAAGTCTCCTGATAAAAATGATACCTCACTTGTGTGGGTAGGCCTAATGCTCGCAACAGGAAATGCAACATGGACACATCACATTTTTGCATTGAAATCTGATGAGTTTTTTGGAAAGTGGCTTGCTGTGGATTTTGGCCTCTAGCTCAGCTGACACCTAGGGAAACCTACAAAACCTGTGCATTCCAGGATGGGGTGACTTTTGGGAATCTTACCAGGTTCTGTTACCTAAAATCCTTTGCAAACCTCAAAATTTGGCAAAAACAAACATATTTTCCTCACACTTCTGTGATAGAAAGTTCTGGAATCTGAGAGGAGCCACAAATTTCCTTCCACCCAGCATTCCCCTAAATCTCTTGATAAACGTGGTACCTCACTTCTATGGGTAGGCCTAGTGCCCACAACAAGAAATGCCCAAAACACAATGTGGACATATCAAATTTTCCCAAAGAAGACTGACCTGTTTTTTGCAAAGTGCCTATCTGTGGATTATGGCGTCTAGCTCAGCCGGCACCTAGGAAAACCTGGCAATCCTGGACAATTCTGAAAACTAGACACCTAGTGAAACCCAGGATAATGTAACTTGTGGTGCTCTCACCAGGTTCTGTTACCCAGAATCCTTAGCAAACCTCAAAATTTGGCAAAAAACACTATTCCCCCACATTTTGGTGCTGCAAAGTTCTGGAACCTGAGGGGAGCCTCAAACTTCCATCTATCCAGCGTTACTCCAAGTCTCCCAATAAAAATGGTACCTCACTTGTGTGGGTAGGCCTAGTGCCTGCGATAGGAAATGCCTCCAAAAACTATGTGGACACCGCAAAATTATCAAATACAAAACTACCTATTTTTGTCGGGGGCACCTGCATTTTGGTCCTGGGCTCAGCAGCCATCTAGGCAAACCTACCAAACCCAAACATTTCTGAGAACTAGACACCCGAGGGAGTCCAGGGAGGTGTGACTTGCATGGATCCCCCAGTGTTTCTTACCCAGAATCCTCTGCAAACCCCAAATTTAGCTAAAAACAAATCAAATTTTTCCACATTTCTGTGTGGGATCACTGCACAGGCACAAATTTCCTACCACCCAACGTTGCCCTTAGTCTACCGGTAAAAATGATACCTCACTTGAGTAGGTCGGCCAAGTGCCTGTGACAGGGAAGAGCTAAAAACTTGTAAAAAATGTGGAGGAACCAAAGCGGGTCCAAATAGGCAGTTTGGAAAAAAAAAAGTTTTTAGGCTGCCTAGTGGGGCAGAATTTTTACCGGTATAATGCGAGGTGGGTGGTAGGAATTTTGTGGATTCCTGCAGATTCCAAAGGTTTCTTCACAAAAATGTTGGAAAATGTGTGATTTCAAGCAAAGTTGGAGGTTTGCAGCGCATTGTGGATAAGAAAATGGTTCGGGTGCATGTGAAGCACACCACCCTGTACTCACCCAGATGTTTAGTTTTCAGATGTGTCTAGGTCTCGTAGATTTTTCTACATGGCAGCATCCCAAAGTCCAAACAGTGCATCCCTCACCATTCCAAGTGGGACGATTTTGAGAGTTAGACAAGCTATCATGGCCCAAATGTAAAAACAAAACCCAAAATAATCAAATGACCTCTTGCTTGCCGTGTAATAAGTTGTTTTAGTGTGCGGGGGGGCTGATGATTGTGGCCCCCTTCAGTTGGGGTGGGTGCATAACCATGCCCATACTGGTTGGTAGCCACCACCCCACTATTTTTTTATTTATTTCCTGGCATCTAAAAGGCTTTATGGCCATACCCCCACCATCTTTAAAAAAAAAATAATCTTCCCTGGTCTCTGGTGGGCTTTCTGGCCCCCTTGGGAGCATATAGGCCTTACAAAAATAGGCAGAAATGGCCAACAGTAATGTGCCCCCTTGGGGAGCAACCCTTGCCCAAGGGACTGCCCCCCAAACAAAACACACACACACACACCAATCCCTGGTGCCTAAGTGGTTTCTGCCCCCCCTTGGGGGCAGATGGGCCTAATGGAAATAGGCCGATCTGCCCCCAAGGGGAGCAGAAATGGCCTTAAATAAATTTGCCCCCTCCCGGGGAGCGACCCTTGCCTAAGCGGTTGCTCCCCTTGCGTGAAATTGCAGCAAAAAACAAAATCCCTGGTGCCTAGTGGTTTCTGTCCCCCTTGGGGGCTGATTGGCCAATCTGCCACCAGGGGAGCAGAAATGGCCTAAAATAAATTTGCACCTCAGGGGGATCGACCCTTGAATAAGGGGTCACTCCCCACCAGTAAAGACATAAAAATAAAAAAAACCTTGGTGCCTAGTGGTTTCTGCCCCCAAAGGGGGCAGAAATGTCCTAAAAACAATTTGCCAACCCAGGGGAATGACCCTTGCCTAAGGGGTCGCTCCCCACATCTAAAAAATTAATAATCCCTGGCTTCTAGAGGTTTCTGCTTCATGCAGAAATGCTCAGAGAGACATCAATGGAAAGCAAAGCATTTCTCTTCCGATCCGTGCTGTGGGGCAGCCTCTGATGAGGTCAGCACGTGATTGCGCACCGACGTCATCAGATGTCACGGGGGGTTGGGGGTCAGGGTTGGAAGGGGAATTGATTCCCCTTCCTTCCCTGCCCTTGGAAGGGGCATGCGAGGTATTCGGAGGGAGTGCTAGTGCTTCTCCCAAGACCCTATACCTGGATGAGGTGGTTACGTCCCTTGCGCCGGACCGCCACAGCAGCGGACGTAACCACCTTATCCTGGGCTCCCGAAGGGTTAAGTAATATTAACAGATTAATAAAGTGTATCTAAATAAAGTGGCTAAATGTATATCTTAACATAATAAAATGTACTTTAAATGTCAAGGAATATAAAATTCAAGGCTAAAAAATAAATTAGTATCCTCAGATTGATTTGTGGGACCAGTGCAGATTCATCAAACAGAATATAGTATGGACGATGTGTGGCTTCAACTGAATTTAGAAAAGCTCCAGCCTTGCTATTAATTTTTATTTATATTTGTTTGCAAATTATACAAAAATGTGTTATCATTTGTGTATGTGATTGATTAATGCTTCTTTCTGTATTCTTTGTGTATTGTTTTGCATTTGAGTTCATCAACAATGTTTAGGCCGAGGTTCCCAGTTAAAAGTAATGATGGAGTTGGGGCTCCCTGTATTCCAATAATGATTCATTAGGGGTCACCGGGTTCCAATAATGACAAAGTAGGGGTCCACAGAAGTCAAAAAGTTGGGAACCACTGCTTTATATACTGTTGTACTAGTTTCTTTTTTCTTATGTGAATTTTATTGAATTTCAATTTTTGTTTCTGGTTTTCTACCCATTGTGCCAGTATCTTCTCTTGTTAGACACTGTACCCTCTCAAATGGGGTATACGCAATACCAAAATTAGTTGAATATATTGAAATGTGATCAAACGTTTGGAAACGTAGTTTTGATTATGCATTAACAGTCAATTCTATTTTGAAGATTGTACATTTTCCATTGATTATTTTGCTTGGGGTACTAGGGCCTCCTAGTCTGAGTGGGTTTGTAAATTACAAAGGGAGGTGTATCAATTGATGGATTTCTCCATCACAGATAACCCTCCCTACATCTTCTGTTTCCTTTTTTTCTCACTTCCGCCCTCCCCCACCTGCCCCTTACCTTTCCACTTAGAACATTTGTCACCTGAGAATTTTGATGTCCCTGGTTTTAGATTTATTTTGCACTGACACTTTCTGGTTTGTCACTTGGTTGTTACACTTGGTTTTTGCACTTTCACTGTAATTTCTCCTGATGTGAATGCCTCCCGGGTGAGGAATTTATCCCCTTGTTCTTTTTGCCGTCATTTGACATCATTGCCTATGTGATTATATTTGGGTATCTTTTTAAACTTTTGTCATTATTATTTTTTTGCCTTATTGGGACATATTATATATATCCTCCACTTCCGTTTATGTCATCTTAGGTGAGCAGGACATGCCCACTTGAGCTGGATTGTATGATACTCATATAGTAGTACCAGCAAATGGATCTATTGGGGGTGGCTGCAAATACAACTTGGCTGTGATACTACCACTGGCATTGGTTTGTTTTGCCCACTTGAGCAGTACCTGATTTTAGTTTGTAATTGTGTAGTAGCCTTTTTCTGATAAATGCATCAGATGTGTCCTTATGCACTGCACTTGAGTATACAAGCTATTCTGTAACTTTGAGGGCTTGATATATGATGCATTCTGTGCAAAAAAATATTGTTGTATGTTTATTTTCCTCCCATTCAAGTTGGCACCCCTATTCACTGTCTGTTATTTGTACATTAACTATGTCTACTGACTATGGGGGTTATTCTAACTTTGGAGGAGTGTTAATCCGTCCCAAAAGTGACGGTAAAGTGACGGATATACCACCAGCCGTATTACGAGTTCCATAGGATATAATGGACTCGTAATACGGCTGGTGGTAAATCCGTCACTTTTCCGTCACTTTTGGGATGGATTAACACCTCCTCCAAAGTTAGAATAACCCCCTTTGTCTAGATGTGTGTGTTACCTTGGGTCATGTGACCAAGGTCTGGCTGGGCCGAAACACATCTTGTGGCTTGGTGAAATTAACACTGATCTTTTACCTTCTCCGATGCAAGCGCTTTTACTTTTTCCTCAGTCATTTGTGATCTATAGATAGATAGATATACTACTCCACAAGAAAATAGGTATCTCATGTGACTATAACCCCTAAGGTAACTAAAACACGCAACCCCGCCATGCACGGTTTTCTCATCAATAATTTAATTGCAAATGTTGCAGTGATATTATCAATGATATCATAGAAGATGTCATGAGCGATGTAATATGTGGGGTAATTAGCAGTGCATGGCAAGGGTGCGAGTTATAGTTACCTTATGACACAAGTTCTAGTTACTTGAAATAACTATAATTAAAACTGGTGAATTTAATTTGTTTTTAGAGTTTAAAACATTACATTGTTACTGAACATTTTACTTAGCTATAACGTTACTCTAGATTTTGTTTTTGTCAGTGAAATTTAGTTTTTTTAGAGTAAAGTAGTAAAGTTATATTTTATTGCCAAACGTAAAGCCAACCCCCGTCTAACATGGACTTTGGCTGTGTGCAGTAGTGGTTGACTGGAGGGCCTTGCCACAGGCCAGACTCTGCAGCCAACTCTCTGCATGCAGCCATCCCCGTGCTGTGCAGGTTCTTCAGCCATTAGCAGCAGGGAGTTGGCCAAAAAGGCAACCTCTCCCATGCAGCCATCCCCACACTGTGCATGTCCTTCTGCCATGTGCATCAGGGGGTTGGCTAAAGGGTCTGGCTTGCAGCCTGGCCCTATGGTCAACTCCTTCAGAGGCAGCCAACCCCACGCTATGCAGGACTTTCAGGTGTGCAGCAGGGGTTTGGCTACAGGGCCTGGCTGGAGGGCAGGTCCTGTGATCAGCCCCCCTGCCACAGGCAGCCAACTCTATGCTGCAGCTAACCTTTGGCGATGAGGCGTAGGGTTGGCATTTGGGTCCTGGGGACCCCATACCCTGGGGCCAAGTCATATCTATCTTAAGGGGAGGAGGACGTGCTGCCCCCCCCCCAAGCCCTAATAAGCCCCAGGCACCCCATCCCTCAGGGCCAAATTCAAGAAAAAAGGAGCGAGAGGCCATAGGGCCTCCCAACCCCCAGGCCCATTTTCCTGATCTTAATAGGCCTAATTCTAATGGGAGGGTGACATTTGGTCCCCCCTTTGCAAACGTTATCAGGCACCTTTGACCCCATCCCCTGGGACCAAAGCCAATAAAAAAGGGTATGAGGCCACAAGGGCCCCCTTGACAAGTCCAAATACAATTAAATAGGGGAGACCCTCTTCCCATGCCTTCTTGGAACACAGGGACCTCATCTCCCGGGCCAAATATAACAAAAAAGGGGTGGGAGACTCCCCAATCCTTGTTAGGCCCCAGGGACCTCATCCCGAGGCTCAAATGTGAATAAAAGAGGAGGGGGATGCACATTTCCTCTCCTCATGCATTTATAGTCCCCAGGGATCCCAGCTCCCAGGTGTATACCTTATTTTAAAGGGAAAGGTGGCCTATCCCATGCCTATTTAGGCCCCTGGACCCCTTCCTCAGGGCCTCTTTTTATAAAAGTTGGGTGCCCCAATGCCCACCTGAGGCACCCACAAACCAACACATGGGGAACCGTGGGGGGAGCTCCAGGGCCCCCTCATCCACATCCATCTCCCATCATGGTGTAGGAGCGCAGAGGGAGCGGATGTTTTTGCATGCTCCCTCTGGGCAAGGAACAATATGTGTTTTGTTTCTCTGCCAGCATCATTGTGGGCAGGAAAACAGAACATAAGTATGCTCCTAGTCGAAGGGAGCATGCTTAAATCTCCTGCCAGATGGGAGCAGCGCTAGTGTTTGCTCTCATTTGGTGGGAAATTTAAAATGCTTCTACCAGATGAGAGCAAACAAATTTGTCCTTGCCTGTGCTAGTGCCAGCAGGGAAACTACTGTATCCTGGGGGGACCTCCCCAGGACACAGTTAGTGAGCCGGTCTCATGTAATGTGGGCCTAGGTGTCATTAAAGGCTCAGCTCCTATTTGTTTTAAACTATGGCCACATATACATATATATATATAAATATCTCATAGAAACTTAAGAACACTTTGGTGAAAAAGTAAAGGGTTCCTAATATTACATCTGAAGTATCAGGTGGGGAAGGTACAGAAGTAAGGACATTTCTTTAATTATGTAGGAAGAGATAGGTGTAGTCATTTACTGTTTTGATGCTGAATAGGAGTTGAGCATGACAGTACTCTCTTGTTTTCTGACGAAGGAGGTACATAAAGTCCCTTCTTTTTTTCAATAGTGAGAGCAGTTTTGCCCCACCATAGTGGGCTCTGAGGTCGAAATGGAGGAGAGTGCCAAAAGGTTCTGGAAGAGAAAAGATGGAGACCGTGGAGGGAAGGGCCAGTGAGATTAAAATGGCTGAACAGGCCATCAGGGCCACTATGTTGACCAAGAGCCCTCAATGGCATCCAGGTGGAGATTGGAGGGAGCAGTTTTGACCTGTGGTGGGTAGAGGGTAGGTTCTGTATCCTCTGTCACAATAGAGCAGCTGGACTGCCAGGTCTATGCCGCACATATTCAGGACAGGAGGCTTCCTATCACAGGCTGATCTTCAGCCCTCCTGCAGCGATCGAGCAAAACAAAAATAAAAAAAACATAGCCACAAGAGTCCTAAACCAGTCCCACCTGCATTCTATCTGGAAACTAGAGTTAAACCAAAGAACTGAAGGCAAACAAATCCAAGCTAGAATCCTGGTCCGTGTTCCATTCAAGTAGCAAGTTTACAAGGTGTAAAAGCAGTGTGTCTAGAGAATGAAGTCCTGGTAGAAGCAGTTGTAGATGGCTAGCTGAGTGGGGCAGGCTCTGCCCATGTGTCATGTGCAAGGCATTGAGTGTTGTCTCTGGCTCTTGCTGAGTGCTGGGTTTGCAGTATATGAGTCCCTGCCCAAACTTCCTTTATGCATGTCAAGTCCCCTTTCAGGACTTTGAGGAGACCCACTCCAGAAATCACCAAGTAATTTTTGCCCAATTGTAAAATCAACAGGTCAGGGCAATATCTTCCCGTAACACGTTTTGAGAGTGTACCAAGTGGCTCAGCCCATCTCATCCCACTCTTACCCCACCAAGACACCATTACTCAGGCCCTATACAGCTCCAACTGCTTCCAAAAGTCCTTTTTTCAGCCTGTTTAGCAGTCAAATGAACTACTGAATGTCTAACAATCCACAATGCTGTGATGGACTGGCAGGCAACACAACCTAAGAAAAGAAAAAACAAAATATTAACCATGGGACTAATCAATCCCTTTATTTGTACAGCCTTATCTAACATTTATAACAATCTGAAGAAAATCTGCCAAAACGTTTAGCTTCTCTGATGGCAAGCCTGCCCACTTTGCCTCAGGTGCCACCCCAATCCCAAAAAAAGGAGTACAATTCATCTGCTGCCCAGCCCATATCACTTATAGCAAACCCCAAAATTCTGAGAACTTGAAATGCAGTTAATGATGATCCATACTCATGTAGAAAAATATGCCTAAAAGACAGGCCACATAACCCAATAAATTTAAACTATCTGCTCACTGAGCAACACAACCCTATGTCTGATTTTAAGAATACAACTTCTTACCATTTTCCCAACTGATCCGATTTTGACTTCCTCAACCAAATCCATACAGCTTTACTGTTGCCACCACCTGAGATGATGATAAATCAGGTTCACCTTTCAACCCCAGCAACTCAGAAATGCTAACAGCCCGGGCATGAAACCAGTCCTTGCAAAGAGATAATAAGACCACTTTCCATTCAGATGTACGATTAAATTTCACCTGGACTAACACTTCTTGTAAAGTTGACAAAGAAATAGGCATTTGCCTGTTCCATATGACTCCTTCCCTCCCTAGCCCAAACGACTAAAGTCTTTCATGAAATCTTCTCAAAGATGGAATTACAACCCCAAAAACACTCCCTGCAAAATTAAATGCCCACACATTTTCCTGAAATGGCCACTGCAGACAAACCCTTAGAATTCTTACTCATAATGAACTGAATTGCATCTGCCTGTTTGTGTTCCATGTAATCCCCAACTTTTCAATGTCATTTCACCCCAGCATACGAAAATTACTGTCATACTAGAAGATAGGCTTTTCTAATGGAAAAAGGAATGTACTTCTCTATTAAATCAAGTATCCTCATGTCCCCAGCTCCAGAGTTCCCCGGGCATCTTGGTTCCACTGCTGCTGTGCCAAACCGTGGAACCTCTGCCACTGTGAAGAAGATAATACATCCACAATGTTATTATCCATCCTCGATACATATCTCGGTCTGAAAATGATGTTAAATTACTAGCATGCCAGCAAAATAAATGTAATAAGCACAACACTCTCATCTTTTCCCTTCAGATGTCAAAATTGAATGTTACTGTTCTGTCCGCAAGCAAATTACCTGATAATCAACCAGCCACCGCCAATGGGAAACATTAAAAAAAGGCAGTGCTCATTTTTGCTGTAACCAAGATTCAGGACATGAATCTGCCCCCCCACCTTCTTTCCCAAAAAAGGCAAAAATGATGTGCTCCTGATGCAAACTTGCCACAACCGTTTATCCTGAAAGGACGAAATGGTAATGCCACGGAAGTTTTGCAAACAGGTAAACCTAATCCTCTAATCAGCATGCACACTGGACTTCAATGGCACACAATGATAAGGCAAAGTAGCTCTAGATAGGGAAAACCCCAATCTCCTGTAGAAAGTCCGACCAGCTCAGACCACTTGACTGGCAAAGTTTATATGACTTAAAAGGCATTGCACTTTCTTGGGGTCCAATTCTTTTTACAGAAACTGCTTCCTCCAACAGCTGCATTAGCACTTCAACTGTATCTTGTGGTAAACAAACCTCCATCTTTTCAGAATCAAATTCTATTCCCCAAAAAATCAACTAAGTCAAAGGCCCTTCTATTTTCTCAGGAGCCAAAGGAACCCTTCACTCCTTCATTAACTCTTGGACGGCCATCCATGCTGCACCACTTTCTCCTGAACACACCTTTCCAACAAATAGTAAGTTATCTAAATTATGTTTAGCAGATCGATAGCCACTGCTGAACTGAAAAAAATGGTATAAAACAGCTGAACATCTCAAATAAGGAACAAGAAGATGGACAGCCTATGGACAACATTCTGTTGACATAGACATCCCCTTCAAACTGTAATCCCAGCAAGGAAAAATCTTTCAGGTTTCTCTGCAGCAATTGAAAGGCAGACTTTATATATGACTTGGCCGATTACGCACCTCTACCACAAGCTCACACTAAAGCCATGGCATCATTCACTGAAGCAAATATTACTATTGTGTCCTAGTGCATAATAAAATCATTCACAGAATCTCTGTGAGGCCAAGATAAATGGTGAATCAACTTAAACTCCTCTTGTTGCTTCTCAATACTATACCCAGTAGGGATATTGTAGGATTGTCCGATGGCCATTTGTGAAATGGACCACCTATCATGCCTTAAAAAACTTCTTTTTGCAGCTTTTTCCATGCCAGAGTCACCTCAGCATCTGCTGACATTATATGCATAGCCCAGCAGTGCACTCTAGGGCTATGATAATTTTTATTTAAAACCCTCTTTAAAACCCCAAAATAAAGTCCTTGCTACTTTTCACCTGGGGTAGAATTTCAACCAGTAACTCAAAGCCTCCAAGTTAATGGGTGTACACCCCTATTCTTTTAATAAATTGTGTCCCCACTGACCGCTTTGCCAAATGTCTTGAAACTGCTCAGGGCACTGTGTGATTGAGTGCTTCCCTCCGCAGTTGGTACAATCGTGCCTAAATCTACATTGTGTCCTAAGGCAACTGCTTCTATTAAAGAATCAATGTGCTCCATTCTGTGGCATCTGTCCCCTTTCTGTAACATGCACCCAGAATTGGGTGGGATGCCCCTGAAAGGACCTATATGGAATAGGCAATATATTAGCTTTATGTGCCAACAGACCTGGCCTATATGGTCTTATCCATTGCATCCATAGCTCATAATATCTACCTTACCCCATTCTTTATCCATATTGACAACTAATCTCGCTTGAAATGTCATCATTCCTGAACCAAGCAAAGTCTCCATAGTTCATCTGAGCTCTATAAACCACATCCTTGCATTTGAATCACTCTGTACGGCGTTCACAAAATACACCTGCATATATTAGGAAATTAGAAGTCCAATTTTCGATAATGGTAGGCACTGCTGGTCTCCTAACAAGTTCCCAATAATCCTCATTTGAACCTTCCTTAGCTTGAATTTTCCTGTACAAAAGTTTAAATACATCAATAAATTCTCTCTTTCAGATGTTTTCTTCTGTAGCTTGCATCAAATGCACCCCCATAGGCATGGAAATTCCCATATATGGCTTTTTTTTTTTTTTAACCCTTTCCCCCCCACCTTAACCGTATCTTCCACTGTGGCTTCCTCCATCCTCTTTTGACTGCCCTTTTATGTCCTTCCACTATACTTACCATATATCACCAGCATCCTGCTGAACGGTGTGCTTACCGGATTTCACTGTGATAACACCACTCAACATCTTTTTTTTCCTCAACACTGTTACCAAACCCAAATGACACTAACCTGATAACCTGCTTTCCAGTGCTTAATTTGTAAATAAAAAAGTGTCGGTGCCCAAAGCCCTCCTCTTAAACATGCAGATGCTGCAATTAAATGCACGAACACAGAATACTGAGGTAGAGTAATCCTGAAGCCATCTCGGGCCTGTTCAATCCATTTAAAGCCACTCCCTGTCCCCTCAGCTCACTGTTGCAGCTTTCTGCTTTCTCCCTTTGTGACACTTTTTGTTTTTCTCTTCCTCCGTCTTTCCCATGTGTATCTTTTGCTCTCAGTAAATGCTTGAGGCAGAAAAATAAGTGCCAGCCCTCAAAAATTAGTGCCAGTGCTCCGCACCGGAAACAACAAGCACGAATTAAGCACTGCTGCTGCCTTATTACTGAATATCCCTTCTTCTCCTGCCCTCCTGATAGTTTGTAGTAGATTCTTTGGAATACCCTTGTAACAGAACCTTCGGGTTGGTCGTCACTCTCACTTCATTTATCATTACAATGAATTCCCTTCCATCTACACAACACCAACTCACAGCCCTTTGCTAGCAATAACCCTTTCCTCCACTGACCAAACCCTGTTTTGCAAAGGCAACTTCTCATGATAAGCACCCATAGTCTCACCTTCTTCTACACATCCGTCATCACCAAAATCCAATTCTTCATCCTCTGCATTGGGCCAGTCATCCACAACATCAGTTAAACTTGCACTTGTGCTCCTCATCACTCAGTCTCCCACACCCTCATCTTTGAAATGTGAAATCCTGTGTTTCTTTGTAGTCCGGAAAGTTGCTTGGGACCTTTCCCTCTCCCACCCATTGCTCTGGGTATATGACTGGGGTCTGGAACTTTCCACTGACCTCTCTTGTCAGTATTGCAGTGGCCTTTTCACTCATTCCACTAGAAATGAGTAACACATCACCCTTAGAGGCCATACCAGCCACCCAAAGCTGTCCCTGTTCATTTCACTTCCCTCTTTAAAGCTCCCTGTCAACCTGTAAAGGAATGCCCCTCTGTCTGTCTGTGAAACAAGAAGGGGTCACAGCCCTATTCTCTACATGCCATCTTTGCACTTTAATAAGCATGGGACTACATAGTCTATCAATGACCACCACTGGTTGTAAAACGGAATCCTCCACTGAAAAATCATCCTTATCCCTGCCTAAAATGTATGGTAGCCTGTTAACCTCCTCACAGAGAATACTGCCAGTCATCTCCTCTTCCTACTCAGATATAACAATCTTCTGGATCCCTTCAGGCATGGAGGCCGCCATCTTAGATGCTACCAAAGGCCTTTCCTCTAACCGATGACTCATAGTTTCAGCCGTTGACAAGACGCCTGCCCTCTCTTGAGAGACATGTGTAACCGCATTCTCACAAATCCTCATTGTAATTGATCCCTGCCCATGCCTGTCCCCTCACTCCTTCAAAGACCCACCCTTCCTTCTACTAAGCTGGGCCTCACCTCGCTGAGGAAATTCATCAGCCATACTGGCAAGAGGTGAGCCCTCATCCTGATCCACCATTAACGTGCTCCCTAAGCCCTCCTCACACTTAACAGTCAGTGCCCTTGCAGATCTAGACTTCTGCCCACACTTCACATATTTTGCTTGTGGCAGCGAACATGCAGTAACAGCTGCCTCAACACCCTCTGCAGATGCCAGTTTAGGATGGCGTATCCCTAACCATTGCTGTTCCAACACCCCATTCTTTAATAAATCGTCCCGTCCCTCATCCTGCAGTATTTTCAAGGCAGCAACTACTTTACTAGTGCTAGTTATCCTCACACCTTTAACAAAACCAATCCTGATGCAAAATAAATTACTTTGGCCTAATGAGGACAAACCACCCACACTACGTGCTCCTAAGTAAACTTACAAAGGACGCGTATAGGACGATGAACCTTTTGATTCGCATTGAGTATCCTAGCTAGGCTAATGGCTGTTACACTAATAATTAATACACAACTCAATAAACATTAGTCAACATCAGCAATGAATCCCGGACATGACACCACATGACCCTCCAGTCATGAATAACCACAACTCACTGTACGTTTTAGTAATTTTATTCCTTATTAGTTACAATACGAAGTCATGAGAATTAGTTTAAACTTTATTTGACTGAACAAGTCTGTATTAATTCATTAAAAGGCGCCAAAAGCATAGCCTAATCAAAACTTGCTTCAGAGTACATTCTAAAGCAGTAGCGTATGTCAACAATAGAATCAGGAATGAATAAGTCAACATAGGTGGCAGAGTTCAGCAAATCAGTTTGTCAATCATTTGTCTCTGTGTTTGTCAATATCATAAGGTCGGAACCTCACCTAACCCAGATTAGCATCAGCATGTGGGACTTCATGCGAAAACAGTTTTGAACATGAATTTAGAAAACATCTAGCTAAGAGAAAAAAATATTTAAATAGCGCAGTAAGTACCTAGAAAGAAAAGGCACAAAAGTTAATTCAGTCACATTGTCATATCTACCTATCCTCGGTATGAATCAGCAACAAGTCAGTCTTCGTCCTCAGGTCATCAATCGATCAGCATCACATCAGGCTCTCAAGAGCATGAGCCCAATGACAAAATCTTGAATTGCCTTGACATCTCTCTCCATCCGTCTCTCTATCTCTCTGACGTTTTCCCTCTTTGTCACAGCATTATATCAAAGTCACTCAGACTATCCCCCAATTCCTAATTGGTCAATTAATCACATGATTTTACTTTGTCCAATAGTTTTCATAATTCAAATCTCTGAATTCTAATATTACACAGTTCTCAGATTTGTTGATTGGTTCACTTTGCGATGTCCTCATCATCAGGCTTGTCCGGTATCAAAAATGTTGCATCTTCTTCTCCTGTCAATGTCTCTATTGTTCGAGACCTGGGAAAGTACGCTAAGAGCGCTTTACACATTACTTGCTACATTTTGTTGCATCGTCTCCTGTCCATTGGTTCATGCAAAGGTTTCTGCTAAGCAAATTTGATTAGACAATGAGCAGTTCACAGTTAGTCTTATTTGTCAGCATCTTTTCATTAAATGTTAATATTCATCTTCTGCACGAGGCCTGGCAAACCTAGGCCACGACTCTGGCTAAGTTAAGCTCTACAATATAATGCAAAACATAAGTTATATCTCTCAATATGACATACTAGTATGTTATTCTAATACATTTTCAATATCTCACATATGTTAGTCGTTCTTTTAACCTCTTCGCTGCCAGGCCTTTTCCCCTCCTGTGCCAAGCATTTTTTTGGCTATTTGGGGCAGTTCACGGTTAGGCCCTCATCACTTTTTCTCCACATGAACTACCCATGCCAAATTTACGTCCTTATTTTCCAACATCCTAGGGATTCTAGAGGTACCCAGACTTTGTGGGTTCCCCTGAAGGAGCCTAAGAAATTAGCCAAAATACAGCAAAGATTTCGTTGTTTTATAAAAAACAAATGGGAAAAAAGGGCTGCAGAAGAAGGTTTGTGTTTTTTTCCCTGAAAATGGCACCAACAAAGGGTTTGCGGTGGTAAAATCACCATCTTCCAAGGCATACTTGAATTAGAAAACCCAATTTTTCAACACAATTTTGACATTTTATTGGGACATACCCCATTTTTACTATTTTTTGTGATTTCAGCATCCTTCCAGTTAGTGACAGAAATGGGTGGGAAACCAATGCTGGATCCCAGACAACTAAACATTTATGAAAAGTAGACAACATTCTGAATTCAGCAAGGGGTCATTTGTGTAGATCCTAAAAGTGTTTCCTACAGAAAATAACAGCTGAAATAAAAGAATATTGAAATTGAGGTGAAAAAAACAGCCATTTTTCTCCACGTTTTACCCTGTAACTTTTTCCTGCAATGTCAGATTTTTGAAAGCAATATACTGTTACGTCAGCTGGGCTCTTCTGGTTGCGTGGATATATAAGGCTTGTAGGTTCATCAAGAACCCTAGGTATCCAGAGCCAATAAATGAGTGAAAAATAGGTATCAAGGAAAACTTTGTATTTCCAAAATGGGCACAAGATAAGGTGTTGAGAAGCTATGGTTATTTGCACATTCTGAATTCTGGGGTTCCCATGCTAGCATGTGAATTACAGGGCATTTCCTAAATCAACATCTTTTTTACTCACTGTCTTACATTTGGAAGGAAAACAGTGTAGACAAAGACAAGGGGCAATAACACTTGTTTTGCTATTCTGTGTTCCCCCAAGTCTCCTGATACAAATGGTACCTCACTTGCGTGGTTAGGCCTACGGCTCGCGACAGGAAATACAAAATGGACACATCACATTTTTACATTGAAATATGACATGTTTTTTGCAAAGTGCCTAACTGTAGATTTTGGCCTCTAGCTCAGCCGGCACCTAGGGAAACCTACCAAACCTGTGCATTTTTTAAAACAGGACACCTAGGGGAATCCAAGATGGGGTGACTAGTGGGGCTCTGACCAGGTTCTGCTAACCAGAATCCTTTGCAAACCTCAAAATTTGGCCAAACAAACACTTTTTCCTCTCATTTCGGTTACAGAAAGTTATAGAATCTGAGAGGAGCCACAAATTTCCTTCCACCGAGCGTTCCCCCCAGTCTCTCGATAAAAATGCTACCTCACTTGTGTGGGTGGCCCAGGTGCCTGCAGAAGAAAAATGCCAAAAACCTGTAGAGATTGAGGGGATAGCACAGCAACTATTTTTCTTTTATTCATCTTTTAGGCTGACTCTGCTTTGGAGACCCACACAAGTGAGGTATCATTTTACTTGGGAGACTGAGGGGAACACTGGGTGGCAGGCAATTTGTGCCGCAGAGGTGATCCTACAAAGAAAAGTGAGGAAAATATGCTTTTTTAAGCAAATTTTGAGGTTTGCAGAGGAGTCTGGGTAAGAAAATGTTGGGGGATCCAGTCAAGCCACACCTCCTTGGACTCCTTAGGTTGTCTATTTTTATAACATGTCTGGGTTTGGTAGGTTTCCCTAGATGACGGCTGCCCCCGGGACCAAAAACATAGGTGTCCCTTTCCCCCCCCAAAAACGCAGATCATTTTGATGTGTCCACATACTTATGTGATGTTCCAAACACTAAAATTGTGAAAAGAAACACACTTAGGTTATGTTAAAAAGACCCCACACCCACCAACCAAGTTGGTGGCATGCTTCATCATCGGGGTCCCACCCGAGACACCTAGCGTGTCACAGGTGTGCTGTGACGCCTGATTACAGCGGAGCAGGTTTTGTCATTTTTACCACACATACTGGTTGGATTTGGCACGAGGGTGAAGTGATGGTTCAGTGGATCAAATGTTATTAACAAGAGATTTCACAAAAATGAAATGCACTGTTAATAACTGAAAGGCCAAAAACTGAACCATTGACTCACAGTTCGTGAGCTGTAAAGCCACGACAAGGCACCAACCGCTTTACAGTCCATTCACATACCTTTCATACATGACATGCACAAGACCATTCACGCCGCCAGCCACGGGCCCATCACTTACATACGCCCACATGCGTGATACAGCAATCACACCAGCTAATGAGAGTGTGTGGACTGGCGTTTGGCTGGCAGTGTGTTGAGTAGCCAACAGCAAGTCAATATTTAGACCGCCAGCCAAGTACCACTCCACACACAATGGCATCACTTTTTTTTTGTTTTAAAAACAAAGAAACCACTAATTAATTAGAAATAATTACAAACCTACAAACACAAAAGGTCTAAGTACATGACAGAAATGCCAACCATGAAACTGAACACATGAAACTATAAAACAGACAGTCTACACTCATGGTAGTTCCAAGTAATTCTTCTGGGTGTTGTAGTTCCTGAAACAACCACCCACACACAGCCCAAGCTTTGAAGGACAATCTGGGCAGTACATTGGAGTCTCCCTCTGGATACCTCTTCGAGCACAGACTCTACATTGCTTAGCTGGAAAGTCTTTGGGCGTGGGAGGAAGGTGCTCAGCAAAGTTGTGATCTTTAAATCTAGCCACATCCTCCACCACTGCGTCTCTAGGAACTCTTGCCTGTTCCACCACAATAAATCTCTCTATCATTGACTCCTGAAATTTCACAAATGTCATCTTTGACGCTGGAGACCTATCCTTCAACACAATAAAAGCATTAAAAGTTGCCAAGTGGAAGATGTGAATTGCTAACTTCTTATACCAAACGTAAGACTTGCGAATAGCAGTATAAGGTTCCAACCTCTGATCAACTCTATCTACACCTCCCATGTGCTTATTATAATCTAAAATGCACACAGGTATGCGCACTTCAGCAACCTGGCCCCAAACAGTCACAGGGGAAGTACTCTCATCATGGATGGTACTTAGCATGTAGACATCCCTCCTGTCTGAAAATTTCAAAGCTAGCAGCTCATCATTCCGCAAAGCACAGCACTGTCCCCTTTCAAGTTTTTCACAGACAAGCTCCCTGTATAGCCTTTCCGGTTACAGCGAATTGTGCCACAGGCAACAGTGTCCACTCTAAACAATTCCTTGAACAACTGCACTAGACTGTAGAAGTTATCTACATACAAATGGTAACCTTTGTTGAACAGTCGTCTACCAAGTTCCCACACAATTTTCTCGGTAAGTCCAAAAGTGGGAGGACAACCAAGGGGGGGGTCAATACTGGAATCCCTACCAGTGTAGACACGGAAACTATACACATATCCTGTACTACTTTCAGACAGCATATACAATTTGATTCCATATCGTGCCCTCTTGCTAGGAATGTACTGCCTAAAAACCAAACGACCCCTGAAGATGACCAAAGACTCGTCCACAGCTATTTCTTTGCCTGGAACATAGACCTCTGAAAACCGATCTACAAAATGATCAAGGACAGGCTTAATCTTAAAAAGACGGTTAGAATCAGGGTGATCTTGTGACCAGGTTAAAGCATTCTCAACAAAATGCAGCATCCTAAGAAGAAGCAAATACTGATTACGACTCATGGCTGCAGGAAATATAGCTGTTGCCATCAAGGGACTAGTAGATCAATAAGAGGTAAGTGACAGCTTCCTTATCAACCCAAAAACCTTTTCATCTCCTCCAAATTTGTGGGAGTTCACTGGGTAGCTCTAGAGTGTGGCCTAAGTCTAGCAGCATTGTCCCTCAAATACTGCTCTGCATACAAATTAGTCTGCCAAACAATCTCTTCCAAAAACACATCATCCATAAATAACTCAAAGAAATTAACAGGCAAAAAGTTCTCTGTATTGACTCTACACCCCCGGAAACCAGTAAAGGCAGGCGAATTTGGCTGCTCCATCTTTGGGGCAAGCCAGAGTTCAGGTCTTCTAACGGGAAACCTTTCAGCCACAGATTGCTGCACTAATGGTACATCAGTGTCCTCCTCTAAAACAAGCCCTTCATCTGCACCTAGAGTGGCTTCCTCATCAGAAGATTCCTCTCTGACAGAAACTTCACTGCCAGGATCTCTCATTTTCTCCTCTGCCTCAGATGCAGGGTCTGTCTCGTAATCATGATCAGACAATGACTCAAAAAGCATACCAATAAACTGCTGAGCGGTTATCCTGCGGCTAGCCAAGATCCTTCCTATGAAAAGTAACTGGACAAATGCACCAACAACAACCAGCACTGTGTAAGATAAGTAATAAAGTGTAGCTTTATCACAAAGAGTTATAAACTCAAAAACTATACCGCTCACTTGCCTGAAAAAGCTTGACTCACCAGCAACTACTCTGCACAGACTCAGCAATCACCAATGATATCCCACTAAAAAGAAAGAAAGAAAAGCAAATTAGAAATAAGGCAGGACAAATATAATTGTGCACAAGTCTAAGGAAAATTTTGCACACAATTCTGCATTTAGTAAACCACCTACAAACATGTCATTCATACATGGCAACAATACTCCTTTGGAGTAAATTGTTTTTACTTAACTAAAACATGCAACTATGCAAAGTGCAGGTCAACCACCGCCAAAACCGCAAGGAGCCAAAGCAAAAGCTTTGCACTAGAACAAAAAGGAGAAAGAAAATTATCACAAATGCAAATACTTCGCCAGTTGACAAACACCCCACCATTAAGCATTTAGAAATTGGTGCCTAAGTGGATTCTCCCCCCCATGGGAGCAGATGGGCCTACAAAAAAATAGGCCAATCTGCCCCAAGGGGGGCAGAAAATACCTCTAGTAGTGTGTCCCCATGGGGAGTGACCCTTGCCCAAGGGGCCACCCCCAAACAAAACAAAAAACACACACACACACACACTATCCCTGGTGCCTAAGTGGCTTCTGCCCCCCTTCGGGGGTAATGGACCTAAAAAAAAATAGGCCGATCTGACTATGCCCCACTTCTGGGAGGGACCCTAGCCCAATGGGGCGCCCTCCACAGAAATACACAAATAAAAAAATCCCTGGTGTTCCAGTGGCTTCTGCCCCCCTTGAGGGCAGATCAGCCTAAAAATAATAGGCCGCTCTGCAGAAATGGCCATAAATAACATCCCCCCTAAGGGGAGCGACCCTTGCCCAAGGGGCCGCCCCATCCACTAAACACACACACACTTTATCCCTGGTGCCTAATGGGCCTAAAAAAAAATAGGGCGATCTGCCCCCAAGGGGGGCAAAAATGGCCAACAGTTCTATGCCCCCCACAGAAATAAACAAATAAAAAACATCTCTAGCATAAAAAGAATAGGCCGGTCTGCCCCCAAGGGGGGCAGAAATGGCCATAAATAATATCCCCCCTAAGGGGAGCAACTCTTGCCCAAGGGGCCGCCCCCCCATCCACTAAACACACACACACACTTTATCCCTGGTGCCTAAGTGGCTTCTACCCACCTTGGGGGCAGATGGGCCTAAAAAAATAGGCCGATCTGCCACCAAGGGGGGCAGAAATGGCCAACAGTTCTATGCCCCCTTGGAGGGGGTGTCCCCCCACATAAATAAACAAATAAAAAAATCACTGGCATTCCAGTTGTTTCAGCCCACCTTGGGGGCAGATCAGTCAAAAAATAATAGGCTGATCTGCCCCCAAGGGGGTCAGAAATGGCCATAAAACATATGCCCCCAAAGGGGAGCGTCTCTTACCCAAGGGGCCGCTCTACCAACACACACACAACAAAAAAAAGAAAATCCCTGGCGTCTAGTGGGCATTCTTGCTGCCCGGTCGCAATACGATCGGGCAGCAGGAATGCTCAAAGAGACATCGGTGGAAAGGAAAACCCTTTCCTTTCCCCCGATGCCTCTGTTTCAAACCCCCCACCTGCCAGAGGAGAAACTCATATGTTTCTCTTGATCGCAAGCTGGAAGCAAATGGCTTCCAACGTGACCGGCACCCTGTAATGATGTCAGTGCGCAATCGGGCTACCCCTTCCATCCCTGCCTGGGTGGGGTGGAAGGGAAGCCCACGGAGGGAGCGCTAACGCTCCCTCTGAGCTCCAGGCCGAGAACGTAATGGTCACGTCCTCAGCACAGGAACACTGTGCAGGTGGACGTAGCCATTACGTTCCCAGCACAGAAGGGGTTAATATAATTCGTGAATCTTGGCGACCACTCTCCGAGGTCACAATTTCAAATGTGCGCATTATTTTTCAAAAATTTTTATTATTCAAAATGCATAAACATTTGTTAATAATTTCTAATTAAGACATTTGCGTTAACGGTGAGGACGGCCAAAGAGGCGTTTCCATACCCAACCTATGCCCTAAACTGACCACTAGACTCCTCCCCCTTAAGCCTTATACTGACACCACTTGTCTGCACCATTTGTCTGAAATGTCTGGGGGGAGATTGGGCCCCCATTGACAGCAAAAGATGGTCGGATCAACTCATCACATTTACACCTGAATCGGGGGCCCTTGACATTCTCATAGAGCAGGTCGCTCCCGGGCCCCCCTTTCACAGCAAAAGATATTTGGATCAACTCAATCAGATTTGCACCTGAATCGGGGGTCCCTGACCTTCCCACAAAGCCTGTCGCTATCTTGTTTTTGTCCCATTGGGGATAGGGTGGGAATCGGGAAACCCTGTGATTCTGGGCAAATCGTTTAATCTCCTTGTGCCTACAATAATAATCTTAATCATGCTAATAATGTATCTGATGGGTAACATAATCTGATGCTCATGTAAAGCATTCCAGTACCCTCAGGTTGGGTTTGCGCTAAATTAAAACTACAAAACAAATGCTCACACAACCAGTCTCTGAGCTTATTCTCAGCCAGGACATAGGGGATGGGAACAAAGACCCTTTTAGCATGGCTTGAATTACTCAACTTGACAATATGCACTACTAAGGACTTTGCTCACTAAGAGAGATGTCCAACTAACAGACCACTGTTGCCTTTTCATAGTCTAATGAATACAAAGTTGTAAATAAATTCAGCAAATTAACATTCAATACGTTGGGCCACTTGCCACTGCTTGCTGCTCACATGTAGTTCAGACAGGTCATGCTGCCCAATGATGTCAGATGGCACTGATGTATTCCACAAAATGATGAAATCTGCAACTGGGGCCTTGACTATTTCAGAGACATAGCCATCAATGATGCAGCAAGCACAGAGGCAACAGGGTCCAAAAGACTGAGGGGCCCACCAAAGCTATATGTTTCTTTCTTTCACTACTCAACCGATAGCACTAGGGGCCATATTTCACCAGCATGCATTAGGGCCAATGTAACACTTGCTACACCACTGCTGCCTCTGATGTCATACATATGTTTTGATAGGGTATCTGGCTCAGATGTATTTACATATCTTTATCCCACGTTTTTAAAGTTGAATGTTTAGGTCGAAAACAAGGTAGAACTACACATCTACCAGACACAAACATGCATCACACTCCAGTAGATTTATTCCAAAGTCTGTACATTGATTACTCAAATTTAGAAAAGTAGTGACATGATACAAAGTGTGTCAAAAAGCCAAGTGAAGTAAAATCAAGATTTTTGCACATCATATGTTCAGGGGAGTAGCTTGGGGGGGGGGTGTTTGGAGTCTTTCACCCCTAATAAATGTATTTTCTAGTAAATAGTTGGGTGCAGGTGCTTTCAGTCGGGTATGGTAAGGTGTCTGTTGGGTTTCACCAGGAATTGTTGCAAAAACACAGCTAAAACCACACAAACGCTCTCACCCTCTCTGCCTAAAAAGTGATCAAGAATGTTGGTTATTTTACAAATATTGTGTTTTCTCTCGGTTAATACCCCTACCAATCCGTATTGTCTTCCTTTGCACTGCCCCTTTAACCCCTCTCATGTGCCCTGCTTTTCGTATAATGCATTTTAACATTATATTGTAATTGTATTTTGATTTATATAGCGCCTACTACCCCTGACAAGGCATTGAATTGCTTTCGGCGAGTAGCATGCTACTCCAGAACCGAAAAGGATTAGTGGTGGATTAGTATAGGGAAATATGAGTACAGTATTGGTATGAGTTAATTTGAGCAGAGGATATGTGATTTTGTTAGTAGGTTTGAATAGAATAGTTGAGGTATAGAGGAGGGAAGAATCCAGAAGTGTTGGTAGTTTATAGTAATAGGATGAGGGTTGGGATAAGTAAAGGAGAGATGGTGGAGGGAAGAGTCTGTAGAAAGGGGTTAGGGAGATCATAGTAGTAGAAGGGATTTTGGATGAGTCAAAGGTGAGATAAGTGAGGGAGAATTTAGTAGGTTTGTTTGGGAGATCATAGTAGCAAACAGAGGTTTGGGGTGAGCCAGAAGCGGTGGAGGAGGGAAGGGCTTAGGCAGGGTTATTTTGGAGATCATAGTATTAGAATGGGTATGGGATGAGTCAGAGAGTGGGGTTAGATTGGTAGATGTATGAGGTGTTTGGGATACGGAGTAAAGCTTATGAGAAAGTAATTAAAATATTTTTCCCCTCTTGAACAGTAGGACTAAATTAATAAATAAATAGATACGTAAATACATAGTAAGGGAATATATGTGTAATGAATATAGTAGTGGACATAATATTTTGAGATTTAAAGTTGTGTTGTATAAACACAGACTTTCAAGATTTGCAAGATTTGAGGTTCATTTTTTTGTGTACTTTTCTAAATTATGGTATCTTTCCTCAATTTTCAGTAGTGAAATGTTTGCTGATGAAACAGTTAAGATAACATATGCTCATTGTGATAGTTCAAAATGAAAGCAGGGATTCATAAGTATCTAATCTAACAACTTATCTAGGAACTATGCAATGACCTATGAATATGTTATGCATACAATAATATAAACATGTGTATGTATATACAGACACATACACATAGATGCATTGTATACATACTTGTATATACATATCTGTACACAATATACACATACACACATATATACATTTAACCGTGAGTAAATATACATTTGTTAAACAGGATTAAACTATGTTTCTAATTTATTATTATGAAATAGTAATTATACATATTTTTAAAAAATACATATATATATGTATATATATATATATATATATATATATATATATATATCAGATTATAAATGTTTACCAACATAGGCATATGCAGCCCTCGGCTGTTTGGATATGGTGGTTATGAAGGAAAGAGCAAACTTTTGAGTAGTCTTCTGAAGACAAGATAGTTGTCCCTGGATCTGTTTCCTTTTTGTTTGCCAGTGTGATTGTTGGAAAGTCTGAAGCTCGAACCCCCCACTCCTACAGACCAAGCTACGCCCCTGCATGTGGTCTTATGTTAAATGTAGGAAATTCTTTAGTGCGTTTGAACAGGATTAGATCCACTGATCAACAGTTGCAGCATACAATTGGTTAAGCCTGTGATCGATTTGACCTCTCTGTCTGTCCAGGCGCCATCCAACCACATTGCTACCTCATTTATAGAAATAGGTGCCTGTTTTTCACAGATTTTTGCTGTTTGTCAGTCATATGCACCCTATATTGGATTACTGCAACTTTCTTAGCAGTTTTAATGCTTTTACAATCAGTGTCACTGTTAGACCTGACATGCCTTAGGGTGGTCACCCCTAACGTTTTGACTGCCTCCCTCCACTTTTTGGACCCTGTTTTGCTGGCTTTTTAGACTCTGTGCACTTTACCACTGCTAACCAGTGCTAAAGTGCATATGCTCTCTCCCTTTTCAAATATAGTAACTTTGGATCATACCTGATTGGACTATTTAATTTACTTATAAGTCCCTAGTAATGTGCACTATATGTGCCTAGGGCCTGTAGATTAAATGCTACTAGTGGGCCTGCAGCACTGGTTGTGCCACCCACTTAAGTAGCCCCCTTAACCTTGTCTCAGGCTTGCCACTGCAAGGCCTGTGTGTGCAGTTTCACTAAGTACTTGCCAAGCCTAGAACTCCCCTTTTTCTACATATAAGTCACCCCTAATGTGTGCCCTAGGTAACCCCTAGAGCAGGGTGCTGTGTGGGTAAAAGGCAGGACATGTACCTGTGTAGTTATATGTCCTGGTAGTGTAAAACTCCTAAATTCGTTTTTACACTACTGTGAGGCCTGCTCCCTTCATAGGCTAACATTGGGGCTGCCCTCATACATTGTTGAAGTGGCAGCTGCTGATCTGAAAGGAGCAGGAAGGTCATATTTAGTATGGCCAGAACGGTAATACAAAATCCTGCTGACTGGTGAAGTCGGATTTAATATTACTATTGTAGAAATGCCACTTTTAGAAAGTGAGCATTTCTTTGCACTTAAATCTTTCTGTGCCTTTCAATCCACGTCTGGCTGGGCTTGGTTGACGACTCCTTGTGCATTCACTCAGACACACCCCAAACACAGGGTACTCAGCCTCCCTTGCATACATCTGCATTTTGAATGGGTCTTCCTGGGCTGGGAGGGTGGAGGGCCTGCTATCAAACAAAGGACTGCCACACCCCCTACTGGGACCCTGGCAGACAGGATTGAACTGAAAGGGGACCTGGCGCACTTCTTAGCCAATCTTTGAAGTCTCCCCCACTTCAAAGGCACATTTGGGTATAAAACAGGGCCTCTGCCCTACCTCATCAGACACTTGCTGGAGAAGAAACCTGAACCAGAAACTACATCCTGCCAAGAAGAACTGCCTGGCTGCTCAAAGGACTCACCTGTCTGCTTTCTACAAAGGACTGCTGCCTTGCTGTTGGCCTGCTGCCTTGCTGAACTCTTGTCTAGCTGTGAAAGTGCTCACCAAGGGCTTGGATAGAGCTTGCCTCCTGTTCCCTGAAGTCTCAGGACCAAAAAGACTTCTCTTTTTCACTTGGACACTCTGTGCGCCAAAATGTTCGACGCACAGCTTGTCCCGCGGCGAGAAAAACGCTGCACACCAACGCTGATCGACGCGACGCCTTCAGGACAACCGGAACTTCGACGCACGGCCTCGCAAGGACAATGCTGCCCAACCTCCAGAGGAGAAATCGACACGACGCCTGCCGTGAGAGCGAAACTTCGACGCGCAGCCCCTCAGAACGACACACAGCCGGAAAACAAGCAGGAGAATCCACGCACAGACCCGGGACATCTGGTAATCCCCGCGATCCACAGAAAGAGACTGTCCGCACACCGGAAAACGACGCACGACTTCCCTGCGTGAAAAATAACGACGCAAGTCCGTGTGTGCTGGGGAGAAATCGACACACACACCATTTTTCCACGTATCTCTTCTTCTGTGGCCCTCTGAGGAGATTTTCCACTCCAAACCAGGAACTCTGTGCTTGAAAGAGACTTTGTTTGCTTTTTAAAGACTTAGGACACTTTATATCACTTTTCAGTGATCTCTACAAATTCACATTGCAACTTTATTTGTTTTGACCTACAATTATCCTGATAAATATTATATATTTTTCTAAACACTGTGTGGTGTATTCGTGTGGTGCTATATGGTGGTATTGTATGATTTATTGCACAAATACTTTACACATTGCCTTCTAAGTTAAGCCTGACTACTCGTGCCAAGAGGGTGGGCACAGGCTAATTTTGGATTGTGTGTGACTTACCCTGACTAGAGTGAGGGTTCTTGCTTGGACAGAGGGTAACCTGACTGCCAACCAAAAACCCAATTTCTAACAGTCACAATTTGTAAAAATATTTTATTGCAATTTTTCTTTGATTGGTCGATTTGTTTGCTCCAAGATAAGCAGGTCAAGAATCTAAAAATGTTTGCAGTTATATGGCTCTTAAAACACCATTCAGTACGCTTGTCAAATTTTATACATTTGTGAAGCAATGCTACCTCTACCTGCTTTTTTGGGAGCCTACAGGTCTTAATTTGTAAAATAGTGAGCGTCAGGGTCAGATTGGGACCAAAAATATGCCCAAGCACCCAAAAGAAACGTGGCCCACATTTGCGATTTGCAGGCTTATGTGAAACATCATTTTATTTTAGTACAAGAGGGATAATTTTAGGAGAACTTTATGGTAAAGAATGCCTTGTATTACTTCTATTGCCAGTAATGTTAGTCCAGACATAAAACTCCATTATTCCACTGATGCTCGCTCACTCTTCTCCTGACGCTTATCCTGAGGTCTGTGAATCTCCATTATCCCATGCTCCCCCTCATATCTCTGAGTCCCCTTCAGGCCATAATCCATATATATCCTGATGAAGAGATCAAATGATCTGCCAAAACGTTGTATACAAAGATGATTGCTGTTGAAAAATTGTCTGGAAGGGAGAGGGGGATTCTGGATGGAATTCATATTACTTGATGTTTTTGTCTTCACTTACCAGGACTTACTCAGTAGATATGTGTGAATGAGAAGGGGTGCCTGGAAAAGTATTGTACTTTTTAATATATATATATATATATATATATATATATATATATATATATATATATATATATATATATATGTCATGTACTAAATGGTATTTGAAAGAAAAAGATAATGGAAATTTTACTAGCCGGTGACTGTCTTAAATTTGTATGGATTGTATTTGTATGTACAGTAAGAAAGATGAGATGATATCAGCAATCTTTTTAATAATCCAGGGGGTTATATGTATATTTATATAGCTGAAATTGTAAGAATGAAGTCATCAGTGGAGAAATAATGTTGAGAGCGGTATCAATATTGAAATTAGATTTCAAGAAGAGTGACTAGATGCTCTTTAGATCCAAAGATCTACTCAATTCTATTAAAAAAGGCACATTCTTTTACAGTGGACACAAATATAGAAAAGACAAACTCTGCTTATGGTCTCTGGACTGAGTTTGAGAGATGCTAATTTTGAGTGCTGTGTAAAAGAGAAAGGTCCACAGCATGGACGAAAGGCTGGAAGTAATAGGCCGTCAACATTGGCTCTGTAGTGGAAGAGGCAAACCACCAACACAAACAAAATGTGTTTACTCTCTCTCTTTCTTTCTTTCTCTCTCACTCTATTTCTCCCACTCTACCCCTGCGAGGGTTCAGAATTGCTTTTAGGAGCTCTTGGTCTGAGTTGTTGAATTCAGGGCTGCTCAATACCAAGGCAACCAAGACTTAGTTTCACCTTATCTCAGTTTCTTCCACCATCCTACTATTCATGTCTCTTTCTTACACTCTTGCAGGTTCATTTTCCTCTCTCCTTTCTTCCTTTGTCAGTGCTTTATTATGACTTTATTCCCCTCGTTTTCTGCCTTTCTCTCTCTTGCTCTGGTCAAAATCTCATGATAAAAAAAAAAAAACCTTAGTGTCCTATATGAGTGTTGGTGTCAATCACTACCTACAAACTGCACAAATTAAGCGCAGTGGGCCTGCTTTTGAGTTTGGCAGATAAGATGACCCGTCTGCTGAACTTCCGACAGGGAGGTTGCCACCATACTGGCTACTGCCCTGCCGGGCCCATTATGACTTTTCTGCTGGGCTGACAGGCGGAAACCAAGGTTTCTGCCCATCAGCCCAGTGGGAAAGTGGCGGCAGCATTGTTGCTGGCTCGTAATAGAGATGGTGGCAATGCTGCCGCACTTAGGGTGCACCAGCACCCTCGCAATGTTCACTGTCTGCAGCAGACATTGAGCATTGCAAGGGTGCTGGGCTGGGGGACCCCTGCACTGCCCATACCAAGTGCATGGACAGTGCAGGGACCCCCCTGCGGCCCCCTGCACCTGTTCTCCACCAGTCTTTTCATGGCAGTCAAAAACGCCATGAAAAGGCTGGTGGAGAACCAGGTCGTAATCAGCAGGGCAGTACTGACTTCAGCATCACCCTGGCTGATTCCGACCTGGACCACCATCATCTGCCTGTTGGGAACATTGTTCCTGGCTGAGACACCGGTTGTTTGGTGGTCTGACCACCAAACTCTTAATTTGGCGGTCGTACTACCAAACTGGCAGTGGTCAGAACCGCCAGCCTCGTAATGAGGCCCTATGTGTTGATGCTGTGATATAATTTACAGTGATTTCTTTAGTGATGATGAATAAAGTGAGCTGCAGACATTTGTGCAACAGAGTCAAAGGGCAGATTATTGCTGAAAGAGGAAGAGAAAAAAAGCAAAGGTTCATACAATTTAAGTTGTCACGTAGTGCATTGCACTGATTTGTCTGCCGTTTTGTAGCATTGTGCCGAACAGATTTTTTTATTACCAAGATCCATTTTTCTCAGAAAGTGGAATAATTGGTTCGGAAATGTCCAGATTGAAGCCTTTAGGTTATATTCACGACCATTTGAATTATGTGATTGTGCAGCTTCGGCGTTATTCCCATATAGATCTGCCACATTTGCCACATAATACATCATCTGTTGCATAATTCACAAATGTTAACAAAAATAAATTTTGTTTGTAGCTCATACTGTTCAAACGTTACCTAAAACGCAGGAATACATGTTGCAGTGCAGTAGAGAGCCCTCTGCAATGCTTGACTGCTCACCTGTCTGTTGCTTATTTCCATATTTGAGTGTTACACTGTTACTAGTAAGGTGCAGACAAAGCCCAGACAGTATTAACAAGTGTAAAAATGAAACAAATGAAGCAATACCATCATAAAATCTGCCACATTACGCACCTAAAATGCCATTTCTTGCCATATAATTTCCCTAACCTTGCCCCATAATTTGGCCTTCCACTGCTGGATAATTCCGGGTGGCCTTCGTTATATCAATACACCCCATCAGACAGCAGGCTAATCAC
The DNA here is from genome assembly GCF_031143425.1 of Pleurodeles waltl. NCBI lineage: Eukaryota > Metazoa > Chordata > Amphibia > Caudata > Salamandridae > Pleurodeles > Pleurodeles waltl. Next base: position 186,279,621 of record NC_090439.1, on the reverse strand, counting down.
CGTGCTTTCTTAGGGATTAAATTACAGGCATAAAGACTTTCAGCTTCACGGGTTTTGTCAAAGTGTTTTATCTTTTTTTCTGGAAGTAGTATTTGATCAAATGTTTTACCTCTCTGAAAAATAGTAACACTTTCTGTGAGGCCCCCTTTTGACTAAGGTAATTTAAAGGCTGCACTGCGGTGGCACCAAGGGCCACGCTGTCAAGGGCATCTGCTGACAAACATTTTAAGTGTCAAATCTGCAGGAGACAGCTAGGGGAGAGGGTTGCTTTCTGGGTAATTTCTTGGTTTGAGATGGGAGATTGGTAGAGCAGGAAGGATGCCTGGCTACCATGAATGGGAGCGTTACTGTGGCCTTCCACTTAGGGGACAAAAGGAGAACTCCGTTTATTGCCCCCACCACTTCCCCTTCCAAGGCGAGTGAAAACTCTGCCTCTCAGAAGCAGCATCTCTCCTGGTGAAGACTCCCTGTCTTACCCTAAGGGCAGGGCTGGAGGAGGTGCACATACCACACATGCTGTGCCTGCTGAGGCTGTCCCATTGTCACTCTGTAGGTGACAATGGCCCGAGATAATCTCTGCTGAGTTTGGAAGTGGCTGCTCCAGGCTTTGGGGTTCAGAGTAGCAGAGCAGGTCAGAATATTGAAGGATAAAAGCACGACCCATTCCAAAAATGATTCATTGGGGACCCCGGGTTCCAGTAATGGCAAAGTGGGGGTCCACAGAAGTCAAAAGGTTGGGAACCACTGGTCTAGTGAGAAAAAATAAGTGCCCTTCCTCAAAAATGAGTGCCAGTTGCCCCCAGCTGCAACCGTGACTCATTTAAGCACTGGTAGTCTGCTTAATATGGGATGGGGTTAATATGAAGACATTTAGAAGTAAAAAGGTGTTATTTGTTAAATAACGAAATAGGGCTTAACTAAATAAGAACATTAACATCAAAAATACATTATGTAATATAAATTAATTATAAAGATGTTAATAATGAATTTTGATGATGACGTCAAAGGCTATTGTATTATAGTATATGTTGCTAGCCTATTTAGAAACTTTTGTTTTGCGTTTTATGATGTCAAGCGCCCAACAAGATGTCAGAGTCGAACTTCATTGTTTCTAAACACACTAAAGCGTATAGTGTAAGAATGCCTCTGTGCCCAGGTGCAGTATAGCAAAATATTCGGCAAGGGGCATTATTCATGTAATAGAATTATTTCAACAAATTTAGTGGAAGTAGTACGTTTGTAACTGTTTAACTTGAGATAAAGCACCAGATGTACAACGGGAAAAGAGCAGTGCTTAATTTGTGCTTGTTGTTATTCCAGTGCAGAGCACCAGCACTTATTTTTGAGGGCCGGCACTTATTCTTCTGCCTCAAGCATTTACTGCGAGCAAAAGACACATATGGGAAAGAGGGAGGAAGAGAAAAACGAAAAAGCGTCACAAAGGGAGAAAGCAGACAGCTGCAAGAGTGAGCTGAAGGAGCAGGGAGTGACTTCATATGGATTGAAGAGGCTCCAGATGGCTTCAGGATTGCGCTACTTCAGTATTCAGTGCTCACACATTTAATTGCAGCAGCCGAGTGTTTAAGAGGAGGGCTTTGGGCATCGGCACATTTTTATTTACAAATTAAGCACTGGAAAAGAGCTGTTCAAGGTCTTCATAGAGTAAAGAGGCAGTCTTTGCCATTTCAAAATCTCAAACTGCAGTGTTAAAACATGACCTTTTAATACACGAATGGGTCTGCGAACTGAAGCATCAACATTTTGAGGACTTGCTGATATCAAGGGGTTGGGCCGGGTAAAAAGGTGTTCCTTTGGGGCTAATAACAAATGTATTAACAGTTTGTGACTGCTCCTCTTACTGGAAAGCTGGTAGTATCAAGGGAGGGTGAGCAGGTACTCCCTGCTCCCCTCATGTCACTTAAAAAATGTGCCTTTTATTTTGTCATCGTAATGTTTCAGGGCCATTAGAATATTGTGGTAGAGGAAGACCAAATAATGGGGCAGTGTTGACTAAGTTATGCTGCAGGAAAAGGCAAAATATGAAGGGTAAAGTGGCATAATGCTGCATCTTTTGTGATGGTTTTACTTCTTTATTTTGTCCTTTTTAGGGTGAGCATACTTTTCCGACGTGTTGGCAAGTATCTGGGCTTTTAACCACACTCACCTCACGCCCATCACTACCACTGGTTTGTGGGCTTGCCCTTCACAATTCCTTTGATGACATTGGTAAATGGTTTATGTTTGTGCCTCCATGGGGAGTTTTAGTTACCGCCTTGGCCATTGCTCCTGTTACATGGCTAATTGCACTTTGGCGATAAGTTTGGCTGTGAGCGAACTTCTTTTTCTTTTTGTCTGTCTCTTCGCGCTGATACTCATGGCGGGCGTGGCATTGTGAATCAGCTCGCTTATGTGAAAGTGTTTTACTTTTCATTTTCAGTTTATGTGGCAAGAAAAGTCCGGGTAGGAGTTTACAACGCTAATGGCTCAAACTCGAGCAAAAACGAGACCCACTGCATTGTAAATGCTTGCTTCACAAGTTACTGTCTGGGCAAAAGTTTCATGACATTAATACCAGTTTTACACTCAAATATGTCAATAAGCAAGAGAAAGGCTGCAGTCAACCTTTGCTAAGGGCCTTCCACTGCGTGGTAATATGACTTGATGCGTTTTTGGTAACTTTTGATGCACATAAATTATGCAGCAGGGTTGACTAAATTATGCTGCCAGAAAAGGCAAATTATGATGCGTTAAGCAGTGTAATGTGGCATATTTGATTATACTACAACTTCTTTATTTTATCATTTTTACATAATTTAACACTGTCTGGGAAAAAGTTTCATGTCATTATTACCAAATTTCTTTGTTAAAATCTGCAGACCATGAAGCAAATGAGAGGTCATTTGGCAAATGCAGCAAATTCTTTTGCAGAAAATGCAGCATCCTCAAAATCTCATAAATCCAGTGGCTATGCTAATAGGGACAGTGGCCACAGTGAGGCACACTGTGAGGTCGAACGCAGAAATATTGCTGTGCCACCCCATGTTGGACATCATCCCTGCATTTGCAGCCTTTTGTAAATTCGATGCTAATCAAAAACCCAATTCATACATAATAATGAAATGGGATGTTTGTGACTCAATATGAGCAGCACCTTTGCTCTGAGCTATATTATTATACCGAGTGCAGCACAATGACAATGCTGTGGTGTGAGACTGTTATTTCTCTGGTTCAAGGTGATTTCTGATAGGCAGCTATTTGTTTACTTTCATATAATTAAGTATCACACAAAATATAATTAGAAATTATGAAATGATCGTATAACGTTTTCCAACTTGTTAAGTGAGGCATGGCCTCTATAAGAAGTGAATTCTTTTCAAACTCTGTTTCTGACGCGATTCATAATGATACTTTTCTGCTGTTTAATTTTGCAGTGAAGTACTAGAATGACGTAGGAGAACAAAATGCTCAACAATACAACAAACAACTATGCTCTACTGTTCCATAGCCAAATGCAGACAGTTAATTTGGCCCAAGTATACATGAAAGTACTTTTCATGGAATGACAGCTTTTGTCTGATAGAATTTCACAGTTTAGAGCCACAAACTGATCATTTTCCTATTGAGAATTAAAAAAGCATTGACTGAATTGAAAGTCTAAATTACAACAAGGCTCTTGTGTGCTCTTTAACATGAATAAGTGCAATGGTGCGATCTGTGATTCGTGTTTTGCTGCCTGCCACGACATATTACCATATAACCCACATAGATGAATAGGAGCAGCCCTCACATCAATGTGTTCAATTCAAGAACAAACCACGCATAAAAGCTTATCGTAATCACCTTACCAAACGAAAGAATGAACAAACATAGCGCGGGAGCCCAGACGAGGTAAACTTGGACGACAACCACACTCGTCTGGTCAGGAAGAAAATTATTTCCATCACAGATCACATCACTAAATGTGGCATGCCTTGCTATTTACTGGTGTACTTGAGCCGCTTAAAGACACCTGCATAAATGCATTCATAAAGGTGCCACATTACTCGTGGCTTCTGAATGCAAGCATTGTGTATAGAACTGAAGGGAATAAAGTCCTCCACTGGATGGTAATGGGGCATCGGCCAATAACTGCCAAAGTACAGTCTGCCTATTTCTCATTCCTTTTCCATTTTAGAGGGTGGGGAAGGCCGGGATGCCAGAATTGGCAAGACTGTCATGTTAACTGTGAAGTTAGCATGATGTTGGGCCAGCTGCCCATTTCAGGCTGGCTATAACTCCATCATTTAGAGTACAGCCATGTCGTTATGATACCACCATGCAAAAATGGCAGTCTTGCTCAGTGAACTTTTCCGCTGTAAGCAAGGGAGCCCGAAAGCTGCACAATATATGGGGGATAAAGCACCCCAACTGTGCATTATAAGGATACTGCAGGTCACAGAGGAGTTCCCTTACCTTATAGATTCCTCTATAAGTGTAAGAAACTGGCCTGGTTTGTAGTGGGTACCAGAGGTACTTACACCTTATACCAGGTACAGTGATCCACCTTAGTGAAATGTAGGCAGCGTCTAGCAGCTTACGCTCTCTAGAGGTAGCTGTAGCAGAGCAGCCAAGGCTGAACTAGGAGACATGCAAAGCTCTTGCAATACCACTATAGTCACACAGTACTTATACACAAGAAAGACTATACGCAGTGTTACCAAAAATAAAGGTACTTTATTTTAGTGACACAAGGCCAAAACTATCTTTGAGGCTATACTCCCTTTGGAGGTAAGTATTACACACAATATATACACTAGTAACCAAAATCAGGTAGGTAAACAGTCATAAAATAGTGCCCACAGTGAAAAACGCAATAGATTGCAATGGAGCTTGGGGTAACACAATCATATACTAAAATAGTGGAATGTGAATGTCGGTTTCCCACATAGGCAAGTGTAGTGTGTAGAGTGGCGCTGGGAGTGTAAGAAAACACCAAAGGTAAGTAAAGTACCTGTAGGAGGCTAGCCTGGTTTGTAGTGGGTACCTAAGGTACTTACACCTTATACCACGTCCAGTTATCCCTTATTAGTGAAATGTAGTCAGTATTCTAGCAGCTTAGGCTGTCTAGAGGTAGCTGTAGCTGAGCAGCTTAGGCTGAACTAGGAGACATGCAAAACTCCTGCAATACTACTATAGTTACACAGTACTTATACAAAATAAAAGAAAATACTCAGTATTACCAAAAATAAAGGTACTTTATTTTAGTGACTGTAGGAGTCTGGCCTGGCTTATAGTGGGTACCTTGTGGTACTTACACCCCGTGCCAGGTCCAGTTATCCCTTATTAGTAGAATAGAGGTGTTTCTAGCAGATTAGGCTGATAGAAGGTAGCTATGGCAAAGCATCTTAGGCTGAACTAGGAGACATGCAAAGCTCCTACTATACCGCTTATATCATATAGCACAATATCATAAGAAAACACAATCCTAATGGGCTGCAGCATTTCTTTTGCCACCTGTAAGGAGCTCAGACAAACCCTTCCACAGGCCTGCCATTGCAGACTGCGTGAAATAGGGCTCTCTAAAGTGCTGAGTGCCCTCCCTTCCTCCTCACACAGAGTTGAGGCCCCCAGGTCCCTCTTGGTTGGTTACTGCAAATCTTAATCACGAGGTGTAGTGTGTCCTAAGGAAACTTGCAGTACTTTACTCCTGCTTTTCCGGGCTCTGGGGTGGGGTAAATTACTTACCTTTACTGTATTCTTACACTCCCAGCGATTCTGCACACACTACACTTGTCTAGGGGGGAATTTGTGATTCACATTCCACTTTCTTAGTATATGGTTTGTGTTGCCCGTAGACCTGTTTTCTCCCATTGCATTCTATAGGATTTCCTACTGTTTGCATTGTTCTGTGACTATTTACTTGTCTAATTTTGATGTCTAGTGTATATATTGTGTATAATACTTACCTCCAGAAGGAGTATTGTCTCTAAGATATTTTTGGTACTGCGTCACCCAAATAAATACCTTTATTTTTGGTAACACTGAGTATTTTCTTTACTTGTTTATAAGTAGTGGAGAACATCTGGGAGCTTTTTTAGTGGACTTTTAATAGTTTTAATGTTTATTTATTAGTTTGTTTTTTGTTGTTTTGTTATTGAAGTTTTTTTTTTGTGTTTTTTTTTTAAATGGGCAGGAAAAGAGGTCCGATAACTGGTCCATTGGGGGGTGGTGGTGGCGGTAGTAGACAGGGAAGTGGCACCACCACATTGGATTCCTTCCTCGCAAGAGCTGTCGGGGTTGTAACAAAGGAAATTGATCTGGCAGAGAGGAGGTTATCCATGGAACTGGAGGACTGGCGTCAGGCCCCAATAGATAGTGGTCCTCGCGAGGTTGTGGAGGTGGCTTATCAGGGGGGAGACCAAGGTACGGTAATGGCTGCTGTTGAGCCTGCTCAAATTGAGCTAACAGAGACAATAGAGGGTTCTGGTGGCCAAGGTCCCTCCAGAAGAAGCAAAAGACTTTTATTATCTTCTCCCCCTGCCTGCTCCATGGATAAATGTAGCCCTCCCCCGAGGAAAAAAATGGTCTTAAAGAAATCGATGCCCAAGTCGAAAACATCTCTCTTGGAACTCCCGAAGGGTACGAACAGTGACCCTGCACCTTGCCAGCATCTGGGTTGTGATGTCACTATTTTATTGTTAAAACTTCGCGAAATGATCCAGGAGATTTTATCCCCCGTTGTGGCGAAATTATCGGCCATAGAAAAGGCAGTTTCTCTGATATCTGTACAAGGAAGTCAGGGGAGGCGCTGTGTAGGTGGATGTGTGGCCCCGACCAGACGATCCCATCCCAGTGAGGAGTTGCTCCTGCCGGAGGAAGCTGCGGGGTCATTGGGGCTTCTGGGAAAATCATCTCAGCTATTGGTTAACCCTGGAAATTCTGGGGGTCAGGGTGCTCGTGTTGAGATTGCTCCGGCTGCACCGACTTCTATATTAAGGGCGGATAGGATTGTCAATAGGCTTAGCTGTAGTAGGTAGCCTGATCCTGATTCTGTGGTAGCTGGGGGGGGCTGGCCAACAGCTGGTTGGGAACAATAATCTGAATGCGCCGACGGCTAGTCCTTCATTGGCCTGTTTGGATCTCCCCCCAGCTTGTGCCCCCTATGTGGTGGTGTTGACAAATGTACCTGCTCTTGCTTCGGGGGTAACTGAGTCCACGGCCCAACTAACAAATAAGGTTGGATATTGGTTGAGTAAGAATTGTGATTTTTCATGTAAGGATTTCAAGGATATTCTGTTTGCCAGAAGAATTGGCTGGGTCGGGCCCAAAAATAAGGTGGGGAATGAAGATTGTATTATTATAAATGTTAGATATCCAGCCCTGAGTCAAACGCTCCTTTCTACTTATCGTTCTGCTGTTCTTAGAGCTGGTACAATAGGTTTGGCCCCTCTGGGTTATTTTTATAACCACATGCAATTGAGTACTGGGGTGTCTCCTGGCTCTGGTAGGAATCCCCCCTGGGTCAGTATAGCCTTCAGGTAACCAGCAGAAGAGCAGTCACTAACAGTAATTTATCCTTGGAAGGGGTGGACTGACAATGCGCCGAGACCCTGGCTATACGGGAAGAGGTGCCCCCACAGTGTAAGCTTATTTCATGGAATATTGCAGGCTATGATGCAAAGTTATCTGATCAGGCGTGGATTAGGTGTGTGACTAACTATGATGTGATCATGCTTCAGGAAACCTGGTCGGAGGGGTTGTCTGTGTGGGACGGGTATGACAGATTTGCAATTCCAGCTGTGCAATCTCTTGGTGGCCGCTCAAAAGGTGGCCTTGTCACCCTAATTCGCCTCTCTAAGATAGTGGGTGCTTTTCAAATTAACTGCAATCACCAAGGTATATTGCTGGTATGGGTCATTTTTTCTAATAACTTTAATATTCTGCTGGTAAACTTCTATAACGCTGTGTGGGATGTGGGGTGCCAAATTGGGGCCCTGTTCTCCGTTCTTCAGGTTCTGAAACACAGAATGGAGGAGGTGGGGCTAGAATTCTGTGCTATTGTCTCTGAGGATTTTAATGCTAAGTTGGGGAGGCTCAGTACTGTGGTTAATCCCTTTATCCGTGACTGCGAGGATTATTTAGTGGATGGTCTGCAGGACTCCAGAGGGAGGATCCTAATTAAGAAAATCAGGAAGATAGGCCTTCTGAATTCTTGTGATATAGAAGCCGTAGGCACTCATCAACTCCCAACCTATGTGGGAAGAGGATCTGAATCCACTATTGATTATATTTTTGTGTCTCCACCTATGAAAGACCTGGTGATTGGGGGTGAGGTGCTGGGGGAGTGTTTCAGTGATCATAATCCCCTTATAATATCCTTTAAACTCCCTGGGGCCCTACGTAAATTAGGACGAGGTAGGCCTGTAGTAGTGGAGATAAAGGACCAGGGTAGGCGGCTTGGGTGGAAGCAAATGGATTCCCAAAAAGTTGTAGAAAGGGTGGTGGGGGAAAATGTACATTTATTTATGGACACACTCCTGACAGAGGCTCCTAATCCTAAAACTGTAATGGATGCAATAACGGTAGTAAATGCAGCAGTGAGAGACTTCCTTTTTTCAGTAGGCAGCCAACCTAGTAAACGTAAATGTGGTTGGTATGACAAGACCTGCTGTGTTGCAAGGGCAAACCTGAAGAAGGCCACTAAGAAACATCCTAGAGACTGGGTCCTCGTAAAAGAAGCTAGAATGAAGTATAAAAAGGCCCTGAGAGACAGTAAGATCCTGGCTTGTTCTGCAAAGTGGTAAATAGAGGTTCCTTTAGAACAGATACATCTGAGGGCCTTGGCTGTAACATCGCCCCGGAGGCCTGGGTAATTCACTTTTGTAGAATTTTTGAGGGTACTCCCCTAAGAAATAACCGGGAGAACGAGTATGATATGGCTCCCAACCTAGCAATTATGTTTTCGCTCCAGGAGGTCATGGATGCGATACAGAGTAGCGCGAGTAATAAAGCTCTGGGCCCGGATTCGATTCCTATGGACTTGTATAAAGCTAACCCCCAGTTATGGGCACCTATTCTCTTAAATGTCCTCAATGCAGCAGTTACTGTGGGTATTCCTGCCTCTTGGAGACTGGCATGTATTGTCCCAGTGTTTAAAAAGGGCGACCAAAATGATCCTAAGTCTTATCGCCCTATTTCTCTCCTGGACTCTTCTGCGAAGATTCTGGGACGGATTATTTTAAGGCGTCTGGAGGCCTGGATGATAGGGAATGATATTCTAAGCCGGGACCAGTATGGTTTTAGGGAAGGCCTCGGTACACGAGATCAATGTCTCAACCTACTGATGATGATCGGCAAATACACGCAGGCCAGGAAAGGTACGCTCTATCTTGCTTTTATGGACCTTAGCTGTGCCTTTGATAAGGTAAACCGGTCTATATTATGGGAGAGGTTAAATCAGTTCGGGTTGGATCCTAATATTGTAGAGCTGCTCCGATATCTCCATTCGGGGACGATTGCAAATGTGAGGGTGGGGTCTAATGGGGAATGCTCAGAGGCTTTTAAGCTTTCAAGGGGTGTGCGCCAGGGGTGTGTTCTGGCTCCTACTTTGTTCTTCTATATACAAATGGATTGTCTGATTTTCTGATGGAGCATTGTAGGGATGTTCCAAAGGTGAATGGTACTGATATCCCTGTGTTGACATATGCGGATGATGCGGTCCTCATGGCCCGCACTATGAATGGTCTCCGGGAAATAGAGCTTATGCCTCCTATATGTCAGCTTTGGGTTTAGAGGTCAATTTTAAGAAATCACATTTTATGGTTTGTGGAAGACCCTTGAGCCGGGTGGGGGAGCTAAGGGTGGAGGATCAAATTATCAGTAGGGTCCATGAGTTACCATACTTAGGGATTATTTTTGATGAGAAAGGATCTTGGAAACTGAGGTACTGGGTTTTTCAGAACCGGTACTGATCCAGTAACCCAGTGGTGCCAGGGTACACCCAAAGACCTCGGGTACTTTCCTGATTCAGACCACAGAAACTCAGAGTCTTCTAGGTGAAGTCAAAGATCGAATTTATTGGCTGCAACCAAGTAACAAGCGTCCTAGAAGTACAACAGCACGGTTTGTATATTCTCAGGAGACTGTGGCCCTCATTCTGACCTTGGCGGGCGGCGGAGGCCGACCGCCAAAGTCCCGCCGTCAAGTTACCGTTCCGCGGTCGAAAGACCGCGGCGGTAATTCTGACTTTCCCGCTGGGCTGGCTGGCGGTCTCCTTCAGACCGCCAGCCAGCCCAGCGGGAAAGAGGCTTCCACGATGAAGCCGGCTCGGAATCGAGCCGGCGGAGTGGAAGCTGTGCGACGGGTGCAGTTGCACCCGTCGCGTATTTCACTGTCTGCGCAGCAGACAGTGAAATACTTGTAGGGGCCCTCTTACGGGGGCCCCTGCAATGCCCATGCCAGTGGCATGGGCACTGCAGGGGCCCCCAGGGGCCCCGCGACCCCCCCCTACCGCCATCCGGATCTCGGCGGTCCGACCGCCGGGATCTGGATGGCGGTAGGGGGGGTCGGAATCCCCGCGGCGGTGCAGCAAGCTGCGCCGCCGCGGAGGATTCAATGGGGCCGCGGTACACTGGCGGGACCCCGCCAGTGGTGCCGGTCCGACCGCGGCTTTACCGCCGCGGTCGGAATCCCCATTGGAGCACCGCCGGCTTGTCGGCGGTGCTCCCGCGGTCCTCCGCCCTGGCGGTCAAAGACCGCCAGGGTCAGAATGAGGGCCTGTGTGTCAATGCAAAGTCAGGTTTCCTTATATACAGTTTTTTAAGCTTCAGGCAAACATTCTTGACATTTTGGTTGGTCATTCACATGTTTTCACTACAAAGGAAAAAACAGTGTCATGATGAAACCTCATATTTCATGTCATCCAACCCATAATAAATTACCCGGCAAGGCCTAGTATTTTACATCAGATAAGTGTGGACCCCCAATAAAAACGGGCACCTCCCCCTCGTAAAGTAAGAAGAAGAAAAGAGCAGGTGCAGGTGTGAGCAAGATTAGGCAGGATGTGTGAGCGATAATAAGGGTTTTATGGCATGGTGTGCCTCGATGCTATCTGATTCAGCCACTGGGAGAGGGACTGACCAAACAGGTTTGGCCTGAGGCAATGGTTCCAGCTTGCCCAGGTCAGAGAAAAGTCAATCAAGGTGTACGTGTCCTTGGAATCAAATCTGACTGTATTATAAGCCTATGTGAGGGCAACTTTTAAAAATGGCTGCCGTGTATAAAATGGGAGCCACGAGTGCAGGACGAAAATGGCGATTTCGAGGTGAAAACGCTGCTGGAATTGAGCGAAAATGCTCATGCTTAGTGTACTAGTCATTATCGGTCTTTTGATACTAAAATCGTACTGCTGTGGCAAAGTAAATTACATGGGTCCAGAATTTTTAGAACCACAAACCCTCCTTTTGCCCTTACATAGGCAATAAACCTATTCTCATGCTAATCTGAGTCCAGGTCTATGTTTCTAAAGTCGTTGAGATGTTGCTGTAACATCATCCTAGTATTTAGCTCGTCTCTTGGTGCAGGTTTCCTTATGCATGATGTAACACAGAGGCCACATATCGCAGGAGCACACTGCACGCATAGACAGAACAGGAAAAGAATGGCCAAGATCATCCCAATGACCATCAGTATCTTCCATCCCCATGCTGATATCAGTTCCCAGAACCATCCCATTAATGACCAATCTCCTCTATTTAAATGAATAGATTCGGAAATTCTATGCAGTTTGGAGATGGCCTGGTATACTGTTGGAGCGTTATCTGGGACAAAAACACAGCAACTCGATTGGATCAATGTACATACTCCACCCCGGTCTGCAAGTATGACATCTAATGCGACCCTGTTCTGAAGGGTCATAAGACGATCCGACTGGAGCTCAGCAGTCAAGTTACCAAGGGCACCAGCGGTTTCAGCCACGGTGGATTCAACCACTCTTATCAATTGCCTTATGCTCCTGCTGTTACTTATTTGTCCCCAGAACGGCAGAAAACCCTTTACGAAGTCCCCAAATTCTTGTCCTGCAGTGTCTTCTTCACTGAAGACACCTCTAACTATCCTTGTCTTGTGGTAATCTGCCGCTGCTGTGTAGGTAGGGGGCAACAGGAACGAAACGAAGCATGTGCCCGAAAAGTCAGGGGGCAACCATGTAAAGGCTCTATCATGGCAGATGAAATAGGTACCCTTAGCTGCCAAGGGCGGAGGGGAGGTCTGAGATGCGAAGACATATGTCTCAGTGCAGACGCTTTCCCCTAGCTGAGCTCTGGGATTCTTGCCAGTACCTTGCAGACACAGGTGACCCTGATGGGGTACAACCCAAATCAGGGAAGATATCTTAGCTTGCTGTTTCTCACTCATTGTGGCTTCATATCCGGTCATGTTCCATCCTATATATGCTATTGTCTCATCTCTGGGAATAGTCTCGTAGAAGATATTGTCCTTCATCATGTCTATGATACCTTTAACTAAAGCATTTTTCTTAGGGTTGTCTTCCGCAAAACGTAGGGGGTAGTGTGCATAGATGAATATCGTTCTGAATGCCCACACGGAACCATTGTGGCTGAAAGGCAGGATCAGATAAGGGATACCTTTATCTGCTGTGTGAGGCATAAGGCCACACACCCAACAGTTAGTTGTATTTATCACTAGTTGGTGTTGGTGCAAAAGCTGGATGAAGGAGTTATTCATGAACTCTAGTCTCCTAGCAGATTCATGTTTAGGGAGGAGTTGAAAAGAATGTGGGGAAACAGTGGAAGGAGGAGGTGTAGACGAGGTAGTGGGTGCCAATATCATGTTAAAACAGAATAAAACATATCCTATAAAAAACATAAGTATACTAAATAACATAAAAATGCACAGCAGCAAAAACCGTTTCCTGGTTATCGTTTCACATATTCTCTTCTTGAAACTCAGTCTTTCAACATGTTCTCCATTTTGGAAAGATTCCATCCTCTAACCGTTGCCGTTCGTGGCGGTTGGTTTACTTCACTTAGGAGTGTTCTGAATGTTCCAGGCCGCCCTAGAACAAACCAGACCTGTAGACCTTGTGTCCACAGGCTACCCCCCTAAGTCTTTTCAGCCACGATCCTACAGCTGAACCCGGATGGAGGTTCGAAAAACACAAAAACAAAACAAAAAGTCATTCAAAAATAATTTTCCATATTGGAGAACTTTGCTAAAGGGAAGAAAAGTAAATTGTTTTATTTGTCCTTTATTCTTGGTCGTAGATTATAACGGTTAGTCCCAGGTATCGTGTGGTCCTGAAAAAGGAGTTCAGGTTCTGTAGTGTCCAATCGAACTGACGGTGATACTGCTGATTGTAAAATGTCATCACTTTCTTTCTCAGTGAGTGTTCCTTTTATTCGTGCATCGCTGAAAGGCAGAAACGTGGCACGGTTTCAGTCTCTGAGTCGGCGACACCTTCCTGAACCCACCGGTCATATGGCAGAGGTAGGGGTACCCTTTTGCAATGGGTCCCATGGATCCAGTGTTTCTTCCCTTCTACTCGAACAGCTGATCTTGTGGAGAGAAGAACGAGGTGCGGTCCGGTCCATCTGGGCTGCTCGTTTTTGGTTCGCTGAAAGTTCTTTATTAAAACCCAGGATCCAGGCTCAATGGGATGACCTGGAGATTCAGAGACCGGAGGCAGGGTGTCGTGGACCTGTTGATGTAAAACACGCAATTTAGCCGTCAATTCATACAGATAGTCAAGCAAAACAGGATGCTCTATCTCGCTAAACTTCTTGGGCCTGGGCACTCCCCATATATTGGCCGGGCGGCCAAAGACTATTTCATAAGGACTAAGTTTCACTCGTGAATGCACAGTCATTCTGGTTGATAGGAGTGCTAAGGGTAGAGCGTCAGGCCACTTAAGACCAGAGCTCGCTTGTATCTTGGCCAATTTTAGCTTTAGAGTGCCATTATAGCACTCCACTAATCCAGCTGATTGGGGGTGATTTGCAGCGTGAAACTTTTGGTTTATGCCTAGCCCTTCACATACTTTCTTCATCACTTGACCCACAAATTCACTTCCATTGTCACTCCAGATCATTCTCGGCATTCCGAATCTAGGGAAGAACTCTTTCACAAGGGCTTTGGCTGTGGATAGCGCAGTATTGTCTTTTAGGGGATAGGCTTCCACCCATCTTGAAAAGGCACAAACAACAACGAGTACGTATTTTAAGTTGTTGCACCTCTCCATGTGGATGAAATCTAGCTGCAAAACCTCAAACGGATACGTAGGAGGTGCAAAATGACCAGCTGGAGTTGGGGTTCCTCTACCAGGGTTGTGTTTCAGGCATAGCACTTGGGAATTCCTGCATTTTGCCATACTGGGGCCAACAACTTACAAATCCCTTTCACACTGATGTGAGCCATTCCATGAGCCATTGTAACTACTGCAAGCACATACGCATCGGGTAGCAACCATCTTTGATGTTCTGACAACACGACCCAACAACCATTCGCATCCAATTTACCCATACTTTCTCTCCACACACTCAATTCTCTCTCTGTGGCTTCAGCTTGAATCGATTTCACGCTTTCTATCGTGTCTTCACACATTCCAACATCACCAATCCATCTTGCAGGGCCCGCAACATACATTCGGCTCATCACATTCCTTGCCGTTTCTTTTGCGACCTCGTCAGCAAATGCATTCCCACGACCAACATCATCAGTCACCTTTTTATGTGCGCTACACTTCACAATCGCAACTTGCAATGGTAAAGTAAGTGAATCAAGGAGCTCATTTACCAACTGACCATGCTGTATTTTAGTTCCATGCGAGGTCAGGAACCCACGTTCCTTCCACAAACGCCCAAAACTATGGGCCACACCAAACGCATATTGGCTATCGGTATAGATAGTCACTTTCATTCCTTTTGATACTGTACATGCTCTTGTTAGGGCTATTAACTCAGCTGCTTGGGCTGAATTGTGTGGGATACGTGCAGCTTCCACAATCGTACACAAAGTTGTCACAGCATACGCCACAGTCGTGTCACCATTCGTGAGCTTAAAGCATGAACCATCCACCCACAAAGTACCATCACTCTTTGCAAGGGGAGTGTCCAGAAGGTCTATTCTCCCTTTCGTTTCTTCTTCTGTTCTATGGAGACAATCATGTTGTTCAGAAGAATCTAACTCCGTCACAATTGGCAATAACGTAGCTGGGTTAAGTGTAGTGCATCTTTTTATATGTACATGGCTTGCTAACAATGTCAACTCGTAATCTGACAATCGAGCACTAGTTAAATGCTGTGTCTTGGTTCTGTTTAATAACGTGTCCACTGCATGTGGAACCATTACGATTAATGTGTTATTCATCACTAAACCAGCAGACTGTCGGATAGAAACAGCAGTTGCCGCTGCCGCTCTTAAGCAGCTTGGTAGTGCCTTAGCTACTGGGTCTAAGGTTGAAGAGAAATAGGCGCATGGACGCTCCCTGTCTCCAAACTGTTGTGTCAAAACTGCTAACGCACAACCTTCTTTCTCATGGACATACAATGTAAAAGGCTTGCTGTAGTTGGGGGTACCCAACACAGGAGATGAACATAATGCATCACGTAATTCGACAAAACTTTTCTGACAATCTTCAGACCATGGGACGGGATTTGGTGTATCTTTACAAGTTAATGCCACCAAGGGTTTGGCTATTAACGAAAAATTAGGTATCCATTGTCTGCAATATGATGTAATACCCAAGAAAGCACGCACTTCTCTCTGTGTTCTTGGCACACTCATTGCTGCAACAGCCCTGATTCTCTCTGGGGTCAGTTGCCTTCCCTCCTTCGAAAAGAGATGACCTAAATAGGTTACTTCTTTTTGACAATACTGTAACTTTGAAAGGGACACTTTGTGGTGTAAATCAGACAAATGACGCAATAATGACAATGTTGCTTCTTTGCAGATCTCCTTAGTATCTGCAGCAACTAGCAAATCATCTACATATTGAATGAGAGTGGCGCCATCAGGTAACATAAGAGTGTCAAGTTGTGCTTTCAAAGCCTGACTATAGATAGATGGACTTTCACAATAGCCTTGAGGAGCTCTCTTAAATCTGAAGCTTCGTCCTCCCAAATTGAAGCCAAAAATGTCCCTGCTCTCTTCTGCAATAGGGATGCTGAAGAAAGCATTTTTCAGGTCTATCACTGAAAACCAAGTGGCTGAAGCTGGAATCATTGTCAACAATGCAGTGATATCGGGGACGACTGGAAACTGTGGCACAACTATTTTGTTCACCTCTCTAAGATCAATTACAAACCTATAAACATGTGGCTGAGTAGGGTCAGTATGCTTCAAGACAGGCAAAACAGGACTATTGCAAACGTTGCCTCTTGTCTCTTCAATTACATCCTTCTCAATCAGATCACAAATAATTGCTAACAACGCTTTTTCCCCTTCACTAGAGATCTTGTATTGGGGAATACGTGGCATTTTAACATTGGCTTTTAATGTTATCACATATGGCTGAATTTCCAAAAGACCTACATCATTAGGTCCAGTAGCCCAAAGAGTATTAGGAAGAGACGAAAATTCTGGTGGAAATCTGTCCTTTGACAAATACATTGGTGAAACCACTTTCTTACCCAATGTGAGTTGCACTCTAGAAGGAGAGCAATACAATGTTGCATACAATCTCTTTAACAGATCTAATCCTAACAAGTTCTCGCCACAACCTGTCGTCAAAATAAGGGGTGTTTCAAATTTACAAGGTCCAACAGAAAGAGATATAGGGTTAGAAATCGGATTTCTAACTGGGCGCCAGAAAACCCTACTGATACATTTGTTTCGCCAGACAAAGGTGCGCCAGGGAGTTTTGAGTGCATAATAGAACTCTTGGTAGCACCAGTATCCAACAGAAAAGGTTCTGACACACCTGATGCAATCACCTTAACATAAGGCCCACTCTGATCTACTGGAACTGAAACAACTCCCTCTCTTTGTCTATGGCTGTCCTAGCAATCATTACATTACTGTCCAAATGCTCATCCTCTGTATAGTAATCATCAGTATAGTACTGAGCCGTCCTACCAGATGCATTAACCCGTTGATCAAATCTGTTCATTGAGTTTTGAGGGAGGAATGGGCGCGTGCTCTGGGGAACATATCCACGTCCTCTTCCTCTAGGTGCTTGTGGAACACCTCGACCTCTTAAACCAGAAGTACCATTTTCGCGCTGTAGCAAAGCAGGGCAACTATACTTGAAATGACCCTCTTCCTTGCAATATGAACACTGATTGGGACCTACTGGGATACGTGGGTGAGCATACTCGGCTCTTTGCGAGTTTCTCTGAAACGATTGGGGCTGATAGTTATTCTGATAGTTGTTCTGATAGTTACTCTGTGCACCACTATTTTGACCACCACGTGGTGGGAACCTTCGTTTTCAATTCTTTAGTTTTCTTCTCTACTCTATCTCTCTCATCTTTATCTCTATTTTCGTAGTACTGTGCAGTAGCCAATATCTGCGCTGAAGAGGAAACTGCCCAAGAACTTTCTGAATCTTTTAACTTTTTACACAACTCAGGAAGCAGATTATGCACAAATTTATCGACGAACAAACGTTGACCACCTTCCGTGCTCATATCTTGACCACTGTGGTCCACAAACGTTTCTTCAAACCTGGTGAAGAAATCTGATACCGTTTCTTCTTTCTTTTGCTTACATGCAGACAATTTATCCCAGTTTACACGCATCGCAGGCATTATAGTTTTCATGTAATCAATAATCCTACCAGGAAGCTCTGTCACTAAAGGCTCAGGTTTAGCACCACCAATTTGTCGGGCATCTGCAGCAGCAATATTAGCCCATGTGTCACCTAACTCTTGAGCATGGTCTGTATGTCGAATCTTTCCCCATAAAGGCTGTGGAACAACATTCCCAAACAACATGTCTATGTCAGCTAAATTCATAATGCAAGACCCCGCAGTCTGTGACAATTCCTTGTAATACCCTGTAGGATTCTTACGGGGATCAGGCAATGTCTGTTTAAGGGCTAAAACTTCATCTCGCTTCCATGGAACGTGTACCCATACACGCTGGAAATGAGGCAGGACAGGTGGATTAGCATTTGGGTCCCCTTCCCTCCATTTTGGGGGAACTTCTCTCATGGGGTACTGTTTCCCTTTCTTTTTAGCAGAAGAATCATATTTAAACAATAACCTGGAAACACCTTCAGTCCTAAACGACAATAACATTGCAACTGCTTTCTCGACATCTGAACCCACAATCAAACCTGTCGCAAAATCAAACCGTACACAACACAACTTAGGCGGATTGGGCTCCAAACCATTTTCCTCTAAATCCTCAGAAAGAAAAGTACACATTTTCTCAAAAACGTATCTCTGTTTCGGTTCTTCCCACTGATGGAAGACATCCATAACTGACTCTAGTTCATATCTCTGGTTCAGTAACCCATTTATGCGCCAAATAATTCAGTGTCTTTCTCCCTACCATCAGGCAATTGGCTACGCAATTGTTTACGCTCTGAAACTGGGGTCGTAGCTAATGACCCAAAGAGAGGGGATAAAAGACTAGTCACAGTGTTTGTCATTCTCTGACGGACAGAGGGAGAGGTTAACAAATGAACAGGAGGAAAAACAGAATGAGACAAGGCAGAGACAGAAGCAGTGTCAGAAACAATACCAGGAGTGGTAGTTGCTATAGTAGTCAAAGTTGTAGGAAGTAAAGGCAGAGCAGATGTCAAAGCCGGTGGCCCTTGAGGAGGCTGCACCGGAGGAATAGGAACCAACTGAAAAATAGCTGGTGGGTGCTGTGGAGGAGCAGGAGGCAATGCAACCACTGGTTGTGCAACTAGAGGTTGCGGAGGTACCGTGGCATTCTGCGCATAGGGTGGTGGCGAACTTAGCAAATGCGACATTAGGGGATCTTTTTCAGAGTCTCTTGCTGCATCTTGCTGAAGAGGCGGCAAAACTGGATAGCATTTATCTACTGTCATTTTATGTCGCCTATGCAACTGCTCATTCAACTGTTCTACTTCGTTATCTTTAAACTGTATAGCAGCTTGCATAATCGAAATACCTTTTTCTCACTTATTTTTCTTAGCTAATTTAATTTCCTTTTGCTTGGCTTCCTTACGCCATAAGCGGAAAGAATCAAACATTGCCGGCCGGGCTTTCTTCTTAAAAAGTCTAACTTCGAGGTTATCTAAGATTTCTGTGTCAAAGCTACCATTTTGGGGCCATTTTAAAACACCATCTTTTCTGGTGTAACGGATCCATACTTCATTATATGTGATGGGGCCTACTCCGTGCTTCACATATAGTTCATAGGTTGGAGTTCCAATCGGAGGAACCGGACATGAGTCCTCCAACCGGGAGTCCCTTTTACAACCAAGACAAAACAAATTTCCAAGTCTGCTAAGACCAGGCATCTTCGCTCACTAGTCTAGCTTCAAACTTCAAAGGATTATCGTTTACGATAGTCTCGTGAATACACAAGTCCTTCGGCTTTGGTACTTGCAAGTTCCAAATCAAAGTGATCCCGAAGGGATACCAAACCAAATGTCCAACTAAGGACCAAACCAAGTGTCCAACTAAGGACTGGGAGACGCTCCACTTATACTTAACTGAAAATATCGATGACGTCGCCAGAAGACTCGTCTTAACGTTTCGCTCTACCAAACAACAAGGGTCCAAATCAGGGCGATAGCCAGGGCAGCAGTCCTTCGTAGCCGTCGGGAAGCGGGGAACCTCGCAGCAAAGACTTTCGGACCACGTCGACATGCAGGGGTCGATGAAGTGGCGGCCTTCCTCCAGAATTTTCACACGAAGCTCCTCACAGACCTCAGGCTTGGACCGGTACCGCTGGTATCGCCCCACGTTGGGCGCCAACTGAGGTACTGGGTTTTTCAGAACCGGTACTGATCCGGTAACCCAGTGGTGCCAGGGTACACCCAAAGACCTCGGGTACTTTCCTGATTCAGACCACAGAAACTCAGAGTCTTCTAGGTGAAGTCAAAGATCAAATTTATTGGCTGCAACCAAGTAACAAGCGTCCTAGAAGTACAACAGCACGGTTTGTATGTTCTCAGGAGACTGTGTGTCAATGCAAAGTCAGGTTTCCTTATATACAGTTTTTTAAGCTTCAGGCAAACATTCTTGACATTTTGGTTGGTCATTCACATGTTTTCACTACAAAGGAAAAAACAGTGTCATGATGAAACCTCATATTTCATGTCATCCAACCCATAATAAATTACCCAGCAAGGCCTAGTATTTTACATCAGATAAGTGTGGACCCCCAATAAAAACGGGCACCTCCCCCTCGTAAAGTAAGAAGAAGAAAAGAGCAGGTGTGAGCAAGATTAGGCAGGGTGTGTGAGCGATAATAAGGGTTTTATGGCATGGTGTGCCTTGATGCTATCTGATTCAGCCACTGGGAGAGGGACTGACCAAACAGGTTTGGCCTGAGGCAATGGTTCCAGCTTGCCCAGGTCAGAGAAAAGTCAATCAAGGTGTACGTGTCCTTGGAATCAAATCTGACTGTATTATAAGCCTATGTGAGGGCAACTTTTAAAAATGGCTGCCGTGTATAAAATGGGAGCCACGAGTGCATGACGAAAATGACGATTTCGAGGTGAAAACGCTGCTGGAATTGAGCGAAAATGCTCATGCTTAGTGTACTAGTCATTATCGGTCTTTTGATACTAAAATCGTACTGCTGTGGCAAAGTAAATTACATGGGTCCAGAATTTTTAGAACCACAAACCCTCCTTTTGCCCTTACATAGGCAATAAACCTATTCTCATGCTAATCTGAGTCCAGGTCTATGTTTCTAAAGTCGTTGAGATGTTGCTGTAACATCATCCTAGTATTTAGCTCGTCTCTTGGTGCAGGTTTCCTTATGCATGATGTAACACAGAGGCCACATATCGCAGGAGCACACTGCACGCATAGACAGAACAGGAAAAGAATGGCCAAGATCATCCCAATGACCATCAGTATCTTCCATCCCCATGCTGATATCAGTTCCCAGAACCATCCTATTAATGACCAATCTCCTCTATTTAAATGAATAGATTCGGAAATTCTATGCAGTTTGGAGATGGCCTGGTATACTGTTGGAGCGTTATCTGGGACAAAAACACAGCAACTCGATTGGATCAATGTACATACTCCACCCCGGTCTGCAAGTATGACATCTAATGCGACCCTGTTCTGAAGGGTCATTAGGCGATCCGACTGGAGCTCAGCAGTCAAGTTACCAAGGGCACCAGCGGTTTCAGCCACGGTGGATTCAACCACTCTTATCAATTGCCTTATGCTCCTGCTGTTACTTATTTGTCCCCAGAACGGCAGAAAACCCTTTACGAAGTCCCCAAATTCTTGTCCTGCAGTGTCTTCTTCACTGAAGACACCTCTAACTATCCTTGTCTTGTGGTAATCTGCCGCTGCTGTGTAGGTAGGGGGCAACAGGAACGAAACGAAGCATGTGCCCGAAAAGTCAGGGGGCAACCATGTAAAGGCTCTATCATGGCAGATGAAATAGGTACCCTTAGCTGCCAAGGGCGGAGGGGAGGTCTGAGATGCGAAGACATATGTCTCAGTGCAGACGCTTTCCCCTAGCTGAGCTCTGGGATTCTTGCCAGTACCTTGCAGACACAGGTGACCCTGATGGGGTACAACCCAAATCAGGGAAGATATCTTAGCTTGCTGTTTCTCACTCATTGTGGCTTCATATCCGGTCATGTTCCATCCTATATATGCTATTGTCTCATCTCTGGGAATAGTCTCGTAGAAGATATTGTCCTTCATCATGTCTATGATACCTTTAACTAAAGCATTTTTCTTAGGGTTGTCTTCCGCAAAACGTAGGGGGTAGTGTGCATAGATGAATATCGTTCTGAATGCCCACACGGAACCATTGTGGCTGAAAGGCAGGATCAGATAAGGGATACCTTTATCTGCTGTGTGAGGCATAAGGCCACACACCCAACAGTTAGTTGTATTTATCACTAGTTGGTGTTGGTGCAAAAGCTGGATGAAGGAGTTATTCATGAACTCTAGTCTCCTAGCAGATTCATGTTTAGGGAGGAGTTGAAAAGAATGTGGGGAAACAGTGGAAGGAGGAGGTGTAGACGAGGTAGTGGGTGCCAATATCATGTTAAAACAGAATAAAACATATCCTATAAAAAACATAAGTATACTAAATAACATAAAAATGCACAGCAGCAAAAACCGTTTCCTGGTTATCGTTTCACATATTCTCTTCTTGAAACTCAGTCTTTCAACATGTTCTCCATTTTGGAAAGATTCCATCCTCTAACCGTTGCCGTTCGTGGCGGTTGGTTTACTTCACTTAGGAGTGTTCTGAATGTTCCAGGCCGCCCTAGAACAAACCAGACTTGTAGACCTTGTGTCCACAGGCTACCCCCCTAAGTCTTTTCAGCCACGATCCTACAGCTGAACCCGGATGGAGGTTCGAAAAACACAAAAACAAAACAAAAAGTCATTCAAAAATAATTTTCCATATTGGAGAACTTTGCTAAAGGGAAGAAAAGTAAATTGTTTTATTTGTCCTTTATTCTTGGTCGTAGATTATAACGGTTAGTCCCAGGTATCGTGTGGTCCTGAAAAAGGAGTTCAGGTTCTGTAGTGTCCAATCGAACTGACGGTGATACTGCTGATTGTAAAATGTCATCACTTTCTTTCTCAGTGAGTGTTCCTTTTATTCGTGCATCGCTGAAAGGCAGAAACGTGGCACGGTTTCAGTCTCTGAGTCGGCGACACCTTCCTGAACCCACCGGTCATATGGCAGAGGTAGGGGTACCCTTTTGCAATGGGTCCCATGGATCCAGTGTTTCTTCCCTTCTACTCGAACAGCTGATCTTGTGGAGAGAAGAACGAGGTGCGGTCCGGTCCATCTGGGCTGCTAGTTTTTGGTTCGCTGAAAGTTCTTTATTAAAACCCAGGATCCAGGCTCAATGGGATGACCTGGAGATTCAGAGACCGGAGGCAGGGTGTCGTGGACCTGTTGATGTAAAACACGCAATTTAGCCGTCAATTCATACAGATAGTCAAGCAAAACAGGATGCTCTATCTCACTAAACTTCTTGGGCCTGGGCACTCCCCATATATTGGCCGGGCGGCCAAAGACTATTTCATAAGGACTAAGTTTCACTCGTGAATGCACAGTCATTCTGGTTGATAGGAGTGCTAAGGGTAGAGCGTCAGGCCACTTAAGACCAGAGCTCGCTTGTATCTTGGCCAATTTTAGCTTTAGAGTGCCATTATAGCACTCCACTAATCCAGCTGATTGGGGGTGATTTGCAGCGTGAAACTTTTGGTTTATGCCTAGCCCTTCACATACTTTCTTCATCACTTGACCCACAAATTCACTTCCATTGTCACTCCATATCATTCTCGGCATTCCGAATCTAGGGAAGAACTCTTTCACAAGGGCTTTGGCTGTGGATAGCGCAGTATTGTCTTTTAGGGGATAGGCTTCCACCCATCTTGAAAAGGCACAAACAACAACGAGTACGTACTTTAAGTTGTTGCACCTCTCCATGTGGATGAAATCTAGCTGCAAAACCTCAAACGGATACGTAGGAGGTGCAAAATGACCAGCTGGAGTTGGGGTTCCTCTACCAGGGTTGTGTTTCAGGCATAGCACTTGGGAATTCCTGCATTTTGCCATACTGGGGCCAACAACTTACAAATCCCTTTCACACTGATGTGAGCCATTCCATGAGCCATTGTAACTACTGCAAGCACATACGCATCGGGTAGCAACCATCTTTGATGTTCTGACAACTCGACCCAACAACCATTCGCATCCAATTTACCCATACTTTCTCTCCACACACTCAATTCTCTCTCTGTGGCTTCAGCTTGAATCGATTTCACGCTTTCTATCGTGTCTTCACACATTCCAACATCACAAATCCATCTTGCAGGGCCCGCAACATACATTCGGCTCATCACATTCCTTGCCTTTTCTTTTGCGACCTCGTCAGCAAATGTATTCCCACGACCAACATCATCAGTCACCTTTTTATGTGCGCTACACTTCACAATCGCAACTTGCAACGGTAAAGTAAGTGAATCAAGGAGCTCATTTACCAACTGACCATGCTGTATTTTAGTTCCATGCGAGGTCAGGAACCCACGTTCCTTCCACAAACGCCCAAAACTATGGGCCACACCAAACGCATGGATGCTCTATCTCGCTAAACTTCTTGGGCCTGGGCACTCCCCATATATTGGCCGGGCGGCCAAAGACTATTTCATAAGGACTAAGTTTCACTCGTGAATGCACAGTCATTCTGCCTTGATGCTATCTGATTCGGCCACTGGGAGAGGGACTGACCAAACAGGTTTGGCCTGAGGCAATGGTTCCAGCTTGCCCAGGTCAGAGAAAAGTCAATCAAGGCGTACGTGTCCTTGGAATCAAATCTGACTGTATTATAAGCCTATGTGAGGGCAACTTTTAAAAATGGCTGCCGTGTATAAAATGGGAGCCACGAGTGCAGGACGAAAATGGCGTTTTCGAGGTGAAAACGCTGCTGGAATTGAGCGAAAATGCTCATGCTTAGTGTACTAGTCATTATCGGTCTTTTGATACTAAAATCGTACTGCTGTGGCAAAGTAAATTACATGGGTCCAGAATTTTTAGAACCACAAAACCCTGTATTGCCAGACGGGGTGCGCTTTTTCATGCAACAGTTGGTGCGACTTTTGACTTTGCTGTAAGGGTAGGTAGTAAACCTATCAAGCCCTTGCTTGAAATCTATAGGTGGAAATGCCTTCCTGTCCTGCTGTATGGTGATGCACTTTGGGGGTATAGGGATACCCGAGCCCTTACGGTGGAAGAAAATCGGTTTTGTAGAAGGCTATTGGGAGTTGGACAAAATATCCCTGGTTTTAGCCTCCATCTGGAACTGGAGCTTGAGTTTGTGCAGGACACTATCCGGTTGGCTCCCCTTCTACTATGGATCTCAATTTGGAGAAATGAACATGCCACTCTCAATAGGGATATCTTAAGGGATTGTTTGGCTTGTGGCAATGTAAAGAATATTCCCTGGCTGATGCACATAAGGAAGATGGCTCATGAATTGGGGCAGCCTGATTTGTTTGACTATCATGAGGGCCTGACTAGATGTGATAAGAAATGGGTTAAGGATAATTTTTTAAGAATCCAGGGGACCAGGAGGGAGGAGGAGGCCTTAGGCAAAAATTCGAACAGGGATTTTATCATGTTAGATGTGGGTAGGTCCAGAGAGTTATCTCTTAGAGATAAAGGATGTGAGGGAAAGGTCTCTTATAACCCGATTCCGTTTGGGGATCATCAGAAGTAATCTGTGTTTCCCGCTAGGTCAGTATGGGAACAGATGTATTGGACCCTGCCCCTGTGATGGGGTGTCCCAACAGACCTTGTCCCATTTTACACTGTTTTGTGTTTTTTATGCACCATTTAGAACTCGATTTTTATTACCTAACCGAAGGCCCAAGGGTTTCGTGCAATATCGTCCTGCTTTTATGTGGTTGCAAATGGCCTCAGATGTATTGGTGTGGAAGGGCCTGGGATCATTCCTGAAGGGAGCTATTACTTGGCGAAATAATGTTGAGTTTTTAGAATGAATTATTTTTTATTTTACTGTTTTCTATGAATGAGGTTTTATATGTTTATATTTTTGATGGATGTTTTTTATTACATATGGTTTTATTGCTGTTTTTAACAAATGTATTGGTGATTATTTGTTGTAATGGATGAATTTTTTTCATACCGAATAAAAAGGTTATAAGTTATAGTTATTGTGTAACTATAAGTGTTATTGCATGAGCTTTACATGTCTCCTAGTTCAGCCTAAGCTGCTCTGCTATAGCTACCTCTATCAGCCTAAGCTTCTAGAAACACCTGTTCTACACTAATAAGGGATAACTGGACATGGCACAAAGTGTAAGTACCTCTGGTACCCACTACAAGCCAGGCCAGCCTCCTACACCGGGCTCTATGCTGGAGACCCTTAGTGTGTGGGCACCCTGGCACTAGCCATGGGAGATTTCTTCAGAGCTCCTGGTGCAGAGAGGAGCCAGGCTACCCCCAGAGCATGCACCACCTGGAAACAGTTGAGAAAGCCGGCAGGATGAAGCGATACAAGGTTGCTAGTAGTCGTCTTGCTACTTTGTTGCAGTTTTGCGGGCGTCCTGAGCAGTCAGCGGTCGATCCTTTGGCAGAAGGTGAAGAGGGAGATGCAGAGGAACCCTGGTGAGCTCTTGCATTCGTTATCTGGTGAGATCCCCAAAGCAGAGACCCTAAATAGCCAGAAAAGGAGGTTTGGCTACCTAGGAAGGAGGATTGGCTACCAAGAGAGGTAAGAGCCTATCAGAAGGAGCCTCTGACGTCACCTGCTGGCACTGGCCACTCAGAGCAGTCCAGTGTGCCACAGACACCTCTGTTTCCAAGATGGCAGAGGTCTGGGACACACTGGAGAAGCTCTGGGCACCTCCCCTGGGAGGTGCAGGTCAGGGGAGTTGTCACTCCCCTTTCCTTTGTCCAGTTTCGCGCCAGAGCAGGGCTGGGGGATCCCTGAACCGGTGTAGACTGGCTTATGCAGAGATGGGCACCATCTGTGCTCATCAAAGTATTTCCAGAGGCTGGGGGAGGCTACCACTCCCCAGCCTTCACACCTATTTCCAATAGGTTACACCCTCTCTCAGAGGAAGTCCTTTGTTGTGCCTTCGTGGGCCAGTGCTGCCTGGACCCCAGGAGGGCAGAAACCTGTCTGAGGGATTGGCAGCAGCTGCAGTGGAGACCCCGGAAAGGCAGTTTGGCAGTACCCGGGTTCTGTGCTAGAGACCAGGGGGATCATGGAATTGTCCCCCCAATGCCAGAATGGCATTGGGGGGACAATTCCATGATCTTAGACATGTTACATGGCCATGTTCGGAATTACCATTGTTACGCTGTACATAGGTAGTGACCTATGTACAGTGCACGCGTGTAATGGTGTCCCCGCACTCGCAAAGTCAGGGGAATTTGCCCTGAACGATGTGGGGGCACCTTGGCTAGTGCCAGGGTGCCACACACTAAGTAACTCTACACCCAACCTTCACCAGGTGAAGGTTAGACATATAGGTGACTTATAAGTTACTTAAGTGCAGTGGTAAATGGCTGTGAAATAACGTGGACGTTATTTCACTCAAGCTGCACTGGCAGGCCTGTGTAAGAATTGTCAGATCTCCCTATGGGTGGCAAAAGAAATGCTGCAGCCCATAGGGATATCCTGGAACCCCAATACCTTGGGTACCTCAGTACCATATACTAGGGAAATATATGGGTGTACCAGTATGCCAATGTGAATTGGTGAAATTGGTCACTAGCCTGTTAGTGACAAATTTGGAAAGCAGAGAGAGCATAACCACTGAGGTTCTGGTTAGCAGAGCCTCAGTGAGACAGTTAGTCATCACACAGGGAACACATACAGGGCACATACTTATGAGCACTGGGGCCCTGCCTGGCAGGGTCCCAGTGACACATAGACTAAAACAACACATATACAGTGAAATATGGGGGTAACATGCCAGGCAAGATGGTACTTTCCTACACAGGACGCCTGCATAACTGCAACAAAGTAGCAAGAAGACTACCAGCAACATTGTAGCACCTCATTCTGCCGGCTTTCTCAACTGTTTCCTGGTGGTGCATGCTCTGAGGGCTGTCTGCCTTCACCCTGTACTGGAAGCCAAGAAGAAATCTCCTGTGGGTCGAGGGAATCTTCCCCCTGCTAACGCAGGCACCAAACTTCTGCATCACTGGTCCTCTAGCTCCCCTCTCATCCTGACAAGCGTGGTCCCTGGAACACAGGAGCTGGGTCCAAGGGTCCCCGACAGTCCAGTGGCCCTTCTGTCCAAATTTGGTGGAGGTAAGTCCTTGCCTCCCCACGCCAGACAGTAATCCTGTGTACTGCATGAACTGCAGCTGCTCGGGCTTCTGTGCACTTTTGCAAGACTTCTTTTGTGCACACCCTAGCCCAGGTCCCCAGCACTCCGTCCTGCATTGCCCAACTCATTAAGTTGGACTCCGATGTCGTGGGACCCTCTTTTGTTGCTCTGAGTCGACTGTTGTCCTCAGATCTTCTAAGTGCCCATTCAGGTGCTTCTGCGGGTGCTGCCTGCTTCTGCACGGGCTCACTGTGTTGCTGAGCGCCCCATCTGTCTCCTCCTCCAAGGGGTGACCTCCTGGTCGTTCCTGTGCCCTGGCAGCACCCAAAATCCTCAACCGCGACTCTTGCAGCTAGCAAGACTTGTTTGCAGTCTTTCTGCATGGAAACAACTCTGCATCCTCCAGCACATCATGGGACATCTTTTGACCAAAGAAGAAGTTCCTGGCACCTTCCGTTGTTGAAGAATCTTCGGCTTCTTCCACCCAGAGGCAGCCCTTTTGCACCTTCATCCGGGGCTTAGTGGTCTTCTGCCCCCCTGGGCACTTGCGTGACTCTTGGACTTGGTCCCTTCCTTTACATGTCCTCAGGTCCAGGAATCCGTCCTCAGTGTTTTGCAGTCAGTTGTTGTTCTTGCAGAATCCCCTATCTCGACTTTACTGTCTTTCTGGCATAATAGGGTAACTTTACTCCTACTTTTCTGGGTCTGGGGGTGGGGTATCTTGGACACCCTTAGTTTTTTCTTACACTCCCAGTGACCTTCTACACACTACACTAGGCCTGGGGTCCATTCGTGGTTCGCATTCCACTTTTGGAGCATATTGTTTCTGTTGCTTATAGGCCTATTTCTCCCTACTGCATTCTATTGTGTTCTACAGTGTTTGCACTACTTTTCTAACTGTTACTTACCTGATTTGGTTTGTGTGTATATATTTTGTGTATATTACCTCCTAAGGGAGTATATCCTCTGAGATACTTTTGGCATATTGTCATTAAAATAAGGTAGCTTTATTTTTAGTAACTCTGAGTATTGTGTTTTCTTATGATATAGTACTATATGATATAAGTGGTATAGTAGGAGCTTTGCATGTCTCCTAGTTCAACCTAAGCTGCTTTGCCATAGCTACCTTCTATCAGCCTAAGCTGCTAGAAACACCTCTATTCTACTAATAAGGGATAACTGTATCTGGCACAAGGTGTAAGTACCACAAGGTACCCACTATAAGCCAGGCCAGCCTCCTACAGGTACTCCTAGATCCTGAACTGGTGGGCCACTGGTTCTGGGCATCCCCTCACATCCTCCCATTACTAGAGGACCCCACACAGTAGATTTTCTCCCAGCACAGGCCAGCTCCCCCACCTGGCACTCCCTTTGGGTATTTACCAGGCCCAGGGGTTGATGTAGGGTATTCTGGGTTTTGTGGCCCTGACTCCCACTTCACTTTCAGAAGGAACATGAGGCCTCTTGGATTTTTGCCCGCCTCTGACCCCCCCCCCCACCTTGAAAAAGAACATGAGACCTTCTCGGAGCTGGCCCGTTCCTGACTTCCCCCTCCCTTTGAGAAGGAACATGGGACCCCCCCAGTATTGGAAAATGGGTTATTGGTAAGGGCAGATGTAGGAAGTTGGCTCCCTATGCACTATTTCAAAGTAAGGAATAGTATGCACAGAGTCCAAGGGTTCCCCTTAGAGGTAAGATAGTGGCAAAAAGAGATAGTTCTAATGCTCTATTTTGTGGTAGTGTGGTCGAGCAGTAGGCTTATCAAAGGAGTAGTGTTAAGCATTTGTTGTACACACACAAGCAATAAATGAGGAACACACACTCAAAGACAATTCCAGGCCAGTAGGTTTTTGTATAGAAAAATATATTTTCTTAGTTTATTTTAAGAACCACAGGTTCAAATTCTACATGTAATACTTCAATTGAAAGGTATTGCAGGTAAGTACTTTGGAACTTTGAATAATCACAATAGCATATATACTTTTCAAATAAATCACATATAGCTATTTTAAAACTAGACAGTGCAATTTTCACAGTTCCTAGGGGAGGTAAGTATTTGTTAGTTTTTGTAGGTAAGTAAACCACCTACGGGGTTCAAGTTTGGGTCCAAGGTAGCCCACCGTTGGGGGTTCAGACCAACCCCAAAGTTACCACACCAGCAGCTCAGGGCCGGTCAGGTGCAGAGTTCAAAGTGGTGCCCAAAACGCATAGGCTTCAATGGAGAAGGGGGTGCCCGGTTCCAGTCTGCCAGCAGGTAGGTACCCGCGTCTTCGGAGGGCAGACCAGGCTGGTTTTGTAGGGCACCGGGGGGGACACAAGTTAGCACAGAAAGTACACCCTCAGTAGCACGGGGGCGGGAAAAGCAGTTGTGTTGAAGTTGCTTCTTTGGAAACAAAGTTGCAGTCTTTGGTGAACAGGGCCGCTGTTCTCGGGAGATTCTTGGTCCTTCTAGAGCAGGGCAGTCCTCTGAGGATTCAGAGGTCGCTGGTCCCTGGGGAGAGCGTCGCTGGAGCAGTTTCTTCAGAAGGGGGGAGACAGGCCGGTAGAGCTGGGGCCAAAGCAGTTGGTGTCTCCGTCTTCTCTGCAGGGTTTTTCAGCTTAGCAGTCCTCTTCTTCTTAGGTTGCAGGAATCTGAGTTCCTAGGTTCAGGGGAGCCTCTAAATACAGAATTTAGGGGTGTGTTTAGGTCAGGGAGGGCAGTGGCTACACCCTCTTTGTGCCTCCTCCCAAGGGGCGGGTTCACATTCCTATCCCTATTGGGGGGATCCTCCATCTGCAAGATGGAGGATTCCTAAAAGTCAGAGTCACTTCAGCTCAGGTTGCCTTAGGGGCTGTCCTGACTGGCCAGTGACTCCTCCTTGTTTTTCTCATTATCTCCTCCGGCCTTGCTGCCAAAAGTGGGCCCGTGGCCGGAGGGGCGGGCAACTCCACTAGCTGGAATGCCCTGTGGTGCTGTAACAAAGGGGGTGAGCCTTTGAGGCTCACCGCCAGGTGTTACAGCTCCTGCAAGGGGGAGGTGATAAGCATCTCCACCCAGTGCAGGCTTTGTTACTAGCCACAGAGTGACAAAGGCACTCTCCCCATGTGGCCAGCAACATGTCTCGAGTGTGGCAGGCTGCTAGAACCAGTCAGCCTACACGGGTAGTTGGTTAAGGTTTCAGGGGGCACCTCTAAGGTGCCCTCTGGGGTGTATTTTACAATAAAAGGTACACTGGCATCAGTGTGCATTTATTGTGCTGAGAAGTTTGATACCAAACTTCCCAGTTTTCAGTGTAGCCATTATGGCGCTGTGGAGTTCGTGTTTGACAGACTCCCAGACCATATACTCTTATGGCTACCGTGCACTTACAATGTCTAAGGTTTGGTTTAGACACTGTAGGGGTACAGTGCTCATGCACTGGTGCCCTCACCTATGGCATAGTGCACCCTGCCTTAGGGCTGTAAGGCCTGCTAGAGGGGTGACTTATCTATACTGCATAGGCAGTGTGAGGTTGGCATGGCACCCTGAGGGGAGTGCCATGTCGACTTACTCGTTTTGTCCTCACCAGCACACACAAGCTGGCAAGCAGTGTGTCTGTGCTGAGTGAGGAGTCCCCAGGGTGGCATAAGGTATGCTGCAGCCCTTAGAGACCTTCCCTGGCATCAGGGCCCTTGGTACCAGGGGTACCAGTTACAAGGGACTTACCTGGATGCCAGGGTGTGCCAATTGTGTAAACAAAAGTACAGGATAGGGAAAGAACACTGGTGCTGGGGCCTGGTTAGCAGGCCTCAGCACACTTTCAAATCAAAACATAGCATCAGCAAAGGCAAAAAGTCAGGGGGTAACCATGCCAAGGAGGCATTTCCTTACAGCAGGTAAGTACCTACACTTAGCAATAGTCCACTAACCTCCACTTAGGTCCAAGTAAATTAAACCTAGCTCAACCCTTGGTAGCTTGGCAACGAGCGACAAGGCTTAACTTAGGAGACAGAGTGTAAAGCATTCAAATATTACAAAACAGTAATTAAATAAAACACAGGAAACAGTTTAAAAATCCAGAATCAATTTATAAAAATAGATTGCATTTTTCTCTTTAAAATGAAACCAAAATGAATAAAATCGGATAAGGGGAACCGGAGATGTGCATTTTTAAAGAATTAATGCTTTCTAGCACATAGAAGCAACTAGCGCACAAAGGGTTAAAAAAGGTCACACTGGAAAGGTACAAAGTCCAGAGTTCAGGCCACCCACAAGGTAACACTGTCACACTTACTTTCAGAAGTGTTGGATTCAGGAAAGTGGTCCACAGAACCAGCCAAGGGTTCAGAGGCACTGGTGTGTCTCTTGGGGTCTGGGACTACAACTCCCACAATGCATCTCTTCAACTTATGGAGTTGCTCCAAACGTCTCCAAACTTCTGGATCTTCTTCCAGAGGTCTTTTATGTGTCCTTGAAGTGTCCACAACTTGATACAAGATTCCAGAAGTTCTGAGTTGCTCCTTGGGACTACAATTCACAGAATGCACCTGGTCAGAATTCTCAAATGGCCATTGGACACTGGTCAGCTGGGCTCTGCTTGCAGGACTTGATGCAGGGGACTGTGGGCAGCTCCTTTGTACCTGTAGCAAACAGGGAGTCCCTTCTTGAAGCAATAGAAGACAGGTAAAGTCCTTATTGTGGTGAAGTCCAAGTGTACAGCTGGTGCAGTCCTCCGGAGTGCAGTGTCCAGGTGCAGGTCAGGGGTCCAGCAGGGCAGTCCTTCTTCTCCTGTAGTTCTTCCTTGTTGGAATCTGAATGGAATCTGGTAGGGAACTGGTCTGCCAGTTTTAACACTGCTACTGGGTGAAAACCAGGAGGGTCCTGGTTCTCCAATCATGTGCAGGGTCCTTCCCCCTGTGATTACCACTTTCTGGGAAGTGTGGCAAAAATCAATCCCAGGGAGCAACATTCCTCAAAAATCCATCATGGCTGAAAGTGATTTTTGGAAGTTACATCTGGCTGAGCCCACCCACTGGTGTGGCTAAAAATCCTAAACACACCCCTCTCCTGCCCTCTCCTAATCTAATCAAGGGGGCACCTAATTGTCTGGGTTTGCAGGATGTGGGGGTGTTGCTGGGTTGCTCCAAATGTCCTTCTCTGCCTTTGGAGACCAGTTTGGCAGCCCTCCCCTTCCTGCCTCACCATCTGCTGAGGGGAGATCTCCTCCCACATGTACATCTCTTTGTGTGAAGCCAGGCCACTTCACACCTCATCAAGGCAGCCTGGCCAGGCTGCCGGAGGCTGGACAATCAGAGCACAGCAGCAAAAACACTGCAGGGCTGAAGTTGGCAACTTTTCAGGTAAAGTTAGAAACTCCTTACCTGAACAAGTTATATTAAATCCAACAACTGGATGTTGTGGGATTTATTATATTATAACAATTAATTTGATGCCAAACTTCTGGTATCTGTTGCTTAAGGGGACTTTTAAAATTAAAATAAAGTCTCCCCATTCTAGCCTATGGAGGCCATTCACTACAATGAGGGAAAAACGAATTTGGCTATTTTTACCTCACCAGGGCTTATAAAACTATTTTTATAAGGTCCCTGCTTATAGTTACATGGCACCCAGCCCTAGGGGCACATAGGGCACACCTTAGGTGTGACTTATATGTACAAAATAAGGTAGGTGAAGACTTTGGAACTACTTTTAATTCCAAAGTCGAATTTGCATATAACTTTAATTTAAAAGCAGCCAGCAAGGCAGGCCTGCCTTTAAAATGACACTGGGCACCTCAGCAGTGCACCTATGGGTGCACTACCTATGCTGGGGTCCCTAAACCCCCATGCCCTACCATATACTAGGGACTTATAGGTAGGTTGACTTGGCCAATTATAATTAGCCACATTTGCATACTGATTTTACACAGAGCACAGGCCCTGGGACTGGTAAGCAGTACCCAGGGCACCATCAGAGTCAGGAAAACACCAGCAAAAAGTGGAAAATGGGAGCAAAAAGTTAAGGGGCCTCTGCAATCAGCCCTGCTCTCTCACACCCAGGCTTTGGCCTGTCCCCGACTCCTCGCTAATGATGGGATGGAGCATGAGACCCATTTGTCACCCAGCTCCACGTGGAGCTGCCTACACTGACACAAGTCTCTCTCACCCATGGTGGAATGATAGCTAGCCCATCCAACTGATGGGCTCCCGCCAAAGTCTTTCCAGCATAGAGTACAAACTGCCCCCGCACTCCGGGACGGACGATTTGGGTACTCCCCCAAACATACTAATCAAGATGTCCTTTTTGACCAGGTAACTTACCATGCCCTTCCTTGCCTGTGTAAGGAGAGCGTCTTTCCCCACCTTAGGTAAGAACCGACATAAGTTACCTCTCCAGATTTCCTCTGAAACCTATGTGCCTTCAAAG
This sequence comes from Pleurodeles waltl, assembly GCF_031143425.1. Classification (NCBI taxonomy): domain Eukaryota; kingdom Metazoa; phylum Chordata; class Amphibia; order Caudata; family Salamandridae; genus Pleurodeles; species Pleurodeles waltl. Next base: position 186,245,289 of record NC_090439.1, on the reverse strand, counting down.
TTGCCCCATAGGTTGCCAGACACTTCTTGAGGTCCCCCCAAAAAGAACTTTGATATTATATTTTTTGGGACATAATCTCTACTCCTACTATCAGATGCAGCAGGTGCGCTGTCACCATTTCTGTTGTTGGACCCTATTTGTAGGGCTCTGTTTGAAATGGCCCTTTCTGCAGGATCATCCCCAAACCTTTTGACTTTTTCCTCCTATTTTTCTGACCCTCGTTTTGCTAGCTGTAGGACTCTAGCAATGCTTAGCAGTGGTAAAGTGTTCAAAGTGCTTGTTCTCTCACCCCTAAAACTTTATATAATTGGCTTACACCTGTTTGGCTTATTTAATTTACCTGTAACTCCCTTGTAAAGTGGTATACCATATCCCCAGGCCCTGTAATGTAAATGCTACTAGTGGGCCTGCAGCGCTGATTGTGCCACCCACTGAAGTAGCCTTTCAAACTTGTCCTATGCCTGACATTGCGGGACCTGCATGCACAGTTTACTACCACATTGACTTGGCAAGTCAAACTACTTGCCAAGTCCTAAACTCCCTTTTTACTGCACCTAAGTCTCCCCCTAAGGTATTCCCTAGATAGCCCTATGGGCAGGGTGCAGTATATTTAAAAGATCGGACATATATTTCTATGCGTTACATGTCCTAGTATATTTCTATGTGTGACAAACAGCCTACTTCATTTTTCACTACTGTGAGTGCTGCGCCTCTCATAGGTTTGCGTTGGTAATTCCCTTATTAATGTCTAAGTGGTAATTTCTGATCTGTGAGGAGTAGCATGGGCATGGTTGGTATGTGTGGAATGGTAGTGTGAAGTCCTGCTTACTGGTGTAGGTGGATTTTACATTACCATTTCAGAAATGACACTTTTAGAAAGTGGGCATTTCTCTATGCTAATAACTCTAGAGCTTTGCAGCCTGACTCCACTCCACATCTGGGACAGAGTGACAGCTCCACTTTGTGCATACTCTCCAGGCAGCCATCAATCAAGGAGGGTTAGGTATGACAAGGTTACATTTGCATTCATCTACATACTGATGGTATTCCTGGGCTGGGAGAGGCAGAGGGTGTCCACACTTTACAGTTGTATAGGCTGTATCCTGCCCTCACACAGAGGGCTCGTTTACCCCTTACTGATGTCTGGAGCCAGAGAACGGGAGGAAGGAAACTCCTTGAACTGGTTAGACCTTGCTGGAAACATCCCCCATCTTCTAGAAGCAGGGCAATGGAATATAAGTACAAAAGCTCTAAAGCCCATGTGTTAGAGCACTTTTGGAACTGGGACTGAACCTTTGCCAGAGGGACTGCTGGACTGCACAAAATACTCATCTGGACTGCTCTTCTGTTGTTGCCCTGCCACCTGCTGCTGCTGGATGGCATAAAGGACTCACTGGATTGCTTTTCTGCTTGTCGCCTGCTGTCAGCTGTTCCCTGACTCTGTCTGCACAGCATTACAGTGCTGCCAGGGCAGATCACCATCAGAGCGACTGGAGGTTGTGCTGGTTTGCCTGTTTTCTTCTGACTGCCTTGTGTGTGTCCCAGGGTTCACCCAGGGGCCAGCGTGGGGTTAACTTCACTTGGCAGCCCCTTGGTTCACTGTGTGCCCCAGCGCCCTTCCCCGTAAGGCGTGTGGTGAGCGCTTCAGTTTACATTTCCTCTTGTTTTGTCTCAAAAGCAAGTGCTTGATGGACACTTTATAAGCCAGCACATGGTGAACGCTTTTAGCAGAGTAGCGTATTTCTGGTGCCTCACTCTCTCCCTGCACTGTACCCATTAAGGTGAGACCAGCGTGTCCAGCTCACAAGTCACTTGTCCAGATACCGCAGGACTTACCTGCCTGATTTCCGGTCGACTTAAGAGAAGCCCTGAGGGAGTGGTGTTTCCGCCTGGACCAGGCGGCCAGGGTAATAACCATTGGACACCCTCACCTTAAGTCAGGGCCACACTGCCCCCTCACATCCCATAAACCTAGATATGCAAATTTTGATTTCCTTAATTTCTCCAAAACTACTTAACTGATTTACACCAAATAACAAAAAGGGCTCTTTCTGGATTAAGAGCTACCTTTCTGCCAAATTTGGTGATCTCCCCTGTATCCTTAGGGACCACCACCTCCCCGGGGTGAGGTATAAAAAATGTGTAGGGGGCTGCGCACCTCCACTTCCCCGGGGCAAAATGTATTTGTATGGGGGAGACCTGTGGGCCTCTCCAACAGCCCTGGGGACCACCACCTCACCAGGGCTTCAGGTTTATGGGATGTGAGGGGGCAGTGTGTCCCCCCCATAGCCCTGGGGACCACCATCTCACCAGGGCATTCATCTTATTGGGTGCATGGGGGCGTCCGGCCCTCCCCGGCTGCCCCAGGGCCACCAAACTCCACGAGACTATAATAAAAAAGTGAAGGGGGTCTGTTTTGGACCCCCAGGCCCTGGGGACCACCCCCTCCCCTGTGCTGGTTTCATTAGAGGGGGGCTGCACGGCCCCCTCAAGGTGCCACTGAAGTCCCCGGGGAATGCCACCCACCAGGACCGGCTCCTGCCATGTCCCGGAGTACCCACCTCTGGGACATAGCTGTTTGCTGTGGCTTGGCTGCAGCTTTGACAGCTGCAGCCAATTCACAGCAAACAAAGTCCACTTCCTGACAGCGGGACCTGTCAAACAGGTGCCTCTGCCAGAAAGCAGCGTTTTCATCAGTCTTCCCTGAATGCTGATATGCTATGAAAGGCAGCTACCTGCCTGCTGGAGCAATGTTGGTGCACACAGGAGGTGGGAGCCAGTTGGGACCCCAGGGAGGACTTAAGGCTCCCCCCGCAGTCTCAGATAGACCGTAGTGGGAGAAAAATAAATTAAAAACAAAATTAAAATCATCAGGGACCGTGGGGTTAGCTTTAAGGCTACGCCGGCAGTCCTAGATAGCCCATAAAGAGAAAAAATGGCATTTAAAAAAAGATAGCCTAATGGTTACAGTAAGAGACTTTCATATTGAGAGTTGAGGGTTCGACTCCAGGTGTATCCGGAATAATTGACCTCCTTTATTTTTTTATTCAACTGCATATATTAAAAGCTCATAGTGAAAAGTGATCTTACTCTTTTTAATTGCCAAATACATTTTTCTTTTCAATTTTTGCAGAAAGATTGCATTCTAAGTCTATCATCCATCAATTCCTTAAAAACTCTCTATCTCTCTCCCCCTCTCTCTTTCTCTCTCTCTCTCTCTCTTCTAATCTCTTTCTCCCACTCACACACCCACTCAGACCCTTACCCAGCCACTTACAGACCCACTCAGACACTCACGCACCCACTCACAGACCTACTCAGACCTTCATGCACCCTCACAGACCCACTCAGACACTCATGCACCCACTCACAGACCCACTCAGATTCTCACACAGCCACTCACAGACCCACTGCCACCCTCATGTACCCACTCACAGACCTGCGGAGACACTGACGCACCAACTAAGACACTGATGCACGCACTCCCACACACAGACAGAGACTCTCACAGCCACTCTCATCCCGAGGTACACCCTCTTACACCTATTCTCACACCCAGAGAGACAAGTTGCAGCCAACTCCCGCCACGCACGGCCAAACGGCTGTGTGCAGTTTGGGGTTGGGTGGTAAGAGGGACTGGCCGCAGGGTCTGGCTGCAGGCCAGGCCTTGCGGGTAACCTCTGCCACGCTCGAGATATATACTATATATACTATATATATATATATATATATATATATATATATATAATGTTTTCTAATTATTTAAATATTTGAATATAGAATTATTTTGTAAGTAAGGTGTTGGAAAGTGGTTTATTAGTAAGGGCAGGGAGGAACGTACACTTAGTAATTAGGCCACAAGCTCAAATAAGGTCCAGTCAAGGTCTGAATAAATTAATCCTTGTTCAACCCTTAATAGCTTGGCTCACAAGCAGTTTGGTGGAACTTAGGAGACAAGTGTGTATAGCATTTCATATCAATGAAACAGTAAATAAGTAGTACACAAAACACAATAAAAATATCAACACCAATTTATAACAGGAATTATTTTTAAAATGGCACCACAATGACAAAAATCCAATGTAGGGAAACAGAGATATGAATTTTTAAAGACTAAGGCCCTCATTATGACATTGGAGGCAAATGCCACCTACCGCCACGGCGACGGCAGGCAACATACTGTCACCGTGGCTACCAGCTGCTCACCCGCATTATGACCCTCAACGGAATTCCGCCAGAAGGCTGGCGGAATACCGTAGATGGTCATGGCGGCGGACAGCGGTAAGGTGGTACACTTGCCATGAAAACTTTGGCGGTAGGCAGGGTCATAATCCCGAGGGTGGATTGTGATGGCCGCCGGCTGGAGACCGAAGTCTCCAACCCAGCGGCTGTTACCACCCTGGTGGACGGAGTGGTACATTGGCGGTTTGGCTTGAGACAAACTGCCAATGTCATACTCTGGGAAAAGGTACAGCCAGCCTGTTGGCAGTACCTTTTCCCAAATTACCGCCAACCGCCAGGGTCGTAATGAAGGCCTAAATGTAAACATGTGCTTTTTACTGCCTAAAAGCAAAAAACACCAACCGTAGACAACTGATTGTGCCTGACTGGGACAAAGTAAAAATTTGAGGGAGGCTCATCCTGATGGAGTCCAAGTTGGATACACTGAGCGGTAGGCCTCAGTCAAAATTTTACCTTCGGACTTTTCTCTCTTTTCTGGAGCTTTTTCTCTCATCGACGACAGGGGCTCCTCTCCACGCTGGCTTTGATGAGAAATCGGCAACTTGCCTCAGTGTGAAGTTGCGGTCAACTCTTGGATGTCTTGTTGATGGGAAAAACCTCCAGGTCTTCTGCAGGACGAACCTGAAATTCAGGCCGGGACGTTGTTCGAAGTTGCCCGCTTGACTCTCATCGATGAGTCGATCGCAGTAGGGAGCTTTTTTCCAAGCTTCTGGATCTTCCAGAAGTCCTTTTAGGGGTCTTGCTGTGTCCATAAACTTTATCCAAGGTTCTAGAAGCTCTGAGGTGCTCCTTGAGAGTTGGGGCTACAATTCTCAGAATGCTCCTGGTCAAATCCTTGAAAGTCCACTGGAGGCTAATCATCTGGGCTTTTCTTGCAGGACTTGATGCAAGGGATTCTTGGTAGCTCCTTTGTACCTGTTACTTACAAGAAGTCAACTTCTGAATCTTTAGAAGCAAGGCAAAGTCATTTTTATAGTAAAGCCAGGTGTGTGCAGCTGGTGCATTCCTTCAGGTGCAGACCATGGCTTCAGCAAGGCAGTCCTTCTTCCTCTTTTTTTTTTTTTTTTCAGCAGAGATCTGAGTTGCTGGGCACCCCTTCCATATTTATGCAGGTTTCTGGGCTGGCAAGCAGGGGGCACACCTGACTAATGGGATGCAGGGTGCCACCTTCTGTGATGACCACTTCCTGCAAAGTGTAGCATATTTCAATGCTAGAAAGCACTGTTTCCTAAAAATTAAAGATGCAGAAAATCTCTCCTGGAGGTGAAGGTCTGGCTAAGCCCACTGGTGTGGCTAACGTTCCCTAACATGCCCCTTCCAGCCCCTCTCTTAATCTAATTTCCCATCTGGATTGGGGAGTAGGGAATGGGAGAAGTATAGTTTCTGTCCAAAGTGTCTTTCCCTCATTTGAAAACCAGTTAGGCCACCCAGCCCCCTTCCTGCTCTTCCATTTACTGTTTCAGCTATCTACCCACCAGTTTCTTTCTTTGTCTCAGCCAAGGCCGCTTCACACTTCACTAAGGTAGCTTGGCTCAGTCTGCCAGAGGCTGACCAATCAGGAAAGGCTGTTACAGGGCAAATTTTAGGTAACTTTTAGAAAGAGTAATAAAACTCTTTCTCTGTGATAGTTATAATAAATCCAACATTGGCAAGTGGTTGGATTTATTGTAACTATTAATTTGATATCTTGAATGACATATTTAACTTGCTCCTATCAAAAGTAAGACTTTATTAATTTAAAATAAAGCCTTCCCATGTTAGCCTAAGGAGCTAATGCACTACAATGGGGAAAAACAAAAATGGCAGTTTTGCACTGCACCCTACCCTTGGGGCACCTAGGGCAGACTTAAGGCGTGACTTGTATGTAAAAATAAGGTACTTTAAGACTTTAGAAGTACTTTTAATTCAAAAGTTGAATTTGGGTTTGCTTTTATTTTAAAAGCAGCCAGCAAGGCAGGCATGCCTTTAACATTTACACCAGACTCCACAGCAGTCCACCCAGGTGTGCTCTAACTCCACTTGGGTCCTTAAACCTGAATGCCTTACCATATACTAGGGACCTACAACTAGGTTGTCAGAGCCTATTATAATTACTTCTAATTAGCATATACTTTTTAAACAGATCCCTGGGCCTGGTTAGTAGAGCCCAGGGCACAGTCCGAGTCAGTAACCAGTAGTATCAGTGAAAAAACTGGGCGAGACCAGGACCAAAAGGATGTCTTTCTTACATAGGGTTTGATTGAAAATTTGAAACAAACATTGAGTGTTTGTTTGCTTTAGTGGTTGATTGACATATATTGTCCATATTATTTCATCCAACCCCCAGTAGTCGCTGTCATTATTCCTTTGGTCATGAATACGCTCTTACCTTGTGGTCTGTAATGATCATTAGCTTGTAATTGTGAACTAGATGAGTATGTTGATCCATGTCAAAATCTCTTTATTTGTGAAAATGGTTTGATTAAGAAAAATATAAGTACAGCAGCAGCCTTAATTAATAGGCAATATAGCCTCTGATTAACAAAAGGATGTATCCCCTTCAAGCCATCAAAGACAAAGAGGGGAGAAGGAGGGTGTCTTGCTGGGTCTATCCTCCTTATAGACCAAGTAACAATACAAAAAGACCCAGCAGAAGGGAAATCCCCGATGGATGGAGTAGGAAAAAGGATTTTACTTTAGAAAAACCCTCACCCACCAGGGTTACCCCTTGGTGGCATGCTTCATCATTGGGTTCCTCCCGTTCCGCTATGGAACGGGGCGTGCTGCGGCCTGCGAAATACGTGGGAACACTGATGTTATCACATCAATGTGATTGAAGTAAGGGATAGGAGTGGGGGTCTTGAACAAGTTAAAAATACCTGCTTCCTAGTGGTCCCAATCATGTAATAGATCTCCTGGTGGCGGTATGATTAAAAAGGGGGTTATATGGAAGTTGGGTATACCAAGTACCTATCTTCCTGGTTTACATGTTTCAGAGTCTTCCCCCTAGGCTCCTCTTCAGGACCAAGGATGACTCCCTGGTTCCACTTCTTATATAACTATGACTAGTATAAGCACAAATTGTGCATGCTAAATGATAGTGTATTTCACCTATCTTATGTAGTGTCCTCAAATGATAGCTTTAGAGATATAAAGGGATATAGTTATCATAGCCCAGTAGAATACTGCACCACCATACATATTTTACTGTTTTTGGGGGTGGTGCCACTCATGAGCAAACTTCATCCCACACGTGAAAGGGCACGTGATAATCTGTGGTCGTCTAACAGGTGCGATACTTCCTCATAATGGGCGTTACAAGACAAACAAAACATAAAAACACATAAAGCACACAAAATAACACATAACACATGTGTGACGTACTCAGTAGAATACTGGCTAAGGTATCGTAGATCCATCAGAAGGGGGGGTGCTTGTACTCACACTCTAAAGGTGTGACAAGGTATTAAAATACACTCTACTTCTCTCCTGGTCAGCGTCAGTGACGCGATGAAGAGAAAACAGTTGGGCACTTACTTCTTCAAAGCGACACTCCCACTTGTTACCTAATGCTCACCTCCCGAGCTCTGAATGTTACGGGCATGAGTGGAAGTTGGGCTGCTAAACTCCAGGATCTGGTGCTTGCATCACGGTGTGCTGTGATGTAGGAATATGTCGCAGCACTAGACCGCTGACTTCCCAAAATGACGGATTGCCCGGGCCCTCAGGGAGGGGCGCAAAGGCCCTATGATTTAGGTGTCTCTGAGAGTGCCTCGGGCAAAGCTGCTCTAATGTGAGGGGATACCAAAGGTGGGGGTGGGCATTGCGGAAGGGACTATGGTACTGGGTGATACGTGTGGGGTGCTCTCTTCGAGGTGTGCCAGGGGGCCCTATAGGGCTTTCAAAAAAATGCAGCAAAAACGGCCAGGTTTATTGTAAAACCTATAAAACGACGAATCTTGTGAGATGTACATATTCATCTGGGAAGGTGTCTAACTAGGTAACCTCCCTCATAATGTTACTGCTTCATCAGCTGGCTCCATGGGATGTGCTCATTTGGTCCTTTCTGGTGTGTGCATAATATATAGACCCACCGTTGTTCCCTTTCAAAAAGTCTGGATTCCCCCCAAAATTATTTTTGATATTCCAGAATGACCCACTGGTAGTCCTCTGCTGTTTGTGCTTTCTCTATATAGTGAGTAGTGGCCCGTGCACATCGAAGGTTACTGCGATGTTCGCAGGTCCTAGTCCTAAACTTTCGGGTTGTCATCCCAACGTAATGTAGGTTTCAGGGGCAAGTGATCAGATACACTGCTCATTGAGTGTTGCGCATGGTGAAGTCTCTGATGTCCCATGTCGTGTTGTCGTTGAAAGTAACCGTTTTTATGACTTGTTTCAGGGGGCATACACTGGAACCACCACATGGATTGTGTCCTGTAGGTAGTGGTATGTGATTGGCTCAGTCTGGTTTCTTGCATGCATATCGTGGACGGCTGTGCACAAGGATATCTCTAAGACTCCCCTTACCACCAGCCTATCCATGGCGGTAGACACCGCCATGAAAGGCCTGGCTGTAAGGGGAGTCGTGGGGCCCCTGGGAGCCCCTGCACTGCCCATGCGCTTGGCATGGGCAGTGCAGGTGCCCCCAGGCAAAGCCCCGTCGTGATTTTCACTGTCTGCCTGGCAGACAGTGAAAAGCGTGACGGGTGCTGCTGCACCACATTTCCGCCAGCTCCATTAGGAGCTGGCTGCAATGTTACTGCCGACATCCCCGCCGGCCCAGCGGGGAGGTCCAAATGCGGCTGGTGGGTTTCTGCCCGCATGGGCGGCCGACTGGCGGTTCAGCCTTGGCGGTCGGCCTCTTCCGACCGCCAAGGTTGAAATGAGGGCCTATGTGTCCAAAAGCATGAACTTACTAGATCTTGAAAGGTATTATGATAGTCTGTTAAACTAGCAGCAGTTTATAAAAATGGTTAGGAGAATCAAGTGGTTAGATAGCAGCTGGAAATCACTGGATGGAGACTGTGTGGTCCTCTCGTTTAAATCCCCAGACCTAGTGGAGAGAGTTATTTGTGAACTTGGGGCAAGGCATGTTACCCATCATGGCATCTAATTATTACCCTTGGGATATTTTTATCAAAGTCTTGTGGGGCAAAATCTTAACAGTGTCCGACCACCCCACACAACAGTCTTACCTAGTCCTGACTCTATTCTTTCTTGTAACAGATTCCAAGCCCTTGCAACACTAGAAGACCTAGATTGACTCAGCAGGGCAAAGAAAGAGATATCCAACGAGACGGTATCGGAAATGAATATAGAAGGGGGGTGCAGATACGGCAGGGAGACCCACCTAGGATATCATCTCTTATAGCCCATAGTGGCATAGCCCCCCTGACTATAAACAATGCACAGGGACAGAATCAACAGAAACTGGAAATAGTTTTACTTTATTGGAATGTGGCAGGCCTAAGTTATAAGCTTAAAAAAGCGGACTGGATGAACTTTATTGAAGACTTTCCCTTTTTATGTCTTCAGGAAACTTGGCTCTTAAATCCTATTCATATAAATGGATATAAAAAATATCATACACCAGCAGTACCCACAGGACACGGTCGGTCAAAAGGGGGTTTATGCACATACATCTCAAATAAGCTTTCCCTAACAAACTAAAATATGCAAGTCTCGAAAGTATACTATCAAGTGATTGTGAGTGACCTAGATCAGAAAACCCAGCTAGTGGTCATTAATTTTTTATAACAATGCACCAGCGGGTGAGGTCTCTATTATTTTAGCACAATTGGGAGAGGAACTAGAGAGAATCTGCATAAAATCTAGGAGAGAAAGTTTTATTTTGTGGGGTGATGATTTCAACGTCCATCTCAGCAAGGAAACCTCTGAGAAGGTATGTGGACTGTATGAGGAAGATATCAGCTCGAGGCCTCACTTTACACATAACATTCAAGGTGACGCGATGAATATATTGGCGCATAAATTTAACTTGTCCTTTATAAATTACATTTACTTTGATGACCCGCAGTTTAACCCAACTTTTAATGGAAGGGGTGCAGATACAGTGGTCGATTATGTCTTAATGTCCACTGACTACCTTTCCAAATATCTAATCCACGATATTGCAATAAGTGACCACTTCCTGCAGAGTTTAAAGATCTCACTAACATCTTCCACCCTCCCCCAGCAGGATAAAGCTGCTTTGGTAAATGATATCGAACTAGCCTAGCGTAACGGTTATTCACTACGATGGTCCCAAATAGAGCCAAAGGACCTTCTGAAGCAATTAATTTGTGAACATACACAAGCTTTTGCGGACTGCCTCAGTGATGACATAGATCCAGCAAAATGCCTAAGTGCTTTTTCTTCGATAGCGCGAGGTGTGAAAGAAGCTCTTACCAATAAAACTGGAAAGATGGGTCAGAGGGGAAAAACAGGCTGGTTGGGGTTTATATGGATTCGATTTCAGATAGTCCGTCTTCTATTTTGTCTCTACTGGCTACAGACGCTGGCAATTCATAGTCCTTCTTCTATGATTACGATGGGACCGCGGTTTCTTTAAAATGGCGTGGTTAGAACTAGGCTTCCCCATTCGGATAACGTGGATCGCGCACTCGCGAGGGTCTGTTACGAGCCATTACTGAGTTTAATACAAACAACAAAACCATGAATGGAAGTACTAGGTTCTGAACGTTGTGGTGCCTTTTATTGTAGGAGGTTTTCTATTCACGATATTCTACAAATGGCTTTATGATGTTATTATTTATAGGATATGCTGGCAAATATATAATTACGTTATCCATGCCCGACTGATTGGAGGAGCTGAGATTTATGTTTGTATTGTTGATCGGATACATGGTTTGGCTTCCGAATTTGGATCAGAAATTGAATATAGTATAATCAGGTACAGAGTTAGATACAACTTGTTTTTCGCACGATTTTGGCTTGGGATATAGGACAGCATGCTGAGTGTACACAAGACATAGAGCACGTTTGTGGTGGATTTGTGGTATTTTTCTGGAGTTATATTTTTGTTCAATATTATATCAAAGTAGGATCAGGAGATCCACTAGAATAAGAATGAATATCATTGAGCATTAAATCACACAATTATTTAGGGCACGGTTTCCACTATAAAGCACAGTAGCTGTTCACCAACAAGGGTGGGATTGCAAATACATTATATGAATTCACACTGATATGTTTTCCTTGGCATTATTGTTATAGGGGGTCCGGATGAAGTCCTGGGGCACTCCCCGGACGAAACACGTGTTGAGTGGGACAAGAGTAAATGAATGGAACTTAAAAATATTCTTGTGGACTGAATTTGTGATCATCTTTTGAACAAAAAGTGGAATCTACAATTACATTTGGAGAATGGATAAGTGAATTCATTTGGATCAAGAATGTATATAAACCTTTGGAGATTGCATAAGTAAATTTATTTGGACTATTTATATAAAATAAATGTGCTTTCTAAAATTGGATTAGAGAAAAAAATTGTTTCAATTATTACTCTATTTTACTATCTGTGGATATTAACGTGTGCTGTTACATACTTATATGTATTGGATAACTTCTTTAGAGTTATCGTGTAGGGTATATTGAGGGTGAAGCCCTAGTTTGTCACCGTTGAGTTAGATCTTTGGGAGATATATTTTGAGTAAGAGCGCCATTTTTCTCATTATTTCACCCTCTTTAAGGTTTGGGAAAAACAGGCTGGTTTGACTCTGCACACAAGATATTAAAAAAGGCCCTAAGTGCCCCAATAAGATTTTTGACTGAGATACGCACTCGGAGGCAGGAATATAAGGCAGCCATTAAAAAAAGGAAACTCACCCTGAAAGAAAATACTTGGGAATCCCTCCATAAAGCTAGTCTTATAAAAGATTAGGGGCCAGATGTAGGTACAAAGCAAATTGCGACTTGCAATTTGCGAGTCCGAGCGACTCGCAAATTGCAACTCGCAATTTGCTATGCAGAACGGTGTCTCAGACACCGTTTGTGAGTCGCTATGAGGTCGCAAAGACCCACCTCATTAATATTAATGAGGTGGCTCGCAAATTGCGGCCCCATAGCGACTCAGGGCACTCACTGACATGGAGGCCTGCTGTAGTCAGCAGACCTCCATGTCCGTGACTGTTTGTAAATAAAGCAGTTTTTATTTTTTCAAGTGTAGCCCGTTTTCCTTAAAGGAAAACGAGCTGCACTTAAAAAAAAATCCAAAACCTTTTTGTTTCGGAATTTTTTCAGGGCAGGTAGTGGTCCCTTGGACCACTACCTGCCCTGAAAAAATATTTTGGGGTCCATTCACAAAGGGGAAGGGGTCCCATGGGGACCCCTTCCAATTTGCGAGTGGGTTACCATCCACTTCAAGTGGATGGTAACTGCGAATCCATTTGCGACCGCGTCCGCGGTCGCAAATGGAATTGCATACCACTGCGAGTCGCAAATAGGAAGGGAACACCCCTTCCTGTTTGCGAGTCGGAAATGCATTTTGCGAGTCGGTCCCGACTCGCAAAATGCATTTCTGCATTGGAAACTCCGGTTTGCGACTCGCAAACGGCAATTTTTGGTTCCAATATCCTTTTTTGGAAAATAGTAAATACTCCTATGTCAGGGGCTAGACATGATCCCAGAATGGAAATTGCTATAGCAGAAGGGGATTGGATTGGTCACTTCTCCAAGATATATAGCCCGGCTTCTGATATAGAGCTACTTGATTCTCCAACGAGTTACTCCACTAAAAAAAACTCACGTATGATTATACCACCTCAGTTCAGCTTGGAGGAAGTAGTAGAAGCCATTAACGTAAGTAAAGCGGGAAAATCACTGGGCTCTGATGGTGTTCCGATAGACTTATACAAGGCAAACGTACAAGCATGGGGCCCCTTATTGACGCAGGTATTGAGGGCTTGTTGTATGCAAGGACCCTTACCATAATGGCTAGATTCTATCATTGTCCTCATATATAAAAAGGTGACCGGCTTAACCCGGCCTGTTATAGACCTATCTCACTACTTGACACATTAGCTAAAATAGCTGGGAGAATCATTTTGAACAGATTACAAGGCTGGGCTGAGGAAAACAATATTTTATCCGAATTACAGTACGGTTTCCGCACAGGAATAGGCACAGTGGAACGAGGGCCGATCTTAAGTATCATAATTGGGAAATACACAAAGATTAGGGAAGGTAACTTGTATTTGGCCTTTATAGACCTGTCTTCAGCATTTGACTGTGTAGTTCATGAGAAACTATGGGAAATCCTAAGTGGCATAGGGGTAGAACCGACAATAATTCAGTTCATACAGGAACTGTATTCAGGGAGTAGAGCGAGGGTGAGGTATGGGATAAGAGGGGAATGTACTAGGCCTTTTGGTATACATAGAGGCGTACATCAAGGCTGTGTATTAACTCCATTCTTGTTCTCAATATACATAAACAAGCTGGAACTAGAATTAACAAGTAAATGTAAAGATCTCCCTCAAATAGGTCATCGCCCGATTCCGGCCTTACTCTATGCAGACAATGCTTTTCTTATGGCCCAGACCCCGCTAGCCCTTCAAAGACTTTTAACAACTTGCGTTACACACATGGCAGACTTGGGCCTTACTGTCAACCGCTCGAAAACCTTTATAATGAATTGTGGCAGGAAATCAATTAAGACCCATGATATCATCATGCAAGGTGAAAAGAATGACATCACTTCAACATTTTCCTATCTGGGTATAATGTTTGATGAACAAGGCTCCTGGGCCCAGTGTGTAAAAACTAAGGAATTACAGACCACGAAGATAACGACGGCCCTGAAGATTTTTTCCAAGAGGCTAGGGGTGATCACTCCACAGAACATGTTAAGTCTATTGAGCTAAATGAATCCCGTCCGCCACTTATGGGGCAGGTGTTTGGGGGTATACCAACTGTAACCCGATCCAAACTGTGGAAAATTATTTTTTGAGACACTTGCTAATGGTACCAAACGGCACTTCATCATTCATTAGTCATGCAGAACTAGGGGACCCTTTCCTAGTCGACCTAATAAAGATACAGCCGATAATTGCTATGCCAGAAAATTTGGACTTCAGAATACACTGGCCTAAATAGGGCAGTTTTACGGGATTGCATGGCATCAGCTTCTTCTTTAAGAGTCCATGACTGAGGTATATTATGACCTTTTTTGAAAACATGGGCCATAAAGAATACTATGCAAACCCAGAATTATTGGAGATACTAACCAGGAAAGAATTGAGGTCCCTGTCCTTGAAGCACCTAGAAGACCAGAGGTGGATAGTAGAGGCAAAAAAACACAGTGGCATGTCTAACCAATTGATTTTGTCCACAGAGGGCATGCAGCCTTACTTGGTAAATGTAGTAAAACCTCAACATCGTTTCGTTCGCACTAGGCTAAGGCTAGACACGTTCCACCGTTTGGTAACATTTCCGACCATGAATGATTGGAGCACAATACTAGGGGTTTGCCCTTGTGATACAAAGTACAATACACGTGGTCCTCTTCTGTAAATTCTATGAAAAACAGAGAAAGCGTCTTTTAATGCCTCTTTTAAGATCTACCCACATGCGACAATGTCGTCCTGCGTATCTTTATCTTCAGATGTTACCCTCCATTGAAATATGTGGTATTTTAGCAATTTTTTAAAGTTCCATAATCACCGTAAGAAAGTCCCTGGGTAGATCGGCACCATGACAATTTGGCCACCCAAACATTTTATGATTGATTGATATGCCTGTTTTGAATAACTCACAGTAGTTATTTTTAAGGTGATTTCCTTCTTGAAAGATGTGGTAAAACTGAGGTATAATGGTGATAACTAGTTCCCTGGTCTTGAATTAACAACTATGCACTTTAACTATAATTAGGCCCACAGAAAGGTACCAGGTGAATTTTGTCATTGTATTTTAACTTCTTATATTTATTGTTATGTTTTTAATCGTGAATTTTTGACACATTTGTTTTGATTATCTTATATCGTAAGAATTGTTTTATGTGTTGCTTTTATGACTTGTTGAAAAGTCGAAATAAAGCCTATTCTATTCTATTCTAGCAGCAGTGTGACTTTGACTGTAGTGTATTGTTGGACTGTTCCACCAGTGTGTGCATTTCCTTTAAAATGTCGGTGAGATTAATGCATTGGTGATACCTGAAGGTTATTCAATTGAATAAATGTGTTTCAATAGCATTTGTGATGTACTGTCTTCTCTGTAGGTCTAAGAACTTACATAATGTCATAGAATCTGAACCGTGGGTTCCATCCCATTGCCCAGGAGGTATCTTCAATATGTCCAATGGAAAGGAAGTGTGACTTTGGGAAAGGTCTTTATTGCAGATAGTTCAGAACTGGAATGCTTTGCTTGTATCCAATGTGCTAATAAAGGGGATGCCAAAGACAGTGGCCCTCATTATGACATTGACGGTAAGTGCCGCTTACCGCCATGCCGACTGCCGCCAACATACCGCGGCCACGGCGGTTTACCGCTACCCATATTATGGCACACACATAGCAATCCGTCGCTATAAAGCCACACACACAAATCCAACAAATCCAACAGCCCAAAGGTCAGTGATAAACTGGCCGTATCAAAACCCACACCGTTACACCAACAGAACTGCGCCTTCAACATTATGACCCACGAATCACCGCAGCGGACATTCAGTGGTGCTAAACCATTGGCGGTACATACCGCTGCGCTCAAAATACACACGCACACAAACAAAACAACACCACATTGGACAATTCAAACTACACAGACCTGACACACATACACACACCATTATAAAACACACACCTACAATATCCACAACCCTTTATGACTAAAAGATATTGACAACTGCAAGAGAGAGAGAGACACCAAGAGCACCCACAGAACCAGAGCCACAGAACACCATCACCCATACACCATGCACGCACCTCACATCATACATCCAACACATCACCCCACACACCCTCATACACACCACTCACACTATACCCATGGCACCACAAAGACACCCCAGGTTCTCAGAGGAGGAGCTGAGGGTCACTGTTGAGGAAATCATCTGGGTAGAGCCACAACTATTTGGATCACAGGTGCAGCAGACATCCATTGCTAGGAAGATGGAGCTATGGAGGAGGATCGTGGACAAGGTCAACGCCGTGGGCTCAACACCCCAGAACAAGGGATAACATCAGGAAGAGGTGGAACGACCTACGGGGGAAGGTGCGTTCCATGGAAGCAAGACACCATAGCATTACAGAGGACTGGCGGTGGACCCCCACAACTAACAACATAGGAGAAGCAAGTCTTGGCAATCATGCATCCTGAGGGCCTGGCAGGAGTAGCAGGAGGACTGGACTCTGGTAAGTGAAATCTTTACTACTATCACCCCACAACCTGCATGCCATCACATACCCCCATCCTCACCCTCACTCTCACTCCCATCACTCCACCACCTCCCACACACCCCACCATCACAAACCATCCCTCCCAAAACTATGGCCTGCATGCAACACCAATGCATGGGCACCCATCACAGACCTGCATGGACAACTATCACTAAAGCATGCACACTAGAGACAATCACCTAGCCCACCAAATCACTACTCACACAAGCCAAAGCTGCCAGGGCAATAACTATACAGGGCAACACACCCATGCACTCAGAAACAATAACACTGCATTTACATCCCCACAGGCTCCCCAGCCATTGTCACCGGAAAGGAAGTGCCAGCATCATCCAGTCCCCCTCAGAAGAGGCTCAGAGTGATGACAGCAGCTCTGCACGCCTGGATTTAGATGAACAACCTGGCCTATCAAGGACCTCCGGACAGTCTGTTACCCAGGCACAGTCCCATACTGTAGGAGGCTGGCCTGGTTTGTTGTGGGTACCTTGGGTACTTACATCTTACAGCAGGTCCAGTTATCCCTTGTTAGTGAATGTAGTAGTGTTCTAGCAGCTTAGGCTGATAGAGGTAGCTATAGCAGAGCAGCTTAGGCTGAACTAGGAGACATGCAAAGCTCATGCAATACCACTTATAGTTACACAGTACTTATCCACAAGTAAAGACAATACTCAGTGTTACCAAAAATAAAGGTATTTATTTCAGGAGGTGAAGAAGACAAAATACACAGGGGTACCGTCGTTCTCAGGAAAGGCAAGATCTTACCTCCTCCAAATTGCGTCAGTAGGACCTCAGGACAGTCTATGTCAATGATGTCCACCCTCTGCGTCCTTAGGAGCACGCTCGTCGCCGTGAAAGGAGTCCCAGAGTACCGGTTGTCGACTTGGAAGATGCCTGCTTGGAGCAGGGGAGTGACTCCGTCACTCCACGGGACATTTCTTAGGTCCTTCTGGTGCAGGATGAAGACAGGGAGTCCTTATAGCATGCACACCGTGGAAACTGTTGCAGTTGCTGACTTAGAGCTGAGGTTGCTGAAGAAAAGTGTCTCATGTAGACACTTGGTTGCAGTTACAGCATTTCTTGGAGCAGGCTGCGGTTGATCCGAGGTCAAAAGAGTCTGAAGTTGTTGCAGAGGATTCCTGAAGGAAACTTGCAAGCAGAATCTGAAGAGAACCCACAGGAGAGACCCTAAATAACCCTGAGAAGGGGATTGGCTACCTTATCAGGTATGCACCTATCAGGAGGGATCTCTGACGTCACAGCTGGCACTGGCCACTCAGAGCCCGCCGAGTGCCCCCACACCTTGCAAAGCAAGATGGCTGAAGTCTGGGACACACTGGAGGAGCTCTGGGCACCACCCCTGGGGTGGTGATGGACAGAGGAGTGGTCACTCCCCTTTCCTTTGTCCAGTTACCCGCCAGAGCAGGGGAGAAAGGGTCCCTGAACCGGTGGAGACTGGTTTATGCAAGGAAGGTATCATCTGTGCCCCTCAAAGCATTCCCAGAGGCTGGGGGAGGCTACCCCTCCCCAGCCTGTAACACCTATTTACAAAGGGAGAGGGTGTAACACCCTGCTCTCAGAGGAAATGTTTTGTTCTGCCTTCCTGGGACTGGGCTGCCCAGACCCCAGGAGGGCAGAACCCTGTCTGTGAGGTGGCAGCAGCTGTAGCTGCAGTGCAAGCCTCAGAGAGCTGGTTTGGCAGTACTGGGTGTCCATGGTGGCTCCCCCAGGATGCATGGAATAGGCTCCCCAATACCAGATTTGGAATTGGGGGGACATTTCCATGATCTTTGACATGTTACATGGCCATATTCGGAGTTACCATTGTGAAGCTACGTATTGACCTATATGTAGTGCACGCGTGTAATGGCGACCCCGCACTCAAAGTCCAGGGAAATGGCCCTGAACTATGTGGAGGCAGGTTTACTAGTACAAGGGTGCCCTCACACTTATTAACTTTGCACCTAACCTTTAGCAAGTGAAGGTTAGACATATAGGCAACTTATAAGTTACTTAAGTGCAGTGAAAATGGCTATGAAATAGTGTGTGCACTATTTCACGCAGGCTGCAAGGGCAGTCCTGTATAAGGGTTTGTCTGAGCTCCCAATGGGTGGCAAAACAAATGCTGCAGCCATATGGATCTCCTGGAACCCCAATGCCCTGGGTACCTAGGTACCATATACTAGGGACTTATAAAGGGGGGGGGTCCAGTATGCCAATTGAAATTGGTAAATGAAGTCACTGGCCTACAGTGACAAATCTAAAAGGAGAGAGGGCATAAGCACTGAGGTTCTGATTAGCAGAGCCTCAATGGCACAGCTAGGCACTAGACAGGCATACACATTAGGCCGCAAACTATGAGCACTGGGGTCCGGGCTAGCAGTAACCCAGTGAGACAGGCAAACACACTGACATATAGGTTTTTATCTATGAGCACTGGGATGCTGGTGTAGGAAAGTACCATCTTGCCTTGCATGTTACCCCCATTTTTACTGTATATGTGTTTGTTTTTGCCTATGTCACTGGGATCCTGCTAGCCAGGACCCCAGTGCTCATAAAGTGTGCCCTGTATGTGTTCCCTGTGTGGTGCCTAACTGTATCACTGAGGCTCTGATAACCAGAACCTTAGTTTTTATGCTCTCTCTGCTTTTAAAATTGTCACTCCAGGCTAGTGACAAATGTTACCAATTCTCATTGGCACACTGGAACACCCTTATAATTCCCTAGTATATGGGACCTAGGTACCCAGGGTATTGGGGTTCGAGGAGATCCCTATGGGCTGCAGCATTTCTTTTGCCACCCATAGGGAGCTCAGACAATTCTTACACAGGACTGCCACTGCAGCCTGAGTGAAATAACGTCCACATTATTACACAGCCATTTTACACGGCACTTAAGTAACTTATAAGTCACCTATATGTCTAACCCTCACTTGGTGAAGGTTAGGTGCAAAGTTACTTAGTGTGTGGGCACCCTGGCACTAGCCAAGGTGCCCCCACATTGTTCAGGGCAAATTCCCCGGACTATGTGAGTGCGGGGACACCATTACACACATGAACTACATATAGGTCAATACCTATATGTAGCGTCGCAATGGTAACTCCGAACATAGCCATGTAACATGTCTAGGATCATGGAATTGTCACCCCAATACCACTCTCGTATTGGGGGACAATTCCATGCATCCCCGGGTCTCCAGCATAGAGCCTGGGTACTGCCAAACTAACTTTCCGGGGTTTTCTCTGCAGCAACCGCTGCTGCGAACCCGCAGACAGGCTTCTGCCCCCCTGGGGCCTGGGCAGCCTGCTCCCTGGAAGGCAGAACAAAGGATTTCCTCAGAGAGGGTGTTACACCCTCTCCCTTTGGAAATAGGTGTGGAGAGCCTGGGAGGAGTAGCCTCTCCTGGCCTCTGGAAATGCTTTGAAGGGCACAGATGGTGCCCTCCTTGCATAAGCCAGTCTACACCGGTTCAGGTATCCCCTCAGCCCTGCTCTGGCGCAAAACTGGACAAAGGAAAGGGGAGTGACCACTCCCCTGACCAGTACCTCCCAGGGGAGGTGCCCAGAGCTCCTTCAGTGTGTCTCAGACCTCTGCCATCTTGGATGCAGTGGTGTGAGGGCATAATGGACAGCTCAGAGTGGCCAGTGCCAGCAGGTGACGTCACACACCCCTACTGATAGGTGCTTACCTTTCTCTGTAGCCAATCCTCCTCTGAGGGCTATTTAGGGTCTCTCCTGTAGGTATCTCACCAGATAACAAATGCAAGAGCTCGCCAGAGTTCCACTGCACTTCCATCTTCGACTTCTGCCAAGGATCAACCGCTGACTGCTCCAGGATGCCGGCAAAACCGCAACAAAGTAGCAAGAAGACTACCAGCAGCATTGTAGCGCCTCATCCTGCCAGCTTTCTCGACTGTTTCCTGGTGGTGCATGCTCTGAGGGCTGTCTGCCTTCACCCTGCACTGGAAGCCAAGAAGAAATCTCCCGTGGGTCGATGGAATCTTCCCCCTGCCAGCGCAGGCACCAAACTTCTGCATCACCGGTCCTCTGGGTCCCCTCTCATCTTTACAAGCGTAGTCCCTGGAACACAGGAGCCTGATCCAAGTGTCCCGACAGTCCAGTGGCCTTCTGTCCAAATTTGGTGGAGGTAAGTCCTTGCCTCCCCACGCCAGACAGTAATCATGTGTACTGCATGAACTGCAGCTTCTAGGGCTTCTGTGCACTTTTGCAAGACTTCCTTCGTGCACAGCCTAGCCCAGGTCTCCAGCACTCCGTCCTGCATTTCCCAACTCGCTGAGTTGGACTCCTACTTCGTGGGACACCCTTTTGTTGTGCTGAGTCGACCGTTGTGCTCAGATCTTCTGAGCGCCTGTTGAGGTGCTTCTGCGGGTGCTGCCTGCTTCTGCGTGGGCTCTCTGTTACTGAGTGCCCCCTCTGTCTCCTCCTCCAAGGGGCGATCTCCTGGTCCTTCCTGGGCCCTGGCAGCACCCAAAACCTTCAACCGCGACTCTTGCACCTAGAAAGGCTTGTTAGTGGTCTTTCTGCATGGAAACAACTCTGCATCCTCCAGCACGCCGTGGGACATATTCTGACCAAAGGAGAAGTTCCTGGCACCATCCGTTGTTGCAAAATCTTTGGCTTCTTCCACCCAGAGGCAGCCCTATGTTACCTTAATCCGGGGTTTAGTGGGCTCCTGTCCCCCTGAACACTTTCGTGACTCCTGGACTTGGTCCCCTTCCTTTGCAGGTCCTCAGGTCCAGGAATCCATCTTCATTGCTTTGCAGTCAGTTGTTGTCCTTGCAGAATCCCCTATCTCGACTTTATTGTCTTTCTGGGGTAGTAGGGCAACTTTACTCCAACTTTTCAGGATCTTGGGGTAGGGTATCTTGGACACCCTTAGTGTTTTCTTACACTCCCAGTGACCCTCTACACACTACAGTAGGCCTGGGGTCCATTCGTGGTTCGCATTCCAGTTTTGGAGTATATGGTTTGTGTTGCCCCTAGGCCTACTTTTCCCTATTATATTCTATTGTGTTCTACAGTGTTTGCACTACTTTTCTAACGGTTTACTTACCTGATTTTGGCTGTGTGTGTATATTTTGTGTATATTACTTACCTCCTAAGGGAGTATATCCTCTGAGATAATTTTGGCATATTGTAACTAAAATAAAGTATCTTTATTTTAAGTAACTCTGAGTATTGTGTTTTCTTATGAGATTGTGCTAAGTGATATAAGTGGTATAGTAGGAGCATTGCATGTCTCCTAGTTCAGCCTAAGCTGCTCTGCTATAGCTACCTCTATCAGCCTAACCTGCTAGAACACCTCTAATCTACTAATAAGGGATAACTGGACCTGGCACAAGTTGTAAGTACTACAAGGTACCCACTATGAGCCAGGCCAGCCTCCTACATCTGGCTAGCAGGATCCCAGTGACACAGTAAAAACACACTGACACACACACACAAACAGGCCAGAAGTGGGGGTAGCCATGTTAGAAAGAGGCTACCTTCCTACACAACCCCCCCCCCCCCAACGAAGGACAATAAGGCTAATCTTGGCAATTGAGACTTTATTGTCTAAGTGGTGATAAGTGGAGAGTAGATCTGCAATAGAGTGGTTACTCCCTGTATCATCTACTGAATGGTTACTTCCCCGTGGGGATGTAAAGCACCCTGTTTGGACATTTTTACCTAACCAACAGTGTGAGTGTAAATTCTTAGAATTCCTATTAGTATGTTTTAAAGTTGGGCAGTGGGATTGGTCCACTGGGCCTATGTCAAATGCAGGAAATGCTAGACAGGGATGCTGTCTCAATAAAGCCATAGCTGGGCAAAAACTTTGTCCATATGGCTGTAAGAGAGAACAGGGTTGCTGTTTCTCTTGAGTTGGAGCAGGGCAGGGCTGCTGTCCTGTAAGCTCCACACCAGGACAGGGTTGCTGTCCTAAGTGTTTGGAGGCAGTGCAGGGCTGCTGCACTAAAGTTTCTCTGGGAGGACTGGAGGGATGCTCCATATTTACTAAAATGGTGCAGTTTTGCACATCTGGATTAGTAGTTCCATAGAGAGGTACTTCTATCTCTGGGGGGCCAGTTGTGGTATCTGATGACTCCTTTGGCACAGGTTCCACCCCAGGAGAGGTTTTGTCCTCCACAGGAATGGTATCCTTAGTGGCAGGGTGGGGAGGGGTACCTTGATACCATTCTTACCTGTTGGTGGAAAGTGATCCTGAGATTTAAGACCTTTTTCTCTCCTTTGCTTTTTTATTTCACCATAAATGAGAGGAAGCAATTCCTCAGGGATACCTAGCATGGATGCATGGGTACTAAACTCTACCTCAGCCCAACCTGAGCCCTCTAGGTCATTCCCTAAGTGCCTAAGTGACAATCTATAGGTAAGCTAGGTGATACCACCACCTGCTTAGGGCTAGTAACTCCACCCCAACTAAGTTGAACTACTGCTAAGGGGAGAGACTGAGTTGAGTTATTGACACCAGTAACGTGGTACTTTTGTCCAAGGAGGTGTTGTGCAGGTGACACCAGGTTTTCAGTCACCAAAGTGATACTGGACCTGTGTCCCTATAGGCCTGGGCCTCAATAACATTTATTTAGATTGACTGCCTGTACTTATCCATGTTAAGGGGACAAGCAGCCAAGGTGGCAAGGCCAATGCCACCAGGTGTGACAGAAACTGTCTTGAAACTGTCTACCCCAGTTTCTATTATGGTCACAAAAGGGAACCCAACTACACCCTTAGTTTGACTATTGCCAGTAGTCCCACCACTATTACCACTACTGCTAGGGGCACTAGAGTCTGATGTCTTAGTGGTGGTAAGCTCAGGGGCTTTACCTGAGCAGGACTTATCCCCTGGCCAATGGCCTTTATTTCTACACACAGAGCACCAAGGCTTTTTCTGATTGTGTGAAGAGTTTGAAGAAGATGAAGAGGTTTTATCCCCACCCCAAGAGGAGTGTTTTGGACCTGAAGAAGGATCTTTGTGTTTACTTTTATCCCCATGCTTGTCCTCAGATTGTTCACCATCTTTCTTTTTGCCATCCTTGTCACCCCCTGTATGAGCCTTTCTGCTCACCCTTGTTTTGACCCATTTGTCTGCCTTCTTTTTCAATTCTTGGGGAGAGGTCAGATCTGAGTCTACAAGATACTGATGCAAAAAGTCAGACACACAATTATTTAAGATATGGTCTCTCAGAATCAAGTAATATAGGCTTTCATAGTCAGTCACCTTACTGCCATGTAACCAACCTTCTAGGGCCTTCATAGAACAGTCCACAAAGTCTGTCTAGTCCTGTGATGACTCCTTTCTGGTCTCTCTTAACTTAAGTCTGTACTGTTCAGTGCTTAAGCCCAAACCATCTAAGAGCGTATTTTTAAGAACCTTTTAATTATCTGCATCATCCTCTCTGACAATAAGAAGTCTGTCTCTACCTTTGCCAGAGAAGGCTAACCAGAGGATAGCAGCCTAATGTACATGAGGGACCCTCTCAAGTGCAGCAAAACACTTCTTGATGTCATCATCATCCTTGTAAGGAGGGACAACTTTGTGCCGATTTCTAGAATCAAATGAATGTTCCTTAACATTTGTATTTCTAAAATTGCTGCTGCCTCCATGGGGAACTAACCCCAAACCCTGTCTCTCTTTCTACACAGTCAGGGATTCCCAGTCTAAGGCCAACTCTGCTGCATTAGCTTTAGTCCGGCCTCCTCTAACCTCAACATTTCTTTTGCCAACCATAGGGAGCTCTGACAATTCTTACACAGGCCTGCCAGTGCAGCCTGAGTGAAATAACGTCCACGTTATTTCACAGCCATTTACCACTGCACTTAAGTAACGTATAAGTCACCTATATGTCTAACCTTCACCTGGTGAAGGTTGGGTGCAAAGTTACTTAGTATGTGGGCACCCTAGCACTAGCCAAGGTGCCCCCACATCGTTCAGGGCAAATTACCCAGACTTTGTGAGTGCGGGGAAACTATTACACGCATGCACTGTACATAGGTCACTACCTATGTACAGCGTCACAATGGTAACTCCGAACATGGCCATGTAACATGTCTAAGATCATGGAATTGTCACCCCAATGCCCCGGGTCTCTAGCACAGAACCCGGGTACAGCCAAACTGCCTTTCCGGGGTCTCCACTGCAGCTGCTGCTGCTGCCAACCCCTCAGACAGGTTTCTGCCCTCCTGGGGTCCAGGCAGCTCTGGCCCAGGAAGGCAGAACAAAGGACTTCCTCTGAGAGAGGGTGTAACACCCTCTCCCTTTGGAAATAGGTGTGAGGGCTGGGGAGGAGTAGCCTCCCCCAGCCTCTGGAAATGCTTTGATGGGCACATATGGTGCCTATCTCTGCATAAGCCAGTCTACACTGGTTCAGGGATCCCCCAGCCCTGCTCTGGCGCGAAACTGGACAAAGGAAAGGGGAGTGACCACTCCCCTGACCTGCACCTGGGATCCCAGGGGAGGTGCCCAGAGCTCCTCCAGTGTGTCCCTGACCTCTGCCATCTTGGAAACAGAGGTGTTTGTGGCACACTGGACTGCTCTGAGTGGCCAGTGCCAGCAGGTGATGTCAGAGGCTCATTCTGATAGGCTCTTACCTCTCTTGGTAGCCAATCCTCCTTCCTAGGTAGCCAAACCTCCTTTTCTGGCTATTTAGGGTCTCTGCTTTGGGAATCTCACCAGATAACGAATGCAAGAGCTCATCAGAGTTCCTCTGCATCTCCCCCTTCACCTTCTGCCAAAGGATCGACCGCTGACTGCTCAGGACGCCTGCAAAACTGCAACAAAGTAGCAAGACGACTACTAACAACCTTGTATCGCTTCATCCTGCCGGCTTTCTCGCCTGTTTCCTGGTGGTGCATGCTCTGGGGGTAGCCTGCCTCCTTCTTGCACCAGGAGCTCTGAAGAAATCTCCCGTGGGTCGACGGAATCTTCCCCCTGCAACCGCAGGCAACAAAAGACTGCATCACCGGTCCTCTGGGTCCCCTCTCAGCACGACGAGTGTGGTCCCTGGAACTCAGCAACTCTGTCTAAGTGACTCCCACAGTCCAGTGACTCTTCATTCCAAGTTTGGTGGAGGTAAGTCCTTGCCTCCCCACGCTAGACTGCATTGCTGGGTACCGTGTGATTTGCAGCTGCTCCGGCTCCTGTGCACTCTTCCAGGATTTCCTTTGTGCACAGCCAAGCCTGGGTCCCCGACACTCTAACCTGCAGTGCACAACCTTCCGAGTTGTCCTCCGGCGTCGTGGGACTCCCTTTTGTGACTTCGGGTGGACTCTGGTTCACTTTTCTTCTAAGTGCCTGTTCAGGTACTTCTGCGGGTGCTGCCTGCTTCTGTGAGGGCTCCCTACATTGATGGGTGCCCCCTCTGTCTCCTCATCCAAGTGGCGACATCCTGGTCCCTCCTGGGCCATAGCAGCATCCAAAACCCTAACTGCGACCCTTGCAGCTAGCAAGGCTTGTTTGTGGTCTTTCTCCGTGGGAACACCTCAGAAAGCTTCTTCACGATGTGGGGCATCCATCCTCCAAAGGGGAAGTTCCTATTCCTCTTCTTTCTTGCAGAACTCCAAGCTTCTTCCAACAGGTGGCAACTTCCTTGCACCCTCAGCTGGCATTTCCTGGGCTCCTGACCACTCTCGACACTGTTGCGACTATTGGACTTGGTACCCTTGTCTTACGGGTACTCAGGTCCCGAAATCCACTGTTTTTGCATTGCTGGTGTTTTGTTCTTCCTGCAGAATACCCCTATTACGACTTCTGTGCTCTCTGGGAGTATTAGGTGCACTTTACATCTATCTTTCTGTGTCTTCGGGTGGGCTATTTTTCTAACCCTCACTGTTTTCTTACAGTCCCAGCGACCCTCTACAAGCTCACATAGGTTTGGGGTCCATTCGTGGTTTGCATTCCACTTTTGGAGTATATGGTTTGTGTTGTCCCTATACCTATGTGCTCCTATTGCAATCTATTGTAATTTTACATTGCTTGCAATACTTTTCTTGCTATTACCTGCATAATTTTGGTTTGTGTATATATATCTTGTGTATATAACTTATCCTCATACTGAGGGTACTCACTGAGATACTTTTGGCATATTGTCATAAAAATAAAGTACCTTTATTTTTAGTACTTCTGTGTATTGTGTTTTCTTATGATATTGTGCATATGACACCAGTGGTATAGTAGGAGCTTTACATGTCTCCTAGTTCTGCCTAAGCTGCTTTGCCATAGCTTCCTTCTATCAGCCTAACCTGCTAGAAACACCTCTTCTACACTAATAAGGGATAACTGGACCTGGCACAAGGTGTAAGTACCTCTGGTACCCACTACAAGCCAGGCCAGCCTCCTACAACCCTTACCGCTACCAGTTATACTAAGGGGCTTGTTGACAGATACGTCTGTGGAAGGACCCTCCCCAGGATTGTCATTCTGCACCTCTGAGCCTTCCTTATTGGAGTCATCCTCAACTTCTTCCTCAGTGCTAATTCCCTGGTCATCCTGGAGGAGGAGACGTAAGAGGTACTCCTTATTGGGGTTCTTCCCAATTCCTAAATTTCTTTCAATTCAGAGCCCATTCAAGCTTTTATAGTTTAAATTGTCAGAGGTATTCTGGACAGCTCTAGGGGTGGTTTCTACTGAAGACACATTGAAAGAAAAAAGTTTAGGAAAGTGAGTAAAAGGTTAGTAGAATAACAGAGCTAACTTTTTAAAGAAAAGAAGAAAACTTTTCAGAACATTGTAAAAACTTTTGCAAAGTTTAAAGAACTTTTAAGAAAGTTAGAAAATTGTTTCTAGGTATATATTATATATGCTCTAAGTATTTGAGTGAGCTTTTCTTGTGAAAATCACAGGTAACAAAGTGGTAAAGCAGTTGCAAATACTCATACCACCTCTGCCGCTAATGTAAGAGGCTGGCCTGGTTTGTAGTGGGTACCATGGGTACTTACACCAGGTCCACTTATCCCTTGTTAGTTAATATAGTAGTGTTCTACCAGCTTAGGCTGATAGAGGTAGCTATAGCAGAGCAGTTTAGGCTCAACTATGAGACATTCAAAGCTCCTGCAATACCACTTATTACACAGTACTTATGCCCAAGTAAAGACAATAGTCAGTGTTACAAATATAAAGGTATTTATTTGGGTGCCACATTACCAAACATATCTTAGAGACAATACCTCCTTCTGGAGGTAAGTATTATACAAAATATATACACTAGACACCAAAATTAGACAAGTAAATAGTCATAGAACAATGCAAACAGTAGGACATCCTATAGAATGCAACGTGAGAATATAGGTCTAGGGACAACACAAACCATATAATAAAAAAGTGGAATGTGAATCACAAATTCCCCCCTAGACAAGTGTAGTGTGTGCAGAATTGCTGGGAGAGTAAGAATACAGTAAAGGTAAGTAAATTACCCCAACCCAGAGCCCAGAAAAGCAGGAGTAAAGTACTGCAAGTTTCCTTCGGACACACTACACCTCGTTTTGGGGATTTTGCAGCAGCCAACCAAGTCTGCAAAGAACGACTGCTGGATTATTGGACTTGAAGATCTGCAAAAAAAAGGGACCAAGTCCAGAAGTCGAAAGAAGTTCCAGGAAGGACAGGAGCCCCTGCCAACCCAGAAGAGGGTGCAAAAGAAGAGTCCCTGGTTAGTAGAAGACTGCAGAAATGCACCCTAGGAAGACGCCAGTGGTTTCCTGCATGATGCAAAAGATGTCCTGCAGCATGAAGATCGTTGCAGATGAGATTTTGTGTTGGAAGGCACCAACCAGCCTTGGCTACGACAAAAGTGCATTTTTCATCAACATGGTGCTGGATGGACCCAGGAGGGACCTGGTGGCCTCAACTCTATGTTGGGAGAAGGAGGGGGTCTCTCAGCACTTTAGAGAGCCCTCAGGATGCCAGCCAGCACCCCCAGAAGCCGCAGGATCTGGGTTCAAAGGAGGTGCAAAACATGGTTGACGCAGCACAACAAAAGAAGGTCCCACGCTGCCGGAGAACTCCTCAGTGAGTTGAGCATCGCAGGGAGAAGTGCTGAGGACATGGGCCAGGCTGTGCATTAGTGAATTTTGCAAAGAGTGCACAGAGGCCTCAGGAGGTGAAGAAGACACAATAAACAGGGATTCCATAGTTCTTGGGAAGGCAAGGTATTACCTCCTCCAAATTGAGTCAGCAGGACCTCAGGACCCTCTGTGTTGATGATGTTCACCCTGTGTGTCCTTAGGAGCATGCTCGTTTCCGTGAGATGAGTCCCAGGGTACCGGTCATCGCCTTGGAGGTGCCTGCTTGGAGCAGGGGAGTGACTCTGTCAATCCACTGGAGATTTCATCAGTCCTTCTGGTGCAGGATGAAGACAGGGAGTCCCCAGAGCATGCACACTGTGTAAACTGTTGAGTTGCTGACTTGGAGATGAGGCTGCTGAAGAAAAGTGTCTCTTGTAGACACTTTGTTGCAGTTACAGCGTTTCTTGGAGCAGGCTGCAGTTGATCCGAGGTCAGAAGAGGCTGAAGTTGTTGCAGAGGATTCCTGAAGGAAACTTGCTAGCAGAATCTGAAGAGAACCCACAGGAGAGACCCTAAATAGCTCTGAGAGTACTGTCCCCCCTGCAGCCACTGGGTCTCCTGCAACTTGTACAGTATCTGACCCATCATCTCCTGGGAATGGTGGTATGCTCCCAGGATGTTGGTGAGTGCCTCCTGGAGAGTTGGTTCTCTGGGCCTGTCCTCCCCCGTCACACAGCAGTCCTCCCAGCTTCCCTATTGTCCTGTGCCTCTGTCCCCTGAACTGTGTGCCAACTGTCACTGACCCCAGGTCCCTGATCGTCCTGTGTTTGTGGGGTGTCCTAGGGTCCCTTTAGTGGTGGTCACACTGCTGATTGACGTGTCCTGGGGACAAAGGTATGGGCCCGTTGGGTGGGTGCTGTGGTGGTGTTTCCTGAGGGGGGAGGCTCTGTGGTGGTATGGGACTGTGCCTGGTAACGGACTGTCTGGAGGTCCCTGATGGGCCAGGTTGTTCATCCAGATGTAGGTGTGCAGAGCTGCTGTCATCACTGTGGGCCTCTTCTTGGGGGGGACTGGATGATGCTGGCACCTCCTCTCCAGTGACGTTGGCTGGGGGGGCTCTGGGGAAGTAAATGCAGTGTTATTGTTTCTGCATATGACATCTTGTGCATGGGTGTGTTGCTGTGTATGGTTGTTATTGCCCTGGCAGCTTTGCCTTGTGTGAGTACTAATTTGGTGGGCTAGGTGATTGTCTCTAGTGTGCATGCTTTAGTGATAGTTGTCCATGCAGGTCTGTGATGGGTGTCCATGCATTGGTGTTGCAAGGAGGGCTTGGTTTTGGGAGGGGTGGGTTGTGATGGTGGGGTGTGTGGGAGGTGGTGGAGTGGTGGGAGTGAGGGTGAGGGTGGGGGTATGGGATGGCATGCAGGTTGGGGGTGATAGTAGTAAAGATTTGAATTACCAGAGTCCAGTCCTCCTGCTACTCCTGCCAGGCCCTCAGGATGCATGATTGCCAAGACTTGCTCCTCCATTAGTTGTGGGGGAGGAGGTAGGGGTCCACCGCCAGCCCTCTGTACTGCTATATGGTGTCTTGCTATCCCGTAATACACCTTCCCCCATAGGTCGTTCCACCTCTTCCTGATGTCATCCCTTGTTCTGGGGTACTGTCCCACGCCGTTGACCCTGTCCACAATCCTCTGCCATAGCTCCATCTTCCTAGTGATGGATGTCTGCTGCACCTGTGATCCGAATAGCTGTGGCTCTGTCCGGATGATTTCCTCCATCATGACCCTTAGCTCCTCGTCTGAGAACCTGGGGTGTCTTTGTGGTGCATGGGTGTAGTGTGAGTGGTGTGTGTGAGGGTGTGTGGGGGTGATGTGTTATGGTGTATGATGTGAGGTGTGTATGATGGTGTATGGGTGATGGTGTTATGTGGCTCTGGTTTTGTGGGTGCTCTTGGTGTCTCTCTCTCTCTTGCAGTTGTCAATATTTTTTAGTCGTAAAGGGTTGTGGGTGTTGAGGGTGTGGGTTTTATATTGGTGTGTGTGTGGGTGTGGTATGTGTATGTGTGTCAGGTGTGTGTAGTTTGAATTGTCCAATGTGGTGGTGTTTTGTTTGTGTGTGTGTATTTTGAGCGCGGCAGTATGTACCTCCAATGGTTTAGCACCATTGAATGTCCCCTGCGGTGATTTGTGGGTCAGAATGGTGTGGGCGTAGTTCTGTTGGCGTAACGGTGTGGGATTTGATACCGCCAGTTTATCACTGACCTTTGGGTTGGCAGATTTGTGTGTGTGGCTGTATAGTGACGGATTGTTATGTGTGTGTCATAATATGGGTAGTGGTAAACTGCCACGGCAGCGGTATGTTGGCGGCTGTCGGCATGGCGGTAAGTGGCACTTACCGTCAATGTCATAATGAGGGCCATAGTTAGTAAAAACACAAATACTGGTTAAAATAATGCAAATTCTCTCTTAGTGCAAAAGATGCAATGCGAAAATGCTTTCTTCATTACAAGAGGCTTTGGAAATGTCTAATTTGTGTAGATTGCATGATTCAAAATATGGACAAGATGCTGGAGAAGGGGATGAACTAAACTTCTGTGACGGTCCAAATTAATTTGAGTAGTAATTCCTCACAAATTGATTTACAATGTTAATGCTTACACTTGCTGCAATGAAATACTA
The DNA here is from genome assembly GCF_031143425.1 of Pleurodeles waltl. Taxonomy (NCBI): domain Eukaryota; kingdom Metazoa; phylum Chordata; class Amphibia; order Caudata; family Salamandridae; genus Pleurodeles; species Pleurodeles waltl. The sequence goes on along the minus strand of NC_090439.1, from coordinate 186,213,960 downwards.
ATTCCACATTGTTTATTTTATAGGTGTTATTATACAGACGTGGATGCTAAATCGCTACAGAGTGGTGCGGCTGGAAATAATTGATCAAGTAGTGATGTCTTACGGTGGTCTACGTGGTGCCGTTGCTTTTGCATTGGTTGCACTTTTGGATAACGCTAAAGTAAAAGAGAAAAACCTTTTTGTTAGCACAACCATAATTGTTGTGTTTTTCACAGTTATCTTTCAGGTAAATACATCTTTTTTTTCTGTTTTTCGTAGAAGCTAATGACACTTGAAGGGCATGCTCTGACACATAGACATATGTGGTGCAATTCATCATCTCTATTTTAGATTTTTAACGGTTATCAGATGTTTTTTCCCACTTTGTTAGCATTCTGCAGCACATATAGGAACGCTTATACACCTCTAAGGATTGTTTTTGTGCAGGAAGGTCTCCCATCCTGCACAAAAACAAACCTGTCTGTAATTCAGGCACCCTCGCACTATGGTGCGAAACTCCCTGCGTTCAGTTAAACTACTCTGGATGGTAGGATGTTCACTGTGGCGACAGCAAAACTGTAGATCAGTGTTGTGATAATGTGAAGTTCTGTCACCATGTGTTAGTATCTGACTTTAGAATTGGCGACTTGCTTTGACAACAGATCTATGCCCCATCTGTAATTCTACCTCCGAAACTATAGTACACTTTATGTTCATTTGTCCTGCTTATGGGATTGCTCGGCGGAAGTGGAATCGCATAGCTTGTAGGAATATGGGCATGAGACACTGTAAAGATGCATTAAGGCTGATGATGAGAGATACCTCCACCTTTTTAATCTGTGCGGTCAGCAAGTTCCTTGCTGCCGCATGGCATATACGTACACGCTTTTTGAAAAGCCAAAAAGACTTGTCTTTAAGCGATTATAGTTTTTAAACCTATTTATTCCCCAATTATTTATAACATTTTCTTCTAAGATCATTGTGACCCTCCGCTAGTCGTAAACAGGACGATAACGTGAGATAGTCCCTCCCCATTAGATAGGTCGCTAGTTAGTTTCCTGTGGGAAGTATGTTAAGAATTTTTAGTATATATGTTTTTATTTTATCTGTATGACTATTGGTCTTTTTACTCAAACCTTTTTATTCCTGTATTTATTATGCACCTATTGTTATTTTATTTGTTGTGATTTTTATTGCTTTGATGGTTAAATGTGACCGAAGAAAGCGTGTGATGATGATGATGATGATGATGACTTTAGAATCCTGGAGAGCTCAGGTTTTGAAATGCTTGGATATTAAGCTGTGTGTGTCAGAACAGCAACAGCTGGTCAAGCTTTTGTTGAGGTGTCAAGATTAAACTTGTTCCGAATCCAGGCAGCCTCTTTATAATTTTCTTGGAGTAAATTACTGTTTTTACAAGACTTCCTTTCCAATTTTTGGTGAAAAAAAAACTTTGATGGCATTAGGAAAATAGTAAAAATGTGGCTCTTCCCTTAATGTTTGCAGTGTTCATACAGTGGCTTGTTTGCTGAACTGCTAGATGTTTCACTCTAAGATACCCATGGATTAATATTGTTCTTTATAAATGCCAAATGGAAAAGAAACCGCATGACAGAGCCCAGCGGTGCAGTGAATGAGCGACTGCAGAAGAGTTAGTGCACTCACTTGTGCAATGGAGATGGGGCCAACCACCCTTACAAACTGGGCAGTCCTCTCTCTCCCCACAAAGGCAACAACACAATTTCTTGGGTTAGGACGTAGAAACTTTACTTCACATGAAACAAGGTGGTATAACAACCACTGTAACTAACACCATTACACAATAGAAAATATAACAAAGTACATAGCAAACATGAACATCGCACATATCCTATTTACATCCCCATTTGGGTTCAGCATAGTGCAGAATGACCATGTGAGATAAAGTGACACATCAAACATTTCTGACAGCTCCAGACACTGCATAGTACATTGGTCCCTGACAGGGCATCCCATGACTCTTGGTCACACCCCACAAAATCTCCTGGGTACAAGAGGTAGGGTTAGAAGTGTAGGGCCACCAGCAGGTCAGCCTCCCTTCCAACCAGCCTCACCCCTCCCAGGCTTCTCCCGAAGGAGGCAGCCAACTGGGCAACTTAATGCCCTCAAGAGTCAGTGCCAATATTCAGCTACAATGGGCCACAGGACTGAGAGATCACTGGCGAATTTGCCCTCCCTGACAAGATTTCCTTTTTTTTTTCTTCAATTTCCCCAAAGCTTGTTTGTAGGAAAGCCTCAAGCCCAGCCCCTGATAGGTGAACGCCTTCTTCGTCAAAGAATTCAAAATTACGTATGTGTAGTAGCCCTTGTCTGATGGCGTCTGTGGATGCCCTCCTTAGAATAGCGTTCACAGAATTGTTTAACTTTTTCACTGACTTGTTAATACTCTTTGAATTAGCATCACCAGGCCATCATCCCCAAGGGATGACCTCTGATCACACTAACAGGGTGCCTGAGAGTAAATGGTGCACTTACGAAAACATCGATATGAGCCCTTCACGGATCCCCGCCTCCCAATTGGGATCATGACATTCCTCCCGACATGAACAAGTAGACTTTACAGCTTGAGAAGCCTGCCAAGCTCAAGAGCCTCACAAAACAGGACTGGCAAGTGTATTAACTTAAGGCTGACCACACCCAAGCAATGGTGCTCTGTTTTGGGACTCATCTCCTGGTAAATGTCATGGAATCTCTCTGCTGCACTGCTGACAACTGAATCCCGAGCCATCACGCCTAGATGGTTTTCCCTGTAATGAAACAAACGGAGGCTGCAACTCACTGTCCTTCAAAGTAGTGCTGAAGGAACAGGTGGATCGGAAGGGGGGAGAGCTCTACCCACTCACCCTACGCCAAATGAAGTCGGACGTAGCATTCAAAGCGACTGGACTTCCATCTTCCAATAGCCTTAATTCCCTTTGGAGATATTCCCAGTCCTGCTGCTGCTGTAGCTGCACCAATCCTACAAGAGTGTGAAGTGAAACCTACTGTGGGAACCCCGAACACTCCTAGGGCCTTCTGGAAGATCTGTGTGAACTGTGCTCCAGCCATGGGGGCCCCATTTTCATGTACCGGGAAATCGGGGTGTCCCTCCTGTGGTCTGACATGCAGGTTATCTCTGGCCAGAGAAACCGGAGAGCCAATGCTGAGTGGTGCCTCACCTAGCTGTACCCATATGCCTTTATCCCCGGCATCAGTTTTGGATCTTTTGACTAACAAACTCAGTGAATGCAGACCAAGTACTACGTCCTGTCACTGAATCTCTGCTGTGTGTCAGCCTGTGACCTAGCTACTAAATATGGAATTTGGAATGCTGTAGGAGGCTGGCCTGGATTGTAGTGGGTATCTTGGATACTTACACCTTATACCAGGTCCAGTTATCCATTATTAGTGAAATGTAGTAGTGTTCTAGCAGCTTAGGCTGATAGAGGTAGTGTTAGACTTTTCCTCCTTGGCGTGATCTCCATTAACTTTTTGCTTGTGTTTCCCAGGTTGTTGATGTGTGCTGGACTCTGTTTTTGTTGTTTTTTTGTTACTCTGTGCACTTTACCACTGCTAACCAGTGCTAAAGTGCAAGTGCTCCCTTACAAAATGTGTATGTAATTGGCTTATCGATGATTGGCATATTTGATTTACTGGTAAGTCACTAGTAAAGTGGACTAGAGGTGCCGAGGGCCTGTAAATCAAATGCGACTAGTGGGCCTGCAGCACTGGTTGTGCCACCCACATAGGTAGCTCTGTAATCATGTCTCAGACTTGCCACTGCAATGTCTGTATGTGCAGTTTTAACTGTAAATTAGACTTGGCAAGTGTACCCACTTGCCAGGCCTAAACCTTCCCTTTTCATACATGTAAGAAACCCCTAAGGTCGGCCCTAGGTAGCCCCATGGGCAGGGTGAAGGGTATGGTTAAGGTAGGACATAGAGAAATGTGTTTTATATGTCCTGACAGTGAAATATTGCTAAATTCGTTTTTCACTGTTGCAAGGCCTGTCCCTCTCATAGGTTAACATGGGGGATACCTTTAAATCTGATTAAAGTGTAGATTAACTTTGGGAGTGGATAGACATGTGGAGTTTGGGGTCTCTGAGCTGACAATTTAAAAATAAGTCTTTTAGTAAAGTTAATTTTTAGATTGTGTGGGGAAAAGATCGACGCAAATTCGATCTGTGGCTGAAAAATCGAGGCGCCACTGGCTTCATGGCTGAAAGTCGACACTCGCCTGCAACGCAACCAGAAGATCGATGCCCGGAGCTGGGGAAACAACGCGCAGCATCACTGACAGAAGCTGGTGAGATCGCAACCCGCGCTGCGTGGTTTTCAGACCATCGTGCTGCTGAATTTCTGACGCAAACACCGCTGGGCATGTAAAAACAATGCAAAGCCTGCCCAGACCCGAGAGTGCTGACCGGATCGACGCATTGCTCTCCTGCAGAGAGAAGAAACGACACACGCCGACCCGACTAAAGGAGAAACGACAGAAGGTCTTGCTCGTGAGTGATATCGACGCATCGCAAGCCCCTTTTGACGCACACTCACCCGTGCAATGTTATTTTTGACGCGCCCAAGGTACATTTTCATGCTAACAGCGTTAGTGTGTGTTCAAAATTACATGAAGACTCTATTTGGTTTTTAATTGATAACTTGACTTGTGAATGGTGGATTTTTGTCGTTTTGGTCTGGTTTTGTTTAGTTAAATATTTTCTATTTTTCTAAACCTGTGTTGAGTAATTCTTTAGTGTTTTCATTAAGGTCTTGTGTGTTTTGGTACAAATACTTTACACCTAGCACTCTGAAGTTCAAGCCTACTGCTCGTGCCAAGCTACCAAGGGGGTGAGCTGGGTTAGCTGAGGATGATTCTCTTTTACCCTGACTATAGTGAAGGTCCTCGCTTCGACAGAGAGTAACCTGACTGCCAACCAAAGACCCCATTTCTAACAGGTAGCTATAGCAGAGCAGCTTAGGCTGAACTAGGAGACATGAAAAGCTCCTGCAATACCACTTATAGTTAGACAGTACTTATTCACAAGTAAAGACAATGCTCAGTGTTACCGGTAGTTTATTTGGGTGATACAGTACAAAAAATATCTTAGAGGCGATACTCCTTCTGGAGGTAAGTATTATACACAATATACACACTAGACAACAAAATAAGGTAAGTAATTAGACATAGGATAGTGTAAACAATAGGAAACGCTATAGAATGCAAAGTGAGAAAATAGGTCTAGGGACAACACAAACCATATATTAATAAAGTGAAATGCAAATCACGAATTCCCCCCTACACAAGTTTAGTGTGTAGAGAATCACTGGGAAAGTAAGAATATAGTAGAGGTAAGTAAATAGCCCCACCCCAGAGCCCAGAAAAGCAGGAATAAAGTACTGCAAGTTTCCTTAGGACACACAACAGGTCGTGGTAGGAGGCTGGCCTGGCTTATGGTGGGTACCTTGTGGTACTTACACTCTGTGCCAGGTCCAGTTATCACTTATTAGTAGAATAGAGGTGTTTCTAGCAGCTTAGGCTGATAGAAGGTAGCTATGGCAAAGCAGCTTAGGCTGAACTAGGAGACATGCAAAGCTCCTACTATATCACTTATATCATATAGCACAATATCCTAAGAAAACACAATACTCAGAGTTACTAAAAATAAAGGTACTTTATTTTTATGATAATATGTCACAAGTATCTCAGTGAGTACCTTCAGTTAGAAGGTAAGTAATATACACAATTTATATGTACACAAACCCAAAACAGGTGAGTAATAGTAAGAAAAGTAATACAAACAGTGTAGAATTACAATAAGATGCAATAGGTGAACATAGGTCTAGGGGCAACACAAACCATATACTCCAAAAGTGGAATGCGAATCACGAATGGACCCCAGACCTATGGGAGCTTGTAGAGGGTCACTGGGACTGTAAGAAAACAGCCAGGGTGTCCAAGATACCCCACCCCACGACCCTGAAAAGTAAGAGTAAAATTCCCCTACTACCCCAAAAGGACACAATAGTCGTGATAGCGGGATTCCGCAAGAACCACAAACACCAGCAAAGCACTGAAGACGGATTCCTGGACCTGAGGACCTGCAATGCAAGGGGACCAAGTCCAGGAGTCGCAATAGTGTCCAGGGGGGGGCAGGAGCCCAGGAAACCCCGAATGAAGGTGCAAAGAGGCTGCCTCCAGGTGGAAGAAGCCAAGGATTCTGCAACAACGAAAAGAGCTAGGAACTTCTTCTTTAGATGGAAGATGTCCCACGGCGTGCTGGTGTTTGCAGAAGTGTTTTCATGTAGAAATACTGCAAACAGGCCTTGCTAGCAGCAAGGGTTGCAGTAGAGGTTTTTGGGTGCTGCTGGGGACCAGGAAGGATCAGAATATCGCCCCTTGGAGGAAGAGACAGAGGGAGTGCTCAGCAACTCAGAGAGCCCCCACAGAAGCAGGCAGCACCCACAGAAGTACCAGAGCAGGCACTTAGAAGATTTGTGAACCGGAGTTGACTCAGAGTCACAAAGGAGGGTCCCACGAAGTCGGAGTCCAACTCAGAGAGTTGAGCACTGCAGGACAGAGTGCTGGAGAACCAGGCTAGGCTGTGCACAAATGAATCCTTGGAGAAGTGCACATAAGCCGGAGCAGCTGCAAATCACGCAGTACACAGGTTTGCAGTCTAGCGTGGGGAGGAAAGGACTTACCTCCACCGAACATGGACTGAAGGATCACTGGACTGTGCGGGTCACTTGGATATAGCTCCTGTGTTCCAGGGACCACACTCGTCGAGATGAGAGGGGACCCAGAGGACAGGTGATGCAGAAGTTTGGTGCCTACGTTAGCAGGGGGAAGATTCTGTCAACCCACAGGAGATTTCTTTGGGATTTCCAGTGCAGGGTGAAGGTAGACAGCCCTCAGAGCATGCACCACCAGGAAGCAGTCGAGAAAGCCAGCAGGATTAGGCGCTGCAAGGTTGCTGGTAGTCGTCTTGCTACTTTGTTGCGGTTTTGCAGGCGTCCTGGAGCAGTCAGCAGTCGATCCTTGGCAGAAGTCGAAGAGGGAAGTGCAGAGGAACTCTGGTGAGCTCTTGCATTCATTATCTGAAGAATACCCCAGAGGAGAGACCATAAATAGCCAGAAAAGGAGGCTTGGCTACCAAAAAAGGAAGATTGGCTACCAAGAGAGGTAAGAGCCTATCAGGGGGGGTCTCTGACATCACCTGCTGGCACTGGCCACTCAGAGCAGTCCAGTGTGCCCCCCAACACCTCTGAATCCAAGATGGCCGAAGTTTGGGACACACTGGAGGAGCTCTGGGAACCTCCTCCGGGAGGTACTGGTCAGGGGAGTGGTCACTCCCCTTTCCTTTGTCCAGTTTCGCACCAGAGCAGGGCTGGGGGATCCCTGAACCGGTGTAGACTGGGTTATGCAGAGATGGGCACCATCTGTGCCCATCAAAGTATTTCCAGAGGCTGGGAGAGGCTACTCCTACCCAGCCCTTCACACCTATTTCCAAAAGTAGAGGGTGTAACACCCTCTCTCAGAGGAAATCCTTTGTTCTGCCTTCCTGGGCCGGGGCTGCCCAAACCCCAGGAGGGCAGAATCCTGTCTGAGGGGTTGGCAGCTGCAGTGGAAACCCCGGAAAGGCAGTTTGGCAGTACCCGGGTTCTGTGCTAGAGACCCGGGGGAGCAGCGAATTGTCTCCCCAATACCAGAATGGTATTGGGGGGACAATTCCATGATCTTAGACATTTTACATGGCCATGTTCGGAGTTACCATTGTGACGCTATACATAGGTAGAGACCTATGTATAGTGCACACGTGTAATGATGTGCAGCACTCACAAAGTCCAGGTAATTTGCCCTGAACGATATAGGGGCACCTTGGCTAGTGCCAGGGTGCCCACACACTAAGTAACTTTGCACCCAACCTTCACCAAGTGAGGGTTGGACATATAGGTGACTTATATGTTACTTCTGTGCAGTGAAAAATGGCTGTGAAATAAAGTGGACGTTATTTAACTCAGGCTGCAGTGGCAGTCCTGTGTAAGAATTGCCTGAGCTCCCTATGGGTGGCAAAAGAAATGCTGCAGCCCATAGGGATCTCCTGGAAGCCCAATACCCTGGGTACCTAAGTACCATATACAAGAGAATTATATGGGTGTACCAGTGTGCCAATGAGAATTGGTAAATTTAGTCACTAGCCTACAGTGACAAATTTAGAAAGCAGAGAGAGCATAAACACTGAGGTTCTGGTTAGCAGAGCCTCAGTGATGCAGTTAGGCACCACACAGGGAACACATACAGGCCACAAACATATGAGCACTGGGGTCCTGGCTAGCAGGATCCCAGTGACACATATCAAACACACTGACAACATAGGGTTTTCACTATGAGCACAGGGCCCTGGCTAGCAGGATCCCAGTGAGACAGTAAAAACACCCTGACATATACTCACAAACAGGCCAAAAGTGGCGGTAACAAGGCTAGAAAGAGGCTACCTTCCTACAGTCGTGATTAGAGTTATTGCAAGAACCAAGCAAGCAAGACTGCAAACATCAGTTGGTGGATTCCTGAACCTGAAGACCTGCAAAGGAAGGAGACCAAGTCCAGAAGTCTGAAGAAGTCCCAGGAAAGACAGGAGCCCCTGCCAACCTAGAAGAGGGTGCAAAAGAAGAGTCCCTGGTTGGACGAAGACTACAGAAAGGCACCCAAGTATGATGTCAGTGGGTTCCTGCATGATGCAATGGATGTCCCATGGGGAGAAGTTGGATGCAGGAGAGTTTTGGTGCTGGATTCATCCAACAAGCCTTGGTTCTGGCAAAGTAGCATTTTGCATCAAAATGGCCCTGGCTGGACCCAGTGAGGACCTGAGGGCCTAAACTCTGCATGAGGAGGAAAAAGGGTCTCTCAGCACTTTAGAGAGCCCTCAGAAGACCAGACAGCACCCACAGGAGTCCCAGGACACAGGGACCAAATGAGGTGCAAATTGCGATTGGTGCAGCACTACAAAGGAAGGTCCCACGCCGCCGGAGAACAACTCACCAAGTTCAGCGTTGCAGGATATAGTGCTGGGGACCTTGGCCAGGCTGTGCATGAAGAAGTATTGTAAAGAGTGCACAGAGGCCTAAGGGGGTGAAGAAGACTCGGTGCACAGGGGTACTGTCGTGCTCTGGGTAGGCAAGGTCTTACCTCCTCCAAATTAGGACAGCAGGACTTCAGGACAGGCTGCGTCAAAGGGGTACACTACCTGTGTTCCAAGGAGCACACTCGTCGCCAGGAGAAGAGAACAAGAGAACCGATCGTCAACTTAGAAGGTGCCTGCGTGAGCAGGGAAGTAACTGTCACTCCATGGGAGATTTCTTCGGTCCTTCTGGTGCACGGGGAAGGCGGGGAGTCCCCAGAGCGTGCACACAGTGGAAACTGTTGCAATTGCTGGCTGGAGCTGAAGTTGCAGAGGAAAAGTAGCCCTTCTGGATACTTTGTTGCTGTTACAGCAGTTCCTGGAGCAGTCTGCAGTAGATCTGAGGTCAGAGGATGAAGTAGTAGTTGCAGAGGATTCCTGCTGGAAACCTGTGTAGGAGGCTGGACTGGCTTGTAGTGAGTACCAAGGGGTACTTGCACCTTGCACCAGGCCCAGTTATCCCTTATTAGTGTATAGGGTGTCTAGCAGCTTAGGCTGATAGATAATGGTAGCTTAGCAGAGCAGCTTAGGCTGAACTAGGAGACGTGTGAAGCTACTACAGTACCACTTAGTGTCATATGCACAATATAATAAGAAAACACAATACACAGTTATACTAAAAATAAAGGTACTTTATTTTTATGGCAATATGCCAAAGTATCTTAGAGTGTACCCTCAGTGAGAGGATAGGAAATATACACAAGATATATATACACAATAGCAAAAATATGCAGTATAGTCTTAGAAAACAGTGCAAACAATGTATAGTTACAATAGGATGCAATGGGGAAACATAGGGATAGGGGCAACACAAACCATATACTCCAGAAGTGGAATGCGAACCACGAATGGACCCCAAACCTATGTGACCTTGTAGAGGGTTGCTGGGACTATTAGAAAATAGTGAGAGTTAGCAAAATAACCCTCCCCAAGACCCTGAAAAGTGAGTGCAAAGTGCACTAAAGTTCCCCCAAGGACAAAAGAGTCGTGTTAGAGGAATAATGCAGGAAAGACACAAACCAGCAATGCAACAACTGTGGATTTCCAATCTAGGGTACCTGTGGAACAAGGGGACCAAGTCCAAAAGTCACAAGCAAGTCGGAGATGGGCAGATGCCCAGGAAATGCCAGCTGCGGGTGCAAAGAAGCTTCGACTGGACAGAAGAAGCTGAGGTTTCTGCAGGAACGAAAAGGGCTAGAGACTTCCCCTTTGGTGGACGGATCCCTCTCGCCTTGGAGAGTCGTGCAGAAGTGTTTTCCCGCCGGAAGGACGCCAACAAGCCTTGCTACACGCAAATCGTGCGTTTGGCGTTTTTGGACGCTGCTGGGGCCCAGGAGAGACCAGGAGGTCGCAAATTGGACCTGCAGAGAGAGGGGACGTCGAGCAAGACAAAGAGCCCTCACTGAAGCAGGTAGCACCCGGAGAAGTGCCAGAAACAGGCACTACGAGGATGCGTGAAACGGTGCTCGCCGAAGTTGCACGAAGGAGTCCCACGTCGCCAGAGACCAACTTAGAAAGTCGTGCAATGCAGGTTAGAGTGCCGTGGACCCAGGCTTGGCTGTGCACGAAGGATTTCCGCCGGAAGTGCACAGGGGCCGGAGTAGCTGCAAAGTCGCGGTTCCCAGCAATGCAGCCCAGCGAGGTGAGGCAAGGACTTACCTCCACCAAACTTGGGCTGAAGAGTCACTGGACTGTGGGGGTCACTTGGACAGAGTCGCTGGATTCGAGGGACCTCGCTCGTCGTGCTGAGAGGAGACCCAAGGGACCGGTAATGCAGCTTTTTGGTGCCTGCGGTTGCAGGGGGAAGATTCCGTCGACCCACGGGAGATTTCTTCGGAGCTTCTGGTGCAGAGAGGAGGCAGACTACCCCCACAGCATGCACAAGCAGGAAAACAGTCGAGAAGGCGGCAGGATCAGCGTTACAGAGTTGCAGTAGTCGTCTTTGCTACTATGTTGCAGGTTTGCAGGCTTCCAGCGCGGTCAGCGGTCGATTCCTTATCAGAAGGTGAAGAGGGAGATGCAGAGGAACTCGGCTGAGCTCATGCATTCATTATCTAAAGTTTCCCCAGAGACAGAGACCCTAAATAGCCAGAAAAGAGGGTTTGGCTACCTAGGAGAGAGGAAAGGCTACTAACACCTGAAGGAGCCTATCAGCAGGAGTCTCTGACGTCACCTGGTGGCACTGGCCACTCAGAGCAGTCCAGTGTGCCAGCAGCACCTCTGTTTCCAAGATGGCAGAGGTCTGGAGCACACTGGAGGAGCTCTGGACACCTCCCAGGGGAGGTGCAGGTCAGGGGAGTGGTCACTCCCCTTTCCTTTGTCCAGTTTCGCGCCAGAGCAGGGGCTAAGGGGTCCCTGAACCGGTGTAGACTGGCTTATGCAGAATTGGGCACATCTGTGCCCAACAAAGCATTTCCAGAGGCTGGGGGAGGCTACTCCTCCCCTGCCTTCACACCATTTTCCAAAGGGAGAGGGTGTCACACCCTCTCTCAGAGGAAGTTCTTTGTTCTGCCATCCTGGGCCAGGCCTGGCTGGACCCCAGGAGGGCAGCTGCCTGTCTGAGGGGTTGGCAGCAGCAGCAGTTGCAGTGAAACCCCAGGAAGGGCAGTCTGGCAGTACCAGGGTCTGTGCTACAGACCACTGGGATCATGGAATTGTACCAACAATGCCAGGATGGCATAGAGGGGGCAATTCCATGATTATAGACATGTTACATGGCCATATTCGGAGTTACCATGGTGAAGCTACATATAGGTAGTGACCTATATGTAGTGCACGCGTGTAATGGTGTCCCCGCACTCACAAAGTTCAGTGAATTGGCTCTGAACAATGTGGGGGCACCTTGGCTAGTGCCCACACACTAAGTAACTTTGCACCTAACCTTTACCAGGTAAAGGTTAGACATATAGGTGACTTATAAGTTACTTACGTGCAGTGTAAAATGGCTGTGAAATAACGTGGACGTTATTTCACTCAGGCTGCAGTGGCAGGCCTGTGTAAGAATTGTCAGAGCTCCCTATGGGTGGCAAAAGAAATGCTGCAGCCCATAGGGATCTCCTGGAACCCCAATACCCTGGGTACCTCAGTACCATATACTAGGGAATTATAAGGGTGTTCCAGTAAGCCAATGTAAATTGGTAAAATTGGTCACTAGCCTGTTAGTGACAATTTGAAAGTAATGAGAGAGCATAACCACTGAGGTTCTGGTTAGCAGAGCCTTAGTGAGACAGTTAGGCACCACACAGGGAACATATACATGCACACCTATGAGCACTGGGGCCCTGTGTGACAGGGTCCCAGTGACACATACATATAGGCCACAAACCTAGGAGCACTGGGGTCCTGACCAGCAGGATCCCAGTGACACATAACAAACATACTGAAAACATAGTGTTTTCACTATGAGCACTGAGGCCTGGCTATCAGGATCCCAGTGAGACAGTGAAAACAGTGACAAACACCCTGACATACACTCACAAACAGGCCAAAAGTGGGGGTAACAAGGCTAGAAAGAGGCTACCTTCTCACAACCTGCAAGTAGAATCTGAAGAGAAACCCACAGTAGAGACCCTAAATAGCCCTGAGAGGGGTTCTGGCTACCTTATCAGGTATGGACCTATGAGGAGGGATCTCTGATGCCACCTGCTGGCACTGGCCACTCAGAGGCCTCCAGAGTGCCCCCACACCTTGCAAAGCAAGATAGCTGAAGTCTGGAACACACTGGAGGAGCTCTGCCCACCACCCCTGGGGTGGTGATGGACAAGAGAGTGGTCTCTCCCCTTTCCTTAGTCCAGTTCCTTGCCCAGTTCCTTTGTCCAGTTCCTTGCCAGAGCAGGGACTGAGGATCCCTGAACTGGTGAAGGCTGGCTTATGCAAGGAGGGCACCATCTGTGCCCTTGAAAGCATTCCCAGAGGCTGAGGGAGGCTACCCCTCCCCAACCTGTAACACCTATTTCCAAAGGGAGTGGGTGTAACACCCTCCTCCCAAGGAAATATTTTGTTCTGCTTTCCTGGGACTGAGCTGCTCAGGCCCCAGGAGGGCAGAACCCTGTCTGTGAGGGTGCTGCAGCTGTAGCTGCATTGCAAGCCTCAGAGAGCTGGTTTGGCAGTACTGGGGGTCCATGGTGGAGCCCCCAAGATGCATGGAATTGGATCCCCAATACCAGATTTGGAATGGGGGGACAATTCCATGATCTTAGACCCCGTACATGGTCATATTCGGAGTTACCATTGTGAAGCTACATATAAGTATTGACCTATGTGTAGTGCACACGTGTAATTGCCTCCCCGCACTCACAAAGTCCTGGGAAGTGGCCCTGAACTATGTGGGGGCACCTTTGCTAGTGCAAGGGTGCCCTCACACTTGGGTACTTTTCACCTAACTTTCAGCTACTGAAGGATAGAGATATAGGTGACTTATAAGTTACTTAAGTGCGCGAAAATGGCTGTGAAATAGTGTGTGCACTATTTCACGCAGGCTGCAATGGCAGGCCTGTGGAAGGGTTTGTCTGAGCTCCTTATGGGTTTCAAAAGAAATGCTGCAGCACATAAGGATCTCCTGGAACCCAAATGCCCTGGGTACCTAGGTCCCATATACTAGGGACGTATAAGGGGAGTCCAGTGTGGCAACTGAAATTGATAAATGAAGTCACTAGCCTATAGTGACACATTTAAAAGCAGAGAGAGTATAAATACTGAGGTTCTGGTTAGCAGAGCATCAGTGACACAGTTAAGCACGACTGACAACACACTCATTAGGCCATAAATTATGAGCACTGGGGTCCTGGCTAGCAGGATCTCAGTGACACAGGCAAAACACACTAACACACTCACAAACAGGCCAGAAGTGGGGGTAACCATGCTAGAAAGAGGCTACTTTCTCACATACCCCCTCCCCCAAACGAAGGACAATAAGGCTTACCTTGGCCAGTTGAGACTTTGTCTAAGTGGTGATAAGTGGAGAGTAGGTCTGCAATAGAGTGGTAACTCCCTTTATCATTCACTGTATGGTTACATCCCTGTGGGAATGTAAACCACCCTATTCGGAGATTTTTACCTAACCAAAAGTGTAAGTGTAAATTCTCAGAGTTTCTATTAGTTTGTTTTAAAGTTGGGCAGTGACATTGGTCCACTGGGCCTATGTCAAATGAAGAGAATGCTAGACAGGGATGCTGTCTGAACAAAGCCATAGCTGAGCAAAACGTTTGTCCACATGGCTGTAAGAGAGAACTGGGTTGTTGTTTCTCTTGAGTTGGAGCAGGGCTGCTGTTCTATAAGCTCCACACTAGGACAGGGCTGCTGTCTTAAGTGTTAAGAGGCAGTGCATGGCTGCTGCACTAAAGTCTCTCTGGGAGAGTGTGAGAAGGTAGCCTCTTTCTAGCCTTGTTACCCCCACTTTTGGCCTGTTTGTGAGTGTATGTCAGGGTGTTTGTCACTGTTTTCACTGTCTCACTGGGATCCTGATAGCCAGGCCTCAGTGCTCATAGTGAAAACACCATGTTTTCAGTATGGTTGTTATGTGTCACTGGGATCCTGCTAGTCAGGACCCCAGTGCTCATAGGTTTGTGGCCTATATGTATGTGTCACTGGGACCCTGTCACACAGGGCCCCAGTGCTCATAGGTGTGCATGTATATGTTCCCTGTGTGGTGCCTAACTGTCTCACTGAGGCTCTGCTAACCAGAACCTCAGTGGTTATGCTCTCTCATTACTTTCAAATTGTCACTAACAGGCTAGTGACCAATTTTACCAATTTACATTGGCTTACTGGAACACCCTTATAAATCCCTAGTATATGGTACTGAGGTACCCAGGGTATTGGGGTTCCAGGAGATCCCTATGGGCTGCAGCATTTCTTTTGCCACCCATAGGGAGCTCTGACAATTCTTACACAGGCCTGCCACTGCAGCCTGAGTGAAATAACGTCCACGTTATTTCACAGCCATTTTACACTGCACTTAAGTAACTTATAAGTCACCTATATGTCTAACCTTTACCTGGTAAAGGTTAGATGCAAAGTTACTTAGTGTGAGGGCACCCTGGCACTAGCCAAGGTGCCCCCACATTGTTCAGAGCCAATTCACTGAACTTTGTGAGTGCGGGGACACCATTACACGCGTGCACTACATATAGGTCACTACCTATATGTAGCTTCACCATGGTAACTCCGAATATGGCCATGTAACATGTCTATGATCATGGAATTGCCCCCTCTATGCCATCCTGGCATTGTTGGTACAATTCCATGATCCCAGTGGTCTGTAGCACAGACCCTGGTACTGCCAGACTGCCCTTCCTGGGGTTTCACTGCAGCTGCTGCTGCTGCCAACCCCTCAGACAGGCGGCTGCCCTCCTGGGGTCCAGCCAGGCCTGGCCCAGGATGGCAGAACAAAGAACTTCCTCTGAGAGAGGGTGTGACACCCTCTCCCTTTGGAAAATGGTGTGAAGGCAGGGGAGGAGTAGCCTCCCCCAGCCTCTGGAAATGCTTTGTTGGGCACAGATGTGCCCAATTCTGCATAAGCCAGTCTACACCGGTTCAGGGACCCCTTAGCCCCTGCTCTGGCGCGAAACTGGACAAAGGAAAGGGGAGTGACCACTCCCCTGACCTGCACCTCCCCTGGGAGGTGTCCAGAGCTCCTCCAGTGTGCTCCAGACCTCTGCCATCTTGGAAACAGAGGTGCTGCTGGCACACTGGACTGCTCTGAGTGGCCAGTGCCACCAGGTGACGTCAGAGACTCCTGCTGATAGGCTCCTTCAGGTGTTAGTAGCCTTTCCTCTCTCCTAGGTAGCCAAACCCTCTTTTCTGGCTATTTAGGGTCTCTGTCTCTGGGGAAACTTTAGATAACGAATGCATGAGCTCAGCCGAGTTCCTCTGCATCTCCCTCTTCACCTTCTGATAAGGAATCGACCGCTGACCGCGCTGGAAGCCTGCAAACCTGCAACATAGTAGCAAAGACGACTACTGCAACTCTGTAACGCTGATCCTGCCGCCTTCTCGACTGTTTTCCTGCTTGTGCATGCTGTGGGGGTAGTCTGCCTCCTCTCTGCACCAGAAGCTCTGAAGAAATCTCCCGTGGGTCGACGGAATCTTCCCCCTGCAACCGCAGGCACCAAAAAGCTGCATTACCGGTCCCTTGGGTCTCCTCTCAGCACGACGAGCGAGGTCCCTCGAATCCAGCGACGCTGTCCAAGTGACCCCCACAGTCCAGTGACTCTTCAGCCCAAGTTTGGTGGAGGTAAGTCCTTGCCTCACCTCGCTGGGCTGCATTGCTGGGAACCGCGACTTTGCAGCTACTCCGGCCCCTGTGCACTTCCGGCGGAAATCCTTCGTGCACAGCCAAGCCTGGGTCCACGGCACTCTAACCTGCATTGCACGACTTTCTAAGTTGGTCTCCGGCGACGTGGGACTCCTTTGTGCAACTTCGGCGAGCACCGTTTCACGCATCCTCGTAGTGCCTGTTTCTGGCACTTCTCCGGGTGCTACCTGCTTCAGTGAGGGCTCTTTGTCTTGCTCGACGTCCCCTCTCTCTTCAGGTCCAATTTGCGACCTCCTGTTCCCTCCTGGGCCCCAGCAGCGTCCAAAAACGCCAAACGCACGATTTGCGTGTAGCAAGGCTTGTTGGCGTCCTTCCGGCGGGAAAACACTTCTGCACGACTCTCCACGGCGAGAGGGATCCGTCCACCAAAGGGGAAGTCTCTAGCCCTTTTCGTTCCTGCAGAAACCTCAGCTTCTTCTGCCCAGTCGAAGCTTCTTTGCACCCGCAGCTGGCATTTCCTGGGCATCTGCCCATCTCCGACTTGCTTGTGACTTTTGGACTTGGTCCCCTTGTTCCACAGGTACCCTAGATTGGAAATCCACAGTTGTTGCATTGCTGGTTTGTGTCTTTCCTGCATTATTCCTCTAACACGACTCTTTTGTCCTTAGGGGAACTTTAGTGCACTTTGCACTCACTTTTCAGGGTCTTGGGGAGGGTTATTTTTCTAACTCTCACTATTTTCTAATAGTCCCAGCGACCCTCTACAAGGTCACATAGGTTTGGGGTCCATTCGTGGTTCGCATTCCACTTCTGGAGTATATGGTTTGTGTTGCCCCTATCCCTATGTTTCCCCATTGCATCCTATTGTAACTATACATTGTTTGCACTGTTTTCTAAGACTATACTGCATATTTTTGCTATTGTGTATATATATCTTGTGTATATTTCCTATCCTCTCACTGAGGGTACACTCTAAGATACTTTGGCATATTGTCATAAAAATAAAGTACCTTTATTTTTAGTATAACTGTGTATTGTGTTTTCTTATGATATTGTGCATATGACACTAAGTGGTACTGTAGTAGCTTCACACGTCTCCTAGTTCAGCCTAAGCTGCTCTGCTAAGCTACCATTATCTATCAGCCTAAGCTGCTAGACACCCTATACACTAATAAGGGATAACTGGGCCTGGTGCAAGGTGCAAGTACCCCTTGGTACTCACTACAAGCCAGTCCAGCCTCCTACATTGGTTGTGCAATGGTGGGATAAGTGCTTGAGACTACTTACCACTCTTGTCATTGTACTTTTCATAAGAGAAAAATATACAAAACAAGGTCAGTGTATATACACATAGCCAAAAAGTTTTGCATTTCCTCTTTTCACTCTTTTCTAAGTGCTGAAAAGTACTTCTAAACTTTCAAAAAGTTCTTAAAAGTTTAAAAAGTTTTTTTCTGTCTTTCCAAAAAGTTCTGAAAACTTTTTTCTCTTTTTCTATCACTTTAACTCTCTCAAAAAAATGTCTGGCACAGGAAAAAATGTTGAACTGTCCAAACTTGCATATGATCACCTTAGCTGGAAAGGAGCAAGGAGTCTCTGCATAGAGAGAGGTTTGAGTGTAGGGAAGAATCCTTCCTTAGAACTGTTAATTAATATGCTTAGAGTACAGGATAAGGCCATAAGTGCCCAATCTGTAGAAAAAGTAGCTAATGGTTCTCAATCTGATCCAGGGACTCCCCCAGGAAAAGGTTCAGGAAAGAAACTTCTCAGCCTGCCCATTACTAGACAGTCTAGCATAGTTGGTACAGAGGTTGAATCACACCATACTGATGGTGTGCTCTCACATTATGCTGGTAGCCAAGCTGTTAGGGTGCCCTCTGTAAGGGACAGGTCTCCTTCTGTTCATTCCCATCATACCTCTGTATCTAGAAATGTCCCTCCCACCCACCCTGATGACAGATTGTTAGAAAGGGAACTCAATAGATTGAGAGTGGAACAAACCAGACTGAAGCTCAAGAAGCAACAGCTGGATTTGGATAGACAGTCTTTAGAATTAGAGAAGGAAAGACAGAAGTTGGGTTTAGATACCCATGGTGGCAGCAGCAGTATTCCCCATAGTCATCCTGCAAAAGAGCATGATTCCAGGAATCTGCACAAGATAGTTCCCCCTTATAAGGAGGGGGATGACATTAACAAGTGGTTTGCTGCACTTGAGAGGGCCTGTGCTGTACAGGATGTCCCTCAAAAGCAGTGGGCTGCTATCCTATGGCTATCATTTAGTGGAAAAGGTAGGGATAGGCTCCTTACTGTAAAAGAAAATGATGCTAATAATTTCCAAGTTCTTAAGAATGCACTCCTGGATGGTTATGGCTTAACCACTGAACAGTACAGGATAAAGTTCAGAGAGACCAAAAAGGAGTCTTCACAAGACTGGGTTGATTTTATTGACCATTCAGTGAAGGCCTTGGAGGGGTGGTTACATGGCAGTAAAGTTACTGATTATGAAAGCCTGTATAACACAATCCTGAGAGAGCATATACTTAATAATTGTGTGTCTGATTTGTTGCACCAGTACCTGGTAGACTCTGATCTGACCTCTCCCCAAGAATTGGGAAAGAAGGCAGACAAATGGGTCAGAACAAGGGTGAACAGAAAAGTTCATACAGGGGGTGACAAAGATGGCAATAAGAAGAAAGATGGTGAAAAATCTCAAGATATGCATGGGGATAAGGGTAAAACCAAAGATCCCACTTCAAATCTTAAACACTCTTCAGAGGGTGGGGATAAAACACATTCTTCCTCTTCTTCCCAACCTGCACACATTAAAAAGCCTTGGTGCTTTGTGTGTAAAAATAGAGGCCATAGGCCAGGGGATAAGTCCTGTCCAGGTAAACCCCCTGAGCCTACCACCACTAATACATCAAGCTCTAGTGCCCCTAGCAGTAGTGGTACTAGTGGTGGGACTGCTGGCAACAGTCAAGCAAAGGGTGTAGTTGGGTTCACTTATGGGTCCATAGTGGAAACTGATGTCATCAGTCCCAAGACAGTTTCTGTCACACCTAGTGGCATTGGCCTTGCCACACTGGCTGCTTGTCCCCTTACAATGGATAAGTACAGGAAGACAGTTTCAATAAATGGTGTTGAGGCCTTGGCCTACAGGGACACAGGTGCCAGTTTCACTTTGGTGACTGACAACCTAGTGCACCCTGATCAACACATCATTGGACAACAGTATAAGATTATTGATGTCCATAACTCCACTAAGTTTCTTCCCTTAGCTATAATTCAATTTAGTTGGGGTGGAGTTACTGGCCCTAAGCAGGTGGTGGTATCACCTAGCTTACCTGTAGACTGTCTCTTAGGTAATGACCTAGAGGCCTCAGGTTGGGCTGATGTAGAGTTTTATGCCCATGCAGCCATGCTGGGCATCCCTGAGGAATTGTTCCCTCTCATTTCAAGTGAAATGAAAAAGCAAAGGAGAGAAGGCCTGAAAACTCAGGATCCCTCTCCATCAACAGGTAAAAAGGGTATCACAGTATCCCATAACCACCCTACCATTCAGGATACTATTCCTGTGGTGGGAGAAACCTCTCCTGGGGTGGCACCTGTTCCAAGGGAATCATCAGCTGGCAAAGCTGGACTCCCTGAGGTGGAAGTACCTCTCTGTGGGATAACTAACATTGTGAGAAAAACAGCACCATTTTAGTTAACATGGGGCATCCCTCCAACCCTCCCAGAGAAACTTTAGTGCAGAAACCCTGCACTACCTCACAACACTTAGGACAGCATCCCTGCCCTAGTGTGGAGCTCATAGGACAGCATCCCTGCCCTGCTCCAACTCAAGAGAAACAGCATCCCTGTTCTCTCTTCCAGCCAGATGGACAAAGTTTTTGCCCAGCTATGGCTTTTCTGAGACAGCATCCCTGTCTGGCATTTCCATCACTACAAATAGGTTCAGTGGACAATTCCCACTGCTCTAAACTAAAACTTACTGATAGAAACTCTGAAAATACATCTTCACATTGTTGCTTAGCTAAAAAACTTCAAACAGGGTGGTTTACATCCCCACAGGGAAGTAACCATATAGTGGATGATAAAGGGAGTAACCAGTCTATTGCAGAGCTACTCTCTACTTATCACCACTTAGACAATAAAGTCTCAACTGGCCAAGGTTAGCCTTATTGTCCTTCGTTTGGGGGGGGGGTTGTGTGAGAAGGTAGCCTCTTTCTAGCCTTGTTACCCCCACTTTTGGCCTGTTTGTGAGTGTATGTCAGGGTGTTTGTCCCTGTTTTCACTGTCTCACTGGGATCCTGATAGCCAGGCCTCAGTGCTCATAGTGAAAACACCATGTTTTCAGTATGGTTGTTATGTGTCACTGGGATCCTGCTAGTCAGGACCCCAGTGCTCATAGGTTTGTGGCCTATATGTATGTGTCACTGGGACCCTGTCACACAGGGCCCCAGTGCTCATAGGTGTGCATGTATATGTTCCCTGTGTGGTGCCTAACTGTCTCACTGAGGCTCTGCTAACCAGAACCTCAGTGGTTATGCTCTCTCATTACTTTCAAATTGTCACTAACAGGCTAGTGACCAATTTTACCAATTTACATTGGCTTACTGGAACACCCTTATAAATCCCTAGTATATGGTACTGAGGTACCCAGGGTATTGGGGTTCCAGGAGATCCCTATGGGCTGCAGCATTTCTTTTGCCACCCATAGGGAGCTCTGACAATTCTTACACAGGCCTGCCACTGCTGCCTGAGTGAAATAACGTCCACGTTATTTCACAGCCATTTTACACTGCACTTAAGTAACTTATAAGTCACCTATATGTCTAACCTTTACCTGGTAAAGGTTAGGTGCAAAGTTACTTAGTGTGAGGGCACCCTGGCACTAGCCAAGGTGCCCCCACATTGTTCAGAGCCAATTCACTGAACTTTGTGAGTGCGGGGACACCATTACACGCGTGCACTACAGATAGGTCACTACCTATATGTAGCTTCACCATGGTAACTCCGAATATGGCCATGTAACATGTCTATGATCATGGAATTGCCCCCTCTATGCCATCCTGGCATTGTTGGTACAATTTCATGATCCCAGTGGTCTGTAGCACAGACCCTGGTACTGCCAGACTGCCCTTCCTGGGGTTTCACTGCAGCTGCTGCTGCTGCCAACCCCTCAGACAGGCAGCTGCCCTCCTGGGGTCCAGCCAGGCCTGGCCCAGGATGGCAGAACAAAGAACTTCCTCTGAGAGAGGGTGTGACACCCTCTCCCTTTGGAAAATGGTGTGAAGGCAGGGGAGGAGTAGCCTCCCCCAGCCTCTGGAAATGCTTTGTTGGGCACAGATGTGCCCAATTCTGCATAAGCCAGTCTACACCGGTCCAGGGACCCCTTAGCCCCTGCTCTGGCGCGAAACTGGACAAAGGAAAGGGGAGTGACCACTCCCCTGACCTGCACCTCCCCTGGGAGGTGTCCAGAGCTCCTCCAGTGTGCTCCAGACCTCTGCCATCTTGGAAACAGAGGTGCTGCTGGCACACTGGACTGCTCTGAGTGGCCAGTGCCACCAGGTGACGTCAGAGACTCCTGCTGATAGGCTCCTTCAGGTGTTAGTAGCCTTTCCTCTCTCCTAGGTAGCAAAACCCTCTTTTCTGGCTATTTAGGGTCTCTGTCTCTGGGGAAACTTTAGATAACGAATGCATGAGCTCAGCCGAGTTCCTCTGCATCTTCCTCTTCACCTTCTGATAAGGAATCGACCGCTGACCGCGCTGGAAGCCTGCAAACCTGCAACATAGTAGCAAAGACGACTACTGCAACTCTGTAACGCTGATCCTGCCGCCTTCTCGACTGTTTTCCTGCTTGTGCATGCTGTGGGGGTAGTCTGCCTCCTCTCTGCACCAGAAGCTCCGAAGAAATCTCCCGTGGGTCGACGGAATCTTCCCCCTGCAACCGCAGGCACCAAAAAGCTGCATTACCGGTCCCTTGGGTCTCCTCTCAGCACGACGAGCGAGGTCCCTCGAATCCAGCGACGCTGTCCAAGTGACCCCCACAGTCCAGTGACTCTTCAGCCCAAGTTTGGTGGAGGTAAGTCCTTGCCTCACCTCGCTGGGCTGCATTGCTGGGAACCGCGACTTTGCAGCTACTCCGGCCCCTGTGCACTTCCGGCGGAAATCCTTCGTGCACAGCCAAGCCTGGGTCCACGGCACTCTAACCTGCATTGCACGACTTTCTAAGTTGGTCTCCGGCGACGTGGGACTCCTTTGTGCAACTTCGGCGAGCACCGTTTCACGCATCCTCGTAGTGCCTGTTTCTGGCACTTCTCCGGGTGCTACCTGCTTCAGTGAGGGCTCTTTGTCTTGCTCGACGTCCCCTCTCTCTTCAGGTCCAATTTGCGACCTCCTGGTCCCTCCTGGGCCCCAGCAGCATCCAAAAACGCCAAACGCACGATTTGCGTGTAGCAAGGCTTGTTGGCGTCCTTCCGGCGGGAAAACCCTTCTGCACGACTCTCCACGGCGAGAGGGATCCGTCCACCAAAGGGGAAGTCTCTAGCCCTTTTCGTTCCTGCAGAAACCTCAGCTTCTTCTGCCCAGTCGAAGCTTCTTTGCAGCCGCAGCTGGCTTTTCCTGGGCATCTGCCCATCTCCGACTTGCTTGTGACTTTTGGACTTGGTCCCCTTGTTCCACAGGTACCCTAGATTGGAAATCCACAGTTGTTGCATTGCTGGTTTGTGTCTTTCCTGCATTATTCCTCTAACACGACTCTTTTGTCCTTAGGGGAACTTTAGTGCACTTTGCACTCACTTTTCAGGGTCTTGGGGAGGGTTATTTTTCTAACTCTCACTATTTTCTAATAGTCCCAGCGACCCTCTACAAGGTCACATAGGTTTGGGGTCCATTCGTGGTTCGCATTCCACTTCTGGAGTATATGGTTTTTGTTGCCCCTATCCCTATGTTTCCCCATTGCATCCTATTGTAACTATACATTGTTTGCACTGTTTTCTAAGACTATACTGCATATTTTTGCTATTGTGTATATATATCTTGTGTATATTTCCTATCCTCTCACTGAGGGTACACTCTAAGATACTTTGGCATATTGTCATAAAAATAAAGTACCTTTATTTTTAGTATAACTGTGTATTGTGTTTTCTTATGATATTGTGCATATGACACTAAGTGGTACTGTAGTAGCTTCACACGTCTCCTAGTTCAGCCTAAGCTGCTCTGCTAAGCTACCATTATCTATCAGCCTAAGCTGCTAGACACCCTATACACTAATAAGGGATAACTGGGCCTGGTGCAAGGTGCAAGTACCCCTTGGTACTCACTACAAGCCAGTCCAGCCTCCTACAGAGAGCTGGAGGGATGCTCCATATTTACTAAAATGGTACAATTTTGCACATCTGGATTAGTAGTTCCACATAGAGGTACTTTTTCCTCTGGGAGTCCAGCTGAGGTAGCTGATGGCTCCCTTTGTAAAGGTTCCACCCCAGGAGAGGATTATCCCACCACAGGAATGGTTTCCTCCGTGGCAGGGTGGGGAAGGGATACTTTGATACCCTTCTTACCTGTTGGTGGAGAGGGATTTTGAGATCTCAGGCCTTTTTCTCTCCTTTGCTTTTCCATTTAACCAGAAATGAGAGGAAGCAATTCCTCATGGATACCCAGCATGGATGCATGGGTACTAAACTCTACCTCAGCCCAACCTGAGGCCTCTAGGTCACTCCCTAAGAGACAATCTACAGATAAGACTTTACAGGAAAGAGGCACTTGTTAAAAATAACTCATACATAAATTGATAAGTGTCAGTATATCAATAAAAGTCTCTATAAATGCTCTGCAAAGAAATTTCAATGACACCAAAATAATAGGGTGGTGTAAAGTAAAGTCCAATAGTAAAGAGGCGTTGATAATCTCCAGCGTGGTTCCACAATCTTGAAATGTATTCTTTCTGTCCCATATTTCAAGGTTCCAACATATGGATATACATGAATTCAATCCAATAAGTCAGTCAGTAATTTTGTAATGAATCATATACTTGATGTCTCTGTATTCCGTTTAGACCCCACAGCCTGATGTCTCTCTGTTCCGTTGAGACCCCACAGCCAACAAGTGTTTTGTCCAGGGACTACCCCATCAACTTCATCAGGGCTGAAATTTCACCAACATAAACCACAATAAGCTAACAACAGTCATCAAGTACCATAAAAGTTATTACACCCTTTAGTGTGGAAAAAATGGGATAAATGATCACAGAACTTATCCGTCAAACCAATTCTTTGAATTCAGTAGATAGTACAGAATAGACCCCATTCATATAGTAATCACCTCCAATCTTGAGCACCCAGAAAAAGCTTAAGAGAAAGGCAATAACCTCATAATCTAAGGTCCAAATAAACCCTCAACATGTTGAAGCCCAAACCATGTAAGGAAAAAGCAGCTATCCACTGATTAGAAGTTGGTGATACTTATCAGAGTATTACAGAATCATTTAGGATCAAAATATAATAAGTCAATGTCATGCATTATAAATACTAGTGTTGTAACTAGTATAACAAATATGAATATTACCTGAAAGGCACCTATGCCTTTCAGGCACTCGAAAAAGATCTGTCTTTTAATGCTTCTCATATTAAAGAAACACATTTTATATATATAGCTGTTCGAATCTGAACATCATGTCCAATCAATTGCCACCAATCTGTTGAATAACAAACATAATCACCAACAGGTTCTGACTAGTACCGTAGCACTCTCTGTTGTAGCCCAAACGTGTAGGTTTTGAGATTGTCGTATTAGTGTTAAACTTACACTAATAATAAATTTAACATTCGATAAAGCCCACCTGTGTTTCTAATCTGTGAAACATGCCGCCATTGCAGCCAAAGAGTCGGAGCGTGTGGTCCGGTCGCGAGTATGCTAACCAGTACCACGTCCGGAAATGCCTTATTTATTCACTAGTTCGAAATAAAAAAGGAGACTACGGAAATACCTATCGGGAGCCCGCAGCCTCCATTGGGCCATAACTGGATGTTTGTTCTTCCCAATCCCCTATAGAAAGAGAGGAAGGACTCCATTGGTAAGAACCCTCAGTCTATTGTAATTGAAACCGGAAGTGTGCTTTATTCAAACCTCTATCGAAAGAGAGGAAGGACTGTGTAACTTCATTATTTCATCGGGGTGTTAAGTGGTACAGCTTGTGGTACCTTACAATTACCAAATAGTATAAAATGTGCCAAACAATACTATAAAGATCAGGTATAAAGAGAGGTATTAAGATAAGTGCCCGCTATTATATATTCAAAAGATTTTTGGAAAAAAAATTATTATCAAAATGTAATGACTCTAATGTCATCATCCCTCAAATATGATAATTTTGGTATTTGATGATGTAAACACACGTGTGACAAAAATTATAGTGAATCCAATATTAAAGATCGCATTGCTGTGAACAAATGTATCCCTCAAATCAATGGGAAAATACATTGCAATACATGGTCAATATAAGTGTCTTATCAGACAGCATTAGAGTCAATCACCAGAAGGTAAGTAGATTTATGCCAAGGCTATTATAACAATTAATACAACAATTTACTTGATTATACATGCTAAATATTACTCAGGAGATGAGCCGATATATAAATCAAATCTAGTCACATTACAAACATGTCTTATTTTATTATAAATCCATGTAGTGTATAACTTAACCCTGGTTTAGGAGTGAAAAGGTTGATTTAATTTTTTTTTTACATTAGGCTAAAGGTTGACTTGCATAATTAAATATATTCTCCCAAGAAGTATTCCAATTTACGATCCGTGTTAAGACCTTCCTCCACCGCTCTGAGGCGCAATATCCACATTGGCTCTTTTCTGCGCAAGACTAGTTCTCTATTGCCCCCTCTAGGATCCCTCGATACATGTTCTAAGCCAAAGAATTCAAAGGTCTTCTGTATGCCCTGTTCCTCACATGTCATTATGTGTGCCACCAACGGATACCTGATATCTTCATGTGGTAATGCTCTTGCATGTTCCCCAATCCTTACTCTGAGCGGACGAATCGTGCTTCCCACATAAAAGCGATTGCATTTACAAGATACAATATAGACCACATAAGATGTGTTACAGTTGATGATAGATCTAATCTTAAAGGTTTTCCCCATACTGTTGGTAAACTCCTTTTTGCCGTGACAGGCCCATCTACAAAGACCACAATGGCCACAACTAAAGAAGCCCATCCTTTGGGCTGACAGCCAATCATCCCACCTATTTAATGTTGGAAAACTTGGACTAAGGATACTCTTCAGAGATCTGCCTATGTGATATGTGATCTCAGGTTTGTTGGTAATGAAACCCCTCAATGTATCATCCTGCTGTAAAATGTACCAATATTTATGGATACACTTCCTCAACATCCGAGAAGTACCAGTGTAATCCGTGATCAATCTAACCTTATCAATGTCTTTCACTTGTTTTCGGACGGAGTATTCCCTAGGCCTAAGTGTGACACTTCTAGGAATACGCCTTAGTCTATGTTGCGCTTTCTCTATAATGTGCTTATGGAAACCTCTCTGTTCAAAACGTCTGCCCCTCTCCACAATACATGCATCAAATTCCTCGTCCTTGCTACAATTGCGTCTTGCTCTTATCATTTCACCATAAGGTATTGATGTGATTTGATGTTTTGGATGTGCGCTTTATGCGTGTAAGGTAGAATTGCACGCTGTTGATTTGCGGAATAATCTACTGTGAATTCTATTATTCTCAATAAATAGTTCAACATCCAAAAATTCAATACGTTTGTCACTGTGCTGTTAAGTAAATTTAACATTCATATTATTACAATTAAGAAATTCATAAAATTCAATCAATTGGTCAACACTGCCCGTCCAAATCAAAATGTAGTCGTCAATATAACGCCCCCAAAATAATATGTAATTCTGCCAAGGGGTGGCGCCTGGATCCCAGACCCACCTCTCCTCACACAAACCCATAAATAGGTTTGCATAAGAAGGGGAAAATCTCGAGCCCATCGCCGCCCCCGCTTTTTGTCTGTACCAGTCCTTTTTGAAAAGGAAAAAATTGTTGTTGAGAATAATGCTAATCATCTCCAGTAACATCCTCATGTGCTCCCATAGGCTGGCAGGTTTTCTGTTAAGAAACAACTCCACCGCTTGCAGACCTAAGTCATGTTCTATGCATGTGTATAATGAAACTACATCCAAGGTAACCAATAACATATTCGTGTCCCATTCCACATCACTTAAAACACTCAGAATATATGTTGTGTCCTTGATATACGAAGGAAGATTGATAACAATTGGTTGCAGGAATAGATCTACATATTCTGACAATTTTTCGGTGGGTCCTGCAATACCCAAAACAATAGGTCTTTCTGGTGGGAAAGGTAATTTCTTATGGATTTTCGGAAAGGTGTATAGACATGGGAACCTAGCACGGTCCACCATGAGATACTGATACTCATCTTTATTCAGCAACAT
Organism: Pleurodeles waltl; assembly: GCF_031143425.1. Classification (NCBI taxonomy): domain Eukaryota; kingdom Metazoa; phylum Chordata; class Amphibia; order Caudata; family Salamandridae; genus Pleurodeles; species Pleurodeles waltl. Next base: position 186,186,032 of record NC_090439.1, on the reverse strand, counting down.
TAGCTGATGCCAAATCTTTAGTTTCTTCTGGACTGTACTGGATAGCCCAAAAATTGGATTGGACGTAATCCTCTCATAACATTGAACATCACTCAATTGTGTCTGAATTTCATTTTCATAATCTGATCTCTTCATGCTCACAACTTTACCACCCTTATCCGCCTGCCTAATCATTATGTCCCCATTCTGTTGAAGCTCCCTGAGTGCCTGTTGTTCTCCATAGTTCAAATTGGAAGTAACTTTGTGAGATCTACCCCGGGATTTGTGTTTGTCCAAATCACTACAAACCAAATCATAAAAAGTATCTAAGTTGTTATTTCCAAAGGATCTAGGAACCCACTTTGACTTTCTTTTGAGACCACTGTTAACACTAGTGTCATGTGTGATATCCAAATCCTCCAACACCTGTGAAAAAATGATGAGGACCTCCTCGTGTTCGGAAATAGATAACAATGTAGTAGTATCAAAAACATCTTTAACAGATAATGCACTTAAATCCAAACCTTGTACAGAACAATCAGTCGTCTGAGTTACTATAGGATTCAACTTGAAATATTTTTTCAGTTTCAATCTCTGAACAAACTTAAATAGGTTGATCTTGGATCTACATATATCACCCTGACTTGTAGGACAAAAATTCAAGCCTTTCTCTAGAAGTGATTTTGTTTCTATTGAAAGATTCATGTCAGACAAGTTAACAACATTGATAGTTAATGTGTTATCCATATTCATACTCGTTTTTTTCTCAAGATCTCGTTTTCATGCCTGCCTTTTATGTTGAGATTTCTCCCTCTCCTTCCCCTTCTTGTCTTCCTACGTTTAATCTCTTTTTGTTCTGATCTCGATTGCTCTGCTTGATCCTCAGTAACTCCTGTAAAAAAAACACTTCTATTATTAGGTAGATGCTGTAAAGACGTACCCAGTCCACCTTCAGTATCACAATCTACAGGTAAGCTAGGTGATACCACCACCTGCTCAGGGCCAGTAACTCCACTCCAACTAGGTTGAACTACAACTAAGCGGAGAGACTGAGTGGAGTTATTGACATCAGTAACTTGGTACTTCTGTCCAAGGAAGTGTTGTGCAGATGACACTAAGTTTTCAGTCACCAACGTGATACGGGCACCTGTGTCCCTGTAGGCCTGGGCCTCAACACCATTTATTAAGATTGAGTGCCTGTACTCATCCATGTTAAGGGGACAAGCAGCCAAGGTGGCAAGGCCAATGTCACAAGGTGTGACAGAAACTGTCTTGGGACCGTCTACCCCAGTTTCTATTATGGTCCCAAAAGTGAACCCAACTACACCTTTAGTTTGACTGTTGCCAGTAGTCCCAACCTTATTACCACTACTCCTAGGGGCACTAGAGGTTGATGTATTAGTGGTGGTAGGCTCAGAGGCTTTACCTGGGCAGGACGTATTGCCTGGCCAATGGTCTTTACCTCTGCACACATAGCACCAAGGCTTTTTCTTATTGTGTGAAGAGTGAGAAGAAGATGAAGAAGTTTTATCCCCACCGCCAGAGGAGTGTTTTGGACCTGAAGAAGGATCTTTGTGCTTACTTTTATCCCCATGCTTGTCCTGAGATTTTTCATCATCTTTCATTTTGCTGTCTTTGTCACCCCCTGCATGAGCTTTTCTGCTCACCCTTGTTCTGACCCAATTGTCTGCCTTCTTTCCCAATTCTTGGGGAGAGGTCAGATCTGAGTCCACAAGATACTGATGCAACAAATCAGACACAGAATTGTTCAATATATGCTGTCTCTGAATCCAGTTATATAGGCTTTCATAGTCAGTCACCTTACTGCCATTTAACCAACTTTCTAGGGTCTTCACTGAACAGTCTACAAAATCTGTCCAGTGCTGTGATGACTCCTTTCTGGTCTCTATGAACTTTATCCTGTATTGTTTTGTGGTTAAGCCCAGACCATCCAAGACTGAGTATATGGTAGTTATCTGCATCATCCTCCCTGACAATAAGGAGTCTGTCTCTTCCGTTGCCAGTGAAAGATAGCCACAGGATAGCAGCCCACTGAACTTGGGGGACCCTCTGAACTTAACAGGCCCTCTCAAGTGCAACAAACCACTTGTATATGTCATCTCCATCCTTGTAAGGAGGGACAACTTTATGCAGATTTATTGAATCAAAAGTAGGTTCCCTAACATTAGAATTCCTGAATCTGTTGCTGCCACCATGGGGAACAAACCGCCACCCCTGTCTTTCTTTTTCCACAGCCAGGGATTCCCTGTTTAAGGCCAACTGTTGCTGCTGTAGCCTCAGTCTGGCCTCCTCTAACCTCAGCTTTCTAAGTTCCCTATCTAGGGACTGGTCCTATGGGTTAAAATTGTGGGATACTTCTGAGACAGAAGTAACATTAGAATTTGCAGAGGCTGATCTTCTCCTAACTGGAGCCACCCTATTGACCTGGCCTCTAGGTGTGAATGGAGCCCTACTAGTGTGTGAACCCTTCCCACTCCCAGTTACACTAGGGGTTTTGTTGACAGAGAGATCACTGAAAGGACCCTCCCCAGGATTATCAGAATGCTACTCTGAGCCTGCCTTGTGGGAGTCTTCCTCAACTTACCCATCCAGCGGAACCTGACCAGTGCTAACTCCCTGGTCATCCTTCAGGAGAAGATTTAAGAGAAACTCCTTATTGGTGTTCTTCCCAATCCCTAAACGTCTTTCAATACAGAGACCCCTCAAACATTTAAAGTTTAGATTCTCATAGGTTGTTTTCACAACTCTAGTGAAGCTTCTACAGAAGACATATTGAAAGAGAAAAAGTTTAGAAAAGTGAGTAAAATGTTAGTAGATTAACAGAGCTAACTTTTTAGAGAAAAGAAGAAAATTTTTCAAAAACTTTGTAAAACTTTTGCAAAGTTAAAAGAACTTTTTAGAACATTAGAAATGACTTCTAGGCATATATTATGTACAGCTCTAAGTATTGGAGCAAGCTTTTCTTGTGAAAAGCACGAGTAACAAAGTGGCAAAGCAATTGCAAGTACTTATCCCACCACTGCACCACCAATGTAAGAGGCTGACCTGATTTATAGTGGGTACCTTGGGTACTTACACCTTACACCATGTCCAGTTATCCGTTATTAGTGAAATGTAGTAGTGTTCTAGCAGCTTAGGCTGATAGAGAAAGCTATAGCAGAGCAGCTTAGGCTGAACTAGGAGACATGCAAAGCTCCTGCAATACCACTTATAGTTACACAGTACTTATACACAAGTAAAGACAATACTCAGTGTTATCAAAAATAAAAGTAGTTTATTTGGGTGACACAAGGCCAAAAATATCTTAGAGGCAATACTCCTCCTGGAGGAAAGTATTATACACAATATATACACTAGACACCAAAATAAGGTAAGTAATTAGACATAGGATAGTGCAAACAATAGGAAATGCTATTGAATGCAATGGGAGAAAATAGGTCTAGGGACAACACAAACCATATACTAAGAAAGTAGAATGCGAATCACAAATTCCCCCCTAGAAAGTGCAGTGTGTAGAGATTCACTGGAAGAGTAAAAATACAGTAAAGGTAAGTAAATTACCCCACCCCAGAGCCTAGAAAAGCAGGAGTAAAGTACTGCAAGTTTCCTTAGGACACACTACTGGTCGTGATTAGAGTTATTGCAAGAACCAAGCAAGACTACAAACAACAAATGCTGGATTCCTGGACCTGAAGACCTGCAAAGGAAGGAGAACAAGTCCAGAAGTCAGAAGAATTTCCAGGAAGTACAGAAGCCTCTGACAACCCAAAAGAGGGTGCAAAAGAAGAGTCCCCTGTTGGACAAAGACTGTCGAAATGCACCCAAGGAAGATGTCAGCAGGTTCCTGCATGATGCAATGGATGTCCCACGAAGAGAAGTTGGATGCAGGCGAGTTTTGGTGCTGGATTCATCCAACAAGCCTTGGTTCCAGCAAAGTTCTGTTTTGCGTCAAAATGGTGCTATTTGGACCCAGGAGGGACCTAAGGGCCTCAACTCTGTGAGAGTAGGAAGAGGGGCCTCCCAGCACCTTAGAGAGGCCTCAGCAGACCAGACAGTACCCACAGGAGTACCAGGACATGGGGACAAAGGAGGTGCAGATTGTGGTTGGTGCAGCACTACAAAGGAAGGTCCCATGCCGCCGGAAAACAACTCAGCGAGTCTAGAGTCGCAGGATAGAGTGCTGGGGACCTGGACCAGGATGTGCACAAAGGAATTTTGCAAAGAGTGCACAAAGGCTTCAGGAGGTGAAGAAGACGCAGTGCACAGGGGTACTGTCGTGCTCGGGGAAGGCAAGGTCTTACCTCCTTCAAATTGGGACAGCAGGACCTCAGGGCAGACTGTGTCGAAGGGGTCCACCACCTGTGTTCCAAGGAGCACGTTCCTCACCAGGAGAGGAGTCCAAGAGAACTGGTCGTCGACTTAGAAGGTGCCTGCGTGAGCAGGGAAGTGACTCCGGCACTCCATGTAGGAAAGTACCATCTTCCTTGGCATGTAACCCCCATTTTTATCTGTATGTCAGTATGTTTTTGCCTGTGTCACTGGGATCCTGCTGGTCAGGATCCCAGTGCTCATAGTTTATGGCCTAATGTGTGTGTCTGTATAGTGCTTGACTGTGTCACTAAGGCTCTGCTAATCAAAACCTCAGTGCTTATGCTCTCTCTGCTTTTAAATTTAGGCTAGTAGGCTAGTGACTTCATTTACCAATTTCAAATGGCACACTGGACCCCCCTTATAAGTCCCTAGTACATGGGGTACCTAGGTACCCAGGGCATTTGGGTTCCAGGAGATCCATATGGGCTGCAGCATTTCTTTTGCCACTCATAGGGAGCTCAGACAAACCCTTACATAGGACTGCCATTGCAGCCTGCGTGAAATAGTGCACACACTATTTCACAGCCATTTTCACTGCACTTAAGTAACTTATAAGTCACCTATATGTCTAACCTTCACTTGCTGAAGGTTAGGTGCAAGGTTACAAAGTGTGCGGGCACCCTTGCACTAGCAAATATGCCCCCACATAGTTCAAGGCCATTTCCCAAGACTGTGAATGCGGGGACGCCATTACATGCATGCACTACAAATAGGTCAATACCTATATGAGGCTTCCCAATGGTAACTCTGAACATGGCCATGTAACATGTCTAAGATTATGGACTTGTCCCCCCCATTCCAAATCTGGTATTGGGGAGCCAATTCCATGCATTCTGGACCCCCAGTACTGCCAAGCCAGCTCTCTGAGGCTTGCACTGCAGCTACAACTTCTGCCACCTCACAGACAAGGTTCTGCCCTCCTGGGGTCTGGGCAGCTTAGGGCCAGGAAGGCAGAGCAAAGCATTTCCTCTGAGAACAGGGTGTTACACCCTCTCCCTTTGGAACTAGGTGTTACAGGCTGGGGAGGGGTAGCTTCCTCAATCAATCAATAATTTATAAAGCGCGCTATGTACCCGTTAGGGTTTCGAGGCACTGGGGGGGGGGGGGGCTGCTATCGTTCGAAGAGCCATGTCTTGAGGAGTCTCCTGAAGGTGAGGAGGTCCTGCGTCTGGCGTAGTGAGGTTGGGAGTGCGTACCAGGTCTTGGCGGCGAGGTAGAAGAAGGATCTGGAAATGCTGCAAAGGGCACTGACGGTGCCCTCCTTGCATAAACCAGTCTACACCGGTTCAGGGACCCCTTGTCCCCTGCTCTGGCATGAAACTTGACAAATAAAAGGAGAGTGACCACTCCCCTGTCCATCACCACCCCAGGGGTGGTGCCCAGAGCTCCTCCTTTGCATGGTGTGGGAGCAAAACGCGGGTGATGCAGCACAACAGACGAAGGTCCCACGCCGCCAGAGAACAACTCCACATGTTGAGCATCGCGGGATGGAGTGCTGGGAACCTGGGCCAGGCTGTGCATGAAGGAATTTTGCAAATAGTGCACAGAGGCCTCAGGAGGTGAAGAAGACACAGTACACAGGGGTACCGTTGCTCTCAAGGAAGACAAGGTCTTACCTCCTCCAAATTGCGTCAGCAGGACCTCAGGACAGTCTATGTCGATGATGTCCACCCTCTGTGTCCTTAGGAGCAAGCTCGTTGCTGTAAGAGGAGTCCAAGGGTACAGGTCGTCGTCTTGGAAGGTGCCTGCTTGAGCAGGGGAGTGACTCCGTCGCCCCGCTGGAGATTTCTTCAGTCCTTCTGGTGCAGGATGAAGACAGGGAGTCCCCAGAGCATGCACACAGTGGAAACTGTTGCAGTTACTGGTTGGAGCTGAAGTTGCAGAGGAAAAGTATCCCTTGTGGATACTTTGTCGCTGTTACAGCGGCTCCTGGAGCAGTCTATGGTCAATCCGAGGTCAGAGGATGAAGTAGTAGTTATAGAGGATTCCTGCTGGAAACTTGCAAGTAGAATCTGAACAGAAGCTCACAGGAGAGACCCTAAATATCCCTGAGAGGGGAATTGGCTACCTTATCAGGTATGGATCTATCAGGAGTGGTCTCTGACGTCACCTGCTGGCACTGGCTACTCAGAGACCTCCAGAGTGTCCCCACACCTTGGGAAACAAGATGGCTGAAGTCTGGGACACGCTGGAAGAGATCTGAGCACCACCCCTGGGGTGGTGATGAACAGGGCAGTAGTCTCTCCCCTTTTCTTTGTCCAGTTTCGCATCAGAGCAGGGACTGGGGGTCCCTGAACCAGTGTAGACTGGCTTATGCAAGGAGGGCACCCCTGAGAAAACTCCACTGGCTCCCGGTCAACAAGAGGATCACCTTCAGACTCCTCACCCACGCACACAAAGCCCTCTACAACCTCGGACCCAAACTCATCAACTCCCGCGTCTCCTTCTACACCCCTCCGCGCACTCTGCGCTCCACCGGTCAGGCCTTGGCAGCCGTTCCCCGCATCTGCAAAACCACCGCCGGAGGAAAATCCTTCTCTTTTCTGGCAGCGAAGACCTGGAACTCCCTGCCCAGTCACCTTCGCGCCATACCCGAACACCTCCCCTTCAGAAGGCAGCTCAAGACCTGGCTCTTCGAGCACTGACCCCCTCCCCCCCAGCGCCTTGAGACCCTTATGGGTGAGTAGCGCGCTTTATAAATGTGATTGATTGATTGATTGATTGATTAATTACCTTTTTCACTCTAAAGTCCATAGTGGGGTCTGCCACCCCCTATAGACCAGCAAGAAGGCAATTGCTGATAGCTGACGCATCACTGCTGCCACTGAATTTCCCGCCTTCCGTTTCACACCCAAAAAAGACAATATGCTGGCCGTTTGAAAAAGACCTTCCTTGCTACACTCTGGCATGGAGGCCTGATATGTCCACCATGCAACTTCATATGCTCGCTTAGTTCCAGGCATCAATGCAGCTGTTATCTGGTCAAGCCACTGGAACCAATCCTCTGGCCAGTGTTGCATGCACCACTTGTTCTCTGGGATGGTTACGAAGCCCACGCTCCCTGCCGCATCTGTGCACAGGTCTAGTTCAGCATTGCTCAGTGCCAGCTGTGGCCAAATCACTAATCCATTATAATCTTGCAAGGACTCCAACCAGATGTGAAGATCCTCTCTAACATCCTTTGGGAGACAGATGTGATGATGCTTGGCTTTCAATGCAGTCATGGCCCTGGCAATGTCCCTGGAAAAGACCCGCCACTTGGGAATGATCCTGAGTGCAAAGTTATAGCTGCCCCACCAACCTCTGTAACTGATGGAGGGTCACCTTGGTAGAACTTAGGCAATTCAATAAGGTTGTCTGGAATTCCTCAACTTTCTTTGGTGGGAGCCTACATTGTCGTAGTCTGGACTCTTGCTCTAGCCAAGACTGCTGGTTTAAGGATGACAGTACTTATGTTTGTAGCGACAATGCCTGTCCTACAACAAGTCGCAACTGTTGTCCTAACCTTACCGGCTCACTAGCAGCACCTCACCAGAAACACAATAGTAAAAGGTGATTTGTGGCAACCTTTACGCATGGACTCAAGAATAAGACAACTCAGGGAGTGTCGTGGTTAAACGGAAATTACCCCTTTCTCACAGATATTTAATGTCTCATACAAACACAGACAATGACAAAGATGCAGTAAAGTTTCAATAGTTTTTATTTAACATAACTGCAATTTGCGGTAAGTTGCATGGGCTGCAATGATTAGGATAATGAATAGTGCAAGGAACAGAATTGTAAAGACAAGAGTCATTATTACAAAGACCCCCACCATCTTGCAATGCATAAGAAAGACATACGAGATGTAATGTGTCCTAATGCCCTAATGTGAGAGGCCTAACCTCCTACCTAAAGGGTTTGCTAAACCTAATCTGCCAATGCCATGTCCATGAGAGGAACCCCCTTGTTACCTTGGAATGAGGTCACTATCTCAGACTCTGTAGGGACACAGACTGGGTCAGCATCAAGACGACGTGCAGCATCAATATCAGCGATGGTGGTGATGCCCTCTGGTCGGAATCCCTCTGATTATCTGTCTAAAGTGTGGTGTATTTATACAGATCTACTTGGGCCCCTGAGGTAGGTGTGTTCCCAAACAATAGATAACAGACATGCTTGGGGCGGCAATTAATATAAAAATTCCCTTGAAAGCATGAAGAGGGAAAGTCCCTAAATGTGAACACCTACAGTTTGTTTGTCTATGTCACTTGATCTTGACGTCTTAACGCAGTGGCACTGATAATGCAAATCATAACAAGTGGCCTAACTATGAACAAGGGAGCCATCTTAGAAGAATTAAATAATTAAATGGGCTAAGACAGAGCAAGCTAAGTAGGTTAAATGTCACTAGGTGATGGGGGCACGAGTCTGCAAGCCAAAGGCCAAGCTAACTTCTGTTATCCCACCAAAACAAACTAGAATTCACTACAGCATACTCCCTCCTCTGAATCAATCTCAATGCCTAGAAAAGTCAGCCTGGTCCTGGGGCCCTCTATTTTATCAGCTGCTAGTGGGACCCTCACTACTTTAGCTAGTTCTTGGAAACCTTGTAGGGTGCATTTGCAAGTCTGGGACCCTGGTTGACCCATGAAGAGGAAGTCATCCAGGTAATGAACAATGTTCTCTAACACTACCATATATTTAACTGCCCATTCCAGAAAACGACTAATGGTCTCAAAATGTGCACATGCAGCTACACAGCCCGTGGGCATGCACTTGTCTGCGTAGAACTTGCCCTCAAATGGGGTGAAAATCTTGTGGATGCACTGGCCACAGCCTGAATGGTGACTGGATGTCAGACTTGGCCATGAGGGCCCCTCTACCCAGTGCTTGCAGCTTGTTAAGAGCCTCATCAAAAGACGTGCACAGGACCGCACACATGGTGGCGTCTAGCCCATCATTAACTGAATGTCCTGGGGAAGAGGAAAGATTGTGGATGAGTCTGTATTTGCCAAACTCTTTCTTAGGTACAAGTCCCAGTGGGGAGCAGACTAGGTTCTCTAATGGTGGCTTGAGGAAAGGACCAGCCGCCCTACCTGCCTGCAGCTCTGTTCAAATTTTTTCTTTGGCAGTATCAGGCTGCACTATGACAGACTTTTGATTTTTAGAGGGGAGAGGGTTGTGAATTACATTGGCTAGTACGCGTAACCCATCTCTGAAACCATAGTAAAGAATACACGCCTCATGAGTCTTGTTACATCTCCCCAGCAGGTGAGCCAGGACATGGAAACGGATGGGGGATACTGCTTTGGTTAATGCATGCTGCACCAAAATCTGTTTTTGGAGATTATTTCCTGGGACAGGCCTGTCTCCTGAACTAATTTGGCTGTTCAGTGTGTGATCATGATGGGGAAAAAGGCTTTCTGTGTTGCCTGAGTCAGACTAATGAGGTTTTGCTGGCTGGTCCTTAGGTTTCCTGAATTATTTGAAGCATTTAGCTTCAGGGTACCCTTGCCCACCACTGAAGGAGCAGATGTGCTTCAATTTACAAACAACCCCCTTTGCACATTCTTTCTGATTGAATTGGCAACGTGTTTCTCTTCTCACCCACTTGTCTGTTGGACCGAAAGGAGTGGTTCACCTTAGCTGTGAAGTGAAGTAAAATGGTACTTATAAAGCGCCTGAATACCCAAGGGTGTCTTAACGCTAGGATGTAGACACATCTATAACAGCATCCTAAAAAACAAGTGATAACTTAAAATTCAAGAAAGCAAACAATATGAAAAAATAAAAAGAGATACACTGCATAAATACCACTAAAACAGTTTATAATAAAGGAAAGTTGAATAACTAGATTTTCAACAACTTGCAACATCTCTGATAGTTCGATAGATTACGGAGGTGGAGAGGCATTGTATTCCAAAGCTGACTTGCTGTGTGGACAAATCCACGACCACCCCATGACACTTTATTTATTTTACTAACTGCTACCAAATGGGATGATCAGGATCTTAAGTGTCGAACTGAGTTATACCATCTGATTTTCATTCCTAGGTTGCTGGGATTAGTACCATATAAAGCTTTATGAACCAGACACAGTGCTTTGAAAGCCACCCACTTTTTTGGGGGGGAGCCAGTAGAGGTCTGCCACTGGCAAAGACGTAGGCACTTTCTTAAGAAGACGTGCAGCTGCATTTTGCAAAATCTGAAGTTTTTTTATATACTTCTTGTCTTGCCCCTAAATACAGAGCATTACAGTAATCAAGCTTAGACATGACCCCAACCAACGTTACAGCCTTTTAGTGCTCAAAGGGAATTTAGGGAATCTCTTTATAGTTTTGAGCCAAAAGAAACAGGAGAATGATAGCTTACTAACATGCTCCTTGTAAGCTAACTCAGTGTCAACAAGGATCCAAGGTTCCTTACTTTGGAAGCTGGGGTTGGAAGTGATCACAAATCTGGGGGCCACCATGAGTGGCCCCAGAAAGTGGGATCTTTGCCAAAAATAAGCACTTCCATTTTATCAGAATTGCGATTTAGACAGTTTAATGTCATCTAGGCGGCTATCGCATTCATACAGGTTTTGAACCTCTCAGCTACCTCTTCATCATTGCAGACTACAAACTGCATGTCATCGACATAAGCTGCTGATGCAAAACCATGAGCTGATATCAGATTGGCCAGAGGGGTGATGTAAATATTAAAGAGGGTGGGGCTAAGCAACAACCCCTGGGGATCCCAACATGAGAGAGAAAAAGACTTAGATTGAACGTTCTCAAGGACCACTGATTGATCTCTTTCCTCTAAGAAAGAAGCCATAGGCTTGTGAGGAAGGCTTGAAATACCAATCTTGGCTAATCTGTCTAATAAAACAATAATTGACCGCATCAAATGCAGCGGCGAGATCAAGCAGGACCACTGCTGCTCCCCCCCCCTTATCTTTTATAGATGGAGTTTTTTCTGAGATGACAGTTAAAGCAGACAGTTCTAAAACCAGGTCTGAAGCCATGTTGTGTTATTTCCACAAGGGTGTTCCCTTCTAGGTAATCTGATATGCATATATTTACATATTTTTTCAACAATTTAGCCAGAAAAGGGAGTCTAGAAGTAGGGTGATAATTTTTCTCTTGGCTAGGATCTAGCTAGGGTTTTTTCAACAAAGGTAACATTTTCAGCTGGCCAGAAAGGTGCCAGAGGATATACTCCCTTAGAAGGTAAGTAACATACACAAAATATACACAACTAACCAAATCACGTAAGTAAAACAGTCAGAAAGTAGTGCAAACACCGTAAGACACAATAGGATGCAATAGGCCTAGGGGCAACACAAACCATACACTAAGAAATTAGAATGCAAACCACGAATGGACCCCTAGGCTAGAGTAGTGTGTAGAGGGTCGCTGGTAGTGTAAGAAAACGCTAAGGGTGTCAAGGAGACCCCACCCCAAGACCCTGGAAAGTAGGAATAACGTACTACTATTTCTCTAGAAACACACTAAAGTCGTGATAAAGGATTTTGCAAGGACCACAACAGACTGCCAAGCACTGAAGACTGATTACTGGACATGAAGACTTGCAAAGGAAGGGTATCAAGTCCAAGAGTTACTAAACTGTCCGGGGGGGGGCAGGAGCCCACTAAACCCTGGATGAAGGTTCAAAATGGCTGCCTCCGGTTGGAAGAATCTGCAAGTTCTGCAACAACTAAAGGAGCTAAGAAGTTCTTCTTAGTGCAGTAGATGTCCCACAGAGTGCTGGAGGATGCAGAGCTGTTTCCTTGGCAAAATACTGCAAACAAGCCTTGTTAGCCGAAAGAGTCGCTGGAAAAAGGGTGCCGCCCAGGCCCAGGAAGGACCAGGATGTCGCAACTTGGGAGAGGAGAAAGAGGGGGCCCTCAGCAACGTAGAGAGCTCAAAACACAAGAAGGAAGCATTCAGAGCAGTCCTTGAACATGGGTTCAAGAAGTCTGAACACAGCAGTCATCTCAACACTGCAAAGAAAGGTCCCACGACACCGGAGATCAACTCAGGGAGCTGAGCATCGCAGGAGGGTGTAACACCCTCTCTCAGAGGAAATGCTTTGTTCTGCCTTCCTGGGACTGAGCTGCTCAGACCCCAGGAGGGCTGAACCTTGTCTATGAGGTGGCAGCAGCTGTAGATGCATTGCAAGCCTCAGAGAGCTGGTTTGGCAGTACTGGGGGTCCATAGTGGAGCCCCAGGATGCATGGAATTGGCTCCCCAGTACCAGATTTGAATTGGGGGGGACTATTCCTTGGCCTTAGACACCTTACATGGCCATGTTCAGAGTTACTATTGTGAAGCTGCATGTAGGTATTGACCTGTATATAGTGCACATGTGTAATGGTGTCCCCACACTCACAAAGTCCCCGGAATTGGCCCTGAACTATGTGGGGGTACCTTTTCTAGTGCAAGGCTGCCCTAAAATTTAGTAACTTTGCACCTAATTTTCAGCAAGTGAAGGTTAGACATATAGGTGACTTGATAGAAGGAAATCTGTTAATAAAATAAGAGAGATCAATTTGACAAAGTAATATAGATTTAATCGATTTTCAGCTGGGAACGACAGGCAGTCTCAACATAGAGGCCATGACTGAAGTTCAAAGTTCTAGTTCACAAGCAGTGGTATTTATGCTGTAAAAACCACAATAAACTATGGTTACAAGTTCAGCATTGACATAAACAATAACAAGTAGTAGAGATAAGATAATAGAGGAGAGCTACCTCTTGACAAGAGCACATGCACGATTATTGGTCGCCTCATGGGTGGGTAAATAACATTGACGTCATTCAAATTCTCTTACTTTCTGCACAACAAGTGATTATATGTTACATGATGCTCACTGTAGCCCTGCCTTGTGCAAATGCTTATCTGACCCTTACACATTTCTAGTCACCAAGATATGAATGACTTGTGGTTTTTAGGACCCTTGCGCTAAGGCAGGATACACCCTTTTATTCCACCCTGTTTGTGCTAAGTGAAGATTTTGAAAGCGACAGTTGGTGCAGCTTTAAAGAAAAAACTCTCATTTTAATGTGGCTTGGGCATCTTGTGTGTTTCAGCACAGCTAACTTAACAATGCAGCATGTGTATAAGTTTCCTTAGTAATAAGTGTTTGTTTGTCCTGAATATGACCTGCCTTTTCTATTGAACCCGCAGTCTGTCTTTTTTTTTTTAGCATGTCATGTATTAAGCCTTTCACTACTTACATTGGTTTGCAACTATCCCTAGCCTAAAATGTTTGTATTGGAATTTTTGAACTTATGTTTGTATGTGTGTGATGTTTATGATGTGTTCCTATTCTTCCTGCATCATTCCCCCCTCTAGTTGATTATTCAACTAATTTTCCTACCTTCCCATCTACTAATGAAACTAGGGGAATCACCATATATCCACTACTCTGTCCCATCCAATTTAGCTGCCATCCTTTTGCAACATGCTATTATTACCTGAAAAATAAGACACATCAAGAGCAACAACACGATCAAAAGCAACAAGGCCTTGAACAACCCGACATCCAGGGCGGCACCCATTCGAACCAGCCCTTGAACCACCAGTCAGGGGCACCCCCTCATCAATCATTTTCTTTTGTAGATCATGCAATGTCAGAATGGGCTGAGGTAATGTCCCATTGTCCGCATCATTGGCCGGCACATAAGTAAAACAGGCCGATCCAATCTTCTTACACACCCTTCCTTCCATGGCCGTCATTAAATCAAGTACATATCTGTGTTGCATTACCATCAGCCTAAGGGCTCGGAGTTCTTCCTTGGTAGCATTGAACCCATCTTTGGTTGCATTTATGGTCTTCATCAATTCAAAGCATGTGATCTGCAGCCAGCGTACAGTTGCTTTTGCCTGAATAAAGGGTAGGATGCTACCAAAAAAGATTTGGGCATCATTAAATAGTCTATGTTCCTGTGGAACGTCTTTCCACACTGCAGTACCAAAATACTCAGCAGCTCTTTTTGTCCGGTAATGGTGAAGCAAGGTTGTTGGACGGCTCATGGGATGGTCATGTAACTGAAAGATGTCCACACCTGGTATCACCAGGGAGGGAGTGCAAAGTCATTAGGGAGCAGAGGCCATTCCAGTTCGGGGGTAGTTGTATGTGGAGCCGGGCCCCACACAGCCAGTAGTGATCCATCAGGCTAGAAGTGCCACCCTGCATATCAGCGTTGTAGGTGATGATGTTGCAGTTGAGGTTACTCCCCACCTTCACTGTCCCATTCCCTCTGAAACAAAGAGAAAACTGTGTTAATTTCACTGCTATTCTAGAGTGTATGGTAGTTCCTGTCCATGTCTATCTCTGTATGTTTGCATCTCATATTTCCTGACATTGGCCTATTATCTTATTAAAACTTAGTGGACCTTGTGTCTCAGTGCCATTCCATAATGATATTGCCCTACATATGACCTTGGCCTCGGTCTGCCATTTATCATGGGCAAATAATGATCCTGTGATACTAAGAACTGGCCTGCCTGCGCAATCAGGGGGCAAGGGGTTAGCTAAATAGTTACTACATTTAGATGATGGTTAAGACCTTCCAAAAATACCTTGACGTAATACTCCTTTTTCCCAATCTGGGTCAGACCTTTTTTGCCCTTCTTTCTTCATTTTTGATATCTCTTCCATTATCTCTTGTTTTCCTGTCAGGACTTATAGGACTTCTGGGGTGGTGTCAAATCTAGTTGTGTTAATTAGTGCAGTAACAGGACTAACGTGAGTTGATTGCAGCTGTGCTCTCATTCGGCATAAAAATAGGTGCAGAAAACAATGTGTGATGTTTGGGGATACCTCTTTTGGGAGATGCAATCTATCTACTCCAGCAGCATGGGGGATGCGAGAGCATACATAACAACTGGTGTTGGACGTGGATGTGTTTATACTATGCATGTCCTGGTACCACATATTATCAAACAAAACAGTATGGAGAGGGTGATGGTCAATATCATTATCAACAGTTCTACGCATGCGTGTAATAATTGATATAGGTCTAAAAAAATAAAAATATCCAAGGGCTAAAAACATTAATATCAGTGCACCGAGGAGGAAAAACAAACATAAAATACATAACTGGAAAGAAGAATTGTCTAATATTGGAGCTTTAGAGGGATGCTTTACTCCAGTTGCTTCTCCTGTTATCCCCCCTCTTTTTCCTGCTCGGTGTCCAAAGGGATGGATGGCATGATCGGGCCAGGCGGATGTCCTGGAGGTGGTACCATGGTTTGTGGCCTTGGACTTTCACTGCTGTAGTCGTGCTGTCTGTCACTGGGAAGGGTCCATTGAATTTGCAATCCTTCCACTTCCTTACAAAATTGTGAATATGTACTAAAGTTCCCAAAGGTAATGGTGTTTGTTGATCCTTTGCAGGAGATCCGTGGGCGCGCTTCTTGGCTGCACGTGTAACCTGTTCAGAGAAAAACTTTGCAACTTTGGTTAGTTCAGACATGTATTCATGCATTTCAGTTTGTACAACTTCAGGTGCACTCTCAGTCTCCAACTTATGTCTAGTTGGTGGCACAAATGTGCTCATTGTTCTACCTGTCACTATTTGATGAGGAGTCAAATGGTGATCTGATCCTGGGGTATTTCTCAAAGCAAAGAGTGCTAATGGGAGGCAGCATAGCCATTTATTTTTCAATGTCACACATAGTTTACTTATTTTGTTCCTGAGGAGGCCATTGAGGCGCTCCACAATTCCATTGCTTTGCGGATGATAAGCGGAGGACAATTTGTGTGGTATTCCTTACAAGGTGGTGAGGTGAGAAAAGATATTATTGACGTAGTGGGTGCCATTGTTGGATCTGAGCCCCTCAGGGACACCCCACCAGGGTATTACATCACGGTTCAAAAAATTAGCAGCAGACTTGGCATCACAGTGAACACAAGGTCCTGCTTCAATCCACCTTGAGAATGGGCAGACTACAACTATAAGATAGCGATAATGATTGCATGTCAATCATGTCAATGTAATCAATGTGCAGTTCCTTAAAGGGACCTTGAGGGCGAGGTATTGTGGAAGCCATTACCTTAAAGGTGGGACTTGGTGAATACTGCTGGCACACTGTGCAGGTGTCTATGTACATTGTAATAATCTCATGTAAGTTAGGGACAAACCAATCCTGATGTATTTGGAGGGACATTGGCCCTCATTACAACCATGGCGGTCAGTGTTAAAGTGGCGGTAATACCGCCAAGAGGCCAACAGAAAAAAAATGGAATCACGACCAAGGCAGAAACCGCCAACACAGACAGCCACTTTAACACTCCGACCGCCATGGCAGTAGAAACAAACACTGCGGTGGTAACCGCCAACATACAGGCGGAAGACAATGTACCACCCATCCTATCACAACAGGCCTATCCACCACCTTTTCCGGGGCAGAACCAATGCTATCAAAAGCACGGCGGAAACAGTACACAGAAGGGAAACCACTCACCTCTTGACACCCAACGAGGAACCAGGACGCCATGGAGCCCGAACTACAGGTCCTGCCTATGATGCTCTTCCTCCTGCTCTATCAGGAGCAGGACAGACTCCGTTGACGACCACAGTGAGTACTGCACCTACAACACAGGGGAGGGGGGGAGGAAAAAGAGAGTGACACACACACGCAATACCCCCAACTCCACCCTCACCCACAACATCATACACACAAATACATGCAGAAACATTACATATATACCCCCCTACCCTCCCCCGGAAGAACGCAAGGACAAAATTAAATGATTGTAACGATTGTAATCATGAAAAATCTGATAGTTAAAGTTCAAAATTCAGTATATACAAATATGTACACCAACTACACAAGTCTGTATAGTGTACCAATCATTGTCTGTGAACCACTGGTCCCAAAATGCATGGGCGAAGCCCACACACGATACCTGACTGGAAACGGAGGGAACACTGCTGGGGCATCAGATTGAAAATAAACAGGCACTTCGGGGGAGGGGGGGGCACCTCAGCCAGATGAACGCACTATGCTACTGCTGCATGAGGGGGCTCCATGCCCATTGCTGTATCCTGGGGAGTGCAAAGCCACAGTCTCTCAAGTCTCTCCAGTGGGTGGTTTGCCCACTGCTTTATCCTGAGGAGTGCAAAGCCACAGTCTCTCAAGTGGATGTCATTCTCCACTGGTTCTTGAGGGGGCCTGGTGCCCAGAGTGCTTCATCCTGCCAAGGACCGAGGTAGTGGATGTCATTCTCCACTGGTTCCGGAGGGGGCCTGGTGCCCAGAGTGCTTCATCCTGCCAAGGACTGAGGTAGTGGATGTCATTCTCCACTGGTTCTGGAGGGGGCCTGGTGCCCAGAGTGCTACATCCTGCCAAGGACTGAGGTAGTGGATGTCATTCTCCACTGGCTCTGGAGGGAGCAAGGTGCCCACAGTGCTCCACATGCAGTGTGGCTGGTACCATTCCCTCACCTGGGTGTGTGTGCCACGAGATTGCCGAGGAACAGGTAGCATGATACGCCATGGAGGCAGAGACATACCCCACACTGCTGCGGCTTCGCCTTCCACCTGCAGGTGCAAACAGTGATGGAAGTCATGCCTCATGCAAGCTGGCCAGGGTCCAGGAAGTCTCCTCCAGCCTCAGATGACTGACCACTGGGGATGGTAGCCATGTCAGCGGTGGTGCCATTGTCCGAGCACTTCGCGGGGCTGGTGCCCGTGCTTGCGGCGGTGTCTGTGACGGTGGTGCTGGGGGTGGTTCATGTATCAGCACCTGCTGAGGGACACAGTAGGATGTCTCTTGCAGCCTCGGACGGCTGCCCACTAGGGAAGATGCTGGGGACTGTTGCTGAGGCTGCAGACGTGCCGGTGGCTGTGCAGGTGGCGGTGCTGGTGCAGCTTGCGGTGTTCGCTGCCGTACAGGTTGGTGGTGTCGTGGACAGAAGGGGTGACACTGGTCCCTCAATCAGTGCCACCCTGCCCTGTCCTGACCTGCTCTTCTGCTTTTGTCCCTTCCCCACCTTTGATGGTGCCGCAGGCGTCTTGCCACTATCCCCTTTTGTTTTTGTGGAGCCCTTGGTGGCTGGTAGGTGCGGCTTCTCCCTCTGGGATATGGGCACTGAAGGAGGCTGGTCTGGCTTGTAGTGGGTACTAAGGGGTACTTATACTCTGTACCAGGTCCAGTTATCCCTTATTAGTGTAGAAGAGGTGTTTCTAGCAGCTTAGGCTGATAGAAGGTAGCTATAGCAGAGCAGCTTAGGCTGAACTAGGAGACATGCAAAGCTCCTACTATACCACTGGTGTCATATGCACAATATCATAAGGAAACACAATACACAGATATACTAAAAATAAAGGTACTTTATTTTTATGACAATATGCTAAAAGTATCTTAGTGAGGACCCTCAGTATGAGGTTGCCAAATATACACAAGATATATGTACACAATACCAAAAATATGCAGTAATAGTAAAAGGAGGTAATGCAAGCAATGTAAAGTTACAGTAGATTGCAATAGGAGCACATAGGTATAGGGGCAACACAAACCATATACTCCAAAAGTGGAATGCGAATCACGAATGGACACCAAACCTATGTGAGCTTGTAGAGGGTCGCTGGGACTGTAAGAAAACAGTGAGGGTTAGAAAAATAGCCCAACCCAAGACCCTGAAAAGTAGGTGTAAAGTGCACCTATAACCCCCAGAGAGCACAGAAGTCGTGATAGGGGGTTTCTGCAAGGAAGACAAACACCAGCAATGCAACAACAGTGGATTTCCGGACCTGAGTACCTGTGAAAAAAGGGGACCAAGTCCAAGAGTCTCAACAATGTCGAGAATGGGCAGATGCCCAGGAAATGCCAGCTGAGGGTGCAAAGAAGCTGCTACTGGATGGAAGAAGCTGTGGATTCTGCAAGAACGAAGAGGACTAGGAACTTCTTCTTTGAAGGATGGATGTCCCACGTCGTGAAGAAGCTTGCAGACGTGTTCCCACGCAGAAAGACTGCAAACAAGCCTTGCTAGCTGCAATGGTCACAGTTAGGGCTTTTGGATGCTGCTGTGGCCCAGGAGGGACCAGGATGTTGCCACTTGTATGAGGAGACAGTGGGGGCGCCCAGCAAGTCAGGGAGCCCTCACAGAAGCAGGCAGCACCCGCAGAAGTACCGGAACAGGCACTTGGAAGAGGAGTGAACCAGAGTCCACCCGAAGACACAAAAGGGAGTCCCACAACGCCGGAGGACAACTCAGAAGGTTGTGCACTGCAGGTTAGAGTGTTGGGGACCCAGGCTTGGCTGTGCACGAAGGAAATCCTGGAAGAGTGCACAGGAGCTAGAGCAGCTGCAAATCATGCGGTACCCAGCAATGCAGTCTAGCGTGGGGAGGCAAGGACTTACCTCCACCAAACTTGGACTGAAGAGTCACTGGACTGTGGGAGTCACTTGGACAGAGTTGCTGCATTCCAGGGACCATGCTTGTCGTGCTGAGAGGGGACCCAGAGTCTTTCTGTTGCCTGCGGTTGCGGGGGAAGATTCCATCGTCCCACAGGAGATTTCTTCAGAGTTCCTGGTGCAGAAAGGAGGCAGGCTACCCCCAGAGCATGCACCACCTGGAAACAGGCGAGAAAGCAGCAGGATCAGCGATACAAGGTTGCAGTAGTCGTCTTTGCTACTTTGTTGCGGTTTTGCAGGCCTCCTGAGCAGTCAGCGGTCCATCCTTTGGCAGAAGGTGAAGAGGGAGATGCAGAGGAACTCTGGTGAGCTCTTGCATTCGGTATCTGAAGAATTCCCCAAAGCAGAGACCCTAAATAGTCAGAAAAGGAGGTTTGGCTACCTAGGAAGGAGAATAGGCTAGTAACACAGGTAAGAGCCTATCAGAAGGAGTCTCTGACGTCACCTGATGGCACTGGCCACTCAGAGCAGTCCAGTGTGCCAGCAACACCTCTGTTTCCAAGATGGCAGAGGTCTGGAGCACACTGGAGGAGCTCTGGGCACCTCCCCTGGGAGGTGCAGGTCAGGGGAGTGGTCACTCCCCTTTCCTTTGTCCAGTTTCGCGCCAGAGCAGGGCTGGGGGATCCCTGAACCGGTGTAGACTGTCTTATGCAGAGATGGGCACCATCTGTGCCCATCAAAGCATTTCCAGAGGCTGGGGAAGGCTACTCCTCCCCAGCCCTGACACCTTTTTCCAAAGAGAGAGGGTAACACCCTCTCTCTGAGGAAGTCCTTTGTTCTGCCTTCCTGGGCTAGGCCTGGCTGGACCCCAGGAGGGCAGAAACCTGTCTGAGGGGTTGGCAGCAGCTGCAGTGAAACCCCGGGAAAGGCAGTTTGGCAATACCCGGGTCTGTGCTAGAGACTCGGGGATCATGGAATTGTCTCCCCAATGCCAGAATGGCATTGGGGTGACAATTCAATGATCTTAGACATGTTACATGGCCATGTTCGGAGTTACCCTTGTGACGCTATACATAGGTAGTGACCTGTGTATAGTGCACACGTGAAATGGTGTTCCCGCACTCACAAAGTCCGGGGAATTTGCCCTGAACGATGTGGGGGCGCCTTGGCTAGTGCCAGGGTGGCCACACACTAAGGGCCTCATTATGACCCTGGCGGGCGGCGGAGGCCGCCCGCCAGGATCCCGCCCTCCATTATACCGCTCCGCGGTCAGAAGACCGCAGAGGGTATTATGAGTTTTTCCCTGGGCTGGCGGGCGGTCTCCAAAAGACCGCCCGCCAGCCCAGGGAAAAACTCCCTACCCACGAGGATGCCGGCTCGTAATCGAGCCGGCGGAGTGGGAAGGTGCGACGGGTGCAGTGGCACCCGTCGCGTATTTCAGTGTCTGCAAGGCAGACACTGAAATACTTTGCGGGGCCCTCTTACGGGGGCCCCTGCCGTGCCCATGCCATTGGCATGGGCACGGCAGGGGCCCCCAGGGGCCCCGCGACCCCCCCTACCGCCATCCTGTTCATGGCGGCTTTCCCGCCATGAACAGGATGGCGGTAGGGGGGGTCAGAATCCGCTCGGCGGCGCAGCGAGCTGCGCCGCCTTGGAGGATTCTAAGGTCAGTGGAAAACCGGCGGGAGACCGCCGGTTTTCCCGTTCTGACCGCGGCCAAAGCGCTGCGGTCAGAATGACCAAGGGAGCACCGCCGGCCTGTCGGCGGTGCTCCCGCCCCCGTTGGCCCTGGCAGTAGAGTACCTTACAACCGTATACTAGGGAATTATAAGGGTGTTCCAGTATGCCAACGTGAATTGGTGAATGTAGGAGGCTGGACTGGCTTGTAGTGAGTACCAAGGGGTACTTGCACCTTGCACCAGGCCCAGTTATCCCTTATTAGTGTATAGGGTGTCTAGCAGCTTAGGCTGATAGATAATGGTAGCTTAGCAGAGCAGCTTAGGCTGAACTAGGAGACGTGTGAAGCTACTACAGTACCACTTAGTGTCATATGCACAATATCATAAGAAAACACAATACACAGTTATACTAAAAATAAAGGTACTTTATTTTTATGACAATATGCCAAAGTATCTTAGAGTGTTCCCTCAGTGAGAGGATAGGAAATATACACAAGATATATATACACAATAGCAAAAATATGCAGTATAGTCTTAGAAAACAGTGCAAACAATGTATAGTTACAATAGGATGCAATGGGGAAACATAGGGATAGGGGCAACACAAACCATATACTCCAGAAGTGGAATGCGAACCACGAATGGACCCCAAACCTATGTGACCTTGTAGAGGGTCGCTGGGACTATTAGAAAATAGTGAGAGTTAGCAAAATAACCCTCCCCAAGACCCTGAAAAGTGAGTGCAAAGTGCACTAAAGTTCCCCTAAGGACAAAAGAGTCGTGTTAGAGGAATAATGCAGGAAAGACACAAACCAGCAATGCAACAACTGTGGATTTCCAATCTAGGGTACCTGTGGAACAAGGGGACCAAGTCCAAAAGTCACAAGCAAGTCGGAGATGGGCAGATGCCCAGGAAATGCCAGCTGCGGGTGCAAAGAAGCTTCGACTGGACAGAAGAAGCTGAGGTTTCTGCAGGAACGAAAAGGGCTAGAGACTTCCCCTTTGGTGGACGGATCCCACTCGCCTTGGAGAGTCGTGCAGAAGTGTTTTCCCGCCGGAAGGACGCCAACAAGCCTTGCTACACGCAAATCGTGCGTTTGGCGTTTTTGGATGCTGCTGGGGCCCAGGAGGGACCAGGAGGTCGCAAATTGGACCTGCAGAGAGAGGGGACGTCGAGCAAGACAAAGAGCCCTCACTGAAGCAGGTAGCACCCGGAGAAGTGCCAGAAACAGGCACTACGAGGATGCGTGAAACGGTGCTCGCCGAAGTTGCACAAAGGAGTCCCACGTCGCCGGAGACCAACTTAGAAAGTCGTGCAATGCAGGTTAGAGTGCCGTGGACCCAGGCTTGGCTGTGCACGAAGGATTTCCGCCGGAAGTGCACAGGGGCCGGAGTAGCTGCAAAGTCGCGGTTCCCAGCAATGCAGCCCAGCGAGGTGAGGCAAGGACTTACCTCCACCAAACTTGGGCTGAAGAGTCACTGAACTGTGGGGGTCACTTGGACAGCGTCGCTGGATTCGAGGGACCTCGCTCGTCGTGCTGAGAGGAGGCCCAAGGGACCGGTAATGCAGCATTTTGGTGCCTGCGGTTGCAGGGGGAAGATTCCGTCGACCCACAGGACATTTCTTCGGAGCTTCTGGTGCAGAGAGGAGGCAGACTACCCCCACAGCATGCACAAGCAGGAAAACAGTCGAGAAGGCGGCAGGATCAGCGTTACAGAGTTGCAGTAGTCGTCTTTGCTACTATGTTGCAGGTTTGCAGGCTTCCAGCGCGGTCAGCGGTCGATTCCTTATCAGAAGGTGAAGAGGGAGATGCAGAGGAACTCGGCTGAGCTCATGCATTCGTTATCTAAAGTTTCCCCAGAGACAGAGACCCTAAATAGCCAGAAAAGAGGGTTTGGCTACCTAGGAGAGAGGAAAGGCTACTAACACCTGAAGGAGCCTATCAGCAGGAGTCTCTGACGTCACCTGGTGGCACTGGCCACTCAGAGCAGTCCAGTGTGCCAGCAGCACCTCTGTTTCCAAGATGGCAGAGGTCTGGAGCAAACTGGAGGAGCTCTGGACACCTCCCAGGGGAGGTGCAGGTCAGGGGAGTGGTCACTCCCCTTTCCTTTGTCCAGTTTCGCGCCAGAGCAGGGGCTAAGGGGTCCCTGAACCGGTGTAGACTGGCTTATGCAGAATTGGGCACATCTGTGCCCAACAAAGCATTTCCAGAGGCTGGGGGAGGCTACTCCTCCCCTGCCTTCACACCATTTTCCAAAGGGAGAGGGTGTCACACCCTCTCTCAGAGGAAGTTCTTTGTTCTGCCATCCTGGGCCAGGCCTGGCTGGACCCCAGGAGGGCAGCTGCCTGTCTGAGGGGTTGGCAGCAGCAGCAGCTGCAGTGAAACCCCAGGAAGGGCAGTCTGGCAGTACCAGGGTCTGTGCTACAGACCACTGGGATCATGGAATTGTACCAACAATGCCAGGATGGCATAGAGGGGGCAATTCCATGATCATAGATATGTTACATGGCCATATTCGGAGTTACCATGGTGAAGCTACATATAGGTAGTGACCTATATGTAGTGCACACGTGTAATGGTGTCCCCGCACTCACAAAGTTCAGTGAATTGGCTCTGAACAATGTGGGGGCACCTTGGCTAGTGCCAGGGTGCCCTCACACTAAGTAACTTTGCACCTAACCTTTACCAGGTAAAGTTTAGACATATAGGTGACTTATAAGTTACTTAAGTGCAGTGTAAAATGGCTGTGAAATAACGTGGACGTTAATTCACTCAGGCTGCAGTGGCAGGCCTGTGTAAGAATTGTCAGAGCTCCCTATGGGTGGCAAAAGAAATGCTGCAGCCCATAGGGATCTCCTGGAACCCCAATACCCTGGGTACCTTAGTACCATATACTAGGGAATTATAAGGGTGTTCCAGTATGCCAATGTGAATTGGTGAAATTGGTCACTAGCCTGTTAGTGACAATTTAGAAAGCAGAGAGAGCATAACCACTGAGGTTCTGATTAGCAGAGACTCAGTGAGACAGTTAGTCACTACACAGGTAACACATTCAGGGCACACTTATGAGCACTGGGGCCCTGGCTGGCAGGGTCCCAGTGACACATACACTAAAACAACATATATACAGTAAAATATGGGGGTAACATGCCAGGCAAGATGGTACTTTCCTACAGGCTCCTTCTTCACCTTGGCAGGTGGCAGAATGTCCTTGCCCTCGCTACGTGGCAAACTGGAAGCCCTGATGGGTGGCACACTCGATGACCCCGCAGTTGCTGGCACCACTGTGCCTGGGGATTTGGTGGCTGAGGTGCTGGGCTGGGACCTGGAAAGCCTGACCCTAGGGGAAGGATGGGGGGGAAGTGAAGGGAAGAGGTCAAGGTTTGCCAGGAAAAGATTTTTAGACACACTGGGACGGGAAGATGGAGTGGGTTTGGGAGTGGAGGAAGAGGCAGTGCTTGTAGGAGGTGTATGTTGCTGAATTTGGGTGAAGGTGCATGGGCTGGAGGCTGTTGTGAGGTGGATGGCTGTTGGGTGGGTGTGTGCCTGTGTTTGTGTGCTTTGGGAGGAGGGCTCACAGACACACTGGAAGAGGACACATGGGATGTGTGCATGGTAGTGGGGATGGTGACTACATGTGAGCGGTGTGTGGTGATGGGCGTGCTGGTGATGGAGGCAGTGGATGAAGATGTAGTGCATGCAGGTGTGAGTGGAGACGAGACAGTCAGGGAGGTGGAGGACCCAGTGGAGGCAGTGGATGTTGCTGTCTCTGCATGGGGATGGTGCTTGTGTGAGTGCTTGTGGGATGTGTGGTGCTTATGTTTGCCATGTCCACTCTTGTGTGTTGATGAGTGTGCATGGTGGTCTGATGGTGTGATTGGGATAGGCTGAGGTACAGGGGATTCGGTCGGGGTGGAGGAAGTTGGACGGGGGAGACTGGACACAGGGACAATGGCTGCCATAAGTGCTGAGGCCAGAGCCTGAAATGCTCTCTGTTGGGCCGCCTGCCCAGAATGAATGCCCTCCAGGTCTGCATTTGTTTGTTGCAAATGCCTCTCAACACCCTGGATGGCATTCAAAATGGTAGATTGCCCAACAGGGAGGGATCTCAGAAGGTCAATAGCCTCCTCACTGAGGTCAGCTGGGCTGACTGGGGCACGGCCTGAGGTGCCAGGGGAGAAGGAGATGCCCACCCTCCTGGGTGAGCGGGTACGGGAAACACGCTGAGGGGCTGCTGGGAGGGCGGTGCTGGTAGAATGGATGGCGGCTGTACCTGTTGATCCGGTGGGCACAGAGGTATCTGCCATTGCAAGGGAGCTCCCATCAGAGGAGTCGTTGTCACTGGT
The DNA here is from genome assembly GCF_031143425.1 of Pleurodeles waltl. Lineage (NCBI taxonomy): Eukaryota > Metazoa > Chordata > Amphibia > Caudata > Salamandridae > Pleurodeles > Pleurodeles waltl. The sequence continues at coordinate 186,160,295 of NC_090439.1, read as the reverse complement.
GTATGCTCCTGTCCCCATCGTGGAGCTCCCCTCGCCCTCCATCCCACTGGTGGCTTCAGACTCTGTTGCTTCACCCTCCAGGGCCAAGTGGGTTGCAGCTCCCTCCTGCTCTGTGCCACTGCTCCTCCGCCTGATGATGCTATTGCACACAAGAACCAGGAGACAACAAAAAGGGGGGGGAGACAGAAGAAAATCAAGTTCAGTGCATGCAACACCACTACCGTTGGCGGACACAACACACAGGGAGCAGCCCTCAGCACTACGCCATGCACTAACAGTTCTAGAAAATTCACATGCCCAAGGGATACGAGGCCTAATCCCAATTGCTGCACACCTGGAAGTCACAGGAGCCTGACTAGGTGTAGATGGCTCTTACCACTAGTGGCGTTGGGGTGCCACAGAGCCTGCCTCGTAAGGGACCTTGCCTACCAAGTTTGCCCTGGCCTAGGGGAAGCCACTGCCCACCACCCCCACCCAGACACCTCATAATGCGCGCAGTCAGCTGAATGAGAGTGTACTCACCCTCTTGTGGCTGCCGTGATGCCCTCAAGCGCCCATCCAACTCCGGATAGGCCACCACCAGGATCCAGTACATCAGGGGGGTCATGGTGCGAAGTGCACCCCTTCCACGTTGGGAGGCTATCCGCAGCTGGGCCTCTGCCATCTTCTTGCTCCAGCAGCACAGGTCCTCCCATCTTTTACAGCAGTGGGTGCTCCGTCTGTAGTGGACCACCAGGGTCCGGATGTCCTTGACGATGGCACGCCAAATACCCTTCTTCTGGTGGGCGCTGACCTAGAGGAATGGTACAGGGGGAAATGAAATTACTCACCCATCCGGACCATCATGGTCATTGTCCACCAGTTCCCACCCATGCCCTGACGCACATACACTCACCATCCGCACATGCAGGCTTCAGCCCCCCCCATGTATCTTCCATCCACACCACTCAAAACAGGCATTGCCCACGCAGCATGCTCACAGTGTACTCACCTGTCTGGAGGACCGTGCAGTTGCGTGTACTGGGGGAGGACCCCATCCACTAGTTTCTCCAACTCCTCCGATGTGAAGGCAGGGGCCCTTCTCCCCAGACGCTGAAGCCTTCGTCGCTTCCAGACAGAGGTCACAGCAGCACTTGCAGTGTAGGTCCTCGCCTGTTGAAGGTCAGGTATCAAGTGAGTGAACAGACAAAAAATGGCAGTCACGTCCGTGGCGGTGCCTACAGTCACCGCCGGCGTACATCGTCATTGGCTCCTGGGACCCATAGGGCCCTATTTTAACCAATGCAGAATTGCGCTGCGGTCTTCGACCGCCCACCGCAACAGTGTACAACGCCAGGGCAGTTACCTCATTTCCCCTTGTCCCACCTTACAGGTCAGGCACCCGCCATTTCAGGGGGCCACAAGGGATGCATAACAACTGCATCACACCTATCTAGGCCAGGAATACAGACAGATACCGGCATATTGCAAATTACAAGCGTTTCTGCAAATAACACATTGTGATACCTCAGTGTTGGATGACTCTCTGCTCGCTGTTCTCCTCCATAGGGCACGTCTGCTGGGGCAGGTGATGAGATGGCAGCATCCTCCGGTGTACAGACCCTTGTGAACCTGTTGACAATGGAAGAGAGACACATCATAATCACATACAGAATTGATCGTGCAACAATCCTGGAACTGTAAGCCCAGTTGGAGCCAGACCTGATGTCAGCTATTCGCCATCCCACAGGAATCCCCCCTCTAGTGCAGGTCAGGTCCTGTCTGTACTCCATTTCCTGGCCAGTGGGTCTTTTCAAACAACAGTGGCCATGGCATCAGGGATGTCCCAGCCAATGTTCTCTAATGTGTTGTCCAGAGTGTTATCTGCCCTGCTGAAACACATGCACAGCTACATCGTTTTCCCTCAGGTGGAGGATTTGCCCACAGTGAAAGGTGACTTCTATGCCCTGCGACATAACCCCAACATCATTGGTGCCACTGATGGAACACATGTGGCATTTGCACCCCCCCTGCAGGAATGAACAGGTGTACAGAAACTGCAAAAGCTACCATTTGATGAATGTGCAGATGGTGTGTTTGGCAAACCAGTACATCTCCCATATCAATGCCAAGTATCCTGGCTCAGCGCATGACACTTGCATTTTGAGGAATAGCAGAATCCCTTATGTGATGGGGCAACTCCAGAGGCACAGGGTGTGGCTAATAGGTGAAGCCAAGGTCCCAATACAGTTGACATAGGTGTCTGGGTATGGGGTTGTCCCTAAGGGTTAGTGTGTGCCTAACAGTTGTCCCTCGACATTTGCAGGTGACTCTGGTTACCCCAACCTGTGATGGCTATTGACCCCAGTGAGGAATCCCAGGACAAGGGCAGAGGAACGCTACAATGAGGCACATGGGTGAACTAGGAGGATTATAGAACGCACCTTCGGCCTCCTAAAGGCCAGATTCCAGTGCCTCCATCTGACAGGTGGATCCCTATACTACTCACCGGAGAAGGTGTGCCAGATAATCGTGGCCTGCTGTATGCTGCACAACCTGGCTTTGCGACGGCAGGTGCCTTTTCTGCAGGAGGATGGGCCAGATGGTGGTCTTGTGGCAGCTGTGGAGCCTGTGGACAGTGAAGAAGAGGCAGAAGAAGAGGATGTCGACAACTGAAACAACATCATCATGCAATACTTCCAGTGAGACACAGGTAAGAAGATGTAACTGCTTCCCACATCTCATACTATTGTTGGAGCTAGCATAAGTCTGTCATTTTCACTCAGTGTATGGACACTGACTTGTCACTTTGACTTTCCATTTCACAGATGTGGGTCCCACTTTGTGCCCTCTGCTATGCTTACTCCTTGCCCACAGCTGTGTTACATTGGTATGTGAACACGTACTTTGACATTGATATATTCCATAGATATTGCAATTACACATTTGTGAAAGCACAGACTGACTCCAGATTGTTTTGTGATTGAAGTGTGTTTATTTCTGTGCATATAAGTGGAGAGGGTTGTAAAATGGGCTGGGGGGATGGTGGAGGAATGTCCATGGCATAGTCCAGTCTTTTGTTTCACAGGTGCATTGTCCAAAGGGGCATAGGAAGTGGAGCAATGGCAGTTTAAGGTGGACAGGGTGACAAAGTAGGACAGAAGGGTGACGTTCAGGGGGGTCTTATTTCCTGGCGGGGGCCTTGGCAATGTTCTCTGTCTTGTTCCTGGACCTCAGGGACCATTTGCGGGGTGGTTCTCCATCTGCAGGGGGTGGGGTGCTGGTGGCATGTTGGTCCTGTGGTGGGGCCTCCTGTCCACTAGTGCCAGCAGAGGTGGAGGGCTGTTCATCATCCAGGCTAGTGTCAGGGGCCCATTGGTGTGCCACTGTGTCCCTCCTGGTGTTGAGAAGGTCTGCCAGCACCCCTGCACTGGTGACCAGGGTGGTGTTGATGGACTTCAAGTCCTCCCTGATCCCTAGGTAGTGTTTGTCCTGCAGCCGCTGGGTCTCCTGAAACTTGGCCAGTACCATGCCCATGGTCCCCTGGGAATGGTGGTAAGCTCCCATGATGTTGGAAAGTGCCTCGTGGAGGGTTGGTTCCCTGGGCCAGTCCTCCCCCAGTCGCACAGCAGTCCTCCCAGCTTCCCTGTTATCATGTGCCTCTGTCCCCTGAACTGTGTGCCCACTGCCACTGCCCCCAGGTCCCTGATTGTCCTGTGTTAGTGGGGTTGCCTGGGTTCCCTGTAGTGGTGCACACACTGCTGATTGACGTGTCCTGGGGACAGAGGGATGGGCCCGCTGGGTGGGTGCTGTGGTGGTGTTTCCTGAGTGGAGAGGTTCAGTGGTCGTTTGTGACTGTGTCAGGGGAACCGACTGTCCCGAGGTCCCTGAGGGGCCAGGCTGGTCATCTTGATCCAGGCGTGCAGAGCTGCTGTCATCACTGTGGGCCTCTTCTGTGGGGGGACTGGATATGTCTGGCACCTCCTGTCCGGTGACGTTGGGTAGGGGTCCTGTTGGGGTGTAAATGCATAGTTATTGTATCTGTGTGTGCCATCTTGTGTAATGGGTGAGTGACCCTCTACTCCTGTGCTTGCATTATTGCGTGGCCCTTGTGTGATTGGTGATTTTGGGGCATGAGTGAGTCTCTCTACTGGACATGCTTTGGTGATGGATGTCCATGCATTGCTGTTACATGCAGGGCTTGGTTTTGGGATGTGTGGGTTGTGTTAGTGGGGTATCTGTGGGTTGTTGGGGTGATGGGTGTGAGGGTAAGGGTGGCGGTATGTGATGGCATGCAGGTGGGGTGGGCGGGATAAAGTAATTAAGATATGACTTACCTGAGTCCAGTCATCCTGCTACTCCTGCGAGGCCCTAAGGATGCATGATCGCCAAGACTTGCTCCTCCCATGTTGTTAGTTGTGGGGGAGGAGGTGGGGGTCCACCGCCAGTCCTCTGTACAGCAATCTGGTGTCTGGATACCACGGAACGTACCTTCCCCCGTAGGTCGTTCCACCTCTTCCTGATGTCATCCCGTGTTCTTGGATGCTGTCCCACTGCGTTACCCTGTTGACAATTCTGCGCCATAGCTCCATCTTCCTTGCAATGGATGTCTGCTGCACTGTGATCAGAATAGCTGTGGCTCTACCCAGACGATTTCCTCCACCATGACCCTGAGCTCCTCCTCAGAGAACCTAGGGTGTCTTTGAGGTGCCATGATGTGGTGTGGGTGATGTGTGAGGTACTGTCTGTTGTGATGTGTGAGGGGATGTGTTGGTGTGTGTTGTTTGAGGTGCGTGGATGTTGTATAAGTGATGGTGTTGTGTGTCTGTGGATGCTGGTGTTGTTAGCTAATCTGTCTCTCTGGCCTTCTTTCAAAATTTTTGTTGTAAGGGTTTGTGGGTGATGTGGGTGTGTGCTTTATATTGGATTGGGTGTGTGGGTGTGGTGTGTGTATGTGTATCAGGTGTGTGTATTTGAATTGTCCAATGTCGTTGTGTTTTGTAAATGTGTGTGTATTTTGAGCGCGGCTGTGTGTACCGCCAATGGATTACCGCGGTTGAAAGACCGCTGCGTTGATTCGTGGGTCGTGATAATGTGGGCGTATTCCTGTTGGCGTGACAGTGTAGGTTTTGGTATCGCCAGTTTATTACTGACCTTTGGTGTGGCGGACTTGTGTGGGTGTCTGTATTGTGGCGGATTCCGAGATCTGGGTTGTAATACCTGTAGCGGAATTCTGCGGACGCAGCGGTATGTTGGTGGTCTTCTGCACGGCGGAAAGCGGGATTTACTGCCAGGGTTGTAATTAGGGCCATTGTCTCTAGCAGTATGCGAAGGAAGATGTAGCAGGTTTAGAGCTATCAGTAGCAATACATAGGGCATGACAGGCTTCCCTGTTGACATTTGTCTGTATATTAAATCTGTTCCTGTCTGTGTGCATCCTCTGGCTTCCCACAACTGTTTCTCATGCTCAGAGGCATTTTCTTGTATCTCTCCTATATGCAGATGAGCTGTCTCTATGTAATGTCTGGATGTATTCAAAGGGTCTGAAGGTGTCAATGTTTCGCTAGCTAACAAAACTTTGGTGTGTGTGTCACTAAGAGGGCGTGTTGCTGCATCTTTGGCTGCCCAATCAGCCAGGGCATTTCCACGGGACACAAAATCCTGACCATTATTGTGGGCTACACATTTCACTACTGCAACTGTATGTGGCAGGGTGAAAGTTTGTATCAAGTCCTCTAAAAGGGGGCGGTGCATGACCGAGCTTCTGTCAGACTTGAGAAATACACGTCTGTTCCACCGCATAATGCTGGAATTCACTGTCATAGTGGCATAGGCTGAATCAGAGTATACTGTCATTGTTTCTCCTTCCCCTTGTTTGAGGGCTGCCACTAAAGCTACTACTTCAGCAGCCTGGGCTGAATATTGAGATGGCAAAGTTATCTTTTCGATTATCTGCAGTGTGTCTGAAGAGTTGGTCTGCATCGCTCTGACCATTGCAGCACCTGTATGTCTTACCCCCGTGTCCTGATCTGTTGTGGAAGATCCATCCACAAAATATACAACACTACCTGGAATGAGGTCATCTGTTGCTTGGCTACACTCATCTAGAGTATCTGTGGCACAATCATGGGCATCATCGTCAGTGTCTGAAATGGGGTGTGCAAAGAAGGTAGCAGGATTGACTATGTGGCATTTAACCACCTTCAAGGATGGTAATGATAATATTATCTCATAGCCTGATACTCTCTGTGTTGTTAATGTTGTTTTAGCTTTCTGAATTATTGCAAACACAGCATGTTCGGCATACAGTATCAGAGGTGCACCCATGACAATGGGGGCACTTTTCTCAACTGCAAAGGCTGCTGTGGCTAGTACTTGTTCACAAGAGTAATGGCTTTTCATGACAGAATCAAGTAGGCCCCTAAAATATGCAATTGGTTTGTGCCCTAAAGGATACTTTTGGGTGAGGAAAGCCGTCATCACCTGGCCATTACAGTGGCAAAAAAGAAAAAACTCTTTGTTGTAGTCTGGTGTTCCTAACGCTGGTGCATTTGTTATCTCTGTTTTTCTCTTGGCTTCTTTTGTAAAGTCTGTCCTGTCTTATTGGTTTCTTCTCCCTCACAAGCTTACTGTGACTGTTCCCTGTTATGGTCCTCAAGAAGGGACATTCTTTTAACATGTTCAGTGATGTCATCTAATGCCCCCTCTGATTCTTTGTAGGGTTTTTCTGAATCCAGATCTTCTTCACCTAAGCTGCTATATGTGGAGACTGTGTCCTCTAGTCCTTTTTGTTCAATCATTTGTGGCCCAGTGAGGGCCCTTGACTGCCTCAAGGGCCCTTTCTCCTTTTCCCAAGTCACTCTTTGGTCTACCTGTCCATCTTCCTGCACTGTGACCCCCTTGCGTACACTATTATCCTCTGATCCTGGGTGCATGAACCTCCAGCACCCTGTGGGAGGACTTTCTGGTGTGTAAGCTAACCTTCTTGTCTCATTTTTAATGCTGGTACTTGGTTTTTGCAAAACACCTTTCTTTTTCCAGCCCCATCCATTCTCTGTGCCTCTCTTGACCCCTCATTAGGTATACCTTCATTTTTCCTAGTGGGGAACATCTCGTCTTCAAAATGAAGTGTAAATGTGGCATCTACTGTCCCTTTGTATTTAGTACTGTCCCCACCTTACATTTCCCGTGGTGTACTGGCCATTTGAGGACATGGAGATGGGTGGACATATTCTCTATGTTCAGAAAAAGATTCTAATGGTGGGCTATACTAGGGGTCTGTAAATCCCACAGCAGTGGGATTGTGAAGAGGTGGGTAGTGAGTGTGGGGCACCAGGTTGCATCGTATACATGCCCTGTACCTTTGCACTGCCTAACCTTAATTGCACGTATTGATAGGGGGGTGGAACAGCCAAAGGGAGGGTCTGAGGCTTTGTATTTGACTCATTCATATGTGTTTCATAAAAGACCCTCCATAGGTCTAGTGAGATCTTCCTTTTCTCTAGTTTATTTCCCTTGAATTTACTCTGTAGGAAGGTGGCCATGTGTTCTATTGTATTATCAAATGTGCCCTCTTTGGGCCACGCATGTGCAAGTTTTAATGTTGCTTTGTGCCATTCCTTACAGTATTTTCCTACCCTGTCCTTGTCTCCTGAGAACACTTTAACCATGTGTTCTAAAGGAGACCCCATGTCTGTTTAGTGAACTTAATCCTTTGTACTATATGGTTTACACTCTAAATGGACTTCTATTTACTTCCTGGGGTATTTCCAGACTTCACATAGACTGTTATTAGGCTGTGAAGGGGAACATCAGATATATATATATCCCTAATCTCTGAAAGACTTTGTTCATTTATATATATATATTAGGTAGGTGCATTTATGTCTAGCTTAGTGGTTTGTTTGCCTGACACAACAAACAATAATGTTATTGTCATATATATATATACATGTTTATAAGTTACTCATATACTAAATTCCACACAGGGAGGTCCCTAATAAATGCATACAATAGGAGGTCTAATGCTAAATATGAGTCTGTTATTGCAGGGAATTCACGTGACTGTTGCCCATGGTTCCACTGAAAAATTGCAGGGACTTTAATATATTCACTTTCTGGCCACAAGGTGGCACCAATGTCACACATGAAAAATTAAACAGAATATTTTAGAGGCCTTCAAAGGGATGCCTCACTCTTGGAAAGACAACTGCAAGAGGTTTTGTAGATTTCAAAACAAACTATTTTATTCTAATTATGCGAAGGTTATGTTCACATCTGTCTGAAAAATAGTCAAATATATTTGTATGTATAGTAGCTGATAATTCTTCTTCTATTTGTATACCCTCACGATATGTGTATATGTCCCAGTCTATAGTGTTTGATAATTCATCTTACCTCCAATCTTGAGGCTCTATAGTTTCATAATGGGGATAATAGTTAGTAGTGCCAGTACTTGTTATGGGGTTCATGAGGCTACTACACTACATTTAACTTGGAGGACAATGTCCTTATGTCAGTTATTTGAATAATTATTTATAATTGTCTAACAGACATTTCTCCCATGTCAATGTAGGTTGTTTTAAGGCCTAGAGGTGATATACTGTAAATACCTAGGCATTCCAAAACTTCTGACTTAAAAAAATATTGCTGGTCTACTAAGGTCAGTTCTGTTGCAGAGGGCGACAGCCTGACCGTTATAAAAACGAATAATTAATTCAGGGATGTGGATTTAAATTTGTGGACTTTTTTTGGACATTTGCTCAATCCAGTCAATTACTTTACTTTTGAGTATACTGTCATAACTTAACCTTCATAAGAATAGGAAGTCTGATACTTATCCTAAATTATACACTAAATAACATAAACTTATATATTGACATTATTATGTGGCCACATTTCTATCTATACATGTATATACATACACAGTAGTTCTTAATTTCATACTAGGGCAAACAAAATACTACTGGTCACTTCCCTCCGGATTCATAGAGAGGACAACTTTTCACTATTTGCAACTACAAATTGTGACTTCCAGACTTAAGGTCTGGGTTAGGTTGACTTGAGTGTTCTTTAGAACATACACTGATTACTCAGCCCCAAGTCCAACACTACTCTTGACCACTTTTGACTTACTTCGTCAAGTTCCCTGTATCTTCCGGACATACCACCAGGATCCCTTAATATAGTATCAATTTATACACAATCTTGCATGCAAACACCAAAATTATATACATTACAGTGTCAAAATTGTAAATGTCTTTATGAAATAAAAGGAACAGACCTCGTGCTTTGTCCACCTTAACTGCCAAACACCTGAGTCCCATCCATCCCCACGAAATCAGAGATTTTTACTTAAATGTTGGCATCTCCCTTACCTCTTTAAAAAGTGCGCAAATCACCTTGTGGAGACAGGCAGGGCCCCCAGTCCAGCAGTTGGTGAGATCAAAGTAGAGCTCCTGGCTTAGCTGGCCAATATGTTAGAAGGAAATCTGTTAATAAAATAAGACAGATCAATTTGACAAAGTAATATAGATGTAATCGATTTTCAGCTGGGAACGACAGGCAGTCTCAACATAGAGGCCATGACTGAAGTTCAAAGTTCTAGTTCACAAGCAGTGGTATTTATACTGTAAAAAACACAAAAAACTACAGTTACAAGTTCAGCATTGACGTAAGCAAGAACAAGCAGTACAGATAAGATAATAGGGGAGAGGTACCTCTTGACAAGAGCACATGCGCGATTATTGGTCCCCTCATGGGTGGGTAAGTAACATTGACGTCATTCAACATCTCTATCTTTCTGCACTACAAGTGATTATATGTTACATGATGCTCACGGTAGCCCTGCCTTGTGTAAATGCTTATCTGACTCTTACACAGTTCTCCTCACCTAGATATGAATGACTTGTGGTTTTTAGGACCCTTGCGCTAAGGCAGGATGCACCCTTTTTTCCACCCTGTTCGTGCTAAGTAAAGATTTTGAAAGCGACAGTTGGTGCAGCTTTAAAAAAAACTCTCATTCTAATGTGGCTTGGGCCTCTTGTGTGTTTCAGCACAGCTAACTTAACAAAGCAGCATGCGTATAAGTTTCCTACGTAATAAGTGTTTGTTTGTCCTAAATATGACCTGCCTTTTCTATTGAACCCACGGTCCGTTTTTTTTTTTAGCATGCCATGTATTAAGCCTTTCACTACTTACATTGGTTTACAACTATCCCTAGCCTAACATGTTTATATTGGGGTTTGGGAGCTTATTTGTGTATGTATGTGATGTATATGATGTATTCCTATTCTTCCTACATCAGACTTATAAGGTACTTAAGTTCAGTGATAATGGCTGTGAAATAACGTGTGCATTATTTCACTCAGGCTGCAATGTCAGTCCTGTGTAAAGGTTTGTCTGAGCTCCCTATGGGGGGTAAAAGGAATGCTGCAGCCCACATGGATCTCTTAGAACCCCAATACCTTGGGTACCTAGGTACCATATGCTAGGGAATTATACCAATTGAAATTGGTAAAAGTGGTCACTAGCCTATAGTGACAAATGTAAAGACCGAGAGAGCATGAGCACTGAGGTTCTGATTAGCAGAGCCTCAGCGACACAGTTAGGCACTACACAGGTATACACATTCAGGCCACAAACTATGAGCACTGGGGTCCTGGCTAACAGGATCCCAGTGAGACAGGCAAAACAAACTGACATACATGTAAAATTGGGGGTTCCATGCCAAGAAAGATGGTACTTTCCTACACAACCCCCCCAAACGAGAGACAATAAGGCTATCCTTGCCCAGATGAGTCTTCCTTGTCTAAGTGGAATTATCTGGAGAGTCCATCTGCATTGGAGTGGTTACTCCCAGGTCTATGTTCCACTGTATAGTCCATTCCCTGTAGGGAGATGGACCACCTCAACAATTTAGGGTTTTCACCTTTCATTTGTTTAGGCCATAATAGAGGTTTGTGGTCTGTTTGAACAATAAAGTGAGTACCAAAGAGGTATGGTCTCAACTTTTTCAAGGCCCAGACCACAGCAAAGGCCTCCCTCTCTATGGCAGACCAGCACTTTTCTCTAAGGGTCAATCTCCTGCTGATAAAAGCAACAGGTTGATCCTGGCCCTCAGTGTTTAGCTGTGATAGAACTGCCCCTACCCCAATTCAGAAGCATCAGTTTGAACTCTGAATTTTTGGGAGTAACAAGGGCTTTTGAGGACAGGTGCAGAGCACATGGCCTATTTGAGCTCATCAAATGCCTTTTGACAGCTAGCTGTCCACAATACCTTTTTAGGCATCGTTTTGCTAGTGAGGTCATTAAGAGAAGCAGCTATAGTTCCATAATTCTTTATGAACCTCCTGTAGTACCCAGTGAGGCCTAGGATGGCTCTGACTTGGGTTTGAGCTATAGGGGGAGCCCATTCCATAATGGTTTGGATCTTCCCCTGAAGTGGTGCAATCTGTTCCCCACCTACCAGGTGGTCCAGATAAACCACTTTCCCCTGCCCTATCTGGCACATGGAGGCCTTGATAGTGAGGCCTGCCTTTTGCAGGGCCTCCAAAACTTTCCAGAGGTGGACCAGGTGATCATCCCAGGTGGAGCTAAAGACAGCTATATCGTCTAGATATGCTGCACTAAAGGCTTCCAATCCTTGGATGACTGTATTCACCAACCTCTGAAAAGTGGCAGGTGCATTTTTCAATCCAAAGGGCATAATTGTGAACGGATAATGCCCTCCTATGGTTGAAAATGCTGTTTTTGGTTTAGCATCTTCTGATAACTTAATCTGCCAATAGCCTGCAGTCAAATCAAAAGTGCTTAAATACTTGGCAGAAGCCAGTGTATCTATTAGCTCATCTGCCCTGGGTATAGGGTGAGCATCAGTTTTTGTTACTTGATTGAGACCCCTAAAGTCCACACAAAACCACATTTCCTTTTTTCCATCTTTACTATGAGGTTTGGGGAAAAGCACCACTGGGCTGGCCCAGGGGCTTTCAGAGGGTTCAATCACTAAAAGATCCAACATTTTCTGTACCTCTTGTTTGATACAGTCTCTGACATGGTCAGGATGTCTATAAATTTTACTTTTGACAGGTAAACTGTCTCCAGTATCAATTGTGTACTCACACCAGGTAGTTGCACCTGGAACTAGTGAGAAGAGGTCAGAGAACTGATCAAGGAGATTTATGCAGTTGTCCTTCTGCTCAGCAGAAAGGCAATCTGCCAGCACAACTCCCTCCACTAAGCCATCAGCTTCAATGGTGGAGAAGAGGTCAGGGAGAGGGTCACTCTCTTCTTCTTGCCCTTCATCTGTGGCCATGAGCAGGGTTAAGTCAGCCCTGTCATAGTAAGGTTGAAGGAAATTGACAAGTAGCACCCTAAGGGCGCTTCTGGCAGTGCCCAGGTCTACCAAATAGGTAACCTCACCTTTCTCCTCCACAATGAGATGGGGTCCACTCCATTTGTCCTTAAGTGCTCTTGGTGCCACAGGCTCTAATACCCACACCTTCTATTCTGGTTGGTACTGTGTCAGGACAGCCTTATGGTCATGCCTTTGCTTTTGGAGCTCCTGGCTGGCCTGAAGGTTTTTACTGGCCTTTTACATGTACCCAGCCCTCCTTGATCTGAGGCATTGCACATAGTCCACAATGTCTTGTTTGGGAGCTTTTAAAGGTTGTTCCCAACCCTCCTTAACAAGTGCAAGGGGACCTCTTACAGGGTGTCCAAAGAGGAGTTCAAAGGAGCAGTAGCCCACTACTTTCTGGGGTACCTCCCTATAGGCTATAAGGAGGCATGGCAACAGGACATCCCATCTCCTCCTGAGTTTTTCAGGGAGTTCCATGATCATGCCTTTGAGAGTTTTGTTAAATCTCTCAACCCATCCATTTGTCTGTGGATGATGAGGAGTGGTGAACTTGTAGGTAATACCACACTCCTTCCACATTTTTCTAGATATGCAGACATGAAGTTACTACATCTGTCTGATACAACCTCCTTAGGGAAACCTACTCTGGAAAAAATTCCCAGGGGGGCATTTGCCACTGCAGGAGCTGTAGTGTTCCTTAAGGGTATTGCTTCAGGATACCTAGTGGCATGGTCCACTACTACTACGATGAATCTGTTTCCTGAAGCTGTTGGAGGGTCATGGGGGCCAACAGTGTCAACCCCTACCCTCTCAAAGGGCACCCCAACCACTGGAAGTAGAATTAAGTATACCTTCGGTGTGCCACCAGTCTTGCCACTGGCTTGGCAGGTCACACAGAAGCAACAGAAGTCCTTGGTATCCTCTGACATATGAGGCCAGTGAAACAATGTAACAAGCCTGTCCCATGTTGTACTTTGGCCCAAATGCCAAGCCAAAGGAATGCCATGAGCCAGAGTCAGAAGAATCTCCCTGTACTGCAAAGGGATGACCAATCTCCTGGCAGCTCCAAGTTTAGGGTCCCTTGCCTCAGTATAGAGAAGGTTGTCTTCCCAATAGACTTTGTGGGTATCAGTGACATCTCCACTTTGCTGTTTGACAGCTTCCTGTCTTAGACCCTCTAGTGTGGGACAGGTCTGCTGTGCCACACTCAGTTCTTCCTTAGCAGGCCCCTCTGCACCCAAAAGCCCAGCAGTGTCAGCTGCCAACTCCTCTGGTGTAGGTTCTGCACAGGGAGAGAATTCTTCTTCCTCAAAAGGGGAATCTTCTGGAGAGGGAGGGATAGTGGGCAAGGATGTATCCTTTCTACTCCTAGCTTTTGGGAGCACATGGTCCATTGTTCTAGGATCCACGTTTCCCTGTCCTCCTTGCTTCTGGGCCTGAGCCGTTTGTGAGAGCAAAGATATGCCCTGGAATGCCCAGCATTGCTGAATGAGCCTCCAACTCTACTTCAGCCCAAGATGATGTTTCCAAATAATTTCCTAGTAAGCAGTTTACAGGTAAATCAGTGGCTACCACAACATTATTTGGACCAGTAACCCCCCCAGTTGAGATTCACAACAGCCATGGGGTGGCTAAGAGTGTTGTTATGAGCATCAGTCACTTGGTACTGCCGACCAAGTAGGTGTTGTTCAGGGACAACAAGTTTCTCCATCACCATGGTGACACTGGCTCCTGTGTCCCTGTAGGCCCCAACCTCAACACCATTTATTAGGGGTAGTTGCTTGTACTTACCCATATTAAGAGGACAAGCAACTAAGGTGGCAAAATCAATACCACCATCACAGACTAAAACAGCCTCTGTGGTCTCCCAAACTAGACCAACCCCCACTACATTACCAATGGTGAGCTCAGCTACACCCTTTGACTGGCTATTTGTAGTGTTCTTCCCACCACCACTACTATTACTAGGGGTACTAGTGGACACGGTTGGGGTTGTTGTGGTGGAAGCCTTGGTGTTTTTCTTTGGACAAGAGTGATCATTTGCCGAATGGCCTTTACTTTTACATAAATAACACCATGACTTATTTTGATTGTATGAAGAGGATTTTAACCCACCTCCCCCTGAGGATTTTTGTGGGCCTGATGAAGACTTAGGATTCTTTTTGTCTTTGTCTACACCCTTGTCATGAGACTTACCATCCTTCTTCTTGCCATCCTTGTCACCTCCTGTATGAGCTTTTCTGCTCACTCTTGTTCTGACCCATTTGTCTGCCTTCTTTACCAATTCTTGGGGACAGGTCAGATCTGAGTCTACCAAGTATTGATGCAACAAGTCAGACACACAATTATTCAAAATATGCTCTCTCAAAATTAGATTATATAGGATTTCATAGTCAGCCAACTTACTGCCATGTAACCATCCCTCCAAGGCCTTCACTGAACAGTCTACAAAGTCTGCCAGTCTTGAGAGGACTCTTTTCTGGTATCTCTGAACTTAATCCTGTATTGTTAAGTGGTTAAGCTAAATCTATCTAAGAGTGCATCTTTAAAAACTTTCTAATTGTTGGCATCTCTCTTCCTGACAGTAAGGAGTCTGTCCCTATCTTTGCCAGTGAAAGATAGCCACAATGTTGCAGCCCACTGCCTTTGAGGGATCAACTATACCATACAGGCCCTCTCAAGTGCAGAAAACCACTTGTTTATGTCATCCCCCTCCTTGTAAGGGGGGACAATCTTATGCAGGTTTCTTGAATCTGTTTCTCTAACAGGATGACTATCAAGAGTGCTGCTGTTGCTGACACCATGGGGAACTAACCCCAACTTCTGTCTTTCTCTCTCTACATCTAGGGATTCCCTGTAAAAGGACAACTGCTGCTGTCTTAGCCTCAGTCTGGCCTCTTCCATCCTCAGCTTTCTCAGTTCACTGTCTAGGGTGTTATCCTCAGGGTGGGAGGTTTGGGAATTCTCTGATACAGAGGTGATGTGAGAATGGACAGAAGTGGACCTTTCTCTGACTACCTGAACCCTAGTGACCTGGCCTTTTGGAGTGAAAGGTGCCCTACTGGTGTGTGACCCTCTCCCACTACCAGCTTCACTAGGTGGCCTGACAAGTGTAAGGTCTTTTAAAGTACCCTCCCCAGAGTTCTCAGGACCGACCTGGCTTATAGTGGGTACCTAATGGTACTTACACCTTGTGGCAGGCCCAGTTATCCCTTATTAGTAGAGTAGTAGTGTTCTAGCAGCTTAGGCTGATAGATGTAGCTATAGCAGAGCAGCTTAGGCTGAACTAGGAGACATGCAAAGCTCCTACTATACCACTTATATCATATAGCACTATATCTTAAGAATCACAATACTCAGAGTTACTAAAAATAAAGGTACTTTATTTTTGTGGCAATGTGCCGAAAATATCTCAGAGGAAATGCTCCCTTAGGAGGTAAGTAAAATACACAAAATATACACACAAACCAAAATCAGGTAAGTAAACAGTTAGAAAAGTAGTGCAAACACTGTAGAATACAATAGGATGCAATAGGCCTAGGGGCAATACAAACCATATACTCTAAAAGTGGAATGCAAACCACGAATGGACCCCAGTTCTAGTGTAGTGTGCAGAGAGTCGCTTGGAGTGTAAGAAAACACTAAGGTTGTCCAAGATACCCCACCCCAAGACCATGAAAAGTAGGAGTAAAGTTACCCTACTTCCCCAGAAACACACTAAAGTCATGATAGGAGATTCTGCAAAGACAACAACTGACTGCAAAGCACTGAAGACGGATTCCTGGACCTGAGGACCTGTAAAGGAAGGGGACCAAGTCCAAGAGTCACGCAAGTGTCCAGGGGAGGCAGGAGCCCACTAAACCCCTGATGAAGGTGCAAAATGGCTGCCTCTGGGTGAAAGAAGCTGCAAGTTTTGCTACAACGAAAGGAGATAGGAAGTTCTTCTTTGTGCAGAAGATGTCCCACGGCAAAGCGAGGTCCCACGACACCAGAGATCAACTCAGGGAGCTGAGCATCGCAGGATGGAGAGCTGGGGACCTAGGCGCGGTTGTGCATGCAGGATTTCTTGGAAATGTGCACAGAAGCCCTAGTAGCTGCAGATCACGCGGTGCACAGGATTACTGTCTGGGGAGGTGAGGCAAGGACTTACCTCCTCCAAATTAGTTGGATCACTGGACAGTCTGGGTCACTTGGGTACACCACCTGTGTTCCAAGGGCCACGCTCATTAGGATGAGAGGGGACCCAGAGTACCGGTGAAGCTGAATTTTGATGCCTGCGTTAGCAGGGGGAAGATTCC
The DNA here is from genome assembly GCF_031143425.1 of Pleurodeles waltl. NCBI lineage: Eukaryota > Metazoa > Chordata > Amphibia > Caudata > Salamandridae > Pleurodeles > Pleurodeles waltl. The sequence continues at coordinate 186,143,660 of NC_090439.1, read as the reverse complement.
GTCGGCCCACGGGAGATTTCTTTTTGGCTTTCAGTGCAGGGTGACGGCAGGCAGCCCTCAGAACATGCACCACCAGGAAACAGTCAAGAAAGCCGACAGGATTAGGTGCTACAATGTTGCTAGTAGTCTTCTTGCTACTTTGTTGCGGTTTTGCAGGCGTCCTGGAGCAGTCAGCGGTCGATCCTTGGCAGAAGTTGAACAGAGAAGTGCAGAGGAACTCTGGTGAGCTCTAGCATTTGTTATCTGAAGAGAAACCCACTGGAGAGACCCTAAATAGCCCTCAGAGGAGGATTGGCTACCTAACCAGGTAAGAGCCTATTAGGAGGGGTCTCTGATGTCACCTGCTGGCACTGGCCACTCAGAGGTCTCCATTGTACCCTCACACCTCTGAATTAAAGATGGCAGAGGTCTGGGACACACTGGAGGAGCTCTGGGCACAACCCGTGGGGTGGTGTTGGACAGGGGAGTGGTGACTCCCATTTCCTTTGTCCAGTTTCGCGCCAGAGCAAGGGGTGGGGGATCCCTGAACCAGTGTAGACTGGTTTATGCAAGGAGGGCACCATCTGTGCCCTTGAAAGCATTTCCAGAGGCCAGGAGAGGCTACTCCTCTCAGGCCCTTAACACCTATTTCCTAAGGGAGAGGGTGTAACACCCTCTCTCAGAGGAAATCCTTTGTTCTGCCTGTAGGAGGCTGGACTGGCTTGTAGTGAGTACCAAGGGGTACTTGCACCTTGCACCAGGCCCAGTTATCCCTTATTAGTGTATAGGGTGTCTAGCAGCTTAGGCTGATAGATAATGGTAGCTTAGCAGAGCAGCTTAGGCTGAACTAGGAGACGTGTGAAGCTACTACAGTACCACTTAGTGTCATATGCACAATATCATAAGAAAACACAATACACAGTTATACTAAAAATAAAGGTACTTTATTTTTATGACAATATGCCAAAGTATCTTAGAGTGTACCCTCAGTGAGAGGATAGGAAATATACACAAGATATATATATACACAATAGCAAAAATATGCAGTATAGTCTTAGAAAACAGTGCAAACAATGTATAGTTACAATAGGATGCAATGGGGAAACATAGGGATAGGGGCAACACAAACCATATACTCCAGAAGTGGAATGCGAACCACGAATGGACCCCAAACCTATGTGACCTTGTAGAGGGTCGCTGGAACTATTAGAAAATAGTGAGAGTTAGAAAAATAACCCTCCCCAAGACCCTGAAAAGTGAGTGCAAAGTGCACTAAAGTTCCCCTAAGGACAAAATAGTCGTGTTAGAGGGAAAATGCAAGGAAAACACAAATCAGCAATGCAACAACGATGGATTCCTGACTGAGGGTACCTGTGGAACAAGGGGACCAAGTCCAAAAGTCACAAGCAGCTCGGAGATGGGCAGATGCCCAAGAAATGCCAGCGGTTGGTGCAAAGAAGCTCTTACTAGGCTGAAGAACTGTGAATACTGCAGGAACGACAAGGGCTAGAGACTTCCCCTTTGGAGGATGGATCCCCCACGCCTTGGAGAGTCGTGCAGAAGTGTTTTCCCGCCGGATGGACGCCAACAAGCCTTGCTACACGCAAATCGTGCGTTTGGCGTTTTTGGACGCTGCTGGGGCCCAGGAGGGACCAGGAGGTCGCAAATTGGACCTGCAGAGAGAGGGGACGTCGAGCAAGACAAAGAGCCCTCACTGAAGCAGGTAGCACCCGGGGAAGTGCCAGAAACAGGCACTACGAGGATGCGTGAAACAGTGCTCGCCGAAGTTGCACAAAGGAGTCCCACGTCGCCGGAGACCAACTTAGAAAGTCGTGCAATGCAGGTTAGAGTGCCGTGGACCCAGGCTTGGCTGTGCACGAAGGATTTCCGCCGGAAGTGCACAGGAGCCGGAGTAGCTTGCAAAGTCGCGGTTCCCAGCAATGCAGCCCAGCGAGGTGAGGCAAGGACTTACCTCCCCCAAACTTGGGCTGAAGAGTCACTGGACTGTGGGGGTCACTTGGACGGTGTCGCTGGATTCGAGGGACCTCGCTCGTCGTGCTGAGAGGAGACCCAAGGGACCGGTAATGCAGCTTTTTGGTGCCTGCGGTTGCAGGGGGAAGATTCCGTCGACCCACGGGAGATTTCTTCGGAGCTTCTGGTGCAGAGAGGAGGCAGACTACCCCCACAGCATGCACAAGCAGGAAAACAGTCGAGAAGGCGGCAGGATCAGCGTTACAGAGTTGCAGTAGTCGTCTTTGCTACTATGTTGCAGGTTTGCAGGCTTCCAGCGCGGTCAGCGGTCGATTCCTTATCAGAAGGTGAAGAGGGAGATGCAGAGGAACTCGGCTGAGCTCATGCATTCGTTATCTAAAGTTTCCCCAGAGACAGAGACCCTAAATAGCCAGAAAAGAGGGTTTGGCTACCTAGGAGAGAGGAAAGGCTACTAACACCTGAAGGAGCCTATCACAAGGAGTCTCTGACGTCACCTGGTGGCACTGGCCACTCAGAGCAGTCCAGTGTGCCAGCAGCACCTCTGTTTCCAAGATGGCAGAGGTCTGGAGCACACTGGAGGAGCTCTGGACACCTCCCAGGGGAGGTGCAGGTCAGGGGAGTGGTCACTCCCCTTTCCTTTGTCCAGTTTTGCGCCAGAGCAGGGGCTAAGGGGTCCCTGAACCGGTGTAGACTGGCTTATGCAGAATTGGGCACATCTGTGCCCAACAAAGCATTTCCAGAGGCTGGGGGAGGCTACTCCTCCCCTGCCTTCACACCATTTTCCAAAGGGAGAGGGTGTCACACCCTCTCTCAGAGGAAGTTCTTTGTTCTGCCATCCTGGGCCAGGCCTGGCTGGACCCCAGGAGGGCAGCTGCCTGTCTGAGGGGTTGGCAGCAGCAGCAGCTGCAGAGAAACCCCAGGAAGGGCAGTCTGGCAGTACCAGGGTCTGTGCTACAGACCACTGGGATCATGGAATTGTACCAACAATGCCAGGATGGCATAGAGGGGGCAATTCCATGATCATAGACATGTTACATGGCCATATTCGGAGTTACCATGGTGAAGCTACATATAGGTAGTGACCTATATGTAGTGCACGCGTGTAATGGTGTCCCCGCACTCACAAAGTTCAGTGAATTGGCTCTGAACAATGTGGGGGCACCTTGGCTAGTGCCAGGGTGCCCTCACACTAAGTAACTTTGCACCTAACCTTTACCAGGTAAAGGTTAGACATATAGGTGACTTATAAGTTACTTAAGTGCAGTGTAAAATGGCTGTGAAATAACGTGGACGTTATTTCACTCAGGCTGCAGTGGCAGGCCTGTGTAAGAATTGTCAGAGCTCCCTATGGGTGGCAAAAGAAATGCTGCAGCCCATAGGGATCTCCTGGAACCCCAATACCCTGGGTACCTCAGTACCATATACTAGGGAATTATAAGGGTGTTCCAGTAAGCCAATGTAAATTGGTAAAAATGGTCACTAGCCTGTTAGTGACAATTTAGAAAGAAATGAGAGAGCATAACCACTGAGGTTCTGATTAGCAGAGCCTCAGTGAGACAGTTAGTCACTACACAGGTAACACATTCAGGCACACTTATGAGCACTGGGGCCCTGGGTTACCAGGGTCCCAGTGACACATACAACTAAAACAACATATATACAGTGAAAAATGGGGGTAACATGCCAGGCAAGATGGTACTTTCCTACACAACCCCCCCCCAAACGAAGGACAATAAGACTAGCCATTACCTGATGAGTCTTCATTGTCTAAGTGGAAATATCTGGAGAGTCCATCTGCATTGGAGTGGCTACTCCCAGGTCTATGTTCCACTGTATAGTCCATTCCCTGTAGGGATATGGACCACCTCAACAATTTAGGATTTTCACCTTTCATTTGTTTTAGCCAAAGTAGAGGTTTGTGGTCTGTCTGAACAATGAAGTGAGTGCCAAACAGGTATGGCCTCAACTTCTTCAGAGCCCAGACCACAGCAAAGGCCTCACTCTCAATGGCAGACCAACGCTTTTCTCTAGGGGTCAACCTCCTACTAATAAAAGCAACAGGTTGATCCTGGCCCTCAGAATTAAGTTGTGATAGGACTGCCCCTACTCCTAATTCAGATGCATCAGTTTGGACATAGAATTTTTTAGAGTAACAAGGGCTTTTCAGGACAGGTGCAGAGCACATGGCCTGCTTCAGCTCCTCAAAAGCTTTCTGACAGTTTGCTGTCCATAATACCTTTTTAGGCATTTTCTTGGATGTGAGGTCATTAAGAGGGGCTGCAATGGAGCCATAGTTCTTAATGAACCTCCTGTAATACCCAGTGAGGCCTAGGAAGGCTCTCACCTGAGTCTGAGTGGTAGGGGGAACCCAATCAATAATAGTTTGGATTTTCCCCTGAAGTGGTGCAATCTGTTCCCCACCAACAAGGTGTCCCAGATAAACCACCTTACCCTGCCCTATCTGGCACTTTGAAGCCTTGATAGTGAGGCCTGCCTTTTGCAGAGCCTCCAAAACTTTCCAAAGGTGGACCAGGTGATCATCCCAGCTGGAGCTAAAGACAGCTATATCATCCAAATATGCTGCACTGAAAGCTTCCAGCCCTTGCAGGACTGTGTTCACCAACCTCTGAAAAGTGGCAGGTGCATTTTTCAAACCAAAAGGCATTACAGTAAACTGGTAATTCCAATGGTAGAAAATGCAGTCTTAGGTTTAGCATCTTCTGCCAATTTGATCTGCCAATACCCTGCAGTCAAATCAAAAGTGCTTAGATACTTGGCAGATGCCAGTGTATCTATAAGCTCATCTGCCCTGGGTATAGGGTGAGCATCAGTTTTGGTTACCAAGTTGAGACCTCTATAGTCTACACAAAACCTCATTTCCTTCTTTCCATCTTTAGAATTGGGTTTTGGTACCAGTACCACAGGAGAAGCCCATGGACTGTCAGAGTGCTCAACCACTCCTAGTTCCAACATCTTCTGAACTTCTTGCTTTATGCAGTCCCTGACATGGTCAGGCTGCCTATAGATCTTACTTTTGACAGGTAAACTGTCTCCAGTATCTATAGTGTGCTCACACCAAGAAGTGGTGCCTGGCACAATGGAGAAGAGTTCTGAAAATTGTCCTAGGAGATTTATGCAGTTATCTTTCTGCTCAGCAGTAAGACAATCAGCCAAAACTACACCTTCCACAAGAGCATCTTGTTCTGTGGAAGAGAAGAGATCAGGTAGAGGATCACTGTCTTCTTCCTGTCCCTCATCTGTTGCCATGAGCAGGGTGAGATCAGCCCTGTCATAGTAGGGTTTCAGGCGGTTGACATGGAGCACCCTAAGGGGACTCCTGGCAGTGCCTAAGTCAACCAAGTAGGTGACTTCACCCTTCTTTTCAACAATTGTGTGGGGTCCACTCCATTTATCTTGGAGTGCTCTTGGGGCCACAGGCTCCAAGACCCACACTTTCTGCCCTGGTTGGTACTGAACCAAAACAGCCTTCTGATCATGCCATTGCTTCTGGAGCTCTTGGCTGGCCTGAAGGTTTTTACTGGCCTTTTTCATGTACTCAGCCATCCTTGATCTGAGGCCAAGTACATAATCCACAATATCCTGTTTAGGAGCTTTTAAAGGTTGTTCCCAACCCTCCTTTACAAGTATTAGTGGACCCCTAACAGGGTGTCCAAAAAGAAGTTCAAAGGGGCTGAAGCCCACTCCTTTCTGGGGTACCTCCCTGTAGGCAAAAAGGAGGCATGGTAGAAGGATATCCCATCTCTTGCGGAGTTTTTCAGGGAGTCCCATAATCATGCCTTTGAGAGTTTTATTAAATCTCTCCACCAGTCCATTTGTTTGTGGATGATAGGGTGTTGTGAACTTGTAAGTTACACCACACTCCTTCCACATGGCCTTTAAGTATGCAGACATGAAATTGCTTCCTCTGTCTGATACTACTTCCTTTGGGAAGCCCACCCTGGAAAATATTCCCAGGAGGGCCTTTGCCACTGCAGGAGCTGTAGTGGTCCTTAAAGGAATAGCTTCAGGATATCTTGTGGCATGGTCCACTACCACCAAGATAAACCTATTGCCTGAAGCAGTAGGAGGGTCAAGGGGGCCAACTATGTCAACCCCTACCCTTTCAAAGGGAACCCCAACCACAGGCAGTGGGATAAGGGGTGCCTTTGGGGTGCCACCTGTCTTGCCACTGGCTTGACAGGTTTCACAGGACTTGCAAAATTCTTTTGTGTCCTCAGACATCCTAGGCCAATGAAACAATGGTACCAATCTGTCCCAAGTTTTCATTTGACCCAGGTGTCCAGCTAGGGGAATGTCATGTGCCAGTGTTAGGAGGAACTTTCTGTACTCCTGAGGAATCACTAATCTCCTGGCTGCTCCAGGTTTAGGATCCCTATGCTCAGTGTACAAGAGGTTGTCCTCCCAGTAAACTCTGTGTGAGTCACTGACATCCCCATTAGCCTGTTTGACAGCTTGCTGTCTGAGACCCTCTGATGTGGGACAGGTTTGCTGTGCCACACTCAGCTCCTCTCTGGCAGGCCCCCCTTCACCCAAAAGCTCAGCAGTATCTGCTTCCAGCTCCTCTGGTGTAGGTTCTGCACAGGGAGGGAATTCTTCTTCCTCAGAAGTAGAATCCACTGTAGAGGGAGGGATAGTAGGAAGTGGTTTGCTTCTACTAGCCCTAGCTTTAGGGAGCACTTGGTCCATTGTTCCAGGATCCAAGCTTCCCTGTCCTTTTTGCTTTTTGGCCTGAGCCCTTGTCAAAGCAAAAATATGCCCTGGGATGCCCAGCATTGCTGCATGGGCCTCCAACTCCACATCTGACCAAGCTGATGTCTCCAAATCGTTCCCTAATAGACAGTCTACAGGTAAATCTGAAGCTACCACAACTTTCTTTGGACCAGATACCCCCCCCCCAGTTGAGATTTACAACAGCCATGGGGTGGCTTTGTGTTATGTTGTGAGCATCGGTTACTTGGTACTGGTGTCCAAGTATGTGTTGTTCAGGGTGCACCAGTTTCTCAATCACCATTGTGACACTGGCACCTGTGTCCCTGTAGGCCTGGACCTCAACACCATTTATTAGGGTTAGTTGCTTGTACTTCTCCAAGTTATGGGGGCAAGCAACCAAAGTGGCTAAGTCAATAGCCCCTTCAGAGACTAAAGTAGCCTCTGTGGTCTCCCTAATCAGACCAACCCCAACTAAATTACCAAAAGTGAGCCCAGCTACTCCCTTGGATTGGCTATTAGTAGGTTTGCTCCCACCACCACTGCTATTAGTAGGGACACTAGGTGTAGCAGTAGGGGTTGTAGTGGTAGGAGCTGTGGTGCCTTTCTTTGGACAACTGGGATCTGTTGTCCAATGGCCTTTTATCTTACATAAATAGCACCATGGTTTCTTTTCCTTGTTCTGATTAAAGGAGGATTTGGGCCCACCACCCCCACCAGAGTGTTTTTGTGGGCCTGATGAAGACTCATTTTTAGATTTGTCCCCACCCTTGTCAGAAGACTTACCATCCTTCTTTTTGTTGCCATCTTTGTCACCCCCTGTATGAACTTTTCTGTTCACTCTTGTTCTGACCCATTTGTCTGCCTTCTTTCCCAATTCTTGGGGAGAGGTCAGATCAGAGTCCACCAAGTACTGGTGCAACAAATCTGACACACAATTATTAAGAATATGCTCTCTCAGGATCAAGTTATACAGGCTGTCATAATCAGTAACTTTACTGCCATGTAACCACCCCTCCAAGGCCTTCACTGCCTGGTCAATGAAATCAACCCAGTCTTGTGAAGACTCCTTTTTGGTATCTCTGAACTTTATCCTGTACTGTTCAGTGGTTAAGCCATAACCATCCAGGAGTGCATTCTTAAGAACTTGGAAATTGTTAGCATCATTTTCTTTTACAGTAAGGAGCCTATCCCTACCTTTTCCAGTAAATGATAGCCATAGGATAGCAGCCCACTGCTTTTGAGGGACATCCTGTACAGCACAGGCCCTCTCAAGTGCAGCAAACCACTTGTTAATGTCATCCCCCTCCTTGTAAGGGGGAACTATCTTATGCAGATTCCTGGAATCATGCTCTTTTGCAGGATGACTATGGGGAATACTGCTGCTGCCACCATGGGTATCTAAACCCATCTTCTGTCTTTCCCTCTCTATTTCTAAAGACTGTCTATCCAAATCCAGCTGTTGCTTCTTGAGCTTCAGTCTGGTTTGCTCCACTCTCAATCTATTGAGCTCCCTTTCTAACAATCTGTCATCAGGGTGGGTGGGAGGGACATTTCTAGATACAGAGGTATGATGGGAATGAACAGAAGGAGACCTGTCCCTTACCAAGGGCACCCTAACAGCTTGGCTACCAGCATAATGTGAGAGCACATCATCAGTATGATGTGATTCAACCTCTGTACCAACTATGCTAGACTGTCTAGTAATGGGCAGGCTGAGAAGTTTCTTTCCTGAACCTTTTCCTGGGGGAGTCCCTGGATCAGATTGAGAACCATTAGCTACTTTTTCTACAGATTGGGCACTTATGGCCTTATCCTGTACTCTAAGCATATTAATTAACAGTTCTAAGGAAGGATTCTTCCCTACACTCAAACCTCTCTCTATGCAGAGACTCCTTGCTCCTTTCCAGCTAAGGTGATCATATGCAAGTTTGGACAGTTCAACTTTTTGGCCTGTGCCAGACATTTTTAGAGAGAGTTAAAGTGATAGACAAAGAGAAAAAAGTTTTCAGAACTTTTTGGAAAGACAGAAAAAACTTTTTAAACTTTTAAGAACTTTTTGAAAGTTTAGAAATACTTTTCAGCACTTAGAAAAGAGTGAAAAGAGGAAATGCAAAACTTTTTGGCTATGTGTATATACACTGACCTTGTTTTGTATATTTTTCTCTTATGAAAAGTACAATGACAAGAGTGGTAAGTAGTCTCAAAGCACTTATCCCACCGCTGCACAACCAATGTAGGAGGCTGGACTGGCTTGTAGTGAGTACCAAGGGGTACTTGCACCTTGCACCAGGCCCAGTTATCCCTTATTAGTGTATAGGGTGTCTAGCAGCTTAGGCTGATAGATAATGGTAGCTTAGCAGAGCAGCTTAGGCTGAACTAGGAGACGTGTGAAGCTACTACAGTACCACTTAGTGTCATATGCACAATATCATAAGAAAACACAATACACAGTTATACTAAAAATAAAGGTACTTTATTTTTATGACAATATGCCAAAGTATCTTAGAGTGTACCCTCAGTGAGAGGATAGGAAATATACACAAGATATATATACACAATAGCAAAAATATGCAGTATAGTCTTAGAAAACAGTGCAAACAATGTATAGTTACAATAGGATGCAATGGGGAAACATAGGGATAGGGGCAACACAAACCATATACTCCAGAAGTGGAATGCGAACCACGAATGGACCCCAAACCTATGTGACCTTGTAGAGGGTCGCTGGAACTATTAGAAAATAGTGAGAGTTAGAAAAATAACCCTCCCCAAGACCCTGAAAAGTGAGTGCAAAGTGCACTAAAGTTCCCCTAAGGACAAAATAGTCGTGTTAGAGGGAAAATGCAAGGAAAACACAAATCAGCAATGCAACAACGATGGATTCCTGACTGAGGGTACCTGTGGAACAAGGGGACCAAGTCCAAAAGTCACAAGCAGCTCGGAGATGGGCAGATGCCCAAGAAATGCCAGCGGTTGGTGCAAAGAAGCTCTTACTAGGCTGAAGAACTGTGAATACTGCAGGAACGACAAGGGCTAGAGACTTCCCCTTTGGAGGATGGATCCCCCACGCCTTGGAGAGTCGTGCAGAAGTGTTTTCCCGCCGGATGGACGCCAACAAGCCTTGCTACACGCAAATCGTGCGTTTGGCGTTTTTGGACGCTGCTGGGGCCCAGGAGGGACCAGGAGGTCGCAAATTGGACCTGCAGAGAGAGGGGACGTCGAGCAAGACAAAGAGCCCTCACTGAAGCAGGTAGCACCCGGGGAAGTGCCAGAAACAGGCACTACGAGGATGCGTAAAACGGTGCTCGCCGAAGTTGCACAAAGGAGTCCCACGTCGCCGGAGACCAACTTAGAAAGTCGTGCAATGCAGGTTAGAGTGCCGTGGACCCAGGCTTGGCTGTGCACGAAGGATTTCCGCCGGAAGTGCACAGGGGCCGGAGTAGCTTGCAAAGTCGCGGTTCCCAGCAATGCAGCCCAGCGAGGTGAGGCAAGGACTTACCTCCACCAAACTTGGGCTGAAGAGTCACTGGACTGTGGGGGTCACTTGGACGGTGTCGCTGGATTCGAGGGACCTCGCTCGTCGTGCTGTGAGGAGACCCAAGGGACCGGTAATGCAGCTTTTTGGTGCCTGCGGTTGCAGGGGGAAGATTCCGTCGACCCACGGGAGATTTCTTCGGAGCTTCTGGTGCAGAGAGGAGGCAGACTACCCCCACAGCATGCACAAGCAGGAAAACAGTCGAGAAGGCGGCAGGATCAGCGTTACAGAGTTGCAGTAGTCGTCTTTGCTACTATGTTGCAGGTTTGCAGGCTTCCAGCGCGGTCAGCGGTCGATTCCTTATCAGAAGGTGAAGAGGGAGATGCAGAGGAACTCGGCTGAGCTCATGCATTCGTTATCTAAAGTTTCCCCAGAGACAGAGACCCTAAATAGCCAGAAAAGAGGGTTTGGCTACCTAGGAGAGAGGAAAGGCTACTAACACCTGAAGGAGCCTATCACAAGGAGTCTCTGATGTCACCTGGTGGCACTGGCCACTCAGAGCAGTCCAGTGTGCCAGCAGCACCTCTGTTTCCAAGATGGCAGAGGTCTGGAGCACACTGGAGGAGCTCTGGACACCTCCCAGGGGAGGTGCAGGTCAGGGGAGTGGTCACTCCCCTTTCCTTTGTCCAGTTTCGCGCCAGAGCAGGGGCTAAGGGGTCCCTGAACCAGTGTAGACTGGCTTATGCAGAATTGGGCACATCTGTGCCCAACAAAGCATTTCCAGAGGCTGGGGGAGGCTACTCCTCCCCTGCCTTCACACCATTTTCCAAAGGGAGAGGGTGTCACACCCTCTCTCAGAGGAAGTTCTTTGTTCTGCCATCCTGGGCCAGGCCTGGCTGGACCCCAGGAGGGCAGCTGCCTGTCTGAGGGGTTGGCAGCAGCAGCAGCTGCAGAGAAACCCCAGGAAGGGCAGTCTGGCAGTACCAGGGTCTGTGCTACAGACCACTGGGATCATGGAATTGTACCAACAATGCCAGGATGGCATAGAGGGGGCAATTCCATGATCATAGACATGTTACATGGCCATATTCGGAGTTACCATGGTGAAGCTACATATAGGTAGTGACCTATATGTAGTGCACGCGTGTAATGGTGTCCCCGCACTCACAAAGTTCAGTGAATTGGCTCTGAACAATGTGGGGGCACCTTGGCTAGTGCCAGGGTGCCCTCACACTAAGTAACTTTGCACCTAACCTTTACCAGGTAAAGGTTAGACATATAGGTGACTTATAAGTTACTTAAGTGCAGTGTAAAATGGCTGTGAAATAACGTGGACGTTATTTCACTCAGGCTGCAGTGGCAGGCCTGTGTAAGAATTGTCAGAGCTCCCTATGGGTGGCAAAAGAAATGCTGCAGCCCATAGGGATCTCCTGGAACCCTTATACCCTGGGTACCTCAGTACCATATACTAGGGAATTATAAGGGTGTTCCAGTAAGCCAATGTAAATTGGTAAAAATGGTCACTAGCCTGTTAGTGACAATTTAGAAAGAAATGAGAGAGCATAACCACTGAGGTTCTGATTAGCAGAGCCTCAGTGAGACAGTTAGTCACTACACAGGTAACACATTCAGGCACACTTATGAGCACTGGGGCCCTGGGTTACCAGGGTCCCAGTGACACATACAACTAAAACAACATATATACAGTGAAAAATGGGGGTAACATGCCAGGCAAGATGGTACTTTCCTACACTGCCTTCCTGGGACTGGGACACCCAGGCGGGCAGAAACCTGTCTGATGGTTGGCAGCAGAGGTAGCTGCAGAGAAAACCCAGAGAGCTAGTTTGGCAGTACCCGGGGTCAATGCTGGAGCCCCGTGGATGCATGGGATTGTCACCCCAGTACCAGATTGGTATTTGGGAGAACAATGTTACATGGCCATGTTAGGAGTTACCATTGCAAAGCTACACATATCTATTGACCTAAATGTAGTTCACACGTGTAATGGTGTCCCAGCACTCACAAAGTCCGGGGAAATTGCCCTGAACAATGTGGGGGCACCTTGGCTAGTGCCAGGGTGCCCACACACTAAGTAACTTTGCACCCAACCTTCACCAGGTGAAGGTTAGACATATAGGTGACTTATAAGTTACTTAAGCGCAGTGGTAAATGGCTGTGAAATAACGTGGACGTTATTTCACTCAGGCTGCAGTGGCAGTCCTGTGTAAGAATTGTCTGAGCTCCCTATGGGTGGCAAAAGAAATGCTGCAGCCCATAGGGATCTCTTGGAACCCCAATACCCTGGGTACCTAGGTACCAAATGCTGGGGATTATAAGGGTGTTCCAGTGTGCCAATCAGAACTGGTAAAATTAGTCACTAGGCTGCAGTGACAATTTTAAAAGCAGAGAGATCATAAACACTGAGGTTCTGGTTAGCAGAACCTCAGTGATATAGTTAGGCACCACACAGGGAACACATACAGGGCACAACTTATGAGCACTGGGGTCCTGGTTAGCAGGATCCCAGTGACACAGGCAAAAACAAACATATATATTACATAAGTAAAAAGTGGGGGTAACATGCCAGGCAAGATGGTACTTTCCTACACCCCCCCCCCATCCAAGCGAGGGCCAATAAGGCTAACCTTGCCCAGATGAGTCTTTATTGTCTAAGTGGAAATATCTGAAGAGTCCATCTGCATTGGAGTGGGTACTCCCAGGTCTATGTTCCACTGTATAGTCCATTCCCTGTAGGGAGAAGGACCACCTCAACAATTGGGGTTTTTACCTTTCATTTGTTTTAGCCAAAGTAGAGGTTTGTGGTCTGTCTGAATAATAAAATGAGTACCAAACAGGTATGGTCTCAACTTCTTCAGTGCCCAGACCATAGCAAAGGCCTTCCTCTCTATGGCAGACCAACACTTTTCACTAGGGGTCAACCTCCTAATGATAAAAGCAAAAGGTTGATCCTGGCCCTCAGTATTAAGCTGTGATAGCACTGCTCCAACCCTACATTCAGAAGCATCAGTCTGGACTACGAACGGTTTGGAGTAGCAAGGGCTTTTTAGGACTGGTGCAGCGCACATGGCTTCTTTGAGCTCATCAAAAGCTTTTTGACAGCTAGCTGTCCTTAATACCTTTTTAGGCATCTTTTTACCAGTGAGGTCATTAAGAGGAGCTGCAATGGACCCATAATTCTTAATGAATCTTCTATAGCACTGTGTGAGGCCTAAAAAGGCTCTCACCTGGGTTTAAGTTGTAGGGGGAGCCTATTCCATAATGATCTGGATCTTCCCCTGCAGTGGTGCAATCTGTTCCCCACCTACCAGGTGGCCCAGATAAACCACTTTCCCCTGCCCTATCTGGCACTTTGAGGCCTTGATAGTGAGGCCTACCTTTGTAGGGCCTCCAAAACTTTCCACAGGTGGACCAGGTGATCATCCCAGGTAGAGCTAAAGACAGCTGTATCATCCAGATATGCTGCACTAAAAGCTTCCAACCCATGCAGGACTGTGTTCACCAACCTTTGAAAAGTGGCAGGTGCATTCCTCAGACCAAAGGGCATCACAGTGAATTGATAGTGCCCCCCAATGGTTGAAACTCCAGTCTTGGGTTTAGCATCTTCTGATAATTTAATCTGCCAATACACTTCAGTTAAATCAAAAGTGCTTAGATACTTGGCAGAAACCAGTGTATCGATGAGCTCATCTGCCCTGGGTATAGGGTGAGCATCTGTCTTAGTTACTTGGTTGAGCCCTCTATAGTCAACACAAAACCTCATCTCTCTTTTACCATCCTTACTGTGAGGTTTTGGAACAAGCACCATTGGGCTAGCCCATGGGCTTTCTGAAGGCTCAATCACTCCTAAGTCTTTAATTTTCTGAACCTCTTGTTTTATGCAGTCCCTGACATAAGTTTTGGAGGCTGGCCTGGCTTATAGTTGGTACCTTGTGGTACTAACACCTTGTGCCAGGTCCAGTTATACTTTATTAGTAGAATGGAGCTGTTTCTAGAAGCTTAGGCTGATAGAGGTAGCTATGGCAAAGCAACTTAGGCTGAACTAGGAGACATGCAAAGCTCCTACTATACCACTTATATCATATAGCATAATATCATAAGAAAACACAATACTCAGAGTTACTAAAAATAAAGGTACTTTATTTTAGTGACAATATGCCAAAAGTATCTCAGAGAATGCCCTCACTTAGGAGGTAAGTAATATACACAAATTATATGTACACAAACCCAAAACAAGTAAGTAACAGTAAGAAAAGTAGTGCAAACAATGTAGAATCACAATAGGATGCAATAGGTAGACATAGGTCTAGGGTCAACACAAACCATATACTCCAAAAGTGGAATGCGAATCACAAATGGACCCCAGACCTATGGGAGATTGTAGAGGGTCGCTGGGACTGTGAGAAAACAGTAAGGGTGTCCAAAATACCCCACCCCAAGACCCTGAAAAGTAGAAGTAAAGTTACCCTACTATCCCAGAAAAACACAATAGTCGTGATAGGGGATTCTGCAAGAACCACAAGCACCAGCAAAACACTGAAGACGGATTCCTGGACCTGAGGACCTGTAAAGGAAGGGGACCAAGTCCGAGAGTCACGAAAGTGTCCGAGGGGGGCAGGTGCCCACTAAACCCCGGATGAAGGTGCAAAAGGGCTGCCTCTGGGTGGAAGAAGCCAAAGATTCTGCAACCACGAAAAGGGCTAGGAACATGTCCCACAGCATGCTGGATGTTGCAGAAGTGTTTCCAGGCAGAAATACTGCAACCAAGCCTTACTAGCTTCAAGAGTCGCAGTTGAGGATTTTGGGTGCTGCTTGGGACCAGGAAGGACCAGGATGTCGCTCCTTGGAAGAGGAGACAGAGGGGGCGCTCAGCAACTGAGAGAGCCCACGCAGAAGCAGGCAGCACCCGCAGAAGTACCGGAGCAGGCACTTAGAAGATCTGAGGACATCGGTCGACTCAGAGTCGCAAAGGAGGGTCCTACGACGTCTGAGTCCAACTCAGCGAGTTGGGCAATGCAGCACGGAGTGCTGGGGACCTGGGCTAGGCTGTGCACAAAGGAATCCTTGGAGAAGTGCACAGAAGCCGGAGCAGCTGCAAATCGTGCTGTGCACAGGTTTGCTGTCTGGCGTGGGGAGGCAAGGACTTAACTCCACCAACTTTAGACAGAAGGGCCACTGGACTGTGGGAGACACTTGGACCTAGCTCCTGTGTTCCAGGGACCACGCTGGTCAGGATGAGAGGGGACCCAGAGGACTGGTGATGCAGAAGTTTGGTGCCTGTGTTAGCAGGGGGAGGATTCCGTCGCCCCAAAGGAGATTTCTTCTTGGCTTCCAGTGCAGGGTGAAGGCAGACAGCCCTCAGAGCATGCGCCACCAGGAAACAGTTGAGAAAGCTGGCAGGATGAGGCGCTACAATGTTGCTGGTAGTCGTCTTGCTACTTTGTTGTGGTTTTGCAGGCGTCCTGGAGTCTTTTGTGTCCTCTGACATGTGAGGCCAGTGAAACAAGGGGACAAGTCTTTCTCAAGTTTTCGTCTGGCCCAAATGCCCAGCCAAAGGAATGTCATGTGCTAGGGTGAGAAGACCCTCTCTGTACTGCAGGGGAATGACCAATCTCCTGGCTGCTCCAGGTTTTGGGTCGCTTTACTCAGTGTACAAGAGGTGGTCTTCCCAGTACACCCTATGACTGTCACTGACATCCCCATTCTGCTGTTTGACAGCTTGCTGTCTTAGACCCTCTAATGTGGGACAGGTTTGCTGTGCCACACTCAGCTCTTCCCTGGCAGGCCCCTCTGCACCCAAAAGCTCAGCAGTGTCTGCTGCCAGCTCCTCTGGTGTAGGTTCTGCACAGGGAGAGGATTCCTCTTCCTCAAAAGGGGAGTCATCTGTAGAGGGAGGGATAGTGGGTAGGGATTTACCCTTTTTACCACTAGCTTTAGGGAGCACTTGGTCCATTGTTCCAGGATCCAAGTTACCCTATCCATTTTGCTTCTTGGCCTGAGCCCTTCTGAAAGAAAACTATGCCCAGGAATGCCCAGCATTGCTGCATGAGGCCTCCAACTCCAGTTCTGCCCAAGCTGATGTCTCCAAATCGTTTCCTAGTAGAAAATCTACAGGTAAATCAGTGGCTACCACAACTTTCTTTGGACCAGTAACCCCCCCCCCCCCCCCCCCCTCCCCAGTTGAGATTCACAACAGCCGTAGGGTGGCTAAGAGTGTTGTTATAAGCATCTGTCACTTGGTACTGCTGAACAAGTAGGTGTTGATCAGGGTGGACCAGTTTTTCCGTCACCATAGTTACACTGGCTCCTGTGTCCCTGTAGGCCTCAACCTCAACACCATTGATTAGGGGAAGTTGAATATACTTATCCATATTAAGGGAATAAGCAACCAAGGTGGCAAAATCAATGCCACCATCAGAAACTAAAACAGCCTCTGTGGTCTCCTTAACAAGACCAACGCCAACTACATTGCCAATAGTGAGCCCAGCTACACCCTTCGATTGGCTATTAGTAGTAGATTTCCAGCCACCACTGCTATTACTAGGGGTACTAGAATTTGCAGCAGGGGTTGTGGTGGTGGGAGGTTTGGTGTTTTTCTTTGGACAAGAGGAATCACTTGCCCAATGGCCTTTTTCTTTACATAAATAACAGCAAGGCTTTTTCTGATTACTAGAAGAGGATTTGGACCCACCAACCCCAGAGGATTTTTGTGGGCCTGATGAAGACTCAGAACGCTTACTTTTGTCCCCACCCTTCTCAAAAGACTTACCATCCTTCTTCTTGCCATCCTTGTCACCCCCTGTATGAACTTTTCTGTTCACCCTTGTTCTGACCCATTTGTCTGCCTTCTTTCCCAATTCTTGGGGAGAGGTCAGATCAGAGTCCACTAGGTACTGGTGCAACAAGTCAGACACACAATTGTTAAGAATATGCTCTCTCAGAATAAGATTATACAGGCTTTCATAGTCAGAACCTTTACTGCCATGCAACCACCCTTCCAAGGCCTTTACAGAACAGTCCACAAAATCTGTCCAGTCTTGGGAAGACTCTTTTCTGGTGTCTCTGAACTTAATCCTGTATTGTTCAGTGGTTAAGCCAACTCCATCCAAGAGTGCATATTTCAAAACTTTGTAATTATTGGCATCACTTTCTCTGACAGTAAGGAGACTATCCCTACCCTTTCCAGTGAAAGATAGCCACAAGATAGCAGCCCACTGCCTTTGAGGGACCAACTGTACCATACAGGCCCTCTCAAGTGCAGCAAACCACTTGTTAATGTCATCCCCCTCCTTGTAAGGGCGGACTATCTTATGCAGGTTTCTGGAATCTTGCTCTCTAACAGGATTGCTATCAGAAATTCTGCTGCTGCCACCATGGGGAACTAACCCCAACCTCTGTCTTTCCCTCTCTATGTCTAGGGATTCCCTATCCAAGGCCAGCTGCTGCTGTTTAAGCTTCAGTCTGGTCTCTTCTACCCTCAGCTTTTTTAGTTCCCTTTCTATCAAGTTATCCTCAGGGTGGGTGGGTTGTGAATGTTTAGACACAGAGGAAATGTGGGAAGTTTCAGAGGGAGACCTGTCCCTAACTGTCTGGACCCTAGTAACCTGACGTCTAGGGGTGAAAGATGCCCTACCGGTGTGGGACCCTCTAACACTACCAGTGTCACTAGGTGCCCTGCTAGGGGGCAGGACTTTGTAAGAAACCTCCCCAGCTTCCTCATGGAACTCCTCTGAGTCTGACAGGGAAGCTTCCCCATTTTCTAACTTCTCCTGAGATGGGCCAGACTGGTTCTGGTCATCTACAATGAGCATGTTAAAGAGAAACTCTTTTGTAGGATTCTTACCTATACTCAAACCTCTATCTAGGCAGAGACCCCTCAAACTTTTATAGTTCAAACTCTAATATGTTGCATTAACAGTTTTGGGAGTGGGCTCTACAATAGACATGGTAGAAAAAGGTTTCAGGATAGTGAGAGAAAAAGTTTTAGAACTTTAGAAAGCACAGAGAAAAAAGTTTTTCAAACTTTGGGAAAACTTTTAGAAGTTTTCAGAACTTTTCAGAAGCTTTGTTTAAAGTTTTAGAGTAGAAAAGTAAACAGTTTTGGTTAAGTGTACGTACCGAACTATTTGGTATATGATTTTCTTATGAAAAGCACCAAATGACAAAGTGGTAAAGCAGTTACAAGTACTAATCCCACCGCTGCATGACTAATATAGGAGGCTGGCCTGGCTTATAGTAGGTACCTTGTGGTACTTATACCCTGTGCCAGGTCCAGTTATCCCTTATTAGTAGAATAGAGGTGTTTCTAGCAGCTTTAGCTGATAGAAGGTAGCTATGGCAAAGCAGCTTAGGCTGAACTAGGAGACATGCAAAGCTCCTAATATACCACTTTTATCATATAGCTCAATATCATAAGAAAACACAATACTCGGAGTCACTAAAAATAACGGTACTTTATTTTAGTGACAATATGCCAAAAGTATCTCAGAGGATACCCTCACTTATGAGGTAAGTAATACACACAAGATATATGTACACAAACCCAAAACAGGTAAGTAATAGTAAGAAAAGTAGTGCAAACAACGTAGAATCACAATAGGATGCAATAGGCAAACGTAGGTCTAGGGGCAAAACAAACCATATACTCTAAAAGTGGAATTGCAAATCAAGAATGGACCCCAGACCTATCGGAGCTTGTAGAGGGTCGCTGGGACTGTAAGAAAACAGTCAGGGTGTCTAAGATACCCCACCCAAGACCCTGAAAAGTAGGAGTAAAGTTACCCTACTACCCCAGAAAGACAAATTAGTTGTGATAGGGGGATTCTGCAAGGACCACAAACACCAGCAAAACACTGAAGACGGATTCCTGTACATGAGGACCTGCAAGGCGAGGGGACCAAGTCCAAGAGTGGCGATAGTGTCCGGGGGGGCAGGAGCCCAGGAAACCCCGGATGAAGGTGCAAAAAGGCTGCCTCTGGGTGGAAGAAGCCAAAGATTCTGCAACAACGAAAAGGGCTAGGAACTTCTCCTTTGGATGGAAGATGTCCCACTGCATGCTGGATGTTGCAGAAGTGTCTCCACGCAGAAATACCACAAACAAGCCTTGCTAGCTGCAAGGGTCACGGTAGAGGTTTTTGGGTGTTGCTGGGGACCAGGAAAGACCAGGATGTCGCCCCTTGTAGGAGGAGACAGAGGGGGTGTCAGCAACTCAGAGAGCCCCAGCAGAAGCAGGCAGCACCCACAGAAGTACCAGAGCAGGCACTTAGAAGATTTGTGAAACTGGAGTCACAAAAGGAGGGTCCCACGACGTCGGATTCCAACACAGCAGGCTGAGCACTGCAGGACGGAGTGCTGGGGACCCAGGCTAGGTTGTGCACAAAGGAATCCTTGGAGAAGTGCACAGAAGCTGGAGCAGCTGCAAATCATGCAGTACACAGGTTTGCTGTTTAGTGTGGGGAGGCAAGGACTTACCTCCACCAAACTTGGACTGAAGGATCACTGGACTGTGGGGGTCACTTGGATCCAGCTCCTGTGTTCCAGGGACCACACTCGTCAGAATGCGAGGACACCCATAGGACCGGTGATGCAGTCTTTTGGTGCCTGCGTTAGCAGGGCGAATATTCAGTCGACCCATGGGACATTTCTTTTTGGCTTCCAGTACAGGGTGAAGGCAGACAGCCCTCAGAGAATGCACCACCAGGAAACAGTCGAGAAAGCCGTCCGGATGAGGCGCTACAATGTTGCTGGTAGTCGTCTTTCTACTTTGTTGCAGTTTTGCAGGCGTCCTGGAGCAGTCAGCGGTCGATCCTTGGCAGAAGTCGAAGAGGAAAGTGCAGAGGAACTCTGGTGAGCTCTTGCATTCGTTATCTGAAGAATACCCCAGAGGAGAGACCCTAAATAGCCAGAAAGGAGGTTTGGCTACCAAGAAAGGAGGATTGGCTACCAAGAGAGGTAAGAGCCTATCAGAGGGGGTCTCTAACGTCACCTGCTGGCACTGGCCACTCAGAGCAGTCCAGTGTGCCCCCAACACCTCTGAATCCAATATGGCAGAGGCCTGGGATACACTGGAGGAGCTCTGGGCACCTCCCCTGGGAGGTACTGGTCAGGGGAGTGGTCACTCCCCTTTCCTTTGTCCAGTTTCACGCCAGAGCAGGGCTGGGGGATCCCTGAACCGGTGTAGACTGGCTTATGCAGAGATACCATCTGTGCCCATCAAAGCATTTCCAGAGGCTGGGGGAGGCTACTCCTCCCCAGCCCTTCACACGTATTTCCAAAGGGAGAGGGTGTAACACCCTCTCTCAGAGGAAATCCTTTGTTCTGCCTTCTTGGGCTGGGGCTATCCAGACCCCAGGAGGGCAGAATCCTGTCTGAGGGGTTGGTAGCAGCAACTGCAGTGGAAACCCCGGAAAGGCAGTTTGGCAGTACCTGGGTTTGGCGCTAGAGACCCAGGGGATCTTGGGGTGACAATTCCATGATCTTAGACATGTTACATGGCCATGTTTGGAGTTACCATTGTGACACTACACATAGGTAGTGACCTATGTCCAGTGCACGCGTGTAATGGTGTCCCCGCACTCAGAAAGTTCGGGGAATTTGCCCTGAACGATGTGGGGGTACCTTGGCTAGTGCCAGGGTGCCCAAACACTAAGTAAATTGGCACCCAACCTTCACCAAGTGAGGGTTAGACATATAGGTGACTTATAAGTTAATTATGTGCAGTGAAAAATGGCTGTGAAATAACGTGGACGTTATTTCATTCAGGCTGCAGTGGCAGGCCTGTGTAAGAATTGCCTGAGCTCCCTATGGGTGGCAAAAGAAATGCTGCAGCCCATAGGGATCTCCTGGAACCCCAATACCCTGGGTACCTAAGTACCATATACAAGGGGATTATATGGGTGTACCAGTGTGCCAATGAGAATTGGTAAATTTAGTCACTAGCCTGCAGTGACAAATTTAGAAAGCAGAGAGAGCATAAACACTGAGGTTCTGGTTAGCAGAGCCTCAGTGAGATAGTTAGGCACCACACAGGGAACACATACAGGGCATACACTATTAGCACTGGGGTCCTGCCTAGCAGGACCCCAGTGACCCAAGGGCAAAAACAAACATACATACAGTGAAAATGGGGGTAACATGGCAGGCAAGATGGTACTTTACTACATAATGTAGTTGGGGTTGGTCTTGTTAGGGAGACCACAGAGACTATTTTAGTCTCTGATGGTGGTATTGACTTTGCCACCTTGTTTGCTTGTCCTCTTAATATGGGTAAGTACAATCAACTTCCCTTAATAAATGGTGTTGAGGCTGAGGCCTACAGGGATACAGGAGCCAGTGTCACTATGGTGATTGAGAAACTGGTTCACCCTGATCAACACCTGCTTGGTCAGCAGTATCAAGTGACTGATGCTCATAACATCACTCTTAGCCACCCAATGGCTGTTGTGAATCTCAACTGGTGGGGGGTTACTGGCCCAAAGAAAGTTGTGGTAGCCACTGATTTACCTGTAGATTGCTTACTAGGCAATGATTTGGAGATATCAGCTTGGGCTGAAGTGGAGTTGGAGGCTCACCTAGCAATGCTGGGCATCCCAGGGCATACCTTTGCTCTCACAAGCGCTCAGGCCTAGAAGCAAAGAGGACAAGGCAGCTTGGATCCTGAAATAATGGACCATGTGCTCCCAAAATCTAGGGATTGAAAGGGTAAATCCTTGCCCCCCATCCCTCCTTCTCCAGATGATTCCCCTTTTAAGGAAGAGGAATCCTCTCCCTGTGCAGAACCTACACCAGATGAGCTGGCAGCAGACACTGTTGAGCTTTGGGGCGCAGGGGGGCCTGCTAGGGAAGAGCTGAGTGTGGCACAGCAGACCTGTCCCACACTAGAGGGTTTAGGACAGCTAGCTGTCACACAGCAGAATGGGGATATCACTGATAGCCATAAGGTCTATTGGTAAGATAATCTCCTTTACACTGAGTCAAGGGACCCTAAACCTGGATCTGCCAGGAGATTGGTCATCCCTTTGCAGTATAGGGAGTTTCTTCTGACCTTGGCACATGATATTCCTTTGGCTGGGCATTGGGGCCAGAGTAAAACTTGGGACAGGCTTGTTCCATTGTTTCACTGGCCTCACATGTTTGGGGAATCTAAGGAGTTTTGCCGCTCCTGTGTGACCTGCCAAGCCAGTGGCAAGACTCGTGGCACATCTAAGGCCCCCTTAATTCCACTTCTAGTGATTGGGGTGCCCTTTGAAAGGTTTGAGGTTGACATAGTTGGCCCACTTGATTCTCCAACAGTTTCAGGCAATAGTCTTATCCTTGTGGTAGTGGACCATGCATCTAGGTATCCTGAAGCCATACCCTTAAGGACCACTACAGCTCCTGCAGTGGCAAAAGCCCTCCTGGCAATATTTTCCAGAGTGGATTTTCCTAAGGAAGTGGAGTCAGACAGAGGTAGTAACTTCATGTCTGCATACCTCAAAGCTATGTGGAAGGAGTGTGGTGTAACTTACAAGTTCACTACTCCTTATCATCCACAGACAAATGGTCTGACTGAGAGGTTTAATAAAACTCTCAAATGTTTGATTATGGGGCTCCCTGAAAAACTCAGAAGGAGATGGGATGTCCTAATGCCATGCCTCCTTTTTGCTTACAGGGAGGTACCCTAAAAAAGGAGTGGGCTTTAGGCACTTTGAACTACTCTTTGGACACCCTGTAAGAGGTCCCCTTGCTCTTGTGAAGGAGGGTTGGGTACAACCTTTAAAAGCTCCCAAGCAAGACATTGTGGACTATATACTTGGCCTAAGATCCAGAACGGCCGAGTACATGGAAAATGGGCAGTAAAAACCTTCAGACCAGCCAAGAGCTCCAAAAGCAATGGCATGACCAGAAGGCTGTCCTGACCCAGTACCACCCAGGACAGAAGGTGTGGGTATCCAAGCCTGTAGGAGGCTGGCCTGGCTTTGCTTATAGTGGGTACCTTCAGTTAGAAGGTAAGTAATATACACAAGTCATATGTACACAAACCCAAAACAGGTAAGTAACAGTAAGAAAAGTAATGCAAACAGTGTAGAATTACAATAGGATGCAATAGGTGAACATAGGTCTAGTGGCAACACAAACCATATACTCCAAAAGTGGAATGCAAATCACAAATGGACGCCAGACCTATGGGAGCTTGTAGAGGGTCGCTGGGACTGTAAGAAAACAGTCAGGGTGTCCAAGATACCCCACCCCAAGACCCTGAAAAGTAGGAGTAAAGTTCCCCTACTACCCCAAAAGGTCACAATAGTCGTGATAGGGGGATTCTGCAAGAACCACAAACACCAGCAAAGCACTGAAGATGGATTCTTGGACCTGAGGACCAGCAAGGGGACCAAGTCCAAGAGTCGCGATAGTGTCCGGGGGGCAGGAGCCCAGGAAACCCCGGATGAAGGTGCAATGAGGCTGCCTCCGGGTGGAAGAAGCCAAGGATTCTGCAACAGCGAAAAGGGCTAGGAACTTCTCCTTTGGATGGAAGATGTCCCTCAGCGTGCTGGATGTTGCAAAAGTGTTTCCACGCAGAAATACCACAAACAAGCCTAGCTAGCTGCAAGGGTCGCGGTAGAGGTTTTTGGGTGCTGCTGGGGACCAGGAAGGACCAGGATGTCGCCCCTTGGAGGAGGAGACAGAAGGAGCACTCAGCAACTCAGAGAGCCCCCAGAGAAGCAGGCAGCACCCGCAGAAGTACCATAGCAGGCACTTAGAAGATTTGTGAACCGGAGTCACGAAAAGAGGGTCCCACGATGTCGGAGGCCAACTCAGAGGGTTCAGCACTGCAGGACAGAGTGCTGGAGACACAGGCTAGGCTGCGCACAAAGGAATCCTTGGAGAAGTGCGCAGAAGCCGGAGCAGCTGCAAATCATGCAGTACACAGGTTTGCAGTCTAGCGTGGGGAAGCAAGGACTTAGCTCCACCAAACTTGGACTGAAGGATCACTGGTCTGTGCGGGTCATTTGGATATAGCTCCTGTGTTCCAGGGACCATGCTTGTCGAGATGAGAGGGTACCCAGAGGACTGGTGAGGCAGAAGTTTGGTGCCTGCGTTAGCAGGGGGAAGACTCCGTCAACCGACGGGAGATTTCTTCGGGATTTCCAGTGCAGGGTGAAGGCAGACAGCCATCAGAGCATGCACCACCAGGAAATAGTCGAGAAAGCCGGTAGGATGAGGCGCTACAATGTTGCTAGTGATCGCCTTGCTACTTTGTTCCGGTATTGCAGGCGTCCTGGAGCAGTTAGCGGTCAATCCTTGGCAGAAGTCGAAGAGGTAAGTGCAGAGGAACTCTGGTGAGCTCTTGCATTCGTTATCTGAGGGATTCCCCAGAGGAGAGACCCTAAATAGCCAGAAAAGGATGTTTGGCTACCAAGAAAGGAAGATTGGCTACCAAGAGAGGTAAGAGCCTATCAGAGTGGGTCTCTGACATCACCTGCTGGCACTGGCCACTCAGAGCAGTCCAGTGTGCCCCCAATACCTCTGTTTCCAAGATGGCAGAGGTCTGGGACACACTGGAGGAGCTCTGGGCACCTGCCCTGGGAGGTACTGGTCAGGGGAGTGGTCACTCCCCTTTTTCTTTGTCCAGTTTCACACCAGATAAGGGCTGGGGGAATCCCTGAACCGGTGTAGGCTGGCTTATGCAGAGATGGGCACCATCTGTGCCCATCAAAGCATTTCCAGAGGCTGGGGGAGGCTACTCCTCCACAGCCCTTCACACCTATTTCCAAAAAGAGAGGGTGTAACACCCTCTCTCAGAGGAAATCCTTTGTTCTGCCTTCCTGGGCTGCCCAGACCCCAGGAGGGCAGAATCCTGTCTGAGGGGTTGGCAGCAGCTGCAGTGGAAAACCTGGAAAGGCAGTTTGGCAGTACCCGGGTTCTGTGCTAGAGAGCCGGGGATCATGGAATTGTGCCCCCAATACCAGAATGGTATTGGGGTGACAATTCCATGATCTTAGACATGTTACATGGCCATGTTCGGAGTTACCATTGTGACGCTATACATAGGTAGTGACCTATGTATAGTGCATACGTGTAATGGTGTCCCCGCACTCACAAAGTCTGGGGAATTTGCCCTGAACGATGTGGGGGCACCTTGGCTAGTGCCAGGGTGCCCACACACTAAGTAACTTGGCACCCAACCTTCAACAAGTGAGGGTTAGACATATAGGTGACTTATAAGTTACTTATGTGCAGTGAAAAATGGCTGTGAAATAACATGGACGTTATTTCACTCAGGCTGCAGTGGCAGGCCTGTGTAAGAATTCTGAGCTCCCTATGGGTGGCAAAAGAAATGCTGCAGCCCATAGGGATCTCCTTGAACCCCAATACCCTGGGTACCTAGGTACCATATACAATGGAATTATATGGGTGTACCAGTGTGCCAATGAGAATTGGTAAAATTAGTCACTAGCCTGCAGTGACAATTTTAAAAGCAGAGAGAGCATAAACACTGAGGTTCTGGTTAGTAGAGCCTCAGTGATACAGTTAGGCACCACACAGGGATCACATATAGGCCACAAACATATGAGCACTGGGGTCCTGGCTACCAGGATCCCAGTGACACATATCAAACACACTGACAACATAGGGTTTTCACTATGAGCACTGGGCCCTGGCTAGCAGGATCCCAGTGAGACAGTAGAAATACCCTGACATATACTCACAAACAGACCAAAAGTGGAAGTAACAAGGCTAGAAAGAGGCTACCTTCCTACAGAGCCTGTGGCCCAAAGAGCACTCCAGGACAAATGGAGTGGACCCCATCTCATTGTTGAAAAGAAAGGTGAGGTCACCTACTTGGTAGTTTTTGGCACTGCCAGGAGTCCCCTTAGGGTGCTCCATGTCAATCGCATGAAACCTCATTATGACAGGGCTGCCTTAACCCTGCTCATGGCAACTGATGAGGGACAGGAGGAAGAGGGTGGCCCTCTCCCTGACCTCTTCTCCACCACTGAAGCTGATGGCTTAGTGGGGGGAGTTGTGCTTGCAGATTGCCTTACTGCTGAGCAGAACGACAACTGTATAAATCTCTAAGGCCAATTCTCTGACCTCTTCTCACAGATCCCTGGTGTGAGCACACAATCAACACTGAAGACAGTTTACCTGTCAAAAGTAATATTTATAGGCAGCCTGACCATCTCAGGGATTGCATAAAACAAGAGGTACAGAAACCGCTGGACCTAAGAGTGATTTAACCTTCTGGGAGCTCTTGGGCTAGCCCAGTGGTGCTTGTCCCAAAACCACACACTAAAGATGGTAAAAAGGAAATTAGGTTTTGTGTTGACTGTAGAGGACTCCATCAGGTAACCAAAAGTGATGCTCACCATATACCCAGGGCAGATGAGCTCATAGATACACTGCCTTCTGCCAAGTATCTAAGCACTTTTCATTTAACTGCAGGGTATTGGCAGATTAAGTTATCAGAAGATGCTAAACCTAAAACAGCATTTTCCACCATTGAAGGGCACTATCAGTTCACTGTTATGCCCTTTGGTTTGAAAAATGCACATGTCACTTTTCAGAGGTGGTGATCACAGTCCTGCAAGGGTGGGAAGCTTTTAGTGCAGCATATCTAGATGATATAGATGTCTTTAGCTCCACCTGGGATGAGCACCTGGTCCACCTATGGAAAGTTTTGGAAGCACTGCAAAAGGCAGTCCTCACTATCAAGGCCTCAAAGTGCCAGATAGGGCAGGGAAAAGTGGTTTATATGGGCCACCTGGTAGGTGGGGAACAGATTGCACCACTGCAGGGGACGATTCTGTCATTATGGAATAGGCTCCCCCTACAACTCAAACCCAGGTGAGAGCCTTTTTAGGCCTCACAAGCTACTATAGGAGGTTCTTTAAGAACTATGGCTCCATTGAAGCTCCTCTTAATGACCTCACCAGCAAGGAGATGCCTAAAAAGGTATTGTGGACAGCTAGCTGTCAAAGATAATGGATGAGATAAACAGGCCATGTGCTCTGCACCTGTCCTAAAGAGCCCTTGTTACTCCAAGAAATTCAGAGTCCAGACTGATGCTTCTGAATTAGGGGTAGGGGCATTTCTATCACAGCTTAACACTGAGGGCCAGGATCAACCTGTCGCTTTTATCAGCAGGAGGTTGACCCCTATAGAAAAGCGTTGGTCTGCCATAGAGAGGGAGGCCTTTGCTGTGGACTGGGCACTGAAAAAGTAGAGACCATACCTGTTTGGTACTCACTTTATTGTTCAGGCAGACCACAAACCTCTATTATGGCTTTAACAAATGAAAGGTGTAAACCCTAAATTGTTGAGGTGGCCCATCTCCCTACAGGAAATGGACTACTATACAGTGCAACATAGACCTGGGAGTACCCACTCTAATGCAGATGGACTCTCCAGATATTTCCACTTAGACAATGAAGACTCATCTGGGCAAAGTTAGCCTTATTGTCCCTCGTTCGGGGGTGTTGTGTAGGAAAGCACCATCTTACCTGGCATGTGACCCCCATTTTTCACATGCATGTAAGTTTGTTTTTGCCTGTCTCACTGGGATCCTGCTAGCCAGAACCCCAGGGCTCATAGTTTGTGGCCTGAATGTGTGTATTTGTGTAGTGACTAACTGTGTCACTGAGGCTCTGCTAACCAGAACCTCAGTGCTTATGCTCTTTCTGCCTTTAAAATTGTCACTATGGTCTAGTGACCATTTTCACCAATTCTAATTTGCACACGGGAACACCCATATAATTCCCTAATATATGGAACCTAAGTACCCAGGGTATTGGGGTTCCAGGAGATCAATATGGGCTGCAGCATTTCTTTTGCCACCCATAGGGAGCTCAGGCAAATCTTACACAGGACTGCCACTGCAGCCTGTGTGAAATAACGCCCATGTTATTTCACAGCCATTTTACACTGCACTTAAGTAACTTATAAGTCACCTATTATGTCTAACCTTCACTTAGTGAAGGTTAGATGCAAAGTTACTAAGTGTGAGGGCACCCTGGCACTAGCCAACGTGCCCCCTCATAGTTCAGGACAATTTCCCCGGACTTTGTAAGTGCGGGACACCATTACACGTGTGCACTACATATAGGTCAGTACTTATATGTAGTTTCACAATGGTAAATCCGAATATTGCCACGTAACATGTCTAAGATCATGGAATTGTCACCCCAAGCCAAATAGGGTATTGGGGTGCCAATTCCATGCATTCCCGGGGCTCAAGCATGGACCCCGGGTACTGCCAAACTATCTCTCTGAGGTTTTCTCTGCAGCTACCGCTGCTGCCAACCCTCAGACAGGTTTCTGCCCTCCCGGGGTCTGGGCAGCCCAGTCCCAGGAAGGCAGAACAAAGGATTTCCTCTGAGAGAGGGTGTTACCCCCTCTCCCTTTGGAAATAGGTGTTAAGGATTGTGGAGGAGTAGCCTCCCCCAGTCTCTGGAAATGCTTTGAAGGGCACAGATGGTGCCCTCCTTGCATGAGCCAGTCTACACCGGTTCAGGGATCCCCCAGTCCCTGCTCTGGCGCGAAAATGGACAAAGGAAAGGTGAGTGACCACTCCCCTGTCCATCACCAACCCAGGGGTGGTGCCCAGAGCTCCTCCAGTGTGTCCCAAACCTCTGCCATCTTGAATGCAGAGGTGTGAGGGCACAATGGAGACGTCTGAGTGGCCAGTGCCAGCAGGTGACGTAAGAGACCCCTTCTGATAGCTTCTTACCTGGTTAGGTAGCCAATCCTCCTCTGAGGGATATTTAGGGACTCTCCTGTGGGTTTCTCTTCAGATAACGAATGCAAGAGATCACCAGAGTTCCTCTGCATCTCCCTCTTCGACTTCTGCCAAGGATCGACCGCTGAGTGCTCCAGGACACATGCAAAACCACAACAAAGTAGCAAGACGAGTACCAGTAACATTGTAGCACCTAATCCTGCCGGCTTTCTCAATTGTTTCCGGGTGGTGTATGCTCTGAGGGCTGTCTGCCTTCACCCTGCACTGGAAGCCAAGAAGAAATCTTCCGTGGGTCAACGGAATCTTCCCCTGCTAACGCAGGCACCAAACTTCTGCATCACTGGTCCTCTGGGTCCCCTCTCATCTTGACGAGCATTGTCCCTGGAACACAGGAGCTGGATCCAAGTGACCTCAACAATCCAGTGGTCCTTCTGTCCTTGCCTCCCCACGCCAGACAGTAATCCTGTGTACTGCGTGATCTGCAGCTGCCTGTGCTTCTGTGCACTTCTGCAAGGATTCCTTTGTGCACAGCACAGCCCAGGTCCCCAGCACTCTGTCCTGCATTGCTCAACTCGCTGAGTTGACCACCGACTTCGTGGGATCCTCTTTTGTTGTATTGAGATGAGTGCAGTGCTCAGATTTCTTAAATACCTGTTCAAGTGCTTCTGTGGATGCTGCCTGCTTCTGTATGGGCTCTCTCTGTTGCTGATCACCCTCTCTGTCTCCTCCTCCAAGGGGCAACCTCCTGGTCCTTACTGGGCCCGGGCAGCACCCATTATCTTCAACCGTGACTCTTGCAGCTAGCAAGGCTTGTTTGTGGTCTTTCTGTGTGAAAATAACTCTACTTCCTCCAGTGCGCAGTGGGACATCTTCTGACTAAAGGAGAAGTTCCTGGCACCTTCCGTTGTTGCAGAATCTTTGGCTTCTTCCACCCAGAGGCAGTCCTTTTGCACCTTCATCCGGGGTTTTAATGTGCTCCTGCCCCCCCTGGACACTTACATGACTCTTGGACTTGGTCCCCTTCCTTTGCAGGTCTTCAGGTCCAGGAATCTGTCTTCAGTCCTTTGTAGTCAGTTGTTGCCTTTGCAGAATCCCCTATCTCGACTTTACTGTCTTTCTGGGGTAGTAAGGTAACTTTACTCTTACTTTTCAATGTCTTAGGGTGGGGTATCTTGGACACCTTTAGTGTTTTCTTACACTCCCAGCAACCCTCTACACACTACACTAGGCCTGGGGTCCATTTGTGGTTCGCATTCCACTTTTGGAGTATATGGTTTGTTTTGCCCCTACGCCTATTGTCTCCTTTTGCATTCTTTTGTGTTCTACAGTGTTTGCACTACTTTTCTAACTGTTTACTTACCTGATTTTGGTTTACTTACCTGATTTTCGTTTGTTTGTATATTTTGTGTATATTACTTACCTCCTAAGGGAGTATATCCTCTGAGATACTTTTGGCATATTGTCACTAAAATAAAGTACCTTTATTTTTAGTAACTCTGAGTATTGTGTTTCTTATGATATAGTGCTATATGATATAAGTGGCATGGTAGGAGTTTTACATGTCTCCTAGTCAGCCTAAGTTGCTCTGCTATAGCAACCTCTATCAGCCTAAGCTGCTAGAACAATACTAATCTACTAATAAGGGATAACTGAACCTGGCACAAAGTGTAAGTACAATCAGGTACCCACTATAAGCCAGGCCAGCCTCCTACATGCGGGGACACCATTACACGTGTGCACTACATATAGGTCAATACCGATATGTAGCTTCACAATGGTAACTCCGAATATGGCCATGTATCATGTCTAAGATCATGGAATTGTCCCCCATGCCAAATCTGTTAGTGGGGTGCCAATCCCATGCATCCCTGGGGTTCCACTATGGACCCCGGGTACTGCCACACCAGCTCTCTGGGGCTTTCTCTGCAGCTACCGCTGCTGCCACCCCACAGACAGGGCTCTGCCCTTCTGGGGTCTGGGCAGCCCAGTCCCAGGAAGGCAGAACAAAGGATTTCTTCTGAGAGTGGGTGTTACACCCTCTCCCTTTGGAAATAGGTGTTAGGGGCTGGGGAGGGGTAGCCTCTCCCAGTCTCTGGAAATGCTTTGAAGGTCACAGAGGGTGCCCTCCTTGCATCAGCCAGTCTACACCAGTTTAGGGAGCCCCCAGTCCCTGCTCTGGTGCGAAACTGGACAAAGGAAAGGGGAGCGACCACTCCCCCCCTGTCCATCACCACCCAAGGGGTGGTGCCCAGAGCT
This sequence comes from Pleurodeles waltl, assembly GCF_031143425.1. Classification (NCBI taxonomy): domain Eukaryota; kingdom Metazoa; phylum Chordata; class Amphibia; order Caudata; family Salamandridae; genus Pleurodeles; species Pleurodeles waltl. The sequence goes on along the minus strand of NC_090439.1, from coordinate 186,112,491 downwards.
CCTCCAGTGTGTCCCAGACCTCTGCCATCTTGAATCCAGAGGTGTGAGGGCACTCTGGAGGCCTCTGAGTGGCCAGTGCCAGCAGGTGCCGTCAGAGACCCCTCCTGATACGTGCTTAGCTCACTAGGTGGCCAATCCTCCTCTGAGGGCTATTTAGGGTCTCTCCAGTGGGCTTTTCCTCAGATAACGACTTGCAAAGATTCACCAGAGTTCCTCTGCACCTCTCTCTTTGACTTCTGCCAAGGATCGACCGCTGACTGCTCCAGGACGCCTGCAAAACTGCAACAAAGTAGCAAGAAGACTACCAGCGACATTGTAGCGCCTAATCCTGCCGGCTTTCTCGACTGTTTCCTTATGGTGCATGCTTTGGGGGCTGCCTGCCTTCACCCTGCACTGGAAGCCACGAAGAAATCTCCCGTTGGTTGACGGAATCTTCCCCCTGCCCCAGCAGGCACCAAACTTCAGTGTCACCGGTACTCTGGGACCCCTCTCATCCTGACGAGCGTGGCCCCTGGAACACAGGATGTGAACCCAAGTGACCCAGACTTTACAGTGGTCCAACTGTCCAAACTTGGAGGAGGTAAGTCCTTGCCTTCCCTCTCCAGACGGAATTCCTGTGCAATGCGTAAACTGCAGCTGCTAGGGCTTCTGTGCTTTTTTCCAAGGAATCCTTCATGTACAGGCAAGTCTACGTCCCCAGTACTCCATCCTGAATTGCTCAACTTCCTGAGTTAAAATCTGCCTTTGTGGGCCCCTCTTTTGTAGTGTTGAGACTACTGCCATGCTCAGTCTTCTTGAACCCATGTTGAAGGACTTCTGTGGGTGCTACCTTCTTGTGCATGGCTCCCTACTTTGCTGAGGGACCCCTCTGTCTCCTCTACCAAGTGGCGACATCCTGGTCCTTCCTGGGCCAGGGCAGCACCCTTTTTCTTTAAACACAACCTGTGCAGCTAGCAAGGTTTGTTTGTAGTCTTTCTCCAAAGAAACGACTCTGCATCCTCCAGCAATCCGTGGAACATATTCTGCACAAAGGGTAAGTTCCTAGCACCTTTCGTTGTTGCAGAATCTTCAGCTTCTTCCATCCAGAGGCAGCGATTTTGCACCTTCATCTGGGGTTTAGTGGGCTTCTGCCCCCCCTGGACACTTTCACGACTCTTGGACTTCGTCCCCTTCCTTTGCAGGGCCTCAGGTCCAGGAATCCTTCTTCAATGCTTTGCAGTCTGTTGTGGTCTCCTATCACGAGTTTAGTGTGTTTCTAGGGAAACAGTAGTACTTTACTCCTACTTTCCAGGGTCTTGGGTAGGGTATCTTGGACACCCTTAGTGTTTTCTTACATTCCCAACAACCCTCTACACACTATACTAGCCTGGGGCCCATTCGTGGTAAGCATTCCACTTTCTTAGTATATGGTTTGTTTTGACCCAGGCCTATTGCATCCTATTGTATTCTACATTGTTTGCACTACTTTCTGACTGTTTTACTTACCTGATTTTGGTTTGTGTGTATATTTTGTGTATTTGACTTGCCTTCTAAGGGAGTATATCCTCTGAGATATTTTTGGCACATTGTCACTAAAATAAAGTACCTTTATTTTTAGTAACTCTGAGTATTGTGTTTCTTATGATATAGTACCTATATTATATAAGTGGTATAGTAGGAGCTTTGCATGTCTCCTAGTTCAGCCTAAGCTGCTCTGCCATAGCTACCTCTATCAGCTTAAGCTGCTAGAACACTACTAATCTACTAATAAGGGATAACTGGACCTGGCACAAGGTGTAAGTACCATCGGGTACCCACTATAAGCCAGGCCAGCCTCCTACAACAATGAGGATCAGTTTGGCTTTACACTTATAACACCAAGGTTTCTTATCTTTGTGAGAAGAGGATTTGGGCCCACCACCCCCCAAAGGATTTTTGTGGGCCTGATGAAGACTCTCATGGTTTTTTATATTTGCCCCCACCCTTGTCATGTGACTTACCATCCTTTTTCTTTCCATCCTTGTCACCCCCGTATGAACTTTTCTGCTCACCCTTGTTCTGACCCATTTGTCTGCCTTCTTTCCCAATTCCTGGGGAGAGTTAAGATCTGAGTCCACAAGATACTGATGCAACATGTCAGACATACAATTATTTAAGATATGCTCTCTCAGAATCAAGTTATATAGGCTTTCATAATCAGTCACTTTACTGCCATGGAACCAACCTTCTAGGGCCTTCCCAGAACAGTCTACAAAGTCTGTCCAGTCCTGTGATGACTGATTTCTCTTTGAACTTAAGTCTATACTTTTCAGTGGTTAAGCCCAGACCGTCCAAGAGTGCATTTTTAAGAATTTGGTAGTTATCTGCATCATCCTCTCTGACAATCAGAAGGCTGTCTATACCTTTGCCAGAGAAGGATAACCAAAGGATAGCAGCCCACTGTACACGAGGGACCCCCTGAACTTTACAGACCCTCTCAAGTGCAGCAAACCACTTGTTGATGTCATCACCATCCTTGTAAGGAGGGACAACTTTGTGCAGATTCCTAGAATCAAATGAAGGTTCCCTAACATTTGTATTTCTAAAACTGCTGCTGACACCATCGGGAACAAACCCCAAACCCTGCCTCTCTTTCTCCACAGCCAGGGATTCCCTGTCTATAGCCAACTGCTGATGCATTAGCTTCAGTCTGGCCTCCTCTAACCTCAGCTTTCTGAGATCCCTATCTAGGGACTGGTCCTCAGGGTTAGAGTTATGTGAAGCCTCTGAAACAGAGGTAACATGAGAGTTTGCTGAGGCCGACCTATCTCTAACAGGGGCCATTCTAGTGACCTGGCCTCTAGGGGTGAAGGGAGCCCTACTTGTGTGTGAACCTTTCCCACTACCAGTTATACTAGGGGCTTGTTGACAGATAGGTCTGTGGAAGGACCCTCCTCAGGATTGTCATCTTGCTCCTCTGAGCCGTTCTGGTTGGAGTCATCCTCTACCTCTTCTCCTGTCTGATCTGGACCAGTGCTGAGTCCCCGGTCATCTTGGAGGAGAAGATTTAAGAGGAACTCCTTATTTGGGTTCTTCCCAATCCCTAAACTTCTTTCAATACAGAGACCCCTCAAACGTCTAAAATTTAGATTCTCATAGGTAGTCATGACAACTCTAGGGGTAGCTTCTACAGAAGACATATTGAAAGAAAAGAAACAAACTTTAGGAAAGTGAGTAAATAGTTAGTAGAATAACAGAGCTAACGTTTTAGAGAAAAGAAGAAAACTTTTCAGAACTTTATAAACACTTTTGCAAAGTTTAAAGAACTTTTAAGAAAGTTAGAAAAGTGTTTCTAGGTATATATTATATAAGCTCTAAGTATTGGAGCAAGTTTTTCTTGTGAAAAGGACAGGTAACAAAGTGGTAAAGCAATTGCAAGTACTTATTCCACCGCTGCACCACCAATGTAGGAGGCTGGACTGGTTTGTAGTGGGTACCTTGGGTAGTTACACCTTCTACGAGGTCCACTTATCCTTTATTAGTGAAATGTAGTAGTGTTCTAGCAGCTTCGGCTGATAGAGGTAGCTGTAGCAGAGCAGCTTATGCTGAACTAGGAGACATGCAAAGCTCATGCAATACCACTTATAGTTACACAGTACTTATACAGAAGTAAAGACAATACTCTTGTTACCAAAAATAAAGGTATTTATTTGGGTAACACAGTACCAAAAATATCTTAGCAACAATATATTTGAGACCAGCACTGGGCCTTGGGAGACTGGCTTTCTTCCAGGCAAATGGAGTGTGTAGGAAAGTACAGTCTTTCTTGACATGTTACCCCCAATTTCTGCCTGTTTGTCAGTGTGTTTTTACAGTCTCACTGGAATCCTGCTATTCAGGACCCCAGTGCTCATAGTTTGTGGCCTATATGTCAGTATGTTTTACTGTGTTGTCAGTATGCTTGACGGTGACACTGGAGTCCTGCTAACCAGAACTCCAGTGCTCATGCTCTCTCTGTTTCTAAATTTGTCACTATGGTCTAGTGACTCTATATTCCACTCCATATTGGCTTACTGGACCCCCATTATAAGTCCCTAGTATATGGTACCTAGGTACCCAGGGCATTGGGGTTCCAGGAGATCCTTATGGGCTGCAGCATTTATTTTGCCACCCATGAGGAGCTCATACAAACACTTCTTAAGGACTGCCATTGCAGTCTAAGTGAAATAGTGTAAGTACTATTTCACAACAATTTTCACTGCACCAGGTTCTTTAAGCAGCTCCTGTCAGCAACTGCAATAGTTACCAGGTCGTGCATGCTCCGAGGACTACCTGTCTTCATCCTGCACCAGAAGCACCAAAGGAATCTCCCGTGGAGTGACGGAGTCACTTCCCTGCTTCAGCAGGCCCTCTCTGCAGCGACAACAGGTACACTGGGTCCCTTCTTATGACAATGAGCTGGGATCCTGGGACTCAGGTGGTAGACTGAAGTGGCCCTGACTCTCCAAAGGTCCTGCTGTCCAAATTTGGTGGAGGTAGGAGCTTGCCTCCCCACGCAGGACAGTACCCCCATGCATTGCGTGTTTTGTAGCTCTTAGGGCTTGTGTGCGCTTCTCCAAGAAATCCTTTGTGTACAGCGTAGCCCAGGTCCCCAGCACACTCTTCTGCAAAGCTCAGCTCCCTGACTTTTTCTCTGACAGCTTGGGATCCCTTTGTGTAGTGCTGAGATGACCACGATTTACAACTCCTTTGTCCCTCTGTCCTGGGCTCCTGCGGGTGCTGGCTGGTCGTCTGAGGCTCTCTGAAATGCTGAGAGCACCCTCTGTCTCCACAGTCTGAGTTGAGACCCCCAGGTCCCTCCTGGGTCCAGGTAGTGCCTTTTCCCACCATACGCATCTTTTGCATAAGCCGAGGCTTGTTGGGGGAATCCAATGACGAAAAACAGCCTCCATTCTTCTACTCGATGTGGGACATTTCTTGCACCAAGCAGGAACCCGCAGCTGTCTTCTTTGGTGTAGCTCTGACTTTTTCTTCTAACCAGAGAATCAACTTTTGCACCTTCATCCGGGTTAGCAGGGGCTCCTTTTACTCCTGGACTCTTCAGCTGTATTTGGACTTGGTCTCCTCTCTCCACAGGTCTTCAGGTCCAGGAATCCATTGTTAGGGTCTTGCAGTCTTGCTTGGTTTTTCCATGATCTTTTACCACGACCTCTAGTGTGTTCTGAGGAAACTTGCTGTACTTTACTCCTGCTTACCTGAGCTCTGGCATGGGGTACTGTGAGAAAGTAGCCTCTTTCTAGCATGGTTACCCCCACTTGTGGCCTGTTTGTGAGTGTGTGTCAATGTGTTTTTTCTGTGTCACTGGGATCCTGCCGGTCAGGACCCCAGTACTCCTAGTTTATGGCTGTAGTGGGTACCAGAGGTACTTAGACCTTGTGCCTGGTCCAGTTCTCCCTTATTAGTGTAGAAGAGGTGTTTCTAGCAGCTGAGGCTGATAGAAGGTAGCTATGGCAAAGCAGCTTAGGCTGAACTAGGAGACATGTAAAGCTCCTACTATACCACTAGTGTCATATGCACAGTATCATAGGAAAACACAATACACAGATATACTAAAAATAAAGGTACTTTATTTTTATGACAATATGCCAAAAGTATCTCAGTGAGTACCCTCAGTATGAGGATGAGAAATATACACAAGATATATGTACACAAACCAAAATTATGTAAGTAATACCCAAAGGAAGTAATGCAAGCAATGTAAAGTTACAATAGATTGCAATAGGAGCACATAGGTATAGGGGCAACACAAACCATATACTCCAAAAGTGGAATGCGAACCACGAATGGACCCCAAAGCTATGTGAGCTTGTAGCGGGTCACTGGGACTGTAAGAAAACAGTGAGGGTTAGAAAAATAGCCCACCCCAAGACCCTGAAAGGTAGGTGTAAAGTGCACCTACAACCCCCAAGAGCACAGAAGTCGTGATAGGGGGATTCTGCAAGGAAAACCAACACCAGCAAAGCAACAGTGGATTTCCGGACCTGAGTATCTGTAAGACAAGGGGACCAAGTCCAAGAGTCGCAACAGTGTCGAGAGTGGGCAGGAGCCCAGGAAATGCCAGCTGAGGGTGCAAGGAAGCTGCCACCGGATGGAAGAAGCTTGGTGTTTTGCAAGAACGAAGAGGACTAGGATCTTCCCCTTTGGAGGATGGATGTCCCACATTGTGAAGAAGCTTGCAGAGGTGTTCCCACGCAGAAAGAGTGCAACAAGCCTTGCTAGCTGCAAGGGTCGCGGTTAGGGTTTTTGGATGCTGCTGTGGCCCAGGAGGGACCAGGATGTCGCCACTTGGATGAGGAGACAGAGGGGGCACCCAGCAAGTCAGTGAGCCCTCACATAAGCAGGCAGCACCTGCAGAAGTACCCGAAGAGGCACTTAGAAGAAAAGTGAACTGGAGTCCACCCGAAGTCACAAAAAGGGAGTCCCACGATGCCGGAGGACAACTCAGAAGGTTGTGCACCGCAGGTAGGAGTGTCGGGGATCCAGGCTTGGCTGTGCACGAAGGAAATCCTGGAAGAGTGCACAGGAGCCGGCGGAGCTGCAAATCACGCGGTACCCAGCAATGCAGTCTAGCGTGGGGAGGCAAGGACTTACCTCCACCAAACTTGGACTGAAGAGTCACTGGACTGTGGGAGTCACTTGGACAGAGTTGCTGAGTTCCAGGGGCCACGCTTGTTGTGCTGAGAGGGGCCCCGAGAACCGGTGATGCAGTCTTCTATTGCCTGCGGTTGCAGGGGGAAGATTCCCTCGACCCACGGGAGATTTCTTCAGAGCTCCTGGTGCAAGAAGGAGGCAGGCTACCCCCAGAGCATGCACCACCTGGAAACAGTTGAGAAAGCCGGCAGGATGAAGCGATACAAGGTTGCTAATAGTCGTCTTGCTACTTTGTTGCGGTTTTGCAGGCGTCCTGAGCAGTCAGCGGTCGATTCTTTGGTAGAAGGTGAAGAGGGAGATGCAGAGGAACTCTGGTGAGCTCTTGCATTCATTATCTGGTGAGATCCCCAAAGCAGAGACCCTAAATAGCCGGAAAATTAGGTTTGGCTACCTAGGAAGGAGGATTGGCTACTAAGAGAGGTAAGAGCCTATCAGAAGGAGTCTCTGACGTCACCTGCTGGCACTGGCCACTCAGAGCAGTCCAGTGTGCCAGCAACACCTCTGAATCCAAGATGGCAGAGGTCTGGGGCACACTGGAGGAACTCTGGGCGCCTCCCCTGGGAGGTGCAGATCAGGGGAGTGGTCACTCCCCTTTCCTTTGTCCAGTTTCACGCCAGAGCAGGGCTGGGGGATCCCTGAACCGGTGTAGACTGGCTTATGCAGAGATGGGCAGCATCTGTGCCCATCAAAGCATTTCCAGAGGCGGGAGGAGGCTACTTCTCCCCAGCCTTCACACCTATTTCCAAAGGGAGAGGGTGTTACACCCTCTCTCAGAGGAAATCCTTTGTTCTGCCTTCCTGAGCCAGGGCTGCCTGGACCCCAGGAGGGCAGAAACCTGTCTGAGGGGTTGGCAGCAGCAGCAGCTGCAGTGGAGACCCCGGAAAGGCAGTTTGGCAGTATCCGGGTTCTGTGCTAGAGACCCGGGGGATCACGGAATTGTCTCCCCAATGCCACAATTCCATGATCTTAGACATGTTACATGGCCATGTTCGGAGTTACCATTGTGACGCTATACATAGGTAGTGACCTATGTATAGTGCACGCGTGTAATGGTGTCCCCGCACTCACAAAGTCCGGGGAATTTGCCCTGAACGATGTGGGGGCACCTTGGCTAGTGCCAGGGTGCCCTCACACTAAGTAAATTTGCACCCAACCTTCAACAGGTGAAGGTTAGACATATAGGTGACTTATAAGTTACTTAAGTGCAGTGGTAAATGGCTGTGAAATAACGTGGATGTTATTTCACTCAGGCTGCACTGGGCGGCCTGTGTAAGAATTGTCAGATCTCCCTATGGGTGGCAAAAGAAATTCTGCAGCCCATAGGGATCTCCTGGTACCCCAATACCCTGGGTACCTCAGTACCATATACTAGGGAATTATATGGGTGTACCAGTATGCCAATGTGAATTGGTGAAATTGGTCACTAGCCTGTTAGTGACAATTTGTGAAGCAGAGAGAGCATACCCACTGAGGTTCTGGTTAGCAGAGCCTCAGTGAGACAGTTAGTCACCACACAAGGAACACATACAGGGCACATACTTATGAGCACTGGGGCCCTTCCTGGCAGGGTCCCAGTGACACATAGACTAAAACAACATATACACAGTGAAATATGGGGGTAACATGCCAGGCAAGATGGTACTTTTCTACAATGGCCTAACGTGTTTGTCTGTATAGTGCTTAACTATGTCACTGAGGCTCTGCTAATCATAACCTCAATGCTTATGCTCTCACTTCTTTTAAATTTGTCACTGTAAGCCAGTGACTTCATTTACCAATTTAAATTGGCACACTGGTCCCCCCTTTTAAGTCCATAGTATATGGTACCTAGGTACCCAGGGCATTTGGGTTCCACAAGAACCTTATGGGCTGCAGCAATTCTTTTGCCACCACTGCAGCCTGCGTGAAATAGTGCACACACTATTTCACAGCCATTTTCACTGCACTTAAGTAACTTATAAGTCACCTATATGTCTAACCTTCACTTGCTGAATGTGAGGTGCAAAGTTACTAAGTGTGAGGGCACCCTTGCACTAGCAAAGGTGCCCACATATAGTTCAGAGCCGTTTCCCGGGAGTTTGTGTGTGCGTGAACGCCATTACACGCGTGCACTACATATAGGTCAATACCTATATGTAGGTTCACAATGGTAACTCCTAATAATATGGCCATGTGAAGGGAAGCCAATTCCATGCATCCTGGGGGCTCCACCATGGACCCCCAGTACTGCCAAACCAGATCTCTGAGGCTTGCACTGCAGCTACAGCTGCTTCCACCTCACAGACAGGGTTCTGCCCTCCTGGGGTTTGAGCAGCTCAGTCCCAGGAAGGCAGAACAAAGCATTTCCTTTGGGAACAGGGTGTCACGCCCTCTCCCTTTGAAGAAAAGTGTTACATGCTGGGGAGGAGTAGCCTGGGAATGCTTTGAAGGGCACAGATTGTGCCCTCCTTGCATAAGCTAGTCTACACCAGTTCAGTGTCCCTTGTCCCCTGCTTTGGTGCGAAACTGGACAAAGGAAAGGGGAGTGACCACTCCCCTGTCCATTATCACCCCAGGGGTGGTGCCCAGAGCTCCTCCAGTGTGTCCCAGACCTCATCCATCTTGCTTTGCAAGGTGTGGGGGCACTATGGAGGGCTCTGAGTGGCCAGTGCCAGCAGGTGACCTCAGAGAACCCTCCTGATAGATCCTTACCTGATAAGGTAGCCAATCCCCTTCTCAGGGCCATTTAGGGTCTGTCCTGTGGGTTCTCTTCAGATTCTACTTGCAAATTTCCAGCAGGAATCCTCTGCAACTACTACTTCATCTTCTGACCTCGGATTAAACCACAACCTGCTCCAGGAACCGCTGTAAGACCTTGGCTTCCCCGAGTACGCCGGTACTCCTGTGCATCGCGTCTTCTTCACCTCCTAAGGCCTCTGCGCACTATTTGAAAAATTCCTTTGTGCACAGCCTGGCCCAGATCCCCAGCACTTTATCCTGTGACGCTGAACTCGCTGAGTTGACCTCCGGCGGCGTGGGACCCTCCTTTCTAGTGCTTTACCAACCACATTTTTCACCTCCTTTGTCCCCGTGTCCTGGGACTCCCGTGGGTGCTGATCTTCTGAGGGCTCTCTAAAGTGCTGAGCGCCCCCACTTCCTCCTCACACAGAGTTGAGGCCCCCAGGTCCCTCCGGGGTCCAGACAGCACCATTTTGATGCAAAACATGACTTTGCCGGAACCAAGACTTGTTGGAGCAATCCAGTGCCAAAACTCACCTGCGTCCAACTTCTCTTCGTGGGACATCCAGTGCATCAAGCAGGAACCCACTGACATCTTCCTTGGGTGCATTTCTGCAGTCTTTGTCAAACGGGGGACTCTTCTTTTGCACCCACTTCTGGGTTGACAGGGGCTCCTGTCCTTCTTGAAACTTCTTTCAACTTCTGGACTTGGTCTCATTCCTTTGCAGGTTTTCAGAACCAGGTATCCACCATTTGTTGGTTGCAGTCTTGCTTGGTTCTTGCAATAACTCTAATCACGACTTGTAGTGTGTCCTTAGGAAACTTGCAGTACTTTACTCCTACTTTATGGGCTCTGGGGTGGGGTAATTTACTTACCTTTACTGTATTCTTACTCTCCCAGGGATTCTCTACACACTACACTTATCTAGGGGTGGATTTGTGGTTCGAATTCCACTTTCTTCGTATATGGTTTGTGTTGCCCCAGACCTATTGTCTCCCATTGCAGTCTATAGCATTTCCTATTATTTGCACTATCCTATGTCTAATTACTTACCTTATTTTGGTGTCTAGTGTATAAATTGTGCATAATACTTACCTCCAGAAGGAGTATTGTCTCTAAGATATTTTTGGCCTTCTGTCACCCGAATAAACTACCTTGATTTTTGGTAACACTGACAATTGTTTTACTTGTGTATAAGTACTGTGTAACTATATGTGGTATTGCAGGAGCTTTGCATGTTTCCTAGTTCAGCCTAGGTTGCTCAGCTACAGCTACCTCTAGACAGCCTAAGCTGCTAGAATACTGACTACATTTCACTAATAAGGGATAACTGGACGTGGTATAAGGTGTAAGTACCTTAGGTACCCACTACAAACCAGGCTAGCCTCCTACAGGTACTTTACTTACCTTTGGTGTTTTCTTATACTCCCAGTGCCACTCTACACACTACACTTGCCTATGTGGGAAACCGACATTCACATTCCACTATTTTAGTAAATGTTTGTGTTACGTCAAGCTCCATTGCAATCTATTGTGTTTTTCACTGTGGGCACTATTTTATGACTCTTTACCTACCTGATTTTGTTACTAGTGTATACATGTATAGAACACTACTACATTTCACTAATAAGGGATAACTGGACCTGGTGTAAGTACCCAAGGTACCCACTACAAACCAGGCCAGCCTCCTGCATAAGATAATAGATATATACATATTTACAGAAAAAGGGACACAGCTCAGGCCTCAATTTGCGTAGGCCACATGGCCACAGGCTAAAGTCCAAGGCCACACATGTCACCTCCTTCAACATGGAGAGAATACTGCAGGGGCATCAGTTGGTAAATAGGCAGGCCTGTCAGGGAGACGGGGGGCAAGAGGCACCTCAGCTGGGAGATGTAACAAGACCACTGGTTCTGAAGGGGGCAGCATGCCCTGTGGTTGGTCCTGTGGAATGCAAGGTCACAGTCTCTCATGTGGGTGTCTCACCCACTGGTTCTGGAGGGGCAACCTGCCCTGTGCTTGATCCTGTGGGGTGATGGGCCACAGTCTCTCGAGTGGGTGTCATACCCACTGGTTCTGTAGGTGGCAACTGTTGAGACCGGCCACTCACCGGAAAAGCAGGATGTCTGCAGGGGCGATGGTATGCCCCCCGACCTCCTGGAACACCTCATGGCAGTTCCTGGTGGACACAGAAACCCCGACTGGTGTCCCAAAAGGAAAGGGGGAGTGGAAGAGAAAGAGACAAAACACTGCCACGTCTTGCCGGTCCAGCCACGCACCATGTATCTTCGGAGGGGCAAGTTGTTGTTGACAGAGTGATAGTAGAGTTAGTGCACTCAACTTCCTTGAAACCAAATCTCTCTTTCTGATATGGGCACGGGAGCGGTAAAAGAACACCGGGATGCTCCAGCACTTTTCTTGGATAATAATAACTGTTGGCACAATTACTAACACTGCATTACCAAAAACCAAAACTGAGTACCAGCACAATAAGCACTGCAACACTAGGGCTGGCTTCACGGAGATTCACTGTTGCACACTACAATTAGAACTGTGGTTGCACTTATCATGCACAAGAAAGACAAATAAGGGCAATAATTATCTCTCAGATAACTTTACTGCATGCATAGGGTTAAACTAAAAGGCACAAAAACAATCCAAGAAATACAAATGTCCACTCTGGGTTCAAACAGTTAGGGTGGCACAGTTTGGTCTGGTTTCACTGTGTGTGTGAAAACCCCTTCAAAAAGCAAATTCCTCAAACCTGAAACACAGGCATAAATGACACAATTTAAATCCAAGAGTTATGATATTAAAGAAAGAAAAGTCACGTTAATGCTCTTTTAAAATTGCACTGTCACTTTTTGTAGTACTTGAGCTCAAACAGATTTCCTGACGCACATTTATGCAAGTAACTACAATAATAATGTAGAATGTTCAGAAATGTATTTGTCTCTTCAAGATAAGCACTTTGCCAAAATACGAGGTCTGAAATACACCAACTGTTCTAGGAAAGCGCTGCGCTCAAAGAACAAACTCCCTGGAGAATACTAGTCACTAAGGTGCAGTCTTTTTCGGAGTGCTGGAGGAATGCCTGGTGCAAGCTGGTACAGGAACGAAGAAAAGAATTGCCTCAAAAGTCCTGAATACGAGCATACAGAAGGGGCTGAATTGCCAAGTCAGATGTTGAGATCAGGAAGCAAAACAAAGCCAAGCAGGGAGGCATGCTTCACTCTGCTATTTATAGCCAATCAGGAAAGCAGTTGAGTCTCCACATGAGGATGAGTCACCATGCTCAATTAGAAGCACATGTTTACACCTGCTCACATTAGCAAACAAGCATTGGTAAAACAAGCATTGATAAAACCAATTGTGTAACACAGCACATTATGTTTACTTAGAAACATGAAGGTTTAACTGAGAACAGAGATATGATTTAACCCTAATCCCTGGGGATGCTGACAGATAACGCAGGAGGAACCTTGGGGATTCCGGACAGCAACATACCCTGTGCTTGATCCTGGGGAGTGATGGGCCACAGTCTCTCGTGTGGAAGTCTTGCCCACTGGTTCTGGAGGGCACATCCTGCCCTGTGCTTGATCCTGGGGGAGTGCAAGGTCACAGTCTCTCATGTGGGTGTCTCACCCACTGGTTCTTAGGTGGGGCAACTTGCCCTGTTTTTGATCCTGGAGAGTGATGGGTCACAGTCTCTCATGTGGCTGTCATACCCACTGCTTCTGGAGGGGGCAACCTGTCCTGTGCTTGATCCTGGAGAGAGCAAGGTCACAGTCTCTCATGTGGGTGGCTTACCCACTGGTCCTGGTGTGGACAGGCCACACAGCAGCCCATGGAGGCAGGATTACATACCGTCCACCGGCGGTGACGGCTGCACAGTGGTGGTGCTGTTTTTGGGGGGAGGCTCCTGCCCATCCCCTGCAACCTCGGATGTCTTCACAGTAGTGGTGCTGTTGGTGGGGGAGGCTCCTGCCCATCCCTGCAACCTTGGATGGCTGCACAGTGGTGGTGCTGCTGGTGTGGGGAGGTTCCTGCCCATCCCCTGCACCCACGGACGGATGCACAACCATGGTTGGTGGTGAGGGCTCAGTAACAGTTCCTCGTCCGGGCCCCTTGCTCTTCCTGCCTGCTTGTGCAGGCTCCTTGCTCTTCCTGCCTGCTGCTGCAGGCTTCTTGGCCTTTTGGGTGGCAGGTGCAGGCTCCTTTCCCTTCTTGCCTCCTGGGGCAGTCTCCTTCCCCTTTAGGCTGTCTGGTGCAGGCTCCTTGCCCTTCAGGACATGTGACCTGAATCCCTTTCCACCACGAGTGGGTGCGGTGAGTACTGGGCTTGTGGACTGTGTGGCTCGGGTACTTGGCTGGGTTCTTCCTACCTTGGCCAAACGTGCAGGATGGGGGTGGAGAGGTAGGGAGGAGTTCAATCGTGGATAGGAACAGTGTTTAAGGGACTTTGGGTGCAGGTACATGGGCTATATGCTGTTGTGAGGTGAACGGCTGTTGGGTGTCTGAGTGCTTGCGTTTGTGTTTTTTAGGGGGGGGGGACAGACACAGTGGGAGAGTACACAGGGGACGTCTGCATGGTTGTTGTGGAGGTGTCTGCCAGTGACATGTGTGTGTTATGCTTGGTGTGGTGGTGATGGGCTGATAGTGGATGATGATGTAGTGCATGCAGGTGTAAGTGTGGACATGTCTGGGTGGGAGGTGGAGGAGGAGGGGGAGACAGTGGAAATTGTAGATGTTGTTGTGTCCGCAACTGGAAGGTGTTTGTATGAGTGCCTGTGGAATGAAGTGTGGTGCTTGTGTTTGCCTGTGACACTTCTGGGTGTTGTCTTGTGTGCATGCTCGTCTGTATGTGTGCTTGGGATAGGTTGGGGTTGAGGGCAATGGGACTCGGCAGTGGAAGTTGGAGGGGGGCGGTAGGAACAGGGACAATGACTGCCATTAGAGAGGAGGCCAGAGCCTGAATCGGTCTCTGTTGGGCCGCCAATCCAGTGTGAATGCCCTCCAGGAATGCATTAGACTGTTGCATCTGGGCTGCCAGCCCCTGGAGGGCATTCACAATGGTTGACTGCCCTACGGAGATAGATCTCAAGAGGTGTAGGAGGCAGGCCTGGTTTGTAGTGGGTACCTTGGATATTTAGACCTTATACCAGGTCCAGTTATCCCGTATCAGTGAAATGTACTAGTGCTCTAGCAGCTTAGGTTGATAGAGGTAGCTATAGCAGAGCAGCTTAGTCTCAACTAGGAGACATGCAAAGCTCCTGCAATACCACTATACTTACACAGTACTTTACACAAGTAAAGACAATACTCAGTGTTACCAAAAATAAAGGTAGTTTAATTGGGTGACACAGTACCAAAAATATCTTAGAGGCAATACTCCTTCTGGAGGTAAGTATTATAAACAATATATACACTAGACACCAAAATAAGGTAAGTAATTAGACATAGGATAGTGCAAACAATAGGAAATGCTACAGAATGTAATGGGAGAAAATAGGTCTAGGGGCAACACAAACCATATACTAAGAAAGTCGAATGCAAATCATGACAAGTGTAGTGTGTAGAGAATCACTGGGAGAGTGAGACTACAGAAAAGGTAAGTAAATTACCACACACCAGAGCCCAGAAAAGCAGGAGTAAAGTCCTGCAAGATTCCTTAGGACACACTACACCTCATGATTGGAATTATTGCAAGAACCAAACAAGTCTGCAATAACAAACAGTGGATTCCTGGGCCTGAAGACTTGCAAAGGAAGGAGACCAAGTCCAGAAGTCTAAAGAAGTTTCAGTAAGGACAGGAGCCCCTGACAACCCATAAGAGGGTGAAAAAGAAGAGTTCCCGGTTGGACGAAGACTGCAGAAATGCACCTTAGGAAGATGTCAGCGGGTACCTGTATGATGCAAAGGATGTCCCACGTCGTCAAGTTGGATGCAGGCGAGTTTTGGTGCTGGATTCCTCCAACAAGCCTTGGTTCCGCAAAGTAGCGTTTTGTCTCAACTAGGCGCTATCTGGACCCAGGAGGGACCTGGGGGCCTCAACTCTCTGTGAGGAGGAAGAGGGGTCTCTCAGCACTTCAGAGAGCCCTCAGAGCACCAGATAGCACCCACGGGTGTCCCAAGACGCATGACCAAAGGAGGTGCAAAATGTGGTTGGTGCAGCACTTCAAAGGAAGGTCCCACGCCGCCGGAGAACAACTCAGTGAGTTGAGCGTCACAGGATAGAGTGCTGGGGACCTGGATCAGGCTGTGTGTAGGAAGGTAGCCTCTTTCTAGCCTTGTTACCCCCACTTTTGGCCTGTTTGTGAGTATATGTCAGGGTGTTTTTACTGTCTCACTGGGATCCTGCTAGCCAGGACCCAAGTGCTCATAGTGGAAACCCTATTTGCCAGTGTGTTTTATATGACCCCTTGTTGTAGGAAAGCATCATCTTTCCTGGCATGTTACCCCCATATTTAACTGTATGTATGTTGTTTTAGCCCTTGTGTCACTGGGATCCTGCCAAGCAGGACCCCAGTGCTCATAGTATGTGCCCTGTATGTGTTCCCTGTGTGGTGCCTAACTGTATCACTGAGGCTCTGATAACCAGAACCCCAGTGTTTAGGCTCTCTCTGCTTTCTAAATTTGTCACTGCAGGCTAGTGACTACATTTACCAATTCTCATTGGCACACTGGTACACCCATATAATTCCCTTGTATATGGTACTGAGGTACCCAGGGTATTGGGGTTCCAGGAGATCCCTATGGGCAGCAGCATTTCTTTTGCCACCCAAAGGGAGCTCAGACAATTCCTACACAGGCCTGCCACTGCAGCCTGTGTGAAATAACGTCCACGTTATTTCACAGCCATTTTTCACTGCACAAAAGTAACTTATAAGTCACCTATATGTCTAACCTTCACCTGATGAAGGTTGGGTGCTAAGTTATTTAGTGTGTGGGTACCCTGGCACTAGCTAAGGTGCACCCACATCGTTCAGGGCAAATTCCCCGAACTTTGTGAATGCGGGGACACCATTACACGTGTGCACTATACATAGGTCACTACCTATGTATAGCGTCACAATGGTAACTCCGAACATGGCCATGTAACATGTCTAAGATCATGGAATTGTCACCCCAATGCCATTCTGGTATTGGGGGGACAATTCCATGATCCCCGGTTCCACTGCAGCTGCTGCCAACCCCTCGGGCAGGATTCTGCCCTCCTGGGGTCCAGGCAGCCCTGGCCCAGGAAGGCAGAACAAAAGATTTCCTCTGAGAGAGGGTGTTACACCCTCTCCCTTTGGAAATAGGTGTGAAGGGCTGGGGAGGAGTAGCCTCCCCCAGCCTCTAGAAATGCTTTAATGGGCACAGATGGTGCCCATCTCTGCATAAGCCAGTCTACACCGGTTCAGGGATCCCCCAGCCCTGCTCTGGCGCGAAACTGGACAAAGGAAAGGGGAGCGACCACTCGCCTGACCAGTACCTCCCAGGGGAGGTGCCCAGAGCTCCTCCAGTGTGTCCCAGACCTCTGCCATCTTGGAAACAGAGGTGTTGGGAGCACACTGGACTGCTCCGAGTGGCCAGTGCCAGCAGGTGACGTCGGAGACCCCCCTCTGATAGGCTCTTACCTCTCTTAGTAGCCAGTCCTCCTTTCTTGGTAGCCAAACCTCCTTTTCTGGCTATTTAGGGTCTCTCCTCTGGGGTATTCTTCAGGTAACGAATGCAAGAGCTCACCAGAGTTCCTCTGCATCTCCCTCTTCGACTTCTGACTGTTCCAGGACGCCTGCAAAACTGCAACAAAGTAGCAAGCCGACTACCAACAACATTGTAGTGCCCCCTCCTGGCGGCTTTCTCGACTGTTTCCTGGTGGTGCATGCTCTGGGAGTCATCTGCCTTCACCCTGCACTGGAAGCCAAGAAGAAAGCTCCTGTGGGTCTACGGAATCTTCCCCCTGCTAACGCAGGCACCAAAAGACTGCATCACTGGTCCTCTGGGTCCCCTCTCATCCTGACGAGCGTGGTTCCTGGAACACAGGAACTCTATCCAAGTGACTCCCACAGTCCAATGATCTGTGGTTCTAAAAATTCTGGACCCATGTAATCTACTTTGCCACAGCAGTACGATTTTAGTATCAAAAGACCGATAATGACTAGTACACTAAGCATGAGCATTTTCGCTCAATTCCAGCAGCGTTTTCACCTCGAAATCGCCATTTTCGTCCTGCACTCGTGGCTCCCATTTTATACACGGCAGCCATTTTAAAAGTTGCCCTCACATAGGCTTATAATACAGTCAGATTTGATTCCAAGGACACGTACACCTTGATTGACTTTTCTCTGACCTGGGCAAGCTGGAACCATTACCTCAGGCCAAACCTGTTTGGTCAGTCTCTCTCCCAGTGGCCGAATCAGATAGCATCAAGGCACACCATGCCATAAAACCCTTATTATCGCTCACACACCCTGCCTAATCTTGCTCACACCTGCACCTGCTCTTTTCTTTCTCTTACTTTACGAGGGGGAGGTGCCCGTTTTTATTGGGGGTCCACACTTATCTGATGTAAAATACTAGGCCTTGCCGGGTAATTTATTATGGGTTGGCTGACATGAAATATGAGGTTTCATCATGACACTGTTTTTTCCTTTGTAGTGAAAACATGTGAATGACCAACCAAAATGTCAAGAATGTTTGCCTGAAGCTTAAAAAACTGTATATAAGGAAACCTGACTTTGCATTGAAACACAGTCTCCTGAGAACATACAAATCGTGCTGTTGTACTTCTAGGACGCTTGTCACTTGGTTGCAGCCAATAAATTCGATCTTTGACTTCACTTAGAAGACTCTGAGTTTCTGTAGTCTGAATCAGGAAAGTACCCGAGGTCTTTGGGTGTACCCTGGCACCGCTGGGTTACCGGATCAGTACCGGTTCTGAAAAACCCAGTACCTCAGTTGGCGCCCAACGTGGGGGGATACCAGCGGTACCGGTCCAAGCCTGAGGTCCGTGGGGAGCTTCGTGTGAAAATTCTGGAGGAAGGCCGCCACTTCATCGACCCCTGCATGTCGACGTGGTCCGAAAGTCTTTGTTGCGAGGTTCCCCGCTTCCCGACGGCTATGAAGGACTGCTGCCCTGGCTATCGCCCCGATTTGGACCCTTGATGTTTGGTAGAGCGAAACGATAAGACGAGTCTTCTGGTGACGTCATCGATATTTTCAGTTAAGTATAAATGGAGCGTCTCCCAGTCCTTAGTTGGACACTTGGTTTGGTCCTTAGTTGGACACTTGGTTTGGTCCTTAGTTGGACACTTGGTTTGGTCCTTAAGTTGGACATTTGGTTTGGTATCCCTTTGGGATCACTTTGATTTGGAACTTGCAAGTACCAAAGCCGAAGGACTCGTGTATTCACGAGACTATCGTAAACGATAATCCTTTGAAGTTTGAAGCTAGACTAGTGAGCGAAGATGCCTGGTCTTAGCAGACTTGGAAATTTGTTTTGTCTTGGTTGTAAAAGGGACTCCCGGTTGGAGGACTCATGTCCGGTTCCTCCGATTGGAACTCCAACCTATGAACTATATGTGAAGCACGGAGTGGGCCCCATCACGTTTAATAAAGTATTTGTCCGCTATTCTTGGAAATAATTGAGAAAAGTTTTCTTTTTTTTTCTTGTAAATATGACTTACAACTAGGATCTGCAAACGGTTCTGTAAGTAAATTGCGACGGCGCTATTTATGAAAAATGGCTAAAGCGCGCTGTATTTTGTGTACTGAGTGTTTTCTGTTTATATCTGAAATGAGCTCAATGTGTGTTTGTGGGTCTTCTTGATGTTTACAGTTTGTTAAGTAAAATGTTGGTTAATTAATATTAAGTAGAAACTTAGAAAAAAATCCAGAAATGAACCATGTGATGTGCTAACATAGCTATATGTTGCTCTTTAATTTATAGAATGAGCAATTGTGCACATATACAAAACTGCCGTTAAATGCTTAATAAATTAGAAAACACATTCAATAGATATAAATAGGGCCCCCCAAAAAAAAACGAAATTATCTATTTTTGCAAAAAAAATAAAATTGTATTAGATGTTCACAGGCAAACTTTTCAGCTGCAGTATATTTGATAGGAATGTTAAATTCAGCCAGCACTTTCCCAGTTAAACATGGGTGGAATTTTGCATAACCTTCCTTTTAAATGAAAGTGGCGCAAAAATGTGACGCATTTCAAGTTAGGCTTATGCGCTTAGGCTTGTGAGTTAATGTATCCCAAATAATAGGCAAGGGATGCAGCTTGCTTTTATATGTGGAATTATCACAAAAAAAGAATAATTGGTTTTTTTTTTTTTTTTTTTTAAGAAAATTATTAATTACCAAGGGGTAATTACACTCTGTACCAGGTCCAGTTATCCCTTATTAGTGTAGAAGAGGTGTTTCTAGCAGCTTAGGCTGATAGAAGGTAGCTATAGCAGAGCAGCTTAGGCTGAACTAGGAGACATGCAAAGCTCCTACTATACCACTGGTGTCATATGCACAATATCATAAGAAAACACAATACACAGATATACTAAAAATAAAGGTACTTTATTTTTATGACAATAAGCCAAAAGTATCTCAGTGAGTACCCTCAGTATGAGGATGCCAAATATACACAAGATATATGTACACAATACCTGCAGTAATAGCAAAAGGAAGTAATGCAAGCAATGTAAAGTTACAGTAGATTGTAATAGGAGCACATAGGTATAGGGGCAACATAAACCATATACTCCAAAAGTGGAATGCGAACCACGAATGGACCCCAAACCTATGTGAGCTTGTAGAGGGTCGCTGGGGCAGTAAGAAAACAGTGAGGGTTAGAAAAATAGCCCACCCCAAGACCCTGAAAAGTAGGTGTAAAGTGCACCTATTTTCCCCAGAGAGCACAGAAGTCGTGATAGCGGAATTCTGCAAGGAAGACCAACACCAGCAATGCAACCAAAGTGGATTTCCAGACGAGAGTACCTGTGGAACAAGGGGACAAAGTCCAAGAGTCGCGACAAAGTCGAGATTGGGCAGATGCCCAGGAGATGCCAGCTGAGGGTGCAAAGAAGTTGCCACCGGATGGTAGAAGCTGTGGATTCTGCAAGAACAAAGAGGGCTAGAAACTTCCCCTTTGAAGGATGGATGTCCCACATCGTGAAGAAGCTTGCAGAGGTGTTCCCACGCAGAAAGACCGCAAACAAGCCTTGCTAGCTGCAAGGGTCACGGTTAGGGTTTTTGGATGCTGCTGTGGCCCAAGAGGGACCGGGATGTTGCCACTTGGTGAGGAGACAGAGGGGGCGCCCAACACGTCAGGGAGCCCTCACAGGAGCAGGCAGCACCCGCAGAAGTGCCGGAACAGGCACTACGAAGAGGAGTGAACCGGAGCTCACCCGAAGAGACAAAAGGGAGTCCCACGACGCCAGAGGACAACTCAGGAGGTTGTGCACTGCAGGTTAGAGTGCCGGGGACCCAGGCCTGGCTGTGCATGAAGGAAATCCTGGAAGAGTGCACAGGAGCTGGAGGAGCTGCAAATCACGCGGTACCCAGCAATACAGTCTAGCGTGGGGAGGCAAGGACTTACCTCTACCAAACTTGGACTGAAGAGCCACTGGACTGTGGGAGTCACTTGGACAGAGTTGCTGAGTTCCAGGGACCACACTTGTTGTGCTGAGAGGGGACCCAGAGGACTGGTGATGCAGTCTTTTGTTGCCTGCGGTTGCAGGGGGAGGATTCCTTCGTCCCACAGGAGATTTCTTCAGAGCTCCTGGTGCAAGAAGGAGGCAGGCTACCCCCAGAGCATGCACCACCAGGAAAACAGTCGAGAAGGCGGCAGGATCAGCGATACAAGGTTGTAGTAGTCGTCTTTGCTACTTTGTTGCAGTTTTGCAGGCGTCCTGAGCAGTCAGCGGTCGATCCTTTGGCAGAAGGTGAAGAGAGAGATGCAGAGGAACTCTGAGCACTTGCATTCGTTATCTAAAGAATTTCCCAAATCAGAGACCCTAAATAGCCAGAAAAGGAGGTTTGGCTACCTAGGAAGGAGGATAGGCTAGCAACACAGGTAAGAGCCTATCAGGAGGAGTCTCTGACGTGACCTGCTGGTACTGGCCACTTAGAGCAGTCCAGTGTGCCAGCAGCACCTCTGTTTCCAAGATGGCAGAGGTCTGGGACACACTGGAGGAACTCTGGGCACCTCCCCTGGGAGGTGCAGGTCAGGGGAGTGGTAACTCCCCTTTACTTTGTCCAGTCTCGCGCCAGAGCAGGGCTGGGGTATCCCTGAACCGGTGTAGACTGGCTTATGCAGAGATGGGCACCATCTGTGCCCATCAAAGCATTTCCAGGGGCTGGGGGAGGCTGCTCCTCCCCAGCCCTGACACCTTTTTCCAAAGGGAGAGGGCGTAACACCCTCTCTCTGAGGAAGTCCTTTGTTCTGCCTTCGTGGGCCAAGCCTGGCTGGACCCCAGGAGGGCAGAAACCTGTCTGAGGGGTTGGCAGCAGCAGCAGCTGCAGTGAAACTCCGGGAAAGGCAGTTTGGCAGTACCCGGGTCTGTGCTAGAGACTCTGGGGATCATGGAATTGTCTCCCCAATGCCAGAATGGCATTGAGGTGACAATTCCATAATCTTAGACGTGTTACATGGCCATGTTCGGAGTTACCATTGTGACGCTGTACATAGGTAGTGACCTATGTCCAGTGCACGCGTGTAATGGTGTCCCCGCACTCACAACGTCCGGGGAATTTGCCCTGAACGATGTGGGGCACCTTGGCTAGTGCCAGGGTGCCCACACACTAATTAACTTAGCACCCAACCTTTACCAGGTAAAGGTTAGACATATAGTTGACTTATAAGTTATTTAAGTGCAGTGGTAAATGGCTGTTGAGGTACTGGGTTTTTCAGAACCGGTACTGATCCGGTAACCCAGCGGTGCCAGGGTACACCCAAAGACCTCGGGTACTTTCCTGATTCAGACCACAGAAACTCAGAGTCTTCTAGGTGAAGTCAAAGATCGAATTTATTGGCTGCAGCCAAGTAACAAGCGTCCTAGAAGTACAACAGCACGGTTTTATGTTCTCAGGAGACTGTGTTTCAATGCAAAGTCAGGTTTCCTTATATACAGTTTTTTAAGCTTCAGGCAAACATTCTTGACATTTTGGTTGGTCATTCACATGTTTTCACTACAAAGGAAAAAACAGTGTCATGATGAAACCTCATATTTCATGTCATCCAACCCATAATAAATTACCTGGCAAGGCCTAGTATTTTACATCAGATAAGTGTGGACCCCCAATAAAAACGGGCACCTCCCCCTCGTAAAGTAAGAAGAAGAAAAGAGCAGGTGCAGGTGTGAGCAAGATTAGGCAGGGTGTGTGAGCGATAATAAGGGTTTTATGGCATGGTGTGCCTTGATGCTATCTGATTCGGCCACTGGGAGAGGGACTGACCAAACAGGTTTGGCCTGAGGCAATGGTTCCAGCTTGCCCAGGTCAGAGAAAAGTCAATCAAGGTGTACGTGTCCTTGGAATCAAATCTGACTGTATTATAAGCCTATGTGAGGGCAACTTTTAAAAATGGCTGCCGTGTATAAAATGGGAGCCACGAGTGCAGGACGAAAATGGTGATTTCGAGGTGAAAACGCTGCTGGAATTGAGCGAAAATGCTCATGCTTAGTGTACTAGTCATTATCGGTCTTTTGATACTAAAATCGTACTGCTGTGGCAAAGAAAATTACATGGGTCCAGAATTTTTAGAACCACACTGTGAAATAACGTGGACGTTCTTTCACTCAGGCTGCAGTGGCAGGCCTGTGTAAGAATTGTCAGAGCTCCCTATGGGTGGCAAAAGACATGCTGCAGCCCATAGGGATCTCCTGGAACCCCAATACCCTGGGTACCTCCGTACCATATACTAGGGAATTATAAGGGTGTTCCAGTATGCCAATGTGAATTGGTAAAAATGGTCACTAGCCTGTTAGTGATAATTTGGAAAGCAGAGGGAGCATAACCACTGAGGTACTGGTTAGCAGAGCCTCAGTGAGACAGTTAGTCATCACACAGGGAACACATACAGGGCACACTTATGAGCACTAGGGCCCTGGCTGGCAGGGTCCCAGTGACACATACACTAAAACAACATATATACAGTGAAATATGGGGGTAACATGCCAGGCAATATGGTACTTTCCTACAGGTATCTTGGACACCCTTAGTGTTTTTTAACAGTCCCAGTGACCCTCTACACACTACACTAGGCCTGGGGTCCCTAAGTGGTTCGAATTCCACTTTCTTAGTATATGGTTTGTGTTGCCCCTAGGCCTATTGCACCCTATTGTATTCTACAGTGTTTGCACTACTTTTCTTACTGTTTACTTACCTGATTTTGATTTGTGTGTATATTTTGTTTATTTTACTTGCCTCCTGAGGGTGTATATCCTCAGAGATATTTTTGGCACATTGTCACTAAAATAAAGTGCCTTCATTTTTAGTAACTCTGAGTATTGTGATTCTTATGAAATAGTGCAATATGATATAAGTGGTATGGCAGGAGTTTTGCATGCCTCCTAGTTCAGCCTAACTTGGTCTGCTATAGCTACCTCTATCAGCCTAAGATGCTAGAACAGTACTGATCTACTAATAAGGGATAACTGGACCTGGCACAAGGTTTAAGTACCATCAGGTACCCACTATAAGCCAGGCCAGCCTCCTACACTGTGCATGAAGGAATTTTGAAAATAGTGCACAGAGGCCTCAGTAGGTGAAGAAGACGCGGTGCACAGGGGTAGTGTCGTTCTGGGGGAAGGCAAGTTCTTACCTCCTCCAAATTGCGACAGCAGGACCTCAGGACAGAGTGTGTCAAGGGGTCCACCCTCTGTGTTCCAAGGAGCACGCTTGTCACCGGGAGAAGAGTCCAAGAGAACCGGTCGTCGGCTCAGAAGGCACCTGCGTGAGCAGTGGAGTGACTCCGTCACCCCACAGGAGATTTTTGGTCCTTCTGGTGCAGGGTGAAGACATGGAGTCCTCAGAGCATGCACACCATGGAAACTGTTGCAGTTGCTGGCTGGAGCTGAAGTTGCAGAGGAAAAGTATCCTTTCTGGATACTTTGTTGCAGTTACAGTGATTCCTGGAGCAGGCTGCGGTTGATCCGAGGTCAGAGGATGAAGTAGTAGTTGCAGAGGATTCCTGCTGGAAACTTGTGAGTGGAATCTGAAGAGAACCCAGAGGAGAGACCCTAAATAGCCCTGAGAGGGGGCTTGGCTACCTTATCAGGTAAGGACCTATCAGGAAGGGGTCTCAGACGTCACCTGCTCGCATTGGCCACTCAGAGCCCTCCAGAGTGCCCCCACACCTTGCAAAGCAAGATGGCTGAAGTCTGTGACACACTGGAGGAGCTCTGAGCACCACCCCTAGGGTAGTGATGGAAAGTGGAGTGGTCACTCCCCTTTCCTTTGTCCAGTTTCGGATCAGAGCAGTGGACAAGGGGTCTCTGAACCAGTGTAGACTAGCTTATGGAAGGAGGGCACCATATGTGCCCTTCAAAGGCTTTCCAGAGGCTGGGGAGGCTACCCCTCCCTAGCCTGTAACACCTATTTCCAAAGGGAGAGGGTGTAACACCCTGCTCCCAAAGGAAATGCTGTGTTCTGCCTTCCTGAGACTGAGCTGCTCAGACCCCAGGAGGGCACAACCCTATCTGTGAGGTGGCAGCAGCTTTAGCTGCAGTGCAAGCCTCAGAGAGCTGGATTGGCAGTACTGGGGTCCATAGTGGAGCCCCCAGGATGCATGGAATTGGCTCCCCAAAACCATATTTGGAATGGGTGGACAATTCCATGATCTTAGACCTGTTACATGGCCATATTCGGAGTTACCATTGTGAAGCTACATTTAGGTATTGACCTATATGTAGTGCATGTGAGTAATGTCATCCCCGCACTCACAAAGTCCGGGGAAATGGTCCTGCACTATGTGGGGGCACCTTTGCTAGTGCAACAGTGCCCTCACGCTCAGTAAATTTGCACTTAGCCTTCAGGAAGTGAAGGTTAGACATATAGGTGACTTATAAGTTACTTAAGTGCAATGAAAATGGCTGTGAAATAATTTGTGCACTATTTCACGCAGGCTGCAATGGCAGTTCTGTGTAAGGGTTTGTCGGAGCTCCCTATGGGTGGCAAAATAATTGCTGCAGCCCACATGGATCTCCTGGAACCCCAATGCCCTGGGTACCTAGGTACCTTATACTAGGGTATTATAAGGGGTTTCCAGTGTCCCAATTGAAATTGGTAAGTGAAGTCACTATCCTATAGCGACAAATTTAAAAGTAGAGAAAGCATAAGCATTGACGTTCAGATCAGCAGAGCGTCAGTGACACAGTCAAACACTATACACACCATACATTTTAGGCCATAAACTATGAGCACTGGGTGCCTTAGCAGCATGATCCCAGTGAGACAGGCAAAAACATATTGACACACAGGTAAAAATGGGAGTAACGTGCCAAGAAAGATGGTACTTTCCTAACAACCCCCCTCTCCAAACAAGGGACAATAAGGCTAACCTTGCCCGATGAGTCTTCATTGTCTAAGTGGAAATATCTGGAGAGGTCATCTGCATTGGAGTGGGTACTCCCAGGTCTTTGATCCACTGTAAAGTCCATACCCTGTAGGGAAATGGACCACCTCGAAAATGTAGGGTTTTTCTCCTTTCATTATTTTAAGCCATAATAGAAGTTCGTGGTCTGTTTGAACAATGAAGTGAGTCCCAAACAAATATGGTCTCAGCTTCTTCAAAGTCCAGACCACAGCAAAGGCCTCCCTCTCTATGGCAGACCAACGTTTTTCTCTAGGGGTCAACCTCCTTCTAATGAAAGCAACAGGATGATCCTATCCCTCCTAGTTAGGTTGTGATAGTACTGCCCCTAACCCTAATTCAGAAGCATCTGTTTGGACAATTAGGACCATATGTGCGAACACATTTTCCTATTGACACAGAATGGGAAAAACCCTTTGCTACATCTGGCCCTTAATGTTTTGGAGTAGTTTGGGCTCTTGAAGACAGGTGCAGAGCACATAGCCCACTTTAGCTTCTCAAAAGCTTTCTGACAGCTGGCTGTCCATAATACCTTTTTAGGCATTTTCTTACTGGTGACGTCATTAAGAGGGGCAACAATGGAGCCTTAGTTCTTAATGAACCTCCTGTAATACTCAGTGAGACCTAAGAAGGCTCTGACCTGGGTCTGTGTAGTAAGGAGAGCCCAGTCCATAATGGTCCGAATCTTCCCCTGTAGTGGTTGTGAGAAAGTAGCCTCTTTCTAGCCTTGTTACCCCTCACTTTTGGCCTGTTTGTGAGTATATGTCAGGGTGTTTTTACTGTATCACTGGGATCCTGCTAGCCAGGGCCCAGTGCTCATAGTGAAGACCCTATGTTGTCAGTATGTTTGTTATGTGTCACTGGGACCCTGCTAGCCAAGACCCCAGTGCTCATAAGTTTGTGGCCTGTATGTGTTCCCTGTGTGATGTCTAACTGTCTCACTGAGGCTCTGCTAACCAGAACCTCAGTGGTCATGTTCTATCTTCTTTCCAAATTTGTCACTAACAGCCTAGTGACTAAATTTACCAATTCACATTGGCATACTCTGTAGGAGGCTGGACTGGCTTGTAGTGAGTACCTAGGGGTACTTGCACCTTGCACCAGGCCCAGTTATCCCTTATTAGTGTATAGGGTGTCTAGCAGCATAGGCTGATAGATAATGGTAGCTTAGCAGAGCAGCTTAGGCTGAACTAGGAGACGTGTGAAGCTACTACAGTACCACTTAGTGTCATATGCACAATATCATAAGAAAACACAATACACAGTTATACTAAAAATAAAGGTACTTTATTTTTATGACAATATGCCAAAGTATCTCAGAGTGTACCCTCAGTGAGAGGATAGGAAATATACACAAGATATATATACACAATACCAGAAATATGCAGTATACTCTTAGAAAACAGTGCAAACAATGTATAGTTACAATAGGATGCAATGGGGACACATAGGGATAGGGGCAACACAAACCATATACTCCAAAAGTGGAATGCGAACCACGAATGGACCCCAAACCTATGTGACCTTGTAGAGGGTCGCTGGGACTATTAGAAAATAGTGAGGGTTAGAAAAATAGCCCACCCCAAGACCCTGAAAAGTGAGTGCAAGGTGCACTAAAGTTCCCCAAAGGACAAAGAAGTTGTGATAGGGGAATAAGGCAGGAAATACACAAACCAACAATGCAACAACGCTGGATTTCCAATCTGGGGTACCTGTGGAACAAGGGGACCAAGTCCAAAAGTCACAAGCAAGTCGGAGATGGGCAGATGCCCAGGAAAGGCCAGCTGTGGGTGCAAAGAAGCTTCTACTGGACAGAAGAAGCTGCGGTTTCTGCAGGAACGCAAAGGACTAGAGACTTCCCCTTTGGAGGACGGATCCCTCTCGCCTTGTAGAGTCGTGCAGAAGTGTTTTCTCGCCGAAAGAACGCCAACAAGCCTTGCTAGCTGCAAATTGTGCGGTTAGAGTTTTTGGACGCTGCTGCGGCCCAGGAGGGACCAGGAGATCGCAATTTGGACCAGGAGGTAGAGGGGACATCGAGCAAGACAAGGAGTCCTCTTAGCAGCAGGTAGCACCCAGAAAAGTGCCAGAAACAGGCACTACAAGGATGTGTGAAATGGTGCTCACCCGAAGTTACACAAAGGAGTCCCACGTCGCCGGAGACCAACTTAGAAAGTCGTGCAATGCAGGTTAGAGTGCCGTGGACCCAGGCTTGGCTGTGCACAAAGGATTTCCGCCGGAAGTGCACAGGGGCCGGAGTAGCTGCAAAAGTCGCGGTTCCCAGCAATGCAGTCTAGCGAGGTGAGGCAAGGACTTACCTCCACCAAACTTGGACTGAAGAGTCACTGGACTGTCGGAGTCACTTGGACAGAGTTGCTGGATTCGAGGGACCTCGCTCGTTGTGCTGAGAGGGGACCCAAGGGACCGGTAATGCAGCTTTTTGGTGCCTGCGGTTGCAGGGGGACGATTCCGTCGACCCACGGGAGATTTCTTCGGAGCTTCTAGTGCAGAGAGGAGGCAGACTACCCCCACAGCATGCACCACCAGGAAAACAGTCGAGAAGGCGGCAGGATCAGCGTTACAGAGTTGCAGTAGTCGTCTGTAGGAGGCTGGACTGGTTTGTAGTGAGTACCAAGGGGTACTTGCACCTTGCACCAGGCCCAGTTATCCCTTATTAGTGTATAGGGTGTCTAGCAGCTTAGGCTGATAGATAATGGTGCTTAGCAGAGCAGCTTAGGCTGAACTAGGAGACGAGTGAAGCTCCTACAGTACCACTAGTGTCATAGGCACAATATCATAAGAAAACACAATACACAGATATACTAAAAATAAAGGTACTTTATTTTTATGACAATATGCCAAAAGTATCTCAGTGAGTACCCTCAGTATGAGGATAGCAAATATACACAAGATATATGTACACAATACCAAAAATATGCAGTATAGTATTAGAAAACAGTGCAAACAATGTATAGTTACAATAGGATGCAATGGGGAAACATAGGGATAGGGGCAACACAAACCATATACTCCAAAAGTGGAATGCGAACCACAAATGGACCCCAAACCTATGTGACCTTGTAGAGGGTCACTGGGACTATTAGAAAATAGTGAGAGTTAGAAAAATAACCCTCCCAAGACCCTGAAAAGTGAGTGCAAAGTGCACTAAAGTTCCCCTAAGGACAAAGAAGTCGTGTTAGAGGAATAATGCAGGAAAGACACAAACCAACAATGCAACAACTGTGGATTTCCAATCTAGGGTACCTGTGGAACAAGGGGACCAAGTCCAAAAGTCACAAGCAAGTCGGAGATGGGCAGATGCCCAGGAAATGCCAGCTGCGGGTGCAAAGAAGCTTCTACTGAACAGAAGAAGCTGCGGTTTCTGCAGGAACGAAAAGGGCTAGAGACTTCCCCTTTGGTGGACGGATCCCTCTCGCCGTGAAGAGTCGTGCAGAAGTGTTTTCCCGCCGAAAGGACGCCAACAAGCCTTGCTAGCTGCAAATCGTGCGGTTGGCGTTTTTGGACGCTGCTGAGGCCCAGGAGGGACCAGGAGGTCGCAAATTGGACCAGCAGAGAGAGGGGACGTCGAGCAAGACAAGGAGCCCTCTCTGAAGCAGGTAGCACCCGGAGAAGTGCCAGAAACAGGCACTACAAGGATGTGTGAAACGGTGCTCGCCGAAGTTGCACAAAGGAGTCCCACGTCGCCGGAGACCAACTTAGAAAGTCGTGCAATGCAGGTTAGAGTGCCGTGGACCCAGGCTTGGCTGTGCACAAAGGATTTCCGCCGGAAGTGCACAGGGGCCGGAGTAGCTGCAAAAGTCGCGGTTCCCAGCAATGCAGCCCAGCGAGGTGAGGCAAGGACTTACCTCCACCAAACTTGGACTGAAGAGTCATTGGACTGTGGGGGTAACTTGGACAGAGTCGCTGGATTCGAGGGACCTCGCTCGTCGTGCTGAGAGGAGGCCCAAGGGACCGGTAATGCAGCTTTTTGGTGCCTGCGGTTGCAGGGGGAAGATTCCGTCGACCCACAGGAGATTTCTTCAGAGCTTCTGGTGCAGAGAGGAGTCAGACTACCCCTACAGCATGCACAAGCAGGAAAACAGTCGAGAAGGCGGCAGGATCAGCGTTACAGAGTTGCAGTAGTCGTCTTTGCTACTATGTTGCAGTTTTGCAGGCTTCCAGCGCAGTCAGCAGTCGATTCCTTATCAGAAGGTGAAGAGAGAGATGCAGAGGAACTCGGCTGAGCTCTTGCATTCGTTATCTAAAGTTTCCCCAGAGACAGAGACCCTAAATAGCCAGAAAAGAGGGTTTGGCTACCTAGGAGAGAGGATAGGCTACTAACACCTGAAGGAGCCTATCAGAAGGAGTCTCTGACGTCACCTGGTGGCACTGGCCACTCAGAGCAGTCCAGTGTGCCAGCAGCACCTCTGTTTCCAAGATGGCAGAGGTCTGGAGCACACTGGAGGAGATCTGGACACCTCCCAGGGGAGGTGCAGGTCAGGGGAGTGGTCACTCCCCTTTCCTTTGTCCAGTTTCGCGCCAGAGCAGGGCTAAGGGGTCCCCTGAACCGGTGTAGACTGGCTTATGCAGAATTGGGCACATCTGTGCCCAACAAAGCATTTCCAGAGGCTGGGGGAGGCTACTCCTCCCCTGCCTTCACACCATTTTCCAAAGGGAGAGGGTGTCACACCCTCTTTCAGAGGAAGTTCTTTGTTCTGCCATCCTGGGCCAGGCCTGGCTTGACCCCAGGAGGGCAGATGCCTGTCTGAGGGGTTGGCAGCAGCGGCAGCTGCAGTGAAACTCCAGGAAGGGCAGTTTGGCAGTACCAGGGTCTGTGCTACAGACCACTGGGATCATGGAATTGTGCCAACAATGGCAGGATGGCATAGAGGGGGCAATTCCATGATCTTAGACATGTTACATGGCCATATTCGGAGTTACCATTGTGAAGCTACATATAGGTAGTGACCTATATGTAGTGCACGCGTGTAATCGTGTCCCCGCACTCATAAAGTTCAGGGAATTGGCTCTGAACAATGTGGGGGCACCTTGGCTAGTGCCAGGGTGCCCTCACACTAAGTAACTTTGCACCCAACCTTTACCAGGTAAAGGTTAGACATATAGGTGACTTATAGGTTACTTAAGTGCAGTGTAAAATGGCTGTGAAATAACGTGGACGTTATTTCACTCAGGCTGCAGTGGCAGGCCTGTGTAAGAATTGTCAGAGCTCCCTATGGGTGGCAAAAGAAATGCTGCAGCCCATAGGGATCTCCTGGAACCCCAATACCCTGGGTACCTCAGTACCATATACTAGGGAATTATAAGGGTGTTCCAGTAAGCCAATGTAAATTGGTAAAAATGGTCACTAGCCTGTTAGTGACAATTTGAAAGTAATGAGAGAGCATAACCACTGAGGTTCTGGTTAGCAGAGCCTCAGTGAGACAGTTAGGCACCACACAGGGAACATATATATGCACACCTATGAGCACTGGGGCCCTGTGTGACAGGGTCCCAGTGACACATACATATAGGCCACAAACCTATGAGCACTGGGGTCCTGACCAGCAGGATCCCAGTGACACATAACAAACATACTGAAAACATAGTGTTTTCACTATGAGCACTGAGGCCTGGCTATCAGGATCCCAGTGAGACAGTGAAAACAGTGACAAACACCCTGACATACACTCACAAACAGGCCAAAAGTGGGGGTAACAAGGCTAGAAAGAGGCTACCTTCTCACACAACCCCCCCCCAAACGAAGGACAATAAGGCTAACCTTGGCCAGTTGAGACTTTATTGTCTAAGTGGTGATAAGTAGAGAGTAGCTCTGCAATAGACTGGTTACTCCCTTTATCATCCACTATATGGTTACTTCCCTGTGGGGATGTAAACCACCCTGTTTGAAGTTTTTTAGCTAAGCAACAATGTGAAGATGTATTTTCAGAGTTTCTATCAGTAAGTTTTAGTTTAGAGCAGTGGGAATTGTCCACTGAACCTATTTGTAGTGATGGAAATGCCAGACAGGGATGCTGTCTCAGAAAAGCCATAGCTGGGCAAAAACTTTGTCCATATGGCTGGAAGAGAGAACAGGGATGCTGTTTCTCTTGGGTTGGAGCAGGGCAGGGATGCTGTCCTATCAGCTCCACACTAGGGCAGGGATGCTGTCCTACGTGTTGTGAGGCAGTGCAGAGTTTCTGCACTAAAGTTTCTCTGGGAGGGTTGGAGGGATGCTCCATGTTAACTAAAATGGTGCTCTTTTTGTCACCAATGTTAGTTATCCCACAGAGAGGTACTTCTACCTCAGGGAGTGCAGCTTTGCCAGCTGATGCTTCCCTTGGAACAGGTGCCACCCCAGGAGAGGTTTCTCCCACCACAGGAATGGTATCCTGAATGGCAGGGTGGTTAGGGGATACTGTGATACCCTTTTTACCTGTTGATGGAGAGGGATCCTGAGTTTTCAGGCCTTCTCTCCTTTGCTTTTTCATTTCAGTAGAAATGAGAGGGAACAATTCCTCTGGGATGCCCAGCATGGCTGCATGGGCATAAAACTCTACATCAGCCCAACCTGAGGCCTCTAGGTCATTACCTAAGAGACAGTCTACAGGTAAGCTAGGTGATACCACCACCTGCTTAGGGCCAGTAACTCCACCCCAACTAAACTGAATTATAGCTAAGGGAAGAAACTTTGTGGAGTTATGGACATCAATAATCTTATACTGTTGTCCAATGATGTGTTGATCAGGGTGCACTAGGTTTTCAGTCACCAAAGTGATACTGGCACCTGTGTCCCTGTAGGCCAAGGCCTCAACACCATTTATTGAAACTGTCTGCCTGTACTTATCCATTGTAAGGGGACAAGCAGCCAGTGTGGCAAGGCCAATGCCACTAGGTGTGACAGAAACTGTCTTGGGACTGACTACCCCAGTTTCTATGATGGACCCATAAGTGAACCCAACTACACCCTTTGCTTGACTGTTGCCAGCAGTCCCACCACTAGTACCACTACTGCTAGGGGCACTAGAGCTTGATGTATTAGTGGTGGTAGGCTCAGGGGGTTTACCTGGACAGGACTTATCCCCTGGCCTATGGCCTCTGTTTTTACACACAAAGCACCAAGGCTTTTTAATGTGTGCAGGTTGAGAAGAAGAGGAAGAATTAGTTTTATCCCCACCCTCTGAAGAGTGTTTAAGATTTGAAGTGGGATCTTTGGTTTTACCCTTATCCCCATGCTTATCTTGAGATTTTTCACCATCTTTCTTCTTATTGCCATCTTTGTCACCCCCTGTATGAACTTTTCTGTTCACCCTTGTTCTGACCCATTTGTCTGCCTTCTTTCCCAATTCTTGGGGAGAGGTCAGATCAGAGTCTACCAGGTACTGGTGCAACAAATCAGACACACAATTATTAAGTATATGCTCTCTCAGGATTGTGTTATACAGGCTTTCATAATCAGTAACTTTACTGCCATGTAACCACCCCTCCAAGGCCTTCACTGAATGGTCAATGAAATCAACCCAGTCTTGTGAAGACTCCTTTTTGGTCTCTCTGAACTTTATCCTGTATTGTTCAGTGGTTAAGCCATAACCATCCAGGAGTGCATTCTTAAGAACTGTAAAATTATTGGCATCACTTTCTTTCACAGTAAGGAGCCTATCCCTACCTTTTCCACTAAATGATAGCCATAGGATAGCAGCCCACTGCCTTTGAGGGACATCCTGTACAACACAGGCCCTCTCAAGTGCAGCAAACCACTTGTTAATGTCATCCCCCTCCTTATAAGGGGGAACTATCTTGTGCAGATTCCTGGAATCATGCTCTTTTGCAGGATGACTTTGGGAATACTGCTGCTGCCACCATGGGTTTCTAAACCCAACTTCTGTCTTTCCTTCTCTAATTCTAAAGACTGTCTATCCAAATCCAGCTGTTGCTTTTTAAGCTTCAGTCTGGTTTGTTCCACTCTCAATCTATTGAGCTCCCTTTCTAACAATCTGTCATCAGGGTGGGTGGGAGGGACATTTCTAGATACAGAGGTATGATGGGAATGAACAGAAGGAGACCTGTCCCTTGCAGAGGGCACCCTAACAGCTTGGCTAACAGAAACATCACTACCAGTATGGTGAGAATAATTGCTTTTGCTATGATGTGAGACAACACTATTTCTATGGTGAGGCTCTCCATCATTACCAACTATGCTAGACTGTCTAGTAATGGGCAGGCTAGGAAGTTTCTTTCCTGAATCTTTTCCTGGGGGAGTCCCTGGATCAGATTGGGAACCATTTGCTACTTTTTCAACAGATGTGGCCCCTATGGCCTTATCTTGTTCTCTAAGCATGTTAAGCAATAATTCCAAAGAAGGATTCTTCCCTACACTCAAACCTCTCTCTACACAGAGACTCCTTGCTCCTTTCCAGCTAAGGTGGTCATATGCAAGTTTGGACAGATCAATATTTTGGCCTGTGCCAGACATTTTTAGAGAGAGTTAAAGTGATAGAAAAAGAGAAAAAAGTTTCCAGAACTTTTTAGAAAGACAGAAAAAAAAACTTTTTAAACTTTTTAGAACTTTTTGAAAGTTTAGAAGTACTTTTCAGCACTTAGAAAAGAGTGAAAAGAGGAAATGCAAAACTTTTTGGCTATGTGTATATACACTGACCTTGTTTTGTATATTTTTCTCTTATGAAAAGTACAATGACAAGAGTGGTAAGTAGTCTCAAAGCACTTATCCCACCGCTGCACAACCAATGTAGGAGGCTGGACAGGTTTGTAGTGAGTACCAAGGGGTACTTGCACTTTGCACCAGGCCCAGTTATCCCTTATTAGTGTATAGGGTGTCTAGCAGCTTAGGCTGATAGATAATGGTAGCTTAGCAGAGCAGCTTAGGCTGAACTAGGAGACGTGTGAAGCTACTATAGTACCACTTAGTGTCATATGCACAATATCATAAGAAAACACAATACACAGTTATACTAAAAATAAAGGTACTTTATTTTTATGACAATATGCCAAAGTATCTCAGAGTGTACCCTCAGTAAGAGGATAGGAAATATACACAAGATATATATACACAATAGCAAAAATATGCAGTATAGTCTTAGAAAACAGTGCAAACAATGTATAGTAACAATAGGATGCAATGGGGAAACATAGGGATAGGGGCAACACAAACCATATACTCCAAAAGTGGAATGCGAACCACAAATGGACCCCAAACCTATGTGACCTTGTAGAGGGTCGCTGGGACTATTAGAAAATAGTGAGAGTTAGAAAAATAACCCTCCCCAAGACCCTGAAAAGTGAGTGCAAAGTGCACTAAAGTTCCCCTAAGGACAAAGAAGTCGTGTTAGAGGAATAATGCAGGAAAGACACAAACCAACAATGCAACAACTGTGGATTTCCAATCCAGGGTACCTGTGGAACAAGGGGACCAAGTCCAAAAGTCACAAGCAAGTCGGAGATGGGCAGATGCCCAGGAAATGCCAGCTGCGGGTGCAAAGAAGCTTCTACTGAACAGAAGAAGCTGCGGTTTCTGCAGGAACGAAAAGGGCTAGAGACTTCCCCTTTGGTGGACGGATCCCACTCGCCGTGGAGAGTCGTGCAGAAGTGTTTTCCCGCCAAAAGGACGCCAACAAGCCTTGCTAGCTGCAAATCGTGCGGTTGGCGTTTTTGGACGCTGCTGAGGCCCAGGAGGGACCAGGAGGTCGCAAATTGGACCAGCAGAGAGAGGGGACGTCGAGCAAGACAAGGAGCCCTCCCTGAAGCAGGTAGCACCCGGAGAAGTGCCAGAAACAGGCACTACAAGGATGCGTGAAACGGTGCTCGCCGAAGTTGCACAAAGGAGTCCCACGTCGCCGGAGACCAACTTAGAAAGTCGTGCAATGCAGGTTAGAGTGCCGTGGAACCAGGCTTGGCTGTGCACAAAGGATTTCCGCCGGAAGTGCACAGGGGCCGGAGTAGCTGCAAAAGTCGCGGTTCCCAGCAATGCAGCCCAGCGAGGTGAGGCAAGGACTTACCTCCACCAAACTTGGACTGAAGAGTCACTGGACTGTGGGGGTCACTTGGACAGAGTCGCTGGATTCGAGGGACCTCGCTCGTCGTGCTGAGAGGAGGCCCAAGGGACCGGTAATGCAGCTTTTTGGTGCCTGCGGTTGCAGGGGGAAGATTCCGTCGACCCACAGGAGATTTCTTCGGAGCTTCTGGTGCAGAGAGGAGGCAGACTACCCCCACAGCATGCACAAGCAGGAAAACAGTCGAGAAGGCGGCAGGATCAGCGTTACAGAGTTGCAGTAGTCGTCTTTGCTACTATGTTGCAGTTTTGCAGGCTTCCAGCGCGGTCAGCAGTCGATTCCTTATCAGAAGGTGAAGAGAGAGATGCAGAGGAACTCGGCTGAGCTCTTGCATTCGTTATCTAAAGTTTCCCCAGAGACAGAGACCCTAAATAGCCAGAAAAGAGGGTTTGGCTACCTAGGAGAGAGGATAGGCTACTAACACCTGAAGGAGCCTATCAGAAGGAGTCTCTGACGTCACCTGGTGGCACTGGCCACTCAGAGCAGTCCAGTGTGCCAGCAGCACCTCTGTTTCCAAGATGGCAGAGGTCTGGAGCACACTGGAGGAGCTCTGGACACCTCCCAGGGGAGGTGCAGGTCAGGGGAGTGGTCACTCCCCTTTCCTTTGTCCAGTTTCGCGCCAGAGCAGGGCTAAGGGGTCCCCTGAACCGGTGTAGACTGGCTTATGCAGAATTGGGCACATCTGTGCCCAACAAAGCATTTCCAGAGGCTGGGGGAGGCTACTCCTCCCCTGCCTTCACACCATTTTCCAAAGGGAGAGGGTGTCACACCCTCTCTCAGAGGAAGTTCTTTGTTCTGCCATCCTGGGCCAGGCCTGGCTTGACCCCAGGAGGGCAGATGCCTGTCTGAGGGGTTGGCAGCAGCAGCAGCTGCAGTGAAACCCCAGGAAGGGCAGTTTGGCAGTACCAGGGTCTGTGCTACAGACCACTGGGATCATGGAATTGTGCCAACAATGCCAGGATGGCAAAGAGGGGGCAATTCCATGATCTTAGACATGTTACATGGCCATATTCGGAGTTACCATTGTGAAGCTACATATAGGTAGTGACCTATATGTAGTGCACGCGTGTAATGGTGTCCCCGCACTCACAAAGTTCAGGGAATTGGCTCTGAACAATGTGGGGGCACCTTGGCTAGTGCCAGGGTGCCCTCACACTAAGTAACTTTGCACCCAACCTTTACCAGGTAAAGGTTAGACATATAGGTGACTTATAGGTGACTTAAGTGCAGTGTAAAATGGCTGTGAAATAACGTGGACGTTATTTCACTCAGGCTGCAGTGGCAGGCCTGTGTAAGAATTGTCAGAGCTCCCTATGGGTGGCAAAAGAAATGCTGCAGCCCATAGGGATCTCCTGGAACCCCAATACCCTGGGTACCTCAGTACCATATACTAGGGAATTATAAGGGTGTTCCAGTAAGCCAATGTTAATTGGTAAAATTGGTCACTAGCCTGTTAGTGACAATTTAGAAAGAAATGAGAGAGCATAACCACTGAGGTTCTGGTTAGCAGAGCCTCAGTGAGACAGTTAGGCACCACACAGGGAACACATACATATAGGCCACAAACTTATGAGCACTGGGGTCCTGACTAGCAGGGTCCCAGTGACACATAACAAACATACTGAAAACATAGGGTTTTCACTATGAGCACTGGGCCCTGGCTAGCAGGATCCCAGTGAGACAGTGAAAACACCCTGACATACACTCACAAACAGGCCCAAAGTGGGGGTAACAAGGCTAGAAAGAGGCTACTTTCTCACACAACCCCCCCCAAAACGAAGGACAATAAGGCTAACCTTGGCCAGTTGAGACTTTATTGTCTAAGTGGTGATAAGTAGAGAGTAGCTCTGCAATAGACTGGTTACTTCCTTTATCATCCACTATATGGTTACTTCCCTGTGGGGATGTAAACCACCCTGTTTGAAGTTTTTTAGCTAAGCAACAATGTGAAGATGTGTTTTCAGAGTTTCTATCAGTAAGTTTTAGTTTAGAGCAGTGGGAATTGTCCACTGAACCTATTTGTAGTGATGGAAATGCCAGACAGGGATGATGTCTCAGAAAAGCCATAGCTGGGCAAAAACTTTGTCCATATGGCTGGAAGAGAGAACAGGGATGCTGTTTCTCTTGGGTTGGAGCAGGGCAGGGATGCTGTCCTATCAGCTCCACACTAGGGCAGGGATGCTTTCCTAAGTGTTGTGAGGCAGTGCAGAGTTTCTGCACTAAAGTTTCTCTGGGAGGGTTGGAGGGATGCTCCATGTTAACTAAAATGGTGCTCTTTTTGTCACCAATGTTAGTTATCCCACAGAGAGGTACTTCTACCTCAGGGAGTGCAGCTTTGCCAGCTGATGCTTCCCTTGGAACAGGTGCCACCCCAGGAGAGGTTTCTCCCACCACAGGAATGGTATCCTGAATGGCAGGGTGGTTAGGGGATACTGTGATACCCTTTTTACCTGTTGATGGAGAGGGATCCTGAGTTTTCAGGCCTTCTCTCCTTTGCTTTTTCATTTCAGTAGAAATGAGAGGGAACAATTCCTCTGGGATGCCCAGCATGGCTGCATGGGCATAAAACTCTACATCAGCCCAACCTGAGGCCTCTAGGTCATTACCTAAGAGACAGTCTACAGGTAAGCTAGGTGATACCACCACCTGCTTAGGGCCAGTAACTCCACCCCAACTAAACTGAATTATAGCTAAGGGAAGAAACTTTGTGGAGTTATGGACATCAATAATCTTATACTGTTGTCCAATGATGTGTTGATCAGGGTGCACTAGGTTTTCAGTCACCAAAGTGATACTGGCACCTGTGTCCCTGTAGGCCAAGGCCTCAACACCATTTATTGAAACTGTCTGCCTGTACTTATCCATTGTAAGGGGACAAGCAGCCAGTGTGGCAAGGCCAATGCCACTAGGTGTGACAGAAACTGTCTTGGGACTGACTACCCCAGTTTCTATGATGGACCCATAAGTGAACCCAACTACACCCTTTGCTTGACTGTTGCCAGCAGTCCCACCACTAGTACCACTACTGCTAGGGGCACTAGAGCTTGA
Source organism: Pleurodeles waltl (assembly GCF_031143425.1). Classification (NCBI taxonomy): domain Eukaryota; kingdom Metazoa; phylum Chordata; class Amphibia; order Caudata; family Salamandridae; genus Pleurodeles; species Pleurodeles waltl. The sequence continues at coordinate 186,073,411 of NC_090439.1, read as the reverse complement.
TGTATTAGTGGTGGTAGGCTCAGGGGGTTTACCTGGACAGGACTTATCCCCTGGCCTATGGCCTCTGTTTTTACACACAAAGCACCAAGGCTTTTTAATGTGTGCAGGTTGAGAAGAAGAGGAAGAATTAGTTTTATCCCCACCCTCTGAAGAGTGTTTAAGATTTGAAGTGGGATCTTTGGTTTTACCCTTATCCCCATGCTTATCTTGAGATTTTTCACCATCTTTCTTCTTATTGCCATCTTTGTCACCCCCTGTATGAACTTTTCTGTTCACCCTTGTTCTGACCCATTTGTCTGCCTTCTTTCCCAATTCTTGGGGAGAGGTCAGATCAGAGTCTACCAGGTACTGGTGCAACAAATCAGACACACAATTATTAAGTATATGCTCTCTCAGGATTGTGTTATACAGGCTTTCATAATCAGTAACTTTACTGCCATGTAACCACCCCTCCAAGGCCTTCACTGAATGGTCAATGAAATCAACCCAGTCTTGTGAAGACTCCTTTTTGGTCTCTCTGAACTTTATCCTGTATTGTTCAGTGGTTAAGCCATAACCATCCAGGAGTGCATTCTTAAGAACTGTAAAATTATTGGCATCACTTTCTTTCACAGTAAGGAGCCTATCCCTACCTTTTCCACTAAATGATAGCCATAGGATAGCAGCCCACTGCCTTTGAGGGACATCCTGTACAACACAGGCCCTCTCAAGTGCAGCAAACCACTTGTTAATGTCATCCCCCTCCTTATAAGGGGGAACTATCTTGTGCAGATTCCTGGAATCATGCTCTTTTGCAGGATGACTTTGGGAATACTGCTGCTGCCACCATGGGTTTCTAAACCCAACTTCTGTCTTTCCTTCTCTAATTCTAAAGACTGTCTATCCAAATCCAGCTGTTGCTTTTTAAGCTTCAGTCTGGTTTGTTCCACTCTCAATCTATTGAGCTCCCTTTCTAACAATCTGTCATCAGGGTGGGTGGGAGGGACATTTCTAGATACAGAGGTATGATGGGAATGAACAGAAGGAGACCTGTCCCTTGCAGAGGGCACCCTAACAGCTTGGCTAACAGAAACATCACTACCAGTATGGTGAGAATAATTGCTTTTGCTATGATGTGAGACAACACTATTTCTATGGTGAGGCTCTCCATCATTACCAACTATGCTAGACTGTCTAGTAATGGGCAGGCTAGGAAGTTTCTTTCCTGAATCTTTTCCTGGGGGAGTCCCTGGATCAGATTGGGAACCATTTGCTACTTTTTCAACAGATGTGGCCCCTATGGCCTTATCTTGTTCTCTAAGCATGTTAAGCAATAATTCCAAAGAAGGATTCTTCCCTACACTCAAACCTCTCTCTACACAGAGACTCCTTGCTCCTTTCCAGCTAAGGTGGTCATATGCAAGTTTGGACAGATCAATATTTTGGCCTGTGCCAGACATTTTTAGAGAGAGTTAAAGTGATAGAAAAAGAGAAAAAAGTTTCCAGAACTTTTTAGAAAGACAGAAAAAAAAACTTTTTAAACTTTTTAGAACTTTTTGAAAGTTTAGAAGTACTTTTCAGCACTTAGAAAAGAGTGAAAAGAGGAAATGCAAAACTTTTTGGCTATGTGTATATACACTGACCTTGTTTTGTATATTTTTCTCTTATGAAAAGTACAATGACAAGAGTGGTAAGTAGTCTCAAAGCACTTATCCCACCGCTGCACAACCAATGTAGGAGGCTGGACAGGTTTGTAGTGAGTACCAAGGGGTACTTGCACTTTGCACCAGGCCCAGTTATCCCTTATTAGTGTATAGGGTGTCTAGCAGCTTAGGCTGATAGATAATGGTAGCTTAGCAGAGCAGCTTAGGCTGAACTAGGAGACGTGTGAAGCTACTATAGTACCACTTAGTGTCATATGCACAATATCATAAGAAAACACAATACACAGTTATACTAAAAATAAAGGTACTTTATTTTTATGACAATATGCCAAAGTATCTCAGAGTGTACCCTCAGTAAGAGGATAGGAAATATACACAAGATATATATACACAATAGCAAAAATATGCAGTATAGTCTTAGAAAACAGTGCAAACAATGTATAGTAACAATAGGATGCAATGGGGAAACATAGGGATAGGGGCAACACAAACCATATACTCCAAAAGTGGAATGCGAACCACAAATGGACCCCAAACCTATGTGACCTTGTAGAGGGTCGCTGGGACTATTAGAAAATAGTGAGAGTTAGAAAAATAACCCTCCCCAAGACCCTGAAAAGTGAGTGCAAAGTGCACTAAAGTTCCCCTAAGGACAAAGAAGTCGTGTTAGAGGAATAATGCAGGAAAGACACAAACCAACAATGCAACAACTGTGGATTTCCAATCCAGGGTACCTGTGGAACAAGGGGACCAAGTCCAAAAGTCACAAGCAAGTCGGAGATGGGCAGATGCCCAGGAAATGCCAGCTGCGGGTGCAAAGAAGCTTCTACTGAACAGAAGAAGCTGCGGTTTCTGCAGGAACGAAAAGGGCTAGAGACTTCCCCTTTGGTGGACGGATCCCACTCGCCGTGGAGAGTCGTGCAGAAGTGTTTTCCCGCCAAAAGGACGCCAACAAGCCTTGCTAGCTGCAAATCGTGCGGTTGGCGTTTTTGGACGCTGCTGAGGCCCAGGAGGGACCAGGAGGTCGCAAATTGGACCAGCAGAGAGAGGGGACGTCGAGCAAGACAAGGAGCCCTCCCTGAAGCAGGTAGCACCCGGAGAAGTGCCAGAAACAGGCACTACAAGGATGCGTGAAACGGTGCTCGCCGAAGTTGCACAAAGGAGTCCCACGTCGCCGGAGACCAACTTAGAAAGTCGTGCAATGCAGGTTAGAGTGCCGTGGAACCAGGCTTGGCTGTGCACAAAGGATTTCCGCCGGAAGTGCACAGGGGCCGGAGTAGCTGCAAAAGTCGCGGTTCCCAGCAATGCAGCCCAGCGAGGTGAGGCAAGGACTTACCTCCACCAAACTTGGACTGAAGAGTCACTGGACTGTGGGGGTCACTTGGACAGAGTCGCTGGATTCGAGGGACCTCGCTCGTCGTGCTGAGGGGAGGCCCAAGGGACCGGTAATGCAGCTTTTTGGTGCCTGCGGTTGCAGGGGGAAGATTCCGTCGACCCACAGGAGATTTCTTCGGAGCTTCTGGTGCAGAGAGGAGGCAGACTACCCCCACAGCATGCACAAGCAGGAAAACAGTCGAGAAGGCGGCAGGATCAGCGTTACAGAGTTGCAGTAGTCGTCTTTGCTACTATGTTGCAGTTTTGCAGGCTTCCAGCGCGGTCAGCAGTCGATTCCTTATCAGAAGGTGAAGAGAGAGATGCAGAGGAACTCGGCTGAGCTCTTGCATTCGTTATCTAAAGTTTCCCCAGAGACAGAGACCCTAAATAGCCAGAAAAGAGGGTTTGGCTACCTAGGAGAGAGGATAGGCTACTAACACCTGAAGGAGCCTATCAGAAGGAGTCTCTGACGTCACCTGGTGGCACTGGCCACTCAGAGCAGTCCAGTGTGCCAGCAGCACCTCTGTTTCCAAGATGGCAGAGGTCTGGAGCACACTGGAGGAGCTCTGGACACCTCCCAGGGGAGGTGCAGGTCAGGGGAGTGGTCACTCCCCTTTCCTTTGTCCAGTTTCGCGCCAGAGCAGGGCTAAGGGGTCCCCTGAACCGGTGTAGACTGGCTTATGCAGAATTGGGCACATCTGTGCCCAACAAAGCATTTCCAGAGGCTGGGGGAGGCTACTCCTCCCCTGCCTTCACACCATTTTCCAAAGGGAGAGGGTGTCACACCCTCTCTCAGAGGAAGTTCTTTGTTCTGCCATCCTGGGCCAGGCCTGGCTTGACCCCAGGAGGGCAGATGCCTGTCTGAGGGGTTGACAGCAGCAGCAGCTGCAGTGAAACCCCAGGAAGGGCAGTTTGGCAGTACCAGGGTCTGTGCTACAGACCACTGGGATCATGGAATTGTGCCAACAATGCCAGGATGGCAAAGAGGGGGCAATTCCATGATCTTAGACATGTTACATGGCCATATTCGGAGTTACCATTGTGAAGCTACATATAGGTAGTGACCTATATGTAGTGCACGCGTGTAATGGTGTCCCCGCACTCACAAAGTTCAGGGAATTGGCTCTGAACAATGTGGGGGCACCTTGGCTAGTGCCAGGGTGCCCTCACACTAAGTAACTTTGCACCCAACCTTTACCAGGTAAAGGTTAGACATATAGGTGACTTATAGGTGACTTAAGTGCAGTGTAAAATGGCTGTGAAATAACGTGGACGTTATTTCACTCAGGCTGCAGTGGCAGGCCTGTGTAAGAATTGTCAGAGCTCCCTATGGGTGGCAAAAGAAATGCTGCAGCCCATAGGGATCTCCTGGAACCCCAATACCCTGGGTACCTCAGTACCATATACTAGGGAATTATAAGGGTGTTCCAGTAAGCCAATGTTAATTGGTAAAATTGGTCACTAGCCTGTTAGTGACAATTTAGAAAGAAATGAGAGAGCATAACCACTGAGGTTCTGGTTAGCAGAGCCTCAGTGAGACAGTTAGGCACCACACAGGGAACACATACATATAGGCCACAAACTTATGAGCACTGGGGTCCTGACTAGCAGGGTCCCAGTGACACATAACAAACATACTGAAAACATAGGGTTTTCACTATGAGCACTGGGCCCTGGCTAGCAGGATCCCAGTGAGACAGTGAAAACACCCTGACATACACTCACAAACAGGCCCAAAGTGGGGGTAACAAGGCTAGAAAGAGGCTACTTTCTCACACAACCCCCCCCAAAACGAAGGACAATAAGGCTAACCTTGGCCAGTTGAGACTTTATTGTCTAAGTGGTGATAAGTAGAGAGTAGCTCTGCAATAGACTGGTTACTTCCTTTATCATCCACTATATGGTTACTTCCCTGTGGGGATGTAAACCACCCTGTTTGAAGTTTTTTAGCTAAGCAACAATGTGAAGATGTGTTTTCAGAGTTTCTATCAGTAAGTTTTAGTTTAGAGCAGTGGGAATTGTCCACTGAACCTATTTGTAGTGATGGAAATGCCAGACAGGGATGCTGTCTCAGAAAAGCCATAGCTGGGCAAAAACTTTGTCCATATGGCTGGAAGAGAGAACAGGGATGCTGTTTCTCTTGGGTTGGAGCAGGGCAGGGATGCTGTCCTATCAGCTCCACACTAGGGCAGGGATGCTGTCCTAAGTGTTGTGAGGCAGTGCAGAGTTTCTGCACTAAAGTTTCTCTGGGAGGGTTGGAGGGATGCTCCATGTTAACTAAAATGGTGCTCTTTTTGTCACCAATGTTAGTTATCCCACAGAGAGGTACTTCTACCTCAGGGAGTGCAGCTTTGCCAGCTGATGCTTCCCTTGGAACAGGTGCCACCCCAGGAGAGGTTTCTCCCACCACAGGAATGGTATCCTGAATGGCAGGGTGGTTAGGGGATACTGTGATACCCTTTTTACCTGTTGATGGAGAGGGATCCTGAGTTTTCAGGCCTTCTCTCCTTTGCTTTTTCATTTCAGTAGAAATGAGAGGGAACAATTCCTCTGGGATGCCCAGCATGGCTGCATGGGCATAAAACTCTACATCAGCCCAACCTGAGGCCTCTAGGTCATTACCTAAGAGACAGTCTACAGGTAAGCTAGGTGATACCACCACCTGCTTAGGGCCAGTAACTCCACCCCAACTAAACTGAATTATAGCTAAGGGAAGAAACTTTGTGGAGTTATGGACATCAATAATCTTATACTGTTGTCCAATGATGTGTTGATCAGGGTGCACTAGGTTTTCAGTCACCAAAGTGATACTGGCACCTGTGTCCCTGTAGGCCAAGGCCTCAACACCATTTATTGAAACTGTCTGCCTGTACTTATCCATTGTAAGGGGACAAGCAGCCAGTGTGGCAAGGCCAATGCCACTAGGTGTGACAGAAACTGTCTTGGGACTGACTACCCCAGTTTCTATGATGGACCCATAAGTGAACCCAACTACACCCTTTGCTTGACTGTTGCCAGCAGTCCCACCACTAGTACCACTACTGCTAGGGGCACTAGAGCTTGATGTATTAGTGGTGGTAGGCTCAGGGGGTTTACCTGGACAGGACTTATCCCCTGGCCTATGGCCTCTGTTTTTACACACAAAGCACCAAGGCTTTTTAATGTGTGCAGGTTGAGAAGAAGAGGAAGAATTAGTTTTATCCCCACCCTCTGAAGAGTGTTTAAGATTTGAAGTGGGATCTTTGGTTTTACCCTTATCCCCATGCTTATCTTGAGATTTTTCACCATCTTTCTTCTTATTGCCATCTTTGTCACCCCCTGTATGAACTTTTCTGTTCACCCTTGTTCTGACCCATTTGTCTGCCTTCTTTCCCAATTCTTGGGGAGAGGTCAGATCAGAGTCTACCAGGTACTGGTGCAACAAATCAGACACACAATTATTAAGTATATGCTCTCTCAGGATTGTGTTATACAGGCTTTCATAATCAGTAACTTTACTGCCATGTAACCACCCCTCCAAGGCCTTCACTGAATGGTCAATGAAATCAACCCAGTCTTGTGAAGACTCCTTTTTGGTCTCTCTGAACTTTATCCTGTATTGTTCAGTGGTTAAGCCATAACCATCCAGGAGTGCATTCTTAAGAACTGTAAAATTATTGGCATCACTTTCTTTCACAGTAAGGAGCCTATCCCTACCTTTTCCACTAAATGATAGCCATAGGATAGCAGCCCACTGCCTTTGAGGGACATCCTGTACAACACAGGCCCTCTCAAGTGCAGCAAACCACTTGTTAATGTCATCCCCCTCCTTATAAGGGGGAACTATCTTGTGCAGATTCCTGGAATCATGCTCTTTTGCAGGATGACTTTGGGAATACTGCTGCTGCCACCATGGGTTTCTAAACCCAACTTCTGTCTTTCCTTCTCTAATTCTAAAGACTGTCTATCCAAATCCAGCTGTTGCTTTTTAAGCTTCAGTCTGGTTTGTTCCACTCTCAATCTATTGAGCTCCCTTTCTAACAATCTGTCATCAGGGTGGGTGGGAGGGACATTTCTAGATACAGAGGTATGATGGGAATGAACAGAAGGAGACCTGTCCCTTGCAGAGGGCACCCTAACAGCTTGGCTAACAGAAACATCACTACCAGTATGGTGAGAATAATTGCTTTTGCTATGATGTGAGACAACACTATTTCTATGGTGAGGCTCTCCATCATTACCAACTATGCTAGACTGTCTAGTAATGGGCAGGCTAGGAAGTTTCTTTCCTGAATCTTTTCCTGGGGGAGTCCCTGGATCAGATTGGGAACCATTTGCTACTTTTTCAACAGATGTGGCCCCTATGGCCTTATCTTGTTCTCTAAGCATGTTAAGCAATAATTCCAAAGAAGGATTCTTCCCTACACTCAAACCTCTCTCTACACAGAGACTCCTTGCTCCTTTCCAGCTAAGGTGGTCATATGCAAGTTTGGACAGATCAATATTTTGGCCTGTGCCAGACATTTTTAGAGAGAGTTAAAGTGATAGAAAAAGAGAAAAAAGTTTCCAGAACTTTTTAGAAAGACAGAAAAAAAAACTTTTTAAACTTTTTAGAACTTTTTGAAAGTTTAGAAGTACTTTTCAGCACTTAGAAAAGAGTGAAAAGAGGAAATGCAAAACTTTTTGGCTATGTGTATATACACTGACCTTGTTTTGTATATTTTTCTCTTATGAAAAGTACAATGACAAGAGTGGTAAGTAGTCTCAAAGCACTTATCCCACCGCTGCACAACCAATGTAGGAGGCTGGACAGGTTTGTAGTGAGTACCAAGGGGTACTTGCACTTTGCACCAGGCCCAGTTATCCCTTATTAGTGTATAGGGTGTCTAGCAGCTTAGGCTGATAGATAATGGTAGCTTAGCAGAGCAGCTTAGGCTGAACTAGGAGACGTGTGAAGCTACTATAGTACCACTTAGTGTCATATGCACAATATCATAAGAAAACACAATACACAGTTATACTAAAAATAAAGGTACTTTATTTTTATGACAATATGCCAAAGTATCTCAGAGTGTACCCTCAGTAAGAGGATAGGAAATATACACAAGATATATATACACAATAGCAAAAATATGCAGTATAGTCTTAGAAAACAGTGCAAACAATGTATAGTAACAATAGGATGCAATGGGGAAACATAGGGATAGGGGCAACACAAACCATATACTCCAAAAGTGGAATGCGAACCACAAATGGACCCCAAACCTATGTGACCTTGTAGAGGGTCGCTGGGACTATTAGAAAATAGTGAGAGTTAGAAAAATAACCCTCCCCAAGACCCTGAAAAGTGAGTGCAAAGTGCACTAAAGTTCCCCTAAGGACAAAGAAGTCGTGTTAGAGGAATAATGCAGGAAAGACACAAACCAACAATGCAACAACTGTGGATTTCCAATCCAGGGTACCTGTGGAACAAGGGGACCAAGTCCAAAAGTCACAAGCAAGTCGGAGATGGGCAGATGCCCAGGAAATGCCAGCTGCGGGTGCAAAGAAGCTTCTACTGAACAGAAGAAGCTGCGGTTTCTGCAGGAACGAAAAGGGCTAGAGACTTCCCCTTTGGTGGACGGATCCCACTCGCCGTGGAGAGTCGTGCAGAAGTGTTTTCCCGCCAAAAGGACGCCAACAAGCCTTGCTAGCTGCAAATCGTGCGGTTGGCGTTTTTGGACGCTGCTGAGGCCCAGGAGGGACCAGGAGGTCGCAAATTGGACCAGCAGAGAGAGGGGACGTCGAGCAAGACAAGGAGCCCTCCCTGAAGCAGGTAGCACCCGGAGAAGTGCCAGAAACAGGCACTACAAGGATGCGTGAAACGGTGCTCGCCGAAGTTGCACAAAGGAGTCCCACGTCGCCGGAGACCAACTTAGAAAGTCGTGCAATGCAGGTTAGAGTGCCGTGGAACCAGGCTTGGCTGTGCACAAAGGATTTCCGCCGGAAGTGCACAGGGGCCGGAGTAGCTGCAAAAGTCGCGGTTCCCAGCAATGCAGCCCAGCGAGGTGAGGCAAGGACTTACCTCCACCAAACTTGGACTGAAGAGTCACTGGACTGTGGGGGTCACTTGGACAGAGTCGCTGGATTCGAGGGACCTCGCTCGTCGTGCTGAGAGGAGGCCCAAGGGACCGGTAATGCAGCTTTTTGGTGCCTGCGGTTGCAGGGGGAAGATTCCGTCGACCCACAGGAGATTTCTTCGGAGCTTCTGGTGCAGAGAGGAGGCAGACTACCCCCACAGCATGCACAAGCAGGAAAACAGTCGAGAAGGCGGCAGGATCAGCGTTACAGAGTTGCAGTAGTCGTCTTTGCTACTATGTTGCAGTTTTGCAGGCTTCCAGCGCGGTCAGCAGTCGATTCCTTATCAGAAGGTGAAGAGAGAGATGCAGAGGAACTCGGCTGAGCTCTTGCATTCGTTATCTAAAGTTTCCCCAGAGACAGAGACCCTAAATAGCCAGAAAAGAGGGTTTGGCTACCTAGGAGAGAGGATAGGCTACTAACACCTGAAGGAGCCTATCAGAAGGAGTCTCTGACGTCACCTGGTGGCACTGGCCACTCAGAGCAGTCCAGTGTGCCAGCAGCACCTCTGTTTCCAAGATGGCAGAGGTCTGGAGCACACTGGAGGAGCTCTGGACACCTCCCAGGGGAGGTGCAGGTCAGGGGAGTGGTCACTCCCCTTTCCTTTGTCCAGTTTCGCGCCAGAGCAGGGCTAAGGGGTCCCCTGAACCGGTGTAGACTGGCTTATGCAGAATTGGGCACATCTGTGCCCAACAAAGCATTTCCAGAGGCTGGGGGAGGCTACTCCTCCCCTGCCTTCACACCATTTTCCAAAGGGAGAGGGTGTCACACCCTCTCTCAGAGGAAGTTCTTTGTTCTGCCATCCTGGGCCAGGCCTGGCTTGACCCCAGGAGGGCAGATGCCTGTCTGAGGGGTTGGCAGCAGCAGCAGCTGCAGTGAAACCCCAGGAAGGGCAGTTTGGCAGTACCAGGGTCTGTGCTACAGACCACTGGGATCATGGAATTGTGCCAACAATGCCAGGATGGCAAAGAGGGGGCAATTCCATGATCTTAGACATGTTACATGGCCATATTCGGAGTTACCATTGTGAAGCTACATATAGGTAGTGACCTATATGTAGTGCACGCGTGTAATGGTGTCCCCGCACTCACAAAGTTCAGGGAATTGGCTCTGAACAATGTGGGGGCACCTTGGCTAGTGCCAGGGTGCCCTCACACTAAGTAACTTTGCACCCAACCTTTACCAGGTAAAGGTTAGACATATAGGTGACTTATAGGTGACTTAAGTGCAGTGTAAAATGGCTGTGAAATAACGTGGACGTTATTTCACTCAGGCTGCAGTGGCAGGCCTGTGTAAGAATTGTCAGAGCTCCCTATGGGTGGCAAAAGAAATGCTGCAGCCCATAGGGATCTCCTGGAACCCCAATACCCTGGGTACCTCAGTACCATATACTAGGGAATTATAAGGGTGTTCCAGTAAGCCAATGTTAATTGGTAAAATTGGTCACTAGCCTGTTAGTGACAATTTAGAAAGAAATGAGAGAGCATAACCACTGAGGTTCTGGTTAGCAGAGCCTCAGTGAGACAGTTAGGCACCACACAGGGAACCCATACATATAGGCCACAAACTTATGAGCACTGGGGTCCTGACTAGCAGGGTCCCAGTGACACATAACAAACATACTGAAAACATAGGGTTTTCACTATGAGCACTGGGCCCTGGCTAGCAGGATCCCAGTGAGACAGTGAAAACACCCTGACATACACTCACAAACAGGCCCAAAGTGGGGGTAACAAGGCTAGAAAGAGGCTACTTTCTCACACAACCCCCCCCAAAACGAAGGACAATAAGGCTAACCTTGGCCAGTTGAGACTTTATTGTCTAAGTGGTGATAAGTAGAGAGTAGCTCTGCAATAGACTGGTTACTTCCTTTATCATCCACTATATGGTTACTTCCCTGTGGGGATGTAAACCACCCTGTTTGAAGTTTTTTAGCTAAGCAACAATGTGAAGATGTGTTTTCAGAGTTTCTATCAGTAAGTTTTAGTTTAGAGCAGTGGGAATTGTCCACTGAACCTATTTGTAGTGATGGAAATGCCAGACAGGGATGATGTCTCAGAAAAGCCATAGCTGGGCAAAAACTTTGTCCATATGGCTGGAAGAGAGAACAGGGATGCTGTTTCTCTTGGGTTGGAGCAGGGCAGGGATGCTGTCCTATCAGCTCCACACTAGGGCAGGGATGCTTTCCTAAGTGTTGTGAGGCAGTGCAGAGTTTCTGCACTAAAGTTTCTCTGGGAGGGTTGGAGGGATGCTCCATGTTAACTAAAATGGTGCTCTTTTTGTCACCAATGTTAGTTATCCCACAGAGAGGTACTTCTACCTCAGGGAGTGCAGCTTTGCCAGCTGATGCTTCCCTTGGAACAGGTGCCACCCCAGGAGAGGTTTCTCCCACCACAGGAATGGTATCCTGAATGGCAGGGTGGTTAGGGGATACTGTGATACCCTTTTTACCTGTTGATGGAGAGGGATCCTGAGTTTTCAGGCCTTCTCTCCTTTGCTTTTTCATTTCAGTAGAAATGAGAGGGAACAATTCCTCTGGGATGCCCAGCATGGCTGCATGGGCATAAAACTCTACATCAGCCCAACCTGAGGCCTCTAGGTCATTACCTAAGAGACAGTCTACAGGTAAGCTAGGTGATACCACCACCTGCTTAGGGCCAGTAACTCCACCCCAACTAAACTGAATTATAGCTAAGGGAAGAAACTTTGTGGAGTTATGGACATCAATAATCTTATACTGTTGTCCAATGATGTGTTGATCAGGGTGCACTAGGTTTTCAGTCACCAAAGTGATACTGGCACCTGTGTCCCTGTAGGCCAAGGCCTCAACACCATTTATTGAAACTGTCTGCCTGTACTTATCCATTGTAAGGGGACAAGCAGCCAGTGTGGCAAGGCCAATGCCACTAGGTGTGACAGAAACTGTCTTGGGACTGACTACCCCAGTTTCTATGATGGACCCATAAGTGAACCCAACTACACCCTTTGCTTGACTGTTGCCAGCAGTCCCACCACTAGTACCACTACTGCTAGGGGCACTAGAGCTTGATGTATTAGTGGTGGTAGGCTCAGGGGGTTTACCTGGACAGGACTTATCCCCTGGCCTATGGCCTCTGTTTTTACACACAAAGCACCAAGGCTTTTTAATGTGTGCAGGTTGAGAAGAAGAGGAAGAATTAGTTTTATCCCCACCCTCTGAAGAGTGTTTAAGATTTGAAGTGGGATCTTTGGTTTTACCCTTATCCCCATGCTTATCTTGAGATTTTTCACCATCTTTCTTCTTATTGCCATCTTTGTCACCCCCTGTATGAACTTTTCTGTTCACCCTTGTTCTGACCCATTTGTCTGCCTTCTTTCCCAATTCTTGGGGAGAGGTCAGATCAGAGTCTACCAGGTACTGGTGCAACAAATCAGACACACAATTATTAAGTATATGCTCTCTCAGGATTGTGTTATACAGGCTTTCATAATCAGTAACTTTACTGCCATGTAACCACCCCTCCAAGGCCTTCACTGAATGGTCAATGAAATCAACCCAGTCTTGTGAAGACTCCTTTTTGGTCTCTCTGAACTTTATCCTGTATTGTTCAGTGGTTAAGCCATAACCATCCAGGAGTGCATTCTTAAGAACTGTAAAATTATTGGCATCACTTTCTTTCACAGTAAGGAGCCTATCCCTACCTTTTCCACTAAATGATAGCCATAGGATAGCAGCCCACTGCCTTTGAGGGACATCCTGTACAACACAGGCCCTCTCAAGTGCAGCAAACCACTTGTTAATGTCATCCCCCTCCTTATAAGGGGGAACTATCTTGTGCAGATTCCTGGAATCATGCTCTTTTGCAGGATGACTTTGGGAATACTGCTGCTGCCACCATGGGTTTCTAAACCCAACTTCTGTCTTTCCTTCTCTAATTCTAAAGACTGTCTATCCAAATCCAGCTGTTGCTTTTTAAGCTTCAGTCTGGTTTGTTCCACTCTCAATCTATTGAGCTCCCTTTCTAACAATCTGTCATCAGGGTGGGTGGGAGGGACATTTCTAGATACAGAGGTATGATGGGAATGAACAGAAGGAGACCTGTCCCTTGCAGAGGGCACCCTAACAGCTTGGCTAACAGAAACATCACTACCAGTATGGTGAGAATAATTGCTTTTGCTATGATGTGAGACAACACTATTTCTATGGTGAGGCTCTCCATCATTACCAACTATGCTAGACTGTCTAGTAATGGGCAGGCTAGGAAGTTTCTTTCCTGAATCTTTTCCTGGGGGAGTCCCTGGATCAGATTGGGAACCATTTGCTACTTTTTCAACAGATGTGGCCCCTATGGCCTTATCTTGTTCTCTAAGCATGTTAAGCAATAATTCCAAAGAAGGATTCTTCCCTACACTCAAACCTCTCTCTACACAGAGACTCCTTGCTCCTTTCCAGCTAAGGTGGTCATATGCAAGTTTGGACAGATCAATATTTTGGCCTGTGCCAGACATTTTTAGAGAGAGTTAAAGTGATAGAAAAAGAGAAAAAAGTTTCCAGAACTTTTTAGAAAGACAGAAAAAAAAACTTTTTAAACTTTTTAGAACTTTTTGAAAGTTTAGAAGTACTTTTCAGCACTTAGAAAAGAGTGAAAAGAGGAAATGCAAAACTTTTTGGCTATGTGTATATACACTGACCTTGTTTTGTATATTTTTCTCTTATGAAAAGTACAATGACAAGAGTGGTAAGTAGTCTCAAAGCACTTATCCCACCGCTGCACAACCAATGTAGGAGGCTGGACAGGTTTGTAGTGAGTACCAAGGGGTACTTGCACTTTGCACCAGGCCCAGTTATCCCTTATTAGTGTATAGGGTGTCTAGCAGCTTAGGCTGATAGATAATGGTAGCTTAGCAGAGCAGCTTAGGCTGAACTAGGAGACGTGTGAAGCTACTATAGTACCACTTAGTGTCATATGCACAATATCATAAGAAAACACAATACACAGTTATACTAAAAATAAAGGTACTTTATTTTTATGACAATATGCCAAAGTATCTCAGAGTGTACCCTCAGTAAGAGGATAGGAAATATACACAAGATATATATACACAATAGCAAAAATATGCAGTATAGTCTTAGAAAACAGTGCAAACAATGTATAGTAACAATAGGATGCAATGGGGAAACATAGGGATAGGGGCAACACAAACCATATACTCCAAAAGTGGAATGCGAACCACAAATGGACCCCAAACCTATGTGACCTTGTAGAGGGTCGCTGGGACTATTAGAAAATAGTGAGAGTTAGAAAAATAACCCTCCCCAAGACCCTGAAAAGTGAGTGCAAAGTGCACTAAAGTTCCCCTAAGGACAAAGAAGTCGTGTTAGAGGAATAATGCAGGAAAGACACAAACCAACAATGCAACAACTGTGGATTTCCAATCCAGGGTACCTGTGGAACAAGGGGACCAAGTCCAAAAGTCACAAGCAAGTCGGAGATGGGCAGATGCCCAGGAAATGCCAGCTGCGGGTGCAAAGAAGCTTCTACTGAACAGAAGAAGCTGCGGTTTCTGCAGGAACGAAAAGGGCTAGAGACTTCCCCTTTGGTGGACGGATCCCACTCGCCGTGGAGAGTCGTGCAGAAGTGTTTTCCCGCCAAAAGGACGCCAACAAGCCTTGCTAGCTGCAAATCGTGCGGTTGGCGTTTTTGGACGCTGCTGAGGCCCAGGAGGGACCAGGAGGTCGCAAATTGGACCAGCAGAGAGAGGGGACGTCGAGCAAGACAAGGAGCCCTCCCTGAAGCAGGTAGCACCCGGAGAAGTGCCAGAAACAGGCACTACAAGGATGCGTGAAACGGTGCTCGCCGAAGTTGCACAAAGGAGTCCCACGTCGCCGGAGACCAACTTAGAAAGTCGTGCAATGCAGGTTAGAGTGCCGTGGAACCAGGCTTGGCTGTGCACAAAGGATTTCCGCCGGAAGTGCACAGGGGCCGGAGTAGCTGCAAAAGTCGCGGTTCCCAGCAATGCAGCCCAGCGAGGTGAGGCAAGGACTTACCTCCACCAAACTTGGACTGAAGAGTCACTGGACTGTGGGGGTCACTTGGACAGAGTCGCTGGATTCGAGGGACCTCGCTCGTCGTGCTGAGAGGAGGCCCAAGGGACCGGTAATGCAGCTTTTTGGTGCCTGCGGTTGCAGGGGGAAGATTCCGTCGACCCACAGGAGATTTCTTCGGAGCTTCTGGTGCAGAGAGGAGGCAGACTACCCCCACAGCATGCACAAGCAGGAAAACAGTCGAGAAGGCGGCAGGATCAGCGTTACAGAGTTGCAGTAGTCGTCTTTGCTACTATGTTGCAGTTTTGCAGGCTTCCAGCGCGGTCAGCAGTCGATTCCTTATCAGAAGGTGAAGAGAGAGATGCAGAGGAACTCGGCTGAGCTCTTGCATTCGTTATCTAAAGTTTCCCCAGAGACAGAGACCCTAAATAGCCAGAAAAGAGGGTTTGGCTACCTAGGAGAGAGGATAGGCTACTAACACCTGAAGGAGCCTATCAGAAGGAGTCTCTGACGTCACCTGGTGGCACTGGCCACTCAGAGCAGTCCAGTGTGCCAGCAGCACCTCTGTTTCCAAGATGGCAGAGGTCTGGAGCACACTGGAGGAGCTCTGGACACCTCCCAGGGGAGGTGCAGGTCAGGGGAGTGGTCACTCCCCTTTCCTTTGTCCAGTTTCGCGCCAGAGCAGGGCTAAGGGGTCCCCTGAACCGGTGTAGACTGGCTTATGCAGAATTGGGCACATCTGTGCCCAACAAAGCATTTCCAGAGGCTGGGGGAGGCTACTCCTCCCCTGCCTTCACACCATTTTCCAAAGGGAGAGGGTGTCACACCCTCTCTCAGAGGAAGTTCTTTGTTCTGCCATCCTGGGCCAGGCCTGGCTTGACCCCAGGAGGGCAGATGCCTGTCTGAGGGGTTGACAGCAGCAGCAGCTGCAGTGAAACCCCAGGAAGGGCAGTTTGGCAGTACCAGGGTCTGTGCTACAGACCACTGGGATCATGGAATTGTGCCAACAATGCCAGGATGGCAAAGAGGGGGCAATTCCATGATCTTAGACATGTTACATGGCCATATTCGGAGTTACCATTGTGAAGCTACATATAGGTAGTGACCTATATGTAGTGCACGCGTGTAATGGTGTCCCCGCACTCACAAAGTTCAGGGAATTGTCTCTGAACAATGTGGGGGCACCTTGGCTAGTGCCAGGGTGCCCTCACACTAAGTAACTTTGCACCCAACCTTTACCAGGTAAAGGTTAGACATATAGGTGACTTATAGGTGACTTTAGTGCAGTGTAAAATGGCTGTGAAATAACGTGGACGTTATTTCACTCAGGCTGCAGTGGCAGGCCTGTGTAAGAATTGTCAGAGCTCCCTATGGGTGGCAAAAGAAATGCTGCAGCCCATAGGGATCTCCTGGAACCCCAATACCCTGGGTATCTCAGTACCATATACTAGGGAATTATAAGGGTGTTCCAGTAAGCCAATGTTAATTGGTAAAATTGGTCACTAGCCTGTTAGTGACAATTTAGAAAGAAATGAGAGAGCATAACCACTGAGGTTCTGGTTAGCAGAGCCTCAGTGAGACAGTTAGGCACCACACAGGGAACACATACATATAGGCCACAAACTTATGAGCACTGGGGTCCTGACTAGCAGGGTCCCAGTGACACATAACAAACATACTGAAAACATAGGGTTTTCACTATGAGCACTGGGCCCTGGCTAGCAGGATCCCAGTGAGACAGTGAAAACACCCTGACATACACTCACAAACAGGCCCAAAGTGGGGGTAACAAGGCTAGAAAGAGGCTACTTTCTCACACAACCCCCCCCAAAACGAAGGACAATAAGGCTAACCTTGGCCAGTTGAGACTTTATTGTCTAAGTGGTGATAAGTAGAGAGTAGCTCTGCAATAGACTGGTTACTTCCTTTATCATCCACTATATGGTTACTTCCCTGTGGGGATGTAAACCACCCTGTTTGAAGTTTTTTAGCTAAGCAACAATGTGAAGATGTGTTTTCAGAGTTTCTATCAGTAAGTTTTAGTTTAGAGCAGTGGGAATTGTCCACTGAACCTATTTGTAGTGATGGAAATGCCAGACAGGGATGCTGTCTCAGAAAAGCCATAGCTGGGCAAAAACTTTGTCCATATGGCTGGAAGAGAGAACAGGGATGCTGTTTCTCTTGGGTTGGAGCAGGGCAGGGATGCTGTCCTATCAGCTCCACACTAGGGCAGGGATGCTGTCCTAAGTGTTGTGAGGCAGTGCAGAGTTTCTGCACTAAAGTTTCTCTGGGAGGGTTGGAGGGATGCTCCATGTTAACTAAAATGGTGCTCTTTTTGTCACCAATGTTAGTTATCCCACAGAGAGGTACTTCTACCTCAGGGAGTGCAGCTTTGCCAGCTGATGCTTCCCTTGGAACAGGTGCCACCCCAGGAGAGGTTTCTCCCACCACAGGAATGGTATCCTGAATGGCAGGGTGGTTAGGGGATACTGTGATACCCTTTTTACCTGTTGATGGAGAGGGATCCTGAGTTTTCAGGCCTTCTCTCCTTTGCTTTTTCATTTCAGTAGAAATGAGAGGGAACAATTCCTCTGGGATGCCCAGCATGGCTGCATGGGCATAAAACTCTACATCAGCCCAACCTGAGGCCTCTAGGTCATTACCTAAGAGACAGTCTACAGGTAAGCTAGGTGATACCACCACCTGCTTAGGGCCAGTAACTCCACCCCAACTAAACTGAATTATAGCTAAGGGAAGAAACTTTGTGGAGTTATGGACATCAATAATCTTATACTGTTGTCCAATGATGTGTTGATCAGGGTGCACTAGGTTTTCAGTCACCAAAGTGATACTGGCACCTGTGTCCCTGTAGGCCAAGGCCTCAACACCATTTATTGAAACTGTCTGCCTGTACTTATCCATTGTAAGGGGACAAGCAGCCAGTGTGGCAAGGCCAATGCCACTAGGTGTGACAGAAACTGTCTTGGGACTGACTACCCCAGTTTCTATGATGGACCCATAAGTGAACCCAACTACACCCTTTGCTTGACTGTTGCCAGCAGTCCCACCACTAGTACCACTACTGCTAGGGGCACTAGAGCTTGATGTATTAGTGGTGGTAGGCTCAGGGGGTTTACCTGGACAGGACTTATCCCCTGGCCTATGGCCTCTGTTTTTACACACAAAGCACCAAGGCTTTTTAATGTGTGCAGGTTGAGAAGAAGAGGAAGAATTAGTTTTATCCCCACCCTCTGAAGAGTGTTTAAGATTTGAAGTGGGATCTTTGGTTTTACCCTTATCCCCATGCTTATCTTGAGATTTTTCACCATCTTTCTTCTTATTGCCATCTTTTTCACCCCCTGTATGAACTTTTCTGTTCACCCTTGTTCTGACCCATTTGTCTGCCTTCTTTCCCAATTCTTGGGGAGAGGTCAGATCAGAGTCTACCAGGTACTGGTGCAACAAATCAGACACACAATTATTAAGTATATGCTCTCTCAGGATTGTGTTATACAGGCTTTCATAATCAGTAACTTTACTGCCATGTAACCACCCCTCCAAGGCCTTCACTGAATGGTCAATGAAATCAACCCAGTCTTGTGAAGACTCCTTTTTGGTCTCTCTGAACTTTATCCTGTATTGTTCAGTGGTTAAGCCATAACCATCCAGGAGTGCATTCTTAAGAACTGTAAAATTATTGGCATCACTTTCTTTCACAGTAAGGAGCCTATCCCTACCTTTTCCACTAAATGATAGCCATAGGATAGCAGCCCACTGCCTTTGAGGGACATCCTGTACAACACAGGCCCTCTCAAGTGCAGCAAACCACTTGTTAATGTCATCCCCCTCCTTATAAGGGGGAACTATCTTGTGCAGATTCCTGGAATCATGCTCTTTTGCAGGATGACTTTGGGAATACTGCTGCTGCCACCATGGGTTTCTAAACCCAACTTCTGTCTTTCCTTCTCTAATTCTAAAGACTGTCTATCCAAATCCAGCTGTTGCTTTTTAAGCTTCAGTCTGGTTTGTTCCACTCTCAATCTATTGAGCTCCCTTTCTAACAATCTGTCATCAGGGTGGGTGGGAGGGACATTTCTAGATACAGAGGTATGATGGGAATGAACAGAAGGAGACCTGTCCCTTGCAGAGGGCACCCTAACAGCTTGGCTAACAGAAACATCACTACCAGTATGGTGAGAATAATTGCTTTTGCTATGATGTGAGACAACACTATTTCTATGGTGAGGCTCTCCATCATTACCAACTATGCTAGACTGTCTAGTAATGGGCAGGCTAGGAAGTTTCTTTCCTGAATCTTTTCCTGGGGGAGTCCCTGGATCAGATTGGGAACCATTTGCTACTTTTTCAACAGATGTGGCCCCTATGGCCTTATCTTGTTCTCTAAGCATGTTAAGCAATAATTCCAAAGAAGGATTCTTCCCTACACTCAAACCTCTCTCTACACAGAGACTCCTTGCTCCTTTCCAGCTAAGGTGGTCATATGCAAGTTTGGACAGATCAATATTTTGGCCTGTGCCAGACATTTTTAGAGAGAGTTAAAGTGAGAGAAAAAAGTTTCCAGAACTTTTTAGAAAGACAGAAAAAAAAACTTTTTAAACTTTTTAGAACTTTTTGAAAGTTTAGAAGTACTTTTCAGCACTTAGAAAAGAGTGAAAAGAGGAAATGCAAAACTTTTTGGCTATGTGTATATACACTGACCTTGTTTTGTATATTTTTCTCTTATGAAAAGTACAATGACAAGAGTGGTAAGTAGTCTCAAAGCACTTATCCCACCGCTGCACAACCAATGTAGGAGGCTGGACAGGTTTGTAGTGAGTACCAAGGGGTACTTGCACTTTGCACCAGGCCCAGTTATCCCTTATTAGTGTATAGGGTGTCTAGCAGCTTAGGCTGATAGATAATGGTAGCTTAGCAGAGCAGCTTAGGCTGAACTAGGAGACGTGTGAAGCTACTATAGTACCACTTAGTGTCATATGCACAATATCATAAGAAAACACAATACACAGTTATACTAAAAATAAAGGTACTTTATTTTTATGACAATATGCCAAAGTATCTCAGAGTGTACCCTCAGTAAGAGGATAGGAAATATACACAAGATATATATACACAATAGCAAAAATATGCAGTATAGTCTTAGAAAACAGTGCAAACAATGTATAGTTACAATAGGATGCAATGGGGAAACATAGGGATAGGGGCAACACAAACCATATACTCCAAAAGTGGAATGCGAACCACAAATGGACCCCAAACCTATGTGACCTTGTAGAGGGTCGCTGGGACTATTAGAAAATAGTGAGAGTTAGAAAAATAACCCTCCCCAAGACCCTGAAAAGTGAGTGCAAAGTGCACTAAAGTTCCCCTAAGGACAAAGAAGTCGTGTTAGAGGAATAATGCAGGAAAGACACAAACCAACAATGCAACAACTGTGGATTTCCAATCCAGGGTACCTGTGGAACAAGGGGACCAAGTCCAAAAGTCACAAGCAAGTCGGAGATGGGCAGATGCCCAGGAAATGCCAGCTGCGGGTGCAAAGAAGCTTCTACTGAACAGAAGAAGCTGCG
The DNA here is from genome assembly GCF_031143425.1 of Pleurodeles waltl. Classification (NCBI taxonomy): domain Eukaryota; kingdom Metazoa; phylum Chordata; class Amphibia; order Caudata; family Salamandridae; genus Pleurodeles; species Pleurodeles waltl. Next base: position 186,052,685 of record NC_090439.1, on the reverse strand, counting down.
GTTTCTGCAGGAACGAAAAGGGCTAGAGACTTCCCCTTTGGTGGACGGATCCCACTCGCCGTGGAGAGTCGTGCAGAAGTGTTTTCCCGCCAAAAGGACGCCAACAAGCCTTGCTAGCTGCAAATCGTGCGGTTGGCGTTTTTGGACGCTGCTGAGGCCCGGGAGGGACCAGGAGGTCGCAAATTGGACCAGCAGAGAGAGGGGACGTCGAGCAAGACAAGGAGCCCTCCCTGAAGCAGGTAGCACCCGGAGAAGTGCCAGAAACAGGCACTACAAGGATGCGTGAAACGGTGCTCGCCGAAGTTGCACAAAGGAGTCCCACGTCGCCGGAGACCAACTTAGAAAGTCGTGCAATGCAGGTTAGAGTGCCGTGGAACCAGGCTTGGCTGTGCACAAAGGATTTCCGCCGGAAGTGCACAGGGGCCGGAGTAGCTGCAAAAGTCGCGGTTCCCAGCAATGCAGCCCAGCGAGGTGAGGCAAGGACTTACCTCCACCAAACTTGGACTGTGGGGGTCACTTGGACAGAGTCGCTGGATTCGAGGGACCTCGCTCGTCGTGCTGAGAGGAGGCCCAAGGGACCGGTAATGCAGCTTTTTGGTGCCTGCGGTTGCAGGGGGAAGATTCCGTCGACCCACGGGAGATTTCTTCGGAGCTTCTGGTGCAGAGAGGAGGCAGACTACCCCCACAGCATGCACAAGCAGGAAAACAGTCGAGAAGGCGGCAGGATCAGCGTTACAGAGTTGCAGTAGTCGTCTTTGCTACTATGTTGCAGTTTTGCAGGCTTCCAGCGCGGTCAGCAGTCGATTCCTTATCAGAAGGTGAAGAGAGAGATGCAGAGGAACTCGGCTGAGCTCTTGCATTCGTTATCTAAAGTTTCCCCAGAGACAGAGACCCTAAATAGCCAGAAAAGAGGGTTTGGCTACCTAGGAGAGAGGATAGGCTACTAACACCTGAAGGAGCCTATCAGAAGGAGTCTCTGACGTCACCTGGTGGCACTGGCCACTCAGAGCAGTCCAGTGTGCCAGCAGCACCTCTGTTTCCAAGATGGCAGAGGTCTGGAGCACACTGGAGGAGCTCTGGACACCTCCCAGGGGAGGTGCAGGTCAGGGGAGTGGTCACTCCCCTTTCCTTTGTCCAGTTTCGCGCCAGAGCAGGGCTAAGGGGTCCCCTGAACCGGTGTAGACTGGCTTATGCAGAATTGGGCACATCTGTGCCCAACAAAGCATTTCCAGAGGCTGGGGGAGGCTACTCCTCCCCTGCCTTCACACCATTTTCCAAAGGGAGAGGGTGTCACACCCTCTCTCAGAGGAAGTTCTTTGTTCTGCCATCCTGGGCCAGGCCTGGCTTGACCCCAGGAGGGCAGATGCCTGTCTGAGGGGTTGGCAGCAGCAGCAGCTGCAGTGAAACCCCAGGAAGGGCAGTTTGGCAGTACCAGGGTCTGTGCTACAGACCACTGGGATCATGGAATTGTGCCAACAATGCCAGGATGGCAAAGAGGGGGCAATTCCATGATCTTAGACATGTTACATGGCCATATTCGGAGTTACCATTGTGAAGCTACATATAGGTAGTGACCTATATGTAGTGCACGCGTGTAATGGTGTCCCCGCACTCACAAAGTTCAGGGAATTGGCTCTGAACAATGTGGGGGCACCTTGGCTAGTGCCATGGTGCCCTCACACTAAGTAACTTTGCACCCAACCTTTACCAGGTAAAGGTTAGACATATAGGTGACTTATAGGTGACTTAAGTGCAGTGTAAAATGGCTGTGAAATAACGTGGACGTTATTTCACTCAGGCTGCAGTGGCAGGCCTGTGTAAGAATTGTCAGAGCTCCCTATGGGTGGCAAAAGAAATGCTGCAGCCCATAGGGATCTCCTGGAACCCCAATACCCTGGGTACCTCAGTACCATATACTAGGGAATTATAAGGGTGTTCCAGTAAGCCAATGTTAATTGGTAAAATTGGTCACTAGCCTGTTAGTGACAATTTAGAAAGAAATGAGAGAGCATAACCACTGAGGTTCTGGTTAGCAGAGCCTCAGTGAGACAGTTAGGCACCACACAGGGAACACATACATATAGGCCACAAACTTATGAGCACTGGGGTCCTGACTAGCAGGGTCCCAGTGACACATAACAAACATACTGAAAACATAGGGTTTTCACTATGAGCACTGGGCCCTGGCTAGCAGGATCCCAGTGAGACAGTGAAAACACCCTGACATACACTCACAAACAGGCCCAAAGTGGGGGTAACAAGGCTAGAAAGAGGCTACTTTCTCACACAACCCCCCCCAAACGAAGGACAATAAGGCTAACCTTGGCCAGTTGAGACTTTATTGTCTAAGTGGTGATAAGTAGAGAGTAGCTCTGCAATAGACTGGTTACTTCCTTTATCATCCACTATATGGTTACTTCCCTGTGGGGATGTAAACCACCCTGTTTGAAGTTTTTTAGCTAAGCAACAATGTGAAGATGTGTTTTCAGAGTTTCTATCAGTAAGTTTTAGTTTAGAGCAGTGGGAATTGTCCACTGAACCTATTTGTAGTGATGGAAATGCCAGACAGGGATGCTGTCTCAGAAAAGCCATAGCTGGGCAAAAACTTTGTCCATATGGCTGGAAGAGAGAACAGGGATGCTGTTTCTCTTGGGTTGGATCAGGGCAGGGATGCTGTCCTATCAGCTCCACACTAGGGCAGGGATGCTGTCCTAAGTGTTGTGAGGCAGTGCAGAGTTTCTGCACTAAAGTTTCTCTGGGAGGGTTGGAGGGATGCTCCATGTTAACTAAAATGGTGCTCTTTTTGTCACCAATGTTAGTTATCCCACAGAGAGGTACTTCTACCTCAGGGAGTGCAGCTTTGCCAGCTGATGCTTCCCTTGGAACAGGTGCCACCCCAGGAGAGGTTTCTCCCACCACAGGAATGGTATCCTGAATGGCAGGGTGGTTAGGGGATACTGTGATACCCTTTTTACCTGTTGATGGAGAGGGATCCTGAGTTTTCAGGCCTTCTCTCCTTTGCTTTTTCATTTCAGTAGAAATGAGAGGGAACAATTCCTCTGGGATGCCCAGCATGGCTGCATGGGCATAAAACTCTACATCAGCCCAACCTGAGGCCTCTAGGTCATTACCTAAGAGACAGTCTACAGGTAAGCTAGGTGATACCACCACCTGCTTAGGGCCAGTAACTCCACCCCAACTAAACTGAATTATAGCTAAGGGAAGAAACTTTGTGGAGTTATGGACATCAATAATCTTATACTGTTGTCCAATGATGTGTTGATCAGGGTGCACTAGGTTTTCAGTCACCAAAGTGATACTGGCACCTGTGTCCCTGTAGGCCAAGGCCTCAACACCATTTATTGAAACTGTCTGCCTGTACTTATCCATTGTAAGGGGACAAGCAGCCAGTGTGGCAAGGCCAATGCCACTAGGTGTGACAGAAACTGTCTTGGGACTGACTACCCCAGTTTCTATGATGGACCCATAAGTGAACCCAACTACACCCTTTGCTTGACTGTTGCCAGCAGTCCCACCACTAGTACCACTACTGCTAGGGGCACTAGAGCTTGATGTATTAGTGGTGGTAGGCTCAGGGGGTTTACCTGGACAGGACTTATCCCCTGGCCTATGGCCTCTGTTTTTACACACAAAGCACCAAGGCTTTTTAATGTGTGCAGGTTGAGAAGAAGAGGAAGAATTAGTTTTATCCCCACCCTCTGAAGAGTGTTTAAGATTTGAAGTGGGATCTTTGGTTTTACCCTTATCCCCATGCTTATCTTGAGATTTTTCACCATCTTTCTTCTTATTGCCATCTTTGTCACCCCCTGTATGAACTTTTCTGTTCACCCTTGTTCTGACCCATTTGTCTGCCTTCTTTCCCAATTCTTGGGGAGAGGTCAGATCAGAGTCTACCAGGTACTGGTGCAACAAATCAGACACACAATTATTAAGTATATGCTCTCTCAGGATTGTGTTATACAGGCTTTCATAATCAGTAACTTTACTGCCATGTAACCACCCCTCCAAGGCCTTCACTGAATGGTCAATGAAATCAACCCAGTCTTGTGAAGACTCCTTTTTGGTCTCTCTGAACTTTATCCTGTATTGTTCAGTGGTTAAGCCATAACCATCCAGGAGTGCATTCTTAAGAACTGTAAAATTATTGGCATCACTTTCTTTCACAGTAAGGAGCCTATCCCTACCTTTTCCACTAAATGATAGCCATAGGATAGCAGCCCACTGCCTTTGAAGGACATCCTGTACAACACAGGCCCTCTCAAGTGCAGCAAACCACTTGTTAATGTCATCCCCCTCCTTATAAGGGGGAACTATCTTGTGCAGATTCCTGGAATCATGCTCTTTTGCAGGATGACTTTGGGAATACTGCTGCTGCCACCATGGGTTTCTAAACCCAACTTCTGTCTTTCCTTCTCTAATTCTAAAGACTGTCTATCCAAATCCAGCTGTTGCTTTTTAAGCTTCAGTCTGGTTTGTTCCACTCTCAATCTATTGAGCTCCCTTTCTAACAATCTGTCATCAGGGTGGGTGGGAGGGACATTTCTAGATACAGAGGTATGATGGGAATGAACAGAAGGAGACCTGTCCCTTGCAGAGGGCACCCTAACAGCTTGGCTAACAGAAACATCACTACCAGTATGGTGAGAATAATTGCTTTTGCTATGATGTGAGACAACACTATTTCTATGGTGAGGCTCTCCATCATTACCAACTATGCTAGACTGTCTAGTAATGGGCAGGCTAGGAAGTTTCTTTCCTGAATCTTTTCCTGGGGGAGTCCCTGGATCAGATTGGGAACCATTTGCTACTTTTTCAACAGATGTGGCCCCTATGGCCTTATCTTGTTCTCTAAGCATGTTAAGCAATAATTCCAAAGAAGGATTCTTCCCTACACTCAAACCTCTCTCTACACAGAGACTCCTTGCTCCTTTCCAGCTAAGGTGGTCATATGCAAGTTTGGACAGATCAATATTTTGGCCTGTGCCAGACATTTTTAGAGAGAGTTAAAGTGATAGAAAAAGAGAAAAAAGTTTCCAGAACTTTTTAGAAAGACAGAAAAAAAAACTTTTTAAACTTTTTAGAACTTTTTGAAAGTTTAGAAGTACTTTTCAGCACTTAGAAAAGAGTGAAAAGAGGAAATGCAAAACTTTTTGGCTATGTGTATATACACTGACCTTGTTTTGTATATTTTTCTCTTATGAAAAGTACAATGACAAGAGTGGTAAGTAGTCTCAAAGCACTTATCCCACCGCTGCACAACCAATGTAGGAGGCTGGACAGGTTTGTAGTGAGTACCAAGGGGTACTTGCACTTTGCACCAGGCCCAGTTATCCCTTATTAGTGTATAGGGTGTCTAGCAGCTTAGGCTGATAGATAATGGTAGCTTAGCAGAGCAGCTTAGGCTGAACTAGGAGACGTGTGAAGCTACTATAGTACCACTTAGTGTCATATGCACAATATCATAAGAAAACACAATACACAGTTATACTAAAAATAAAGGTACTTTATTTTTATGACAATATGCCAAAGTATCTCAGAGTGTACCCTCAGTAAGAGGATAGGAAATATACACAAGATATATATACACAATAGCAAAAATATGCAGTATAGTCTTAGAAAACAGTGCAAACAATGTATAGTTACAATAGGATGCAATGGGGAAACATAGGGATAGGGGCAACACAAACCATATACTCCAAAAGTGGAATGCGAACCACAAATGGACCCCAAACCTATGTGACCTTGTAGAGGGTCGCTGGGACTATTAGAAAATAGTGAGAGTTAGAAAAATAACCCTCCCCAAGACCCTGAAAAGTGAGTGCAAAGTGCACTAAAGTTCCCCTAAGGACAAAGAAGTCGTGTTAGAGGAATAATGCAGGAAAGACACAAACCAACAATGCAACAACTGTGGATTTCCAATCCAGGGTACCTGTGGAACAAGGGGACCAAGTCCAAAAGTCACAAGCAAGTCGGAGATGGGCAGATGCCCAGGAAATGCCATCTGCGGTTGCAAAGAAGCTTCTACTGAACAGAAGAAGCTGCGGTTTCTGCAGGAGCGAAAAGGGCTAGAGACTTCCCCTTTGGTGGACGGATCCCACTCGCCGTGGAGAGTCGTGCAGAAGTGTTTTCCCGCCAAAAGGACGCCAACAAGCCTTGCTAGCTGCAAATCGTGCGGTTGGCGTTTTTGGACGCTGCTGAGGCCCGGGAGGGACCAGGAGGTCGCAAATTGGACCAGCAGAGAGAGGGGACGTCGAGCAAGACAAGGAGCCCTCCCTGAAGCAGGTAGCACCCGGAGAAGTGCCAGAAACAGGCACTACAAGGATGCGTGAAACGGTGCTCGCTGAAGTTGCACAAAGGAGTCCCACGTCGCCGGAGACCAACTTAGAAAGTCGTGCAATGCAGGTTAGAGTGCCGTGGAACCAGGCTTGGCTGTGCACAAAGGATTTCCGCCGGAAGTGCACAGGGGCCGGAGTAGCTGCAAAAGTCGCGGTTCCCAGCAATGCAGCCCAGCGAGGTGAGGCAAGGACTTACCTCCACCAAACTTGGACTGAAGAGTCACTGGACTGTGGGGGTCACTTGGACAGAGTCGCTGGATTCGAGGGACCTCGCTCGTCGTGCTGAGAGGAGGCCCAAGGGACCGGTAATGCAGCTTTTTGGTGCCTGCGGTTGCAGGGGGAAGATTCCGTCGACCCACGGGAGATTTCTTCGGAGCTTCTGGTGCAGAGAGGAGGCAGACTACCCCCACAGCATGCACAAGCAGGAAAACAGTCGAGAAGGCGGCAGGATCAGCGTTACAGAGTTGCAGTAGTCGTCTTTGCTACTATATTGCAGTTTTGCAGGCTTCCAGCGCGGTCAGCAGTCGATTCCTTATCAGAAGGTGAAGAGAGAGATGCAGAGGAACTCGGCTGAGCTCTTGCATTCGTTATCTAAAGTTTCCCCAGAGACAGAGACCCTAAATAGCCAGAAAAGAGGGTTTGGCTACCTAGGAGAGAGGATAGGCTACTAACACCTGAAGGAGCCTATCAGAAGGAGTCTCTGACGTCACCTGGTGGCACTGGCCACTCAGAGCAGTCCAGTGTGCCAGCAGCACCTCTGTTTCCAAGATGGCAGAGGTCTGGAGCACACTGGAGGAGCTCTGGACACCTCCCAGGGGAGGTGCAGGTCAGGGGAGTGGTCACTCCCCTTTCCTTTGTCCAGTTTCGCGCCAGAGCAGGGCTAAGGGGTCCCCTGAACCGGTGTAGACTGGCTTATGCAGAATTGGGCACATCTGTGCCCAACAAAGCATTTCCAGAGGCTGGGGGAGGCTACTCCTCCCCTGCCTTCACACCATTTTCCAAAGGGAGAGGGTGTCACACCCTCTCTCAGAGGAAGTTCTTTGTTCTGCCATCCTGGGCCAGGCCTGGCTTGACCCCAGGAGGGCAGATGCCTGTCTGAGGGGTTGGCAGCAGCAGCAGCTGCAGTGAAACCCCAGGAAGGGCAGTTTGGCAGTACCAGGGTCTGTGCTACAGACCACTGGGATCATGGAATTGTGCCAACAATGCCAGGATGGCAAAGAGGGGGCAATTCCATGATCTTAGACATGTTACATGGCCATATTCGGAGTTACCATTGTGAAGCTACATATAGGTAGTGACCTATATGTAGTGCACGCGTGTAATGGTGTCCCCGCACTCACAAAGTTCAGGGAATTGGCTCTGAACAATGTGGGGGCACCTTGGCTAGTGCCAGGGTGCCCTCACACTAAGTAACTTTGCACCCAACCTTTACCAGGTAAAGGTTAGACATATAGGTGACTTATAGGTGACTTAAGTGCAGTGTAAAATGGCTGTGAAATAACGTGGACGTTATTTCACTCAGGCTGCAGTGGCAGGCCTGTGTAAGAATTGTCAGAGCTCCCTATGGGTGGCAAAAGAAATGTTGCAGCCCATAGGGATCTCCTGGAACCCCAATACCCTGGGTATCTCAGTACCATATACTAGGGAATTATAAGGGTGTTCCAGTAAGCCAATGTTAATTGGTAAAATTGGTCACTAGCCTGTTAGTGACAATTTAGAAAGAAATGAGAGAGCATAACCACTGAGGTTCTGGTTAGCAGAGCCTCAGTGAGACAGTTAGGCACCACACAGGGAACACATACATATAGGCCACAAACTTATGAGCACTGGGGTCCTGACTAGCAGGGTCCCAGTGACACATAACAAACATACTGAAAACATAGGGTTTTCACTATGAGCACTGGGCCCTGGCTAGCAGGATCCCAGTGAGACAGTGAAAACACCCTGACATACACTCACAAACAGGCCCAAAGTGGGGGTAACAAGGCTAGAAAGAGGCTACTTTCTCACACAACCCCCCCCAAACGAAGGACAATAAGGCTAACCTTGGCCAGTTGAGACTTTATTGTCTAAGTGGTGATAAGTAGAGAGTAGCTCTGCAATAGACTGGTTACTTCCTTTATCATCCACTATATGGTTACTTCCCTGTGGGGATGTAAACCACCCTGTTTGAAGTTTTTTAGCTAAGCAACAATGTGAAGATGTGTTTTCAGAGTTTCTATCAGTAAGTTTTAGTTTAGAGCAGTGGGAATTGTCCACTGAACCTATTTGTAGTGATGGAAATGCCAGACAGGGATGCTGTCTCAGAAAAGCCATAGCTGGGCAAAAACTTTGTCCACATGGCTGGAAGAGAGAACAGGGATGCTGTTTCTCTTGGGTTGGAGCAGGGCAGGGATGCTGTCCTATCAGCTCCACACTAGGGCAGGGATGCTGTCCTAAGTGTTGTGAGGCAGTGCAGAGTTTCTGCACTAAAGTTTCTCTGGGAGGGTTGGAGGGATGCTCCATGTTAACTAAAATGGTGCTCTTTTTGTCACCAATGTTAGTTATCCCACAGAGAGGTACTTCTACCTCAGGGAGTGCAGCTTTGCCAGCTGATGCTTCCCTTGGAACAGGTGCCACCCCAGGAGAGGTTTCTCCCACCACAGGAATGGTATCCTGAATGGCAGGGTGGTTAGGGGATACTGTGATACCCTTTTTACCTGTTGATGGAGAGGGATCCTGAGTTTTCAGGCCTTCTCTCCTTTGCTTTTTCATTTCAGTAGAAATGAGAGGGAACAATTCCTCTGGGATGCCCAGCATGGCTGCATGGGCATAAAACTCTACATCAGCCCAACCTGAGGCCTCTAGGTCATTACCTAAGAGACAGTCTACAGGTAAGCTAGGTGATACCACCACCTGCTTAGGGCCAGTAACTCCACCCCTACTAAACTGAATTATAGCTAAGGGAAGAAACTTTGTGGAGTTATGGACATCAATAATCTTATACTGTTGTCCAATGATGTGTTGATCAGGGTGCACTAGGTTTTCAGTCACCAAAGTGATACTGGCACCTGTGTCCCTGTAGGCCAAGGCCTCAACACCATTTATTGAAACTGTCTGCCTGTACTTATCCATTGTAAGGGGACAAGCAGCCAGTGTGGCAAGGCCAATGCCACTAGGTGTGACAGAAACTGTCTTGGGACTGACTACCCCAGTTTCTATGATGGACCCATAAGTGAACCCAACTACACCCTTTGCTTGACTGTTGCCAGCAGTCCCACCACTAGTACCACTACTGCTAGGGGCACTAGAGCTTGATGTATTAGTGGTGGTAGGCTCAGGGGGTTTACCTGGACAGGACTTATCCCCTGGCCTATGGCCTCTGTTTTTACACACAAAGCACCAAGGCTTTTTAATGTGTGCAGGTTGAGAAGAAGAGGAAGAATTAGTTTTATCCCCACCCTCTGAAGAGTGTTTAAGATTTGAAGTGGGATCTTTGGTTTTACCCTTATCCCCATGCTTATCTTGAGATTTTTCACCATCTTTCTTCTTATTGCCATCTTTGTCACCCCCTGTATGAACTTTTCTGTTCACCCTTGTTCTGACCCATTTGTCTGCCTTCTTTCCCAATTCTTGGGGAGAGGTCAGATCAGAGTCTACCAGGTACTGGTGCAACAAATCAGACACACAATTATTAAGTATATGCTCTCTCAGGATTGTGTTATACAGGCTTTCATAATCAGTAACTTTACTGCCATGTAACCACCCCTCCAAGGCCTTCACTGAATGGTCAATGAAATCAACCCAGTCTTGTGAAGACTCCTTTTTGGTCTCTCTGAACTTTATCCTGTATTGTTCAGTGGTTAAGCCATAACCATCCAGGAGTGCATTCTTAAGAACTGTAAAATTATTGGCATCACTTTCTTTCACAGTAAGGAGCCTATCCCTACCTTTTCCACTAAATGATAGCCATAGGATAGCAGCCCACTGCCTTTGAGGGACATCCTGTACAACACAGGCCCTCTCAAGTGCAGCAAACCACTTGTTAATGTCATCCCCCTCCTTATAAGGGGGAACTATCTTGTGCAGATTCCTGGAATCATGCTCTTTTGCAGGATGACTATGGGGAATACTGCTGCTGCCACCATGGGTTTCTAAACCCAACTTCTGTCTTTCCTTCTCTAATTCTAAAGACTGTCTATCCAAATCCAGCTGTTGCTTTTTAAGCTTCAGTCTGGTTTGTTCCACTCTCAATCTATTGAGCTCCCTTTCTAACAATCTGTCATCAGGGTGGGTGGGAGGGACATTTCTAGATACAGAGGTATGATGGGAATGAACAGAAGGAGACCTGTCCCTTACAGAGGGCACCCTAACAGCTTGGCTAACAGAAACATCACTACCAGTATGGTGAGAATAATTGCTTTTGCTATGATGTGAGACAACACTATTTCTATGGTGAGGCTCTCCATCATTACCAACTATGCTAGACTGTCTAGTAATGGGCAGGCTAGGAAGTTTCTTTCCTGAATCTTTTCCTGGGGGAGTCCCTGGATCAGATTGGGAACCATTTGCTACTTTTTCAACAGATGTGGCCCCTATGGCCTTATCTTGTTCTCTAAGCATGTTAAGCAATAATTCCAAAGAAGGATTCTTCCCTACACTCAAACCTCTCTCTACACAGAGACTCCTTGCTCCTTTCCAGCTAAGGTGGTCATATGCAAGTTTGGACAGATCAATATTTTGGCCTGTGCCAGACATTTTTAGAGAGAGTTAAAGTGATAGAAAAAGAGAAAAAAGTTTCCAGAACTTTTTAGAAAGACAGAAAAAAAAACTTTTAAAACTTTTTAGAACTTTTTGAAAGTTTAGAAGTACTTTTCAGCACTTAGAAAAGAGTGAAAAGAGGAAATGCAAAACTTTTTGGCTATGTGTATATACACTGACCTTGTTTTGTATATTTTTCTCTTATGAAAAGTACAATGACAAGAGTGGTAAGTAGTCTCAAAGCACTTATCCCACCGCTGCACAACCAATGTAGGAGGCTGGACAGGTTTGTAGTGAGTACCAAGGGGTACTTGCACTTTGCACCAGGCCCAGTTATCCCTTATTAGTGTATAGGGTGTCTAGCAGCTTAGGCTGATAGATAATGGTAGCTTAGCAGAGCAGCTTAGGCTGAACTAGGAGACGTGTGAAGCTACTACAGTACCACTTAGTGTCATATGCACAATATCATAAGAAAACACAATACACAGTTATACTAAAAATAAAGGTACTTTATTTTTATGACAATATGCCAAAGTATCTCAGAGTGTACCCTCAGTGAGAGGATAGGAAATATACACAAGATATATATACACAATAGCAAAAATATGCAGTATAGTCTTAGAAAACAGTGCAAACAATGTATAGTTACAATAGGATGCAATGGGGAAACATAGGGATAGGGGCAACACAAACCATATACTCCAAAAGTGGAATGCGAACCACAAATGGACCCCAAACCTATGTGACCTTGTAGAGGGTCGCTGGGACTATTAGAAAATAGTGAGAGTTAGAAAAATAACCCTCCCCAAGACCCTGAAAAGTGAGTGCAAAGTGCACTAAAGTTCCCTAAGGACAAAGAAGTCGTGTTAGAGGAATAATGCAGGAAAGACACAAACCAACAATGCAACAACTGTGGATTTCCAATCTAGGGTACCTGTGGAACAAGGGGACCAAGTCCAAAAGTCACAAGCAAGTCGGAGATGGGCAGATGCCCAGGAAATGCCAGCTGCGGGTGCAAAGAAGCTTCTACTGAACAGAAGAAGCTGCGGTTTCTGCAGGAACGAAAAGGGCTAGAGACTTCCCCTTTGGTGGACGGATCCCACTCGCCGTGCAGAGTCGTGCAGACGTGTTTTCCCCGCCGAAAGGACGCCAACAAGCCTTGCTAGCTGCAAATCGTGCGGTTGGTGTTTTTGGACGCTGCTGAGGCCCGGGAGGGACCAGGAGGTCGCAAATTGGACCAGCAGAGAGAGGAGACGTCGAGCAAGACAAGGAGCCCTCTCTGAAGCAGGTAGCACCCGGAGAAGTGCCAGAAACAGGCACTACGAGGATGCGTGAAACGGTGCTCGCCGAAGTTGCACAAAGGAGTCCCACGTCGCCGGAGACCAACTTAGAAAGTCGTGCAATGCAGGTTAGAGTGCCGTGGACCCAGGCTTGGCTGTGCACAAAGGATTTCTGCCGGAAGTGCACAGGGGCCGGAGTAGCTGCAAAAGTCGCGGTTCCCAGCAATGCAGCCCAGCGAGGTGAGGCAAGGACTTACCTCCACCAAACTTGGACTGAAGAGTCACTGGACTGTGGGGGTCACTTGGACAGAGTCGCTGGATTCGAGGGACCTCGCTCGTCGTGCTGAGAGGAGGCCCAAGGGACCGGTAATGCAGCTTTTTGGTGCCTGCGGTTGCAGGGGGAAGATTCCGTCGACCCACGGGAGATTTCTTCGGAGCTTCTGGTGCAGAAAGGAGGCAGACTACCCCCAGAGCATGCACTACCTGGAAACATTCTAGAAAGCCGGCAGGATGAAGCGATACAAGGTTGCTAGTATTCGTCTTGCTACTTTGTTGCGGTTTTGCAGGCGTCCTGAGCAGTTAGCGGTCGATCCTTTGGTAGAAAGGATGCCTGGCAGGGTCCCAGTGACACATAGACTAAAACAACATATATACAGTGAAATATGGGGGTAACATGCCAGGCAAGATTGTACTTTCCCACACAAGGGAATTATATGGGTATACCAGTATGCCAATGTGAATTGGTAAATTTAGTCACTAGCCTGTTAGTGACAAATCTGGAAAGCAGAGAGAGCCTAACCACTGAGGTTCTGGTTAGCAGAGCCTCAGTGAGACAGTTAGGCATTACACAGGGAACACATACAAGGCACATACTATGAGCACTGGGGTCCTGCCTGGCAGGGTCCCAGTGACACATGGACTAAAACAACATCTATACAGTGAAATATGGGGGTAACATGCCAGGCAAGATGGTACTTTCCTACAGGCAGGAAGGACAAACCCTTATCAGCACACACAATGTTATTAATGCCACTATTCCCACCACTAGTGCTTCTATCAGCCATGATCCCCAACCACGGAACCATGCGGCAAAGTCACTCAGTATTCCCCGTACGTCTGTCAAGACCGACACTTCCTTTGCTCCCTTTTCTATTTTCTCCATTTCCCTTATCGCCTTCCTTACATTTCTACTGTTATTCAGTATATATATGCAGCATTCCTGGTGGATCACGTGACATACACCACCGTCCTTTGCCAAAATGATGTCTAACGCAAGTCTGTTTTGTATCACAACAGCTCTTAGGTCTGTAAGTTCCTCAGTGATATTCCCGAGGGCTGCTGCTGTAGAACCTGCCAATCTTTCAACTAAGTCTGCGTATTTGATATTCCGAATGTTTGATCCCGAATGGCGGCACCAATACTCCTTCCACTGCTATTGCTCTATCTATCCAAGAGGGTAACCTTCTTTTTCGTGTTCCTCGGGGTGCTTCCTTCATTACCCTGGACAGATCTGTCTCGTGTAACATGCGAGGTAATACAAACGCTAGATAGCAGGTGCCTTGCCACCCCGCTGGTAATCTGAAGTATGCAGATGTCCCACATACAAAGAATATTCCCCTTGGGGCTGAGATGCTTATTGACAAACCTTTTTTTCCATTGCGTATTTGGTCCAGAGTGGAGTATGTGGAGCAGACACTGACCCCCACATCTATGCTGCTGTTGTCAGGGATGTCTATGCTGGTGCATTTTTCCGATGTTAAGGCTGCGCATATTTGACTATATAATGCGTTTACCACTGTGATGCTGCCCTTTCTGTATCTAATGCACCATGGTCTTACTTTCATCTCATGTATTTGAAGGGATGGTACTTTCATTCCTGTGTAAGCCTCCCCTGGTGCATAGCTCTTGTCCCTTTCTATGTTAAATGCTTCCAGGAGTTCCTTCTCTCCTTGTTTTGGTATTAATTTGTCACACTCTACCACATTCCCTTTTCTCTTCTCCACTTTCTCTTTTCCCTTCTTTCTTTCCTTCCTTTTTCTTCCCTTTTCTGACCTTACTCTGCATATTTGCCTTTGTCACTTTCTCCAGTATATTCCTTACCATATTACATGCAATGTACTGGCTAAGGTGAATGTGTGTATAATTTGTCATCCCCTGGGTAGTACTGGGCAGGTGGGTGCAAATATAGCAATCTGAAACATTTACCAGTTCCTGATACAATTTAACCATTTGTACAAATACATTATTACGGTAAGTGTCCCCATCTTTGCCCCATTTTGTCCCCTCCCCATTCCCCACCCTTTCCACCAGGCTGGTGTTCTCTTTGTGTTCTGTTTTCACAATCCCCTGTCACCTACACTTACATTCACATAGTGTTCTTGGTCTGGAAATGGTATTTGTATTTCGTTTTCATATAGTATCAATACAATTGTCACTATTATTGCTGGAACTGGGGTACATATGACAGTCAGTACCACAGGCCATTTTCTTTCCCCTCTCCTTCTTCTAGGCATTATTATTCTTCCAATATAACAAATGTCACAATGTTTGTTCTTGTATGTTGGTCCACTTATTTTTCTATTCCCTCTTGGTACCTCACAGAGTGGTGTCAGAGGTTACTAGCACTTGAAACCACTCTTGGTACTTCATGAATATATATACAGGTAAGACCCGCTTGCACCCTTTCTCCTCCGAGGTGTGCAGCACAGTCTATGAAGAAATCCTTGCAGGACCCGCTTGCACTGCCTGACTCCTGTAGGAGCACAGCACGAGCAGTCCTGTGAAGAGCCACCACAAGGACCGCTTGCTCCTCCTGACTCCTGTAGGGGGCAGCACGAGTAGTCCTGTCAGCGTTGTCTTGTGTTACTTGTTGAGCAAAGGTTGTACCCCTGCGGTGAGGGTGAAATATTCATGGGCACCGCAGGTGGTGGTTGGATGTCCTCTGGTCCAGCGGCCCTCTTGGTGTGTGAGCTGTGTATCCAGGATGTGAGACCCTCACACTTGACCGCTGTGGCTGTTGTCAACAGGACTTGGTAGGGTCCCTTCCACCGTGGTTGAAGACAATGATGTTTAGTGTGGGCCTTGAGCCACACCCAGTTGCCAGGCTGTAGTCCGTGCTCTGGTGGTGTTCCTTCTTCTGGAAGGGCCTGCAGCACCTGACAGTGGAGATAACGCAATGTCTCTGTTATTTTTCTGCAATATTGTAGCAAAAGATCATCTGATATTGCCAATGGGGCAACTGACATGTCGCCTGGTATATTCACGGGGCGCCCAAATATCACCTCATGGGGACTCAATTTTGTGACTCTCAGGGGTACTCCTCATACCAAGTAGTGCCATTGTTAATGCATCAGTCCAAGATAGTTCAGTTACTGCGCATATCTTCCCTATTTTGTTCTTTAGCACCCCATTTTTCCATTCCACTGCTCCAGGCGCGGGTGGATGGTATGCACAATGCAACTTTTGTGTTATCCCTAACCCTTTGCAAAGGCCCTGTATAATCTGTGAAATGAATCCAGGTCCATTGTCTGAACTTAAAAGAAACGGCACCCCAAAACGCGGTATCAACTCCCTTAAAAGGCATTTGGCCACTGTTGGTGCATCACAATTCTTGGTGGGGTATGCCTCAGTCCATTTGCTGAACATGCACACTATCACCAAAACATATCATATTTTGTATACAGGTGGCATATCAATAAAATCCATTTGAAGACTTTCAAAGGGTCCATGTGGTGGTGGGAAGTGGCCTGAAGCAGTTGGTGTGCCCTTTCCTGTGTTGTATTGTGCACAAACGGTGCACCTTTTACATAAATGTTCTGCGCATTGTCGAAATTTGGTATTGAACCAACACTGTGAAAACAGTTGTATCATTCTATCCCTGCACACATGTGAGGGGCCATGGAAAAGGTGTGCCATAGAGGAAAGTAACGAGGATGGTAAACCTATTTTACCGTTGGGTCCCTCTCAGACACCCTCCACATTTGTCTGGCAAACACCCCTTTCCCAGTCTGCTAGATCCAATTCTTCAGCCTGCTGTTGAACACTTTTTGAATCAAAATATGTGCTTTCTTCCCTTACATTTTATGGTAGGTGTGACTTGGACCATTTCGTATTCACACCCACTTAGTGCTATTCTCCTTGCTGATTTGTCAACAAATGCGTTTCCCATGGAAATGTAATCTTTCATAGAGGTGTTCGCTGTACATTTCACAATTGCAATTTTCTTGGTCAAGAGTAGAGCTTGCAACAAGGCAACAATTAATGAGGCATGTTGTATGTGTTGGCCTGCTGAGTTGAGGAACCCCCTCATTGCCCACAGCTGACCAAAATCATGTGTGACCCCAAACGCATATTGGCTGTGAGTGTAAATATTCGTTGTCCTTCCTGCTGCCAGTTAGCATGCTCTGATAAGTGCTATCAATTCTGCTCCCTGTGCACTTTTAATTGTGGGTAGTCTTCCTCCTTCTAGTAACCTCTTGGCTGTTCCCACAGCATAGGCGGCTTCTAGTGTCCCTGTGTGGTCCATAATGAATGACCCATCAAAAAACAAATCCCCTTCGGCCTCTGGGAGTGGGGTGTCTCTGAAGTCTGGCCTTACTTTGGTGTGTTTGTCGACTGCCATAATACAATCATGGAAGGAATTGTCTATGGAGGGCTCATCGTGATCCTGTTCTGTAGGCAACAGGGAGGAGGGATTCAATGTGGTACATCTCTTAATCTTTATGTGTGATGCCAGAAGTGTCAGCTCGTATCAAGAGAGGCGAGCATTTGTCAAGTGTTGAGTCTTGGTTGTGGTTAGTAATGTATCAACTGCATGTGGGACATATAACACTAGGTTGTAAGCTAGAACAATGTTCTCTGATTGTTATACTGCTAAGGCAGCTGCTGCTACCACCCTCAGACATGGGGGAAGCTGTAGGAGTCTGGCCTGGCTTGTAGTGGGTACCAGAGGTACTTACACCTTGTGCCAGGTCCAGTTATCCCTTATTAGTGTAGAAGAGGTGTTTCTAGCAGCTTAGGCTGATAGAAGGTAGCTATGGCAAAGCAGCTTAGGCTGAACTAGGAGACTTGTAAAGCTCCTACTATACCACTTATATCATATGCACAATATCAGAAGAAAACACAATACACAGAGTTACTAAAAATAAAGGTACTTTATTTTTATGACAATATGCCAAAAGTATCTCAGTGAGTATCCTCAGTAAGAAGATAAGATATATAAACAAGTTATATGTACACCAACCAAAATTGGGTAAGTAATAGCAAGAAAAGTAATGCAAACAGTGTAGAATCACAATAGGTTGATAGGGGCACATAGGTATAGGGGCAACACAAACCATATACTCCAAAAGTGGAATGCGAACCCCAAATGGACCCCAGACCTATGTGAGCTTGTAAAGGGTCGCTGGGACTGTAAGAAAACAGTGAGGGTTAGAAAAATACCCCACCCCAAGACCCTGAAAAGTAGGAGTAAAATACACCTACTACCCCCAGAGAGCACAGAAGTCGTGATAGGGGGATTCTGCAGGAAGAACAAACACCAGCAGTGCACTGACAATGGATTTCCGGACCTGAGTACCTGTAAGACAAGGGGACCAAGTCCAATAGTCGCGACAGTACCCGGGGGGGCAGGAGCCCAGGAAACCCCAGCTGAAGGTGCAAGGAAGCTGCCACCAGTTGGAAGAAGCTTGGAGTTCTGCAAGAAAGAAGAGGAGTAGTGACTTCTCCTTGGAAGACTGATGTCCCACGTCGCGATGAAGCTTGCAGAGGTGTTCCCGTGCAGAAAGACCACAAACAAGCCGTGCTAGCTGCAAGGGTCACAGTAGAGGTTTTTGGGTGCTGCTGAGGACCAGGAAGGACCAGGGTGTCGCCTTTTGGAAGAGGAGACAGCGGGGCGCTCAGCAACTCAGAGAGCCCTCACAGAAGCAGGCAGCACCCGCAGAAGTACCACAACAGGCACTTGGAAGAAGAGTGAACCGGAGTCCACACAAATTTACAAAAGGGAGTCCCACAACGCCGGAGGACAACTCAGAAGGTTGTGCACTGCAGGACGGAGTTTTGGGGACCCAGGTTTGGCTGTGCACAAAGGAAATCCTGGAAGAGTGCACAGGAGCCGGAGCAGCTGCAAATCACGCAGTACACAGTTTGGCAGTCTAGCGTGGGGAGGCAAGGACTTACCTCCACCAAACTTGGACTGAAGAGTCACTGGACTGTGGGAGTCACTTGGACAAAGTTGCTGTGTTCCAGGGACCAGGCTCGTCAGGATGAGAGGGGACCCAGAGGACCAGTGTTGCAGTCTTTTGGTGCCTGCGTTAGCAGGGGGAAGATTCCGTCGGCCCACAGGAGATTTCTGCAGAGCTTCTGGTGCAGGGTGAAGGCAGGCTACCCCCAGAGCATACACCACCAGGAAACAGTCGAGAAAGGCGACAGGATTAGGCACTACAATGTTGCTGGTAGTCGTCTTGCTACTTTGTTGCGGTTTTGCAGGCGTCCTGGAGCAGTCAGCGGTCGATCCTTGGTAGAAGGTGAAGAGGGAGATACAGAGGAACTCTGGTGAACTCTTGCATTCGTTATCTGAAGAGTTCCCCAAAGCAGAGACCCTAAATAGCCAGAAAAGGAGGTTTGACTACCAGGTTAGGAGGATTGGCTACCAAGAGAGGTAATAGCCTATCAGAAGGAGCCTCTGACATCACCTGCTGGCACTGGCCACTCAGAGCAGTCCAGTGTGCCCCCAACACCTCTGTTTCCAAGATGGCAGAGGTCTGGGACACACTGGAGGAGCTCTGGGCACCTCCCCTGGGAGGTACTGGTCAGGGGAGTGGTCACTCCCATTTCCTTTGTCCAGTTTCGTGCCAGGGCAGGGCTGGGGGATCCCTGAACCGGTGTAGGCTGGCTTATGCAGAGATGAGCACCATCTGTGCCCATCAAAGCATTTCCAGAGGCTGGGGGAGGCTACTCCTCCCCAGCCCTTCACACCTATTTCCAAAGGGAGAGAGTGTAACATCCTCTCTCAGAGAAAGTCCTTTGTTCTGCCTTCCTGGGCCAGGGCTGCCTGGCCCAGGAAGGCAGAAACCTGTCTGAGCGGTTGGCAGCAGCAGCAGCTGCAGCTGCAGTGGAAACCCCGGAAAGGCAGTTTGACAGTACTCGTGTTCTGTGCTAGAGATCTGGGGATCATGGAATTGTCCCCCCTCTGGTATTGGGGTGACAATTCCATGATCTTAGACATGTTACATGGCCATGTTCAGAGTTACCATTGTGACGTTATACATAGGTAGTGACCTATGTATAGTGTACGCATTTAATGGTGTCCCCGCACTCACAAAGTCCGGGGAATTTGCCCTGAACAATGTGGGAGCACCTTGGCTAGTGCCAAGGTGCCCACACACCAAGTAACTTTGCACCCAACCTTCACCAGGTGAAGGTTAGATATATAGGTGACTTATAAGTTACTTATGTGCAGTGGTAAATGGCTGTGAAATAATGTGGACGTTATTTCACACAGGCTGCAGTGGCAGGCCTGTGTAAGATTTGTCAGAGCTCCCTATGGGTGGCAAAAGAAATGCTGCAGCCCATAGGGTTCTCCTGGAACCCCAATAACCTGGGTACCTCAGTACCATATACAAGGGCATTATATGGGTGTACCAGTATGCCAATGTGAATTGGTAAATTTAGTCACTAGCCTGTTAGTGACAAATTTGGAAAGCAGAGAGAGCATAACCACTGAGGTTCTGGTTAGCAGAGCCTCAGTGAGACAGTTAGGCATCACACAGGGAACACATACAGGGCACATACTTATGAGCACTGCCCCCCCCCCCCCCTGCCTGGCAGGGTCCCAGTGACACATAGACTAAAACAACATATATACAGTGAATTATGGGGGTAACATGCCAGGCAAGATGGTACTTTCCTACAGAAGCCCTGCTGCTACTGGGTCTAAGGTGGCCGAATAGTAAGCCACTGGGCGGTAGAAGGTGCCGTGTTTTTGTACCTGACCCCTATGGAGCAGCCTCCTTTTTCATGGCAGAATAAGTGAAAGTCCTTGGTGTAATCTGGGAGGCCTAACGCTGGTGCAGCGCACAACTCCCTTTTCAATTTCTAGAAAGCCTCCTCACAAATTTTGGGCCATGGAACTTTGTCTGGCACATTCTTGTGTGTTAAATTCAAAAGTGGTCGTGCAACCAGGGAGAAATTCGGTATTCAGTGTCTACAATAACCTGCCACCCCAAGGAAAGCCCTCACCTCTTTTTGTGTTTTTGGTCTTGGGTGCTAAGTTATTGCTACTATCCTATCCGGCAGCAATCTCCTGGATACTGGGGACAGCTCATGTCCCAGGTATCTAACTGTAGATTGATAAAACTGCAGCTTCTTTGGGGAGACCTTATGTCCTTTTCTCGCCAAGTGACATAGTAGGGCCACTGTGTCCTGGACACGTGCTTCCCGTGATGGTGAGGCTAACAACAAATCATCAATGTATTGTACTAGGGTTGACCTCCCTGGTAGGTGCAACGATGCCAGATCTGGTCTTAGGGCGTCCAAAAATACTGAGAGGTTGTCCCGGAACCCTTGGGGAAGTCTTGTATATGTTAATCTTTCCAATTTGAATGTAAATGAGAATAGACCCTGAGATTCCCTATGAAGGGGCACTGAGAAAAAAGCATTACTAAGATCCAGGACGGTAAAGTGAGTGGCGGTACTGGAAATGTTAGATAGAATGGTGCCTGGGTTGGGAACTACAGGGAATGATGGTATAATTGCTTTATTAAGCTCCCTAAGATCCTGAGTAAATCTAAATAACAGGGTCCCATTTGGCCCCTTTGTTGCCTTTTTCACAGGGAGAATAGGAGTATTGCAGGGACTGTTTCGTATTTCCTTCAGTATTCCTTTCTTCAGCAGGTCTGCTATTACTGGGGCTATACCCTCCTCCCTTTCTTTCGCTATTTTGTATTGTGGCACCTGCGGTAGTTGGGCTCCAGGGCGCAGTGTCACTCGTAATGGGGGGTAATCTAATATTTTCCCCACGTCATTGGGCCCTTTTGCCCAAACTTCACTGGGGAGTCTTGTAATTCCTGTGGGAGACCCTGCTCTTGCGCCTTTCCTTCTGGATCACATCTCATGAAAGCCTGTAGTGTTATACCGTTCTCCTTGCTCTCCAAGAATATCCCTTCGGGTGAGCAACTGATGGTACATTGTAATTTGCATAGGAGGTCCCTACCTAGCAAATTTACTGGGCAGTGTCTACCAAAGATAAATTGGTGATTTACAGTAATAGGGCCTACCTTGAATTGCAGTGGTTGAGTAAGATATTCATTCATAGGTTGGCCAGTCAACCCTACAGCTGTTATCTGTTTTCTTGATAATGGTGCGTTCGGCACATCAGAGGCTTTCATCATGGATCTTGTAGCTCCTGTGTCAACTAGGAATGGCACTGTTTTACTTAATACTGTCCCATCCACATATGGGCCTTCTTGGTCAACTGATAGTACCGGGCCTGTGAAGTGAATCTCAGGGAGGTGAGGTACTGGGTTTTTCAGAACCGGTACTGATCCGGTAACCCAGCGGTGCCAGGGTACACCCAAATACCTCGGGTACTTTCCTGATTCAGACTACAGAAACTCAGAGTCTTCTAGGTGAAGTCAAAGATCGAATTTATTGGCTGCAACCAAGTGACAAGCGTCCTAGAAGTACAACAGCACGATTTGTATGTTCTCAGGAGACTGCGTGTCAATGCAAAATCAGGTTTCCTTATATACAGTTTTTTAAGCTTCAGGCAAACATTCTTGACATTTTGGTTGGTCATTCACATGTTTTCACTACAAAGGAAAAAACAGTGTCATGATGAAACCTCATATTTCATGTCATTCAACCCATAATAAATTACCCGGCAAGGCCTAGTATTTTACATCAGATAAGTGTGGGCCCCCAATAAAAACGGGCACCTCCCCCTCGTAAAGTAAGAAGAAGAAAAGAGCAGGTGCAAGTGTAAGCAAGATTAGGCAGGGTGTGTGAGCGATAATAAGGGTTTTATGGCATGGTGTGCCTTGATGCTATCTGATTCGGCCACTGGGAGAGAGACTGACCAAACAGGTTTGGCCTGAGGCAATGGTTCCAGCTTGCCCAGGTCAGAGAAAAGTCAATCAAGGTGTATGTTGTAGGAGGCTGGACTGGCTTGTAGTGAGTACCAAGGGGTACTTGCACCTTGCACCAGGCCCAGTTATCCCTTATTAGTGTATAGGGTGTCTAGCAGCTTAGGCTGATAGATAATGGTAGCTTAGCAGAGCAGCTTAGGCTGAACTAGGAGACGTGTGAAGCTACTACAGTACCACTTAGTGTCATATGCACAATATCATAAGAAAACACAATACACAGTTATACTAAAAATAAAGGTACTTTATTTTTATGACAATATGCCAAAGTATCTTAGAGTGTACCCTCAGTGAGAGGATAGGAAATATACACAAAATATATATACACAATAGCAAAAATATGCAGTATAGTCTTAGAAAACAGTGCAAACAATGTATAGTTACAATAGGATGCAATGGGGAAACATAGGGATAGGGGCAACACAAACCATATACTCCAAAAGTGGAATGCCAACCACGAATGGACCCCAAACCTATGTGACCTTGTAGAGGGTCGCTGGGACTATTAGAAAATAGTGAGAGTTAGAAAAATAACCCTCCCCAAGACCCTGAAAAGTGAGTGCAAAGTGCACTAAAGTTCCCCTAAGGACAAAATAGTCGTGTTAGAGGGAAAATGCAAGGAAAACACAAATCAGCAATGCAACAACGATGGATTCCTGACTGAGGGTACCTGTGGAACAAGGGGACCAAGTCCAAAAGTCACAAGCAACTCGGAGATGGGCAGATGCCCAAGAAATGCCAGCGGTTGGTGCAAAGAAGCTCTTACTAGGCTGAAGAACGGTGAATACTGCAGGAACGACAAGGGCTAGAGACTTCCCCTTTGGAGGATGGATCCAACACGCCTTGGAGAGTCGTGCAGAATTGTTTTCCCGCCGGATGGACGCCAACAAGCCTTGCTACACGCAAATCGTGCGTTTGGCGTTTTTGGACGCTGCTGGGGCCCAGGAGGGACCAGGAGGTCGCAAATTGGACCTGCAGAGAGAGGGGACGTCGAGCAAGACAAAGAGCCCTCACTAAAGCAGGTAGCTCCCGGAGAAGTGCCAGAAACAGGCACTACGAGGATGCGTGAAACGGTGCTCGCCGAAGTTGCACAAAGGAGTCCCACGTCGCCGGAGACCAACTTAGAAAGTCGTGCAATGCAGGTTAGAGTGCCGTGGACCCAGGCTTGGCTGTGCACGAAGGATTTCCGCCGGAAGTGCACAGGGGCCGGAGTAGCTTGCAAAGTCGCGGTTCCCAGCAATGCAGCCTAGCGAGGTGAGGCAAGGACTTACCTCCACCAAACTTGGGCTGAAGAGTCACTGGACTGTGGGGGTCACTTGGACGGTGTCGCTGGATTCGAGGGACCTCGCTCGTCGTGCTGAGAGGAGACCCAAGGGACCGGTAATGCAGCTTTTTGGTGCCTGCGGTTGCAGGGGGAAGATTCCGTCGACCCACGGGAGATTTCTTCGGAGCTTCTGGTGCAGAGAGGAGGCAGACTACCCCCACAGCATGCACAAGCAGGAAAACAGTCGAGAAGGCGGCAGGATCAGCGTTACAGAGTTGCAGTAGTCGTCTTTGCTACTATGTTGCAGGTTTGCAGGCTTCCAGCGCGGTCAGCGGTCGATTCCTTATCAGAAGGTGAAGAGGGAGATGCAGAGGAACTCGGCTGAGCTCATGCATTCGTTATCTAAAGTTTCCCCAGAGACAGAGACCCTAAATAGCCAGAAAAGAGGGTTTGGCTACATAGGAGAGAGGAAAGGCTACTAACACCTGAAGGAGCCTATCACAAGGAGTCTCTGACGTCACCTGGTGGCACTGGCCACTCAGAGCAGTCCAGTGTGCCAGCAGCACCTCTGTTTCCAAGATGGCAGAGGTCTGGAACACACTGGAGGAGCTCTGGACACCTCCCAGGGGAGGTGCAGGTCAGGGGAGTGGTCACTCCCCTTTCCTTTGTCCAGTTTCGCGCCAGAGCAGGGGCTAAGGGGTCCCTGAACCGGTGTAGACTGGCTTATGCAGAATTGGGCACATCTGTGCCCAACAAAGCATTTCCAGAGGCTGGGGGAGGCTACTCCTCCCCTGCCTTCACACCATTTTCCAAAGGGAGAGGGTGTCACAACCTCTCTCAGAGGAAGTTCTTTGTTCTGCCATCCTGGGCCAGGCCTGGCTGGACCCCAGGAGGGCAGCTGCCTGTCTGAGGGGTTGGCAGCAGCAGCAGCTGCAGAGAAACCCCAGGAAGGGCAGTCTGGCAGTACCAGGGGCTGTGCTACAGACCACTGGGATCATGGAATTGTACCAACAATGCCAGGATGGCATAGAGGGGGCAATTCCATGATCATAGACATGTTACATGGCCATATTCGGAGTTACCATGGTGAAGCTACATATAGGTAGTGACCTATATGTAGTGCACGCGTGTAATGGTGTCCCCGCACTCACAAAGTTCAGTGAATTGGCTCTGAACAATGTGGGGGCACCTTGGCTAGTGCCAGGGTGCCCTCACACTAAGTAACTTTGCACCTAACCTTTACCAGGTAAAGGTTAGACATATAGGTGACTTATAAGTTACTTAAGTGCAGTGTAAAATGGCTGTGAAATAACGTGGACGTTATTTCACTCAGGCTGCAGTGGCAGGCCTGTGTAAGAATTGTCAGAGCTCCCTATGGGTGGCAAAAGAAATGCTGCAGCCCATAGGGATCTCCTGGAACCCCAATACCCTGGGTACCTCAGTACCATATACTAGGGAATTATAAGGGTGTTCCAGTAAGCCAATGTAAATTGGTAAAAATGGTCACTAGCCTGTCAGTGAGAATTTGGAAAGAAATGAGAGAGCATAACCACTGAGGTTCTGATTAGCAGAGCCTCAGTGAGACAGTTAGTCACTACACAGGTAACACATTCAGGCACACTTATGAGCACTGGGGCCCTGGGTTACCAGGGTCCCAGTGACACATACAACTAAAACAACATATATACAGTGAAAAATGGGGGTAACATGCCAGGCAAGATGGTACTTTCCTACACACGTGTCCTTGGAATCAAATCTGACTGTATTATAAGCCTATGTGAGGGCAACTATAAAAAATGGGAGCCACGAGTGCAGGACGAAAATGGCGATTTCGGGGTGAAAACGCTGCTGGAATTGAGCGAAAATGCTCATGCTTAGTGTACTAGTCATTATCGGTCTTTTGATGCTAAAATCGTACTGCTGTGGCAAAGTAGATTACATGGGTCCAGAATTTTTAGAACCACAAACCCTCCTTTTGCCCTTACATAGGCAATAAACCTATTCTCATGCTAATCTGAGTCCAGGTCTATGTTTCTAAAGTCGTTGAGATGTTGCTGTAACATCATCCTAGTATTTAGCTCGTCTCTTGGTGCAGGTTTCCTTATGCATGATGTAACACAGAAACCACATATCGCAGGAGCACACTGCACGCATAGACAGAACAGGAAAAGAATGGCCAATATCATTCCAATGACCATCAGAATCTTCCATCCCCATGCTGATATCAGTTCCCAGAACCATCCCATTAATGACCAATCTCCTTTATCTAAATGAATAGATTCGGAAATTCTATGCAGTTTGGAGATGGCCTGGTATACTGTTGGAGCGTTATCTGGGACAAAAACACAGCAACTCGATTGGATCAATGTACATACTCCACCCCGGTCTGCAAGGATGACATCTAATGCGACCCTGTTCTGAAGGGTCATAAGACGATCCGACTGGAGCTCAGCAGTCAAGTTACCAAGGGCACCAGCGGTTTCAGCCACGGTGGATTCAACCACTCTTACCAATTGCCTTATGCTCCTGCTGTTACTTATTTGTCCCCAGAACGGCAGAAAACCCTTTACGAAGTCCCCAAATTCTTGTCCTGCAGTGTCTTCTTCACTGAAGACGCCTCTAACTATCCTTGTCTTGTGGTAATCTGCCGCTGCTGTGTAGGTAGGGGGCAACAGGAACGAAACAAAGCATGTGCCCGAAAAGTCAGGGGGCAACCATGTAAAGGCTCTATCATGGCAGATGAAATAGGTACCCTTAGCTGCCAAGAGCGGAGGGGAGGTCTGAGATGCGAAGACATATGTCTCAGTGCAGACGCTTTCCCCTAGCTGAGCTCTGGGATTCCTGCCAGTACCTTGCAGACACAGGTGACCCTGGTGGGGTACAACCCAAATCAGGGAAGATATCTTAGCTTGCTGTTTTTCACTCATTGTGGCTTCATATCCGGTCATGTTCCATCCTATATATGCCATTGTCTCATATCTGGGGATAGTCTCGAAGGATATATTGTCCTTCATCATGTCTATGATTCCTTTAACCAAAGCATTTTTCTTAGGGTTGTCTTCCGTAAAACGTAGGGGGTAGTGTGCATAGATGAATATCGTTCTGAATGCCCAAACGGAACCATTGTGGCTAAAAGGCAGGATCAGATAAGGGATACCTTTATCTGCTCTGTGAGGCATACGGCCACACACCCAACAGTTAGTTGTATTTATCACTAGTTGGTGTTGGTGCAAAAGCTGGATGAAGGAGTTATTAATGAACTCTAGTCTCCTAGCAGATTCATGTTTAGAGAGGAGTTGAAAAGAATGTGGGGAAACTGTGGAAAGTGGAGGTATAGACGAGGTAGTGGGTGCCAATATAACGTTAAAACAGAATAAAATATATCCTATAAAAAACATAAGTATACTAAATCACATAAAAATGCACAGCAGCAAAAACCGTTTCCTGGTTATCGTTTCACATATTCTGTTCTTGAAACTCAGTCTTTCAACATGTTCTCCATTTTGGAAAGATTCCATCCTCTAACCGTTGCCGTTCGTGGCGGTTGGTTTACTTCACTTAGGAGTGTTCTGAATGTTCCAGGCCGCCCTAGAACAAACCAGACCTGTAGACCTTGTGTCCACAGGCTACCCCCTAAGTCTTTTCAGCCACGATCCTACAGCTGAACCCGGATGGAGGTTCAAAAAATACAAAAAGCAAAAAGTCATTCAAAAATAATTTTCCATTTTGGAGAACTTTGCTAAAGAGAAGAAAAGTAAACTGTTTTATTTGTCCTTTATTCTTGGTCGTAGATTATAACGGTTAGTCCCAGGTATCGTGTGGTCCTGAAAAAGGAGTTCAGGTTCTGTAGTGTCCAATCGAACTGACGGTGATACTGCTGATTGTAAAATGTCATCACTTTCTTTCTCAGTGAGTGTTCCTTTTATTCGCACATCGCTGAAAGGCAGAAAACGTGGCACGGTTTCAGTCTGAGTCGGCGACACCTTCCTGGACCCACCGGTCACATGGTAGAGGTAGGGGTACCCTTTTGCAATGGGTCCCATGGATCCTGTGTTTCTTCCCTTCTACTCGAACAGCTGATCTTGTGGAGAGAAGAACGAGGTGCGGTCCGGTCCACCTGGGCTGCTCGTTTTTGGTTCGCTGAAAGTTCTTTATTAAAACCCAGGATCCAGGCTCAATAGGATGACCTGGAGATTCAGAGACCGGAGGCAAGGTGTCGTGGACCTGTTGATGTAAGACACGCTATTTAGCCGTCAATTCATACAGATAGTCAAGCAAGACAGGATGCTCTATCTCGCTGAATTTCTTGGGCCTAGGCACTCCCCATATATTGGCCGGGCGGCCGAAGACTATTTCATAAGGACTAAGTTTCACTTGTGAATGCACAGTCATTCTGGTTGATAGGAGTGCTAAGGGTAGAGCGTCAGGCCATTTGAGACCAGAGCTCGCTTGTATCTTGGCCAATTTTAGCTTTAGAGTGCCGTTATAGCACTCCACTAATCCAGCTGATTGGGGGTGATTTGCAGCGTGAAACTTTTGGTTGATGCCTAGCCCTTCGCATACTTTCTTCATCACTTGACCCACAAATTCACTTCCATTGTCACTCCAGATCATTCTCGGCATTCCGGACCTAGGGAAGAACTCTTTCACAAGGGCTTTGGCTGTGGATAGCGCAGTATTGTCTTTTAGGGGATAGGCTTCCACCCATCTTGAAAAGGCACAAACAACAACAAGTACATATTTTAAGTTGTTGCACCTCTCCATGTGGATGAAATCTAGCTGAAAAACCTCAAACGGATACGTAGGAGGTGCAAAATGACCAGCTGGAGTTGGGGTTCCTCTACCAGGGTTGTGTTTCAGGCATACCATGCAATTTTTAACTACATTTTCTGCGCACTTGGGAATTCCTGCATTTTGCCATACTGGGGCCAACAACTTACAAATCCCTTTCACACTGATGTGAGTCATTCCATGAGCCATTGTAACTACTGCAAGCACATACGCATCGGGTAGCAACCATCTTTGATGTTCTGACAACTCGACCCAACAACCATTCGCATCCAATTTACCCGTACTTTCTCTCCACACACTCAATTCTCTTTCTGTGGCTTCAGCTTGAATCGATTTCACGCTTTCTATCGTGTCTTCACACATTCCAACATCACCAATCCATCTTGCAGGGCCCGCGACATACATTCGGCTCATCACATTCCTTGCCGTTTCTTTTGCGACCTCGTCAGCAAATGCATTCCCACGACCAACATCATCAGTCACCTTTTTATGTGCGCTACACTTCACAATCGCAACTTGCAACGGTAAAGTAAGTGAATCAAGGAGCTCATTTACCAACTGACCATGCTGTATTTTAGTTCCATGCGAGGTCAGGAACCCACGTTCCTTCCACAAACGCCCAAAATTATGGGCCACACCAAACGCATATTGGATATTGGTATAGATAGTCACTTTCATTCCTTTTGATACTGTACATGCTCTTGTTAGGGCTATTAACTCAGCTGCTTCGGCTGAATTATGTGGGATACGTGCAGCTTCAACAATCGTACACAAAGTTGTCACAGCATACGCCGCAGTCGTGTCACCATTCGGGAGCTTAAAGCAGGAACCATCCACCCACAAAGTACCATCACTCTTTGCAATGGGAGTGTCCAGAAGGTCTATTCTCCCTTTCGTTTCCTCTTCTGTTCTACGGAGACAATCATGTTGTTCAGAAGTATCTAACTCCGTCACAATTGGCAATAACGTAGCTGGGTTAAGTGTAGTGCATCTTTTTATATGCACATGGCTTGCTAACAATGTCAACTCGTAACCTGACAATCGAGCACTAGTTAAATGCTGTGTCTTGGTTCTGTTTAACAGCGTGTCCACTGCATGTGGAACCATTACGACTAATGTGTTATTCATCACTAAACCAGCAGACTGTCGGATAGAAACAGCAGCTGCCGCTGCCGCTGCCGCTCTTAAGCAGCTCGGTAGTGCCTTAGCTACTGGGTCTAAGGTTGAAGAGAAATAGGCGCATGGACGCTCCCTGTCTCCAAACTGTTGTGTCAAAACTGCTAACGCACAACCTTCTTTCTCATGGACATACAATGTAAAAGGCTTGCTGTAGTTGGGGGTACCCAACACAGGAGCTGAACATAATGCATCACGTAATTCGACAAAACTTTTCTGACAATCTTCAGACCATGGGACGGGATTTGGTATATCTTTACAAGTTAATGCCACCAAGGGTTTGGCTATTAATGAAAAATTAGGTATCCATTGTCTGCAATATGATGTAATACCCAAGAAAGCACGCACTTCCCTTTGTGTTCTTGGCACACTCATTGCTGCAACAGCTCTGATTCTCTCTGGGGTCAGTTGCCTTCCCTCCTTCGAAAAGAGATGACCTAAATAGGTCACTTCTTTTTGACAATACTGTAACTTTGAAAGGGACACTTTGTGGTGTAACTCAGACAAATGACGCAATAATGACAATGTTTCTTCTTTGCAGATCTCCTTAGTATCTGCGGCAACTAGCAAATCATCGACATATTGAATGAGAGTGGCGCCATCAGGTAACATAAGAGTGTCAAGTTGTGCTTTCAAAGCCTGACTATAGATAGATGGACTTTCACAATAGCCTTGAGGAGCTCTCTTAAATCTGAAGCTTCGTCCTCCCAAATTGAAGCCAAAAATGTCCCTGCTCTCTTCTGCAATAGGGATGCTGAAGAAAGCATTTTTCAGGTCTATTACTGAAAACCAAGTGGCTGAAGCTGGAATCATTGTCAACAATGCAGTGATATCGGGGACGACTGGAAACTGTGGCACAACTATTTTGTTCACCTCTCTAAGATCAATTACAAACCTATAAACAGGTGGCTGAGTAGGGTCAGTATGCTTCAAGACAGGCAAAACAGGACTATTGCAAACGTTGCCTCTTGTCTCTTCAATTACATCCTTCTCAATCAGATCACGAATAATTGCCATCAACGCTTTTTCCCCTTCACTAGAGATCTTGTATTGGGGAATACGTGGCATTTTAACATTGGCTTTTAATGTTATCACATATGGCTGAATTTCCAAAAGACCTACATCATTAGGTCCAGTAGCCCAAAGAGTATTAGGAAGAGACGAAAATTCTGATGGAAATCTGTCCTTTGACAAATACATTGGTGAAACCACTTTCTTACCCAATGTGAGTTGCACTCCAGAAGGAGAGCAATACAATGTCGCATACAATCTCTTTAACAGATCTAATCCTAACAAGTTCTCGCCACAACCTGTCGTCAAAATAAGGGGTGTTTCAAATTTACAAGGTCCAACAGAAAGAGATATAGGGTTAGAAATCGGATTTCTAACTGGGGCACCGGAAAAACCTACTGATACATTTGTTTCGCCAGACAAAGGTGTGCCAGGGAGTTTTGAGTGCATAATAGAACTCTTGGTAGCACCAGTATCCAACAGAAAAGGTTCTGACACACCTGATGCAATCACCTTAACATAAGGCCCACTCTGATCTACTGGAACTGAAACAACTCCCTCTCTTTGTCTATGGCTGTCCTAGCAATCATTACTGTCCAAATGCTCATCCTCTGTATAGTAATCATCAGTATAGTACTGAGCCGTCCTACCGGATGCATTAACCTGTTGATCAAATCTGTTCATTGAGTTTTGAGGGAGGAATGGGCGCGCGCTCTGGGGAACATATCCACGTCCTCTTCCTCTAGGTGCTTGTGGAACACCTCGACCTCTTAAACCGGAAGTACCATTTGAGCGCTGTAGCAAAGCAGGGCAACTATACTTGAAATGACCCTCTTCCTTGCAATATGAACACTGATTGGGACCTACTGGGATACGTGGTTGAGCATACTCAGCTCTTTGCGGGTTTCTCTGAAACGGTTGGGGCTGATAGTTATTCTGATAGTTGTTCTGTGCACCACTATTCTGACCACCTTGTGGCGGGTACGCTTGTTGTAACAGAACCTTCGTTTTCAAATCTTTTGTTTTCTTCTCTACTCTATCTCTCTCATCTTTATCTCTATATTCGTAGTATTGTGCAGTAGCCAATATCTGCGCTGAAGAGGAAACTGCCCAAGAACTTTCTGAGTCTTTTAACTTTTTACACAACTCAGGAAGCAGATTATGCACAAATTTATCGACGAACAAACGTTGACCACCTTCCGTGCTCATATCTTGACCACTGTGGTCCACAAACGTTTCTTCAAACCTGGTGAAGAAATCTGATACCGTTGCTTCTTTCTTTTGCTTACATGCAGACAATTTATCCCAGTTTACACGCATCGCAGGCATTATAGTTTTCATGTAATCAATAATCCTACCAGGAAGCTCTGTCACTAAAGGCTCAGGTTTAGCACCACCAATTTGTCGGGCATCTGCAGCAGCAATATTAGCCCATGTGTCACCTAATTCTTGAGCATGGTCTGCATGGCGAATCTTTCCCCATAAAGGCTGTGGAACAACATTCCCAAACAACATGTCTATGTCCGCTAAATTCATAATGCAAGACCCCGCAGTCTGTGACAATTCCTTGTAATACCCTGTAGGATTCTTACGGAGATCAGGCAATGTCTGCTTAAGGGCTAAAACTTCAGCTCGCTTCCATGGAACGTGTACCCATACACGCTGGAAGTGAGGCAGGACAGGTGGATTAGCATTTGGGTCCCCTTCCCTCCACTGTGGGGGAACTTCTCTCATGGGGTACTGTTTCCCTTTCTTTTTAGCAGAAGAATCATATTTAAACAATAACCTGGAAACACCTTCAGTCCTAAACGACAATAACGTCGCAACTGCTTTCTCGACATCTGAACCCACAATCAAACCTGTCGAAAAATCAAACCGTACACGACACAACTTAGGCGGATTGGGCTCCAAACCATTTTCCTCTAAATCCTCAGAAAGAAAAGTACACATTTTCTCAAAAACGTATCTCTGTTTCGGTTCTTCCCACTGATGGAAGACATCCATAACAGACTCTAGTTCATATCTCGCTGGTTCAGTAACCCATTTATGCGCCAAATAATTCAGTGTCTCTTTCTCCATACCATCAGGCAATTGGCTACGCAATTGTTTACGCTCTGTAACTGGGGTCGTAGCTAATGACCCAAAGAGAGGGGATAAAAGACTAGTCACAGTGTTTGTCATTCTCTGACGGATAGAGGGAGAGGTTGACAAATGAACAGCAGGAAAAACAGAATGAGACAAGGCAGAGACAGAAGCAGTGTCAGAAACAATACCAGGAGTGGTAGTCGCTATAGTAGTCAAAGTTGTAGGAAGTAAAGGCAGAGCAGATGTCAAAGCCGGTGGCCCTTGAGGAGGCTGCACCGGAGGAATAGGAACCAACTGAAGAATAGCTGGTGGGTGCTGGGGAGGAGCAGGAGGCAATGCAACCACTGGTTGTGCAACTAGAGGTTGCGGAGGTGCCGTTGCATTCTGCGCATAGGGTGGTGGTGAACTTAGCAAATGCGACATTAGGGGATCTTTTTCAGAGTCTTTTGCTGCATCTTGCTGAAGAGGCGACAAAACTGGATAGCATTTATCTACTGTCATTTTGTGTCGCCTATGCAACTGCTCATTCAACTGTTCTGCTTCGTTATCTTTAAACTGTATAGCAGCTTGCATAATCGAAATACCTTTTTCTCTCTTATTTTTCTTAGCTAATTTAATTTCCTTTTGCTTGGCTTCTTTACACCATAAGCGGAAAGAATCAAACATTGCCGGCCGGGCTTTCTTCTTAAAAAGTCTAACTTCGAGGTTATCTAAGATTTCTGTGTCAAAGCTACCATTTTGGGGCCATTTTAAAACACCATCTTTTCTGGTGTAACGGATCCATACTTCATTATATGTGATGGGGCCTACTCCATGCTTCACATATAGTTCATAGGTTGGAGTTCCAATCGGAGGAACCGGACATGAGTCCTCCAACCGGGAGTCCCTTTTACAACCAAGACAAAAAAAAATCCAAGTCTGCTAAGACCAGGCATCTTCGCTCACTAGTCTAGCTTCAAACTTCAAAGGATTATCGTTTACGATAGTCTCGTGAATACACGAGTCCTTCGGCTTTGGTACTTGCAAGTTCCAAATCAAAGTGATCCCGAAGGGATACCAAACCAAATGTCCAACTAAGGACCAAACCAAGTGTCCAACTAGGGACCAAACCAAGTGTCCAACTAAGGACTGGGAGACGCTCCACTTATACTTAACTGAAAATATTGATGACGTCACCAGAAGACTCATCTTATTGTTTCGCTCTACCAAAAATCAAGGGTCCAAATCAGGGCGATAGCCAGGGCAGCAGTCCTTCGTAGCCGTCGGGAAGCGGGGAACCTCACAGCAAAGACTTTCGGACCACGTCGACATGCAGGGGTCGATGAAGTGGCGGCCTTCCTCCAGAATTTTCACACGAAGCTCCTCACGAACCTCAGGCTTGGACCGGTACCGCTGGTATCGCCCCACGTTGGGCGCCAACTGAGGTACTGGGTTTTTCAGAACCGGTACTGATCCGGTAACCCAGCGGTGCCAGGGTACACCCAAAGACCTCGGGTACTTTCCTGATTCAGACTACAGAAACTCAGAGTCTTCTAGGTGAAGTCAAAGATCGAATTTATTGGCTGCAACCAAGTGACAAGCGTCCTAGAAGTACAACAGCACGATTTGTATGTTCTCAGGAGACTGCGTGTCAATGCAAAATCAGGTTTCCTTATATACAGTTTTTTAAGCTTCAGGCAAACATTCTTCACATTTTGGTTGGTCATTCACATGTTTTCACTACAAAGGAAAAAACAGTGTCATGATGAAACCTCATATTTCATGTCATTCAACCCATAATAAATTACCCGGCAAGGCCTAGTATTTTACATCAGATAAGTGTGGGCCCCCAATAAAAACGGGCACCTCCCCCTTGTAAAGTAAGAAGAAGAAAAGAGCAGGTGCAAGTGTGAGCAAGATTAGGCAGGGTGTGTGAGCGATAATAAGGGTTTTATGGCATGGTGTGCCTTGACGCTATCTGATTCGGCCACTGGGAGAGAGACTGACCAAACAGGTTTGGCCTGAGGCAATGGTTCCAACTTGCCCAGGTCAGGGAAAAGTCAATCAAGGTGTACGTGTCCTTGGAATCAAATCTGACTGTATTATAAGCCTATGTGAGGGCAACTATAAAAAATGGGAGCCACGAGTGCAGGACGAAAATGGCGATTTCGGGGTGAAAACGCTGCTGGAATTGAGCGAAAATGCTCATGCTTAGTGTACTAGTCATTATCGGTCTTTTGATGCTAAAATCGTACTGCTGTGCAAAGTAGATTACATGGGTCCAGAATTTTTAGAACCACAGAGGGGGCGGATATGGGAGCCTGTGCCCCCCCTGGGGTGCCTGTGGTATATCTTGATATGTACCCCATCCCGCACAAGCCGGGTCATTGGTAAGGGCATCATATGCGTTATTGGTGTAAGGCGGAGTTGGTTGTTGTGTCCCTTGTTGTTGTCTCTGTTGAACCCTACCCCTATG
Source organism: Pleurodeles waltl (assembly GCF_031143425.1). Classification (NCBI taxonomy): domain Eukaryota; kingdom Metazoa; phylum Chordata; class Amphibia; order Caudata; family Salamandridae; genus Pleurodeles; species Pleurodeles waltl. Next base: position 186,017,385 of record NC_090439.1, on the reverse strand, counting down.
TCCTCTGGCCAAGAGGGGACATTGCTTTCCAGTGTCCTTGTTGGTTACAGTGGAAATAGGTGGAACCTGGCGGGACCATAGGGGATGCTCGTTTAACTTGTCCCCTACCCCTGCCCCTTCCTCTTCCCCTGCACTGGCTATTGCTGTAGAACCGTTCCTGAGCCACCATTAACTTAACCTTATCCTTTTTAAACTTATCCTCATCTGCCTTTTGGAAGTTTGTTTGATAGTCCGCGCAATACTTTGCCGCTGCTAATAGTTTGTCAATGTGTTCCTGTTGCCAGCATACAAAGGACGTCTGTAAATGAGTTTGGATGGGTTGCTGTAGTCCATACACAAAATTGGTCACAAAATCTGGCATTGCCTCCCCCAATGGGTTATTCATTCCACTACTCTGCTGGTATACCTGGAGGAGGCGGTCATAATAACTAGTGAAGCTCTCATTTTTCTCCTGTTTTGTGTGTATTATTTTCGACCAATCTACCTTGTCTTTTGGTACCTTATCTCTTATATACTTGATCACCCTTTCTCTTGCTTTTTCTACTTCACCTCCTGTTGCCCCTCCCTTTCCCCTTTCAGGTTCCTCTGTTGGGTACCCTACCACCTTCTTGCAATCATCCCATAAGTCTATTTGTATTATTATACTAAATACCATGTTCAAATCCTTCCAAAGCATCCCTCTCATGGCTACTATCCTATTAATTTCTGTGTACCACTTATGTGGTTCATCTCGTAATTTAGGGAAGTCTTTGGTAAAGGAAAACATGTCAGTCCTATTCCAGGGTACGTATACATATGTTGGAGTATGGCCTTCCTCTCCTATAGAAGGAGATGGTACTTCCCTCAGGGGTAGTATTTTTATGGGTCTGAATCTGTTTCTTTTTCTAAGTCCTTGAGGACCTGGGCTGTGTTTAACCCTTCTAGCAACTCTTTCCATCTTTGTAGTCTCAGCATTGCGTACTCCAACTTTTTAGGCAATTTATCATCATCCCACGCTTGCAATTCTTCATCTGTAAAACTCTATTGGGAGGTATCCCAACTGTAATCTGGTGGCAGGGGACCCGTACTGTTGGTGTGGTGTGCATATTTTTTGTGTACCGCTGGGGCTAGGGCCATCAGCTCAGCACGAGCTAGGGTCAGTATTTCCTCACTGTGCGCCCTGGTGTTATCCTTTTCTACGTCTGAAAGATTCTTCCTTTTATCAATGAGATCTGCTAGGAAAGCATGACACTGTTTACTCCCTGATCTCAGGAACTTCTTTTTCTGTGTGCCGGGAGAATTGGACGGCGTATTGCACAGTGTACTGTCCTTAGACTGTGTACCTGAAAGACTGCCCCTCCTATGTTCTAACTGAGCTGTTTCGAAAAACATTGTCAGGATATTAATGTTGTGTTGCGTGTGGTGTGTAAAGACGCATATTTCCCATATGACCTTGTGCAACTCCTGTATCCCTTGACTACAGTCCCAGGATGAATCTTCTAACTGCTGCCTCCAATGTGTTTTCAGCAACAATGGCCCTTTGCCTTTCGTTGCTGCTTGCGCGAGTAATCCTTCACTTTACGTGCTCATTTTCCGAGCAATGTGGCTTGCTTCCTCTTTTATCTTGTGTAGCACTTGAAAGTCTGTCACTGCTTCAAGGTCTATTTTAGCTACTTCCTGTTTTACCAAACCCTGTGCCAGCCCATGGGCTGCTGCCTTCTGAGCCGAGGATAGCTCAGGAGGTCGTGTCCTTGTCGCTGAGTGTGTACTTTGTACTGTTCCCTCCGACCCCACTTGGTTATTGGCACACCCTAACCTTCCCATCAATATGTCCTCCATAAGTGGGTCCTCTGTCTCTTCCACATTCCCGCTACCTCTCTTCATACCCTGTACACTGTGTTCCTGTGATGGTGCACTCTCCACAGGAAGACACAGGAATGTTCCTACTACTTCAAGCGTTTTATCTCTCCACTCTATTCTTCTGTCATTCTGCTTTCTCGGCGAATAAAATCCATCTTTCAATACCACTAACTCTTTGTGAACTTTTTCTTTCACATCATTTGTTACTCTGAGTTCCCTCACATTAAAGTCTCATGCGTAGTACGCGTCCCATTCCAGATTTCTAATCTTGCGCCCTTTTAAAATCAACAGCTGCCTCAAGTATGACAACTTATTCAAGTCATATGTGCCATTTTTAGGAAACTGTAAGTCTGGTCTCTTGGCGGTCAGTCTGTTCCATTTGTCAAGGAACATTAATGTGTGAAGGCCTTGTTTAACAGCCGCTTGATATGCAGGTGTGTCCTTTGGGAGTGTTGGTTGATGTGTATCCAGGTGGTCCTTACTAAGGGGGTTCCCCATGGCCAAGCCGGCCCTGTCCCTTACAAGGCAACAAGGACAATTTGATCACTCTCGCTGTATGCTATACCGCTCATACCAAAAGACGCGTTTGTTATTAGTGAAGCAGGTAGCTTGTCCTCAATCATACCACAATACAGTCTGTCTTGTTCACCATAAGCATGCACAAGCTGAAAAAAGATAGTGCCAAAGGTGCTGAATGACGGCGTCTATCGGCGTCCTTTTGGCTAGTAGAAGGTGACAGAAAAGTCAGGAGAGAAAGGTAAGAATCCCACACCCTTGCTATCCTGCCCAAAGGCAGGGGCGGCTGCATCAGATTAGAACCCGTACCGTATCCACAGCGGGTAACACATAGGTGAGGAAGAGGCGATGAACAGTGCACGCAAACACACATAGGACAACATAACACAAAACAGGTAGTTGCCCTGAAAGATCGCAGTGCCTCCCGACCCTGGCGCTGGTGCGTGTAGACTGCAGAATATGATGTGCAGGAGGTCCTTAAGGCAATTGCGGTCAATGGTCACTGTAGTGATATTGTCACGTACTCCTCCCGGGTCTTGATATCGTAGCAACTTACTTGTCAGTTTATACACATGTCACACCCTATACTGTATTTTACGTCAGTCAAGTCAACCAGGAACCAACCCACCTAACCCAGTATAACAGTCCATTCATCCCACGTTATTTAATAAAATGTATGCAATGAGCTAGTCCAAACAACACTCTCCTGCACACATCATTCACAACCGCCACACAACGTCTTGTCGCATGTGACATGCAAAGAAACAATAACCCTTTACACAGCACACATCAAACATAGAGCCTCAATGTAACAAGGAACAGAGACACATGGAAGAGTCCAGCACCACCTGCCGCTCCGCTAGAGTGGAGAACTACCGCCCAACAATACCCGGGCACCACCTGCCCATAAAACTGGGGTGGACAACTACCACCCCCTCTGGCCAGAGTATTCCTCCCCAGCGCCACCGGCTGGAGATTCCACCACCTTGCGCACCAAACCCTTTCCTGTTGGAAGCAGTGGCTATACAGCGCCTCCCGCTGCGTACAGAGACAACTCCACCAGTTGTCATCTAACACATGTAATCGCATGTGGTAAACTAAACCTCAGCAAATATCTATAGCAAAATACTGAAACAACAAAAAATGTATGCACGTAGAACAAAAAGGGGGAAGGAAGTGGTGCAGAAACTAAAGTATCAACACAAAATACCAGCAGGCGGCGAAGAGCGATAGTCCACCAACGGCAAGTCTGAACGAGGTACTGCAGTGGGGCCAGGAAGTCAGAGGGAAGGAAGATCAGTATGCCAACACAAACAAAGAAAAAACTTAACCAGAAAAAAAAGCAGCCTAATAGGAATAGCATATATAAAAACAATCCACAACTCCATGAATAAGTGAAGACGGAAACAACTCCAGCACATCCCCCCTGTTCCACAAAAATCCCCTCCACCCCAAAAAGAAAGAAACAAAGCAAATCGAGGGGACCACAGAAGTGACGGATACTCACGACAGCCCCAGCACCCCATCCAGGAGGGGCCTGTCCAGCTCACACGAAGGCAGGAGTGAGGGCCGGGGAGAAAGCCAATCTGAACCGCTAATCCTCCACCAAGATGTAGAAGCCAACTCAGATGAAAATCGGATCCAGACAATGTAAATGAAATCCAGACAATTCAGGATACAAACCAAAGACCAGCCCGCTCTTCTGTTAGATAAAGTTTCAAAAGAAATACGTGTACATGGAGACTGAGCAGCCTAAATCCATCTCGAACAGTCTAAAAGAGGAAGTACTACATGATCTTTTAAACAATTGAACCGCAAGCACATTAATACATTTCATTGGTTCTTTGTACCGACACATGATCAAATTTGCAATAAAGCACACGTGATTTATCATTTATTCTTCATAATGCTCCATACAAGGGTTAAGATCAATAGGTGCATACGTTAGTGTAGGAGGCTGGCCTGGCTTATAGTGGGTACCTTGTGGTACTTACGCCCTGTTCCAGGTCCAGTTATCCCTTATTAGTAGAATAGAGGTGTTTCTAGCAGCTTAGGCTGATAGAAGGCAGCTATGGCAAAGCAGCTCAGGCTGAACTAGGAGACATGCAAAGCTCCTACTATAGCACTTATATCATATAGCAAAATATCATAAGAAAACACAATACTCAGAGTTACTAAAAATAAAGGTACTTTATTTTTAAGAGAAAATGCCAAAAGTATCTCAGAGAATACCCTCACTTAGGAGGAAAGTAATAGACACAAGTTATATGTACACAAACCCAAAACAGGTAAGTAACAATAAGAAAACTGGTGCAAACAATGTAGAATCACAATAGGATGCAATAGGTGAACATAGGTCTAGGGGCAACACAAACCATATACTCCAAAAGTGGAATGCGAATCACGAATGGACCACAGACCTATGGGAGCTTGTAGAGGGTTGCTGGGACTGTAAGAAAACAGTCAGAGTGTCCAAGATACCTGTGAGAAAGTAGCCTCTTTCTAGCCTTGTTACCCCCACTTTTGGCCTGTTAGTGAGTATATGTCAGGGTGTTTTCACTGTGTCACTGGGATCCTGCTAACCAGGGCCCAGTGCTCATAGTGAAGACCCTATGTTGTCAGTATGTTTGTTATGTGTCACTGGGACCCTGCTAGCCAGGACCCCAGTGCTCATGGGTTTGTGTCCTATATGTGTTCCCTGTGTGATGCCTAACTGTCTCACTGAGGCTCTGCTAACCAGAACCTCAGTGGTTATGCTCTCTCTTTACTTCCAAATTTGTCACTAACAGGCTAGTGACTAAATGTACCAATTCACATTGGCATACTGGTACACCCATATAATTCCCTAGTATATGGTACTGAGGTACCCAGGGTATTGGGGTTCCAGGAGATACCTATGGGCTGCAGCATTTCTTTTGCCACCCATAGGGAGCTCTGACAATTCTTACACAGGCCTGCCAGTGCAGCCTGAGTGAAATACTGTCCACGTTATTTCACAGCCTTTACCACTGCACTTCAGTAACTTAGATGTCAACTATATGTCTAACCTTCACCTGGTGAAGGTTGGGTGCAAAGTTACTTAGTGTGTGGGCACCCTGGCACTAGCCAAGGTGCCCCCACATCGTTCAGGGCAAATTCCCCGGACTTTGTGAGTGCGGGGACACCATTACATGCGTGCACTGTACATAGGTCACTACCTATGTACAGCGTCACAATGGTAACTCCGAACATGGCCATGTAACATGTCTAAGATCATGGAATTGTCACCCCAATGCCATTGCGGGGACAATTCCATGATCCCCCGGGTCTCTAGCATAGTACCCGGGTACTGCCAAACTGTCTTTCCGGGGTCTCCACTTCAGCTGCTGCTGTTGCCAACCCCTTAGACAGGTTTCTGCCCCCTGGGGTCCAGGCAGCCCTGGCCCAGGAAGGCAGAACATAGGACTTCCTCTGAGAGAGGGTGTAACACCCTCTCCCTTTGGAAATAGGTGTGAGGACTGGGGAGGAGTAGCCTCCCCCAGCCTCTGGAAATGCTTTGATGGGCACATATAGTGCCCATCTCTGCATAAGCCAGTCTTCACCGGTTTAGGGATCCCCCAGCCCTTCTCTGGCGCGGAACTGGACAAAGGAAAGGAGAGTGACCACTCCCCTGACCTGTACCTCCCAGGGGAGGTGCCCAGAGCTCCTCCAGTGTGTCCCAGACCTCTGCCATCTTGGAAACAGAGGTGTTTGTGGCACATTGGACTGCTCTGAGTGGCCAGTGCCAGCAGGTGACGTCAGAGGCTCCTTCTGATAGGCTCTTACCTCTCTTGGTAGCCAATCCTCCTTCCTAGGTAGCCAAACCTCCTTTTCTGGCTATTTATGGTCTCTGCTCTGAGGTATTCTTTAGACAACGAATGCAAGAGCTCGCCAGAGTTCCTCTGCACTTCCCTCTTCGACTTCTGCCAAGGATTGACCGCTGACTGCTCCAGGACGCCTGCAAAACCACAACAAAGTAGCAAGAGGACTACCAGCAACATTGTAGCGCCTCATCCTGCCGGCCTTCTCGACTGTTTCCTGGTGGTGCATGCTCTGAGGGCTGTCTGCCTTCATCCTGCACTGCAAGCCTAGAAGAAATCTCCTCTGGGTCGATGGAATCTTCCCCTTGCTAATCCAGGCACCAAAAGACTGCATCACCGGTCCTCTTGGACCCCTCTCATCCTGATGAGCGTGGTCCCTGGAACACAGGAGCTAGATCCAAGTGACCCCCACAGTCCAGTGATCCTTCAGTCCAAGTTTGATGGAGGTAAGTCCTTGCCTCCCCACACCAGACAGCAAACCTGTGTACTGTGTGATTTGCAGCTGCTCCGGCTTCTGTGCACTTCTCCAAGGATTCCTTTGTGCACAGCCTAGCCTGGGTCCCCAGCACTCCGTCCTGCAGTGCTCAACCCTCTGAGATGGACTCCAACGTCGTGGGACCCTCCTTTTGTGACTCTGGTTACACCAATATTCTAAGTGCCTGCTCCAGTATTTCTGCGGATGCTGCCTGCTTCTGCAGGGGCTCTCTGAGTTTCTGAGTGCCCCCTCTGTCTCCTCCTCCAAGGGGCGACATCCTGGTCCTTTCTGATCCCCAGCAGCACCCAAAAACTTTTACCATGACCCTTGCAGCTAGCAAGGCTTGTTTGCCGTATTTCTGCATGCAAACACTTCTGCAACAACCAGTACGCAGTGGGACATCTTCCTTCCAAAGGAGAAGTTTCTAGCCCTTTTCGTTGTTGCAGAATCTTCGACTTCTTCCACCTGGAGGCAGCCCTTTTGCACCTTCATCTGGGGTTTCCTGGGCTCCTGCCCCCCCTCGACACTATTGCGCCTCTTGGACTTGGTCCCCTTGCCTTGCAGGTCCTCACATCCAGGAATCCGTCTTCAGTGTTTTGCTGGTGCTTGTGGTTCTTGCAGAATCCCCCTATCACAACTAGTGTGTCTTCCTGGGGTAGTAGGGTACCTTTACTCCTACTTTTCAGGGTCTTGGGGTGGGGTATTGTAGGAGGCTGGCCTGGCTTGTAGTGGGTACCAGAGGTACTTACACCTTGTGCCAGGTCCAGTTATCCCTTATTAGTGTAGAAGAGGTGTTTCTAGCAGCTTAGGCTGATAGAAGGTAGCTATGGCAAAGCAGCTTAGGCTGAACTAGGAGACATGTATAGCTCCTACTATACCACTGGTGTCATATGCACAATATTATAAGAAAACACAATACACAGAAGTACTAAAAATAAAGGTACTTTATTTTTATCACAATATGCCAAAAGTATCTCATTGAGTACCCTCAGTATAAGGATAAATTATATACACAAGATATATGTACACAAACCAAAATTATGCAGGTAATAGCAAGAAAAGTAATGCAAGCAGTGTAAAGTTACAGTAGATTGCAATAGGAGCACATAGGTATAGGGGCAACACAAACCATATACTCCAAAAGTGGAATGCGAACCACGAATGGACCCCAAACCTATGTGAGCTTGTAGAGGGTCGCTGGGACTGTAAGAAAACAGTGAGGGCTAGAAAAATAGCCCACCTCAAGACCCTGAAAGGTAGGTGTAAAGTGCACCTACTACCCCCTGAGAGCACAGAAGTTGTGATAGGGGGATTCTGCAGGAAGAACAAACACCAGCAATGCAACAACAGTGGATTTCCGGACCTGAGTACCTGTAAGACAAGGCGACCAAGTCCAATAGTCGCAACAGTGTCGATAGTGGGCAGGAGCCAAGGAAATGCCAGCTGAGGGTGCAAGGAAGCGGTCACCTGTTGGAAGAAGCTTGGAGTTCTGCAACAAAGAAGAGGACTAGGAACTTCTCCTTTGGAGGATGGGTGTCCCACGTCGCGATGAAGCTTGCAGATGTGTTCCCACACAGAAAAACCTGCGCACAGTTACAACCACCGAATATGATTAAAAAAACTCCAATCACTATTGGGTTTCTTAAATTTTGGCAGAACCTACATTCCAGATTATGCTACACGCATAAAACCTTTATATGACTTAATACGTCCCGATTTTTCAAGTAAATTCTGGACAGTTGAACATACACGTATATTTCGAGAGTTGCAGACAGATATGCTTGCAGCACAATACCTACATACGAGGGACAACAAAACACATTCGGTCATCAGAGTAATACCTGAGGCCATCGGTTTCACCTATGTGACTTTTAATGAAGGTGAGACAGCCCCGCTTGCATACAAATCGCATTTGTACTCAGCAGCAGAACAACGCTTTGCTCCCACAGAGAAAATTCTCACTGCTGTACAGATGGCTATCATTAAAGAAAGACCTCTTGCCCAAGGAAAAGGCTTTATTGTCGTTTCTCCAATACCAGCCCTAGAGGCTGTTACAAAAGCCAGTGTTCCAAACGCAAAAGCATTACATCCACGTTGGATACAATGGGCTACTTCTCTGACAGCCACTGATGTAGATTACATTTTTGACCCAAAGTTACAATCTCAGGAATTTTTACAACATGAAATAGAATATCCAGTTCCAACAAATACTTTGCCTATTGAGCAATATCATAGAGCCATATACACAGACGGCTCTGCACAACCTGCAATTGGAACTAAACATCAATATTCTGCTGCTTGCGCAGTCGTAAGTGGCTACATGGAAGGCGATACATTTTGTCCTCTACATACCTTGACACAAACACTAGGGCATTGTACAGCACAATTGGGTGAGCTAAAAGCTCTGCTGATGGCACTGGAACACAAGGATCCTGCACAGCCTACGCTGATTGTTTGTGATTCATATTATTGTGTCCAATCCTTTAATGAATACCTGCATTATTGGCGCCAGAATGGGTTCAGAGATTCCAAAGGCAACACCATTAAACACAGACTTCTGTGGGGGAAAGTATCTGACCTGAAAGAGACGCTACCGAATGTCCATGTTCTACACACACCTGGACACCAGCGTGTTGGAATACATGTTGCTGGAAATACACTGGCTGATGAAGCTGCAAAGTCAGCAGTGGCCGTGGCCACTGTAGCTGCAGTGACTCACTCGAGTTCCAAACCGGACGCAGACATTTGGGCTGCCGTGACAGCTACGGCTGATGGTACGCCATATCCTAAAGGATTTCCTAACAAATATCACTATTGTATGGGAAGCATGCTGAACGCTGAAGTTAAGATACCAGGCGTAGATGTACGAGACATCCCCAACAAAGACATAAGATCACAATTGATTAAAGCAGTGCATGAAGGGGTGGCATCTTCCCATGCTGGTGTGGCGGCTACACTTTCGATCTTACAGGTCCTTTATTGGTGGCCAGGTCTCTATAAGGAGACTAAGCAGTATGTCCTTTGTTGTGACATCTGTCAACAAATCAAAGTTTCCACTGCCAAGCGCCCGCCGCAGACACCACTCTTGATTTCAAATAAACCATTACAATGTGTGTACTTGGACCACTGCGGTCCCTTAGCACCTGATAGTGCATTCAAATTTATTTTAGTAGCTGTTTATTCATGCTCCAGATTTGCATGGGTGTGGCCACAACGCTCGGCTAACGCTCGGACTGTTATTAAAGGTTTGCAAGTCTTCATAGGTATATCTGCAGTTGCGGCTTTCCATTCGGACCAGGGCCCTGCTTTCCCCTCAAGGGCATTCAGGGACCCAATGGCTTCATTGGGGGTCCAACTCCAGTACTCGTCTCCATTTCATCCTGAGGGAAATAGTGTTGTGGAGCGATTAAACCACGATTTAAAGCAATCCTTAACAGCCAGAGTCTTAGGTACGGTCGTAGTTGGCTTAACCACCTGTATGGAGTCCAGAGAGCTCTAAATAATCTGCCTAGAAGGTCCCTGGGGGGTCGTACTTCATATGAGTGCCTGTTCGGAACTCAAATGTATGTTCTGGATCTTGATGGTCATGGCGTGGAGGCAGCCAAAACACCTTTTGACATAAATGAACGTGTCACTATCTTACAGGAATTGCAACAGTTCTGTGATGATAATTCTTCCAAAAGTGCCGACTCCACAGGAATTAAGGATGTGCCTGTAACGTCTACCGGCTGGATTACCAGAGTTGGGGATCTTGTACGTGAAAAAGTTGCAGTGAAAAAGGAATTTGGCCCTTCATATCGAGCACCAGTCCCTGTATTAAGGATGCACAGTACCAGAACTGTTATTCTACCACCGTTGGCAGGTGCCAAAGAAAATTGTTTTGTCTCTATTGACAATGTCAAACTACACCATGTGACCGATCCTGCACAGCCGACCAAGAGGAACATCCAGTGGTTCCCGAATCCCTCTCACTACTGGCGAAGAAGTTCCTCTACAAGTTGTTTACACCAACGCCGACACCTCTCCGAGCATGGGGAGGGTGGAAGATGGTCTTGCATTAGTTCCACTAATGTCAACTAATTTAGAAACATTTGACCAAGTCAACTCGACTTTAAGCCAAACGGATGGTGCTGTCTGTTGGAAACACCAACTTCACCACTAAAGGCTCTGCCGTTTGCACGAACTGGTTATTTTGCTGACTTCAACAATGATTTCTCAGACTCATTTGCCTCCTCAACAGCTGATTTGTCAAGTACACGTAAGCTAACAAACTGGCTTAAAGAAACTTATTTTATCTTTCCATGGCACTATCTATGGCTCTCTTTGACTGTCCTGGCCTTTCTACTTTGGATTGGTTTTGTCATTACCTTTTTCTTGTTAATACATGGTCACTTTTTACCTGAAAGATCGACAGTTGCACTGGTGGAGGAGGTTTTGAAACCACACTTTTCATCACATAAAGTCCAAAGGGACTTATCCTTTGTTAACATTTCCACAGTACCAATTCCCGATGGGATGATTTGGTACAAAGTAATGTTTGGTATATATGATCCCACAGAAGTTATTAAAATACCGTACGTGTTTAAATTATCAATGAATGATATAATAATACCAGGCATTGTTTCCGATGATTGTGATGTGAAAACAGTTGATTCTATGATGAATGAATTGCAATATTATACTGTCCTTGAAAACGAAGATGTTTACCAATTTAAAGAAAATTATGGTGATATGTTTTGCTATAATTATTATGGGCACCATGTCATACATAGAGCTAGCAGTCCAAAAACGGATTTTAATTACATGCAATGGGAACATTGCCCGACTCCGCCTGAAGGGAGTTCCAAAACATATTCTAAAAAGTTTACATATTTTTCTGGGCATAATCGAAAGAATGCCTACTAAGGATATACAAATGTTATTGACTAATACGCAATTTATATATTCGGAATACCTTGTTTCCCGGTTATCGATAGACGGCTATGATTATTGGCTTAAATCAATTGATCTGAAAAGTGTGTAGGGAACAAGAAATTGGCAAATTAAGGGAAAGGAAACATTGTTTAGAGCATGCCTTATTCCTGTACAAATTATCTTTGTAAACAAAACAGTACAACAGACAAGTTGTTAGGGCTTAGCTAAAATTAGGGAATTAAATATGCCCAGTATACCTGCCCCTGCAAAGTTTTATAAATGGCAAAAATATACAAATGCAACTGAAAATGAGCTTGATGAGTGAGTCCAGAATGGTACATTTAATGCCTCACTGACACGTCCTGGTGGGTGGTTATTGTGGCCAAGAGATACCAATGGGTGTCGCCAACATTTTCTTAACTCCTCGGGGGGTTTCAGGACGAGAAGGCCAGACCCTCGCTATATATCACCAGAGCATGCGGGTATAATTACAACATATAGTGTGGGAAAATTATGCCAGCAGTGGCTAAAATCATCCTCACTAGACGCAGTTAGAGAACACTTCAGTCTCCTGTCTAACTCCACTGACTTACAAGATTTCTTGTCAGGCCCCAGAACACCACATAGGAAGCGTTTCTTATATGCAGTATACAATGACATTTGGAAACTTTTCCAACAAGATGCTGCTGCCCGGTTAAGGCAAATAGATCAGGAAAATCTAAAAAAGGCATTAGCTGTTGTGGATAATGGGATTAACACCTTGTCCGACTGGATATACACCATAAATATTGTCTCTTCTGCTATAGACATTATACAATCAGATATGTCTTCTTTATACCATGGACAGAGTCAGATAAGGTCCATTATGCAGTTGGGTTGGATGCTTCAAACATTGAAGGCAGGTCGCATTCCATGGCAGCACATCAGTGCAAGGGAGATATTTTCTTCCTTTAATTTAACGCAACAACAACAACTAATGGCTAAGAAGGAAGCGACTTATGCCATGCTTAATATAGAGAAATTATAAAAGTTGCCTTTTACTGTGGCCAAAATACCATCTGCTGAGTGGCTTTTACATGGGGTTATTAATCTGCCTATTTCTACACTTCAATTTGCCTCCTGTTTAAAACACATTCCGGTAGGCAGATATGAAAAGCTGGGAGATAGTTACATTCATGAGGTGTGGGAGCTTCCCTTCTCATACATATGCTTCAGTGGCATGAAAGAAGTCTTTCTTAGCGGTAGTGAATGTGAGACTTCAGTCAGCCATTCGATGGTTTGTAAACAGCTGTCCTTGCATGGGGCGTATAGCGCCTCTGCTCCGAACTTGGCTTTTTATCTGAAGGGAGTTCCAGTCCCCTTGATTTTTTTTTTTTTTTTAAACCAGATTTTATTAAGATTTTCAAATAATAATTTCTCACATCTACATGGTGGACCCAGTGAGGGTTATTTTCAATAATATCTTATAAATAGACAAGTCTTGTCAAGTGTTCTGGTGTACAACTTACTAAATAATCAAATAACATTTAACATTCCCCACTCCCGGTCCCTCCCCAACCCTCCCCCACGGAGAACCCTTGTTCAAATGTTGATATTGGTCCTGGAGTAACCCGTGTGATGCTTAAATGTAGTTTGATAGTTTGGGTTAATTGAGACCTATTTCTCCACATTTTTTATTCTTAAATCCAAGTTCCGGGCTCTAGTTGATGGTTCGACTGTCATGGGTAATTTGCGCTATGTATGCCCCCCAAGTAGTATAAACATCTGTGGAGGCCTCAGGGTATGGTGTCTGCTCTAAGTGTGTCCATTATTATTTCCCAGCCCTCTGCCACCTCGGGAGGTCTAATCCCTCTCTCTTGGACTCACGCTGGAGGAGTGTTCCCTCAGCGTTTGCCCATTTAAGTAGTTCACTTTTCCATTGAGATGTTCTGGGACCCCCAGGATCCTTCCAATTAGATGCTATCTCCCTTTTAGCCAGTGATAAAGCTAAGTCCTGGAATCTATCCGTGACTTTGTGTTTGGCCGAATGAGTAAAAGCGTGTAACAGGCAGTTGGCCATGGAGCAGGGCACTTTTCTACTCAGAAGACGCACCAGGGTCCGGCACACCTCCGACCAGAAGGATTCTAGTATGGGGCACCCCCAGAACATGTGACTGAACTCTGCACTAAACAACCCACATCTCGGGCAGCACTCTGTTACTTTACCAAAGTATTTGTTTATGCGTGCTGGGGTCAGGTAAGCTTGGTGCAGCACATAAAAATTTGAGTTTAAATCTAGCGTTTCGAGTCGCCTTGGGAAGGCTCCTCAGGACGCGCCCCCATTCTTCCTCTGGGATATCTCGGTTGAGATCCTTCTCCCATGTTTGTTTAAGGGAGACCAGAGGCGTTCTACTGTCCATTCTCATCAGTCCATATAGGGTTGAAACTACTTTAGTTTTGTCGTTTGAGGAAGTCAAATAGGTGCAAACCGCCTGGGAGGGAGGTTCCATCCCCTTCCCTGCCAGTGCTTACGTATGCGTGCTGTTAATGCCCCATATATTAAAAAGTGTCCCGCTGGCAGGCCAAATTCCGTCCTAAGGGTCTCGAAAGGCATTAGTTTGCTATCTCTAAATAGGGTGCCCACCGTTGATCCCAGCTTCCATCCAGTCCCCAAGATCAATCCGAGTACCCCCATGTGGTATAGCCTGTAAAGATAGAAGGGTTAGCTCTGTGGAATAGGGTGTCTCCACTTTGATCCTTCGCAGAAAGGTCTTCCAACATTGAGTCAGGATCTTTAACTCGGGAGGATCTTGTCTCCCTTCACCTGGGGTTCTCAAAATTATTTCTAACAGACTACTTTCCTTTTGGGTGGACGCCTTTGCATTTGTTTTTGCATTTAATCTATCTGATAACCAATGCGCCAACCATTGAAGTTGTGCCGCTAAGTAGTAGGTCTCGAAGTCAGGGACCACCATGCCTCCATCTGTGGGCTGTCGTTGGAGTTTAGCCAGAGCCAGCCTCCTCCGTCACCCCCCTGTATGAATCAAATTACCATGGTATCTAGTTCTTTAAATAAGGCCCTTGGAATCCAAATCGGCAACACTGAGAAATGGTATAGTAGTCTCAGCAGTACAGTCATTTTGAGGATCGCTATCCGCCCAGCCACTGATAGCGGCAGTGTCTGCCAGAATGTTATACTGGTTTTTATTGAGCGTATAGTACTTCCAATATTACCCTCAAGGACATCTAGGGAGTCATGGTAAATTTTCACCCCCAAATAGGGGAGTCCATTCGGCACCCACCTGACCAATCCCAGGTTCAGAGGCGGTACCCGACGCTCCTTCAATGGGAACAGGCCAGTTTTATCCCAATTCACTTTTAAGCCCGAATGGTCCTCAAATCGGTAAAGCATTTGCTGTATCAGGGGTAAATCTCTCTGGGTATCTTCCAGGAATATTAAAAGATCGTCTGCATAGAGGGCTATACGATGTCTCTCGCCTCCTGCCAATATACCTGGGCCCCCCCTTCCTGCCCTGGCTGCAGCAGCTAATGGTTCCATTGCTAAGACAAACAGGAGAGGAGACAATGGGCAACCCTGTCTCGTGCCGCGCTCAACCCCATAGCTATTGGATAGTGTGCGTCCTGTGTGCACTCTGGCTGTGGGTTTGGAGTAAAGTAATTTTACCCAAGAGATGTATTCGGGTCAAATTCCGAGTCTGGACATTACTGTATATAAGAAATCCCAATCTAGGCTATCAAAATCTTTCTCTATGTCTACTGCTAAAACTCCCGAAAATGTGGCAGTGGGGGTCTGATCTCTCATGATGGCTATTATTCTACGCATGTTTCTGGCTGTGTTCCGCCCAGGTATAAACCCTGCCTGGTCGGGATGTATTAAGGAGGACATCAGCGGGAGGAGTCTGGTTGCCAGGATCTTACTGAGGATTTTATAATAGAGGTTTAGCATGGATAAAGGTCATTAAGCCCCCACCTTTGTTGGGTCTTTGCAAGGTTTGAGGAGAGGAACTATAACTGCCTCGCGGGTGGATTCCGGTAATATGCCCTGTTCTTTGGAGATTTTATATATATTTTCTAATCTCGGGGAAAGTATGTCCGTGAAGGTAGCATAAAATTTGATGGGGAACCCATCTGTTCCTGGCGATTTCCCCCTAGCCAGACCCTTCATGGCCTCCCCAATTTCGGCTAGTGTGATGCTCCCCTCTAATGGCTCTGTAAGCTCAGACGCCAATGGTTTCAAATGTAATTCAGTTAAGTAGTTTTCAGTGGATTCTCCAATGTAATTGAGTCTTTTCTTGTATAAACCTTCATAGAATTACCTAAAATGAGTTAATCTGTTCTTGTTCGTATAAGTGGGTCCCTTGGTCCGTGGTTAAGTCCATAATGGGGAGGGATCTAATGGATTGCGAAACCACCCAAGCGAGTATTCTGCCTGCTTTGTCCCTCTCTCCATGCGCCAAGTGAGGTAATTTTTATAATCAAAGCATTGAAGGCGTTCAATGAATGAGTCACCTCTGTCCTAAGGTCTTGCACCGTGTTTTGTAATTGAGGATTCCCCAGTCTGTTTTTCTCAGCCTCCAGTAGCTTGTCCTCGGCCCGTTCCGTGTCTCCCAGCAGAGTCCTACGCACACCCACCGTCCCTGCTATACATCTCTCGCGCATCACCATCTTGAAGGCATCCCACTCAACCAGGGGGCTAGTGGTGGATGCGTCATTGCCCTCAAAGTACTGCACTACGCTTTGACGCAGCTCGGTTCGGAAGGGAGCTTCCTCTAGAAGTTTGGGTTTGAGCCTCCAGGTGGGGATACGATAACCACGGGACCCCATTTCAAGGTCAGCAAAAGGGGGTTATGGTCAGAAATTGTGCGTGACAGATATTCTACGTCGGGTATTTGTGAGAATACATCTGCCGAGCAAAGGAATGCGTCCAGTCTAACGTGTAGTTCATGTAGGTGGAAGAAAAAAGAGTAATCCCTAACAGTGCGGTGCAATCTACGCCAGGCATCGACTAGGCCCCAATTCGTTTGCCAGGCAGTGAATTGTCGAGCTGCTCTCACAAGGGGGGTGTTATGTAATGGTGGGTGTGATCTGTCCATATTGGGGTCCCCCACGCAATTGAAGTCACCTCCCAGTACCACTGAAGATTGTAGATAAGGGGCTAGTAAATTAGTTATTCGAGTAAAAAACTATCCCTGGTCGGTGTTGGGTGCGTATATATTAATCAATGCTAAATCTCTGCCCTCTAATCTGCCCCTGACTGCTACGAATCGACCCTCAGGGTCTATAAAGTTGTCCACCATCTGGTCCAGATCGGATCCAAATCAGGGCGCCCCTCGAGTATGCAAAATAGGAGGTGAAGTATGCCTGGCCTCTCCATCTTTCCTGAAGGGCCCTACCCTCCGTCTGTGTTAAATGGGTTTCTTTGAGCATAGCTATCTGAATTCCCCTTCTTTGTAGGTATGAAAAAACCTTATATCTTTTAACCATCGAGTGCATGCTCCTGATGTTCCACATGAGGAATTTGTAGGATTTTAGCATTGTCATGTTGGAAATTTCCCCCCCCCCCCGGTTCCGGGTAAGCCCCGGAAGGTAGAAGCTCTCATATCTTCCCATCATGTTAATAGTATCAAGGGGTAAACTCCTTTTTCGCAGTAAGGGTTCTCTGTAACTGAACTAAACCCATATCAAGCACCCAACCTGTAAGTACCCAACTCCCCAACCCCAGGACAAAAGTAGAAACCTCTCTCGCCCAAACATAAAAAAACTTTAACCAGTCTATCGATGCAGGGGGTGCTCTGAGGTGGATCGGAGAGCATACTGTGGCACCATCTCCCTGTCACTCGGGTAATCCACTCGGGGATTTCGTAGCCCCAAATCAGTCAGACACTCAGTCGGATTCAAGATGCTGGGTTATACAGCGGTCCTGTCATCATTCATTGACATAGCTGTGGGCATGGCAGGTCTCCCTACCCGGTCTCCCGTGCTTCCGCAGGTGTAACCATCTGATGTTCCGTCAGATGATATTGTCTGAGGTACCCGGTGTCACATCAGGACCCTGTTTGTCGGATGAGTGCGAAAACTCTGATTCTTGTTCTGAATCAGAATGTTATAGATCTTCCTGGGATTGTTTGGCGGATCCATGATCCGAGCCGCTCAGGGAGGCAGCTGCCTCCATTGCTTTTTGTCTCTTTTTAAAAATTTCCAGCGGAGACGGGCTGCCCAATCTACCAGTTTTATTCTGTCTATTTTTCCTTTTTCGATCTGGTAGAGGATTTTTTTCAGGACTGCGTTCTCTGTCCCCTGACGTCTGTGCATCGATCCAACGCCAGGTCTCCTCCGCTGTGCCAAAGAATTGTGTGCCAGATTTGGTCACTACTCTTAATCTGCCCGGGAATATCATCCCGTACTGGACCCCCATCTTGCGAAGTTTTTGTTTGGCATCCCTAAAGGAAGCTCTCTGCTTCTGCACTTATTTAGAGAAGTCAGGGAAGATATGGATCACGTGGTTGTCATGCATGCAGTCTCCTTTCTTCCTACTTTGGTTTAGTAGGTAGTCCCTGTCTCTATAATGAAGCAGCCTGGCTATTACTGGTCTGGGGGGTGGGGCTCCCAGAGGGGGGGGAGTGAGTCGGGACCCTGTGGGCTCTTTCAATAGCAAAGAACGGGGAAAGGCCGTCATCCACTACGTTCTCTTTTAGCCAACTCTCAAGCAATTCCACTAGGTTGGATTTTACAGTTCGTTCCGGTAGGCCTATCACGCGGATATTTTTGGCGTCTTCCGCTCATAGTTCTAGTTCTCTGATCCACTCTCCATTTGGTGTGTTAGCTTACTATTGTCTTTTATTTCGGGCCGCAGTTCCTCTAACTGCTTGTCTGTGGTGTTCACTTTTTCTGCTAGCCGACGATGGTCATCCCTGAGCACCGTTAAGTCAGTAGCCAGTGCGTCTATTTTCCCTTCCAGGGCTTTTCGTGAGGCTGTTATGGCCAGCAGCACATCTTGGAGGGTGGGATCTTCTTTTCCTTTCCCCTCCTCTGGGGTGGGATCCGCCGTATTCCCCTGTTCAGCTATCTCTTTGGTGGAGGAGCCAGTACTGTAGTCCGTGTTGCGGCGTCAGCCCGTTTTGCCCATTTTGGGGACTTGTACGTGTGCCAGTTGTAAGTGGCTTCTCTTCAGTTCGCTGAGATCTGCTCGAGTAATGGGACCAGATGGGGGGCTACTCTTAGAGCCCACAATCCATAGTTGAGATCATAAAACTGAGTGGGTTACTTAATCTTTCGCTTCGGCCCTGGAAACCCCCACCCGGCGCAGGTTCTTGGCAATGGCCCCTACTGGGATCGGGTCCGATTCATCTCCCCTTGATGATTCCCAGGGCTGGAGGTGTTTATTTATTGTCCCAATGACTCTCACCTCAATGCTGTGTTTGTTCAGTCATTTTTTTCAGGTGTCTCCGGAGGCTCTCATTCTATTCTCCGAGTGGGGATCACCATGGCCAGTTTTCCAGGGGCCCCAGGTCGCAGGGCCTTACCAATGTTGTTCCCGGCCTCTTGACTAGGTTGCCGGTGCTCCAATTTCCTTCTCCCCGCTATCTCGGGGGCCAGAGGCGAGCATGGCTCAACTCAGTGCGGCAGGGTCAGCCGAGTCGGGTCCTCACCAGAGACTCAGCTGTTCTGCAGGCTTCTTAGCCACAGGGTGTAGGCTCCGGTGCAGGAGACTGGGTACGCATCAGGGACCCAGCACTGTGCGCGGTCCGGGCAGCTCTTTCAATGCACTCTATGCGGGCGCCGGTCTCGTACGCAGGATGGCGGCCGCCATCTTGCACTTCTCAGCGGATCGGTTTCTCTTCGTTTCAGGGCCCACAAAAAGAATTTTTGGGCACCAGGTCGTCTGACGATGCAATCGGAAGTGTCCCCGCACCTTCCGCTCTCTAGCCGCTTCGTTTTGGGGCTATTTTGGCAAGATAATCCTGAGGACGGGGAGATTGAAGCGGGAGCCTCACGAAGAAGCTGCAACCGCCATGGCGTCAGGCCACGCCCTCCTAGTCCCCTTGATTAGACCTACGTTCCAGGTGCTTTCAAAAGGCAGGTACATCCTTCTCAATAGTGAAGGCTGTTGTGGCATGCGGGCCGGAATAGTTTATGTTGTTTCGGTCTCGAAGGTCGTTATATGCTGCGGGAACGTACTGTTTCCCCCCACTAAATTTAGGGAGGTAGCTGATGTTTGGCCTTACATTGCTACTTCAAACATGAATTTTGACAAGTTAAGTAGACTCAAGGCTTTATTGTTTCAAAAGCATGTGGCCCTTACATCTGCGCGCGAGACCTATGCACTTCAAATGGCAAGGTCATCAGCAGAAATACAGTCCCTGTTAAATACGAATTTTCTGAGACACTTTGGTGAGCTCGTGGGATGAATATTTAATGTGTCCAGTACAACTGGAATCGCACATTTTTTCAAAGCTGTTGGTTCTGGTTTCGTTCACACCTTCTCCTCCATATTCGGTTTGATACCTTCAGCTATCCACTCAATTTTCTGTAGTATTTTTGAGGGATTTCCGATAACTTTGGCTTTATTAGCTGGCATCCTGCTGTTGCTGTTGTTTATACGCAATGGCTGTCCCACCACAAAGAGGAGAAATGACGCGCTCCCATCAGCGCAGCTGTGTCGTGAGCGAATAATGCTGTACTTTGGAGCAACACTCCTGGAGCAATTGGAGTGTGACTGGTCTTTGTCATTCAGACCGGTTTTGTATTGTGTGCAGCCCGTGTTCCGGTGCCTCTGGTGCTCTTTCGAACATGCACTGGAAGTCTGTCTTTCACAGCAGCGCTTGCCTGCAGTAGATGCTGATCTGTTGATGTTCTCGCTGAGGGTTCATTACAAGACATGCGCGTTGAGGATGTGTTTGCTGCGTGAAGCTAATTATGAGTTACCCTTCCTAGAGGAAGTTGTCTACAACTCATCAATGGACACTCCATGGGGTGCCACCTTGGTTGACACTGGGGCTATGGAACACACTTGCTCCTTGATCCATTTTGGCGAGGACTTTCCAGCTTTGACATCTGCCGAAGTGGAAGATCTTTTGTTCTCCATGACTCGTACCTAGTTTGGAACCTTTCTAAATTGACATGTCCTTTTGATTCGATTATAAATCACATGCTCATGTTTTAAATTGCCACGTAGTATGCTTGTGTGTCCCTTTACCTTGTCCAAATTGCTGTGGTTTTTATATATATCTTAGGTTGAGCTTTTAGCTATGAGATTTTAGTTTTGGCTTTGAACCACTTTCAACCGACAAGGGGAGGGTGTTGTGTAGCCATTTTACAAATAGTTCCATGCACGTTAGTTTGACACATTAGGCTGCTGTGCACTTTAACCTAGATATATTTTATTTGGCTTTGCATTGTTATTTTTACAATAACCAGTTTTACGGTCTTGTTTTATTTTCATCTAACTGTTTTTGCTTAGTTCAGCACTGCGTTCTCAAACAATAAATTCTTGCTCACTCTGTGCTTCATTCAAGGCTACAGTTTGGTACATTGCAGGTGAACGTGGTAGAAGTTTAGTCTCCAACATTTGTAGAAAATACACATCCTAATGTAGGGACATTTTCTTAGAACATCAGCTGTGTTATAAAAACACTTCCTAGTCCCATTACACGTTAATAGGGAGATTTAAGCCAGGGAACCACAACTGTATGCTGATTGCTGAATGCTTTGCTACAGATGCTAACGCAGACTACAGGCCTTTGCTCAGGTATGAGTGTAGGAAAGTACCATCTTTGCCTGGCATGTTACCCCCATTTTCACTGTATGTATGTTTGTTTTTGCCCTTATGTCACTGGGATCCTGCTAGGCAGGACCCCAGTGTATGCCCTGTATATGTTCCCTGTGTGGTGCCTAACTGTATCACTGAGGATCTGCTAACCAGAACCTCCCACCACCACAACCCCTACTGCAAATTCTAATGCCCCTAGTAATAGCAGTGGTGGTAGGAAATATACTACTAATAACCAATCCAAGGGTGTAGCTGTACTCACTATTGGCAATGTAGTTGGGGTTGGTCTTGTTAGGGAGACCACAGAGGCTGTTTTAGTCTATGATGGTGGCATTGATTTTGCCACTTTGGTTGCTTGTCCCCTTAATATGGGTAAGTACAATCAACTTCCCCTAATCAATGGTGTTGAGGTTGAGGCCTACAGGGACACAGGAGCAAGTGTAATCATGGTGATAGAAAAACTGGTCCACCCTGATCAACACCTACTTGGTCAGCAGTACCAAGTGACAGACACTCATAAAAACACTCTTAGCCACCCCATGGCTGTTGTGAATCTCAACTGGGGGGGGGGGGGTGTTTACTGGTCCAAAGAAAGTTGTGGTAGCCACTGATTTACCTGTAGATTGTCTACTAGGAAATCATTTGGAGACATCAGCTTGGGCAGAAGTGGAGTTGGAGGCTCATGCAGCAATGGTGGGCATTCCTGGGCATATTTTTGCTTTGACAAGGGCTCAGGCCAAGAAGCAAAAAGGACAGGGAAACTTGGATCCTGGAACAATGGACCAAGTGCTCCCTAAAGCTGGGTGTAGAAAGGGTAAATCCCTACCCACTATCCCTCCTTCTACAGATGATTCCCCTTTTGAGGAAGAGGAATCATCTCCCTGTACAGAACCTACACCAGAGGAGCTGGCAGCAGACACTGCTGAGCTTTTGGGTGCAGGGGGGCCTGCCAGGGAAGAGCTGAGTGTGGCACAGCAAACTTCTCCCACATTAGAGGGTCTCAGACAGCAAGCTGTCAAACAGCAGAATGGGGATGTCAGTGACAGTCATAGGGTGTACTGGGAAGACAACCTCTTGTACATAGAGTCAAGGAACCCAAAACCTGGAGCAGCAAGTGTAGGAGGCTGGCCTGGCTTGTAGTGGGTACCAGAGGTACTTACACCCTGTTCCAGGTCCAGTTATACCTTATTAGTAGAATAGAGGTGTTTCTAGCAACTTAGGCTGATAGACGGTAGCAATGGCAAAGCAGCTTAGGCTGAACTAGGAGACATGCAAAGCTCCTACTATACCACTGGTGTCATATGCACAATATTATAAGAAAACACAATACACAGAAGTACTAAAAATAAAGGTACTTTATTTTTATGACAATATGCCAAAAGTATCTCAGTGAGTACCCTCAGTAAGAGGATAAGTTATATACACAAGATATATGTACACAAACCAAAATTAGGTAAGTAATAGCAAGAAAAGTAATGCAAACAGTGTAGAATTACAATAGATTGCAATAGGAGCACATAGGTATAGGGGCAACACAAACCATATACTCCAAAAGTGGAATGCGAACCACGAATGGACCCCAAACCTATGTGAGCTTGTAGAGGGTCGCTGGGACTGTAAGAAAACAGTGAGGGTTAGAAAAATAGCCCACTCCAAGACCTTGAAAGGTAGGTGTGAAGTGCACCTACTACCCCCAGAGAGCACAGAAGTTGTGATAGGGGGATTTTGCAGGAAGAACAAACACCAGCAATGCAACAACAGTGGATTTCCGGACCTGAGTACCTGTAAGACAAGGGGATCAAGTCCAATAGTCACGACAGTGTCGAGAGTGGGCAGGAGCCCAGGAAATGCCAGCTGAAGAAGAAGTTTAGAGTTCTGCAAGAAAGAAGAGAGCTAAGGACTTCTTCTTTGGAAGACGGATGTCCCACGTCGCGATGAAGCTTGCAGAGGTGTTCCCACGCAGAAAGACTGCAAACAAGCTTTGCTAGCTGCAAGGCTTGCGGTAAGGGATTTTGGGTGCTGCTGTGGCCCAGGAGGGACCAGAATGTCCGTACTTGGAGGAGGAGATAGAAGAGGCGCCCAGCAACTTAGGAAGCCCTCAGAGAAGCAGGCAGCACCCGCAGAAGTACCTGAACAGGCACTTGGAAGGAAAGTGAACCGGAGTCCACCCAAAGTCACAAAAGGGAGTCCCACAACGCCGGAGGACAACTCAGAAGGTTGTGCACTGCAGGAAGGAGTGTCGGGGACCCAGGCTTGGCTGTGCAGAAAGGAAATCCTGGAAGAGTGCACAGGAGCTGAAGCAGCTGCAAATCATGCAGTACCCAGCAATGCAGTCTAGCGTGGGGAGGCAAGGACTTACCTCCACCAAACTTGGACTGAAGAGTCACTGGACTGTGGGAAGTCACTTGGACAGAGTTGCTGAGTTCCAGGGATCACGCTCGTCAGGATGAGAGGGGACCCAGAGGACCAGTGTTGCAGTCTTTTGGTGCCTACGTTAGCAGGGGGAAGATTCTGTCGACCCACAGGAGATTTCTTTGGAGATTCTGGTGCAGGGTGAAGGCAGGCTACCCCCATAGCATGCACCACCTGGAAACAGTCGAGAAAGCCGGCAGGATGAGGCGCTACAATGTTGCTGGTAGTCGTCTTGCTACTTGGTTGCGGTTTTGCAGGCATCCTGAGCAGTCAGCGGTCGATCCTTTGGTAGTAGGTGAAGAGGGAGATGCAGAGGAATTCTGATGAGCTCTTGCATTCGTTATCTGAAGAATTCCCCAAAGCAGAGACCCTAAATAGCCAGAAAAAGAGGTTTGGCTACCTAGGAAGGAGGATTGGCTACCAATAGAGGTAAGAGCCTATCAGAAGGAGCCTCTGATGTCACCTGCTGGCACTGGCCACTCAGAGCAGACCAGTGTGCCACCAACACCTCTGTTTCCAAGATGGCAGAGGTCTGGGACACACTGGAGGAGCTCTGGGCACCTCCCCTGGGTGGTGCAGGTCAGTAGAGTGGTCACTCCCCTTTCCTTTGTCCAGTTCTGCGCCAGAGCAGGGCTGGGGGATCCCTGAACCGGTGTAGACTGGCTTATGCAGAGATGGGCACCATCTGTGCCCATCAAAGCATTTCCAGAGGCTGGGGGAGGCTACTCCTCCCCAGCCCTCACACCTATTTCCAAAGTGAGAGGGTGTTACACCCTCTCTCAGAGGAAGTCCTTTGTTCTGCCTTCCTGGACCAGGGCTGCCTGGACCCCAGGAGGGCAGAAACCTGTGTGAGGGGTTGGTAGCAGCAGCTGCAGTGGAGACCCCGGAAAGGCAGTTTAACAGTACCCGGGTTCTGTGCTAGAGTCCAGGCGGATCATGGAATTGTCACCCCAATACCAGAATGGTATTGGGGTGACAATTCCATGATCTTAGACATGTTACATGGCCATGTTCGGAGCTACCATTGTGACGCTATACATAGTGACCTATGTATAGTGCACGCATGTAATGGTGTCCCCGCACTCACAAGGTCCGGGGAATTTGCCCTGAATGATGTGGGGGCACCTTGGCTAGTGCCAGGGTGCCCACACACTAAGTAACTTTGCACCCAACCTTCACCAGGTGAAGGTTAGACATATAGGTGACTTATAAGTTACTTAAGTGCAGTGGAAAATGGCTGTGAAATAACGTGGACGTTATTTCACGCAGGCTGCACTGGCAGGCCTGTGTAAGAATTGTCAGAGCTCCCTATGGGTGGAAAAAGAAATGCTGCAGCCCATAGGGATCTCCTGGAACCCCAATACCCTGGGTACCTCAGTACCATATACTAGGGAATTGTATGGGTGTACCAGTATGTGAATTGGTAAATTTAGTCACTAGCCTGTTAGTGACAAATTTGGAAAGCAGAGAGAGCATAACCACAGAGGTTCTGGTTAGCAGAGCCTCAGTGAGACAGTTAGGCATCACACAGGGAACACATACAGGGCACATACTTATGTGCACTGGGGCCCTGCCTGGCAGGGTCCAAGTGACACATAGACTAAAACAACATATATACAGTGAAATATGGGGGTAACATGCCAGGCAAGATGGTACTTTCCTACAGAAACATAGCTAAGAAGATAGACAGGTAGATATATAAGTAGATAGAAAGGTGATTCAGATAGAGATGTGTGCATTGAGAGGTAAGTAAATAGGGTTGCATGCAAATCGAGAATTGCCTAACTCATTGATATTCAAAGTGCGACCATGGGGCCGCATGCAGCCCTCCTGACTTGTTCATGCAGCCAGTGGCGGCTCCTCCGCTATGGCGGAGGAGCTTTGCCCCCCGCCAGCACCAAAAGCTGCAAACCTTTCACAATGAAAGGATAATAACTATGTTTAATATCCTTTCGTTGTGAAAGATGCGGGGCATTGGGAGTGATGAGCAGTGAGGGTAGTGCGCTGTGCACTCCCCTTAGAGTGCATGTGTGTTTGGCCAGCCATCTCGGGCTGGCCAAACACGTATGCGCAGTGTGCTCTCTCCAGGCCGGCACCGTGTTGCCGGGCTGGAGAGAGATGGCACAGGCTCCCAGCTAATCCTAATGCTGCTTTGGGCAGCATCAGGATTGGCCGCAGGGCAGGCTGGGAGCCTGTGTCTGCCTGCTGAGGAGACGACGGAGGATGGGTGGCGCAGAGTTAAGTTTTTTTTTTTTTGATTGATTTTTGTTTTCAGTTTTTATTACTCTCCTCCCTCCCGTGCGCCGCCCGCCCCCAGTAACTCCCGCGAGCCGCAGCTGCATACAACCCCCTGGTCAACAGGACCACTGGACTGTTGTTTACTCAACACAGCACTAACAATAAAAATCTGTTAAATAAACAGGCAAGCATTTATTTAAAGGTTAATTGGTGTTGAAGAAAGGAAGTAACTAGGGAGTCCTGCATCACTTAACTTTAGAAACACCTTGATGTTTAAACACATAGGGCAGCAAAAGTGTAAAAATATGACAGTCTCTCCAAAATTCAATAAATTGTATTTAATTAATATGCAGAACCTTTTCACCTTAGTACAATTGATTATATCAGTGCATTGAGAAGGATTCGTTTAAACAGGCAGTTTTCAAACATGAATTTAGGAACTTGAATTGGCCCTGACAACAATGCCAAAAGTTATCTAGAGAGGCAAGCCAGTTGGTATGTGCAGTGTTTGGGTGGCCTGGGTTTCTATTATACATGACAACAATACAGTTTATTAAGGAGAACGTTTTGACCAGCGAACATCTTGAAGTCATGTATTTTGGGGTCCTCATATTTAATCATGAAGAAAAAGGAAGGAAAGTGAAATAATACAATTGCCTAGGATCACATAAGTTGGTAAAGTGGGGAAGCTGGGGTTAATCCCAGGCTTTCTATGGTCACATTGTTCAAGTCAGCAGCTACATGTGTAAGCTTTACTTCCTCTACACCCACCTTACCGCCAATACCCCCAACCCCTTGCCAGACCGCAAGTCCGCTGACAATAATGAGGTCTTCAGGCATATCACAGACCAAATAATTTGGCCCTGGGAAAATGTTTGTGAGTACCTTTGGCATAGATAGATAGATAGATAGATAGATAGATAGATAGATAGATAGATAGATAGGTAAAACTACTTACCAGCATGACATAGAGGAGTACAGTTATAAGTGCACATCACTGTATGCATGCAAAAAAAATTTACTTTACAAAGTTTAAAATGGACACAGTCTGGTGCGCTATGAAAAAGCAGCAGTCAGATAAGCAGAGGCCACTTTCAAAGAAATTTCCAACCGCCGGAGACATGAATAAAACTGGAATGTGCCCTGTTCTCACGTCCAAAACACGAGCTGGTAAAAAGTGTTATGCGATCACATCTGGTTTTAAATACAAAGGCACCATTAATGTAAAAACCTGAGTGGTCGATTCACAAATTTTTAGAATTGTAATTATAATTGTGTTTATATAATTGTACATTATTCCTATGGCATTCTCTCTCTCTATGTTTCTGTAATGCATGTGCAAACCGTACAGTTTGTTGCCTGAGCCAGCAAAGTGCATAATGAAAGCATTTTATTTCATTCTCTTTGTGAGTTACTGCTACTTCATATTTGGGTTTAGGATTTGGGCTTAGAGTGACATTCCAATCAGAAGGGGCTCTGAATCTTAATTGAAGTGCGCAGCAGGTAAAACATGTAGTGATGCCTCTGCAATGGATTTTGCCATGCTAATTCATAGCTGTCGCACAGTATTCACACATTACTTCCTTGAATGGTTTGTATTATCTATAAGCGAGTTCTAATGCTGAGGCCTTCTTTTCTACCCAAGCAGCTGTATTTATAATCCTTCCTGGTGGCTTTGAGTACAACATGCATTTGTAGCTGCCCAGTGGCTACACAGGCTCTTCACTTTCCGCCTTTCTCTCAAGAACTTCTTTTAAACTATTCATTTTCACTTCATCACAGTCTTCGCCAAGCCACAGGCCTCAATGTCTGGAATCCAGTAACGCATATTGTTTCTCATGAAATTATTTGCTGATTATGCTGTTTTTATGTTACATTATTTATTAGAGAAATATATCATTTGGCAAATGTGATGAATTATTTGTATATGGTTATGGCGGTAAATCTTAGATGACAACATTTAGTTATATATTCTCACAGTTAATATGTAAAATGTTAAATGTTGTAACCAAGCTAAAACATTGAAGTGTGCTTGATGACTTTTCTTCACAATCATATAATCTTGCATCCAGTAGCGCCTTTCAATTTACCTTAACAAACAGATTAAATATAAAACACAGTAACTGTGTGCAACCTTTCATGTGAAATTGGAAGTTGGTGAGTGTGGGGGAGTTTGGCTTGTCGGGTTTTGAAAGAAAAACTCCAAAACGATAATTTATGTTGTTGTCTTGTTCAAAAGAAAAACAGTACAGTACAAAACATACATTTTGAAATATGCTTAAATATCGGGAGCCAAAACGCGTATGCGACTTCTCGAAGCCGAAGTTATATATTTTTAACAACTAATAATCCTCATTATTTCTTTTTCTCGCATTAATTGATTTCGCATATAAAACATTGCAATGGTTTTCATTTCCAATTTCAAAGCACGGTACTCATCGCACAATGTTCTTAGGGCCATATTTATACTCCGTTTGCGCCGAAATTGCGTCGTTTTTTTTGACGCAATTTCGACGCAAAACTAACGCCAACTAACGCCATATTTATACTATGGCGTTAGAGGCGAATAGCGCCAAAGTTCCCGGAATGTGCGTCATTTTTTAGCGTGAACCCCTTCCTTGCGTTAATGATATGCAAGGGAGGCGTTCCCGTCTAAAAAATGACTCCCAGGCCTTTACGTGGTATTTATACTCCCGGGCAAAAGCGACGCCCGGGAGTGGGCGTGGCTAAAAACGGCGCATTTGCGCCGCTTTTTAACGCCTGGGTCAGGCATGGCGTTAAGGGACAAGTGGGCTCAAAATGAGCCCAGAGTGCCCTCCCCTGCCCCCAGGGACCCCCCCTGCCACCCTTGCCCACCCCAGGAGGACACCCAAGGCTGGAGGGACCCACCCCAGGGACATTCAGGTAAGTTCAGGTAAGTTTTTTTTTTTTTTTTTTAAATAATATTTTGTGGCATAGGGGGGCCTGATTTGTGCCCCCCTACATGCCACTATGCCCAATGACCATGCCCAGGGGACAGAAGTCCCCTGGGCATGGCCATTGGGCAAGGGGGCATGACTCCTATCTTTACAATGATAGGAGTCATGTTGATGGGGGATGGGCGTCGTTAAAAAATGGCGCAAGTCGGGTTAAGACGATTTTTTCGACGTAACCTGACTTGCCCCATTTTAAGACGCCCATGCGCCATTTTCCCCCTACGCCGGCGCTGTCTGGTCTACGTGGTTTTTTCCCACGCAAACCAGGCAGCGCCGGTCTGATTGCGCCGTCTAACGCCATTCCATAAATACGGCGCCCGCATGGCGCTTCAGAATGGCGTTAGACGGCGCAAAACTTTTTGACGCTAAACTGCGTTAGCGCAGTTTAGCGTCAAAAAGTATAAATATGGGCCTTAGTTTTCGGAAATGCGTGTGAAGTAGTAGAGGAAGCGTAAATCCTTGCGACACTCCGTGGATGCCCCACTGTTTGTCCATCGCGGCATCAGTTTTCAGCTTGCGTGTGTTTACGATGGTCCTACAGACTGATATTGTTCTTATGTACCAATTTCACATTATACAGGGACTAACAATCAAGCCTTTGGTGCAGTGGTTGAAAGTGAAAAGAAGTGAGCAGAAGGAGCCCTTGTTGAATGAGAAGTTGCACGGCAGGGTAAGTTGGATTGACTTGCTACATTGCAAAGCCTTTGATGCCAGTGCGCTCTATAAGAACTACATCACATTAAATCAACCTGCGCTTCAGCTTCTCTATTAACTTCCTGAATTCATAGACAAACCTAAACATTTACAGAATCAGCAAAATCACTCTCAACTTAGATAAGTTTGGTCCCATTTAAATGTTATGTAGCTGCAAGTCGCTACTATCTCAATCGTCAGACACGAGTACTATGCATTTCTCAAACTAAGTAACATGGGGTGAATCCATCGAAACTGTAAAATAACGTCTGCAGTCTTGTAGTGTCATTACCCAAATTTATAATCTCTTATTTTCAGTACTGACTAGTTAAACAAGGTTACATAATAACATAGTCGAAGTAGCCACATTGTCAGTAAATGAGAAAAACTAGAGAAAGTATATGAGAGCAACGGATAATTCATGCATAGCTAGATCCATCCACAATCCCTTCTCATGTAAACCCCAGTATTGACTTGATCTTTAATGTGCAGGCCTGGCCATTCTGGCATTTTCTTGATGGGTTTCCATGTCTCAAACATGCCTCCATGACCAAGTTCTCCTGTGTAGGAAAGTACCATCTTGCCTGGCATGTTACCCCCCATATTTCACTGTATAGATGTTGTTTTAGTCTATGTGTCACTGGGACCCTACCAGGCAGGGCCCCAGTGCTCATAAGTATGTGCCTTGTATGTGTTCCCTGTGTGATGCCTAACTGTCTCACTGAGGCTCTGCTAACCAGAACCTCAGTGGTTATGCTCTCTCTGCTTTCCAAATTGGGGTTCCAGGAGATCCATATGGGCTGCAGCATTTCTTTTGCCACCCATAGGGAGCTCAGACAATTCTTACACAGGCCTGCCACTGCAGCCTGAGTGAAATAACATCCACTTTATTTCACAACCATTTTTTACTGCACATAAGTAACTTATAAGTCACCTATATGTCTAACCCTCACTTAGTGAAGGTTGGGTGCCAAGTTACTTAGTGTGTGGGCACCCTGGCACTAGCCAAGGTGACCCCACATCGTTCAGGGCAAATTCCCCGGACTTTGTGAGTGCAGGGACACCATTACACGTGTGCACTGCACATAGGTCACTACCTATGTGTAGCGTCACCATGGTAACTCTGAACATGGCCATGTAACATGTCTAAGATCATGGAATTGTCACCCCAATACCATTCTGGTATTGGGGGGACAATTCCATGATCCCCAGGTCTCTAGCACAGAACCCGGGTACTGCCAAACTGCCTTTCCTGGGTTTCCACTGCAGCTGCTGCCAAACCCTCAGACAGGATTCTGCCCTCCTGGGGTCTGGGCAGCCCCGGCCCAGGAAGGCAGAACAAAGGATTTCCTCTGAGAGAGGGTGTTACACCCTCTCCCTTTGGAAATAGGTGTGAAGGGCTGGGGAGGAGTATCCTCCCCCAGCCTCTGGAAATGCTTTGATGGGCACAGATGGTGCCCATCTCTGCATAAGTCAGTCTACACCGGTTCAGGGATCCCTCAGCCCTGCTCTGGCGTGAAACTGGACAAAGGAAAGGGGAGTGACCACTCCTCTGACCAGTACCTCCCGGGGAGGTGCCCAGAGCTCCTCCAGTGTGTCCCAGACCTCTGCCATCTTGGATTCAGAGGTGTTGGGGGCACACTGGACAGCTCTGAGTGGCCAGTGCCAGCAGGTGATGTCAGAGACCCCCTCTGATAGGCTCTTAACTCTCTTGGTAGCCAAACATCCTTTTCTGGCTATTTAGGGTCTCTCCTCTGGGGAATTCTTCAGATAAGGAATGCAAGAGCTAACCAGAGTTCCTCTGCATCTCCCTCTTCACCTTCTACCAAAGGATCGACCGCTGACTGATCCAGGATGCCTGCAAAACTGCAACAAAGTAGCAAGACGACTACCAGCAACATTGTAGCACCTAATCCTGCCGGCTTTCTCAACTGTTTCCAGGTGGTGCTGAGGTACTGGGTTTTTCAGAACCGGTACTGATCCGGTAACCCAGCGGTGCCAGGGTACACCCAAAGACCTCGGGTACTTTCCTGATTCAGACTACAGAAACTCAGAGTCTTCTAGGTGAAGTCAAAGATCGAATTTATTGGCTGCAACCAATTGACAAGCGTCCTAGAAGTACAACAGTACGACTTGTATGTTCTCAGGAGACTGTGTTTCAATGCAAAGTCAGGTTTCCTTATATACAGTTTTTTAAGCTTCAGGCAAACATTCTTGACATTTTGGTTGGTCATTCACATGTTTTCACTACAAAGGAAAAAACAGTGTCATGATGAAACCTCATATTTCATGTCATCCAACCCATAATAAATTACCCGGCAAGGCCTAGTATTTTACATCAGATAAGTGTGGACCCCCAATAAAAACGGGCACCTCCCCCTCGTAAAGTAAGAGGAAGAAAAGAGCAGGTGCAGGTGTGAGCAAGATTAGGCAGGGTGTGTGAGCGATAATAAGGGTTTTATGGCATGGTGTGCCTTGATGCTATCTGATTCGGCCACTGGGAGAGGGACAGACCAAACAGGTTTGGCCTGAGGCAATGGTTCCAGCTTGCCCAGGTCAGAGAAAAGTCAATCAAGGTGTACGTGTCCTTGGAATCAAATCTGACTGTATTATAAGCCTATGTGAGGGCAACTTTTAAAATGGCTGCCGTGTATAAAATGGGAGCCACGAGTGCAGGACGAAAATGGCGATTTCGAGGTGAAAACGCTGCTGGAATTGAGCGAAAATGCTCATGCTTAGTGTACTAGTCATTATCGGTCTTTTGATACTAAAATCGTACTGCTGTGGCAAAGTAAATTACATGGGTCCAGAATTTTTAGAACCACAAACCCTCCTTTTGCCCTTACATAGGCAATAAACCTATTCTCATGCGAATCTGAGTCCAGGTCTATGTTTATAAGGCCATGGAGATGTTGCTGGAGCAAAATTCTAGTACTTGGTAACTCTCTCTGGACAGGTCTTCTCGAACATGAAGTAGCACAAAAAGGCAACATATGGCAGGACAAAATAAGGAATACCTCTATCTGCAGTAGGTGGCATAAGATCACACACCCAACAATTAGTGATGTTCACTACTAACTAGTGTTGATGCAGAAGCTGTACAAAAGAATTGCTTACAAATTCTGATCTTCTAACCTGCTCATGTTCAGGAAAAGGGTGAAAAGAGTGCAAAGAAACAATAGTAGTAAAAGACATAGGTTGGGAAGTGGGTGCAGAAGTCAATTGAGTAGAGAAAAACAATCCCACCCATAAATGACAACGTCATGTTTAAAAGACACTAGAAAACACGTTATTAAGAACATATAGACAACGGGAGAAAGTAGTGACCACTAATACAAATGAAATAATAATTTTTCACAACCCTAACCAAAAAGCAAATCCTAAAATTATCTAGTAACATTTTTAGGGCTCCTCTGCATTTCAGTAATTTTTGTATGTTCAGGTGGAACAGTGGTGACTCTCATCAATGCTCTAAGGTGAAAAGGGGGTACTCTTTCCACAGAAAATGGACTTTATTCTGCTTTTACTAAACAGAATAGTACTTTAAAACAATGCCAGCAAAACAATCAGTCTCCTAACACCTAGTCTATACAATCACACGGAAACCTCTTGTGAACCCAACTATGCCCAGAGTCCGTTCAAAAAGCCTCTCTGGCAGGCTTCTATTGTCCATCAAATTTTCTTTTGTTGTTGTCTTTCGCATGGGCCTCTCAATTCAGGCTTCTTCGTGAGAAAAGTACTGTTTAGTTGGAATGCCCTCCTGGCAAACACCCACAGCTCACTCGAAAGTCTCAATGTCTTAAAGCAATGCACCAGTGTCTCTCCTCTGTGGCAGACACTACAAACAATGTGCTCTTCATTGATCAAGGGCACAAATCATCTCGTGCAGACCCAAGCACCATTAATTGGGAAATAGCTCAAGCTCAGCAGCACTTTCAGACTCCAACACTCATTATTTAGTGTCAGAGGACACTCAAGCTGCTCTTTCATGGGCACCACAATATAGTGCCTTTTTCCAAACTTGAAATCTCCGGTGCACTGCCCTTCTTCCGTTGGAGCAAAGAAAAGGGGGTGTGTGGCCAAAACTCAGGCCAAGGGGCTCAAGGGATTGCACACTGTCAGAGGTTACCAGCACATGACAGGTAGAGAAATGAAACCTCAAAACAGCTCTGCCATCAACAACAGGAATCCTTCTCTTTAGCTCTTTTACACTGAAACTTTGGTTTTGTGATGTCCAACGCCGTCTGATGGAGCAAGTACGATACCATGCGCTGGCGATCGCTGTCCAGCTTTGCTACTTTCTGGGTGCTGAGACTGTAGGGCCAAGACGTCCGTCTTTCATCTGTAGCTGTCACTGATGGGAATTAGGCTTAAATCAATGTCCTGCAGGTTATTATGACTTGATACCCGCAGAATCTAGTGACGTAGGAAGTGTGCCACAGCTGTTAGTTTCCTTCAATTTAGTACAAAAACAGTTCATGGTTTTTAACAAGGGGACTGCAAGCAGGTGGTCTGCAATCTTCAAAGGAGTAGCCATACACCATGGGCATAAAATACAAAGACAAAGGCAGAAGGGCAAAACAGGGTCTGTAGCATCTTAAATTCAGTTCTCTCCATTATTCTCTGCCATCTATAGCTAGGTGTTCCTCCTTACCTTAGAACATCTCAATAGAGAAATCACATGATACCGATTATCAGGGACATGTAGAAACCTTCCTTTAAAAACTGTGCATCAGGTGCACTATGCAATACACAGGCTAATAGTCAAATGTGCAAACAAAAAGACAAGAACTAGAGGGTCCTGATATTTGCATGATTAGGACACATCTGATCCCACAAAAAATTAAAGTAGCAGGAACAGAAGGGAACCGAAAACCAAATTAAAATAGACATTGAAAATTCGTCATGTTCAAAAAGGTAAACATAAGATATCTCCTATTGAAATGGAAAACTTGTCTTACTATAATATTGAGTCAGTTAACCAGTCTATCGCTACCCTGACAGTCAGGCTGGAAAACATTGAAGCAGGCAAATTCTTGAAAACCAGTCTGGTCATACCAAAGGGAATTATACATAACATGGGGGTCTCTGGTACATCACTGCAGTCTGGAAATGTGAACCTGAACAATACATCAATAATAATAAAAGGGCTGACTGGTGAAAGGAATTTGAAAAAGAGAAATGGGACTAGGACATAGCTAAAATCTCAATAACTAAGCATGATGCGACATTGGTCAGGGGAAGTAACAAAAGAAAAAAATCTATAGGAAGAACAAAAAAAATTATTTGGGTGATAGTCAGGCATGTGACACAACACCGAGAGTACGGGTGATACACAAAGGCCAAAGTTACACAAATTTTAACTCTACCGTTGGCGACTATACCATATACGGTACTCCTAGCTAATGTTTCAGTTCCTTCTTCAGGAAAAAATTAAAACCTGGTTTTCTTTTAATGAATGAAAGCCATATGCTACTTAGGAAACAGACCATCATTAACTAATGTAATATAGAAATTAGGCCACCTTGAGTCACAGATCTATAATTTCATCCTTAGGTCCAATCAAGGATACATACATGTAGGGCTGCCTGTTCCTTTAAGGGAAGGGGCAGTAACGTGACTAACTGCAGGTGACACACTTTGATCCTGTATATCTCTTTTTATTTTCCTTCAATACCATTATAGCCAAATAGACATGCACTGGTGAAGTGTTGTCTTTTATGTTCACAGCATGAAATATCATTATCTGTGGAATTTAGTAACCAGAACAAGTTCAACCAACTGTTGCGTAGCGATGGGCATCGTCATGACCATCCCCTCACAACACAGGGGAGCTTGTAATAGTATCAAAAGCAGCAACAAACATGCAAAAAACAAATAAAAAAAATAATAAAAACGCACAAAACGTCAAGCCATCAGATATACTTGCTGTGTATCAAGCACAAAAAGCATAGACAAAACAATAGCATGTGTGAATAAGCGGTGACACACAACACCATGTCATGTACTTTATGCACTGTAAACCTGCAGCCGAAAACCCAATATTTGGGCCTGTTTAATTTGTCAGGTTTAACATCCTTACCCTCCTTTTGACAGTAGATCACCAGGCAATGGAAATCTGCTGTCAAATATAACTTTACTGTTTCTCTTCTAACATACAGGACCAGCAAGAACAATTCATGATAGGACCAAATACATGAAAATAAATTTCCATTACTTAACTGTTACCCTCTTGTCAGTTACTTCGCAACATCAAGCCACCTTAGTTTTACCTTTCTAAAAGTAAAAATTGTTACACTGACACTCCATATTAATTTGGCACCTACAATTTCCACTGTGAAAAATAAGTCTTAATTGGCAAATCGTTCTCATTAAGGCATGTAGCCTTCAAAATTTTAGAAAAGGGCTGCATCTTATTTTCTGTCTAAGACTTAATGCAACACTTCGTTTTCTGTCAAATAAAAGCAACTAGCAGGCATAATTTTATTTTTTTAGAGCGGAGACACAAATGTATCAGTTCTGCAGAGCATTTAACATGATGTTGGGACTTTCGAAGAAACCCCTTTTTTTTTATATTTTCCCTTTGGAATTAAGTTCTTTAATTGTATTGATGTTCTTCTGGAGAAACCAGAAATCCCACTTTTAGAGGCCCGGTAGGGTCATTCTGCATTTCACAGAGACAAGGCCCTAATTTAAAAGGTCACAAGTGTCAACATGATAGCCTCCTCCATTGTTTATGGGAAAACTAAAGATAGCATCTCAGCAGCATGACTTGAGCCAGCCTCTGTAGCTCTCCTAGCTTCTGCCACTCTGAATCTGTCAAAGACAGTAGGCCTTCTTATTTTCCTTCTAACCTGCAATAATTCACTCTATTTTGAAAAAAATAATTTTTCGTTTTTAGGCGCTAAAAAAAATTATCTCTATTTCCAGATTATTAAACTACATTTACTGTGAATAATTCACAAACCTTAATAACACACATACCAGTTGTTAGAATAAATGCTTGTTGCAATCCCATGCAATGGTACATATTTCATCAACCTCGAATGAATGAACGTCTCAGTAGGCCCAGCTGAAGTTAGAACCTTCAACCTTGATATTAAAACAAGCCTTTGTACTGGCACATTGACTCATTGAATCATAAGAAGGCACAACCTGCAAATATGTATCAAACCTAAATGTATGCATTTACTGAAGCCTGAGACACTTTAAAAAGTACTCTGAATGAAAGAAAATGCAGTTTAAACAGTGCTTTTGCCCAAAATCGACTTTGATATTTTAGGCATTAAAAAATCAATATCCTACAATTTTCTTGCATAATATGCATTACCAGAACGTCTATTACACAATCCATGAGTCAGCCATTGAAAATATTACTTGTACTTTATAGAAATGAGCTTGTTTGCTCCTGCGCCAAGGGAAAATTGCACATACAAATGTCATTTTAGCGGTGCAACATAACTTAAATTAAATTTTAATGTTTAGGAGGTCATAGTATAGGTATTAAGCTTTATAAATATTAAAAAACGATTTTGAAAGGCACTTATTATTTAAATAATTTTTCCATAATTAATAATTTTCTTTAAAAAAAAAAAAAAAATATATTCTTTTTTTTGTGATAATTCTACATATAAAAGCAAGCTGCATCCCTTGCCTATTATTTGGGATACATTAACTCACAAGCCTAAGCGCATAAGCCTAACTTGAAATGCGTCACATTTTTGCGCCACTTTCATTTAAAAGGAAGGTTATGCAAAATTCCACCCATGTTTAACTGGGAAAGTGCTGGCTGAATTGAACATTCCTATCAAATATACTGCAGCTGAAAAGTTTGCCTGTGAACATCTAATACAATGCATCTAAGAAAAATGCTGTAAATTTATTTATTTTTTTGCAAAAATAGATAATTTCGTTTTTTTGGGGGGGGCCCTATTTATATCTATTGAATGTGTTTTCTAATTTATTAAGCATTTAACGGCAGTTTTGTATATGTGCACAATTGCTCATTCTATAAATTAAAGAGCAACATATAGCTATGTTAGCACATCACATGGTTCATTTCTGGATTTTTTCTAAGTTTCTACTTAATATTAATTAACCAACATTTTACTTAACAAACTGTAAACATCAAGAAGACCCACAAACACACATTGAGCTCATTTCAGATATAAACAGAAAACACTCAGTACACGTAATACAGCGCGCTTTAGCCATTTTTCATAAATAGCGCCGTCGCAATTTACTTACAGAACCGTTTGCAGATCCTAGTTGTAAGTCATATTTACAAGAAAAAAAAGAAAACTTTTCTCAATTATTTCCAAGAATAGCGGACCCATACTTTATTAAACGTGATGGGGCCCACTCCGTGCTTCACATATAGTTCATAGGTTGGAGTTCCAATCGGAGGAACCGGACATGAGTCCTCCAACCGGGAGTCCCTTTTACAACCAAGACAAAACAAATTTCCAAGTCTGCTAAGACCAGGCATCTTCGCTCACTAGTCTAGCTTCAAACTTCAAAGGATTATCGTTTACGATAGTCTCGTGAATACACGAGTCCTTCGGCTTTGGTACTTGCAAGTTCCAAATCAAAGTGATCCCAAAGGGATACCAAACCAAATGTCCAACTAAGAACCAAACCAAGTGTCCAACTAAGGACCAAACCAAGTGTCCAACTAAGGACTGGGAGACGCTCCACTTATACTTAACTGAAAATATCGATGACGTCACCAGAAGACTCGTCTTATCGTTTCGCTCTACCAAAAATCAAGGGTCCAAATCAGGGCGATAGCCAGGGCAGCAGTCCTTCATAGCCGTCGGGAAGCGGGGAACCTCGCAACAAAGCCTTTCGGACCACGTCGACATGCAGGGGTCGATGAAGTGGCGGCCTTCCTCCAGAATTTTCACACGAAGCTCCCCACGGACCTCAGGCTTGGACCGGTACCGCTGGTATCGCCCCACGTTGGGCGCCAACTGAGGTACTGGGTTTTTCAGAACCGGTACTGATCCGGTAACCCAGCGGTGCCAGGGTACACTCAAAGACCTCGGGTACTTTCCTGATTCAGACTACAGAAACTCAGAGTCTTCTAGGTGAAGTCAAAGATCGAATTTATTGGCTGCAACCAATTGACAAGCGTCCTAGAAGTACAACAGCACGACTTGTATGTTCTCAGGAGACTGTGTTTCAATGCAAAGTCAGGTTTCCTTATATACAGTTTTTTAAGCTTCAGGCAAACATTCTTGACATTTTGGTTGGTCATTCACATGTTTTCACTACAAAGGAAAAAACAGTGTCATGATGAAACCTCATATTTCATGTCATCCAACCCATAATAAATTACCCGGCAAGGCCTAGTATTTTACATCAGATAAGTGTGGACCCCCAATAAAAACGGGCACCTCCCCCTCGTAAAGTAAGAGGAAGAAAAGAGCAGGTGCAGGTGTGAGCAAGATTAGGCAGGGTGTGTGAGCGATAATAAGGGTTTTATGGCATGGTGTGCCTTGATGCTATCTGATTCGGCCACTGGGAGAGGGACTGACCAAACAGGTTTGGCCTGAGGCAATGGTTCCAGCTTGCCCAGGTCAGAGAAAAGTCAATCAAGGTGTACGTGTCCTTGGAATCAAATCTGACTGTATTATAAGCCTATGTGAGGGCAACTTTTAAAATGGCTGCCGTGTATAAAATGGGAGCCACGAGTGCAGGACGAAAATGGCGATTTCGAGGTGAAAACGCTGCTGGAATTGAGCGAAAATGCTCATGCTTAGTGTACTAGTCATTATCGGTCTTTTGATACTAAAATCGTTCTGCTGTGGCAAAGTAAATTACATGGGTCCAGAATTTTTAGAACCACAGTGCATGCTCTGGGGGTAGCCTGCCTTCACCCTGCACCAGAAGCTCAGAAGAAATCTCCTGTGGGTCAACGGAATTTTCCCCCTGCTAACGCAGGCACCAAAAGACTGCAACACTGGTCCTCTGGGTCCCCTCTCATCCCAACGAGCGTGGTCCCTGGAACGCAGCAACTCTGTCCACGTGACTCCCACAGTCCAGTGCCTCTTCAGTCCAAGTTTGGTGGAGGTAAGTCCTTGCCTCCCCACGCTAGACTGCAAAGCTGTGTACCGCATAATTTGCAGCCGCTCCAGCTCCTGTGCACTCTTCCAGGATTTCCTTCTTGCATAGCCAAGCCTGGGTCCCCAGCACTCTGTCCTGCAGTGCACAACCTTCTGAGTTGTTCTCTGGTGTCGTGGGACTCCCTTTTGTGACTTCGCAAGGACTCCGGTTTACTTTTCTTCTAAGTGCCTGTTGGGGTCCTTCTGTGGGTCTGCCTGCTTTTGTGAGAGCTCTCTGAGTTGCTGAGCGCCCCCTCTGTCTCCTCCTCCAAAAGGCAAGATCCTGGTCCTTCCTGGTCCTCAGCAGCACCCAATAACCTCTACCGTGACTCTTGCAGCTAGCAAGGCTTGTTTGCGGTCTTTCTACGTGGGAACACCTTTTCAAGCTTCAACGTGACATGGGAAATCAGTCTTCCAAAGGAGAAGTCCCTAGTCCTCTTCTTTCTTGCAGAACTCTAAGCTTCTTCCAACCAGTGGCAGCTTCCTTGCACCTTCAGCTGGGGTTTCCTGGGCTCCTGCCCCCCCGGACACTGTCGCGACTATTGGACTTGGTCCCCTTGTCTTACAGGTACTCTTGTCCGGAAATCCGTTGTCAGTGCACTGCTGGTGTTTGTTCTTCCTGCAGAATCCACCTATCACGACTTCTGTGCTCTCTGGGGGTAGTAGGTGCACTTTACTCCTACTTTTCAGGGTCTTGGGTTGAGGTATTTTTCTAACCCTCACTGTTTTCTTACAGTACCAGCGACCCTCTACAAGCTCACATAGGTCTGGGGTCCATTTGTGGTTCGCATTCCACTTTTTGAGTATATGGTTTGCGTTGCCCCTATACCTATGTGCTCCTATTGCAATCTATTGTAATTCTACACTGTTTGCATTACTTTTCTTGCTCTTACTTACCTGTTTTGGGTTTGTGTACATATAACTTGTGTATATTACGTACCTTCTTACTGAGGGTACTCACTGAGATGCTTGTGGCATATTGTCATAAAAATAAAGTACCTTTATTTTTAGTAACTCTGTGTATTATGTTTTCTTATGATATTGTGCATATGATAGAAGTGGTATAGTAGGAGCTTTGCATGTCTCCTAGTTCAGCATAAGCTGCTTTGCGATAGCTACCTTCTATCAGCCTAAGCTGCTAGAAATACCTCTATTCTACTAATAAGGGATAACTGGACCTGGTACAAGGTGTAAGTACCTTTGGTACCCACTACAAGCCAGGCCAGCCTCCTACATCCTGCAGTACAGGGTTAGTTTGAACATGTTTGTCAGGGCCGATTTTGGTTTCATCTATAGCCCTGTCCCACTGAGGAAATATGTTCAAAATAATAGCATTGCATTAATCCATTCATTAAGGGATCAGCCAACAGCTGAAATAGACCAAGTCACCTCCTTGTGGGAGGCAGTCTATCTCACTGCTCGGCAACAAATGAAAACATTTTTGATCTGAGCAATTATGGAGGCCAAGGAGTCCCAACATACCGATTATCACATTTGCAGATAAGATTATGGTGTTTTTGTATATTATACAAAATTTGTTTTATATCCCAAAACATGAGATGGCTGTAATGTTGCAAACATAATGGCCATATCGGTTGTCCTTTTTCTACAGCAGAACACGTCTTTGAGGTCCACGGTATAAATGAAACCAGTCTTGATGGGCGCACAGTGCAGCTCATTAAGGGCCAGATTTATCAAACTTTCACGTAGCGTAACTAACCAAGCCACCTTGCTGCCATGCATGAAAGGGAAAGGGCAGGAACACACAGTATTTATACTTATACAGTGCATTCCTGCCCTTTCCTAGCACGGATGCTCTTTTGGCTGCCTAGTGACAACTCAGACACCCTTGCGTCATGGTGCAAGGGCCCCCTCGTTGTAGGCAGGGTTGTTTTTGTGGAGGAAGGGACATCCTCCTGGACAAAAAGAATCCAGAGATGCATTTTCCTCTTTCTACGTGTGCTGCAGAAGGCAGCACATGTATAAAGAGTAAAAAATGAGGAGAAATAAAGACATGTCTCCATTTTACACCTCACCTGGGGAGGCGTAGCAATTTAACACATTCCCATGTCTACCAGTAATGACAATTCTGGAAATGTGCCAAAATACAGTGATTTGCACTGCTTTGCGTTACTCCAGATCAAGATGGCTTGCGTGGCTTGATAAATCTCACTTAGGTTTTGTGTAGCCCTTGCTACCTTTTGCCTGGTGCAAAGGCGACGCAAAACCTTGATAAATATGCTCCTAAGTGTCTGTTCCATTTATATCCGTAGATTGGCAAGTTTTTTTGTGTTCTGCAATCTCACTCTTCTGTGCATTCATGTGTTTAACACTTCAATTATCATTAAATCATCAAGTTCTGCTCTCCATTTCATATTCCACTAGTTCGTTGTATGCAGTTACTCGAAACCCTGTTGTAGTAAACTTTAGTAACGTAATACATCAGAAAAACGGCTAGCTGCAGGTTGAGAGATGTCTGTAATTACTCAAATAAAAGTGGTGCTCCAACATCCGTCCTGTAAGGGTGAAAAGCTGAGTTATACTTCACAGAATCTGAGCCTTCAAACTGATCTTGAGCAAATTGTAATACAAGAGTTTTAACAAGCAACGCAGTTGACAAGTCAAATTAGATAGGAAATAGGTGCCAGCAACTTCAAACCCACCTGAGGTGTTCAGCCTTAACATTCACTTCCTCCTGCACTGACTGGTAGATGAATGAAGAATCTTGCACGGATGCAGAAAACACCCACAGTTGTTTTCAACTCCCCATTACAAGCTGTAGGAAAGTACCATCTTGCCTGGCATGTTACCCCCATTTTTCACTGTATATATGTTGTTTTAGTTGTATGTGTCACTGGGACCCTGGTAACCCAGGGCCCCAGTGCTCATAAGTGTGCCTGAATGTGTTACCTGTGTAGTGACTAACTGTCTCACTGAGGCTCTGCTAATCAGAACCTCAGTGGTTATGCTCTCTCATTTCTTTCCAAATTGTCACTAACAGGCTAGTGACCATTTTACCAATTTACATTGGCTTACTGGAACACCCTTATAATTCCCTAGTATATGGT
The DNA here is from genome assembly GCF_031143425.1 of Pleurodeles waltl. Taxonomy (NCBI): domain Eukaryota; kingdom Metazoa; phylum Chordata; class Amphibia; order Caudata; family Salamandridae; genus Pleurodeles; species Pleurodeles waltl. Next base: position 185,974,541 of record NC_090439.1, on the reverse strand, counting down.
ACTGAGGTACCCAGGGTATTGGGGTTCCAGGAGATCCCTATGGGCTGCAGCATTTCTTTTGCCACCCATAGGGAGCTCTGACAATTCTTACACAGGCCTGCCACTGCAGCCTGAGTGAAATAACGTCCACGTTATTTCACAGCCATTTTACACTGCACTTAAGTAACTTATAAGTCACCTATATGTCTAACCTTTACCTGGTAAAGGTTAGGTGCAAAGTTACTTAGTGTGGGGGCACCCTGGCACTAGCCAAGGTGCCCCCACATTGTTCAGAGCCAATTCCCTGAAATTTGTGAGTGCGGGGACACCATTACACGCGTGCACTACATATAGGTCACTACCTATATGTAGCTTCACAATGGTAACTCCGAATATGGCCATGTAACATGTCTAAGATCATGGAATTGCCCCCTCTATGCCATCCTGGCATTGTTGGCACAATTCGATGATCCCAGTGGTCTGTAGCACAGACCCTGGTACTGCCAAACTGCCCTTCCTGGGGTTTCACTGCAGCTGCTGCTGCTGCCAACCCCTCAGACAGGCATCTGCCCTCCTGGGGTCAAGCCAGGCTTGTCTCAGGATGGCAGAACAAAGAACTTCCTCTGAGAGAGGGTGTGACACCCTCTCCCTTTGGAAAATGGTGTGAAGGCAGGGGAGGAGTAGCCTCCTCCAGCCTCTGGAAATGCTTTGTTGGGCACAGAGGTGCCCAATTCTGCATAAGCCAGTCTACACCGGTTCAGGGGACCCCTTAGCCCTGCTCTGGCACGAAACTGGACAAAGGAAAGGGGAGTGACCACTCCCCTGACCTGCACCTCCCCTGGGAGGTGTCCAGAGCTCCTCCAGGGTGCTCCAGACCTCTGCCATCTTGGAAACAGAGGTGCTGCTGGCACACTGGACTGCTCTGAGTGGCCAGTGCCACCAGGTGACGTCAGAGACTCCTTCTGATAGGCTCCTTCAGGTGTTAGTAGCCTATCCTCTCTCCTAGGTAGCCAAACCCTCTTTTCTGGCTATTTAGGGTCTCTGTCTCTGGGGAAACTTTAGATAACGAATGCAAGAGCTCAGCCGAGTTCCTCTGCATCTCTCTCTTCACCTTCTGATAAGGAATCGACTGCTGACCGCGCTGGAAGCCTGCAAACCTGCAACATAGTAGCAAAGACGACTACTGCAACTCTGTAACGCTGATCCTGCCGCCTTCTCGACTGTTTTCCTGTCTGTGCATGCTGTGGGGGTAGTCTGCCTCCTCTCTGCACCAGAAACTCCGAAGAAATCTCCCGTGGGTCGACGGAATCTTCCCCCTGCAACCGCAGGCACCAAAAAGCTGCATTACCGGTCCCTTGGGTCTCCTCTCAGCACGACGAGCGAGGTCCCTCGAATCCAGCAACTCTGTCCAAGTGACCCCCACAGTCCAGTGACTCTTCAGTCCAAGTTTGGTGGAGGTAAGTCCTTGCCTCACCTCGCTGGGCTGCATTGCTGGGAACCGCGACTTTGCAAGCTTCTCCGGCCCCTGTGCACTTCCGGCGGAAATCCTGTGTGCACAGCCAAGCCTGGGTCCACGGCACTCTAACCTGCATTGCACGACTTTCTAAGTTGGTCTCCGGCGACGTGGGACTCCTTTGTGCAACTTCGGGTGAGCACCGTTTCACGCATCCTCGTAGTGCCTGTTTCTGGCACTTCTCCGGGTGCTACCTGCTGCTGAGAGGGCTCCTTGTCTTGCTCGACGTCTCCTCTCTCTCCTGGTCCAATTTGCGACCTCCTGGTCCCTCCAGGGCCACAGCAGCATCCAAAAACGCTAACCGCACGATTTGCAGCTAGCAAGGCTTGTTGGTGTTCTTTCGGCGGGAAAACACTTCTGCACGACTCTCCACGGCGAGAGGGATCCGTCCACCAAAGGGGAAGTCTCTAGCCCTTTTCGTTCTTGCAGAAACCGCAGCTTCTTCTGTCCAGTCGAAGCTCCTTTGCACCCGCAGCTGGCATTTCCTGGGCATCTGCCCATCTCCGACTTGCTTGTGACTTTTGGACTTGGTCCCCTTGTTCCACAGGTACCCCAGATTGGAAATCCACAGCTGTTGCATTGTTGGTTTGTGTCTTTCCTGCATTATTCCTCTAACACGACTTCTTTGTCCTTAGGGGAACTTTAGTGCACTTTGCACTCACTTTTCAGGGTCTTGGGGAGGGTTATTTTTCTAACTCTCACTATTTTCTAATAGTCCCAGCGACCCTCTACAAGGTCACATAGGTTTGGGGTCCATTCGTGGTTCGCATTCCACTTTTGGAGTATATGGTTTGTGTTGCCCCTATCCCTATGTGTCCCCATTGCATCCTATTGTAACTATACATTGTTTGCACTGTTTTCTAAGACTATACTGCATATTTTTGCTATTGTGTATATATATCTTGTGTATATTTCCTATCCTCTCACTGAGGGTACACTCTGAGATACTTTGGCATATTGTCATAAAAATAAAGTACCTTTATTTTTAGTATAACTGTGTATTGTGTTTTCTTATGATATTGTGCAAGTGACACTTGTGGTACTGTAGTAGCTTCACACGTCTCCTAGTTCAGCCTAAGCTGCTCTGCTAAGCTACCATTATCTATCAGCCTAAGCTGCTAGACACCCTATACACTAATAAGGGATAACTGGGTCTGGTGCAAGGTGCAAGTACCCCTTGGTACTCACTACAAGCCAGTCCAGCCTCCTACATTGGTTGTGCAGTGGTGGGATAAGTGCTTTGAGACTACTTACCACTCTTGTCATTGTACTTTTCATAAGAGAAAAATATACAAAACAAGGTCAGTGTATATACACATAGCCAAAAAGTTTTGCATTTCCTCTTTTCACTCTTTTATAAGTGCTGAAAAGTACTTCTAAACTTTCAAAAAGTTCTTAAAAGTTTAAAAAGTTTTTTTCTGTCTTTCTAAAAAGTTCCGAAAACTTTTTTCTCTTTTTCTATCACTTTAACTCTCTCTAAAAATGTCTGGCACAGGCCAAAATGTTGATCTGTCCAAACTTGCATATGATCACCTTAGCTGGAAAGGAGCCAAGGAGTCTCTGCATAGAGAGAGGTTTGAGTGTAGGGAAGAATCCTTCCTTGGAACTGTTAATTAATATGCTTAGAGAACAAGATAAGGCCATAGGGGCCACATCTGTTGAAAAAGTAGCAAATGGTTCCCAATCTGATCCAGGGACTCCCCCAGGAAAAGATTCAGGAAAGAAAGTTCCTAGCCTGCCCATTACAAGACAGTCTAGCATAGTTGGTAATGATGATGGGCCACACCATAGAAATAGTGTTGTCTCACATCATAGCAAAAGCATTTATTCTCACCATACTGGTAGTGATGTTTCTGTTAGCCAAGCTGTTAGGGTGGCTTCTGTAAGGGACAGGTCTCCTTCTGCTCATTCTTCTGTGTCCAAGAATGTCCCTCCCACCAACCCTGATGACAGAATGTTAGAGAGGGAACTCAATAAGTTGAGGGTGGAACAAACCAGACTGAAGCTTAAAAAGCAACAGTTGGATTTGGATAGACAGTCTTTTGAACTAGAGAAAGAAAGACAGAAGTTGGGTTTAGATACCCATGGTGGCAGCAGCAGTATTCCCCATAGTCATCCTGCAAAAGAGCATGATTCCAGGAATCTGCATAAGATAGTTCCCCCTTATAAGGAGGGGGATGACATTAACAAGTGGTTTGCTGCACTTGAGAGGGCCTGTGTTGTACAGGATGTCCCTCAAAGGCAGTGGGCTGCTATCCTATGGCTATCATTTAGTGGAAAAGGTAGGGATAGGCTCCTTACTGTGAAAGAACATGATGCTAATAATTTCCAAGTTCTTAAGAATGCACTCCTGGATGGTTATGGCTTAACCACTGAACAATACAGGATAAAGTTCAGAGAGACCAAAAAGGAGTCTTCACAAGACTGGGTTGATTTCATTGACCATTCAGTGAAGGCCTTGGAGGGGTGGTTACATGGCAGTAAAGTTACTGATTATGACAGCCTGTATAACTTGATCCTGAGAGAGCATATTCTTAATAATTGTGTGTCTGATTTGTTGTACCAGTACTTAGTGGACTCTGATCTGACCTCTCCCCAAGAATTGGGAAAGAAGGCAGACAAATGGGTCAGAACAAGGGTGAACAGAAAAGTTCATACAGGGGGTGACAAAGATGGCAACAAAAAGAAGGATGGTAAGTCTTCTGACAAGGGAGGGGACAAATCTAAAAATGAGTCTTCATCAGGCCCACAAAAACACTCTGGTGGGGGTGGTGGGCCCAAATCCTCTTTTAATCAGAACAAGGAAAAGAAACCATTGTGCTATTTATGTAAAATAAAAGGCCATTGGACAACAGATCCCAGTTGTCCAAAGAAAGGCACCAATGCTCCTACCACTACAACCCCTACTGCTACCCCTAGTGTCCCTACTAATAGCAGTGGTGGTGGGAGCAAACCTACTAATAGCCAATCCAAGGGAGTAGCTGGGCTCACTATTGGTAACTTAGTTGGGGTTGGCCTTGTTAGGGAGGCCACAGAGGCTGTGTTAGTCTCTGAGGGGGCTATTGATTTAGCCACCTTAGTTGCTTGTCCCCTTAATATGGATAAGTACAAGCAGCTACCCCTAATAAATGGTGTTGAGGTTCAGGCCTACAGGGACACTGGTGCCAGTGTGACTATGGTCATAGAGAAACTGGTCCACCCTGAACAACACCTACTTGGTCACCAGTACCAAGTAACCGATGCTCACAACAACACACTTAGCCACCCCATGGCTGTTGTTAATCTCAACTGGGGGGGGGTTACTGGTCCAAAGAAAGTTGTGGTAGCTTCAGATTTACCTGTAGACTGTCTACTAGGAAATGATTTGGAGACATCAGCTTGGTCAGATGTGGAGTTGGAGGCCCATGCAGCAATGCTGGGCATCCCAGGGCATATTTTTGCTTTGACAAGGGCTCAGGCCAAAAAGCAAAAAGGACAGGGAAGCTTGGATCCTGGAACAATGGACCAAGTGCTCCCTAAAGCTAGGGCTAGTAGAAGCAAACCACTTCCTACTATCCCTCCCTCTACAGTGGATTCTACTTCTGAAGAAGAAGAATTCCCTCCCTGTGCAGAACCTACACCAGAGGAGCTTCAAGCAGACACTGCTGAGCTTTTGGGTGAAGGGGGGCCTGCCAGAGAGGAGCTGAGTGTGGCACAGCAAACCTGTCCCACATTAGAGGGTCTCAGACAGCAAGCTGTCAAACAGGCTAAAGGGGATGTCAGTGACTCTCACAGAGTTTACTGGGAGGACAACCTCTTGTACACTGAGCATAGGGATCCTAAACCTGGAGCTGCCAGGAGATTAGTGATCCCTCAGGAGTACAGAAAGTTCCTCCTAACTCTGGCACATGACATTCCCCTAGCTGGGCATCTAGGACAAATGAAAACTTGGGACAGGCTTGTTCCCCTGTTTCATTGGCCTAGAATGTCTGAGGACACAAAGGAATTTTGTAAGTCCTGTGAAACCTGTCAAGCCAGTGGCAAGACAGGTGGCACCCCAAAGGCACCCCTTATTCCACTGCCTGTGGTTGGGGTTCCCTTTGAAAGGGTAGGGGTTGACATAGTTGGCCCCCTTGACCCTCCTACTGCTTCAGGCAATAGGTTTATCTTGGTGGTAGTGGACCATGCCACAAGATATCCTGAAGCTATTCCTTTAAGGACCACTACAGCACCTGCAGTGGCAAAGGCCCTCCTAGGAATATTTTCCAGGGTGGGCTTCCCAAAGGAAGTGGTATCAGACAGGGGAAGCAATTTCATGTCTGCATACTTAAAGGCCATGTGGAAGGAGTGTGGTGTAACTTACAAGTTCACTACACCCTATCATCCACAAACAAATGGACTGGTGGAGAGATTTAATAAAACTCTCAAAGGCATGATTATGGGTCTCCCTGAAAAACTCCGCAGGAGATGGGATATCCTTCTACCATGCCTCCTTTTTGCCTACAGGGAGGTACCCCAGAAAGGAGTGGGCTTCAGCCCCTTTGAACTTCTTTTTGGACACCCTGTTAGGGGTCCACTCACACTTGTAAAGGAGGGTTGGGAACAACCTTTAAAAGCTCCTAAGCAGGATATTGTGGATTATGTACTTGGCCTCAGATCAAGGATGGCTGAGTACATGAAAAAGGCCAGCAAAAACCTTCAGGCCAGCCAAGAGCTCCAGAAGCAATGGCATGATCTGTTTTGGTTCAGTACCAACCAGGGCAGAAAGTGTGGGTCTTGGAGCCTGTGGCCCCAAGAGCACTCCAAGATAAATGGAGTGGACCCCACACAATTGTTGAAAAGAAGGGAGAAGTCACCTATTTAGTTGACTTAGGCACTGCCAGGAGTCCCCTTAGGGTGCTCCATGTCAACCGCCTGAAACCCTACTATGACAGGGCTGATCTCACCCTGCTCATGGCAACTGGTGAGGGACAGGAAGAAGACAGTGATCCTCTACCTGATCTCTTCTCTTCCACAGATCAAGATGCTCTTGTGGAAGGTGTAGTTTTGGCTGATTGTCTTACTGCTGAGCAGAAAGACAATTGCATAAATCTCCTAGATCAATTCTCTGAACTCTTCTCTACTGTGCCAGGTACCACTTCTTGGTGTGAGCACACTATAGATACTGGAGACAGTTTACCTGTCAAAAGTAAGATCTATAGGCAGCCTGACCATGTCAGGGACTGCATAAAGCAAGAGGTCCAGAAAATGTTAGAACTAGGAGTGGTTGAGCACTCTGACAGTCCATGGGCTTCTCCTGTGGTACTGGTACCAAAACCCAATTCCAAAGATGGAAAGAAGGAAATGCGGTTTTGTGTAGATTATAGAGGTCTCAACTTGGTAAGCAAAACTGATGCTCACCCTATACCCAGGGCAGATGAGCTCATAGATACACTGGCATCTGCCAAGTATCTAAGCACTTTTGACTTGACTGCAGGGTATTGGCAGATCAAATTGTCAGAAGATGCTAAACCTAAGACTGCATTTTCAACCATTGGAGGACATTACCAGTTTACTGTAATGCCTTTTGGTTTGAAAAATGCACCTGCCACTTTTCAGAGGTTGGTGAACACAGTCCTGCAAGGGCTGGAAGCTTTCAGTGAAGCATATTTTGACGATATAGCTGTCTTTAGCTCCAGCTGGGATGATCACCTGGTCCACCTATGGAAAGTTTTGGAGGCCCTGCAGAAGGCAGGCCTCACTATCAAGGCTTCAAAGTGCCAGATAGGGCAGGGTAAGGTGGTTTATCTGGGACACCTTGTTGGTGGGGAACAGATTGCACCACTTCAGGGGAAAATCCAAACAATTATTGATTGGATTCCCCCTACCACTCAGACTCAGGTGAGAGCCTTCCTAGGCCTCACTGGGTATTACAGGAGGTTCATTAAGAACTATGGCTCCATTGCAGCCCCTCTTAATGACCTCACATCCAAAAAGATGCCTAAAAAGGTATTGTGGACAGCTAACTGTCAGAAAGCTTTTGAGGAGCTGAAGCAGGCCATGTGCTCTGCACCTGTCCTGAAAAGCCCTTGTTACTCTAAAAAATTATATGTCCAGACTGATGCATCTGAATTAGGAGTAGGGGCAGTCCTATCACAACTTAATTCTGAGGGCCAGGATCAACCTGTTGCTTTTATTAGTAGGAGGTTGACCCCTAGAGAAAAGCGTTGGTCTGCCATTGAGAGGGAGGCTTTTGCTGTGGTCTGGGCTCTGAAGAAGTTGAGGCCATACCTGTTTGGCACTCACTTCATTGTTCAGACAGACCACAAACCTCTACTTTGGCTAAAACAAATGAAAGGTGAAAATCCTAAATTGTTGAGGTGGTCCATATCCCTACAGGGAATGGACTATACAGTGGAACATAGACCTGGGAGTAGCCACTCCAATGCAGATGGACTCTCCAGATATTTCCACTTAGACAATGAAGACTCATCAGGTCATGGCTAGTCTTATTGTCCTTCGTTTGGGGGGGGGTTGTGTAGGAAAGTACCATCTTGCCTGGCATGTTACCCCCATTTTTCACTGTATATATGTTGTTTTAGTTGTATGTGTCACTGGGACCCTGGTAACCCAGGGCCCCAGTGCTCATAAGTGTGCCTGAATGTGTTACCTGTGTAGTGACTAACTGTCTCACTGAGGCTCTGCTAATCAGAACCTCAGTGGTTATGCTCTCTCATTTCTTTCCAAATTGTCACTAACAGGCTAGTGACCATTTTACCAATTTACATTGGCTTACTGGAACACCCTTATAATTCCCTAGTATATGGTACTGAGGTACCCAGGGTATTGGGGTTCCAGGAGATCCCTATGGGCTGCAGCATTTCTTTTGCCACCCATAGGGAGCTCTGACAATTCTTACACAGGCCTGCCACTGCAGCCTGAGTGAAATAACGTCCACGTTATTTCACAGCCATTTTACACTGCACTTAAGTAACTTATAAGTCACCTATATGTCTAACCTTTACCTGGTAAAGGTTAGGTGCAAAGTTACTTAGTGTGAGGGCACCCTGGCACTAGCCAAGGTGCCCCCACATTGTTCAGAGCCAATTCCCTGAACTTTGTGAGTGCGGGGACACCATTGCACGCGTGCACTACATATAGGTCACTACCTATATGTAGCTTCACAATGGTAACTCCGAATATGGCCATGTAACATGTCTAAGATCATGGAATTGCCCCCTCTATGCCATCCTGGCATTGTTGGCACAATTCGATGATCCCAGTGGTCTGTAGCACAGACCCTGGTACTGCCAAACTGCCCTTCCTGGGGTTTCACTGCAGCTGCTGCTGCTGCCAACCCCTCAGACAGGCATCTGCCCTCCTGGGATCAAGCCAGGCTTGTCCCAGGATGGCAGAACAAAGAACTTCCTCTGAGAGAGGGTGTGACACCCTCTCCCTTTGGAAAATGGTGTGAAGGCAGGGGAGGAGTAGCCTCCCCCAGCCTCTGGAAATGCTTTGTTGGGCACAGAGGTGCCCAATTCTGCATAAGCCAGTCTACACCGGTTCAGGGGACCCCTTAGCCCTGCTCTGGCGTGAAACTGGACAAAGGAAAGGGGAGTGACCACTCCCCTGACCTGCACCTCCCCTGGGAGGTGTCCAGAGCTCCTCCAGGGTGCTCCAGACCTCTGCCATCTTGGAAACAGAGGTGCTGCTGGCACACTGGACTGCTCTGAGTGGCCAGTGCCACCAGGTGACGTCAGAGACTCCTTCTGATAGGCTCCTTCAGGTGTTAGTAGCCTATCCTCTCTCCTAGGTAGCCAAACCCTCTTTTCTGGCTATTTAGGGTCTCTGTCTCTGGGGAAACTTTAGATAACGAATGCAAGAGCTCAGCCGAGTTCCTCTGCATCTCTCTCTTCACCTTCTGATAAGGATTCGACTGCTGACCGCGCTGGAAGCCTGCAAACCTGCAACATAGTAGCAAAGACGACTACTGCAACTCTGTAACGCTGATCCTGCCGCCTTCTCGACTGTTTTCCTGTCTGTGCATCCTGTGGGGGTAGTCTGCCTCCTCTCTGCACCAGAAGCTCTGAAGAAATCTCCCGTGGGTCGACGGAATCTTCCCCCTGCAACCGCAGGCACCAAAAGGCTGCATTACCGGTCCCTTGGGTCTCCTCTCAGCACGACGAGCGAGGTCCCTCAAATCCAGCAACTCTGTCCAAGTGACCCCCACAGTCCAGTGACTCTTCAGTCCAAGTTTGGTGGAGGTAAGTCCTTTCCTCACCTCGCTGGGCTGCATTGCTGGGAACCGCGACTTTTGCAGCTACTCCGGCCCCTGTGCACTTCCGGCGGAAATCCTTCGTGCACAGCCAAGCCTGGGTCCACGGCACTCTAACCTGCATTGCACGACTTTCTAAGTTGGTATCCGGCGACGTGGGACTCCTTTGTGTAACTTCGGGTGAGCACTGTTTCACGCATCCTTGTAGTGCCTGTTTCTGGCACTTCTCTGGGTGCTACCTGCTGCTGAGAGGGCTCCTTGTCTTTCTCCACGTCCCCTCACTCTCCTGGTCCAATATGCGACCTCCTGGTCCCTCCAGGGCCACAGCAGCGTCCAAAAACGCTAACCGCACGATTTGCAGCTAGCAAGGCTTGTTGGCGTTCTTTCGGCGGGAAAACACTTCTGCACAACTCTCCACGGCGAGAGGGATCCGTCCACCAAAGGGGAAGTCTCTAGCCCTTTTCGTTCTTGCAGAAACCGCAGCTTCTTCTGTCCAGTCGAAGCTTCTTTGCACCCGCAGCTGGCATTTCCTGGGCATCTGCCCATCTCCGACTTGCTTGTGACTTTTGGACTTGGTCCCCTTGTTCCACAGGTACCCCAGATTGGAAATCCACAGCTGTTGCATTGTTGGTTTCTGTCTTTCCTGCATTATTCCTTTAACACAACTTCTTTGTCCTTAGGGGAACTTTAGTGCACTTTTCACTCACTTTTCAGGGTCTTGGGGAGGGTTATTTTTCTAACTCTCACTATTTTCTAATAGTCCCAGCGACCCTCTATCCATTCGTGGTTTGCATTCCACTTTTGGAGTATATGGTTTGTGTTGCCCCTATCCCTATGTGTCCCCATTGCATCCTATTGTAACTATACATTGTTTGCACTGTTTTCTAAGACTATACTGCATATTTTTGCTATTGTGTATATATATCTTGTGTATATTTCCTATCCTCTCACTGAGGGTACACTCTGAGATACTTTGGCATATTGTCATAAAAATAAAGTACCTTTATTTTTAGTATAACTGTGTATTGTGTTTTCTTATGATATTGTGCAAGTGACACTTGTGGTACTGTAGTAGCTTCACACGTCTCCTAGTTCAGCCTAAGCTGCTCTGCTAAGCTACCATTATCTATCAGCCTAAGCTGCTAGACACCCTATACACTAATAAGGGATAACTGGGTCTGGTGCAAGGTGCAAGTACCCCTTGGTACTCACTACAAGCCAGTCCAGCCTCCTACACAAGCTCAAAAGAAGTCTCATTTACCTATCGACTTATTTAAAATGCCATCAAAGTTTATAAGTTAATATCATTTTTAATGTAAACATCTCGGAGGTCCATTTTCTGGATAATAGCTCAGAGGGTCAAATCACTGACCTTTATTTTCCAAATACATAAATATAGCTGAGTTTTCAAGCACTCATGCCCAAATCGGAAATATAATGTAATATTAGTGAGATTACAAAAGAAAATTATAAACGACAAACAATTTGATTTTTTGAGGCCATCCCTCGCTCTGCTTCAATAATGCATTTTCGGGACAGTCTTTAAAGCTTCTTCAAAAATGTAATTTAGCGACATTTCAAGGGAATATGTGAATTATTGCAATAAACACACACACACACACAAAATACTAAGTTTAACTGCGAAATACATCTTCTTAAGGTGATACTGTAGGAGGCTGGCCTGGCTTGTAGTGGGTACCAGAGGTACTTTCACCTTGTGCCAGGTCCAGTTATCCCTTATTAGTGTAGAAGAGGTGTTTCTAGCAGCTTAGGCTGATAGAAGGTAGCTATGGCAAAGCAGCTTAGGCTGAACTAGGAGACATGTAAAGCTCCTACTATACCACTGGTATCATATTCCCAATATCATAAGAAAAAACAATACACAGAGTTACTAAAAATAAAGGTACTGTATTTTTATGACAATATGCCAAAAGTATCTTAGTGAGTATCCTCAGTAAGAAGATAAGATATATACACAAGTTATATGTACACAAACTAAAATTAGGTAAGTAATAGCAAGAAAAGTAATGCAGTGTAGAATTATAATAGGTTGCAATAGGAGCTCATAGGTATAAGGGCAACACAAACCATATACTCCAAAAGTGGAATGTGAACCACGAATGGACCCCAAACCTATGTGAGCTTGTAGAGGGTCGCTGGGACTGTAAGAAAACAGTGAGGGTTAGAAAAATACCCCACCCCAAGACCCGGAAAAGTACGTGTAAAGTGCACCTACTACCCCCAGAGAACACAGAAGTCGTGATAGGGGGATTCTGCAGGAAGAACAAACACCAGCAATGCAACAACAGTAGATTTCCAGACCTGAGTACCTGTAAGACAAAGGGACCAAGTCTAATAGTCTCGACAGTGTCGAGAGTGGGCAGGAGCCCAGGAAATGCCAGCTGAAGGTGCAAGGAAGCTGCCACCAGTTGGAAGAAGCTTGGAGTTCTGCAAGAAAGAAGAGGACTAGGGACTTCTCCTTTGGAAGATGGATGTTGCACGTCGCGATGAAGCTTGTAGAGGTGTTCCCACACAGAAAGACCACAAACAAGCCTTGCTAGCTACAAGGGTTGCGGTAGAGGTTTTTGGGTGCTGCTGTGGCCCAGGAGGGACCAGGATGTCGCCACTTGGAGGAGGAGACAGAGGGGACACCCAGTAACTCAGGGAGCCCTCACAGAAGCAGGCAGCACCCACAGAAGTACCCCAACCGGCACTTAGAAGAAAAGTGAACCAGAGTCCATGTGAAGTCACAAAAGGGAGTCCCATGACGCCAGGGGACAACTCAGAAGGTTGTGCACTACAAGATTGAGTGCCGGGGACACAGGCTTGGCTTTGCATGAAGGAAATCCTTGACGAGTGCACAAGACCCGGAGCAGCTGCAAATCACGCAGTACACAGCTTTGCAGTCTAGCGTGGGGAGGCAAGGACTTACCTCCACCAAACTTGGACTGAAGAGTCACTAGACTGTGGGAGTCACTTGAACAGAGTTGCTGTGTTCCAGGGACCACGCTCATCAGGATGAGAGGGGACCCAGAGGACCAGTGTTGCAGTCTTTTGGTGTCTGCGTTAGCAGGGGGAAGATTCCGTCGACCCACGGGAGATTTCTTCGGAGCTTCTGGTGCAGGGTGAAGGCAGCCTACCCCCAGAGCATGCACCACCTGGAAACAGTCGAGAAAGCCGGCAGGATTAGGCGCTACAATGTTGCTGGTAGTCGTCTTGCTACTTTGTTGTGGTTTTGCAGGCGTCCTGAGCAGTCAGCGGTCGATCCTTTGGTAGAAGGTGAAGAGGGAGATGCAGAGGAACTCTGGTGAGCTCTTGCATTCGTTATCTGAGGAATTCCCCAAAGCAGAGACCCTAAATAGCCAGAAAAGGAGGTTTTGGCTACCAAGTTAGGAGGATTGGCTAGCAAGAGAGGTAAGAGCCTATCAGAAGGAGCCTCTGACGTCACCTGCTGGCACTGGCCACTCAGAGCAGTCCAGTGTACCCCCAACAACTCTGTTTCCAAGATGGCAGAGGTCTGGGACACAATGGAGGAGCTTTGGGCACCTCCCCTGGGAGGTGCAGGTCAGGGAGTGGTCACTCCCCTTTCCTTTGGCCAGTTTCGTGCCAGAGCAGGGCTGGGGGATCCCTGAACCAGTGTAGACTGGCTTATGCAGAGATGGGCACCATCTGTGCCCATCAAAGCATTTCCAGAGGCTGGGGGAGGCTACTCCTCCCCAGCCCTCACACCTATTTCCAAAGGGAGAGGGTGTAACACCCTCTCTCAGAGGAAATCCTTTGTTCTGCCTTCCTGGGCCAGGGGTGTCTGGACCCCAGGAGGGCAGAAACCTGTCTGAGGGGTTGGCAGCAGCAGCAGCTGCTGTGGAGACCCCGGAAAGGCAGTTTGGCAGTACCCGGGTTCTGTGCTAGAGACCCGGGGGATCATGATCTTAGACATGTTACATGTCCATGTTCGGAGTTACCATTGTGACGCTGTACATAGGTAGTGACCTATGTATAGTGCATGTGTGTAATGGTGTCCCCGCACTCACAAAGTCCGGGGAATTTGCCCTCAATGATGTGGGGGCACCTTGGCTAGTGCCAGGGTGCCCACACACTAAGTAACTTTGCACCCAACCTTCACCAGGTGAAGGTTAGACATATAGGTGACTTATAAGTTACTTAAGTGCAGTGGTAAATGGCTGTGAAATAACGTAGACGTTATTTAACTCAGGCTGCACTGGCAGGCCTGTGTAAGAATTGTCAGAGCTCCCTATGGGTGGCAAAAGAAATGCTGCAGCCCATAGGGATCTCCTTGAACCCCAACACCCTGGGTACCTCAGTACCATATACTAGGGAATTATATGGGTGTACCAGTATGCCAATGTGAATTGGTAAATTTAGTCACTAGCCTGTTAGTGACAAATTTGGAAAGCAGAGAGAGCATAACCACTGAGGTTCTGGTTAGCAGAACCTCAGTGAGACAGTTAGGCATCACACAGGGAACACATACAGGGCACATACTTATGAGCACTGGGGCCCTGCCTGGCAGGGTCCCAGTGACACATAGACTAAAACAACATATATACAGTGAAATATGGGGGTAACATGCCAGGCAAGATGGTACTTTCCTACAATACCCCACCCCAAGACCCTGTAAAGTAGGGGTTAAAATACTACTATTTCCCCAGAAACACACTAAAGTCGTGATAGAAGATGTTGCAAAGACCACAATAGACTGCAAAGCATTGAAGACGGATTCCTGGACCTGAGGACCTGTAAAGGAAGGGGACCAAGACCAAGAGTCGTGAAAGTGTCCAGGGGTGGCAGGAGCCCACTAAACCCCGGATGAAGGTGCAAAATGGCTGCCTCCGGATGGAAGAAGCTGAAGATTCTGCAACAACGAAAGGTGCTAGGAACTTCTCTTTCATGCAGAAGATGTCCCACGGAGTGCTGGAGGATGCAGAGTTGGTTCTTTGGCAAAAGACCACAAACAAGCCTTGCTAGCTGCAAAGGTTTTGGTTGAAGAAAAAGGGTGCTGCCCGGACCCAGAAAGGACCAGGATCTCGCCACTTGGGAGAGCAAACAGAGCTTGTCCTCAGCAATGTAGAAATCCCATGAATAAGAAGGTAGCGCCCTCAGAAGTCCTTGAACATGGGTTCAAGAAGACTGAGCACAGCAGCCATCTCAACACTACAAAAGAGGTTCCTGCGAAGCCGGAGGTCAACTCAGGGAGTGGAGTAATGCAGGACGGAGTGCTGGGGACCTGGGCATGGCTTACCTCCTCCAAATTTGGACAGTTGGACCACTGGACAGTCTGGGTCGCTCAGGGCCACCACCAGTGTTCCAGGGACCATGCTCGTCAGGATGAGAGGGGACCCAGAGTACTGGTGACGCTGAAGTTTTGTGCCTGCTGGAGCAGGAGGAAGATCTGTCAACCCACAGGAGATTTCTTCATGGCATCCAGTGCAGGGTAAAGGTAGGCAGCCCTCAAAGCATGCACCACCAGGAAACAGTCGAGAAAGCTGGCAGGATTAGGTGCTACAATGTCGTTGGTAGTCTTCTTGCTACTTTGTTGCAGTTTTGCAGGCGTCCTGGAGCAGTCAGTGGTCGATCCTTGGCAGAAGTTAAAGAGAAAGGTGCACAGGAACTCTGGTGAATTCTTGCAAGTCGTTATCTGAGGAAAAGCCCACAGGACTGACCCTAAATAGCCCTTAGAGGAGGATTGGCTACCTAGTGAGGTAAGCACCTATCAGGAGGGGTCTCTGACGTCACTTGGTGGCACTGGCCACTCAGAGGCCTCCAGAGTGCTCTCACACCTATGGATTCAAGATGGCAAAGGTCTGGGACACACTGGAGGCGCTCTGGGCACCACCCCTGGGGTGGTGATGGACAGGGGAGTGGTCACTCCCCTTTCCTTTGTCCAGTTTCGCGCCAGAGCAGGGACTGAGGGTTCCCTAAACCGGTGTAGACTGACTTATGCAGGGAGGGCACCATCTGTGCCCTTCAAAGCATTTCCAGAGGCTGGGAGAGGCTACCCCTCCCCAGCCTTTAACACCTATTTCCAAAGGGAGAGGGTGTAACACCCTCTCTCAGAGGAAATCCTTTGTTCTGCATTCCTGGGTCTGGGCTGCCCAGACCCCAGGAGGGCACAACCCTGTCTGTGGGGTGGCAGCAGCGGTAGCTGCTGAGAAAACCACAGAGAGCTGATTTGGCAGTACCCGGGGTCCATGCTGGAGTCTGGGGATGCATGGAATTGGCACCCCAATACCAGAGTTGGCATGGGGGGGGACAATTCCATGATCTTAGACAGGTTAATAGCCATATTCGGAGTTACCATTGTGAAGCTACATATCGGTATTGACCTATGTGTAGTGCACACATGTAATGGTGTCCCCGCACTCACAAAGTCCGGGTTAATTGCCCTTAACTATGTGGGGGCACCTTTGCTAGTGCCAGGGTGCCCACACACTAAGTAACTTGGCACCCAACCATCACCAGGTGAAGGTTAGACATAGAGGTGACTTATAAGTTACTTAAGTGCAGTGTAAAATTGCTGTGAAATAACATGTGTGTTATTTTACTCAGGCTGCAGTGGCAGTTCTGTGTAAGATTTGTCTGAGCTCCCTATGGGTGGCAAAAGAAATGCTGCACCCCATAGGGCTCCCCTGGAACCCCAATACCCTGGATACCTGGGTACCATATACTAGGGAATCATAAGGGTGTTCCAGTGTGCCAATTAGAATTGGTGAAAATCACTGGCCTATAGTGACAATTTTAAAGGCAGAGAGAGCATAAGCACCGAGGTTCTGATTAGCAGAGCCTCAGTGACACAGTTAGTCACTACACAGGTACACACATTCAGGCCACAAATTATGAGCACTGGGGTCCTGGCTAGCAGGATCCCAGTGAGACAGGCAAAAACAAACTGACATACATGTAAAAATGCGGGTAAAATGCCAGGCAAGATGGTACTTTCCTACAATGTGTCCTGGGGACAGAGGTTTGGGTACACTGGGTGGGTGCCGTGGTGTTGTTTCCTGATGGGGGAGGCTGTGTGGTGGTCTGTGACTGGGCTTGGGTAACTGGCTGTCCAGTGGTCCCTGATGGGCCAGGTAGATCATCCAGATCCTGTCCCACAGCGTTGACCCTGTCCACGATTCTCCACCATAGCTCTATCTTCCTAGCTATTGATATTTGATGCACCTGTGCTCCAAACAGCTGTCGCTCTACCCTGACGATTTCCTTCACCATGACTCTTAACTCCTGCTCAGTGAAACAGGGGTGCCTTTGTGGTGCCATGGGTGTTCTGTGATATGTGTTGGTGAGGGTCTGTTGGGTAATGTGTTGGGTTGTGTAAAGTGGGGTGCGTGAGAGAAGTATGGGTGTATGTGGTGTGTGTGTCTAGTTGTTGCAGTGGTCTTAGTGTCAGTTTTGTGCCAATGATTTGTATTTGTAAGGGATTTGTAGGTAATTTTGGTGTGTGTTTTATAGTGGTGTGGGTGTGTCGGTGTGGTGTGTGTATGGGTGTCAAGTGTGTGTTGTTTGAATTGTCCAATGTGGTGGTGTTTTGTCTGTGGGTGTCCATTGTGAGCACGGCAGTATGTACCACCAATGGTTTACTGCAGTTGAATATCCGCTGTGGTGATTCGTGGGTCATAATTTTATGAGCGTTGTTCTGCTGGAGTAACGGTGTGGGTTTTGATACCACCAGTTTATCACTGACCTTTGGTCTGGCGGATTTGTGTATATGGCTGTATTCTTTCTGATTGGCGTGTCATAATATGGTGAACGGATATCCACCGCCGCCGCAGTAAGTTGGTGGCCGTCAGTGTGGCGGTAAGCGGGATTTACCTCCAAAGTCATAATGAGGGCCTTAGTCCCTGCATCCTAAAATGACTGCCACCTCCTCTTTTTTGAAGTGGTGGCATACATTTAGATGAAATTGTCTAATTTCTTAGATTCACGGATCCTCTGTGGCGTGATATATAAATCTGTTTTGAACCTTAATTTTTCACAAAATACCAAATCACAAAAACTATGCTTTCTGGATCAAGATCTAGCTTTCTGCCAAATTCAATGTAATTTCGTTGAAGTTTTTGTGGTATTGCTGCTCAATTTTCATTTGAAAAAAAATGAAAAAATAAGTTATGGATCCCCCCACCTTTTTCCTCTGCTCCCACTTGACAAATCACACCAAAACATACCAGGAAGATGAGGTGGATGAGACTTTTTTTGGAACGTAACATGAAGATTTGTCAAATAGCGCCAATGGTATTAGCAAACAAAGAAATGATTTTCCTATCAAATTGTGGTACTAACTATAACTACCCAGTTGTAACCACTATATATAATTAAATATTTAAGTATATGTATTCACATATAGTAACTTTTTACCTAGAAATATATATTCATAAAATAATCTTATTTTAATCTTATTTTAATATGTTGCAATATTTTAAATATATTATATATATATATATTTCTAAAATATTTATGTAATAACACTATTTATATGGTAATTAAAGAACATATACAATAAATTAATATTTTTAAGTACATGTATTTGTAATTCATTTTTTAAGTTAATATAATTTAATTTACATCTCACTGAATCCTAAACTTAATACTACACCGATACACTACTGATCCCAGAACATAAAAACCCCTACTATCCCGCTACTCTACTGAACCATGTAACCCATTATCCCAGAGACAATCCATCTTTAACTCTAAAAAGAATTAGTACCTCATTTCATATTGGGTACAATTAAAATAATCAATTAATAAATAAACCACATTTTATTCACATTTCCTGAAAAATAATTACTATTTATTTATGAATATTTCACATAAAGTATCTTAATATTAAATCATTTATATGTCTAATTACAATAAGTCAAATTTAATAATGCAATCATATATATATATATCGCCAGTAGGTAGTTATAGTTAGCACCCAGTTGCCATAGAAAAAACATTTTTTGACTTGCTTATATCTTTGGTGCCGTTTGTTGATTCTTCACAAAATTGTCTGAAACAAATGTGCTGGGAAATCTTGTTGTGCATGGGAATGAGAAGTTTTAGAGTGAACAGTCAAGCAGAGGTGAGAAAAATGGGGGGTCAAAAATTGCATTTCCCATTTTAATTCTTATAGAGATTTTGAACATGAATACAGCCCGAACTGCTGGAGGGAATTACACCACTTTTGCAGAAAGGTAGCTTTTGGTCCAGAAAGAAGTCTTTTTGTTATTTGGTGTAAATCCATTCAGTAGCTTTTGAAATATTAAAAGAACACCAAATTTGTGTATCTGGAGGCACGAAGGCTTCGCAAGTATGCTAGATCATGGACAGAGATCTGATTGGCTGTTAACACTTCAACCAGTGTTGGCAGTCATTTTGAGATTTAGCTTGAGCCAAGTCTCAAAAAGGGGGCAGGGTACATTTACCAAAAACCATGTAGCCCATGTAGCAGGGCTACCCCAGGGACCCCCCCCACCCCCCACACACACACATACAGGTTTAAAAGTTTTTTTTTTTTTTAAATCATGGTAAAAAAGTGCAGCAAATGAATACAATTTGCCCCCTTTTTTTTTTTAATCAAGTGCAGTCTCTAGCGCCTGCTTTTGCCACCCTGGGTGAGCCAGGTCCTGGGGGCATAGCATAAAATAGGAGAGGGTGCACAGGGCCCCTCTAGTAGGGCTTATGAGAGTCCCAGGGATGCCATTTCTCTGGATCCAAAGTTTATAAACTAATGCGGTGGGCCCGCTTGACACGCCCCCAGCCCCAGGGACGACAACTTCCCAGGGTCAAATCATCCTAAATGAATGCGGAGGCCAGTGCGCACTCCCTGCAGCCCTGGGGACTACCACCTCCCCAGGGCTAAACATCTAAAATTAATGCGGGCCCGCGCAGCCCACTGCAGCCCACCGCAGCCCTGCGGACTGCCACTTACTTAGGGGTTCGTCCGTCCCTGGGGACCACAACATCACTGGGGCTAAGTTCAGTGATGGAGGTGGGCCACATAGCCCCCGTGGAGTCATAGATGGAGCTGGGGATGCCACCCCTGAGGGCCAGCTCCTGCTACGTCCCGAGGTACCAACCCTCGGGAGACAGCTGTTTGTTTTTGCATGGTGGGAGCTGACAGCTCCCACCGAGCAAAAGCAAATATAAAAAAGCAGATATAACTCCACTTTCTGTAATCAGGAGTTGTCAAACAGCTCCCACATGCATAAAGCTGAGTTTTTATCTGTTTCCGTGCACGCCATTATGTGTGCAGGAAAACAGATAACAACATTGCTCCCTCAAGCAGGGAGTTACTATTTAAAGCTGCTCCCTGTTTGCAGGAGCAATGCCAGCTTCTGCAGGATGCGGTGAGCAAGCTAGGACCTATTTTTCAGGACCTCACGATCCTGTCACTCTCTCTCTCTAGGACTGTGGAGGCCTTCAGACTCCCCTCACGATCCTGTCACTCTCTCTTTCTTCGATTCCTTTGATGACAGAGAGAGAAATTGTTGTTACAATTGTCTCTCTAAAAAATAACTTCAAAGTATTACACTAGCAAGATGTTTGGTTTGAACATTCTACTTAGGTTTTTATGCTTATAAAATATAGTCACTTCTGGCCTACTGGTAAAGCTATTGGACTTTCACTCAGTAAGTTGAAGATTCAAATCCTAGTATCTCATGCAGTGTGCCTGATTATTTACTAGTGATTCAACTGTTAAACATTCCTAGTGTTGAAACATTCAAAACGTTTTGCCACCAAAATCTTTGGGTTGTGTCATATGTATGTCTGGAAACTGCATAGCAAAGAGACACCTGTGGTCTAGAGGTTTAGGTCTCAGGCCCTCACCCTGAAGGTTGAGGGTGGCAGGCTGTGTGTGTCAGGAGTCACATTCCTGCTTTATTTACTTTTCAAATTCAAATATTTAAGCTTTATATCAAAATGTATTCATACCCTTTTTACTTGAAAAATACTTTTTTCTTTTCAATTTGTCCTAAAATATCTCATTATAAGTATATCATTCATCAAAGTTTAGAAAAACTCTCTTGGTGATTATAGGGGGGTTGGCTGCAAGGCCTGGCCACAGACCAGGCTTTGCGGCCAACCCACGCCACATATGATCAAAGGCCGTGTGTGGCACTGGGTTGGGCAATTATAGGAGGTTGGCTGCAAAGCATGGCCGCAGGTCAGGCCCTGCGGCCAACCCCCGTTGTGCATGGCTCTGAACTTCTCGAGTTTCACTTTATTCTTTCCAAAACCAGGGTTGGAGTGGGAGGGTCAGCCTGTAGTCAAACATTTGTTAAGGGTTCAACACCGCCCAACACTGCCATTAGATGCCCTTTTATAATACCATCAGATGGTACTCAGGAAGTTCCGAGGTGTTATCAGAAGGGGCAAGTATTGCCATATAATACATTCCTACCTGTACTTAGTAAGTGACATCGAGGGGATATAGAATGGTGAGGTAAGGATCTAAATCCTGATGAAGGCCAACAACCTAGAGTGGCAACAGTAGAGCCAAAAAATGTAGATTACAACAGAAAGGGGGACAGGGAACTCAGGCAATAATTGTCCAGGTACACCCCCAAACTAGAGTTTTTACCCTGCCAAGAGCAACACAGAATAAAATTAGGGAGGGTCCCCCCTTAGACAATTTTAAATTAAATTTGCACACTGGATCCCTTGTATAACACTTTGCTCCACCCTGAGCGTTGGTCTGCACCAACGTGTTGTAGCATTCCCTATGATGAAGCATGCCACTATTTAGTTGGTGAGAGCAATTTTTAAAAAAACACTAAATTGAGGGAGTTGGTTTTGTTAAATTTTCTGCTTTCGTGTCTTGCACGCATTTAGAATTATTACATCACCGTCTTTAGGTGATGTATATTTCATAAGCCTGATAAATGATGTACTTGGTGTTTGCTCATCTCCAGTTTGTCCGAGGCCATGATAGCTTCTGATTGTATTTACTACAGACTGTCTTGTTAAATATCAATGCAAAAATGGTGGTTAGTGAAAGCATATGAGATTGTAAAGGTTGTAGGTTTATTTAGTAGAGTCTCTTAAAGATGCAATTGAATGGCTTTTTCTATTTCAGTACCTAGGTACTGCTGTACTCCTGAAGGATCCTTAGATCCAATGAGATGGTCCAGCAGGAGCCCATGTTGATTTATTTTCAGTTCCAGTGTATGTTTTTTAAGGTCCTGGGTCCTGAGTTTTAGTTTTTTTTACTCTTCCTGCCGGAGAAAATAAAGTGCCTGCAAGGGCTGCCACATGCAGGCTTATTGACAAAGAATTTCCAAGAGATGCCACCAAGCAATAATATTTTGGTACCTGTGGGATGCTAAAGCACATGAAGACATGGCACGCTATGCAGCTGAATGCCGCAAAGAGAAAGAGGCAGGAAGACTACCATAAAATACTGGCAGTTGCCACTGCATATGAACAGCTCCACACCATCCTTTCCAGCCTGGTTATAGTGCTCCTCCTCAAGCCGCAGATACCATCCGGCAGGAAAGAAACTGCCTGTATGAACACATTGTACTATTCTGCATGGACTGTGGCAAATTATTATCTGCAGGGGACCAAAGTACCTCACCCAGTGACCAGCTCTTGACTGCACATGAGAAGGTGTGCAAGAATACCTGCGTTTTTTCCCTTCATTGAATCCAAATTATGAGGTCCTTTGTCAGGTTTTTAGTCGAACCCTCAAAAGACTTTCAAACAAGTAAAAAGGTTAAAAAAGGAACAAAGTTCTGGTTAGTACCACCTTTCATAGTCAAAAGATAGAAAATAATCTGTGTTGTTTGGAATGTCTGTCTGGTAATGTTAATAATATATCCTTATAGGCTAATCTGAAAATGCATAAATTGTCTCAAGGTGAGGAGACACACCAGTCTCTTCCACACAAGAATACAACAGATTGTATCATGCCAATCAAAGACATACAGAACATACATGTACTACTGTCCTTAGAACACACAAAGGATACCACTCCTGTTTCAAAAATCATGGAAGACCTGTGCATCAGTACCAATTTGGACAGTGACAGTGGTCTCATGACCAAGTCCACGTTCACTCCATGCCTACCAATGGACAATGTGATCGACATTTTCTATCAGGAAATCACACAGGAGCTGTGCAAGCTGGAAGACACATATGTCCTAGGTCAGAAACACATATGACACAACATTACTAGGAAAGACAGACAAGCTGTACACTTTCTCTCTGTAGAATCTGATATTGTCATCCAGGAGGCAGATGAAGGCATGAATGTCATTGTTATGAACCAGGTTGACTACAGTAAGTGAATTAAATGACAATTCTCAGATGTCACCGCATATCAGAAATTTACAAGTAACCCACTAGAACCTAATATTGTCATCAAGGAGGCAGATGAAGGCAGGAATGCTGTTGTTGTGAACCGGGTTGACTACAATAAGGAAATTGTCCAACAATTGTCAGATGCCACCGCATTTCAGAAATTTACATGTAACCCACTGAATGACACAAACATTCATCAAACACAGACTCAAACTTTGGAAGGAACTATGGGCCTGGTTTAGAGTTTGGCGGACAGGTTACTCCATCACAAACATGACAGATATCCCGTCTGCCATATTATGATGTCTGTAGGATATAATGGAATCATAATATGGCGGACGGAAATACCTGTCACGTTTGTGATGGAGTAACCCCATCTGCAAACTCTAAATCAAACCCTATGTCTAATCTCAGAATCACAGTACTGCTGCATATACAACCCTAAATTGAGGGCACTCTTCATATACATTTGACTCAAAATACACAAACAGGGGAATTTTCCATCTGGCGGGCCTATCATATCTGGCATTGGCTTACCAACTGAAAGACTATCCAAATACATCAATCTGTACTTAAAACTATTTGTATGTAACCTTCTTTCTTACACCAGAGACACAAAAGACCTTCTCAGCAAAGTTTCTGAATGAACAGAAGGGAATATGCTTGTCACATTAGACGTTTGCCCACAGTACAGGAGCATTCCAAAGGAACAAGACATCTCCACTGTCCAGCAATTTCTGGACACCCTGGATGTTACCATGTTCGAGCACACTGAAATGCTGCTGGACTTCATTTTCTCTTGGACAACAAAGTGTTTGTACATAATGAGGAGTGGTATCAACAAGTAAAGGGTGTAGCAATGGGGGCCAAATTATCCCCTTCATTTACAAACTTGTACATGGGACTATTTGAAAAATTACACATCTAGACCGCATGCCCCACTGAACATATGGAACACATTATTTATTGGGGAAGGCACATAGATGATGTGTTTATGTTTTGTTTAGAAGATGTGGGTGCACTCATTGTTTTCTTCCAACAGCTGAATAACAACATCTACAAAATAATGTTCTCGTACCAGTATAGTACACACAAAGTCCACTATCTTGATATCACTCTGATATGGAGGGCAAACACATAGGTGGTCATTACAACCCAATTACGACCGTGGCAGAAACCGCCAACAAAGACAGACACTTTAACACTCCGACCGCCACGGCGGTACAAACAAACAGCGCGGCAGTCACCGCCAACAGACAGGCGGGAGACAATGTACCGCCCACACTATTATGACAGGCCAATCCTCCACCTTTTCCGGGGCGGATTCACCATGGATAAAAACACGGCGGAAACAGGAATCCCGAATGAAAAACGCTCACCTCTACATACCCCACGAGGAACGAGGACACCATGGAACCGGAACTCCAAATTCTACCTGGCGATAGTCTTCCTGCTCCTCTACCAGGAGCAAGAACGACGGCGGCGAAGACCACGGTGAGTACTGCACCTACGACACAGGGGAGGGGGAGGGAAAAAACAGGGACGCACACATGCAACACCCCCACCCACTACAACACACACACTAATACATGTTGATACATTACAGTTACACCCCCCCAAAGCCCCCGGAAGAATGCAAAGACAAAAGGAAATGATTGTAACAATTGTAATCTATTAAAATCCAGTACTCCAAAATATATAAACACCATAAACAAATATATACACCAATAATACAATTCCAGGTATTGCACCATTTATAGTCCGTGGACCACTGGGGCCAAAATGCATGGGCGAGGCCCACACTCGATACCCGATCAAAACAGAGAGAGCACTGCAGGGGCATCAGATAGAAATACAACAGGCACCTCAGGGGGAAGGGGGGGGGGGCAACCTCAGCCGGATGAGTGTACGATGCCAGATCCACAAGGGGGCTCAATGCCCACTGTTCAATCCTGGCGAGTGCAAAGCCACAGTCTCTCAAGTCTCTACAGTGGGTGGTTTGCCCACTGTTCAATCCTGGGGAGTGCAAAGCCACAGTCTCTCAAGTCTCTACAGTGGGTGGTTTGCCCACTGTTCAATCCTGGGGAGTGCAAAGCCACAGTCTCTCAAGTCTCTACAGTGGGTGGGTTGCCCACTGCCATATCCTGGGGGGTGCAAAGCCACAGTCTCTCAAGTGGATAACAGTCTCCACTGGTTCTGGAGGGGGACTGGTGCCCAGAGTGCTTCATCCTGTGAAGGACAGAGGTAGTGGATGGATGATCTCTCCACTGGTTCTGGAGGGGGACTGGTGCCCAGAGTGCATCACTCACCCCGTGACGGACCCAGTTGCGTCAGTGCCCCTGCCGCTCATGGTCTAGCGATGCTTGAGTTGACGGTCCTTCATGGCCCAGCGGTGCATGTGCTGGCGGTGCCCTGTTCAGCGGTGCTTGAGTTGGAGGTCCTTCATGGCCCAGTGGGGCTTGTGCTGGCGGTGCCCTGTTCAGCGGTGCTTGAGTTGGCAGTCCTTCATGGCCCAGCGGTGCATGTGCTGGTGGTCCTTCATGGCCCAGCGGTGCTTGTGCTGGCGGTGCCCTGTTCAGCGGTGCTTGAGTTGGCGGTCCTTCATGGCCCAGCGGTGCTTGTGATGGCGGTGTCCTGTACAGCAGTGCTTGAGTTGGCGGTCCTTCATGGCCCAGCGGTGCATGTGCTGGTGGTCCTTCATGGCCCAGCGGTGCTTGTGCTGGCGGTGCCTTGTTCAGCGGTGCTTGAGTTGGCGGTCCTTCATGGCCCAGCGGGGCTTGTGCTGGCGGTGCCCTATTCAGCGGTGCTTGAGTTGGCGGTCCTTCATGGCCCAGCGGTGCATGTGCTGGTGGTCCTTCATGGCCCAGCTGTGCTTGTGCTGGCAGTGCCCTGTTCAGCGGTGCTTGAGTTGGCGGTCCTTCATGGCCCAGCGGGGCTTGTGCTTGCGGTGCCCTGTTCAGCGGTGCTTGAGTTGGCGGTCCTTCATGGCCCAGCGGTGCATGTGCTGGCGGTCCTTCATGGCCCAGCGGTGCTTGTGCTGGCGGTGACCAGTTCAGTGGTGCTTGAGTTGGCGGTCCTTCATGGCCCAGCGGGGCTTGTGCTGGTGGTGCCCTATTCAGCGGTGCTTGAGTTGGCGGTCCTTCATGGCCCAGCGGTGCATGTGCTGGCGGTCCTTCATGGCCCAGCTGTGCTTGTGCTGGCAGTGCCCTGTTCAGCGGTGCTTGAGTTGGCGGTCCTTCATGGCCCAGCGGGGCTTGTGCTTGCGGTGCCCTGTTCAGCGGTGCTTGAGTTGGCGGTCCTTCATGGCCCAGCGGTGCATGTGCTGGCGGTCCTTCATGGCCCAGCGGTGCTTGTGCTGGCGGTGACCAGTTCAGTGGTGCTTGAGTTGGCGGTCCTTCATGGCCCAGCGGTGCATGTGCTGGCGGTCCTTCATGGCCCAGCGGTGCTTCTGCTGGCTGTGCCCTGTTCAGCGTTGCTTGAGTTGGCGGTCCTTCATGGCCCAGCGGGCTTGTGCTGGCGGTGCCCTGTTTAGCGGTGCTTGAGTTGGCAGTCCTTCATGGCCCAGGGGTGCATGTGCTGGCGGTCCTTCATGGCCCAGCGGGGCTTGTGCTGGCGGTGCCCTGTTCAGCTGTGCTTGAGTTGGTGGTCCTTCATCTCCCAGCGGGGCTTGTGCTGGTGGTCCTTCACGGATCAGCTGGGCTGGGGCTGGCGGTGCCCTCCTGGGCAGCTGGGCTGGGGCTGGTGGTGGCCTCCTGGGCAGCTGGGCTGGGGCTGGCGGTGGCCTCCTGGCTGGGGCTGGCAGTGGCCTCCTGGGCAGATGGGCTGGGGCTGGCGGTGGCCTCCTAGACAGCGGGGATGATGGCGGTCTTCTCCGCCGTGCAGCTCTTCCCAGACTTGCCGGGTTTCTTGTAGCCCTTCCCCACCTTGGGAGGTGTCACAGCTGACTCCACACTCCCACCGGGACCCCTGGGAGCGGCTTTGGTGGCTGGAATCTTCCCCCTCTCCCGCCGGGCACTGGCCAACTTCTGATGCTTCACAGGTGGGGGACTGGCTGTGCTGTGGCTCCGTGCCACACTGGCTGTCCTGGTGGCCGGTGCACTCCACATACCGGTGACTACAGGCACCACTGGTCCCGGAGATGTTGTGGCTGTGGTGCTACTTCGGGACCTATGAGATGGACGGGGTGGGGGAGGTGTGGGAATGGGTAGCTGGAAGGGGATTGGGAGTGGAGGAAGAGGTGGTGGTAGTAGGAGGTGTACGTTTGGTGACATTGGGTGCAGGTGCATGCGCTGGAGGCTGTCGTGAGGTGGATGGCTGTTGGGTGGGTGTGTGGCTGCGTTTGTGTATCTTGGGAGGGGGCGTCACAGACACACTGGGAGAGGACACAGGGGACGTGTGAATGGTGGTGGGGGTGGTGACTGCACGTGAGCGGGGTGTGCTGGTGGGTGTGCTGGTGAGGGACGTAGTGGCTGTAGAGGTAGTGCATGCAGGTGTGAGTATAGACGAGACTGGGAGGTAGGAGGGAGACGAGGAGGAGGGGGACACAGTGGAGGCAGTGGATGTTGGTGCGTCTGCATGTGTGTGTTGCTTGCGTGAGTGCCTGTGGGATGTGTGGTGCTTATGTTTGCCTGAGCTTCCCTTGTGTGGTGAGGTGTGTGCAGGCTGGTCTGATGGTGTGCTTGGGATAGGCAGAGGTACAGGGGATTGGGTCTGGGTGGAGGAAGTTGGTGGGGGAGGCTAGAGACGGGGACAATGGCTGCCATCAGTGCTGAAGCCAGAGTTTGAAAAACTCGGTTAAGGGCTGCCTGACCAGAATGAATGCCCTCCAGGAATGCATTAGTTTGTTGCAACTGCCTTTCTACACCCTGGATGGCATTCAAAATGGTAGACTGCCCAACAGTGAGGGACCTGAGGAGGTCAATGGCCTCCTCACTGAGGGCAGCAGGGGTGACAGGGGCAGGGGCTGAGGTGCCTGTGGCCATGGCATCAGGGATGTCCCAGCCTATGTTTTCCAACGTATTGTCCAGAGTGTTGTCTGCCCTTCTGAAACACATGCGGAGCTACATCGTTTTCCCTCAGGTGGAGGATTTGCCTACAGTGAAATGTGATTTCTATGCCCTGGGACATATCCCCAACATCATAGGTGCCATTGATGGGACCCATGTGGCTTTGGTTCCCCCCCCATAGGAGTGAACAGGTGTACAGAAACCGGAAGAGTTATCATCCTATGAATGCAGAGATGGTATGTTTGGCAGACCAGTACATCTCCCATGTGAATGCCATGTTCCCTGGCTCAGTGCATGAAGCCTACATCCTGTGGAATAGCAGCATCCCTTATGTGATGGGTCAACTCCAGAGGCACCGTGTGTGGCTATTAGGTGAGCACCTGGAAGCAAGACAGTGGGAATGGTTATCTGGGTCTGGAGATATCCCTACAGGTTAGTGCGTGTCTAACAGTTGTCCCTCGCCATTTGCAGGTGACTCTGGTTACCCCAACCTGTCATGGCTACTGACCCCAGTGAGGAATCCCAGGACAAGGGCAGAGGAACGCTACACTGAGGCCCATGGGCGAACTAGGAGGTTGATTGAGCGGGCCTTTGGCCTCCTGGAGGCCAGGTTCAGGTGCCTCCACATGACAGATGGATCCCTATTCTACTCACCAAAGAAGGTGTGCCAGATCATCGTGGCCTGCTGTATGCTTCACAACTTGGCTTTGCGACGACAGGTGCCTCTGCCCCCAGGTCCCTGTTGTTGTTGGGGTGGTGGGTTATCCTGGGTTCCCTGTAGTGGTGGACACACTGCTGATTGACGTGTCCTGGGGACGGAGGTATGGGCCCGCTGGGTGGGTGCTGTGCTGGTGTTTCCAGAGGAGGGGAAGGTCTGTGGTGGCCTGTGCCTGTGTGAGGGGAACCGACTGTCCAGAGGTCCCCGATGGCCCGGGCTGGTCATCTAGATCCAGTTGGACAGAGCTGCTGTCATCACTGTGGGCCTCTTCTGTGGGTGGAGTGGACATGTCTGGACCCTCCTGTCTGGTGACGTTGGGTAGGGGTCCTGCAGGGGTGGAAAGGCATGATTATTGCATCTGTGTGTGCCATGGTGTGCAATGGGTGGGTCACCCTGTACTCCAGTGCTTCCATTCTTGTGTGGAACCTTCTGTGATAATGGTTTAGGGGGGTGTATGGCTATGTGCAGTGGGCATGCTTTGATGATGGGTGTCCATGCTTTGGTGTTGCATGCAGGGCTTGGTGTTGGGATGGGTGGTTTGTGATATTGGGACATTTGTGAGGAGTTGGAGTGATGGGGGTGAGGGCGAGGGTGGGGGTATGTGATAGCATGCAGGTAGGGTGGGGGATGTAATAGTAAAGCTTTGACTTACCAGAGTCCATTCCTCCACCTACTCCTGCGAGGCCCTCTGGATGCAGAATCTGCAAGACCTGCTCCTTCCATGTTGTTAGTTGTGGGGAGGAGGTGGGGGTCCGCCCCCAGTCCGCTGAACCGCCAGGTGGTGTCTTGATACCACGGAACGCACCTTCCCCGTAAGTCGTTGCACCTTTTCCTGATGTCCTCCCGATTTCTTGGGTGTTCTCCCACTGCGTTGACCCTCTCCACTATTCTTCGCCATAGCTCCATCTTCCTTGCAATTGAGGTGTGCTGCACCTGTGCTCCGAATAGCTGTGGCTCTACCCGGACGATTTCCTCCACCATGACCCTGAGCTCCTCCTCCGAGAACCTGGGGTGTCTTTGACATGCCATGGGGTGGTGTAGGTGATGTGTGGGGTGGAGTGTGTGGTGATAAGTGTGGTGATATGTAGTGGTGTGTGGTGTTTTGTGCGTGGCAGTTGTGTGGGTGATGGTGTTGAGTGCCTGTGGCTGCTAGTTTGTTGATGGTGGTGTCTCTCTCTGGGCTTCTCTCTGTAATGGTGGCTGTAGGGGTTTGTGGGTGATGTGTGAGGTGTGAGGTGCGTGGAAGTTGTGTGGGTGATGGTGTTATGTGCCTGTGGATGCTGTTGTACTTGCTGGTGGTGTCTCTCTCTGGCCTTCTTTCTGAATTTTTTGTTGTGGGGGTTTGTGGGTGATGTGGGTGTGTGTTTTATATTGTAATGGCTGTGTGGGAGTGGTGTCTGTATGTGTCTCAGGTGTGTGCATTTTGAATCGTCCAATGTGGGGATGTTTTGTAGAAGTGTGTGTATTTAGAGCACGGCTGTATGTACCGCCAATGGAATACCGCGGTTGAAAGACCGCCGCGTGGATTCGTGTGTCGTGATAGTGTGGGCGTATTCCTGTTGGCGTGACGGTGGAGATTTTGTTATCGCCAATTTATCACTGACCTTTGGTGTGGCGGACTTGTGTGGGTGTCTGAATTTTGGCGGGTTCCGAGATGTGGGTCATAATAACTGTGGTGGAATACTGCAGCTGCGGCGGTGTGTTGGCGGTCTTCTGCACGGCGGTAAGTGGCTTTTACCACCAATGTTGTAATGAGGGCCATAGTCTCTGAGCTATACAGGAAACCAACTGCATGAAATGCAGTTTTACATGCAGCAAACTCACATCCACCTTCACAAATTAAAACAATACCATATGGGGAGGTGGTTAGGATAAGACGCAATTACAGCAATGACTCCCAATTTCTGCTAGAATATCAGAGAATGGAGACCAGGTTTAAGAACAGGGGATACCCAAATGAAACTCTGAGCTCAGCCAGGAGCAAGAACATGAAGACTGCGCAGAAAGATTTGCTCACCAACTCTAAATTTAGAGAGAACAAGAAACAAAAAAAAGCTCTCATTCATCACTCCATACTGTATATTTAGCACAGAGGTATACAAATTCCTTAATGAATACTAGCATCTGGTATTCATGGATAATACCTTGAGAGGATCGATTTCTGCTCAACTGAGTTTCACACATGGCAGAGAGAGGACACTAAGAGTCACTATGCCCAAGTTACGTGGCACTACCCATTCAGAGTACTTGGTTGCCATCACACCCTAAAGGCTTTGTGAGAAATTGGGTTGTTGGTTGACTGGGGTGTGAGCCCTGGTCAACCAACAGCCACAATCCCTTGCAGGGTGACCAACAGCAATTCACCAATTTAACCTGTGCTGATCCCTGGGTATCTTGGCACAAAAAGCAGTCAGGCTAAACTTAGAAGCAATGTGTGAAATATTTATGCAGAACACAGGCAACAACACAGCGAAAACACAACACAATACAAATCCCAAACCAATTTAGAAAAATAGATTTTTTTCAATAAATTATTTAACACCAAGACCATGAAAATCCAATTACTAGAACCATAGCTCTGAATTTTTTAATTTTAAGGTTCAAAATAGCAAGTCCTCAGTTTTGAAAAACGGCCAACTTGACACCTTTAGCACCACAACCCAGGTTCCAGGAATGGCTGGAGACCTCTTGGGAGTTCAAGACTCACTCAGGCTGAGTTCAGGAGGTGGTTTAAGATAGTGGGAGCCTGTTTTGTCCCTGTAGGAAGGTAGCCTATTTCTAGCCTTGTTACCCCCACTTTTGGCCTGTTTGTGAGTATATGTCATGGTGTTTTTACTGTCTCACTGGGATCCTGCTAGCCAGGGCCCAGTGCTCATAGTGAAAACCCTATATTGTCAGTGTGTTTGATATGTGTCACTGGGATCCTGCTAGGCAGGACCCCAGTGCTCATATGTTTGTGGCCTATATGTGTTCCCTGTGTGGTGCCTAACTGTATCACTGAGGCTCTGCTGACCAGAACATCAGTGTTTATTATAGGAGGCTGGCCTGGCTTGTAGTGGGTACCAGAGGTACTTACACCTTGTGCCAGGTCCAGTTATCCCTTATTAGTGTAGAAGAGGTGTTTCTAGCAGCTTAGGCTGATAGAACGTAGCCATGGCAAAGCAGCTTAGGCTGAACTAGGAGACATGTAAGAAGAGTGCACAGGAGCAGGAGCAGCTGAAAATCATGCAGTACACAGGTTTGCAGTCTAGCGTGGGGAGGCAAGGACTTACCTCCACCAAACTTGGACTGAAGGATCACTGGACTGTGAGAGTCACTTGGATAGAGTTCCTGTGTTCCAGGGACCACGCTCGTCAGGATGAGAGGGGACCCAGAGGACCGGTGATGCAGTCTTTTGGTGCCAGCGTTGGCAGGGGGAAGATTCCATCAACCCACAGGAGATTTCTTTTGTGCTTCTGGTGCAGGGTGAAGGCAGGTGACCCCCAGAGCATGCACAACCAGGAAACAGTCGAGAAAGCCGGCAGGATGAGGCGCTACAATGTTGCTGGTAGTCGTCTTGCTACTTTGTTGCGGTTTCGTAGGCGTCCTGAAGCAGTCAGCGGTCGATCCTTGGTAGAAGTCGAAGAGGGAGATGCAGAGGAACTCTGATGAGCACTTGCATTCGTTATCTGAAGAATTCCCCAAAGCAGAGACCCTAAATAGCCAGAAAAGGAGGTTTGGCTACCAAGAAAGGAAGATTGGCAACCAAGAAAGGTAAGAGCCTATCAGAGGGGGTATCTGACATCACCTGCTGGCACTGGCCACTCAGAGCAGTCCAGTGTGCCCCCAACACCTCTGTTTCCAAGATGGCAGAGGTCTGGGACACACTGGAGGAGTCCTCCCCTTTCCTTTGTCCAGTTTCATGCCAGAGCAGAGCTGAGGGATCCCTGAACCGGTGTAGACTGGCTGATACAGAGATGGGCACCATCTGTGCCCATCAAAGCATTTCCAGAGGCTGGGGGAGGCTACTCCTCCCCATCCCTTCACACCTATTTCCAAAGGGAGAGGGTGTAACACCCTCTCTCATAGGAAATCCTTTGTTCTGCCTTCCTGGGCCAGGGCTGCCTGGACCCCAGGAGGGCAGAATCCTGTCTGAGGGGTTGGCAGCAGCTGCAGTGGAAACCCCGGAAAGGCAGTTTGGCAGTACCTGGGTTCTGTGCTAGAGACCCGGAGGGATCATGGAATTGTCCCCCAATACCAGAATGGTATTGGGGTGACAATTCCATGATCTTAGACATGTTACATGGCCTTTTTTCGAGTTACTATTGTGACGCTATACATAGGTAGTGACCTATGTATAGTGCACGCATGTAATGGTGTCCCCGCACTCACAAAGTCCGGGGAATTTGCCCTGAACAATGTGGGGGCACCTTGGTTAGTGCCAGGGTGCCCACACACTAAGTAACTTGGCACCCAACCTTCACTAAGTGAAGGTTAGACATATAGATGACTTATAAGTTACTTATGTGCAGTGGAAAATGGCTGTGAAATAACGTGGACGTTATTTCACTCAGGCTGCAGTGTCAGGCCTGTGTAAGAATTGTCAGAGCTCCCTATGGGTGGCAAAAGAAATGCTGCAGCCCATAGAGATCTCCTGGAACCCCAATACCCTGGGTACCTCAGTACCATATACAAAGGAATTATATGGGTGTACCAGTGTGCCAATGAGAATTGGTAAATTTAGTCACTAGCCTGCAGTGACAAATTTAGAAAGCAGAGAGAGCATAAACACTGAGGTTCTGGTTAGCAGAACCTCAGTGATACAGTTAGGCACCACACAGGGAACACATACAGGGCACATACTATGAGCACTGGGGTCCTGCCTGGCAGGATCCCAGTGACACAAGGGCTAAAACAACATACATACAGTGAAATATGGGGGTAACATGCCAGGCAAGATGGTACTTTCCTACAGACTGTGATAATGATGCTCCTAGAATGGGTGGAGTAAAGACCCCTTGTTTGTTATTTGCAGACGATACTCTATTGCTATCTCAAACTGCTTCTGGGCTCTCTAATTTGCTCATTAAGTTCATGGGCTTCTGCAAAGATCACAGATTGGAAATCAACGCAGCCAAAGCAAAGTACATGCTTTTTGGGGACACAAAGCACAAAATGAGGAAACCTATACTCCTGGAGGTTATATTGCTAGAAAGAGTCATTGCTTTTGATTACTTAGGAACTAAATTGGAGGATTCACAAAAATGGCAGGCTCATCTTTCGAAGTCGCTTATGAGTCTAAAACAAAAGTCAGGGGGTATCTTGAGGTACGCTGCCAGGTCTGCCAGTTTTGCAATCACCCCTGCCATGGAAATATATAAGGCCCAAGCTAGAAGGGGAACTTTATACGGTGCTGAGCTATGGGGCTATTGAATCCTGGAGGACCTAGAAGGAGCCAAAAACTATTTTGTAAAATTGCTCTTAAAAGTGCCCAGAAGTACCCCCATTGCAGATTCAGATGGACCTAAATCTCCATTCCATTGCACACATTGCGGCCTTAAGACCGTTACTATATTGGATCCGGATCTGGACAGCGGGCACTTATAGTCCGTATAGAGTATGGTTGAGTGATCTGTTAAGCACGCATGCTATAAAAAAAAGTCAGGTGGCTCAAATATGTCAAAGGATCCTTCGCTGAACTTGGGTTGGGAGAGTACTGGTCAGACCCTTCCTCTTTGCCTAAAAATGCTAGTCAGGTCATAAAGGATGTGTACTGGTTGAATGTACAAGTAGACAAATTTGCTAAAATACCCTCGACTAGTATGACTAATAGTTTTTTATTGTCAAAATGCCATTATGAGTTTGAACCTTGCATGGATGTGATTTAATCTCACTAGCACAAGCACTTTACATTAGACTTAGAATAGGGGTGCTCCCCTTGTGTACTTTTACTTGTAGATGGCTGAAATCTGATAATCCTTCCAATTTATGCCCAATGGGATGTGGAATTGCTGAATGCGTGTTGCATGTTCTTTTTCACTGTAGAGCGTATTCCAAGCAGAGGGCACGCTGGGTTATACAGCTTTGCAAATCAATGGGATTTAGGAATCGTTTACTGGCTCTCAGGATCTGCAAAACTGATCCAAATGTGTAAGTGGCTTGTAGCTTAGCAAACTTTTTGGAGGCTATTTGGCATATTAGACTAAAATTCAAAACCAATTGTTTTTAATGTCTTATATCTCTTGTTTGGTGAATTGTTTTCTGGTAGTTAACACACCCATGAATATTTTACAAAGTTAGGCCACCCACGCATAGATAGCTATGGCATGTTTTTGGATTATGACCTGTCTCTATATTGAGTTTTATTGTATTTTATCATTCTTAGCTAAAGAACACTGTGATGGTTTTTATCTATTTTTTTTACACTTATTTAAGTGTTTGTATAGGTGCATTATGGTACATTTTTTACTGTAATAAAGCTGAATTTAATTGAATTGAATTTAAGTTTCTTATCCTTTTCTTTTAAACGTTTTGCAACTGCTGCAGCTGGCAAACAGGTGACGCTCCTCTGCCCTAACAGAGGAGCTGACCCTGGTTTCACCCCACTGATGTTACAGGAATAAGATGTATAAAGGGTTTGCAGCTTGAGTCATGGACATGGTGGAAACAAATAACAATCAAGCATTTAGTGGATCTTTTAATGTGGTGTCAGTAACTGGTTGTAGGTATAAGTCCAGTCTTCAGTATTGTGAACATGTATTTGAACATTCTTGGCAGTGGATTCTTCCCTATCTGTGGAGTGTAACCTGCTGTGGTCCCTTCTTGGGTCAAGGAGGTCCATAATTCTGTTTTTTAAAATGATATCTTGCCATTCCAGCAAAATATAATCAGAGTGAGACTAGTGCTAAACGCTGGGGCTGGATCTTCGTGAAACCATATTTCATTTCCTTCCCACTAAGTTTATTTTTTTCTGTGGCTAATGAAATATTTGTTTCCTTTACACTTTCCTAGTGTGCCGCATGATTAATGGTCTGGGTCCCTTCTTGGGGTCCATTCGGCAACTTGAATCATTATTCACTCTATATTTCTGTATCACTTTTGATGCAAAGAATTAGCATAAAGTAGGATAACTGTTCATGAATATCTCTCTCTGTGAAGGATCTCTATCCTCTCATCTACGTCTGACTTTCCTTTGGCAATTTAGCCATCCAATGCAGACTGTCTTTCCTTGTCCTTCTGCTTGTTCCTATCAGTTAGAGAGGCATAACAATTTCCTGTTGTGTTAGCTTCAGCACCCCTGCAGAGGGCTTGCATTCGTTGTCCCTTCTGTTATCTGTTGGATTTGTTTAACTCTGACGGGTTGACATACTCTGGCTTACACTTACTATTGGCAGAGAAAAAGAAGAAAGACACGTTTTGAACTATGCTCCAGATCTGTCCCTGGAATATGCCTCTAGTTCTCTTAGATCAGTTAAACCAGACATCTATGCACCTCCTGAGTTCCACATTTCCTGAGGTATCCATTACTGTTCTTCATTTTTTCACCATTCAAAGATAGCCACAGATTTAGGCCCTACGTCTATGCTTGAATGGTGGAAGATCAATGTTCTGGGTCCACAGTATTTCCTGCAAGATGGCCACTCTCTTCAAGTTCAGTGATGTTAGCCTCCACTTTCCACGCTCTGCAGAGCATGATCTCTCCTTGGACAATCTGAAGCTGATATGCCCTTCTCAATCTATTTGCTGGAGAACACCATGATTCTGGCCCTGCAGAAACTCTTGCACAGCTCGTGCCTCTGAGGCCTTGTCAGACCTAGGTATGTCTCAGGCCTGCTCAGCCATGTTCTTGTGAAATATTTAAAAATTGTTAATAATAATGTAACTTATGTGATTATTATACATTTTTAATTTACATTTCAGGTGTAGGTTGTTGGGTTTGTGAGGATACAGGGTGGAAAGTTAAATTATAGTTGATTAATTTTAAATTATGTATTAATAATTAAATAATTGTAAATTCATTATGTAAACTGTTTAATTATTATCATTTAGATATATGTTTAATGTGCTACTATAGCTTGAGAATGTATTTACATAGTTATTAAATAACTTTTTTCCTATATTAATTATTTAAAACATTGATAAGTATTTTAATAGTTTAATTGTTTTTTAATGTTTATATTTAATTTTATGTTAATAGTTTTATAATTTAATGAAATTAATACATATATTAAAGTAAGGGATGTGTTTGAAGTGAAGTACTTTTCCTATTGTTGCACAGACTGGATTGGGAATAGTAAATGTTAACCCTCCTGAGTCCATTGCTTTCCCTACTTTTGCACTGACTGGAGTGGGAATTGTAAATTCTTCCCCTCCTGAGTTCAATGATTTCCCTACTGTAGCACCAACTGGAGTGGGAATAGTAAATTTTACCCCTCCTGTGTCCAGCACTTTCCCTACATTTTTGATAGATCGGAGTGGGAATAGTAAACTTTACTCCTCCTGAGTCAAACACTTTCCCTACCATTGCTCCGACTGGAGCGGGAATAGTACATTTTAGCCCTCCAGAGTCGAACACTTTCCTTACAGTTGCACAAACTGGAGTGGGAATAGTACATTTTACCCCTCCTTAGTCCAACACTTTCCCTACTGTTGCACAGACTGGAGTGGGAATGGTAAATTGTATCTCTAATGAGTCCAATGCTTTTCCTACTGCTGCACAGACTGGAGCAGGGGTGGTAAATGTACCCCTCCTGAGTCCAAGGCTTTCTCTACTGTTGCACTGACTGGAGTGGGAATAGTAATTTTAGCCCCCCTGAGTCCTACTGTTGCACAGACTGGAGTCAGAATATTATATGTATTATTCCTCAAAATTTATATTTTTGTTTATATTGTTTAAAATTATATTATTATAATATGTATGTGTATTTTAAATTATGTTTTATTAATTAGTAATGTTTGTAATATATAATATATTTTCAGTAAATTATATCGTTTTATATTGTTTACTTTTTATGTGTAATTAAATTGGTATGTTTTTTCAATTATTTCCAGTTGATTTGTTACAGTTTTTACTTTATTGTGTGTATGTATATATATATATACATATATATATATATATACACGTTATATTATAACTTTAAAAAAGTAATACATTATAATACACATTAAACTTATTTTAATAGTTTTACATTACTGTTGCATGTTAATATATTGAATTATTTAATGTTTATTATTTCTAACTGTATATATTTTAAAAGCAATATTTTTGCATATATTTTCCGATATTAGTGTAAAACAATATTTTCCCCCCAATATTTTTGGATTTTAAATTATAAGTATAGAATAACGATATTTTTGTGCATTATATTTTTGTCACGTTATTTTTGAATTACAATATTTAGGTTTTTGATATTTTATTAGTGAATTGCTGGTGCCGAGCTGTGCTTTCTCTTGCTTATGTCTGGACCTTCTCAGACACCTCCACCAGCCTCTGCGTTACTTCTCAAGACCTCTGTGTTTTATAGGTCTCTTTAAGTGATTCTCACCTGATAGGGTGCACCTCACCAGGCCTCACTGCAGTACTTTTTTACTCTCCGGTTCATCTCAGGCTTTGAAAAGGTATGTAAAGGTTACTTAGTTCTGTCTTCTTCCACTGTTTGGACATGTTTAATGGGACCTGAGCCTCCAAAGCCATTTTTTAAAGATGCAAGTTATCTGAAGCATCAGACACCTCATGTTTTCCATAATTCTCTGGTAATTTGTGTGCAAATATTCATTTTGTTAATTTGTAATTGATTATATGTATTTTCATAATTTGTACTACTATACACCCCCGAATGCATAATGCTAAAAAAAATAAACACACACAAGGTTGTGCACAAAGCTGTATGGCAGTTTGTAGAGTCTTTCATATTTTGAGTCTCACACAAATAACTTTGGAGAGTTGCAAACAAATGTACTTTGTTTTGCACATTGAGTTCAATGGCATAAATTGATTCCAATGTTCTCCACCTCTTCATGGTTAATGCTTGTGCTTGGCAGCTCACTTAAGTACTTAGAATTGCAAGTTTTGGAACATGTTTTTTAATGTTCTCAACGTCTTTTGGATATGTTGATTCAGTATTGATTTTGTCTATTATCTCCTTCCACAAGCATATTTTTAGGGGCGAACCTGCAAGAGCATGTGCTAGCGCATGTTTCTCGCTTGCGAGACATGATTGTTAACAAAACGGGCTTCGAGCCTTCCCGCTGCTTCATATTTGTGCGCTGCCTGGTCACTCTTCTCTGCAGTGTCTCTAGTTGGCTAGTCCAGCCAAAAGTCATGTCCGATGCCTGCTGTGGAGCATGGACCAAGCATAAGTTAATTTGCCTTAATCAGTGCCCGTCCATTGCTCCCAATGTGATTAGGTACTATTTCTTCTACCCCTCCCCCTATTCTCCTCTCCCTCTGCTGTTTGGTGAGGTCTCAGCTACAGGCAGCAGACCCCAGGTTCCACGATAGTAGTGTGGTGCTCATCGAAGAGGAACAAACAGATTTGTGTACTTTATTGTTGGTTTCAAGCAGTCACCTCCGCTTGTCCTCCTATGCCTCACCCCCAGCTTCCACCCTCGACTTTCGGCTGCATAGGCTTTTTGATGTTTGTTACCCAGGGTGATTGTATGTGTGCTCCTGCCTTATGCCCTGGTGCCACAATAATGCTGTGGTGCCAATTGAGGGATGGGTTGGCCTGGAGGCTCTAGCCTCCTCCCTCAGAAAGCTGTCTGTGCTTCTGCCACTCAGTTTCCACACTTGATCTTTTGCTCTTCACTTGTCGTTGATGCTTGCTCCACTGTTAGTTTGCTCCAGTTCTGCTTGTCTACTACCCCGCAGTTGATTTTTTTTGCACTGGTGTTTGTAGTATTGCCCTAGAGTGCTGATAACTGCACACGAGGCAGATATACAGATCTCTGGACTCCTAATCACACAAGAACGCAGATAAGTAGGAGTCGAAAGCTGTTGTCCATCACGCAGCAGTGCTTTATTCTCACTGCATTCTGAACTTACATCGGGAACTTAATGTTACATGTAGTAAGATTCTGTTTCGCGTTATGACTTTCATCTGCTCTTCCCCTGATTTGCATAGTTGTAATGGGGCAAGTTCACATACATGTGCACTTTAAAATAAATCTACAAGTATCCTTTAATCAGAAATATATGCACTGTAGTGTACATACATATGCATTTATGCTTGCATGCAGTTCTGAATGTAGATGTGCCTTTCGGCTCCATTCGTCTGGAACCAGGTCATAAATCAAGAAGCCTTCACCCACCGGGATCTCTTGAGAAGAAACTGATTTTCCAGCATTCCAGGCGGATGTGCAGTTTGTGGGCTTGGGAGAGGTTCAGATGGGTGAGGTTGCTGGTACCTATATCTGTACACTGACCTCATCACATGTACCTCTCACTCCCTGAGCAAAAGGGGAGCAGTCAGCGTGACCAGCAGATTTATAGAGACCAGCAGAGCATGGTGGTCTTGGTAGATGACACCGGAGATGTTGTCATAATAGTGGGACAAAATAAATGTCCAGCACCGATTACTGGCCATTTTGTCTGCTCCGCACCCTTAACGGCACCTTTGCAATCAGGACCTAAATATGGGAAAACCTGTTAAATGTACTCTATTCAATCTACCAGATGTGTAACACTATATTTTACCCTTCCACACACTGTAAATAATGGTATTTGAATCCCTCAGCAGAAGATGTCCCTGGTGTTAATGGTGAACTTGAACTCTTTAAAAATATCTGTTAAGTACTTTGAAATCCGCTTACAGTACTGCTCACTGAGCACTACATCTAAAAATAAACAGACTCTTCATTCTTAACAATAATTTGATAGTTAAAAAAAAAAAAATGTTAACATGTAACTTGCAAAAACCGCAACTCCTTTCAGCACAAACGAGTAGCCTCACAGTCTAACTGTGAATAAGATGTGAGCATAAATTAATACAAGTGGGGGGTTGGTGGGGTCGGACTGGCCTATAGGCAATCAGGCAGTGACTGATGGGCTGGTCTGACAGGTAGGACTGTGGGCCGTTTTTTGTCTGTTAGTGAGCCTGTTTTATAGTCTGCTGGACTGGTCTTTATTGATTTCCCTGGTATTAAAACACAAGTGGCCTGCAGCAATCTCATATCCATGTAGTCTACTATACCTTGTAATACACTTAAACAGCGTGTCTTTACATGTTCAAAATTGCCCCAATTTGGAAGCATGGTCTTCTTTTGTAGGTATTAGTTTGACTAATGGGGACCAATTTTATTTTGGTGCCCAGGCCTATTTTCTATTCCAGTCTTACCTTGGAGGCTGCTCTGGTCAGCAATCACAGTGACCAGTACTGCGCCAACATAGTAGCATTCCATCTCAATGGCTCAGCGAGTTAACTGCCCACCTCTGACAACTGCTGTGAACTGCAGGTCATGTCAGAAAAATGAGGGCAGTTATGGTGGGTCACAGAAACACCTGTTATTTAAAGCGCTTATAAACAGCAAAACAGCTATACGACAACAAGTTATCTGTATGTACATTAACAGGCAAATGGCTGCCTGTGGGTCATTTCAAAAGTGTCATGTTTCTCATTGCCGCTGTTCCTCCAAATGTCTGAAAGGCCTGCGTTTAACTTTGCTACAAACTATACCTCCAAGATTTAACCAGAAAATGCTTCCACCACAAGCATACATATTTTGTTAGAATGTTTTAGTGCTGTACCCCACCAATCAAATATATGCTGTTTGGTCAATGTCAAAAATACCTGTGAATAACATTTTATATGTGGTGCATATTACGATGGGATTAATGCCAGGTACTCTAGCAGGTGCTTTTCATCCAGCCCCTTATACTTTTCAGACATTGAAATGTATAATTTTTCTTTGGTAGGTATAGCCGAAGCAGAGTGAGAAAGTGTATGTGGCAGGAAGGCGCACACAGTAATTAAAACAGATAACGTTGATTTCAATGTCCTCATTCAAAAGGTGGAAAAACAATCTGTGCTGGTTGCTTAATAACACATTTTTTTACTATCCCATTTCCTCCTTCTACTCGCCTTTCTGTTGCCCACACCCACCCAATTAGCACAACCAATAGCTTGCCATAGGCAAGACCTATTGGTTTTGCCAATGCTTGTGTTTGTTTTTTGTGGCATTTCAGCATGAGATGGTACATTGGATGGACATGGTGCCTTACCACCCCCTTGACCAGGATCTCCAGCTCAGGATCCATAAATGTGTACTTCCTTTCCTGGCCTAGGTTCCTGGTGGAAGAGTCTTTCAGGTTTCTACTTGTATGACTGAGTGAGATCAGAAATGGCAGTGGATTCTTTTTGTCATGTTTCGAGGTGATTTGTTCGCACAATATGATTGCATGCACACTCCCACATAGGGAGGCGTTTTTG
This sequence comes from Pleurodeles waltl, assembly GCF_031143425.1. Taxonomy (NCBI): domain Eukaryota; kingdom Metazoa; phylum Chordata; class Amphibia; order Caudata; family Salamandridae; genus Pleurodeles; species Pleurodeles waltl. The sequence goes on along the minus strand of NC_090439.1, from coordinate 185,932,378 downwards.
GTGTATTTTTGTGGGGTTCTAAAGTCCTTTTCTGTGTCGATCTGGCTGTTTCTGTTCTCAGGGGATTAATTTTCCCGCTTCAGGAACTTCCAATGTCTGAGAATAAGAAATTTCTGATGGTTTGTGCACATACTATTTTTTGGATGTAGTATTTACCACATGGAATAAATAACACACATTCAGTATTTAACACCTGCACTAAATAAGGATTCCACTTTACATGGTAAAAGCTCATAATATGTGTTATTTAACCCATTTGTTATTTAGAGAACCTCGTGGAATCGGTATGAACCCTACCTGCAAGTTTGGTGGTATTTACCACCAAACTGGTAATCGAAGCCAACGTTTTGAGAAACCAGGTCTTCAAATCAGATGATACATTGATTGTGGTGTCCCAAAAATGTTAAAAAATTGGGCTTGTTTTGCTGAGAACCAATCTAACACACTATACTGCACTTTTTAGTTTGAGATTTTATTAAATGCAGCATGTCGTAAATATTATTGTCGATTAACATGATTTCCATTCAATCATTACTATAAAAGGATGTGATTTGGTGTGCTTTTTAAAATCTTGTTGAACTGTGCAAAATAGCGGTAGTAATAGGAATACATTTTGAAACATGTAGTATTTAGTATCTAGTATGCAATGTCCCCCCCCCCCCATGATAGGAGAGCATAAAGTGCTTAGTACCAATCTTTGGCTTGAGTCTTTTGCTTTAGAAAGTGGAGATCATTTATTCAGTTATTTTTTAAGTAAGTGCCGTATAAAACAGAAGGTGCAGCAGAGAAATAGACATTGAGGATTAGCATTGTAACTCGAAGTGGCTTCCATTTTGCTAACATAGCCTTGTTTTGATTTATTAGTGGTTTGTAATTTGTGTCATATAGATCTTTGATTTTATTTGTACATTTAATGCAAGGTAGTGCTTGGGATAATGATTAATACAGCTTTCAGATCCTACAGAAAATCAGCTTGGGTACTATCACACTTTGTATTTAATGTGTTGATCTTGTATCCACATAAGGTCTGGAACAGGTTAAAAATGTGTATACCCTTACCTAGCATCCTTTATCTGGCAGTCTAAACAGCATTATATCATCTGTGTATGATTTAATTTGTGATTTTTGTGGAAGAAGAGGGTGTATTTTGGTATCTCCTTGGACTGTGAACCCTAAAGGCTCTATGAACAAGTCAAATAAAATCAGGGAGCGAGGATATACCTTTCTCGTCCTCCTACATACGTTAAAACTAAATGTATCTGATGAGTTGATACTCAACTTAGGAGATACACCCGCATACAGCCTATAGAGATGGATTGAGGTGGCTTTGAGTGGGGTAAATTGGAATGGGGTAGATTAGGCTGGATTGGAGTGGACTGGAGTGGGGACTGGAGTGGGGTGGATTGGATTGGATTGGAGTGGAGTGCGGTGGATGGGAGTGGGGTGGATTGGAGTGGGTGGATCGGATTGTGTGGGGTAAGGTGAATTGGGGTGTGGCAGGTTGGATTGGAAAGGAGCGAATGCACTGAGGTAGGGTGGATTGGACAGGAGTGTGGTGAGTTGGATTAAGTGGGGTGAATTGGATTGGAATCGGATGGATTGAAGTGGGGTGGAGAGTAAGGGAGTGAGGTGGATTGGATTGTGGGGTGGATTGGAGTGGGGTGGATTGGACTGGAGTGGAGTAGGAAGAATTGGATTAGAGTGGGGTCAAATAGATGGAGTGCAGTTAATTGGATTGGTGTGGGTGGATTGGAGTGTGGTGGATTAAGGTGGTGTCAATTGGAATGGAGTGGGGTGGGTTAACGTGAACTGGATTGAACTGGGGTGTATTAGGATGGATTGGATTGGGGTGGGATGGACTGGGGTGAGGCATGTGGATTAGAGTAAGGTAGATTGGGTTGGATTGGGGTTGGTTGGATTGGAGTGGGGTGGAATGAAATGAAATGTAATAGGTTGGTATAGAGTGGGTGGGTTGGAATGGAATGTAAGGGTTTGGAGTGGGATGGGGTTAGAGTGGGGTGGGTGGGACTGGAGTAGGTTGGACTATGGTGGATTGGAGTGGGGTAGATTGGATTGGACTGGATTGGGATGTATTGGATTGGTCTAGATTGGGGTGGATTAGATTGATTTGGGGTGCATTGTGTTTAATCGGAATAGGGTGAAGTGGGATGGAGTATGGTGGATTGGATTGCAGTGAGGTAGAGTGGATTGGAGCAGTGGGGTAGCTTGTTTTATATTAGAGTGGGGGAAATTGTTATGGACTGGAGTGGGGCAGAATGTTTTGGATTGGAGTGCGGTATATTGGAATGGGGCAGATTGTTTGGAATTGAAGTGGGACAGGTTCTTTTGGATTGGCATGTGCCACTTTGTTTTGATTCACAGTGCAACAGATTGGAGTGTAGCAGATTGTTTTGGACTGGAGTAGGCAGATCTTTTTGGATTGGATTTGTGCAGATTGGTTTGGGGCTCTTTGTTTTTGACTAGAAAGGGGCAGACTAGATTGGATGGATGGATTGGAGGGGGCAATTATTTTGACATGAAATGAGACAGGTTGTATTGTATTGGATTCGGACAGATTGTTTTGGATTGGAGTGGGGCAGATTGTTTTGGATTGGATTGGGGCCAATCATAGTGGGACAGATCAGAGTGGAGTGGATTGGAGTGTTGTGGATTTGGGTGGATTTGATTGCAGAGGTGGATTGGATTGGAGTGGGATGGATTCAATTGGGGTGAGGGATCGGAGTGGAGCAGATTACTTTGTATCGGAGTGGCACAGATTGTTTGGTATTGGAGTGGGGCAGTTTATTGTGGACTGGAGTGGGTTGATTGTTTTGGATTGGAGTGGGGCAGTTTAGACTGGGGTGGGTTTGGAGCACTGGAGTGTGGTGGATTGGACTGGAGTGGGGCTGTTTGGAGTAGGCAGATTGTTTGGGATTGGAGTGGGGCAGACTGAAGTGGGGCAGATTGTTTTGGATTGGAGTGGAGCAGATTGTTTTGAATTGGAGTGGGGCAGATTGCTTTGGATTGAAGTGGGGCATATTGAAGTGGGACAGATTGTTTTAAATTAAAATGGGGCAGATTATTTTGGAATAGAGTGCAGAAGATTAAATTAGGGCAGATTGATTTGGATTGGAATGGGGCAGATGTTTTGGATTGGAGTGGGGTAGGCTGCAGTGGGGCAAATTGTTTTGGATTAGAGTGGGGTAGATTGGTTTGGATTGGAGTGGGCAAATGGTTTTGTATTGGAGGGGGGCAGATGGCTTTTTACTGGAGTGGGCAGATTGTTTTTGATTCGAGTGGGTCAGACTGGTGTGGGGCAGGTTGTTTTGGATTTCAGTGGGACAGATTTGTTAGGTTCAAATCGGGCAGATTGTTGTGGACTGGAGAGCGACAGATCGGAGTGGGGCTGATCGGAGTGGGGCTGATCGGAGTGGGGCTGATCGGAGTGGGGCTGATCGGAGTTGGGCAGATCGGAGTTGGGCAGATCGGAGTGGGGTAGATCGGAGTTGGGCAGATCGGAGTGGGGTAGATTGGATTGGCATGGGATGGAGTGGGGTAGATTGGGGTGAGGTGTATTTGATTGCAGTGGGGCGGATTGGAATGGAGTGGGAAAGATTGGATTGGGACAGATTGGACTGGTGCAATTTGTTTTGAATTGGAGTTGTGCTGTTTGCTTTAGATTGGAGTGGGGAAGATTGTTTTGGATTGGAGTAGGGTAGGTTAAAGGGGGTAGATTGTTATATTAGAGTGGGGTCTAGTGGAGTTTGGTAGATTAAAGTGGGACATATAGTTTTTAATTGGCTGGGGCAGATTGTTTTGGATAGGAGTGGGCAGGTTTTTTGGAGCAGAGTGGGACAGATTGCTTTGGATAGGGGTGGGCAGATTGTTTTGGAACCAGAGTGGGTCAGACTGGAGTGGGGCAGGTTGTTTTGGATTGTAGTGGAGCAGATTTCTTAGGTTCAAGTGGGGTAGATTGTTTTGGACTAGAGATGGACAGATTAGAGTGGGGCAGATAAGAGTGGGGTACATCAGAGTGGGGTGGATGGAAGCGGGGAAGATTGGAGTTGGGAAGAGTGGGGTGGATTGGGATGGGGTGGGGTAGATCGGGTGAGGTGTATTTGATTGCAGTGGGGCAGATTGTATTGGAGTGGGACAGATTTGATTGGGGCAGATTGGAGTGGGGAAGATTGTTTTGGATTGGTGTGAGGCAGACTGAAGTGGGGTAGATTGTTTTGGATTGTCGCAGTCAGTTTTTTGGCGGGAACGCCTACCTTGCATCTCATTAACGCAAGGAAGGCGTTCACGCAAAAAAATGACGCTCTTTACTCATAGTTTGGCGCTAGACACGTCTAACGCCAAAGTATAAATATGGCGTTAGTTTTGCGCCGAATTTGCGTCGAAAAAAACGACGCAAATTTGGCGCAAACGGAGTATAAATATGCCCCTTGATTTGGATTGGTATGGGGCAGACTGAAGTGGGGTAGATTGTTTTGGATTGGAGTGTAGCTGATTGTAGTGGGGCAGAATGCTTTGGAATGGAGTGGAGCAGGTTCGAGTGCGGCGGATTGTTACAGGCTGGAGTGGGACAAAATGTTTTGGATTGGAGTGGGGCAGATTAAAGTATGCAGACTGTTTTGATTGGCGTTGGGAAGATTGTTTTGTATGGGGTGGGGTGGAGTGGACTGGGGCAGATTAAAGTGGGGCACATTGTTTGAAATTGGCTGGGGCAGATTGTTTTGGATAGGAGTGGGGAAGGAGTTTTAGATTGAGAGTGGGGCAGATTTGTTTGGATTTGGAGTGGGGTAGATTAATTTGAATCATTGTATGGGAGTGGGGCAGTGTTTCTTGGATTAAAGTGGGGCAGATTGTTTTGGATTGGAGTTGGGCAGATTGTTTTGGCTTAGAGTGGGCAGATTTGATTGGATTGGAGTGGGGTAGATGGTTTTGGATTAGAGTGGGCAGATTTTTTTGGATTGGAGTGGGACAGATTGTTTTGGATTGGAGTGGAGTAGATAATTTTTAATTGCTGTATTGAATTGGGACAAATTGTATTGGGCTAGAGGGGGGCAGATTGTTTTGGATTGGAGTGGGTCGGATGCTTTATTTTCTGGATTGTAGTGGGGCAGACTGTAACAGGGCAGATTGTTTTGGATTGAAGTGAGACAGATTGTTTTAGGTTGGAGTGGGGCGAATGGTTTTATAGTGCAGTGGGTCTGATTTTCTGGTATGTAGTGGGGCAGACTGGAGTGCGGCAGATTGTTTTTGAATAAGGGGGCAGATTGTTTTGGATTGAAGTTCGACTGATTGTATTGAAGTGGGACAGATTTGAGTGGGGCAGACTGTTTTGGATTGCAGTGTTCAGATTGTTTTGGATTGGAGTGGGGCAGATTTGAGTGGGGCATATTGTTTTGGATAGGAGTGGGGCAGATTGTTTTGGATCGGAGTGAGGCTGAGCAGAATGGGGCAGATTGGAGTGGGGACGATTAGGTGGGGCTGAGTTGGGTGGGGCGAAGTGCAGTGTATTTGAATGCAGTAGGGCAGATTGGAATGGAGTGGGACAGATTGGGTTGTGGTAGGGCGGATTGGATTCCTGCAGATTGTTTTGGATTAGAGTGAGACAGATTGTTTTAGGTTGGAGTGGGGCGAATGGTTTTATAGTGCAGTGGGTCTGATTTTCTGGTATGTAGTGGGAAGACTGGAGTGCAGCAGATTGTTTTTGATTAAGGGGGCAGATTGTTTTGGATTGAAGTTCGACTGATTGTATTGAAGTGGGACAGATTTGAGTGGGGCAGACTGTTTTGGATTGCAGTGTTCAGATTGTTTTGGATTGGAGTGGGGCAGATTTGAGTGGGGCATATTGTTTTGGATAGGAGTGGGGCAGATTGTTTTGGATCAGAGTGAGGCTGAGCAGAATGGGGCAGATTGGAGTGGGGACGATTGGAGTGGGGTTGATTAGGTGGGGCTGAGTTGGGTGGGGCGAAGTGCAGTGTATTTTAATGCAGTAGGGCAGATTGGAATGGAGTGGGACAGATTGGGTTGTGGTAGGGCGGATTGGATTGCTGCAGATTGTTTTGGATTAGAGTGGGGCAGATTGTTTTGGACTGGGGTGGGGCAGATAGTTTTAGAATGGGGTGGGGCAGACTGTTTTGGTTTGCAGTGTGCAGGTTGTTTTGGATTAGAGTGGTGCAGATTGTATTGGTTTGTACTGGGACAGACTGGAGTTGGGCAGATTGGAGTGAGGCTGATCAGAATGGGGCAGATCGGAGTGCGGAAAATTGTAGTCGCATTGATTAGGGTGGGGCTGAGTTGGGTGGTGCGAAGTGCAGTGGATTTGAATGCAGTAGGGAAGATTGGATTGCTGCAGATTGTTTTAGATTAGAGTGGGGCCGATTGTTTTGGACTGGAGTGGGGCAGATAGTTTTGGATTGGTGTGGGGCAAGATGTTTAAATTGGAGTGGGACAGATTTTGTTTGGAAATAAGATTGGAAGATAGGAGTGAGGCAGGTTGTTTTGGATTGGAGTGGGGGAGATTGTCTTAAATTGGAGAGGGACAGATTGTTTTTGATCAGAGTGGGCAGATCGGAGTGGAGCAGATCGGAGTTGGGTGAATTGGGTTGGGGCCGAGTGAAGTGCCGGGAAGCAGGGTGGATTTGATTGGAGTAGGGCGGATTGGATTAGAGTGGGCGTGATTGGATTTGGATGGGGTGTGGTGGATTGGAGTGGGTCAGATTGTTTTAGATTAGAGTGGGTCATATTGTTTTGGATTGAAGTGGGACACACTAGAGTGAACCAGATTGTTTTGTATTTGAGCAGGGCAGATTAATTTTTATTGCAGTGGGGGAGTTTGTTTTAGATTGGAGTGGGGCAGATTGTTTTGGATTGGAGTAGGGCAGGTTGAAGTGGGGCAGATTGTTTTGGATTGCAGTAGGGCAGATTGGTTTGGGTTCAATTGATGTAGATTTGAATGGGGTGTGCTGGAAGGATTGGGGTGTGGTGGATTAGACTGGAGTAGAGATGATAAGAGTGGGGCAGATTGTTTTGGATTGGACTTCGGCTGACTGAAGTGGTGCAGATTCTTTTGAATTAGAGTGGACAGATTGTTTTGAAGTAGGGCAGATTATTTTGGATAGGAGTGTGGCACATTGAAGTGGGGCAGATTGTTTTGAATAGGAGTGGGGCAGATTGATTCAGATTTGAGTGGGGCAGACCCTTTTGGATTGGAGTAAAGTGGATTGTTTTGGATTGGATTGGGCAGATTGTTTTGGATGGGAGTGGGGCAGATTGTTTTGGATTGGAGGGGAACATATGTTTTTGGATTGGAGTGATGCAGATGGTTTTGGATTTGAACAGGGCAGATTGCTTTGGATTGGAGTGGAGCAGATTGCTTTGGAATGCAGTAGGGTAGATTGGTTTGGATTGGAATGGGCCAGATTGGTTTGGATTGGAGTGGGCAGACTGTTTTGGATTGGAGTGGGCAGACTGTTTTGGATTGGAGTGGGCAGATTGTTTTGGACTAGAGTAGGTGTAAGACTCTGGCTCTCTATGTAGTGACTAAAATGAAGTCCATCAGGCAGACTGTCAAGGTGATCCCCAAAGATGTGAAGAGGCAAGGATAGGGAGGTCTAGAGGTCTATTTGTGGTAGGGTAGGTGAGTAGCTAGGCCCATAAAGAAGTTGTGTTAAACATTTGTTGTACTCACAGTGACAATAAATGAGACACACACTCAATAAATAAATCTGAGACCAATTTAGAAAAATAACATTTGCTTTTATATATGCTTTTAACCAAATAACTTTGATATGAGGTAAGCAGTTTTAAAAATAAAAATACTTATTAGTTTCAAAAACTAACACAGTCCAATTCTCAAAGTCTCCAATGTTAACCTATGGAGGGAAACAAAGATGCACTTTTGCAGGTAAGTACACGACTTACAGTTCCAGTCTTCAGGGTTTTAGGTCAACACCAGGTGAGGTTCAGATCAGCACCAAGAGTGTACCCACAGTGGCAGAGGGGTTGCCGGGTGTAGAGGTCGAATCTAGAGTTGGTGCCAAATGTTAACCAATGGAGCCTGGGGTGGCCGGATGCAGACTGCCAACACAATGTCGGGCATCCAAAGTTTTCCTAGGCAGATAGGGGGTAACTGAAGATGCTCTGCTCCCAGGTGAGTAGAGCAAGGTCAGGGGTCGATCCCCTGAAGCTGAGGTAAGTACAAGGAAAGCTGAATAGGTCAGCCCACAGCTGTGGGCACTGGGTGCAGATGTGAGTCCAGGCAGCGGTTTTGTGGTTTCTCAGGCAGACTTCTTTCTTCTTTGAAGATGTTTCTTTTGGACAGGTCCCCTGTCCACAGGAGTTTTCATCTGGTATTGAAAGCAGGCAGTTCTCCCAAGGCTTTGGAAGTCACTGGGCTCCAGGACAGTCATCTTCTGGATACAGGTTTCTTTGAAGGCTGCAGAGAGGCCAGTAGGGCTGGGGCCAAGTCAATTGGTGTCTTCATTCTTCTCTGCTGGGTGACTTCTGTTTTGTCCAGCTATTCTTAGGTCGACAGCAGAAATCTTATTCTAGGGCTCAGGGGTGCCACCTAAGTACTGAGTTTAGGGGCATTATATGGAGTGCCAGGTGGTAGCCAATGGGCTATTCACCTTTAGGGTAACTACACCCTTCCTATGACCACTTCCTTTTGGAAGTGGGCATAGCCCTAACCCTTTCGGACATATTTCTCCAATGAAAATGGAGGAATTTAAAAAGTATGTCCACTTCAGCTTGTCTACCCTAGGTGTGGGACTAGCATGAAGTGGGCACACCTCCTAATTTACTTAATTTTCCTGATAGTCCTGCCACCAAAAGTGGGGTCAGGAACTGAGGGTCAGCTTCCTCCACCATTTGGAGAGGCCTGGGTCGCACTTCAAAAGCGGCAAGGGCTATGAAGATCCCTGCCCTGGAATTTCCATCCTGCCTGGGAGGACAGGTCACTCCCTCTGCCCAGAGTAGGCCTTTATTCGGAGCCCTCAACAGCATAGGATCTCACCTTTGAGGGCCAGAACTCTGTCTAAAGTAGCTACACTGGTTCTGACCAGTCAGTGTCCACTCTAGGAGTTGGTAGGTTTCGAGGGGGCACCTCTAAGGTGTTCTCTGAGGACATGTATTAATAACTCCATCACTGAATTCAGTGAGGGTTTATTAATACGAGATGTTTGGTACCAAACACCCCTATTGTCAGTGAAGGAATCATGTAGGTGGGGTGCGCGTAATGGCCAGTGTCCAGCACATGTACTCAAAATAGCTTCACTGTTCACTCACTATGTCTGAGATTACACAAAAACAAAGCAGGGGCATATCTGCTCATGCAGATATACCCTCATATGCTATGTAATGCACCCTGCCTTTAGGGCTAGAAGGCCTGCCAGAGGAATGACTTACATATATTGCATGCAGTGTGCAGGGGACAGGGTATACAGGCTATGTGCCATGTTGTATTTTCATTTGAGGTCTGCACCAAGTCACGCAGCCTGTAAAAACAGCACTGGGTGCACTTAGTTAGAGGGTCCCTCAGGGTAGCACAATCTGTGCTGCAGCCCTCAGGGGCCTTCCTTTAGTATCCCACACCCTAGGTGCCAGGCGTTCCATTTACTAGGGACTTAGGGCCAGATGTAGCAAGCCGTTTGCATGTCGCAAACTGCGAAAAATGCAGTTTGCGCCATGCAAACTGCCTCCCGCGATGCTCATTCCCAAATTGCGAGTCGCTACCGACTCGCAATTTGGTAATGCGACTCGCAAATAGGAAGGGGTGTTCCCTTCCTATTTGCGACTCGCATCGTAATTCAGACTTGCTTTGTGACCGCGAATGCGGTCGCAAAGCAACTCGCAGTTACCACCAGTGTCACACTGGTGATAACTCATTCGCAAAAGGGAAGGGGTCCCCATGGGACCCCTTCCCCTTTGTGAATGTCGACAAAAATATTTTCTCAGAGCAGGCAGTGGTCCTATGGACCACTGCCTACTCTGAAAAAAACGAAACCAAATAGTTTCGGTATTTTTTTCATTTTGCAACTCGTTTTCCTTTAAGGAAAACGGGCTGCAAAATGAAAAAAAAAAAAACGCTTTATTTACAAAGCAGTCACAGACATGGAGGTCTGCTGACTTCAGCAGGCCACCATCGCTGTGACTGCAGGGACTCGCTATGGGGTCGCAAAAAGCGACCCACCTCATTAATATTAATGAGGTGGGTCTTTGCGACCCCATAGCGAGTCGCAGAAGGTGTCTGAGACACCATTCTGCATATGCTTTTGCGAGTCTGAAATTGCGAGTCACACGACTCGCAATTTCAGACTCGCAAAAGCATATCTTGCTACATCTGGCCCTTACAGTGGCAACTAAAGGTTTACCAATTAAGTGGGGGGGGAATTGCAATTTTAAGGAAAGAGATGTGGCACTGGGAATCTGTTTAGCAGTGACCCAGTGCATTCTCAGTCGAAATTGCACCAGAAACCAGGCAAAAAGTGGGAGGGGGCAGTGACCATGTCCAAAGAGGCACTTTCATACAGTGGGGCAGATTATTTTGGATTCTGGTGGGGCAGAATGTTTGGATTGGGGTGGGGCAGATTATTTTGTGGGAGTGGGGCAGGTTGTTTTAGATTGGAGTGGGGCAGATTTAAGTGGGATAGACTGTCTTGGATTTGTGTGGGTCACATTGTTTTAGATTGCATTAGGGAAGATTGTCTTGGACTGGAGTGGGGCAGATTGTTTCGGATAGGAGTGGGGCAGATTGTTTTAGTTTGGCATGGGGCAGAATGCTTTGTATACGAGCGAGCCATATTGCTTTGAACTAGAGTGGGCAGATTGGTTTGAATTTGAGTGGGGCACATTGTTATGGATTGGAGTGTTCAGATTGTTTGGATTGGAGTGGTCAGATTGGTTTTGATTAGAGTGGAGCAGATTGTTTTAGATTGGAGTGGGCAGATTTCTTTGGATTAGAGCATATTGCTTTGGATTGAAGTTGGCAGATTGCTTTGGATTTGAGTGGGGAAGATTGTTTTGGATTGGAGTGGGCAGAGTGTTTTGGATTGGAGTGGAGCAGATTGTTTTGGATTGGACTGGGGTAGATCGGAGTGTATCAGATCGGAGAGAGCAAGATTGGATGGGGTGGATAGGCATGGGGTTGATTGGGGTGGGTCTAAATTGGGTGGGGTGAATTGGAGTGGATTTGATTGAAGTGGGACGAATTGGATTCGGGTGGGAGACTGGATTGGGATAGGGCAGATTGTTTTGGATTGGAGTGAGCAGATGGTTTTAGATTGGAGTGGGTGGAATTGTTTGATACTGTGATGGGGAAGATTCTTTCATATTTAAGTGGGGCAGATTGGAGTGAGTCACATTGTTTTGTATTGGAGTGGAGCAGATTGTTTTGTATTGGAGTGAGGCAGTTTGTTTTGGATTGGAGTGGGGCAGATTGATTTGGAATGGAGTGTTGAGATGGTTTTGGATTGGAGCGGGGCAGATTGAAATGAGGCATATTGTTTTGGATTGTAGTCGGGCAGATTGTTTTAGATTGGAGTGGGTTAGATGGTTTTGGATTGAAGAGAGGCAAATGGTTTTAGATTGAAGTGGGGCAGATTGCTTTGGAATGGTGTGGGCAGATTGTTGTGGATTGTAGTGAGGCAGATTGTTATGGATTGCAGTGAGGCAGATTGTTTTGTATTATAATGGGCAAATTGTTTTGGACTGGAGTGGGACAGATTGGAATGGGGCAGATTGATTTGGATTATAGCTTGCTGATTGTTTTGGACTGGAGTGGGGCAGGCTGTTTCAGATTTGAGTGGGCAAATTGAAGTGGGGTAGACTGTTTTGGACTCGAGTGGGGCAGGTTGTTTTGCATGATAGTGTGGCAGATTGTTTTTGATTGAAGTGGGACAGATTGTTTTGTATTATATTTGGGCAGATGTTTTTGAATTTGAGTGGGGCTATTGTTTTGGACTGGAGTTAGGCATGTTGCTTTGGTCAGACTGGTACATATTGCTTTGTATTGGAGTGGGGAGGTTGGTATGGATTGGAGTGGAGCAAATTTCAGTGGGGTGGGCTCAGCGAATTGGTGTGTGGTGGATTGAAGTGGATTGGAGTGAGTGTTTTGGATTGGAGTGGGTAGATCGGATTGAGATGGATCGATTAGAGTGGGGTGATGTGGGGCAGATTGCTTTGGATTGCTGTATTTAGAGTGGGACAGATTTCTTTGGATTGGAATGGGGCAGATTGTTTTGGACTGGAGTGGACAGGTCAGAGTAGGGTGGATTGGAGTTGGGTGGACTGGGGAAAAGTGAGGTAGATTTGAATGCAGTGGGATGGATTGAAGTGGGGCACATTGGACTGGAGTGGGGTGGTTTGCAGTGCAGCAGATTGTTTTGGATTGGAATAGGGCAGATTGATGTAGTGCAGCTTTCTTTGTATTGGAGTGGGGCAGGTTGAAGTTGGCTGATTATTTTGGATTGAAGTGGGACATATAGTTTTGGTTTGGAATGAGTTATATTGCAGTGGGCAGATTGTATTGGATTACAGTGGGAAGTTTGTTTTGTACTGGAGCGGGGCAGATTGCTTTAGATTGGAGTCAGACAGATTGTTTTGGATTAAGGTGGTGCAGATTGTTTTGTCTTGCTTTATGGGAGTGGGTCAGGTTTTTGTGGATTGGAATGGGACAGATTGTTTTTGATTGGAGTGGGGCAGATTGTTTTTGATTGGAGTGGGGCAGATTGTTTTATTTTGCAGTATTGGAGTGGTGAGTTTTTTTTTGGATTGTAATGTGGCAGATAGCTTCGTATTGGAGTGGGGCAGAATTCAGTGGCTTGGGAGGATTGGAGTGTGATTGAGTGGAGTGAATTGGGTGAGTCATTTTTATTGGAGTGGGGTGGATTGGATTGAGGGTGTGGATTGGAGTGGGGCAAATTATTTTGGATTGGGGTGGAGCAGATTGGTTTGGATTGCTGTATTGGAATGGGGCAGATTTGTTTGAATTGAAGTGGGGCAGATTGTTTTGTATTGGAGTGAGGTAGATTGTTATTGGATTTGTGTTTTGGAGTGGGGCATATTGTTTTGGGTTGCATTGAGGCAGATTGAAGTGGGCACTGGATTGGGGAAGGTAGATTGTTTGGGATTTCTGTAATGAAGTGGTGCAGTTTTTGGATTAAAGTGGGGAATTTGGTTTAGACTGGAGTGAGACAGATTGTTTTGGACAGCAGTGGGGCAGATTGGAGTGGGACAGATTGTTTTGGACATCAGTGGGGCAGATTGAAGTTGTGCAGATTGTTTTGGTTTTTACTGGGACAAAATGGAGTGGGCTGATTATTTTGGATTGGAGTGGGGCATATGATTATAGATCAAAGTAGGGCAGATCGGAGTGGAGCAGATTGGAGTGGGGCGTATTAGATTGGGGTTGAGTGTGGTGGGGGCCAAGTTCGTTGGGGCAAAATGTGGTGGATTTGATTGCAGTGGGCAGATTAGATTGGAGTCGGGAGGATTGGATTGGGGTGGGGTGGATTGGAGCGGGACAAATTGTTTTAGATTGGAGCGTGACAGAATGTTTTAGATTGGACCGGGCAGATTGTTTTGGAATTAAGTGGAACAGATTGGAGTGGGGTAGATTGTTTGCTATTGGAGTGGGCCAGATTGTTTTGTATTGAAGGCAGGCAATTTGTTTGGACTGTAGTGGAGAGAGTGCTTTGGATTAGAGTGGGACAGGTTGAAATGGGGAAGATTGATTTGGACTGGAGTGCAGTAAATTGTTTTCGATTGGTGAGGCAGATTGTTTTGGCTTGGAGCGGGGCTGATTGTTTTTGATTGCTATATTGGAGTGGGTCATATTGTTTTGGATTGGAGTAGGGGAGATTAAAGTAGACACTTTTTTGGATTGGAGTGTGGCAGACGGTTTTGAATTAGAGTGGGGTAGATTGTTTTGGACTGCTGTATTAGAGTTGGGCAGATTTTGTTGGATTAGAGTGTGAAGGATTGTTTTAGTCTGGAGTGAGGCATATTGTTTTGTAATGGAGTGTGGCAGATTAGAGTGGGGGATGGTTTTATAGTAGTAGTAGTATGTACTTTATTTCAGTAAAACAACCATAAACTTATACCGAAATACGTTCATAAAATTGAGTATAAACAATCTCCTAGTGTGATCAGATCTTAAAAAAAAAAAAGTATGTATTATTTACATGTGTAAAAGACTTCAAATACATATGCATTGTATAAGTGCAAAGTACAAATTTAACTTGGAGTACATATACGGCATATGGGAAACAGGTGTAAATTTGGAGATGGGGTAATCAAATGTAAGTTCAAAAAGTACCTGCCCGATAGCTAGACAGCCTGGGCACTTTGTCAGTTCAAGAATTTCCATTAGGACATGGCTCTCCGTCTTATGCGTCATGCTTGCTCCAGGTATTTGGTTACAGCAAAGACTATCACCACCTTTGATTCATATTTAAGGATCCTCAGGGCCTCCCAATAGTGTCTGGCACCCGAGAGCTTACAAACAGGGATTATCCATCTCCCGCGAGGGTGTGTATATTGCGGGCAGAGATAGAGAAAATACTCTTCAGTTTCCTTTAGAAGAGGGCAGTAGTGGCAAGACACAGAGGGGGCATGCTTCTCCCACTTAGCCGTTAGAATTCTTAGTGGTAAGGACCCGTACCTAAGCTGTAGGTACAGGTGCTCGGCAAAGGGGGGTGGATTTCATCCAGGAATTTTTCGTAGGATGGAGAGCATTTGATATTTAGTAGTTGCCCAGCCAGGTTCTCATGACCATTGTTCAAACATGTCTGTTCCAAGGCATAGTTCCAGTAAGCTCTTTTCAATGTCAAGGATACATCCTTGGCAACCACTGTGGGCGACTTCCAGAGGTGAATCATTTTCAGTTTCTCACTCTGGGACTTAATGTAATTCAGCCAAGGCATAGTTACCCGTGAGTCACTAGAGATAAGGTCAATCAAGGAGTCCCTATACAGTGTTAGTTCCCTGCATTTCCACAGCCTCACCTAATACAGCAAGGGTTTTAAAGCCACCACCAAATTGATAGGGTTAAGTGCTAAATCCATCCTCCCTTGGGTAAGCTGAGCATGTTCCTAATGAAATTGTTCTCAGCCGTTAATAGGACGGTAGTATCTGTGAAACCCCAAATCACTGCCCCATAAGTGGCTGCCGTGAGGGCAGTAGCTTTGTAGATCTGGAGAACCAGGGACACTGCACAGTTTCCTTCTGTTTCCTGCTGATTGGGTCAGCCTTCTGGATGAGAAGATTTTTGCTCTTCACCAACTGATGAGCCCAAGGCATTGAATCAGACAGTGGGCGTTTATCCCCATAAATTTTGTTTTTGTTGTGTTGATTTCCAGACCTCTTGCCTTACAAATGGCCCAAAGGAGTTCAGTTCTGCCTGAAGGCCCATTGGAGTTCTATAGATGAGCAGGGTATTGTCAGCGAACATTAATATCAGAAGCTGGGTTCCAGCTAGCTTAGGGGCATCATACGTACATTGTGAGAGCCATTTAACTGCCCCATTAATGTAGAGACTGAAGAGTGTCGGGGCCAATATGCAACCTTGCTTTACCCCCGGCAGGTTGGAATCAGGTCTGTTAAATCCCCCGTGTTCCATCTCACTTTGGCATAACTGTTTGTGTGGAGTGCTCTCAAGATCCGTATTAGGTCACATGGCACCCCATATCCTGCCAGTATTTCACACAGGTTATCCCTAGGTACCAGGTCAAAAGCTGCCCTAAGATCTGTGAAGGCGACATACAGGTGGGCCCTCTTTAGAGTGACATACTTCTAGCATAACAACTTGAAGCGAAAGACCTGTTCAACTGTGCTGATCTTGCTCCTGAACCCTGCCTGGCCATCCTCAAGGATGTGATTGTCCATTACCCATGCTTGTAGCTTAGCCAGAACCTGTCTGCAAAAGATTTTTTGAGAGTTGTCCAACAGGCTTATGGGTCTATAGTTAGAGGTAACGCCCCTACTTACTTTGTTGAATATGGGTACGATAACAGCTCCTAGCCAGGTTGGTGGAATCGTCTTGCCTTTCATTATAGCGTTGCTCAGTGCGTTTAGGTAGGGGATCCAGACATCTGGGCGTGAGAGGAAAGGATCGCCCGGAATACCATTCGGGCCAGAGGCCTTCTCCTTCTTCATTTGCATCAGGGCTACCCTGGTTTCAGACTGGGAGAAGAATGGGCCCTCGGTCACTATGTTAGCCTCCTTCTCAGGAGGGTTGGAAAAAGTCTGCAGGCCTACCGGGCAATCCCTCTCAATAAGTCCCTTCTTAATGCTTCCATCTTGTTCCAACCCCCTCTCACTATAGAGAGATCTGAAGTGTTCAACCCAAACTCCTGGTTGCACTACCACTTCACGGTAATTATCTATTAATTTCGAGCTAGATGTCACCAGTGACCAAACCATTGTCTGATTCTTACTCTTGAGTGCGTTGCTGAGCTCTTCCCATTGGTCCATCTCCCAGTTCTGTTTGGCCTTTTTAAGAAAGCCTTGTAGTTATTCCTGTCAGAAGTAATTTTTGACTTGATTCCCTGCTTCAGGACGTCTAGGAGACCGAGCTTGGCCAAGTGACAGTCCTTAGTAAACCATCCTAGGGCAACATTATTAGGAGCCCCTCTTTTCCTAATTTTAGTAAACGGAGGCCTAAGCTGTTCCATTAGCTGACAGTGCGCACAGACCAAATTGGGCTCATGCCCCCTTAGGGGTGTTACTTCAGCTAGTTTATCCACAAATAGTTTGTATATTTTATTTTGAATTTCTACATTATCCACAACTAATGCCCATTTCACATTCCTCCTGTTATTAACTGTCTGTAGGGTATTTGCATGAACTACTGCTGGGAGATTACAGCTAGTGAATATGGCAGGTGAAAATAAAGCACTTAAGGCCTCATGATCGCTATCTGTTTGAGGGATGACTGCCATATCTGTCAAGAGCGCCACATTTCCAGGTCGACCAAGATATAGTCAATATAAGTTCTCAAAGTGCTTCTCTTAAAGGTCAGGTGCGGGTGTAGGAGGCTGGCCTGGATTGTAGTGGGTACCTTGGGTACTTACACCTTATACCAGGTCCAGTTATCCCTTAATAGTGAAGTAGCAGTGTTCTAGCAGCTTAGGCCTATAGAGGTAGATATAGCAGAGCAGTTTAGGCTGAACTAGGATACACGCAAAGCTCATGCAATACCACTTATAGTTACACAGTACTTATGCACAAATAAAGACAATACTCAGTGTTACCAAAAATAAAGGTATTTATTTGGGGTGACACAGTACCAAAAATATCTTAGAGACCCTACACCTTCTAGAGGTAAGTATTATACACAATATATACACTAGACACCAACATTAGACAAGTAAATAGTCATAGAACAATTTAAACAATAGGAAATCCTATAGAATGCAATAGGAGAAAATAGGTTTAGGGGCAACACAAACCATATACTAAGAAAGTGGAATGCGAATCACAAATTCCCCCCTAGACAAGTGTAGTGTGTGCAGAATTGCTGGGAGAGTAAGAATACAGTAAAGGTAAGTAAATTACCCCACCCCAGAGCCCAGAAAAGCAGTAGTAAAGTACTGCAAGTTTCCTTAGGACACACTACACAACGTTTTGGGGATTTTGCAGCAGCCAACCACGTCTGCAAAGAACAACTGCTGGATTATTGGACCTGAAGTCCTACAAAGGAAGGGAACCTGTAGGAAAGTACCATCTTGCCTGGAATGTTACCCCCATTTTCACTGTATGTATATTTGTTTTTGCCCTTGTGTCACTGGGATCCTGCTAGGCAGGACCCCAGTGCTTATAGTGTATGCCCTGTATGTGTTCCCTGTGTGGTGCCTAACTGTATCACTGAGGCTTTGCTAACCAGAACCTCAGTGTTTATGTTCTCTCTGCTGTCTAAAATTGTCACTGCAGGCTAGTGACTAATTGTACCAATTCTCATTGGCACACTGGTACACCCATATAATTCCCTTGTATATGGTACTTAGGTACCCAAGGTATTGGGGTTCCAGGAGATCCCTATGGGCTGCAGCATTTCCTTTGCCACCCATAGGGAGCTCAGACAATTCTTATACAGGACTGCCACTGCAGCCTGAGTGAAATAACGTCCACGTTATTTCACAGCCATTTTTCACTGCACATAAGTAACTTCTAAGTCACCTCTATGTCTAACCCTCACTTGGTGAAGGTTAGGTGCCAAGTTACTTAGTGTGTGGGCACCCTGGCACTAGCCAAGGTGCCCCCACATTGTTCAGGGCAAATTCCCCAAACTTTGGGAGTGCGGTGTAGGAGGCTGGCCTGGCTTGTAGTGGGTACCAGAGGTACTTACACCTTGTGTAGGTCCAGTTATCCCTTATTAGTGTAGAAGAGGTGTTTCTAGCAGCTTAGGCTGATAGAAGGTAGCTATGGCAAAGCAGCTTAGGCTGAACTAGGAGACATGTAAAGCTCCTACTATACCACTGGTGTCACATGCACAATATCATAAGAAAACACAATACACAGAGTTACTAAAAATAAAGGTACTTTATTTTTATGACAATATGCCAAAAGTATCTCAGTGAGTACCCTCAGTATAAGGATAATATATATACACAAGATATATGTACACAAACCAACATTAGGTAAGTAATAGCAAGAAAAGTAATGCAAACAGTGTAGAATTACAATAGATTGCAATAGGAGCACATAGGTATAGGGGCAACACAAACCATATACTCCAAAAGTGGAATGCGAACCACGAATGGACCCCAAGCCTTTGTGAGCTTGCAGAGGGTTGCTGGGAATGTAAGAAAACAGTGAGGGTTAGAAAAATAGCTGGAGCAGGAACTGAAGAGAGTCCACAGGAGAGACCCTAAATAGCCCTGAGAGGGGGATTGGCTACTTTATCAGGTATGGACCGATAAGGAGGGGTCTCTGACCTCAACTGCTGACACTGACCACTCCGAGCCCTCCAGAGTGCCCTCACACATTGCAAAGCAAGATGGCTGATGCCTGGGACACACTGGAGGAGCTCTGGGCACCACCCCTGGGGTGGTGATGGACAGGGGAGTGGTCACTCCCCTTTCCTTTGTCCAGTTTCACACCAGAGAAGGGGAGAAGGGGTCCCTGAACTGCTGTAGACTGGTTTATACAAGGAGGGCACCATCTGTGCCCTTCAAAGCATTTCCAGATGCTGGGGAGGCTTCCCTCCCCAGCCTGGAACACCTATTTCCAAAGGGAGTGGGTGTAAAACTGTGATTTTAGAGGAAATGCTTTGTTCTGCCTTCCTGGGACTGGGCTGCCCAGACCCCAGGAGGGCAGAACCCTGTCTGTGAGGTGGCAGCAGCTGTAGCTGCAGTGCAAGCTTCAGAGAGCTGGTTTGGCAGCACTGGTGGTCCAGGGTAGAACCCCCAGGATGCATGGAGTTGGCTCCCCAATACCATATTTGGAATAGGGGAACAATTCCATGATCTTATACATGTTACATGGCCATATTCGGAGTTACCATTGTGAAGCTACATATAGGTATTGGCCTATATGTAGTGCACGCGTATAATGGCGTCCCTGCACTCACAAAGTCCGGGGAAATGGCCCTGAACTATGCTATTGCAAGGGTGCCCTCACACTTAGTAACTTTGCACCTAACCTTCAGCAAGTGAAGGTTAGACATATAGATGACCTATAAGTTACTTAAGTGCAGTGAAAATGGCTGTGAAATAGTGTGTGCACTATTTCACGCAGGCTGCAATGGCAGTCCTGGGTAAGGGGTTGTCTGAGCTCCCTATGGGTGGCAAAAGAAATGCTGCAGCCCATAGGGATCTCCCAGAACCCCAATGCCCTGGGTACCCAGGTACCATATACCAGGGACTTATATGGGGGGTCCAGTGTGCCAACTGAAATTGGTAAATTAAGTCACTGGTCTACAGTAACAAATTTAAAAGCAGAGAGAGCATAAGCACTGAACTTCTGGTTATCAGAGCCTCTATAACACAACACAGATAGGCACTACACAGGCATACAAATTAGGTCAAAAATTATGAGCACTAGGGCCCTGACCAGCAGGATCACAAGGAGACAGGCAAAAACCTACTGACATATAGGTTTTTATCTATGAGCACTGGGGTCCGGCTAGCAGGATCCCAGTGACACAGTAAAAACACACTGACATGCACTCACAAACAGGCCAAAAGTGGAGGTAACCCTGCTAGAAAGAGGCTACTTTGTCACACACACCCCCAAGCGAAGGACAATAAGGCTAACCTTGGCCAGTTGAGACTTTATTGTCTAAGTGGTGATAAGTGGAGAGTAGATCTGCAATAGAGTGGTTACTCCCTTTATCATACACTATATGGTTACTTCCCTGTGGGGATGTACACCACCCTGTTTGGAGATTTTTACCGAACCAACAGTGTGAGTGTAAATTCTCAGAGTTCCTATGAGTATGTTTTAAAGTTGGGCAGTGGGATTGGTCTACTGGGCCTATGTCAAATGCAGGAAATGCTAGACAGGGATGCTGTCTCAATAAAGCCGTAGCTGGGCAAAAACTTTGTCCATAAGGCTGTAAGAGAGAAAAGGGTTGCTATTTCTCTTCAATTGGACCAGGGCAGGGTTGCTTTCCTATAAGCTCGACACCAGGACAGGGCTGCTTTCCTAAGTGTTTAGAGGGAGTGCAGGGCTGCTGCACTAACGTTTCTCTGGGAGGGCTGGAAGGGTGCTCCATATTTACTAAAATGGTGCAATTTTGCACATCTGTCTTAGTAATTCCACAGAAAGGTACTTTTACCTCTGGGACTCCAGCTGTGGTATCTGATGGCTCCTTTGGTACAGGTTCCACCCCAGGAGAGGATTCTCCCACCACAGGAATGGTATCCTTAGTGGCAGCGTGGGGAAGAGATACTTTGATACCCTTTTTACCTGTTGTTGGAGAGGGATCCTGAGATTTCAGGTCTTTTTCTCTCCTTTGCTTTTTCATTTCACCAGAAATGAGAGGAAGCAGTTCCTCAGGGATACCTAGCATGGATGCATAGGTACTGAACTCTACATCAGCCCAAACTGAGGCCTCTAGGTCATTACCTAAGAGACAATCTACAGGTAAGCTAGGTGTGACCACCACCTGCTTAGGGCCAGTAACTCCACCCCAACTAAGTTGAACTACAGCTAAGGGGAGAGACTGAGTGGAGTAATTGAGATCAGTAACTTGGTAATTCTGTCCAAGTAGGTGCTGTGCAGGTGACACTAGGTTTTCAGTCACCAAGGTGATACTGGCATCTGTGTCCCTGAAGGCCTGGGCCTCAACATCATTTATTAAGATTGACTGCCTGTACTTATCCTTGTTAAGGGGACAGGCAGCCAAGGTGGCAAGGCCAATGCCACCAGGTGTGATAGAAAATGTCTTGGTACTGTCTACCCCAGTTTCTATTATGGTCCCAAAAGTGAACAGACTACACCTTTAGTTTGACTATTGCCAGTAGCCACACCACTAATACCACCACTGCTAGGGACACTAGAGTCTGATGTCTCAGTAGTGGTAGGCTCAGGGGCTTTACCTGTGCAGGACTTATCCCCTGGCCAATGGCCTTTATTTCTACACACATAGCACCAAGACTTTTTCTGATTGTGTGAAGATGAAGAAGTTTTAACCCCACCCCCAGAGGAGTGTTTTGGACCTGAAG
The DNA here is from genome assembly GCF_031143425.1 of Pleurodeles waltl. Taxonomy (NCBI): domain Eukaryota; kingdom Metazoa; phylum Chordata; class Amphibia; order Caudata; family Salamandridae; genus Pleurodeles; species Pleurodeles waltl. The sequence continues at coordinate 185,910,701 of NC_090439.1, read as the reverse complement.
AAGGATCTTTATGTTTACTTTCATCCCCATGCTTGTCCTGAGATTTTTCACCATATTTCTTTTTGATGTCTTTGTCACCCCCTGTCAGAGCTTTTCTGCTCACCCTTGTTCTGACCCATTTGTCTGCCTTCTTTCCCAATTCTTGGGGAGAGGTCAAATCTGAGTCCACAAGATAATGATGTAACCAGTCAGGGTAGGAGGCTGGACTGGCTTGTAGTAAATACCTAGGGGTACTTGCACCTTGCACCAGGCCCAGTTATCCCTTATTAGTGTATAGGGTGTCTAGCAGCATAGGCTGATAGATAATGGTAGCTTAGCAGAGCAGCTTAGGCTGAACTAGGAGACGAGTGAAGCTCCTACAGTACCACTAGTGTCATATGCACAATATCATAAGAAAACACAATACACAGATATACTAAAAATAAAGGTACTTTATTTTTATGACAATATGCCAAAAGTATCTCAGTGAGTACAAGATATATGTACACAATACCAAAATATGCAATAATAGTATTAGAAAACAGTGCAAACAATGTATAGTTACAATAGGATGCAATGGAGACACATAGGGATAGGGGCAACACAAACCATATACTCCAAAAGTGGAATGCGAACCACGAATGGACCCCAAACCTATGTGACCTTGTAGAGGGTCGCTGGGACTATTAGAAAATAGTAAGGGTTAGAAAATAGCCCACCCCAAGACCCTGAAAAGTGAGTGCAAAGTGCACTAAAGTTCCCCAAAGGACATAGAAGTCATGATAGGGGAATTCTACAGGAAAGACACAAACCAACAATGCAACAATAATGGATTTCCAGTCGAGGGTACCTGTGGAACAAGGGGACCAAGTCCAAAAGTCACAAGCAAGTCGGAGATGGGCAGATGCCCAGGAAATGCCAGCTGTGGGTGCAAAGAAGCTGCTACTGGACAGTAGAAGCTTAGGTTTCTGCAGGAACGACAAGGGCTAGAGACTTCCCCTTTGGCGGATGGATCCCGCACACCGTGGATAATTGTGCAGAAGTGTTTTCCCGCTGAAAGACTGCCAACAAGCCTTGCTAGCTGCAAATCGTGCGGTTAGTGTTTTTGGATGCTGCTGTGGCCCGGGAGGGACCAGGATGTCGCCAATTGCATCTGGGGACAGAGGGTGCGTCGAGCAAGACAAGGAGCCCTCTCAGCAGCAGGCAGCACCCGCAGAAGTGCCAGAAACAGGCACTACGAGGATGTGTGAAATGGTGCTCACCCGAAGTCGCACAAAGGAGTCCCACGTCGCCGGAGAACAACTTAGGAGGTCGTGCAATGCAGGTTAGAGTGCCGTGGACCCAGGCTGGACTGTGCACAAAGGATTTCCGCCTGAAGTGCACGGAGGCCGGAGTAGCTGCAAAAGTCGCGGTTCCCAGCAATGCAGTCTGGCGTGGGGAGGCAAGGACTTAAGTCCACCAAACTTGGACTGAAGAGTCATTGGGCTGTGGGAGTCACTTGGACAGAGTTGCTGGATTCAAGGGACCTCGCTCGTCGTGCTGAGAGGAGACCCAGGGTACCGGTGATGCAGTTCTTTGGTGCCTGCGGTTGCAGGGGGACGATTCCTTCGACCCACGGGAGATTTCTTCGGAGCTTCTAGTGCAGAGAGGAGGCAGACTACCCCCACAGCATGCACCACCAGGAAAACAGTCGAGAAGGCGGCAGGATCAGCGTTACAGAGTTGCAGTAGTCCTCTTCGCTACTTTGTTTCAGTTTTGCAGGCTTCCAGCACGGTCAGCAGTCGATTCCTTGGCAGAAGGTGAAGAGAGAGATGCAGAGGAACTCGGATGAGCTCTTGCATTCGTTATCTAAAGAATCCCCAAAGACAGAGACCCTAAATAGCCAGAAAAGAGGGTTTGGCTACCTAGGAGGGAAGATAGGCTAGCAACACCTGAAGGAGCCTATCAGAAGGAGGCTCTGACGTCACCTGCTGGCACTGGCCACTCAGAGCAGTCCAGTGTGCCAGCAGCACCTCTGTTTCCAAGATGGCAGAGGTCTGGAGCACACTGGAGGAGCTCTGGGCACCTCCCAGGGGAGGTGCAGGTCAGGGGAGTGGTCACTCCCCTTTCCTTTGTCCAGTTTCACGCCAGAGCAGGGCTGAGGGGTCCCTGAACCGGTGTAGACTGGCTTATGCAGAAATGGGCACCATCTGTGCCCATGAAAGCATTTCCAGAGGCTGAGGGAGGCTACTCCTCCCCTGCCTTAACACCTTTTTCCAAAGGGAGAGGGTGTAACACCCTCTCTCTGAGGAAGTCCTTTGTTCTGCCATCCTGGGCAAAGCCTGGCTGGACCCCAGGAGGGCAGAAGCCTGTCTGAGGGGTTGGCAGCAGCAGCAGCTGCAGTGAAACCCCTGAAAAGGCAGTTTGGCAGTACCCGGGTCTGTGCTACAGACCCGTGGGATCATGGGATTGTGCCAACAATGCCCGGATGGCATAGAGGGGGCAATTCCATGATCATAGACATGTTACATGGCCATATTCGGAGTTACCATTGTGAGGCTACATATAGGTAGTGACTTATATGTAGTGCACGCGTGCAATGGTGTCCCCGCACTCACAAAGCCCTGAACAATGTGGGGGCACCTTGGCTAGTGCCAGGGTGCCCTCACACTTAGTAACTTTGCACCTAACCTTTACCAGGTAAAGGGTAGACATATAGGTGACTTATAAGTTACTTAAGTGCAGTGTAAAATGGCTGTGAAATAACGTGGACGTTATTTCACTCAGGCTGCAGTGGCAGGCCTGTGTAAGAATTGTCAGAGCTCCCTATGGGTGGCAAAAGAAATGCTGCAGCCCATAGGGATCTCCTGGAACCCCAATACCCTAGGTACCTCAGTACCATATACTAGGGAATTATAAGGGTGTTCCAGTAAGCCAATGTAAATTGGTAAAATTAGTCACTAGCCTGTTAGTGACAATTTGAAAGACATGAGAGAGCATAACCACTGAGGTTCTGATTAGCAGAGCCTCAGTGAGACAGTTACTCATAACACAGGTAACACATTCAGACACACTTATGAGCACTGGGGCCTTGACTAGCAGGGTCCCAGTGACACATACAACTAAAACAACATATATACAGTGAAAAATGGGGGTAACATGCCAGGCAAGATGGTACTTTCCTACACAACCCCCCCCCCCCCAAACGAAGGACAATAAGACTAGCCATGACCTGATGAGTCTTCATTGTCTAAGTGGAAATATCTGGAGAATCCATCTGCATTGGAGTGGCTACTCCCAGGTCTATGTTCCACTGTATAGTCCATTCCCTGTAGGGATATGGACCACCTCAATAATTTAGGATTTTCACCTTTAATTTGTTTTAGCCAAAGTAGAGGTTTGTGGTCTGTCTGAACAATGAAGTGAGTGCCAAACAGGTATGGCCTCAACTTCTTCAGTGCCCAGACCACAGCAAAGGCCTCCCTCTCAATGGCAGACCAACGCTTTTCTCTAGGGGTCAACCTCCTACTAATAAAAGCAACAGGTTGATCCTGGCCCTCAGAATTAAGTTGTGATAGGACTGCCCCCACTCCTAATTCAGATGCCTCAGTTTGGACATAGAATCTTTTAGAGTAACAAGGGCTTTTCAGGACAGGTGCAGAGCACATGGCCTGCTTCAGCTCCTCAAAAGCTTTCTGACAGTTTGCTGTCCATAATACCTTTTTAGGCATCTTTTTGGATGTGAGGTCATTAATTGGAGCTGCAATGGAGCCATAGTTCTTAATGAACCTCCTGTAATACCCAGTGAGGCCTAGGAAGGCTCTCACCTGAGTCTGAGTAGTAGGGGGAACCCAATCTATAATAGTTTGGATTTTCCCCTGAAGTGGTGCAATCTGTTCCCCACCACCAACGGTGTCCCAGATAAACCACCTTCCCCTGCCCTATCTGGCATTTTGAAGCCTTGATAGTGAGGCCTGCCTTTTGCAGGGCCTCTAAAACTTTCCATAGGTGGACCAGGTGATCATCCCAACTGGAGCTAAAGACAGCTATATCGTCCAGATATGCTGCACTAAAAGCTTCCAGCCCTTGCAGGACTGTGTTCACCAACCTCTGAAAAGTGGCAGGTGCATTTTTGAATCCAAAAGGCATTACTGTGAATTGGTAATGGCCTCCAATGGTTGAAAATGCAGTTTTAGGTTTAGCATCTTCTGATAATTTGATCTGCCAATACCCTGCAGTCAAGTCAAAAGTGCTTAGATACTTGGTAGATGCCAGTGTATCTATGAGCTCATCTGCCCTGGGTATATGGTGAGCATCAGTTTTGGTTACCTGGTTGAGACCTCTGTAGTCTACACAAAACCGCATTTCCTTCTTTCCATCCTTGGAATGAGGTTTTGGTACAAGTACCACAGGAGAAGCCCATGGACTTTCAGAGTGCTCAACCACTCCTAGTTCTAACATTTTCTGCACCTCTTGCTTTATGCAGTCTCTGACATGGTCAGGCTGCCTATAGATCTTACTTTTGACAGGCAAGCTGTCTCCAGTATCTATAGTGTGCTCACACCAAGAAGTGGTACCTGGCACAGTAGAGAAGAGTTTAGAAAATTGACCCAGGATATTTATGCAATGGTCTTTCTGCTCAGCAGTAAGACAATCAGCCAAAACTACACCTTCCACTAGAGCATCTTGTTCTGTGGAAGAGAAGAGATCAGGTAGAGGATCACTATCTTCTTCCTGTCCCTCATCAGTTGCCATGAGCAGGGTGAGATCAGCCCTGACATAGTAGGGTTTCAGGCGATTGACATGGAGCACCCTAAGGGCACTCCTGGCAGTGCCTAAGTCAACTAAGTAGGTGACTTCACCCTTCTTTTCAACAATTATGTGGTGTCCACTCCATTTATCTTGGAGTGCTCTTGGGGCCACAGGCTCCAAGACCCACACTTTCTTCCCTGGTTGGTACTGAACCAAAACAGCCTTCTGGTCATGCCATTGCTTCTGGAGCTCTTGGCTGGCCTGAAGGTTTTTACTGGCCTTTTTCATATACTCAGCCATCCTTGATCTGAGGCCAAGTACATAATCCACAATATCTTGCTTTGGAGCTTTTAAAGGTTGTTCCCAACCCTCCTTGACAAGTGTTAGTGGACCCCTAACAGGGTGTCCAAAGAGGAGTTCAAAGGGGCTGAAGCCCACTCCTTTCTGGGGTACCTCCCTGTAGGCAAAAAGGAGGCATGGTAAAAGGATATCCCATCTCCTGCGGAGTTTTTCTGGGAGTCCCATAATCATGCCTTTGAGAGTTTTGTTAAATCTCTCCACCAGTCCATTTGTTTGTGGATGATAGGGTGTAGTGAACTTGTAAGTTACACCACACTCCTTCCACATGGCCTTTAAGTAAGCAGACATGAAATTGCTTCCTCTGTCTGATACTACTTCCTTTGGGAAGCCCACCCTAGAAAATATTCCCAGGAGGGCCTTTGCCACTGCAGGTGCTGTAGTGGTCCTTAAAGGAATTGCTTCAGGATATCTTGTGGCATGGTCCACTACCACCAAGATAAACCTATTGCCTGAAGCAGTAGGAGGGTCAAGGGGGCCAACTATGTCAACCCCTACCCTTTCAAAGGGAACCCCAACCACAGGCAGTGGAATAAGGGGTGCCTTTGGAGTGCCACCTGTCTTGCCACTGGCTTGACAGGTTTCACAGGACTTACAAAACTCTTTTGTGTCCTCAGACATTCTAGGCCAATGAAACAAGGGAACAAGCCTGTCCCAAGTTTTCATTTGTCCCAGATGTCCAGCTAGGGGAATGTCGTGGGCTAGAGTTAGGAGGAACTTTCTGTACTCCTGAGGAATCACTAACCTCCTGGCAGTTCCAGGCTTAAGATCCCTTACTTCAGTGTACAAGAGGTTGTCCTCCCAGTAAACTCTGTGAGAGTCACTGACATCCCCATTAGCTTGTTTGACAGCTTGCTGTCTTAGACCCTCTAGTGTGGGACAGGTATGCTGTGCCACACTCAGCTCCTCCCTGGCAGGCCCCCCTTCACCCAAAAGCTCAGCAGTGTCTGCTTCCAGCTCCTCTGGTGTAGGTTCTGCACAGGGTGGAAATTCTTCTTCCTCATAAGTAGAATCCACTGTAGAGGGAGGGATAGTAGGTAGTGCTTTACTTCTACTAGCCCTAGCTTTAGGGAGCACTTGGTCCATTGTTCCAGGATCCAAGTCACCCTGTCCTTTTTGCTTTTTGGCCTGAGCCCTGGTTAAAGCAAAAATATGCCCTGGGATGCCCAACATTGCTGCATGGGCCTCCAACTCCACATCTGACCAAGCTGATGTCTCCAAATCATTTCCTAGTAGACAGTCTACAGGTACATCTGAGGCTACCACAACTTTCTTTGGACCAGTAACCCCCCCCCAGTTGAGATTTACAACAGCCATGGGGTGGCTAAGTGTGTTGTTGTGAGCATCGGTTACTTGGTACTGGTGACCAAGTAGGTGTTGTTCAGGGTGGACCAGTTTCTCTATGACCATAGTCACACTGGCACCAGTGTCCCTGTAGGCCTGAACCTCAACACCATTTATTAGGGGTAGTTGTTTGTACTTATCCATGTTAAGGGGACAAGCAACCAAGGTGGCTAAATCAATAGCCCCCTCAGAGACTAACACAGCTTCTGTGGTCTCCCTAATCAGACCAACCCCAACTAAGTTACCAAAAGTGAGCCCAGCTACTCCCTTGGATTGGCTATTAGTAGGTTTGCTCCCACCACCACTGCTATTAGTAGAGACACTAGGGCCCTCATTCTGACCCTGGCGGTTCTCTACCGCCAGGGCCAACGGGGGCGGGAGCACCGCCGACAGGCTGGCGGTGCTCCCTTGGTCATTCTGACCGCGGCGCTTTGGCCGCGGTCAGAACGGGAAAACCGGCGGTCTCCCGCCGGTTTTCCACTGACCTTAGAATCCTCCAAGGCGGCGCAGCTCGCTGCGCCGCCGAGGGGATTCTGACCCCCCCTACCGCCATCCTGTTCATGGCGGGAAAGCCGCCATGAACAGGATGGCGGTAGGGGGGGTCGCGGGGCCCCTGGGGGCCCCTGCCGTGCCCATGCCAATGGCATGGGCACGGCAGGGGCCCCCGTAAGAGGGCCCCGCAAAGTATTTCAGTGTCTGCCTTGCAGACACTGAAATACGCGACGGGTGCCACTGCACCCGTCGCACCTTCCCACTCCGCCGGCTCGATTACGAGCCGGCATCCTTGTGGGAAGGGAGTTTTTCCCTGGGCTGGCGGGCGGTCTTTTGGAGACCGCCCGCCAGCCCAGGGAAAAACTCATAATACCCTCCGCGGTCTTCTGACCGCGGAGCGGTATAATGGAGGGCGGGATCCTGGCGGGCGGCCTCCGCCGCCCGCCAGGGTCATAATGAGGCCCTAGGTGTAGCAGTAGGGGTTGTATTGGTAGGAGGCTTGGTGCTTTTCTTTGGACAACTGGGATCTGTTGTCCAATGGCCTTTTATTTTACATAAATAGCACCATGGTTTCTTTTCTTTGTTTTGATTAGAAGAGGATTTGGGCCCCCCACCCCCAGCAGAGTGTTTTTGTGGGCCTGACGAAGACTCATTTTTAGATTTGTCCCCACCCTTGTCAGAAGACTTACCTCCTTCTTCTTGTTGCCATCTTTGTCACCCCCTGTATGAACTTTTCTGTTCACCCTTGTTCTGACCCATTTGTCTGCCTTCTTTCCCAATTCTTGGGGAGAGGTCAGATCAGAGTCCACCAGGTACTGGTGCAACAAATCAGACACACAATTATTAAGAATATGCTCTCACAGGATCAAGTTATACAGGCTGTCATAATCAGTAACTTTACTGCCATGTAACCACCCCTCCAAGGCCTTCACTGAATGGTCAATGAAATCAACCCAGTCTTGTGAAGACTCCTTTTTGGTCTCTCTGAACTTCAACCTGTATTGTTCAGTGGTTAAGCCATAACCATCCAGGAGTGCATTCTTAAGAACTGTAAAATTATTGGCATCACTTTCTTTCACAGTAAGGAGCCTATCCCTACCCTTTCCACTAAATGATAGCCATAGGATAGCAGCCCACTGCCTTTGAGGGACATCCTATACAACACAGGCCCTCTCAAGTGCAGCAAACCACTTGTTAATGTCATCCCCCTCCTTATAAGGGGGAACTATCTTGTGCAGATTCCTAGAATCATGCTTTTTTGCAGGATGACTATTGGGAATACTGCTGCTGCCACCATGGGTTTCAAAACCCAACTTCTGTCTTTCCTTCTCTACTTCTAAGGACTGTCTATCCAAATCCAGCTGTTGCTTCTTGAGCTTCAGTCTGGTTTGTTCCACTCTCAATCTATTGAGCTCCCTTTCTAACAATCTGTCATCAGGGTGGGTGGGTGGGACATTCCTTGAAACAGAAGTGTGGTGAGAATGGACAGAAGGAGACCTATCCCATACAGAAGGCACCCTAACAGCTTGGTTAACAGAAACATCACTTCTACTGTGGTGAGAAACAATACTCTTGCTATGATGTGAGATAACACTATCTGTATGGTGTACCTCTTCATCATTACCAACTATGCTAGACTGTCTAGTAATGGGCAGGCTAGGAAGTTTCTTTCCTGAATCTTTTCCTAGGGGAGTCCCTGGATCAGATTGGGAACCATTAGCTACTTTTTCAACAGATGGGGCCCTTCTGGCCTTATCTTGTTCTCTAAGCATGTTAAGCAATAACTCCAAAGAAGGATTCTTCCCTACACTCAAACCTCTTTCTACACAGAGATTCCTTGCTCCTTTCCAGCTAAGGTGGTCATATGCAAGTTTGGACAGATCAACATTTTGGCCTGTGCCAGACATTTTTGAAAGAGTTTAAGTGATAGAAAAAGAGAAAAAACTTTTCCGAACTTTTAGAAAGACAGAAAAAAAACTTTTACAACTTTTAAGAACTTTTTAGAAAGTTTAGAGGTACTTTTCAGCACTTTAGAAAAGAGGTGAGAAAAGAAATGCAACACTTTTTGGTTAGGTGTACATACACTGAACTTGTTTTGTATATTTTTCTCTTATGAAAAGTTCAATGACAAGAGTGGTAAGTAGTCTCAAAGCACTTATCCCACCGCTGCACAACCAATGTAGGAGGCTGGACTGGCTTGTAGTGAGTACCTAGGGGTACTTGCACCTTGCACCAGGCCCAGTTATCCCTTATTAGTGTATAGGGTGTCTAGCAGCATAGGCTGATAGATAATGGTAGCTTAGCAGAGCAGCTTAGGCTGAACTAGGAGACGAGTGAAGCTCCTACAGTACCACTAGTGTCATATGCACAATATCATAAGAAAACACAATACACAGATATACTAAAAATAAAGGTACTTTATTTTTATGACAATATGCCAAAAGTATCTCAGTGAGTACCCTCAGTATGAGGATAGCAAATATACACAAGATATATGTACACAATACCAAAATATGCAATAATAGTATTAGAAAACAGTGCAAACAATGTATAGTTACAATAGGATGCAATGGAGACACATAGGGATAGGGGCAACACAAACCATATACTCCAAAAGTGGAATGCGAACCACGAATGGACCCCAAACCTATGTGACCTTGTAGATGGTCGCTGGGACTATTAGAAAATAGTAAGGGTTAGAAAATAGCCCACCCCAAGACCCTGAAAAGTGAGTGCAAAGTGCACTAAAGTTCCCCAAAGGACATAGAAGTCGTGATAGGGGAATTCTGCAGGAAAGACACAAACCAACAATGCAACAACAATGGATTTCCAGTCGAGGGTACCTGTGGAACAAGGGGACCAAGTCCAAAAGTCACAAGCAAGTCGGAGATGGGCAGATGCCCAGGAAATGCCAGCTGTGGGTGCAAAGAAGCTACTACTGGACAGTAGAAGCTTAGGTGTCTGCAGGAACGACAAGGGCTAGAGACTTCCCCTTTGGAGGATGGATCTCCCACGCCGTGGAAAGTCGTGCAGAAGTGTTTTCCCGCCGAAAGACCGCCAACAAGCCTTGCTAGCTGCAAATCATGCAGTTAGTATTTTTGGATGCTGCTGTGGCCCGGGACGGACCAGGATGTCGCTAATTGCGTCTGGGGACAGAGGGGGCGTCGAGCAAGACAAGAAGCCCTCTCAGCAGCAGGCAGCACCCGCAGAAGTGCCAGAAACAGGCACTACGAGGATGCGTGAAATGGTGCTCACCCAAAGTCGCACAAAGGAGTCCCACGTCGCCAGAGAACAACTTAGGAGGTCGTGCAATGCAGGTTAGAGTGCCGTGGACCCAGGCTGGACTGTGCACAAAGGATTTCCGCCGGAAGTGCACGGAGGCCGGAGTAGCTGCAAAAGTCACGGTTCCCAGCAATGCAGTCTGGCGTGGGGAGGCAAGGACTTACCTCCACCAAACTTGGACTGAAGAGTAAATGGACTGTGGGAGTCACTTGGACAGAGTTGCTGGATTCAAGGGACCTCGCTCGTCGTGCTGAGAGGAGACCCAGGGTACCGGTGATGCAGTTCTTTGGTGCCTGCGGTTGCAGGGGGACGATTCCGTCGACCCACGGGAGATTTCTTCGGAGCTTCTAGTGCAGAGAGGAGGCAGACTACCCCACAGCATGCACCACCAGGAAAACAGTCGAGAAGGCGGCAGGATCATCGTTACAGAGTTGCAGTAGTTGTCTTCGCTACTTTGTTGCAGTTTTGCAGGCTTCCAGCGCGGTCAGCAGTCGATTCCTTGGCAGAAGGTGAAGAGAGAGATGCAGAGGAACTCGGAGGAGCTCTTGCATTCGTTATCTAAAGAATCCCCAAAGACAGAGACCCTAAATAGCCAGAAAAGAGGGTTTGGCTACCTAGGAGGGAAGATAGGCTAGCAACACCTGAAGGAGCCTATCAGAAGGAGTCTCTGACGTCACCTGGCCACTCAGAGCAGTCCAGTGTGCCAGCAGCACCTCTGTTTCCAAGATGGCAGAGGTCTGGAGCACACTGGAGGAGCTCTGGGCACCTCCCAGGGGAGGTACAGGTCAGGGGAGTGGTCACTCCCCTTTCCTTTGTCCAGTTTCGCGCCAGTGCAGGGCTAAGGGGTCCCTGAACCGGTGTAGACTGGCTTATGCAGAAATGGGCACCATGTGTGCCCATGAAAGCATTTCCAGAGGCTGGGGGAGGCTACTCCTCCCCTGCCTTCACACCATTTTCCAAAGGGAGAGGGTGTAACACCCTCTCTCAGAGGAAGTCCTGTGTTCTGCCATCCTGGGCCAGCCCTAGCAGGACCCCAGGAGGGCAGAAGCCTGTCTGAGGGGTTGGCAGCAGCAGCTGCAGTGAAACCCCGGGAAAGGCAATTTGGCAGTACCCAGGTCTGAGCTACAGACCTGTGGGATCATGGGAATGTGCAAACTATGCCAGGATGGTATAGAGGGGGCAATTCCATGATCATAGACATGTTACATGGCCATGTTCGGAGTTACCATTGTGAGGCTACATATAGGTAGTGACCTATATTTAGTGCACACGTGTAATGGTGTCCCCGCACTCACAAAGTCCGGGGAATTGGCCCGGAACAATGTGGGGGCACCTTGGCTAGTGCCAGGGTGCCCTCACACTTAGTAACTTTGCACCTAACCTTTACCAGGTAAAGGTTAGACATATAGGTGACTTATAAGTTACTTAAGTGCAGTGTAAAATGGCTGTGAAATAACGTGGACGTTATTTCACTCAGGCTGCAGTGGCAGGCCTGTGTAAGAATTGTCAGAGCTCCCTATGGGTGGCAAAAGAAATGCTGCAGCCCATAGGGATCTCCTGGAACCCCAATACCCTGGGTACCTCAGTACCATATACTAGGGAATTATAAGGGTGTTCCAGTAAGCCAATGTAAATTTTTAAAATTGGTCACTAGCCTGTTAGTGACAATTTGAAAGACATGAGAGAGCATAACCACTGAGGTTCTGATTAGCAGAGCCTCAGTGAGACAGTTAGTCATAACACAAGTAACACATTCAGGCACACTTATGAGCACTGGGGCCCTGACTAGCAGGGTCCCAGTGACACATACAACTAAAACAACATATATACAGTGAAAAATGGGGGTAACATGCCAGGCAAGATGGTACTTTCCTACAGTCAGACACACAATTGTTAAGATATGCTCTCTCAGAATCAAGTTATATAGGCTTTCCTAATCAGTCACATTACTGCCATGTAACCACCCTGCTAGGGCCTTCACAGTACAGTCCACAAAGTCTGTCCAGTCCTGTGATGACTCTTCTGGTTTCTCCAAACTTATGTCTGTACTGTTCAGTGGTTAAGCCCAGACCATCTAAGAGTGCATTTTTAAGAACCTTGTAATTATCTGCATCATCCTCTCTGACAATAAGAAGTCTGTCTCTACCTTTGCAAGAGAAGGATAACCAAAGGATAGAAACCCACTGTACACGAGGGACCCTCTGAACTTTACAGGCCCTCTCAAGTGCAGCAAACTACTTGTTGATGTCATCACCATCCTTGTAAGGAGGGACAATGTTGTGTAGATTTCTAGAATGAAATGAAGGTTCCCTAGCATTGGTATTTCTAAAACTGCTGCTGCCACCCTGGGGAACTAACCCCAAACACGGCCTCTCTTTCTCCACAGCCAGGGATTCCCTGTCTAAGGCCAACTGATGCTGCATAAGCGTCAGTCTTGACTTCTCTAACCTCAGCTTTCTGAGTTCCCTATATAGGGACTGGTCCTCAGGGTTAGAATTATGTGAAGCCTCTGCAACAGAGGTAACATGAGAGTTTGCAGAGGCAGACCTATATCTAACAGGGGTCACTCTAGGGACCTGACCTCTAGAGGTGAAGCAAGCCCTACTTGTGTGTGAACCCTTCCCACTACCAGTTATACTAGGGGGCTTGTTGAAAGATAGGTTTGTGGAAGGGCCCTCCCCAGGATTTTCATTCTGCTCCTCTGAGCCTTCCTGGTTGGAGTCATCCTCTACCTCTTCCTCAGTGCTGATTCCCTTGTCATGCTGGGGGAGGAGATTTAAGAGGTACTCTTTGTTGGGTTTCTTCCCAATTCCTAAATTTCTTTCAATGCAGAGCCCCTTCAATCTTTTATAGTTTAAATTGTCATAGGTAGTCTTGACAGCTCTAGGGGTGGCTTCTACAGAAGAGATATTGAAAGAAAAAAGTTTAGGAAAGTGAGTAAAATGTTAGTAGTATAACAGAGCTAACTTTTTAGAGAAAAGAAGAAAACTTTTCAGAACTTTGTAAAAACTTTTGCAAAGTTTAAAGAACTTTTAAGAAGTTAGAAAATTGGTTCTAGGTATATATTATACATGCTCTAAGTATTCTTGTGAAAAGCACAAGTAACAAAGTTGTAAAGAAATTGCAAGTACTTATCCCACTGCTGCACTACCAATGTAGGAGGCTGGCCTGGTTTGTAGTGGGTACCTTGGGTACTTACACCATATACCAGGTCTAGTTATCCCTTATTAGTGAAGTAGTAGTGTTCTAGCAGCTTAGGCTGACAGAGGTAGCTATAGCAGAGCAGCTTAGGCTGAAGTAGGAGACGTGCAAAGCTCATGCAATACCATTTATAGTTACACAGTACTTATACACAAGTAAGGACAATACTCAGTGTTACCAAAAATAAAGGTATTTATTTGGTGTGACACAGTACCAAAAACATCTTAGAGACAATACTCCTTCTGGAGTTATTATTATATACAATATGTACACTAGACACCAAAATTAGACAAGTAAATAGTCATAGAACAATGTAAACAGTAGGAAAGCCTATAGAATGCAATAGGAGAAAATAAGTCTAGGGGCAACACAAACCATATACTAAGAAAGTGGAATGTGAATCACAAATTCCCCCCCTAGACAAGTGTAGTGTGTGCAGAATCGCTGGGACAGTAAGAATACAGCAAAGGTTAGTAAATTACCCCACCCCAGAGCCCAGAAAAGCAGGAATAAATTCCTGCAAGTTTCCTTAGGCCACACCACAAATCGTTTTGGGATTTTGCAGCAGCCAACCAAGTCTGCAAAGAACAACTGCTAGATTATTGGACTTGAAGACCTGCAAAGGAGGGGGGCCAAATCCAGAAGTCGAAGGAAGTTCCAGGAAGGACAGGAGCCCCTGCCAACCCAGAAGACAGTGCAAAAGAAAAGTCCCTGGTTAGTCGAAGACTGCAGAAATGCACCCTAGGAAGGTGCCAGTGGGTTTCTGCATGATGCAAAAGATGTCCCACGGTGTGAATATCGTTGCAGACGAGATTTTGTGTGGGATGGCGCCAACAAGCCTTGGCTACGGTAAAAGTGTGTTTGTGTCAAAATGACGCTGGATGGACCCAGGAGGGACCTGGGGTCTTCAACTCTTTGTGATTAGGAAGAGGGGTCTCTCAGCACTTTAGAGAACCCTGAGGATGCCAGCCAGCACCGCCAGAAGCTGCAGAATCTGGGTTCAAAGGAGGTGCAAAACACGGTTGATGCAGCAGAACAAAAGAAGGTCCCACGCCGCCGGAGAACAACTCAGTGAGTTGAGCATTCCAGAATGGAGTGCTGGGGACCTGGCCAGGCTGTGCATGAAGGAATTTTGCAAAGAGTGCACAGAGGCCTCAGAAGGCGAAGAAGATGCAATACACAGGGATACCGTCGCTCTCTGGGAAGGCAAGGTCTTACCTCCTCCAAACTGGGTCAGCTGGACCTCAGGACAGTCTATGTGGATGATGTCCACCCTCTGTGTCCTTAGGAGCACGCTCGTCGCTGTGAGAGGAGTCCCAGGGTACCGGTCGTCATCTTGGAAGGTGCCTGGTTGGAGGAAGGGAGTGACTCCGTCATTCCACAGGAGATTTCTTCGGTCCTTCTGGTGCACGATGAAGACAGGGAGTCCCCAGAGCATGCGCACCATGGAAACAGTTGCAGGTGCTGACTTGGAGCTGAGGTTGCCTAAAAAAAGTGTCTCTTATAGACACCTTGTTGCAGTTACAGTGTTTCTTGGAGCAGGCAGCGGTTGAACTGAGATCAGAAGAGTCTGAAGTTGTTGCAGAGAATTCCTGAAGGAAACTTGCAAGCAGAATCTGAAGAGAACCAACAGGAGAGACCCTAAATAGCCCTGAGAGGGGGATTGGCTACCTTATCAGCTAAGGACCTATCAGGAGGGGTCTCTGACGTCACTTGCTGGCACTGGCCACTCAGAGCCCTCCAGAGTGCCCCCACACCTTACAAAGCAAGATGGCTGAAGTCTGGGACACACTGGAGGAACTCTGGGCACCACCTCTGGGGTGTCACTCCCTTTTCCTTTGTCCAGTTTTTGTGCCAGAGCAGGGGAGAAAGGGTCCCTGAACTGGTGTAGACTGGTTTATGCAAGGAGGGCACCATCTGTGCCCTTCAAAGCATTTCCAGAGGCTGGGGGAGGCTACCCCTCACAAAACTCCAAAATGCACAGTTCCACAAAAAAGAAAAAGAAACCCATAGAGGGAAAAGAAGAAGTAAAACGGGTCCCTGTGGATATCCAAATTGTGGAACAAGAGCCCTCACTCACCAATTGGTGACATGCTTCATCATCAGGCTTTGCTCCTCGTCGGGCCGACGCTGAAATACCCGGCAGGCCCCTCAGGGGGTCTCTTTGCCGGAGATCTTTTATTGAAGGTATTTGCCTGTATATGAATACGAGAATGTGGGGATTGGTGAAAAAAGCAGTTAAAAATGAATAGAGGGAAAAACCAAAATGAAATAATTTATTGTAAAAGATGAAACCCTCTGTCATGGTTAAAGACAATGAGTAAGGGGGAGATAGAATTATGTTTATTCTACCCTATTAATATACAATATCTAGTGACCACAAATCCTATATTCTGAGGATGTAGTAAATGCAGGATGGGTCATCCCTATACTGCCATTAAGTAGGTCAACATCTTTCTTGCTCAAGTAGTCAATAAAGATCTGGAGCGATTCATCAGGACCTTAAGTCACCTACCTAATCCTCACTCCACTAATGGGCTATAATATCTGTGTGATACAGGAACCTGTAAGAAGAGAAGAAAAAACATAAAGCACAGTATAAAACTTATACCAAGTGCACTGGTGAACAGAAGAAAATCAAGACACACTGGTGAAAAAAAAAAACCTTGTGTGGTGATCAACACATCGTGGAAATAAATGTTCACATCTTATCACCAATAAAAAATCCTTATCCTCCTCACATTAAAGGATGGGCCCCATAGGGATTTCGCAGAACTTCAATATTCCTGTCATTAACGGACATCTACTTATATATGGATGCAATGGAATAAATAAAAGAATTTGAGGTGAATCATTACAGTATATTAATGACACTTGTAAACCAGTCAAGTCTAAGTCATAAAGATAGTGAAAAAATATACAGCACGCAAGACTGATGGCGAATAAGTACCTCTCAAAATGTACTCAACAATGTATACTCGATAATTTGTGGAGATACGTGATCAATATTATACTGAGAAGGAGGATTGACCTATCAGGAGGGGTCTCTGACGTCACCTGCTGGCACTGGCCACTCAGAGCCCTCCAGAGTGCCCCCACACCTTGCAAAGCAAGATGGCTGAAGTCTGGGACACACTAGAGGAGCTCTGGACACCACCCCTGGGGTGGTGATGGACAGGGGAGTGGTCACTCCCCTTTCCTTTGTTCAGTTTTGTGCCAAAGCAGGGGAGAAGGGGTGTAGACTGGTTTATGCAAGGAGTGCACCATCTGTGCCCTTCAAAGCATTTCTAGAGGCTGGGGGAGGCTACCCCTCCCCAGCCTGTAACACCGACTTAAATGGAGTAAAAATGGCTGTGAAATAGTGTGTGCACTATTTCACACAGGCTGCAATGGGAGTCCTGTGTAATGGTTTGTCTGAGCTTCCTGTGGGTGGCAAAAGAAGTGCTGCAGCCCATATGGATCTCCTGGAACCCCAATGCCCTGGGTACCGAGGTACCATATACTAGGGACTTATAAGGGTGGTCCAGTATGCCAATTGAAATTGGTTAATTAAGTCACTGGCCTACAGTGACAAATTTAAAAGCAGAGAGAGCATAAGCACTGAGGTTCTGGTTAGCAGAGCCTCAGTGGCACAGTTAAGCACTACAGAGGCATACACATTAGGCCATAAATTATGAGCGCTGGGGTCCTGACCAGCAGGATCCCAGTGAGACAGGAAAAAGCATACTGACATAAAGGTTTTTATCTATGAGCACTGGGGTCCTGGCTAGCAGGCCGGATCCCAGTGACACAGTAAAAACACACTGACATACACTTTCAAACAGGCCAAAAGTGGGGTAACCATGCTAGAAAGAGGCTACTTTCTCACAGCGGGGGATTATCAGAACAGGTTTTGCCCTTAGCGATTATTAAGCAAATCTCCATTTTCTGGTCTTCCAGTTTGCCAGCTACAGCACTTAATTTCCCTGATGTTTGTGCGGCCGCCCCAGAACCAGAGAACCTTGGAGATCCTGCGAGTAGTCTATCTCCCTCCACCCTTTTTCAAGTGTCGTGTTACAATCACCAGCGATCAGTTTTAAAGTGCCTCCTTTTAAGTGCTGTACAGTATTAGCAAGATGAACCACTGTGGAGGAAGGGATGTTTACAGGGACTGATCAGATATAGGCATTAATTATCGCAATATGTCTGGCCCAATAGGTATTTTGACTTTTATTACTACCTCTAGCAAGTCCTTACTTCCCGTTGAAACTACTTTCACTAGTGGGAAAAGATCTAGTTTCAGCCAGATAAGAAGGCCCCCAGAAGCTCTACCCATGGGGGAAGGGATCGTATTAGCACCCAAGGTAATATACCCACTTCTATGTACTGGTGCCACTGCCCACGTCTCCTGCAAAAGTATAATCTGGTGGTGATCAATGAACTCACCCCACTCTGGGTCTTCAAGCTTAGCACGCACGCCTGCTACATTCCATCTCATGTTAGAACTCTAATGGAGTTTTCGGCAGTCAGCCTGCTATCCCACCTCGGTCCCACACTAGTGCCTGTCTGTCCAGCCATAGTAGAATGAATCTTATTCTGTGTAGCTATATCCCTCATTTCATCACCCACAGTACTCAGCTCTAGGTCCTCGGTGGCGCGTGCTGCTGTTTGCCAACTCATGCCTCCCCTAGATGTACAGTTAGGGACAGAACATGTCCTTACCCCCCGTATGTCAATCAATGTCTGCTAGGTTAGAGCATTCCCCCACTAATGTGGTGCATTGGAGGTGAGTTAAAGAGTTACACCCTTCTGAGATCTGGGGTTCTCCTAGTCAACTGGGGGCATTGAGTTTAAGACATATGTGAGTTCTTGGTTTAGGTATAAATCTTAATTCCATGGATATCAGCTCATCCACCAATTTAGGACTCTTAAGTTTCACTCCTATATAATTCCATTGGAGTCCAAGGGGGCTACAACGTGAGGCAGATAATATGTCATCCCTAATGATAGACATACAACCCCTGGTGTGGCAGAGCCAGTGGATTACTTTGTTAACACAAGATTCTTGAATTTCTCTGGCTCCATGTTAGTTTGGGGACATTTGTCAGGTAGATAATGCTAGACAGACGTGTACTCTGGTTGTTATTGGAGGTGTTTTGGCTCCCCAATGATTCTGGCTTATTTGACTGGCGGGAGGCCAAGTGGGCTGTGCACTGTGCTGCTTGAGGATGGTTTTACATGGTAGTGGGTCAGACCTTTTGGGTTGTAATAGGGCAGTTTGGAGTTGGGAAGATTGTTTTTGATTGTAATAGGGCAGATTGGTTTTGATTGGAGTGGAGTAGATTGTTTTGAATTGAAGTGTGGCAGATGGTTTTGGATTTGAATGTAGAATGTTGTTTTGTATAGGAGTGGGGCAGATTGGAGTGGGCAGATTGTTTTAGATTGTGGCGGGGCAGACTGATGTGGGGCAGATTGTTTGGGATTGGAGTGGGGCAGATTGTTTTCGATTGGAGTAGGGCAGATGTTTTGGACTGGATTGGATGGTTTTATACTGAAGTGGGACAGATTTCTTGGATTGTAGTTGGGCAGACTGGAGTGGGGCATGCTGTTTTGGATTGGAGGAGGGCAGACTAGAGTGGGGCAGATTGTTTTGGATTGAAGTGGAACTGATTGTTGTGGACTGGAGTGCGGCAGATTGTTTGGGATTGAAGTGTGCAGATTGTTTTGTATTGGTGTGGGGTGGATTGGGAGTAGATTGTTTTGGTTTGTACAGGGACAGATTGGAGTGGGCATATTGTTTTGGATTGGCATGGAGAATATTGTAGTGGGGCAAATCAGATTGGGGTGAATTAGAGTGTGGTGGATTGGAGTTGGGTTGATTGGGGAGGGGTCGACTGGGGGAGGGCGAAATGGGATGTATTTGATTGCAGTGGGGTGGATTTGATTGGGGTGTTGCAGATTGGAATGGGGTGGGGTGGATTGGAGTGGGACAGATTGTTTTGGATTGGAGTGAGCAGATTTTGTTTAGATTGAAGTGGTGTATATTATTTTAGACTGGTGTGGGGCAGATTACTTTGGATTTATGAGGGGCAGATTGCAGTGGGGCAGATTTTTTAGATTTGAGTGGGGCGGATTGCTTTAGATTGTTGTGGGGCAGATTGTTTTGGCTTGTACTGGGACAGATTGGATTGGGGCAGGTTGTTTTAGATTTGAGTGTGGCAGATTGAAGTGGGATAGACTTTCTTGGATTGGGGTGGGTCAAATTGTTTTGGATTGGAGTGGGACAGAATGCTTTGGATTGGAGTGAGCCATATTGCTTTGAACTGGAGTGAGCCATATTGCTTTGAATTGAAGTGGCCAGATTGGTTTGGATTAGAGTGGGGCAGATTGTTTTAGATTAGAGTGGGCAGATTGGTTTGGATTGCAGTAGGGCAGATTGCTTTGGATTGGAGTGGGCGGATTGGTTTGGATTAGAGTGGGCAGATTGTTTTGGATTGTAGTGGGCAGAATGTTTTGGAGTGGAGAGGGGAAGATTGTTTTGGATTGGACTAGGGCAAATCAAAGTTAGGCAAATCAGAGGAGGCAGATTCAATGGATTGATTTGGAGTAGGATTTATTGGGGTGGGGTGGGGCAAAATTAAGTGGATTTGATGGGAAGAATTGGATTGGTGTGGGGGAACTGGATTGGGTTGGTGGCTTTGGAGTGTGGCAGATTGTTTTGGATTGGAGTGAGCAGAATGTTTTAGATTGGACTGGAGGCGATTGTTTTGGATTGGAGTGGAGAAGATTGTAGTGGAACAGATCGGAGTGGATTGGAGTGGGGTTGATTAGGGTGTAGCAACTGTGGTGGGGCGGATTGGACTGGGGTGGAGTTGATTGCAGAGGGGCGGATTGATTAGGGTGGGGTGGTTTGGAGTGGGGAAGATTGTTTTGGATTGGAGTGAGCAGATTATTATAGATTGGAGTGGGGCAGATTGTTTTAGATAGGTGTGGGGCAGATTGCTTTGGATTTATGAGGGGCAGATTGGAGTGGGACATGGTGTTTTAGATTGGTGTGTGGCAGATTGAAGTGGAATGAACTGTCTTTGATTGGGCTGGGTCAGATTATGTTGGTTTGGAGTGGGGCAGATTGTCTTGGACTGGAGTGGGGCACGTTGTTTTGGATTGGAGTGGGGCAGATGACTTTGGATTGGAGTGGGGCAGGTGGGTTTGGATTGAAGTGGGGCAGATTGTTTTGGAATGGTGTGGGCAGATTGTTTTGTATTGTACTGAGGCAGATTGTTTTGTATTGTAGTGGGGCAGACTATTTTGGACTGGAGTGGGGCAGACTATTTTGGACTGGAGTGGGGCATATTATTTTTGACTGGAGTGGGGCAGATTGAAGTGGGGCAGGTTGTTTTGGATTGAAGTGGGGTAGACTTTTTTGTATTGAAGTGGGACAGATTGTTCTGTATTGTAGTGGGGCAGATTGCTTTGGATTGGAGTGGGAAGATTGGTTTGTATTTGAGTGAAACAAATTTCAGCAGGGTGGACTCAGGATTGGAGTGTGGTAGATTGGAGTGGATTGGGGCGAGTTTTTTTAATTGGATGGGGTAGATCTGACAGAGAGGTGGATTGGAATGGGGCCTATTGTTTTGGATTGGGGTGGGATAGATTGCTTTGGAATGTTGTATTTAGAGTGGGGCAGGTTTTCTGAATTGCATGGGGCAGATTGTTTTGGATTGGAGGGGGGCACATTGTTGTGGATTGGAGTGGGCAAATTATTTTTTGAATGGAGTGTGGCAGATCAGAGTGGGGCAGATTGGAATAGGGTGGATTGGAGTTGGGGGGATTGGGATGGAATGAGATTGATTTGAATACAGTGGGATGGATTGGAGTGGGGCATATTGGATTGATGTGAGGTAGATTGCAGTGAGGCAGATTGTTTTGGATTGGAATGGGGCAGATTGAAGATGGGCAGATTGTTTTGTTTTGGATTGCTGTATTGGAGTGGGGCAGATTGTTTTGGATTGCAGTGGGGCAGATTGAAGTGGGCAATTTCTGGATTGGAGTGGGTAGACTCTTTTGAATTGGAGTAGGTTAGATTGTTTTCAGTTTCAGAATTGCAATGGAGCTGATTTTTTTCAATTAAAGTGGGGCAGTTTGTTTTGGATTGGAGTGAGGCAAATTGTTTTGGTTTGCAATGGGGCAGATTGGAGTGGGGCAGATTGTTTTGGTTTGTACAAGGACAGATTGGAGTGGGGCAGATTATTTTGGATTGGAGTGGGGTATATGATTTTG
Organism: Pleurodeles waltl; assembly: GCF_031143425.1. Classification (NCBI taxonomy): domain Eukaryota; kingdom Metazoa; phylum Chordata; class Amphibia; order Caudata; family Salamandridae; genus Pleurodeles; species Pleurodeles waltl. Next base: position 185,889,056 of record NC_090439.1, on the reverse strand, counting down.
GATTGAAGTAGGGCATATCATAGTAGGGCAGATTGGCAAGGGGCAGATCAGACTGGGGCAGATTGGAGAGGGGTTGAGTGGGGCTGGGGCCGAGTGCAGTGGGGCTGAATGTGGTGGGTTTGATTGCAGTGGATGGATTAGATTGGAGTGGGATGGATTGGATTGGAGTGGGGTGAACTGGAGTTAGGTTGATTGGAGTGGTGCCGACTGGAGTGGGGCAAAATGGGGTGGATTTGATTGCAGTAGGGCGGATTGGATTGGGGTGGGGAAGATTGGAATGGGCTGGGCGGATTGCAGTGGGGAAGATTGTTTCAGATTGGAGTGAGCAGATGTTTTTAGATTGGAGTGGGTCAGATTGTTTTAGATTGGTGTCGGTCAGATTGCTTTACATTTATGAGGGGCCGATTGGAGTGGAGCAGATTTGTTTGCATTGTGGGGGGGCACACTGCTTGGATTTAAGAGAGCCATATTGCTTTGATTTAGAGTGGGCAGATTAGTTTGGATTAGAGTGGGGAAGATTTTTATGGATTGCAGTTTTCAGATTGTTTTGGATTGAAATGGGCCGATTGGTTTGGATTACAGTGGGGGAGATTGTTTTAGATTGGAGAGGGGCAGATTGTTTTGGATTGGACTGGGGCAGTTCAGAGTGGGGCAGATCAGGGAGGTGGTGCAGATTTGATGGGGTGGATTGGAGTGGAGTTGATTGATGTGGGGCCAAGTGGAGTGGTACGAAATGGAGTGAATTTGATTGCAGTAGGGCGAATTGGATTGGGGTGGGGAACTGGATTGGGATGGGGCAGATTGGAGTGGACCAGATTGTTTTGTATTGAAGTGAGGCAGTTTGATTTGGATTGTAGTGGTGCAGGTTGTTTTGGATTGGAGTGGGGCAGATTGAAATGAGGCAGATTGTTTGGATTGGAGTCAGGCATATTGTTTTGGATTGGAGTGGATAGATGGTTTTGGATTGGAGTGGGGCAGATGGTTTTGCATTGAAGTGGGGCAGATTGTGTTGGAATAGTGTGGGTAGATTGTTTTGGATTGTAGCGGGACAAATTGTTTTGGATTGTAGTGGGGTAGATGTTTTGGATTGAAGTGGGCCAGATCATTCTTGACTGGAGTGGGGCAGATTGTTTTGGAATATAGTGTGCAGATGTCTTGGATTGGAGTGGGGGAGGTTGAAGTGGGGCAGGTTGTTTTAGATTAGAGTAGGTCAGACTGAAGTAGGGAAGACTGTTTTGGACTGGAGCGAGGCAGATTGTTTTGGATTGTAGTGGGGAAGATTGCTTTGTATTGTACAGGGCAGACTTTTGGGATTGAAGTGGGGAGATTATTTTGGATTGAAGAGGGGCACATTGTTATGGATTGGAGTGGGGAAAATTGGTTTGGATTGGAGTGGGCAGATTGGTTTGGATTGCAGTGGAACACATTTCAGTGGGGTGGACCCAGAGGATTGTAGTGGGGTGGATTGGAGTGAACTGGAGTGAGTGTTTTAGATTGTAGTGGGTAGATCAGATTGAGAGGGTGGATTGGAGTGGGACATATTGTTTTGTGTTGTGGTGAGGAGATTGCTTTGGATTGCTGTGTTTAGAGTGGGGCAGATCTTTTTAGACTGAAGTGAAGCAGATTGTTTTGGACTGGAGTGGGCAGATTGTTTCAGATTGGAGTGGGAAGATTGTTTTAGAATGGAGTGTGGCAGATCAGAATAGGGTAGATTGGAGTTGGGTGGATTGGGGCAGAGTGAGGTGGATTTGAATGCAGTGGGGTATATTGGATTTGGGTGGGGTGGATTGTAGTGGAGCAGATTGTTTTTTGATTGGAATAGGGCAGGTTGAATTGGTGCAGATTTTTTTGTATTGGAGTTGGGCATATTATTTTGGATGGGAATGGGGCAGATTGAAGTGGGGCAGAGTGTTCTGGATTGGATTGGGGCAGATTGTTTTGGAACAGAGTGAGTCAGATTTAAGTGGGGCAGATTGTTTTGGAGTGCATTGGGGCAGATTGTTTTGGATTGGAGTGGGGCTGATTGTTTTAGATAGGAGTGGGGCCGACTGTTTTGGATTGTAGTAGGTCAGATTGGTTTGGGTTGTAGTGAAAAAAAGTTCAGTGGGGTGAGCTCAGAGGATTGGAGTGTGGTGTATTGGAATGCATTGGGGTGTGTATTTGGGATTGGAGGGTGTAGATTGGATTGAGAGGGGTGAGTTTGAGTGGGGTAGATTGTTTTGGGTTGAGGTGGGGCAGATTACTTTGGATTGTTGTAGTTAGTGTGTGGCAGATCTTTTTGGATTGCAGTGGAACAGATTGTTTTGGATAGGAGTGGGCGGATTGTTTTGAATTGGAGTGGGCAGATTGTTTAGGAATGTAGTGTGGCAGATTGATTGGAGTGGGGCAGATCGGAGTAGTGCGGATGGCAGCAGCAGCTTGTACCCTTTGAAAGTGGTGAGGCGAGTGGAGTGCCTCACCTCTTCGCAAATAAAAAAAACCACTCCCTCCAAAATTTCAAATTAAACCACCCTCCCTCCAAAAGCCCAAATAACACCACAACACTAACTATAAAATAAACACAACCACTACACTTACATGCATTACACACTTACATGCATTACACACACATGCCTTACACATTTAAAATAAAAAACTGCACTTTACCCAGGTTCTGCGCATCATCCTCCGTGTTCTTCTGCTCGCCGATAGAGGAAGATCTCCCCTAACGAATCCAGACGCTGCTTTTATGCTGTTAACGAGCATGACAGCAGCGCCTGGATTGGATGGAGCTGCTTGGCTGGACACTTTTTCAGGCCCTAGAGGCCTGGGCGGGGCCTCCACCCAGCTGTCTTAAGACAACTGAGTGGAGAGCTTCAAAGTGTGCATGTGCACTGTGGAGCGTCCAGTCAAGACACTGCTCTAGTCCTCTGTTGCCAGCAGCAGGGGACACGTTCAACATGCCTTTGGGCTGGCGCGCTGCACAGGTAAAAATAAAATGGCAATTAAATCTCATTGCCATTTTATTTTTGACTGCGCAGCTCACATGGGCTCAGGGGTGATACTCCCCCACCTTCAAGATGAAACCACCCCTGGTGGATTGGAGATGGGTGGATAGGGGTGAAGTGAGGTGGATTTGAATGCAGTGGGACAAATTGAAGTGGGGCATACTAGATAGGGGTGGGTGGATTGCAGTGGGGCAGATTGTTTTGGATTGTAATAGGGCAAATTGATGTGGGCAGATTTTTTCTATTGGAATGCGGCAGATTATTTTGGATGGGAAATGAGCAGATTGAAGTGGGTCAGATTGTTTTGGATTGGAGTGGGTCAGATTGTTTTGGATTGGAGTGGGGCAGATTGTTTTGAAATGTAGTGTGACAGATCGGAGTGGGGCAGATCAAAGTAGGGTGAATTGGAGTTGGGTGGTTTGAGGCAGAGTGAGGTGATTTGAATACAGTGGGATGGATTGGAGTGGGGCATATTAGATTGGGGTGGGGTGGGTTGCAGTGGGGCAGATTATTTTGGTTTGTGATAGGGCAGATTGAAGTGGTGCAGATTTTTTTGTATTGAGTGTGGCATATTATTTTGAATGGTAGTGGGGCAGATTGAAGTGGGGGAGATTGATTTGGAATGGAGTGGGTCAGATGAAGTGAGACAAATTGCTTTGGATTGGAGTGGACAGATTCTTTTGGACTGGAGTGGGGCAGGTTGAAGTGGGCAGCTTATTTTGGGGCAGATTGTTTTAGATTGGGGTGGGGCAGATTGTTTTGTGTTGCTTTATTGGAGTGGGTCACTTTGTTTTAGATTGGAGTGGGGCTGGTTGTTTTAGATTGAAGTATTGGTGTGGTGAGGTGTTTTGGATTGGAGTGTGGGAGATTGCTTTCAATTGGAGTGGGGCAGATTTCAATTGCTTGGGTTGGGTGTAGGAGGCTGGCCTGGCTTATAGTGGGTACCTTGTGGTACTTACACCCTGTGCCAGGTCCAGTTATCCCTTATTAGTAGAATAGAGGTGTTTGTAGCAGCTTAGGCTGATAGAAGGTAGCTATGGCAAAGCAGCTTAGGCTGAACTAGGAGACATGCAAAGCTCCTACTGTACCACTTATATCATACAGCACAATATCATAAGAAAACACAATACTAAAAATAAAGGTACTTTATTTTTATGACAATATGCCAAAAGTATCTCAGAGAATACCCTCACTTAGGAGGTAAGATGTATACACAAGTTATATGTACACAAACCCAAAACAGGTAAGTAACATTAAGAAAAGTAGTGCAAACAATGTTGAATCACAATAGGATGCAATAGGTGAACATAGGTCTAGGGGCAACACAAACCATATACTCCAAAAGTGGAATGCGAATCACGAATGGACCCCAGACCTATGGGAGCTTATAGAGGGTCGCTGGGACTGTAAGAAAACAGTAAGGGTGTCCAAAATACCCCACCCCATGACCCTAGAAAGTAGGAGTAAAGTTACCCTACTACCCCAGAAAGACACAATAGTCGTGATAGGGGGATTCTGCAAGAACCACAAGCACCAGAAAAACACTGAAGACGGATTCCTGGATGAGAGGACCTAAAAGGCAAGGGAACCAAGTCCAAGAGTCGTGATAGTGACCCGGGGGGGCAGGAGCCCTTGAAACCTCGGATGAAGATGCAAAAGGGCTGCCTCTGGGTGGAAGAAGCCAAAGATTCTGCAACAACGAAAAGGGCAAGGAAATTTTCCTTTGGGTGGAAGATTTTCCACGGCATGCTGGATGTTGCAAAAGTGTTTCCACGCAGAATATACCACAAACAAGCCTTGCTAGCTGCAAGGGTTGCAGCAGAGGTTTTTGGGTGCTGCTGGGGACCAGGAAGGACCAGGATGTCGCCCCTTGGAGGAGGAGACAGAGGTGGCGCTCAGCAACATAACAAGCCCCAACAGAAGCAGGCAGCACCTGCAGAAGTAACAGAGCAGGCACTTAGAAGATTTGTGAAACCAGAGTCACAAAAGGAGGATTCCACGACGTCGGAGTCCAACTCAGCAGGTTGAGCACTGCAGGACGGAGTGCTGGGGACCCAGGCTAGGCTGTGCACAAAGGAATCCTTGGAGAAGTGCACAGAAGCCGGAGCAGCTGCAAATCACACAATACACAGGTTTGCTGTCTGGTGTGGGGAGGCAAGGACTTACCTCCACCAAACTTGGACTGAATGATCACTGGATTGTGGGGGTCACTTGGATCTAGCTCCAGTGTTCCAGAGACCACGCTCGTCAGGATGAGAGGGGACACAGAGGACTGGTGATGCAGTCTTTTGGTGCCTGCGTTAGCAGGGGGAAAATTCTGTCGACCCACGGGAGATTTCTTCTTAGCTTCCAGTGCAGGGTGAAGGCAGACAGCCCTCAGAACATGCACCTCCAGGAAACAGTTGAGAAAGCCAGCAGGATGAGGCGCTACAATGTTGCTGGTAGTCGTCTTGCTACTTTGTTGCGGTTTTGCAGGCGTCCTGGAGCAGTCAGCGGTCGATCCTTGGCAGAAGTCAAAGAGGGAAGATGCAGAGGAACTCTGGTGAGCTCTTGCATTCGTTATCTGAAGAATACCCCAGAGGAGAGACCCTAAATAGCCAGAAAAGGAGGTTTGGCTACCAAGTAGGAGGTTTGGCTACCAGGAAAGGTAAGAGCCTATCATAAGGGGTCTCTGATGTCACCTGCTGGCACTGCCCACTCAGAGCAGTCCAGTGTGCCCCCAACACATCTGAATCCAAGATGGCAGAGGTCTGGGGCACACTGGAGGAGCTCTGGGCACCTCACCTGGGAGGTACTGGTCAGGGGAGTGGTCACTCCCCTTTCCTTTGTCCAGTTTCGCGCCAGAGCAGGGCTGGGGGATCCCTGAACTGGTGTAGACTGGCTTATCCAGAGATGGGCACCATCTGTGCTCATCAAAGCATTTCCAGAGGCTGAGGGAGGTTACTCCTCTTCAGCCCTTCACACCGATTTCCAAAGGGAGAGGGTGTAATCCTTTGTCCTGCCTTCCTGGCCAGGGGCTGCCCAGACCCCAGGAGGGTAGAATCCCATCTGAGGGGTTGGCAGCAGCAGCAACTGCAGTGGAAACCCCGGAAAGGCAGTTTGGCAGTACCCAGTTTCTGTGCTAGAGACCGGGGGATCATGGAATTGTCCCCCCAATACCAGAATGGTATTGGGGGGACAATTCCATGATCTTAGACATGTTGCATGGCCATGTTTGGAGTTACCATTGTGACGCTACACATAGGTAGTGACGTATGTGCAGTGCACGTGTGTAATGGTGTCCCCGCACTTACAAAGTTCGGGGAAATTGCCCTGAACGATGTGGGGGCACCTTGGCTAGTGCCAGGGTGCCCACACACTAAGTAACTTGGCACCCAACCTTCACCAAGTGAGGGTTAGACATATAGGTGACTTATAAATTACTTATGTGCAGTGAAAAATGGCTGTGAAATAACGTGGACGTTATTTCACTCAGGCTGCAGTGGCAGGCCTGTGAAAGAATTGTCTGAGCTCCCTATGGGTGGCAAAAGAAATGCTGCAGCCCATAGGGATCTCCTGGAACCCCAATACCCTGGGTACCTAGGTACCATATACAAGGGAATTATATGGGTGTACCAAGGTGCCAATGAGAATTGGTAAAATTAGTCACTAGCCTGGATTGGTAATTTTAGAAAGCAGAGAGAGCATAAACACTGAGGTTTTGGTTAGCAGAGCTTCAGTGATACAGTTAGGCACCACACAGGGAACACATACAGGGCATACACTATGAGCACTGGGGTCCTGTCTAGCAGGATCCCAGTGACACAAGGGCAAAAACACACATACATACAGTGAAAATGGGGATAACATGCCAGGCATGATGGTACTTTCCTACAATCATGCAGGAACCTGCAGCCATCTTCCTTTGGTGCATTTCTGCAGTCTTCGTCCAACTGGGTACTCTTGTTTTCACCCTCTTTTAGGATGGCAGAGGCTCCTGTCCTTCCTGGAAGCTTCACAGACTTCTGGACTTGGTCTCCTCTCTTTGCAGGTCTTCAGACCCAGGAATCCATCATTTGTTGCTTGCAGTCTTGTTTGGTTCTTGCAATAACTCTAATCACGACTTGTAGTGTGTCCTAAGGAAACTTGCAGTACTTTACTCCTACTTTCCTGGGCTCTGGGGTGGGGTATTTTACTCACCTTTGTGGTTCTCCTACTCTCCCAGCGATTCTCTACACACTACACTTGTCTAGGGAGGAATTTGTGATTTGCATTACACTTCTTAGAATATGGTTTGTGTGGCCCATTTTCTCCCATTGCAGTCTATAGCATTTCCTATTGTTTGCACTATCTTATGTCTAATTACTTACCTTATGTTGGTGTCTAGTGTATATATATTGTGTATAATACTTACCTCCAGAAGCAGTATTGCTTCTAAGATATTTTTGGCCTTGAGTTACCCAAATAAACTACCTTTACTTTTAGTAACACTGAGTAATTACTTGCATATAAGTACTGTTTAACTATAAGAGGTATTGCATGAACTTTGCATGTCCCCTAGTTCAGCCTATGCTGCTCTGCTATATCTATCTCTATCAGCCTAAGCTGCTAGAAGACTACTACATTTCACTAATAGGGGATACCTGGACTTGGTGTGAGGTGTAAGTACCCAAGGTACCTACTACAAACCAGGCCAGCCTCCTACATCCATTTCAACCAAATCCACCCCCTTTCACCCCACTGCACTCAGACCCATCCCACTCAACTCTATTCCAATTTGCCCCACTTCGATCTTCCCCCACTCTTATTGCTCTACTGTGCTCCAAAACAATATGCCCTACTCCAATCCAAAAGACTCTGCCCCACTCCAATCTGTCCCAGTACTAACCAAAACAAGATGCTCCACTCCAATCTGCCCATTTCCAGTCAAAAACAATATGCACAGTCCAATCCAAAACAATCTGCCCCAATCCAATACCAAGCAATCTGCCCACTCCAGCCTGCCCTGCTCCAATCCAAAAGAATCTGGACCACCCATTCTGCCCACCTGCAATCCAGACCAATCTGCCCCACTCCAATCTAAAACAATCTCCCCCATTCCACTCCAAAACAATCTTCCCCACTCCAATATGTCACAGTACAAACCAAAACAATCTAACCCACTCCAATCTGCCCTACTTCTGTCCAAAACAATTTACCCATTCCAATCCAAAACAATCTGCCAGACTGGAATTCAAAAATGTACTCACTTCACTCTGACCTACTGCAATCTTAAAATTATCTGCCCCACTCCAATACAGCAATCAAAACAATCTGCCCCACTCTGATCCAAAGCAACCTGCCCCACTGGAATGCAGACAAATCTGCCCCACTCCAATACAGCCATTAAAAACAATCTGCCCCACTCCAATCCAAAACAATCTGTGCCATGGCAGTCCAACCCTCTCAATCCAATCCACCCCTCTCCAATCCAAACCATTGATCCCAATTCACTCCAATCCACGACACTTGAATCTTCCCAACCCACCCCACTGAAATCTGCCCCTCTACAAACAAAAACAATCTGCCCCACTCCAATCTAAAAAAACTTCCCCCACTCCATTACAGCAATCTAAAACAATCTGTCCCACTCAAATCCAAAACAATCTCCCCCATTCCAATCCAAAACAATCTTCCCCGCTCCAATTTACCTCACTCTAAATCAAAACAGTCTGCCCTACTCCAATCCAAAACAATATGCATCCGTTCAACCCACCCCAGTCTGCCCCACTCCATTGCAACCCACCCCATTGCAATAAAATCCAAGCCCTTTTGCCCCACCACACTCAGCCCAATCCCACTCAACCCTGTTCCAATCTGCCCCACTCCAATCTAGAACAATCTGCCCCACTCCAATCCAACCCACTTCATTCAAGGCACTTCAAGGTACTTTATTTTTATGACCATATGCCATAACTATCTCAGTGAGTACCCTCAGTATGAAGATAAGATATATACACAAGATATATGTACACAAACCCAAATTATGCAGGTAATAGCAAGAAAAGTGATGCAAGCAGTGTAAAGTTACAATAGATTGCAATAGGAGCACATAGGTATAGGGGCAAGGACTTACCTCCACCAAACTTGGACTGAAGAGTCACTGGACTGTGGGAGTCCCTTGGACAGAGTTTCTGAGTTCCAGGGACCACACTCGTTGTGCTGAGAGGGGACCCAGAGGACCGGTGATGTAGTCTTTTGTTGCCTGCGGTTGCAGGGGGAATATTCCGTCGACCCACGGGAGATTTCTTCAGAGCTCCTGGTGCAGAGAGGAGGCAGGCTACCCCCCGAGCATGCACCACCTGGAAACAGTCAAGAAAGCCGGCAGGATGAAGCGATACAAGGTTGCTAGTAGTCGTCTTGCTACTTTGTTGCGGTTTTGCAGGCGTCCTGAGCAGTCAGTGGTTGATCCTTTGGCAGAAGGTGAAGAGGGAGATGCAGAGGAACTCTGGTGAGCTCTTGCATTCGTTATCTGAAGAATTCCCCAAAGCAGAGACCCTAAATAGCCAGAAAAGGAGGTTTGGCTACCTAGGAAGGAGGATTGGCTACCAAGAGAGGTAAGAGCCTATCAGAAGGAGCCCCTGACGTCACCTTCTGGCACTGGCCACTCAGAGCAGTCCAGTGTGCCACAGACACCTCTGTTTCCAAGATGGCAGAGGTCTGGGACACACTGGAGGAGCTCTGGGCACCTCCCCTGGGAGGTGCAGGTCAGGGGAGTGGTCACTCCCCTTTCCTTTGTCCAGTTTCGCGCCAGAGCAGGGCTGGGGGATCCCTAAACCGGTGTAGACTGGCTTATGCAGAGATGGGCACCATCTGTGCCCATCAAAGCATTTCCAGAGGCTGGGATAGGCTACTCCTCCCCAGCCTTCACACCTATTTCTAAAGGGAGAGGGTGTTACACCCTCTCTCAGAGGAAATCCTTTGTTCTGCCTTCCTGGGCCAGGGCTGCCTGGACCCCAGGAGGGCAGAAACCTGTCTGAGGGATTGGCAGCAGCTGCAGTGGAGACCCCGGAAAGGCAGTTTGGCAGTACTCGGGTCCTGCGCTAGAGACCCGGGGGATCATGGAATTGTCCCCCCAATGCCAGAATGGCATTGGGATGACAATTCCATGATCTTAGACATGTTACATGGCCATGTTCGGAGTTACCATTGTGACACTGTACATAGGTAGTGACCTATGTACAGTGCACGCGTGTAATGGTGTCCCCGGACTCACAAAGTCTGGGGAATTTACCCTGAATGATGTGGAGGCACCTTGGCTAGTGCCAGGGTGCCCACACACTAAGTAACTTTGACCCAACCTTCACCAGGTGAAGGTTAGACATATAGGTGACTTATAAGTTACTTAAGTGCAGTGGTAAATGGCTGTGAAATAACGTGGACGTTATTTACCTCAGGCTGCACTGGCAGCCTGTGTAAGAATTGTCAGAGTTCCCTATGGGTGGCAAAGGAAATGCTGCAGCCTACAGGGATCTCCTGGAAACCCAATACCCTGGGTACCTCAGTACCATATACTAGGGAATTACATGGGTGCACCAGTATGCCAACGTGAATTGGTTAACTTAGTCACTAGCCTGTTAGTGACAAATTTGGAAAGCAGAGAGAGCATAACCACTGAGGTTCTGGTTAGCAGAGCCTCAGTGAGACAGTTAGGCATCACATAGGGAACACATACAGGGCACATACTTATGAGCACTGGGGCCCTGCCTGGCAGGGTCCCAGTGACACATAGACTAAAACAACATATATACAGTGAAACATTGGGGTAACATGCCAGGCAAGATGGTACTTTCCAACACTCTCCTTTGGGGTATTCTTCAGATAATGAATGCAAGAGCTCACCAGAGTTCCTCTGCACTTCCCTCTTCGACTTCTGCCAAGGATCGACCGCTGACTGCTCCAGGATGCCTGCAAAACTGCAACAAAGTAGAAAGACGACTACCAGCAACATTGTAGCGCCTCATCCTGCCGGCTTTCTAGACTGTTTCCTGGTGGTGCATGCTCTGAGGGCTGTCTACCTTCAACCTGCACTGGAAGCCAAGAAGAAATCTCCCGTGGTTGGACGGAATCTTCCCCCTGCTAACGCAGGCACCAAAAGACTGCATCACCGGTCCTTTGGGTCCCCTTTCATCCTGACGAGCGTGGTCCCTGGAACACAGGAGCTAGATCCAAGTGACCCCCACAGTCCAGTGATCCTGCAGTCCAAGTTTGGTGGAGGTAATTCCTGCCTCCCCACACCAGACAGCAAACCTGTGTACTGTGTGATTTGCAGCTGCTCTGGCTTCTGTGCACTTCTCCAAGGATTCCTTTTTGCACAGCCTAGCCTGGGTCCCCAGCACTCCGTCCTGCAGTGCTCAACCCTCTGAGTTGGACTCCGACATCATGGGACCCTCCTTTTGTGACTCCGGTTTCACAAATCTTCTAAGTGCCTGCTCCGGTACTTCTGCGGGTGCTGCCTGCTTCTGCGGGGGCTCTCTGAGTTGCTGAGTGCTCCCTCTGTCTCCTGCTCCAAGGGAAGACATCCTGGTACTTGCTGGTCGCCAGCAGCACCCAAAAACCTCTACCGTGACCCTTGCAGTTATCAAGGCTTGTTTGTGGTATTTTTGGGCGGAAACACTTCTGCAACATCCAGCATGCCGTCGGACATCTTCCATCCAAAGGAGAAGTTCCTAGCCCTTTTCGATGTTGCAGAATCTTTGACTTCTTCCACCCGGAGGCAGCCCTCTTGCACCTTCATCCGGGGTTTCCTGGGCTCCTGCCCTCCCTGGACACTATCGCGACTTTTGGACTTGGTCCCTTTTGCCTTGCAGGTCCTCATGTCCAGGAATCCGTCTTCAGTGTTTGCTGGTGCTTGTGGTTCTTGCAGAATCCCCCTATGACGACTATTGTGTCTTTCTGGGGTAGTAGGGTAACTGTACTCCTACTTTTCAGGGTCTTGGGGTGGAGTTTCTTGGACACCCTGACTGTTTTCTTACAGTCCCAGCGACTCTCTACAAGCTCCTATAGGTCTGGGGTCCATTCGTGATTCGCATTCCACGTTTGGAGTATATGTTTTGTGTTGCCCCTAGACCTATTTTTACCTTTTGCATCCTATTGTGATTCTACATTGTTTGCACTACTTTTCCCACTGTTACTTACCTGTTTTGGGTTTGTGTACATATAATTTGTGTATATTACTTACCTCCTAAGTGAGGGTATCCTCTGAGATACTTTTGGCAGATTGTCACTAAAATGAAGTACCTTTATTTTTAGTAACTCTGAGTATTGTGTTTTCCTATGATGTTGTGCGATGTGATATAAGTGGTATAGTAGGAGCTTTGCATGTCTCCTAGTTCAGCCTAAGCTGCTCTGCTATAGCTACTTCTATCAGCCTAAGCTTCTAGAAACACCTCTATTCTACTAATAAGGGATAACTGGACCTGGCACAAGGTGTAAGTACCACAAGGTACCCACTATAAGCCAGGCCAGCCTCCTACATTGGTGGTGCAGCGGTGGGATAAGTACTTGTAACTGCTTTACCACTTTGTCATTTGGTGCTCTTCATAAGAAAATCATATGCCAAATAGTTCAGTATATGTACACTTAACCAGAATTGTTTGCTTTTCTACTCTAAAACTTTTAACAAAGTTTCTGAAAAGTTTTGAAAACTTCTAAAAGTTTTCCAAAGTTTGAAAAAAAAATTCTCTGTGCTTTCTAAGTTCTAAAACTTTTTCTCTCACTATCCTTAAACCTTTTCAATCATGTATGTAGAAGAGCCCACTCCCAAAACTGTTAATGCAACATATGAGAGTTTGAACTATAAAAGTTTCAGGGGTCTCTTCCTGGATAGAGGTTTGTGTATAGGTAAGAATCCTACAAAAGAGTTTCTCTTTAACATGCTCATTGTAGATGACCAGAACCAGTCTGGCCCATCTCAGGAGAAGTTAGAAAATGGGGAAGCTTCCCAGTCGGACTCAGAGGAGTGCCCTGAAGAAGCCGGGGAGGGTTCTTACAAAGTCCTGCCCCCTAGCAGGGCACCTAGTGACACTGGTGGTGTTAGAGGGTACCACACCAGTAGGGCATCTTTCACCCCTAGAGGCCAGGTTACTAGGGTCCAGACAGTTAGGGACAGGTCTCCCTCTGAAACTTCTCACATTTTCTCTGGGTCTAAACATTCCCAACCCACCCACCCTGAGGATAACTTAATGGAAATGCAACTCAGAAAGCTGAGGTTAGAAGAGACCAGACTGAACCTAAAACAGCAGCAGCTGGCCTTAGACAGAGAATTCCTGGATATAGAGAGGGAAAGACAGAGGTTGGGGTTAGTTTCCCACGGTGGCAGCAGCAGTATTTCTGATAGCAATCCTGTTAGACAGCAAGATTCCAGGAATCTGCACAAGATAGTCCCCCCTTACAAGGAGGGGGATGACATTAATAAGTGGTTTGCTGCACTTGAGAGGGCCTGTATGGTACAGTTGGTCCTTCAAAGGCAGTGGGATGCTATTTTGTGGCTATCTTTCACTGGAAAGGGTAGGGATAGGCTCCTTACTGTCAGAGAAAGTGATGCCAATAATTATAAAGTTTTGAAATATGCACTCTTGGATGGATTTGGCTTAACCACTGAACAATACAGGATTAAGTTCAGAGACACCAGAAAAGAGTATTCTCAAGACTGGACAGATTTTGTAGATTGTTCAGTGAAGGCCTGGGAGGGGTGGTTGCATGGCAGTAAAGTTTCTGACTATGAAAGCCTGTTTAATATTATTCTGAGAGCATATTCTTAACAATTGTCTATCTGACTTGTTGCACCAGTCCCCAGTGGACTCTGATCTGACCTCTCCCCAAGAATTGGGAAAGAAGGCAGACAAATGGGTCAGAACAAGGGTGAACAGAAAGGTTCATACAGGGGGTGACAAGGATGGCAAGAAGAAGGATGGTAAGTCCTCTGAGAAGGGTGGGGACAAAAGTAAACATTCTGAGTCTTCATCAGGCCCACAAAAATCCTCTGGGGGCGGTGGGTCCAAATCCCCTTCTAATAATTAGAAAAAGCCTTGGTGTTATTTGTGTAAAGTCAAAGGCCATTGGGCAATTGATTACACTTGTCCAAAGAAAAACACCCAACCTCACACCACCATAACCCCTGCTGCAAATTCTAGTGCCCCTAGTAATAGCAGTGGTGGTGGGAAATCTACTACTAATAGCCAATCCAAGGGTGTAGCTGGGCTCACTATTGGCAATGTAGTTGGGGTTGGTCTTGTTAGGGAGACCACAGAGGCTGTCTTAGTCTCTGATGGTGGCATTGATTTTGCCACCTTGGTTGCTTGTCCCCTTAACATGGATAAGTACAAGCAACTTCCCCTAATCAATGGTGTTGAGGTTGAGGCCTACAGGGACACAGGAGCCAGTGTAACTATGGTGATAGAAAAACTGGTCGACCCTGATCAACACCTACTTGGTCAGCAGTACCAAGTGACAGACGCTCATAACAACACTCTTAGCCACCCCATGACTGTTGTGTATCTCAACTGGGGGGGGGGGGTGTTTACTGGTCCAAAGAAAGTTATGGTAGCCACTGATTTACCTGTAGACTGTCTACTACGAAATGATTTGGAGACATCTGCTTGGGCAGAAGTGGAGTTGGTGGATCATGCAGCAATGCTGGGCATTCCTGGGCATATTTTTGCTTTGACAAGGACTCAGGCCAAGAAGCAAAAAGGACAGGGGAAACTTGGATCCTGGAACAATGGACCAAGTGCTCCCTAAAGCTAGGGGTAGAAAGGGTAATTCCCTACCCACTATCCCTCCCTCTACAGGTGATTCCCCTTTTGAAGAAGAGGAATCCTCTCCCTGTGCAGAACCTACTCCTGAGGGTCTGGCACCAGACACTGCTGAGCTTTTGGGTACAGGGGGGGCTGCCAGGGAAGAGCTGAGTGTGGCACAGCAAACCTGTCCCACATTAGAGGGTCTAAGACAGCAAGCTGTCAAACAGCAGAATGGGGATGTTAGTGACAGTCAGAGGGTGTACTGGGAAGACAACCTCTTGTACAGAGTCAAGGGTCCCAAAACCTGGAGCTGCCAGGAGATTGGTCATTCCCCTGCAGTACAGAGAGTTTCTTCCCACCCTAGCACATGACATTCCTTTGGCTGGGCATTTGGGCCAGACGAAAACTTGGGAAAGACTTGTCCTCTTGTTTCACTGGCCTCATATTTCAGAGGACACAAAAGACTTTTGTAAATCTTGTGTGACCTGCCAAGCCAATGGCAAGACTGGTGGCACACCAAAGGGTCCCCTTATTCCACTACCTGTGGTTGGGGTCCCCTTTGAAAGGGTAGGGGTTGACATAGTTGGCCCCCTTGACCCTCCTACTGCTTCAGGCAATAGGTTTATCTTGGTGGTTGTGGACCATGCCACAAGATATCCTGAAGTAATTCCTCTAAGGACCACTACAGCTCCTGCAGTGGCAAACGCCCTCCTGGGAATCCTTTCCAGGTTGGGTTTCCCAAAAGAGGTTGTTTCAGACAGGGGTATGTCTGCATACTTGAAGGCTATGTGGAAGGAATGTGGTGTAACCTACAAATTTACCACTCCTTATCATCCACAGACTAATGGTCTGGTTGAGAGGTTTAATAAAACTCTCAAAGGTATGATAATGGGACTCCCTGAAAAACTCAAAAGGAGATGGGATGTCTTGTTACCTTGCCTCATTTTTGCTTACAGGGAGGTACCCCAGAAAGGAGTGGGCTTCAGCCCCTTTGAACTCCTCTTTGGACACCCTGTAAGAGGTCCACTTGCTCTTGTGAAGGAGGGCTGGGAACAACCTTTAAAAGCTCCTAAACAGGACTTGGCCTAAGATCCAGAATGGCTGAGTATATGAAAAAGGGCAGTAAAAACCTTCAGGCCAGCCAGGAGCTGCAAAACCAATGGCATGACCAGAAGGCTGTCCTGCCTCAGTACCAACCAGGACAGAAGGTGTGGGTATTGGAGCCTGTGGCCCCAAGAGCACTCCAGGACAAATGGACTGGACCCCATCTCACAGAAGGGTGAGGTTACCTATTAGGTAGACCTGGGCAGTGCCATGAGTCCCCTTAGGGTGATTCATGTCAACCGCATAAAACCCTATTATGACAGGGCTGATCTCACCCTGCTCATGGCAACAGATGAGGGACAGGAAGAGGAGAGTGACCCTCTCCCTGATCTCTTCTCCACCACTGAAGCAGATGCTTTAGTGGAGGGAGTAGTCTTAGCAGATTGTCTGACTGCAGAACAGAAAGACAACTGCATCAATCTCTTAAGCCAATTTTCAGGCCACTTTTCACTTGTACCAGGTACAACATCCTGGTGTGAACATACAATTGACACTGGAGACAGCCTGCCTGTCAAAAGTAACATTTATGGGCAGCCTGACCATGCCAGTGACTGCATTAAACAAGAGGTGCAGAAAATGTTGGACTTAGGGATGATTGAACCTTCTGAAAGCCCCTGGGCTAGCCCAGTTGTGCTTGTACCAAAACCTCACACCAAAGATGGAAAGAGAGAGGTGAGGTTTTGTGTAGATTACAGAGGGCTCAATCAGGTAATAAAAACTGATGCTCACCCTATACCCAGGGCAGATGAGCTCATTGATACACTGGCTTCTGCCAAGTATCTTAGCACTTTTGTTCTAACTGCAGGGTATTGGCATATTAGATTGGCAGAAGATGCTAAACCCAAGACTGCATTTTCTACCATTGGAGGGCACTACCAATTCACAGTAATGCCCTTTGGTTTGAGAAATGCACCTGCCACTTTTCAGAGGTTGGTGAATACAGTCCTGCAAGGGTTGGAGGCTTTCAGTACAGCATATCTAGATGATATTGCTGTCTTTAGCTTACCCTGGGATGATCACCTGGTCCACCTTTGGAACGTTTTGGAGGCCCTGCAAAAGGCAGGCCTCACTATCAAGCCCTCAAAGTGGCAGATAGGGCATGGGAAAGTGGTTTATCTGGGCCACCTGGCTGGTGGAGAACAGATTGCACCACTACAGGGAAAAATCTAAACTATCGTGGTTTGGGTTCCCCCTACAACCCAGACCCAGGTGAGAGCCTTTTTAGGCCTCACAGGGTACTACAGGAGATTCATCAAGAATTATGGCTCCATAGCAGCCCCACTTAATGATCTCACTAGCAAGAAAATGCCTAAGAAGGTGTTATGGACAGCCAGCTGTCAGAAAGCTTTTGAGGAACTCAAACAGGCCATGTGCTCTGCACCTGTCCTAAAAAGCCCATGTTACTCCACGAAATTCATTGTTCAAACTGGTGCATCTGAATTAGGGGTAGGGGCAGTACTATCACAACTGAATTCTGGGGGCCAGGATCAATCAGTTGCTTTTATCAGCAGAAGGATGACCCCTAGAGAAAAGCATTGGTCTGCCATAGAGAGGGAGGCCTTTGCAGTGGTCTGGGCACTGAAAAGGTTGAGACCATACCTGTTTGGTACTCACTTTATTGTTCCGACAGACCACAAACCTCTACTTTGGCTAGAACAAATAAAAGTGGAAAACCCTAAATTGTTGAAGTGGTCCATATCTCTACAGGGAATGGACTATACAGTGGAACATCGACCTGGGAGTACCCACTCTAGTGCAGATGGACTCTCCAGATATTTCCACTTAGACAATGAAGACTCATCTGGACAAGGCTAATCTTATTGTCCTTCTTTGGGGGGGGGGGGTTGTGTAGAAAAGTACCATCTTGCCTGGCATGTTACCACCATTTTCACTGTATGTATGTTTGTTTTTGCCCATGTGTCACTGGGATCCTGCTAGGCAGGACCACAGTGCTCATAGTGTATGTGTTCCCTGTGTGGTGCCTAACTGTATCACTGAGGCTCTGCTAACCAGAACCTCAGTGTTTATGCTCTCTCTGCTTTCTAAAATTGTCACTGCAGGCTAGTGACTAATTTTACCAATTCTCATTGGCACACTGGTACACCCATATAATTCCCTTCTATATGCCACTGCAGCCTGAGTGAAATAACGTCCACGTTATTTCACAGCCATTTTTCACTGCACATATGTAACTTATAAGTCACCCTTATGTCTAACCCTCACTTGGTGAAGGTTGAGTGCTAAATTACTTAGTGTGTGGGCACCCTGGCACTAGCCAGATACTTTGTTGGAGTTACAGTGGTTCCTGGAGCAGTCTGCGGTTGATCCGAGGATGAAGTAGTAGTTGCGCAGGATTCCTGCCGAAAACTTGCAAGTAGAATCTGAAGAGAAACCCACAGGAGAGACCCTAAATAGCCCTGAGAGGGGGATTGGATACCTTATCAGGTATGCACCTATCAGAAGGGGTCTCTGACGTCACCTGCTTGCACTGGACGCTCAGAGGTCTCCAGAGTGTCCCCACACCTTGGAAAACAAGATGACTGAAGTCTGGGACACACTGGAGGAGCTCTGGGCACCACCCCTGGGGTGTTGATGGACAGGGGAGTGGTCACTTCCCTTTCCTTTGTCCAGTTTCACTCCAGGACATGAACTGGAGGTCCCTGAACTGGTGCAGACTGGCTTATGCAAGGAGGGCCCCATCTATGCCCTTCAAAGCTTTTCCAGAGGCATTGAGAGGCTACCCCTCCCAAGCCTGTAACACCTATTTCCAAAGGGAGAGGGTGTAACACCCTCCTCCCAAAGGAAATGCTTTGTTCTGCCTTCCTGGGACTGAGCTGCTCAGACCCCATGAGGGCAGAACCCTGTCTGTGAGGTGGCAGCAGCTGTAGTTGCAGTGCAAGCCTCAGAGAGCTGGTTTGGCAGTACCTGGGGTCCATGGTGTAGCCCCAGGTCAGGATGTATGGAATTGGCTCCCCAATACCAGATTTGGAATGGGGGGACAATTCCACGATCTTAGACACCTTACATGGCCATATTCGGGGTTATCATTGTGAAGCTACATATAGGTATTGACCTATATGTAGTACACATGTGTGATTGCGTCCTTGCACTCACAAAGTCCAGGGAATTGGCCCTGGACTATGTGGGGGCACCTTTGCTAGTGCAATGGTGCCGTCACACTTAGTGACTTTGCACCTAACCTTCAGTAAATGAAGGTAAGACATATAGGTGACTTATAAGTTACTTAAGTGCAGTGAAAATGGCTGTGAAATAGTGTGTGCACTATTTCACGCAGGCTGCTAAGGCAGTCCTGTGAAAGGGTTTGTCTGAGCTCCTTATGGGTGGCAAAAGAAATGCTGCAGCCCATAAGGATCTCCTGGAACCCCAATGCCCTGGGTACCTAGGTACCACATTCTAGGGACTTATAAGGGGGGTCCAGTGTGCCAATTGAAATTGGTAAATGAAGTCACTAGCCTAAAGTGACAAATTTAAAAGCTGAGAGAGCATAAGCACTGAGGTTCTGGTTAGCAGAGCTTCAGTGACACACTTAATCACTATTGACAACACCCACATTAAGCCATAAAGTTTGAGCACTGGGGTCCTGACCAGCAGGATCCCAGTGAGACAGGCAAAAACATACTGATATACAGGTACAATTGGGGGTAACATGCCAAGAAAGATGGGTTCTGCTGTCCCAATTTGGAGGAGGTAAAATTGGATTGGGGTGGGGCAGGGTGGGAAGGATTCGCGTGGGGTAGATTGTTTTTGGATTAAAGTGCTGCAGAATGTTTTATATTGGAATGTGGCAGATTGTTTTGGATTTAAGTGGAGCAGTTTGGAGTGGGGTAGATTGTTTTGTATTAGACTGAGGCAGATTGCTTTGTATTACAGTGGGACAGGTTGGAATGGGGCAGACTGATTTGGATTGAAGTGTGGCAAATTATTTTGGATTAGAGTGGGGCAGATTATTTTAGACTGGAGTGGGGCAGCTTGTTTTGAATTGTAGTGGGGCAAATTGTTTTGTATTGGAGTGGAGTATTTTGGAGCAGGCAGATTGTTTTGGATTGTGGTGGGGCAGATTGAAGTGGGTCATATTGTTTTGGATTGGAGTGGGGTATATTGTTTTGTACTGCGGTAGGGCAGATTGTTTTGGATTGGAGTGGGGCAGATTGTTATTGTTTGCTGCATTGCAGTGGGACAGCTTTTTATGCATTGGGATGGGGCAGATTGTTTCAATTGGAGTGGGGAAGATTGTTTTGGATTGCTGTATTGGGGCACATTATTTTGGATTGGAGTAGGTTAGATGGAAGTGGGCACTCTTTTTAGATTGGAGTTGGGCAGGTTGTTTTAGATTGGAGTGGGGTAGATTGGTTTGGGTTGATGTATTGCAGTGAAGCAGATTTCTTTTGCTTGAAGTGGATCGGATTGTTTTGGATTGAATGTGGCAGATTGTTTAAGATTGGAGTGGGGCAGATTGGAGTGCGGCAGATTGTTTTGGATTGGAGTGAGACAGATTGTTTTGGATTGGGGTGGGTCAGATTGAAGTGGAATAGACTGTTTTGGATTGGCTGGGCTAGATTGTTTTTTGATTGAGTGGGACAGGCTGTTTTTGACTGGTGTGGGGCAGATTGTTTTAGATTGGAATGTGCAGATTGTTTTGGATTGGTGTGGGTCAGTTTGTTATGGATTGGAGTCGGGCAGATTGTCTGGATTGGGGTGGGACATATTTCTTTAGATTGGAGTGGGCAGATTACTTTGGATTGGAGTGGGACAGATTGTTTTGGATTCGGGTAGGGCAGATTGTTTTGGATTGCTGCATTGGAGTGGGGCTGCAGGTTTTTTTCAATTGGGATAGGGAAGTGTTTTTGGATTTGAGTGAGGCACATTGTTTTTGATTGCTGTATTGGAGTGGGGGAGATTATTTTGCATTGGTGTATTGAGGTGGGGTAGATTTTTTGGATTAGAGTGGGACGGATTGTTTTAGATTGAAGTTGGCCAGCTTGTTTTAAATTGGAATGGGCATATTGTTTTGGATTGGAGTAGGGCTGATTGTTTTGTATTGAAGTGGGCAGGTTGCTTTGTGTTGGTGCGGGCAGATTGTTTTGGATTGTAGTGGGGCAGATAGTTTTGTACTGGACTGGAACAGATCATTTTGTGAGGAGTGGAGCAGTTTGTTTTTGACTAGAGTGTGGCAGATTCATTTGAATTGGAGTGGGACAGATTGTTGTGGACTCAAATGGGGCAGATTGTTATGGATCGGAATGGGACAAATTAAGGGGTATCAAGTATTTTGGAACAGAGTCGGGCAGTTTGTTTTGAATTGGAGTGGGGAAGATTGGATTGGGTCAGATTGTTTTGGATTGGAATTGGACAGATTGGTTTGGATTGGAGTGCGGCAGGTTGATTCTGATTGGAGTGGGGAAGATGGTTTTGTATTAGATTGATGCAGATGGTTTTGGATTAGATTGGTGCAGATGGTTTTGGATTGATGTGAGGCAGATTGCTTTGAGTTGGTGTGGGCAGATGCATTTGGACTGTAGTGGTGCAGATTGTTTGGGATTGTAGTGAGACAGATTGCTTTGTATTGTAGTGTGACAGATTTGTTTGATTGAAATGGGGCAGAATGTGTTAGACTGGTGTGGGCCAGATTGGAGTAGGGCAGATTGTTTTGGATTGGAGTGGGGCAGGTTGTTTTAGATTGAAGTAGGGCAAATTGTTTTGGATTGGAGTGGGGCAGATTGCAGTGGGTCAGATGTGTTTGATTTGTACTGGGACAGACTGGAGTGTGGGGCAGGTTGTTTTGGAATGAAGTGGGGCCCAAAGTATTGGGGATTGGAGTGGGGTAGATTGTTTTGCATTGCTGTATTGGAGTGGGCAGATGTTTTTGGATTAGAGTGGGCAGATTGTATTGGATTGGAGTAGGGCTGATTGTTTTGTAATGAAGTTGGGCAGGTTGCTTTGTGTTGGTGCGAGCAGATTGTTTTGGATTGTAATGGGACAGATAGTTTTGTACTGGACTGGAACAGATAATTTTGTAAGGAGTGGAGCAGTTTGTTTTTGACTGGAGTGTGGCAAATTTATTTGAATTGGAGTGGGACAGGTTGGAGAGGGACGGATTGATTTGCATTCAAGTGGGGCAGATTGGTTTGGATCGGAATGGGGCAGATTGATGTAGGGCAGATTGTTTTGGATTTCTGCATTGAAGTGGGGCATATTTTTAGGATTAGAGAGGGGCGGATTGTTTTGGATTGCTGCATTGAAGTGGGGCAGATTTTTAGGATTAGAGAGGGGCGGATTGTTTTGGATTGAAGTTGGCCAGCTTGTTTTGAATTGGAGTGGGTAGATTGTTTTGGATTAGAGTAGGGCTGATTGTTTTGAATCAAATTGAAGTGGGCAGGTTGCTTTGTGTTTGCGGGCAGATTGTTTTGGATTGTAGTGGGGCAGGTAGTTTTGTACTGGACTGGAACAGATCATTTTGTATGGAGTAGAGCAGTTTGTTTTTGACTTAAGTGTAGCAGATTCATTTGAATTGGAGTGTGACAGATTGATTTGGACTCAAAAGGGGCAGATTGTTTTGAATCGGAATGGGGCAGATTAATGTGGGGCAGATTATTTTGGTTTGCAGTCGGGCAGTTTGTTTTGAATTGGAGTGGGGTAGATTAGAGTGGGGCAGATTGTTTTGGATTGAAATAGGACAGATTGGTTTGGACTGGAGTGCGTCAGGTTGATCCTGATTGGAGTGGAGCAGATGGTTTTGGATTTGATTGGTGTCTATGGTTTTGGATTGAAGTGAGGCAGATTGCTTTGAGTTGATGTGGGCAGATGCATTTGGATTGCAGTGGAGCAAATTGTTTGGATTGTAGTGGGACAGATTGCTTTGTATTGTAGTGGGACAGATTCTTTTGATTGAAATGGGGCAGACTATGTTAGACTGGTGTGGGCCAGATTGGAGTATATCAGATTGTTTTGGATTGGAGTGGGGCAGATTGGAGTGGGTCAGATTGTTTTGATTGGTACTGGGACACACTGGAGTGGGGCAGGTTGTTTTGGATTGAAGTAGTGCAAATTGTTTTTTGATTGGAGTGGGGCAGATTGGAGTGGGGCAGATTGTTTTAATTTGTTCTGGGACATACTGGATTGAGGTAGGTTGTTTTGGATTGAAGTGGGGTGCAAATTGTTGGGGTTTGGAGTGAGGTAGATTGTTTTGCATTAGTGAATTGGTGGGCAGATGTTTTTGGATTAGAGTGGGCAGATTGGTTTGGATTGAAGTAGGGCACATTGTTTTGTATTGATGTGGGGCAGGTTACTTTGTGTTGGTGTGGGCAGATTGTTTTGGATTGTAATGGGGAAGATAGTTTTGTACTGGACTGGATTTGCATTCAATTGGGGCAGATTGGTTTGGATCGGAATGGGTCAGATTGATGTGAGGCAGATTGTTTTGGATTGCTGCATTGGAGTGGGACACTTTTTTCGATTGGGATGGGGCAGATTGTTTTGGATTTGAGTAAGGCAGACTTTTTTTGATTTCTGCATTGAAGTGGGGGACATTGTTCTGGATTAGAATAGGGGAGATTGAAGTGGGTGCTTTTTTTGGATTGAAGTGGGGCAGATTGTGTTGGATTGGAGTGTGGTAGATTGTTTTGCATTGCTGTTTTGGAGTGGGGCAGTTTTTCAGGATTAGAGTGGGGCAGAATGTTTTGAATTGGAGTGTGTAGATTGTTTTGGATTGGAGTAGGACTGATTGTTTTGTATTGAAGTGGGCAGGTTGCTTTGCGTTGGTGTGGGCAGATTGTTTTGGATTGTAGTAGGGAAGATAGTTTTGTATTGGAGTGGAGCAGATCGTTTTGTATGGAGTGGAGCAGTTTGTTTTTGACAGGAGTGTAGCAGATTCATTGGAATTGGAGTGGGACAGACTGATTTGGATTCAAGTAGGGCAGATTGTTTTGGATCGGAACGGGGTAGATTGATGTGGGGCAGATTGTTTTGGATTGCTGTATTGGAGTGGGGCAGAGCTTTTGGGTTAGAGTGGGGCAGATTTTATTGGATTGGAGTAGGGAGATTAGTTGGACTAGAGTGGGCAGATTGTTTTGGATTGGAGTAGAGATGATTGTTTTGGATTGAAGTGGGGCAAGTTTCTTTGTGTTGATGTGGACAGATTGTTTTGGATTGTATTGGGGCAGATAGTTTTGTAATGGAGTGGAGCAGATTGTTTTGTATGGAGTGGAACAGTTTGTTTTTGACTGGAGTGTGGCAGATTTATGAACAGGGTTATCATAGCAGACGCGCTAGCACTTACCTACTCGTCCAAAATCCCATGGCTAAACTATATAAAGCACTTTCTTATTAAATTAGGCCACCCGAGCTGTTTTTTACTCCAGATGAATTGAAAACAATTTCAGGAAAGACCTGAAAAATATCTGCCTTAGCCATCTGGCCGAGCTTAGATGGGATATGGAGGCAAAGAAACACAGTGTACAGCAAACGAATGGTATGGAACCATACTTATGTAAAGTCACAAACCCAAGACATCGGTTTGTCCTTACGCGCTTGAGACTTGAGTCTTTCCATCACCTCGTTAGTTTTCCCCTGATTAATGACTGGTCCTTACAGTTGCAAAAATGCCCCTGTGATAATGTCTCTGATCAAAATACAATGCACACACTTTTTTTCTGTAAATGTTATTTATTTCCTAGGAAAATGTTTGGGATACCACTTTTAAAACTAATGCATTTTAAACAATGTCGCCCAGCTTTTTTGTACCTTGTACCCCTTCCCTCTATTACGGTTTGTAATGGACTAGCCTTGTTCCTCTGCTCAGTGATTAAGGTCAGACAACGCCTTGAGGCAAATGGGCGAGATCTGTATGAAAATATTTTATTTGTTTTAATTGAATTATTTATTAACTTTTAGCATTTCTCTTAAATTCTTAGCTGTTGCATTTATATTCATATTTATGTGTATTTTATTCCCTGTATCTTTTCTTTTCCCTTGACCGAAAACCGTTTTCTCTTTTCTTTTATGTGTAATGACTTTTATGATTGAAAAACAATTGAATAAAGTTTTTTTTTATGATGATGATGATGACTGGAGTGTGGCAGATTAATTTGAATTGGAGTGGGACAGATTGATTTGGATTCAAATGTGTCAGATTGTTTTGCATCGGAATGGGTAGACTGATGTGTAGCAGAATATTTTAGTTTGGAGTCGGGCAGTTTGTTGTGAATTGGAGTGGGGTAGATTGGAGTGGGTCAGATTGTTCTGGATTGGAATAGGACAGATTGGTTTTGGATTAGATTGGGGCAGATGGTTTTGGATTAGGTTGGGGTAGATGGTTTTGGATTGAAGTGAGGCAAATTGCTTTTGGTTGGTGTGGGCAGATTCATTTGGACTGTAGCGGTGCAGATTATTTTTTATTGTAGTGGGACAGATTATTTTGTTTTAAATGGAGCAGACTGTGTGGCACTGGTGTGGGCCAGATTGGAGTGGGGCAGATTGTTTTGATTTTTACTGGGACATACTGGAGTGGGGCAGGTTGTTTTGGATTTAAGTGGGCGCAAATTGTTGGGGATTGGAGTGGGGTAGATTGCTTTGCATTGCTATATTTGAGTCAGCATATAATTTTGGATTCAAGTGGGGCAGATTGGTTTGGATCAGAATGGGCAGATTGGTGTGGGGCAGATTGTTTTGGATTGCTTCATTGGAGAGAAGCAGTTTTTTTCGATTGGGATGGGGCAGATTGTTTTGTATTTGAATGAGGCATATTGTTTTTGACTGCTGTATTGACGTGTGGGACATTGTTCTGGATTGGAACAGGGGGCATTGAAGTGGCTGCTTTTTTTGGATTGGAGTGAGGCAGATTGTGTTGGATTGGAGTGTAGTAGATAGTTTTGTATTACTGTATTGGAGTGAGGCACTTTTTTTGGATTAGAGTGGGGGAGGTAGTTTTGGATTGGAGCGGGTAAAATTTTTTGATTTGTATTGGGACATACTGGAGAGTAGCAGGCTGTTTTGATTGAATTGGGGCAAATTGTTTTGGATTGGAGTGGGGCAGATTGGAGTGGGTTAGATTGTTTTGATTTGTACTGGGACATACTGGAGTGGGGCAGCTTGTTTTGGATTGAAGTGGGGCACAAATTGTTGGGGATTGGAGTTGGGGAAATTGTTTTGCATTGCTGTATTGGAGTGGGCAGATGTTTTAGGATTAGAGTGGGCAGATTGTTTTGGATTTGAGTAGGGCTGATTGTTTTGTTTTGAAGTGCGCAGGTTGCTTTGTGTTGGTGCGGGCAGATTTTTGGGATTGTAGTGAGGCAGATAGTTTTGTGCTGGACTGGAACAGATCATTTTGTAAGGAGTGGAGCAGTTTGTTTTTGACTGCAGTGTGGCAGATTCATTTGAATTTTAGTACGACAGGTTGGAGAGGGACAGATTGATTTGAATTCAAGTGGGGCAGATTGGTTTGTGATTGGAATGGGGTAGATTGATGTGGGGCAGATTGGTTTGGATTGCTGAAGGAGGCTGGCCTGGCTTATAGTGGGTACCTTGTGGTACTTACACCTTGTGCCAGGTCCAGTTATCCCTTATTAGTAGAATAGAGGTGTTTCTAGCAGCTTAGGCTGTTAGAGGTAGCCATGGCAAAGCAGCTTAGGCTGAACTAGGAGACATGCAAAGCTCCTACTATACCACTTATATCATATAGCACAATATCATAAGAAAACACAATACTCAGAGTTACTAAAAACTAAAGGTACTTTATTTTAGTGACAATATGCCAAAAGTATCTGAGGATACCCTCACTTACGAGGTAAGTAATATACACAAATTATATGTACACAAACCCAAAACAGGTAAGTAATGTAGGAAAGTACCATCTTGCCTGGCATGTTACCCCCATATTTCACTGTATGTATGTTGTTTTAGCCCTTGTGTCACTGGGATCCTGCCAGGCAGGACTCCAGTGCTCATAGTATGTGCCCTGTATGTGTTCCCTGTGTGGTGCCTAACTGTATCACTGAGGCTCTGCTAACCAGGACCTCAGTGTTTATGCTCTCTCTGCTTTCTAAATTTGTCACTGCAGGCTAGTGACTAAATTTACCAATTCTCATTGGCACACTGGTACACCCATATAATTCCCTTGTATATGGTACTGAGGTACCCAGGGTATTGGGGTTCCAGGAGATCCCTATGGGCTGCAGCATTTCTTTTGCCACCCATAGGGAGCTCAGACAATTCTTACACAGGCCTGCCACTGCAGCCTGAGTGAAATAACATCCACGTTATTTCACAGCCATTTTTCACTGCACATAAGTAACTTATAAGTCACCTACATGTCTAACCTTCACTTAGTGAAGGTTGGTTGCCAAGTTACTTAGTGTGTGGGCACCCTCGCACTAGCCAAGGTGCCCCCACATCGTTCAGGCCAAATTCCCAAAACTTTGTGAGTGCGGGGACAACATTACATGCGTGCATTATACATAGGTCACTACCTATGTATAGCATCACAATGGTAACTCCAAACATGGCCATGTAGCATGTCTAAAATCATGGAATTGTCACCCCAATACCATTCTGGTATTGGAGGGACAATTCCATGATCCCCCGGGTCTCTAGCACAGAACCCGGGTAGTGCCAAACTGCCTTTCCGGGGTTTCCACTGCAGCTGCTGCTGCTTCCAACCCCTCAGACAGGATTCTGCCCTCCTTGGGTCCAGGCAGCACTGGCCCAGGAAGGCAGAAAAAAGGATTTCCTCTGAGAGAGGGTGTTACACCACCTCCCTTTGGAAATATGTGTGAAGGGCTGTGGAGGAGTAGCCTCCCCCAGCCTCGGGAAAAGCTTTGATGGGCACAGATGGGCACAGATGGTGCCCATCTCTGCATAAGCCAGTCTACACCGGTTCAGGGATCCCCCAGCCCTGCTCTAGTGCGAAACTGGACAAAGGAAAGGGGAGTGACCACTCCCCTGACCAGTACCTCCCAGGGGAGGTGCCCAGAGCTCCTCCAGTGTGTCCCAGACCTCTGCCATCTTGGAAACAGAGGTGTTGGGGGCACACTGGACTGCTCTGAGTGGCCAGTGTCAGCAGGTGACGTCAGATACTTCCTCTGATAAGCTCTTACCTCTCTTGGTAGCCAATCCTCCTTTCTTGGTAGCCAAACCTCCTTTTCTGGCTATTTAGGGTCTCTACTCAGGGGAATTCTTCAGATAACGAATGCAAGTGCACACCAGAGTTCCTCTGCATCTCCCTCTTTGACTTCTGCCAAGGATCGACCGCTGGCTGCTCCAGGACGCCTGCAAAACCACTACATAGTAGCAAGACGACTACCAGCAACATTGTAGCACCTCATCCTGCCAGCTTTCTCGACTGTTTCCTGGTGGTGAATGCTCTGGGGGTCACCTGCCTTCACCCTACACTGGAAGCCAAGAAGAAATCTCCCGTGGGTCGACAGAATCTTGCCCCTGCTAACGCAGGCACCAAAAGACTGCATCACCGGTCCTCTGGGTCCCCTCTCATCCTGACGAGCGTGGTCCCTGGAACACAGGAACGCTATCCAAGTGACTCCCACAGTCCAGTGATCCTTCAGTCAAAGTTTGGTGGAGGTAAGTCCTTGCCTCCCCACGCTAGACTGCAGACCTGTGTACTGCGTGATTTGCAGCTTCTCTGGCTCCTGTGCACTCTTCCAGGATTTCCTTCGTGCACAGCCTTGCCTGGGTCCCTAGCACTCCGTCCTGCAGTGCTCAACCCTCTGAGTTGGCCTCTGGCATCGTGGGACCGGTTCACAAATCTTCTAAGTGCCTGTTCGGGTACTTCTGTGGGTGCTCCCTGCTTCTGTTGGGGCTCTCTGAGTTTCTGAGCACCCCCTCTGTCTCCTTCTCCAAGGGGCGACATTCTGGTCCTTCCTGGCCTCCAGCAGCACCCAAAAACCTCTACCACGACCCTTGCAGCTAGCAAGGCTTGTTTGCTGTATTTCTGCATGGGAACACTTCTGCAGCCTTCATCACGATGTGGGACATCTTCCCTCCAAAGGAGAAGTTCCTAGTCCTCTTCGTTCTTGCAGAATTCAAAGCTTCTTCCATCCAGAGGCAGCTTCTTTGCACCTTCATCTGGGGTTTCCTGGGCTCCTGGCCCCCCCGGACACTATCGCGACTCTTGGACTTGGTCCCCTTCCTTTGCAGGTCCTCAGGTCTAGGAATCCACCTTCAGTGCCTTGCTGGTGTTTGTTGTTCTTGCAGAATCCCCCATCCCGACTATTGTGTCCTTTTGGGGTAGTAGGTGTACTTCACTCCTACTTTTCAGGGTCTTGGGGTGGGGTATCTTGGACACCCTGACTGTTTTCATACAGTCCCAGCGACCCTCTATAAGCTCCTATAGGTCTGGGGTCCATTCGTGATTCGCATTCCACTTTTGGAGTATATGGTTTGTGTTGCCCCTAGACCTATGTTCACCTATTGCAACCTATTGTAATTCTACACTGTTTGCATTACTTTTCTGACTCTTACTTACCTGTTTTGGGTTTGTGTACATATAACTTGTGTATATTACTTACCTTCTTACTGAGGGTACTCCCTGAGATACTTGTGGCATATTGTCATAAAACTACCTTTATTTTTTAGTAACTCTGTGTATTGTGTTTTCTTATGATATTGTGCATATGACATAAGTGGTATATTAGGATCTTTGCTTATCTCCTAG
Organism: Pleurodeles waltl; assembly: GCF_031143425.1. Classification (NCBI taxonomy): domain Eukaryota; kingdom Metazoa; phylum Chordata; class Amphibia; order Caudata; family Salamandridae; genus Pleurodeles; species Pleurodeles waltl. Next base: position 185,859,522 of record NC_090439.1, on the reverse strand, counting down.
TTCAGCCTAAGCTGCTTTGCCATAGCTACCTTCTATCAGCCTAAGCTGCTAGAAACACCTCTATTCTACTAATGAGGGATAACTGGATCTGGCACAGGGTATAATTACCTTTGGTACCCACTACAAGCCAGGCCATCCTCCTACAAGTAACAGTAAGAAAAGTAGTGCAAACAATGTAGAATCACAATAAGATGCAATAGGTAGACATAGGCCTAGGGGCAACACAAACCATACAAACCATACACTCCAAAAGTAGAATGCGAATCACAAATGGACCCCAGTCCTATGGGAGACCGTAGAGGGTCGCTGGGACTGTGAGAAAACAGTAAGGGTGTCCAAAATACCCCACTCCAAGACTCTGAAAAGTAGTAATAAAGTTAACCTACTACCCCAAAAAGACAGAATAGTCATGATAGGGGATTCTGGAAGAACCACAAGCACCAGCAAAACACTGAAGACGTATTCCTGGACCTGAGGACCTGTAAAGGAAGGGGACCAAGTCCAAGAGTCACGAAAGTGTCCGGGGGGGCAGGAGCCCACTAAATCCCAGATGAAGGTGCAAAAAGGCTGCCTCTGGGTGGAAGAAGCCAAAGATTCTGTGACAACAAGAAGGGCTAGGAACTTCTCCTTTGGAAGGAAGATGTCCCACGGCGTGCTGGAGGTTGCAGAAGTGTTTCCAGGCAGAAATACCACAAACAAGCCTTGCTAGTTGCAAGGGTCACGGTTGAGGATTTTGTGTGCTGCTGGGGACCAGGAAGGACCAGGGTGTCGCCCCTTGGAGGAGGAGACAGTGGGGATGCTCAGCAACTCAGAGAGCCCCTGCAGAAGCAGGCAGCACCCGCAGAAGTACCGGAACAGGCACTTAGAAGATCTGAGGACAGCGGTTGACTCAGAGTCACAAAGGAGGGCCCCTCAACATCGGAGTCCAACTCAGCAAGTCGGGCAATGCTGGACTGAGTGCTGGGGGCCCACGCTAGGCTCTGCACAAAGGAAGTCCTAGAAAAGTGCACAGAAGCCAGAACAGCTGCAAATCACGTAGTACACAGGTTTGCTGTCTGGCGTGGGGAGGCAAGGACTTACCTCCAACAAATTTGGACCGAAGGGCCGCTGGACTGTGGGAGACACTTGGACCCAGCTCCTGTGTTCCAGGGATCACGCTCGTCAGGATGAGAGGGGACCCACAGGACCGGTGATGCAGGAGTTTGGTGCCTGCGTTGGCAAGGGGAAGATTCCGTCGACCCACAGCAGATTTCTTCTTGGCTTCCAATGCAGGGTGAAGGCAGACAGCCCTCAGAGCATGCACCTCCAGGAAACAGTCGAGAAAGCCGGCAGGATAAGGCGCTACAATGTTGCTGGTAGTCTTCTTGCTACTTTGTTGCAGTTTTGCAGGCGTCCTGGAGCAGTCAGCGGTCGATCCCTGGCAGAAGTTGAAGAGGGAAGTGCAGAGGAACTCTGGTGAGCTCTTGCGTTCGTTATCTGACGAATTGCCCAGAGTAGAGACCCTAAGTAGCCAGAAAAGGAGGTTTGGCTACTGAAAGAGGAGGCTTCGCTACTGAAAGAGGTAAGCACCTATCAGGAGGGGTCTCTGATGTCACCTGCTGGCACTGGCCACTCAGACCAGTCCATTGTGCCCCAACACCTCTGAATCCAAGATGGCAGAGGTCTGGGACACACTGGAGGAGCTCTGGGCACCTTCCCTGGGAGGTACTGGTTAGGGGAGTGGTCACTTCCCTTTCCTTTGTCCAGTTTCACGCCAGAGCAGGGCTGGGGGATCTCTGAACCGGTGTAGACTGGCTTATGCAGAGATGGGCACCATCTGTGCCCATCAAAGCATTTCCAGAAGCTGGGGGAGGCTACTCCTCCCCAGCCCTTCACACCTATTTCCAAAGGGAGAGGGTGCAATACCCTCTTTCAGAGGAAATCCTTTGTTCTGCCTTCCTGGGACTGGGCTGCCCAGACCCCAGGGGGGCAGAAACCTGTCTGAGGGGTTGGCAGCAGCAGCAGCTGCAGTGGAAACCCCGGAAAGGCAGTTTGGCAGTGCCCGGGTTCTGTGCTAGAGACCCGGGGATGTATGGAACTGTCCCCCCAAAACCAGAATGGTATTGGGGTGACACTTCCATGATCCTAGACATGTTACATTGCCATGTTCGGAGTTACCATTCTGACGCTACACATAGGTATTGACCTATGTGTAGTGCACTCGTGGAATGGTGTCCCCGCACTCACAAAGTCTGGGGAATTTGCCCTGAAAAATGTGGGGGCACCTTGGCTAGTGCCAGGGTGCCCACACACCAAGTAACTTGGCAACTAACCTTCACCAAGTGAGGGTTAGACATATAGGTGGCTTATAAGTTACTTATGTGCAACGAAAAATGGCTGTGAAATAACGTGGACATTATTTCACTCAGGCTGCAGTGGCAGTCCTGTGTAAGAATTGTCTGAGCTCCCTATGGGTGGCAAAAGAAATGCTGCAGCCCATAGGGATCTCCTGGAACCCCAATACCCTGGGTACCTAGGCACCATATACAAGGGAATTCTAAGGGTGTTCCAGTGTGCCAATGAGCATTGGTGAAGATAGTCACTAGCCTGCAGTGACAATTGAGAAAAGCAGAGAGAGCATAAACACTGAGGTTCTGGTTAGGAGAGCCTCAGTGAGACAGTTAGGCACCACACAGGGAACACATACAGGGAATACATTATGAGCACTGGGGTCCTGCCTGGCAGGATCCCAGTGACACATGGGCAAAAACAAACATACATACAGTGAAAACGGGGGTAACATGCCAGGCAAGATGGTACTTTCCTACAATTGCTGTATTGAAGTGGGACACATTGTTATGGATTGGAATAGGGGAGATTGAAGTGGGGGTTTTTGGGGATTGGAGTGGGGCAGGTTATGCTGTATTGGAGTGTGGTAGATTGTTTTGCATTGCTGTATTGGAGTGGAGCAGTTTCTTTTGGATTAGAGTGGGGCAGATTGTTTTGAATTGGAGTGGGTAGATTGTTTTGGATTGGAGTAGGGCTGATGTTTTGTATTGAAGTGGGTGGTTGCTTTGTGTTGGTGTGGGGAGATGGTTTTGGATTAGATTGGGGCAAATGGTTTTGGATTGAAGTGAGGCAGATTGCTTTGGGTTACTATGGGCAGAATAATTTTGATTGTAGTGGTGCAGATTGTCAGTCAAACACAAGCTTTATTCGATCAACAGATCATCAAAGCAATACACAATAAATATCATCATAAAAATATAAAATACAGTTTCATTTTAAAATCATGATACCAAATATAAAGTCACCTCCACTGACCCATCTAAAAATCTCATCCAGTCATTCCTAAAATCCATTGCTGATATAAAAATTACATATGCGCCATGCTGACAATAAATATTTGCTAACCACATATATTAAAACTTTGAAACAATTACTTTTTAAAATCCTCAAGGCTAATGCACATTTCCTTATTCCCATTTCCAGACACAGATTGCGGATCCACTTGGAAATAAGAGATGAATATGCGGGACAAAAAACATAAAATGTTTGACAGTTTCAGTGGTGGTACCACACACGGGGCATATATCATTTGTTAGGTTTGCATTCCATATGCACGTCAAGGTCTTCAATGGCAAAGTCCCAAAGCGGAATCTAGCATATAGGCTTTTGCCTAAAATGTCGGGTATAATGTCTAGATATAGTTCAAACAGTGGATACCACTTGATGTCAATAAAAAGATTGGTTAAGCGACCACAGGATTTACGATTAATGTAATTGTTCCTCACGTGAGACCAGTAGACACACTTCAACACTTTTAAATGGACTTTCTCAAGTTTATGGGGGTTCTCCCAATAGTCTACCAAACCCAAGTTCTTAAACCAACTAGATACATGCTTGACACATGGAGTAGAGGCTGAATTAGGGCATTTTAACAGATCTAGAAGTGAGACCTTATAAACATCTAATTCAGGGATGGTCCATAGCCTTACCCAATATAAGAGAGGTCTTAAACTAATTAGGTCGGCTATCCATTTTAGTCCCAAATCTAGAAACAGGGGAATCAATGGGGTGCTAGGAGGGCAAGCACATAGAGCCCTCGCATTCTCTCCGATGGTTAACCTATTACTGTCAGAAAAGCCCCATACCTCCGCACCATAGACGGGAGCTCCCTGTGCCTTGGCAACATAGATCTTAATAGCTGGGGAGATCGTTTTTACCATCGTGGCCCTATAAAAGCGCAGAATGGATGCTGCACTATGCTGTAGAAGTCCAGTCCCTTTATTAACCTGTTCTTCCCAGTGTAGATTATCAGTAAGGCTTACACATAAATAGTCAATAGAGCTGACCTTATTCAAGGGATCGCCATCTAGAATAATAGTACACTTCTTCCGCACCCCGGAACGCAGAGCCATCAACTTCGTTTTCTTAGAGTCTAGCTCTAAACCATAATCCCAACAAAATACATTAAATCTGTCAATGAGAATTTGTAAGCCCATGGGGGTCTTGGAAATAAGAAGGGAATCATCTGCAAAGAGAAGGATTGGGATTTTTTGGGCACCGAAGGTGGGGGCATTACTCTGACATGCCATCTTGACCTGTACCACCTCATTGATAAAAATGGAAACAAAAACGGTGCCAACACACATCCCTGGCGAACACCCCTATTTATGGGGATTTTGTCTGTCAGTTCACCTCGATTACCCCATCTCACTTGTGCATATATGTCTTCATGCAGGCGCTTTAGTAATAAGATTAAATTGGCTGCAACCCCTATTCTATGTAAACCTACCCACAGCTTCTCTCTTGGAACCAGGTCAAAGGCTGATCTCAAGTCAACGAAAGCAAAGTATAAGGGCTGTTTAGCAAGAGCTGTGTATTTCCAATATATCACAGCCAGCCTAAAGACCTGATCCCCTGTACTGATTCTGGGTCGAAACCCCGCCTGAAGGGAAGAGAGAATCCTGTGTTCCGTGGCCCATCTCATTAATCTGCCTAAAAGTTATTTAGCAAAGATTTTTTGCAGATTGTCTATAAAACTAATCGGCTTATAATTTTCTGGAAGATTGTTTTGGATTGTAGTGGGGTAGATTGCTTTGTATTGTAGTGTGACTGATTTTTTTGATTGAAATGGGACAGACTGTGTTGAACTGGTGTGGGCCAGATTGGAGTGGGTCAGATTGTTTTGATGTGTACTAGGACAGACTGAAGTGGGGCAGGTTGTTTTGGATTGAAGGGGGGCAACTTGTTTTGGACTGGAGTGGGGCAGATTGGAGTGGGTCAGATTGTTTTGATTTGTACTGGGACACAGTGGAGTGGGGCAGCTTGTTTTGGATTGATGTGGGGCGCAAATTGTTGGGATTTGGAGTGGGCAGATGTTTTTAGATTAGAGTGGGACATATTGTTTTGGATTGAAGAAGTGCTGATTTTTTGGGATTGAAGTGGGGCAGTGTAGGAAAGCACTATCTTGCCTGGCATGTTTCCCCGATATTTCACTGTATATATGTTGTTTTAGTCTATGTGTCACTGGGACCCTGCCAGGCAGGGCCCCAGTGCTCATAAGTATGTGCCCTTTATGTGTTCCCTGTGTGATGACTAACTGTCTCACTGAGGCTCTGCTAACCAGAACCTCAGTGGTTATGCTCTCTCTGCTTTCCAAATTTGTCACTAACAGGCTAGTGACTAAATTTACCAATTCACATTGGCATACTGGTGCACCCATATAATTCCCTAGTATATGGTACTGAGGTACCAAGGGTATTGGGGTTCCAGGAGATCCCTATGGGCTGCAGCATTTCTTTTGCCACCCATAGGGAGCTCTGACAATTCTTACACAGGCCTGCCAGTGCAGCCTGAGTGAAATAACGTCCACGTTATTTCACAGCCATTTACCACTCCACTTAAGTAACTTATAAGTCACCTATATGTCTAACCTTCACCTGGTGAAGATTGGGTGCAAAGTTACTTAGTGTGTGGGCACCCTGGCACTAGCCAAGGTGCCCCCACATCGTTCAGGGCAAATTACCCAGACTTTGTGAGTGCGGGGATACCATTACACGTGTGCACTATACATAGATCACTACCTATGTATAGCGTCACAATGGTAACTCTGAACATGGCCATGTAACATGTCTAAGATCATGGACAATTCCATGATCTCCCGGGTCTCTAGCATAGTACCCGGGTACTGCCAAACTGCCTTTCCGGGGTCTCCACTGCAGCTGCTGCTGCTGCCAACCCCTCGGACAGGTTTCTGCCCTCCTGGGGGCCAGGCAGCCCTGGCCCAGGAAGGCAGAACAAAGGATTTCCTATGAGAGAGGGTGTAACACCCTCTCCCTTTGGAAATAGGTGTGAAGGCTGGGGAGGAGTAGCCTCCCCCAGCCTCTGGAAATGCTTTGATGGGCACAGATGGTGCCCATCTCTGCATAAGCCAGTCTACACAGGTTTAGGGATCCCCCAACCCTGCTCTGGCGCGAAACTGGACAAAGGAAAGGGAAGTGACCACTCCCCTGACCTGCACCTCCCAGGGGAGTTGCCCAGAGCCCCTCCAGTGTGTCCCAGACCTCTGCCATCTTGGATTTAGAGGTGCTGGGGGCACACTGGACTGCTCTGAGTGGCAAGTGCCAGCAGGTGATGTCAGGGGCTCCTTCTGATAGGCTCTTACCTCTCTTGGTAGCCAATCCTCCTTCCTTGGTAGCCAAACCTCCTTTTCTGGCTATTTAGGGTCTCTGGTTTGGGGAATTCATCAGATAACGAATGCAAGAGCTCACCAGAGTTCCTCTGCATCTCCCTCTTCACCTTCTGCCAAAGGATCGACCGCTGACTGCTCAGGACGCCTTCAAAACTGCAACAAAGTAGCAAGATGACTACTAGCAACCTTGTATTGCCTCATCCTGCCGGCTTTCTCAACTGTTTCCAGGTGGTGCATGCTCTGGGTGTAGCCTGCCTCCTCACTGCACCAGGAGCTTTGAAGAAATCTCCCGTGGGTCGACGGAATCTTCCCCTGCTAATGCAGGCACCAAAAAACTGCATCACTGGTCCTCTGGGTCCCCTCTCATCCTGACAAGCGTGGTCCCTGGAACTCAGCAACTCTGTCCCAGTGACTCCCATAGTCCAGTGACTCTTCACTCCAAGTTTGGTGGAGGTAAGTCCTTGCCTCCCCACGCCAGACTGCATTACTGGGTACCGTGTGATTTGCAGCTGCTCCAACTCCTGTGCACTCTTCCAGGATTTCCTTCATGCACAGCCAAGCCTGGGTCCCCGACACTCTATCTTGCAGTGCACAACCTTCTGAGTTGTCCTCCGGTGTCGTGGGACTCCCTTTTGTGACTTCTGGTGGACTCCGGTTCACTTTCCTTCCAAGTGCCTGTTCAGGTACTTTTGCGGGTGCTACCTGCTTCTGTGAGGGCTCCCTGAGTTGCTGGGAACCCCTTCTGTCTCCTCCTCCAAGTGGCGACATCCTGGTCCCTCCTGGGCTACAGCAGCACCCAAAAACCTGTACCGTCACCCTTGCAGCTAGCAAGGCTTGTTTGCAGTCTTTCTGCGTGGGAACACCTTTGCAAGCTTCATCGCGACGTGGGACATCTGTCTTCCAAAGGAGAAGTCCCTAGTCCTCTTCTTTCTTGCAGAACTCCAAGCATCTTCTAACAGGTGGCAGCTTCCTTGCATCTTCAGCTGGCATTTCCTGGGCTCCTGCCCACTTTCAACACTGTCGCAACTATTGGACTTGATCCCCTTGTCTTAAAGGTACTCAGGTCTGGAAATCCACTGTTGTTACTTTGCTGGTGTTTGTTCTTCCTGCAGAATCCCCCTATCACGACTTCTGTGCTCTCTGGGGGTAGTAGGTGCACTTTACACCTACTTTTCAGGGTCTTGGGGTGAGCTATTTTTCTAACCCTCACTGTTTTCTTACAGTCCCAGCGACCCTCTACAAGCTCACAGAGGTTTGGGGTCCATTCGTGGTTCGCATTCCACTTTTGGAGTATATGGTTTGTGTTGCCCCTATACCTATGTGCTCCTATTGCAATCTATTGTAATTCTACACTGTTTGCATTACTTTTCTTGCTATTACTTACCTAAGTTTGGTTTGTGTACATATAACTGGTGTATATTACTTACCTTCTTACTGAGGGTACTCACTGAGATACTTGGGGTATATTGTCATAAAAATAAAGTACCTTTATTTTTAGTAACTCTGTGTATTGTGTTTTCTTATGATATTGTGCATATGACACCAGTGGTATAGTAGGAGCTTTACATGTCTCCTAGTTCAGCCTAAGCTGCTTTGCCATAGCTACCTTCTATCATTCTAAGAGCTAGAAACACCTCTTCACACTAATAAGGGATAACTGGACCTGGCACAAGGTGTAAGTACCTCTGGTACCCACTACAAGCCAGGACAGTTGCTTTGGATTGGTGTGAGCAGATTGTTTTGGATTGTAGTGGGTCAGATAGTTTTGTATTTGAGTGGGGCAGATTGTTTTGTATTGGAGTGGAGCCGTTTGTTTTGGACAGGAGTTTGGCAGATTGAAGTGGGGCAGATTGTTTGGAATGGAGTCCAGCAGATAGTTTTGAATTGGAGTGCGTCCGATTATTTTAGATTAGAATGCGACAGATTGGTTTGGATTAGAATGCAGCAAATTGTTTTCGATTGGAGTGGGTGTAGGAGGCCTGTCTGGCTTATAAGTGGGTACCTGATGGTAATTACACCTTGTGCCCGGCCCAGTTATCCCTTATTAGTAGATTAGTAGTGTTCTAGCAGCTTAGGCTGATAGAGGTAGCTATAGCAGAGCAGCTTAGGCTGATCTAGGAGACCTGCAAAGCTCCTACTATACCACTTATATCATATAGGTACTATATCATAAGAAAGACAATACTCAGGGTTAGTAAAATAAAGGTACATTTCAGTGACAATGTGCCAAAAATATCTCAGAGGGTATACTCCCTTCGGAGGTAAGTAAAATACACAAAATATACATACAAACCAAAATCAGGTAGGTAAAACAGTCAGAAAGTAGTGCAAACACTGTAGAATACAATAGGATGCTATGGGCCTAAGGGCAACACAAACCATATACTAAGAAAGTGGAATGCGAACCACGAATGGACCCCTAGGCTAGTGTAGTGTGTAGAGGGTCACTGGGACTGTAAGAAAACACTAAGGGTGTCCAGGATACCCCACCCCAAGACGCTGGAAAGTAGGAGTAAAGTACTACTATTTCCCTAGAAACACATTAAAGTTGTGATAGAGGATTTTGCAAAGACCACAACAGACTGCAAAGCACTGAAGACGGATTCCTGGACCTGAGGACCTGCAATGGAAGGAGACCAAGTCCAAGAGCAGTGAAAGTGTCCAGGGGGAGCAGGAGCCCACTAAACCCCGGATGAAGGTGCAAAATGGCTGCCGGATGGAAGAAGCTGAAGATTCTGCAACACCGAAAGGTGCTATGAACTTCTCCTTCATGCAGAGGAGTTGGAGGATGCAGAGTTGTTTCTTTGGCAAAAGACCGCAAACAAGCCTTTCTAGCTGCTAGAGTAGTGGTTGAAGAAAATGGGTGCTGCCAGGGCCCAGGAAGGACCAGGATGTCACCACTTGAGAGAGGAGACAGAGGGGGCCCTTAGCAATGTAGAGAACCAACGCACAAGAAGGTAGCACCCACAGATGCACTTAAAGATTGGTTCAAGAAGTCTGAACACAGCGGTCGTCTCAACACTGCAAAAGAGGGTCCCACGAAGCCGGAGATCAACTCAGGGAGCTGAACATTGCAGGACGGAGTGCTGGGGACATGGGCTTGGCTGTGAACGAAGGATCTCTTGGAAGTGTGCACAGAAGCCCTAGTAGCTGCAGTTCACGCGGTGCACAGGATTACTGTCTGGAGAGGGGAGGCAGGGACTTACCTCCTCCAAATTTGGACAGTTGGACCACTGGACAGTCTGGGTCACTTGGGTCTACCACCTGTGTTCCAGGGGCCACGCTCGTCAGGACGAGAGGGGTCCCAGAGTACCAGTGACGCTGAAGTTTGGTGCCTGCTGGAGCAGGGGGAAGATTCCATCAACCCACTGGAGATTTCTACGTTGCTTCCAGTGCAGGAGGAAGGCAGGCAGCCCCCAAAGCATGCACCACCAGGAAACAGTTGAGAAAGCCAGCAGGATTAGGTGCTACAATGTCGCTGGTAGACTTCTTGCTACTTTGTTGCAGTTTTGCAGGCGTCCTGGAGCAGTCAGTGGTCGATCCTTGGCAGAAGTCGAAGAGAGAGGTGCAGAGGAACTCTGGTGAATTCTTGCAAGTCGTTATCTGAGGAATAGCTCACAGGAGAGACCCTAAATAGCCCTCAGAGGAGGATTGGCCACCCAGTGAGGTAAGCACCTATCAGGAGGGGCCTCTGACGTCACCTGCTGGCACTGGCCACTTAGAGACCTCCGAAGTGCCCTCACACCTCTGGAGTCAAGAAGGCAGAGGTCTGGGACACACAGGAGGAGCTCTGGGCACCACCCCAGGGGTGGTGATGAACAGGGGAGTGGTCACTCCCCTTTCCTTTGTCTAGTTTCGTGCCAGAGCAGGGACTGGGGGTTCCCTAAGCCAGTGTAGACTGGCTTATGCAAGGAGGGTACCATCTGTGCCCTTCAAAGCATTTCCAGAGGCTGGGAGAGGCTACCCCTCCCCAGCCTTTAACACCTATTTCCAATGGGAGAGGGTGTAACACCCACTCTCAGAGGAAATTCTTTGTTCTGTCTTCCTGGGACTGGGCTGCCCAGACCCCAGGAGGGCAGAACCCTGTGTGTGGGGTGGCAGCAGCGGTACTTCAGAGAAAACCCCAGAGAGCGGGTTTGGCAGTACCCGGGGTCCATAGTGGAGCACTGTGGATGCATGGAATTGGCACCCCAATACCAGATTTGGCATGGGGGGACAATTCCATGATCTTAGACATGTTACATGGCCATATTTGGAGTTACCATTGTGAAGCTACATATAGGTACTGACCTGTATGTAGGTGACGCTTGCAGTGGTGTCCCCGCACTCACACAGTCTGGGGAAATTGCCCTGAACTATGTGGGGGCACCTTTGCTAGTGCAAGGGTGCCCTCACACTTAGTAACTTTGCACCTAACCTTCAGCAAGTGAAGTTTAGACATATAGGTGACTTATAAGTTACTTAAGTGCAGTGAAAAATGTCTGTGAAATAACGTGTGTGTCATTTCACTCAGGCTGCAGTGGCAGTCCTGTGTAAGATTTGTCTGAGCTCCCTATGGGTGGCAAAAGAAATGCTGCAGCCCATAGGGATTTCCTGAAACCCCAATACCCTGGGTACCTAGGTACCACATACAAGGGAATTATAAGGGTGTTCCAGTGTGCCAATTAGAATTGGTGAAAATGGTCACTAGCCTACAGTGACAATTTTAAAGGCAGTGAGAGCATAAGCACTGAGGTTCTGGTTAGCACAGCCTCATTGACACAGTTAGTCACTACACAGATGCACACATTCAGACCACAAACTATGAGCACTGGGGTTCTGGCTAGCAGGATCCCAGTGAGACAGGCAAAAACAAACTTACATATATGTAATAATGGGGGTAAAATGCCAGGGAAGATGGTTTTTTCCTACAATGGGGCATGAGGTTTTGGATTGGAGTGGAGAAGATTTTTTTGGATTGAAGTAAGGCAGATTGCTTAGGACTGTTGTGGGAAAGTTGTTTTGGATTGCAGTGGGACAGATTGTTTTGGACTGCTGTGGGACAGATTGCTTTGTATTGTATTAGGGCAGAGTTTTTGAATTGAAGTGGGGCAGACTGTGTTGGACTGGAGTGGGGCAGAATGGCATGGGGCAGATTGTTTTGCATTGGATTGTGCTGATTGTTTTGGAATGGAGTGGGCAGGTTATTTTGGTTTGTACTGGGACGTATTGGAGTGTGGCAGGTTCTTTTGGATTGGAGTGGGGCTGATTGTTTTGAGTTGAAGTGGCGCAGGTTGGATTGGGGCAGATTGTTTTGGTTTGTACTTTAACATATTGGTGTGTGGAAGGTTGTATCTGATTGAAGTGGAGCCTATTGCTTTGCATTGGGGTGGGGCAGATGTTTTGAATTGTAATAGGACAGATTGAAGTGCGGAAGATTGTTTTGGAATGAGTGAAGCAGCTGGTTTTGGATTGGAGTAGGGTAAATGTTTTTTGAGTGGAATCGGGCAGATGGTTTTGGATTGATTTGGGGCAGATTGCTTTGGACTCACGCAGAGTAGATTGCTTTGGATTGGTGTTGGCAGATTGTTTTGGATTGTAGTGGGGCAGAATTTATGGATTCAAGTGGGACAGATTTTCTGGACTGGAGTGGGGAAGGTTGTTTTAGATTGGAGTGTGTAGACTGTTTTGGATTGTGGTGGGGCAGATTGTATTGGTTTTACTGGGATGGATTGGAGTGGGGCAGGTTGTACTGGACTGGAGAGCGGGAGATTTTTTAGAATGGAGTTGGGCAGATTGTTTTGGATTATAGTGGGGCAGATAGGAGTGTGGAACATCGGAGTGGAGAAGATTGTAGTGGGGTGGATTGGGGTGGGCCCTGTGGAGTGGGGCAAAGTGGGGTGGGTTTGATTGCAATGGGGCAGATTGGATTGGAATGGGGCAGATTGGTTTGGGCTGGATTAGAGTGGCGATGATTGTTTTGGATTAGAGCTGGGGCAGATTGTTTTACATTAGAGTGGGGCAGATTGTTTTGGATTCAAGTGGAATCTGTTGGAGTTGGTGGAATGTTTTTAATTAGATTGGGGCAGATTGTTTTGTATTGGAGTGGGGCAGTTGGTTTTGGATTCCAGTGGGGCAGATTATTTTGGATTGCAGTGAGGCAGATTCAAGTGGTGCAGATTGTTTTGAATTAGAGTAGGCAGATAGTTGTGGATTGGAGTGGGGCAGACTGTTTTGGATCGGAGTAGGGCAGATTGTATTGGTTTGTACTGGGGCAGGTTGTATTGGATTAGAGAGGGGGAGATTTTTAGTTTGGAGTGGCGCAGATTGTTTTGGATCAGAGTGGGCAGAAAGGAGTGTGGAACATCGGAGTGGAGAAGACTGAAGTGTGGTGGATTGGGGTGGGGCCAGTGGACTAGGCCAAAGGTCAGTGGATTTGATTGCAGTAGGGCAGATTGGAATGGAGCAGATTGGTTTGGGGTGGGGAAGATTGTTTTGGATTGGAGTGGGGCAGATCGTTTTGGAATCAAGTGGAACATATTGGAGTGGGTGGAATGTTTTTAATTGGAATGGGGCAGATTGTTTTTTATTGGAGTACAGCAGGTGGCTTTGGATTCCAGTGAGGCAGATTCAAGTGGTGCAGATTGTTTTGGATTGAAGTAGGCATATAGTTGTGGACTGGAGTGGGGCAGATTGAAGGGGGGCAGATTGGGTTTGACTGGAGTTGGGGAGATTGGACTGGGCACTTTGTTGCATTGGAGTGAGGCTGATTGTTTTGGATTAGAATAGAACAGATTGTTTTGAATTGGAGTGGGGCAGATTAGAGTAGGGCAGATAGTTTTGGATTGAAGTAGGGCTGATTGTTTTGGATTTAAGTGGGACAGATTGTTTTGGGTTGGATTGGTCAATTTTTTTTGGGATTGCAGTGGGGCTGATAGTTTTCTATTGGAGTGAGGCAGATTGTTTTGTATTGGAGTGGATCAGCTTGTTTTAAACTGGAATTTGACAGATTCATTTGAATTGGAGTGGGACAGATTGGAGTGGGGCAGACTGATTTGGATTGAAGTAGGGAAGATTGTTTTGGATTGGAGTCAGACAGATTATTTTGGATTGGAGTGGTTCAGATTGTTTTGAATTACAATAGTGCAGTTTGGTTTTGATTGGAGTGGGGCAGATTGTTTTGGATTGGAGTGGGGCAGATATTTTTGGATTGAAGCGAGGCAGGTTGCTTTGGATTGGTGTGGACAGATTGTTTTGGGTTGTGGTGGGGCAGGTTGTTTTGGATTGTAGTGGGACAGTGTTGCAACGTCATCCTTCATCTTGTTCACCCCCATTTTCTTTGCCGACTGATACTGGTGGTAACTGACTCTGACTGTGCCCCGGGCACTGCTAGCCAGGCCCGTGCTATGTTGAAACACATCACATGTAGTAGAGAATACTAGGTATTAGGGTACCCTTACAGTTGGCCTGATAGACCTTGTAAGTCCCTAGTAGCTAAAAGGGCACGGAAGTACAATCTACCTCCAAGTCCCTAATATATAATAGGGATGCCTATCAGCATTTCTGCACTTGCATGTGAGCAGTGCTGTGTGGTTTCTGTCTTTTAAAGGCAAGCCTGCCTTGCAGTCTGTCTTTATAAGTATAATCCTTCCCATTTGCATGACAGCCCCTATATGTCCCTAGTAGATAATAGGGCAATGGGGTGCCAACTATTCAGACTGCATTTATATGGAAATGGTGTCCCAATTCATCTTTGCTGCTATGGGCACTTTCAAAGTGTTAAATTACATTATTTTTTCACATATTAGGTACCCCCAGGATTTCCCCTAGGTGTCCCAGAGGTGAGGGGCCATGTAACTATAAGCAGGGTTCTTAGAAAATATGTTTTATAAACCTTGGTGAGGGAAAGCTGCTCATTTCCTTTCCCCCCCATTCTAGATACTGGGCTCCATAGGCTAACATTGCAATGTTGTATTTAACTGTAAATATTGTTAGGGAAGGTGTTGGAATGTCATTCAAGGACTTAAAAGATTTGTTTTGATAAATCCAGCAATTTGTCATTGGTGAATTTATCATACCATGTACAGAAAATAAATTATGAATCTTTTCTTTCTATAAGCCAGAATCCGACCTTCTGGAGGCCCCCCTGATTGGTCAGTGCTAACAGTATTAGCAAGGCTGCTTTAATTAGGTGATAAGTCGCTGTCCAGGGGAAAGGCTATCTGCTGAAGGGAGCTCTGCAGCTGCACAGGAACGCCAGAGTAAGAGGAGGGGTAATAAACCATCCATCCACAAAGGAGAGCAGAACAGGCCTCTTGTGCCCCTCACCCAGATACCAGGCGTAAGGAAGGAATTTGCAGATGTCAGAAGGAGGCGAGCTATTGAAATGAGCCACACTGGGAGTTGGTTTAGTTAGCTCTGACTGCTCTGTTGAAGTTTCAGCCATCATGGATTTTGGAAGAATGGTACTTTCTGGGACAGGAATATGCCACACTTTGGAGAGAGTGGTTGTCACTCTGCATTCTATTGGTCAGGGTGCCCCCCTTCCTGATGCCCAGGAGCTGTGAATAAATATATGAGAGGTGCATAGCCTCTCAGTTCTGATGCCTGAAACTACAAGAGAAAGAAGGACTGTCTTGCTGGAATCTCGATTGCACCCATGGCCTGCCCGTCTGAGTAAACTGCGCCTGCTGCACAATCTGCTACTACAGACCTGGAGACTGAGCCTTCCTTCAAGAAGGACTAAGGAGTGGACTCCCTGCAGCTACAGATCAATAGAGCTTCACCTGCATCATCTCCAGCAAGCGTCCCCAGCCTGGAATGCATCCAGTGGACTTTTAAGGATTTGGTCAGGTGTACTGTGGGAAATGTGGTCCCAACCTTTTATGGACCATCCAGGAGATTCCAGACATTTGGAGTTGTGTTTTGGACCATCTGAACCTGCAAGGAGGTCTTCAGGAAACATCTCCTGAAGTTTGGGGAAGTTTGGAGAACTTTTGTGAAAAAGCTCCAGGAGGTGAACCACTCGACCCAGAAGTCAAGCCGACAAACCCTCACCGCGACCCAGCTTGGATTTCAAGTTTGTCCTGCTGAAAAGCTCCAGAGAACCAACTTCCAGGATTTGACCAAGAGCTCTCAGGAAGTCAAGCTGGCGAATCCTCACCGAATCTGGCCTGGTGAAGAGCAGCAAGAGCACTCGAAGAAAAAGCTCCAGAAAGATGTCCAAGGGTGAAGGTAAAATTTTGACGAAGGCCTCCCACTTAGTATATCTGACCAGGGCTCCATCTGTGTTGGCATCAAACTTTGACTTTGTCCCAGTCTACCAAGACCAAATGTCCCGATTTTGCACTTTGGAACATATTTATGAGCCCCTAGCACCACCTTGCACCACATTTGCTGCATTTATTTTGATGCAAATGTGATGTTAAGGTGGCATTTCCGATGTGCCATATTTAAAAAGTGGCGCAATGCTTGCATTGCGCCACTATGTAACCCCTTGCACCACATTATGCCTGCGCCAGGCATAATGTATACAAAGGGGGCATTCCAGCACTGGGGGGGGCCATAAAAATGGCACAAAGGAATCTATGAGATTACTTTGCGCCATTTATATAGGCATTTTTTTAACACCTGCTAAGTGCAGGTTTTAAAAAGAGGCTCCCATTGATTACAATGGGCCTCTGAGTGCTTTGCAGGATTAGTGTCATAATTTGTGACACTAGTTCTGCATTGCGTCGCACTAGAGTCACAAATTATGACACTAGTCACCCTAACTACCGCCATGGTGCGCCGTATTATAAATATAACGCTTCCATGGTGGCGTTATGGGGCACTAAGGGGCACAAGAAAAGTGCTGCTGCACCAGGTGCAGCACCACTTTTCATAGATATGCCCCTCTGTGTTTCTAAACACTAGAAAGTGTTTATTCTTGAAAAATTCATATCTCCGGTTCTGTGCATTGGAGTTTTTGCATTTTGGTGTCTATTTCCTCATAAACATGTAATCTATTTGTATAAGTTGGTTTGGGATTTTTATTGTGTGTTGTGTCACTACTTATTGAATGTATTGGTGTTTTTAAATGCTTTACATTCTTGTCTTCTAAGTTAGGCATGCCTGCTCGGTTACAGCTACCAAGAGTTGAGCAAGAGGCTGATTTACAGAGACCTTTAATGACCCTATATTGTGTTAGTGGCCTTATTGCCAGTGGTAGGTGCATACTTACCACTACCAATAACCCACTTTCCAACATGTGGGGTTCAGCAGTGTGGATGAGAACTTGTGTTCAAGTTACACCATATAGTATCAGTAAAAAAAACTGCTAAATTGCCTTAGTACAAAACTTTTGATTTTGAAATTTAGACTAAGCTGATTTTTAATTCATTGTTTTGATTTTCCTTAACTTGTTCTAAGTCTGATTGATAGTTTTTGTGTCCCAAAACTAGGGATACCAGGGAGCTGCACCTAGCCAAACTGACTAAACTCAATGTGGCTGAGATTTGGGTTTTGTGTAAGGCTAGGGGGCTACCTGCTTCTAACAAGATTAGGAAAGCAGTGTTGGTTAGTTCCCTGAAGGTCTGGGCCAGGTCAGCCCCAGAGAGTAAAGGATAGGGGAAGGTGTACCTCTCCAACCTCATCACAGATGAGGATAGAGCTTCTGATGCTTCCAGTACTAAGTCTGGAAATTCAGATGGTGGGAGGAGGGCAGGAGCCCCTACTCATGAACCACCACTGTCCCTTGCAGGGAGACAGTGTGAGGCCCAATTAGATTTGATAGCTTTGAAGCAGAAGAAACTAGAGTTAACTAAGGAGCAGTGGGAGGAGAAAAAAGCGAAGAAAATGGTGGCAGCGACAATGAAGAATATATTGAGGTGTCCAAGGGTGGGGTGTTTGATTCCAGGCTCCCCAAGGGATTAGTATTCAGGTAAATAGAGGGTGACAACATTGACAATATGCCTGACTACATTTGAAAGGGCCTTTGAGATGTGGAGGGTCTGCCCCAAGCATTGGGGTTCACTCTTGTGGGAACTGATTCCAGTAGCTGTAAGGGATAGGCTCTTGACCCTGCAGGAGGAGGAAGCTAAATCCTATACCCACAAGCGGAGATGCTTAGTTGATACATTTGGTTTGACCCCAGAGTAGTTCAGGGTGAAGTTCAGAGACACCCAGAAAGTGAGTACACAGTGGTGAGAAAGTAGCCTCTTTCTAGCGTGATTACCCCCACTTTTGGCCTGTTTGTGAGTGTATGTCAGTGAGTTTTGCCTGTCTCACTGGGATCCTGCTAGCCAGGACCCCAGTGCTCATAGTTTGTGTGTTGTCAGTAGTGCTTAACTGTGTCACTGAGGCTCTGCTAACCAGAACCTCAGTGCTTATGCTCTCCCTGCTTCTAAATTTGTCACTATAGGCTAGTGACTGCATTTTCCAATTCCAATTGGCACACTGGACCCCCCTTTATAAGTCCCTAGTATATGGTACCTAGGAACCCAGGGCTTTGGGGTTCCAGGAGATCCTTATGGGCTGCAGCATGTCTTTTGCCACCCATAAGGAGCTCAGACAAACCCTTTCACAGGACTTCCACTGCAGCCTGCGTGAAATAGTGCACACACTATTTCACAGCCATTTTCAGTGTACTTAATTAACTTATAAGTCACCTATTTGTCTAACCTTCAATTACTGAAGGGTAGGTGCAAAGTTACTAAGTGTGAGGGCACCCTTGCACTAGCAAAGGTACCCCAACACTGTCCAGTGCCAAATCCACAGACTTTGTGAGTGCGGGAACGCCATTACACGCGTACACAACATATAGGTCAATACCTATATTGTTGTAGTTGGACTCTTGTTCTAGGCAAGACTGCTGGTTAAAAGATGACAGTAATGTTTGTTTGCGACTATGCCAATCCTACAACAAAATGCAACTGTCGTCCCAACCCTTCCGGCTCACAAGTAGTACCTCACCAAAACTCTAAACAGTCAAAGGTGATTTGTGCCAGCCTCTACGCATTGACTCATGAACATGACATCTCAGGGAGCGTCGTGGTTAAAAGGAGATTACCCCTTTCTCACATTAACAACATGTCTCAATCACACACAGGCAATGAAGAAGATGCAGTAAAGTTTCAATAATATTTATTTCATCAAAACTGCAATCTGCGATAAGTTGCATGGGCTGCAATGATTAGAATAATGAACAGTGCAAGAAACAGAATGGTAAAGACAAGAGTCATCAATACAAAGGCCCCCACCATCTTGCAATATCACTCGATATCATGAACTGTGCGATATGTCCTAATACCCTAGCCTGTAGGCCTAACTTCTAACCCAGAAGAGAGATAGGTATGTTAAACCTCAATCTACCAATGCCATGTCCATGAGAAGAGCCCCACACAACCCTCGTTACCTTGGAATGAGGTGTCAAGCTCAGACTTTGCAGGAGCACCAAGACTGGGTCAGTGTCAAGGCGACGTGCCGCAGCGATACCAGCGATGGCATCTGGTTGGAATCCCTCTATCTATCTGATAAATTGAGGAGTATATATACAGAGTTGCCTGGACCCCTGATGTGGGTTCGTTCCCAAACAATAGATAAGAAGGTGTGCTTGGAACGGTAATTAGTATAAACAATTCCCTCGAAAGTGTGAAGAGGGAAAGTACCTAAAGCGGACACCTTCAGTTTGTTTGTATTTGTCGCCTGATCTTGAAGCCTTAGTGCGGTGCCACTGATAAGGAAAATCAAAACATGGGCTTAAGTCAAAACAAGGCAGCCATTTTAAAAGAATTAATTAAATGAATGTGCTAAAACAGAGCAGGCTAAGTAAGGTAAAAGTCACTGGGTGACTGGGACACGAGCCGGCAAGCCAAAGGCTAAGCTAACTCCTGCATCCCTATTAAAACAAACTAGGATTCACCACACCCTCCCCATTTCTGTAACAAGCAGGACGCCATATCCGGACGTCACCGAGGATGAAATAAATCCCAAACACTAAAATGCTCTGAACTAAAAGCTTAAAAGCATAAAAACTAGCTAAAAAAAATTGTTTAAAAAACGTGTTAAAAACAATAGCTAAAAAACATATCAAGAGATATAAAGACGACCATGACAAGCAATGCAGGCCAAAGTAAGAACAATAATGGTATACTTTGAATTTAAGTCGAAGCCAATCATCAAATTATTTACAATAGTCATGATCTAGAAGAGCATCCCCGGAGTATTAAACAGAAAGGACCCCAAGAAAGAGGCCACATCGTCAGAAGTTAATTCGATCATGGGATAGGCAGATGGATCCACGGAGTAGTAGTGCGATGAAGTCTCTTGTGCAGATTCACCTGCAGTAGCATCATCATCCTCCATGGTGTAGCAAGCCAACTCTGTGAGCATAGAAGGTTCATAGGAGGCCTCGCGATTCAACCTGAGTCTCAAGGGGCACGACTGTGAGTGAACTCAGCGGGAACATCAGCAGTTCTTGGTCCACAGGAAGCACTGGCGAAACAGCAAGGCACACTGTTGGCAGGTGTTCAAAGAGGCACCATTTGCAGTGAAAGACCGGTTGCACGCACCATAGGAGTGGTCGGAATGTCAATGACCAATCACGCTCCAATTCCATCAGCAAGGAAGCATCAAAGATTTGAACCATGCACTCACGGCATAGTTTTGCTGGTGGCAGAGGCTCCATTGCTGTGTTTAGCTGAAAAGAAACAACCACTGCGAATCAGAAGAAATAGCAGTAGTATCCCGCCAATCAATGTCAAAATAAGTGGAAAGCCGCCAAACACACTTGAAAAGAGTGACTGGATGGCCGATGGGATGACTCCGAAGATAGTATGGAAGATGGACGCAAATCCAGATCCAACAGCCTTAACGAAATGTACAATCCTGACTGTGCTCGAAGCGTTAAAAATTCTGGAAACCAATTCTCCAAAGTGTTTGGGGGAGTTGGTAGTTAATAGGGATTGTATCTCGGCTGATGATCCCGCAATCTGCATGCAGCGCATACGTCTCTATGCCTAATGTCAACACGACCTATTTTTGAATTAGTAGTGCCTTTAATCTGCTCAGCTTGTCATAATTTACATTAATAGTATCAATGTGAGGCCACATTTCTGATAACTTTATCTCTCGTGTGAGGGGGAATAAACCTTGTCCACAACACGTAACGACCTTAGAGACGGAGATTGCGTAACTTCCATTTGAAAGTACATGAAATGCTGGTCGAATCAAAGGGACGGGAGTACCCTTCAGAAAACAAGCCAAGTTTGCGACCCCCGCATTGCAAAGGCCGTGAAGTTACACCTGTTTGCATATCATTGAGTGACTAACAGTAGTCTCACATTCGCTTCCGCTAAGAAAGACCTCTGGTTCGCCGTTCAGACACTTGTAATCAAAGGGCAACTCCCTCTCTTCTTTAATATAGTTATCACCCAGTCATTCGTACCTGCCCACAGCAAGATGTTTCATGCAGTTCAAAAAGCGAAAGGTGGAAATGGGCAAGTTAATGATGCCATGTAAGAGCCATACAGTTGAAGGACTTTCTGCAACTGTAAAAGGCAGCTTTTCTAACTTCTCTACATGGAGCATGGTGAACCTGCTTCCCTTTTAGCCATTGCCTGCTGTACTTTGGATAAATTAAAAGCAGTGAACAATTCACTACCGTTAATATATCTCCATTTGAATGTGGCCATTTTTCAACATCTGCAACATCCAAACTAACTGCACGATGGAACACAGCCGACTTTGTCCATGATATAAACTGGGCATGTCTGTCTGAATGATATCTATTGCAAAAGACACTATATTCGTCAGTGAATATATTCTGTTGGACAATGTATTCATGCTGTTATCGATAACAGCCAAAGCCTTTTCCAAGTTCTCTCTATGTGCCTTAAGCGTGCTGTGGTTTCTATTTGAGAGAGCTTCCAGATCTCGTTGTACATCGCATATGTGAATCTTTTAGAACAGGGCTTCCTAGGTCCTAGCAAAAAGTCCTGCAAGTCTACATCTTCAGAAAGAGTGTTTAGATGTTCTTTAACTGCGTCTAACATGTTAAACTGTATCCATTGTAGGCACAGCTTACCCACATTATATGTTGTAACTATACCTGTGTGTTGACCTGAAATAAAGCGAGGTTCTGGCCGACTAGTCTTGAAACCCCTAGAGGGATTAAAAAAACTTGCCTGACATGCATTTGTGTCAATTGGCCATATTAACCACCCGCCGGGACTGGAAAGTGAAGAATTATAAGTACCGGCCTGAACAATGGCATCTAGCTCTTCCTCTGTGACATTCAGGAAGGATTGCCAATTGACAAACTTCACCGGTGTGGGGATACTGGGCGTGTTCACGCCTTTAATTTTTGCTAACCCCAGACAAGATATCTGTTGAATAGTGTCATTTAAAAAAATCATTTGTACCGGAAACAGGCACGCTCTGAATAATGATTTCCTACCCTGTATCTGCCAATCTTGTGTTCCTCACCGGTGGTGTAGAACAGTGTTCCCACGGTGTGAAGTTAAGTACTGGTCTGTGCCTAGTAGCACAGTGCAAGTAGTAATATCCCCAGTTAGTATAACAGAACATTTCCCCATAATTCTTTGTATTTCTATATACATCATCACTTTCAAACACCGAATAGTCCTTCATTTCAGTTAGCATAGAATCAATTGTCTGGACATCCCAATCATCTGTCATTGAAATTTTAAACACATATGGAACTTGAATGACCTCAGTAGGCCCATATATATCAAATGGAACGTTGTTCCACACAATATCATCAGGAATTGGTACAGCCGAAATGTTCACAAGGGACAAGTCCCTTCGGACCTTATGTGAGGAATGATGTGGAGTTAAGACTTCATCCACTACCTCGACTGAGGAGCGGTCAGGAATGTAATGACTATTTATGAGTAAAAAGAAAACAGTCACAAACCCAACCAATAAGAACAATGCAAAAAATGTCAAACAGAACCGTATATAGTTCCATGGGTGATTTTAATAGTTGTTTTTAAGCCATAGGTATAGCCTACGTCTCCTTAAGTCATTCTCAATCGCTGGAGTAGATGACTCTGAAGAAAAATCATCAGTGTCAATGAAATAACCAGAAGCAGTCTCTGCAAAAAGTGGAGCTGGTGCACTACTGGCATGTTGGTCCACGGCTTGTGGAGGCTCATGGTAGACGGTATCATCTGTTTGTGAAGTGTTGCTGTAAATAACAGCCAAATCTTGGACAGGTGCCGTCATGGATGCGACAACTGGAACCAGCAGAAGCTCATTTTCCGCCCTCCCCATGGTCGGAGATGTGTTCAAAATATCATTAGACATTGTGATATAGTCTGAAGTAGCATTGTTTATCCTACTTTGAAGTGGTATGTCCTGTTGGGTAGTGAGAGGGTATCGGGGACTACCCAAGGGACCTCTGATTCTACTGTGCAGGATCGTCCACATGGTGAACTTTGACATCATCAATAGAAATGAAACTGTTTGTTCTCGAACCAGGCAGTGGCAGTAAGATGACAGTTCTGGTACCTTGTATTCCCAAGACTGGGACCAGTGCTCTGTAGGATGGACCAAATTCCTTTTTCACAGCGATCTTCTCACCTACCAGATCTACGACTTTAGGAATCCAGCCAGTGGAAGTTGTTGGTAAATTCCTTATTCCTGAGGTAGCAGCACTGGCGGATGATTTATCATCCCGAAATTGCTGAAAGTCCTGTAAGACAGTGAGACGTTCATTTATGTCAAAAGGCGTTTTATGCTGCCACCAAACCAGGGCCATCAAGATCTGGGACATACATAGGTATCCTAAAGAGAACCTCATATGGAGTATGCCCCCCCAAGGACCGTCTTGGCAGATTGTTCAGTGCTCTCTGGACCCCATATAGGTGATGAAGCCAGCTGCGGCCAGAACCTAATACCCTGGCTGTTAAGGACTGCTTTAGATCCCGGTTCAGCCTCTCCACCACCAAATTTCACTCGGGGTGGTATAGTGAGGAGTGATGGAGTTCAACACCCATTGTCCCCATGATGTCCCTGAATGCCTTAGAGGCAAACACAGGGCCCTGGTCCAAATGGAATGCCGCAACTGCATGTGTACCAATAAAGATCATCAAGTCTTTTATAACAGTTCAAGCGCCAGCCGACCGCTGCGGCCATACCCACCGGAATCTAGAACAAGAATCTACAGTGACTAATATGTATTTGTATGCACCATCAGATTGTAATGGAGCACAATGGTCCAGGTACACACATTATATTGGTCTGCTGGAAACGAAGGGGGATGTATGCGGAGGGCGTTTGATATTGGAGCCCTTTATTTGCTGGCAAATATTACAACAAAGGACATATTGTTTCGTCTGTTTGTATAGACCTGGCCACCAGAAGCGTTTCTGTAAGAGTGTTACTGTGGCTGAAACACCAGCATGTGCAGAAGAACACCCTCATGGTCTGCTTTAATAAGATCTGGTCTCTGGTCTTCATTGGGGATCGCTCGATCCCCAACCCCAGGAATTGTTGCATAGGCAGCATTCTGTGCACTGATGTAGTATGCATATTTCATAGGGTATGCTTTTGGAAGAGACTTGCCTTCAGACGAAGCCTTCACGGCAGTCAGTATTTCATTATCCAACCTCGTCTGAGAACGAGCCACTGCAGTCACAGAAGCCGTAGCTACTGCAGATTTGGCTGCTTCATCAGCCAAAGTATTACCAATAACGTGGACTCCTACACATTGGTGGCCCAATGTATGTACTACATGGACACACGGTAGCTTCTCCTTAAGATCAGCCACCCTCCCCCACAATGTTTTGTGTTTTATGGTGTTCCCTTTGGAGTCTCTAAACCTGTTCACTTTCCAATGATTAAGATAATCATTGTAGGACTGGATGCAGTAGTATGAGTCACAGACAATTAAAGTCAGCAATCCTGGCTTTGTGTGTTCAAGCGCTATTAGCAGGGCTTTAAGTTCAGCCAGCTGAGCTGTGCAGTCCCCTAGGATCTGAGTGTAGGTATTATGAGGGTGGAAAACTCCATCCTCCATCACTCCACTCACGGCTGTGTAAGCGGCTGAATATTGATGTTTCATACCTACACCTGGTTGTGCTAAACCATCAGTATAAATGACAGTATGATATCTGTCAAGTGGTAAGATATCTAGAGCAGCGGGGTACTCCTGTTCATACTGGAGATATTCTTGTGTCTGATGTTTTGGATCAAAGATGTAAGCAACATCATTGGCGGTCAGGGAGGTAGCCCACTGAAGCCAATGTTGATGTAATGCTTTAGCGTTTGGAACGCTTGCTTTAGTGACAGCCTCCAAGGCTCACACCTGGGTAACGACAATAATGCGTTTCCCTTGGGCTAGCGGTCTCTCCTTAATGACCACCATTTGATCTGCAGTCAGAATCTTTTCTGTGGGTGCAAAACATTGTTCTGCATTCAAATATAAGTGTGATTTATATGCTATGGGCACCGTGTCACCCTCGTTGAAGGTGACATAAGTGAACCCAGTGGCTCCAGCAATTATTCTGGAAACCAAATTAGTTTTGTTGTCACATGTGTGTAAATGTTTGGCTTCTAGCATATCCTGCTGCAATCCCCTAAGGATGTGTGTGTTTTCAACAGTCTAGTGTTTGCTAGACACATCTGGCCGTATTACATCATAGAGTGGTTTGATACGTTGTGCTTAGTCAGGAATGTATGTTCTGCCAAAAATTAAAGAAGCCAAGTAGTGACTGAAGCTTCTTGAGCGTGTTCAGTGGGTTCAATTGTGCACATTTTTCTAGAAAGTGCGGGGCTAGGCTATTCCCCTCATTTGATAGTTCATATCCCAGGAACACTACGCGGAGAAAGGCTATCTTACTTTTCTTAAAGTTAAATTTTTAACCGAGGTCTGAAAATTGTAAAATGATCCGAACGACCCTGACAAGATAAATGA
Source organism: Pleurodeles waltl (assembly GCF_031143425.1). Classification (NCBI taxonomy): domain Eukaryota; kingdom Metazoa; phylum Chordata; class Amphibia; order Caudata; family Salamandridae; genus Pleurodeles; species Pleurodeles waltl. Next base: position 185,833,948 of record NC_090439.1, on the reverse strand, counting down.
TGAAGTCGTCATCTGTGGGATAGATGTAATCCACATAGTATAACGCCTCAGGATCAAGATCATGCAATATTGATCTAACACAGGCTGAGAACAGCCCTGGACTGTTCTGTAGCCCTGGGGCAAATGGCAAAAGCGTTCTGTAAGACGAATGAGAATGCACTCAGGTCCCAACTTTCTTGTGCTAAATTTTGGCAAAAAAATCAGTTGGAAATATACAAAGTAGTTTTGTACTTTTTCCGCTCTATAAGGTTAATTAGTGCTGTGCTATGTGAATTTTGTATAGCGTATGTACGTGTATGACTGTTTAAGTGTCTGTAATCTAAGACAATTCTGTAGTTATGGTCTGGTTTTGCAACCGGGAATAACAGGTTATTCATTGCAGAGGCACAGGGCTCTATTACCCCCTGATATTCAAGCTGAGTGAGGCTCTCCCTCACTGGAGCCTTAGCCTCGTATTTAACAGGATATTGGGACTGATGTTGGGGTGTAGATCTGATAGGTATTACATGGCAAGGAGACTCCTTGTCCCAACCCTGCGTTTGAACGGAGACGTCTGTGGTCTTGGGGAAAATCCTTCTCAGCTGAACAAGGACCTCCTAATTAAGCTGTAGGTTGTTTGAGCTCGAACTAATAAAAGGATTGTTCTCCCCACTTGGTATTCCATCTCTTCACTCAACTTTACGATATGGCTAACGCCATAGACATTGCTGAAAATGCTAGACAAGCATTAACTTTACACCTAGTAGTGCATGGCTTCACAGATGAGGGTGGAGATGTTACATTCATAGTAGAAGCTAATGAAGCTTACCCAACAGAAACATGTTACTCTTGGGTCACCTTTCCTGAGGAAGACCGCAGATCAGTCGCATTCCACACACATAGAATTGCAAACGTACCTCCACGATACCATGCATACCAGTATCATGAAATACCGCTCACATATCAAGAGCATCAGAACTGGTTCGAAGGCTCCCTACCACATGTAATACAATGCGTGAGGTTAGGTCCTTTAGGTAATGAAGGTCCAACGTGGCCCATGTTCGCCACATACACACCTCACCCGGGTATTCAAAACATGCACGCAGTAGACCTGTGAGGTTTATATCTTGAATTAGTAACGCTAAACAGACGACTATTTTAGTTTATAATGCGAACATTAAATACAACACCAGCGTGTCCAGCACCTGCTCACATATCAAGAGGTATTACGCAGGTGCCTGCATTAAAGCACAATCAACAGCATAGGCTTGTTTTACCGCCTCCGGAACAAGATCAGAGACAGAAGGCAAAATTACATCTTCCCCATGTGGGAGCTTACGGACATGTTCAGGTGACCTATCTTTTTCGGCCAATAGGATGTCACAATTAAGGCCCTCATTATGAACACGGTGGTAAAAACCGCTGTGTTGATGCTGGCGGTCAAAACACTGACCACCAGTGTCCCCGGATCCCCGCCAGCCGTAGAATGTACATTCCTGTGGGCCGACGGGCGGAAACATTGTTTCTGCCCGTCGGCCCACAGGAATGCCTGGCAGGGACATTGACGGCGGCTCTACATGGAGCCGCCAGCAATGCCACTGTGCGGCGGGTACAGCTGTACCCAGTCGCGCAGATCTGCACTGCACCGGGGCCCCTGCACTGCCCATGCCAAGTGCATGGGCAGTGCAGGGACCCCCAGGGGTGTCCCGGTGCACCCCTTCCACCAGCCTTTCCCTGGTGGGGAAACCTGCCAGGGAAAGGCTGGTGGCTGAGGAAACATTATCCGAGGGGCAGCACCGCTGCCCTGTCGGATAATGTTTCCGACCACCACCAGGCTGCCTGACGGAGGCAGCCTGGCAGTGAATGAGGGCTGCCGATGGCGGCCCCTATAATGGGGTTCATTATATTGTGGTATGGCCTGCCATGCCGGCGGGCGTTTTTAGCTGCCACCGCCGGCATGGCGGGCCACCGCCATGTTCATAATGACCGCCTAAGCTCATCCCAAAAAATCATCTTAATGTTGCGTTCTATGTCTCCCTCAATTTGAATTTTTAGATCATATACCCTATCGGGTGAGAGAACGTGCCCGTCTGCAGTTTCAACTTCAATTAAATTGCTAGTTGCTGTTGCATTCAGATGTTCTTTCAGACTCTGGTGACATATTGTGACCTCTGCTGCGCTAACAGTGTCACTGCCCACGTCATGTTCTTCAGCAACACTCTCAAGTGTACTGGCATTTTTAACTGTCAGTGCTGCCACCTTTTTATTTTTAAACTGTGGCTTCTGTTGCAGGGCCTTATCTTCTTTGTGGGGAGTCTTTCTTTTGTTTAACATACTCAGGACATCGATCAGGACTGCCCCCTCTCTCGCTACAGCTATCCGGTGCATCCTGAAAGAAACGAGAGGGACATGAATCAGAATATCTGTCTGGAGTTTTGATACTTTCTCTATTTCTGAGAGTGTATCTCTTTTCGGAGGTCTCCTGATGTGGAGAATCTGCTCTCTTATTTCATTTGTCATTAAATTGTCTTTGTTTATCCCAGCGCTTTTTGGTATTTTCTTGTTTTTGTTTCGCACCATCCTTAGGGCTGGTACTTTGTATTTCAACCTTTCTCTGTTTGGCTCCCAAGCTATCCCATCCTGTACAGGTGTCAGAAATAACTCTCTATAGCTCTCTCTCTTGGTCCAAATGTGGAATCTCCTGGAGATGCTGACGTATAGTCAGTGCTACCGCTTCCCCTTTAATGTTATTGAGTAGTATTGAGGCGACTGTGTCGAAGTTACGCATTAGCTTCATTGCCAAATCTAGGGCTGGTGCAGCCCTTTGTTGATTCTGTATTTGTTTTAACACTTCGGGTAAATTAGCAAGTGGGGGGGGGGTACCGTGTGTGGTAGTGTATACAGCAGCAAAGACCATACCCCATGTGGTGCAGTCCTCCACTGAGGGAACCATCCCAAAAGGCAAGCTTATAGTGAGAATTCTGTGGTTCTCCTGTGGTCCCATATGGGGATACACAGCTTCCAGCTGATTTGTTTTCTGGGCTATCCAGAACGGCATTTTCTCCCGTTCTGTGGGTACTTGACCCATAATGGCATATACTGTTTGTGGGTTAATGCCAGTGGCCAATTGGTATCCAGCAGGTGCTGGTGGTGCTGGACACCCTGGTGTTGTATTTAATGTTCGCATTACGAACTGAACTAGTCGTCTGTATAGCGTTACTAATTCAAGATATAAACCTCACAGGTCTACTGCGTGCATGTTTTGAATACCCGGGTGAGGTGTGTATGTGGCGAACATGGGCCACGTTGGACCTTCATTACCTAAAGGACCTAACCTCACGCATTGTATTACATGTGGTAGGGCGCCTTCAAACCAGTTCTGATGCTCTTGATATGTGAGCGGTATTTCATGATACTGGTATGCATGGTATCGTGGAGGTACGTTTGCTATTCTATGTGTGTGGAATGTGACTGATCTGCGGTCTTCCTCAGGAAAGGTGACCCAAGAGTTAAATGTTTCTGTTGGGTAAGCTTCATTAGCTTCTACTATGAATGTAACATCCCCGCCCTCATCTGTTAAGCCATGCACTACTAGGTGTAAAGTTAATGCTTGTCTAGCATTTTCAGCAATGTCTATGGCGTTAGCCATATCGTAAAGTTGAGTGAAGAGATGGAACACCAAGTGGGGAGAACAATCCTTTTATTAGTTCGAGCTCGAACAACCTACAGCTTAATTAGGAGGTCCTTGTTCAGCTGAGAAGGATTTCCCCCAAGACCACAGATGCCTCCGTTAAAAAGTGGTTCTTAGGGTACCCGTAGTATGTGAGACTGCGATAACTGGGGTATCCCTAAATTAGTGGCTAAACATCATCGTTGGTAGCGCCATGTCGTAGTTGGACTCTTGCTCTAGGCAAGACTGCTGGGTAAAGATGACAGTACTTATGTTTAAAGGCGACTATGCCAATCCTACAACAAAATGCAACTGTCGTCCCAACCCTTCTGGCTCACAAGCAGTACCTCACCAAAACTCTAAATAGTCAAAGGTGATTTGTGGCAGCCTTTATGCATAGACTCAAGAACATGACATCTCAGGGAGTGTTGTGGTTAAACAGAGATTACCCCTTTCTCACATTAGCAACATGTCTCAATCACACACAGGCAATGAAAAACGCAGTAACGTTTCATTAATATTTATTTAATCAAAACTGCAATCTGCGATAAGTTGCATGGGCTGCAATGATTAGGATAATGAACAGTGCAAGAAACAGAATGGTAAAGACAAGAGTCATTAATACAAAGACCCCCACCATCTTGGAATATCACTCGATATCATGAAGGGTGCGATATGTCCTAATACCCTAGCCTGTAGGCCTAACCTCTAACCTAGAAGAGAGCTAGGTATGTTAAACCTCAATCTACCAATGCCCTGTCCATGAGAAGAGCCACCCAACCTTCATTAGCTTTGAATGAGGTCTCAAGTTCTGACTCCGCAGGAGCACGAAGACTGGGTCAATGTCAAGGCGGCATGCCGCAGCGATACCAGCGATGGCATCTGGTCGGAATCCCTCTTTCTATCTGATAAAGTGAGGAGTATATATACACAGAGTTGCCTGGACCCCTGACATGGGTTTGTTCCCAAACAATAGATAACAAGGCATGCTTGGGACGGTAATCAGTATAAACAATTCCCTCGAAAGCGTGAAGAGGGAAAGTACCTAACGCGGACACCTTCAGTTTGTTTGTTTTTGTTGCCTGATCTTGACGCCTTAGCCCGGTGGCACTGATAAGGAAAATCAAAACATGGGCCTAAGTCAAAACAAGGCAGCCATCTTAAAATAATTAATTAATTAAATAAATGTGCTAAAGCAGAGCAGGCTAAGTAGGGTAAAAGTCACTGGGTGACGGGGGAACGAGCCAGGTAGCCAATGGCTAAGCTAACGCCAGTATCCCTATTAAAACAAACTAGGATTCACCACAACACGTAGCTTCACAAATGTAACTCTGAATATGGCCATGTAAGGTGTCTAAGATCATGGAATTGTCACCCCATTCCAAATCTGGTATTGTTCTGCCAATTCCATGCATCCTGGGGGCTCCACCAGGGACCCCCAGTACTGCCAAACCAGCTCTCTGAGGCTTGAACTGCAGCTACAGCTGCTGCCACCTCACAAACAGGGTTCTGCCCTCCTGGGGTCTGAGAAGCTCAGTCCCAGGAAGGAAGAACAAAGCATTTCCTTTGGGAGGAGGGTGTTGCACTCTCACCCTTTGGAAATAGATGTAACAGGCATGGTAGGGGTAGCGTCCCAGAGCCTCTGGAAATGCTTTGAAGGGCACAGATGGTGCCATCCTTGCAAAAGCCAGTCTACACCGGTTCAGGGACCGCTTGTCCCTGCTCTGGCACGAAACTGGACAAAGGAAAGGGGAGAGACCACTCCCCCGTCCATCACCACCCCAGGTGTGGTGCCCAGAGCTAATCCAGTGTGTCCCAGACTTCAGCCATCTTGTTTTCCAAGGTGTGGGGACACTCTGGAGGCCTATGAGTGGCCAGTGCCAGCAGGTGATGTCAGAGACCCCAAAGCCGGAGCAGCTGCAGATCACGCAGTACACAGGATTACGGTCTGGCATGGGGAGGCAAGGACTTACCTCCACCAAATTTGGACAGAAGGGCCACTGGACTGTGGGAGACACTTGGACCCAGCTCCTGTGTTCCAGGGACCACGCTCGTCAGGATGAGAGGGGACCCAGAGGACTGGTGATGCATAAGTTCCGTCGACCCACTGGAGATTTCTTCTTGGCTTCCAGTGCAGGGTGAAGGCAGGCAGCCCTCAGAGCATGCACAGCAAGAAACAGACGAGAAAGCCGGCAGAATGAGGCGCTACAATGTTGATGGTAGTCTTCTTGCTACTTTGTTGCAGTTTTGCAGGCGTCCTGGAGCAGTCAGCGGTCGATCCTTGGCAGAAGTTGAAGAGGGAAGTGCAGAGGAACTCTGGTGAGCTCTTGCATTCGTTATCTGAGGAATAGCCCAGAGGAGAGACCCTAAATAGCCCAAAAAGGAGGTTTGGCTACTGAGAAAGGAGGCTTGGCTACTGAAAGAGGTAAGCACCTGTTATCGCGTCCCTTTATGATAATTTATTACACATCAGGACTCGTTTCAGGCCAATGAATCTTTTGACCCAGTTGAGAGACACCTTAGGACGAGATAGCTAATCAACATGTCAATCAAGACGTCTATGATGTGATCAATATTTATCACAACAATGCATTTCACTTTAGTCAATGTCATTAATCAATTCAAAACACTATCATGACCTTGCAGTCATGAATAACCACACCAGTTTAGTAGAATTTTATTAGTTTTATTCCTTATTGGTTACAATTCTAAAAGCAGATGCGTTAATCTCAAAACCAAGAAACATAATAGCATAGTCACGTTATGGCAACTTTGATAAGATTTCATTAAGGCGAGAATCACAAACATCAAAACATAACACAGCGTAAACATAGATCAATTTAGCAGAGTGTCAATAAAGCGTCAGTTCAACAAAGCATAGTTTCGGGTTGTCCTAACCACTGATTAGCATTAGCGTGTTGGGGTTCATGCAAAACAATTTAGAACACCAATTTGGAAAATATCTAACTATGGTCCCTGTCAAAAGTAAGCAGTTGGTACCTAGAAAGGAAAAGCAAACAGACAAATCACAAATGCATTGTCATAATTACCCTCCAAGATTTAGGTCGGCGCACAGGTTCAGTCTTCGTCTTCAGGATATCAGTCAAATCGCCATCAGTCAGAACTCAGCTCCGGGGTAAAATGGGGGCACTTCCCTCATAAGGAGGTAAAGTGTAATATGGGCAAATCTAAGAGCGAGGATGGTTTTAAGTAAACCAACAAGTCACCAAACAGAGTGACTAAGTTTCTGGATAAAATCAATAGCATTCCCTACCTAATTCTAAATGGCTCCCCGTGTCATGGGTTTTTATCCCTTTTTTCGTTGTACATTCCCCTAAAATTTGATTGGTCCGTGGTTATACCCCACTATCTTTAACCTATTAGAAAATACATTAGGTCATTGATCTTTCCCCCATATTATTTTACAAGTCTCTCATTGGTTCTCCTGTTCGATGTCTTCAGAGGTAGCACGTCCGGTATGATTTCATCTTTCTGTAATTCTTTGCACATCTTTTGGTCAGTAGCTCCATTGTCTTTACCGGTTTGAATGACCTTGTACATTACATTAACCTACACTGTTACATTTTGTCTAATATCACCCTACAAGCAATGAAGAATTTGTGAGAATGGATCTAGTAAGGTTACATTTCAGCTTCTAGTTTGAAGAAAACAAGAGGTCATGTCCTTTTGCGAGTCAGCACATTGCAAGATAGGAAAAATACATTTAATATGAGAGCCAAGCAGCTAAGCTTCAGCTCATGCTAACTGAAGGCCTACAAGGATTTCAGCACAAATTCAATAACGCAATCATTAATAATTAGTATAAACTTATTCAGTATAACATTTTATAAACATTTTAGTCATCATTATTAGTCCACGTATACATTGGTGGCCACTCCTGTGGTCACATTTCAAGTGCATGTTTAAACAAAATTCACTATTACAGTTTCTATGCAGCATTCACACATTAATTCATAAACATTTCATGTTAATGTAGATTATATAAGCTACGCTCTCTCAGTCCCTCCTCTGATGATGTACATCATCACACAAACCTTTCCTTTTTAACCTTTCATTTTAATTTTTCACCTTGCGCATAATGCGCATTTCCACATCTTGTCCGTTGTGTGAACTTTCCCAAATTTCGTTAAACATTTTCTCCCTTTCACTCTCCTCATTCTTCTTATTTCTCTTTGTCCAATTTATTTTAATTTTGTCATTAATTTTGCATGCTCCCCATAAACCTAATAAGCAGGCCAGCACAATTAATAGACCCCCTAATATTTTTGCAAGAACCCCATTCCAAATGTTGCTAAACCTGCTCCCTACTCTGACAATTCCTTTTCCCACTTTCTCCCACACTCCAGGTTCCTTCAAATCTGCACTATCTCTAGTTAGGTTAGTAAGCATACCTCTAATCTTTTTACTATTATCTGGTATATACGAGCAACAATGACGCTCGTTGAGCATCTTGCAGACTCTGCCACTCTTTGCTAAAAGAATGTCTAAAGCAAGCCGATTTTGAAGAGTTATAACTCTTTCTGCAGCAAGTTCAGTATCCATCAGGAGTATAGCCCCTGTAAAGTTTGTCAGCATGCTATCCACAATAGTAGACAACTTTTGAATTTGTATGCAGTTTAGATTAACCCCTAATGAAGGAATTATGGCTCCAAATATGTCACCAACGACAGCAGCCACTGTCTCTTGTTTTTGTCTTAACATGTTGTAATTCAGACGCTTTAGGTATTTGCTTTAAGTCATCAATCTGGTAAATCTTTGGGAAAACTATCCCCAAATAACATGTCCCATACCATCCCTTAGGGAGACGGTAATAAGCATTAAGTCCACAAATATAATAGATCCCAGGGATCGCTGGATCCTGTCCATGCAACATGAATATCCATTTACTCTGAAACAAAAACACATGCTTGCTTTCACTCCTCCCCACAAATAAAGTGTCATGTTCAGATTTCGGCCTATATATACAAAGCCTTCCTACATGTAATGCATCTATAGCTAATTTGCCTTGTGTCTTTATTGCAGTGTAAGCATAATCATTTGCATATGTGCGTTTCTCTAGCCCCTTTTCTAATCTCTCTTTCAATGCTTTGCGTCTATCATCAGTGTGATCTAAGAAGCTTTTCTCTACAGGTGTTAATAAGCAAGTCAGATTGTTGCGGTGTGCATAAGCTGTCCCAAATGTAAGTGTTGGTTCAAAGAAACCTCTAACTATTTTTATACTATGCTCCTTAGCTAATTTGTTCAGAAACTCAATCATAGGCACAAAGGAAAACACCACATACAAACTTGAATAAAAGTATTGCACATGCTCTTGTTTATAGAATCTTGTTAGTAGCAAACTACAACTTATCCCGTAGGTTAGTGGAAGACTATGATAAGTGACCCCTTCTTGTACTGATGGGATAACAGTTTTTCGCATCCATGGTTTCAACATACTCATTCAGCAAGCGATAGAAGACGTTAGTGGAGAGTTCCCCATTTGAATTTGTTCCCTCATGCAAGTGTTTTGTATCTTGCTCAAACTTTTCCCACAGTGTCAGTGTTGTATTCTCAGGTTTTGAAGCATTGTTAGTTGCTTTCTTGTCCAACTACGGCATTCCCACAATCACACCTATAATTATTATTGCACACACAATACCTAATATAAGGCTCAACCAACCACACACCTTACCCTTCTTGCTACTACCTCTATTAAAAGCCATGGTCTGTAAAGAATCAGATAGCAGAACAAAGCAAAACAATTCAACTTGAGGACAATATAAAAGCTCTTTTTTTTTCTTGATGCAAAGTCTCTTTCTGTCTACGTGTATTTACAGCGTTTTACTCACTCAAGGACCCTTTTGTCAATCAGGTTAGCAGCTTGTCATAATCGGGTTTCAAAGTCAATTCAGGTTATCAGTGTCACATCCGGCAATTTAGAAGTCTCTTTCTCAGCTTTTCAGCTTTCAATTTTCTTTTTCAATTTCCGTTTTAACAAAGTCTCTTTCTCTGATTGATTTCAGGTACTGTAGTATTGGCCTGCTACTTCGCGATCAAAACAGAACGCTAAGAATTCTTGTTGCCAATTCAGATGTCGTTGCATATGCCCATTCAGGACCTGCATACCTTCTATTTGCAGTTCTTTTTCTTTTCAATCTGCGTTCGCCTTGCAATTCTCCTTCACTTATATCCTCTACTCTGGATGTATCAGTTTCTTCTGTTATTGTTTCACCTGTTACAACCTTTTCTTTCGCAGCCTGCTTCTCTGGCCAGTTATCACCCTTATGTGTCTTCTTCCTGCTTGTGCTTTCAGGATGCTGAACAGCACCCTCCTCTTGTGCTATGGTATTTTCCCTTGATGGACCTGCAACTGACTCAGGGGATGCCGGTGTGCTTTGATCTCTCTATACTATTTCCCCTTCTTTTTCTTCTGGGTCTGTAACAGGTTCAAGCTCTAACCTGTATCCGTCTAATTCTGGGAGAACCTCTCCTTGATTTAGTTCTCCTGCTGCCTCTACTGAGATAGGCTCACTGTCACCTCTCTCAAACTTGTTTGCTGTTTGAGGGACTAGGCTGTTCTCAGTGGGCTCTCCTGCAGTCTCAGTTCCTTCTTGGCTGTTTTCTGGCCCTGAGACTTCCTTCTCTGGACTTGCTGAATTGGAAACTTCCAGTTCCTCATCAGTCGGACACGTTACCTTCTTTGTGTGACTGGCATGTATCCAGTTTGGAACGCCTGCACATTTCACAGCATTGGTTGTTGTCAGAATTACTTGATATGGCCCCTTCCAGCGCGGCTCCAAACACGACTTTCTCATGTGCTTCTTGACAACCACCCAGTCACCGGTTTGCAGGGTGTGACCTGGATCACTGATCCGTGGCAATGTGTTGGCTTCCAACTGGTGGGAAAAAGAGCGAACCATATCAGCCAAACCTTTGCAGTAGTCCAACACCATATCATCCGTGATATTCACAAGACCATTTGCAGGTACTGTGGGGCAAACTCATAGCTCTGCCCAGAAGGATCTCATGGGGTGATAGTCCTATCTTCTTATCAGGGGTGTTTCTCATCGACATCAGCACTAAGGGCAATGCATCTGGCCATTTCATATTGATAACTGCGCACATCTTTGCCATTCTCGACTTCGAGGTACCATTCATTTGTTCTACTAGTCCTGATGCTTCAGGGCGGTAGCTACAATGCAGCTTCTGTTCAATGTCTAATGCAGCACACAAGAGCTTAATCACCTCATTATCGAAGTGTCTGCCCCTATCTGATTCTAAAGAGACCGGAAAACCGAACCTGGGTATTAGTTCTCTAAGTCACAGCTTTGCAACTGTGAGACTGTCATTTCTACGTTTGGGGTAAGCTTCAATCTAGTAGCTGAAAACACACACAATCACCAACACGTACTTCAATCCTCCACAAACAGGCATCTCAATAAAACCCATTTCCATCTTGCTAAATGGACCGCCAGCCTTCCCTATGTGGCTCAAAGTTACCACAGTCCCTTTTCCTGCATTCATCTGTTGACAGATGATGCACCTGTGACAAGTAACTTATGCAGCTTGTCTGATTTTCGGGTTAAACCAGTCAATTTTGAATGACCTGATCATTGCATCTCTCCCAAGATGTGCCTGTCCATGGTAAAGCCTTGCAAATTGTGACAAAAGACTGTTTGGCAAAACCAATTTCCCCTCCTCTGAGACCTATAAGTCATCAGCTCTCTGTACACATTGCATTCTCTGCCAGGAGCGTTTCTCCTCTCTGCTACCACGACCCTGTAGTGATTTTAACTCATCTAGTGTATCAACCACCCTTAATGCAAAGTTCAAGCATGTTTCATTTTCAGTTTGCGGTAACAATTCCCACTGATCCTTGAACGATATACAGTTCAATGCGCAAAACCTTGCGACTTGATCTGCATAGCCGTTTCCCATTGACACAGTCTTGTGACTTAACATGAGCATTGCATTTCACCACGGCAATTTCAAGAGGTAATTTTCACTGGAGAACCAAAAGAGGTCATGAAACCCCTCTGTGACCACAATTGGCCAAAATCATGTACAATTCCAAATCCGTATCTGCTATCAGTATAGATAGTGACTCTCAGATTTTCAGCTGAGTGGCATGCCTTAGTAAGGGCAATTAATTCTGCCACATGTGCGGAATACACTCTCTCGAGCCAAGAAGCTTCAATGATACCAGCTATGGTATACACAGCATAAACAGCTCTCAGCATTCCGACTGAGTCTCTCAAACAGGATCCGTCAACAAACATAATGCAGTCATTTTCTTTTAAATGCGTATCTTGAATGTCAGGTCGGGGCTTGGTACATAGTTCTGTTACCTCAAGACAGTCATGCTCCACTTCCTCTTTATTATTCATCTCAGTACTTTCAACAGGAAGTAGAGTTGCCGGGTTCAATGCAGTACATCGCTTCAATGAGACATTAGGCGACCTCAAAATAATTGTCTCATATCGGGTAAGTCGGGCATTTGTCATGTGCTGGGTTTTAGTTCGAGTCAACAGAATTTCAACTGAATGTGGAACCATTACTGTTAAAGGATGTCCCATCACTATGCCTTCACACTGCGTGAGGCTCTGACCAACTGCTGCAACTGCGCGCAAACAACCCGGTAAGGCTGCTGCGACGGGGTACAAGGTAGCTGAAAAATACGCTACAGGACGGTTTGCACCTCCATGGACCTCTGTAAAGACAGACAAAGAACAAGCATCACGTTCATGACAAAACAGTAGAAAAGCCTTAGTGTAATCAGGCATACCTAAAGCTGGTGCCCTGCACATGCATTCTCTCAATTCCATGAAGGACTCAAGCTCTTCTTTAGACAGAGTTATGGTATATGGGTCATCTTTAGTTTCTTTGTCTGTCAGCTTTATCAATGTTTTAGAGATAATTGAGAAATTGGGTATCCACTGGCGACAGTAGTCCACCATTCCCAAAAACATCCTGACATCTCTCTTTGTTGTCGGGGGATTCATCTGCAAAATAGCTGTCACCCTTTCCTTTGATATTCTCCTGGACCCTCTCTCAATCAAGTGTCCTAAGTACTTCACCTCTTTTTGACCGTATTGCAACTTCTTTGGAGACACTTTGGGCCTGATTCTAACTTTGGAGGACGGTGTTAAACCGTCCCAAAAGTGGCGGATATACCACCTACCGTATTACGAGTTCCATAGGATATAATGGACTCGTAATACGGTAGGTGGTATATCCGCCACTTTTGGGACGGTTTAACACCGTCCTCCAAAGTTAGAATCAGGCCCTTTATGTCCATTCTTTCCCAAATGATTCAGTAAGGCAATTGTGTCATATCTGCAGTCATCTTTTGTTCTGGACGCAATTAGTAAGTCATCAATGTATTGCACCAGAGTCGAACTGAAAGGCAGTTCCAATGACTCCAAATCCTTCTTCAATATCTGATTGAAGATGGACGGTGACTCAGAAAACCCTTGAGGAATTCTGCACCAACTGTACACTTTGTCCAGGAATTTGAAACTGAATAAAAACTGGCTGTCTTCATGAAGAGGCATCGAAAAGAAGGCTTGTGATAAGTCAACAACGGTGAACCATTCAGCATCACATGGAACCTGAAACATGATCTCTGCTAGGTTTGGCACTATAGGGCAACATTTTACCACAATCTTGTTTATTTTCCTCAAGTCTTGCACAATTCGAACCTTCCCACAAGGCTTTTTCAGACCCGTTATTGGTGAATTACATGGGCTGCTCAATACTTCTTTCAGAACTTCTTGCTTTACAAAATCCGCAATTATATGCAACACCTGAATAAGGACATCTTGTGCCTTGCGATATTGTGGCACCTGGGGAAACACTGCATTTGGCTTCACTTGTACTTTAACTGGTTCCACTCCTTTTATCAACCCCACTTCCTTTCCTGTCAAGTCCCACACTTTCTCTGTCACTGTTCCCTGTAACTCAGCTGGTAAGTCAGTCACTGTAAGCATCGGGAATAAGGTTATCAGATGGTAATCCTCATTCGCGGTTTCTGTCTCTAACTCTGAGAACTGACCATCATCCCCTTCATCTTTTGTCTGCACCTCAATTCCATCGTTGGAACAAGTAATCGAACATTTCGTTTTGCACAGTAAGGGCCAGATGTAAGTAGAAAGCAAATTGCGAGTTGCAATTTGCGAGTCCTTCCGACTCGCAAATTGCAACTCGCAATTTGCTATGCAGAAAGGTGTCTCAGACACCTTCTGCGACTCGCTATGGGGTCGCAAAGACCCACCTCATTAATATTAATGAGGTGGGTCGCAGTTTGCGAACCCATAGCGAGTCTGGGCACTCACGGGGATGGTGGCCTGCTGGAGACAGCAGACCACCATGTCCGTGACTGCTTTTAAATAAAGCAGTTTTTTTTTTTCTATCTGCAGCCTGTTTTCCTTAAAGGAAAACGAGCTGCACTTAGAAAAAAATACCGAAACCTTTTGTTTCGTTTTTTTTCAGAGCAGGCAGTGGTCTATAGGACCACTGCCTGCTCTGAAAAAATAATTTTGTGATCATTCACAAAGGGGAAGGGGTCCCATGGGGACCTGTAGGAGGCTGGACTGGCTTGTAGTGAGTACCAAGGGGTACTTGCACCTTGCACCAGGCCCAGTTATCCCTTATTAGTGTATAGGGTGTCTAGCAGCTTAGGCTGATAGATAATGGTAGCTTAGCAGAGCAGCTTAGGCTGAACTAGGAGACGTGTGAAGCTACTACAGTACCACTTAGTGTCATATGCACAATATCATAAGAAAACACAATACACAATTATACTAAAAATAAAGGTACTTTATTTTTATGACAATATGCCAAAGTATCTTAGAGTGTACCCTCAGTGAGAGGATAGGAAATATACACAAGATATATATACACAATAGCAAAAATATGCAGTATAGTCTTAGAAAACAGTGCAAACAATGTATAGTTACAATAGGATGCAATGGGGAAACATAGGGATAGGGGCAACACAAACCATATACTCCAGAAGTGGAATGCGAACCACGAATGGACCCCAAACCTATGTGACCTTGTAGAGGGTCGCTGGGACTATTAGAAAATAGTGAGAGTTAGCAAAATAACCCTCCCCAAGACCCTGAAAAGTGAGTGCAAAGTGCACTAAAGTTCCCCTAAGGACAAAAGAGTCGTGTTAGAGGAATAATGCAGGAAAGACACAAACCAGCAATGCAACAACTGTGGATTTCCAATCTAGGGTACCTGTGGAACAAGGGGACCAAGTCCAAAAGTCACAAGCAAGTCGGAGATGGGCAGATGCCCAGGAAATGCCAGCTGCGGGTGCAAAGAAGCTTTGACTGGACAGAAGAAGCTGAGGTTTCTGCAGGAACGAAAAGGGCTAGAGACTTCCCCTTTGGTGGACGGATCCCTCTCGCCTTGGAGAGTCGTGCAGAAGTGTTTTTCCGCCGGAAGGACGCCAACAAGCCTTGCTACACGCAAATTGTGTGTTTGGCGTTTTTGGACGCTGCTGGGGCCCAGGAGGGACCAGGAGGTCGCAAATTGGACCTGCAGAGAGAGGGGACGTCGAGCAAGACAAGGAGCCCTCACTGAAGCAGGTAGCACCTCTTTTTGACCGTATTGCAACTTCTTTGGAGACACTTTGGGCCTGATTCTAACTTTGGAGGACGGTGTTAAACCGTCCCAAAAGTGGCGGATATACCACCTACCGTATTACGAGTTCCATAGGATATAATGGACTCGTAATACGGTAGGTGGTATATCCGCCACTTTTGGGACGGTTTAACACCGTCCTCCAAAGTTAGAATCAGGCCCTTTATGTCCATTCTTTCCCAAATGATTCAGTAAGGCAATTGTGTCATATCTGCAGTCATCTTTTGTTCTGGACGCAATTAGTAAGTCATCAATGTATTGCACCAGAGTCGAACTGAAAGGCAGTTCCAATGACTCCAAATCCTTCTTCAATATCTGATTGAAGATGGACGGTGACTCAGAAAACCCTTGAGGAATTCTGCACCAACTGTACACTTTGTCCAGGAATTTGAAACTGAATAAAAACTGGCTGTCTTCATGAAGAGGCATCGAAAAGAAGGCTTGTGATAAGTCAACAACGGTGAACCATTCAGCATCACATGGAACCTGAAACATGATCTCTGCTAGGTTTGGCACTATAGGGCAACATTTTACCACAATCTTGTTTATTTTCCTCAAGTCTTGCACAATTCGAACCTTCCCACAAGGCTTTTTCAGACCCGTTATTGGTGAATTACATGGGCTGCTCAATACTTCTTTCAGAACTTCTTGCTTTACAAAATCCGCAATTATATGCAACACCTGAATAAGGACATCTTGTGCCTTGCGATATTGTGGCACCTGGGGAAACACTGCATTTGGCTTCACTTGTACTTTAACTGGTTCCACTCCTTTTATCAACCCCACTTCCTTTCCTGTCAAGTCCCACACTTTCTCTGTCACTGTTCCCTGTAACTCAGCTGGTAAGTCAGTCACTGTAAGCATCGGGAATAAGGTTATCAGATGGTAATCCTCATTCGCGGTTTCTGTCTCTAACTCTGAGAACTGACCATCATCCCCTTCATCTTTTGTCTGCACCTCAATTCCATCGTTGGAACAAGTAATCGAACATTTCGTTTTGCACAGTAAGGGCCAGATGTAAGTAGAAAGCAAATTGCGAGTTGCAATTTGCGAGTCCTTCCGACTCGCAAATTGCAACTCGCAATTTGCTATGCAGAAAGGTGTCTCAGACACCTTCTGCGACTCGCTATGGGGTCGCAAAGACCCACCTCATTAATATTAATGAGGTGGGTCGCAGTTTGCGAACCCATAGCGAGTCTGGGCACTCACGGGGATGGTGGCCTGCTGGAGACAGCAGACCACCATGTCCGTGACTGCTTTTAAATAAAGCAGTTTTTTTTTTTCTATCTGCAGCCTGTTTTCCTTAAAGGAAAACGAGCTGCACTTAGAAAAAAATACCGAAACCTTTTGTTTCGTTTTTTTTCAGAGCAGGCAGTGGTCTATAGGACCACTGCCTGCTCTGAAAAAATAATTTTGTGATCATTCACAAAGGGGAAGGGGTCCCATGGGGACCTGTAGGAGGCTGGACTGGCTTGTAGTGAGTACCAAGGGGTACTTGCACCTTGCACCAGGCCCAGTTATCCCTTATTAGTGTATAGGGTGTCTAGCAGCTTAGGCTGATAGATAATGGTAGCTTAGCAGAGCAGCTTAGGCTGAACTAGGAGACGTGTGAAGCTACTACAGTACCACTTAGTGTCATATGCACAATATCATAAGAAAACACAATACACAATTATACTAAAAATAAAGGTACTTTATTTTTATGACAATATGCCAAAGTATCTTAGAGTGTACCCTCAGTGAGAGGATAGGAAATATACACAAGATATATATACACAATAGCAAAAATATGCAGTATAGTCTTAGAAAACAGTGCAAACAATGTATAGTTACAATAGGATGCAATGGGGAAACATAGGGATAGGGGCAACACAAACCATATACTCCAGAAGTGGAATGCGAACCACGAATGGACCCCAAACCTATGTGACCTTGTAGAGGGTCGCTGGGACTATTAGAAAATAGTGAGAGTTAGCAAAATAACCCTCCCAAGACCCTGAAAAGTGAGTGCAAAGTGCACTAAAGTTCCCCTAAGGACAAAAGAGTCGTGTTAGAGGAATAATGCAGGAAAGACACAAACCAGCAATGCAACAACTGTGGATTTCCAATCTAGGGTACCTGTGGAACAAGGGGACCAAGTCCAAAAGTCACAAGCAAGTCGGAGATGGGCAGATGCCCAGGAAATGCCAGCTGCGGGTGCAAAGAAGCTTTGACTGGACAGAAGAAGCTGAGGTTTCTGCAGGAACGAAAAGGGCTAGAGACTTCCCCTTTGGTGGACGGATCCCTCTCGCCTTGGAGAGTCGTGCAGAAGTGTTTTTCCGCCGGAAGGACGCCAACAAGCCTTGCTACACGCAAATTGTGTGTTTGGCGTTTTTGGACGCTGCTGGGGCCCAGGAGGGACCAGGAGGTCGCAAATTGGACCTGCAGAGAGAGGGGACGTCGAGCAAGACAAGGAGCCCTCACTGAAGCAGGTAGCACCCGGAGAAGTGCCAGAAACAGGCACTACGAGGATGCGTGAAACGGTGCTCGCCGAAGTTGCACAAAGGAGTCCCACGTCGCCGGAGACCAACTTAGAAAGTCGTGCAATGCAGGTTAGAGTGCCGGGGACCCAGGCTTGGCTGTGCACGAAGGATTTCCGCCGGAAGTACACAGGGGCCGGAGTAGCTGCAAAGTTGCGGTTCCCAGCAATGCAGCCCAGCGAGGTGAGGCAAGGACTTACCTCCACCAAACTTGGGCTGAAGAGTCACTGGACTGTGGGGGTCACTTGGACAGTGTCGCTGGATTCGAGGGACCTCGCTCGTCGTGCTGAGAGGAGACCCAAGGGACCGGTAATGCAGCTTTTTGGTGCCTGCGGTTGCAGGGGGAAGATTCCGTCGACCCACGGGAGATTTCTTCAGAGCTTCTGGTGCAGAGAGGAGGCAGGCTACCCCCACAGCATGCACAAGCAGGAAAACAGTCGAGAAGGCGGCAGGATCAGCGTTACAGAGTTGCAGTAGTCGTCTTTGCTACTATGTTGCAGGTTTGCAGGCTTCCAGCGCGGTCAGCGGTCGTTTCCTTATCAGAAGGTGAAGAGGGAGATGCAGAGGGACTCGGCTGAGCTCGTGCATTCGTTATCTAAAGTTTCCCCAGAGACAGAGACCCTAAATAGCCAGAAAAGAGGGTTTGGCTACCTAGGAGAGAGGAAAGGCTACTAACACCTGAAGGAGCCTATCAGCAGGAGTCTCTGACGTCACCTGGTGGCACTGGCCACTCAGAGCAGTCCAGTGTGCCAGCAGCACCTCTGTTTCCAAGATGGCAGAGGTCTGGAGCAGACTGGAGGAGCTCTGGACACCTCCCAGGGGAGGTGCAGGTCAGGGGAGTGGTCACTCCCCTTTCCTTTGTCCAGTTTCGCGCCAGAGCAGGGGCTAAGGGGTCCCTGAACCGGTGTAGACTGGCTTATGCAGAATTGGGCACATCTGTGCCCAACAAAGCATTTCCAGAGGCTGGGGGAGGCTACTCCTCCCCTGCCTTCACACCATTTTCCAAAGGGAGAGGGTGTCACACCCTCTCTCAGAGGAAGTTCTTTGTTCTGCCATCCTGGGCCAGGCCTGGCTGGACCCCAGGAGGGCAGCTGCCTGTCTGAGGGGTTGGCAGCAGCAGCAGCTGCAGTGAAACCCCAGGAAGGGCAGTTTGGCAGTACCAGGGTCTGTGCTACAGACCACTGGGATCATGGGATTGTGCCAACTATGCCAGGATGGTATAGAGGGGGCAATTCCATGATCATAGACATGTTACATGGCCATATTCGGAGTTACCATGGTGAAGCTACATATAGGTAGTGACCTATATGTAGTGCACGCGTGTAATGGTGTCCCCGCACTCACAAAGTTCAGGGAATTGGCTCTGAACAATGTGGGGGCACCTTGGCTAGTGCCAGGGTGCCCTCACACTAAGTAACTTTGCACCCAACCGTTACCAGGTAAAGGTTAGACATATAGGTGACTTATAAGTTACTTAAGTGCAGTGTAAAATGGCTGTGAAATAACGAGGACGTTATTTCACTCAGGCTGCAGTGGCAGGCCTGTGTAAGAATTGTCAGAGCTCCCTATGGGTGGCAAAAGAAATGCTGCAGCCCATAGGGATCTCCTGGAACCCCACTACCCTGGGTACCTCAGTACCATATACTAGGGAATTATAAGGGTGTTCCAGTAAGCCAATGTAAATTGGTAAAATTGGTCACTAGCCTGTTAGTGACAATTTGAAGTAATGAGAGAGCATAACCACTGAGGTTCTGGTTAGCAGAGCCTCAGTGAGACAGTTAGGCACCACACAGGGAACATATACATGCACACCTATGAGCACTGGGGCCCTGTGTGACAGGGTCCCAGTGACACATACATATAGGCCACAAACCTATGAGCACTGGGGTCCTGACCAGCAGGATCCCAGTGACACATAACAAACATACTGAAAACATAGTGTTTTCACTATGAGCAGTGAGGCCTGGCTATCAGGATCCCAGTGAGACAGTGAAAACAGTGACAAACACCCTGACATACACTCACAAACAGGCCAAAAGTGGGGGTAACAAGGCTAGAAAGAGGCTACCTTCTCACAGGACCCCTTCCAGTTTGCGAATGAGTTACCATCCACTTCAAGTGGATGGTAACTGCGAGTTGATTTGCGACCGCTTTCGCAGTTGCAAATCAACTTACATCGCGGGCGAGTCGCAAATAGGAAGGGAACACCCCTTCCTATTTGCGAGTCGGAAACACATTTTGCGAGTCGGTTCCGACTCACAAAATGTATTTCAGCATCGCACGCAGGCATTAGCGCCTCGCAAATGGCGTTTTTCGCCATTTGCGAGGCACTAATGCCTTGCTACATCTGGCCCTAAGTCTCTTCCCAGTAGGGACACAGGACTTGAATCGCAGACTACAAACTTATGCAGTCCCTGGAAGTTGCCAATCTCAACTTGCACCGGATCTGTAATCGGATTTGTCAAGTACTGGTTTGCTACTCCTACCACTCTTATGGTATGCCCTGAAAGGGGTAATTTCGGAACCTCTGCTCTTCTGACTGTAGAGAGTGTAGCTCCGGTATCAACCAAGAATGAAACCTTGTGACCCATTACCTTTCCCTCTACATAAGGTCCCCTCTGATCTACTTCTAGGGACGCTGCAAGTCTACACTCTTTACTGTCTGAACTCTCATCCGACCATTCATCATTCAGTCCATCTTCACCACGCAATGGCAATTGGTGTACTGTATTATTTTGGTTCACTACTTGACCTGTGACCTGCTGAGGAAACATCACCTGTTGCTGTCCCATTGGAGCTAATGTTAATTGCATTTGCTGTCTAGGTACCATGGGAACCTGCTGTTGTACTTGCTGCATTTGTGCTGGTTGAACACGCGGCATTTGCATTTGCTGCATGGGCTGTAGCCCCTGCATCTGAACCATGTTATTCTGGAAGTTCTGATTCTGACCTCTCAATTTTGGACCTCTCATGTTTTGAAATGTACCGACATCAGTGCTTTGTTGAACAACACCATCATGCACCACATTTGGGCATTCCCTCTTCCAATGCCCCACGCCCCCGCACGTGTGACATGGTGACATCTTTTTCATCCCTTGTACGTCATTTTGAACCACCACAGTATTCTAGTCTGGACCGCGATTCACAAAACCTTGACCTCTCGGTTGCGCCTGAATTACTCCATTCCCTTGCTGTTGCTGCTGTATCATCTGCTGGATTCCATTTCCCTGCATACCTGCCTGCGCTGCCCTTATCTGCATCACCATCACTTTCTCCTTTAACTTTCTCTGCTTCAGCTCAATCTCATCACTACAGTATTTTGCATACTGCAATACCTCATCAATCGGCTTCGCTTGCCAACAGATCAAATGATTCTTAATCATCTGGCTAACCTCTGGTCTCAGCCCTTCAACAAATCTAAACACGAGATGGTTCATGTCTTTTGGCTCAATAGTTTCAGTACCACTGTAATGTTTGAATGCTTTCAGCAACCTCTCATAGTAAGCATGTATCGATTCTTTAACCTCCTGTGAGGTCCGGTCGATTTTCTGCCAATCAGTCACTTTCGGCGACACTTTCTGCTTCAAAAACTCAATCAATTTATGATAGTACTTCATCACCTCCTCGGAGGGTGCTCCGGTTGCCTTATCCCTTGCGGCTACTGTGTCAGCCAGTCTACACCTCTCTTGCACTCAAGCCATAAGTCGGGCGGAACAATGATCTCGAACAAGGTATTCCAGTCTTCCCAGAGACACTTTGCAAGCTTTACAAACCTATCTGTCTGCTGATACCACTCTATTGGCTTCTCCCTCAACCGGGGATAATCATTTGTGAATGACAGAATGTCTCCCCTAGTCCACGGTACATGGATCGGAACCCCACAAGCTGTTTCTCTCATCGGTAACATCTTTACTGATCCCGTATCTGGTAAAGCTTTAGCTTGACTTGATCCCGGACTGTCACTTTTCTCCTTATCTCTTTTCTTTGCCCATCTGCTTTCCCACTTTTCTAAAGCTCCCCAGATCTGAGCACTTTGCAGTATTTCCTTTAGATGCGCTTTCATTCTGGCAGACCTCATGTGCTCGAAGTCCTTTGAGTCAAAGTCTAATCTGTAGCTTCTTTTTTTAAATGTTTAGTATTTTCAATATCGATGTTGTATTTGTCTGCCAGGTTCGCTAATCTTTGATGTACCTTACCAACTTCTTTAGTGATTTTAGGGCACAGATATCTCAATTCTGCTTCAGTGTATGACTCTAATCTGTTTACTCCAATTGTTCTCTCCACTAATTCAGCAGCCTCCACTCCCAGTCTCACAAAGTTCAGGTACTCATCTTTCTCAGGCCTTTCTAACCTCTCTACAGTTGTTGCAGTTTTTGGAGCGTAAGTTTTTTCTAACCACTCATTCACTTGTTGCACCGTAAAACCTTGCAGTGAAATATTCCCTGCATGCATCATTGCGAATGTGAAGCATTTGTACTTATTGACTGCGGGGTTGGCATACCTAGCCCTGCCTGTCTCATTGCCTCCAACGGGGTTTCAACCGGGCTAAGGTCTAACAAAGACCTTGATTTTTTAACTGCTTGTTCTCCCGGGGCCATTAACTGGGAAGTTCCTGTGGACCAACCTCTTATTGCATCTTGTGTCATTACTCCCTGATCGCACATGCCAGGCTTACCTTGTGTATACAATGGCACTGGTGGACCAACAGTAATTGGCAATGATATGGCAGCTGGTGTCTGACCCGGTCCCAAACTCCGTGGAGCAGCAACTCCAAAAGTTTGATTCTCTGAAGCCAGGGCAGGTACTATTGGAGGTCCTGCTGCTGGATTATATCCTGGTATCAGCTGTTGCTGCGGCTGGGGCAGCAATTGTGGAGTTGGCTCAATCTGTATTAGCCTCGATTTTGTATATATCGGGTCTGGCGGCACTATCAGATTTGTAGTAGTCTCTAATACTGGGACGTCTGGATAGATTCTCTGTATCTGTGGTGCAGGTTGCAACTCTATCTGCATGTCTGGCGCAGTGGGTACACTGACACCATTCTGTGTCAAAACCGTATCACTAGTCTGTACTGTATCAGTAACTCCCTTCTCCTGTGTCTGGTTCCCAGGACCCGCACTAGTGCTCGGGACATTGTCGCTTATCGCATAAGGTGGCGGGTGATCATGCAATATCTGATTTAGGAACTCTTCCTCAACTGAATCATCTTCTTCTATCCAAGACCTCTTGGTCTCTTTGGGCTTATTAGAGTCCTTATCTGTCTTACAGGTGGCTTTCTTCCCCTGGGTCTCGTCTCCCTGTGCTATTGTTCCCTGTGAGTCCGTCAACTATTCCTCATCTCCACATTTTGCTCTCATTGTCCGATCTAGCCTCAACTAAAGTCTTTTCTGCTCTTTTTATTCTCCTTTCGAATTTCTGCTGTCTTTGTTTAATAGCCATTAAATCCCAAATTGCTAAAGCCTCATACTGAGCTGGCCTCAGAGGTGGCTTCTGTACACTTAACATCCACCTCAAATTCTCTAGAACTCTCGTATTGAACGTTCCGTGTTCCGAAAATGCCAAACATCCCTCCTTTTCTGTCAATTTGTGCCACTGTTTCATCCATAAGCAAGCGCGACACCTTTTTCCTCCATGACTATATAAGCTGGAGTACCCTCAGGCGGTGTAGGCTCCCCTTCACTCGCCATAATGCATGCGTCTCATTTCAGAGCGCTCCTAAAGGCTTTGATAAAGTTCATCTTTGCGTCTTTTCTTTTGTTTGTATTTAATCAGAAAGTGACTTTAATTCCAAGGACACTCTTCACCCACCTTTCTCAACCTATTGCCTCTCACGGACGGCAGCCAATCCGTGCGCGACTCCTCTCGGCAACTGACCTATCTCAGCGCGGCACCACTGACGTCACACTCACACACTGCAGCTGACAAAGTCTTGCGGCTCGTCCGCCCCTCACTAGATTCACACCAAACTAATGCAAAATTACTGCAAGCACCTTTAACAACAATAACTAAAATTTGCCGGTTTACTACAGGAAGGGTACACATTCGCTTCAGAACTTTACAGAGATTTCACTTGAAGCCTCGGCCAAATATCCATCAAAGGATTCATACACACAATTGACTCAAACTCGGCTTGCCAACCACGCCCGATTGACCCAATTAAACCGCACAAATTACATCATAAACCCAAGTGTCTCCCACACTTGTCAATATACTCCGGAGTCTTAGACCGCGACGGGTCCGTACATTAACAACCAACCACGTGGATAATTTTGAGCACAAAGCGCCACACTCATATAAAGTACGCCGACTTCCCTACTCTCATAGTGCAGAGTACGCCCACTCCTACTAAAACAACATTACTTGGCCTGAATACACACAAACTTTACAAATCACCTACAAAAATGCATAAGCTAAGCAAGCGCAAATCCTACACCACACATGCTAAAATGCCGAGAACATCCCCAACTCACTTAGGCAGGCTCCGAGATCCCGCGAAAGTCATGGTGAATTTAGAAACACATCATACCTCCAATTTGCATTATCTCAGAAAAACAATTTAAACAATAATTCTCCGTCCTAGGGCCCCAAAGGGCCAAACCGTCGCTCTGCTACCAGAACTGTTAACGCGTCCCTTTATGATAATTTATTACACATCAGGACTCGTTTCAGGCCAATTAATCTTTTGACCCAGTTGAGAGACACCTTAGGACGAGATAGCTAATCAATATGTCAATCAAGACGTCTATGATGTGATCAATATTTATCACAACAATGCATTTCACTTTAGTCAATGTCATTAATCAATTCAAAACACTATCATGACCTTGCAGTCATGAATAACCACACCAGTTTAGTAGACGTTTATAAGTTTTATTCCCTATTGGTTACAATTCTAAAAGCAGATGCGTTAATCTCAAAACCAAGAAACATAATAGCATAGTCACGATATGGCAACTTTGATAAGATTTCATTAAGGCGAGAATCAAAAACATCAAAACATAACACGGCGTAAACATAGATCAATTTAGAAGAGTGTCAATAACGCGTCAGTTCAACAAAGCATAGTTTCGGTCGTTTGTCTATTTGCGTCAGTTTAGTGAACACCTGTCCTAACCACTGATTAGCATTAGCATGTTGGGCTTCATGCAAAACAATTTAGAACACCAATTTGGAAAACATCTAACTATGGTCCCTGTCAAAAGTAAGCAGTTAGTACCTAGAAAGGAAAAGCAAACAGACAAATCACAAATGCATTGTCATAATTACCCTCCAAGATTTAGGTCAACGCACAGGTTCAGTCTTCGTCTTCAGGATATCAGTCAAATCGCCATCAGTCAGAACTCAGCTCCGGGGCAAAATGGGGGCACTTCCCTCATAAGGAGGTAAAGTGTAATATGGGCAAATCTAAGGGCGAGTCACCAAACAGAGCGACAAAGTTTCTGGATAAAATCAATAGCATTCCCTACCTAATTCTAAATGGCTCCCCGTGTCATGGGTCTTTATCCCTTTTACGTTGTACATTCCCCTAAAATTTGATTGGTCCGTGGTTATACCCCACTATCTTTAACCTATTAGAAAATACATTAGGTCATTCATTTTTCACCCCATATTATTTTACAATTCTCTCATTGGTTCTCCTGTTCGATGTCTTCAGAGGTAGCACATCTGGTATGATTTCATCTTTCTGTAATTCTTTGCACATCTTTTGGTCAGTAGCTCCATTGTCTTTACCGGTTTGATTGTCCTTGTACATTACATTAATCTACACTGTTGCATTTTCTCAAATATCTCCCTACAAGCAATGAAGAATTCGTGAGAATGGATCTAGTATGGTTACATTTCAGCTTCTACCTCTTGAAGAAAACAAGAGGTCATGTCCTTTTGAGAGTCAGCACACTGCAAGATAGGAAAAATACATTTAATATGAGAGCCAAGCAGCTAAGCTTCAGCTCATGCTAACTTAAGGTCTACAAGGATTTCAGTACAAATTCAATAACGCAATCATTAATAATTAGTATAAACTTATTCAGTATAACATTTTATAAACATTTTAGTCATCATTATTAGTCCACGTATACATTGGTGGCCACTCTCCGTGGTCACATTTCAAGTGCATGTTTAAACAAAATTCACTATTACAGTTTCTATGCGGCATTATCACACATTAATTCATAAACATTTCATGTTAATGTAGATTATATCAGCTACGCTCTCTCACACCTATCAGGAGGGGTCTCAGACGCACCTGCTGGCACTAGCCACTCAGAGCTGTCCATTGTGCCCCAACACCTCTGAATCCAAGATGGCAGAGGTCTGGGACACACTGGAGGAGCTCTGGGCACCTCCCCTGGGAGGTACTGGTCAGGGGAGTGGTCACTCCCCTTTCCTTTGTCCAGTTTCGCACCAGAGCAGGGCTGGGGGATCCCTGAACCGGTGGAGACTGGCTTATGCAGAGATGAGCACCATCTGTGCCCCCCAAAGCATTTCCAGAGGCTAGGGGAGTCTATTCCTCCCCAGCCCTTCACACCTATTTCCAAAGGGAGAGGGTGTAACACCCTCTCTCAGAGGAAATCCTTTGTTCTGCCTTCCTGGGACTGGGCTGCCCAGACCCCTGGGGGGGCAGAAACCTGTCTGCGGGGTTGGCAGCTGCTGCAGTGGAGACCCTGGAAAGGCAGGCAGTACCCGTGTTCTGTGCTAGAGACCCGGGGATGCATGGAATTGTCCCCCCAATACCAGAATGGTATTGGGGGGAAAGTTCCATGATCCTAGACATGTTGCATGGCCATGTTCGGAGTTACCATTGTGACGCTACATATAGGTAGTGACCTATATGTAGTGCACGCGTGTAATGGTGTCCCTGCACTCACAAAGTCCGTTTGCCCTGAACAATGTGGGGGCACCTTCGCTAGTGCCAGGGTGCCCACACACTAAGTAACTTGGCACCTAACCTTCACCAAGTGAGGGTTAGACATATAGGTGACTTATAAGTTACTTAAGTGCAGTGTAAAATGGCTGAGAAATAACGTGGACTTTATTTCACTCAGGCTGGAGTGTCAGTCCTGTGTAAGTATTGTCTGAGCTCCCTATAGGTGGCAAAAGAAATGCTGCAGCCCATAGGGATCTCCTGGAACCCCAATACTCTGGGTACGTAGGTACCATATACTAGGGAATTATAAGGGTGTTCCAGAGTGCCAATCAGCATTGGTAAAATTAGTCACTAGCCTGCAGTGACAATTTTAAAAGTAGAGAGAGCATAAACACTGATGTTCTGGTTAGCAGAGCCTCAGTGATACAGTTAGGCACCACACAGGGAACACATACAGGGCACAACTTATGAGCACTGGGGTCCTGGCTAGCAGGATTCCAGTGACACAGGCAAAAACAAACATACATATAAGTAAAAAAATGGGGGTAACATGCCAGGCAAGATGGTACTTTCCTACAATAAGTTACACCACACTCCTTCCACATAGCTTTGAGGTATGCAGACATGAATTTACTACCTCTGTCTATCACCACTTCCTTAGGGAAGCCCACTCTGGAAAAGATTCCCAGGAGGGCCTTTGCCACTGCAGGAGCTGTAGTGGTCCTTAAGGGAATTGCTTCAGGATACCTAGTGGCATGGTCCACTACTACCAGGATAGCCCTATTGCCTGTAGCTGTTGGAGGGTCAAGGGGGCCAACTATGTCAAACCCTACCCCTTCAAAGGGCTGCCCAAGCACTGGGAGTGGAATTAAGGTGGCCTTAGGTGTGCCACCAGTTTTGCCACTGGCTTGGCAGGTCACACAAGAGCGACAAAACTCTTCAGTGTCCTCTGACATGTGAGGCCAGTGAAACAATGGAACCAGTCTGTCCCAAGTTTTGCTCTGGCCTAAATGCCCAGCCAAAGGAACGTCATGTGCCACGGTCAGAAGAAACTCCCTATACTGCAAAGGAATAACCAATCTCCTGGAAGCTCCAGGTTTAGGGTCCCTTGACTCAGCAAGCTGTCAAACGGCAGAATGGGGATGTCACTGATAGCCATAAGATCTATTGGGAAGACAACCTCCTGTATACTGTCTCAAACCCTCTAGTGTGGGACAGGTCTGCTGTGCCATACTCAGCTCTTCCCTAGCAGGTCCCCCTGCACCCAAAAGCTCAGCAGTGTCTGCTGCCACCTTTTCCAGTGTAGGTTCTGCACAGGGAGAGGATTCCTCTTCCTCAATAGGGGAATCTTCTGGAGAGGGAGGGATAGTGGGCAAGGATTTACCCTTTCTACCACTAGCTTTTGGGAGCACTTGGCCCATTGTTCCAGGATCCAAGTTTCCCTGTCCTCTTTGCTTCTTGGCCTGAACCCTTGTCAAAGCAAATGTATGCCCAGGAATTCCCAGCATTGCTGCATGAGCCTCCAACTCTACTTCATCCCAAGCTGATGTCTCCAAATCATTGCCTAGTAAGCAATGTACAGGTAAATCAATGGCTACCACAACTTTTTTGGACCAGTAACCCCCCCCCCAGTTGAGATTCAAAACAGCCATTGGGTGGCTAAAAGTGTTATTATGAACATCAGTCACTTGGTACTGCTGACCAAGTAGGTGTTGATCAGGATGAACCAGTTTCTCAATCACCATAGTGATACTGGCTCCTGTAGCCCTGTAGGCCTCAACCTCAACACCATTTATTAGGGGAAGTTGCCTGTACTTACCCATATTAAGGGGACAAGCAACTAAGGTGGGAAAATCAATGCCACCATCAGAGACTAAAAGAGCCTCTGTGGTTTCCCTAACAAGACCAACCCCAACTACACCACCAATGGTGAGCCCAGCTACATCCTTTGATTGGCTATTTGTAGTAGACTTCCCACCACCACTGCTATTACTAGGGGCACTAGAGGACGCAGTTGGGGTTGTGGTAGTGGGAGCCTTGGTGTTTTTCTTTGGACAAGTGGAATCACTTGCCCAATAGCCTTTACTCTTACATAAATAACACCATGGCTTCTTTTGATTGTGGGAAGAGGATTTGGACCCACCAACCCCAGAGGATTTTTGTGGGCCTGATGAAGACTCAGAATGTTTTTCATCTTTGTCCCCACCCTTGTCAGAAGACTTACCATCCTTCTTCTTGCCATCCTTGTCACCCCCTGTATGAACTTTTCTGTTCACTCTTGTTCTGACCCATTTGTCTACCTTCTTTCCCAATTCTTAGGGAGAGGTCAGATCTGAGTCTACCAAGTACTAGTGCAACAAATCAGACACACAATTATTCAAAATATGCTTTCGCGGGATTGGATTATACAGACTTTCATAGTCAGTCACCTTACTGCCATGTAACCAACCCTCCAAGGCCTTCACTGAACAGTCTACAAAGTCTGTCCAGTCTTGAGAGGACTCTTTTCTGGAATCTCTAAACTTTATCCTGTATTGTTCAGTGGTTAAGCCAAATCCATCTAAGAGTGCATCCTTCAAAACTATGCAATTATTAGCGTCACTTTCTCTGACAGTAAGGAGCCTATCCCTACCCTTACCAGTGAAAGATAGCCACAAGATAGCAGCCCACTGCCTTTGAGGGACCAACTATACCATACAAGCCCTCTCAAGTGCAGCAAACGACTTGTTAATGCCATCCCCCTCCTTGTAAGGGGGGACTATCTTATGCAGGTTTCTGGAATCTTGTTTTCTTACAGGATTGCTGTCAAAAACACTGCTGCTGCCACCATGGGGAACTAACCCCAACCTCTGCCTTTCCCTCTCTACATCTAGAGATTCGCTCTCTAAGGCCAACTGTTGCTGTCTTAGCTTCAGTCTGGCCTCTTCCAACCTCAGCTTTCTGAGTTTCCTTTCCATGGTGTTATCCTCAGGGTGGGATGCTTAGGAATTCTGAGACACAGAGGAAATGTGGGAATTGGCAGACGTAGACCTGTCTCTAACTGGCTGAACTCTAGTAACCTGGCCTTTTGGAGAGAAAGGTGCCCTACTAGTGTGTGACTCCCTCACGCTACCAGTGTCACTAGGTGGCTTGTTAGCTGGCAGGTCTTTGGATGAACCCTCCCCAGCATCCTCAGGGGACTCCGCTGATTCTTGCTGGGTACCCTCCTCCTCTACCTCCTGATCCTGGGATGGGCCAGACTGGTTCTGGTCACTTTCTAGGAGAAGGTTAAGGAGAAGGTCTTTTGTAGGATCCTTACCAATGGCTAAACCTCTTTCAGTGCAGAGACCCCTCAAACTTTTAAAGATTAGATTCCCATAGGTTGCTTGGACAAGTGTGGGAGTAAGTTCTACTGTAGACATGTTTAGAAAGGGGTTAGGACAGAGAGAAAAACGTTTTTAGAAACTTTTGAAGAAAAGAGAAAAACCTTTCAAACTTTTCAAAACGTTTTAGAAAGTTTGTAGAAAGAAAGTGAAGCTGTTTAGGTTAACTGTGTATTTTTTTTTAAGTATTTGGTATATGTTTTTCTTATGAAAAGCACAAATGACAAAGTTGTAAAGCAGTTACAAGTACTTATGCCACTGCTGCACCACCAAAGTAGGAGGCTGGCCTGGTTTATAGTGGGTACCTGATGGTACTTAAACGTTGTGCCAGGTCCAGTTATCCCTTAATAGTAGATTAGTAGTGTTCTAGTAGCTTAGGCTGATAGAGGTAGCTATAGCAGAGCAGCTTAGGCTGAACTAGGAGACATGCAAAGCTCCTACTATACCACTTTTATCATACAGCACTTTATCATAAGAATCACAATACTCAGAGTTACTAAAAATAAAGGTACATGCTTTTAGTGATAATGTGCCAAAAATATCTCATAGGATATACTCCCTTAGGAGGTAAGTAAAATACACAAAATATACACACAAACCAAAATCAGGTAAGTAAACAGTTAGAAAAGTAGTGCAAACACTGTAGAATACAATAGGTTGCAATAGGCCTAGGGGCAACACAAACCATGTACTCCAAATGTGGAATGCGAACCACTTATGGACCCCATGCCTATTGTAGTGTGTAGAGGGTTGCTGGGAGTGTAAGAAAACACTAAGGGTGTCCAAGATACCCCACCCCAAGACCCTGAAAAGTAGGAGTAAAGTTACCCTGCTTCCCCAGAAACACACTAAAGTCGTGATAGGAGATTCTGCAAGGACGACGACTGACTGCGAAGCACTGAAGATGGATTCCTGGACCTGAGGACCTGCAAAGGAAGGGGACCATGTCCAAGAGTCACGCAAGTGTCCAGGGGGGCAGGAGCCCACTAAACCCCAGATGAAGGTGCACAAGGGCTGCCTCAGGGTGGAAGAAGCTGAAGATTCTGCAACAACAGAAGGTGCCAGGAACTTTTCCTTTGCACAGAAGATGTCCCACAGCATCCTGGAGGATGCAGAGTTTTTTCCACGCAGCAAGACCGCAAACAAGCCTTGCTAGCTGCAAAGGTCGTGATTGAAGAAAATAGGTGCTGCCCGGGTCCAGGAAGGAACAGGAGGCCGCCCTTTGGAGGAGGAGACAGAGGGTGCGCTCAGCAGCACAGAGAGCCTAAGCAGAAGCAGGCAGCACCCGCTGAAGCACTTGAACAGGGGTTCAAGAAAACTGAGCACGGCGGTCGTCTCAACACTGCAAAGGAGGGTCCCACGAAGCCGGTGGTCAACTCAGCGAGTTGAGCAATGCAGAACGGAGTGATGGGGACCTGGGCTGTGCTGTGCACAAAGGATTCCTTGCAAAAATGCACAGAAGCCCTAGCAGCTGCAGTTCACGCAGTACACAGGATTACTGTCTGGCGTGGGGAGGCAAGGACTTACCTCCACCAAATTTGGACAGATGGACCACTGGACTGTCGGGGTCACTTGGATGCAGCTCCTGATTTCCAGGGACCACGCTTGTCAAGATGAGAGGGGACCCAGAGGACCGGTGAAGCAGAAGTTTGGTGCCTGCGTTAGCAGGGGGAAGATTCTGTAGACTCGCAGGAGATTTCTTCTTGGCTTCCAGTGCAGGGTGAAGGCAGACAGCCCTCAGAGCATGCACCACCAGGAAACAGTCAAGAAAGCCAGCAGGATTAGGCGCTACAATGTTGCTGGTAGTCTTCTTGATACTTTGTTGGGGTTTTGCAGATGTCCTGGAGCAGTCAGTGGTCGATCCTTGGCAGAAGTCAAAGAGGGAGATGTAGAGGAACTCTGGTGACCTCTTGCATTCGTTATGTGATGAGAAACCCACAGGAGAGACCCTAAATAGCCATCAGAGGACGATTGGCCACCTAACCATGTAAGCACCTATCAGGGGGGGTCTCTGACGTCACCTACTGGCACTGACCACTCAGAGGGCTCCATTATGCCCTCACACCTCTGCATTCAAGATGGCAGAGGTCTGGGACACACTGGAGGAGCTCTGGGCACCACCCCTGGGGTGGTAATGGACCGGGGAGTGGTCACTCCCCTTTCCTTTGTCCAGTTTCGTGCCAGAGCAGGGGCGGGGGGATCCCTGAACCGGTGTAGACTGGCTTATGCAAGGAGGGCACCATCTGTGCCCTTCAATGCATTTCCAGATGGTGGGGGAGGCTACTCCTCCCCAGCCCTTAACACCTATTTCCAAAGGGAGAGGGTGTAACACCCTCGCTCAGAGGAAATCCTTTGTTTTGCCTTCCTGGGACTGGGCTGCCCAGACCCCAGGAGGGCAGAAGCCTGTATGTGGGTTGGAAGCAGCGGTAACTGCAGTGAAAACCACAGAGAGCTAGTTTGGTAGTACCCGGGGTCCATGCTGGAGCCCCAGGGATGCATGGGATTGGCACCCCAATACCAGATTTGGCATGGGGGGACAATTGCATGATCTTAGACATGTTACATGGCCATGTTCGGAGTTACCATTGTGAAGCTACATATAGGTATTGACCTATATGAAGTGCACGCATGCAATGGTGTCCCCGCACTCACAAAGTCCGGGCATATTTCCCTGAACTATGTGGGGACACCTTGGCTAGTGCCAGGGTGCACTCACACTTAGTATCTTATCACCTAATCTTTACTAAGTGAGGGTTAGACAGATAGGTGACTTATAAGTTACTTAAGTGCAGTGTAAAATGGCTGTGAAATAACGTGGATGTTATTTCACTCAGGCTGCAGTGGCAGTCCTGTGTAAGAACTGTCTCAGCTCCCTATGGGTGGCAAAAGAAATGCTGCAGCCCATAGGGATCTCCTGGAACCCCAATACCCTGGGCACCTCGGTACCATATACTAGGGAATTATAAGGGTGTACCAATCAGGATTGGAAAAATGGGCACTAGCCTGCAGTGAAAGTTTTAAAGACAGAGAGAACATAAGCACTGAGGTTCTGATTAGCAGAGCCTCAGTGACACAGTTAGGCACCACACAGGGAACACATTTAGGCCACAAACTATGAGCACTGGGGTCCTGGCTAGTAGGATCCCAGTGACACAGGTAAAAACAAACACACACACAATTAAAAATGGGGGTAACATGCCAGGCAAGATGGTACTTTCCTACAGTGTCTTTCTTGCTTTTATGTTTTTCTCTGATTTACGGGGAATATCCATTCATATTCCAATGACATTTGAAATTTAATTAGTTATTGTTCCAGTCTTTGGCTCCATTGACAGAACACTTCCTCTGATGGCCTGACAGTGGATGAGCAGTTAGGGAAAGGTTTTACACTGTCCACCCAATTTAAGGTAAAACTGTCTGTAAGGTTACAGGGAAAAAAATAATGCCCCCCACACCCTGGGAGAAAACTCTCAACCTGTGGAGGTCATGAGTTTCTTGTTTTTCAAAAACAAACTCAAGCTATTGGAAGTTTATTTTTACTTTTGAAAAGTATTCAAGCCATTCTGTTTGATGCTACCATCTGTCAAACGAGTCACAGAGCTTTTTTTGATTTTCTGTGCTTTCAGTCCTCTTCAAAACTACAGGTATCTTGGTGCAAAGATGCATACATAAACTGGGTGATCTCCTCCCAGGTAGCACAGGGCATTGTGAGTTCCCTTTTCAAAATTGACTTTGTACAAGGTTGCTTGCACCTCCTATCACCTCCCCGGACACTAAAGTACCGCACTCACCTCTCCTCCTCCCCTCCTCCGCTCCTCCCCATTTGCGGAGTACAAAGTGTCAGCCACGAACCTGCAGACAGCTCCCCCCAATGGATAAAGCAGAACAGTGTGCCTCCCTGCTGAAGAATGAACAACAATGTGCTTGGCAATAAGTCTCAACCAAACACCAGATTATACTACAGATATCATGGTCCCAGCTACAGGGCAAGTGCTGTATTGTGTAATGTCGGAAGGCTGATGGCCGTCCGACAGTGAGGAGAAATGGCGCTTACAGAAATGACGGAGCCGACACAGGTTGTTGTTGGTTATGGAGGCCGCCTGGTCATTTGGGCCTCCGGGTCCGCAGCAGTGTATCAGCGGGTTCGTCTAACACCGCTGTACCGCGTCCTCTGCCCCTAGACCACGCCCCCGATTATTTTATACCCCCGGGCCAGAGGCCACTGCGGAAACCACGAGGGTCAAACTACAGAGGGGAGTTATCCAGGCTGAACACGCCTGGGTACTCCCCCGTTGCAGAAAAGGTGTTGGATGGTCGGTTGCGTCACCGACCAGCGACACCACATTCCTTCAAAAATGTATAAACAACAAAACAAATACACAGTGTAACAATAAACTTCACACATCACAAAGGTGATCACGCAAATACGTGGAAGGGCAAGGGTTGGCACGTAGATTGTATTTGGTGACTCCGGATCGGCTAAGAGTGGACCCCGGGCTTGACGACGCGCTCGGCACTTCAACTCGTACTTGGACTGACGTCCCTCCTTGTCGATTCATAGATGACAAGTCAGGGTCGTTATCCTCGACCAGTGGGGAAAATGAGTTGTCATCTTCATTGCCACCAAGTTCTCTTGCGCGACTATCGCCTGGCTGGTGGAACTTCTTGAAAAATGAAATGTTCCGGGTGACAGTCTCGGCCCCACGCTGAGAACAACAGCAGACCCTGTTCAGCGAACAATCTTCCAAGGGGTAGTGTCAAAAAGTGTGCAGAATTTGCTCCCGGGCAAGGCATGCTTCAGCAGCATTTGATCTCCCACGGTGAGGTCAGACAGGGTAGCACGCCTGCTCTGGCTGGCTCGTTGATTGACTGCACGTCGCTTTGCTTGAGCTTAGTCCTGACTCAGGGCTAGAGGGGTCCACGAGAAATGATGGGGAATGGTGTCTATGGATGCCCTCCCAAATGCAATGTAACTAGGTGCCCTGTTCGTAGTGGAGTGGGGCGTCTGGCGATAATTGCGTAGGAACAAGAAAATGGCATAGTCAACCGCCTGACCTCCTGCAACGGCAATGCGAATTACTTTGTTCAGAGTACGCATGAACCTCTTGACCTCACCGTTGGCTTGAGGCCACCGGGGCGTGATCCGTCGATGACGAGTGCCAGTAAATTTCAGGTACTCCGCTAACTCTCGGCTTTGGAAGGGTGGCCCATTGTCAGTTTTTAGTTCGGATATCAACCCATGAGTGGCCATGACTTTCTCCAACCCTGATATTACCACGTCCGCCGTGAGGGCTGGGATGATTTCCACTTCAGGGTACTTGGAGAAATCGTCGATCAGAACCATGATGTGGCGGCCATCCAGTAGACTCCCGAAATCAAGGCTGGCAGACTTCCATGGCCCTTCTGGGGAGGTCTCAGTCTCGACCGGAGCCAGCTTGCTGGACTCTCCAGTGACTTGACACCACACGCACGATCTCACTAGGTCCTCAACTTGTTCGTCCATGAGGGGAAACCATACCTTCGATCGCAGGCGCCCCTTTGTCTTGACCATCCCTTGGTGACCATGGTGCGCTAGCTCAACGGCTCGGGTGGTAAGGGAGGACAGGAGAACCAGCCGATTCCCTCTCAGAAGACACCCCTCCGAATCCGTTGTGAGACTCTGAGGTCAACAGCGGCAGTTGTTTTTTTAAAGTATGCCAGTGGTTGTTCCTCAACACCACCAGGACT
The DNA here is from genome assembly GCF_031143425.1 of Pleurodeles waltl. NCBI lineage: Eukaryota > Metazoa > Chordata > Amphibia > Caudata > Salamandridae > Pleurodeles > Pleurodeles waltl. The sequence continues at coordinate 185,798,173 of NC_090439.1, read as the reverse complement.
TTTTGTAAATACTCATCCTCACGGGTAGCTTGCACGATTTCGTCCGTTGACATGGGCATCGGTCTCGACCGATCCGTGACGTACCGGACATACTCTTCTGTCTCCCGAGCCTCATTGACCTCTGTATCCGAAGCCGCCTGTGGATGTCTTGACAGGTAATCTGCAGGGTTCTCAGACCCCGGACAATACTCCAGTTGGCAGCGTTAGTCCTGCAGTTGCAACATCCATTTCTCGATTCTCGGTGGAGGCTTTGAGGTGGTGCCGTTGAAAAGAGGAAGTAAGGGCTTGTGGTCGGTGGTCACAGTGAACAGGCGTCCATAGACATAGATGTGATAGTGCTTGCATCCCCAGTGTACTCCAATGGCTTTCTTTTCTATCTGAGAGTATCTCTGCTAAGTGTCCGTGAGTGACCAGCTCGCGTAAGCAACTGGGGACCACATCCCCTCTGCTTGTTCTTGTAGTAGCACGGCGCCTAACCCCTTCGGTCCGGCATCGACGCCGATCTTTGTGCTCTTCTTTGGGTCAAAGTATTTCAGAATGGTCTCGCTGGACAGAGCCTCCTTTATGGCTTCAAAGGCCGCTTGTTCCTCGGATTCCCACTTCCATGGCTCGGAGGCCTTTGTCAATCTCCGGAGCGGTTGGGTGAGGTTGGACAAGTCCTTGATGAAGCGGCCGCAGTAGTTGACCATTCCGAGGAAGCTTCGTACTTCCGTGGTACTGGTGGGAGGGGGTGCACTTTTGATATCGTCCACTTTGGCTGGATCTCGGGCAACGCCACCTGCTGAGAATGTGTAGCCAAAGAATTGTATCTTGTCCTTGAGGAACTCGCACTTCCGCCGGTGCAGGGTGAGCCCCGAATCCTCAATGCGCTGTAGGACATGTTGGACGCGAGAGTGGTGTTCTGCAATAGTGGGCACGTGGACGAGGATGTCATCGCTGACATTGATGGTTCCGGGCAGGTCGGCTAGCAGTTCTTGGATGTTTTGGAACACCTCTGCGGCACTCGATATCCTAAAGTTTAACCGCTTGTACCTCCTTAGTCCGACGTGTGTGGAGAAGGTTGTGATGTAGCGTGAGTCTTCCGCTAGCACCAACTGGTGATATCCAGACCAGAGGTCTAACTTTGAAAACCACTGAGATTCACTAAGCTCTCCCAAGATGTTGTCAATTTTGGGAGTCAGATGTCTCTCTAGTTTGATGGCTGCATTGGGGAGCCGCATGTCCACACATATGCGGACCTCCCCTGGTTGTTTCGGTTTACGTGCTACCACAATGGGTGAGACCCACGGTGTGGGTCCGCAGACCCGTTCGATAATACCTGCCTTTTCAAGGTGGTCTAGTTCTTTTTCCACTTGGTGCCGGAGGTGAAATGCGACTCTCTGGTGCCGGAGGGCAACTGGTTGTACTGTCTTGTCAATATGGAGTTTGATCTCGTGGTCTCAGAGGCAGCCTATCCCTTCAAATATTCCATCATACTTTGCTAACAGGTCCGTTACAGACTCTTGGTGGATGCTGAAAGCAAAAGTGACTTTTCTAGTACTTCGGCTGCTTTGCAGCCCAGCAGCATCCCTCGTCCATCTTCGGTTATGTATACCTTTGCTGGGGTGGATCGTGATCCATGAGTTAGGGTTGTTCGGAACATGCCCTTCAGGGCTAGCGGAGTGTTCTGCCCATACGCGTAGACCTTCACCTTTGCCTTGGTTAGCGTTGGGACTGCTACCATCCTGCAGGGTTTCTCTGCTGCTAGGAGGTTGATGGACGCTCCTTTGTCCACCACTGCCATTGTCTCGTGCGTTCCCATTTGGATCTGACACCTTGGCAGTGTTGCTTGACGAGGGTGCGCGTTTTTGACCATGAATAGGGAGTGGACTACGTGTACAGTGGCTTAGTCATCGTCCATGTCACTCCCAGGCTCTGATTTGCTTGATGCAGTGCTTTCCGCCGCGGTGTTGACTGATGCATTTCCAGTTTTGGTTCTTTTGGATCTGCAGACTTTTGCAAAGTGGTTTATCTTCCCACAGTTGGAGCATACTCTGCTTCTCGCTGGGCACTCCGATGATTTGTGTGGGACTCCCCCGCAATATCCGCATTGCCTAGCTTGAGTCCTGTTCGGTCGTTGTCTAGGTTTGCTAGTGGGTATCGTGACCGTGTTGGCCGTCTCTTCTTTTATGGGTCGCTGCAGGGCCATCTCCATGTGAGATGCGCAGGCCCGTGACAGCTATTTTGTGCGTCCTAGCTGCAGGACGTCTGGTAGAGACTTTCCGGATTCTTCTAGGATGCGCTCTCTGGGTTTTAAGGAGGCACACCCCTGAATGAGTTGTCCTCGTACTTCTTCTGTTTCATCATTGAACCTGCAGGTGCTGGCTAATTCCCTCAGCCTCATATGGAATGTGTCCAGTGATTCTTCTATATGTTGTCTGGCCTGCCTGAATATAAATCTCTCATAGTTGATGTTTACCATGGGCTCGAAGTGTCTGTTCAATGGAGTTATGAGCGTCGTGTGTGTTTTTGGGGCGTCCTCCACCAGATTTTTTAATATTTTATATATGTCTCTCCCTCCTATGTGGATGAGCATGGTGCGCTTTTGGTCATTCGCCACCTTGGTGGCTTCGAAGAAAAGGAGTACTCTTTCCACCCATTCCTTCCATCTGGTGGCTTGAGCAGACGGGGCCCCCTCTATAATGAATGGCTCAACCGGGGGTATGGCAGACATGCTGGCTGGATTGACTGGTATGTCTCAGAGGTATTGGCCGTGCTGTGGGGCGGTGCAGACGGGTCTTATATCATGGGTACTGGTGCAGGATCATTAATGTACTCACTGTTTCCTGTTGTGGTGGGACAACCTCTCTGTGAGTAGTGGGCCTCGGCTGCAAGCGGGCTGGCCATGTAGCTGGGGTCCTGTGATTCCAGGAGTTCTAGATTTTCCCCAGCGTAGGATTTTCTTTTTTTTTCTTTTTTTTTTATGTTGGGTTGCCCCAGGTAGTGGACCAGCAGGTTGAAGCAGTTCTTTGCCTTCAAAAGCGGCACGAGCACCGTGTGAGAGGCGGCTGCCGCCTTTGAATTATTATTTTTTTAACTGGAAAAGCGATTGCCTCCACCACACGAGCACCGCGTGACTTGCGGCCGCTGCGGGGCAATCCTCTTGGCGTGGAGCCGCTCCGCTCTTCGCCAATGTAATGTCGGACGGCTGATGGCCGCCCGACAGTGAGGAGAAACAGCGCTCGCAGAAACGACGGAGCCGACACAGGTTGTTGTTGGTTATGGATGCCGAGTGGTCATTTGGGCCTCCGGGTCCCCAGCAGTGTATCAGGGGGTTCGTCTAACACCGCTGTGCCGCGTCCTCTGCCCCTAGACCACGACCCCGTTTATTTTATACCCCTGGGCCGGAGGCCGCGGAGGAAACCATGAGGGTCAAACTACAGAGGGGAGTTATCCAGGCTGAACATGCCTGGGTACTCCCCAGTTACAGAAAAGGTGTTGGATGGTCGGTTGCATCACCGACCAGCGACACCACATATTGCAAAGTGTAATCGCTTGGATTAACAATATTTTAAGACCGAATTCAATGTAACCAGTAAAAATGGTTTCCAGGTTTGTTCCAGATAATATTGTTTGGCAATTATTTGTACCGCTATCCCTAGCAATAGAGCCTTACCTTTCAACCTCTCACTTAGCTACAATATAATCTTCCAACCAGTGCTTGAAATATGAAAATAGAAGTGCAGGTACTCTCTACCAGAGTACCTGCTTGTTTCTGGGAAGTGCGGGTACTCTCTAATTAAAGGTATTATGTTTTTCTGGAGAAGTGCAGGTACTCTCCGTTTTGAAATAAAGTGCTGGTACTCAGTACCGGACAGTACTGGCCCATTTAAAGCATTGCGTCCAATCTTTCACTCCTGTGTCACTGCGTGGCGTGCAGTAATCCATTATGTAGCAGCTGAGCTAACAGAAAATCTCACACATACCAGTAATTAATTGTATATAGATTTGTGGAGCATCTTGCGTTTTTCTTTTTAATTGAAATATACCTGTACTTTTGTTTCTTTGCATACACATCTGATACAAGTTATATTAGTGTTTTACCATGTAAAAAAAAAGATGGTTACATTCTCAGAAATTGCACAAGGCTAACTTTTTTAGGTCTCCCCCCCACAGTGCATGCGCTGTGCTACGAGACATAGTTTACACTTCAGTTGGGTTTACAACTGGCCCACAGCATATCATTAGTTTTTTGTATTGCCACTCCCGTTGACAATCTTTCAGTTATTTATTTATTAAGTTCATTCGGTCTAGAAATCTAGACCATTTAAAATAATAATAACAATCATACTTAAAAAGGGATGTAATAAAAACATGGTAACAATGTAAAACCAATAGACATCAAAACAGTGTAACAAAAAGAATAACAAAACAAAGCATTTCATCAAATATATAAATACAATAAAATAAAACTTGAATAAATATAGTAAAAAAGGGGACAGGGCTAAAAACTGAAGTATAAGACTTTTTTGTCTGGAGGACCAGTATGCACAACCAAAAGACAAAAAAGACAAAAGATAGTCTGATTGGACTAAAAGACGACATGATCAGAGTACCAATCAAAGAAAACAACAGGATAACTATATGAGAAGGCTATATGGGCTTGTGCAGTCTTGGTAGTCATAGGGAAAGCAACAAATTCATAATGGAAATTTCCAACTAAAAACAATACAAAAAGGATAAAAAAGAAGATTAAAATCCTTCTGAAAACAAATATAGAAATGGCTCAGGAGCCTTTGGATGCTATGAACTTGCGACGGATGTACCAAGCCTCCGATAAATATTTGGTAACTGGAATGGCAACCCTGGGAGAAGAATCATACGTACAGATTCTAATGGCTGTTACTCTGTCCTGAAATGACATGTTTTTACAGAGGGGAATAATCCACCTCTTTCTTGGTGTCTTGTACAAAGGGCAGAAGAATAATACATGCTCTGATGTTTCTTTGCAAACTTGACAGAAGGTACACCTATCATTTGTAGCGATGTTAGATGGCCAATGGGCCGTAAAACCATTGGTAGGCAATGTGCCATATCTTAACTGCAGGTATAGAGCACGGGCATACGGAGGGATAGGGAGGTTCAGGAAAATCTCAGCCCAGGGTTCATGCTTAATTTGGAGAAAATCCATAGTTAACCTACCCGCCCTCTTTTGGTGCAGGGAATCTTCGTTAACTTTCTCCCAATATCTGTTCGTAACAAATCTCCTAGCCTTGTCAGGGATTTGATCCGGGTGATTCCAATAATGGGGAAGACCCATTTTGTCCCAGGCAGTTTTCATCTCTTTCAGCCAAGGGATTCTCTCCAGTGCCTTAGGGGCGGCTATCAACTCTCTTACAGCCAGCCTATATGGTTCTAGTTCAGCAGATTTCCATAGACGAATCCAGTAGGAAAGGGGTCTTAAGGCCGCTATAGTTTTAATGCCATTTAGACCAAGGTCAAGCCTTAAAGGGGTCATTGGTGTACCCGTACCTAGCCTGGACACCTGCCTAAGGAAGATATTTTCCTTAGTTTGCAGAATGTCCAGGTTTTTGTGGGACCCCCAAAGTTCCGCTCCATATAGGGCTGCTGCTCTGATTTGAACATTATAAATCTCCGCAAGAATGTTCAGAGGGGGGCTCGGTGCCTTTCTAGATCTGCGGACTAAGGCCCCACCTCTTTGGCTTATGATCAGAGCCCCCTTGTCAATAGCTGCCTTCCATTTACCCGATGTAGATAGTCTGAAACCCAAATAATCAAACTCTTCAACTTTCTCCAATGGGGTCGAATTCATCTCAATATTAGTACGCAGTCGTTTTTTAGAGGTAGTGAATATCATAAATTTAGTTTTCTTAATATTTACATCTAAACCATAATCACTACAGTAAGCACAGAACTGGTTAATTAGGTGTTGAATTCCCATTGGTGATTTTGATAGTAGGATCGTATCATCTGCATAAAGCAGGCAGGGGATTTTTTTCCCACCTAGTTTTGGAGAATCATTTATGCAGTTCTCTAGGTAGTGGATGCAATTATTGATGTAGAGCAGAAAAAGAGTAGGTGCCAGAACACAACCTTGTCTAACTCCTTTTTTGATAGCTACAGGGTCAGTCAGCTCGCCCCCTTGACCACACCTGATTTGGGCAAAGGTATTTTGGTGCAACTGGGCTATGAGTTTCAGGAGGCCAAATGGCACTCCCATGTTTAATAATGTTGACCACAGCAGATTCCTGGGGATCAGGTCAAATGCAGCTCTTAGGTCTATAAAGACCACGTAAAGGTTGCCCCCCCCCAGGTCAACATTCTTCCATTTTATTGACATAAATCTTAGAGCTTGGTCAACTGTGCTCACAGCGGGTCTGAAGCCCGCTTGTAAATCAGAAAGGGCTTTAGACTCACTAATCCATTCCTCAAGGTGGGACAGAAGATGTTTAGCATAAATTTTTTTGGAAGTTGTCGAGGAGACTAATTGGACGGTAGTTAGCCGGAATGTTTGGATTTCCTTTTTTGAAGATCGGTACAATTTCTGCCCCTTTCCAAGTAGATGGAACTGGAGCGCCTGCTGCAATAGTATTGCAGATAAAATTGAGGTAGGGAGCCCATATATCAGGTCTAGATTTATATAGATCACCTGGAATTTTATCTGGGCCAGGCGCCTTCCCCCATTTCAGGGAGTCTATTGCAGCTCCAGTTTCGGAAAGAGAAAAAGAAATTGGAATGATCTCTTGGTTTGATGAATCATTGGGGGGCCACAGAGAAACATCTGGTGGACCACCATAAAGTTGCCCAAAATGCTCTACCCAAGTTGCTGAGAGGATTGTAGAGCCAGGCGCGGCTGGAGAGTCACTGTCATTATCAGCTATTAGTTTCCAAAACTTGGAAGTATTATTAGATGAGGCTGAAACCAGGATAGTGGCCCATCTGGCTTCCTCCCAACTTCTGCGTGCCTTTGAACATTCCTTCTTATAAGCGGCCCTGGCTATTCTCAACGTCGCAGCATGGCCTTCTTTAATTGCATCCAGGAGAGCTAGTTGTGCTGATCTGCAGGAATTATTGAACCAAGGGGCATTGTGTTTTTTATTGGAATTGTTAACAGACTCTTTTGTAAAAAATTGTTTTAAAGATTGGAACAGATCAGTGTGGGCTGTAAGAAGGCTATCGCCCTCCTCGGACTCATCTAACCGGATCATACACTCCATTTGATTCACAAGCAAACTGTAGATAGATGCTAAATGATTAGGGGAGGAGATAACAGATTCCCATTTTAGATTGCGTCTATTATTGGTTAGGGCCAGTTGGGACACGTTGGACCTAGAGTGAGGCACTATAAACGAAGGAAAAAGACCTCTGGTTGATAGAATCAGGGGATCGTGGTCGCTCACAGGCTGCTCATCTACCCTCATATCTACCATGTAACACCAAAGACGGATATCAAGAAGTATGTAGTCAATGCGACTGCTATGTACTCCGCGCCTAAAAGTGGGTCGCAAAATAGCATCCGAGTGTGAGCGGCCATTACAGGCTCGGAGGCCATGAGCTAGTGCGATGTCAGCCAAAAAGCGAGCAGATTTGTTCAATCTTGGTTTTTTGTTGGAGACTAACTGGGGGATGCCCCAATGGGCATCCTCTTCTTTACAGATTCCTTGGACTAAAGGATTAGGTTCGAAGGTAATCTTTCAGTTACTTAACTCCCACAGGCTTTACTTCCTTTCCTGTGTTAGCTCCTCCCTGGAGCATTAACCAAGTACATGTGTTCTTCCTTGTCTTTGTTCTACCTCGTCTTTCTACCTACAATGCACTATATGTTGTTTATAAGAGTTTTGGTATTATTCCTGGGTGTGCAATGTGCTTTCCTGCTTTTAACTCAAGCACACAGCTTCTAAATTATGATGCTTTCACCCTACCTGCCCTCCCTATTGACGCTTTAGTTGCGCAGACCCACAACTGTACTACTCTATGCCACTCTACTCTAATCCATTCTACTCAACTCTACACCAGTCTACACCAGTCCATTCCACTCTACTCTAGGACACTCAATGCCACTATATGACACTCCACTCCACTCTACTCTAAGCCACTCCAGTTTATGCCATGCTACTGCACTCTATACCACTCTACTGTTGCCACTCAATGCAACTACATGCTACTGTAGGAGGCTGGCTTAGCTTGTAGTGGGTACCAGAGGTACTTACACCTTGTGCCAGGTCCAGTTATCCCTTATTAGTGTAGAAGAGGTGTTTCTAGCAGTTACGATGATAGAAGGTAGCTATGGCAAAGCAGCTTAGGCTGAACTAGGAGATATGTAAAGCTCCTACTATACCACTGGTGTCATATGCACAATATCATAAGAAAACACAACACACAGAAGTACTAAAAATAAAGGTACTTTATTTTTATGACAATATGCCAAAAGTATCTCAGTGAGTACCCTCAGTATGAGGATAAGTTATATACACAAGATATATGTACACAAACCAAACTTAGGTAAGTAATAGCAAGAAAAGTGATGCAAACAGTGTAGAATTAAAATAGATTGCAATAGGAGCACATAGGTATAGGGTCAACACAAACCATATACTCCAAAAGTGGAATGCGAACCACGAATGGACCCCAAACCTATGTGAGCTTGTAGACGGTTGCTGGGACTGTAAGAAAACAGTGAGGGTTAGAAAAATAGCCCACCCCGAGACCCTGAAAGGCAGGTGTAAAGTGTATCTACTACCCCCAGAGAGCACAGAAGTTGTGATAGGGGGATCTGCAGGAAGAACAAACACCAGCAATGCAACAACAGTGGATTTCTGGACCTGAGTACCTGTAAGACAAGGGGACCAAGTCCAATAGTCGTGATAGTGTCGAGAGTGGGCAGGAGCCGAGGAAATGCCAGCTGAGGGTGCAAGGAAGCTGCCACCGGATGGAAGAAGCTTGGAGTTCTGCAAGAAAGAAGAGAGATAGGGACTTTTTCTTTGGAAGACGGATGTCCCACGTCGCGATGAAGCATGCCGAGGTATTCCCTTGCAGAAAGACCACAAACAAGCCTTGCTAGCTGCAAGGATTGCGGTAGAGGTTTTTGGGTGCTGCTGTGGCCCAGGAGGGACCAGGATGTAGTCACTTGGAGGAGGAGACAGAAGGGGCGCGCAGCAAAGCAGGGAACCCTCACAAAAGTAGGCAGCACCCACAGAAGTACCTGAAAAGGCACTTGGAAGAAGAGTAAACCAGAGTCCATGCGAAGTCACAAAAGGGAGTCCCACGACGCCGGAGGACAACTCAGAAGGTTGTGCACTGCAGGTTAGAGTGTCGGGGACCCAGGCTTGGCTGTGCATGAAAGAATCCTGGAAGAGTGCACAGGAGCCGGAGCAGCTGCAAATCACGCGGTACCCAGCAATGCAGTCTAGCGTGGGGAGGCAAGGACTTACCTCCACCAAACTTGAACTGAAGAGTCACTAGACTGTGGGAGTCACTTGGACAGAGTTGCTGAGTTTCAGGGACCACGCTCGTCAGGCTGAGAGGGGACCCAGAGGACCAGTGATGCAGTTTTTTGGTTCCTGCGGTTGCAGGGGGAAGATTCCATCGACCCACGGGAGATTTCTTCAGAGCTCCTAGTGCAGAGAGGAGGCAGGCTACCCCCAGAGCATGCATCACCTGGAAACAGTCGAGAAAGCCGGCAGGATGAAGCGATACAAGGTTGCTAGTAGTCGTCTTGCTACTTTGTTGCGGTTTTGCAGCCGTCCTGAGCAGTCAGCGGTCGATCCTTTGGTAGAAGCTGAAGAGGGAGATGCAGAGGAACGCTGATGAGCTCTTGCATTTGTTATCTAAAGAATTCCCCAAAGCAGAGACCCTAAATAGCCAGAAAAGGAGGTTTGGCTACCAAGGAAGGCGGAATGGCTACCAAGAGAGGTAAGAGCCTATCAGAAGGAGCCTCTGACGTCACCTGCTGGCACTGGCCTCTCAGAGCAGTCCAGTATGCCACAGACACCTCTGTTTCCAAGATGGCAGAGGTCTGGGACACACTGGAGGAGCTCTGGGTACCTCGCCTGGGAGGTGTAAGTCAGGGGAGTGGTCACTCCCCTTTCCTTTCTCCAGTTTCACGCCAGAGCAGGGCTGGGGGATCCCTAAACCGGTGTAGACTGGCTTATGCAGAGATAGGCACCATTTGTGCCCATCAAAGCATTTCCAGAGGCTGGGGGAGGCTACTCCTCCTCAGCCTTCACACCTATTTCCAAAGGGAGAGGGTGTTACACCCTCTCTCAGAGGAAATCCTTTGTTCTGCCTTCCTGGGCCAGGGCTGCCTGGACCCCAGGAGGGCAGAAACCTGTCTGAGGGGTTGGCAGCAGCTGCAGTGGAGACCCCGAAAAGGCAGTTTGGCAGTACCCAAGTAATATGCTAGATACCCGGGGGATCATGGAATTGTCCCCCCAATGCCAGAATGGCATTGGGGTGACAATTCCATGATCTTAGACATGTTACATGGCCATGTTCGGAGTTACCATTGTGACGCTGAACATAGGTAGTGACCTATGTACAGTACACGCGTGTAATGGTGTCCCCGCACTCACAAAGTCTGTGAAATTTGCCCTGAACGATGTGGGGGCACCTTGGCTAGTGCTAGGGTGCCCACACACTAAGTAACTTTGCACCCAACCTTCACCAGGTGAAGGTTAGACATATAGGTGACTTATAAGTTACTTAAGTGCAGTGGGAAATGGCTGTGAAATAACGTGGACGTTATTTCACGCAGGCTGCAATGGCAGGCCTGTGTAAGAATTGTCAGAGCTCCCTATGGGTGGCAAAAGAAATGCTGCAGCCCATAGGGATCTCCTGGAACCCCAATACCCTGGGTACCTCAGTACCATATACTAAGGAATTATATGGGTGTACCAGTATGCCAATGTGAATTGGTAAATTTAGTCACTAGCCTGTTAGTGACAAATTTGGAAAGCAGAGAGAGCATAACCACTGAGGTTCTGGTTAGCAGAGCCTCAGTGAGACAGTTAGGCATCACTCAGGGAACACATACAGGGCACATACTTATGAGCACTGGGGCCCTGCCTGGTAGGGTCCCAGTGACACATAGACTAAAATAACATATATACAGTGAAATATGGGGGTAACATGCCAGGCAAGATGGTACTTTCCTACAGCTACTCTCCACCATCTCATGCCACTCCATTCTGCACCATGCCTCTAACTTTCAGCCATGCTGAACAGCGCTGTACAACATTGATAAGACATTGGCAATGCCTGTAGGCCTATTGGAGGCGAAACCTGTTTGTTTAGCCAATGCTTGTTGTTTCTATGTGAAATGAAAATGGGGAGGCAAGTGAACCTTCGTTAAAGTCTTTAATATCTCTCTTTCCTTCATTAAAGCACTATAATAAAGGCTCTGTTGCATCCCACTATTTCACAAAGAAAAAAACTTACTATGTCATGGGTTCTTTTAATACCAATTGACTTTAGCTTCTTACATTTGTCTGACTTTTATGGACTAGCATTGTGCATGCATGCATTAGCATATTAAACTTGGACTTGCTCATCCTTTAGCTTACATTTATATATTTTATATTTTATTGAATGTGTCTGATATTAAACACGTAATTATTTAGCTCAAGACTTATAAATTATTTTGTTTGATGGGAAATGTGAATGATAATCCATACCACAAAACAGCAGCCATCCTCACAGTACTACAATCCTCTGGTTTACATTCATACTTTTAGTGTGCAGAATTTACCATAATAGCAAGTGGATTAAGACTGCAAATCTTGTCTGACTAAAACAAAATTACAAAATGAATACTCGGAGCAATGTTTTAGGTGTCGTAATTCAGCGTGCAAATAGTTTTGAGTTCATAAAAGTTTAAAGTCTTCCATAATATTGTCATTAATTTCTTTTCAGGCTTTCGATCATATTCTTTCCGCTATTGAAGATATCTCTGGGCAAATTGGTCACAATTACATGAGAGACAAGTAAGTTATTTTTTCCCACTTGTATACAAGAACAGAATGGAAATATGTGACTAGACGTTTGATACTCACAATGTGTTTTCGTAGAATGGTTTCTAGTTTGCTGGACTTATTGAGGGAAAAACTCAAAATAAAAAAAGGCCCTTTATATCAAGAAAAGGCAGTTCAACATACCTGTACAACTTTCTTTGCAAATTAGTCAAAACAGAGAAACATCCAAGTGCATCAGTAAATAACTGTGAAACTATGCAGAATTATGTAGCTTCTCAAATGAAATCCTGTTAAAAAAAACGCGTCTTTCAACATCTACAAGCTACTAGAGAGTAGAATCGCTTCTGGATACCTAGTACCTACCATCAAAGTATCTCAGTACAATTTAAAATCCAGGTTAAAATATTTAAAACCCAGTACAATTATAAAGATAAAACTAATAAGTACTTAAAATCTTGAACTTCTCAAATCTAAAACTTTCACCCACAGTCCATCATAAAAGATTATTTAGAAAGCGATTGCGTATATGCCATGCTGCCACTAAACTAAAAGCTTGCGGACTGTGAGAATTAAATCATTAGAACTATCACTTTTTAAAACCCTTATTGCTGTGCAACATTGATTCAAGCCCATTTCTCTGCAGTTTCTGCGAATCCATTGTGACCGAGGGGAGGAGTAGGCAAGACAAAAAAACATAAGATGTTCAACAGTTTCTGAGCTACAACAACATGCTGGACATAAATCAGAGGTAGGTATTGATCCCCAGCTTCTTGTCAAGGACATAAAGGGTAAACTCCCAAAGCGAAAACGAGCATATAAACCTTTACCCAATAAATCTGGTATTATATCTAAGTATGGTTCATACTGTGGGTACCACTTAAAATCAATAAATAAATTAGTTAGTCGACCATGTGACTTACAACTAATGTAATTGTTCCTTACATGAGACTAATATGCAGCTTTCAAAATTGTTTTCTGGGATTTCTCCAACTTATGCGGGTTCTCCCAAAAGCTTTCCAGACCCAGGTTTCAAAACCAGTTAGACCCATGTCTGATCCAAGGAATGGTAGCCACATTCGGCCTCTTTAATAAGTCAAGAAGTGAGACCCTGTTTATATCAAGTAAGGGACATTCCAAATCCTTATCCAATATAACAAGGGTCTTAGGGCTATCAAATCTTCTACTCGATTAAACCCCAGGTTCAAAAACATTAGGATCAAGGTTGTACTACGAGGACACTCAATTAAGGCCCTGGCAAAATGTTTTCACCCACAGTTAATCTTTTACTATTGGAGAATCCCCATATCTCAGCACCATAGGCGCCTGCTCCCTGCACCTATGCCAGATAAATCTTGATAGCCGGAGATACAGCTTTTAACACCGAACTTTTGTAAAAATGCAGGATAGCAGCCGCTCTATGCTGAAGAAGGGCCGCACTTTTGCTGATCTGGTCCTCCCAGTGTAATATACTTGTTAACCTCAAACCCAAATAATCTATTGAATTAACCTTACTTAGAGAGAAACCATCCAATTTAATGGTGCATCTCCTGCAGGGTCCAGCATTGAACACCATCAGTTTAGTTTTACTAATGTTCAACTCCAACCCATAATCTGTACAGAATAATTTGAATCTATCAACAAGTGTTTGGAGGCCCATAGGTGTCTTGGAAATGAGGAGCGAATCATCAGCAAAAAGGAGGATAGGAATTTTCTGAGCATTCAATGAGGGGCATCATTCTGACAAGAGGTCGAAACCTGTGCCACCTCATTGATAAATAAAGTGAATAGAATCGGAGCCAACACACAGCCCTGCCGAACTCCCCTCTGAATAGGAATTTTTTCAGTCTATTCACCTTGATTACCCCATCACACTTGCGCATAAGTATTTTCATGCAACTGCTATAACAAATGAATTATATTGGTTGGTGTTCCCAATATGTGTAGTACTTCCCACAGTTTTTCCCTTGGGACCAATTCAAAGGCGGATTGTAGATCCACAAAAACAACAAATAGATGTTGCTTAGCGAGGACTACATATTTCCAATATAAGAGGGCCAACCTAAAAACTTGATCTACCATGCTAGCTTTTGGGCGAAAGCCCGCCTGTAATGAGGAAAGGACCTGATGATCTCGAACCCAGCTTGTTAGCCTCCCTACTAGTAGTTTAGCAAAGATTTTTTGTAAATTATCAATGAGGCTAATGGGTCTGTAATTAATTGGAAAATTTGCATTACCCTTTTTATAACTAGGGATAATTTCAGCCTCTTTCCACGTGCTCGGGATTGCACCTCCTGCAGTGATTTTATTTTAAATCAGATTTATGTACCAAGACCATACAATTGCCTCTGATTTATACAGATCTCCCGGAAGCTTATCCAGACCAGGGGCTTTACCTGATTTTAATGAGTTGATTGCATCAATGGTTTCCTCTATAGAGAAAAAGATGCTATCCTCAGAGGTATAAATACCTGCCCCCGAAAGATCCAAGCTAGTATTCAAACTATCCTCCAATGGGGAGACAAAATCACAGGTTTGGGAATTATATGGCGAGGGGTTATAGGGTGTAGCATAAAGTTGGGTGAAATGATCCACCCAACACTCAGGTTGAATGTGATTCCTAATGTTGATTCTACCCCCTCTTTGCCTCTTAGACAATAGTTCCCAAAACAGAATATTATTATTGGTTTTTGAGGCATCTGATAATTTCCGCCAGATAAAATCTTCCCAAAACCTTTTTGCTTCCAATATAGATTCCTTGTAAGTACGTCTGGCTAGTTGGATCTCCCCTACTGAACCAGTCATAATGGCAGATTTTAATGCAGACTTAGCCCTAGAGCAGTCTTCATTGAACCATTCATTGTTATTCATATTATCATCACTGGGCCTTAGACCTACCTTCTTATAAAAGAAACTCGGTAATTTCTTTAACATGTTATCATATATGCTAAGAATGGCAATATTGTTAACATCCTGCTCCTCATAAACTGCCAGTTCATCTACAAACAATTGGTAAATCCCACATAACAAATAGGGGTTGGACATCACCCTGGCCAGCCAACCCGTGTATAGTTGTTATTCAGACATGGGGATGGGATCACTGTATGATGCTTATTAAGTGTTCTCCTAAATTCATCCCCAGAAAGAGTAAGAAGCAAGGGGTAATGGTCGCTCTCACATCGGGGTACCACCCTCATGTCCCTCAACAAGGGCCACAACCTGACATCCACCAAAAAATAATCAATAACAATTGTGGACATGCCTTGTTTAAATGTGGGTGTGATGTTTAAATCAGAAGGCATGCGTCCATTACAAGCCCTAAGGCCATGCTTTAAACATAGGGAAGCCAATTGAACGGCCACACAAGATCAAATACAATACAGAGGATTGATTAACTGTGGGGTTCCCCAGAATTCATCCTGTTCAACCGTTAATCTACTGATCAAAGTAGAAGGTTCAAAGGTACAGTTAAGGTCACCTGCTATTATTAAAAAAGTCGAGGGATGTAAGGTGTCCAGAAATTCAGACAATAAAACGAAGGTGTGGGACTCTAAACCCTGTGATACAGACAGAGCATAAACATTGATAAGAATAATCTTAAGGTTCTGTTGAAAGGTAACTTGTATGGCCATTAAATCAACAGAATCAATATTTAATGTCATATGGTCACATTGCAACTTCTTATTCATAAGTACCAGTAGACCTCCTTTGGCTCGGCCATGACCCTTCTCTGGTGGTTGAGCTGAGATACTGAACAAAAGGAACCCATCTATATTAATTTTATCCTGGGCCCAAGTTTCCTGGAAGAGGCAAATGTCTTGATTGTTGATATAAGCAATCCACTCGGAGTCAGCCAATCCCCTGCCAAGGCCAGCTAGATTCCAAGTCATTATAGTTAAGTCATAATTGTCTGACTCAATTGCATGAGTGGGGCACCCAGCCTCCTTCATATACGTAGCCTCATTATGTATCCCAAGTGGCACCTTCCGAGTGACCTCGTTCACATGCGGATCCTCAAGGTGTATCCCAATGGGCACTTCCTATGCAATATTTAGTCATTCTGAAATTGGCAATGAGTAGGGATTTTTAGCTGCCATAGGTAATACACATTCTTGGGAATAAGCTGGCCTTTCATGGGGTGCGGGAAGACAGACACTAGGTGGTTTTGATTCAAGTCTAATACCCACCCTACTCGACTCTCTAAAGTGACAAGTGCGCAATTCAAAGTCCATAAGTTGATCCGACAATAGCTTATCAACAAGGCAGACAGAAACTAAATCAAAGTCCAATCCAGGGAGGCTACATCTGTCCGCTGCAAGAATATTAGTACGAATAACTGAAAGACAATTGCGTCGAACACGTAGCCAATAAATAACCTTATTAATCAGAGATTCGTGGTTCTCAAAGGAGCCTGGCGACATCTTTGGCACTTCAACCATATAAATTATACTGGGCCTCATTGCAACCCTGTAGGAAAGTAGCCTCTTTCTAACCTTGTTACCCCCACTTTTGGCCTGTTTGTGAGTATATGTCAGGGTGTATTCACTTTCTCACTGGGATCCTGCTAGCCAGGGCCTAGTGCTCATAGTGAAAACCCTATGTGGTAAGTGTGTTTATGTGTCACTGTGATCCTGCTAGCCAGGACCCCAGTGCTCATAAGTTTGTGGCCTATATGTGTTTCCTGTGTGGAGCCTAGCTGTCTCACTGAGGCTCTGCTAACCAGAACCTCAGTGGTTATACTCTCTCTGCTTTCCAAATCTGTCACTACATGCTAGTGACTAAATTTACCAATTCACATTGGCATACTGGTACACCCATATATTTCCCTTGTATATGGTACTGAGGTACCCAGGGTATTGGGGTTCCAGGAGATCCCTATGGGCTGCAGCATTTCTTTTGCCACCCATAGGGAGCTCTGACAATTCTTACACAGGCCTGCCACTGCAGCATGTGTGAAATAACGTCCACGTTATTTCACAGCCATTTACCACTGAACATAAGTAACTTATAAGTCACCTATATGTCTAATCGTCACCTGGTAAAGGTTGGGTGCAAAGTTACTTAGTGTGTGGGTGTAGGGAAGTACCATCTTGCCTGGCATGTTACCCCCATATTTCACTGTATATATGTTGTTTTAGTCTATGTGTCACTGGGACCCTGCCAGGCAGGGCCCCAGTGCTCATAAATGTGTGCCCTGTATGTGTTCCCTGTGTGATGACAAACTGTCTCACTGAGGGTCTGCTAACCAGAACCTCAGTGGTTATGCTCTCTCTGCTTTCCAAATTGTCACTAACAGGCTAGTGACCAATTTCACCAATTCACATTGGCATACTGGTACACCCATATAATTCCCTAGTATATGGTACTGAGGAACCCAGAGTATTGGGGTTACAGGAGATCCCTATGGGCTGAAGCATTTCTTTTGCCACCCATAGGGAGATCTGACAATTCTTACACAGGCCTGCCAGTGCAGCCTGAGTGAAATAACGTCCACGTTATTTCACAGCCATTTACCACTGCACTTAAGTAACTTATAAGTCACCTATATGTCTCACCTTCACCTGGTGAAGGTTGGGTGCAAAGTTACTTAGTGTGTGGGCACCCTGGCACTAGCCAAGGTGCCCCGACATTGTTCAGGGAAAATTCCCCGGACTTTGTGAGTGCGGGGACACCATTACACTTGTGCACTATACATAGGTCACTACCTATGTATAGCGTCACAATGGTAACTCCAAACATGGCAAAGTAACATGTCTAAAATCATGGAATTGTCACCCCAATGCCATCCTGGCATTGGTGAGACAATTCCATGATCCCCCGGGTCTCTAGCACAGAACCCGGGTACTGCCAAACTGCCTTTCCGTGGTCTCCAATGCAGCTTCTGCTGCTGCCGCCAACCCCTCAGACAGGTTTCTGCCCTCCTGGGGTCCAGGCAGCCCTGGCCCAGGAAGGCAGAACAAAAGATTTCCTCTGAGAGAAGGTGTAACACCCTCTCCCTTTGGAAATAGGTGTGATGGCTGGGGAGGAGTAGCCTCCCCCAGCCTCTGGAAATGCTTTGATGGGCACAGATGCTGCCCATCTCTGCATAAGCCAGTCTACACCGGCGTAGGGATCCCCCAGCCCTGCTCTGGTGCGAAACTGGACAAAGGAAAGGGGAGTGACCGTGACCCTAAATAGCCAGAAAAGGAGGTTTGGCTACCAAGAAAGGAGGTTTGGCTACCAAGAGAGGTAAGAACCTATCAGGAGGGGTCTCTGACGTAACCTGCTGGCACTGGCCACTCCGAGCAGTCCAGTGTGCCCCCACACCTCTGAATCCAAGATAGCAGAGGTCTGGGACATACTGGAGGAGCTCTGGGCACCTCCCCTGGGAGGTACTGGTCAGGGGAGTGGTCATTACCCTTTGCTTTGTCCAGTTTCACGACAGAACAGGGCTGGGAGATCCCTGAACCGGTGTAGACTGGCTTATGCAAGGAGGGCACCATCTGTGCTAGCAGGATCCCAGTGACACATATCAAACACACTGACAACATAGGAATTTCACTATGAACACTGGGCCCTGGTTAGCAGGATCCCAGTGAGACAGTAAAAACACCCTGACATATACTCACAAACAGGCCAAATTTGGTGGTAACAAGGCTAGAAAGAGGCTACCTTCCTACATAGCTGCATTGCAAGCCTCAGAGAGCTGGTTTGGCAATACTGGGGGTCCATGGTGGAACCCCCAGAATGCATGGAATTGTCTCCCCAATAGCAGATTTGTAATGGGGGCCAATTCCATGATCTTAGACACCTTACATGGCCATATTCCGAGTTACCATTGTGACGCTAGATATAGGTATTGACCTATATGTAGTGCACGCATGTAATGGCGTCCGCACTCACAAAGTCCAGTGAGTTGGCCCAGAACTATGTGGGGGCACATTTGCTACTGCAAGGGTAGCCTCACACTTAGTAACTTTGCACCTAACCTTCAACAAGTGAAGGTTAGACATATAGGTGACTTATAAGTTACTTAAGTGCAGGGAAAATTGCTGTGAAATAACGTGTGCGTTATTTCATGCAGGCTGCAGTGGCAGTCCTGTGAAAGGGTTTGTCTGGGGTGGGGTATCTTGGACACCCTCAGTGTTTTCTTACACTCTCAGCGACCCTCTACACACTACACTAGGCCTGGGGTCCCTAAGTGGTTCGCATTCCTCTTTCTTAGTATATGGTTTGTGTTGCCCCTAGGCCTATTGCATCCTTTTGTATTCTACAGTGTTTGCACTACTTTTCTGTTAACTTACCTGATTTTGGTGTGTGTGTATATTTTGTGTATTTTACTTACCCCCTAAGGAAGTATATCCTCTGAGATATTTTTGGCACATTGTCCCTAAAATAAAGTACCTTTATTTTTAGTAACTCTGAGTACTGTGATTCTTATGATGTAGTGCTATATAAGTGGTATAGTAGGAGCTTTGCATGTCTCCTAGTTCAGCCTAAGCGGCTCTGCCATAGCTACCTCTATCAGCCTAAGCTGCTAGAACACTACTAATCTACTAATAAGGGATAACTGGACCTGGCACAAGGTGTAAGTACCATCAGGTACCCACTATAAGCCAGGCCAGCCTCCTACACCTCCTAATCTAACAACAAAGGCATCCAAGAGGTTTAAACACACTCCTCAAACCTCACCAAGAAACTCTAATTTCTGACCCCTACTTCTGCCAGAAAAAAGGAGCTATAATGTGATCTCATCTTCTACATCAAAAGCAAACTCAGTAGAGGAAAGCCTTTTATTAATTGCTCTTGATCACCACATCCAGGAAAACTCCTCATGGTCTAAGTCTCTCACTTGTTTACAGAGCAGAAGAAGCTATCTACCTTTATAATAATGACGGGATTATCCTCATTCCAGTCATCAGCCCACAACCTAGACATTTTTGCTGCTATTTTCCCCATAATCAAAAACACTGTGACTAATACTGTATCTGCCCCCTCCCAAGGATATCCTAGTTGTTTAGGAAATCCTCAGAACCCTCAAGTAGTGTCCTTGCATTTCTTTGGTTTATCAAATGCATCACCCCTTTTCCTCCCTTGTTCCTCCACATTGATCAACATACACAACATTGTCTTCAATACCACCCAGCCAGTCAGAATCCCCCATCAATCGCCAAACTACACTGCACGCTTACCACACCTCTACACTAGCTCAGAGTTACAAAGCTTCCAAAGTAACACCATCCCCCGACTATAACCTTGACCTCCGAATACACTATAGTGGCCACTACTAGCATCATTACTTCACTCCCCATATCTCAACTGCTAACACTCCCAAAGCCTGAATTTCCAAACCCGGCTAGCAACATGACCATTATGACCCCAGCACATTACTTAGTCAGTTTTCAAGCTCCCCACCTCCTCCCCCTCAAGCTTAAGTCCATCCCCTACTCGTCCTCATCTCCACTGGTTCTCTAAGGCCAGCAGTATTCCAACACAACACTCCTGAGCACATCCACGCAACCTAGCCCCCTGCTCCATGACTCGACAACCCTGCTCCATGACTCAACAACCCGTTTCCATATCTCATTAAAATCCAGACTTGAAGTGATCACACAAGACCTTCAACAACTTAAGACAGACCTACAAAGCCTATTACACATCACCTCAGTGCTGGTCAACAATTGGTGGCCAATCAGGACTACAAGGATGAATGGTCACAACCACGCTGTGAGAAAGTAGCCTATTTCTAGCATGGTTACCCCAATTTTTGGCCTGTTTGTCAGAGTTTGTCAGTGTGTTTTGACTGTCTCACTGGGATCCTGCTAGCCAGGACCCCAGTGCTCATATTTTGTGGCCTATGTGTGTGTTGTCAGTATGCTTAACTGTGTCACTGAAGTGTTGCTAATTAGAACTCCAGTGCGTATGCTCTCTCTACTTACCAAATTAGTCACTATTGTTTAGTGACTTCATATTCCAATTCCAATTTGCACACTGGACCCCTCTTATAAGCCCCAGGTATATGGTACCTAGGTACCCAGGGCATTGGGGTTGCAGGACATCCTTATGGGCTGCAACATTTCTTTTACCACCATAAGAGGAGTTCAGACAAACCTTTATTCAGGACTGCCACTGCAGCTTGAGTGAAATTGTGCACACGCTATTTCACAGCCATTTTCACTGCACTTAAGTAATTTATAAGTCACCTATGTGTCTAACCTTCATTTACTGAAGGCTAGGTGCAAAGTTACTAAGTGTGAGGGCACCCTTGCACTAGCAAAGGTACCCCCACGTTCTTCAGGGCCAATTCCCCGGACGTTGTGAGTGCGGGGATACCATTTCACACGTGCACTACATATATGTCAATACATATATGTAGCTTCACAATGGTAACTCCGAATAGGGCCATGTGAGGTGTCTAAGATCATGGAATTGTCCACCCATTCCAGATCTGGTATTGGGGGGGCTAATCCTATGCACCCTGGGGGCTCCACCATGGACCCCCAGTACTGCCAAACCAGCTCTCTGAGGTTTCCACTGCAGCCCCAGCCGCTTCCACCTCACAGGCAGTGTTCTGCCCTCCTGGGAACTGAGCAGCTGAATCCCAGGAAGGCGAACAATGCATTTCCTTTTGGGAGGAGGGTGTTACACCCTATCCCTTTGGAAATATGCGTTACAGGCTTAGGAGGGGTAGCCTCCCAGAGCATCTGGAAATGCTTTGAAGGGCACAAACTGTACCCTCCTTGCATAATCCAGTCTACACCGGTTCAGGGACCTCCAGTCCCTGCTCTGGCGCAAACTGGACAAAGGAAAGGGGAGTGACCACTCCCCTGTCCATCACCACCCCAGGGGTTGTGCCCAGAACTCCTCCAGTGTGTCCCTGGCATTAGCCATCTTGGATTCCAAGGTGTGGGGGCCCTCTGGAGGCCTCTGAGTGGCCAGTGCCAGCAGGTGACGTCAGAGACCCCGCCTGATAGGTGCATACCTGGGTAGGTAGCCAATCCCCTCTCAGGGCAATTTAGGTTCTCTCCTCTGGGTGTTTCCTCAGATTCAGCTTGCAAGACTCCTCTAGGAATCCTCTGCATCCTCTGCTTCTGACTGTTGGATTAACCGGAGACTGCTCCAGGAACCGCTATAACTGCAACAAACTATCCAGGAAGGCTAATGTAACCTGCAACTTCAGCTGCAGCCAGCATTTGCAACAGTTTTCAAGGTGTGCACGCTCTGAGGACTGCCTGTCTTCATCCTGCACCAGAAGAACCAAAGAAATCTACTGTGGAGTGATGGAGTTACTTCCCTTCTTCAGAAGGCACCCTTCTGCAATGACGACCGGTACTCTGGTACTCCTCTCCTGTAGACGAGCGTGCTCCCTGGAACACAGGTGGTGGACCGGCATGACCCAGACTGACCTGAGGTCCAGCTGTCCAAATTTGGTGGAGGTAAGAGCTTGCCTGCCAGTGCTGCAACAGCACCCATGTGCACTGCGTCTTCTCCAGCTCCTTGGGCTTCTGTGCATTTCTTCCAAGAATCTTTCATGCACAATGTAGCCCAGGTCCCCAGCAATCCATCCTGCAATGCACAACTCACTGAGTTGTTCTCCGGTGGCGTGGGACCTTCCTTTGTAGTGCTGCAACAAATGCATTTTGCATCTTCTTTGTCCCTGTGTCCTGGAACTCATGTGGGTGCTGCCTGGTCTTCTGAGGGCTATCTGAAGTGCTGAGAGCCCCCTCTGTCTCCTTAGTCTGAGTTGAGACCCCCAGGTCCCTCCTGGGCCCTGGCAACTCCAATTTGACACAAACCGCGTACTTGCTTGAACCAAGGCTTGTTGGAGGAATCCAACACCGAAAACATACTGCATCTAACGACTCAACATGGGACATCTCTTTCATCATGCAGGAACCTGCAGCTATCTTTGGTGCAATTCTGCATTTTTCTTGCAACCAGACAATCCACCTTTGTACCTTCTTCCAGGTTGGCTGGGGCTCCTGTTCTTCCTGGACTCTTCTGCGACTTCTGGACTTGGTCTCATCTCTTCACAGGTCTTCAGGTCCAGGAATCCATCGTTGGTTTCTTGCAGTCTCACTAGGCCCTTGCAAAATTCCTTATGACAACATGTAGTGTGTCCTGAGGAAACTTGCTGTACTTTACTCCTGTTTTCCTGGGCTCTGGGGTGGGGTATTTTACTTACATTTGGTGTTTTCTTACTCTCCCAGCGCCCCTCTACACACTACACTTGCCTAGGGGGGAATTTGTTATTCACATTCCACTATTTTAGTACATGGTTTGTGTTGCCCCTAGGCCTATTGCAATCTATTGTGTTTTTCACTGTTTGCACTATTTTCTGACTGTGTACTTACCTGATTTTGGTTACTAGTGTATAAATTGTGTATAATACTTACCTCCAGAAGGAGTATTGTCTCTAAGATATTTTTGGCCTTGTGTCACTAAAATAAAGAACCTTTATTTTTGGTAACACTGGACCACATGCAGGTAGCTTTTTGCACGTCTCGCTGTTTGTGATGTGCAAAAAGCACATCGCGATGCACAAACCCCGTTTTGCAATTCGGTAACCTGGTTACCGAATCGCAAAATGGGTTTGCGACTCGCAATTAGGAAGGGGTGTTCCCTTCCTAATTGCGACTCGCAGTGCAATGTAGGATTGTTTTGTGACCGCGAACGCGGTCGCAAACCAATCGCATTTTGCACCCATTTCCAATAGGTGGTAGCCCATTTGCAAAAGGGAAGGGCTCCCCATGGGACCACTTCCCCATTGTGAATGTCACTGTAAACATTTTTTCATAGTAGTCAGTGGTCATACGGACCACTGCCTGCTCTGAAAAAATGAAACAAAAACGTTTCATTTTTTGTTTTTGTAATGCATCTCGTTTTCCTTTAAGGAAAACGGGCTGCATTACAAAAAAAAAAATGCTTTATTGAAAAGCAGTCACAGACATGGTGGTCTGCTGTCCGCTGCAGGCCACCATCCCTGTGAGGGCCGCCATTCGCAAGGGGGTCGCAAATTGCAACCCACCTCATGATTATTCATGAGTTGGGCATTTGCGACCCCCTTGCGAATCGCAGATGGTGTCAGGGACACCATCCTACATTCGGATTTGCGACTCGCACATTGGGAGTCGCTCTGACTTGCAATTTGTGGCTCTCAAATCTGAAAGTTGCTACATGTGGCCCACTGAGTATTGCCTTTTATTGTTTATAAGTACTGTGTGAATAAGGTGGTATTGCAGGAGCTTTGCATGTCTCCTACTTCAGCCTAAGCTGCTCTGCTACAGCTACCACTAGACAGCCTAAGCTGCTAGAACACTGCCTACATTTCACTAATAAGGGATAACTGGATCTGGTATAAGGTGTAAGTACCTTAGGTACCCACTAGAAACCATGCCAGCCTCCTACATTGCTGGTGCAGCGGTGGGATAAGTACTTGCAATTGCTTTACCACTTTGTTACTAGTGGTTATCACAAGAAAAGTGTACTCCAATACTTGGAGCTATATACAAATGTACCTAGTAGTCAATTTTCAATTTTTTAAAAGTTCTTTCAAACTTTCTAAACATTTTACAGAGTTCTGACAAGTTTTTCTTTTCCTCTAAAAAGTTAGGTGAAATAGTTTGCTAACTTCTTACACTTCTCTCTAACTTTTTCTATCACTATGGCCCTCATTACAACCCTGGCGGTCGGTGTTAAAGCGGCGGTAATACCGCCAACAGGCCGGCGGAAAAAAAATGGAATCACAACCGTGG
Organism: Pleurodeles waltl; assembly: GCF_031143425.1. NCBI lineage: Eukaryota > Metazoa > Chordata > Amphibia > Caudata > Salamandridae > Pleurodeles > Pleurodeles waltl. The sequence goes on along the minus strand of NC_090439.1, from coordinate 185,773,473 downwards.
CGGAAACTGCCAACAGAGGCAGCCACTTTAACACTCGGACCGCCATGGCGGTACAAACAAACAGCGCGGCGGTCACCGCCAACAGACAGGCAGAACACAATGTACCGCCCACACTACTATGAGAGGCCAATCCGCCACCTTTTCCGGGGCAGAACCAACGCAAACGAAAACACGGCGGAAACAGGACTTGGAAGGGAAAACACTCACCTCTACACAACCCACGCAGAGCCAGGACGCCATGGAGCCATAACTCCAGATACTCCCTGCAATGGTATTCCTGCTCCTCTACCAGGGGCACGAAAGACGGCGGTGACAACCACGGTGAGTATTGCACCTACAACACGGGGGAGGAGGGAGGGAAAAGAGAGTGACACACACACGCAACACCCCCACCACCACCCTCACCCACAACAACATACACACAAATACATGCTGCAACATTACATTTCCACCCTCCCACCCCCCCCCCCGGAAGAACGCAAGGACAAAAGGAAATGAGTTGAACACTTGTAATAAATAAAAATCCATTAGTCAAAACTTGAAATACAGTATATACAATTATGTACACCAACTACACATGTCCGGAGAGTGCACAAATTATTGTCCGTGGACCACTGGGCCCAAAATGCATGGGCGAGGCCAATACTCGATACCAGATTTCAAACGGAGAGAACACTGCAGGGGCATCAGATCAAAATGAAACAGGCACCTCAAGGGGAAGGGAAGGGGGGCACCTCAGCCAGATGAGTGCATGACGCCAGCTCCATGAGGGGGCTCCATGCCCACTGCTGTATCCTGGGGAGTGCAAAGCCACAGTCTCTAAAGTCTTTCCAGTGGGTGGTTTGCCCACTGCTTTATCCTGGGGAGTGCAAAGCCACAGTCTCCCAAGTCTTTATAGTGGATGGTTTGCCCACTGCTTTATCCTGGGGAGTGCAAAGCCACAGTCTCTCAAGTCTTTCCAATGGGTGGTTTGCCCACTGCTGTATCCTGGGGAGTGCAAAGCCACAGTCTCTCAAGTCTTTCCAGTGGGTGGTTTGCCCACTGCTTTATCCTGGGGAGTGCAAAGCCACAGTCTCTCAAGTCTTTCCAGTGGGTGGTTTGCCCACTGCTTTAGCATGGGGAGTGCAAAGCCACAGTCTCTCAAGTCATTCCAGTGGGTGGTTTGCCCACTGCTTTATCCTGGGGAGTGCAAGACCACAGTCTCTCAAGTGGATGCCTTTCTCCACTGGTTGTGGAGGGGGCATTGTGCCCAGAGTGCTTCATCCTGCCAAGGACTGAGGTAGTGGATGTGATACTCCACTGGTTCTGAAGGGGGCTTTGTGCCCAGAGTGCTTCATCCTGCCAAGGACTGAGGTAGTGGATGCCTTTCTCCACTGGTTCTGGAGGGGGCTTTGTGCCCAGAGTGCTTCATTTTGCCAAGGACTGAGGTAGTGGATGCCTTTCTCCACTGGTTCTGGAGGGGGCTTTGTGCCCAGAGTGCTTCATCCTGCCAAGGACTGAGGTAGTGGATGCCTTTCTCCACTGGTTCTGGAGGGGGCTTTGTGCCAGAGTTCTTCATCCTGCCAAGGACTGGGGTAGTGGATGAGATACTCCACTGACGGTGATGCAACATGCAAGATGCCCAGGCTCCTGGAACTGACCACCAGGCTCGGACGACTGACCACTGGGGATGGCGGCCATGTCTGCGGTGGTGCCACTGGCTCAGGATGTCGCAGGGCCGCTTGCGGCGGGCTCTGTGGCATCGGTTCTGGCGGCGGGCTTTGTGGCATCGGTTCTGGCGGCGGGCTCTGTGGCATCGGTGTTGGCGGCGAATTCTGTGCCAGCGGTGCTTGCGGCGGACTCTGTGCCAGCGGTGCTTGCGGCAGACTCTGTGCCAGCGGTGCTTGCGGCGGGCTCTGTGGGATCGATGCTGGCGGCAGACTCTGTGGCGGCGGTGCTTGTGGCGGGCTTTGTGGCGGCAGTGCTGTTGGCAGGCTCAGTGACTGCGGTGCTGGTGGTAGGCTTAGTGACTGCGGTGCTGGTAGCGGGCTAAGTGACTGCGGTGCTGGTGGCGGGCTCAGTGACTGTGGTGCTGGTGGCGGGCTCAGTGACTACGGTGCTGGTGGTAGTGCATGTGGCGGTGCTGGTGGCGGTCTTGTCCACCGTGCAGGTTGGCGTCAACATGGACCTGCCTTTGGTTTTCTGCCCTTCCCCACCTTGGATGGTGGCGCAGCTGTCTTGCCACTATACACTTTTGTTTTGCCTGAGCCCTTGGTGGCAGGAGTTTTTGCCTTCTCCCTCCGGGATGTGTGCAACTTTTTTACTTTTGGAGGTGTCCTTGCCCTCGCTCCGTGGCACACTGGCAGTCCTGTTGCTTGGCACACTCCAAAAGCCCGCAGTTGCTGGCACCACTGTGCCCGGTGATGTCGTGGCTGAGGTGCTGGGTTGGGACCAGAAATTCCGGGCCCTAGGGGACGGACGGGGGGGGGAGGTGTAGGGAAGGGGTCAATATTGGCTAGGAAAAGTTTTTTCGACACACTGGGATGGGTAGATGGAGGGGGTTTGGGAGTGGAGGAAGAGGTAGTGGTTGTAGGAGGTGTACGTTTGCTGACTTTGGGTGAAGGTGCATGGGCAGGAGGCTGTTGTGAGGTGGATGGCTGTTGGGTGGGTGTGTGGCTGCGTTTGTGTACTTTGGGAGGAGGGCTCACAGACACACTGGGAGAGGACACAGGGGATGTGTGAATGGTAGTGGGGGTGGTGAGTGCACGTGAGCGGTGTGTGGTGATGGGCGTGCTGGTGATGGAGGTAGTGGCTGAGGATGTAGTGCATGCAGGTGTGAGTGGAGACGAGACAGGGAGGGAGGAGGACGACGTGGAGGAGGGGGACACAGTGGAGGCAGTGGATGTTGGTATGTGTGCATGGGTATGATGCTTGTGTGAGAGCCTGTGGGATGTGTGGTGCTTATGTTTGCCAGAGCCACCCTTGTGTGTTGAGGTGTGTGCATGCTGGTCTGATAGTGTGCTTGGGATAGGCAGAGGTACAGGGGATTGGGTCTGGGTGGAGGAAGTTGGAGGGGGGAGGCTGGACCCAGGGACAATGGCTGCCATCAGTGCCGAGGCCAGAGCCTGAAATGCTCTCTGTTGGGCTGCCTGGCCAGAAGGAATGCCCTCCAGGTACGCACTTGTTTGTTGCAAATGCCTCTCAACACCCTGGATGGCATTCACAATGGTAGACTGCCCAACAGTGAGGGATCTCAGGAGGTCAATAGCCTCCTCACTGAGGGCAGCAGGGCTGACTGGGACAGGGCCTGAGGTGCCTGGGGCGAAGGAGATGCCCACCCTCCTGGGTGAGCGGGCACGGGACACATGCTGAGGGGCTGCTGGGAGGGCGGTGCTAGTAGGGTGGGTGGTGGCTGTACCTGTTGATGTGGGGGGCACAGAGGGGCCCACCACCGCAATGGAGCTCCCATCAGAGGAGGAGTCGCTGTCGCTGATGTCACCTCCTGTCCCCGCCGTGGAGCTCCCGTCGCCCTCCGTCCCACCGGTGGCTTCAGACTCCGTTGTGTCACCCTCCAGGGCCAAGTGGGATGCAGCTCCCTCCTGCTCCGGTGCCACTGCTCCTCCGCCTGATGATGCTATTGCACACAAGAACAGGGAGACCACAAAAAGGGGGGGGAGACAGAAGAAGGACATGTTCAGTGCATGCAATACCACTACCGTTGGCGGACACTACAGACACAGCAGCCCTCTGCACTACGCCATGCACTTATAGTTCCTAGATTAATCACATGCCCATGGGGTACAAGGCCTATGGCCGATTGCTGCAGACATGGAAGTCACAGGAGCCTGACTAGGTGTAGATGGCTCTTCACACTGGTGGGGTTGGGGTGCCACATAGCCTGCCTCACAAAGGGTCCTTGCCTACAAAGCTCGCCCTGGCCTAGGGTAACCCACTGCCCACCACCCCCACCCAGACACCTCGTAATGCGCGCAGAGTCAGATGGATGTGACGGTACTCACCCCCTTGTGGCTGCTGTGATGCCCTCAAGTGCCCATCCAACTCCGGATACGCCACCGCCAGGATCCGGAACATCAGGGGTGTCATGGTGCGACGGGCACCCCTCCCACGTTGGGAGGCCATCCCCAGCTGGGCCTCCGCTGTCTTTTTGCTCCAGCGGCGAATGTCCTCCCATCTTTTCTGGCAGTGGGTGCTCCGTCTGTTGTGGACCCCCACGGTCCGGACGTCCTTGGCGATGGCATGCCAAATATCCTTCCTCTGGTGGGCGCCTACCTACAGAAATAGTACAGGGGAATAGGTAAAACTTCAACCATCTGGACCGTCACAGTCATTGGCCCCCGTTCCCACCCTTGCCCTGACGCACATGCACTCACTGTCCGCACATGCAGGCCTCAGCCCCCCCCATTTATATTCCATGCACACCACTCCAAACAGGCATTGCCCATGCAGCATGCTCACAGTGTACTCACCTGCTTGTCTGGAGGACCGTAGATTAGCGTGTACTGGGGGAGGACCCCATCCACTAACTGTTCCAACTCCTCCGAAGTGAAGGCAGGGGCCCTTTCCCCAGACACATGAGCCATTGTCGCTTCCAGACTGAGGTCACAGCAGCACTTGCAGTGTAAGTCCTCTCCTGTCGAAGGTCAGGTATCAAGTGAGTGAACAGAAAGAAAATGGCTGTCACGTCCACGGCGGTGCGTACCATCACCGCCGGCGTACATCATCATTGGCTCCTGGGTCCCATAGGGTCCAATGTTAACCAATGCTGGATTGCGCCGCGGTCTTCGACCGCCTCCCGTGACGGTGTAGAATGCCAGTGCAGTTACCTCATATCCCCTTGTCCCACCTTACAGGTCAGGCAGCCGCCATTTCAGGGGGCCACATGGCATTAATGATAACTGTGTCACACCTATCTAGGCCTTGCATACACACAGTAACAGGCACATCGCGGATTTACAAATGTTTGCTCATGACATTTAGCAATACCTCAGTGTTGGCTGACTCTCTGCTCGCTGTTCTCGTCCATAGGGCACGTCCGCTGGGGCAGGTGAGGAGATGGCGGCATCCTCCGGTGTACAGACCGCTGGTGGACCTGTCGACAATGGAAGAGAGACACGTAATAGTCACCTACTGTAGGAGGCTGGCCTGGCTTGTAGTGGGTGTAGGAAAGTACCATCTTGCCTGGCATGTTACCCCCATTTTTCACTGTATATATGTTGTTTTAGTTGTATGTGTCACTGGGACCCTGCCAGCCAGGGCCCCAGTGCTCATAAGTGTGCCCTGAATGTGTTACCTGTGTTATGACTAACTGTCTCACTGAGGCTCTGCTATCCAGAACCTCAGTGGTTATGCTCTCTCATTTCTTTCCAAATTGTCACTAACAGGCTAGTGACCAATTTCACCAATTTACATTGGCATACTGGAACACCCTTATAATTCCCTAGTATATGGTACTGAGGTACCCAGGGTATTGGGGTTCCAGGAGATCCCTATGGGCTGCAGCATTTCTTTTGCCACCCATAGGGAGCTCTGACAATTCTTACACAGGCCTGCCACTGCAGCGTGAGTGAAATAACGTCCACGTTATTTCAAAGCCATTTACCACTGCACTTAAGTAACTTATAAGTCACCTATATGTCTAACCTTTACCTGGTAAAGGTTGGGTGCTAAGTTACTTAGTGTGTGGGCACCCTGGCACTAGCCAAGGTGCCCCCACATTGTTCAGGGCAAATTCCCCGGACTTTGTGAGTGCGGGAACACCATTACACGCGTGCACTACACATAGGCACTACCTATGTGTAGCTTCACAATGGTAACTCCGAATATGGCCATGTAACATGTCTATGATCATGGAATTGCCCCCTCTATGCCATCCGGGCATTGTTGGCACAATCCCATGATCCCACGGGTCTGTAGCACAGACCCGGGTACTGCCAAACTGCCTTTTCAGGGGTTTCACTGCAGCTGCTGCCAACCCCTCAGACAGGTTTCTGCCCTCCTGGGGTCCAGCCAGGCTTTGCCCAGGATGGCAGAACAAAGGACTTCCTCAGAGAGAGGGTGTTACACCCTCTCCCTTTGGAAAAAGGTGTTAAGGCAGGGGAGGAGTAGCCTCCCTCAGCCTCTGGAAATGCTTTCATGGGCACAGATGGTGCCCATTTCTGCATAAGCCAGTCTACACCGGTTCAGGGACCCCTCAGCCCTGTTCTGGCGTGAAACTGGACAAAGGAAAGGGGAGTGACCACTCCCCTGACCTGCACCTCCCCTGGGAGGTGCCCAGAGCTCCTCCAGTGTGCTCCAGACCTCTGCCATCTTGGAAACAGAGGTGCTGCTGGCACACTGGACTGCTCTGAGTGGCCAGGGCCAGCAGGTGATGTCAGAGACTCCTTCTGATAGGCTCCTTCAGGTGTTGCTAGCCTATCTTCTCTCCTAAGTAGCCAAACCCTCTTTTCTGGCTGTTTAGGGTCTCTGCTTTGGGGATTTCCTTAGATAACGAATGCAAGAGCTCATCAGAGTTCCTCTGCATCTCTCTCTTCACCTTCTGCCAAGGAATCGACTGCTGACCGCGCTGGAAGCCTGCAAAACTGCAACAAAGTAGCGAAGACGACTATTGCAACTCTGTAACGCTGATCCTGCCGCCTTCTCAAATGTTTTCCTGGTGGTGCATGCTGTGGGGGTAGTCTGCCTCCTCTCTGCACTAGAAGCTCCGAAGAAATCTCCCGTGGGTCGACGGAATCTTCCCCCTGCAACCGCAGGCACCAAAGAACTGCATCACTGGTCCCCTGGGTCTCCTCTCAGCATGACGAGCGAGGTCCCTTGAATCCAGCAACTCTGTCCAAGTGACTCCCACAGTCCAGTGACTCTTCAGTCCAAGTTTGGTGGAGGTAAGTCCTTGCCTCCCCACGCCAGACTGCATTGCTGGGAAGCGCGTGTTTTGCAGCTACTCCGGCTCCTGTGCACTTTCCGAGGGAATCCTTTGTGCACAGCCAAGCCTGGGTCCAGGGCACTCTAACCTGCATTGCACGACCTCCTGAGTTGTCCTCTGGCGGCGTGGGACTCTCTTGTGCAACTTCGGATGAGCACCATTTCACTCCACTTCGTAGTGCCTGTTCTGGCACTTCTCCGGGTGCTGCTTGCTTCTGAGAGGGCTCCTTGTCTTGCTGGACGCCCCCTCTGTCCCCTCTCACAATTTGCGACATCCTGGTCTCTCCTGATCCACAACAGCATCCAAAAACCATAAACTGCAAGCTTGCAGCTAGCAAGGCTTGCTTGTGGTCTTTTGGCGGGAAAACACTTCTGCTCAACTCTTCATGACGTGTGACATCCATCCTCCAAAGGGGAAGTTTCTAGCCCTTGTCGTTCCTGCAGAATCCTCAGCTTCTACTGCCTAGTAGCAGCTTCTTTGCACCCACAGCTGGCATTTCCTGGGCACCTGCCCACTCTCGACTTGATCGTGACTTTTGGACTTGGTCCCCTTGTTCCACAGGTACTCTAGTCTGGAAATCCATTGTTGTTGCATTGCTGGTGTTGGTCTTTCCTGCAGAATTCCCCTATCACAACTTCTGTGCTCTTTGGGGAACTTTAGTGCACTTTGCACTCACTTTTCAGGGTCTTGGGGTGGGCTATTTTTCTAACCCTCACTGTTTTCTTACAGTCCCAGCGACCCTCTACAAGGTCACATAGGTTTTGGGTCCATTCGTGGTTCGCATTCCACTTTTGGAGTATATGGTTTGTGTTGCCCCTATCCCTATGTGTCCCCATTGCATCCTATTGTAACTATACATTGTTTGCACTGTTTTCTAATACTATACTGCATATTTTTGGTATTGTGTACATATATCTTGTGTATATTTGCTATCCTCATACTGAGGGTACTCACTGAGATACTTTGGCATATTGTCATAAAAATAAAGTACCTTTATTTTTAGTATATCTGTGTATTGTGTTTTCTTATGATATTGTGCATATGACACTAGTGGTACTGTAGGAGCTTCACTTGTCTCCTAGTTCAGCCTAAGCTGCTCTGCTAAGCTACCATTATCTATCAGCCTAAGCTGCTAGACACCCTATACACTAATAAGGGATACCTGGGCCTGGTGCAAGGTGTAAGTACCCCTTGGTACTCACTACAAGCCAGTCCAGCCTCCTACAGTGGGTACCAGAGGTACTTACACCTTGTGCCAGGTCCAGTTATCCCGTATTAGTGTAGAAGAGGTATTTCTAGCAGCTTAGGCTGATAGAAGATAGCTATGGCAAAGCAGCTTAGGCTGAACTAGGAGCCATGTAAAGCTCCCACTATACCACTGGTGTCATATGCACAATATCATAAGAAAACACAATACACAGATATACTAAAAATAAAGGTACTTTCTTTTTATGACAATATGCCAAAAGTATCTCAGTGAGTACCCTCAGTATGAGGATGAGAAATATACACAAGATATATGTACACAAACCAAAATTATGCAGGTAATAGCAAGACAACTAATGCAAGCAGTGTAAAGTTACAGTATATTGCAATAGTGGCACATAGGGGCAACACAAACAATATACTCCAAAAGTGGAAGGCGAACCACGAATGGACCCCAAAGCTATGTGAGCTTGTAGAGGTTTGCTGGGACTGCAAGAAAACAGTGAGGGTTAGAAAAATAGCCCATCCCAAGACCCTGAAAGGTAGGTGTAAAGTGCACCTACTACTCCCAGAGAGCACAGAAGTCGTGATAGGGGGATTCTGCAGAAAGAACAAACACCAGCAATGCAACAACAGTGGATTTCAAGACCTGAGTACCTGTAAGACAAGAGGACCAAGTCCAATAGTCGCGACAGTGTTGAGAGTGGGCAGGAGCCCAGGAAATGCCAGCTGAGAGTGCAAGGAAGCTGCCACCTGTTGGAAGAAGCTTGGAGTTCTGCAAGAAAGAAGAGGACTAGGAACTTCTCCTTTGGAAGATGGGTGTCCCACATCGCGATGAAGCTTGCAGAGGTGTTCCTACGCAGAAAGACCGCAAACAAGCCTTGCTAACTACAAGGGTCGCGGTAGAGATTTTTGGGTGCTGTTGTGGCCCAGGAGGGACCAGGATGTCACCACTTGGAGGAGGAGACAGACGGGGCACCCAGCAAGTCAGGGAGCCCTCACAGAAGCAGGCAGCACCCACAGAAGTACCTGAAGAGGCACTTGGAAGAAGAGTGAACCGGAGTCCACGCAAAGTCACAAAAGGGAATCCCACGACACCGGAGGACAACTCAGAAGGTTGTGCACTGCAGGTTAGAGTGTCGGGACCCAGGCTTGGTAGTGCATGAAGGAAATCCTGGAAGAGTGCACTGGAGCTGGAGCAGCTGCAAATCACGCGGTACCTAGCAGTGCAGTCTAGCATAGGGAGTCAAGGACTTACCTCCACCAAACTTGGACTGAAAAGTCACTGGACTGTGGGAGTCACTTGGACAGAGTTGCTGAGTTCCAGGGACCACACTCGTCATGCTGAGAGGGGACCCAGAGGACCAGTGTTGCAGTCTTTTGGTGCCAGTGGTTGCAGGGGGAAAATTCCGTCGACCCACTGGAGATTTCTTCAGAGCTCCTGGTGCAGGAGGAGGCAGGCTACCCCCAGAACATGCACCACCTGGAAACAGTCGAGAAAGCCGGCAGGTTGAAGCGATACAAGGTTGCTAGTAGTCATCTTGCTACTTTGTTGCGGTTTTGCAGGCGTCCTGAGCAGTCAGCGGTCGATCCTTTGGTAGAAGGTGAAGAGGGAGATGCAGAGGAACTCTGGTGAGCTCTTGCATTCGTTATCTGGTGAAATCCCCAAAGCAGAGACCCTAAATAGCCAGAAAAGGAGGTTTGGCTACCTAGGAAGGAGGATTGGCTACCAAGAGAGGTAAAAGCCTATCAGAAGGAGCCTCTGACGTCACCTGCTGCCACTGGCCACTCAGAGCAGTCCAGTGTGCCACAAACACCTCTGTTTCCAAGATGTCAGAGGTCTGGGACACACTGGAGGAGCTCTGGGCACCTCCCCTGGGAGGTGCAGGTCAGGGGAGTGGTCACTCCCCTTTCCTTTGTCCAGTTTCGCGCCAGAGCAGGGCTGGGGGATCCCGAAACTGGTGTAGACTGGCTTATGCAGAGATGGATCACCATATGTGCCCATCAAAGCATTTCCAGAGGCTGGGGGAGGCTACTCATCCCCAGCCCTTCACACCTATTTCCAAAGGGAAAGGGTGTAACACCCTCTCTCAGAGGAAATCCTTTGTTCTGCCTTCCTGGGCCAGGGCTGCCTGGACCCCAGGAGGGAAAAAACCTGTCTGAGGGGTTGGCAGCAGCAGCAGCTGCAGTGGAGACCCCGGAAAGGCAGTTTGGCAGTACCCGGGTTCTGTGCTAGAGACCCAGGAGATCATGGAATTGTCCCCCAATACCAGAATGATCTTAGACATGTTACATAGCCATGTTCGGAGTTACCATTGTGACGCTATACATAGGTAGTGACCTATGTGTAGTGCACGCGTGTAATGGTGTCCCCGCACACACAAAGTCCGGGGAATTTGCCATGAACGATATGGGGGCACCTTGGCTAGTGCCAGGGTGCCCACATACTAAGTAACTTGGCACCCAACCTTCATCAGGTGAAGGTTAGACATATAGGTGACTTATAAGTTACTTATGTGCAGTGGTAAATGGCTGTGAAATAACGTGGACGTTATTTCACGCAGGCTGCAGTGGCAGGCCTGTGTAAGAATTGTCAGAGCTCCCTATGGGTGGCAAAAAAAATGCTGCAGCTCATAGGGATCTCCTGGAACCCCAATACCCTGGGAACCTCAGTACCATACACAAGGGAATTTTATGGGTGTACCAGTATGCCAATGTGAATTGGTAAATTTTGTCATTAGCCTGTTAGTGACAAATTTGGAAAGCAGAGAGAGCATAACCACTGAGGTTCCGGTTAGCAGTGCCTCAGTGAGACAGTTAGGCATCACACAGGGAAAACATTCAGGCCACACACTATGAGCACTGGGGTCCTGGCTAGCAGGATCCCAGCGAGACAGGCAAAAACAAACTGACACACAAGTAAAAATGGGGGTAACATGCCAGGCAAGATGGTACTTTCCTACACCCCCCCCAAACGAGGAACAATGAGGTTAACCTTGCCCAGATGAGTCTTCATTATCTGAATGGAAATATCTGGAGAGTCCATCTGCATTGGAGTGGGTACTCCCAGGCCTATGTTCCACTGTATGGTCCATTCCCTGTAGAGATATGGACTACCTCACCAATTTAGGATTTTCACCTTTCATTTGTTTTAGCCAAAGTAGAGGTTTGTGGTCTGTCTGAACAATAAAGTGAGTGCCAAACAGGTATGGCCTCAACTTTTTCAGTGCCCAGACCACAGCAAAGGCAGACCAACGCTTTTCTCTAGGGGTCAACCTTCTGCTGATAAAAGCAACTGGTTGATTCTGGCCCTCAGAATTCAGTTGTGATGAGACTGCCCCTACCCCTAATTCAGATGCATCAGTTTGAACAATGAATTTCTTGGAGTAACATGGGCTTTTTAGGACAGGTGCAGAGCACGTGGCGTGTTTGAGCTCCTCAGAAGCTTTCTGACAGCTATCTGTCCACAATACCTTTTTAGGCATTTTCTTACTTGTGAGTTCATTAAGAGGGGCTGCTATGGAGCCATAGTTTTTAATGAATCTCCTGTAATACACCCTGAGGCCTAAAAATGCTCTCACCTGGGTCTGGGTCTGGGTTGTGGCGGGAACCCAATCCACGATTGTCTGCATTTTCCCCTGTAGTGGTGCAATCTGTTCTCCACCTACCAGGTGTCCCAGATAAACCACCTTACCCTGCCCTATCTGGCACTTTGAGGCCTTGATAGTGAGGCCTGCCTTTTGCAGGGCCTTCCAAAACTTTCCAAAGGTGGACCAGGTGCTCATCCCAGGTGGAGCTAAAGACAGCAATATCATCAAGATATGCCGCACTGAAAGCCTCCAACCCTTGCAGGACTATGTTCACCAACCTCTGAAAAGTGGCAGGTGCATTTTTCAAACCAAAGGGCATCACTGTAAATTGGTAGTGCCCTCCTATAGTTGAAAATTCAGTATTTGGTTTAGCATCTTCTGCCAATTTGATCTGCCAATACCCTGCAGTCAAATCAAAAGTGCTAAGATACTTGGCAAATGCCAGTGTATCAGCGAGCTCATCTGCCCTGGGTATAGGGTGAGCATCAGTTTTTGTTACCTGATTGAGACCTCTGTCGTCTACATAAAACCTCATCTCCCTTTTTCCATCTTTTGTGTTTGGCTTTGCTACAAGCACCACTGGGCTAACCCATGGACTTTCAGAAGGCTCAATCACCCCCAGATCCAACATTTTCTGCACCTCTTGTTTAATGCAGTCTCTGACATGGTCAGGCTGCCTATAAATCTTACTTGTGATAGGCAGGCTGTCTCCATATCAACTGTGTGTTCACACCAGGATGTTGTACCTGGCACAATTGAAAAGAGGTCTAAAAATTGTCCAAGGAGATTGATGCAGTTGTCCTTCTGTTCTGCAGTCAGACAATCTGAGAAAAATACTCCCTCCACTAAGGCATCTGCTTCAGTGGTGGAGAAGAGATCAGGGAGAGGGTCACTCTCTTCTTCCTGTCCCTCATCTGTTGCCATGAGCAGGGTGAGATCAGCCCTGTCATAGTAGGGTTTCTGGTGGTTGACATGAATCACCCTAAGGAGACTCCTGGCAGTGCCCAGGTCTACCAAATAGGTAACCTCACCCTTTTTCTCAACAATTAGACGGGGCCCACTCCATTTGTCCTGGAGTGCTCTTGGGGACACATGCTCCAATACCCACAACTTCTGTCCTGGTTGGTACTGGATCAGAACATCCTTCTGGTCATGCCATTGCTTTTGCAGCTCCTGGCTGGCCTGAAGGATTTTTCTGGGCTTTTTCATGTACTCAGTCATTCTGGATCTTAGGCCAAGCACATAATCCACTATGTCCTGTTTGGGAGCTTTTAAAGGTTGTTCCCAACCCTCCTTCACAAGAGTGAGTGGACCTCTTACAGGGTGTCCAAAGAGGAGTTCAAAGGGGCTGAAACCTACTCCTTTCTGGGGTACCTCCCTGTAAGCAAAAAGGAGGCAAGGTAACAGGACATCCCATCTCCTTCTGAGTTTTTCAGGGAGTCCCATTATCATACCTTTGAGAGTTTTATTGAACCTCTCTAACAGTCCATTAGTCTGCAGATGATAAGGAGTGGTGTACTTGTAGGTAGCACCGCACTCCTTCCACATTGCTTTTAAGTATGCAGACATGAAGTTGCTACCTCTGTCTGATACTACCTCTTTAGGGAAACCCACCCTGGAAAATATTCCCAGGAGGGCCTTTGCCACTGCAGGTGCTGTAGTGGTCCTTAGAGGAATTGCTTCAGGATATATTGTGACATGGTCCACAACCACCAAGATAAACCTATTCCCTGAAGCAGTAGGAGGGTCAAGGGGGCCAACTATGTCAACCCCTACCCTTTCAAAAGGCACCCCAACCACTGGTAGTGGGATTAGAGGGGCCTTTGGAGTGCCAACAGTCTTGCCACTGGCTTGGCAGGTCACACAAGACTTACAAAAATCTTTAGTGTCCTCTGACGTCCTAGGCCAGTGAAACAAGGGGACAAGTATTTCCCATGTTTTGATCTGGCCCAAATGCCCAGCAAAAGAAATGTCATGTGCAAGAGTTAGGAGGAACACTCTGTACTGCAGGGGAATGACCAATCTCCTGGCTGCTCCAGGTTTTGGGTCCCTTGCCTCGGTGTACAAGAGGTTGTCCTCCCAGTAAACTCTATGGTTGTCACCGACATCCCCATTTTGCTGTTTGACAGCTTGCTGTCTGAGACCCTCTAATGTGGGACAGGTTCGAGGTGCCACACTCAGTTCTTCGCTGGCAGGCCCCCCTCCACCCAAAAGCTCAGCAGTGTCTGCTGCCAACTCATCTGGTGAAGGTTCTGCATAGGGAGGAAATTCCTCTTCCTCAGAAGGGGAATCATCTGTAGAGGGAGGGATAGTGGGTAGGGATTTACCCATGCTACCCCCAGCTTTTGAGAGCACTTGGTCCATTCTTCCAGGATCCAAGTTACCTTGTCCTTTTTGCTTTTTGGCCTGAGCCCTGGTTAAAGCAAAAAGATACCCAGCAATGCCCAGCATTGCTGCATGAGCCTCCACCTCCACTTCTGCCCAAGCTGATGTCTCTAAATCATTCCCTAGTAGACAGTCTACAGGTAAATCTGAGGCAACCACAACTTTCTTTGGACCAGTAACCCCCCCCCTCCAGTTGAGATTCACAACAGCCATAGGGTGGCTAAGAGTGTTGTTATGAGCATCTGTCACTTGGTACTGCTGACTAAGTAGGTGTTGTTCAGGGTGGACCAGTTTCTCTATCACCATAGTTACACTGGCTCCTGTGTCCCTGTAGGCCTGGACCTCAACACCATTTATTCGGGGAAGTTGCTTGTACTTATCCATATTAAGGGGACAAGCAACCAAGGTGGCCAAATCAATGGCACCTTTAGAGGCTAAAACATCCTCTGTGGTCTCCCTAACAAGACCAAACCCAACTACATTGCCAATAGTGAGCCCAGCTACACGCTTGGAATGGCTATTTGTAGGTTCCCCACCACCACTTCTATTACTAGGGGCACTAGAATTTGCAGCAGGGGTTGTGGTAGTGGGAGGTTTGGTGTTTTTTTTTGGACAACTGGAATCAGTTGCCCAATGGCCTTGGACTTTACACAAATAACACCAAGGCTTTTTAGGTTGATTATTGGAAGAGGATTTGGACCCACCACCCCAGAGGATATTTGTGGGCCTGATGAAGACTCAGTAGGCTTACTTTTGTCCCCACCCTTGTCAGAAGACTTACCTTCCTTCTTCTTGCCATCCTTGTCACCCCCTGTATGAACATTTCTGTTCACCCTTGTTCTGACCCACTTGTCTGCCTTCTTTCCCAATTCTTGGGGAGAGGTCAGATCCGAGTCCACGAGGTATTGGTGCAACAAGTCAGACACAGTTATTCAGAATATGCTCTCTCAGAATAAGATTATAAAGGCTTTCATAGTCAGATGCCTTACTGCCATGTAACCACCCTTCCAAGGCCTTCACTGAACAGTCCACAAAATCTGTCCAGTCTTGAGAGGACGCTCCTCTGGTGTCTCTGAACTTAATCCTGTATTGTTCAGTGATTAAGCCAAATCCATCCAAGAGTGCATCCTTCAGTACTGTGTAATTGTTAGCTTCACTTTCTCTAACAGTAAGGATCCTATCCCTACTCTTTCCAGTGAAAGATAGCCACAAAATATAGCCCACTGCCTTTGAGGGACCAACTGTACAATACAGGCCCTCTCAAGTGCAGCAAACCACTTGCTGATGTCATCCCCCTCCTTGTAAGGGGGGACTATCTTGTGCAGATTCCTGGAATCATGCTATCTAACAGGATTACTTTCAGGAATACTGCTGCTGCCACCATGGGGCCCTAACTCCAACCTCTTTCTTTCCTTCTCAATGTCTAGGGATTCCTTATCTAAGGCCAGCTGTTGCTGTTTAAGCTTCAGTCTGGTCTCTTCAACCCTCAACTTTTTGAGTTCCCTTTCTAACAAGTTATCCTCAGGGTGGGTGGGTTGGGAATGCTTTGACACAGATGACAAAATGGAAACTTCAGAGGGGGACCTGTCCCTATCTGTCTGGACCCTGGTAACCTGGCCTCTAGGAACAAAGGATGCCCTACTGTGATGGGACCCTCCATTACTACCAACATTACTAGGTGTCGTGCTAGGGGGCAGACCGTTATCAGAACCCTCCCCAGCTTCCTCAAGGGGTTCCTCTGAATCAGACTGGGAAGCTTCTACTAACCTCTCATTGGATGGGCCAGGCTGGTTCTGGTCATCAACCATAAGCATGTTAAACAGAAACTCTTTTGTAGGTTTCTTTCCTATCACTAAACCTCTGTCTAAGCAGAGAGTTCGTAAGCTCTTGTAATTCAAAATGCCATAAGTAGCATTGACAGTTTTGGGAGCAGACTCTACCACAGACATGATAGCAAAAGGTTTAGAGACAGGGAGAGGAAAGAAAAAGTTTCAGAACTTTTTAAAGCACAGAGAAAAAAACTTTTTCTAACTTTTAGAAAACTTTTAGAAGTTTTAGGAAACTTTTCAGAACTTTGTAAAAAGTTTTAGAGAAGAAAAGCAAACTTTTTTGGTTAAGTGTACATACACTGAACTGTTTGGTATATGATTCTATATCAGGACCGGAGGCTCCGATTATGTTTTCTCTTTCTTTACTGAACAAAACAGCAGCCAATCAAATACAAGTAACAGAAAAAACTACACATCCCAGGATGCCTAACATCCTATCACATGGTCCAATCACTGTCCATATCCTCTGCTATAAGTCCTTTGACCTTTGATGTCACTTCCTCTTTCTTTGCTGCTTCGCAGCAGATAAGTACACAATTTAATTCTCTTCTGAAAACTGTGTGTTTGTTATTGATTTAAAACATTAGATTTGTTTAGTTAACGTCACGATTCAGCGCGCTTCATTTACTTTGATTTGAGCGCTTGTGTGCTCTAATTTATTGGACTTTTGCCAATTTTTTCGGGAGCCGCTTGTCTTCGTGGAGTGCGAGTGTGAGCGGAGCTGCATTTGCAGTCTCCTTTTCATTTTTACTAGCGAGCGCGTGTGCGCACATCTCGCCGAGCCGATTCCTTTTGTTTTCTGAATCGATCGGCTCGTGAGAGGTGCGGCGAGGGCGTCCTAGGCCCTTTTTCTGTTGCTAAAAAATTGCTCCCTGACGCCCAGCAGTAAGACTGCATGGGTTGTAAAATTATTATCAGGCTTCTGCAGAGAGTGCTTTGCAGGCAGCTCCCTCCACATTCTATTAAAGGCTCATATTACTCTATTGCCTGACTTGGGGTTTTCTGCACTCCCTCCTTCCTTGATCCTTAGCTGTTTGCTTTAAAGGTATTTTACCTTATTAATCATGGCTCAATGGGAGGATCAAGGAACAGAATATTCTACTGATGATTTAAGCAATCAACTAGAAGTTGATATTGTTGAAGCCCTTGATTCCAGAGTTCAACAATCGGTAAATGATGCTCTAGTGAGAGCTTTGGGCCCCTTTTCAGGGCAATTATTTGACTATGCTCGTGCACAGGGCTGGGCACAAGAACAATAACCTCTTCCCGAAGCCAAAAAAGTGAAGGACAAAGCAAAAAACTTAGATCCTAGTGCAGAGGTTAGTAGTCTGCACGCAGACGCTTTTGAAAAACTGCGTAAAAAACGTAGTGGAGAACATATTACAGCTCAAAAAAGGAAGTCTTCCTCCATTCCTCGTCTTCCGATAAAAAATCCTCCTCTGATGATTCAGATGACTCCGACGCTCCTAGACCTAGTAAAAAAGGTAGAAAAGCACCTCCTCCCTGCCAAGTGCTAGACTTTGATCCCACGGAAATCATTCATCCCAGAGCTTCTAATTGGGTTCCGCCACCCGAAGTGGCCCAATATGTGCAATTGAATTTACGAAAATGCTTCGACAAGGAAGTTCGATCACACTTAAAAGCGGAATTCCCTAGACCTGATCTAGAAGGCAAGGTGTCCGAGACACCAGAAATAGATCCCACAATGGTCACTTTTTGCGGAAATTCTCTAAGGACCCCAAAAAAGGTTTGGATCGCTCCTGGCGTAACTGCCAAGACAAGTTGTTGGACCTTTCAGATCCTTTGACCAAGATTTTTGAAATGGCGTACGTGGCTAAAGAATCTGGAGATCCGGTGGACACTGATGTCCTAATAGGATGGGCACAGAGATCCATTTGTCTTCTGGGGAATTGGAATTGCGCTATTTCTGCAGAACGCAGAAAATCTGTATTAATGCGCATTGACCCTAAGTTGTCTGATCTGGCATCTTCAGAAGCAGGACCTTCGACTGAAGGGCTGCTCTTTGGAACCTCTTTTATCAAAGATTTGTCCAAGTTTTGCTCCACCTTCTCTACGCTGGATAAGGCTCAAATGTCCCTCAAGAAGGTTTTAAACCAGGCCTTTTTCTCAGGGCCGGTCGTTACGGGGGACGTATGCCCGGCCGAGGAACTTACAATAGTCCCCAGAACTACTACCCAAGAGGCAGAGGTGGCTGGTACGGAGACCAAGACTCCACCTTCTACCCCACACGTTCTAGAGGAGGACGTCCCCGTTTCCGTAGAGGTCAACGCAGAGGACAACAAGGAGCCATACAGGACTCAAGTTTCGCAGGTGAGCATTATTCATTTTTCTCAGGTCAAACTTGGGGGCAGGGTAGCACTATGCCTGACAAATTGGAAGCGAATTTCAGGAGATCCTTGGATTCTCCAAACAGTAGAAGGTTTTCGCTTGGAGTTTATCAGCACTCCCCAACAGCTCCTCCCTCCTGTACAAATGTGTTTTTCCCTAGCAAATCAAAATTTTATAGACAAAGAAGTACAAGCTCTTTTAGACAAAGGAGCCGTCCAGTTTGCCTCCCCTCACCCTTACGGTTTCATCAGACCTATTTTCGTAGTAGGACTTCTATCATTGGATCCTTTACAGACTCTTCAAGATGAAAGTCATCCATATGGTAAGGGACATCCTTTTAGAAGGAGATTGGATGGTTTGTCTGGATCTAAAAGATGCATACCTGTCAATCCCAATTTTTCCCCCTCACAGGAGGTTTCTACAATTCCAATGGAAGGGATAGTTCTTGGAGTTTCTAGCCCTTCCATTCGGTCTGTCGTCAGCCCCGTGGTGCTTCACGAAGCTCCTGAGACCTGTGATGGAATGGCTCAGAGCCAAAGGTGTCAGACTGATTATATATCTGGACGACATACTGCTGATGGCCCAATCCCCTCAAGTTCTCCTATCTCACCTGGATTGGACCATCAATCTTCTGCAGGATTTAGGTTTCCTTATCAATGTGCAGAAGTCATTATTGAAACCCTCTCAGGTGATAGAGTTCCTGGGATTCCAGATAAACTCCGTATCTTGTCAACTCATTCTCCCCTCTCAGAAGATCCGCAACATCAAGAGGGAATTGAGATCAGTTCTATCCAGACAGACCGTCTCTCTGAGGAATATTGCCAGAATAGTGGGCTTATTAGCTTCATCTATTCAGGCGATCTTCCCTGCACCCTTACACTACCGAGCACTTCAAAGGCTCAAGATCAGACATCTGCAACAGGGTCTGAGTTACTCAGAATTAATCCCCTTGACTGCCGAAGTACGCTCAGAGATCCAGTTGTGGCTTCATCACATGGAGGCTTGGAACGGCAGGGCAATTTTCGTGTCCCATCCAGAAGTGGTGATAGAATCCGATGCCAGCAGATGGGGTTGGGGAGCACGCTGCAACTCCCTAGTAACGGGGGGCAGATGGTCAGAATGGGAGCAAACTCTACATATCAATTGCCTGGAACTTCTAGCGGGATCTTTTGCCATAAAGAGTCTCTCCCCTCAGAAAACAGATTGTTGCATACTCTTACGGATAGACAATGTCTCACCAGTAAGATATGTCAACAAACTAGGAGGCACGAAGTCCAGAATTCTGGCGGAGATTGCCAAGGATTTCTGGCATTATTGCCTAACCCAACGTCTAGTGGTCATAGCGGAATACCTCCCTGGGGATCAGAATATCATAGCAGACTGGAATTCCAGATACCTCTCGGATTCCAGCGATTGGAAATTGGACCCTCTGATCTTCTCACAGATAATCAGGGAGTGGGGCAGTTGTGAGATAGATCTCTTTGCCTCGAGGATCAATTGCAAACTTTCAAAATTCTTCAGTTGGCGTCCAGACCCTTATGCGCTAAAGACAGATGCTTTTCTTCAGGAATGGTCCCAGTTTCAAGGTTATGCCTTCCCTCCATTCCTGATGATTGCCAGGGTCTTGCCTCAGGTTAGGAAACAGAAGAAAGAAATTGTTCTGGTGACCCCGTTTTGGAGAGCACAGCCATGGTTCCCTATAGCTCTTCATTTAGCTTGTGCCTCTCCTCTCCTGATTCCGCCTCGTCTGAATCTTCTGTTGAGCCCGGAGGGCCTTCAATATCCTATGGTCTTGTCAGGAAAGTTGGTCCTTCTAGCCTGGTTTATTTCAGGTCGAGATGGTGTACCCCAGATGTTTCAAAACAAGCTGCGGAATTAATTAAGCAGGCATGGGCCGATAGTACCCGTAAAAGATATGAATCAGCTTGGCGCAGATGGTCTAGTTGGTGTGATGGAAGGGGTGCCAATCCGGTGGAAGCACACCTTGGTATGATTATTAACTTTTTGGCAGAACTAGCAAGTTCGGGTTTGGCTTATCGACAATTAATAACTTTAGATCAGCTATATCAGCAGGGCACATTCATCTTGAGGGTAAACCCATTGGTGAACATCCATTAATTTGCAAACTTTTAAGAGGTATACGTCTTTCCAAACCTCCTCAAGCTAAATATTCTGTGTTATGGGATGTTAACAATATTTTAAATTTTTTGGATTCTTGGCCTACCAACAGGTATTTATCACGCAAACAGCTCTCGGCTAAACTAACTATGCTCTTGTGCCTTATCTCTTGCAAGAGGGTTTCAGACGTCAGAGCTCTTGATTTAGCTGGTAGAGTTTTTTTCCCCAGAAGGGGTCACTTTTTCTGTGACAAGAAGAACTAAAACTAACTACAGGTCAGTATCCTACCCTATTTACACTGAAAATTCAAAATTATGTGTAGTCCAATGTTTAAAAGATTATGAAGTAGCCACGGAAGAATTTCATCAAAATTCTAAAGGGCAATTATTAATTTCTTTGCAAAAACCTTTTAAACCAGTGACTTTGGCCACTCTGGCCAGATGGTTGAGATGGTTGATGAGTGAAGCAGGAATTGACACTTCTATATTCGGGGCTCATTCTGGGAGAGGAGCTATGGCTTCCAAATCATTTGCCTTGGGTTCCCGGTTAGAAGACATTATGAAGGCAGCAGACTAGTCTTCAGAAAACACTTTTCGTGAGTTTTATCATAAAACGGTATTGGACGTAGCTACTGTAGTAATGGAACAGCTTTAAACTAGCATAATCGGAGCCTCCGGTCCTGACATAGAATAATTTGTTTTCTAGCTAAAGCGTCAAGGAGGCGAGAATTATCCCCCCCATTAAAAAATATAATGAATAACTGAATGCCAATTATTGTGTATAATTATGATTATTGTTATTGTCTCCCTCCCACTGCTGTTTTGTTCAGTAAAGAAAGAGAAAGCATAATCCTTGCCTCCGGGTCCTTAATAGAATTGAAAATTCTTGACGCGTTAGCTAGAATTTTTTTTATTCTCTTATGAACAGTACAAAATGACAAAGTGGTAACTAGTTACAAGTACTTATCCCACCGCTGCACAACCAATGTAGGATGCTGGCCTGGCTTGTAGTGGGTACCAGAGGTACTTACACCTTGTGCAAGGTCCAGTTATCCCTTATTAGTGTGGAAGAGGTGTTTCTAGCAGCTTAGGCTGATAGAAGGTAACTATGGCAAAGCAGCTTAGGCTGAACTAGGAGACATGTAAAGCTCCTACTATACCACTGGTGTCATATGCACAATATCATAAGAAAACACAATACACAGAAGTACTAAAAATAAAGGTACTTTATTTTTATGACAATATGCCAAAAGTATCTCAGTGAGTACCCTCAGTAAGAACGTAAGTAACATACACAAGTTATATGTACACAAACCAAAATTAGGTAAGTAAGAGCAAGAAAAGTAATGCAAACAGTGTAAAATTACAATAGATTGCAATAGGCAAGCATAGGTATAGGGGCAACATAAACCATATACTCCAAAAGTGGAATGCGAATCACGATTGGACCCCAGACCTATGTGAGCTTGTAGAGGGTCGCTGGGACTGTAAGAAAACATGAGGGTTACCAAAATACCCCACCCCAAGATCCTGAAAAGTAGGAGTAAAGTGCACCTACTACCCCCAAAAAGCACAATAGTCGTGATAGGGGAATTCTGCAGGAAGAACAAACACCAGCAGTGCACTGACAACGGATTTCCGGACCTGAGGACCTGCAAGGCAAGGGGACCAAGTCCAATAGTCGCGACAGTGTCCATGGGGGGCAGGAGCCCAGTAAACCCCGGATGAAGGTGCAAGGAAGCTGCCTCCAGTTGGAAGAAGCTTGGAGTTCTGCAAGAAAGAGGACTAGGAACTTCTCCTTTGGAAGTCGGATGTCCCACGTCGCGATGAAGCTTGCAGAAATACTGCAAACACTCCTTGCTAGCTGCAAGAGTCACTGTAGAGGTTTTTGGGTGCTGCTGAGGACCAGGAACGACCAGGATATCGCGCTCAGCAACTCAGAGAGCCCTCACAGAAGCAGGCAGCACCCGCAGAAGTACACCAACAGGCACTTAGAAGAAGAGTGAACCGGAGTACATGCGAAGTTACAAAAGGGGGTCCCACGACATCGGAGGACAACTCAGAAGCTTGTGCACTGCAGGACGGAGTGCTGGGGACCCAGGCTAGGCTGTGCACGAAGGAAATCCTGGAAGAGTGCACAGGAGCCGAAGCAGCTGCAAATCACGCAGTACACAGCTTTGCAGTCTAGCGTGGCAAGGACTTACCTCCACCAAACTTGGACTGAAGAGTCACTGGACTGTGGGAGTCACTTGCTGCTGTGTTCCAGGGACCACACTCGTCAGGATGAGAGGGAACCCAGAGGACCAGTGATGCAGTCTTTTGGTGCCTGCGTTAGCTGGGGGAAGATTCTGTCGACCCACTGGGGATTTCTTCGGAGCTTCTGGTGCAGGGTGAAGGAGCATGCACCACCTGGAAACAGTCGAGAAAGCCGGCAGGATTAGGTGCTACAATGTTGCTGGTAGTCGTCTTGGTACTTTGTTGCGGTTTTGCAAGCGACCTGAGCAGTCAGCGGTCGATCCTTTGGCAGAAGGTGAAGAGGGAGATGCAGAGGAACTCTGATGAGCTCTTGCAATCGGTATCTAAAGAATTCCCCAAAGCAAAGACCCTAAATAGCCAGAAAAGGAGGTTTGGCTCCAAGTTAGGAGGATTGGCTACTGAAAGAGGTAAGCACCTATCAGGAGGGGTCTCTGACGTCACCTGCTGGCACTGGCCACTCATAGCAGTCCAGTGTGCCCCCAACACCTCTGTTTCCAAGATGGCAGAGGTCTGGGACACACTGGAGGAGCTCTGGGCACCTCCCCTGGGAGGTACTGGTCAGGGGAGTGGTCACTCCCCTTTCCTTTGTCCAGTTTCGTGCCAGAGCATGGCTGGGGGATACCTGAACCAGTGTAGACTGGCATATGCAGAGATGGGCACCATCTGTGCCCATCAAAGCATTTCCAGAGGCTGGGGGAGGCTACTCCTCCCCAGCCCTTCACACCTATTTCCAAAGGCAGAGGGTGTAACACCCTCTCTCAGAGGAAATCCTTTGTTCTGCCTTCCTGGGCCAGGGCTACCTGGACCCCAGGAGGGCAGAAACCTGTCTGAGGGGTTGGCAACAGCAGCTGCAGTGGAGACCCCGGAAAGGCAGTTTGGCAGTACCCGGGTTCTGTGCTAGAGACCCAGGGGATCATGGAATTGTCCCCCCAATACCAGAATGGTATTGGGGTGACAATTCCATGATCTTAGACATGTTACATGGCCATGTTCGGAGTTACCATTGTGACGCTATACATAGGTAGTGACCTATGTACAGTGCACGCTTATAATGGTGTCCCCGCACTCACAAAGTCCGGGGAATTTGCCCTGAACGATGTGGGGGCACTTTGGCTAGTGCCAGGGTGCCCACACACTAAGTAACTTGGCATCCAACCTTCACCAGGTGAAGGTTAGACCTATAGGTGACTTAGAAGTTACTTATGTGCAGTGATAAATGGCTGTGAAATAACGTGGACGTTATGTCACGCAGGCTGCAGTGGCAGGCCTGTGTAAGAACTGTCAGAGCTCCCTATGGGTGGCAAAAGAAATGCTGCAGCCCATAGGGATCTCCTGGAACCCCAATACCCTGGGTACCTCAGTACCATATACAAGGGAATTATATGGGTGTACCAGTATGCCGATGTGAATTGGTGAAATTTAGTCACTAGACTGTTAGTGGCAAATTTGGAAAGCAGAGAGAGCATAACCACTGAGGTTCTGGTTAGCAGAGTCTCAGTGAGACAGTTAGGCATCACACAGGGAACACATACAGGGCACATACTATGAGCACTAGGGCCCTGGCTGGCAGTGACACAAGGACTAAAACAACATACATACAGTGAAATATGGGGATAACATGCGAGGCAAGATGGTGCTTTCCTACAACATGGCCATGTTCGGAGTTACCATTGTGACACTACTCATAGGTAAGTGACCTATGTGCAGTGCACGCGTGTAATGGTGTCCCTCCACTCACAAAGTTTGGGGAATTTGCCTTGAACGATGTGGGGGCACCTTGGCTAGTGCCAGGGTGCCCACCCACTAACTAACTTGCCACCCAACCTTCACCAAGTGAGGGTTAGACATACAGGTGACTTATAAGTTACTTATGTGCAGTGAAAATGGCTGTGAAATAACGTGGATGTTATTTCAGTCAGACTACAGTGGCAGGCCTGTGTAAGAATTGTCTGAGCTCCCTATGGGTGACAAAATAAATGCTGCAGCCAATAGGGATCTCCTGGAACCCCAATACCATGGGTACCTAAGTACCATATACAAGGGAATGATATGGGTGTACCAGTGTGCCAATGATAATTGGTAAAATTGGTTACTAGCCTGCAGTGACAAATTTAGAAAGCAGGGAGAGCATAAAGACTGAGGTTCTGGATAGCAGAGCCTCAGTGATACAGTTAGGCACCACACAGGGAACTTATATAGGCCACAAACTTATGAGCACTGGGATCCTGGCTAGCAGGATCCCAGTGACACACATCAAACACACTGACAACATAGGGTTTTCACTATGAGCACTGGGCCCTGGCTAGCAGGATCCCAGTGAGACAGTTTGAAACACCCTGACATATACTCACAAACAGGCCAAAATTGGGTGTAGCAAGGCTAGAAAGAGGCTACCTTCCTACAAGGATGCAGACAACTACATCATTTTAAAGAATGCACTCATTGAGGGTTTTGGTCTAACCACAGAGCAATACAGAATCAAGTTTAGAGAAACAAAGAAAGAATCTTCACAAGATTGGGTTGACTTTGTGGCCTGTTCTGTGAAAGCTTTAGAGGGTTGGTTAAATGGCAGTAAAGTGTCTGATTGCCAGGGCCTGTAAAATCTGATTTTGAGAGAGCATATATTGAATAGTTGTGTGTCTGACTTGTTACACCAGTATCTTGTGGGCTCAGATCTGACCTCTCCCCAAGAATTGGGAAATAAGGCAGACAAATGGGTCAGAACAAGAGTGAGTAGAAAAGCTCATACATGGGATGACAAAGAAAAGAAGAAAGATGGTGAAAATTCTCAGGATAAGCATGGGGATAAAAGTAAGCACAAAGATCCTTCTTCAGGTCCACAACACGCCTCTGGGGGCGAGGATAAACCATCGTCCTCTTCTTCTAACTCTGCACAAAATAAAAAACCCTGCTGCTATGTGTGTAGAGATACAGGCCATAGGCCAGGGGATGAGTCCTGCCCAGGTAAAGCCCCTGAGCCTACTACCATTAACACATCAAGCTCTAGTGCCCCTAGCAGTAGTGGTAATAGTGGTGGGAATGCTGACAATAGTCAAACAAAGGGTGTAGTTGGGTTCACTTTTGGTCCATCATAGACTCTGGGGTAGACACTCCCAAGACAGTGTCTACCACACCTGGTAGCAATGGCCTTGCCCCTTTGGCTGCTTGTCCCCTTAACATGGACAAATACAAGCAGTCAATTTTAATAAATGAGGTTGAGGCCCAGGCCTACAGGGGCACAGGTGCCAGTATCACTTTGGTGACTGAAAACTTGGTGTCACCTGCACAACCCTTCCTTGGACAGAAGTACCAGGTTACTGATGTCAACAACTTCACTCAGTCTCTCCTCTTAGCTGTAGTGCAACTTAGTTGGGGTGGAGTTACTGGCCCAAAGCAGGTGGTGATATCACCTAGCTTACCTATAGACTGTCTCTTAGGTAATAATCTAGAGGCCTAACGTTGGACTGAGGTAGAGTTTAGGACCCATTCATCCATTCCGGGTATCCCTGAGGAATTGCTTCCTCTCATTTCAGGTGAAATGAAAAAGCAAAGCAGAGAAAAAGGCCTGAAATCTCAGGATCCCTCTCCACCAACAGGTAAAAACGGTATCAAAGTATCCCTTCCCCACCCTACCACTAGGGATACCATTCCAATGGTGGGAGAAACTTCTCTTGGGGTGTAACCTGCATCAAGGGAGCCTTCAGCTACCACAGCTGGAATCCCAAAGGTAAAATTACCTCTCTATGGAACCACTAAACCAGATGTGCAAAATTGGATTCTTCTAGTAAATTTGGAGCAACCCTCCAGCCCTCTCAGAGAAACTTTAGTGCACCAGCCCTGCACTACCTCTGAACACTTAGGACAGCAGCCTTTCCCTCGTGTGGAGATTATAGGACAGCAGCCCTGCCCTGCACCAACCCAAGAGAAACAGCAACCCTGTACTCTCTTTTAGCCATTTGGACAAACTTTTTGCCCAGCTTGGCTTTATTGAGACAGCATCCCTGTCTTGACATAGGCCCAGTGGACCAATCCCACTGCCCAACTTTAAAACTTACAAATAGAGACTCTGAGAATTTACACTTTCACTGTTTTCTATGTATAAATCTCCAAACGGTGGTTTACATCCCCTCAGGGAAGTAACCATACAGTGGATAATAAAGGGAGTAACCGCTCTATTGCAGATCTACTCTCCACTTATCACCACTTAGACAATAAAGTCTCAACTGCCAAGGTTAACCTTATTGTGCTTCAGTTGGGGGGGTATGTGAGAAAGTATCTTCTTTCTAGCATGGTTACCCCAATTTTTGCCAGTTTGTGTTTGTCAGTGTGTTTCTACTGTCTCACTGGGATCCTGCTAGCCAGGACCCCAGTGCTCATAGTTTAAAACCCTATTTGTCTGTGTGTTTTGCCTGTCTCACTGGGATCCTGCTGGCCAGAACCTCAGTGCTCATAGTTTGTGGCCTATTCATGCGTGTTGTTAGTATGCTTAACTGTTTCACTGAAGTTCTGCTAATCAGAACTCCAGTGCTTATTATATCTCTACTTAACAAATTAGTCACTATAGTTTAGTGACTAGGTATTCCAATTCTAATTGGCACAGTGGCCCCCCCTTATAAGTCCCTAGTATATGGTACCTGGGCACCAAGGGCATTGGAGTTCCACTGCAGCCCCAGCTGCTGCCAATCCTCAGACAGGTTTCTGCCCTCCTGGGGTCTGAGCAGCTCAGTCATAGGAAGGCAGAACAATGCATTTCCTTTGGGGGGAGGGTGTTACACCCTCTTCCTTGGAAATAGGTGTTACAGGCTTGGGAGGGGTAGCCTCCCAGAGCCTCTGGAAATGCTTTGAAGGGCACAAACTGAGCCATCCTTGCATAATCCAGTCTACACCGGTTCAGAAGCCCACAGTCCCTGCTGTTGTGCGAAGCTGGACAAAGAAAAGGGGAGTGACCACTCCCCTGTCCATCACCGCCCCAGGGTTGGTGCCCAGAGCTCCTCCGGTGTGTAATATTTTCTGACAGTGTGTGTCCCTGGCATTACCCATCTTGGATTCCAAGGTGGGGGACTCTCTGGAGACCTCTGAGTGGCCAGAGCCAGCAGATGACATCAGAGACCCCTCTTGATAGGTGCAAACCTGGGTAGGTAGCCAACCCCTGTAGGAAAGTACCATCTTGCCTGACATGTTACCCCCATATTTCACTGTATATATGTATGTTTTAGTCTATGTGTTACTGGGACCCTGCCAGGCAGGGCCCTAGTGCTCATAGGTATGTGCCCTGTATGTGTTCCCTGTGTGATGCCTAACTGTCTCACTGAGGCTCTGCTAACCAGAACCTCAGTGGTTATGCTCTCTCTGCTTTCCAAATTTGTCACTAACAGGCTAGTGACTAAATTTACCAATTCACATTGGCATACTGGTACACCCATATAGTTCCCTAGTATATGGTACTGAGGTACCCAGGGTATTGGGGTTCCAGGAGATGCCTAATGGCTGCAGCATTTCTTTTGCCCCCCATAGGGAGCTATGACAATTCTTACACAGGCCTGCCACTGCAGCCTGCGTGAAATAACGTCCACGCTATTTCACAGCCAGTTACCACTGCACTTAAGTCACTTATAAGTCTCCTATATGTCTAACCTTCACCTGGTGAAGGTTGGGTGCAAAGTTACTTAGTGTGTGGGCACCCTGGCACTAGCCAAGGTCCCACCACATCGTTCAGGGCAAATTCCCCAGACTTTGTGAGTGCGGGGACACCATTACACGCGTGCACTATACATATGTCACTACCTACGTATAGCTTCACAATGGTAACTCCGAATATGGCCATGTAACATGTCTAAGATCATGGAATTGTCACCCCAATGCCATTCTGGCATTGGGGAGACAATTCCATGATCCCCCACGTCTCTAGCATAGTACCCGGGTACTGCCAAACTGCCTTTCCGGGGTCTCCACTGCAGCTGCTGCTGCAGCCAACCCCTCAGACAGGTTTCTGCCCTCCTGGGGTCCAGGCAGCCCTGGCCCAGGAAGGCAGAACAAAGGATATCCTCTGAGAGAGGGTGTTACACCCTCTCCCTTTGGAAATAGGTGTGAAGGCTGGGGAGGAGTAGCCTACCCCAGCCTCTGGAAATGCTTTGATGGGCACAGATGGTGCCCATCTCTACATAAGCCAGTCTACACCGGTTTAGGGATCCCCCAGCCCTGCTCTGGCGCCAAACTGGACAAAGGAAAGGGGAGTGACCACTCCCCTGACCTGCACTTCCCAGGGGAGGTGCCCGGAGCTCCTCCAGTGTGCCCCAGACCTCTGCCATCTTGGAAACAGAGGTATTGCTGGCACACTGGACTGCTCTGAGTGGCCAGTGCCAGCAGGTGACGTCAGACACTCCTTCTGATAGTCTCTTACCTTTCTTACTAGCCTATCCTCCTTCCTAGGTAGCAAAACCTCCTTTTCTGGCTATTTAGGGTCTCTGCTTTGGGGAATTCTTCAGATACTGAATGCAAGAGCTCACCAGAGTTACTCTGCATCTCCCTCTTCACCTTCTGCCAAAGGATCGACCGCTGACTGCTCAGGACACCTGCAAAACCGCAACAAAGTAGCAAAGATGACTACTGCAACCTTGTATCGCTTCATCCTGCTGGCTTTCTCGACTGTTTCCTGGTGGTGCATGGTCTGGGGGTAGCCTGCCTCCTTTCTGCACCAGGAGCTCTGAATAAATCTCCCTTGGGTCGCCGGAATCTTCCCCCTGCAACCGCAGGCAGCAAAAGACTGCATCACTGGTCCTCTGAGTCCCCTCTCAGCATGACGAGCGTGGTCCCTGGAACTCAGCAACTCTGTCCAAGTGACTCCCACAGTCCAGTGATTCTTCAGTCCAAGTTTGGTGGAGGTAAGTCCTTGCCTCCCCACGCTAGACTGCATTGCTTGGTATCGCGTGATTTGCAGCTGCTCCGGCTCCTGTGCACTCTTCCAGGATTTCCTTTGTGCACAGCCAAGCCTGGGTCCCCAACACTCTAACCTGCAGTGCACAACCTTCTGAGTTGTCCTCCGGGGTCGTAGGACTCCCTGTTGTGAATTTGCGTGGACTCCAGTTCACTCCTCTTCTAAGTGCCTTTTCCGGTACTTCTGCAGGTGCTGCCTGCTTCTGTGAGGGCTCCCTGACTTTCTGGGCACCCCCTCTGTCTCCTCATGCAAGTGGAGACATCCTGGTCCCTCCTGGGTCACAGCAGCATCCAAAAACCCTAATTGCGACCCTTGCAGCTAGCAAGGCTTGTTTGCGGTCTTTCTGCGTGGGAACACCTCTACAAGCTTCTTCATGACTTAGGACATCTAGCCTCCAAAGGGGAAGTTCCTAGTCCTCTTCGTTCTTGCAAAACACCAAGCTTCTTCCATCCGGTGGCAGCTTCCCTGCACACTCAGCTGGCATTTCCTGGGCTCCTGCCCACTCTCGACACTGTCGCGACTCTTGGACTTGGTCCCCTTGTCTTACAGGTACTCAGATCTGGAAATCCACTGTTGTTGCATTGCTGGTGTTGGTTTTCCTTGCAGAATCCCCCTATCACAACTTCTGTGCTCTCTGGGGGTTGTAGGTGCACTTTACACCTATCTTACAGTGTCTTGGGGTGGGCTATTTTTCTAACCCTCACTGTTTTCTTACAGTCCCAGTGACCCTCTACAAGCTCTCATATGTTTGGGGTCCATTCGTGGTTCGCATTCCACTTTTGGAGTATATGGTTTGTGTTGCCCCTATACCTATGTGCTCCTATTGCAATCTATTGTAACTTTACACTGCTTGCAATACTTCCTTTTGCTATTACTGCATATTTTTGGTATTGTGTACATATATCTTGTGAATATTTGGCATCCTCATACTGAGGGTACTCACTGAGATACTTTTGGCATATTGTCATAAAAATAAAGTACCTTTATTTTTAGTATATCTGTGTATTGTGTTTTCTTATGATATTGTGCATATGACACCAGTGGTATAGTAGGAGCTTTGCATGTCTCCTAGTTCAGCCTAAGCTGCTCTGCTATAGCTACCTTCTATCAGCCTAAGCTGCTAGAAACACCTCTTCTACACTAATAAGGGATAACTGGACCTGGCACAAGGTGTAAGTACCTTTGGTACCCACTACAAGCCAGGCCAGCCTCCTACAGTGATGGACAGAGGAGTGGTCACTCCCCTTTCCTTTGTACAGTTTTGCGCCAGAGCAGGGGACAAGGGGTCCCTGGACCAGTTTAGACTGGCTTTTGCAAGGAGGTCACCATCTGTGCCCTTCAAAGCATTTCCAAAGGAAATGCTTTGTTCTGCCTTCCTGGGACTGAGCTGCTCCGACCCCAGGAGGGCAGAACCCTGTCTGTGAGGTGGCAGCATCTGTAGCTGCAGTGCAAGCCTCAGATAGCTGTTTTGCCGTACTGGGGGTCCATAGTGGAGCCCCCAGGATGCATGGAATTGGCTCCCCAATACCAAATTTGGAATGAGGGGCAATTCCATGATCTTAGACATGTTACATGGCCATATTCAGAGTTACAATTGTGAAGCTACATATAGGTATTGACCTATATGTAGTGCACGCATGTATTGGCGTCCCCACACTCACAAAGTCCTGAGAAATGGCCCTGAACTATGTGGGGGCACCTTTGCTAGTGCAAGGGTTCCCTCACACTTATTAACTGCACCTAACCATCAGCAAGTAAAGGTTAGACATATAGGTGACTTATAAGTTACTTAAGTGCAGTGGAAATGGCTGTGAAATAACGTGTGCGTTATTTCACGCAGGCTGCAATGGCAGGCCTGTGCAAGGGTTTGTCTGAGCTCCCTATGGGTGGCAAAAGAAATTATGCAGTTCATAGGGATCTCCTGGAACCCCAATGCCCTGGGTACCTAGGTACCATATACTAGGGACTTATAAGGGGGTTCCAGTGTGCCAATTGAAATTGGTAAATGAATTCACTACCCTACAGTGAAAAATGTAAAAGCAGAGAAAGCATAAGCAGTGAGGTTCTGATTAGGAGAGCCTCAGTGACACAGTCAAGCACTATACAGACACACACATTAGGCCACAAACTATGAGCACTGGGGTCCTGACCAGGAGGATCCCAGTGAGACAGGCAAAAACATACTGACATACAGGCAAAAATGTGGGCAACATGCCAAGAAACGTGGTACTTTCATGCACCACTAGATCAAGCTGGAAGACAACCAAAAAATGTTTTGAACTCCCCAACTGGATCTAGTCCACAGTCAAACTGTGAGGTTTTTGTCTCCTTCCTCCTTGAAAAGACAGAAAGGTTCAATAGGATTTGAGGACTGCATTGGAGCACCTTAACGTCATGCCTCTCATCATCCTTCCACCGCCCCAGATCTTTGTGCCCCCAAGCCCCTTTTCACCCCCCCCCAACCCCCAAAATAACACTTCATGGAATTTATTCAAATCCTTTGATGAAAGCAACATTCTCAAAATTCTTGCAGCGCTGAAACCCTCAAACCACTTCAGGGACACTCTACCATTGAATTTCTTCAGTGAGATCAAATAATCTTTACTACCACTCTGGATCAAGATAGTAAATGCCTCACTACTTCAAGGCTCTATTCCTATCTGCCTAACATCTAGGCAGGTTACCCTTATTCTGAAAAAATCCACTGCAGACCTTGCAGACCTAACCAACTTCCGCCCAATCTCCAACATTCTGAGTCTGGCAAAGCTCATCGAAAAATATGCCAATGCCCAACTATGTAACCCCATAGAACAATTCCAATTGTTAGACCAATTACAATATGGCTTCAGTCAGGGTCGCAGCATCAAATCTGCTCTTATCAGCTTTCGATATGGTTAAACATGACAGCCTATTGATTTTTTGGAACATAGCATAGGGCTTCAGGGTCCATTTTAAATTGGTTTGCCTTGTTTCTCCACAATAGAACTCAAAGATTCAAGGTTAATCAGTCCCTGTCCAATTCCACACCGGTCACTTTAGGGGTACCACAAGGTCCATGCTCTCTCCCACTCTGTTCAACCCTTTTTATGGACACATTAACTGAAATTCTGAAACTATCAAACATCCACTATCACATGTATGCAGATGACACTCAACTGTACCGAAAGTCTTCTTCCAGAGGACATCAGGCACCTCCACACAACTCTACAAAAAACTCAAAACTGGCTGTCCTACAACCACCTCAAATTAAACATGCTCAAAACGGAATTCCTCTTAATCGCCCCTCCCAAACAGTCACCCGCTATCGCAGAATGGATGAAGCAACTAACAGCTCTTAACTGTGCACCACATGTTATAGATTCCACAAGATCACTAGGAATAATGCTAGACAAGAACCTGAATGTGCAGAAGCACATCAGTGCTGCCACCAAAGGAGCGAACATCTATATAACTATCTTAGGGAAAATGAAAGCCTTCCTTCCCTTCAATGACTTCAAGTCTGCGGTGCAAGCCCCAGTGATCTCCAGGTTGGACTATGGAAGAGCAACCATCTGCGGACTACCAAGATCTACGATAGCCCCACTAAGGTCCTCCCTTAACTCTGCTACTAGGCTTACCACGGAATCTAAAAGAAACAACCACATTACCCCTGATCTGAAATTTCTAAACTAGCTGCTATATGAAGCA
Source organism: Pleurodeles waltl (assembly GCF_031143425.1). Taxonomy (NCBI): domain Eukaryota; kingdom Metazoa; phylum Chordata; class Amphibia; order Caudata; family Salamandridae; genus Pleurodeles; species Pleurodeles waltl. The sequence continues at coordinate 185,740,201 of NC_090439.1, read as the reverse complement.
AGAATACAGCTAAAAATTGTGTGTTTGATCCACAAACACCTACACTTCAACACCCCAATATATACCTCGCTCAAAAACTAGAGCTATCTGGTGGCTGCAGGTCCTCCAGAAGTACCTGCACCTTACTGCTGAAACCACAGAAATTCCATAAAAAGAAAACTTAAAATCGAGCCTTCTTGAGTATTGCCTGAGAAGTTGGAACTCCATGCTCCCTGTAATCAGACTAAACCCCTCAACAGCATCATACAAAAAGGAAGTTAAAATGCTAATGATGAACACATTTCTACCCTAGAACATAAGAATTTCTCTCCCCGGACCCGGTTGACATGTTATCTACATCCATGGTTATTATTCAACTTTTATATAAATACATTTTTTAAATAATGCTGGCGATTTGTAAATTGGCCTGCGCTTCAAAGGGAAGCCATTGGAGGTTTAGCAGGGCAGGGGAAATGTGGTCAAATTTCTTGAGGCCTAAAATGAAGCATGCTGCTGCACTTAGTGTTGTTCTCAGTGGACCTAAGTGAATATTTGGAATGCTTGAGAGAAGGGGCAATTTTCATATCTAGTCTGGAGAGGCCGAGAGACTGCACCACTGTTTTGATATCTTGTTCCAGGATCAATTGGCTGATGTCTCAGAGCTACCTAAATTGGTGTTGTGCGCTTTTGTCCATGGCTATGATGTGGCTGTAAAGACTGAGATGATTGTTAAAGGTGAAACCAAGTGATCTAGCACTCTGGACTATGGCAGGGCAGCCACTCCTGTACTGGGTTTTTTGCTTTCAGAGGTGAGATGAAAAGAAATTCTGTTTTATTGAGTTGGTGTTTTAGGTGGTGGTTAGACATCCAGTTTTGAATCTTTAGGAGTGTGATTGAGAGGAGGACAACAACTTCAGGGGATGAGATTTTCATGTCTATTTGAGTGTCGTCGGCATAGAGGTGGAAGAGAATCCCAGAGTTTCTGAGAATCACACATAGTGGTTCTAGGTAGAGGTTAAAGAGAGTTGGGAGAAGATTGAACCTTGAGGGACTCCTTGATGTACGCTGACTGGTCTCGAGAACGAGTTGGCCATTTCAACAATTTGGGAACGTTGGATAGGTTTGAGTTGAACCCGTTGAGGACTGTGCCTCCACATTCCATGGGTTGTCAAAGAGTGCAAAGGAAGTCCAAATAGTTGACTGTGTCATATGTAGCGGACAAGTCCAAAAGGACCAGGAGGCAGGGGTTACCAGAGTCGAGGATACTTAGGGAGTCATTGACTATTTGGAGGATCACAGTTTCTGTACTGTGGTACTGGTAGAAACAGTGTCTAGGAGGTTGTTTGTTGTGTGAAGCGAATTAGGATGCTATACAACTTTCACTGACTTTTCCTAAAAACGGGAATGTGGAGACTGGGCGGTACTTGTTATTCTCTGGATCGACAGATTGTTTTTTCAAGAGAAGAGAAACTTAGTCCACTTTTAGTCGATCAGGAAATAGGCCCTGTTGAAGAGAGGAGGCACCAACTGTAGGAAAGTACCATCTTTCTTGGCATGTTACCCCCAATTTTACATGTATGTCAGTATGTTTTTGCCTGTCTCACTGGGATCCTGCTAGCCAGGACCCCAGTGCTTATAGTTTGTGGCCTAAATGTGTATGCCTGTGTAGTGCCAGTGTGTCACTGAGGCTCTGCTAATCAGAACCTCAGTGCTCATGCTCTCTCTGCCTTTAAATTTGTTCTATATGTAGGAAATGACCATCTTGCCTGGCATGTTACCCCCATTTTTACTTATATGTATGTTTGTTTTTGCCTGTGTCACTGGGATCCTGCTAGCCAGGACCCTAGTGCTCATAAGTTGTGCCTTGTATGTGTTCCCTGTGTGGTGCCTAACTGTATCATTGAGGCTCTGCTAACCAGAACCTCAGTGTTTATGCTCTCTCTGCTTTTAAAATTGTCACTGCAGGCTAGTGACTAATTTTACCAATTCTGATTGGCACACTGGAACACCCTTATAAGTCTCTAGTATATGGTACCTAGGTACCCAGGGTATATGGGTTCCAGGAGATCCCTATGGGCTGCAGCATTTTTTTTACCACCCATAGGGAGCTCAGACAATTCTTACACAGGACTGCGAGTGCAGCCTGCGTGAAATAATGTCCACGTCATTTCACGGCAATTTTACACTGCACTTAAGTAACTTATAAGTCACCTATATGTCTAACCCTCACTTAGTGAATGTTAGGTGTAAATTTACTTAGTGTGAGAGTACCCTGGCACTAGCCAAGGTGCCCCCACATTGTTCAGGGCAAATTCCCCGGACTTTGTGAGTGCGGGGTCACCATTACACGTGTGAATTACATATAGGTCAATACCTATCGTAGTCCACAATGGTAACTCCAAACATGGCCATGTAACATATCTAGGATCATGGACCCCGGGTCCTGCCAAACTAGCTCTCTGGGGGTTTTTCTGCAGCTACCGTTGCTGCCAACCCTCAGACAGGTTTCTGCCCCCCTGGGGCCTGGCCAGCCCAGTCCCAGGAAGACAGAACAAAGGATTTCCTCTGAGAGAGGGTGTTACACCCTTTGGAAATAGGTGTTAAGGGCCTGAGAGGAGTAGCCTCCCCTGGCCTCTGGAAATGCTTTGAAGGGCACAGATGGTGCCCTCCTTGCATAAACCAGTCTACACCGGTTCAGGGATCCCCCAGCCCCTGTTCTGGCGCACAACTGGACAAAGGAAAGGGGAGTGACCACTCCCCTGTCCATCACCACCCCAGGGATGGTGCCCAGAGCTCCTCCAGTGTGTCCCAGACCTCTGCCATCTTGAATGCAGAGGTGTGAGGGCACACTGGAGACCTCTGAGTGGCTAGTGCCAGCAGGTGACGTCAGAGACCCCTCCTGATAGGCTCTTACCTGGTTAGGTAGCCAATCCTCCTCTGAGGGCTATTTAGGGTCTCTCCTGTGGGTTTCTCGTCAGATAACGAATGCAAGAGCTCACCAGAGTTGCACTGCACTTCCCTCTTTGACTTCTGCCAAAGATCGACCGCAGACTGCTCCAGGATGCCTGCAAAACCGCAACAAAATAGCAAGATGACTACCAGCAACATTGTAGCGCCTCATCCTGCAGGCTTTCTCGACTGTTTCCTGGTGGTGGTGCATGCTCTGAGGGCTGTTTGCCTTCATCCTGCACTGGAAGCCAAGAAGAAATCTCCAGTGGGTCGACGGAATCTTCCCCCTGCCAACGCAGGCACCAACTTTCTGCATCACCAGTCCTCTGGGTCCCCTCTCATCTTGACGAGCGTGGTCCCTGGAACACAGGAGCTGGACCCAAATGACCCCAACAGTCCAGTGATCCTTCTGTCCAAATTTAGTGGAGGTAAGTCCTTGCCTCCTCACGCCAGAGAGTAATCCTGTGTACTGCGTGAACTGCAGCTGCTAGGGCTTCTGTGCTCTTTTGCAAGACTTCCTTTGTGCACAGCACAGCCCAGGTCCCCAGCACTCCGTCCTGCATTGCCCAACTCGCTGAGTTGCCCTCCGACTTCGTGGGACGTTCTTTTGTTGTGCTGAGATGACCACCGTGATCAGATCTTCTGAATGCCTGTTCCGGTGCTTCTGTGGGTGCTTCCTGCTTCTGCATGGGCTCTCTGTACTGCTGAGTACCCCCTCTGTCTCCTCCTCCAAGGGGTGACCTCGTGGTCCTTCCAGGGCCCTGGCAGCACCCAAAATCCTCAACCGTGACTCTTGCAGCTAGCAAGGCTTGTTTGCGGTCTTTCTGCATGGAAACAACTCTGGTTCCTTTAACACGCTGTGGGACATCTTCTGACCAAAGGAGAAGTTCCTGGCATCTTCCGTTGTTGCAGAATCTTTGGCTTCTTCCACCCAGAGGCAGCCCTTTTTCACCTTCATCTGGGGTTTAGTGGGCTCCTGCACCCCCTGGACACTTGCGTGACTCTTGGACTTGGTCCCCTTCCTTTTCAGGTCCTCAGGTCCATGAATCCGTCTTCAGTGCTTTGCAGTCAGTTGTTGCCTTTGCAGAATCCCCTATCTCAGCTTTACTGTCTTTCTGGGGTAGTAGGGTAACTTTACACCTACTTTTCAGGGTCTTGGGGTGGGTTATATTGGACACCCAAATTTATACTTTTTGACGCACAACTGCGCCAACGCAGTTGTGCGTCAAAAATTTTAACGCCGGCTAACGCCATTCCAAAGCGCCATGCGGGCGCCTTATTTATGGAATGACATTAGCCGGCGCAGCTGACTGGTGTGCGTAAAAAAAAATGACCCACACCAGGCAGCGCCGGCGTAGGGGAAAATGGAGCTTGGGCGTCAAAAAATGGGGCAAGTCAGGGCTGAGGCAAAATATTGGCCTCAACCCGATTTGTGCCATTTTTTTTTTACTCCCAACCCCCATTGAAATGACTCCTGTCTTAGCACAGACAGGAGTCATGCCCCCTTGCCCAATGGCCATGCCCAGGGGACTTATGTCCCCTGGGCATGGTCATTGGGCATAGTGGCATGTAGGGGGGCACAAATCAGGCCCCCCTATGCCACACACAAAAAAAAATATATATACTTACCTGAACTTACCTCAAGTTCCCTGGGATGGGTCCCTCCATCCTTGGGCGTCCTCCTGGGGTGGGCAAGGGTGGCAGGGGGTGTCCCTGGGGGCATGGGAGGGCACCTCTGGGCTCCTTCCGAGCCCACAGGTCCCTTAACGCCTGCCCTGACCAGGCGCTAAAAAATGACGCAAAAGCGGCTGGACGTCATTTTTTTGGACCCGCCCACTCCCGTGCGCCATTTTTGCACGGGAGTTTAAATAAGGCGAACATGCCTTGGAGTCATTTTTTAGATGGGAACGCCTACCTTGCATATCATTAACGCAAGGTAGGTGTCCACGCTAAAAAATGACGCAAACTCCAAGATCTTTGGCGCTAGATGGGTCGAACGCCAAAGTATAAATATGGAGTTAGCTTTGCGTCGGGTTTGCGTAAAAAAAAACGACGCAATTCCGGCGCAAACAGAGTATAAATATGCCTCTTGGTGTTTTCTTACACTCCCAGCAACCCTCTACACACTACACTAGTCCTGGGGTCCATTTGTGGTTCGCATTCCACTTTTGGAGTATATGGTTTGTGTTGCCCCTAGGCTTATTATCTCCTATTGCATTCTGTTGTGTTCTACAGTGTTTGCACTACTTTTATAAGTGTTTTACTTACCTGATTTTGGTTTGTGTGTATATTTTGTGTATATTACTTACCTCCTAAGGGATAATATCCTCTGAGATACTTTTGGCATATTGTCACTAAAATAAAGTACCTTTGTTTTTAGTAACTCTGAGTATTGTGTTTTCTTATGATATAGTGCTATATGATATAAGTGGTATAGTAGGAGCTTTGCATGTCTCCTAGTTCAGCCTAAGCTGCTCTGCTATAGCTACCTCCATCAGCCTAAGCTGCTAGAACACCTCTATTCTACTAATAAGGGATAACTGGACCTGGCATGAGGTGTAAGTACCACAAGGTACCCACTATAACCCAGGCCAGCCTCCTACAGTGACAAAGTACCAAAATAATTTAGAGACAATGGGCCAGATGTAGCAAGATATGCTTTTGTGATTCTTAAATTGCGTGTCGGTGTGACTCGCAATTTAAGAATCACAAAAGCATATGCAGAATGGTGTCTCAGACACCTTCTGCGACTCGCTATGGGGTCGCAAAGACCCACCTAATCAATATTCATGAGGTGGGTCGCATTTTGCGACCCTATAGCGAGTCCCTGCACTCACAGGGATGGTGGCCTGCTGAAGTCAGCAGACCTCCATGTCTGTGACTGCTTTTTAAATAAAGCAGTTTTTCTTTTTCATTTTGCAGCCCGTTTTCCTTAAAGGAAAACGAGTTGCAAAATGAAAAAATTACCGAAACCGTTTGGTTTCGGGTTTTTCAGAGTAGGCAGTGGTCCATAGGACCACTGCCTGCTCTGAAAAAATATTTTTGTCGACATTCACAAAGGGACTCTTTTGAGAATGAGTTACCACCAGTGTGACACTGGTGGTAACTGCGAGTTGCTTTGCGACCGCATTCGCGGTAACAAACCAATTCAGAATTGCGATGTGAGTCGCAAATAGGAAGGGAACACCCCTTCCTATTTGCGAATCGCATTCACAAATTGCGAGTCAGTACCGACTCGCAATTTGGGAATGTGCATCGCGGGAGGCCGTTTGCATGGCGCAAACTGCGATTTTCGCAGTTTGCGACATGCAAACGGCTTGCTACATCTGGCCCAATACTCATTTAGGAGGTAAGTATTATACACAATAAGGTAAGTAATTAGACATAGGATATTGCAAACAATAGGAAATGCTAAAGAATGCAATGGGAGAAAATAGGTCTAGGGGCAACACAAATCATATATTAAGAAAGTGGAATGTGAATCACAAATCCCCCACTAGACAAGTGTAGTGTGTGCAGAATGATTAGGAGAGTAAGAATACAGTAAAGGTAAGTAAATTACCCCACTCCAGAGCCCAGAAAAGCAGGAGTAAAGTACTGCAAGTTTCCTAAGAACACACTACACCTCATGATATGGATTATTGCAATAACCAACCGAGTCTGCAAAGAACAACAGCTGGATTCCTGGACCTGAAGACCTGCAAAAGAAGGGGACCAAGTCCAGAAGGCGAAAGAAGTTCCAGGAAGGACAGGAGCCCCTGCCAACCCAGAAAAGGGTTCAAATGAATTGTCCCCGGTTAGACGAAGACTGCAGGAATGCACCCTAGGAAGTTGCCAGCGGGTTCCTGCATGATGCAAAGGTTGTCCCACGCCATGAAGATGGATGCAGATGTGATTTCGTGTTGGAAGTCACCAACAAGCCTTGGTTACGACAAAGTTGCGTTTTGCTTCAAAATGACGGTGACGGGACCCAGGAGGGACCTGGGGGCCTCAACTGTGTTTGAGGAGGAAGAGAGGGCTCTCAGAACTTTAGAGAGCCCTCAGGATGCCAGGCAGCACCCACTGGAGTCCCATGACACGGGGACAAAGGAGGTGCAAAATGCATTTGGTGCAGCACTACAAGGAAGGGTCCCACGCCACCGAAGGTCAACTCAGCGAGTTGAGCGTCGCAGGATAGTGTGCTGGAGAACTGGGCCAGGATATGCACAAAGGAATTTTGCAAATAGTGCACAGAGGCCTCGGGAGGTGAAGAAGACGTAGTGCACAGGGGTACTGTCACTCTCAGGGAAGGCATGGTCTTACGTCGTCCAAATTGCGTCAGTAGGACATTCTGTGTCGATGGGGTCCTGTAGGAAAGTACCATCTTGCCTGGCATGTTACCCCCATATTTCACTGTATATATGTTGCTTTAGTGTGTGTCACTGGGACCCTGCCAGGCAGGGCCCCAGTGCTCATAAGTATGAGCCCTGTATGTGTTCCCTGTGTGATGCCTAATTGTCTCACTGAGGCTCTGCTAACCAGAACCTCAGTGGTTATGCTCTCTCTGCTTTCCAAATTGTCACTAACAGGCTAGTGAATAAAGTTACCAATTCAAATTGGCATACTGGTACACCCATATAATTCCCTAGTATATAGTACTGAGGTACCCAGGGTATTGGGGTCCAAGGAGATCCCTGTGGGCTGCAGCATTTCTTTTGCCACCCATAGGGAGCTCTGACAATTCTTACACAGGCCTGCCAGTGCAGCCTGAGTGAAATAACGTCCACGTTATTTTCACAGCCATTAACCACTGCACTTAAGTAACTTATAAGTCACCTATATGTCTCACCTTCACCTGGTGAAGGTTGGGTGCACGGTTACTTAGTGTGTGGGCACCCTGGCACTAGCCAAGATGCCCCCACATCGTTCAGGGCAAATTCCCGAGACTTTGTGAGTGCGGGGACACCATTACATGTGTGCACTATACATAGGTCACTACCTATGTACAGCGTCACAATGGTAACTCCGAGCATAGTCATGTAACAATTCCATGATCCCCCGGGTCTCTAGCACAGTTCCCGGGTACTGCCAAACTGCCTTTCCGGGGTCTCCACTGCAGCTGCTGTAAACCCCTCAGACAGGTTTCTGCCCTCCTGGGGTCCAGGCAGCCCTGGCCCAGGAAGGCAGAACATAGGATTTACTCTGAGAGAGGGTGTTACACCCTCTCCCTTTGGAAATAGGTGTGAAGGGCTGGGGAGGAGTAGCCTCCCCCAGCCTCTGGAAATGCTTTGATGGGCACAGATGGTGCCCATCTCTGCATAAGCCAGTCTACACCGGTTCAGAGATCCCCCATCCCTGCTCTGGTGCGAAACTGGACAAAGGAAAGGGGAGTGACCACACCCCTGACCTGCACCTCCCAGGGGAGGTGCCCAGAGCTCCTCCAGTGTGTCCCAGACCTCTGCCATCTTGGAAACAGAGGTGTTGGGGGCACACTGGACTGCTCTGAGTGGCCAGTGCCAGCATGTGACGTCAGAGGCTCCTTCTGATAGGCTCTTACCTCTCTTGGTAGCCAATCCTCCTAACCTGGTAGCCAAACCTCCTTTTCTGGCTATTTAGGGTCTCTGCTTTGGGGAATTCTTCAGATAACGAATGCAAGAGCTCACCAGAGTTCCTCTGCATCTCCCTCTTCACCTTCTACCAAAGGATCAACCGCTGACTGCTCAGGACACCAGCAAAACCGCAAAAAAAGTAGCTGGAAGACTACCAGCAACATTGTAGCGCCTAATCCTGCCGGCTTTCTCAAATGTTTCCAGGTGGTGCATGCTCTGGGGGTAGCCTGCCTTCACCCTGCACCAGAAGCTCCAAAGAAATCTTCTGTAGGTCAACGGAATCTTCCCCCTGCTAACGCAGGCACCAAAAGACTGCAACACTGGTCCTCTGGGTCCCCTCTCATTCTGATGAGCGTGGTCCCTGGAACACAGCAACTCCTGTCCAAGTGACTCCCACAGTCCAGTGACTCTTTAGTCCAAGTTTGGTGGCGGTAAGTCCTTGCCTCCCCACACTAGACTGCAAAGCTGTGTACCGTGTGATTTGCAGCTGCTCCGACTCCTGTGCACTCTTCCAGGATTTCCTTCGTGCACAGCCAAGCCTGGGTCCCCGGCACTCCATCCTGCAGTGCACAACCTTCTGAGTTGTCCTCCGGCGTCATGGGACTCCCTTTTGCGACTTTGCGTGGACTCCGGTTCACTTTTCTTCTAAGTGCCTGTTGGGGTACTTTTGCGGGTGCTGCCTGCTTCTGTGAAGGCTCCCTAAGTTGCTGGGTGCCCCCTCTGTCTCCTCCTCCAAGTGGTGACACCCTGGTCCCTCCTGGGCCACAGCAGCACCCAAAAACCTCAACTGCAACCATTGCAGCTAGCAAGGCTTGTTTGCAGTCTTTCTGCATGGGAACACCTCTGCAAGCTTCATCGCGACGTGGGACATCTATCTTCAATGGAGAAGTCCCTAGTCCTCTTCTTTCTTGCAGAACTCCAAGCTTCTTCCAACTGGTGGCAGCTTCCTTGCATCTTCAGCTGGCATTTCCTGGGCTCCTGCCCACTCTCGACACTGTCACGACTATTGGACTTGGTCCCCTTGTCTTAAAGGTACTCAGGTCCGGAAATCCACTGTTGTTGCATTGCTGGTGTTTGTTCTTCCTGCAGAATCCCCCTATCACGACTTCTGTGCTCTCTGGGGGTAGTAGGTGCACTTTACACCTACTTTTCAGGGTCTTGGGGTGGGCTATCCCTCACTGTTTTCTTACAGTCCCAGCGACCCTCTACAACATCATAGGTCTGGGGTCCATTCGTGGTTCGCATTCCACTTTTGGAGTATATGGTTTGTGCTGCCCCTATACCTATGTGCTCCTATTGCAATCTATTGTAATTCTACACTGTTTGTAGTACTTTTCTTGCTATTAAGTACCTAATTTTGGTTTGTGTTCATATATCTTGTGTATATAACTTATCCTCTTACTGAGGGTACTCACTGAGATACTTTTGGCCTATAGTCATAAAAATTAAGTATCTTTATTTTTAGTAACTCTGTGTATTGTATTTTCTTATGATATTGTGCATATGATACAAGTGGTATAGTAGGAGCTTTACATGTCTCCTAGTTCAGCCTAAGCTGCTTTGCCATAGCTACCTTCTATCAGCCTAAGCTGCTCGAAAACCCTCTTCTACACTTATAAGGGATAACTGGACCTGGCACAAGGTGTAAGTACCTCTGGTACCCACTACAAGCCAGGCCAGCCTCCTACATTGGTTGTGCAGCGGTGGGATAAGTACTTGTAACTACTTTCCACTTTGTCATTGTGTACTTTTCATAAGATAATAATATACAAAACAGTTCAGTGTATGGACACTTAACCAAAAAGTTTTGCTTTTCTTCTCTCAAACTTTTTACAAAGTTCTGGAAAGTTTTTTAAAACTTCTAAAAGTTTTCTGAAAGTTAGAAAAAGTTTGTTTCTCTTTTCTTTAAAAAGTTCTGAAACTTTTTCTTCCTTCTCACTATTTCTAAGCCTTTTGCTATCATGTCTGTGGTAGATTCAGCTCTTAAAACTGTCAACACAACTTATGACAATTTGAATTACAAGAGCCTAAGGAGTCTCTGCTTAGATAGAGGTTTAGTGATAGGAAAGAACCCTACAAAAGAGTTTCTGTTTGACATGCTTATTGTAAATGATGAGTCCCAAGCAGCCCCATCAGATGAGAGGTTAATAGAGGGTTCCCATTCTGACTCAGAAGAACACCTTGAGGAGGGTGGGGAGGGTTCTGAACAGGATCTGCCCCCTAGCAGAACACCCAGTAATGTTGGTAGTAATGGAGGTTCCCATCACAGTAGGGAAGCCTTTATTCCTAGAGGCCAAGTTTCTAGGGTTCAGTCATTTAGGGACAGATCCCCCTCTGTAGTTTCCAACTTGCCTTCTGTGTCAAAGCATTACCAACCCACCCACCCTGAGGATAACTTGTTAGAAAGGGAACTCAAAAAGTTGAGGGTTGAAGAGACCAGACTGAAGATTAAACAGCAACAGCTGGCCTTATATAGGGAATCCCTAGACCTGGAGAAGGAAACACAGAGGTTGGGGTTTGGACCCCATGGTGGCCGCAGCAGTATTCCTGATACTAATCCTGTTAGAGAGCATGATTCCAGGAATCTGCACAAGATAGTCCCCCCTTACAAGGAGGGGGATGAGATCAACAAGTGATTTGCTGCACTTGAGATGGCCTGTATGGTCCCTCAAAGGCAGTGGGGTGCTATCCTATGGCTATCTTTCAATGGAAAGGGTAGGGATAGGCTCCTTATTGTTAGAGAAAGTGAAGCTAACAGTTTTGCAGTTTTGAAGGATGCACTCTTGGATGGATTTGGCTTAACCACTGAAGAATGCAGGATTAAGTTCAGAGACAGCAGAAAAGAGTCCTCTCAAGACTGGACAGACTTTGTGAACTGTTCAGTGAAGGCCTTGGAGGGGTGGTTACATGGCAGTAAAGTATCTGACTATGAAAGCCTGTATAATCTTATTCTGAGAGAGCATATTCTGAATAACTGTGTGTCTGACTTGATACACCAATATCTAGTGGACTTGGATCTGACCTCTCCCCAAGAATTGGGAAAGAAGGCAGACATGTGGGTCAGAACAAGAGTGAACAGAAAAGTTCATACAGGGGGTGACAAGGATGGCAAGAAGAAGCTTGGTAAGTTCTCTGACAAGGGTGGTGACAAAAGTAAAACGGAGTCTTCATCAGGCCCACAAAAATCCTCTGGTGGGGGTGGTGGGTCCAAATCCTCTTCCAATAATCAATCTAAAAAGCCTTGGTGTTATTTGTGTAAAGTCAAAGGCCATTGGGCAACTGATTCCAGTTGCCCAAAGAAAAACACCAAACCTCCCACTACCACAACCCCTGCTGCAAATTCAAGTGTCCCTAGTAATAGTGGTGGTGGGAGCAAACCTACAAATAGCCAATCCAAGAGTGTAGCTGTGCTCACTATTGGCAATGTAGTTGGGGTTGGTCTTGTTAGGGAGACCACAGAGGCTGTGTTAGTCTCTGAAGGTGCCATTGATTTGGCCACATTGGTTGCCTGTCCCCTTAATATGGATAAGTACAATTAACTTCCCCTAATAAATGGTGTTGAGGTTCAGCCTACAGGGACATAGGAGTCAGTGTTACTATGGTCATAGAGAAACTGGTGCACCCTGAATAACACCTACTTGGTCAGCAGTACCAAGTGACAGACGCTCATAACAACACTCTTAGCCACCCCATGGCTGTTGTGAATCTCATCTGGGGGTGGGGAGAGGGGTTACTGGCCCAAAGATAGTTGTGGTTGCTTCAGATTTACCTGTAGACTGTCTACTAGGGAATGATTTAGAGACATCAGCTTGGGCAGAATTGGAGTTGGAGGCTCATGCAGCAATGCTGGGCATTCCTGGGCATATTTTTGCTTTGACAAGGGCTCAAGCCAAAAAGCAAAAAGGACAGGTTAACTTGGATCCTGGAACAATGGACCAAGTGCTCCCTAAAGCTAGGGTTAGCAAGGGCAAATCCCTACCCACTATCCTTCCTGTAGGAGGCTGGCCTGGCTTGTAGTGGGTACCAGAGGTACTTACACCTTGTGCTAGGTCCAGTTATCCCTTATTAGTGTACAAGAGGTGTTTTTTAGCAGCTTAGGCTGATAGAAGGTAGCTATGGCAAAGCAGCTTAGGCTGAACTAGGAGACATGTAAAGCTCCTACTATACCACTGGTGTCATATGCACAATATCATAAGAAAACACAATACACAGAAGTGCTGAAAATAAAGTACTTTAATTTTATGATAATATGCCAAAAGTATCTCAGTGAGTACCCTCAGTATGAGGATAAGTTATATAAACAAGATATATGTACACAAACCAAACTTAGGTAAGTAATAGCAAGAAAAGTAATGCAAACAGTGTAGAATTACAGTAGATTGCAATAAGAGCACATGGGTATAGGGGCAACACAAACCATATACTCCAAAAGGGGAAAGCGAACCCCGAATGGACCCCAAACCTATGTGAGTTTGTAGAGGGTCGCTGGGACTGTAAGAAAACAGTGAGGGTTAGAAAAATAGTCCACCCCAAGACCCCCAGAGAGCACAGAAGTCGTGAGAGGGGGATTCTGCAGGAAGAACAAACAACAGCAATGCAACAACAGTGGATTTCCAGACCTGAGTACCTGTAAGACAAGGGGATCAAGTCCAATAGTCGCGACAGTGTCGAGAGTGGGCAGGAGCCCAGGAAATGCCAGCTGAGGGTGCAAGGAAGCTGCCACCGGATGGAAGAAGCTTGGAGTTCTGCAAGAAAGAAGAGAGCTAGGGACTTCTCCTTTGGAAGACGGATGTCCCACATCGTGATGAAGCTTGCAGAGGTGTTCCCATGCAGAAAGACTGCAAACAAACCTTGCTAGCTGCAAGGGTCGCGGTGGAGGTTTTTGGGTGCTGCTGTAGCCCAGGAAGGACCAGGATGTCGCCACTTGGAGGAGGTGACAGAGGGGGCGCCCAGCAACTGAGGGAGCCCTCCCAGAAGCAGGCAGCCCCTGCAGAAATACCTGAACAGGCACTTGGAAATGAAGTGAAATGGAGTCCATGCGAAGTCACAAAAGGGAGTCCCACGACGCCGGAGGACAACTCAGAAGGTTGTGCACTGCGGGATAGAGTGTCGGGGCCCAGGCTTGGCTGTGCAAAAACGAAATCCTAGAGGAGTGCACAGGAGCCGGAGCAGCTGCAAATCACGCAGTACCCAGCAATGCAGTCTAGCGTGGGGAGGCAAGGACTTACCTCCACCAAACTTGGACTGAAGAGTCACTGGACTGTGGGGGTCACTTGGATATAGTTGCTGAGTTCCAGGGACCACGCTTGTCGGGCTGAGAGGGGACCCAGAGGACCAGTGATGCAGTCTTTTGGTGCCTGCGTTAGCAGTGGGAAGATTCCGTCGACCCACGGGAGATTTCTTCATAGCTCCTGGTGCAGGGAGGAGGCAGGCTACCCCCAGAGCATGCACCACTTGGAAACAGTTGAGAAAGCCGGCAGGATGAGGCGCTACAAGGTTGCTAGTAGTCGTCTTGCTAGTTCAGTTCGGTTTTGCAGGCGTCCTGAGCAGTCAGCGGTTGATCCTTTGGTAGAAGGTGAAGAGGGAGATGCAGAGGAACTCTGGTGAGCTGTTGAATTCGTTATCTAAAGAATTCCCCAAAGCAGAGACCCTAAATAGCCAGAAAAGGAGGTTTGGCTAACAAGGAAGGAGGATTGGCTACCAAGAGAGGTAAGAGCCTATCAGAAGGAGCCTCTGACGTCACCTGCTGGCACTGGCCACTCAGAGCAGTCCAGTGTGCCACAAACACCTCTGTTTCCAAGATGGCACAGGTCTGGGACACACTGGAGGAGCTCTGGGCACCTCCCCTGGGAGGTGCAGGTCAGGGGAGTGGTCACTCCCCTTTCCTTTGTCCAGTTTCGCGCCAGAGCATTGCTGGGGGATCCCTAAACCGGTGTAGACTGGCTTATGCAGAGATGGGCACCATCTGTGCCCATCAAAGCATTTCCAGAGGCTGGGGGAGGCTACTCCTCCCCAGCCCTGACACCTATTTCCAAAGGGAGACGATGTTACACCCTCTCTCAGAGGAAATCCTTTGTTCTGCCTTCCTGAGCCAGGGCTGCCTGGACCCCAGGAGGGCAGAAACCTATCTGAGGGGTAGGCAGCAGCAGCAGCTGCAGCTGCAGTGGAGACCCAGGAAAGGCAGTTTGGCAGTACCAGGGTTCTATGGTCGAGACCCGGGGGATCATGGAATTGTCCCCCCAATGCCAGAATAGCATTGGGGTGACAATTCCATGATCTTAGACATGTTACATGGCCATGTTCGGAGTTACCATTGTGACGCTATACATAGGTAGTGACCTATGTATAGAGCACATGTGTAATGGTGTCCCCGCACTCACAAAGTCCGGGGAATTTGCCCTGAACGATGTGGGGGCACCTTGGCTAGTGCCAGGGTGCCCACATACTAAGTAACTTTGCATCCAACCTTCACCAGGTGAAGGTTAGACATATAGGTGACTTATAAGTTACTTAAGTGCAGTGGTAAATGGCTGTGAAATAACGTGGACATGATTCACTCAGGCTGCAGTGGCAGCCCTGTGTAAGAATTGTGAGAGCTCCCTCTGGGTGGCAAAATAAATGCTGCAGCCCATAGGGATCTCCTGGAACCCCAATACCCTGGGTACCTTAGTATCATATATTAGGGAATTATATGGGTGTACCAGTATGCCAATGTGAATTCGTAAATTTAGTCACTAGCCTGTAGTGACAAATTTGAAAGTAAAGAGAGAGCATAACCACTGAGGTTCTGGTTAGCAGAGCCTCAGTGAGACAGTTAGGCATCACACAGAAAACACATACAGGGCACATACTTATGTGCACTGGGGCACTGCCTGGCAGGGTCCCAGTGACACATATACTAAAACAACATATATACAGTGAAATATAGGGGTAACATGCCAGGCAAGATTACTTTTTATTATCATATTGTGCATATGACACCAGTGGTATAGTAGGAGCTTTACATGTCTCCTAGTTCAGCCTAAGCTGCTTTGCCATAGCTACCTTCTATCAGTCTAAGCTGCTAGAAACACCTCTTCTACACTAATAAGGGATAACTGGACCTGGCACAAGGTATAAGTACCTCTGGTACCCACTAAAAGCCAGGCCAGCCTCCTACAACTCCCTGTAGAGATATGGACCACCTAAAAAATTTAGGGTTTTCACCTTTCATTTGTTTTAGCCAAAGTAGAGGTTTGTGGTCTGTCTGAACAATAAAGTGAGTGCCAAACAGGTATGGCCTAAACGTTTTCAGTGCCCAGACCACTGCAAAGGCCTCCCTCTCAATGGCAGACCAACGCTTTTTTCTAGGGGTCAACCTTTTGCTGATAAAAGCAACTGGTTGATCCTGGCCCTCAGAATTCAGTTGTGATAAGACTGCCCCTACCCCTAATTCAGATGCATCTGTTTGAACAATGAATTTCGTGGAGTAACATGGGCATTTTAGGACAGGTGCAGAGCACATGGCCTGTTTGAGCTCCTCAAAAGCTTTCTGACAGCTAGCTGTCCACAATACCTTTTTAGGCATCTTTTTACTAGTGAGATCATTAAGCGGGGCTACTATGGAGCCATAGTTTTTAATGAATCTCCTGTAATACCCAGTGAGGACTAAGAAGGCTCTCACCTGGGTCTGTGTTGTAGGGGGAACCCAATCCAGGATTGTCTGGATTTTCCCCTGTAGTGGTGCAATCTGTTTCCCACCTATCAGGTGTCCCAGATAAACCACCTTTCCCTGGCCTGTCTGGCAATTTGAGGACTTGATAGTGAGGCCTGCCTTTTGCAGGGCCTCCAAAACTTTCCAAAGGTGGACTAAGTGCTCATCCCAGGTGGAGCTAAAGACAGCTATATCATATAGATATGCTTCACTAAAAGCCTCCAACCCTTGCAGGACTGTGTTCACCAACCTCTGAAAAGTGGCAGGTGCATTTTTCAAACCAAAGGGCATCACTGTAAATTGGTAGTGCCCTCCTATAGTTGAAAATGCAGTTTTAGGTTTAGCATCCTCAGCCAGTTTGATCTGCCAAATACCCTGCAGTCAAATCAAAGGTGCTTAGATACTTGGCAGATGCCAGTGTATCAATGAACTCATCTGCCCTGGGTATAGGGTGAGCATCAGTTTTTGTTACCTGATTGAGACCTCTGTAGTCTACACAAAACCTCATCTCCCTTTTTCCATCTTTTGAGTGAGGCTTTGGTACAAGCACCACAGGACTCGCCCATGGGCTTTCAGAAGGTTCCACCACTCCTAGATCAAGCATTTTCTGAACCTCTTGTTTTATGCAGTCCCTGACATGGTCAGTCTGCCTATAGATTTTACTTTTGACAGGCAAGCTGCCCCAGTATCAATTTTGTGTTCACACCAGGAAGTTGTTCCTGGCACAATTGAAAAGAGGTCAGAAAATTGTCCAAGGAGATTTATGCAGTTGTCTTTCTGTTCTGCAGTAAGACAGTCTGCAAAACTACTCCCTCCACTAAAGCATCAGATTCAGTGGTAGAAAAGAGATCAGGGAGAGGATCACTCTCTTCTTCCTGTCCCTCATCTGTTGCCATGAGCAGGGTGATGTAGGAGGCTGGCCTGGCTTGTAGTGGGTACCAGAGGTACTTTTCCCTTATTAGTGTAGAAGAGGTGTTTCTAGCAACTAAGGCTGATAGAAGGTAGCTATAGCAAAGCAGCTTAGGCTGAACTAGGAGACATGTAAAGCTCCTACTATATCACTGGAGTCATATGCACAATATCATAAGAAAA
Source organism: Pleurodeles waltl (assembly GCF_031143425.1). Taxonomy (NCBI): domain Eukaryota; kingdom Metazoa; phylum Chordata; class Amphibia; order Caudata; family Salamandridae; genus Pleurodeles; species Pleurodeles waltl. The sequence goes on along the minus strand of NC_090439.1, from coordinate 185,722,900 downwards.
CACAATACACAGATATACTAAAAATAAAGGTACTTTATTTTTATGACAATATGCTAAAAGTATCTCAGTGAGTACCCTCAGTATGAGGATAAGTTATATTCACAAGATATATGTACACAATACCAAAATTATGCAGTAATAGCAAAAGGAAGTAATGCAAGCATTGTAAAGTTACAATAGATTGCAATAGGAGCACATAGGTATAGGGGCAACAAAAACCATATACTCCAAAAGTGGAATGTGAACCACAAATGGACCCCAAACCTATGTGAACTTGTAGAGGGTCGCTGGGACTGTAAGAAAACAGTGAGGGTTAGAAAAATAGCCCACCCCAAGACCCTGTAAGGTAGGTGTAAAGTGCACCTACAACCCCCAGAGAGCACAGAGGTCGTGATAGGGGGATTCTGCAAGGAAAACCAACACCAGCAATGCAACAACAGTGGATTTCCGGAACTGAGTACCTGTAAGACAAGGATACCAAGTCCAAGAGTCGCAACAGTGTTGAGAGTGGGCAGGAGCCCAGGAAATGCCAGCTGAGGGTGCAAGGAAGCTGCCACCGGATGGAAGAAGCTTGGTGTTTTGCAAGAACGGAGAGGACTAGGAACTTCCCCCTTTGGAGGATGGATGTCACACGTCGTGAAGAAGCTTGCAGATGTGTTCCCACGCAGAAAGACCGCAAACAAGCCTCGCTAGCTGCAAGGGTCGCGGTTAGGGTTTTTGGATGCTGCTGTGGCCCAGGAGGGACCAGGATGTCGCCACTTGGATGAGGAGACAGAGGGGGCGCCCAGCAAGTCAGGGAACCCTCACAGAAGCAGGCAGCACCTGCAAAAGTACCAGATCAGGCATTTAGAAGAGGAGTGAACCGGAGTCCACCCAAAGTCAGAAAAGGGAGTCCCACAACGCTGGAGGACAACTTAGAAGGTTGTGCACTGCAGGTTAGAGTGTTGGGGACCCAGGCTTAGCTGTGTACGAAGGAAATCCTGGAAGAGTGCACAGGAGCCGGAGCAGCTGCAAATCACACGGAACCCAGCAATGCAGTCCAACGTGGGGAGACAAGGACTTAACTCCACCAAACTTGGACTTAAGAGTCACTGGACTGTGGGAGTCACTTGGACATAGTTGCTGAGTTCCAGGGACCACGCTCATCGTGCTGAGAGGGGACCCAGAGGACCTGTGATGCAGTCTTTTTTTTGCCTGCGGTTGCAGGGGGAAGTTTCCGTCGACCCACAGGAGATTTCTTCAGAGCTCCTGGTGCAAGAAGGAGGCAGGCTACCCCCGGAGCATGCACCACAGGAAACAGGCGAGAAAGCCGGCAGGATGAAGCGATACAAGGTTGCAGTAGTCGTCTTTGCTACTTTGTTGCGGTTTTGCAGGCGTCCTGAGCAGCCAGCGGTCGATCCTTTGGCAGAAGGTGAAGAGGGAGATGCAGAGAAACTCTGGTGAGCTCTTGCATTCGTTATCTGAAGAATTCCCCAAAGCAGAGTCCCTAAATAGCCAGAAAAGGAGGTTTGGCTACCTAGGAAGGAGGATAGGCTAGTAAGAAAGGTAAGAGCCTATCAGAAGGAGTTTCTGACGTCACCTGGTGGCACTGGCCACTCAGAGCAGTCCAGTGTGCCAGCAACACCTCTGTTTCCAAGGTAGCAGAGGTCTGGGGCACACTGGAGGAGCTCTGGGCACCTCCCCTGGGAGGTGCAGGTCAGGGGAGTGGTCACTCTCCTTTCCTTTGTCCAGTTTCGCACCAGAGCAGGGCTGGGGGATCCCTAAACCGGTGTAGACTGGCTTATGCAGAGATGGAAAGCATCTGTGCCCATCAAAGCATTTCCAGAGGCTGGGGGAGGCTACTCCTCCCCAGCCATCACGCCTATTTCCAAAGGGAGTGGGTGTCACACCCTCTCTCTGAGGAAATCCTTTGTTCTGCCTTCCTGGGCCAGGGCTGCCTGGACCCCAGGAGGGCAGAAACCTGTGTCAGGGGTTGGCAGCAGCAGCAGCTGCAGTGGAGACCCCGGAAAGGCAGTTTGACAGTACCCGGGTTCTGTGCTAGAGACCCGGGGAATCATGGAATTGTCTCCCCAATGCCAGAATGGCATTGGGGTGACAATTCCATGATCTTAGACATGTTACATGGCCATGTTCAGAGTTACCATTGTGACGCTATACATAGGTAGTGATCTATGTATAGTGCACGCGTGAAATGGTGTCCCCGCACTCACAAAGTCCGGGGAATTTGCCATGAACAATGTGGGGGCACCTTGGCTAGTGCCAGGATGCCCACACACTAAGTAACTTAGCACCCAACCTTCACCAGGTGAAGGTTAGACATATATGTGACTTATAAGTTACTTAAGTGCAGTGGTAAATGGCTGTGAAAAAACATGGACATTATTTTAGTCAGGCTGCACTGGCAGGCCTGTGTAAGAATAGTCAGATCTCCCTATGGGTGGCAAAAGAAATACTGCAGCCCATAGGGATCTCCTGGAACCCCAATACCCTGGGTACCTCAGTACCATATACTAGGGAATTATAAGGGTGTTCCAGTATGCCAATGTGAATTGGTGAAATTGGTCACTAGCCTGTTAGTGACAATTTGGAAAGCAGAGAGAGCAGAACCACTGAGGTTCTGGTTAGCAGAGCCTCAGTGAGACAGTTAGTCATCACACAGGGAACACAAACAGGGCACACACTTATGAGCACTGGGGCCCTTGGAGTGGGTACTCCCAGGTCTATGTTCCACTGTACAGTCAATTCCCTGTAGAGATATGGACCACCTCAACAATTTAGGGTTTTCACCTTTCATTTGTTTTAGCCAAAGTAGAGGTTTGTGGTTTGTCTGAATAATAAAGTGAGTGCCAAACAGGTATGGCCTCAACTTTTTCAGTGCCCAGACTACAGCAAAGGCCTCCCTCTCTAAGGCAGACCAACGCTTTTCTCTAGGGGTCAACCTTCTGCTGATAAAAGCAACTGGTTGATTATGGCCCTCAGAATTCAGTTGTGATAAGACTGCCCCTACCCCTAATTCAGATGCATCAGTTTGAACAATGAATTTTGAAGGTGAAGAGGGAGATGCAGAGGAACTCTGGTGAGCTCTTGCATTCGTTATCTGAAGAATTCCCCGAAGCAGAGACCCTAAATAGCCAGAAAATAAGGTTTTGCTACCAGGTTAGGAGGATTGGCTATCAAGAGAGGTAAGAGCCTATCAGAAGGAGCCTCTGACGTCACCTGCTGGCACTGGCCACTCAGAGCAGTCCAGTGTGCCCCCAAAACATCTGTTTCCAAGATGGCAGAGGTCTGGGGCACACTGGAGGAGCTCTGGGTACCTCCCCTGGGAGGTGCAGGTCAGGGGAGTGGTCACTCCCTTTTCCTTTGTCCAGTTTGGCGCCAGAGCAGGGCTGGGGGATCCCTAAACCGGTGTAGACTGGCTTATGTAGAGATGGGCACCATCTGTGTCCATCAAAGCATTTCCAGAGGCTGGGGGAGGCTACTCCTCCCCAGCCTTCACACCTATTTCCAAAGGGAGAGGGTGTAACACCCTCTCTCAGAGGATATCCTTTGTTCTGCCTTCCTGGGCCAGGGCTGCCTGGACCCCAGGAGGGCAGAAACCTGTCTGTCGGTTGGCAGCAGCGGTAGCTGCAGTGAAAACCCAAGAGAGCTGGTTTGACAGTACCCAGGGTCCATGCTGGACCCCCGGGGATGCATGGGATTGACACACCAATACCAGATTTGGCATGGGAGACAATTCCATGGTCTTAGAAATGTTACATGGCCATATTCGGAGTTACCATTGTGAAGCTACATATAGGTATTGACCGATATGTAGTGCACGTGTGTAATGGCGTCCCCGCACTCACAAAGTCCTGGGAAATGGCCGTGAACTATGTGGGGGCACCTTTGCTAGTGCAAGGGGGCGCTCACACTTAGTAACTTTGCTCCTAGTCTTCATTAAATGAAGGTTAGATATATAGGTGACTTATAAGTTACTTAAGTGCAGTGAAAATGGCCGTGAAATAATGTGTGCACTATTTTACGCAGGCTGCAGTGGCAGTCCTGTGAAAGAGTTTGTCTGAGCTCCTTATGGGTGGCAAAAGAAATGCTGCAGCCCATAAGGATCTCCCTGAACCCCAATTCCCTGGGTACCTAGGTACCATATACTAGGGAATTATAAGGGTTTTCCATTGTGCCAATCAGAATTGGTAAAATTAGTCACTAGCCTGCAGTGACAATTTTATCAGCAGAGAGAGCATAAACACTGAGGTTCTGGTTAGCAGAGCCTCAGTGGTACAGTTAGGCACCACACAGGGAACACATACAGGACATACTTTATGATCACTGGGGTCCTGGCTAGCAGGATCCCAGTAACACAGGCAAAAACAAACATACATACAGTAAAAATGGGGGTAACATGCCAGGCAAGATGGTACTTTCCTACACTGTGGAAAGAGGGGACCAAGTCCAGGAAGCACAGGGGAGTCCCAGAAGGGCAAGAGCCCCAACCCACCAGGAGAAAGGTGCAAGAAGAAAACCACCAGTGAGGATGAAAATTCAGCACTGTACCCAAGATGACAGTCATGTTCCTGGAGGATGCAGGTGATGTCCCACGTCGGATGGACGATTGCAGTTGGGTTTCCGTCGTGGGAGTCCCCCAACAAGCCTTGGCCCACGCAAATCTCGCAGTTAGTGAAAAATGGCGCTGCTGGGGACCAGGAAGGACCAGGTCGACTCTATTAAAGATGGGGAGTCATAGGGGGCCCTCAGCAGTACAGGGAGCCCACAGAAGAACAGGCAGCACACACAGGCGTCCCAAAGGACGGGGCCAAAAAAGTTGCAAAAGAGGCCAATGCAGCGATATGACAAAGGCTCCCACGCTGCCGGGGAACCACTCAGGAAGCTGTGCGTCGCATCATAGAGTGCTGGGGCGGGAGTTATAAGTTGCATGAAGAACTTGGAAGAAGGATGCCAATAAGCCTTGCAGATGCAAATGACATGGTGGATAGACAAATTACGCAGTGCATGGGAGTACTGTCTTGCGTGGGGAGGCAAGGTCTTACCTCCACCAAAGTTCGTCAGCTAGAAGAGATGACTGTCGGGACCACTTCAGTCCACCACCCATGATGCAGAATCCGTGCAACTCAGCAGGAGAGGAGATCCATGCAGCCGGTCATCTTTGCAGTTGGTGTCTGCAGAAGCAGGGGATTGACTCCTTCACCCCAAGGGAGATTCCTTCTTCCTTCTGATGCAGGCTAAAGACAGGCTTTCCTCAGAGGATGCACGACCCGGAAACTGTTGCAGATGCTGGCAGGAGTCGGAGATACAATGTTGCAGGAGGGTCCTGAAGAGTCCAGATGCAGTTTCTCGAGTGAGAAGTCGAAGTGGAGCGTGCAGAGAACTCCTGCTGGATTCTTGCAATCTGAATCTGAGGAATCACCCAAAGGAGAGATCCTAAATAGCCCTGAAAGGGGGATTGGTCACCTAACCAGGTACGCACCTATCAGAGGAGGGCACTGACGTCACCTGCTGGTACTGGCACTCAGATGCTCCCAGAGTTCCTTTCCAATCTTGAATCCAAGATGGCAAAACCCAGTGACCCTCTGGAGGGTCTCTGAGCACCACCCCGGGGGTGATGATGGACAGGGGAGTGGTCACTCCCCTTTCCTTTGTCCAGTTTCGTGCCAGAGAAGGGGCTGGGGGTCTCTGAACTGGTGTAGACTTTTTTATGCAAGGAGGGCACCAAATGTGCCCTTCAAAGCATTGCCAGTGGCTTGGGGAAGTTACCCCTCCCCAGCCTGTAACACCTATTTCCAAAGGGAGAGGGTGTAACACCCCTCTCCCAAAGAAAATCCTTTGTTCTGCCTTCCTGGGCTCGAGCTTTTCAAGCAACAGGAGGGCAGAAACCTGTCTCGGAGGTGGCAGCAGCTTGGGCTGCCTGGAAACCCTCAGAAGGCTGAAATTGCAGTACTGGGGGTCCTCAAAGGAGCCCCCAGAGTGCATGGAAATACAAATAATGCTTCTAAAAGCTTTGGGATATGATTCCAAAATGTTTAATGCCAAACATGCCTATGTTCAGAGTTACCATTATGTACCTGGACATAGGAAGTGACCTATGTCCAGTACACACATAAAGGCGTCTCCGCACTCACGAAGTCCGTGAAAATGGGCCTTGAGTTTGTAGGGGTACCTCTGCTAGTGGAGGGATGCCCTCACACACAGGTACGTTGCACCCTGCCCTCTGGGCTAGAGGGACTACCATAGGGGTGAATTATAAGTGACCTGGTGTAGTGAAACTTATCAGCGAAAGGGTGCTTGCACCTTTTCATGCAGGCTGCAATGGCATTCCTGCAGAAGCCTTTGCATGGGCTCACTATGGGTGGTACTATATATGCTGCAGCACATAGGGATCTCCTGGAACCCCAATGCCCTGGGTACCTAGGCACCATATGTAAGGGACTTATAAGGGGGCACAAGTATACCAATTGTGGGTGAAATACAGACTTTTGGGACAGAGAGCATAATCACTGGATTTCTGATTAGCAAGATCCCAGTGAACACAGTCATGCACACTGACATCAGGCAGAAAAAGGGAGTAACTATGCCAAGAAAGAAGGTACTTTCCTACATTTCCCTTATAAAGATAAAAATTAGATACAAAATAATACTAGGCCCATACAGAAGAAGCTGGAGTACCTGGGGCACTTCTTTAGTGTTGACAAAATTAAAACAAAAAAGTGCTTTTTGCACTAAAAAATAATCATCCGTTTGAATAGAGTATCAACTCTCAAAGTTATTTTTGAGTCGATTTAGCTGCTTCTCAAGTAGAAGACGCCAAGAAGAAGCCATGGCCGCATGTGATCACAGGCGTCAGAAAATGGCAGAAGACTCCTTGATGACTGGAAATCATGTTAGCAAGTGGGAAATCTTGTTCATGCTCGCAAGCATGCATTTACGGAGCCTTGTGTGCGTCAACAGGAATGTAATTCCAGCACTTGGCAAGAATTCCAGGTTACAAGCATAACGTTGAGTTACCTGAATTCCGTCAACTCCGCAAGCTGAATTATATTTGTGCCCGGGCCCACTCTATGTATTACAATAAGTCATGGAAAATAGTTAAAGCTATCTGTATTCAAAACCTACAAATATTTCTTTTGTCCAATCAGTCCAGCACACAATGCGGCGCCTGAGATGGCCATGAACAGTATAATCCAAATGTAAATGCATACTCTTGGGAAACCCAGTTTATAATGACTCATTATTTTGCTAATTAACTCTAATTATAGGGTTATTTTTGCCTGAGGCATACGAGGCTTACTGTCCAAAATCTTGCAAAAAGATGAAGACCTCTGCCCTGACTCATGATCAACTCTCCATTTTAAGTAGAAAAGGAGGGGGAAGGAGAAAAAACTCATTACCAAGAAAAAGAGACATTTGCCACTTTGAAAATAAAGAGAAATAGGATGAGTAATTCGGGCAGCCCAAAGAAAATCTCGCAGGATTTGACTACGTCACAATGTAGTAAAAATAAAATAAAAGTCAGTGTGAGGACAGCTAATGTATGTATACGGGAAGCATTAAAATGACATCAGCATTGTTAGGACTTTCTAGCACAGAAATGAGAATCTAGGCTGGCAATCCTTGTACTGAATCTGGATCAAGAAAATCATTCTCAGCTCCCTGGAGTTGAGGGGAGCTGCTTTCCTTTGCTTTACAGTACTTGCTGGACAAAACCACACACCATAACTGAGAAATACAAAACTCAGGCCATCAATGTGGGCATCTAAGGTGGTTTATCACTAGACTAGGACGAGGAAGAGATTGAGGGGATGGTGTATTAATCTCCTGCTGCTGAAACTGACAGCAGAAAAGCTGAAAATATTATACAGAAAAACAAGGCTTGTAATCATGGGCAATTTCACTTTTGGTTTGGTCTAACATGCCCAGTTTGTATCTGAAAGGAAGCAAGATGTTCAGACGGGCACCGACAAGGCAGCAGTTTTTCCAAGCCGACGAGTAAGCAATTGACTTGTCTAGAGCTCTGGTATGATCTGAGCCCAGCGTACTGGCTTAGCAGTTTGGCCCTAGATGTTTCAATACAAACAAAAGGAAGACGGGTTTGCATATGTCTGATCTGCATGTTGCACAGTAGCTAATAAAGATGGGCTGGGATGCGCCCACACTAATCACCAGTGGCTGAGATGAATTTAGTCATTCCTTTCAGCACTTCATTAGTTGAACTGAAACAATCATGCGGAAAACATTGCATTAGAAGTGACAAATACAATCACGTATAGAGATGTGGTAGGTTTGAACTAAAAAGACCATCAGAGTAGCTACATACAGAAAGGATATATCTTTCACAGATAAATGAAATATGGACACATTATTAGTGATATTAGTGTACCATGATACGTTTGTAGGTGATATTCAACAGTACAATCGTATTTGACACTAGAAGTCTGGCCAGCTCCCAAATAGGTATGCACATATCAAACACACACATGCAGACAACTCTCTTTGACTTTGAAATGTGTGTGCAGGCTCTTAGACACCAACACAATGACATGTCCTCAATGCAAAAAAGTAAAACTCAATGTAAAAACCAGAAAGCAACAGCAAAACAACAAAATTACAACAGCTCACCAACATCGCAACACAAAACAACAAAATGGAATACACTAACAAAAACATTAATGACAATACTACACCAAACCAGAAACATAGCAATAAAACAAACCAAGCTAACAACATGACAAGAAAATAAAACAACACATCAACAAAGAAATGATAAAAATATCACCACCACAACGAAAAAACGCACAGAACAGAACACATAATATATTGACAATAAAACAGCAACAATCAAGCTCAATAAATCAACAACACAATAGCAATGCGGCACAATACAACGAAACACAATAAAATAACAACAGTGCACAACTTATGTCGCTGCTCTTTTACCAGATAAATAAATAACTAATCCACCTAACATTATAGCACAACAACACAATATAAAGAATCACAACAAAATAATAACACACCAAATTATACAACAATACTGCACATTGTGTTGCTGTTGGGCTTTGTTACTGTTGTGTGATGTAGCTTCCTCTGCAGCCTTCAACAATCGAAGCTGTATTTCTACAGGCCAAATCAACATATTCGATTAGCCTTACAGTATAAAAGAAACAATTCACCAAAGGTCCTACAATGCCACCGTCCCAGCTCTACATTTTTGCAGGATATGTGTTAGTTTAAAACAATTTTATAGAGGGTCCCGTAAAGTAACACATTTCATAATCATTTTATCTTTTCTGGCCCTTAAATTGTCCCATGAAAACACATAACAATTTTATGTTCTTCATTTTGTGAAGCGGAAGTATATTTTTGCAGGGATTTCTTTTTTTACAGGGGACGCTGGAATGAAAATCGCAATTTTTCCAAATTTGACTCGAAGGTCATTCAAAGTTTGGTGGAGCTGATAAACTGCCATTAATTGATGGATCACCCGCCCAGCCAAAAATCGCAATTTTCCTGCAGCCTGCACAGCCTGGGCTAACAGCCATTTGAAACTCTTCACCTGAAAGATTGTCTGCCCAAAGCAGGTCATAGAGACAGTCACTGTGCCCTATTTAGGATGGGTGACCTCCACTAGATTTTCCTTCTCTATACCACCGTGCAAGGCAGGTATGGTGGTGCCAGGCTGGACAATCAATCAATGGCTTACAGAGACCAAATTACCTACAGATCAGGGCCTTTGCTTTTTTGTTTTTAAAAAATAAACACAATTTTGAGAGGGTGTTTACATTGAACTGTATTTTGTTATAATTGTAAGATTAAATGTTTTTTATGTTATGTTGATTGTTGTGGTATCACACGTCTATTGTCATGTCCTGAGTTGCACATTGTCCTTCTCAACTTAATTGTTGTGTGTGAATATTCCTGTTGCATTATTTGTGGCTTTTGGTATGTTAAGTGTATTCTTTTAATATTCATAAATGAATTAGTTTTGTATTGATTAGATATATGTTTTTTATTTGAAATTGTAAATATTGTGTTGTGCAGGTTCTGTACATATGAGTTTGTGACACCTTTAGTTCTTGTTTTGATTGACATACACATTTATTAAATATCCTGTTTGAATTTATTATATTGGTTGTTACTTTATATATTATTTTTTCAGTTTTTTGTATCGGTTAGTAGCTCAATATTTTTTCTTGTACTTCAACTATATTTCCCTGGATGGGCTACTGATTATACCAGGGACCCTCAATAGTTTCTTTCCTTTCAGATTCAACACATTGTCGAGAGGGCTTTATTCCTATGTTTGCTGTGTATGTCGTAGTTTATTTATATCGATTGGTAGGGTGTCTCTTGACATCCGAGGAACACTGGGTGTTTTTGGTGGTGGTTGTTCTATTGGGCTGATTTTTGAATATTTTCTATTTTTGAGGCTTCTCTTCTTGGGTCTTAGTGATCACGTGAGTGAGAGGAGGCCTTGTTTCTGCTATATTAATTTTGCTTTTTGTCTTTAATAATGGATGGTATTAAAACTTTTGGTTTCAGTAAAGATGATTTAACAAAGCTCTTGGGCCAACCTATAACAGGCACTGGAGCAAGCATGGGGTTTAACCAACCCAAGGACGGCTGGTATAAACTAGTGGAACTAAAAAAGAAGGCCAAACGTACGGAATTACATGCTGAATTTATGTTTGAGTATCTTAGGGCAGGAGTGATACCAGCAGGCCTGAGAGTTAGGAATATACCAGGGTTATTTGTTGAATTACGGAAACGTTTGGAAACATGGTCTTTAATATCCAACCGGTGTTCTTGTGATTGGTTGATCCTTATTGTAGAGACAGCAAGAGAACTTATTGAAATACTTACTACAGAAATACAGACACTTGAAGATGAATTAAAAACTCAAGATTCTGTACAGGAAGCTAAGAAACAGTTAGAAATTGTAAATCAGGAATTGGACTCTTTTAATGCTTATCTTTTTAAAAGAAAAACAGATAAATTAAGGAAAGATATTAGGTGGTACACCCAAGAAAAAGCTTATCCTTATTTATCAGAAAAATACTACCAGAATTATAATCAAACAGGTCTGTATTCGGACCGGCAATTCTGGACTAGTAAAAAAATTGTTACTTTTTCTGATACCTCAGAATCTGATGGCGAAGGTGTAATGGATCGATCTGAGCAGCCTGGTAGAAGGAGTGTACACAATGAGGGATTTAATCAATCCAATCATTTTTTGTCCCGGAGAGGAACACAATGCACCAGGTTCAGAAACCACCAGAGAGGCAGATATTACAATGTAGACAATTCCACACATTTCTTACAGACAAGGAGACAACAATACGGGAGGGATTAGATCCCATCCCAGTATTTAATCTAACTTCCTTGCACTTCGACATAGATATGGAATCGGTACTTAGGAAAGGTCTCTCCTTTGTTCCCAGTCTTTCGATTAATCAATTTTGACTTTTTACGGATTTGCATGCTTTTTTTAGACGTATTAGGCTAAAGAGATTTTTTGAGAATAGAAGTAATATTTCAGAAATCAATTTGTCAGGTTTGAAACTCATTTCCACTTTTACTCCAAGTTTGGATATGGTGGGATCAGAAATAAGAATTTTTGAAAATCTAGTTCTAGAAAAAGTTAAAAAATTGTGCAAATTTACGCCTAAACCTAAATTTAATCTTACCAAAAATGAACAACAGGCCTTAGACAAATTGCGGCAAGACAAAGGTATTACCATTAAACCTTGTGAGAAGGGAGGAGGGATTGTGCTTCTTAATACAGATCAATATAAACATTAAATTAATCTTATGTTGGGGGTGTCCGATCATTACAGCAAAGCCAATAACAACTGGCAAACATGTATTAAACAAGTAATTCAGGAAGTGAGTGAAAAAGCGTACAATAAAGGTTTGATTTGTGATAAAGAATATAAATTTCTGAACCCCTCTTCAACTAGGATACCGATCCTGTATGGTTTACCAAAGATACATAAAAATGAGGTGGATCCCCCCTTCCGCCCTATAGTTCCTACTGTAGGGTCCATTACTGAGCCGATATCTAAGTTTATGGAAAGTTTTTTGAAGCAGCAGGTTGTTCATCTTCCTGCGTATATTAAAGACACTGGACATATTATTTCCAAACTGGAAGGGGTCAACTTTAATCCCACCATGAAAATCTTGGTTACAATGGACATAGAAGCCCTGTACACAAATATCCCTCAACAAGAAGCCTGGCAAGCTGTATCCAGACTTTTAGAAAAGGAAGGGATTTGAATTTGATGGTACGATGTATCAACAAAAGAAGGGAGTTAGCATGGGGGCAGCATGTGCCCCAAGTGTAGCAAATATCTATGTGGGTGCTTTTGAAGTCATCCACATATATAATGAAATTGCTCCTTTCTACGAAAACATCCGGCTATGGTCCAGATGCATTGACGACATTTTTTTCATTTGGTCAGGACAGGAGGAACAACTTGATGAATTCTGTGAGTGGATTAATTTGCGTGACAGGAATCTAAAGTTCACTATCCATAGAAGTAGGGACAGGGTTGAGTTCCTTGATATCTGGATAGGTTGTCATAATTTCCATCTGGAAGTGTTGTTATACACCAAACCTACATAAAAAAATACTATACTTCATTTTGACCGTTACCATCCTAGGAGTCAGAAGCAGGGGGTCTCCTTCAGCCAATTTCTACGAATTCATAGACATTGTACTAATCTTAGTGATTATGATTTGCATGCGGAAGTACTTCAGAAAAAACTCCTTCTTAGGAGTTATCCAAAGAGATTGATTAGGGAATCTTACAAAAGAGCAAAGTATTTTAATAGAGAAAGTATGTTTCAAAAACGCACAAAAGGATCCAAATCGCAAATAGTTTGTGTCATCCAACATTCTAATTTAAATGACAAAATTAGAAAAATAATAAATAATAATTGGCAAATCCTGAATTGTGACCAAGCTCTTGTACCTTTGGAAAGACCCCTTCTGGCTTTTAAGAAAAATCTGAATATTCGTAATAAATTGGTAAGGGCAGCTATACCGAAAAATAAGGACTTATGTCAAAAATCGATTACTGAATTAGCTCCAATCAAAGGCAATCATAAATGTGGGACGTGCAAAGCATGTGCAGGAGCGATTGTAGGTGATTCCCTTCTCTGGAAACAGGAAGAGTAAAAATTTCCAGCAAGAACAGCAGCATCCACAGGCACACAACACCATCACCCACAGAACTTCCACGCACCTCACACAACACCCCACTACATATCAGCACACTTATCACCCCACACTCCACCCCACACATCTCCTACACCACCCCATGGCACGGCAAAGACACCCCAGGTTCTCGGAGGAGGAGCCCAGGGTCATGGTGGAGGAAATCGTCCGGGTAGAGCCACAGCTATTCGGATCACAGGTGCAGCACACCTCCATTGCAAGGAAGATGGAGCTATGGCGAAGAATAGTGGACAGGGTCAACGCAGTGGGACAGCACCCAAGAAATCGGGAGGACATCAGGAAGAGGTGGAACAACCTACGCGGGAAGGTGCGTTCCGTGGTCTCAAGACACCACCTGGCGGTTCAGCAGACTAGCGGGGACCCCACCTCCTCCCCCACAACTAACAACATGGGAGGAGCAGGTTTTGGTGATTCTGCATCCTGAGGGCCTCGCAGGAGTAGGTGGAGATATTGACTCTGGTAAGACAAATCTTAACTATTACATCCCCCACCCTACCTGCATGCCAGTACATACCCCCACCCTCACCCTCACCCCATCACTCCTACTCCTCACAAATGTCCCTACATCACAAACCACACATCCTAACCCCAAGCCCTGCATGTAACAACAAAGCATGGACACCCATCACTGAAGCATGCCCACTGCACATACCCATACACCCCCCTAAACCATCATCACACGATGTCCCACACAGGAATGCAAGCACTGGGGTACACGGTCACCCACCCATTGCACACCATGACACACACAGATGTAATAAACATCCTTTTATACCCCTGCAGGACCCCTACCCAACGTCACCGGTCAGGAGGGTCCACACATGTCCACACCACCAACAGAAGAGGACCACACTGATGACAGCACCTCTGTCCAACTGGATCTAGATGACCAGCCCGGCCCAATGGGGACCTCTGGACAGTCGGTTCCCCTCACACAGTCACAGGCCACTACAGAGCTTCCCCCCTCTGGAAACACCAGCACAGCACCCACCCAGCGGGCCCATACCTCCGTCCCCAGGACACGTCAATCAGCTGTGTGTCCACCACTACAGGGAACCCAGGCTAACCCACCACCCCAACAACAACAGGGACCTGGGGGCAGTGGTAGTGGGAACACGGTCCAGGGGACGGAGGCCCAGGAGCACAGGGGAACTGGGAGGGCTGCTGTGCGACAGGTGGTGGACAGGCCAAGGGAACCCACTCTCCACGAGGCCCTCTCCTCCATCATAGGAGCCTACCACCACTCCCAGGAGATGATGGCAACGGTACTGGCCAAGTTTCAGGAGACCCAGCGCCTGCAGGAGGAACAGTTTATGGGCTTCAGGGAGGAAATCAGAACCTTCAACTCCACCCTGGGCACCATTGTAGGGGTGCTGAAGGAAGTACTCAACAGCAGGAGGGACACTGTGGCACTACAAGGGGCCTCTGACACTAGCCTGGACGATGAACTGCCCACCACCTCCGCCGGCGCTAGTGGACAGGAGGCACCGCCACAGGACCACCACACCAGCACCCCACCCCCTGCAGAGGGAGAACCACCTTGCAAACGGTCCCTGAGATCCAGGAACAAGACAGAGCACGATGCCAAGACCCCCGCCAAGAAATGAGACCACCGCGATTGTCATCCTACTGTCCCACTTTGTCACCCTGTCCATACTTAAACTGCCCCAGCTCCACTTCCTATGCCCCTTTGGACAATGCACCTGTGAGACTAATAGACTGGACTCTGCCATGGACATTCCTACACCATCACCCCTCACCATTTTACTACCCCCTCCAATATTGAGCACTCAAATAAACACCCTTAAAGCACAAAACAATCTGGAGTCTGTCTGTGATTTCGAAATAGTGTATTAGCAATTACAGTGGCAAAATGTTCATTCAAATGTAATGTCAACATACCTATATCACACAGCTCTAATCCATGAGCAATCAAAGCAGATGTCACACAGTGTGACCCATATCTGTGAAATCGTAAGGGAAAGTGACAACTCAGTGACCATACACTGGGTGGAAACGACAGACAGTAGAGAGGCAGTAGTGTATAAGTACATGTAGTAGGCGAGTCTGTACTCTTACCTGTGTCTCACTGGAAATATTGCTGGATCACTGAGTCCCTGTTGTTCATGTCTTCTTCCTCTGCTTCCTCGTCTTCACTGTCCACAGGCTCCACAGCTGCCACAACACCGCCATCTGGATCATCCTCCTGCAGAAAAGGCACCTGTTGTCGCAAAGCCAAGTTGTGAAGCATACAGCAGGCTATGATGATCTGGCACACCTTCTTTGGTGAGTAGAATAGGGATCCACCTGTCATATGGAGGCACCAGAACCTGGCCTTCAGGAGGCCGAAGGTCCGCTCGATCACCCTCCTAGTTCGCCCCTGGGCCTCATTGTAGCGTCCATCTGCCCTTGTATTGGGATTCCTCACTGGGGTCAGTAGCCATGACAGGTTGGGGTTACCAGAGTCACCTGCAGATGGTGAGGGACAACTGTTAGACACGCACTAACCTGTAGGGATATCCCCAGACCCAGCCAACCATTCCCACTGACTAGCTTCCAGGTGCTCACCTAATAGCCACACATGGTGCCTCTGGAGTTGACCCATCACATAAGGGATGCTGCTATTCCGCAGGATGTAGGCGTCATGCACTGAGCCAGGGAACATGGCATTCACATGGGGGATGTACTGGTCTGCCAAACATACCATCTGTACATTCATCGAATGATAGCTCTTCCGGTTTCTGTACACCTGTTCACTCCTGCGGGGGGGACCAAAGCCACATGGGTCCCATCAATGGCACCTATGATGTTGGGGATATGTCCCAGGGCATAGAAATCACCTTTCACTGTAGGCAAATCCTCCACCTGACGGAAAACGATGTAGCTCCACATGTGTTTCAGAAGGGCAGACAACACTCTGGACAACACGTTGGAAAACATAGGCTGGGACATCCCTGATGCTATGGCCACTCTTGTTTGAAATGACCCACTTGCAAGGAAATGGAGCACTGACAGCACCTGCTCTTGAGGGGGGATTCCTGTGGGATGGCGGATAGCTGACATCAGGTCTGGCTCCAACTGGGTACACAGTTCCTGGATTGTGGCACGGTCATGCCTGTATGTGATAATCACATGTCTTTCCTCCATTGTCGACAGGTCCACCAACGGTCGGTACACCGGAGGATGCCGCCATCTCCTCACATGACCCAGCGGACGGTGCCTATGAAGGACAACAGCGAGCACAGAGTCAAACAACTCAGAGGTACGTACACACAGTTTACACAGAACACCATTCATACACAAAAAGTGGCCTGTATGTGTGTTGAGTCTAGGCCTAGGGATGTATGACGCAGTTGAAAATGAAGCCATGTTTGCCCCTGAAATGGCGGCTGCCTGACCTCTAAAGTGGGACAATGGGATGTGAGGTAACTGCGCTGGCGTTCTACACCATTGCGGTAGGCGGTCAAAGACCGCGGCGCAATGCTGCATTGGTTAAAATTGGACCCTATGGGTCCCAGGAGCCAATGACGATGTACGGCGGCGGTGATGGTACGCACCGCCGCGGACGTGACTGCCATTTTCTATCTGTTCAATCACTCGATACCCGATCTTCGACAGGAGAGGACCTACACTGCAAGTGCTGCTGTGACCTCGGTCTGGAAGAGACAATGGCTCGAGTGTCTGGGGACAGGGCCCCTGCCTTCACATCGGAGGAGTTGGAGAAAATCATGGATTGGGTCCTCCCCCAGTACACGCTACTCTACGGTCCTCCAGACAAACAGGTAAGTACACTGGGAGCATGATGTATGGGCTATGCCTGTGTGGAGAGGGCTGGATGTAAGAAGGATGGGGGGAGAGTGCGGCATGCATGAAACAACTGTAAATGCATGTGCCACATGGCAAGGGTAGGGATGGGGGCCAATCACTTTGACGGTGCAGTTGGTAATAACTTTCTCTTCCCCCTGTACAATTCATGTAGGTCAGCGCCCACCAGAAAAAACATATTTGGCGTGCCATCGCCAAGGACGTCCGGACCCTGGGGGTCTACCACAGAAGGAGCACCCACTGCCGGAAAAGATGGGAGGACATTCACCGTTGGAGCAAGAAGACGGCAGAGGCTCAGCTGGGGATGGCCTCCCAACGTGGGAGGGGTGCCCGTCGCACCATGACCCCTCTGATGTTCTTTGGGATCCTGGCGGTGGCCTACCCGGAGTTGGATGGGCGCTTGAGGGCATCACAGCAGCAACAAGGGGGTGAGTACACTCTCATTCTGCTGACTTTGCACGCAGTGGAGGGGTCTGGGTGGGGGAGGTGGGCTGTGGGTTTGCCTAGGCCAGGGCGAGTTCCGTAGGCAAGGTCCCTCCGTAAGGTAGGCCATGTGGCACCCCACCCCACCTCTGTAGAGTGCCAAGTACACCTAGTCATGCCCCTGTGTCATCTATGTGTGCAGATGTCGTCCATAGCCTTGTAGGCCATTTCCCAGGAATTGAACAGTGGAGCCCAAGAGCGCGGCATAGTGCAGGGGGCTTCTGTGTCTGTCATGTCCGCCAACAGTAGCGGTATTGCATGCACTCAACATGTCTTTCTTCTGTCGCCCCCCCCCTTTTTGTGGTCTCCCTGTTCTTGTGTGCATTAGCATCATCAGGCGGAGGAGCAGTGGCACCTGAGCACCAGCGGGCTGCATCTCACATGGCCATGGAGGGCCACACTACGGACTCGGACTTCACCAGTGGGACGGAGGGCGAGGGGAGCTCCACGGCGGGGACAGGAGCTGAGACCAGTGACATGGACTCGTCCTCTGATGGGAGCTCCCTTGTGGTGGCAGCAACATCTCTGCCACCCCCATCTACAGGTACAGCTGCCACACCCCCTTCCAGCACAGCCCTCCCAGTAGCCTCTCAGCCTTCGCCCCATGCCCGCTCACCCGGGAGGGTGGGCATCACCTTCGCCCCAGGCACCTCAGGACCTGCCCCAGTCACCTCTGCTGCCCTCAGTGAGGAGGCCATTGACCTCCTCAGGTCCCTCACTGTTGGGCAGTCGACCATTTTGAATGCCATCCAGGGTGTACAAAGGCAGTTGCAACCAACAAATGCATTCCTGGAAGGCATTCATTCTGGTCAGGCGGCCCTTCAGCGAGCTTTTCAGACTCTGGCCTCAGCACTGATGGCAGCCATTGTCCCTGTCTCTAGCCTCCCCCTTCCAACTTCCTCCACCCTGACCCAGTCCCCTCTACCTCAGCCTATCCCAAGCACACCAACAGACCAGCATGCACACACGTCAACACACAAGGGAAGCCCAGGCAAACATAAGCACCATACATCCCACAGGCACTCACACAAGCATCACACACATGCAGACACAGCAACATCCACTGCCTCCACTGTGTCCCCCTCCTCCTCGTCTCCCTCCCTGTCTCATCTACACTCACACCTGCATGCACTACCCCTACAGCCACCACGTCCCTCTCCAGCACACCCACCACCACACCCCGCTCACGTGCAGTCACCACCCCCACTACCATTCACACGTCCCCTGTGTCCTCTCCCAGTGTGTATGTGATGCCCCTTCCCAAGATACACAAACGCAGGCACACACCCACCCAACAGCCATCCACCTCACGACAGCCTCTAGCGCATGCACCTTCACCCAAAGTCAGCAAACTAACACCTCCTACAACCACCACCTCTTCCTCCACTCCCAAACCCCCTCCAGCTACCCTTCCCAGTGTGTCAAAAAAACTTTTCCTGTCCAACCTTGACCTCTTTCCCACACCTCCCCCACCCCGTCCGTCTCCTAGGTCCCGAACTAGCACCTCAGCCACAACATCTCCGGGACCAGTGGTGCCTGTAGTCACCGGAATCTGGAGTGCACCGGCCACCAGGGCAGCCAGAGTGGCACGGAGCCACAGCACAGACAGTCCCCCACCTGTGAAGCATCAGAAGTTGGCCAGTGCCCGGCGGGAGAGGGGGAAGACTCCAGCCACCAAAGTCGCTCCCAGGGGTCCCGGTGGCAGTGTGGAGTCAGCTGTGACACCTTCCAAGGTGGGGAAGGGCCACAAGAAACCCGGCAAGACCGCCATCATCCCCGCTGCCCAGGAGGCCACCGCCATCATCCCCCCTGCCCAGGGGGCCACCTCCAGCACCAGCCCAGCTGCCCAGGACAGGACCGCCAGCACAAGCCCAGCTGCCCAGGACAGGACCGCCAGGACAAGCCCCGCTGCCCAGGACAGGACCGCCAGCCCACCTGCCCAGGACAAGACCGCCAGCACCAGCCCAGCTGCCCAGTACAGGACCGCCAGCACCACTCCAGCTGCCCAGGAGGCCACCGCCAGCACAAGCCCAGCTGCCCAGGAGGCCACCGCCAGCACAAGCCCAGCTGCCCAGGAGGCCACCGCCAGCACAAGCCCAGCTGCCCAGGAGGCCACCACCAGCACCAGCCCAGCTGCCCAGGACAGGACCGCCAGCACCAGCCCATCTGCCCAGGACAGGACCGCCAGCACAAGCCCAGCTGCCCAGGAGGCCACCGCCAGCACAAGCCCAGCTGAACAGGAGGCCACCGCCAGCACAAGCCCAGTTGCCCAGGAGGCCACAACCAGCACCAGCCCGGCTGCCCAGGACAGGACCGCCAGCACAAGCCCCGCTGGGCCATGAAGGACCGCCAGCAAAAGCCCCGCTGGGCCATGAAGCACCGCCAGCAAAAGCCCCGCTGGGCCATGAAGGACCACCAGCAGCTGAGTCCCTGCAATGGAGACCGCCGCCTCAAGCACCGCTGAACAGGGCACCGCCGTCTCAAGCACCACTGAACAGGGCACCGCTGTCTCAAGCACCGCTGAACAGGGCACCGCCGTCTCAAGCACCGCTGGCCCATGAGCGGCAAGGGCACTGACGCTACTGAGTCCGTCACAGTGTGAATGAAGCACTCTGGGCACCAGGCCCCCTCCAAAACCAGTGGAGAATGTCATCCACTACCTCTGTCCTTAGCAGGATAAAGCACTCTGGGCACCATGCCCCCTCCAGAACCAGTGGAGAGATCCATCCACTACTTCTGTCCTTAGCAGGATGAAGCACTCTGGGCACAAGGCCCCCTCCAGAACCAGTGGAGAGATCCATCCACTACCTCTGTCCTTAGCAGGATGAAGCACTCGGCACAAGGCCCCCTCCAGAACCAGTGGAGACTGTCATCCACTTGAGAGACTGTGGCTTTGCACTCCCCAGGATGGAACAGTGGGCAACCCACCCACTGTAGAGACTTGAGAGACTGTGGCTTTGCACTCCCCAGGATGGAACAGTGGGCAAACCACCCACTGTAGAGACTTGAGAGACTGTGGCTTTGCACTCCCTAGGATGGAACAGTTGGCATGTGGCCCCATCGTGGATTTGGCGTCGTGCACTCAACCGGCTGAGGTGCCCCCCCTTTCCCTCCCCCTGACGTGCCTGTTAACTTGCTCTCTGATGCCCCTGCAGTGTTCGCTCCGTCATGGTTGGGGATCTTGTGTGGGCCTCGTCCATACCGTGTGGTCCCAGTGTTCCACGGACTTAATTAGAGCAATACCTGGACTACTATGCTTGGTATATATTTTGTACATGGTGTATATATATGTATATTTATGCCCACTTGCTTTTAATATATTACAATGGTTACACTCATTTTCTATTGTCTTTGCATTCTTCCGGGGGTTTGGGGGGTTTAACTGTGATGTATTGATATGCATTAGTGTGTGTGTTATAGTGGGTGGGGGTGGGGGTGTTGCGTGCTGCTTATGAGTGTCACTCTCTTTCCCCCCCCGTGTCGTAGGTGCAGTACTCACCGTGGTCTTCGCCGCCGGTGTTCTGCTCCTGGTAGAGGAGCAGGAAGACTATTGCAGGTAGAATTTGGAGTTCCGGCTCCATGGTGTCCTCGTTCCTCGTGGGGTGTGTAGAGGTCAGCGTTTTTCCTTCGGAATTCCTGTTTCTGCCGTATTTTTATCCACGGTGAATCCGCCCCGGAAAAGGTGGCAGATTGGCCTGTCATAATAGTGTGGGCGGTATATTGTCTTCCGCCTGTCTGTTGGCGGTGACCGCCATGCTGTTTGTTTGTACCGCCGTGGCAGTCGGAGTGTTAAAGTGGCTGTCTTTGTTGGCGGTTTCCGCCACGGTCGTAATAGCAAAAAAATTTCCGCCGGCCAGTTGGCGGTCTTACTGCCGCTATATCACCGTCCGCCAGGGTTGTAATGACCACCATAGTTTGGACGACCTTGCTTGGACGATCCTAGAAAGAATTTTAAATGTTCATGGTATGGAAGAAATAAAAGTTAGAAGAAAACAAGAAGTTTTTGGGATTTTTACTCTAGAGACTTATAGGAGTGGTTTGAACGAGTGCATTCCATGGGAAAATGCTTTGGTTTAATCTCTAATCTGATATTTAGTGTCCATTACTTTAGTTCAGGATGGTTTGGGTCTGCTTTTGTATTTGTATGTGGCATTTGAGGCTTTGTAGGATATATTTGGTTTGTAGTTTTTGGTCATTTGAGAGTGGGTTCCATTTTCATTTTTGTATTGGTATAGTTGGGGTACTTTGTCTGTCTTCTACAGTTGAGGCATCCACTTTCTCATTTTGTTTGTTGGCATGTTTCATTGTTTGCATGGTTTCTTTTGATTTTCGTTAGTTTGCTTTCTCTTTGTTTGATAGAGAGTCTGACTCTTCCAAGATGGCGCCCGTGTAGCTTCGGCTATTTAAGAAGTAGGCTCGTTCTTTTTTATTTTATTTTATTCGTTTTGTTGAAGCAGTAGTGCATATTCAAAATTTATATATAGAAAGTATGTTATTATTGGGGACTGTTACACCTACGGTTGTCCAATGAGATCTCCCCTTCTGTCTTGCTACTTCTATTTACGATATGGGAATTTTGACTATCTTGATATGGCAGCGATTTGTTTTCCCTTTTGAAGCGAAGTCTCGTGGGAACGAAGGTCGTCCCACGTCATTCCGCTCCAATTTGGGGTTAGATGACGGTCTTTAAAATGAAGCGGCGCTCGAAACAACACATGCTGTTGTTTCCGGAATACGCCGATTGGAGATCACCGTAAAGCGGAAAGTAAGACTTTTTTAATACCTAGGAGTATTAGACCCCAGGTCCGGAAGTCTATTTATGTTTTGTTTAGTTGTGTAGAGGCGTGGTTGAGACCGCGAGTACCGTATCTGACTTCAACACGGGTAGTTTGTGTTTCTCCTTCTATTATGATATATATTTTGTAGTATGCTATAGTCAACAGGCTTGACCCCTCCAATAGCGTGTGAATCAGCCAACACTAACATTCTTGTTACTGTAATGTGTTTTGAGGTAAATCTTTAAATTTTAGATTGTAATGCAGATTTTTTGTGAGTATGTTATGAGTAGGTAATAGATCGAGTAGCAAGTAGAGAAATTTTTGAGTCTAGTTTTGTTGTGGTTGTTTTTTTGATTTACAGATGGAAGAAGTATCTTAATGACTGGCATGGATTGTATTAAGGACCCCCAGTTTAGTTTTCTTCGTAAAATTCATCATACCTGTTAGTTAAAAGGTATTTTTGAAATGCTATGATTTTTTATGACTTTTTTCTAATCACTAGTATGTTCTTATGTGCTTTTTGTGTTTATTAAGTGTGTAATTTTTTTTTTTTAGATAATTGGATATGTTATTCTAGGGGGGTGGTCCCCCGAAAAAGTCTTATGTGAAGATTACTTGAATGAAACTGTTGTCTCTTCTTTTTTTCTTTGACTGGTAGTACACTTTACCATTATTTGTGCTTTAGGTATTTATTTATTTATTTCTTCTATTAGTATAGAAAGTAGAAACTCTTCTGGTATGTGGCAGATTCATTCTTGCTTTATTAATTTTGGTGTTGTTTGGTTTAGTGATATTTTTGTGTTGTGTTGGAGGTTATGTTCGTAGGGGTATTATTTGAGACACATATTTCATATTTTATTCTCACAGGGTGATTTGGTGACAGTATTCAAACTGGTGATGGGACTGGTTTTTCCTCGTATTTCAAGAGAATATATTTGTTTATGTTGTATTTTTTGTTGTTCATCTTTTCATTAGGCTATCAGCCATTTGAAGTATTTTCATTGCTGGTGGAACCTGCGTTACTCTTTATTATCAATTGGGAATGGAACTGCCCTGATGAAGGCGGCCTCCCTATTTAGAGGAATACCGCCGAAACTCGCGTAGGCTTGGTTCCCACTATTTTATGTGTGAGGATATTTAATCTCTAAACAATGTACAATTATGTTATTCTGTGACTCTTCAGATTGGGCCTTCATTACTTCATTTTGCAAGGACTGTTTTATATAATGGATGATTTTCTCAATTTTGTGATCACACAGGATTAATTGACAACTGCGATTCATATAATATTGTATTATATTGAATTGTATTTTGGTACAATTGAGAGATTAAATGATTACATTGAACTGTATTTTGGTATAGTTGTAAGATTAAATGTTTTTTATGTTATGTTGATTGTTGTGGTATCACACGTCTATTGTCATGTCCTGAGTTGCACATTGTCCTTGTCAACTTAATTGTTGTGTGTGAATATTTCTGTCGCATTATTTGTGGCTTTTGGTATGTTAAGTGTATTCTTTTAATATTCATAAATTAATTAGTTTTGTATTGATGAGATATATGTTTTTGATTTGAAATTGTAAATATTGTGTTGTGCAGGTTCTGTACATAAATGAGTTTGTGACACCTTTAGTTCTTGTTTTGATTGACATACACATTTAATAAATATCCTGTTTGAATTTATTATATTGGTTGTTGCTTTATATATTATTTTTTCAGTTTTATGTATCGGTTAGTAGCTCAATATTTTTTCTTGTACTTCAAGTATATTTCCCTGGATTGGCTACTGATTATACCAGGGACTCTTGATAGTTTCTTATTTTTGTTTAGTCACCTGGTAATTTCTAGGCCATCAGTAATGTATTGATAATGTCTAGCCTTACTGCCAACACAACAGCTCAAACCATCCGAGAGCTAAATGGGCGATTTGTGCCTTTTTTAAGTCAGTCTCCATGCCAGCATGGCACCATTTGCGGCAGCTCACGATTAAGAAGCAATCAACAACTTGTGGCACACAAATGTACTTGATTATTATATGGTTGTTCGCAACCATGACTGATTTGGCACCAGTATTACTATTTTAACATGGTATTATTTTTCTTTTTGTTACAGTTTTTAATTTCTCTGCAATGATCTTTAAGTAATCATGTACTATTAATAAAACTGAAACTGAAAACTCTGCCTGTTGGTGCATGAGTTGTAGTGTCTACGATTCATGCACTACATTTTCAGTTATGAGTAAGTGGGCACGCTGTAGATATTTTAATTTCTTCAGAGCCAGCGCAAGTGTTCATGATACAGCTAGAACCTTACATGCCGTAACCACTGTTTGGGTAAAAATAAGTACCTACGTAAGTGATTAGGCTGAATCTGGATGAATCTGGTTAAAAAGAGCACATTCTATATTCATTCTGAGTTATCTGCATGATGAGAAGAAATTGAGGCCCATATTTATACTTTTACATGCAAAACTGCGTTAGCGCACTTTTGCGTGTAAAAGTATAGCGCCGGCTAGTTCCATTCCTGACGCCGGCCGGGCGCCATATTTATGGAATGACGGTAGCCGGCGCTAATGCCCTGTTAGCGTCCTTGTAAAGGACGCTAACCAGGTGGGGGAGGCGTAGGGGAAATTGGAGCTTGTGAGCCGAATTATGGTGCTATATTGTTTAGAAGCAAAAAAATGCCTTTAAGCAGTGTAACACCATTTCCTGGCACACAACCCCCATGGACATGGCTCCTGTCTTGGTAAAGACAAGAGCCATGCCCACCACCCCAATGGCAATGCCCAGGGGACAAATGTCCCCTGGGCATGGCCATTGGGGCCAGTGCCCTGCAGGGGGCCCCAAGTCAGGGCCCCGAGCGGGGAAAAAAAATTATACTTACCGGAACTTACCTGGGATGGGTCCCCCATCCTGTGGTGTCCCTCTAGTGTGGGTGGGGGCGTCCTGGGGCCAGGGAAGGGCACCTGTTGGATCTTTCCATGGTTTCTGACCATGGAAAAAGGTCCAAAGGTCCCCAACGCCTGCCCATACCCAGGCGTTAAATAATGGCACTAAGCAAGGCCCCCATCCCCCTGTTCTTGGTTTTAGCACAGGGGAATAAATATGGCACTAAGGCCATATCATCGTTTTCTGCACAAGAACGCCTACCTTGCATCTCATTGACGCAAGGTAGGTTTCCACGTCCAGAAAATGATGTAAACTCCATAACTTTGGCGCTAGACGTGTTAGGAGTTAGGTTTGCGATGAATTTGGGTAAAAAAATTACTCTAATTCAGCGCAAGGCAAGTATAAATATGGGCCTGAGATGATAAATTCCACATCCATTTCATATTTTGTACAATTAAAGTGTTATCAGTGGTTGTTCATCATGTTTTTCTTTCACTTCAGGTTTTCAAATTTTGACAGAAACATTCTTAGTAAATTATTGATGCGAAGATCAGCTCAGAAGTCGAGAGATCAGATCCTTAATGTTTTCCATGAACTCAATCTGAAGGATGCCATAAGCTACGTAGCAGAGGTACAGTTTGAAGTTCATTTTGAACAGAAGACAATGATGATTTTTCTTAATTGATTTCGATCATGTACCCAGAAAATGTGAAACGTTTGTATTAAATAGACATTTATGAATTGAAACGTCAAAGTTACATTTTACAATTTTTTGTAAAACATAATTACTGAAACTCCCTTGTTAAAAATAATGTCAGTTAGGAGATTTTATCATGGTTTGGAGTTCCTCTGTTTTTAGCACTAGATATCAATTTCTCTCTTGTACCAAGTTTGGGGGACACACCATGTTTAATGTCAGTAAATGGATATTTTTCTTTTGTTTGCTAAATTGCTGTCCGTGGGAAACAGTAGACTGACCTTTGTACAACACCGGCATGGGTGGCTTCTTGGCAATGGCGATTGAGCATCGCCCCCTGGCTAAGAACCAGCAGCTGAAAAATAAAACAATTTCAGAAGGGAGGGTCAGGGCTGAGCCATGGGAGGGGGTAGGAGGAGTGGAGTGCACTAAGGGGCATATTTATACTCTGTTTGCGCCGGAATTGCGTCGTTTTTTTTACGCAATTCCGACGCCAAACTAACTCCATATTTATACTTTGGCGTTAGACGCGTCTAGCGCCAAAGTCCATGGAGTTTGCGTAATTTTTTTGCGTGGACACCTACTTTGCGTTAATGATATGCAAGGTAGGCGTTCCCGTCTAAAAAATTGACTCCGAGGCATGTGCGCCGTATTTACACTCCCGGGCAAAATTCACGCCCGGGAGTGGGCGGGTCAAAAAAAATGACGTCCAGCCGCTTTTGCGCCGTTTTTTAGCGCCTGGGCAAGGCAGGCGTTAAGGGACCTGTGGGCTCAGAAGGAGCCCAGAGGTCCCCTCCCATGCCCCCAGGGACACCCCTGCCACCCTTGCCCACCCCAGGAGGACACCCAAGGATGGAGGGACCCATCCCAGGGACATTAAGGTAAGTTCAGGTAAGTATTTTTATTTTATTTTTATTTTGTGGCATAGGGGGGCCTGATTTTTGCCCCCCTACATGCCACTATGCCCAATGACCATGCCCAGGGGACATAAGTCCCCTGGGCATAGCCATTGGGCAAGGGGGCATGACTCCTGTCTTTGTCCCCTCCCATGCCCCATTTTTTGGCGCCCAAGCTCCATATTCCCCTACGCCGGCGCTGCCTGGTGTAAGTAATTTTTTTTCACGCACACCAGGCAGCGCCGGCGGCTAACGCCGGCTAACGTCATTGAATAAATACGGCGCCCGCATGGCGCTTCAGAATGGCGTTAGCTGGCGCTAATTTTTTTTACGCAAAACTGTGTTAGCGCAGTTTTGCGTCAAAAAGTATAAATATGGCCCTAAGTGCGCATGTCAGTTCGTCCAGCTGCCTTAGGCCGGCCAAATTGACATGTGCATTTTGGTTTCTCCAACCCGGCTGTGTTGCACAGCTGAGTTGGATAACCTGCACAGATGCCAGTGCACTGTCTGAGTGGCAGACCAAGCAGCTCAGACCAATCCTGGTGCTGCTCTCATGCTAGGTATAGCATGCTAGCTTTAGCAGGAGAGCAGCACCAGGATTGCGCATGGAGCCTGTGCTGGTGGCCCAGGGACTGCTGGGACACCATCACCATAGGGAGAGAAAAGGAGCAAGGCTGCCAGTGGCGGAGGCAGCAGCACAGGTACGTTAAAAAAAAATATTATTAATTTATTTCCCACCTCCCCTCCCCTTGAGATTTGCGTCAGCCACCGCTGAATTCCCGATTGCCATGAAAATGACTTAATATTGGAAACTGGGAGAGGTGAAGCCCTCTTAATCAGCAACCACAATTCTGGGTGAAACACAAGAAAACCCCAATTTACCATGTTCTTACCCTCTGGTAGCTTGGCACTATCACAGTCAGGCCTAACTTAAAGGCAATGTGTAAAGTATTTATGTAGGACTTCAAACAATAATAAAGTGAAAACAAAACTCAAGATAAATCCCACACCAAATTTGGAAAATAGAGTGAAATGTAAGAAATTATTTTCGGCCAAAATGAAAAAATTCCTTTTAGTAGAACTGGAGACATGCATGTTAAAAAAAAAAAATTTGTAAAAATAGTGCCTAAAACCACAAAGCACTACTTGCGATTATCTGGTTGTGCAAGACAGTGTGGAAGTCACAAGTTCATTGTGACTGCGATGGAGCACGGGCCAGATACAGGGGCCAGAGGAGTCCTGCAGAAAAAGTTACCTTCTAAAGTCTAGCTAAAGAGTTCTATTCATGGTGGAGGAGGTTGCAAGGAGCAGGGAGAAGGTTGCAAATGGTCTTTGCGGTAGCACAAAAAGCAGGCTGGGCGTTTTGGATGGTTGTTGCTGTAGCAAAGTGCAGATCTTGCATTGCTGATCATTGGGTTTACTGGAGCTTTGCATTGGTGATCAGTGCGGGTGGCAAGATCATGGGGCGAACTGGCCTGTTCTTGATTGCAAGGAACCTAAAACTTCAGGATTTCTCCTGTTCTTGTAGAGGGAGCTTACATGTTGCCACACCGAGGGTGCAGGACCTAAGGGGCACCTCTTGAGGATCAGGAACTCAAGTCAGCAGATGCCAGCAGAGCTCAGGCAGTTCCAGTTGCAAGCCCAGTTGTAGATCCAGGCACCTGCTCAGCTGAGCAGATGCAGAGCAGCCTTTGGAACTTGTCATGTCCCCATACCTCAGAATAGGTGGTCAGTCAGCTAAGCTTTGGAGTCACTTTAGCCTGGGATGAAGGGCACAGGTCTAGTCTTCCTTCTCAGCAAGCAGGGCAGGCCCCAAGCAGCAGTGCAGCAAGGCATCCTTTTTCTGTATTATCCACAGGTCCAGAAATGTACTGAAGAGTTGGGTCTGAGGGGTCCAGTATTTTATACTTGGTACCAGCTTTGAAGTAGGAGAAGGTAAGGATTTGGAATTTCCTTCCTCAATGTCCTGGCCCTATCTTGTCTGGGGGCACAAACTACAACTGTGAAACCGTTTGTGAGTGTACTGAGACAGTCAATATGATATGTAAATGTGATAGGTAAAAGATCCACCCATTCATCAAGACAGAGATGGCCCATCCTGCCAACACATATTCATCATTTGTCTCACTGTCTGGGCATAGACACAAAGACCAGCTACTAACTACACCTAGTTATGTGACTCAGTATACAGACTACAGGCACCAAATGTTTGGGACAAGAAAATGCCAGCTTGCTAAAAGTGGCATTTTCATAATTCTGACTTAAAATCTGTCCATTAAAGAGGGTTTCAAATTGCAATTTTTAAACACCAAACTTGACATTCATACATCCTCTCAATCTAAAGTTATCACGTATTAAATGTAATAAGGAAACCCAATGTTATCCTTTGGGAGAGGTAGGACTTGTAGCAGTGAAAAATGAATTTGAGAGTTTTTCGCTCCCAGGACATGTTAAAGTTAAAGTACATGCCCAACTTTTAAAATACACTGCACTATTCCCTATGGGCTGTTTAGGGCCTACCCTGGGGGTAACCTATATATATGAAAAAGGAAAGTTTAGGCCTGGCAAAAAGTTTATTTTGCCCGGTTGACATAGCAGTTTAAAGTTGCTCATACAGGCTGAAATGGCAGGCCTAAGACCTTTTTAAAAGGGCTACTAGATTGGGTGGTATAAACAGTGCTGCAGACCTACTAGTAGCATTTAAGTTACAAGTCCTGGGTACAGATAGTACTACTTTACTAGACACTTACAAGTAAACTAAATGTGCTAGTTTGGGGTAAGCCAATTTTACCATGGTTAGAGGAGAGAGCACAAGCATTTTAGCACTGTATATCAGTGGTAAAGTGTGCAGGATTCTATAAGCCAACAAAAATGGATTTAGAAAACAGGAGGGTGAAGGCAAAATGTTTGGGTACAACTCTGCCAAGAATGTGAAGTCCAACACAGGCCCTTCCAGGCAAAAGCAAGGGTAGACTAATCAATACCTTGATGGGTTTCCCTGCTTAGGCAATAGAACATGGACGGAGGCCCTCTTATGAAGTGCCACTTGTCAGTTATGAGCCGCTTTGAAGTCAGGTGGATCCCTTTGTGAGATGGATCACTCTGCTGAACCTCTAAACTGACCCATGGTGAACCCTTATCCTCACCTAGGGCCCCCACTTGTGTAGCACCTAACCTTAACTCTCTGACAGGTGCATCCCAGTAGGCAGACAGTACCACCAAGGCCAACAATTCTGCCCCTTGGATCGGACTTCTGTCCCCAACCAAAGGAGAATTCTGCCTATAAGAACATCAATGAACAGAGGCTCCTGACACAAACCATGCACTGCCAGGTGGAAGCTCCTTGTGGGGACATTGGGTAGGCATGTTGTCCAGTCTTGGGGCTGGCAAGGAGTTCCCTATGAACTTTTGAGGGTTATCTGACCTCTGAGGTTTCTCAGAGTGGGGGCACCAGCCCTGGGAGTTAGGCTACCTACTTCTACTCTACCTCCCCCCAGTACTGTGGTGGTATTCTGTGACTAGCTTTTCAGTTTAGGATCTGTACCATAAGACTGAATAGAGGTCAGGGGTGAGTCCTCCCTCACCCTGCCCCTCCATTTGGGCTGCTGGAACCTCCACTTGGGAGTGGTACCCTCAGAAAACTGAACTGTCAGGGTTCCCTGGGCCCCCATCTTTCCCTGCTCTTCTGACACGGGGGCAACACATTCCCCATAATACAATCTATGGGCATCTGGGGACTAACTATGACCCTCTTCTGTGTTATTTATTTATAGTGTTAGCCTGTCAAA
Source organism: Pleurodeles waltl (assembly GCF_031143425.1). Taxonomy (NCBI): domain Eukaryota; kingdom Metazoa; phylum Chordata; class Amphibia; order Caudata; family Salamandridae; genus Pleurodeles; species Pleurodeles waltl. The sequence goes on along the minus strand of NC_090439.1, from coordinate 185,692,299 downwards.
GACAGGCCATACAATATGTAAGACAAAATATACATAATTTAACATTTGATTACATAATGATTACAAAACAATGACATTCTGGAAAAAGACAAGAGCTGTCTACATTACCACTAAAATTATTTTAAGTAACAACAACCAGCAAAGTGCAGGTGCAAAACCATCGGATGGATCTAAAGTGCTAATACCTAAGAAGTGCATTGCTTGCTGTTGGCTGGAATTACATCTAATCAAATTACCCCACTAATAGTTTAAAATCTATGACAAATTCAGTCATTAATGAAGTGTGTTAGACCTGACAGCCTTAGGGTGGTCACCCCTAACTTTTTGCCTGCCTCCCTCCACTTTTTGGACACGGTTTTTGCTGGCTTTTAGACTCTGCGCACTTTACCACTGCTAACCAGTGCTAAAGTGCATATGCTCTCTCCCTTAAAACATGGTAACCTTGAATCATACCTGATTGGACTATTTAATTTACTTATAAGTCCCTAGTAATGTGCACTCTCTGTGCCTAGGGCCTGTAGATTAAATGCTACTAGTGGGCCTGCAGCACTGGTTGTGCCAACCACTTAAGTAGCCCCTTTTCTTTGTCTCAGGCCTGCCACTGCAAGGACTGTGTGTGTAGTTTCACTGTCACCTCGACTTGGCATTTAAAAGTACTTGCCAAGCCTAAACCTCCCCTTTCTCCACATATAAGTCACTTCTAATGTGTGCCCTAGGTAACCCCTAGAGCAGGGTGCTGTGTGGGTGAAAGGCAGGACATGTACGTGTGTAGTTTACATGTCCTGGTAGTGTAAAACTCCTAAATTCGTTTTTGCACTACTGTGAGGCCTGCTCCCTTCATAGGCTAAAATTGGGGCTGCCCTCATACAGTATTGAAGTGGTAGCTGCTGATCTGAAAGGAGTAGGAAGGTCATATTTAGTATGGCCAGAATGGTAGTATAAAATCCTGCTGACTGGTGAAGTTGGATTTAATATTACTATTCTAGAAATGCCACTTTTAGAAAGTGAGCATTTCTTTGCACTTAAATCTTTCTGTGCCTTACAATCCACGTCTGGCTGGGCTTAGTTGACAGCTCCTTGTGCATTCACTCAGACACTTGCTGGAGAAGAAACCTGAACCAGAAACTACATCCTGCCAAGAAGAACTGCCTGGCTGCTCAAAGGACTCACCTGTCTGCTTTCTACAAAGGACTGCTGCCTTGCTGTTGGCCTGCTGCCTTGCTGAACTCTTGTGTGGCTGTGAAGGTGCTCTCCAAGGGCTTGGATAGAGCTTGCCTCCTGTTCCCTGAAGTATCAGGACCAAAAAGACTTATCTTTTTCACTTGGACGCTCCGTGCGCTGAAATTTTCAATGCACAGCTTGTTCCGCGGCGAGAAAAACGCCGCACACCGACGCTGATCGACGCAACGCCTTCGGGACGACCGGAACTTCGACGCACGGCTTCGCAAGGACAATGGCGCCCGACCTCCAGAGGAGAAATCGACGCGACCCCTGCCGTGAGATCCAAATTTCAACGAGCAGCCCCGCAGAACGACGCGCAGCCGGAAAACAAGCAGGAAAATCCACGCACAGACCCGGGACATCTGGTAATCCCCGCGATCCACAGAAAGAGACTGTCCGCGTGCCGGAAAACGACGCACGACTTCCCCGTGTGAAAAATAACGACGCAAGTCCGTGTGTGCTGGGGAGAAATCGACGCGCACACCCTTTTTCCACGTATCTCTTCTTCTGTGGCCCTCTGAGGAGATTTTCCACTCCAAACCAGGTACTTTGTGCTTGAAAGAGACTTTGTTTGCTTTTTAAAGACTTAAGATACTTTATATCACTTTTCAGTGATATCTCTACAAATTCACATTGCAACTTTATTCGTTTTGACCTACAATTATCCTGATAAATATTATGTATTTTTCTAAAACACTGTGTGGTGTATTTTTGTGGTGCTATATGGTGGTATTGTATGATCTATTGCACAAATACTTTACACATTGCCTTCTAAGTTAAGCCTGACTGCTCGTGCCAAGCTACCAGAGGGTGGGCACAGGATAATCTTGGATTGTGTGTGACTTACCCTGACTAGAGTGAGGGCTTTTGCTTGGACAGGGGGTAACCTGACTGCCAACCAAAAACCCCATTTCTAACAAAGTGCATCTCAAAATGTCCCAACTTGCTATAGGCAGGAGCTGGCTACTGTAATGCATACAGTAGGTGTGTATAGATAAAAATGAGTAGGTTGTAAAGTTACATTAAAAGATCTCCAATCACATAATTAATGCATTAGTCTACTTGCTTTCCAAGTCACATGTATATACATGAAGAAACCTGGTTTAAAAACGGCTTGGAATCAGTACATTTACACAAAGCCATAGTGTCCGTACAGTTTCTTATCACATGATCATTAAAAAACGCATGGAGGTAATCTCTTCTAGCTTTACAAAGAAAAGTGCAAAACAACATAACATGCATTTCTGATTCTGATCCCCCTCCCAACTCACACCCACAAATGGGTGAGTAACTTCCGCCCTTTCTCCATAAACCAGTGTACTCTTTTACCGGCAGAGTACTTAGTCTGAAAACAATGTATAGGAATCTTTTAAGAGGTGAATAGAGTATATCCAAGTATGGCTCAAAGATAGGGATGGGTTTGAAAGTCCGAAGCTGGTTGATCTTCCTCCCTGAATGGTTGATGGAAAGGTATTACAAAAACCTTTCCTCTATAACCTTTCTGGTGTCCAAAGTCATCCTTTCTGGTTCAAGCCAACAATCCACACATCCTATGGTCTGCAAGCTAGTGGCCATGTGAATAACTAAGGTAGTTTTACTCACTTAGCATAGAGCCAGACCTCTTGCCTAATGTCCTAATAAGATCTCAACTCTTGTCCAATCTATCTGCTCCCCTGGCTTTAAAAAAAAACTAAAAACACTCCAGCATATTGACTCAATGTCACATCTCAGTAGTGCTGACCAAGTCAACTTGGAGTCGAACCATACTCCTAAGTAATCATAGTGTTGAATACAATCCAGGGGATTCCGTATCTTTTGAAGGAGTTCATCAGTTTGGAACTGCGCTGTAGGATCATATATTTTGTTTTTGCAGTCTTGATCTGTAATTCCTTTATATTGCAGAAACCTTCAAATGGCGTCAGCAGCTTGTGTATGGCTAATTCTGTGAACACCAGACATACTGTGTCATCCACGAAAAGCAAAAGTGCCATTTTCTGGCCCCTACAGATCGGCACATCGAGGTTTAAGGCTTTCGCATAACTGGTGACATCCTTCATAATGATGTTAAACAAGGCTGGGTCTAGGATGCATCCCTGTCTGACCCCAATACTGATGTTAAAACTTTCTGTAATTTCTCCTCTTCAGCTATATCTAACCACAGAAGTGTTATTACCATATAGAAGCTTAATTGCCAAATTTAGTGGACAGCCCTGAGATAATGTTTGCCACAGTAGCTCATGGTTTACATTGCCAAAGGCCATTTCTGGATCTATAAAAGTCAAATATAATTTTAAAGGTTTGATGCTGGTATAGTTCAGGCAATTTTGAATAACTGCATTGGCTGGTCAATTGTTCCATGATCTTTCCTAAAACCTGCCTGAAATGCATTGATGATCACATTATCACACAACTAATCATCTTGGCGAGTGTGCAAGAGCTTTGTTTATATTTTCCCTGCTGATTCAGGTAGGGCGATTGGTCGATAGTTGGCGGGTTCCTCCTGAGGACCTTTCTTATGGAGTAGGACGATTATGGCAGATTTCCACAATGCCGGTACTGTATCACATTGTAGGCTAATGTTAGAATTAGTACCTATGTACTAAGCTCTGATTTGAATCTATCAGCTGGTATCGCAGTCTGGAGCCTTACTGTGTTTCTGACTGAGGATAGCTAAAAGTACTTCACTTTCAGAGAGACTTTCTAGATTGTTTGGTGGTATAACACGTTGAATCTCCCCTGTAATACATTCCTTTTCTGCTACACTTCCACTCCTTGGCAGACTTAGTTCAGTAGCTGGATCACTACAGCTGGCAGAACTGTATAGTGAAGAAAAGTAGTTGAGCTAGGAAGCAGGCATGATAGAACTCTCCAGATTTCTTGGGTTGCCTTGCAGTCTCCATCTTACTGTCCCCCAGAAGGGCACGATGTTCTTAATTCTAAGAGCTACCATAAGTACCTGCCAGGCCTTTGCATTAACCTAACTTTTCTGTATTTGACACGACGTTTATATTTCTTCCTTAAAGCTTTCCAATGATTTTCCCCATCAAAAATTGAATGCCTCATCTTCAGTGCCAGGGAAAGTGCAGATTTTTACTTTCTACATTCCTGGTCAAACCATTCTATGTGCAAACGGTTACAATTAGTGCTATTGCTGCTTATAGTGTCAGATTGCCACCTACTATGGCGTCAAGACAGAATGATTCAAATTTAAAATCTTCAAATTATGTCAGGATTATTACAGTCTCTTATTTCCTGGAATTCCCTAAGCGTGTTTTGTTAGCGGTTTGAAGCTCTTTCAGGGCCACTTTTTAGCATAGTATGCAGATGCCAAGGAATAGACTTTCTATTTGTTGTTATTTGCAGTGCACGTTTCCTCAGCTCAGGCATAAGAATAGGGTTTAGGTTAGACCTCAATGACAGCATTAGACTTGCTATTAGCCAAACATGATCACTCTCAATTCTTTGTTCAATTACAAGATCATAGGCCAACTGCTAATAATTCAGGTTGATTAAGATGTAATCTATCCACCTGACACGCCCTACTGATTGAAAGCTGTAATGTGCAGGTACATCCAGGTGCATGCAACTATTTTTGGAGCATAAATCATTTTTAAGTGCAAAGGACGATAGTGAGGCTCCTCTCCTAGAGCTGCGAATAGACAATGTTGAAGGATAAGTTGGTCTGCTGATAAAATTGTTACACAGTACATCTAGTTTAACTAATGCATCTTTAGGTTTCGTGTTTAAGTCACTGAAGCCCAAAATATTATGTTGCCTTGCTCTTACGTGGGTGAGGTTTAAGGATCACATATAATTTTGTTGTGGGATTCCACTTTCCTTCACTAGCTCATCCCATATACAGAACTGATTCTAATCCTGGCAGGAAATAAACATTCATTAGTGTTAACTTCCTAAGGTCTCTGGAAATCACTAGAAGTTGGAGATTCTTTTTCATTTGGAAAATGCGCGAACAGCAGTACCTAAGTGGCTAGATGTCCAGATGCTTAATCCACCGCTCTTGGAAACCGCACATTGTTTTGGTTTGACAAATGTTGCCACTTTCTTATCTTCAAATTTCAGTTTCAGGCTAGCAATATTCCACCTAAGCATTTTTATTCTGGTCAAATGGATTGGGCCAATTTCTGAACCCAATGGGAGGTGAACTGCATGTGCTGGGAGTCCTGAGATGATTGTACCTGTAGTACCTGGCCATTCTCTGTCTGTAAACTCAGGTAGTGTGTGAATCATATTATCATAGCTGTGAGTGTTTCTTGGGGTCTGTGGGATCCCGCTTGCAAACGACGACTGGGCTTTGATCTTCAAATACGAGCTCCTGCTTTGAAGCCCTGACTCGAAGAGCCCAGGGCTGAAACAAAAACAGAGGCATTATGACATTCTACTTGGTGGTAGCTTACTAGGTATGTAGTTTCAAATACCATTGGATAGGATTCAGATAGGCCTTTGTAAATCAGTATTCACCAGTTGACCAGTATGTCAATATTACCAAGAATCATCTCAGCCGTGTGCTAAGTTGTGCACCATGTTAATGTGCATTCCCTCTTTTCTGTAATGTGGGCAGATGTAAATCCTCAACAACTCTTGAACTGACACTTTTTAAAACTCTTGCAATCAGTGTAGGGCATTCAGTAAATTACATACGTTGAAGATATTGTGATGTCCCTGAGACCAATAGGTTGGTGTGAATAACAAAATTACAGGCTGCTTGCTTGGTCTAGTTTTACTCCTCTCTCTATGTCTCAAAGCATTTATTGCAGATTCCTCCGAGCTTCTTTGCCCTGGATACAAGTTCCCAATATCCCTACTATGTAGTCTGTAGCACAACCCACTGGAGCCTATTATTTCTGGTTCCCCATAATGCTGTTCAGAGACGTGCCTGCTATACACTGATCTCACCGCAGTTGTATGTACATTACTTGCAACATATGCTCCACTTGCCCATAGTATTGTTCCTTGGTGAGCTAGACCAGGCATGGCATTGTCTTGAACTCTTGTACTTGGTTAGTAGAGGCACATTATCTATTCCTTTTCCCGCGTATTGGCTTCAGGATCACAATCTTTGTTAGCAGTGGCGGCAGTGATCTGTTCGTGTGATTTGTTGTTGAATAGCTGTCCTAAGATCCTGCATATATGAGTACTGCACTCTGGCAACCTCTCTTGCGACATACTCATTACCCCTGTGTGATTGGTCTTCAGTTGAGGGAAGAACTTCAGGCTGTAGCGTATTACCAGTGATCACCCCTCTTCCCCTACTGAACAGCTCTTTGTCTTGATCTGTAGTCATTAGTCCTAAATTAACCTTGTGGGCTTCTTTGATTACGTCATTGGGGGAGATACCAAAAGCCAATCGGCTGATTGGAAATGGCCTTGTTGCTTGACATTGATGGACCATTACCTTCTGATCCATGCATTGTGCTATTCATTGGATTCAATTGACAAGCAGCAGTAACCTGCACATTATCCACTATTTCAGGTGCCTTCATGATGCCCTTTGAACATGTGTGATTCCTGCAGGATGCCTTACACCTTAGATTTTGTGCAGCATGTAATACACTTTCTATTTTTATGTTTTCCTTGCTTGAGCTTCCCAACTCTGTTTCATTTTCAATTTGCAGACCTTGGACATTTTGTTCTTCTGGTTTTAATGCTTTTTCCATCTTGCATGAATCTTCCTCTGCCCTTGGGGTTCTTAGGGCTAACAAGGTGGTCTTTTCTATAGATTTTTTTTGTAGTTTTTTAAAGATTTTATTGAGACATTGCTTATGCGGTTGCCTCCTTTTCTGTATAACGGCCAGGTCTTGTTGGTGAAATGCTTAGTTTGGGCAATCACCATACCCCTGGTTGGCATTGTCTTCAGCATCTGACAGTATTCTCAGGGCCTCATTCAAGGCCTGCCCTTTTTCTGTCCGGTGCACAGTGGGGCTGGAATTATTAAAGTTTTATATTATTGCGGTAGATGTTTCTCTGCTGATTTCCATTTTTCAATCATATAAGATTGAACTGATGACTTCTGGGACCTCTGCAAGCTTAGTAGAAATCCTTGAGCAGGTTCTTATCATATTGGAGGATGCATTACTCTTAAGCAATTCTTTCAGTGCACACTCCATTACATGCATGTGCGAGTCAATAGTTGCAATGCAAGATGACATATCACAAAGGATTTTCGTTTGATCATCCAACTTTATGCTATGTGTTGCTAGATTGTTCCCCATTAGATCCATTGTACTACATAGTCTACAAGACGGCCAGAATTTCTTGCTCAGGGTACAGTTCTGGAGGAAGATAGCTTGTGGCATGATTATCCCTACTCTCCCACGACTGATAGCCTAATGGCACAGATTTCATGGGGCTATTTTGGCAAGTGCTGTCGGACTCAAGTGCAATATAGTAAGTATCTACCAGACCCAAGACAACATCATCCAGCTCAAAAGAAAAGTTGCATTTCCCACTTGAGACAGCAGCAACTGATTTAGGAAAGGCAGTAAAAACACAAGATAAACACTTACTTCCATTCTCATTTATTTCGCTCTCTACAGGAGGACTGGTAATGTGTAGATCATTGACTCCTGGCTACTGGGCCCACCAGCATTATAATCTTTATGGACTGCTGCAACAGTTATAATTTGGTGCTTCGTCAGAGTACAAGAAATCTCAATTTGAAGTGGGCCAGCCCCTACCTTCAAAAACTGTGTAGGCTCACTTCTTGAGGGGTTACTTTCTTGAACAATTTCCAAAGTCTTGGAAAGGGTAAGTTGCACTCCTGCAGTCATTCTTTTTTTTATTTTATTTTTTATTTTAGCATAGGTTGTGGCTAGGGGTGGGCAATAAACTCCGCTCCGCTGGTAGATGTCCTGCTAAATTCCACGGACTGCCTGGTGGTGGAGTTTTTCTTGCGTTCGGCTCACCAACAGTAAGTTGGTGTGTGCGAGCAAGAACTGGCATCCCCTAGCATGATTTTCAGTTACTAGGAGTGCAACCAATGAGATTTTACCAGCGAAGGTGTTCACGGGTGTAGGAAAGTACCATCTTGCCTGGTATGTTACCCCCATAGCTCACTGTATATATGATGTTTTAGTCTATGTGTCACTGGGACCCTGCCAGGCAGGGCCCCAGTGCTCATAAGTATGTGCCCTGTATGTGTTCCCTGTGTGATGCCTAACTGTCTCACTGAGGCTCTGCTAACCAGAGCCTCAGTGGTTATGCTCTCTCTGCTTTCCAAATTTGTCACTAACAGGCTAGTGACTAAATTTAGCAATTCACATTGGCATACTGGTACACCCATATAATTCCCTTGTATATGGTACTGAGGTACCCAGGGTATTGGGGTTCCAGGAGATCCCTATGGGCTGCAGCATTTCTTTTGCCACCCATAGGGAGCTCTGACAATTCTTACACAGGCCTGCCACTGCAGCCTGCGTGAAATAACGTCCACGTTATTTCACAGCCATTTATCACTGCACATAAGTAACTTATAAGTCACCAATATGTCTAACCTTCACCTGGTGAAGGTTGGGTGCAAAGTTACTTAGTGTGTGGGCACCCTTGCACTAGCCAAGGTGCCCCCACATCGTTCAGGGCAAATTCCCCGGACTTTGTGAGTGAGGGGACACCATTACACACATGCACTATACATAGATCACTACCTATGTATAGCGTCACAATGGTAACTCCGAACGTGGCCATGTAACATGTCTAAGATCATGGAATTGTCACCCCAATACCATTCTGGTATTGGGGGGACAATTCCATGATCCCCCGGGTCTCTAGCACAGAACCCGGGTACTGCCAAACTGCCTTTCCGGGGTCTCCACTGCAGCTGCTGCTGCCAACCCCTCAGACAGGTTTCTGCCCTCCTGGGGTCCAGGCAGCCCTGGCCCAGGAAGGCAGAACAAAGGATTTCCTCTGAGAGAGGGTGTTACACCCTCTCCCTTTGGAAATAGGTGTGAAGGGCTGAGGAGGAGTAGCCTCCCCCAGCCTCTGGAAATGTTTTGATAGTCACAGATGGTGCCCATCTGTGCATAAGCCAGTCTACACCGGTTCAGGGATCCCCCCAGCCCTGTTCTGGCGCAAACCTGGACAAAGGAAAGGGGAGTGACCACTCCCCTGACCAGTACCACCCAGGGGAGGTGCCCAGAGCTCCTCCAGTGTGTCCCAGACCTCTGCCATCTTGGAAACAGAGGTGATAGGGGCACACTGGACTGCTCTGAGTGGCCAGTGCCAGCAGGTGACGTCAGAGGCTCCTTCTGATAGGCTCTTACCTCTCTTGATAGCCAATACTCCTAACTTGGTAGCCAAACCTCCTTTTCTGGCTATTTAGGGTCTCTGCTTTGGGGAATTCTTCAGATAACGAATGCAAGAGCTCACCAGAGTTCCTCTGCATCTCCCTCTTCACCTTCTACCAAAGGATCGACCTCTGACTGCTCCAAGACGCCTGCAAAACTGCAACAAAGTAGCAAGATGACTACCAGCAACATTGTAGCGCCTAATCCTGACGGCTTTCTCGACTGCTTCCAGGTGGTGCATGCTCTGGGGGTAGCCTGCCTTCACCCTGCACCAGAAGCTCCGAAGAAATCTCCAGTGGGTCGACGGAATCTTTCCCCTGCTAACGCAGGCACCAAAAGACTGCAACACTGGTCGTCTGGGTCCCCTCTCATCCAGACGAGCGTGGTCCCTAGAACACAGCAATTCTGTCCAAGTGTCTCCCACAGTCCAGTGACTCTTCAGTCCAAGATTGCTGGAGGTAAGTCCTTGTCTCCCCACGCTAGACTACAAAGCTGTGTACCACGTGATTTGCAGCTGCTCCGGCTCCTGTGCACTCTTCCAGGATTTTCTTCATGCACAGCCAAGCCTGGGTCCCCAGCACTCCGTCCTGCACTGCACCACCTTCTGAGTTGTCCTCTGACATCATGGGACTCCCTTTTGTAACTTCGTGTGGACTACAGTTCACTCTTCTTCCAAGTGCCTGTTCAGGTACTTCTGCGGGTGCTGCCTGCTTCTGTGAGGGCTCTCTGAGTTGCTGAGTGCCCCCTCTGTCTCCTCCTCCAAAAAGCAACATCCTGGTCCTTCCTGGTCCTCAGCAGCACCCAAAAACCTCTACCGTGACCCTTGCAGCTAGCAAGGCTTGTTTGTGGTCTTTCTGCATGGGAACACCTCTGCAAGCTTCATCGTGACGTGGGACATCAGTCTTCCAAAGGAGAAGGCCCTAGTCCTCTTTTTTCTTGCAGAACTGCAAGCTTCTTCCAACCGGTGGCAGCTTCCTTGCACCTTCAGCTGGGGTTTCCTGTGCTCCTGCCCCCCGCCCCCCCCCCCCTGCCCCACCCGGACACTCTCGCGACTATTGAACTTGGTCCCCTTGTCTTACAGGTACTCCGGTCTGGAAATCCGTTGTCAGTGCACTGCTGGTGTTTGTTCTTCCTGCAGAATCCCCCTATCACGACTTCTGTGCTCTCTTGGGGTAGTAGGTGCACTTTACTCCTACTTTTCAGGGTCTTGGGGTGGGGTATTTTTCTAACCCTCACTGTTTTCTTACAGTCCCAGCGACCCTCTACAAGCTCACATAGGTCTGGGGTCCATTTGTGGTTCGCATTCCATTTTTGGAGTATATGGTTTGTGTTGCCCCTATACCTATGTGTTCCTATTGCAATCTATTGTAATTCTACACTGTCTGCATTACTTTTCTTGCTATTACTTACCTAACTTTGGTTTGTGTACATATAACTTGTGTATAGTACTTACCTTCTTACTGAGGGTACTCAGTGAGATACTTGTGGCATATTGTCATAAAAATAAAGTACCTTTATTTTTAGTAACTCTGTGTATTGTGTTTTCTTATGATATTGTGCATATGATATAAGAGGTATAGTAGGAGCTTTACATGTCTCCTAATTCAGCCTAAGCTGCTTTGCCATAGCTGCCTTCTATCAGCTTAAGCTGCTAGAAACACCTCTTCTACACTATTAAGGGATAACTTGAGGTGCTGGGTTTTTCAGAACCGGTACTGATCCGGTAACCCAGCGGTGCCAGGGTACACCCAAAGACCTCGGGTACTTTCCTGATTCAGACTACAGAAACTCAGAGTCTTCTAGGTGAAGTCAAAGATCAAATTTATTGGCTGCAACCAATTGACAAGTGTCCTAGAAGTACAACAGCACGATTTGTATGTTCTCAGGAGACTGTGTTTCAATGCAAAGTCAGGTTTCCTTATATACAGTTTTTTAAGCTTCAGGCAAACATTCTTGACATTTTGGTTGGTCATTCACATGTTTTCACTACAAAGGAAAAAACAGTGTCATGATGAAACCTTATATTTCATGTCATCCAACCCATAATAAATTACCCGGCAAGGCCTAGTATTTTACATCAGATAAGTGTGGATCCCTAATAAAAACAGGCACCTCCCCCTCGTAAAGTAAGAAGAAGAAAAGAGCAGGTGCAGGTGTGAGCAAGTTAGGCAGGGTGTGTGAGCGATAATAAGGGTTTTATGGCCTGGTGTGCCTTGATGCTATCTGATTCGGCCACTGGGAGAGGGACTGACCAAACAGGTTTGGCCTGAGGCAATGGTTCCAGCTTGCCCAGGTCAGAGAAAAGTCAATCAAGGTGTACGTGTCCTTGGAATCAAATCTGACTGTATTATAAGCCTATGTGAGGGCAACTTTTAAAAATGGCTGCCGTGTATAAAATGGGAGCCACGAGTGCAGGACGAAAATGGCGATTTCGAGGTGAAAACGCTGCTGGAATTGAGCGAAAATGCTCATGCTTAGTGTACTAGTCATTATCGGTCTTTTGATACTAAAATCGTACTGCTGTGGCAAAGTAAATTACATGGGTCCAGAATTTTTAGAACCACAAACCCTCCTTTTGCCCTTACATAGGTAATAAACCTATTCTCATGCTAATCTGAGTCCAGGTCTATGTTTATAAGGCCATGGAGATGTTGCTGGAGCAAAATTCTAGTACTTGGTAACTCTCTCTGGACAGGTCTCCTCGAACATGAAGTAGCACAAAAGGCCACATATGGCAGGACAAAATAAGGAATACCTCTATCTGCAGTAGGTGGCATAAGATCACACACCCAACAATTAGTGATGTTCACTACTAACTAGTGTTGATGCAGAAGCTGTACAAAAGAATTGCTTACAAATTCTGATCTTCTGACCTGCTCATGTTCAGGAAAAGGGTGAAAAGAGTGCAAAGAAACAATAGTAGGAAAAGACATAGGTTGGGAAGTGGGTGCAGAAGTCAATTGAGTAGAGAAAAACAATCCCACCCATAAATGACAATGTCATGTTTAAAAGACACTAGAAAACACGTTATTAAGAACATATAGACAACGGGAGAAAGTAGTGACCACTATTTACAAATGAAATAATAATTTTTCACAACCCTAACCAAAAAGCAAATCCTAAAATTATCTAGTAACATTTTTAGGGCTCCTCTGCATTTCAGTAATTTTTGTATGTTCAGGTGGAACAGTGGTGATTCTCATCAATGCTCTAAGGTGAAAAGGGGGTACTCTTTCCACAGAAAATTGACTTTATTCTGCTTTTACTAAACAGAATAGTACTTTAAAACAATGCCAGCAAAACAATCAGTCTCCTAACACCTAGTCTATACAATCACACGGAAACCTCTTGTGAAACCAACTATGCCCAGAGTCCGTTCAAAAAGCCTCTCTGGCAGGCTTCTATTGTCCATCAAATTTTCTTTTGTTGTTTTCTTTCGCATGGGCCTCTCAATTCAGGCCTCTTCGTGAGAAAAGTACTGCTTAGTTGGAGTGCCCTCCTGGCAAACACCCACAGCTCACTCGAAAGTCTCAATGTCTTAAAGCAATGCACCAGTGTCTCTCCTCTGTGGCAGACACTGCAAACAATGTGCTCTTCATTGATCAAGGGCACAAATCATCTCGTGCAGACGCAAGCACCATTAATTGGGAAATAGCTCAAGCTCAGCAGCACTTTCAGACTCCAACACTCATTATTTAGTGTCAGAGGACGCTCAAGCTGCTCTTTCATGGGCACCACAATATAGTGCCTTTTTCCAAACTTGAAATCTCCGGTGCACTGCCCTTCTTCCGTTGGAGCAAAGAAAAGGGGGTGTGTGGCCAAAACTCAGGCCAAGGGGCTCAAGGGATTGCACACTGTCAGAGGTTACCAGCACATGACAGGTAGAGAAATGAAACCTCAAAACAGCTCTGCCATCAACAACAGGAATCCTTCTCTTTAGTTCTTTTACACTGAAACTTTGGTTTTGTGATGTCCAACGCCGTCTGATGGAGCAAGTACGATATCATGCGCTGGCGATCGCTGTCCAGCTTTGCTACTTCCTGGGTGCTGAGACTGTAGGGCCAAGACGTCCGTCTTTCATCTGTAGCTGTCACTGATGGGAATTAGGCTTAAATCAATGTCCTGCAGGTTATTATGACTTGATACCCGCAGAATCTAGTGACGTAGGAAGTGTGCCACAGCTGTTAGTTTCCTTCAATTTAGTACAAAAACAGTTCATGGTTTTTAACAAGGGGACTGCAAGCAGGTGGTCTGCAATCTTCAAAGGAGTAGCCATACACCATGGGCATAAAATACAAAGACAAAGGCAGAAGGGCAAAACAGGGTCTGTAGCATCTTTAATTCAGTTCTCTCCATTATTCTCTGCCATCTATAGCTACATGAGAATTCTATCTGAATGGATTTCCTCACACAGTGGCATTGTCTAATGGGGTAAACACATATTTGCCTCAATGATTAAGTCTAGGTGTTCCTCCTTACCTTAGAACATCTCAATAGAGAAATCACATGATACCGATTATCAGGGACATGTAGAAACCTTCCTTTAAAAACTGTGCATCAGGTGCACTATGCAATACACAGGCTAATAGTCAAATGTGCAAACAAAAAGACAAGAACTAGAGGGTCCTGATATTTGCATGATTAGGACACATCTGATCCCACAAAAAATTAAAGTAGCAGGAACAGAAGGGAACCGAAAACCAAATTAAAATAGACATTGAAAATTCGTCATGTTCAAAAAGGTAAACATAAGATATCTCCTATTGAGATGGAAAACTTGTCTTACTATAATATTGAGTCAGTTAACCAGTCTATCGCTACCCTGACAGTCAGGCTGGAAAACATTGAAGCAGGCAAATTCTTGAAAACCAGTCTGGTCATACCAAAGGGAATTATACATAACATGGGGGCCCCTGGTACATCACTGCAGTCTGGAAATGTGAACCTGAACAATACATCAATAATAATAAAAGGGCTGACTGGTGAAAGGAATTCGAAAAAGAGAAATGGGACTAGGACATAGCTAAAATCTCAATAACTAAGCATGGTGCGACATTGGTCAGGGGAAGTAACCAAAGAAAAAATCTATAGAAAGAACAAAAAAAATTATTTGGGTGATAGTCGGGCATGTGACACAACACCAAGAGTACGGGTGATACACAAAGGCCAAAGTTACACAAATTTTAACTCTACCGTTGGCGACTACACCATATACGGTACTCCTAGCTAATGTTTCAGTTCCTTCTTCAGGAAAAAATGAAAACCTGGTTTTCTTTTAAGGAACGAAAGCCATATGCTACTTAGGAAACAGAACATCATTAACTAATGTAATATAGAAATTAGGCCACCTTGAGTCACAGATCTATAATTTCATCCTTAGGTCCAATCAAGGATACATAAATGTAGGGCTGCCTGTTCCTTTAAGGGAAGGGGCAGTAACGTGACTAACTGCAGGTGACACACTTTGATCCTGTATATCTCTTTTTATTTTCCTTCAATACCATTATAGCCAAATAGACATTCACTGGTGAAGTGTTGTCTTTTATGTTCACAGCATGAAATATCATTATCTGTGGAATTTAGTAACCAGAACAAGTTCAACCAACTGTTGCGTAGCGATGGGCATCGTCATGATCATCCCCTCACAACACAGGGGAGCTTGTAATAGTATCAAAAGCAGCAACAAATATGCAAAAAACAAATAAAAAATAATAAAAACGCACAAAACGTCAAGCCATCAGATATACTTGCTGTGTATCAAGCACAAAAAGCATAGACAAAACAATAGCATGTGTGAATAAGCGGTGACACACAACACCATGTCATGTACTTTATGCACTGTAAACCTGCAGCCCAAAACCCAATATTTGGGCCTGTTTAATTTGTCAGGTTTAAAATCCTTACCCTCCTTTTGACAGTAGATCACCAGGCAATGGAAATCTGCTGTCAAATATAACTTTACTGTTTCTCTTCTAACATACAGGACCAGCAAGAACAATTCATGATAGGACCAAATACATGAAAATACATTTCCATTACTTAACTGTTACCCTCTTGTCAGTTACTTCGCAACATCAAGCCACCTTAGTTTTACCTTTCTAAAAGTAAAAATTGTTACACTGAAACTCCATATTAATTTGGCACCTACAATTTCCACTGTGAAAAATAAGTCTTAATTGGCAAATCGTTCTCATTAAGGCATGTAGCCTTCAAAATTTTTTAAAAAAGGGCTGCATCTTATTTTCTGTCTAAGACTTAATGCAACACTTCGTTTTCTGTCAAATAAAAGCAACTAGCAGGCATCATTTTATTTTTTTAGAGCGGAGACACAAATGTATCAGTTCTGCAGAGCATTTAACATGATGTTGGGACATTCGAAGAAACCCCTTTTTTTTTATATTTTCCCTTTGGAATTAAGTTCTTTAATTGTATTGATGTTCTTCTGGAGAAACCAGAAATCCCACTTTTAGAGGCCCGTAGGGTCATTCTGCATTTCACAGAGACAAGGCCCTAAGTTAAAAGGTCACAGGTGTCAACATGACAGCCTCCTCCATTGTTTATGGGAAAACTAAAGATAGCATCTCAGCAGCGTGACTTGAGCCAGCCTCTGTAGCTCTCCTAGCTTCTGCCACTCTGAATCTGTCAAAGACAGTAGGCCTTCCTATTTTCCTTCTAACCTGCAATAATTCACTCTATTTAAAAAAAAAAAAAAATTCCTTTTTAGGCGCTAAAAAAATTATCTCTATTTCCAGATTATTAAACTACATTTACTGTGAATAATTCACAAACCTTAATAACACACATACCAGTTGTTAGAATAAATGCTTGTTGCAATCCCATGCAATGGTACATATTTCATCAACCTCGAATGAATGAACGTCTCAGTAGGCCCAGCTGAAGTTAGAACCTTCAACCTTGATATTAAAACAAGCCTTTGTACTGGCACATTGACTCATTGAATCATAAGAAGGCACAACCTGCAAATATATATCAAACCTAAATGTATGCATTTACTGAAGCCTGAGACACTTTAAAAAGTACTCTGAATGAAAGAAAATGCAGTTTAAACAGTGCTTTTGCCCAAAATCGACTTTGATATTTTAGGCATTAAAAAATCAATATCCTACAATTTTCTTGCATAATATGCATTACCAGAATGTCTATTACACAATCCATGAGTCAGCCATTGAAAATATTAACTTATACTTTATAGAAATGAGCTTGTTTGCTCCTGCGCCAAGGGAAAATTGCACATACAAATGTCATTTTAGCGGTGCAACATAACTTAAATTAAATTTTAATGTTAGGAGGTCATAGTATAGGTATTAAGCTTTATAAATATTAAAAAACGATTTTGAAAGGCACTTATTTTTTAAATAATTTTTCCATAATTAATAATTTTCTTTAAAAAAAAAAATAAGAACCCAATTATTCTTTTTTTTTTTTTTTTGATTATTCCACATATAAAAGCAAGCTGCATCCCTTGCCTATTATTTGGGATACATTAACTCACAAGCCTAAGCGCATAAGCCTAACTTGAAATGCGTCACATTTGTGCGCCACTTTCATTTAAAAGGAAGGTTATGCAAAATTCCACCCATGTTTAACTGGGAAAGTGCTGGCTGAATTGAAAATAGATAATTTCGTTTTTTTTTTGGGGGGCCCTATTTATATCTATTGAATGTGTTTTCTAATTTATTAAGCATTTAACGGCAGTTTTGTATATGTGCACAATTGCTCATTCTATAAATTAAAGAGCAACATATAGCTATGTTAGCACATCACATGGTTCATTTCTGGATTTTTTCTAAGTTTCTACTTAATAGTAATTAACCAACATTTTACTTAACAAACTGAAAACATCAAGAAGACCCACAAACACACATTGAGCTCATTTCAGATATAAACAGAAAACACTCAGGACACACAATACAGCGCGCTTTAGCCATTTTTCATAAATAGCGCCGTCGCAATTTACTTACAGAACCGTTTGCAGATCCTAGTTGTAAGTCATATTCACAAGAAAAATAAAAACTTTTCTCAATTATTTCCGAGAATAGCGGACCCATACTTTATTAAACGTGATGGGGCCCACTCGGTGCTTCACATATAGTTCAAAGGTTGGAGTTCCAATCGGAGGAACCGGACATGAGTCCTCCAACCGGGAGTCCCTTTTACAACCAAGACAAAACAAATTTCCAAGTCTGCTAAGACCAGGCATCTTCGCTCACTAGTCTAGCTTCAAACTTCAAAGGATTATCGTTTACGATAGTCTCGTGAATACACGAGTCCTTCGGCTTTGGTACTTGCAAGTTCCAAATCAAAGTGATCCCAAAGGGATACCAAACCAAATGTCCAATTAAGGACCAAACCAAGTGTCCAACTAAGGACCAAACCAAGTGTCCAACTAAGGACTGGGAGACGCTCCACTTATACTTAACTGAAAATATCAATGACGTCACCAGAAGACTCGTCTTATCGTTTCGCTCTACCAAAAATCAAGGGTCCAAATCAGGGCGATAGCCAGGGCAGCAGTCCTTCATAGCCGTCGGGAAGCGGGGAACCTCGCAACAAAGACTTTCGGACCACGTCGACATACAGGGGTCGATGAAGTGGCGGCCTTCCTCCAGAATTTTCACACGAAGCTCCCCACGGACCTCAGGCTTGGACCGGTACCGCTGGTATCGCCCCACGTTGGGCGCCAACTGAGGTACTGGGTTTTTCAGAACCGGTACTGATCCGGTAACCCAGCGGTGCCAGGGTACACCCAAAGACCTCGGGTACTTTCCTGATTCAGACTACAGAAACTCAGAGTCTTCTAGGTGAAGTCAAAGATCGAATTTATTGGCTGCAACCAATTGACAAGTGTCCTAGAAGTACAACAGCACGATTTGTATGTTCTCAGGAGACTGTGTTTCAATGCAAAGTCAGGTTTCCTTATATACAGTTTTTTAAGCTTCAGGCAAACATTCTTGACATTTTGGTTGGTCATTCACATGTTTTCACTACAAAGGAAAAAACAGTGTCATGATGAAACCTTATATTTCATGTCATCCAACCCATAATAAATTACCCGGCAAGGCCTAGTATTTTACATCAGATAAGTGTGGACCCCTAATAAAAACGGGCACCTCCCCCTCGTAAAGTAAGAAGAAGAAAAGAGCAGGTGCAGGTGTGAGCAAGTTAGGCAGGGTGTGTGAGCGATAATAAGGGTTTTATGGCCTGGTGTGCCTTGATGCTATCTGATTCGGCCACTGGGAGAGGGACTGACCAAACAGGTTTGGCCTGAGGCAATGGTTCCAGCTTGCCCAGGTCAGAGAAAAGTCAATCAAGGTGTACGTGTCCTTGGAATCAAATCTGACTGTATTATAAGCCTATGTGAGGGCAACTTTTAAAAATGGCTGCCGTGTATAAAATGGGAGCCACGAGTGCAGGACGAAAATGGCAATTTCGAGGTGAAAACGCTGCTGGAATTGAGCGAAAATGCTCATGGTTAGTGTACTAGTCATTATCGGTCTTTTGATACTAAAATCGTACTGCTGTGGCAAAGTAAATTACATGGGTCCAGAATTTTTAGAACCACAAACTGGACCTGGCACAAGGTGTAAGTACCTTTGGTCCCCACTACAAGCCAGGCCAGCCTCCTACAACGGGCATGCGTGACCGTTCACATTGTGAAAGCTGTCACTTAAGTAGAAAATCTACTAGAGTGGCAGTAAAAGCAACTCAAGCAGCAGCGCCCTCTGGTGTGCTGTGTGGCACTGTAGGAGGCTGGCCTGGCTTATAATGGGTCCCTTGTGATACTTACACCTTGTGCCAGGTCCAGTTATCCCTTATTAGTAGATTAGTAGTGTTCTAGCAGCTTAGGCTGATAGAGGTAGCTATAGCAGAGCAGCTTAGGCTGAACTAGAAGACATGCAAAGCTCCTACTATACCAGTTATATCATATAGCACCATATCATAAGAAACACAATACTCAGAGTTACTAAAAATAAAGGTACATGATTTTAGTGACAATATGCCAAAATTATCTCAGAGGATATAGTAAATACTTAGAAAAATAGTGCAAACACTGTAGAACACAATAGAATGCAATAGGAGGCAATAGGCCTCGGGCAACACAAACCATATACTCCAAAAGTGGAATGCGAACCACGAAAGGACCCCAGGTCTAGTGTAGTGTGTAGAGGGTCGCTGGGAGTGTAAGAAAACACTAAGGGTTTCCAAGACACCCCACCCCAAGACCCTGAAAAGGTAGGAGTAAAGTTACCCTACTACCCCAGAAAGACAGTAAAGTCGAGATAGGGGATTCTGCAAAAGCAACAACTGACTGCAAAGCACTGAAGACGGATTCATGGACCTGAGGACCTGCAAAGGAAGGGGACCAAGTCCAAGAGTCACACAAGTGTCCAGGGGGGGCAGGAGCCCACTAAACCCCGGATGAAGATGCAAAAGGGCTGCCTCTGGGTGGAAGAAGCTGAAGATTCTGCAACAACGGAAGGGGCCAGGAACTTCTCCTTTGGTCAGAAGATGTCCTACGGCGTGCTGGAGGATGCAGAGTTGTTTCCACGCAGAACTACCGCAAACAAGCCTTACTAGCTGCAAGAGTCGTAGTTAAGGATTTTGGATGCTGCCAGTGCCCAGGAAGGACCAGGAGGTCGCCCCTTGGAGGAGGAGACAGAGGGCCTGCTCAGCAACAGAGTGAGCCCCTTCAGAAGCAGGCAGCACCTGCAGAAGCACTTCAACAGGCATTCAAGAAATCTGAGCACGGCGGTCGTCTCAACACAACAAAAGAGGGTCCCACGAAGCTGGAGGTCAACTCAGCGAGTTGGGCAATGCAGGAAGGAGTGCTGGGGACCTGGGCTGTGATGTGCACAAAGGAACTCTTGCAAAAGTGCACAGAAGCCCTAGCATCTGCAGATCACGCAGTACACAGAATTACTGTCTGGCGTGGGGAGGCAAGGACTTACCTCCACCAAATTTGGACAGAAGGCCCACTGGACTGTCGCGGTCACTTGGATCCAGCTCCTGTGTTCCAGGGACCATGCTCGTCAAGATGAGAGGGGACCCAGAGGACAGGTGATGCAGAGGTTTGGTGCCTGCGTTAGCAGGGGGAAGATTTCGTCGACCCACAGGAGATTTCTTCTTGGTTTCCAGTGCAGGTTGAAGACAGACAGCTCTCAGAGCATGCACCACCAGGAAACAGTCGAGAAAGCAGGCAGGATTAGGTGCTACAATGTTGCTGGTAGTCTTCTTGCAACTTTGTTGTGGTTTTGCAGGCGTCCTGGAGCAGTTAGTGGTCGATCCTTGTCAGAAGTCAAAGAGAGAAGTGCAGAGGAACTCTGGTGAGCTCTTGCATTCGCTTTCTGAAGAGAAGCCCACAGGAGAGATCTTAAATAGCCCTCAGAGGAGGATTGGCTACCTAACCAGGTAAGAGCCTATCAGGAGAAGTCTCTGACGTCACCTGCTGGCACTGGCCACTCAGAGGTCTCCATTGTGCCTTCACACCTCTGCATTCAGGATGGCAGAGGTCTGGGACACACTGGAGGAGCTCTGGGCACCACCCCTGGGGAGGTGATGGATAGGAGAGTGGTCACTCCCCTTTCCTTTGCTCAGTTTCGCGCCAGAGCAGGGGCTGGGGGCTCCCTGAACTGGTGTAGACTGTCTTATGCAAGGAGGGCACCACCTGTGCCCTTCAAAGCATTTCCAGAGGCTGTGGGAGGCTACTCCTCCCCAGCTCTTAACACCTATTTATAAAAAGGGAGAGGGTGTAACACCATCTCTCAGAGGAAATCCTTTGTTCTGCCTTCCTGGAACAGGGCTGCCCAGACCCCAGGAGGGCAGAAACCTGTCTGAAGGTTTGCAGCAGCGGTAGCTGCAGAGAAAACCCGAGATAGCTAGTTTGGCAGTACCCGGGGTCCATGCTGGAGCCCCGGGGATGCATGGGATTGGCATCCCAATACCAGATTTGGTTTGGGGGACAATTCTATGATCTTAGACATGTTACATGGCCATGTTCGGAGTTACCATTGTGAAGCTACACATAGGTATTGACCTATATGTAGTTCACACGTGTAATTGTGTCCCCGCACTCACAAAGTCCGGGGAAATTGCCCTGAACAATGTGGGGGCACCTTGGCTAGTGCCAGGGTGCCTCACACTTAGTAACTTTGCACCTAACCTTCACCTAGTGAGGGTTAGACATTTAAGTGACTGATAATTTACTTAAGTGCAGTGTAAAATGGCTTTGAAATAACGTTGACATTATTTCACTCAGGCTGCAGTGGCAGTCCTGTGTAAGAATTGTCAGAGCTCCCTACGGGTGGCAAAAGAAATGCTGCAGCCCATAGGGATTTCCTGGAACCCCAATACCCTGGGTACCTAGGTACCATATACAAGGGAATTATAGGGGTGCTCCAGTATGCCAATAAGAATTGGAGAAAATAGTCTCTAGCCTGCAGTGACAATTTTAAAAGCAGAGAGTGCATAACCACTGAGGTTCTCGTTAGCAGAGCCTCAGTGATACAGTTAGGCACCACACATGGAACACATACAGGCCCCAATTATGAGCACTGGGGTCCTGGCTAGCAGGATCCCAGTGACACAGGCAAAAACAAACTGACATATAAGTAAAAAATGTGGGTAATATGCCAGGCAAGATGGTACTTTCCTACAGGTACAGTTAGCGCTACTTTCTCAGAAAGGAAGACGCTCCTGGTGCTAAAAATCAGCACGACAATCCTAATTTCAACACTCACAGAACTCTGCAGAATCTTGCAGAGTATGTAACTCCATGGTGCTTGTGAGTTCTGTCCACCTCTAGTTATGGCCTTCCAGTGCTCCACTTTATAACATTTTTCCCTTTTTTGTGCTAGCGCCTTAGATGAACCACGATCAGTTGGATTGGCACAAGGGGAAAAAACTGGGCAGGGACAGTAGTAAATGAGGTGATCACTTGTGTGGACACAAGATGTGCTGATTTGTGCAGTAATTTTCCAACACCAGAGACTGACGAGTATCTTTTAGATGCAAGGCCAGTTATGTATTTTACAAGTATAGAGTCACCAGCTGGAACGTCTTCTGTGCCATTTATTAGGAGCCTTGGAACAAAGATTTCCAAGATTTCTGCAGCCATTTTGTCCTCAAAGGCACCCTCAAGGATGCCCATAGTATGTTAAATTAATTTAGATGGTTTAGGTGGATGCTCTATTGGGTCTTGCAATTGCACATTCTGCCTCTTGTTCCTGGTCACTCTTGACATTTTCCAGGGATTAGTAATTGTTGACTATTAGATCTTTAGTTGTATCTAGTTATGTCTATTTGTGTCTAGTCGGGACTCTAGTAGCTTTAGTTGTTTTGGCAGTTTTACTGGGGCCACCTTCACTGGAATGTGACCCTTGGACCTTTTGGGTCCCCCTCCGGGCGCCAGGCACACAAGCACCCTTAGACCCTAGAATGAAGTGTTGCTTTCCCCAGCAGCACTCTATCTGCAGCAGCGTGTGGGTTATCCCCTTTTAGGGCCCCCTTTGTTCCCCTTTAGTTTCTTGGGGTGACTAGAAGAAGAACACAAGAAGAACAAAGTTGAGAACAAAAGATAATAACCACTTAGAGTCTTACTAACAGCTGGCAGCTTGAGGCAATAGTGTTTGATGGCTTGGTCGCTTCCCTAATACTTCCTTGGTGCTTCACTGATGCTGCCTGGCAACTTTTTTTCTCTTAATCTATTTCCTTCTACATTCCAAATTCCAAACATTCCAGTACTTTGTAGGACTTCTGATGCCGATATTATGATGTTTCTGTTTTTACTTTTCACAATGTTTTTAAGGTACAAAATACTGGCACAAATATTGCTGCAATTGCTGATGCAGATACGGTGCCCAAAGCCCAATTAATCACATATGTCACAGTGAAGCACAAGTTGTCAGCTCACAAGCTGTACCCAGACTGCCAGCCGACCAACCCCCCAACACCTCACCTGCCAGCTCCAGATTTACACAGTTAACTCCTCAACCCCCCCAAACAGAAACTGCTCCAAATCTCCTCCACCTTTATAGTGTGAGAGGGGAGAATGCTATATCCAGTCAGGCGGGGGAGTGTGTCCAAACACAACAGATATGGAGCAGCAAGCATTACAGTAAAATGGGCATGGGAGGATCAGGTCTGCTGCAGCGGTCTTGGCACGTGCACCCAAGCCACTTCCGTGGGTCTTCCTGCAGGCTTTCTTACCACCCTGCAGCAGCAAGTGCCAAGCAGCCAGCCACTACCAGCAGGCTGCAAGCCTATAGTGACCCTCTTGTTGTTGAACTGAGCCAGGTGGCTGGCAAGACTCCGAAGTGTTGCTATGGTGCACTGCCGCTGACTCCTTCTCTCTCCTTCTTCTCTCTTTCGTTCCTCCTTCCATATGCTGTGTACGCTGCATATGACATCCGCGGCCCCTGAAACTAAACCAACCTCCTCGGTGTCCCATCCCCACCCTACTCCAGGGATACCAGGGACATGGGACAGAAAAGGCCCTGCCCCTGGATCTGAGTTACCCTACACACCAGGGTTATGTACTATCTTGGAGAAACCAACCTTTCAAGTATAATGATATCTCTAGCCCCAGGTCCCTCAAAGCAGTGATAGGGATCCCATTCACCTTCACCTGATGGAAGTGATGACTCCAGATCCTTCTCTGAGTGTATTTCCGAGCTAAGGGAGATCATGGCATGGTCTATGTCCTTCCTCTGGGGGCTAATTTCCCCTTAGGCCACGTTGGCTCCACTGTAGATGTTCCACCAATGGTTGTTTCTGACAGACAGAGTTTTCCTGCTTGTGTTTTAACCAAGAACACTCAAAGCAGCTGTGCTAAAAAATGGGGTGCCCTTGACTGCCGCCCTTCAGAATTTCCCCCCTGTTTCTCCATAGGGGCTTGTGAACCCTCCCTCCCTTACTCTGGAAGTTGTCTGGGTCATTTTAACCTCCCCCCTCACTCTTCTGGGGGGACCTGAACCACTGTTGTTGTGGTCACTCCCACATGCCTCCTCGGACACTCTGGTACTGATCCAGAAGTGCTCCTCCTTTGCAAGCTCTCTGGCATCAGTGAGCTTGCTGCCAACTTAGTGCTGCTGCAACGCCACAAAACATGTACTGAGCATATGCTCTTTCAAAACAAGATTGCACAACACAGTATAATAATTCACTTTCCTGACACACATCCAACCATTCATTGTCTCGCTGGCCTGATCAAGAAAATCCACCCAAGACTGGATCTGCATCTTTTGGTTAGCCCTGAATTTAATGCAGTACTTCTCTGGGGCAAATCCAAACTTGGTGACGAGGATAGCCTTCATGGGGATGTACTTCATATGGTCTCCCACATCTACTGTGAGTAATTTGTCCCTTTCCACTGCAAGCATGTGGTTCAAGAGTGAGGACTGCCAGAACTCTTCTGTGACCCTGTGCATCTTGAGGGCCACCTCATAGGCAGACAACCACTCATAAATATCATTCCCTACCAAATATCTTGGTATTAGATCATTAGGTATGTGAAACCACCTGTACCCAGGGCCCATAAATTAAATTCTACTAGTGGGCCTGCCTCACTGATTGTGCCACCCACTTAAGTAGCTCTCCCATGTGCAGTTTTAAACTTTAAACTTCCATTTTGACCTGGCAAAATAAACCTTTTGCCAGCCCTAAATCTTCCTTTTTAATACATCTATCACCCCCTATGGTAGTCTCTAAACAGCCCATAGGGCAGGGTGCAGTATACTTAAAAAGTTGGACATGTACTTTTAACTTTGTCCTGGTTGTGAAAAACTGTTCAATTCATTGTTCACTACTGTAAGGCGTACCTCTCTGATAAGATAACATTGGATTATATTATTACATTTAATAAGTGATTACTTTCAATTGGGAGCAAGTGGGAATGTCGAGTTTGGTGAGTAAAGAATTGTAATTTAAAACTCTCTTCAAAGATAAAGTCAGATTTTGTCACATTTCTGAAATAGTTACTTTTAAAAATTGGCATTTTCTTGTCTCAACCATTTGGGGCCTGCAGCCTGTATCCTGGTTCACATAATTAGGTGTAGCTGACAGTTGCTCCCAGCATTATTGCTGGACTCTGCCTGTCTGGTTCAGAAATCCAGCTCTCTGGGGCTCCTTTCATGAGTCAGTCATTCTAAAGCTAGTTCCTTCTAGATGGCCAGTTTCTTCTTCTCCATCTTGAGCTTAGCCATCTGTAGCTGAAACTCCCTCTCTGCTGTTCTGTCCCCTAGCTCATCTGGGGACAGACATTGTGAAGACATACTGATATCTGCTCCTGCAGGGAGTTTCAATTCAGGAGACAAGTTGTCCCCCTCCCCTGAGTGCAGCATCTCCAGACTTGCACCCAGGTTCTCTACTTGCCCCTTCATATCATCTTCCTCATCCTGGTCATCTGTTGCTGTCAGTTACGGTGAGCCTCCACACAGGCTCTCAAAGCCTTCTGAAGCTGTAACCTTTTGGTGCCCTTTTTTGTTTTGAAGTCCCCTTTCCTTATATAACTCTTTGAACGTAGCCGCAGTTTAGCTCTTACTTTTAACAAGCTTAAATTCCATTTCTAGAGGTACGTTGCATACAGTCAGGTGCAATGAGAGAGAATTTGGAAAAAGCAAATGGGCCAACCAAGGAGAATTTTAAAATGAACTTGAATTGAAATCAAATTATTTATCTGGGCTTTTATTGTAGGCACAAAATCACTGTACAGCACTGCAAGAACACGTGTTCTTATCTTCACTGCTAAACACCAATGCAGGAAATTGGGTTACAGGTTAAAGGGAGTCAAACCCTACTCAAACAGCAACCACAATACTTGCCAGGGTGAAACACATGCAAACTTTGAATTAACCTATTCTTAATCCTCTGGTAGTTGGGCACAAAATCAGTCAGGTTAGTCCCTCTGAAAAAGTTGCTTTCTAAAGTCTAGCACAAACAGTTCCATTCTAGGTGGAGGAGGCTGCATGGAGCAGGGAGAGTATCGCAAATGCTTGTCGCTGTGTAGCAAAGAGCAGGCTGGGCGTTGTGGACGGCCATCACTGTAGCAGAGTGCAGACCTTGCATTGCAGCCCATCGCTGGTGGTGGTCACTGTACTACGAAGAGTCAGGTTCACTGGAGCTTTGCATTGGTGGCCACCATGGATGGCAAGATTGTGGCATGAATGGTCCTGTTCATGTCTCAAAGAGCCCAAAGCTTCAATATTTCTCCTTTTCTTGGTGAGAGAGCTCAACTGATTCTACACCAAGGGTCCAGGTTCCTAGGGGATCTCTTGGAGATCAGTAACTCACTCCAGCAGAGGCCAGCAGGGCTCAGGCAGTTCCAGTTGTAGGTCCAGACAGCTGGTCCCCTGGCCAGATGCAGGGACATCTCTGGAGCTTGGTATGTCTCATAAAAGGAGGTTAGTCAGCTGACCCTTGGAGGCACTTCAGCCTGGGATGAAGGGTATAGGTCCAGTCTTCTC
This sequence comes from Pleurodeles waltl, assembly GCF_031143425.1. Classification (NCBI taxonomy): domain Eukaryota; kingdom Metazoa; phylum Chordata; class Amphibia; order Caudata; family Salamandridae; genus Pleurodeles; species Pleurodeles waltl. Next base: position 185,665,298 of record NC_090439.1, on the reverse strand, counting down.
AGCAAGCAGGACAGGCCTCAGCAGGGCATCTTCTTCCAATAGCATAACAAAACATGATAGGGGCTCCCTTGCAAAGTACATGGAGGGAACCCCATCCCTGGCCAACCATCAACCACCTTTTCTGAGGGCCCCCCTGTAGCTCAGGGACCCTTCCCACCCAACAGGGGCTACAAGGCTTATGTCACACCACTACCTTCTTCTATAGTATCCACCGGGCCTGGAGTGTATTTAAGAGTTGGACTTGAGGGACCAATATTTACAATGCATACTAGCTTTAAAGTAGTCCCCAGCCCCCACTTGTCTGGTTGCACAAAATACTTCTGAGACATTTTGTGTGATGTGTAGTAGGTGATGGCTCTGCCCCACTGATCAAGTCAGAGATTACCCACCCTGCCAACACCCATTTCCCCCCTTGTCCTACTGTCTAGGATAATACGCAAAGACCAACTGCCAGCTGCACCTAATTATGTGAACCAAGATACAGGCTGCAGGCCCCAAATGGTTGAGACAAGGACATGTACATTTTTAAAAGTAACATTTTCAGAATTGTGACAAAATTTGACTTTAGCTTTGAAGAGAGTTTTAAATTACAATTCTTTAGTCACCAAACTCGAAATTCCTACTTGCTCCCAATTGAAAGTAATCACTTATTAAACTTCCATTTTGAACAATGAATTTAACAGTTTTTCACACCCAGGACAAAGTCAAAAGTGCATGACCAACTTATTAAGTATACTGCACCCTGCCCTATGGGCTGTTTAGAGCCTACCATAGGGGTGATAGATGTATTAAAAATGAAGATTTAGGACTGGCAAAAGGTTTATTTTGCCAGGTAAAAATGGAAGTTTAAAGTTTAAAACTGCACATAGGAGAGCTACTTGAGTGGGTGGCGCAATCAGTGAGGCAGGCCCACTAGTAGCATTTAATTTACGGGCCGTGGGTACAGGTGGTACCACATATGAACTTATAAGTAAAGTGAATGTGCCAATTGGGGGTTACCTAAATTTACCATCTTTAAAGGAGAGAGTTAGCATGGTTAACAGGTGTAAAGTGCGCAGAGTTTTAAAAGCTAACTAAAATGGGTTCATAAAACAGGAAGGTGAAAGCAAAAAGTATGGGGATGACCTTGCCAAGAGCGCCAAGTCTAACACTTCCTCATTACGAAACTGTTGGAAGGAAGTGCGTACACATTCAAGGTTTTGGTAGCTGACTCTGTTGAAAATATACAGTCAGTGGTCACTTTTCTTAACATATTACACAATGCAGTTGGTGATGTTGTTTGAAGGGGGGCAGTAAGGTGTGCCAGAATTGTGTACTGAGATGAATCTTCTATTTGTCAGTATTGTGCAAGCAGTAACAAGGCACTCCAGCAGACCACGAAAGAGATAATTATTGTCACCTCTTCCTCTTTCTCAGTATCTTAACTGCTGAGACTCTACCCATTTCCCCATATTTTGTGCTTTCAACCTAATTCCAGTTTGTGGTGAAACTGGTGTGAAATTCATGAGTGACCCAGGAAATCTATAGATATTTGAAAATTAGACAAACATTTGGAATACAGCAAGGGGTCATATGTATAGATCCCTCCAGGAAACTAACTGCTGAAAGAAAGAAATATTGAAAATGAGTAGGAAAAAACAGCCATTTCTGAGAATGTTTTCTTCTGAAAACTTTGGTCACAATGGCCTATTTACAAAAGCAATGTACCATTACGTTTGCTGGATGCTTTTGGGAATGTTTGGGGTTTGTAGGACTGCAGGTTGTCCAAGAACACCAGGTACGAAGAGCCAACAATTGAGCAGCAGCTTACAATGTTTTTTCATTTTGTACTGAGTATAGATGTATTCACATGTTTAAATATGTAGAGTAAAAAATGGGTATCAAGGAAACATATGTATTTCTGAAATGGGCACCTGATAAGGAGTTTAGGAGCAGTGGTTATTTGTACATATCTGAATTTGTGGGCACCTGTACTAGCATGTGATTCAGAGGGCATTTTTCAAAATGTCTTCTTTATTACGAACTGGCTTACATTTGGAAGGCATGATGCAGCATAATCCAATTGGTAATAACAAATGTTCCCACATGCCTGCAGATAAACTGAAACCTCACTTGTGTAGGAGGCCCAGTGCCTGTGACAGGAAAGGGTGAAAAACGCAACATGGATGCATCACATTTTTCCACTGAAAACTGACCCTTTTTTTAATAATGTAGATAGTTGTGGATTTAGAGCCCTAGCTCAGTAGGCAATTAGGGAAAGCTGGCAAACATGCATATGTTGGAAAACTAGACAACCAGAAGAAACCAGGGTGGAGAGACTGGGTTTGCTCCCACCAGGTGTTATTATCCAGAAGCCCTTGCAAACCTCAAAATGTTATTAAATACAATAATTTTCCTTGTAATTCCATTAGGAAATCTAAATTTCCTACCACCCAGCAATTCCCCAAGCCACCGATAAAAATTGGAACTCACTTTTGTGAGTAGGCCTAGTGCCAGCAACAGAAAACGGCTCAAAATGACCCATAGGTGTATCACATTTTTGCACTAAAAGCAGATCTTTTCTTTGCAATGTGGGTATCCATGGATTTTGGGCCCAAGCTCAGCCGGCAACTATGGAAACATAGAAAGACTGCACATTTTTTTTAAACTAGGTAACCGGGGGAATCAGAGGTGCATGACCTGTGTAGCTCTCACTAAGTAATTTTAGCCAGAAGCCTTTGCAAACCTCAAACTTTCACTAAAACGCATATTTTCCTCACATTTCTGTGAGGAAAACATCTGGAATCTGTGGGGAGTTACTAATTTCTCACCACCTCGTGTTCCCCAGAGTCCCCCAGTAAAAGCTGTCACACACTTATGTGGGTAGGCCTAGTGCCTGTGTAAAGTGAGGGCCCCATATGCAAGTTAGATGTATCACAATTTTGCACTGAAAACAACTTTTTTTGTTGTTGCAATGTGTGTACCTGTGGGTTTTGGGTCCTAGCTCAGCCGGCAACTAAGGAAACCTAGAAAACCTGAGCACATGTTTGAAAATTATACAACTATGGGAGCCGAAGTGTGCATGGCTTTTGCCAGGTAATTTACTCCGAGGCCTCTACAAACCTCAATCTTTGAATAAAAAACACATTTTCCACACATATCTGTGAGGTAAATTCCTGGAATCAGCTTGTCACACGTTTCTTACCACTCAGCATTTCCCCAAATCTCCTGATTGAGTTGGTAGGCCTAGCGCCCATGATAGGAAATGGCCCCAAATTTAACTTAGACATCACGGTTTTGTACTGAAAACTGACTTTTTTTACACATGGGTAGCTGTGGATTGTGGATCCTAGCTCAGCTGTCTACTAGTGAAACCTAGATAACTAGCTCATTTTAAAACCCATATTTCCCTAATATTTTTGTGAGGCAAACATCTGGAATCTATGGGGCGCAACAGATTTCCTTCCACCCAGCATTACTTCAAGCCCTATGTCCTGTGTGAAGAAAGGGCCCCAAATGCAACTAAACACATCACAACCTATAAAACCTGTACATTTTTGAAAACTAGACAACCAGGGGAGTCCAGGGGTGCATGACTTCTGTGGCTCTCACCGGTCAATTTACCAAGACACGTTGCAAACCTCAATTGTTGAATAAAAAAAGACACATTTGTGTGAGGAAAGTTTCTGGAATCTGTTAGAATCCACAGACTTCCTGCCACCCAGCATTCTTGCAATGCTCCTGATAAAGATTCTACCTCACGTGTGGGTAGGCCTAGTCTTGCAACAGGAAAGGGCCCAAAACACAATGTAGACAAATTGCATTTTTGCACTGAACACTGTTTCTTATTTTTGCAATGCGGGTAGCTGTGGACTTTGGTCCGTAGCTCGGCTGTCAACTAGGGAAATGTTAGGAACTGGGTTACTGGTTGACTGGTGTATGAGCCCTGGTCATGCAGCAACCACACCTCTAATCAGGGTAAGAGTCAGGGAAACCCCAAATTAACCTGTGCTCACCCTCTGGTAGCTTGGCACAGAGGAGTCAAGCTTAACTTAGAGGTAGTGTATAAAGTATTTGTGCAACACCTCAAACAGTAAAACAGTAAAAACACCACACAATGATATTCCAAAATAGAGCAAAATGTAACAAATAAAACTAGACCAAAACAGCAAAAATCCAAACAGCAGAAACTGAGTTATTAATTTTTGAAGAATAAACTGCAATATAGTGCCTAAAAGCATAAAGCACCAACCGCAGCCATCTGGTCGCACTGGACCAGGTCAAAGTCAAAAGTTCAAGCGAACCGTGATGAAGCATGTGTCAGATACAGTCCTAGATTAGTCCCGCTGTAGTTTTACCTTCTCAAGGATTGTGCCAAGAATGCCGTGTGCAGGAAAGACGTTCACTAGGAGCATGGAGAACGTCGCTGGTGATGGTTGGTGGGGTGCAAGAAGCAGGGCGGGTGTCACAGACGAACAGGCTGGAGCTTCATGGTGGTGATCCAAGCAGCCAGATGATGCTTGCAGTACAAAGAGCTGAAATTGCGGCTTCTCACCTTGGATCTCCGGGTGAGCAACAAGGTTCTGGAGCGTACTGACTTGTTTGTGAAGAGCCCAAAAGCTTGACTTTAAGAGCTTAAAAAACACTTCTAAAGGCCCAGGACCTCAGGGACGTCTCTTGAGGGGTCAGGAGCTCATTTAAGACGGGCCCAGGAGCTGTGGGGAGCTTGTTATGTCCCTGAGGCTCAGGTCAGGAGGCCAGGAGACTAACCCCTTGACTCAATCAAGATGGGTTTAAAGTCCAGTTCTACTTCTTCAGGCAAGAAGGCAACAGGTCAATGCAATGATGCAGCAGCTCCTTCAGAGTAGCAGTCCAGTAGAGTGGTATTCCTTTCAGCAGCACAGAAGTCCTTTTTCCTGGCAGAGTATCCACAGGTCCAGAAGTATGCTGAAGCGGTGGTGTCTGAAGTGGTGTTGCCCTACCCTTCATGATCTGGCTCCAGACTCACTAAAGGGGGTATACAGGTCTTTGTTTAGGACAGGACACAGCCTATTCACGTGTAAGTGAGGTTGTGCCTAGCTCCTCCCTCCCATCCAGCCAGATTGGTCCATCAAGTCACACCGAAGCTTCCACTGTGTTTGGCTTTCTAGAAGGAATACACAATGCCCAGCTGCCACCCATCCCAAACATTTGATCAGAGACAAGAAATAGGCACCAAATGGATAAAGTAAGAAAATGCCAACTTTTTAAAAGGGGCATTTTCAGAATCGCAATTTAAAATCCGACTTCACTATGAATTTGGATTTTAAATGGTGATTCCAGAGAGACCAAACTTGAAAGAATTACCTCTTCCCATTTGGAAGGTATGCTTCTAAATTGCAATAAGGCAAACTCACTGTTATCCTATGGGAGAAACATTGCTTGCGGTAGTGAAAAATAAATGTAATAGTTTTTTACAACCAAAGCATGCACAACTTTAAAAATATATGATCTGCTTTTTAAATACATTGCCCCCTTCCCCCTGGGCTGTCCAGGGCCTACCCTAGGGGTGGCTTACATGTATGAAGAAGCAAGGTTTGGGCCTGGCAAAGGGGTTATTTTGCCAGGTCGACATGGCATTGTAGAACTACACATACAGGCTTTGCAATGTCAGACCTGAGCCATTGTTCCAGGCATACATAAGAGGGCAGCAAAATCAGGGCTGCAGACCAACCAGCAGCATTTAATGTACAGGCCCTGGGCAAAGTAATGCACTTTACTAGCGATGTATAAGTAAATCAAATATGCCAATTAGGGATTAACTAATACCATGATTAGCGCAGAGACCACAAGCATGTTAGCACTGGTTAGAAGTGGTAAAGTGAAGAGTCCAAATGCTAGCAAAAACGAGGTCAGAAAAGTGGATTAGATCTGCAAAATGTTTAGGGGGAGACCCCCCTAAGGCTGTCAGGTCTAACAGGAAACCTGTAAATTTTTGAAAAACAGATGACCAGTGGAGTGAAGGGGTGCATGACTTGGGTGACTCTTAACGGTCAGTTTACCCAGACACGTTTGCAAACCTCAGTCTTTGGGTAAAAACACATACACTTTTTCCTCATATTTCTCTGAGGAAAACTTCTGGAATCTGTAAGGAGACACAAATGTCCTTCCACACACCATTCCCCTAAGGCTCCTGATAAAAACGGTATTTCAGGGGGGCGTGGCCTGGCCACGACTGAAGATGGGCACCTAGTATGGGAGCTCCGAGAGGTGGTGAGCTCTGTCCGGGGGTGTTACATCCACCGTATACTCTTTCCCGGGAGCCTTGGAGGCTACTTACCACCGGCCGGCACCCGGCCATAGACTGCGGAGCTGAGAGGAGAGCGCGCTGCACGGCATCGAAGAGGTGAGGGCCTAGGGTGAGGAGTGGAGCCACGACCTGTAGTCGCTGAAAGCAGTGAATCGTCAGCAGCACGTCACAGCGCAGGAAAGGGATCACCGGCGCTGCTCCCCCCCCTTCCTCCACCCCTCCCTCCTTCTGTTGAAAGAGCCTCATGGAGAGGTGAACTGCGACCACAATAGCGGCAGTAACATCCCCTAGCCCATGACTCTTCTCGTCTAAGCCCCAGAACGACTCCCAAGGCTGGTCATCATCGCCTAGAGGCGCTGCACGGGGATGGGGGCGAGACGTGGAGGAGAGTTCATCGGAGCGGTGGGAGACGTAGCCTCGTGGCGCCAGTGACCTGTGCCTGCGGAGGTGAGTCACATCGAAGGTGCAGCGTTGCTGCATTGGTGTCCCCACCCTCTGCTGAGAACATACCAACTCGCAACCAAGACTGGAAGGAACTTTGTCATCTGCCTCTATTTTAGGGGCCCCACTGACCTGTGGTCCTTTCTCCCAGCTGATTACTGACTGCCATTGGGGACAGTTATTCCAGCCTGGGGCAGTGCTGCTGGCCCTCCTCCCTCTACATACTACCCCGAGCTGAGGCTCAAGTGGCGGGGACTCCTAGCATCTTTGCATCTACACCTGAAAGGGGTCGTCATAGTTACCCAACTACCACGAAAAATACAAGCGGGTCAATCCTCTCCTGTACTTTTGGTGGCCTTGATGCGATCACCCTGCGTAGCAATACGAGCAAGGAGTGGAAGCCGTGTGGGGACTCCGGCGCCAGGTATTCAGCTGCCCAGTACTGCTCTGCCTTGCCGTGCCCTCTGTCTCACTAGGTCTTGGACGTCAGCGATACTCCCTTACTCCCTTTCATTCAGGCAGCACAGGATTCTTTATTGGTGTAGCTTGGAGGTCACAGCGCACTATTGATAGTGACAGACTTACCTTTGATGGAGATGTGTGGGCCAACAACTGCCTGGACTCCCTTCACCCCCCCTCACTTGGACCTCGGATCTTGAAGGCTGCACCCACATAATAGCCCTGAGCTGTCCGGTGGCAAAGCAACAGACAAATCCTCAGGCAAACCAGCACTTCAGCTACTCTTTTCTGATGCCCTCCAACACACACAGCCCGCATTCCCTGCCGCAGGACTAAACCCACCTACACTGCCACATACCATGTCCGACACGGCAGACCACGACCATGTACTGTATATTCCAGGAGATCACTGCAGTAAGCTGCAGGCTTGATGGAATGGATACCTTCATAACTTCCCTGACAACGGAGACAAAATCCATGCGCTTAGATATAGCAGGTTTCCAGTCTCGAGTAACAGGGCTGGAACACCATATGGTGACCTTGGATACTCATGTGCACACTGTCCAAGACAGAGACCAGGACCTTTGCAGTAAACTAACAGACCTGAGAATTTGTGACTTTTCCTGGATAATTTACAGCACCAAAACATGGACACAACATCTTTACCCCAGCCACAGGGGCCGCCCAGCGACAGCCGCAGTGTGTCATCCCCACCACCCGACCATGAAGAGGCAGATCGATGTGACCCAGACCACCGTCTCGGAGGCAGAGACCTAGAGAGACTTGCGATGACACATGATGACAGGGGTCAGGTGTTACAAGCAGTGGCACTCCACACACAACTCTCAGATAGAGACAAATCTCGTTCTCCCCTAAATCCTGTCCCAACCCGTACTTGACATTGCAGCCACGCTGTGAGACGACCAGGGACTCAGAGTGCAGCCGAGAGACCAGAGAGCTCAACACTGAATTGGCAGTCAGATGAGTATCTGCCCGCATGTTGATGTTACTGTTATACTGTTTTTATGTTGTGGTATCCTTGTCTCTGCATCACGTGAGCAATAATTGGATCTCGATTGACCCTTACTTAAAAGTGATATACATATTTACACTTGTAACGCAGCCTACTGTTTGATGCTTTATGTATGAAATTCTTTTAGATCCGTAGCCTCTGGGCCCACCCTCTTCCCTGCCCACTACACCCCCCCCAAGCCTTCGCAGAGGTGGTCCTCGTTCAAATGGTCTGTTAGGCCCCACAGTTGAAATATGGGAGGAGCACTACGTCCCAGTTGCGATACCGCGATATGCGTGAGCGGTATACCCTTTGGCATGACATGACATGATAAGAGGACTATGGACGCACTGAAAGCCACTACTCAGGACGCTAAGAGGAGCACAATCTGCTGCAGCAACATAACTTCACTGTAACATTGATAGCTCACACTTATGGCGGTCACCTGAAGACTGAACTCCCCCACCCCTCCCCCACCAATCATGTCCAGGCCTTAATATTCGTGTGGTGCAGGGACACTGCTGTTACTCACAGCCAACCGGTGCCATCATGTGAACGGAACCAATGTAATTTCTTTCCCTCCTCAACACCCCCCTTCCTTCTCCCCTACCCCTTGTCCCCGACAGGGGGGGGGACTGACCGTTCCGGTGGTCTGCCCCACTGTTTCTAAGACGGCCGCCCCCTCTCTCTCTCTTCCCTACATGGCATACCTGCCTCCAAAGGCAGCCTTAGTACGCTTTTTACACAACAGCGGGTGGTGTGCGCCCCGCCCCCGGCTGGGGCCCATCTAGTTGAGTATGTGGGACCCTATAGGTTAAAATCTGCAGTCCACGGATCTGACCCCTTGGGGCTTTGCTCCTTTGTGCCCCTCACCGATACACCGCTACTTCTCCTCTTTCCTTCACTCTCTTTGTCTACTCCCTTTTCTTTTCTCCTCCCTTCCTCTCTATCCCACTCACCCCATCCTTCCCCTCCCTTCCCTCCTCCCCTCTTCCCTCAATCACCTCACCCCACCACAGGGGGTTGTCTGGCATCCATCAGTTTATCCTTCCCTAGACCATCTAGCTGTAGTTTGCACCACTCCGCGCAGAGTCTCTCCTCTCCCTCCCTACCTGCACAGTTTATATCAGTAAAATAACCCTCCCCACACTCATTCCCCCTGCCACCATGTCTGGATCTGTTCCCCACGCGACCCACCCACTACAGATAGTCTCCTCGAATGTGAATGGCCTGACGCACTTCGTAAAATGGAATAAAATACTGTCCTACCTCCATTCCAAGAGGGCTGACATAGCTCTTCTTTAAGAGACATATCTTGACAGTGTAGAAGCCAGTAAACTACACCGAGATTGGGTGGGAAAGGTGCTTTTTAGCACTTGCCCTACACAACAGGCGACGAGCGGTGGAGGCCCATGAAAATGCGGAGTAGCGATATTGCTTCACAAAACCCTACCCGTCACGGTCATTAAAACCTGGGACGACCTGGAGTGGAGGTACGTGTTCGCCCAATTCAAAGTGGGAGACTCCTTCATATGTCTGGGTTCCGTGTATGCACCGACTGGTTCTAAACGACTATTCTTCCTGCAACTAAACCTTCCTCTGACTGAAATAGGAACAACCTGCTATATAATAGGGATAGACTGGAATCTGGCCCGCGATGCTATATTGGATAGGACGGGCCCCCTCGATGTGGGTAATAATCATGACAGACCTCTCCTAACTGATGTGCTTACAGATACAGGACTAGTGGACTACTAGAGGCTGACAATGTTGGCACTGTCGCCTCCAAAAGGGCACTCTGGGAGGCTGCAAAAACGACCCTGAGAGGCCAGATGATGCGCAATGCAGCATTAGCTAATAGGGATAGGACAGCCCGTCAGAAGACCCTTGAGGATGACATGCAACGCCTTACGCGGCAGTACACTGCCCAGCCGTCTCTTCCAATGCGTCACTCCTTGGAATGCGCCCGAATGGCACACAATGAACTCCACACATCTCAGGCCGAATATGCGCTGCAACGCTTGTGTGGCTGGCATTATGAGCAGGGCGAAAAGGCTGGACGACTATTAGTGGCACAGTTCCGTCAGAGAGAAGATGCTCTAGCCATCTCAGCCATAACGTCCTCCAACGGGGAGATACTTACACGCCCACAGGACATCGTTAATGAATTTGCAACCTTTTACCAACATCTCTATACACTGGAATCGGTGGCTGACTCTCCCCAATAAAGACCTTCCTCACTGACGCTGAACTACCTAGCCTCTCGGCTGCAGGCCGCACCCTCCTTGACGGAGAGTTAAGCAGAGCAGAGATAGTGCAAGCAATTTCTGATCTTCCATACCATAAATCGCAGGGTGAAGATGGCTTCCCAGCAGAATTTTATAAATGGGCCGGTAAAAAAGCAGCCATCGCTGTATATGAGGCACTTGGGGAGGTGTGTCGGTAGGGCTCTCTAGGTGCAATATCTAACAGAGCAATAATAGCTGTCATACCAAAACCAGGCAGGAACCCTGTACTCTGCGGTAGCTATCAGCCCATATCTCTCTTGAATGGGGACATAAAAAAACTGGCGAGTGTCCTGGCGGCCCACTTGCGTAAAGTCATACCATCCCTGATTCACCACACTCAAGACGGGTTTGTACCGGGACATACCTCCAGGAATCATATGCGCACTCTTTGTCATACTCTGTGGGAGGCCAAGAATATACCAGAAGAGGTCTGGCCCTGTCCCTAGATGCTGAGAAGGTGTTTGACCACATCGAATGGCCCTATCTGTTTGCCACCATTACAAAATTCGGACTGGGAGAACAATTCATCTCCAAAGTCCGTCTGCTCTATGACCACCCCATGGCGCAGGTCAATTGCGGGGGCTTTCTATCAGACCCATTCCCAGTTAACAGGGGAACACGGAAGGGTTGTCCTCTGTCGCCACTCTTGTTTCTGTTGACAATGGAACCCCTTGCGGCAACTATCCGGTGTAGGTTCTGCACAGGGAGAGAATTCCTCTTCCTCAAAAGGGGAATCATCTGTGGAGGGAGGGATAGTGGACAAGGGTTTGCCCTTCCTACCCCCAGCAGATCACAGGAATACCCCTTGCGGGCGGGACCTAAAAAAATCTACCTTTACGCAGACGGCGTATTACTAACCCTAACCGATTTGACAAGATCATTGCCGGCTTTACTGGAAACCATAAACGGTTTCGCTATTCTGTCTGGATACCGTGTGAATTGGGACAAGAGTGAGGCCCTGCCTCTCTCGCTGATGACGACGAGGGCCGCAATACATGGCCTCCTGTTCCGCTGGACCCGAACCATTTAAAATACCTGGGGATCCTCATCAATCGGGGTCTGGAGCGCATATTTGCGGATAACCTGGCCCCTCTCGTGGCTCGTATGAAAATGGTCACTTCCAGGCCTCTCCATGTGGGGCAGGGTACAGGCGGTGAGAATGGTCACACTCCCGCGATTTACTTACGTTCTAGGTGTGCTTCCCCTCCAGGTGCCCCTCTCAACCCTTTGACTGATAGACATAGTGCTGAGGGCCTTTGTATGGGGCTCCACATGCCCCATTTGACGCCAGCAAAAAGAATAGTGCGCCGCTCCTGCGGGGGTCTAGGAATCCCCTCGGTGGAACAATACTCCCTTGCTCTTCAGCCATCCCAACTGACATACATGCTACCCGGAACTCCAGAACAGCTGCAATGGGTGACCACAGAAAAAACTTCTGCTGGCCCATCATGGCGGTCCTGGAGGCCTGTATTGTGCAGGTCCCTTACATAGCTAACCCAATCCTCACAGCGACGCGTGAGGCATGGCGCAGGGCCCACCACTTACTAGATATATACCACTCTCTACACGCCCAGGCCCTCATATGGGGTAATCACAGTCTAAAGATAGGGGGCCACAATGGAGCCTAGCTGGTATTGATTGCATAGCCCAAGTCATAGGCGAGGGGTTGCCCAAATTATTTGACAAATTATGAGAGGATACAATATCCATCCCAGGCAAGAATGGCGTTACTTGCATCTCAAGCACTGCCTACAACGTTCTTTGGGGGATGCCCCTTTGGAGCTCAAGACCTCACCTATTGTTGCCTATCTGAAAACCTAGGGCCACCGCAAAGGCGTAATGGCAGGCTTCTATGACGTATTAGTGGGCCATCTGTATTCACAACCCCTCCTCTAAACTCTTAGCTGCAAATGGCAGACTCGACTACGGACAGATTATACCTTGGAAGACTGGTCAGACATCCTAAATGCCCGAGACAGAGGAACTCGAGAAGTCTGACTGAAATTCTGCCTCTTTAAGGTCATTCATTACTGGTACTGGACCCCACTGAAATTGCATAGGGCAGGAATTCTGCCGTACGCTGACTGCTGGCAATGCTCGGAGACCCAATGCGATCTACTCCACATCCTATGTTAATGCCCATCGATCCAGCCCTTGTGGTAAGCGGTGTGCTCTACTTTGAAAGATTCTTTACTGCTCCAATCCCCGATTACCCCCTTGCTCATTCTCATACATTACACAGGACCTCTCCCCGTCCTATCGTGACCGCAACAGAGATTTCTACATACAGCCCTTGCAACAGCAAAGATTTGCATTCTTAGACACTGGAGTTCAAGTGTTGCCCCTACCTCAGCAGAGTGGATGACTGTGATGATCCAAATAGCCACACATGAACAAATCATTTATAACCTACAGGACCAAGCAGTTCTATTTAATCAGGTCTGGACCTCCTTTCTTGCAGGAACACCAGAACCATAACTCACTTATCACTGACCGTTTTTCCTCTTCACCCTTTCAAACCACTACCTCCACTGGTAGGACGTCAGCGCCTCCCCCCCTTTTTTAACCCGCCCCCCCTTTTACCCTATAGCCTATACCTTTTCTTATACCTTCTCTTATCCCCCCGAGAACCTAACAAAACAATACTACCCTGCAGTCCCAAGCCCTTCTTCCCCTTCCCGCCCACACACTATACACTCCATGTGCTGCGCTACAGAACTACAGAATCCCAACCATAGTCTAATTATATTCCATGTCCTCTAATATACAATCGCGTCCATCTCCTAACTTACCCACCTGCCCACTGTCCATCTCTCTCTCTCCTCAATTCTCTTCCTTCTTTTCTTTATCCTCTCCCCTTCCCCACCCTTATCCAACCTACCAAGTGCCCTTACTATGCCCAGTTCAGGACTCCCTGCCCTGCAATCCAGGGGACATATTCTGCTGCCACACTCTGGCTCGGACCATCTCCGACCTCCCTTACAGCTCTACTCGACAGCTAGCATTAAGCGTTTGCGATGATGGAAAGTCCGACCGATCCACACTAAGCCAACTAGAAGGCGGCTGCATAGCCATCCCTCATGATTACTCTCCTTACTACCATGAAGGAAAATAACACATCAGGACTGATCAAACTGTTTACATCTGATAGTATTCAGGACGTGCTACATCTCACGACGGCACCCACTTTCAACAGCTTATGATTACGTATCCTCACATGTTGGTCACCCTCTGACTGTCTGACTACTGACTGCTCTGACTACTCTGTCTACTATAACATTGTCACACTGCTACCACTTCCCCCCTCTTTTTCTCTTTTTTTTTCTCTTTCCTTCTCCAAGCATTGTTTTTCCCGATTGGTTTGTAAAGTTATAAGCCTTCATATGTCCTCATCACAGCTACAACCATTGTGGTGTACCTCAATCTCGGCTACTGGCTGTTTAGCCTTTTTTTACTGTTTTTTTACTTATAATAAAGAATTGCAATAAAAAATAAACAAAATGGTAATTCACCTGAGAGTATTAGTGACATGAAAGGGTCCCAAACACATCTTAAATGCATCACATTTTTGCACTGAAAAAAAGGAAATTTTTTGCTTTGTGGGTAGCTGTGGATTTTGGGCCTTAGCTCAGCCCGCAACTTGGGAAACCTAACAAGCTTGCATATTTCTGAAAGCTAGACAACAGGGAGTCTAGAGATGCATGTCATTCATGGCTTTCGCAGTTGTTTTTAACCAGAAGCCTTTTCAATCTTCAAACTATGACTAACAACACATTTTCCTCACGTTTCTGTGAGGAAACATTCTGGAATTGGGGCAAAGCTGTACATTTTCTACCACCCAGAATTACCCAAAGCCTCCCAATGAAAACTGTGTTTCACTTGTGTGGGTAGGCCTCATGCCCGCAATGAGAATGCAACTCAGACACCTCATCTTTTTTGCAATGTGGGTAGCTGTGGAGTTTGGCCCACAGCCAGGGGCGTAGCTTTGATAGTTAGATTTTGTGGGGGGAGAGTTGGAGGGGGTGTGAACTTCAGATTTTTTAACAATCACACAGCCATATAAGGTTAAATTAATTCATACGACAAGCGCCACACATGAGAGGGGCAGTGGGAACGGAGAGGATTGGTAGGGGTACTAAGTGAGAGAAAACACAATATTTTATAAACTACCCAACATTTTTTAAGACTTTCAAAACAGAGAGAGGAAGAGTGTGTGTGTGTGTGTGTTTCTGTAAGTTTGTATCTCAACATTCCTGGTGAAATCTGACAGATATATCACATTCCTGACTGAAAGCACCTGTACCCAACTATTTATTTGAAAACACATTTATTATGGGGGGGTGATACCCCAAAGCCCCCCCACCCCAAAGCTACTCCCCTGCTCACAGCTCAGCCTGCAATTAAAGAACTAGAAAAGCTCCACATTTTTTAAAACTAGTCAACAAGGGGAGTCCAGCGGTGTGTGACTTGCATGGATCCTATTAGTTAATTTTACTCAGAAAGCATTGCAAACCTCAAATTTGAATAAAACACGCATTTTCCCTACACATGTGTACTTCTGGAATCTGTAGGGAGCCACAAATGTCATACCACCCAGTATTCCCTCAAGTCTTCCAATACAAATTGCACCTCCTTTGTGTGGTTAGGCCTAGTACCAACAACAGGAAAGGGCCTAATCGCAACTAAGACACATCACATTTTTGCACTACAAACTGACCTTTTTTCAATGTGGGTAGCTATGGAATCTGGGCCTTGCTCAGCCATCAACTAGTGAAAACCTAGAAAACTAGAACCTTTTTAAAACTATACAAGAAAGGGAATACAGGGTGACATGACTTGGGTTGCTCCCCCAGGTTATCTTACCAAGAAGCCCCTGTAAACCTCAAAATTGGAATACAAAGACACATATTCCTCATATTTCTGTGAGGAAAACTGCTGGAATAACCCAAGCATATTGGAAAAGTGTACATAGCAATCAGTTGCACACAGGTCAGTATTGGTTGGAATGACAATGACCAAATCAGCTTGAGCTCCTTGTAGGAAGGTAGCCTCTTTCTAGCCTTGTTACCCCAACATTTGGCCTGTTTGTGAGTATATGTCAGGGTGTTTTTACTGTCTCATGAGGATCCTGCTAGCCAGGACCTCAGTGCTCATAGTGGAAACCCTATCTGTCAGTGTGTTTGATACGTCTCAGTGGGACCCTGCTAGCCAGGGCCCCAGTGCTCATAAGTTGTGGCCTGAATGTGTTCCCTGTGTGGTGCCTAACTATGTCACTGAGGCTCTGCTAACCAGAACCTCAGTTATTATTCTCTCTCTGCTTTTAAAATTGTCACTGCAGGTTAGTGACCATTTTTACCATTTCTGATTGGCACACTGTGTAGGAGGCTGGACTGGCTTATAGTGGGTACCTGATGGTACTTACACCTTGTGCCAGGTCCAGTTATCCCTTATTAGTAGATTAGTAGTGTTCTAGCAGCTTAGGCTGATAGAAGTAGCTAAAGCAGAGCAGCTTAGGCTGAACTAGGAGACATGCAAAGCTTCTACTATACCACTTATACCATATAGCACTATATCTTAAGAAACACAATACTCAGTGTTACTAAAAATAAAGGTACTTTATTTTAGTGACAATGTGTCAGAAATATCTAAGAGGATATACTCCCTCAGGAGGTAAGTAAAATACATAAAATATACACACAAACCAAAATCAGGCAAGTAAACAGTTAGAAAAGTAGTGCAAACACTGTAGATCACAATAGGATGCAATAGGCCTAGGGGCAACACAAACCATACACTCTAAAAGTGGAATGCGAACCACAAATGGACCGTAGGCCTAATGTAGTGTGTAGAGGGTCACTGGGAGTGTAAGAAAACATCAAGGGTGTCCAAGATACCCCACCCCAAGACCCTGAAAAGTGGGAATAAAGTTACCCTACTACCCCAGAAACACACTAAAGTCGTGATAGGCGATTCTGCAAGGACAACAACTGACTGCAAAGCACTGAAGGCGGATTCCTGGACCTGAGGACCTGTAAAGGAAGGGAACCAAGTCCAAGAGTCACGCAAGAGTCCATGGGGGCAGGAGCCCACTAAACCCCAGATGAAGGTGCAAAAGGGCTGCCTCTGGGTGGAAGAAGCTGAAGATTCTGCAACAACGGAAGATGCCAGGAACTTCTCCTTTGCACAGAAGATGTCCCACGGTGTGCTGGAGGATGCAGAGTTGTTTCCACACAGAAAGTCCACAAACAAGCCTTGCTAGCTGCAAGAGTCACGGTTGAAGAAAATGGGTGCTGCCCGGGCCCAGGAAGGACCAGGAGGTCGCTGTAGGAGGCTGGACTGGCTTGTAGTGAGTACCAAGGGGTACTTGCACCTTGCACCAGGCCCAGTTATCCCTTATTAGTGTATAGGGTGTCTAGCAGCTTAGGCTGATAGATAATGGTAGCTTAGCAGAGCAGCTTAGGCTGAACTAGGAGACGTGTGAAGCTACTACAGTACCACATAGTGTCATATGCACAATATCATAAGAAAACACAATACACAGTTATACTAAAAATAAAGGTACTTTATTTTTATGACAATATGCCAAAGTATCTTAGAGTGTACCCTCAGTGAGAGGATAGGAAATATACACAAGATATATATACACAATAGCAAAAATATGCAGTATAGTCTTAGAAAACAGTGCAAACAATGTATAGTTACAATAGGATGCAATGGGGAAACATAGGGATAGGGGCAACACAAACCATATACTCCAAAAGTGGAATGCGAACCACGAATGGACCCCAAACCTATGTGACCTTGTAGAGGGTCGCTGGGACTATTAGAAAATAGTGAGAGTTAGCAAAATAACCCTCCCCAAGACCCTGAAAAGTGAGTGCCAAGTGCACTAAAGTTCCCCTAAGGACAAAATAGTTGTGTTAGAGGAATAATGCAGGAAAGACACAAAGCAGCAATGCAAAAACTGTGGATTTCCAATCTAGGGTACCTGTGGAACAAGGGGACCAAGTCCAAAAGTCACAAGCAAGTCGGAGATGGGCAGATGCCCAGGAAATGCCAGCTGTGGGTGCAAAGCAGCTTCTACTGGACAGAAGAAGCTGAGGTTTCTGCAGGAACGAAAAGGGCTAGAGACTTCCCCTTTGGTGGACGGATCCCTCTCGCTTTGGAGAGTCGTGCAGAAGTGTTTTCCCGCCGAAAGGACGCCAACAAGCCTTGCTAGGCGCAAATCGTGCGTTTGGTGTTTTTGGACGCTGCTGGGGCCCAGGAGGGACCAGGAGGTCGCAAATTGGACCTGAAGAGAGAGGGGACGTCAAGCAAGACAAAGAGCCATCACTGAAGCAGGTAGCACCCGGAGAAGTGCCAGAAACAGGCACTACGAGGATGCGTGAAACGGTGCTCGCCGAAGTTGCACAAAGGAGTCCCACGTCGCCGGAGACCAACTTAGAAAGTCGTGCAATGCAGGTTAGAGTGCCGTGGACCCAGGCTTGGCTGTGCACAAAGGATTTCCGCCGGAAGTGCACAGGGGCCGGAGTAGCTGCAAAGTCGCGGTTCCCAGCAATGCAGCCCAGCGAGGTGAGGCAAGGACTTACCTCCACCAAACTTGGGCTGAAGAGTCACTGGACTGTGGGGGTCACTTGGACAGAGTCGCTGGATTCGAGGGACCTCGCTCGTCGTGCTGAGAGGAGACCCAAGGGACCGGTAATGCAGCTTTTTGGTGCCTGCGGTTGCAGGGGGAAGATTCCGTCGACCCACGGGATATTTCTTCGGAGCTTCTGGTGCAGAGAGGAGGCAGGCTACCCCCACAGCATGCACAAGCAGGAAAACAGTCGAGAAGGCGGCAGGATCAGCGTTACAGAGTTGCAGTAGTCGTCTTTGCTACTATGTTGCAGGTTTGCAGGCTTCCAGCGCGGTCAGCAGTCGTTTCCTTATCAGAAGGTGAAGAGAGAGATGCAGAGGAACTCGGATGAGCTCTTGCATTCGTTATCTGAAGTTTCCCCAGAGACAGAGACCCTAAATAGCCAGAAAAGAGGGTTTGGCTACCTAGGAGAGAGGATAGGCTACTAACACCTGAAGGAGCCTATCACAAGGAGTCTCTGACGTCACCTGGTGGCACTGGCCACTCAGAGCAGTCCAGTGTGCCAGCAGCACCTCTGTTTCCAAGATGGCAGAGGTCTGGAGCACACTGGAGGAGCTCTGGACACCTCCCAGGGGAGGTGCAGGTCAGGGGAGTGGTCACTCCCCTTTCCTTTGTCCAGTTTCGTGCCAGAGCAGGGGCTAAGGGGCCCCTGAACCGGTGTAGACTGGCTTATGCAGAATTGGGCACATCTGTGCCCAAGAAAGCATTTCCAGAGGCTGGGGGAGGCTACTCCTCCCCTGCCTTCACATCATTTTCCAAAGGGAGAGGGTGTCACACCCTCTCTCAGAGGAAGTTCTTTGTTCTGCCATCCTGGGCCAGGCCTGGCTGGACCCCAGGAGGGCAGATGCCTGTCTGAGGGGTTGGCAGCAGCAGCAGCTGCAGTGAAACCCCAGGAAGGGCAGTTTGGCAGTACCAGGGTCTGTGCTACAGACCACTGTGATCATGGAATTGTACCAACAATGCCAGGGTGGCATAGAGGGGGCAATTCCGTGATCATAGACATGTTACATGGCCATATTCGGAGTTACCATTGTGAAGCTACATATAGGTAGTGACCTATATGTAGTGCACGCGTGTAATGGTGTCCCCGCACTCACAAAGTTCAGGGAATTGGCTCTGAACAATGTGGGGGCACCTTGGCTAGTGCCAGGGTGCCCTCACACTAAGTAACTTTGCACCTAACCTTTACCAGGTAAAGGTTAGACATATAGGTGACTTATAAGTTACTTAAGTGCAGTGAAAAATGGCTGTGAAATAACGTGGACGTTATTTCACTCAGGCTGCAGTGGCAGGCCTGTGTAAGAATTGTCAGAGCTCCCTATGGGTGGCAAAAGAAATGCTGCAGCCCATAGGGATCTCCTGGAACCCCAATACCCTGGGTACCTCAGTACCATATACTAGGGAATTATAAGGGTGTTCCAGTAAGCCAATGTAAATTGGTAAAATTGGTCACTAGCCTGTTAGTGACAATTTGAATGAAATGAGAGAGCATAACCACTGAGGTTCTGGTTAGCAGAGCCTCAGTGAGACAGTTAGGCACCACACAGGGAACACCTACATGCACACCTATGAGCACTGGGGCCCTGTGTGACAGGGTCCCAGTGACACATACATATAGGCCACAACCTTATGAGCACTGGGGTCCTGACTAGCAGGGTCCCAGTGACACATAACAAACATACTGAAAACATAGTGTTTTCACTATGAGCACTGGGGCCTAGCCATCAGGATCCCAGTGAGACAGTGAAAACAGTGACAAACATCCTGACATACACTCACAAACAGGCCAAAAGTGGGGGTAACAAGGCTAGAAAGAGGCTACTTTCTCACACAACCCCCCCCCCAAACGAAGGACAATAAGGCTAACCTTGGCCAGTTGAGACTTTATTGTCTAAGTAATAAATAATATTACTAATAGTAATATAATAATAATATTATAATAATAATAATATAATAATAATAATATAATAATATTATAATAATAGTATTGATAAGTAGAGAGTAGCTCTGCAATAGACTGGTTACTCCCTTTATCATCCACTATATGGTTACTTCCCTGTGGGGATGTAAACCACCCTGTTTGAAGTTTTTTAGCTAAGCAACAATGTGAAGATGTATTTTCAGAGTTTCTATCAGTAAGTTTTAGTTTAGAGCAGTGGGAATTGTCCACTGAACCTATTTGTAGTGATGGAAATGCCAGACAGGGATGCTGTCTCAATAAAGCCATAGCTGGGCAAAAACTTTGTCCATTTGGCTGGAAGAGAGAACAGGGATGCTGTTTCTCTTGAGTTGGAGCAGGGCAGGGATGCTGTCCTATGAGCTCCACACTAGGGCAGGGATGCTGTCCTAAGTGTTGTGAGGCAGTGCAGGGTTTCTGCACTAAAGTTTCTCTGGGAGGGTTGGAGGGCTGCTCCATGTTAACTAAAATGGTGCTCTTTTTGTCACCAATGTTAGTTATCCCACAGAGAGGTACTTCTACCTCAGGGAGTCCAGCTATGCCAGCTGATGATTCCCTTGGAACAGGTGCCACCCCAGGAGAGGTTTCTCCCACCACAGGAATGGTATCCTGAATGGTAGGGTGGTTAGGGGATTCTGTGATACCCTTTTTACCTGTTGATGGAGAGGGATCCTGAGTTTTCAGGCCTTCTCTCCTTTGCTTTTTCATTTCAGTAGAAATGAGAGGGGACAATTCCTCAGGGATGCCCAGCATGGCTGCATGGGCATAAAACTCTACATCAGCCCAACCTGAGGCCTCTAGGTCATTACCTAAGAGACAGTCTACAGGTAAGCTAGGTGATACCACTACCTGCTTAGGGCCAGTAACTCCACCCCAACTAAACTGAATTATAGCTAAGGGAAGAAACTTAGTGGAGTTATGGACATCAATAATCTTATACTGTTGTCCAATGATGTGTTGATCAGGGTGCACTAGGTTTTCAGTCACCAAAGTGAAACTGGCACCTGTGTCCCTGTAGGCCAAGGCCTCAACACCATTTATTGAAACTGTCTGCCTGTACTTATCCATTGTAAGGGGACAAGCAGCCAGTGTGGCAAGGCCAATGCCACTAGGTGTGACAGAAACTGTCTTGGGACTGACTACCCCAGTTTCTACTATGGACCCAAAAGTGAACCCAACTACACCCTTCACTTGACTGTTGCCAGCAGTCCCACCACTAGTACCACTACTGCTAGGGGCACTAGAGCTTGATGTATTAGTGGTGGTAGGCTCAGGGGGTTTACCTGGACAGGACTTATCCCCTGGCCTATGGCCTCTGTTTTTACACACAAAGCACCAAGGCTTTTTAATGTGTGTGGGTTGTGAAGAAGAGGAAGAATTAGTTTTATCCCCACCCTCTGAAGAGTGTTTAAGATTTGAAGTGGGATCTTTGGTTTTACCCTTATCCCCATGCTTATCTTGAGATTTTTCACCATCTTTCTTCTTATTGCCATCTTTGTCACCCCCTGTATGAACTTTTCTGTTCACCCTTGTTCTGACCCATTTGTCTGCCTTCTTTCCCAATTCTTGGGGAGAGGTCAGATCAGAGTCTACCAGGTACTGGTGCAACAAATCAGACACACAATTATTAAGTATATGCTCTCTCAGGATTGTGTTATACAGGCTTTCATAATCAGTAACTTTACTGCCATGTAACGACCCCTCCAAGGCCTTCACTGAATGGTCAATGGAATCAACCCAGTCTTGTGAAGACTCCTTTTTGGTCTCTCTGAACTTTATCCTGTACTGTTCAGTGGTTAAGCCATAACCATCCAGGAGTGCATTCTTAAGAACTTGGAAATTATTAGCATCATTTTCTTTCACAGTAAGGAGCCTATCCCTACCTTTTCCACTAAATGATAGCCATAGGATAGCAGCCCACCGCCTTTGAGGGACATCCTGTACAACACAGGCCCTCTCAAGTGCAGCAAACCACTTGTTAATGTCATCCCCCTCCTTATGAGGGGGAACTATCTTGTGCAGATTCCTGGAATCATGCTCTTTTGCAGGATGACTATGGGGAATACTGCTGCTGCCACCATGGGTTTCTAAACCCAACTTCTGTCTTTCCTTCTCTAGTTCAAAAGACTGTCTATCCAAATCCAGCTGTTGCTTTTTAAGCTTCAGTCTGGTTTGTTCCACCCTCAACTTATTGAGTTCCCTCTCTAACATTCTGTCATCAGGGTTGGTGGGAGGGACATTTCTAGAAACAGAGCTATGATGGGAATGAACAGAAGGAGACCTGTCCCTTACAGAAGCCACCCTAACAGCTTGGTTAACAGAAACATTACTACCAGTATGGTGGGAATAAATGCTTTTGCCATGATGTGAGACAACACTATTTGTATGGTGTGGCTCATCATCATTCCCAACTATGCTAGACTGTCTAGTAATGGGCAGGCTAGGAAGTTTTTTTCCTGAATCTTTTCCTGGGGGAGTCCCTGAATCAGATTGAGAACTATTAGGTACTTTTTCAACAGATGAGGCACCTATGGCCTTATCCTGTTCTCTAAGCATGTTAAGTAACAGTTCCAAGGAAGGATTCTTCCCTACACTCAAACCTCTCTCTATACAGAGACTCCTTGCTCTTTTCCAGCTAAGGTTGTCATATGCAAGTTCGGACAGATCAACATTTTGGCCTGTGCCAGACATTTTTAGAGAGAGTTACACTGATAGTAAAAGATAAAAAGTTTGTCAGAGCTTTTAGAAAGACAGAGAAAAAAACTTTTTAAACTTTTAAGAACTTTTTAGAAAGTTAGAAGTACTTTTCAGCACTTAGAAAAGAGTGAAAAGAGGAAATGCAAAACTTTTTGGCTATGTGTATATACACTGACCTTGTTTTGTATATCTTTCTCTTATGAAAAGTACAATGACAAGAGTGGTAAGTAGTCTCAAGCACTTATCCCACCACTGCACAACCAATGTAGGAGGCTGGACTGGCTTGTAGTGAGTACCAAGGGGTACTTGCACCTTGCACCAGGCCCAGTTATCCCTTAT
Organism: Pleurodeles waltl; assembly: GCF_031143425.1. NCBI lineage: Eukaryota > Metazoa > Chordata > Amphibia > Caudata > Salamandridae > Pleurodeles > Pleurodeles waltl. Next base: position 185,642,201 of record NC_090439.1, on the reverse strand, counting down.
TAGTGTATAGGGTGTCTAGCAGCTTAGGCTGATAGGTAATGGTAGCTTAGCAGAGCAGCTTAGGCTGAACTAGGAGACGTGTGAAGCTACTACAGTACCACTTAGTGTCATATGCACAATATCATAAGAAAACACAATACACAGTTATACTAAAAATAAAGGTACTTTATTTTTATGACAATATGCCAAAGTATCTTAGAGTGTACCCTCAGTGAGAGGATAGGAAATATACACAAGATATATATACACAATAGCAAAAATATGCAGTATAGTCTTAGAAAACAGTGCAAACAATGTATAGTTACAATAGGATGCAATGGGGAAACATAGGGATAGGGGCAACACAAACCATATACTCCAAAAGTGGAATGCGAACCACGAATGGACCCCAAACCTATGTGACCTTGTAGAGGGTCGCTGGGACTATTAGAAAATAGTGAGAGTTAGCAAAATAACCCTCCCCAAGACCCTGAAAAGTGAGTGCCAAGTGCACTAAAGTTCCCCTAAGGACAAAATAGTCGTGTTAGAGGAATAATGCAGGAAAGACACAAACCAGCAATGCAACAACTGTGGATTTCCAATCTAGGGTACCTGTGGAACAAGGGGACCAAGTCCAAAAGTCACAAGCAAGTCGGAGATGGGCAGATGCCCAGGAAATGCCAGCTGTGGGTGCAAAGAAGCTTCTACTGGACAGAAGAAGCTGAGGTTTCTGCAGGAACGAAAAGGGCTAGAGACTTCCCCTTTGGTGGACGGATCCCTCTCGCCGTGGAAAGTCGTGCAGAAGTGCTTTCCCGCCAAAAGGACGCCAACAAGCCTTGCTAGGCGCAAATCGTGCGTTTGGCATTTTTGGACGCTGCTGGGGCCCAGGAGGGACCAGGAGGTCGCAAATTGGACCTGAAGAGAGAGGGGACGTCGAGCAAGACAAAGAGCCCTCACTGAAGCAGGTAGCACCCGGAGAAGTGCCAGAAACAGGCACTACGAGGATGCATGAAACGGTGCTCGCCGAAGTTGCACAAAGGAGTCCCACGTCGCCGGAGACCAACTTAGAAAGTCGTGCAATGCAGGTTAGAGTGCCGTGGACCCAGGCTTGGCTGTGCACAAAGGATTTCCGCCGGAAGTGCACAGGGGCCGGAGTAGCTGCAAAGTCGCGGTTCCCAGCAATGCAGCCCAGCGAGGTGAGGCAAGGACTTACCTCCACCAAACTTGGGCTGAAGAGTCACTGGACTGTGGGGGTCACTTGGACAGAGTCGCTGGATTCGAGGGACCTCGCTCGTCGTGCTGAGAGGAGACCCAAGGGACCGGTAATGCAGCTTTTTGGTGCCTGCGGTTGCAGGGGGAAGATTCCGTCGACCCACGGGATATTTCTTCGGAGCTTCTGGTGCAGAGAGGAGGCAGGCTACCCCCACAGCATGCACAAGCAGGAAAACAGTCGAGAAGGCGGCAGGATCAGCGTTACAGAGTTGCAGTAGTCGTCTTTGCTACTATGTTGCAGGTTTGCAGGCTTCCAGCGCGGTCAGCAGTCGTTTCCTTATCAGAAGGTGAAGAGAGAGATGCAGAGGAACTCGGATGAGCTCTTGCATTCGTTATCTGAAGTTTCCCCAGAGACAGAGACCCTAAATAGCCAGAAAAGAGGGTTTGGCTACCTAGGAGAGAGGATAGGCTACTAACACCTGAAGGAGCCTATCACAAGGAGTCTCTGACGTCACCTGGTGGCACTGGCCACTCAGAGCAGTCCAGTGTGCCAGCAGCACCTCTGTTTCCAAGATGGCAGAGGTCTGGAGCACACTGGAGGAGCTCTGGACACCTCCCAGGGGAGGTGCAGGTCAGGGGAGTGGTCACTCCCCTTTCCTTTGTCCAGTTTCGTGCCAGAGCAGGGGCTAAGGGGTCCCTGAACCGGTGTAGACTGGCTTATGCAGAATTGGGCACATCTGTGCCCAAGAAAGCATTTCCAGAGGCTGGGGGAGGCTACTCCTCCCCTGCCTTCACATCATTTTCCAAAGGGAGAGGGTGTCACACCCTCTCTCAGAGGAAGTTCTTTGTTCTGCCATCCTGGGCCAGGCCTGGCTGGACCCCAGGAGGGCAGATACCTGTCTGAGGGGTTGGCAGCAGCAGCAGCTGCAGTGAAACCCCAGGAAGGGCAGTTTGGCAGTACCAGGGTCTGTGCTACAGACCACTGGGATCATGGAATTGTACCAACAATGCCAGGGTGGCATAGAGGGGGCAATTCCGTGATCATAGACATGTTACATGGCCATATTCGGAGTTACCATTGTGAAGCTACATATAGGTAGTGACCTATATGTAGTGCACGCGTGTAATGGTGTCCCCGCACTCACAAAGTTCAGGGAATTGGCTCTGAACAATGTGGGGGCACCTTGGCTAGTGCCAGGGTGCCCTCACACTAAGTAACTTTGCACCTAACCTTTACCAGGTAAAGGTTAGACATATAGGTGACTTATAAGTTACTTAAGTGCAGTGAAAAATGGCTGTGAAATAACGTGGACGTTATTTCACTCAGGCTGCAGTGGCAGGCCTGTGTAAGAATTGTCAGAGCTCCCTATGGGTGGCAAAAGAAATGCTGCAGCCCATAGGGATCTCCTGGAACCCCAATACCCTGGGTACCTCAGTACCATATACTAGGGAATTATAAGGGTGTTCCAGTAAGCCAATGTAAATTGGTAAAATTGGTCACTAGCCTGTTAGTGACAATTTGAATGAAATGAGAGAGCATAACCACTGAGGTTCTGGTTAGCAGAGCCTCAGTGAGACAGTTAGGCACCACACAGGGAACACCTACATGCACACCTATGAGCACTGGGGCCCTGTGTGACAGGGTCCCAGTGACACATACATATAGGCCACAACCTTATGAGCACTGGGGTCCTGACTAGCAGGGTCCCAGTGACACATAACAAACATACTGAAAACATAGTGTTTTCACTATGAGCACTGGGGCCTAGCCATCAGGATCCCAGTGAGACAGTGAAAACAGTGACAAACATCCTGACATACACTCACAAACAGGCCAAAAGTGGGGGTAACAAGGCTAGAAAGAGGCTACTTTCTCACAGTCACCCCTTGGAGGAAGAGACAGAGGGGGCGCTCAGCAGTACAGAGAGCCCAAGCAGAAGCAGGCAGCACCCGCTGAAGCACTTGAACAGGTGTTATAGAAATCTGAGCAAGGCAGTTGTCTCAACACTACAAAAGAGGGTCCCGCAAAGTCGGTGGTCAACTCAGCGAGTTGAGCAATGCAGGACGGAGTGCTGGGGACCTGGGCTGTGCTATGCACAAAGGATTCCTTGCAAAAGTGCACAGAAGCCCTAGCAGCTGCAGATCACGCAGTACACAGGATTACTGTCTGACGCGGGGAGGTAAGGACTTACATCCACCAAATTTGGACAAAAGGACCACTGGAGTGTCAGGGTCACCATATACTAGGGAATTATACGGGTGATCCAGTGTGCCAATGAGAATTGGTGAAAATGGTCACTAGCCTGCAGAGACAATTTTTAAAAGCAGAGAGTGCATAAGCACTGAGATTCTGGTTAGCAGAGTCTCAGTGACACAGTTAGGCACCACACAGGAAACACATATAGGCCACAAACTGAGCACTGGGGTCCTGACTAGCATGATCCCAGTGACAAAGGCAAAAACAAACTAACACACAAGTAAAACTGGGGGTAACATGCCAGGCAAGATGGTAATTTTCTACACACTGGAACACCTGTATAATTCCCTAGTATGTGGTACTTAGGTACCCAAGGTATTGGAGTTCCAGGAGATCCCTATGGGCTGCAGCATTTCTTTTGCCACCCATAGGGAGCTCAGACAATTCTTATACAGGACTGCCACTGCAGCCTGAGTGTAATAATGTCCACGTTATTCCACAGCCATTTTACACTGCACTTAAGTAACTTATAAGTCACCCATATGTCTAACCCTCACCTAGTGAAGGTTAGGTGCAAGGTTACTTAGTGTGTGGGCACCCTGGCACTAGCCAAGGTGCCCCCACATTGTTCAGGGCAAATTCCCCGGACTTTGTGCGTGCGGGGACACCATTACACGTGTGCACTATACATATGTCAAAACATATGTACAGGGAGTGCAGAATTATTAGGCAAGTTGTATTTTTGAGGATTAATTTTATTTTTGAACAACAACCATGTTCTCAATGAACCCAAAAAACTCATTAATATCAAAGCTGAATATTTTTGGAAGTAGTTTTTAGTTTGTTTTTAGTTTTAGCTATGTTAGGGGGATATCTGTGTGTGCAGGTGACTATTACTGTGTATAATTATTAGGCAACTTAACAAAAAAATATATATACCCATTTCAATTATTTATTATTACCAGTGAAACCAATATAACATCTCAACATTCACAAATATACATTTCTGACATTCAAAAACAAAACAAAAACAAATCAGTGACCAATATAGCCACCTTTCTTTGCAAGGACACTCAAAAGCCTGCCATCCATGGATTCTGTCAGTGTTTTGATCTGTTCACCATCAACATTGCGTGCAGCAGCAACCACAGCCTCCCAGACACTGTTCAGAGAGGTGTACTGTTTTCCCTCCTTGTAAATCTCACATTTGATGATGGACCACAGGTTCTCAATGGGGTTCAGATCAGGTGAACAAGGAGGCCATGTCATTAGATTTCCTTCTTTTATACCCTTTCTTGCCAGCCACGCTGTGGAGTACTTGGACGCGTGTGATGGAGCATTGTCCTGCATGAAAACCATGTTTTTCTTGAAGGATGCAGACTTCTTCCTGTACCACTGCTTGAAGAAGGTGTCTTCCAGGAACTGGCAGTAGGACTGGGAGTTGAGCTTGACTCCATCCTCAACCCGAAAAGGCCCCACAAGCTCATCTTTGATGATACCAGCCCAAACCAGTACTCCACCTCCACCTTGCTGGCGTCTGAGTCGGACTGGAGCTCTCTGCCCTTTACCAATCCAGCCACGGGCCCATCCATCTGGCCCATCAAGACTCACTCTCATTTCATCAGTCCATAAAACCTTAGAAAAATCAGTCTTGAGATATTTCTTGGCCCAGTCTTGACGTTTCAGCTTGTGTGTCTTGTTCAGTGGTGGTCGTCTTTCAGCCTTTCTTACCTTGGCCATGTCTCTGAGTATTGCACACCTTGTGCTTTTGGGCACTCCAGTGATGTTGCAGCTCTGAAATATGGCCAAACTGGTGGCAAGTGGCATCGTGGCAGCTGCACGCTTGACTTTTCTCAGTTCATGGGCAGTTATTTTGCGCCTTGGTTTTTCCACACGCTTCTTGCGACCCTGTTGACTATTTTGAATGAAACGCTTGATTGTTCGATGATCACGCTTCAGAAGCTTTGCAATTTTAAGAGTGCTGCATCCCTCTGCAAGATATCTCACTATTTTTGACTTTTCTGAGCCTGTCAAGTCCTTCTTTTGACCCATTTTGCCAAAGGAAAGGAAGTTGCCTAATAATTATGCACACCTGATATAGGGTGTTGATGTCATTAGACCACACCCCTTCTCATTACAGAGATGCACATCACCTAATATGCTTAATTGGTAGTAGGCTTTCGAGCCTATACAGCTTGGAGTAAGACAACATGCATAAAGAGGATGATGTGGTCAAAATACTCATTTGCCTAATAATTCTGCACCCCCTGTATAGCGTCACAACGGTAACTCCGAACATGGCCATGTAACATGTCTAAGATCATGGAATTGTCACCCCAATGCCATTCTGGCATTGGGGAGACAATTTCATGATCCCCCGAGTCTCTAGCACAGATCCGGGTACTGCCAAACTACCTTTCCCGGGGTTTCACTGCAGCTGCTGCTGCTGCCAACCCCTCAGACAGGTTTCTGCCCTCCTGGGGTCCAGCCAGGCTTGGCCCAGGAAGGCAGAACAAAGGACTTCCTCAGAGAGAGGGTGTTACACCCTCTCCCTTTGGAAAAAGGTGTCCGGGCTGGGGAGGAGTAGCCTCCCCCAGCCTCTGGAAATGCTTTGATGGGCACAGATGGTGCCCATCTCTGCATAAGCCAGTCTACACCGGTTTCAATCCCCCAGCCCTGCTCTGGAGCGAAAATGGACAAAGGAAAGGGGAGTGACCACTCCCCTGACCTGCACCTCCCCTAGGAGGTGCCCAGAGCTCCTCCAGTGTGCTCCAGACCTCTGCAATCTTGGAAACAGAGGTGCTGCTGGCACACTGGACTGCTCTGAGTGGCCAGGGCCAGCAGGTGACGTCAGAGACTCCTTCTGATAGGCTCTTACCTGTGTTGCTAGCCTATCCTCCTTCCTAAGTAGCCAAACCTCCTTTTCTAGCTATTTAGGGTCTCTGCTTTGGGGAATTCTTTAGATAACGAATTCAAGAGCTCATCAGAGTTCCTCTGCATCTCCCTCTTCACCTTCTGCCAAGGAATCGACCGCTGACTGCTCTGGACGCCTGCAAAACCGCAACAAAGTAGCAAAGATGACTACTGCAACCTTGTATCGCTGATCCTGCGGCCTTCTCAACTGTTTTCCTGGTGGTGCATGCTGTGGGGGTAGTCTGCTTCCTCTCTGCACTAGAAGCTCCGAAGAAATCTCCCGTGGGACGACGGAATCCTCCCCCTGCAACCGCAGTCACCAAAAGACTGCATCACCGGTCCTCTGGGTCCTCTCTCAGCACGACGAGCGTGGCCCCTGGAACTCAGCAACTCTGTCCAAGTGACTCCCACAGTCCAGTGACTCTTCAGTCCAAGTTTGGTGGAGGTAAGTCCTTGCCTCGCCACGCTAGACTGCATTGCTGGGTACCGAGTGATTTGCAGCTGCTCCGGCTCCTGTGCACTCTTCCAAGATTTCCTTTGTGCACAGCCAAGCCTGGGTCCCCGACACTCAACCTGTAGTGCACGACCTCCTGAGTTGTCCTCTGGCGTTGTGGGACCTTCTTTTGTGACTTCGGGTGAGCTCCGGTTCACTCTTCTTCGTAGTGCCTGTTCTGGCACTTCTGTGGGTGCTGCTTGCTTCTGAGTGGGCTCCTTATCTTGCTGCGCGCCCCCTCTGTCTCCTCACGCAATTGGCGACATCCTGGTCCCTCCTGGGCCACAGCAGCATTCAAAAACCCTAACCGCAACCCTTGCAGCTAGCAAGGCATGTTTGTGGTCTTTCTGCGTGGGAACACCTCTGCAAGCTGCTTCAGGACGTGGTACATCCATCCTCCAGAGGGGAAGTTCCTAGTCCTCTTCGTTCTTGCAGAATCCACAGCTTCTACCATCCGGTGGCAGCTTCTTTGCACACACAGCTGGCATTTCCTGGGCATCTGCCCACTCCCGACTTGAGTGTGACTCTTGGACTTGGTCCCCTTGTTCCACAGGTACTCTCGTCTGGAAATCCATTGTTGTTGCATTGCTGGTGTTGGTCTTCCTTGCAGAATTCCCCTATCACGACTTCTGTGCTCTCTGGGGAACTTAGGTGCACTTTACACCTACTTTTCAGGGTCTTGCGGTGGGCTATTTTTCTAACCCTCACTGTTTTTTTTACAGTCCCAGCGACCCTCCACAAGCTCACAGAGGTTTGGGGTCCATTCGTGGTTCGCATTCCACTTCTAGAGTATATGGTTTGTGTTGCCCATATAAGCATCTCAGAGGACACCCTCACTTAGGATGTAAGTAATATACACAAATTATATGTACACAAACCCAAAACAGGTAAGTAACAGTAAGAAAAGTAGTGCAAACAATGTAGAATCACAATAGGATGCAATTGGTAGATATAGGCCTAGGGGCAACACAAACCATATACTCCAAAAGTGGAATGCGAATCACGAATGGACCCCAGGCCTATGGGAGATTGTAGAGGGTTGTTGGGACTGTGAGAAAACAGTAAGGGTGTCAAAAATACCCCACCCCAAGACCCTGAAAAGTAGGAGTAAAGTTACCCTATTACCCCAGAAGGACAGTATAGTCGAGATATGGGATTCCGCAAGAACCACAAGCACCAGCAAAACACTTAAGACGGATTCCTGGACCTGAGGACCTGAAAAGGAAGGGAACCAAGTGAAGGAAAATACCATCTTGCCTGGCATGTTGCCCCCATTTTCACTGTATGTATGTTTGTTTTTGCCCTTGTGTCACTGGGATCCTGCTAGGCAGGACCCCAGTGCTCATAATGTATGCCCTCAATGTGCTCCCAGTGTGGTGCCTAACTGTATCACTGAGGCTCTGCTAACCAGAACCTCAGTGTTTATGCTCTCTCTGCTTTCTAAATCTGTCACTGCAGGCTAGTGACTAATTTTACCAATTCTCATTGGCACACTGGTACACCCATATAATTCCCTTGTATGTGGTACTTAGGTACCCAGGGTATTGGGGTTCCAGGAGATCCCTATGGGCTGCAGCATTTTTTTTGCCACCCATAGGGAGCTCAGATAATACTTACAGAGGCCTGCCATTGCAGCCTGAGTGAAATATTGTCCACGTTATTTCATAGCCATTTTTCACTGCACGTAAGTAACTTATAAGTCACCTGTATGTCTAACCCTTACTTGGTGAAGGTTGGGTGCCAAGTTACTTAGTGTATGGGCACCCTGGCACTAGCCAATGTGCCCACATTTCGTTCAGGGCAATTTCCCCGAACTTTGTGAGTGCGGGGACACCATTACAAGCGTTCACTGCACATAGGTCACTACCTATGTGTAGCATCACAATGGTAACTCCGAACGTGGCCATGTAACATGTGTAAGATCATGGAATTGTCACCCCAATGCCATTCTGGCATTGGGAGTAAAATTCCATGATCCCCCAGGTCTCTAACACAGAACCCGGGTACTGCCAAACTGCCTTTCTGTGTTTTCCACTGCAGCTGCTGCTGCTGCCAACCCCTCAGACAGGATTGTGCCCTCCTGGGGACTGGGCAGCCCCGGTCAAGGAAGGCAGAACAAAGGATTTCCTCTGAGAGAGGGTGTTACACCCTCTCCCTTTAGAAATAGTTGTGAAGGTCTGGGGATGGGTAGCCTCCCCCAGCGTCTGGAAATGCTTTGATGGGCACAGATGGTGCCCATCTCTGTATAAGCCAGTCTACACCAGTTCAGGGATCCCCCAGCCCTGCTCTGTTGTGAAACTGGACAAAGGAAAGGGGAGTGACCACTCCCCTGACCATTACCTCCCAAGGGAGGTGCTCAGAGCTCGTCCAGTGTGTCCCAGACCTCTGCCATCTTGGATTCAGAGGTGTTGGGGGCAGACTGGACTGCTCTGAGTGGCCAGTGCCAGCAGGTGACGTCAGAGACCCCCTGTGATAGGCTCTTACCTCTCTTGGTAGCCAAACCTCCTTTCTTGGTAGCCAAACCTCCTTTTCTGGCTATTTAGGGTCTCTCCTCTGGGGTATTCTTCAGATAACGAATGCAAGAGCTCTACCAGAGTTCCTCTGCACTTCTCTCTTCGACTTCTGCCAAGGATCAACCGCTGACTGCTCCAGGATGCCTGCAAAACCGCAACATAGTAGCACGATGACTACCAGCAACATTGTAGCGCCTCATCCTGCTGGCTTTCTCGACTGTTTCCTGGTGGTGCATGCTCTGAGGGGTGTCTGCCTTCACCCTGCACTGGAAGCCAAGAAGAAATCTCCCGTAGGTCAACGGAATCTTCCCCCGCTAACGCAGGCACCAAAAGACTGCATCACCGGTCTTCTGTGTCCCCTCTCATCCTGACGAGCGTGGTACACAGGAGCTCGATCCAAGTGAACCCCACAGTCCAGTGATCCTTCATTCCAAGTTTGATGGAGGTAAGTCCTTGCCTCCCCACACCAGACAGCAAACCTGTGTACTGTGTGATTTGCAGCTTCTCCGGCTTCTGTGCACTTCTCCTAGGATTTCTTTGTGTACAGCCTAGCCTGGGTCCCCAGCACTCCGTCCTGCAGTGCTCAACCCTCTGAGTTGGACTCCGACGTCGTGGGACACTCCTTTTCTGACTCCGGTTCACAAATCTTTTAAGTGCCTCCTCCGGTGCTGTCTGCTTCTGCGGGGGCTCTCTGCATTGCTGATGGCCCCCCCACTGTCTCCTCCTCCAAGGGGCGACATCCTGGTCCTTCCTGGTTCCCAGCAGCACCCAAAAACCTGTACCCCGACCCTAGCAGCTAGCAAGGCTTGTTTGCGGTATTTCTGTGTGGAAACACTTCCGCAACATCCAGTATGCCGTGAGACATCTTCCATCCAAAGGAGAAGTTCCTAGCCCTTTTCGTTGTTGAAGAATCTTCGGTTTCTTCCACCCGGAGGCAGCCCTTTTGCACCTTCATCCGGGGTTTCCTGGGCTCCTGCCCCCCTGGACACTATCGCGACTCTTGGACTTGGTCCCGTTGCCTTGCAGGTCCTCACATCCAGGTATCCGTCTTTAGTGTTTTGCTGGTGCTTGTGGTTCTTGCAGAATCCCCCTATCACGACTATTGTGTCTTTCTGGGGTAGTAGGGTAACTTTACTCCCACTTTCTAGGGTCTTGGGGTGGGGTATTTTGGACACCCTTACTGTTTTCTCACAGTCCCAGCGACCCTCTACAATCTCCCATAGGTCTGGGGTCCATTTGTCATTCGCATTCCACTTATGGAGTATATGGTTTGTGTTGCCCCTAGACCTATGTTTGCCTATTGCATCCTATTGTGATTCTACATTGTTTGCACTACTTTTCTTACTGTTACTTACCTGTTTTGGGTTTGGGTACATATAACTTGTGTATATTACTTACCTCCTAATTGAGGGTATTCTCTGAGATACTTTTGGCATATTGTCATAAAAATAAAGTACCTTTATTTTTAGTAACTTTGAGTATTGTGTTTTCTTGTGATATTGTGCTATATGATATGTGGTATAGTAGGAGCTTTGCATGTCTCCTAGTTCAGCCTAAGCTGCTTTGCCATAGCTACCTTCTATCAGCCTTAGCTGCTAGAAACACCTCTATTCTACTAATAAGGGATAACTGGACCTGGCACAGGGTGTAAGTACCACAAGATACCCACTATAAGCCAGGCCAGCCTCCTACATTGGTGGTGCAGCGGTGGGATAAGTATTTGTAACTGCTTTACCACTTTGTCATTTGGTGCTTTTCATAAGAAAATCTTATACCAAATAGTTCAGTATATGTACATTTAACCAAAACTGTTTACTTTTCTACTCTAAAACCTTAAACAAAGTTTCAGAAAAGTTTTGAAAACTTCAAAAAGGTTTTCCAAAGTTTGAAAAAGTTTTTTCTCTGTGCTTTCTTAAGTTCTAAAACTTTTTCTCTCACTGTCCTTAAACCTTTTCTATCATGTCTGTAGTAGAGCCCACTCCAAAAACTGTTAATGCAACATATGAGAGTTTGAACTATAAAAGTTTCAGGGGTCTCTTCCTGGACAGAGGTTTGAGTATAGGTCAGAATCCTACAAAAGAGTTTCTCTTTAACATGCTCATTGTAGATGACCAGAACCAGTCTGGCCCATCTCAGGAGAGGTTAGAAAATGGGGAAGCTTCCAAGTCAGACTCAGAGAAGTGCCCTGAAGAAGCTGGGGAGGGTTCTTAAAAAGTCCTGCCCCCTAGCAGGACACCTAGTGACTCTGGTAGTGTTAGAGGGTCCCACACCAGTAGGGCATCTTTCACCCTTAGAAGCCAGGTTACTAGGGTCCAGACAGATAGGGACAGGTCTCCCTCTGAAACTTCCCACATTTCCTCTGTGTCTAAACATTCCCAACACACCCACCCTGAGGATAACTTAATGGAAAGAGAACTCGGAAAGCTGAGGGTAGAAGAGACCAGACTGAAGCTTAAACAGCAGCAGCTGGCCTTAGATAGGGAATCCCTAGAGAGGGAAAGACAGAGGTTGGGGTTAGTTCCCCATGGGGGCAGCAGCAGTATTTCTGATAGCAATCCTGTTAGAGACCAAGATTCCAGGAATCTGCAAAAGATAGTCCCCCCTTACAAGGAGGGGGATGACATTAATCAGTGGTTTGCTGCACTTCAGAGGGCCTGTATGGTACAGTTGGTCCCTCAAAGGCAGTGGGCTGCCATCTTGTGGCTATCTTTCACTGGAAAGGGTAGGGATAGGCTCCTTACTGTCAGAGAAAGTGGTGCCAATAATTACAAAGTTTTGAAAGATGCACTCTTGGATGGATTTGGCTTAACCACTGAACAATACAGGATTAAGTTCAGAGACACCAAAAAGTGTCTTCTCAAGACTGGACAGATTTTGTGGACTGTTCAGTGAAGGTATTGGAAGGGTGGTAGCATGGCAATAAAGTTTCTGACTATGAAAGCCTGTATAATCTTATTCTGAGAAAGCATATTCTTAACAATTGTGTGTCTGACTTTTTGCACCAATACCTAGTAGACTCTGATCTGACCTCTCCCCAAGAATTGGGAAAGAAGGCAGACACATGGGTCAGAACAAGGGTGAACAGAAATGTTCATACAGGGGGTGACAAGGATGGCAAGAAGAAGGATGGTAAGTCTTCTGAGAAGGGTGGGGACAAAAGTAAACATTCTGAGTCTTCATCAGGCCCACAAAAATCCTCTGGGGGTGGTGGGTTCAAATCCTCTTCTAACAATCAGAAAAAGCCTTGGTGTTATTTGTGTAAAGTCAAAGGCCATTGGGCAAGTGATTCCACTTGTCCAAATAAAAACACCAAACCTCCCACCACCGTAACCCCTGCTGCAAATTCTAGTGCCCCTAGTAATAGCAGTGGTGGTGGGAAATCTATTACTAATAGCCAATCCAAGGGTGTAGCTGGGCTCACTATTAGCAATGTAGTTGGGGTTGGTCTTGTTAGGGAGACCACAGAGGCTGTTTTATTCTCTGATTTGTTTTTTTTTAATATATCTTTTATTTCTTTTATAAAGGTGATAGCATGAATCAAAAACATATTAAGATATTCCCCAACTGCGTAACCCCTCCCTCCCCCCATCGTGCACTTAGTACATCAAATAAGGATCTTATTATAACAAATCTCTGAAGTCCTGAGGTAGAGCGTAGTTCCAAGATATTTATAAAGTAGTTGTAGCTATCTGTTCGGGGTCCGAGTCCGATGTTGAATTGTCTTCCTCCGTAGATGGGGCATCTATAGCCTTTAAGTTTTCCAGCAATGAGTCCCATTGTGTGACATTTTCTCTGGGCCTTTGGCCCCGTAATGCTTCTTTCATTAACACTGTGCCCTCTGTTTCAGACCACTTTACCAGTGCACCTTGCCATCTATTTACTAGCGGACCACCTGGGTCTTTCCAATGTGAGGTTATCTCTCTCTTCGCTAAAATCAGAGCCAGGTCTATGAATTTGTTTGAGGTTTTATGTGTCGACAGGCACGGGAAATCCCCCAAAATTGCTGCTATTGGGGTTGGTGATAGTGGTCTTTCAGTGCAGATGGCTATTTTCCTGAATACTTCTATCCAGTACGAGTTATTTTGAGGGCAGTTCCATAGCATGTGCATTAGGTCTGCTGCTAGTTCAGCGCAGCGCGGGCAACAGTAGTTATTTGTGTTATATATTTTGGTTATCATTTGGGGGGTTAAGTAGGCTCTATGGAAAATGTACAAGTTTATCAGTTTAAATCTTGCGTTTCTGGATACTGCATAGACGTGGGATGTGATTCTAGCCCATTGGGTATCTTTTAGTGAGGTGTCAAGATCTATTTGCCATTTAGCCTTGAGTTTGTTTAGCGGAGTGCAGGTGCTGCTCTGCATGAATTTATCTACCCCTGAGATTATCCCCCTTTGGACTCCTATGGAGCAGAGGAGGCCGCAACCCCCCTGGATCGGGGGCTCGCAGGGTCCTGCGCCCCACAGTTTTCGAATGGTTCTAATGAGGGCATTGTGGGTGAGGAACAATCCGGGCAGGAGGGCGAATCGGTCTTGCAGCTCTACATAAGAGCAAAGTTTTCCGTTGAGAAACAAGTATCCCAGTTTCGTATTGTTATATGGGACTAATTTGTTGACATGTTTGGTGATTTGATTTCCTGGGAGGCAATTCAATGACTCTAAAGGGATTTCAGATACGTAGGGAGTCTTTGTATGAGAGCGTTTTAAGTAGTGATCCCAGCAGTGTCGTGTTGCTTCCCACTTCAGTGGGAGTGGCTCTTTCGGTTTTCTGGGGTTCAATGCAATATGTAGGATTTTTCCTAGTGGAGAGTTTAATGGTATCTGTAAATCTTTTGCGACTGGGGGTTTACTAATCAATTTTGCCATCCATTGTACTTGTCCCGCCCAATAGTAGGTTTCTAAGTTAGGGGCGGCTAAGCCTCCCTCCAAGGTAGGTCTTTGTAGAGTGTGGAGTGCTATTCTGTGTCTGCTAGGTCCCCATATGAAGCTTGCAATTATAGAATCTATGTTCCTAAATACCGAACTCGGGATTATTAGTCGGAGTGTGGAGAAATAATATAATAATCTGGGCAATACTATCATTTTAAGCAGAGCAACTTTTCCTGCGACCGCTAGTGGCAGGGTGCTCCAGAATTGCATGCTAGCTTTAATTCCCCTAATTGCTCCATGTATGTTCCCCTCTAGTAAGTCTTCTACTAAATGTTAAATGTTGACTCCTAGATACTTAAATGTGTTCGGTGACCCGGGTAAACCCCTAGTGTCAGAGGGCCTCGGGGTGCCTTTGAACGCCGGGAAAATTGAGGATTTCCTCCAGTTAATCCAGAGTCCCGAGGCTGACCCGAAGTTTTCTAGCATATCTATCGCCCCTGGTAGGTCCATAACTAGGTTCTTGAGAAAAAGTAGCATGTCATCAGCGTAGAGGGCGATGTGGTGTGTCCAGTTATTAATTAGAATGCCCTAAAAATACTTTTTGGATCTTGCAGTTTGCGCAAGGGGTTCTACCGCTATAGCGAATAAAAGAGGGGAGATTGGGCAGCCCTGTCTGGTCCCTCTTCCCACAGTGAAGGGCTGGGAGAAAGTGCTACCTGTGCGTACTCTTGCTGTGGGGTTTGTGTATAATAGTTTCGTCCAACGAGTGAAACCTTCTCCTAATCCCAGTTTTAATATAACTTGCTCTAGGTAGTCCCATCCTAAGCTATCAAAGGCTTTTTCAATGTCTATTGAAATTATTGCTGCTTGAGGTATGGTAGCAGGCACGGAGTGAAGTATTGAGATTAAGCATCTGATGTTTTGTGCTGTACTGCGTAGTGGGATGAAACCCAACTGGTCCTGGTGAATCAATGAGGTCATGAAGGGTAAGAGTCTATTGGCTAATATCCTGCTTAATATTTTATAATCTAGGTTCAACATAGATAGAGGTCGGTATGAACGGACATCAGTAGATGGTTTTTCTGGTTTTAGTAAGGGGATCATTATGGCCTCATTAGTAGATTGGGGTAATCTGTTATTATGCCACGCTTATGTGTATAGTGTGCAGAGTCTTGGACCAAGTGTGTCCTAATATAGTTGGTAAAACTCTGAAGGGAGTCCGTCTTCTCCCGGTACTTTACCCTTTGCCATGCTCTGTATTGCAGTTTTGATTTCAGCTATTGAAATAGGGGCAGTTAGGGTCGCGCTTTCTTCGACTCCTAGTTTAGGGAGAGCAACTGTTTCTAGTTCCGTGATCTGGGTGATATTGATTGAGTTGGTGGGAGATGCTTAAGGGGAGGAGTAGTATTCGAAGAAGCAAGTGTTAATTTCTTTTTGGCCAAGTACTCTGTCCCCTGGACACTTCTCAATTTCGAGTATAATAGTTTGTTGTTTGGAGGGTTTGGCCAGCCATGCCAGCAGGGCGCCTGCCTTATCTCCTTTGGCGTGTTGCCTACTTAAGTACTGTTTCTAGTCGAAGCGAGAGAGCCTAATGTTTTCTTCGACTATTTTCGTTTTAGTTTCCCGCAAAAGGTAGGTCAGCTCAGGGTGAGAGGGATGTTTACGTTCGGTGTCTCTTAGGGAGTCTTCGAGTTTTTTAAGCTCAGATTCGATAGATCTATGAACTCCTACACTTTCCCCAATACAGTTGCCTCTGGTTACTATTTTTCTATTGATCTAGAGGATGCTGTTCCTGTGTTTAGTTTGAAATAATCCTTGATACTATTGTGAAGGGAGTGTTTGAAAGCCTCGTCCTCTAGTGCCTCTGCCCCAAGTCGCCATGTGGGGATCACTGGATTTTCTCTATGCCAAGCCAGTGAAACCAGTAAGGGATTGTGATCTGAAATGGTACGGCCCAAATACTCGGCTGATACTACGGTGGATTGTAGTTCCGGGGAAACTAGTACTGTGTCTAGCCTTACGTGTAGGTCATGTACTGTTGAGTAGAAGGAATATTCTCTATTATGCGGGTTGAGGTGTCTCCTGCAGTCTATAATTTGCCAGTGTTGTTGCCATTCTGTAAAAGCTTTAGCAGTTTTTAGAGTCTGAGTTTGTGAAAGGGGAGGGTGCGATCTATCCATATTAATATCAGCTCTGCAATTAAAGTCTCCCACCTATCACTTTCGGGCTCGCCAGAATCGGACCTAGTTCCCTAGGCAGCGTGTCACAGAATTTCTTTTGATCCTGATTCAGGGCATAGAGGCACTCTATAGTTATTTCCCTCCCATTCAGCCTTCCCATGATCACAATGTATCTTCCGTCTTTATCTAAGTTTGTGTGTATAGCCTGGAATGGAACGCCGGGGCGCACCCAAACCAGAACTCCTCTTGCAAACGCCGAATAGTTAGTAGCGAATATTTGGCCTCTCCATCTTTTCCTAAGTGCCATGACCTCCTACTCAAGTAAGTGTGTTTCCTGCAATATAGCTATGTGTGCCACTCTACGTTTGAGGTAGCTGTACACCTTATATCGCTTGGATATATTATTTAACCCCCTGACGTTCCAGGTTATTAATTTGTATTTTGAAGTCATAGCCTTGATTTAATAGTTGTTGGCTACTATTAGGGGAAGGACCCAAGGGCAATTTGCTGCTACAACAACCTGTCAAGTGTTTGGTTCAAGAGTTATTTATCGCTCTAGGCCTCAGTGCACGATGTCCCCCTAAAACTAATTGAACAAACGTAAATCCCAACTCCCACTCCCCAGGACCGGCAACTAAAACTCTTCCCGTCCAAAGCGTTAACATTCCTATTATAAAATCCTATAGGCGGGTGGCGTGGCAGGGGCCGAGAGCACATGTCCTGAGCCTCTCCCGGGGCCTGGCCGCATCATGGTCATTTCTTTATAATATCCGCTTTTGTCTCAAATTTTTAAGTGTTCCGGGGCGAGAGCTGAACAGGGACCATAGTCAAAGTTAATTGATTTCGCTTAGATACTCACTGACAGAACGGTCTGCACACAGTAGAGTCAAATAATTTCTTCTGAGGTTCCTGGTGTTATTATAGGCAGGCTGGTGGTAGTGTCTCGTGAGGATATCGTAGAGCCCCCGCAGCTAGAGTCAAGGTCCGAGAGGCTGCCCGAAGTCCGAGTATATAGTCTCGATCTTTGTAATGCAGCAGCTTAGCTATGATAGGGCGTGGTCTAGCTCCCGGCGGTGGTGCCCTGTTGGGTATCCCATGAGCTCTTTCTTTTGCAAAGTAAGCCGAAAGGCCCTCGGAGGCCACTGTGTTTCTAATACAATTTTCCAAGAAGGATTCTGTGCTGTTTGCTGAGGATTCCAAACCTTCCGGCACCCCGATAAGTCTGAGATTATTCATGCGTGCTCAGTTTTCAGCATCTTCTGCTCTGGTTTCTAATGTTTTAATTTGGGCAGTAATATGTGCTATTTCCTTAGATGCTGTTTGTTGTGCTAGGGAGACTACAGATAGAGATTTTTCGTTCGTCCCAATCTCTCTTTCAGTTTACGGTGGTCGTCTCGTAACAGTGAGAGGTCTGAAGACAGATTATAAATTTTTTGCTCAAGTGCTTCACGGAATTCTTTAATAGCTAGGAGGACCGTGTCCAGCGTTGTTTCTTGAGGAGTCAAATTGTCTGTGCTGGCTAGGTTGGAGGGTTGAGTGGGGTGCTTCACATTTGCAGACTCCGTTTGGGTTTGGTCTTCTCGTTTTTTAGGTTTTCCCATGTTTAAAACTGTACTGTGACTGGGAGGGATGAGTTGTGTGCCCAAACCACTGGAGGGGTCCGAGTCACCGGATTCAGCCCAGCTGATCCTCTCTGTATGCCTTGGTCTTCCTCCTCTCTCAGGTTCCAATCAGTGGGGAGGAGAGACTCTCCCACTTTTCCACTCTAAGTCCTCAGTTTGCTGGCACCGTCTGTAGAATCCTTTCAAACCCCGGGTATAGTGGGGTGGTCGGAATGTGAGGAGTATTCTATGACCCGTTCCCCTCTGAGCCAGCACTGTATGGAGGTTGCGATGTTGTCTTCTGGCTGCGATTTCGCTCAATTTGTGCACCTTTAAGCTGAGGATTGTATATGTTTTACGGCCCACAGGTGGATCAGTCTCAGCCCTCCAGGTAGTGTAGTTGGGTAATAGACCCTCCCGGGGCATCCAAGAGTGTTCGGTAGGAATTCCCCATTTGCTGGCTCGCCCTCGCCCCGGCCGGCGGGCCCCCCGTGCTGGGTGAGGGCCCCTCGTGCTCCAATCAACACTTTTTAAAGCTCTCGGAGGTCCCCGGGGCCAGCCATTACTTTCACCCCGTCCTCTGGGCGTCCGGATTCCAGTCCGCTCTCCGCGCCTGGGCGGGGGTTTACAGTTCTCCCCCGCTCGCGCGCCCTCGCGCGCCCTCGCACTCACCGGACTCCCATGATTAATGGGGCCCCAAATGCCCCCAGCGGACTCCCCAGGTTGCGGCGGTCAGTTCTCGGCCGTCGCGGATGCTCAGGGCCCCTGCTCTTCTCCCGTCTCTTCAACGGCCGCTTCGCTAAGGGCGGTCGACATTTATTTTTTTTCCCGGTCGTCCGAGAAGCCCGTCTGTAGCCACGTCAGCGGGGGTGGAATCTCCTAAGACGCGGCCACCTCTGATGCTAGCCGTCCACCGAGGAAGCCCCCAGCGGACAGTGGACGATTCAGTGAGCTGTGCGCGGTAGCAATGAAGTCCAGGCCCCGATCTCAGCCCCGGATGTCCATGCTAAGCTTGCAGCCTCATCGGCTGCTGGCCACACACCCCCTTGTTTTAGTCTCTGATGATGGCATTGATTTTGCCACCTTGGCTGCTTGTCCCCTTAATATGGGTAAGTACAAGCAACTTCCCCTAATCGATGGTGTTGAGGTTGAGGCCTGCAGGGACACAGGAGCCAGTGTAACTATGGTGATAGAAAAATTGGTCCACCCTGATCAACACCTACTTGGTCAGCAGTACCAAGTGACTGATGCTCATAACAACACTCTTATCTTAGCCACCCCATGGCTGTTGTGAATCTCAACTAGGGGGGGTACTGGTACAAAGAAAGTTGTGGTAGCCACTGATTTACCTGTAGATTGTCTACTAGGAAACGATTTGGAAACATCAGCTTGGGCAGAAGTGGAGTTGGAGGCTCATGCAGCAATGCTGGGCATTCCTGGGCATATTTTTGCTTTGACAAGGGCTCAGGCCAAGAAGCAAAAAGGACAGGGAAACTTGGATCATGGAAGAGTGGACCAAGTGCTCCCTAAAGTTAGGGGTAGAAAGGGTAAATCCCTACCCACTATCCCTCCCTCTATAGATGATTCCCCTTTTGAGGAAGAGAAATCCTCTCCCTGTGCAGGACCTACACCAGAGGAGCTGGCAGCAGACACTGCTGAGCTTTTGGGTGCAGGGGGGCCTGCCAGGGAAGAGCTGAGTGTGGCACAGCACGCCTGTCCCACATTAGAGGGTTTGAGACAGCAAGCTGTCAAACAGCAGAATGGGGATATCAGTGACAGTCATAGGGTGTAGTGGGAAGACATCCTCGTGTACACAGGATAAAGGGACCCAAAACCTGGAGCTGCCAGGAGACTGGTCATTCCCTTGCAGTACAGAGAGTTTCTCCTCACCCTAGCACATGACATTCCTTTGGCTGGGCATTTGGGCCAGACGAAAACTTGGGAAAGACTTTTCCCCCTTGTTTAACTGGCCTCATATGTCAGAGGACACGAAAGACTTTTGTAAATCTTGTGTGACCTGCCAAGCCAGTGGCAAGACTGGTGGCACTCCAAAGGCCCCTCTAATTCCACTACCTGTGGTTGGGGTGCCCTTTGAAAGGGTAGGGGTTGACATAGTTGGCCCCCTTGACCCTCCAACTGCTTCAGGCAATAGATTTATCTTGGTGGTAGTGGACCGTGCCACAAGAGATCTTGAAGCCATACCCTTAAGGACCACTACAGCTCCTGCAGTGGCAAAGGCCCTCCTGGGAATCTTTTCCAGAGTGTGATTTCCTAAAGAGGTGGTGTCAGACAGAGGTAGCAACTTCATGTCTGCATACCTAAAAGCAATGTGGAAGGAGTGTGGTGTTACCTACAAGTTCACCATCCCTTACCATCCACAAACAAATGGTCTGGTTAAGACGTTTAATAAAACTCTCAAAGGTATGATAATGGGACTCCCGAAAAAACTCATAAGGAGATGGGATATCCTGTTATCTTGCCTCCTTTTTGCTTACAGGGAGGTGCCCCAGAAAGGAGTGGGCGTCAGCCCCTTGGAACTCCTCTTTGGGCACCCTGTAAGAGGTCCACTTGCTCTTTTGAAGGAGGGTTGGGAACAACATTTAAAAGCTCCTAAACAGGACGTAGTAGACTATGTACTTGGCCTAAGATGCAGAATGGCTGAGTATATGAAAAAGGCCAGTAAAAACCTTCAGGCCAGCCAGGAGCTGCAAAAGCAATGGCATGACCAGAAGGCTGTCTTGACTCAGTACCAACCAGGACAGAAGGTGTTGGTATTGGAGCCTGTGGCCCCAAGAGCACTCCAGGACAAATGGAGTGGACCCCATCTCATTGTTGAAAAGAAGGGTGAGGTTACCTATTTGGTAGACCTGGGCACTGCCAGGAGTCCCCTTAGGGTGATTTATGTCAACCGCCTAAAACCCTACTATGACAGGGCTGATCTCACCCTGCTCATGGCAACAGATGAGGGACAGGAAGAAGAGAGTGACCCTCTCCCTGATCTCTTCACCACCACTGAAGCAGATACCTTAGTGGAGGGAGTAGTCTTAGCAGATTGTCTGACTGCAGAACAGAAAGGCAACTGCATCAATCTCTTAAGCCAGTTTCCAGACCTCTTTTCACTTGTACCAGGTACAACATCCTGGTGTGCACATACAATTGTCACTGGAGACAGCCTGCCTGTCAAAAGTAAAATTTATAGTCAGCCTGACCATGTCAGGGACTGCATTAAACAAGAGGTGCAGAAAATGTTGGACTTAGGGGTAATTGAATCTTCTGAAAGGCCCTGGGTTAGCCCAGTTGTGCTTGTACCAAAACCTCACACCAAAGATGGAAAGAGAGAGATGAGGTTTTGTGTAGATTAGAGGACTCAATCAGGTAACCAAAACTGATGCTCACCCTATACCCAGGGAAGATGAGCTCATTGATACACTGGCTTCTGCAAAGTGTCTTAGCACTTTTGATCTAACTGCAGGGTATTGGCAGAAGATGCTAAACCCAAAATTACATTGTCTACCATTGGAGGGCACTACCAATTCACAGTAATGCCCTTTGGTTTGAAAAATGCACCTGCCACTTTTCAGAAGTTGGTGAACACAGTCCTGCAAGGGTTGCAGGCTTTCAGTGCAGCATATCTAGATTATATTGTTGTCTTTACCTCAACCTGGGATGATCACCTGGTCCACCTAT
Source organism: Pleurodeles waltl (assembly GCF_031143425.1). Classification (NCBI taxonomy): domain Eukaryota; kingdom Metazoa; phylum Chordata; class Amphibia; order Caudata; family Salamandridae; genus Pleurodeles; species Pleurodeles waltl. Next base: position 185,620,561 of record NC_090439.1, on the reverse strand, counting down.
GGAAGGTTTTGGAGGCCCTGCAAAAGGCAGGCCTCACCATCAAGGCCTCAAAGTGCCAGATAGGGCAGGGGAAAGTGGTTTATCTGGGCCACCTGTTTGGTGGAGAACAGATTGCACCACTACAGGGGAAAATCCTAACTATCATGGATTGGGATCCCCCTACAACTCAGACCCAGGTGAGAGCCTTTTTAGGCCGCACAGGGTACTATAGGAGATTCATCAAGAATTATGGCTCCATAGCAGCCCCTCTTAATGATCTCACTAGCATGAAAATGCCTAAGAAGGTATTATGGACAGCCAGCTGTCAGGAAGCTTTTGAGGAGCTCAAATAGCTCATGTGCTCTGCACCTGTCATAAAAAGCCCATGTTACTCCAACAAATAAATTGATCAAACTGTTGCATCTGAATTAGGGGTAAGGGCAGTGCTATCACAACCGAATTTCTGAGGGCCAGGATCAAGCAGTTGCTTTTATCAGCAGAAGGTTGAGCCCTAGAGAAAAGCGTTGGTCTGCCAAAGAGAGGGAGGCCTTTGCTGTGGTCTGGGCACTGAAAAAGTTGAGACCATACCTATTTGGTACTCACTTTATTGTTCAGACAGATCACAAACCTCTACTTTGGCTAAAACACATGAAAGATGAAAACCCTAAATTGTTGAGGTGGTCCACATCCCTACAGGGAATGGACTATACAGTGGAAAATAGACCGAGGAGTGCCCACTCCAATGCAGATGGACTCTCCAGATATTTCCACTTAGACAATGAAGACTCATCTGGATAAGGCTAGTCTTATTGTCCTTCGTTTGGGGGGCGGGGTTGTGTAGGAAAGTACCATCTTGCCTGGCATGTTACCCCCATTCTCGCTGTATGTATGTTTGTTTTTGCCCTTGTGTCACTGGGATCCTGCTAGGCAGGACCCCAGTGCTCATAGTGTATGCTCTGTATGTGTTGCCTGTGTGGTGCCTAACTGTATCACTGAGGCTCTGCTATCCAGAACCTCAGTGTTTATGCTCTCTCTGCTTTCTAAATTTGTCACTGCAGGCTAGTGACTAATTTTACCAATTCTCATAGGCACACAGGTACACCCATATAATTCCATTGTATATGGTACTCAGGTACCCAGGATATTGGGGTTCCAGGAGATCCCTATGGGCTGCGCCATTTCCTTTGCCACCCATAGGGAGCTCAGACAATGCTTACACAGGCCTGCCACTGCAGCCTGAGTGAAATAACATCCACGTTATTTCACAGCCATTTTTCACTGCTCATAAGTAACCTATAAGTCACCTATATGTATAACCCTTACTTGGTGAAGGTTGGGTGCCAAGTTACTTAGTGTGTGGGCACCCTAGCACTAGCCAAGGTGCCCCCACATCGTTCAAGGCAATTTCCCTGAATTTGGTGAGTGCGAGGACACCATTACACGCATGCACTGCACATAGTTCACAACCTATGTGTAGCGTCACAATGGTAACTCCGAACATGGCCATGTAACATGTCTAAGATCATGGAATTGTCACCCCAATACCATTCTGGTATTGGGGGGACAATTCCATTATCCCCCGGGTTTCTAGCACAGAACCCGGGTACTGCCAAACTCCCAAAGTAGCCTCCCCTAGCCTCTGGAAATGCTTTGATGGGCACATATGGTGCCCATCTCTGCATAAGCCAGTCTACACCGGTTCAGGGATCCCGCAGCCCTGCTCTGGCGAGAAACTGGAAAATGGAAAGGGGACTGACCACTCCCCTGACCGGTTCCTCCAGTGTGTCCCAGACCTCTGCCATCTTGGATTCAGAAGTGTTGGGGGCACACTGGACTGCTCTGAGTGGCCAGTGCCAGCAGGTGACGTCAGAGACCCCTTGGTAGCCAAACCTCTGTTCTTGGTAGCCAAGCCTCCTTTTCTGGCTATTTAGGGTCTCTCCTCTGGGGTATTCCTCAGATAACGAATGCAAGAGCTCACAAGAGCTCCTCTATACTTCCCTATTCGACTTCTGCCAAGGATCGACCGCTGACTGCTCCAGGACGCCTGCAAAACTGCAACAAAGTAGCAAGACGACTACCAGCAACATTGTAGCGCCTCATCCTGCCGGCTTTCTCGACTGTTTCCTGGGGTGCATGCTCTGAGGGCTGTCTGCCTTCACCCTGCACTGTAAGCCAAAGAAGAAATCTCCTGTGGGTCGACGGAATCTTCCGCCTGCCAACGCAGGCACAAAACTTCTGCATCACCAGTCCTCTGGGTCCCCTCTCATCCTGACGAGCTTGGTCCCTGGAACACAGGAGCTGGGTCCAAGTGTTTCCCACAGTCCAGTAGCCCTTCTGTCCAAATTTTGTGGAGGTAAGTCCTTGCCTCCCCACGCCAGACAGCAAACCTGTGTACTGTGTGATTTGCAGTTGCTCTGGCTTCTGTGCACTTCTCCAAGGATTCCTTTGTGCACAGCCTAGCCTGGGTCCCGAGCACTCCGTCCTGCAGTGCTCAACCCTCTGCGTGGAACCACTTCTGCAACCTCCAGCATGCCGTGGGACATCTTCTGACCAAAGGAGAATTTCCTGGCACCTTCCGTTGTTGCAGAATATTTGGCTTCTTCCACCCGGAGGTAGCCCTTTTGCACCTTCATCCGGGGTTTTGTGGGCTCCTCCCCCCCTGGACACTTATGTGACTCTTGGACATGGTCCCCTTCCTTTACAGGTCTTCAGGTCCAGGTATCTGTCTTCAGTGTTTTGCTGGTGCTTGTGGTTCTTGCAGAATCCTGTATCTCGACTATACTGTCTTTCTGGAGTAGTAGTGTAACTTTACTCCTACTTTTCAGGGTCTTGGGGTGGGGCATTTTGAACACCCTTACTGTTTTCTCACAGTCCCAGTGACCCTCTACAACCTCCCATAGGTCTGGGGTCCATTTGTGATTCGCATTCCACTTTTGGAGTATATGGTTTTTGTTGCCCCTAGACCTATGTCTACCTTTTGCATCCTATTGTGATTCTACATTGTTTGCACTACTTTTCTTACTGTTACTTACCTGTTTTGGGTTTGTGTACATATAATTTGTGTATATTACTTACCTCCTAAGTGAGGGTATTCTCTGAGATACGTTTGGCATATTGTCATCAAAATAAAGTACCTTTATTTTTAGTAACTCTGAGTATTGTGTTTTCTTATGATTTTTTGCTATAAGATATAAGTGGTATAGTAGGAGCTTTGCATGTCTCCTAGTTCAGCCTAAGCTGCTCTGCCCTAGCTACCAGTATCAGCCTAAGCTGCTAGAAAATCTCTATTCTACTAATAAGGGATAGCTGGACCTGGCACAAGGTGTAAGTACCACAAGGTGCCAACTATAAGCAGGCCAGCCTCCTACAGTTTGTAGTTATGATAAATCATATTTCCTTGCCAATGAAAAGATCAATCAGCAATCAGTGGTTCTCTTTGGGTGCATAAGAACTGAACAATGTACCAACACTCCTAAATTTCGATGGATGAAATTATGTTTCTAATGTGTAAATTAAATGGTGTTTTAAACTACAGGGTATGTATGTTATGTTTAGCAGTGGGCTTTCACATAGAATGGTTTCTGGGTACTCAGTTGATTAAGTCTAGCGGTACTACGTATAATTTAAAGATTTAAGAGACAGACTAGTTTTAACAGCTTTGCAAAAAAAACAAGCAGAGAATGACTAGGCTGAGATCTGAGTGGTAGTGTTATTCTAAATCAATACTGAGATTCCAATCTGGCTACAAGATTAGAAACCTTAGTAAGAAGTAATGACCAAGTACCCATCTCGCTAGACAAGTATGAGTTCAACCAAGAACTCTACCTTTCTCCTACCACCAAAATCCCACTGTTGCTTGAATCTAGTTTAGGCCAGTAGCCATCTATCTACTGTCAGACCACCCTCATAGAGTGTTGGAAAATGTATACTGCAATGATATTTGTTCACAGACTAACCATTTTTCTGTTTTTCCTCTGATCAGGGAGAGCGTAGAGGATCCTTGGCATTCATTCGTTCCCCAAGTACAGAAAACATTGTCAATGTCGACTTTGGCAGTAATCGTTCATCTGTTCTTGAACCCTCTGTTTCCTATTTACTGTAAGTTGTTACAAATAATGTCATGGTGGTTGTATGTGGAATTTATATATCTCACCATTTGTTATGTTTACATAGTTATTTCGACCTCAAATCTGTACAATTATATATAGTTGTGACTGTAAGTGATTTGTGACAACTGGTTCGATTTTATTAGTACACGAATTATTTCATAGCTGACCAATCTTTGCAGCTGCATTTATAATATATCCTATTCCGTTTTTTGGTGGGTGAGACAAACCCATAACTTAAATCAGACATTTCCAGCAACATTACCATTCCAAGTTGTAATAGTCAGTTTGATTTCTAAAAGTTCTTTCATTTGAAACTTTACCACTATTACGTAGATTAAGCAACATTACGCAAGGAGCATACTCCAGCATTTAGCTCGTCGTGACCCAAGGATGCTTTCACTAATTGTGTAACAGAACTTGAACAGCAACAGCCAGCAGACACTCGTGTTTGCTAAAATTGCTGTTCTGGTGCTCCTGTGGTAGGATTTATGTGTCAAGTTACTCATAATTATGCAAACTGGCATAATCGCATTTTCAGTAATTTTGTCTCAAAAGAGTAACACAAAATTACTCTGTCATAATTCAATTTTTACACAGGTTTAACAATCATTCACTTTTCAGAAAGGGAAGAAAGTATCTCAGCCTAGCTGTTTGACCTATCACAAAAGAAAAACCTATTTAGCCTGCTCCATTAGTCCTTGGAATCTAATGGCCGTCCTAATTTATGCTTCCGCAAATCTCATTTATGAACAATTAGGTTTTTGAGGTACTATTTGTGCCTGTTATTGCTTTGTCGTTTTCAATCTCTTTTGCTTTGATACATTTTCATACCTATTATTTTACTGCGTGGCTGTTGGATTGTGAACATTTTTATTTATAAACTATAAAATATAGTATTTATGAACTCCTACATTATTTTATAGCTGCCTGTCCTCCTACTTTGATAGCCACTCTATTGCTGCTTATTTTGTTGTATATATTGCACTTTATTTCATCCCCTAATTTCTATATCAAAATTTCTCCTATTGCTGCTTAATTTGTAATTAATTGTATGCAATGTTACCCAATTTTATATTGTATTAAACTGTTCTTATTAGTTGTATTGTTGCCCTATTTTTGAGTGTCTCTTTTGCCTCACTCAAGATAGTAATTTTAATCAATTTGACTACATATCACTACTATCACTCTTTTATTAGTTAGTGCCTGATTAAGTTAGACCTGGATTCCTTTAATTCCTCCACCATCGAATCATTCAAAATACACAGCTAAAAATAGAAGCTTTTAAGAGAGTTCACTGAAACACTTGTTAAAGAATAACGTCACCGCGCATGAAAGGGGCTGTTAGAAATGGGAGACTCTAGTTGGCAGTGGCTTGCACCTTCTCCAAGTAGGGACTTTTCTTCCTACTCAGGATAGGGAGTCACACACCAAAGATAACCTCTGCTCACCCCCTTAATAGCTTGGTACAGGCAGTCAGGCTTATCTCAGAGGCAATATCTAAAGCATTTGCACATAACACACTGTAATACAGTAAAAACACGACAAAAGGACACCACAACAATTTTACAAAAGTAGCCAATTTTTTTTCAGTGTAAAACAAGCCCAAAACGAGAACAATCCAACATAGAGTAATAAAGATATGAATTTTGCACAAAAGTACTTAAAAATACAGTTGCTTAAAGTAGATAGCCCCAGAAGGAGCTATCACGACATCATGAATAACAAATCCAACAGTTCAGGCCGACCGTGAGGTCGCAGGTGTAGGAGGCTGGCCTGGCTTGTAGTGGGTACCAGAGGTACTTACACCTTGTGCCAGGTCCAGTTATCCCTTATTAGTGTGAAGAGGTGTTTCTAGCTCTTAGACTGATAGAAGGTAGCTATGGCAAAGCAGCTTAGGCTGAACTAGGAGACATGTAAAGCTCCTACTATACCACTGGTGTCATATGCACAATATCATAAGAGAACACAATAGACAGAAGTACTAAAAATAAAGGTACTTTATTTTTATGACAATATGCCAAAAGTATCTCAGTTAGTACCCTCAGTATGAGGATAAGATATATACACAAGATACATGTACACAAACCAAAATAAGGTAGGTAATAGCAAGAAAAGTAATGCAAACAGTGTAGAATTACCATAGATTGCAATAGGAGCACATAGGTATAGGGGCAACACAAACCATATACTCCAAAAGTGGAATGCGAACCACGAATGGATCCCAAACCTATGTGAGCTTGTAGAGGGTCACTGGGACTGTAAGAAAACAGTGAGGGTTAGAAAAATAGCCCACCCCAAGACCCTGAAAAGTAGGTGTAAAGTGCACCTACTACCCCCAGAGAGCACAGAAGTCGTGACAGGGGGATTCTGCAGGAAGAACAAACACCAGCAATGCAACAAAAGTGGATTTATGGACCTGAGTACCTGTAAGACAAGGGGACCAAGTCCAATAGTTGCAACAGTGTAGAGAGTGGGCAGGAGCCCAGGAAATGCCAGCTGAGGGTGCAAGGAAGCTGCCACCGGGTGGAAGAAGCTTGGAGTTCTGCAAGAAAGAAGAGTACTTCTCCTTTGGAAGACAGATGTCCCACGTCGCGATGAAGCTTGCAGAGGTGTTCCCACGCAGAAAGACCGCAAACAAGCCTTGCTAGCTGCAAGGGTCACGGTAGATGTTTTTGGGTGCTGCTGTGGCCCAGGAGGGACCAGGATGTCGCCACTTGGAGGAGGAGACAGACGGGGCGCCCAGCAACTCAGGGAGCCCTCACAGCAGGCAGCACCCACAGAAGTACCCTTACAGGCACTTAGAAGAAGAGTGAACCGGAGTCCACACTAAGTCCCAAAAGGGAGTCCCACAACGCCGGAGGACAACTCAAAAGGTTGTGTACTGCAGGAAGGAGTGTCAGGGACCCAGGCTTGACTGTGCACAAAGGAAATCCTGGAAGAGTGCACAGGAGCCGGAGCAGCTGCAAATCACGCGGTACCCAGCAATGCAGTCTAGCGTGGGGAGGCAAGGACTTACCTCCACCAAACTTGGACTGAAGAGTCACTGGACTGTGGGAGTCACTTGGACAGAATTGCTGAGTTCCAGCGACCACGCTTGTCAGGCTGAGAGGGGACCCAGAGGACCAGTGATGCAGTCTTTTGGTGCCTGCGTTAGCAGGGCGAAGATTCCGTCGACCCACAGGAGATTTCTTCGGAGCTTCTGGTGCAGAGTGAAGGCAGGCTACCCCCAGAGCATGCACCACCTGGAAACAGTCGAGAAAGCCGGCAGGATGAGGCGCTGCAATGTTGCTGGTCGTCGTCTTGCTACTTTGTTGCGGTTTTGCAGGTGTCCTGAGCAGTCAGTGGTCGATTCTTTGGTAGAAGGTGAAGAGGGAGATGCAGAGGAACTCTAACGAGATCTTGCATTTGTTATCTAAAGAATTCCCCAAAGCAGCGACCCTAAATAGCCGGAAAAGGAGGTTTGGCTACCTAGGAAGGAGAATTGGCTACCAAGAGAGGTAAGAGCCTATTAGAAGGAGCCTCTGGTGTCACCTGCTGGCACCGGCCACTCAGAACAGTCCAGTGTGCCCCCAACACCTCTGTTTCCAAGATGGCAGAGGTCTGGGACACACTGGAGGAGCTCTGGGCAACACCCCTGGGAGGTGCAGGTCAGGGGAGTGGTCACTCCCCTTTCCTTTGTCCAGTTTCGCGCCAGAGCAGGGCTGGGGGAGTCCTGAAGCGGTGTAGACTGGCTTATGCATAGATGGGCACCATCTGTGCCCATCAAAGCATTTCCAGAGGCTGGTTTAGGCTACTCCTCCCCAGCCCTCACACCTATTTCCAAAGGGAGAGGGTGTTAAACCCTCTCTCAGAGGATATCCTTTGTTCTGCCTTCCTGGGCCAGGGCTGCCTGGACCCCAGGAGGGCAGAAACCTGTCTGAGGGGTTGGCAGCAGCAGCAGCTGCAGTGGAGACCCCGGAAAGGCAGTTTGGCAGAACCTGGGTACTGTGCTAGAGACCCGGGGATCATGGAATTGTCCCCCCAATACCAGAATGGTATTGGGGTGACAATTCCATGATCCTTGACATGTTACATGGCCATGTTCGGCGTTACCATTGTGACGCTATACATAGGTAGTGACCTATGTATAGTGCACGCGTGTAATGGTGTCCCCGCACTCACAAAGTCTGGAGAATTTGCCCTGAACAATGTGGGGGCACCTTGGCTAGTGCCAGGGTGCCCACACAGCAAGAAACTTTGCACCCAACCTTCACCAGGTGAAGGTTAGACATATAGGTGACTTATAAGTTACTTAAGTGCAGTGGTAAATGGTTGTGAAATAACTTGGACGTTATTTCACTCAGGCTGCACTGGCAGGCCTGTGTAAGAATTGTCAGAGCTCCCTATGGGTGGCAAAAGAAATGCTGCAGCCCATAGGGATCTCCTGGAACCCCAATACCCTGGGTACCTCAGTACCATATACTAGGGAATTATATGGGTGTACCAGTATGCCAATGTGAATTGGTGAATTTAGTCACTAGCCTGTTAGTGACAAATTTGGAAAGCAGAGAGAGCATACCCACTGAGGATCTGGTTAGCAGAGCCTCAGTGAGACAGTTAGGCATCACACAGGGAACACATACAGGGCACATACTTATGAGCACTGGGGCCCTGCCTGGCAGGGTCCCAGTGACACATAGGGGGTCATTACAACATTGGCGGTAAAAGCCGCTTACCGCCGTGCAGAAGACCGCCAACACACCGCCGCGGCCGCGGAATTCCGCCACAGCTATTATGACCCACATCTCGGAATCCGACAAAATTCAGACACCCACACAAGTCCGCCACACCAAAGGTCAGTGATAAACTAGCGAAAACAAACCCGACACCGTCACGACAACAGAAATACGCCCACACTATCACGACACATGAATCCACGTGGCGGTCTTTCAACCGTGGTATTCCATTGGCAGTACACACCGCTGCGCTCAAAATACACACACTCTTACAAAACACAGCCACATTGGACAATTCAAATTACACACACCTGATACACATACACACACCACTCCACACACCCAGTACAATATAAAACACACACCCACATCACCCACAAACCCCTACGACCACTATTACAGAGAGAAGGCCAGAGAGAGACACCACCATCCACAAACTAGCATCCACAGGCACACAACACCATCACCCACACTACTTCCACGCACAAAACACCACACACCACTACATATCACCACACTTATCACCACACACACCACCCCACGCATCACCTACACCACCCCATGGCACGGCAAAGACACCCCAGGTTCTCGGAGGAGGAGCTCAGGGTCATGGTGGAGGAAATCGTCCGGGTAGAGCCACAGCTATTTGGATCACAGGTGCAGCACACCTCATTTGCAAGGAAGATGGAGCTATGGCAAAGAATAGTCGACAGGGTCAACGCAGTGGGACAACACCCAAGAAATCGGGAGGACATCAGGAAGAGGTGGAACGACCTACGGGGAAGGTGCGTTCCGTGGTCTCAAGACACCACCTGGCGGTTCAGCGGATTGGCGGCGGACCCCCACCTCCTCACCCACAACTAACAACATGGGAGGAGCAGGTCTTGGCGATTCTGCATCCTGAGGGCCTCGCAGGAGTCGGTGGAGGAATGGACTCTGGTAAGTCAAACCTTTAACTACCATATCCCCCACCCTACCTGCATGCTATCACATACCCCCATCCTCGCCCCCACCCCTATCACTCCAACTCCTCACAAATGTACCAATATCACAAACCACACATCCCAACACCAAGCCCTGCATGCAACACCAACGCATGGACACCCATCACTAAAGCATGCCCACTGCACATACCCAGACACCCCCCTAAACCATCATCACACAAGCCCCCACACAGGAATGCCAGCACTGGGGTACGCGGTCACCCACCCATTGCACACCATGACACACACAGATACAATAATCATGCCTTTACACCCCTGCAGGACCACTACCCAACGTCACCAGACAGGAGGGTCCAGACATCTCCACTCCACCCACAGAAGAGGCCCACAGTGATGACAGCACCTCTGTCCACCTGGTTCTAGATGACCAGCCCGGACCATCGTGGGCCTCGGGACAGTCGGTTCCCCTCACACATGCACAGGCCACCACAGACCTTCCCCCTTCTGGAAACACCAGCACAGCACCCACCCAGCGGGCCCATACCTCCGTCCCCAGGACACGTCAATCAGCTGTGTGCCCACCACTACAGGGAACCTAGGATTACCCACCACACCAACAACAACAGGGACCTGGGGGCAGTGGCAGTGGGCACTCGGTCCAGGGGACGGAGGCCCAGGAACACAGGGGAACTGGGAGGGCTGCTGTGCGACAGGAGGCGGACAGGCCAAGGGAACCCACTCTCCACGAGGCCCTCTCCTCCATCATGGGAGCATACCACCACTCCCAGGAGACGATGGCAACCGTACTGGCCAAGTTTCATGAGACCCAGCGCATGCAGGAGGAACAGTAGTTGGGGTTCAGGGAGGAACTCAGAACCATCAGCTCCGCCCTGGGCACCATCGTAGGGGTGCTGAAGGAAGTACTCAACACCAGGAGGGACACTGTGGCACCACAAGGGGCCCCTGACACTAGCATGGACGGTGAACTGCCCACCACCTCCGCCGGCGCTAGTGGACAGGAGGCACCGCCACAGGACCTCCACACCAGCACCCCACCCCCTGCAGACGGAGAACCACCCCACAAACGGTCCCTGAGATCCAGTAACAAGACAGAGCACGATGCCAAGACCCCCGCCAAGAAATGATTGTCATCCCACTGTCCCACTTTGTCACCCTGTCCATATTGAAACTGCCCCAGCTCCACTTCCTATGCCCATATGGGCAATGCACCTGTGAGACTAATAGGCTGGACTCTGCCATGGGCACTCCTTCGCCATCACCCCTCACCATTTAACTTCCCCCTCCAATATTTTGTATTTAAATAAACACACCTAAAGCACCAAAAGATCTTGAGTCTGTCTGTGATTTCGAAATAGTGTATTTGCAATTACAGTGAAAAATGTTCATGAAATAGCAATGTCAACATACCGCTGTCAAACAGCTCTAGTCCATGAGGAATCTAAGCAGATGACACACGTTGGGACCCACACCTGTGAAACCGTAAGGGAAAGTGACAACTCAGTGACCATACACTGGGTGAAATCGACAGACAGGATAGAGGTAGAAGTGTAAAAGTACATGTAGTAGGCAGGAATGTATTCTCACCTGTGTTTCACTGGAAATATTGCTGGATGACTGAGTCCCTGTTCTGCATGTCTTCTTCCTCTGCTTCCTCCTCATCACTGTCCACAGGCTCCACAGCTGCCACAACACCGCCATCTGGACCATTCTCCTGCAGAAAAGGCACCTGTCGTCACAAAGCCAAGTTGTGAAGCATGCAGCAGGCCACGATGATCTGGCACACCTTCTTTGGTGAGTAGAATAGGGATCCACCTGTCATATGGAGGCACCTGAACCTGGCCTTCAGGAGGCCTAAGGTCTGATCAATCACCCTCTTAGTTCGCCAATGGGCCTCATTGTAGCGTTCCTCTGCCCTGGTCCTGGGATTCCTCACTGGGGTCAGTAGCCATGACAGGTTGGGGTAACCAGAGTCACCTAATAGCCACACACGGTGCCTCTGGAGTTGACCCATCACATAAGGGATGCAGCTATTCCACATGATGTAGGCGTCATGCACTGTCATGCACTGAGCCAGGGAACATGGCATTCACATGGGAGATGTACTGGTCTGCCAAACATACCATCTGTACATTCATGGAATGATAACTCTTCCGGTTCCTGTACACCTGTTCACTCCTGTGGGGGGGGGGGGGGGACCAAAGCCACATGTGTCCCATCATTGGCACCTATGATGTTGGGGATATGTCCAAGGGCATAGAAGTCACCTTTCACTGTAGGCAAATCCTCCACCTGAGGGAAAACGATGTAGCTCCGCATGTGTTTCAGCAGGGCAGACAACACTCTGGACAATACGTTGGAAAACGTAGGCTGGGACATCCCTGATGCCATGGCCACAGTTGTTTGAAAAGATCCACTTGCAAGGAAATGGAGCACTGATAGGACCTGCACTTGAGGGGGGATTCCTGTGGGATGGCAAAGTTCCTGGATTGTGGCACGGTCAAACCTGTAGGTGATAATCAAATTTACTTCCTCCATTGCCGACAGGTCCACCAGCAGTCGGTACACCGGAGGATTCCGCCATCTCCTCACATGTCCCAGCGGACGGTGCCTATAAAGGACAACAGCGAGCACAGAGTCAAACAACTCAGTGGTATGTACTCACAGTCTACACAGAACACCATTCATACACAAAATGTGGCCTGTATGTGTGTTGAGACTAGGCCTAGGTATGTGTGACGCAGTTGGTAATTAGGCCATGTAGGCCCCTGAAATGGTGGCTGCCTGACCTGTAAAGTGGGACAATGGGATGTGAGGTAACTGCGCTGGCGTTGTACACCGTCGCGGTAGGCGGTCGAAGAGCGCGGCGCAATGCTGCATTGGTTAACATTGGACCCTATGGGTCCCAGGAGCCAATGACGATGTACGCCGGCGGTGATGGTACGCACCGCCGCGGACGTGACTGCCATTTTCTATCTGTTGAATCACTCGATACCTGATCTTCGACAGGAGAGGACCTACACTGCAAGTGCTGCTGTGACCTCGGTCTGGAAGAGAGAATGGCTTGTGCGTCTGGGGAAAGGGCCCCTGCCTTCACATCGGAGGAGTTGGAGAAGCTCGTCGATGGGGTCCTCCCCCACTACATGATACTCTACGGTCCTCCAGACCAACAGGTAAGTACAAAGGGAGCATGTTGTATGGGCTATGCCTGTGTGGAGAGGGCTGGTTGTAAGAAGGAAGGGGGCAGAGTTCTACGTGCATGAAAGACTGTGGGTGCATGCTGGGGATGGCCTCCCAACTTGGGAGGGGTGCCCGTCGAACCATGACCCCCCTGATGTTCCAGATCCTGTCTGTGGCCTACCCGGAGTTGGATGGGCGCTTGAGGGCATCACAGCAGACACAAGGGGGTGAGTACACTCTCATTCAGCTGACTTTGCGCGCAGTGGAGGGGTCTGGGTGGGGGAGGAGGGACGTGGGTTTCCCTAGGCCAGGGCGAGTTCCATAGGCTAGGCCCCTCCATAAGGCATGGCTCTGTGGCCCCACCCCACCTCTGTAGAGTGCCAAGTACAGCTATTCATGCACCTGTGTCATCTATGTGTGCATATGTCATCCATAGCCTTGTAGGCCATTTCCCAGGAATTGCACTGTAGAGCCCAACAGCGCGACGTAGTGCAGGGGGCTTCTGTGTCTGTCATGTCCACCAACGGTAGCGGTAAGCCATGCACTCAACATGTCTTTCTTCTCTTCCCCCCCCCTTTTTTGTGGTCTCCCTGTTCTTGTGTGAATTAGCATCATCAGGCAGAGGAGCAGTGACACCGGAGCAGGAGGGAGCTGCATCCCACATGACCATGGAGGGCCACCCTACAGACTCTGAATACACCAGTGGGATGGAGGGCGAGGGGAGCACCACGGCAGGGACAGGAGCTGAAACCAGCGACACGAACTCGTCCTCCGATGGGAGCTCCCTTGTGGTGGCGGCAACATCTGTGCCCCCCACTTCTACAGGTACAGCCGCCACCCCCCCTACCAGCACCGCCCTCCCAGCAGCCCCTCAGCCTGCGCCCTGTGCCCGCTCACCCAGGAGGGTGGGCATCACCTTCGCCCCAGGCACCTCAGCCCCTGCCCCTGTCACCTTTGCTTCCCTCAGTGAGGAGGCCATTGACCTCCTCAGGTCACTCGCTGTTGGGCAGTCTACCATTTTGAATGCCATCCAGGGTGTAGAAAGGGAGTTGCAACAAACCAATGCATTCCTGGAGGGCATTCATTCTGGTCAGGCGGCCCTTCACCGATCCTTTCAAACTCTGGCCCCAGCACTGATGGCAGCCATTGTCCCTGTGTCCAGCCTCCCCCCTCCAACTCCCTCCACCCAGACCCAATCCCCTGTACCTCTGCCTATCCCAAGCACACCATCAGACCAGCCTGCACACACCTCACCACACAAGGGAAGCTCAGGCAAACATAAGCACCACACATCCCACAGGCACTCATGCAAGCATCACACACATACAGACACAGCAACATCCACTGCCTCCACTGTGTCCCCCTCCTCGTCGTCTCCCTCCTCCCTCCCAGTCTCGTCTACACTCACACCAGCATGCACTACCTCTACAGCCACTACGTCCTGCACCAGCACACCCACCACCACACCCCGCTAGCGTGCTGTCACCACCCCCACTACCATTCACACGTCCCCTGTGTCCTCTCCCAGTGTGTCTGTGACGCCCCCTCCAAAGATACACAAACGCAGGCACACACCCACCCAACATACATCCACCTCACAACAGCCTCCAGCGCATGCACCTGCACCCAAAGCCACAAAACTTACACCTCCTACAACCACCACCTCTTCCTCCACTCCCAAAACCCCTCCAGCTACCCTTCCCAGTGTCTCCAAACAACTTTTCCTGTCCACCCTTAACCTATTTCCCACCACCCCGTCCAACTCATAGGTCCTAAACTTGCACCTCAGCCACAAAATCTCCGGGACCAGTGGTGCCTGTTGTCACAGGTATGTGGAGTGCACCGGCCACCAGGACAGCCAGTGTGTCACGGAGCCACAGCACAGCCAGTCCCCCCCCCCCCTGTGAAGCACCAGAAGTTGGCCAGTGCCCGGCGGGAGAAGGGGAAGACTCCAGCCACCCAAGCCGCTCCCAGGGGTCCCGGTGGGAGTGTGGACTCAGCTGTGACTCCTCCCAAGGTGGGGAAGGGCCAGAAGAAAGCCGGCAAGTCTGGGAGGAGCATAACGGCAGAGAAGACCGCCATCATCCCTGCTGGCCAGGAGGGCCCCGCCAGCCCCATCGTCGCTGCCCAGGAGGCCACCACCAGCCCCATCGTCGCTGCCCAGGAGGCCACCGCCAGCCCCATCGTCGCTGCCCAGGAGGACCCCGCCAGCCCCATCGTTGCTGCCCAGGAGGCCGCCGCCAGCCCCATCGTTGCTGCCCAGGAGGCCGCCGCCAGCCACAGCCCAGCTGCCCAGGACGGCCCCGCTAGCCACAGCCCAGCTGCCCAGGACGGCCTCGCTAGCCGCTGCCCAGCTGCCCAGGAGGGCCCCGCCAGCCACAGCCCAGCTGACCAATGAAGGACCGGCAGCCCCAGCCCAGCTGGGCAATGAAGGACTGCCAAGTCAAGCACCGCTGAACAGGGCAAGGACCGCCAAGTCAAGCACTGCTGAACAGGGCAAGGACCGCCAAGTCAAGCACCGCTGAACAGGGCAAGCACCGCTGAACAGGGCAAGGACCGCCAAGTCCAGCACCGCTGAACAGGGCAAGGACCGCCAAGTCAAGCACCGCTGAACAGGGCAAGCACCGCTGAACAGGACAAGGACCGCCATGTCAAGCACCGCTGAACAGGGCAAGGACCGCTAAGTCAAGCACCGCTGAACAGGGCAAGCACCCCCAAGTCAAGCACCGCTGAACAGGGCAAGCACCGCTGAACAGGGCAAGGACCGCCAAGTCAAGCACCGCTGAACAGGGCAAGGACCGCCAAGTCAAGCACCGCTGAACAGGGCAAGGACCGCCAAGTCAAGCACCGCTGAACAGGGCAAGCACCGCCAAGTCAAGCACCACTGAACAGGGCGAGCACCGCTGAACAGGGCAAGGACCGCCAAGTCAAGCACCATTGAACAGGGCAAGGACCGCCAAGTCAAGCACCGCTGAACAGGGCAAGCACCGCCAACTCAAGCACCGCCACAGGGACCGTCACAGGGTGAGTGATGCACTCTGGGCACCAAGCCCCCTCTAAAACCAGTGGATAAAGACATCCAACACGTCTGTCCTTGGCAGGATGAAGCACTCTGGGCACTAGTCCCCCTCCAGAACCAGTGGATAAAGACATCCACTACGTCTGTCCTTGGCAGGATGAAGCACTCTGGGCACCAAGCCCCCTCCAGAACCAGTGGAGACATGCATCCACTACGTCTGACCTTGGCAGGATGAAGCACTCTGGGCACCAAGCCCCCTCCAGAACCTGTGGAGACAGGCATCCACTTGAGAGACTGTGGCTTTGCACTCCCCAGGATGCAGCAGTGGGCAACCCACCCACTGTAGAGACTTGAGAGACTGTGGCTTTGCACTCCCCAGGATGCAGCAGTGGGCAAACCACCCACTGTAGAGACTTGAGAGACTGTGGCTTTGCACTCCCCAGGATGGATCAGTGGGCAACCCACCCACTGTAGAGACATGAGAGACTGTGGCTTTGCACTCCCCAGGATACATCAATGGGCATGGAGGCCCCTCGTGGATCTGGCGTCTTGCACTCATCCGGCTGAGGTGCCCCCCCCTTCCCTTCCTCCTGAGGTGCCTGTTGTATTTCTATCTGATGCCCCTGCAGTGTTCTCTGTTTTGATCTGGTATCGTGTGTGGGCCTCGCCCATGCATTTTGGGCCCAGTGGTCCACGGACTATAAATGGTGCAATACCTGGACTACTAATCTTGGTGTATATTTTTTTAATAGTGTATATAAAGTATATTTTTGCTTACTGAATTTTGATATATTACAATAGTTAGACTCATTTATTTTTGTCTTTGCATTCTTCCGGAGGGGGGTTGGGGGGTGATTGTAATGTATAGATATGCATTGGTGTGTGTGTTGTAGTGGGTGAGGGTATGGTTGGGGGTGGGGGTGTTGCGTGTGTGTGTCCCTGTGTTTTGCCTCCCCCCTCCCCTGTGTCGTAGGTGCAGTACTCACGTGGTCTTCGCCGCCGGCGTTGGTGCTACTGGTACAGGAGCAGGAACACTATCGCAGGGAGAATATGGAGTTCTGGCTCCATGGTGTCCTCCTTCCTTGTGGAGTGTATAGAGGTGAGCATTTTCCCTTCGAAATTCCTGTTTCCGCCGTGTTTTTATCCGCGGTGTATCCGCCCCGGAAAAGGTGGCAGATTGGCCTGTCATACTAATGTGGGCGGTACATTCTCCTCCGCCTGTCTGTTGGCGGTGACCATCGAGCTGTTTGTTTGTACCGCCCTGGCAGTCGGAGTGTTAAAGTGGCTGTCTTTGTTGGTGGTTTCCGCCACGGCCGTAATTACAACATTTTTACCGACAGCCTGTTGGCGGTCTTACTGCCGCTTTCACACCGTCCGCCAGGGTTGTAATGACGACCATAGACTAAAACAACATATATACAGTGAAATATGGGGGTAACATGCCAGGCAAGATGGTACTTTCCTACACAACCCCCCCCCCCCCAAACGAAGGACAATAAGACTAGCCATGAGCTGATGAGTCTTCATTGTCTAAGTGGAAATATCTGGAGAGTCCATCTGTATTGGAGTGGGTACTCCCAGGTCTATGTTCCACTGTATAGTCCATTCCCTGTAGAGATATGGACCACCTCAACAATTTAGGATTTTCACCTTTCATTTGTTTTAGCCAAAGTAGAGGTTTGTGGTCTGTCTGAACAATAAAGTAAGTGCCAAACAGGTATGGCCTCAACTTTTTCAGTGCCCAGACCACAGCAAAGGCCTCCCTCTCAATGGCAGACCAACGCTTTTCTCTAGTGGTCAACCTTCTGCTGATAAAGGCAACTGGTTGATCCTGGCCCTCAGAATTGAGTTGTGATAAGACTGCCCCTACCCCTACCCCTAATTCAGATGCATCAGTATGAACAATGAATTACTTGGAGTAACATGGGCTTTTTAGGACAGGTGCAGAGCACATGGCCTGTTTGAGCTCCTCAAAAGCTTTCTGGCAGCTAGCTGTCCACAATACCTTTTTAGAGTTCAGAAAATTGTCCAAGGAGATTTATGCAGTTGACTTTCTGTTCTGCAGTCAGACAGTCTGCTAAAACTACTCCCTCCACTAAAGCATCCTCTTCAGTGGAGGAGAAGAGATCAGGGAAAGGGTCACTCTCTTCTTCCTGTCCCTCATCTGTTGCCATGAGCAGGGTGAGATCAGCCCTGTCATAGTAGGGTTTTAGGCGGTTGACATGAATCACCCTAAGGGGACTCCTGGCAGTGCCCAGGTCTACCAAATAGGTGACCTTGCCCTTTTTCTCAACAATTAGATGGGGTCCACTCCATTTGTCCTGGAGTGCTCTTGGGGCAACAGGCTCCAATACCCACACCTTCTGTCCTGGTTGGTACTGAATCAGAACAGCCTTCTGGTTATGCCATTGCTTCTGGAGCTCTTGGTTGGCCTTAAGGTTTTTACTGGCCTTTTTCATGTACTCGGCCATTCTGGATCTTAGGCCAAGTACATAGTCCACTATGTCCTGTTTGGGAGCTTTTAAAGGTTGTTCCCAACCCTCCTTCACAAGTGTTAGTGGACCTCTTACAGGGTGTCCAAAGAGGAGTTCAAAGGGGCTGAAGCCCACTCCTTTCTGGGGTACCTCCCTGTAAGCAAAAAGGAGGCAAGGTAACAGGACATCCCATCTCCTCCTGAGTTTTTCAGGGAGTCCCATTATCATACCTTTGAGAGTTTTATTAAACCTCTCTACCAGTCCATTAGTCTGTGGATGGTAAGGGGTGGTACATTTGTAGGTTATACCACATTCCTTCCACATAGCTTTCAAGTATGCAGACATAAAGTTGCTACCCCTGTCTGATTCAACCTCTTTTGCAAAACCCACCCTGGAAAAGATTCCCAGGAGGGCTTTTGCCACTGCAGGTGCTGTAGTGGTCCTTAGAGGAATTGTTTCAGGATATCTTGTGGCATGGTCCACAACCACCAAGATAAACCTATTGCCTGAAGCAGTAGGAGGGTCAAGGGGGCCAACTATGTCAACCCCTACCCTTTCAAATGGGACCCCAACCACAGGTAGTGGAATAAGGGGAGCCTTTGGTGTGCCATCAGTCTTGCCACTGGCTTGGCAGGTCACACAAGACTTGCAAAAATCTTTAGTGTCCTCTGACATCCTAGGCCAGTGAAACAGGGGGCCAAGCCTTTCCCATGTTTTGATCTGGCCCAAATGCCCAGCCAAAGGAATGTTGTGTGCCAGAGTTAGGAGGAACTCTCTGTACTGCAGGGGAATGACCAATCTCCTGGCTGCTACAGGTTTTGGGTCCCTTGCCTCTGTGTACAAGAGGTTGTCCTCCCAGTAAACTATGTGAGTCACTGACATCCCCATTTTGCTGTTTGACAGCTTGCTGTCTGAGACCCTCTAATGTGGGACAGGATTGCTGTGCCACACTCAGCTCTTCCCTGGCAGGCCTCCCCTCCACCCAAAAGCTCAGCAGTGTCTGCTGCCAGCTCCTCTGGTGAAGGTTCTGCACAGGGAGGAAATTCTTCTTCCTCAGAAGGAGAATCATCTGTAGAGGGAGGGATAGTGGGTAGGGATTTACCCTTGCTACCCCTAGATTTAGGGAGCACTTGGTCCATTGTTCCAGGATCCAAGTTACCCTGTTCTTTTTGATTTTTGGCCTGAGCCCTTGTCAAAGCAAAAATATGCCAGGAATGCCCAGCATTGCTGCATGAGCCTCCAACTCCACTTCTGCCCAAGCTGATGTCTCTAAATCATTTCCTAGTAGACAGTCTACAGGTAAATCTGAGGCAACCACAACTTTCTTTGGACCAGCAACCCCTCCCCCCCCCCCAGTTGAGATTCACAACAGCCATGGGGTGGCTAAGAGTGTTGTTATGAGCGTCTGTCACTTGGTACTGATGACCAAGTAGGTGTTGTTCAGGGTGGACCAGTTTCTCTATTACCATGGTAACACTGGCACCTGTGTCCCTGTAGGCCTGAACCTCAAAACCAGGTATTAGGGGAAGTTGCTTGTACTTATCCATATTAAGGGGATAAGCAACCAAGGTGGCCAAATCAATGGCACCTTCAGAGACTAGCACAGCCTCTGTGGTCTCCCTAACAAGACCAACCCCAACTAAATTACCAAAAGTGAGCCCAGCTACTCCCTTGGATTGGCTATTAGTAGGTTTATTCCCACCACCACTGCTATTACTAGGGGCACTAGAATTTGCAGTAGGGGTTGTGGTAGTGGGAGGTTTGGTGTTTTTCTTTGGACAACTGGCATCAGTTGCCCAATGGCCTTTGACTTTACACAAGTAAGACCTAGGCTTTTTAAGTTGATTTGAAGAGGATTTGGACCCACCACCCCCACCAGAGGATTTTTGTGGGCCTGATGAAGACTCAGTTTTACTTTTGTCCCCACCCTTGTCAGAAGACTTAACATCCTTCTTCTTGCCATCCTTGTCACCCCCTTTATGAACTTTTCTGTTCACTCTTGTTCTGACCCATTTGTCTGCCTTCTTTCCCAATTCTTGGTGGAGAGGTCAGATCTGAATCCACTAGATATTTGTGTAACAAGTCAGACACACAGTGATTCAGAATATGCTCTCTCAGAATAAGATTATACAGGCTTTCATAGTCAGAAACTTTACTGCCATGTAACCACCCCTCCAAGGCCTTCTCTGAACAGTCTACAAAGTCTGTCCAGTCTTGTGAGGACTCTTGTCTCTGTATTGTTCAGTGGTTAAGCCAAATCCACCCAAGAGTGCATCCTTCAAAACTGCAAAATTGTTAGCATCACTTTATCTAACAGTAGGGAGCCTATCCCTACCCTTTCCAGTGAAAGATAGCCACAATATAGCAGCACACTGCCTTTGAGGGACCCCCTGTACCATATAGGCCCTCTCAACTGCAGCAAACCACTTGCTGATGTTATCCCCCTCCTTGTAAGGGGGGACTATCTTGTGCAGATTCCTGGAATCATGCTCTCTAACAGGATTACTATCAGGAATATTGCTGTTGCTGCCACCCTGGGGTCCTAACCCCAATCTCTGTCTCTCCTTCTCCAGGTCTAAGGATTCCCTATCTAAAGCCAGCTGTTGCTGTTTAAGGTTCAGTCTGGTCTCTTCAACTCTCAACTTTTTGAGTTCCCTTTCTAACATATTGTCTTCAGGGTGGGTGGGTTGGGAATGCTTGGACACAGAAGATAAATTGGAAACAACAGAGGGAGATCTGTCCCTAACTGACTGAACCCTAACAACTTGGCCTCCAGGAATAAAGACTCCCCTACTATGATGGGAACCTCCATTACTACCAACATTACTAGGTGTCCTGCTAGGGGGCAGATTTGGAACAGAACCCTCCCCACCTCCCTCAAGGAGATCCCCTGAGTCAGAATGGGAGCCTTCTATTAACCTCTCATATGAACTGCCTGCTTGGGACTCATCGTTCACAATAAGCATGTTATATAGAAACTCTTTTGTAGGGTTCTTTCCCATCACTAAACCTCTATCTAAGCAGAGACTCCTTAGGCTCTTGTAATTCAAATTGTCATAAGTAGTATTGACCATTATAAGAGTAGAGTCTACCGCAGACATGATAGCAAAAGGTTTAGAGACAGTGAGAAGGAAGAAAAAGTTTCAAGACTTTTTAAAGAACAGATAAAAAACTTTTTCTAACTTTTTAGAAACTTTTAGAAGTTTTAGAGTACTCTTCTGAACTTTGTAAAAAGTTTAAGAGGAGAAAAGCAAAGCTTTTTGGTTAGGTGTACTTACACTGAACTTGTTTTTGTATATTATTATCTTATGAAAAGTACACAATGACAAAGTGGTAAGTAGTTACAAGTACTTATCCCACCGCTGCACAACCAATGTAGGAGGCTGTCCTGGCTTGTAGTGGGTACCAGAGGTACTTACACCTTGTGCCAGGTCCAGTTATCCCTTATTAGTGTAGAAGAGGTGTTTCTAGCAGCCTAGGCTGATAGAAGGTAGCTATGGCAAAGCAGCTTAGGCTGCACTATAATACATGTAAAGCTCCTGCTATACCACTGGTGTCATATGCACAATATTATAAGAAAACACAATACAAAGAAGTACTAAAAATAAAGGTACTTTATTTTTTATGACAATATGCCAAAAGTATCTCAGTGAGTACCCTCAGTATGAGGATAAGTTATATACACTAGATATATGTACACAAACCCAAATTATGCAGGTAATAGCAAAAAAAGTAATGCAAGCAGTATAAAGTTACAATAGACTGCAATAGGATCACATAGGTATAGGGGCAACACAAACCATATACTCCAAAAGTGGAATGCGAATCACGAATGGACCCCAAACCTATGTGAGCTTGTAGAGGGTCGCTGGGACTATAAGAAAACAGTAAGGGTTAGAAAAATAGCCCACCCCAAGACCCTGAAAGGTAGGTGTAAAAAGCACCTACTACCCCCCAGAAAGCACAGAAGTCGTGATAGGTGGATTCTGCAGGAAGAACAAACACCAGCAATGCAACAACAGTGGATTTCTGGACCTGAGTACCTGTAAGACAAGGGGACCAAGTCCAATAGTCGCAACAGTGTTGAGAGTGGGCAGGAGCCCAGGAAATGCCAGCTGAGGGTGCAAGGAAGCGGACACCTGTTGGAAGAAGCTTGGAGTTCTTCAAGAAAGAAGAGGACTAGGAACTTCTCCTTTGGAGGATGGATGTCCCACATCGTGATGAAGCTTGCAGTTGTGTTCCCACGCAGAAAGACCACAAATAAGCCTTGCTAGCTGTAAGGATCGCGGTAGAGGTTTTTGGATGCTGGTGTGGCCCAGGAGGGACCAGTATGTCGCCACTTGGATGAGGAGACAGAGGGGGCGCCCCGCACGACAGGAAGCCCTCACAGAAGCAGGCAGCACCCGCAGAAGTAGCTGAAGAGGTAGTTGGAAGAAGAGTGAACCAGAGTCTACGTGAAGTCACAAAAGGGAGTCCCACGACGCCGGAGGACAACTCAGGAGTTTGTGCACTGCAGGTTAGAGTGTCAGGGACCCAGACTTGGCTGTGCATGAAGAAAATCCTGGAAGAGTGCACAGGAGCTGGAGCAGCTGCAAATCATGCGGTACCCAGCAATGCAGTCTAGCGTGGGGAGGCAAGGACTTAACTCCACCAAACTTGGACTGAAGAGTCACTGGATTGTGGGAGTCACTTGGACAGAGTTGCTGAGTTCCAGGGACCACGCTCGTCATGCTGAGAAGGGACCCAGAGGACCAGTGATGCAGTCTTTTGGTGCCTCCGGTTGTAGGGGGAAGATTCTGTCGACCCACGGGAGATTTCTTCAGAGCTCCTGGTGCAGAGAGAAGGCAGGCAACCCCCAGAGCAAGCACCACCTGGAAACAGTCGAGAAAGCCGGCAGGATGAAGCAATACAAGGTTGCTAGTAGTCATCTTGCTACTTTGTTGCGGTTTTGGAGGCGTCCTGAGCAGTCAGCGGTCGATCCTTTGGTAGAAGTTGAAGAGGGAGATGCAGAGGAACTCTGATGAGCTCTTGCATTCGTTATCTGGTGAGATACCCAAAGCAGAGACCCTAAATAGCCAGAAAAGGAGGTTTGGCTACCTAGGAAGGAGGATTGGCTACCAAGAGAGGTAAGAGCCTATCAGAAGGAGCCTCTGATGTCACCTGCTGGCACTGGCCACTCAGAGCGGTCCAGTGTGCCCCCAGCACCTCTAAATCCAAGATGGCAGAGGTCTGGGACACCCTGGAGTGTAGGAAAGTACCATCTTGCCTGGCATGTTACCCCCATATTTCACTGTATATATGTTGTTTTAGTATATGTGTCACTGGGACCCTGCCAGCCAAGGCCCCATTGCTCATAAGTGTGCCCTGTGTGTGTTTCCTGTGTGATGACTAACTGTCTCACTGAGGCTCTGCTAACCAGAACCTCAGTGGTTATGCTCTCTCTGCTTTCTAAATTTTCACTAACAGGCTAGTGACCAATTTCACCAATTCACATTGGCATACTGGAACACCCCTATAATTCCTTAGTATATGGTACTAAGGTACCCTAAGTTGCTCTGCTATAGCTACCTTCTATCAGCCTAAGCTGCTAGAAACACCTCTTCTACACTTATAAGGGGATAACTGGACCTGGTACAGAGTGTAAGTACCCCTTGGTACCCACTACAAGCCAGGCCAGCCTCCTACATGGAGGAGCTCTGGGCACCTCTCCTGGGAGGTGCAGGTCAGGGGAGTAGTGACTCCCCTTTCCTTTGTCCAGTTTCGTTCCAGAGCAGGGCTGGGGGATCCCTAAACCGGTGTACACTGGCTTATGCAGAGATGGGCACCATCTGTGCCCATCAAAGCATTTCCAGAGGCCGGGGGAGGCTACTCCTCCCCAGCCTTCACACCTATTTCCAAAGGGAGAGGGTGTTACACCCTCTCTCAGAGGAAATCCTTTGTTCTGCCTTCCTGGGCCAGGGCTGCCTGGACCCCAGGAGGGCAGAAACTCTGTCTGAGGGGTTGGCAGCAGCAGCTGCAGTGGAGACCCCGGAAAGGCAGTTTGGCAGCACCCGGGTTCTGTGCTAGAGACCCGGGGGATCATGGAATTGTCCCCCCAATGCCAGAATGGCATTGGGGTGACAATTCCATGATCTTAGACATGTTACATGGCCATGTTCAGAGTTACCATTGTGACGCTATACATAGGTAGTGACCTATGTACAGTGCACACGTGTAATGGTGTCCCCACACTCACAAAGTCTGGGGAATTTGCCCTGAACGATGTGGGGGCACCTTGGCTAGTGCCAGGGTGCCCACACACTAAGTAACTTTGCACCCAACCTTCCCCAGGTGAAGGTTAGACATAGAGGTGACTTATAAGTTACTTAAGTGCAGTGGTAAATGGCTGTGAAATAACGTGGACGTTATTTCACTCAGGCTGCACTGGCAGGCCTGTGTAAGAATTGTCAGAGCTCCCTATGGGTGGCAAAAGAAATGCTACAGCCCATAGGGATCTCCTGGAACCTCAATACCCTGGGTAACTCACTACCATATACTAGGGAATTATATGGGTGTACCAGTATGCCAATGTGAATTGGTGAATTTAGTCACTAACCTGTTAGTGACAAATTTGGAAAGCACAGAGAGCATACCCACTGAGGTTCTGGTTAGCAGAGCCTCAGTGAGACAGTTAGGCATCACACAGGGAACACATACTTATGCACACTGGGGCCCTGCCTGGCAGGGTCCCAGCGACACGTAGACTAAAACAACATATATACAGTGAAATAAGGGGGTAACATGCCAGGCAAGATGGTACTTTCCTACAATGGTCCACTACCACAAGGATGAATCTATTGCCTGAAGCTGTTGGAGGCTCAAGGGGGCCAAATGTGTCAACCCCTACCCTTTCAAAGGGGACCCCAACCACTGGAAGTGGAATTAAGGGGGCCTTTGGAGTGCCACCAGTCTTGCCACTGGCTTGGCAGGTCACACAAGAGCGACAAAACTCTTTAGTGTCCTCTGACATATGAGGCCAGTCAAACGGGGGGACAAGTCTCTACCAAGTTTTCGTCTGGCCCAAATGCCCAGCCAGAGGAATGTCATATACCAAGGTAAGAAGAAACTCACTGTACTGCAAGGGAATGACCAATCTCCTGGCAGCTCCAGGTTTCGGGTCCCTTGACTCAGTGTACAAGAGGTTGTCTTCCCAATATACCTTATGGCAATCACTGACATCCCCATTCTGCTGTTTGACAGCTTGCTGTCTTAAACCCTCTAATGTGGGACAGGTCTGTTGTGCCACACTCCACTCTTCCCTAGCAGGCCCCCCCTGCACCCAAAAGCTCAGCAGTGTCTGCTGCCAGCTCCTCTGGTGTAGGTTCTGCACAGGGAGAGGATTCCAATTCCTCAAAAGGGGATTCTTCTATAGAGGGAGGGATAGTGGGCAGGGATTTACTCTTTCTACCCCTAGTTTTTGGGAGCACTTGGTCCATTGTTCCAGGATCCAAGTTTCCCTGTCCTTTTTGCTTTTTTTCCTGAGCCCTTGTCAAAGCAAAAATATGCCCAGGAATGCCCAGCATTGCTGCATGAGCCTCCAACTCCAATTCTGCCCAAGCTGATGTTTCCAAATCATTCGCCAGTAAGCAATCTACAGGTACTTCAGTGGCTACCACAACTTTCTTTGGACCAGTAACCCACCCCCCAGTTGAGATTCACAACAGCCATGGGGTGGCTAAGAGTGTTGTTATGAGCATCAGTTACTTGGTACTGCTGACCAAGTAGTTGTTGATCAGGAGACATGAAGACATGATAGAAAAGGTTTAAGACAGAGAAAGAAAAAGTTTTAGAACTTTAGAAAGAACAGAGAAAAAACTTTTTCAAACATTTTGAAAACTTAAACAAGTTTTCAGAACTTTTCAGAAACTTAGTAAAAAGTTTTAGAGCAGAAAAGTAAACTGTTTTGGTTCAATGTACATATATAGAAATATTTGGCATATGTTTTTCTTATGAAAAGCACCAAATGACAAAGTGGTAAAGCAGTTACAAGTACTTAACCCACCGCCGCACCACCAATGTAGGAGGCTGGCCTGGCTTATAGTGGGTACCTTGTGGTACTTACACCTTGTGCCAGGTCCAACTATCCCTTATTAGTAGAATAGAGGTGTTTCTAGCAGCTTAGGCTGATAGAGGTAGCTATGGCAAGGCAGCTTAGGATAAACTAGGATACACGCAAAGCTCCTACTATACCACTTATATCATATAGCACAATATCATAGGAAAACACAATACTCAGAGTTACTAAAAATAAAGGTACTTTATTTTAGTGACAATATGCCAAAAGTATCCCAGAGGATACCCTCACTTAGGAGGTAAGTAATATACACAAATGATATGTACACAAACCAAAAACAGGTAAGTAACAGTAAGAAAAGTAATGCAAACAATGTAGAATCACAATAGGATGCAATAGGTAGAAATAGGCCTAGGAGAAACACAAACCATATACTCCAAAAGTGGAATGCGAACCACGAATGGACCCCAGGCCTAGTGTAGGTTGTAGAGGGTCACTGGGACTGTGAGAAAACAGTAAGGGTGTCCAAGATACCCCACCCCAATACCCTGAAAAGTAGGAGTAAAGTTACCCTACTACCCCAGGAAGACAGTATAGTCGAGATAGGGGATTCTGCAAGAACCACAACCACCAGCAAAACACTGAAGACGGATTCCTGGACCTGAGGACCTGTAAAGGAAGGGGACCAAGTCCAAGAGTCGCGCAAGTGTCCAGGGTGGGGGGGCAGGAGCCCACTAAACCCAGGATGAAGGTGCAAAAGGGCTGCCTCCGGGTGGAAGAAGCCAAAGATTCTGCAACAACTGAAGGTGCCAGGACATTTTCCTTTGGTCAGAAGATGTCCCACGGTGAGCTGGAGGTAGCAGAAGTGTTTCCATGCAGAAAGACCGCAAACAAGCCTTGCTAGCTGCAAGAGTTGCGTTTGAGGATTTAGAGTGCTGCTGGGAACCAGGAAGGACCAGGATGTCGCCCCTTGGAGGAGACAGAAGGGGCGCTCAGCAACTCAGAGAGCCCCCACAGAAGCAGGCAGCACCCACACAAGTACCCAAACAGGCACTTAGAAGATTTGTGAACCGGAGCTGACTCAGAGTCACAAAGGAGGGAGTCCAACTCAGCGAGTTGGGCAATGAAGGACGGAGTGCTGGGGACCCAGGCTAGGCTGTGCACAAAAGAATCCTTGGAAAAGTGCACAGAAGCCGGAGCAGGTACAGATCATGCAGTACACAGGATTACTGTTTGGCGTGGGGTGGCAAGGACTTACCTCCACCAAATTTGGACAGAAGGGCCACTGGACTGTGGGAGACTCTTGGACCCAGCTCCTGTGTTCCAGGGACCACGCTCGTCAGGATGAGAGGGGACCCAGAGGACTGGTGATGCAGAAGTTTGGTGCCTGTGTTGGCAGGGGGAAGATTCTGTCGACCCACAGGAGATTTCTTCTTGGCTTCCAGTGCAGAGTGAAGGCAGACAGCCCTCAGAGCATGCACCACCAGGAAATAGTTGAGAAAGCCGGCAGGATGAGGCGCTACAATGTTGCTGGTAGTCGTCTTGCTACTTTGTTGCAGTTTTGCAGGCGTCCTGGAGCAGTCAGCGGTTGATCCTTGGCAGAAGTTGAAGAGGGAAGTACAGAGGAATTCTGGTGAGCTCTTACATTCATTATCTGAAGAATAGCCCAGAGGAGAGACGCTAAATAGCCCCAAAAGGAGGTTTGGCTACTGAGAAAGGTAAGCACCTATCAGAATGGGTCTCTGATGTCACCTGATGGCACTGGCCACTCAGAGCTATCCATTGTGCCACAACACCTCTGTATCCAAGATGGCAGAGGTCTGGGACACACTGGAGGAGCTCTGGGCACCTCCCCTGGGAGGTGCTGGTCAGGGGAGTGGTCACTCCCCTTTCCTTTGTCCAGTTTTGCGCCAGAGCAGTGCTGGGGGATACCTGAACCGGTGCAGAGTGGCTTATGCAGAGATAGGCACCATCTGTGCCCATCAAAGCATTTCCAGAGGCTGGGGCAGGCTACTCCTCCCTCTCCCTTCACACCTATTTCCAAAGGGAGAGGGTGTAACACCCTCTCTCAGAAAAATCCTTTGTTCTGCCTTCCTGGGACCAGGCTGCCCAGGCCCAAGGGGGGCAGAAACCTGACTGAGGGCTTGGCAGCAGCAGCTGCAGTGGAAACTCCGGAAAGGCAGTTTGGCAGTACCCGGGTTATGTGCTAGAGACCCAGAGATGCATGGAATTGTCCCCCCAATAACAGAATGGTATTGGGGTGACAATTACATGATCCTAGACATGTTACATGGCCATGTTCGGAGTTACCATTGTGACGCTACACATAGGTTGTGAACTATGTGCAGTGCATGCGTGTAATGGTGTCCCCGCACTCACAAAATTCGGGGAAATTGCCCTGAACGAAGTGGGGGCACCTTGGCTAGTGCTAGGGTGCCCACACACTAAGTAACTTGGAACCCAACCTTCACCAAGTGAGGGTTATACATATAGGTGACTTATAAGTTACTTATGTGCAGTGAAAAATGGCTGTGAAATAAAGTGGACGTTATTTCACTCAGGCTGCAGTGGCACGCCTGTGTAAGAATTGTCTGAGCTCCCTATGGGTGGCAAAAGAAATGCTGCAGCCCATAGGGATCTCCTGGAACCCCAATACCCTGGGTACCTAGGTACCATATACTAGGGAATTATAAGGGTGTTCCAGTGTGCCAATGAGAATTGGTAAAATTAGTCACTAGCCTGCAGTGACAATTTTAAAAAGCAGAGAGAGCATAAACACTGAGGTTCTGGTTAGCAGAGCCTTAGTGATACAGTTAGGCACCACACAGGGAACACATACAGGGCATACACTATGAGCACTGGGGTCCTGCCTAGCAGCATCCCAGTGACACATAGTCAAAAACAAACATACATACAGAGAAAATGGAGGTAACATGCCAGGTAAGATGATACTTTCCTACAAAGACTACCAGCAACATTGTAGTGCCTCATCCTGCTGGCTTTCTCGACAGTTTCCTGGTGGTGCATGCTCTGAGGGCTTCACCCTGCACTGGAAGCCAAGAAGAAATCTCCTGTGGGTCGACGGAATCTTCCCCCTGCTAACGCAGGCACCAAACTTCTGCATCACCGGTCCTCTGGGTCCCCTCTCATCCTGACGAGCTTGGTCCCTGGAACACAGGAGCTGGGTCCAAGTGTCTTCGACAGTCCAGTGGCCCTTCTGTCCAAATTTCGTGGAGGTAAGTCCTTGCCTCCCCACGCCAGACAGTAATCCTGTGTGCTGCGTGAACTGCAGCTGCCCGGGCTTCTGTGCACTTTTGCAAGACTTCCTTTGTGCTCAGCCTAGCCCAGGTCCCCAGCACTCTGACGTCGTGGGACCCTCGTTTGTGACTCTGAGTCGACCACTGTCCTCAGATCTTCTAAGTGCCTGTTCAGGTGCTTCTGAGGGTGCTGCCTGCTTCTGCGTGGGCTCTCCGTGTTGCTGAGCGCCCCCTCCCCTCTGTCTCCTCCTCCAAGGGGCGACCTCCTGGTCCTTCCTGGGCCCTAGCAGCACCCAATATCCTCAACCGTGACTCTTGCAGCTAGCAAGGCTTGTTTGCGGTCTTTCTGCGTGGAAACAACTCTGCATCCTCCAGCACGCCGTGGGACATCTTCTGACCAAAGGAGAAGTTCCTGGCACCTTCCGTTGTTTCAGAATCTTCGGCTTCTTCCACCCGGAGGCAGCCATTTTGCACCTTCATCCGGGGTTTAGTGGGCTCCTGCCCCCCTGGACACTTGCCTGTCTCTTGGACTTGGTCCCCTTCCTTTACAGGTCCTTAGGTCCAGGAATCTGTCTTCACTGTTTTGCAGTCAGTTGTTGTCCTTGCAGAATCACCTATTTCGACTTTACTGTCTTTCTGGGGTAGTAGGGTAACTTTACTCCTACTTTTCAGGGTCTTGGGGTGGGGTATCTTGGGCACCCTTAGGCCCATATTTATACTTTCTTTGCGCTGCTTTTGCATCAGTTTTGACACAAAAGTGGTGCAAACGTACAAAATACAATTGTATTTTTAAGTTTGCGCCGCTTTTGCGTTAAAAAAAGACGCAAATCCGGCGCCAAAAATGTATAAATAAGGGCCTTAGTGTTTTCTCACACTCCCAGCAACCCTCTACACACTACACTAGGCCTGGGGTCCATTTGTGTTTCGCATTCCACTTTTGAAGTATGTGGTTTGTGTTTCCCCAAGGCCTATTTCTCCCTATTGCATTCTATTGTGTTCTACTTTGTTTGCACTACTTTTCTGAGTGTTACGTACCTGATTTTGGTTTGTGTCTGTGAATTTTGTGTATATTACTTACCTCCTAAGGGAGTATATCCTCTGAGATACTTTTGGCATATTGTCACTAAAATAAAGTAACTTTATTTTTAGTAACTCTGAGTATTGTGTTTTCTTATGATATAATGCTATATGATATAAGTTGTATAGTAGGAGCTTTGCATGTCTCCTAGTTCAGCCTAAGCTGATCTGCTATAGCTACCTCTATCAGCCTAAGCTGCTAGAACACCTCTAATCTACTAATAAGGGATAACTGGACCTGGCACAACATGTAAGTACTACAAGGTACCCACTATAAGCCAGGCTAGCCTCCTACAGCGCTACCATTTCTTGGCATTTACATGGTGGCATTCGAATCGGCAAGATGCATGATTCATTCCGTGCATTTAAACCTTGATAATCTTTGTGCGCGACCATTTCTTGGTATTTACATGGTGGCATTCGAATCGGCAAGACGTGCGATTCATTCCTTGCATTTAAACCTTGATAATCATTGTGAGTGACCATTTCTTGGCATTTACATGGAGGCATTTGAATCGGCAAGATGCGCAACTCATTCCTTGCATTAAAACTTTGACAATCATTGTGCGCGACCATTTCTTGGCATTTACATGGTGGTATTCGTATCAGCAAGACGCGCGATTCATTCCTGCATTTAAAACTGATGTTTTTTTAGATCGCTTGCAGAGTGCGCAATCATTTCATGGCATTTACATATCCTTGTTGAAATCGGCAGTGTGCGCGATTCATTTCCCGCATTTAAAACTAGGTGTTAAAATTATATGTGCATATTAAGTCCTTAATACAATTCCTGTTGTGTTCCAGGAAATGTTCAGATTACTTTTTGTCCTCATGTAAAAAGACATGTTTGTTATGAAAACATAATTCTAGAAGGTTCTTATAATCCTAGACAATGTGTAACATTTCATGAAAATTTCATTGAGAAGTTGTATTAATCATTCTTGATTCCTTCCCAGGTACCCAGACGTCTTGAGGCCTAGTTATTAGTCCTTTCTTAAGTTATCCATGGTTACAGTATGACAATGCTTAGAATCATAGTCTAGTAAAAATCAATGTGATATGATCTTGATATTGTGTGGGTTTGTAGTGTGGTCAGTTTTACGTATATTTTGCGCATTAGCTTCAGGCTTTAGGCCTCTGTGCACTTTGCCCTAAATATATTTTATTCATTTGCTAACAGCTTAGAGCCTCTGTGCACTTTGCTCTAAATGCTTTCTATTAGGCGTCGTACTGTTATTTTACAGAATAGCCAGTTCTACGGTGTTGTTTTTTATTCATATCACACTGTTTTGCCTACTTCAGCACTGGAGTTCTTCATAACATATTCACTCTGTGCTTTAGTCAAGGATACAGTCTGGTACATTGCCGATAGACGTGGTAGGAGTCTAGACTTGCCATTCCTGCGTAGGAACATTTTGTGATCACGATGACATGTTAGTTATAAAATCACTTCCTTGTCCCAATACATGTAAGAGGGAGATTCCGACCAGGGAACCACAACTTGACGCTGACTGCCTCGTTGCAGATGCTGAACCAAGATCACAGGCCTTTGCTCAGGTATGAGTGTATCCGTCTCCCTAGTGATACAGAAAGGCAAGCTGAAAGCTTAACATGCTGTGCTCTAAATAGAACAAGCAGAGGGAGAGTAGAAACGGTTAGGAATTATGATAGCTTTATTTCTATGTTTTACTCTCCTGGTTACTATATCAATCCTACTATGTTGTATTGTTCTGGTTATTGCGGCTCACGCCTTAATATCTAAAATACAGTCGTTTTATTAAAACATTATATAAAACTTATACTGTCTTTGTCATTTGTATATGAGACCATATTGTGAATGAGAGAGTTGGTTTGGATCTGAGTGACCACGACTTCCCTGAGAAGTTCCAAAGATGTCATGCGCTCGGCTGCCCAATCATTTCTTCCCCGTGGGAGAAATGAGTGTAGGAAAGTACCATCTTGCCTGGCATGTTACCCCCATTTTTCACTGTATATATGTTGTTTTAGTTGTATGTGTCACTGGGACCCTGGTAACCCAGGGCCCCAGTGCTAATAAGTGTGCCTGAATGTGTTACCTGTGTAGTGACTAACTGTCTCACTGAGGCTCTGCTAATCAGAACCTCAGTGGTTATGCTCTCTCATTTCTTTCCAAATTGTCACTGACAGGCTAGTGACCATTTTTACCAATTTACATTGGCTTACTGGAACACCCTTATAATTCCCTAGTATATGGTACTGAGGTACCCAGGGTATTGGGGTTCCAGGAGATACCTATGGGCTGCAGCATTTCTTTTGCCACCCATAGGGAGCTCTGACAATTCTTACACAGGCCTGCCACTGCAGCCTGAGTGAAATAACGTCCACGTTATTTCACAGCCATTTTACACTGCACTTAAGTAACTTATAAGTCACCTATATGTCTAACCTTTACCTGGTAAAGGTTGGGTGCAAAGTTACTTAGTGTGAGGGCACCCTGGCACTAGCCAAAGTGCCCCCACATTGTTCAGAGCCAATTCCCTGAACTTTGTGAGTGCGGGGACACCATTACACGCGTGCACTACATATAGGTCACTACCTATATGTAGCTTCACAATGGTAACTCCGAATATGGCCATGTAACATGTCTATGATCATGGAATTGCCCCCTCTATGCCATCCTGGCATAGTTGGCACAATCCCATGACCCCAGTGGTCTGTAGCACAGACCCTGGTACTGCCAAACTGCGCTTCCTGGGGTTTCACTGCAGCTGCTGCTGCTGCCAACCCCTCAGACAGGCAGCTGCCCTCCTGGGGTCCAGCCAGGCCTGGCCCAGGATGGCAGAACAAAGAACTTCCTCTGAGAGAGGGTGTGACACCCTCTCCCTTTGGAAAATGGTGTGAAGGCAGGGGAGGAGTAGCCTCCCCCAGCCTCTGGAAATGCTTTGTTGGGCACAGAGGTGCCCAATTCTGCATAAGCCAGTCTACACCGGTTCAGGGACCCCTTAGCCCCTGCTCTGGCGCGAAACTGGACAAAGGAAAGGGGAGTGACCACTCCCCTGACCTGCACCTCCCCTGGGAGGTGTCCAGAGCTCCTCCAGTGTGCTGCAGACCTCTGCCATCTTGGAAACAGAGGTGCTGCTGGCACACTGGACTGCTCTGAGTGGCCAGTGCCACCAGGTGACGTCAGAGACTCCTGCTGATAGGCTCCTTCAGGTGTTAGTAGCCTATCCTCTCTCCTAGGTAGCCAAACCCTCTTTTCTGGCTATTTAGGGTCTCTGTCTCTGGGGAAACGTCAGATAACGAATGCAAGAGCTCATCCGAGTTCCTCTGCATCTCTCTCTTCACCTTCTGATAAGGAATCGACTGCTGACCGCGCTGGAAGCCTGCAAACCTGCAACATAGTAGCAAAGACGACTACTGCAACTCTGTAACGCTGATCCTGCCACCTTCTCGACTGTTTTCCTGCTTGTGCATGCTGTGGGGGTAGCCTGCCTCCTCTCTGCACCAGAAGCTCCAAAGAAATCTCCCGTGGGTCGACGGAATCTTCCCCCTGCAACCGCAGGCACCAAAAAGCTGCATTACCGGTCCCTTGGGTCTCCTCTCAGCACGACGAGCGAGGTCCCTCGAATCCAGCGACTCTGTCCAAGTGACCCCCACAGTCCAGTGACTCTTCAGTCCAAGTTTGGTGGAGGTAAGTCCTTGCCTCACCTCGCTGGGCTGCATTGCTGGGAACCGCGACTTTGCAGCTACTCCGGCCCCTGTGCACTTCCGGTGGAAATCCTTTGTGCACAGCCAAGCCTGGGTCCACGGCACTCTAACCTGCATTGCATGACTTTCTAAGTTGGTCTCCGGCGACGTGGGACTCCTTTGTGCAACTTCGGTGAGCACCGTTTCACGCATCCTCGTAGTGCCTGTTTCTGGCACTTCTCCGGGTGCTACCTGCTTCAGTGAGGGCTGTTTGTCTTGCTCGATGTCCCCTCTCTCTTCAGGTCCAATTTGCGACCTCCTGGTCCCTCCTGGGCCCCAGCAGCGTCCAAAAACGCCAAACGCACGATTTGCGACTAGCAAGGCTTGTTGGCGTCCTTCCGGCGGGAAAACACTTCTGCACGACGCTCCAAGGCGAGAGGGATCCGTCCACCAAAGGGGAAGTCTCTAGCTCTTTTCGTTCCTGCAGAAACCTCAGCTTCTTCTGTCCAGTCGAAGCTTCTTTGCACCCGCAGCTGGCATTTCCTGGGCATCTGCCCATCTCCGACTTGCTTGTGACTTTTGGACTTGGTCCCCTTGTTCCACAGGTACCCTAGATTGGAAATCCACAGTTGTTGCATTGCTGGTTTGTGTCTTTCCTGCATTATTCCTCTAACACGACTATTTTGTCCTTAGGGGAACTCTAGTGCACTTTGCACTCACTTTTCAGGGTCTTGGGGAGGGTTATTTTTCTAACTCTCACTATTTTCTAATAGTCCCAGCGACCCTCTACAAGGTCACATAGGTTTGGGGTCCATTCGTGGTTCGCATTCCACTTTTGGAGTATATGGTTTGTGTTGCCCCTATCCCTATGTTTCCCCATTGCATCCTATTGTAACTATACATTGTTTGCATTGTTTTCTAAGACTATACTGCATATTTTTGCTATTGTGTATATATATCTTGTGTATATTTCCTATCCTCTCACTGAGGGTACACTCTAAGATACTTTGGCATATTGTCATAAAAATAAAGTACCTTTATTTTTAGTATAACTGTGTATTGTGTTTTCTTATGATATTGTGCATATGACACTAAGTGGTACTGTAGTAGCTTCACACGTCTCCTAGTTCAGCCCAAGCTGCTCTGCTAAGCTACCATTATCTATCAGCCTAAGCTGCTAGACACCCTATACACTAATAAGGGATAACTGGGCCTGGTGCAAGGTGCAAGTACCCCCTGGTACTCACTACAAGCCAGTCCAGCCTCCTACATTGGTTGTGCAGTGGTGGGATAAGTGCTTGAGACTACTTACCACTCTTGTCATTGTACTTTTCATAAGAGAAAAATATACAAAACGAGGTCAGTGTATATACACATAGCCAAAAAGTTTTGCATTTCCTCTTTTCACTCTTTTCTAAGTGCTGAAAAGTACTCCTAAACTTTCAAAAAGTTCTTAAAAGTTTAAAAAGTTTTTTTCTGTCTTTCCAAAAAGTTCTGAAAACTTTTTTTTTCTTTTTCTATCACTTTAACTCTCTCTAAAAAATGTCTGGCACAGGCCAAAGTGTTGATCTGTCCAAACTTGCATATGACAACCTTAGCTGGAAAAGAGCAAGGAGTCTCTGTATAGAGAGAGGTTTGAGTGTAGGGAAAAATCCTTCCTTGGAACTGTTACTTAACATGCTTAGAGAACAAGATAAGGCCATAGGTGCCCCATCTGTTGAAAAAGTACCTAATAGTTCCCAATCTGATTCAGGGACTCCCCCAGGAAAAGATTCAGGAAAGAAACTTCCTAGCCTGCCCATTACTAGACAATCTAGCATAGATGGTAATGATGATGAGCCACACCAAATAAATAGTGTTGTCTCACATCATAGCAAAAGCATTTATTCTCACCATACTGGTAGTAATGTTTCTGTAAACCAAGCTATTAGGGTGGCTTCTGTAAGGGACAGGTCTCCTTCTGTTCATTCCCATCATAGCTCTGTTTCTAGAAATGTCCCTCCCACCAACCCTGATGACAGAATGTTAGAGAGGGAACTCAATAAGTTGAGGGTGGAACAAACCAGACTGAAGCTTAAAAAGCAACAGCTGGATTTGGATAGACAGTCTTTTGAATTAGAGAAGGAAAGACAGAAGTTGGGTTTAGAAACCCATGGTGGCAGCAGCAGTATTCCCCATAGTCATCCTGCAAAAGAGCATGATTCCAGGAATCTGCACAAGATAGTTCCCCCTTATAAGGAGGGGATGACATTAACAAGTGGTTTGCTGCACTTGAGAGGGCCTGTGTTGTACAGGATGTCCCTCAAAGGCAGTGGGCTGCTATCCTATGGCTATCATTTAGTGGAAAAGGTAGGGACAGGCTCCTTACTGTGAAAGAAAATGATGCCAATAATTTTTCAGTTCTTAAGAATGCACTCCTGGATGGTTATGGCTTAACCACTGAACAGTACAGGATAAAGTTCAGAGACACCAAAAAGGAGTCTTCACAAGACTGGGTTGATTTCATTGACCAGGCAGTGAAGGCCTTGGAGGGGTGGTTACATGGCAGTAACGTTACTGATTATGACAGCCTGTATAACTTAATCCTGAGAGAGCATATTCTTAATAATTGTGTGTCTGATTTGTTGCACCAGTACTTGGTGGACTCTGATCTGACCTCTCCCCAAGAATTGGGAAAGAAGGCAGACAAATGGGTCAGAACAAGAGTGAACAGAAAAGTTCATACAGGGGGTGACAAAGATGGCAACAAAAAGAAGGATGGTAAGTCTTCTGACAAGGGTGGGGACAAATCTAAAAATGAGTCTTCATCAGGCCCACAAAAACACTCTGGTGGGGGTGGTGGGTCCAAATCCTCCTTTAATCAGAACAAGGAAAATAAACCATGGTGCTATTTATGTAAAATAAAAGGCCATTGGACAACAGATCCCAGTTGTCCAAAGAAAGGCACCACAGCTCCTACCACTACAACCCCTACTGCTACACCTAGTGTCCCTACTAATAGCAGGGGTGGTGGGAGCAAACCTACTAATAGCCAATCTAAGGGAGTAGCTGGGCTCACTTTTGGTAATTTAGTTGGGGTTGGTCTGATTAGGGAGACCACAGAGGCTACTTTAGTCTCTGAAGGGGCTATTGATTTAGCCACTTTGGTTGCTTGCCCCCATAACTTGGAGAAGTACAAGCAACTAACCCTAATAAATGGTGTTGAGGTCCAGGCCTACAGGGACACAGGTGCCAGTGTCACAATGGTGATTGAGAAACTGGCGCACCCTGAACAACACATACTTGGACACCAGTACCAAGTAACCGATGCTCACAACATAACACAAAGCCACCCCATGGCTGTTGTAAATCTCAACTGGGGGGGGTAACTGGTCCAAAGAAAGTTGTGGTAGCTCCAGATTTACCTGTAGACTGTCTATTAGGGAATGATTTGGAGACATCAGCTTGGTCAGATGTGGAGTTGGAGGCCCATGCAGCAATGCTGGGCATCCCAGGGCATATTTTTGCTTTGACAAGGGCTCAGGCCAAAAAGCAAAAAGGACAGGGAAGCTTGGATCCTGGAACAATGGACCAAGTGCTCCCGAAAGCTAGGGCTAGTAGAAGCAAACCACTTCCTACTATCCCTCCCTCTACAGTGGATTCAACTTCTGAAGAAGAAGAATTCCCTCCCTGTGCAGAACCTACACCAGAGGAGCTGGAAGCAGACACTGCTGAGCTTTTGGGTGAAGGGGGGCCTGCCAGAGAGGAGCTGAGTGTGGCACAGCAAACCTGTCCCACATTAGAGGGTCTCAGACAGCAAGCTGTCAAACAGGCTAATGGGGATGTCAGTGACTCTCACAGAGTTTACTGGGAGGACAACCTCTTGTACACTGAGCATAGGGATCCTAAACCTGGAGCTGCCAGGAGATTAGTGATTCCTCAGGAGTACAGAAAGTTCCTCCTAACACTGGCACATGACATTCCCTTAAGTGGGCACCTAGGACAAATGAAAACTTGGGACAGGCTTGTTCCCCTGTTTCATTGGCCTAGGATGTCTGAGGACACAAAGGAATTTTGTAAGTCCTGTGAAACCTGTCAAGCCAGTGGCTAGACAGGTGGCACCCCAAAGGCAACCCTTATCCCACTGCCTGTGGTTGGGGTTCCCTTTGAAAGGGTAGGGGTTGACATAGTTGGCCCCCTTGACCCTCCTACTGCTTCAGGCAATAGGTTTATCTTGGTGGTAGTGGACCATGCCACAAGATATCCTGAAGCTATTCCTTTAAGGACCACTACAGCTCCTGCAGTGGCAAAGGCCCTCCTGGGAATATTTTCCAGGGTGGGCTTCCCAAAGGAAGTAGTATCAGACAGAGGAAGCAATTTCATGTCTGCATACTTAAAGGCCATGTGGAAGGAGTGTGGTGTAACGTACAAGTTCACAACACCCTATCATCCACAAACAAATGGACTGGTGGAGAGATTTAATAAAACTCTCAAAGGCATGATTATGGGTCTCCCTGAAAAACTCCGCAGGAGATGGGATATCCTTCTACCATGCCTCCTTTTTGCCTACAGGGAGGTACCCCAGAAAGGAGTGGGCTTCAGCCCCTTTGAACTTCTTTTTGGACACCCTGTTAGGGGTCCACTCACACTTGTAAAGGAGGGTTGGGAACAACCTTTAAAAGCTCCTAAACAGGATATTGTGGATTATGTACTTGGCCTCAGATCAAGGATGGCTGAGTACATGAAAAAGGCCAGTAAAAACCTTCAGGCCAGCCAAGAGCTCCAGAAGCAATGGCATGATCAGAAGGCTGTTTTGGTTCAGTACCAACCAGGGCAGAAAGTGTGGGTCTTGGAGCCTGTGGCCCCAAGAGCACTCCAAGATAAATGGAGTGGACCCCACACAATTGTTGAAAAGAAGGGTGAAGTCACCTACTTGGTTGACTTAGGCACTGCCAGGAATCCCCTTAGGGTGCTCCATGTCAACCGCCTGAAACCCTACTATGACAGGGCTGATCTCACCCTGCTCATGGCAACAGATGAGGGACAGGAAGAAGACAGTGATCCTCTACCTGATCTCTTCTCTTCCACAGATCAAGATGCTCTTGTGGAAGGTGTAGTTTTGGCTGATTGTCTTACTGCTGAGCAGAAAGACAATTGCATAAATCTCCTAGGACAATTTTCAGAACTCTTCTCTACTGTGCCAGGCACCACTTCTTGGTGTGAGCACACTATAGATACTGGAGACAGTTTACCTGTCAAAAGTAAGATCTATAGGCAGCCTGACCATGTCAGGGACTGCATAAAGCAAGAAGTTCAGAAAATGTTGGAACTAGGAGTGGTTGAGCACTCTGACAGTCCATGGGCTTCTCCTGTGGTACTGGTACCAAAACCCAATTCTAAAGATGGAAAGAAAGAAATGCGGTTTTGTGTAGACTATAGAGGTCTCAACTTGGTAACCAAAACTGATGCTCACCCTTTACCC
Source organism: Pleurodeles waltl (assembly GCF_031143425.1). Classification (NCBI taxonomy): domain Eukaryota; kingdom Metazoa; phylum Chordata; class Amphibia; order Caudata; family Salamandridae; genus Pleurodeles; species Pleurodeles waltl. Next base: position 185,580,609 of record NC_090439.1, on the reverse strand, counting down.
AGGGCAGATGAGCTTATAGATACACTGGCATCTGCCAAGTATCTAAGCACTTTTGATTTGACTGCAGGGTATTGGCAGATCAAATTATCAGAAGATGCTAAACCTAAGACTGCATTTTCTACCATTGGAGGACATTACCAGTTTACTGTAATGCCTTTTGGTTTGAAAAATGCACCTGCCACTTTTCAGAGGTTGGTGAACACAGTCCTGCAAGGGCTGGAAGCTTTCAGTGCAGCATATTTGGACGATATAGCTGTCTTTAGCTCCAGCTGGGATGATCACCTGGTCCACCTATGGAAAGTTTTGGAGGCCCTGCAAAAGGCAGGCCTCACTATCAAGGCTTCAAAGTGCCAGATAGGGCAGGGTAAGGTGGTTTATCTGGGACACCTTGTTGGTGGGGAACAGATTGCACCACTTCAGGGGAAAATCCAAACTATTATTGATTGGGTTCCCCCTACCACTCAGACTCAGGTGAGAGCCTTCCTAGGCCTCACTGGGTATTACAGGAGGTTCATTAAGAACTATGGCTCCATTGCAGCCCCTCTTAATGACCTCACATCCAAGAAAATGCCTAAAAAGGTATTATGGACAGCAAACTGTCAGAAAGCTTTTGAGGAGCTGAAGCAGGCCATGTGCTCTGCACCTGTCCTGAAAAGCCCTTGTTACTCTAAAAAATTCTATGTCCAAACTGATGCATCTGAATTAGGAGTAGGGGCAGTCCTATCACAACTTAATTCTGAGGGCCAGGATCAACCTGTTGCTTTTATTAGTAGAAGGTTGACCCCTAGAGAAAAGCGTTGGTCTGCCATTGAGAGGGAGGCCTTTGCTGTGGTCTGGGCTCTGAAGAAGTTGAGGCCATACCTGTTTGGCACTCACTTCATTGTTCAGACAGACCACAAACCTCTACTTTGGCTAAAACAAATGAAAGGTGAAAATCCTAAATTGTTGAGGTGGTCCATATCCCTACAGGGAATGGACTATACAGTGGAACATAGACCTGGGAGTAGCCACTCCAATGCAGATGGACTCTCCAGATATTTCCACTTAGACAATGAAGACTCATCAGGTCATGGCTAGTCTTATTGTCCTTCGTTTGGGGGGTGGTTGTGTAGGAAAGTACCATCTTGCCTGGCATGTTACCCCCATTTTTCACTGTATATATGTTGTTTTAGTTGTATGTGTCACTGGGACCCTGGTAACCCAGGGCCCCAGTGCTCATAAGTGTGCCTGAATGTGTTACCTGTGTAGTGACTAACTGTCTCACTGAGGCTCTGCTAATCAGAACCTCAGTGGTTATGCTCTCTCATTTCTTTCCAAATTGTCACTGACAGGCTAGTGACCATTTTTACCAATTTACATTGGCTTACTGGAACACCCTTATAATTCCCTAGTATATGGTACTGAGGTACCCAGGGTATTGGGGTTCCAGGAGATCCCTATGGGCTGCAGCATTTCTTTTGCCACCCATAGGGAGCTCTGACAATTCTTACACAGGCCTGCCACTGCAGCCTGAGTGAAATAACGTCCACGTTATTTCACAGCCATTTTACACTGCACTTAAGTAACTTACAAGTCACCTATATGTCTAACCTTTACCTGGTAAAGGTTGGGTGCAAAGTTACTTAGTGTGAGGGCACCCTGGCACTAGCCAAAGTGCCCCCACATTGTTCAGAGCCAATTCCCTGAACTTTGTGAGTGCGGGGACACCATTACACGCGTGCACTACATATAGGTCACTACCTATATGTAGCTTCACAATGGTAACTCCGAATATGGCCATGTAACATGTCTATGATCATGGAATTGCCCCCTCTATGCCATCCTGGCATAGTTGGCACAATCCCATGACCCCAGTGGTCTGTAGCACAGACCCTGGTACTGCCAAACTGCCCTTCCTGGGGTTTCACTGCAGCTGCTGCTGCTGCCAACCCCTCAGACAGGCAGCTGCCCTCCTGGGGTCCAGCCAGGCCTGGCCCAGGATGGCAGAAGAAAGAACTTCCTCTGAGAGAGGGTGTGACACCCTCTCCCTTTGGAAAATGGTGTGAAGGCAGGGGAGGAGTAGCCTCCCCCAGCCTCTGGAAATGCTTTGTTGGGCACAGAGGTGCCCAATTCTGCATAAGCCAGTCTACACCGGTTCAGGGACCCCTTAGCCCCTGCTCTGGCGCGAAACTGGACAAAGGAAAGGGGAGTGACCACTCCCCTGACCTGCACCTCCCCTGGGAGGTGTCCAGAGCTCCTCCAGTGTGCTCCAGACCTCTGCCATCTTGGAAACAGAGGTGCTGCTGGCACACTGGACTGCTCTGAGTGGCCAGTGCCACCAGGTGACGTCAGAGACTCCTGCTGATAGGCTCCTTCAGGTGTTAGTAGCCTATCCTCTCTCCTAGGTAGCCAAACCCTCTTTTCTGGCTATTTAGGGTCTCTGTCTCTGGGGAAACTTCAGATAACGAATGCAAGAGCTCATCCGAGTTCCTCTGCATCTCTCTCTTCACCTTCTGATAAGGAATCGACCGCTGACCGCGCTGGAAGCCTGCAAACCTGCAACATAGTAGCAAAGACGACTACTACAACTCTGTAACGCTGATCCTGCCGCCTTCTCGACTGTTTTCCTGCTTGTGCATGCTGTGGGGGTAGCCTGCCTCCTCTCTGCACCAGAAGCTCTGAAGAAATCTCCCGTGGGTCGACGGAATCTTCCCCCTGCAACCGCAGGCACCAAAAAGCTGCATTACCGGTCCCTTGGGTCTCCTCTCAGCACGACGAGCGAGGTCCCTCGAATCCAGCGACTCTGTCCAAGTGACCCCCACAGTCCAGTGACTCTTCAGTCCAAGTTTGGTGGAGGTAAGTCCTTGCCTCACCTCGCTGGGCTGCATTGCTGGGAACCACGACTTTGCAGCTACTCCGGCCCCTGTGCACTTCCGGCGGAAATCCTTTGTGTACAGCCAAGCCTGGGTCCACGGCACTCTAACCTGCATTGCACGACTTTCTAAGTTGGTCTCCGGCGACGTGGGACTCCTTTGTGCAACTTCGGCGAGCACAGTTTCACGCATCCTCGTAGTGCCTGTTTCTGGCACTTCTCCGGATGCTACCTGCTTCAGTGAGGGCTGTTTGTCTTCCTCGACGTCCCCTCTCTCTTCAGGTCCAATTTGCGACCTCCTGGTCCCTCCTGGGCCCCAGCAGCGTCCAAAAACGCCAAACGCACGATTTGCGACTAGCAAGGCTTGTTGGCGTCCTTCCGGCGGGAAAACACTTCTGCACGACTCTCCAAGGCGAGAGGGATCCGTCCACCAAAGGGGAAGTCTCTAGCCTTTTTCGTTCCTGCAGAAACCTCAGCTTCTTCTGTCCAGTCGAAGCTTCTTTGCACCCGCAGCTGGCATTTCCTGGGCATCTGCCCATCTCCGACTTGCTTGTGACTTTTGGACTTGGTCCCCTTGTTCCACAGGTACCCTAGATTGGAAATCCACAGTTGTTGCATTGCTGGTTTGTGTCTTTCCTGCATTATTCCTCTAACACAACTATTTTGTCCTTAGGGGAACTCTAGTGCACTTTGCACTCACTTTTCAGGGTCTTGGGGAGGGTTATTTTTCTAACTCTCACCATTTTCTAATAGTCCCAGCGACCCTCTACAAGGTCACATAGGTTTGGGGTCCATTCGTGGTTCGCATTCCACTTTTGGAGTATATGGTTTGTGTTGCCCCTATCCCTATGTTTCTACATTGCATCCTATTGTAACTATACATTGTTTGCACTGTTTTCTAAGACTATACTGCATATTTTTGCTATTGTGTATATATATCTTGTGTATATTTCCTATCCTCTCACTGAGGGTACACTCTAAGATACTTTGGCATATTGTCATAAAAATAAAGTACCTTTATTTTTAGTATAACTGTGTATTGTGTTTTCTTATGATATTGTGCATATGACACTAAGTGGTACTGTAGTAGCTTCACACGTCTCCTAGTTCAGCCCAAGCTGCTCTGCTAAGCTACCATTATCTATCAGCCTAAGCTGCTAGACACCCTATACACTAATAAGGGATAACTGGGCCTGGTGCAAGGTGCAAGTACCCCCTGGTACTCACTACAAGCCAGTCCAGCCTCCTACAATGAGGCACTGCTAGTTAGCCGGAGCAACAACCGGATTTAGGGTGACAGAGTTCCTTACACGTGGGTCAGACTCAGTCCCCCACACCGTTATCGATCCTGCTGCCTAGAAATCCAGTAGTCTCATTTAGGATAATGAGAGCCCACGCGACATGGCGCCGCCAACGTTTGGTCTGGCTCTAATGTTTGGGTCCGACTGACTCTCTCGGTCTCGTATATATTTGGACTCCTCGGTTCCGTATGCGGAGACGTCCGTGGGGCTGAGGGTTTCCGCCACCACAGGTTGGGTACAGCCTATTGCTTAGTGGTCGGTTGTTCAAGCTTGAACTTTGAAAGGAAAAAACCCCGATATTGGTGTGCCTTCTCTGACCTGCAGCCGTTTTTTATGAAATGGCGAATCCTAATGTAGTGAACATAGCAATTACTATGCGACATCCGCTCACGGGACATCTATTGACACATGGACTGACAGTCCAGGGGGGTCCAGTCACTTTTGTGGTGGACGCCCATGCAGCCTATAGAGCGGAACTTTTTTATTCTTGGGTCGCTTTTCCAGCAGTGGATGGAGGAACAAATACTTTTCACGAATACACAGTTGCGAATGCCCCTGGACAATACAGGGCTTACGCTTATTTAGAAATACCTCTATCTTATCAAGAACACCATAATTGGCTTGATGGCGCCCTCCCACACACAATAGCACAAGTAAGGTTAGGCCCACTGAGTAATGATGGCCCTACCTGGCCTTTATTGGCTGCATATACACCACATCCTGCGGTTGCTCAATTGGCAGTGGTTGAAGTTCGTCGTTTATATACAGAATTAACGGCTACATATAGACGATTAGTTCAGTTTGTGATGCAGACATTAAATACGAATGCAGCGCGTGCTGCTCCAGCGCACCCACAGGCGGTGGTTCCGGGTCTTAATCCGGCCACTGTACACTCAGTTATGGGTAAAGCACCGGCTAAACGAGAGGAGACTCCGTTTTGGCTGGCGCAAAAAATTAATACGCTGGAAGCAGTATTTCCCCATACGGGACCTCAGGATAAACATAGAATTTTGACGATGTGTTTGCCGTACGGGATGGTTCCTCCGGTGGACCTTTGTAATACCTGGGGCACGGTGTTTGCCGCGCTCTACACTACGGCACACGGTACACCGACATTAGCTAATTTACCGGACGTACTTAAGCAGATACAGGAAGAATATGGGGCTGCCCCTGCCTTGGATTTGGGCATGCAGTTGCTGGGCAATTTTGCCACAGTTTCTTCTATTATTTTGAGTAATCTCAAAGGAGAGGCGGTAGCACTAGCAGTGCGTATGCGTCTTCGGGATGTTCCGCTGCTTCAACAGGAGCGGGAACTTCCGAGAATAATAGCTGAAACATATTCTAGTATTGGTCGTGATAGCCTAGGGGCTAGACCACAAAAACCCCAGTTACAGGGTAAAAATAATAAAGATCATGCTAAACAGCAACAACCTGAGGGTTCGAAAAAGCGCTGGGAAAAGAAACAGCAAACACCTAAGAATGATGATGGGCAGTCCCCGCAACCGGAGACCCCACAGAATAAGTATAATCTCAGGAATAGGGATACTTTGAAGACGCCTGATAGATATCAATATACTGATACACGCCAATCTCGTTCCTTTCAGGACTCCTCGGAAAAGAGAAGTGAGAGAGGTGGGCGGTCAGAGCGGAGGACGGAGTACGTGAAACCGAGACAGGATTCACAACGCTCAGCGGAGGTTTCTATTAAACAAGAAGAGAAACCGCTGCAACAGAAACAGCAATTCAAAAAGAAGAAAGTGGCAGCTGTCTCAGTTAGACATGCCGCTCAAGAAGAGAGTTCTCTTGACGAACAAGACATGGGCGTTAGCATTGTTAGACAGCGCGGCAGAGGTCACAATAGTTCGCCGGAGTCTTCTAGAGCATCTGGAGGTGAAAGCAACTGATGACTTCATACAAGTCGAGACGGCGGATATGCGAGTCTCTGATCCTGATAGAGTATATGAAGTAACTCTGCGATTGGAAGGGGACATTGACGTGTTATAAACGCCATTTTTTGGGACCATGTGGTAAAATCATATGATGTTCTGTTGGCCGAACAAGATTGGCCACCTGACTTTGTTCGCGACTGTCCAGTTGGGGAGGAGGTTATTACACCTTCCTTCTCACCACTTGTTCCGAGAGAACTTGCGGAGTCCTATAGTAAATCATGGGCTCTAGCACAGGCTCCCGCCTTGTATAGAAATAACGTGGGGTGGGACAGACAATCACCTTATCATGTAATACCGATAAAGGGCGAACCTCAGCCACAACCGCAATATCCTATCAAATTTGAAGCTAGGGCATCGGTTAGGAAAATTCTAACTGAATTGGAGTATCAGGGTGTTATTGAGCCCTGTGTCTCGCCGATGAATAATCCCTTGTTTCCGGTTGCTAAACCGGACCATTCGTATAGGATAGTGGTGGATTACCGACATTTGAATAGTCATACACGCACATATGCAATACAGAATTCACATAGCGCAGCGCTTATGAATAATATAGTGCGTAAAAAATACAAAACAACATTGGATATCTCGAATGGATTTTTCTGCCAGAATATAGCGCCCGAGAGTCGGGACTATACCTGTTTCAGTGCATTTGGCTCTCAGAAAATTTTTTGTCGTTTGCCTCAGGGGTATAAGAATAGCCCAGGACTGTTTTCGGCTCGTGTAACTGAAATGCTGCATGAGTTCGACCCTGAAGCATTATCATATGTTGATGACATATATCTGACAGATGATGAGATTCTGCAACATCTAAGGCGTGTATCGCGCATTGTTGTGGGATTTGCTGATATTGGCTATAAGTTCAATTTTAAGAAATCAAAGATTGCTTTCCTCAGCGTCATTTTCCTGGGATATGAGTTGTCGAGTGAGGGCAAGAGCTTAGCGCCACATTTTTTGGAGAAATGTGCTTTATTGCAGCCTCCTAATACGGTTCGGAAGCTCCAGTCATTGTTGGGGTTTCTGAATTTTGGCAGAACTTACATTCCTGAGTATGCAACGCGTATAAAACCATTATACGAGTTGATTCGCCCGAGTTTTTCGAGTAAACTTTGGACGATTGAACATACACACATACTGCGAGAATTACAGAGTGATCTTTTAGCAGTTAAACACTTACACACTCGGGACAATAAGACACATTTAGTGATCAGGGTAATACCTGGGGCTGTTGGGTTTACTTATGTCACCTTTAACGAAGGGGAGACTGTCCCGATTGCATACAAATCTCACTTGTATTCTGCTGCAGAGCAACGTTTTGCACAAACTGAGAAAATTCTCACTGCAGTACAGATGGCTGTTATTAAAGAAAGACCGCTGGCCCAGGGTCAACGCATTGTTGTCGTTTCCCCGGTTCCGGCCTTAGAGGTTGTTACTAAAGCGAGTGTTCCTAATTCGAAGGCTCTACACCCGCGATGGATACAATGGGCTACGTCTTTGACAGCCACTGATGTAGATTATGTATTTGACCCTAAACTGCAGACTCAAGAATTTCTTCAATACGAAATAGAATACCCTGTTCCTGCTGGTACATTGCCTATTGACCAATATGAAGTGGTCATGTATACTGATGGCTCTGCGCAACCGGCGGTTGGGACTAAACAACAATATTCTGCTGCATGTGCGGTGGTGAGCGGCACTATGGAGGGGGAAGTGTTCTGCCCCCGACATACTTATACTAAAACCTTGGGAGATTGCACGGCACAGCTGGCTGAGCTCAAAGCTCTATTGTTAGCGTTGGAGCACGCGGATCCGGCACTTTTAACCTTGCTGGTCTGTGACTCCTACTACTGTGTGCAGTCTTTCAATGAATATTTACACTATTGGAAGATGAATGGGTTCAGAGATTCTAAAGGCAACACCATTAAGCATAAAATGTTGTGGGGTAAGGTTGCGGATCTAAAGGAAACGCTTCCTACTGTCCATGTTGTGCATACACTTGGACACCAGCGCGTTGGAATACACGTTGCTGGGAATACTTTGGCTGATGAAGCCGCGAAATCGGCAGTGGCTGTCGCCACAGTAGCCGCAGTGACTCGTTCGAGTTCAAAACCAGACACAGAAATTTCAGCTGCCATAAAGGCTACGGCTGATGGCACGCCTTTTCCTAAAGGATTTCCTTCGAAATATAGTTACTGCTTGAATGGTGCGCTACATGCTACTGTTACAATTCCAGGCATTGGTGTACGTGAAATTCCCAATAAAATTGAGAGACCTCGATTGATTTCTGCAGCACATGAGGGGGTGGCTTCTGCACAAGCAGGGGTGGCTGCCACAATTTCACTTTTACAGGCTCGTTACTGGTGGCCTGGTCTCTATAAAGAGACAAAACAGTATGTCCTTTGTTGTGACATTTGTCAACAAATTAAGACATCGTCGGCTAGACGCCCGCAGCAGACGCCCCAAACAAACCATTACAGTGTGTGTACTTGGATCATTGTGGTCCGCTGACACCAGATAGTGCATACAAATATATATTGGTTGCGGTAGATTCGTGCTCCAGATTTGTATGGGTATGGCCACAGCGCTCGGCTGACGCACGGAGTGTTATTAAAGATTTGCGTATCTTTGTCGATACATTTGCAGTTGCGGCTTTTCATTCGGACCAGGGCCCTGCTTTTGCCTCTAAGGCATTCAGGGACACCATGGCTTCGTTGGGGGTCCAACTCCAATTCTCGTCTCCATTTCATCCCGAGGGAAATTCTGTCGTGGAGCGTTTAAATCGTGATTTAAAGCAATCCTTAACAGCCAGGGTTATAGGTACGGGTCGTAGTTGGCTAGCCCACCTGTATGGAGTACAGAGAGCACTTAATAACTTGCCTAGAAGGTCACTGGGGGGTCGTACTTCATATGAGTGCCTGTTCGGAACACAAATGTATGTTCCTGATCTAGATGGTCCTGGTGTGGAGGCGGCAGATACGCCCTTTGACATAAATGATCATGTCACTGTTTTGCAGGATTTACAACAATTTCGTGAAGATAACTCTTCTGCGAGTGCTGCCTCCTCTGGAATTAAGGATGAGCCAGTGACACCTACTGGTTGGATACCCAAGATTGGGGATCTGGTGCGTGAAAAGGTCGCAGTTAAAAAATAATTTGGTCCTTCTTATCGAGAACCTGTCCCTGTGTTAGGGGTAAGCGGCACGAGAACTGTGATTTTACCGCCGCTGCGAGGGGCCAAAGGAAATCGCTTTGTTTCCATTGATAATGTCAAGTTACAACATGTGGCCGATTCTGCACAGCAGACCAAGAGGGACACCCAGTAGTTCCGGAATCCCTCTCACTACTGGGGATGAGGTCCCGATGCAGGTGATTTTCACCGACACTGTTTCCTCTCCGAGCTTGGGGAGGGTGGATGATGATGTTGCGATCGTTCCACCGACGGCGATTAATATGGAATCTTGTGATCAAATTGCTGTACGTTCTACTGATGTTTCTGAACATGTGGTTTATAGCGTGCCACAGCGGGAGCCTCCGTCTGCTTCTTCGTTCAGAGTTGCACCTTTTGCTAGAACTGCTTCTGGCTGCTTCAACGACGCTGATAATGATGGGTCCGGCTCCTCCTCTTCAATGTCTTCTGTCCACGGTCCACAACGGCTGCTGGGATGGCTTAAACGAACATATTTTGTTTTTCCTTGAAACTATTTTTGGCTATTTTTGGCCGTGATGACTATATTATTATGGTTGGGATTTGTGGTTACTTTTTTTCTGATAATACATGGTCATTTTCTTCCTGATCGATCTGACATTGAGCACGTGGAGACTGTGTTGAAACCACATTTTTCGTCTCATATGGTTCGAAGAGACTTGTCCACAGTGAACATTTCTGCTATACCAGTTCCGGATGGAATTGTGTGGGATAAAGTAATGTTTGATATATATGGTCCCACTGAATTGATTCAAATACCGTATGTCCTCAAATTATCAATGAATGATATTGTTATACCTGGCATTGTTTCTGATGATTGGGATGTGAAGACAGTAGATTCTATGCTATCGGATTTGCAATATTATACTGTCTATGACGATGAAGATGCTTACCAGTTTAGAGATAATCATGGTGACATGTTTTGTTACAACTATTATGGACACCACTTTATTCATAAAGCTAGTAGCCCTAAGTGCATGTTTAATTATGTGCAATGGGAACATTGCTCGACTCCTCCACAAGGGAGTTCAAAAAAGTATTATGACAAATTTGCATATTTTACGGGGCATGATCCATGGGGTTATTAATTTGCCTATCTCTACTTTGCAATTTACTTCGTGTTTGAAGCACATTCCTGTGGGTAGATATGAACTATTGGGAGACAGTTACATACACGAGGTGTGGGACCTTCCCTTTCAGTACAGATGTGTTAATGGTTTGAAGGAGGTTTTTCTTAGCGGCAGCGAATGCGAAGCTTCTGTCAGCCATTCAATGGTTTGTAAACAGCTGTCCTTGCACAGGGCGTGTAACGCTTCGATTGCTAACTTAGCTTGTTATCTGAAGGGAGTTCCAATCCCGGTTATTAAAAACACTTTCCAGGTGCTTTCTAACGGCAGTTACATTGTTCTTAACAGCGAACGCTGCTGTGGCATGCGTGCCGGAATAGTTTACATCGTCGTTGTCAACAAGGCCGTTACGTGCTGCGGGAATGTGTTGTTTCCCCCCACTCAAATTAGGGAGGTAGCGGACATCTGGCCTCATATTGCTACTTCCAAGGTTGATTTCGACAAGTTGAGTCGGCTAAAAGCTTTATTGTTTCAAAAGCATGTGGCCCTTACATCTGCTAGCGAGACCTACGCACTTCAAGTGGCAAGGTCATCGGCGGAGATACAGTCCCTTTTGAATACTAACTTTCCGAGTCACTTCGGTGAACTTGTGGGACGTATATATTTAATGCATCTAGCACTGCTGGTATTGCTCATTTTTTCAAAGCCGTTGGTGTTGGTTTCGTTCACACCTTCTCTTCCGTATTCGGTTTGATACCTTCGGCTATACACTCTATTTTCGGAAGCATTTTTGGGGGTTTCCCAATTACTTTGGCTTTATTGGCTGGAGTTTTGCTATTGTTGCTATTTTTTCACAATGGCTGTCCCGCCGCAACGAGATCCTGTATTGCTGCTCCCGTCAGCGCAGCTGTGTCGTGAACGCATGATGCAGCGTTTTGGAGCAACACTCCTGGCTCATTTGGAGTGTGACTGGTCTTTGTCGTTCTGACCGGTTTTGGATTGTGTGCAACCCGTGTTTCGATGCCTTTGGTGCTCGTTTGAACATGCACTGGCTTTCTGTCTCTCACTGCAGCGCTCTCCAGTGGTTGATCTTGATCTGTTGATGTTCCCGATTAGGGCTCATTCCCAGACTTGTGCACTGCGGTTGCGTTTGCTTCGTGAAGCGGATTATGAGATTCCCTTCCTGGAGGAAGATGGTTTTGTCTCTTTCCGTGGCACTACACGGGGTGCCGCCCTGAATGGTTTTGGGGCTTTGGAACACACCTGCTCCATGGTACTTTGTGGCGTGGATCTTCCGATATTCACATATCTCGAAGTAGAGGAGCTTCTACGTTCTATTGCTTCTGTTTGACAATTGGATTTATTTTCTCTCTCTCCCGACTAAATTGACACTATATTGCAATTCGCTCTATCGTCACATGTTTCCTAAATTTATGACTTTGTTGTCTTCTCATCTTGTCGAAATGTTGGGTTTAAATTTAGGTCATGTTTTTTTTTTATGTTGTTGGAACCACTTGCTACCGACAAGGGGAGGGTGTAGTGTGGTCAGTTTTACGTATATTTTGCGCATTAGCTTCAGGCTTTAGGCCTCTGTGCACTTTGCCCTAAATATATTTTATTCATTTGCTAACAGCTTAGAGCCTCTGTGCACTTTGCTCTAAATGCTTTCTATTAGGCTTCGTACTGTTATTTTACAGAATAGCCAGTTCTACGGTGTTGTTTTTTATTCATATCACACTGTTTTGCCTACTTCAGCACTGGAGTTCTTCATAACATATTCACTCTGTGCTTTAGTCAAGGATACAGTCTGGTACATTGCCGATAGACGTGGTAGGAGTCTAGACTTGCCATTCCTGCGTAGGAACATTTTGTGATCACGATGACATGTTAGTTATAAAATCACTTCCTTGTCCCAATACATGTAAGAGGGAGATTCCGACCAGGGAACCACAACTTGACGCTGACTGCCTCGTTGCAGATGCTGAACCAAGATCACAGGCCTTTGCTCAGGTATGAGTGTATCCGTCTCCCTAGTGATACAGAAAGGCAAGCTGAAAGCTTAACATGCTGTGCTCTAAATAGAACAAGAAGAGGGAGAGTAGAAACGGTTAGGAATTATGATAGCTTTATTTCTATGTTTTACTCTCCTGGTTACTATATCAATCCTACTATGTTGTATTGTTCTGGTTATTGCGGCTCACGCCTTAATATCTAAAATACAGTCGTTTTATTAAAACATTATATAAAACTTATACTGTCTTTGTCATTTGTATATGAGACCATATTGTGAATGAGAGAGTTGGTTTGGATCTGAGTGACCACGACTTCCCTGAGAAGTTCCAAAGATGTCATGCGCTCGGCTGCCCAATCATTTCTTCCCCGTGGGAGAAATGAGGCACTGCTAGTTAGCCGGAGCAACAACCGGATTTAGGGTGATAGAGTTCCTTACACGTGGGTCAGACTCAGTCCCCCACACCGTTATCGATCCTGCTGCCTAGAAATCCAGTAGTCTCATTTAGGATAATGAGAGCCCACGCGACAGGTTAACCTTTTGCTTCCTACAGGTCTCCTTCCCAGCTGTTCCCATCCTAATCCCCTTTTCCCCCGTTTCGACTCTCTCAGGCTCTGTGATTTTATCTATCGGAGTCTTGGAGCTGTCTAGCGGTAGACATGTTGGGAACGTGCGCAGACCCCGAGGATCTGGTCTCCCTGACAACAACCTCCCCCCCAAGGAGGGACAATAAGGCTAACCTTGCCCAAATGAGTCTTCATTGTCTAAGTGGAAATATCTGGAGAGTCCATCTGCATTTGAGTGGGTACTCCCAGGTCTATGTTCCACTGTATAGTCCATTCCCTGTAGGGAGATGGACCACCTCAACAATTTAGGGTTTGAACCTTTCATTTGTTTTAGCCATGGTCTGTCTAAACAATAAATTGAGTACCAAACAGGTATGGTCTCAACTTTTTCAGTGCCCAGACCACAGCAAATGCCTCCCTCTCTATGGCAGACCAACGCTTTTCTCTAGGGGTCAACCTTCTGCTGAGAAAAGCAACTGGTTGATCCTGGCCCTCAGAATTCAGTTGTGATCAGACTGCCCCTACCCCTACCCCTAATTCAGATGCATCAGTTTGAACAATGAATTTCTTGGAGTAACAAGGGCTTTTTAGGACAGGTGCAGAGCACATGGCCTGTTTGAGCTCCTCAAAAGCTTTCTTACAGCTGGCTGTCCACAATACCTTCTTAGGCATTTTCTTGCTAGTGAGATCATTAAGAGGGGCTGCTATGGAGCCATAATTCTTTATAAATCTCCTATAGTACCCTGTGAGGCCAAAAAAGGCTCTCCTGGGTTTGAGTTGTAGGGGGAACCCAATCCATGATAGTTTAGAGTTTCCCCTGTAGTGGTGCAATCTGTTCTCCACCAACCAGGTGGCCCAGATAAACCACATTCCCCTGCCCTATCTGGCACTTTGAGGCTTTGATAGTGAGGCCTGCCTTTTGCAGGGCCTCCAAAACTTTCCAAAGGTGGACCAGGTGATCATCCCATGTTGAGCTAAAAACAGCAATATCATTAAGATATGCTGCACTGAAAGCCTCCAACCCTTGCAGGACTGTGTTCACCAACCTCTGAAAAGTGGCAGGTGCATTTTTCAAACCAAAGGGCATCACTGTAAACTGGTAGTGCCCTCCTATAGTTGAAAATGCAGTCTTTGGTTTAGCATCTTCTGCCAATCTGATCTGCCAATACCCTGCAGTCAGATCAAAAGTGCTAAGATACTTGGCAGAAGCCACTGTATCAATGAGCTCATCTGCCCTGGGTATAGGGTGAGCATTAGTTTTTGTTACCTGATTGAGACCTCTGTAGTCTACACAAAACCTCATCTCCCTCTTTCCATCTTTGATGTGAGGTTTTAGTACAAGCACCACTGGGCTAGGCCATGGGCTTTCAGAAGGTTCAGTCACTCCCAGATCCAATATTTTCTGCACCTCTTGTTTAATGCAGTCTCAGACATGGTCAGGCTGCCTATAAATTTTAACTTTTGACAGGCAGGCTGTCTCCAGTGTCAATTGTGTGTTCACACCAGGATGTTGTACCTGGCACATTTGAAAAGAGGTCAGAAAATTGTCCTAGGAGATTGATGCAGTTTGTCTTTCTGTTCTGCAGTCAGACAATCTGCTAACACTACTCCCTCCACGAAGGCATCTGCTTCAGTGGTGGAAAAGAGATCAGGGAGAGGGTCATTCTCTTCTTCCTGTCCCTCATCTGTTGCCATGAGCAGGGTGAGATCAGCCCTGTCATAGAAGGGTTTAAGGCGGTTGACATGAATCACCCTAAGGGGACTCCTGGCAGTGCCCAGGTCTAATAAATAGGTAACCTCTCCCTTTTTCTCAACAATTAGATGGGGTCCACTCCATTTGTCTTGGAGTGCTCTTAGGGCCACAGGCTCCAATACCCACACCTTCTGTCCTGGTTGGTACTGAATCAGAACAGCCTTCTGGTCATGCCATTGCTTTTGCAGCTCCTGGCTGGCCTGAAGGTTTTTACTGGCCTTTTTCATGTACTCAGCCTTTCTGGATCTTAGGCCAAGTACACAATCCACTATGTCCTGTTTAGGAGCTTTTAAAGTTTGTTCCCAACCCTCCTTCACAAGAGTGAGTGGACCTCTTACAGGGTGCCCAAAGAGGAGTTCAAAGGGGCTGAAGCCCACTCCTTTTTTGGGTACCTCCCTGTAAGCAAAAAGGAGGCAAGGTAACAGGACATCCCATCTCCTCCTGAGTTTTTCAGGGAGTCCCATTATCATACCTTTGAGAGTTTTATTAAACCTCTCTACCAGTCCATTAGTCTGTGGATGGTAAGGGGTGGTGAACTTGTAGGTAACACCACACTCCTTCCACATTGCTTTCAAGAATGCACACATGAAGTTGCTACCTCTGTCTGATACTACCTCTTTAGGAAAACCCACCCTGGAAAAGATTCCCAGGAGGGCCTTTGCCAATACAGGAGCTGTAGTGGTCCTTAAAGGTATGGCTTCAGGATATCTTGTGGCATGGTCCACAACCACCAAGATAAATCTATTGCCTGAAGCAGTAGGAGGGTCAAGGGGGCCAACTATATCAACCCCTACCCTTTCAAAGGGCACCCCAACCACTGGAAGTGGAATTAGAGGGGCCTTTGGAGTGCCACAAGTCTTGCCACTGGCTTGGCAGGTCACACAAGACTTACAAAAATCTTTGGTGTCCTCTGACATCCTAGGCCAGTGAAACAAGGGGACAAGTCCTTCCCAAGTTTTAATCTGGCCCAAATGCCCAGCCAAAGGAATGTCATGTGCTAGAGTGAGAAGAAACTCTCTGTACTGCAGGGGAATTACCAATCTCCTGGCTGCTCCAGGTTTTGGGTCCCTTGCCTCTATGTACAAGAGGTTATCTCCCCAGTATACTCTATGGCTGTCACTGACACCCCCATTTTGCTGTTTGACAGCTTGCTGTCTGAGACCCTCTAATGTGGGACAGGTTAGATGTGCCACACTCAGCTCTTCCCTGGCAGGCCCCCCTCCACCTAAAAGCTCAGCAGTGTCTGCTGCCAGCTCCTCTTGTGAAGGTTATGCACAGGGAGGAAATTCCTCTTCCGCAAAAGGGGAATCATCTGTAGAGGGGAGGGATAGTGGGTAGGGATTTACCCCTGCTACCCCCAGCTTTAGGGAGCACTTGGTCCATTGTTCCAGGATCCAAGTTACCCTGTCCTTTTAGCTTTTTGTCCTGAGCCCTGGTTAAAGCAAAAATATGCCCAGGAATGCCCAGCATTGCTGCATGAGCCTCCAACTCCACTTATGCCCAAGCTGATGTTTCTAAATCATTCCCTAGTAGACAGTCTACAGGTAAATCTGAGGCAACCACAACTTTCTTTGGACGTGTAACCCCCCCCCCCAGTTGAGATTCACAACATCTATGGGGTGGCTAAGAGTGTTGTCATGAGCGTCTGTCACTTGTACTCTTTAGGAAAACCCACTCTAGAAAAGATTCCCAGGAGGGCCTTTGCCACTGCAGGAGCTGTAGTGGTCCTTAAGGGTATGACTTCAGGATATCCTGTGGCATGGTCCACTACCACCAAGATAGATTGTAGGAGGCTGGCCTGGCTTGTAGTGGGTACCAGAGGTACTTACACCTTGTGCCAGGTCGAGTTATCCCTTATTAGTGTAAAAGAGGTGTTTCTAGCAGCTTAGGCTGATAGAAGGTAGCTATAGCAGAGCAGCTTAGGCTGAACTAGGAGACATGCAAAGCTCCTACTATACCACTGGTGTCATATGCACAATATCATAAGAAAACACAATACACAGATATACTAAAAATAAAGGTACTTTATTTTTATGACATTATGCCAAAAGTATCTCAGTGAGTACCCTCAGTATGAGGATGCCAAATATACACAAGATATATGTACACAATACCAAAATTATGCAGTAATAGCAAAAGGAAGTAATGCAAGCAGTGTAAAGTTACAATAGATTGCAATAGGGGCACATAGGTATAGGGGCAACACAAACCATATACTCCAAAAGTGGAATACGAAGCACGAATGGACCCCAAACCTATGTGAGCTTGTAGAGGGTTGCTGGGGCTTTAAGAAAACAGTGAGGGTTAGAAAAATAGCTCACCCCAAGACCCTGTAAGGTAGGTGTAAAGTGCACCCACAACCCCCAGAGAGTACAGAAGTCGTGATAGGGGGATTCTGCGAGGAAAACCAACACCAGCAATGCAACAACAGTGGATTTCTGGACCTGAGTACCTATAAGACAAGGGGACCAAGTCCAAGAGTCGTGACAGTGTCGAGAGTGGGCAGGAGCCCAGGAAATGCCAGCTGAGGATGCAAGGAAGCTGCCACTGGATGGAAGAAGCTTGGTGATTTGCAAGAACGAAGAGGACGAGGAACTTCCCCTTTTGAGGATGGATGTCCCACGTGGTGAAGAATCATGCAGAGGTGTTCCCACGCAGAAAGACCGCAAACAAGCCTTGCTAGCTGCAAAGGTCGCAGTTAGGGTTTTTGGATGCTGCTGTGGCCCAGGAGGGACCAGGATGTCGCCACTTGGATGAGGAGACAGAGGGGGTGCCCAGCAAGTCAGGGAGCCTCACAGAAGAAGGCAGCACCCGCAGAAGTACTGGAACAGGCACTTGGAAGAGGAGTGAACCGGAGTCCACCCGAAGACACAAAAGGGAGTCCCACGACGCCGGAGGACAACTCAGAAGGTTGTGCACTGCAGGTTAGAGTGTCGGGGACCCAGGCTTGTCTGTGCATGAAGGAAATCCTGGAAGAGTGCACAGGAGCCGGAGCAGCTGCAAATCACGCCTCCCCACGCTAGACTGCATTGCTGGGTACCGCAAGGACTTACCTCCACCAAACTTGGATTGAAGAGTCATTGGACTGTGGGAGTCATTGGACAGAGTTGCTGAGTTCCAGGGACCACGCTTGTCGTGCTGAGAGGGGACCCAGAGGACCGGTGATGCAGTCTTTTGTTGCCTGTGGTTGCAGGGGGATGATTCCGTCGACCCACAGAAGATTTCTTCAGAGCTCCTGGTGCAGAAAGGAGGCAGGCTACCCCTAGAGCATGCACCACCAGGAAACAGGCGAGAAAGCCGGCAGGATGAAGCGATACAAGGTTGCAGTAGTCGTCTTTACTACTTTGTTGCGGTTTTGCAGGATTCCTGAGCAGTCAGCGGTCGATCCTTTGGCAGAAGGTGAAGAGGGAGATGCAGAGGAACTCTGGTGAGCTCTTGCATTCGGTATCTGAAGAATTCCCCAAAGCAGAGACCCTAAATAGCCAGAAAAGGAGGTTTGGCTACCTAGGAAGGAGGATAGGCTAGTAAGAAAGGTAAGAGCCTATCAGAAGGAGTCTCTGACGTCACCTGCTGGCACTGGCCACTCAGAGCAGTCCAGTGTGCCAGCAACACCTCTGTTTCCAAGATGGCAGAGGTCTGGAGCACACTGGAGGAGCTCTGGGCACCTCCCCTGAGAGGTGCAGGTCAGGGGAGTGGTCACTCCCCTTTCCTTTGTCCAGTTTCGCGCCAGAGCAGGGCTGGGGGATCCCTAAACCGGTGTAGACTGGCTTATGCAGAGATGGGCAGCATCTGTGCCCATCAAAGCATTTCCAGAGGCTACTCCTCCCCAGCCATCACACCTATTTCCAAAGGGAGAGGGTGTCACACCCTGTCTCAGAGGAAATCCTTTGTTCTGCCTTCCTGGGCCAGGGCTGCCTGGACCCCAGGAGGGCAGAAACCTGTCTGAGGGGTTGGCAGCAGCAGCAGCTGCAGTGGAGACCCCGGAAAGGCAGTTTGGCAGTACTCGGGTTCTGTGCTAGAGAGCCGGGGGATCATGGAATTGTCTACCCAATGCCAGAAGGGCATTGGGGTGACAATTCCATGATCTTAGACATGTTGAATGGCCATGTTTGGAGTTACCATTGTGACGCTATGCATAGGTAGTGACCTATGTATAGTGCACGCGTGTAATGGTGTCCCAGCACTCACAAAGTCTGGGGAATTTGCCCTGAACAATGTGGGGGCACCTTGGCTAGTGCCAGGGTGCCCACACACTAAGTAACTTTGCACCCAACCTTCACCAGGTGAAGGTTAGACATATAGGTGACTTATAAGTTACTTAAGTGCAGTGGTAAATGGCTGTGAAATAACGTGGACGTTATTTCACTCAGGCTGCACTGGCAGGCCTGTGTAAGAATTGTCAGATCTCCCAATGGGTGGCAAAAGAAATGCTGCAGCCCATAGGATCTCCTGGAACCCCAATACCCTGGGTACCTCAGTACCATATACTAGGGAATTATAAGGGTGTTCCAGTATGCCAATGTGAATTGGTGAAATTGGTCACTAGCCTGTTAGTAACAATTTGGAAAGAGAGAGAGCATAACCAGGTTCTGGTTAGCAGAGCCTCAGTGAGACAGTTAGTCATCACACAGGGAACACATACAGGGCACACGTATGAGCACTGGGGTCCTGCCTGGCAGGGTCCCAGTGACACATAGACTAAAACAACATATATACAGTGAAATATGGGGGTAACATGCCAGGCAAGGTGGTACTTTCCTACATAAATCTATTGCCTGAAGCAGTTGGAGGGTCAAGGGGGCCAACTAGGTCAACCCCTACCCTTTCAAAGGGCACCCCAATCACTGGAAGTGGAATTAGAGGGGCCTTTGGAGTGCCACCAGTCTTGCCACTGGCTTGGCAGGTCACACAAGATTTACAAAAGTATTTTGTGTCCTCTGACATATGAGGCCAGTGAAACAAGGGGACACGTCTTTCCCAAGTTTTTGTCTGGCCCAAATGCCCAACCAAAGGAATGTCATGTGCTAGGGTGAGAAGAAACTCTCTGTACTGCAAGGGAATGCCCAATCTCCTGGCAGCCCCAACTTTTGGGTCCCTTGACTCTGTGTACAAGAGGTTGTCTTCCCAGCGTACCCTATGACTGTCACTGACATCCCCATTCTGCTGTTTGACAGCTTGCTGTCTTAAACCCTCTAATGTGGGAGAGGTTTGCTGTGCCACACTCAGTTCTTCCCTGGCAGGCCCCCCTGCACCCAAAAGCTCAGCAGTGTCTGCTGCCAGCACCTCTGGTGTAGGTTCTGCACAGGGAGAGGATTCCTCTTCCTCAAAAGGGGAATCATCTGTAGAGGGAGGGATAGTGGGTATGGATTTACCCTTTTTACCCCTAGCTTTAGGGAGCACTTGGTCCATTGTTACAGGATCCAAGTTTCCCTGTCCTTTTTGCTTCTTGGCCTGAGCCCTTGTCACAGCAGAAATATGCCCAGGAATGCCCATCATTGCTGCATGAGCCTCCAACTCCACTTCTGCCCAAGCTGATGTTTCCAAATCATTGCCCAGTAAGCAATCTACAGGTAATTCAGTGGCTTCCACAACTTTCTTTGGACCAGTAACCCCCCAAACCACCCCCCAGGTGAGATTCACAACAGCCATAGTGGGTGGGTAAGAGTGTTGTTATGAGCATCAGTCACTTGGTACTGCTGACCAAGTAGGTGTTGATCAGGGTGGACCAGTTTTTCTATCACCATAGTTACACTGGGTCCTGTGTCCCTGTAGGCCTGAACCTCAACACCATTTATTAGGGGAAGTTGCTTGTACTTATCCATATTAAGGGGACAAGCAACCAAGGTGGCCAAATCAATGGCACCTTCAGAGACTAAAACAGCCTCTGTGGTCTGCCTAACAAGACCAACCCCAACTAGATTGCCAATAGTTAGCCCAGCTACACCCTTGGATTGGTTATTAGTAGGTTTCCCACCACCACTGCTATTACTAGGAGCAATATAATTTGCAGCAGGGGTTGTGGTGGTGGGAGTTTTGGTGTTTTTCTTAGGACAACTGGAATCAGTTGCCCAATGGCCTTTGACTTTACACAAATAACACCAAGGCTTTTTAGGTTGATTATTGGAAGAGGATTTGGACCCACCACTCCCAGAGGATTTTTGTGGGCCTGATGAAGACTCAGAATGTTTACTTTTGTCCCCACCCTTGTCAGAAGACTTACCATTCTTCTTCTTGCCATCCTTGTCACCCCCTGTATGAACTTTTCTGTTCACCCTTGTTCTGACCCACTTGTCTGCCTTCTTTCCCAATTCTTGGGGAGAGGTCAGATCCGAGTCCACTAGGTATTGGTGCAACAAGTCAGACACACAGTTGTTCAGAATATGCTCTCTCAGAATAAGATTATACAGGCTTTCATAGTCAGATACCTTACTGCCATGTAACCACCCTTCCAAGGCCTTCACTGAACAGTCCACAAAATCTGTCCAGTCTTGAGAGGACTCTTTTCTGATGTCTCTGAAATTAATCCTGTCTTGTTCAGTGGTTAAGCCAAATCCATCCAAGAGTGCATCCTTCAATACTGTGTAGTTGTCAGCTTCACTTTCTCTAGCAGTAAGGAGCCTATCACCACCCTTTCCAGTGAAAGATAGCCACAAAATAGCAGCCCACTGCCTTTGAGGGACCAACTGTACCATACAGGGCCTCTCAAGTGCAGCAAACCACTTGTTAATGTCATCCCCCTCCTTGTAAGCGGGGACTATATTGTGCAGATTCCTGGCATCTTGCTCTCTAAAAGGATTTCTATCAGGAATACTGCTGCTGTCACTGTGGGGTACTAATCCCAACCTCTGTCTTTCCTTCTCAATGTCTAGGGATTCCCTATCTAAGGCCAGCTGTTGAAGTTTAAGCTTCAATCTGGTCTCTTCAACCCTCAACTTTTTGAGTTCCCTTTCTAACAAGTTATCTTCAGGGTGGGTGGGTTGGGAATGCTTTGACACAGATGACAAATTGGAAACTTCAGAGGGGGACCTGTCCCTATCTGTGTGGACCCTGGTAACCTGGCCTCTAGGAATAAATATTGCCCTACTGTGATGGGAACCTCTATCACTACCAGCATTACTAGGTGCCCTGCTAGGGGGCAGACCCTCATCAGAACCCTCCCCACCCTTCTCAGGGAACTCTCCTGAGTCAGACTGGGAAGTTTCTACAGTTTCTAACCTCTCATTTGATGGGCCAGACTGTTTCTGGTCATCCACAACAAGCATGTTAAACAGAAACTCTTTTCTAGGGTTCTTTCCTATAACTAAACCTCTATCTAGGCAGAGATTCCTTAAGCTCTTGTAGTTCAAAATGTCATAAGTCGCATTGACAGTTTTGAGAGTGGAATCTACCACAGACATGATAATAAAAGGTTTAGAGATAGTGAGAAGAGAGAAAAGGTTTTAGAACTTTTGAAAGCACAGAATTGTTTTTTTTTCTAACTTTTTGAAAACATTTAGAAGTCTTAAGAAACTTTTCAGAACTTTGTAAAATGTTTTAGGATAGAAAAGCAAACTTTTGGGGTTAAGTGTACATACACTGAACTGTTTGGTATATGATTCTCTTATGAAAAGTACAAAATGACAGTGGTGAAGCAGTTACAAGTATAAATCCCACAGCTGCACCACCATTGTAGGAGGCTGGCCTGGCTTGTAGTGGGTATCAAGGGTACTTAAACTCTGTGCGAGGTCTAGTTATCCCTTATTAGTAGAATAGAGGTGTTTCTAGCAGCTTAGGCTGATAGAAGGTAGCTATGGCAAAGCAGCTTAGGCTGAACTAGTAGACATGCAAAGCTCCTACTATACCACTTATATCAAATGCACAATATCATAAGAAAACACAATACACAGAGTTACTAAAAATAAAGGTACTTTATTTTTCTGACAATATGCCACAAGTATCTCAGTGAGTGTAGGAAAGTACCATCTTGCCTGGCATGTTACCCCCATATTTCACTGTATATATGTTGTTTTAGTCTATGTGTCTCTGGGACCCTGCCAGGCAGGGCCCCAGTGCTCATAAGTATGTGCCCTGTATGTGCTCCCTGTGTGATGCCTAACTGTCTCACTGAGGCTTTGCTAACCAGAACCTCAGTGGTTCTGCTCTATCTGCCTTCCAAATTTGTCAATAACAGGCTAGGGACTAAATTTACCAATTCACATTGGCATACTGGTACACCCATATAATTCCCTAGTATATGGTACTGAGGCACCCAGGATATTGGGGTTCCAGGAGATCCCTATGGGCTGCAGCATTTTTTTTGCCACCCATAGGGAGCTCTGACAATACTTACACAGGCCTGCCAGTGGAGCATGCGTGAAATAACGTCCAAGTTATTTCACAGCCATTTACCACTGCACTTAAGTAACTTATAAGTCACCTATATGTCTAACCTTCACCTGGTGAAGGTTGGGTGCAAAGTTACTTAGTGTGTGGGCACCCTGGCACTAGCCAAGGTGCGCCCACATCGTTCAGGGCATATTCCCCGGACTTTGTGAGTGTGGGGACACCATTACGATTGTGCACTATACATAGGTCACCACCTATGTATAGCGTCACAGTGGTAACTCTGAACATGGCCATGTAACATGTCTAAGATCATGGAATTGTCACCCCAATGCCATTTTGGCATTGGGAGGACAATTCCATGATCCCCCGGGGCTCTAGCACAGTACCCGGGTACTGCCAAACTACCTTTCCAGTGTCTCCACTGCAGCTGCTGCCAACCCCTGAGACAGGTTTTTGCCCTCCTGGGGTCCAGGCAGCCCTGGCCCAGGAAGGCAGAACAAAGGATTTCATCTGAGAGAGGGTGTTACACCCTCTCCCTTTGGAAATAGGTGTGAAGGCTGCGGAGGAGTAGCCTCCCCCAGCCTCTGGAAATGCTTTGATGGGCACAGATGGTGCCCATCTCTTCATAAGCCAGTCTACACCGGTTTAGGGATCCCCCAGCCCTGCTCTGGCATGAAACTGGACAAAGGAAAGGGGAGTGACCACTCCCCTGACCTGCACCAGGGGAGGTGCCCAGAGCTCCTCCAGTGTGTCCCAGACCTCTGACATCTTGGATTTAGAGGTGCTGGGGGAACACTGGACTGCTCTGAGTGGCCAGTGCCAGCAGGTGACGTCAGAGGCTCCTTCTGATAGGCTCTTACCTCTCTTGGTAGCCAATACTCCTAACCTGGTAGCCAAACCTCTTTTTCTGGCTATTTAGTGTCTTTGCTTTGGGGAATTAGTCAGATAACGAATCCAAGAGCTCACCAGAGTTCCTCTGCATCTCCCTCTTCACCTTCTGCCAAAGGATCGGCCACTGACTGCTCAGGATGTCTGCAAAACCGCAACAAAGTAGCAAGGTGACTACTAACAACCTTGTATCGTCTCATCCTGCCGGCTTTCTCAACTGTTTCCAGGTGGTGCATGCTCTTGGGGTAGCCTGCCTCCTCCCTGCACCAGGAGCTCTGAAGAAATCTCCTGTGGGTCGACTGAATCTTTCCCCTGCTAACGCAGGCACCAAAAGACTGCATCACTGGTCCTCTGGGTCCCCTCTCAGCCTAACAAGCGTGGTCCCTGGAACTCAGCAACTCTGTCCAAGTGACTCTCACAGTCCAGTGACTCTTCAGTCCAAGTTTGGTGGAGGTAAGTCATTGCCTTCCCACGCTAGACTGCATTGCTGGATACTGCGTGATTTGCAGCTCCTCCGCTCCTGTGCACTCTTCCAGGATTTCCTTCGTGCACAGCCACGCCTGGGTCCCCGACACTCTATCCTGCAGTGCACAACCTTCTGAGTTGTCCTCCGGCGTCGTGGGACTCCCTTTTGTGACTTCACATGGACCCTGGTTCACTTTCCTTTCAAGTGCCTGTTCAGGCACTTCTGCGGGTGCTGCCTGCTTCTGTGTGGGCTCACTGAGTTGCTGGGCACCCCCTCGGTCTCCTCTTCCAAGTGGCGACATCCTGGTCCCTCCTGGGCCACAGCAGCACCCAAAAACCTCTACCGCAACTCTTGCCGCTAGCAAGGCTTGTTTGCTGTCTTTCTGCGTGGGAACACATCTGCACGCTTCATCGCAACTTGCAGAACTCCAAGCTTCTTCTATCCAGTGGCAGCTTCCTCGCACCCTCAGCTGGCATTTCCTGGGCTCCTGCCCACTCTCGACACTGTCGCGACTATTGGACTTGGTCCCCTTGTCTTACAGGTACTCAGGTCCGGAAATCCACTGTTGTTGCATTGCTGGTGTTTGTTCTTCCTGCAGAATCCCCCTATCACAACCTCTGTGCTCTCTGGGGGTAGTAGGTGCACTTTACACCTACCTTTCAGGGTCTTGGGGTGGGCTATTTTTCTAACCCTCACTGTTTTCTTACAGTCCCAGTAACACTCTACAAGCTCACATAGGTTTGGGGTCCATTCGTGGTTCGCATTCCACTTTTGGAGTATATGGTTTGTGTTGCCCCTATACCTATGTGCTCCTATTGCAATCTATTGCAATTCTACACTGTTTGCATTACTTTTCTTGCTATTGCTTACCTAATTTTGGTTTGTGTACATATATCTTGTGTATATATCTTATCCTCATACTGAGGGTACTATGTTGTCAGTGTGTTTGATATGTGTCACTGGGATCCTGCTAGCCAGGACCCCAGTGCTCATAAGTTTGTGGCCTATTATATGTGTTCCCTGTGTGGTGCCTAACTGTATCACTGAGGCTCTGCTAACCAGAACCTCAGTGTTTATGCTCTCTCTGCAGGCTAGTGACTAAATTTACCAATTCTCATTGGCACACTGGTACACCCATATAATTCCCTTGTATATGGTACTTAGGTACCCAGGGTATTGGGGTTCCAGGAGATCCCTATGGGCTGCAGCATTTCTTTTGCCAACCATAGGGAGCTCAGACAATTCTTACTCAGGACTGCCACTGCAGCCTGAGTGAAATAACATCCACGTTATTTCACAGCTGTTTTTCACTGCACATAAGTAACTTGGTGAAGGTTAGGTGCCAAGTTACTTAGTGTGTGGGCATCCTGGCACTAGCCAAGGTGCCCCCACATCGTTCAGGGCAAATTCCACGAACTTTGTGAGTGCAGGGACAGCATTACACGTGTGCACTAAACATATAGGTCAATACCTATGTTTAGCATCACAATGGTAACTCCGAACATGGCCATGTGACATGTCTAGGATCATTAAATTGTCACCCAGTACCATTCTGGTATTGGGGTGACAATTCCATGCATCACCGGGTCTCCAGCACAGAGCCCGGGTACTGCCAAACTAACTTTCCGGGGTCTCCACTGCAGCTACTGCTGCTGCCAACCCCTCAGACGGGTTTCTGCCCCCTGGGGCCTGGGCAGCCTGGTCCTGGGAAGGCAGAACAAAGAATTTCCTCTGAAACAGGGTGTTACACCCTCTCCCTTTGGAAATAGGTGTGAAGCGCTGGGGAGGAGTAGCCCCCCCCAGCCTCTGCAAATGCTTTGATGGGCACAGATGGTGCCCTCTCTGCATAAGCCAGTTTACACCGGTTCAGGGATCCCCAGCCCTGCTCTGGCGCGAAACTGGACAAAGGAAAGGGGAGTGACCACTCCCCCGACTAGCACCTGCCAGGGGAGGTGCCCAGAGTTCCTCCAGTGTGTCCCAGACCTCTGCCATCTTGGATTCAGAGGTGTGAGGACACAATGGACAACTCTGAGTGGCCAGTGCCAGCAGGTGACATCAGAGACCCCTCCTGATAGGTGCTTACCTTTCTCAGTAGCCAATCCTCCTCTGTGGGCTATTTAGGGTCTCTCCTGAGGGTATCTCACCAGATAACGAATGCAAGAGCTCACCAGCGTTCCTCTGCACTT
Organism: Pleurodeles waltl; assembly: GCF_031143425.1. Classification (NCBI taxonomy): domain Eukaryota; kingdom Metazoa; phylum Chordata; class Amphibia; order Caudata; family Salamandridae; genus Pleurodeles; species Pleurodeles waltl. The sequence continues at coordinate 185,554,044 of NC_090439.1, read as the reverse complement.
CCCTCTTCGACTTCTGCCAAGGATTGACCGCTGACTGCTCCAGGACGCCTGCAAAACTGCAACAAATTAGCAAGACGACTACCAGCAACATTGTAGCGCCTCATCCTGCTGGCTTTCTCGACTGTTTCACGGTGGTGCATGCTCTGGGGGCTGTCTGCCTTCACCCTGCACTGGAAGCCAAGAAGAAATCTCCAGTGGGTCGACGGAGTCTTCCCCCTGCTAATGCAGGCACCAAACTTCTACATCACCGGTCCTCTTGGTCCCCTCTCATCCTGACGAGCGTGGTCCGTGGAACACCGGAGCTGGGTCCAAGTGTCTCCACAGTCCAGTGGCCCTTCTGTCCAAATCTGGTGGAGGTAAGTCCTTGCCTCCCCATGCCAGACAGTAATCCTGTGTACTGCGTGATCTGCAGCTGCTCGGGCTTCTGTGCACTTTTCCAAGACTTCCTTTGTGCACAGCCTAGCCCAGGTCCCCTGCACTCCGTCCTGCATTGCCCAACTCGCTGAGTTGGACTTCGACGTCGTGGGACCCTCCTCTGTGACTCTGAGTCGACCACTGTCCTCAGATCTTCTAAGTGCCTGTTCTGGTACTTATGCAGGTGCTGCCTGCTTCTGCGGGGGCTCTCTGAGTTGCTGAGCACCACCTCTGTCTCCTCCTCCAAGGGGCGATATCCTGGTCCTTTATGGTCCCCAGCAGCACCCAAAAACCTGAACCGCAAGTCTTGCAGCTAGCAAGGCTTGTTTGCTGCCTTTCTGCGTGAAAACAACTCTGAATCCTCCAGCATGCCGTGGGACATATTCTGACCAAAGGAGATGTTCCTGGCACCTTCTGTTGTTGCAGAATCTTCTGCTTCTTCCACCCAGAGGCAGCCTTTTTACACCTTCATCTGGGGTTTAGTGGGCTCCTGCTCCCCCGGACACTTGCGTGACTCTTGGACTTGGTCCCCTTCCTTTACAGGTCCTCAGGTCCAGGAATCCATCTTCAGTGTTTTGCTGGCAGTTGTTGTTCTTGCAGAATCCCCTATCTCGACTTTACTGTCTTTCTGGGGTGGAAGGGTAACTTTACTCCTACTTTTCAGGGTCTTGAGGTGGGGTATTTTTGACACCCTTACTGTTTTCTCACAGTCTCAGCGACCCTCTACAACCTACACTAGGCCTGGGGTCCATTTGTGGTTCGCAATCAACTTTTGGAATATATGGTTTGTGTTGCCCCTAGGCTTATTCCTACCTATTGCATTCTATTGTGATTCTACATTGTTTGCACTACTTTTCTTACTGTTACTTACCTGATTTTTGGTTTGTGTACATATAATTTGTGTATATTACTTACCTCCTAAGTGAGGGTATCCTCTGAGATACTTTTGGAATATTGCCACTAAAATAAAGTACCTTTATTTTTAGTAACTATGAGTATTGTGTTTTCTTGTGATATAGTGCTATATGATATAAGTGGTATAGTAGGAGCTTTGCATGTCTCCTAATTCAGCCTAAGCTGCTCTGCTATAGCTACCTCTAACAGCCTAAGCTGCTAGAACAACTCTATTCTATTAATAAGGGATAATTGGACTTGGCACAAGGTGTAAGTACCACAAGGTACCCACTATAAGCCAGGCCAGCCTCCTACACTCACTTCATATGCCTCGAAGAATTAAGCATACCATATAACGAGGATAGGACTCATTGGCACCCCTACTCCTTTGGCAAGCAGTATGGAGTACACCTGCAGCCTCCCTGAATAGGCTGATAATTCAGGATTGCCTGGCCTTAGATGGGGCGAATAAAATCCCCTTGCCAAAATAAAAAAGGAATACGATTGGGAATATTGGAATGAGTAAATGTTTTCAGGTCCCAATGGCAATTACTGATGTGAGTAAGCAGAATTTAAAAATTAAGGTCCTGATTTAGAAGTTGGTAACTCTGTCACAATTGTGACGGATATCCAATCCGTCATATTATAAAACCATTCTATCCTATGGGGACAGTAATACGGTGGATGGGATATCCATCACATTTGTGACAAAGTATTCCCTCTGCCAACATCTAAATCAGGCGCTAAGTTTCTTGATCTGGTCAGGAGGGAGAGGGAAACTGCTGATTTGGAAAAAGTAAGCATATCTGCCCATACCCTCTTACTTACTCAACCTGGTGTTCAACCTTACATTATAATGGTCACAGATCTGTATCACAGGTTTTTATTAACAAGATTTTGTTTGAACAATGTGCATAGGTTGTTAACTTTTACTGAACCAGAGGGGCTGGGTTGGTCCCTCCTGCCTTGACCCTGTGACAGTTTCTCTGAATAAAGCACTTTACACTTATGTTTTTTGTTGCTTTTATATGACACCAAGGAGAGAGTTGATCATTCCAGTAGTTAACATTTACATTTTGTGCAATGCAGAGCTGCACATGTCTTTCTCCAGCACATTCATACAAGTGTTATATGCAATTTTGTAGCCAGCTTTTTGGTGAAAGTTTGGAAAATCAGGAATGGCTTTAGCTAGATAAATTTCTCTCATTTTAACTTACTAAATTCATTGTTAACGTTATGCTGAGTTACAGGCAGACTGAGAATTCATACCTGATTTTTTTCAATATTTACTCATATTTTATTATATTATAATGTGTTTATTATGCATATCTTTTACAGCTTCTATTATAATTATACGGGTTTTATTCTTAGTGATTATGTATGAACTTTTATGCTTTTATGAAATTGAGTAAAGAATTAGAACAAATATATAAATAATACAACCAAACTAGCGTCGAATCTATTTAAACATAAATCAATAATACAAACAAATTGGTGTCAAGTCTATTTATACATTAATTTTGCGTTATAATTGTGTAGTGGGTAGACGACCTTACAATACTGTGGCTGTAGAGTACGCCATCATTTTATTGTTCCAAACTGCATATTTTTATGAAGTAAATGCAGGTTAGGGAAATGGAAAGATGATGGATACAATGATCAAAGGATGGTAATACAGAGCTGATAGAGATAGCATGTTTTATTCTATTTCCATCTGCAATTATTGCGTTAATATCTTTGGTGTGCTTCTGGAATTAAACATCTTTTATACCTTCACTTTCAAGATAAACAATAAAATATGTATTTGTGCATTGTTAAACAAATGTCTGTTTTCTACTATTTGTTGTAGCAGAGGAAATGCCAGTGCTGTGTGTCTGGACATGCAAGCCTTGGAGCAGAGAAGAAAGAGCTTGCGGGATATGGAGGATGCAGTCACTCACCGCACCCTGCAGCAGTGCCTTTATAAACCTCGGCAGCAGGTGCATCATTTCATACAGCTGTGTCAAAATTACAAACCGTTTGTTAAGTGTTTTGGAGACGTATTGGAAAAATTGTGTTACCGGAGAAGTAGATTAGGAGGACAATGTATTTCAAAACCAATATTGTCAACTGTCACTTTCAGAACCCCCCCACATTTATGTGTAAAATGTAATAAGGAACTCAGCAAAGGAAGCACATATAGAAAAGTAGAGCTTTCGAATAGAAATGATGGAAAGCTTCCTAACATTCAAAAAGTTAGATACTTTGATAATCTCAATGGTAGGGGTTTATAAGTGTATCATAACGAGGCAAGATACCCTTCATAAATCAATGAAAGCATTAGAACAGTAGTGGTTCTTGCACTGCAGCAGGGTCCTGGAAAAAATGATTTAGGAGGTCCTTCTAGTGCTCTAATGTTCTCTTTTCTATTTGAGGGCAATTGCTCCATTTTTTTTTTTTTTTTCAAGTCAAGCTTTATTCGGTCAATTAACCATGAAAGCATCACATACATTAAAAGAAAAATTTCATCTCATTTTATAATCTGTACAATGATTTAATAATTTTATAAAAAAAAAAACACATAAATAAATACATACATGTGATATCAGAGTATTCATCTAAAATCCTGCCTGGGCACGCTTCGTGGGTCCTTGATTGAAATGGTGATCACGTATATGCCATGCTGCCACTAAAAACTTGCTGACTGCTAAAATTAATTAATTTGATCTATGGCTTTTTTAAAACCCTTATTGCTATACTGCAGTTTTCCAGCCCCATTTCCCTACAGGTTTTTCGAATCCATATTGACTGTGGAAAAAAAATATGTTGGGCAAAAAAACATAAAATATTCAACTGTTTCCGGGGCACCGCCAGAAGCCGGACATATATCTGAAGTAGTGATTGGCCCCCAGTTGCAAGTTAAAGACAACATTGGTAAGGACCCAAAACGGAATCTAGCACATAAACCTTTGCCCTGTAGATCTAGTATAATATCTTAATAGGATTCATACTGCGGAAACCACTTAAAATCAGTAAAAAGATTAGATAATCGACCATGAGTTTTACAACAAATATAATTGTTCCATACATTGGACCAGTAAGCTGATTTCAAAGCAGTTTTATGGGATTTCACTAATTTTTGGGGATTCTCCCAATAATCTCCAAACCCCAAGATACAAAACCAATTGGACACATATTTAATCCAAGGAATAATAGCTGCATTTGGTCTCTTTAGCAGGTCAAGCAATGATGCTTTGTATAAATCCAATTCAGGGTGGTCCAAATCCTTATCCAATATAATAGAGGTCATAGGGAAATTAAATCAGCTACTTGGTTTAGCCCCAAATCAAGAAACATTGGGATCAGTGGTGTACTTCGGGGGCACACTATCAAAGCCCTCGCAAAATTGTTTTCTCCCACAGTTATATTTGTACATACATAGCTTTATTGGTTACTTTCAACCCTAAAAGCAAAACAACCACCGGTAGAAAGATAAAAGATAAGTAAAAATTATGTTAAAAAGGAAATAAGAGGAATAAAAAAGAACATCCTTTACGGCCTTAAAACACATAAAAACCAAACACCTAATCTCCTACTGACTGTCATTTAAATCAATCATGGGGTATTGTTCCAGTCTAGGTGTGTGGTTAAAATTTGATGACTAAAACATTCCATTGTCAGTTTTTCATGTTGTCCTTATTTGGAAGTAAGTTCCGCATCAGCAACTTTCCCCAAGTGATAAGTACGTACATGCCAGGCAGCTGTAATGTACCTACTAACCGCACAGGGCAAGGGGGGGGAACTTTCCCTCATCAGAATTCTTAAGGCAACAATACAATGTCTTACCCCCACATTCCTACACACTGGCCGTAACCACTTTCGACGCGCAATCAAATAGGCAGGACATAAAAACATAAAATGTACAATGGATTCTGGATTAAGAGTACAGCTCGGACATAAATCAGATCTTGTAGTTGCACTCCACTTACTGCCATATGATTTGAGAGGCAGACAACCATATCTGAACTGGATATATAAACTCTTACTTAATGGGTCAAGAATTATATCCATAAAAGATTCAAAAGACGGATACCATTTAAAATCAAAAAATTGTGAGGTCAATCTGCCGTGAGTAAGGCACAGCAGATAGTTTTCCCTGACGTAAGTCCAGTATACCGTTTTCAAATGATTCTTCTGCTCCTTCCTTATACTTTCTGGATGGCTCCATAGCTCACTAAGACCCAATTTGTGAAACCATTTAGAGATGTGATTAAACCAGGGAATGGTGAGTACATTAGGTCTATCCAAGATGTCTTGGATAGACTCCTTGTATGTAGATAACTCAGGGGTGGACCAAACACGGACCCAAAAAAGCAGAGGTCGTAGGGCAACTACATCTGTGATGCGTGGAAGGTCAAGGTCCCAAAACAATGGCAGCAGTGGGGTACTGCGAGGGCAGGCCAAAGTAGACCTCACGAAATTGTTTTCCCCCACTGCAAGCCTGCCAGTGTTTGAGGACCCCCAAATTTCTGCCCCATAGACCGCAGCACTTTGTGCCTTTGCTCTATAAATTTTAATAATTGGAGTAATCACTCTCTCAGAAGTAGACTTATGAAAACGAAGAATGGCTCCAGATGACTGTACCAGGCGAGCCAAACTTTTGTCGATTTGGGCCCCCCAATGCAGATTGTTGCTGATTCTCACCCCCAAGTAATCTATAGATTTTACCAAACCTAGGGGCGTTCCATTGTAAAATATTGAATATCTCTTGGTGGGGCCACAACCCAAAGTCATGAGTTTAGTTTTGCTATGGTTAAGTTCCAGACCGTAGTCACCGCAAAACGAACTGAACTTGTCCATGAGTACCTGGAGGCCCATAGGGGTTCTGGAGATCAAGAGAGAATCATCGGCAAATAACAAAATTGGAATTTTATGGTGATTCAAAGATGGGGCGTCATTTTGACAATTGGACACGACTTGCACCACCTCATTGATGAACAGTGTAAATAGCGTTGGGGCAAGAACGCAACCCTGGCGCACTCCTCTCTTGATGTCTATTTTGTCTGTGAGTTCCCCCTGATTGCCCCATCTTACTCGTGCAAATGTTTTTTCATGTAATCTTTGGATTAAATGCACTAAGTTCCCTGGGATACCAATTTTGTACAATACTTCCCACAGTTTCTCTCTTGGGACAAGATCAAATGCAGATCTTAAGTCTACGAAAGCCACATAGAGTTTTTGCTTAGATAAGGTGACATACTTCCAGAACAGTAATGACACCCTGAAAACTTGGTCCATAGTATTAGTTTTGGGCCGAAACCCAGCCTGTAAAGGAGATAAAATTTGCTGGTCTTGAATCCAGTCAGTAAGCCTCACTAAGACTTGTTTGGCAAACGTCTTCTGAAGGATATCAATAAGGCTAATAGGTCGATAATTTACAGGCAACCCTGTATCACCCTTTTTATAGATCGGTATTATTTCAGCACCGTGCCAAGACTCTGGAATAGGGCTGCCAGCTGCTATGGCATTAGACAACAAATTGATATACCATGCCCATATCTTAGGTTCTGATTTGAACAAATCCCCTGGAATCTTATCCGGGCCAGGGGCTTTTGCTGGCCTCAGAGAATCAATAGCAGCTGTGGTTTCAGCTAAGGTAAAAACAATTCTCTCAGTTGAGATCTTATTAGCAGCCCAACACTCGACATGTGCAGGGTCCTCCAGAGCTTGCTGTACAGGCAAGGCATAGATTTCAGAAAAGTAGGACACCCATCTTTCGGGCTGTATATGCAACCCAATATCGTCCTTACCCCTTTTCGAACTGGAGGTCAACAACCGCCAAAAAGAGCTATCATCTTTACTTTGGGCTGCTGCAAGCAGTTTCTGCCATGTCTCATTCTCCCAGTCTCTTTTGGCTCGCTTCAGGGCATTGGCATACCTACAACGAGCCTCTTTAATAGCCGCATGCGTAGAATTTTTAACAGCCTCTTTTAAGGTGGATCTTGCTTGCGCACAGTCCTGATTATACCAGTCCCTGCGAAGGGTGTCAGCGGGTCTCAATTTAATGGAAGTTTCCTTATAGAAGATACCCTGAAGGGAATCGACCATCTTAGTGTGGATCGCCATAATAGGAATATCCAAGGATTCTTGATCTTCATAATCTACAAAGAGTTTTAAAAAAGATGAATAAATTTCCCCAATTAAGTACGGGTTACATTCAACCTTTGGCCAGCAGACCCTAGAGCGTCTATGGTTCAAATGAGGGAATGGAACATTAGTAATCCTTAAGTGCTGGACTCTTAAAAATGCCTGATTAGTCAATACAAGACACAAAGGATTATGATCACTATCCAAGCGAGGTAGAATTTCCATATCAAGTGAACTTGACCATAGCCTAATGTCCAAAAGAATGTAATCAATAGTACTAAAGGAAAGCCCTCGCTTGAAAGTAATGGCTCGCTCTGAGTCAGATTTAGTGCGGCCATTGCATTCTCTCAGGCCATAGTTCAGGCAAAGGGAAGACATCTGGAATGCAACACAGGAAACAGGCGAAAGTACCATTTCTTTAGATTGGGGAATACCCCAATGTTCGTCCTCCTCAGTAGTCAGATTGCTAATGGAGTTGTCCAACACAAAAGAACAATTAAAATCACCTGCTATAATCAAAAAAACTGAAGGGTCCAAAGCGTCTATGTAGTCCGTCAACTGAGAAAGAACAATTGAATCAGACCCACGGGGAACAGATCTAGCATAAATATTCAAAACTATAATTTTGAAGCCAGGACGGAATGTAAGTTGCACACCCAGCAGATCAAAGGAGTTAAACTTTATCACAGAGTGATCACATTCTAACTTATTGTTCAGTAAAATCATTAAACCTCCTATCTGTCTTCCGAATCCACCAGAGGCAGGTTGGGCAGCAGAGAAATAGGTTGTAAAGCCTTGTAAGGATAACTGTTCTTTAGTCCATGTCTCCTGGAAGAGACAGATATCTTGTTTGTTTACAAGGCTTACCCATTCCGGGTCATCCAGTTTTTGCTTGATTCCAGCTACATTCCAGGACATGATGTTAATTTTAGGAGATGGAGATATTGACTTTGTTCTCATAGGTAGGGCAGGAGTCGAAGTCCCTATAAATTGACACACATCATTTACTGTTTTTGGAAGCACTGTACAGGGGGCAGACAGTCAGTCCAATTCAGAGAGTGAGGGGGAAGGGTTCTCATATTTAGAAGTAACAGAATTATCTGGGGAGGGAATAGCCCCAGCTGCTATAGTTCCGGATGTACAACATTCTCTGGATAGCGGGGCCCCTGGCGGCTGACTGCTAAGTCTAAGATTCGATACCCTACCAATACATTTTGTGACAGGCCAAGCCTAGAGTTTGGTTAACATCGGCTCCCGGGGGCGGAGTCTGGCTGCCGTCTGAAATGGCCGCCTCAAGGTAGAGCTCCGAGGCTCGAGGGGAGAAGGATTACCCAAACAGCTGTCAAAAAGCCTCCTTGGAGTCGGAATGAAAGGAAATATACATGCGATAACAGCAACATAACTCTGAAGTTATTTTCCAAGTAAGAAATGCCAGTTAAAACGGAGTTCTTAATTGAAGCCCTGAAGCCGGGCTACACAGCCCCTCAGCTGAGCAAAGAACAACACTTTCTGTCAGGACACAGAGTCAGCTGCTGAAGAGATAAGGGGCTTTCTTCGTGTTTAGGGAATTAAATAACTGTTGACCTTTGGTTGAACTCTCCACACAGCACAGGGAAGCCTCTGACAAGTCTCAACTCTGAGGTATTTTCTCTTCAATTAACTGTTCAGACTTCTTACGTAAATATGTGAGCACAGGATTTTCTTGTCAGCCAAGTGTGTGGAGCAAATGCAGTTCGGAAAGTGAGTGTTGCACACCATTTCTGCAGCTGAGAGACTCTGTGAAAGTTACTCATTCTGTCATGAAATACAGCCAGTTTCTTAACAGATAAGTGGAATTCCCTTTCTTGAAAGTTGAAAGGCTGCTGTTGGGGAAACATATGGACTTTCACTTCTGAGGTATTTCTCTTCATTTGACAGTTTAGAGTCTGCTACGCAATTAAGTAAATGCTGGAATTCCTATCAGCAGAGGGCGTAAAGCGAATCTGGATAGGCAGGCAAAACATGTGAGCTATTTCTGATGCACTGATTCTCAGGGACACCTGTCTGAAAGCATTCAGTCATTATTTTTTAAAATTATAGAAGTCTGTGGCAAAGACTAATTCTGTCAGGAAACACAGTCAGCTGCTGGTGAGATAAGTGAAAAGGCTGCTGTAAGAGAAGCCTCTGACAACTCTCAATTCTGAGGTATTTCTCTTCACTTAACTGTTCAGGATCCATTACGTGATTATGTAAGCGCAGGTATTTCTTGTCTACAGGTGTGTGGCGTAAATACAGTTTGGCAAGTGAGTGTTGTACACCATTCCTACAGCTGACAGAGTTAGTGAAAATTAGTCATTCTATCAGGAATTCTGCTTCTGAAGAGATATGTGAAATTCCTTTCCTTGAATGTCGAAAGGCAGCTGTATGAGAAGCATGTAAACGTTCACTTCAGAGATATTTTTCTAAATCTGACAATTCAGACTCTACTACGAAATTACATAAACGCCGGAATTCCTATCAGCAGAGGGGGTAAAGTGAATTTGGGTAGGCAGACGAAAACTGTACAACATTTCTGATGCACTGTTTCTCAGCGACACCTGCTTGAAAACATATAGCCATAATTTTAAAATCCCAGATGTCTGTCACCATTTACAGTGTTAATATCTACCTACTTTGTGAGTCAATTAGATATCATATTTGATTACTAAGCTGTACTTATTTATTGTCTTCTCTAACATTAAAATATAACAGTATGGCCAGTGGCAAATCTAATAGAAAGCCTTTGTTTACACAAATAGTAGGGAACACTGTACCTCCAGGCACGTCTACTGTTGTCCCACAAGACATTGCTTCTATGGACCTTATTTTAAAAGAGATCTCTGCCGTGGGGCAAAGATTGGGATCTATGGATGTAAAAATTTCAGATCTCGCAACAGAAATGAAGACAATACGGATGGATCTAAACTGTTTTCATACAAAAGTGGAAATTTTAGATCAAAGAACCACTTTTTTGGAAGAGAAATTAGATAATGCAGAGTATTGGGGTCCGGATATCTGGCACCTAAAACAAAAAGTTATAGATTTGGAAGACAGGGCCCGAAGAAGTAACATTCGTTTTTATGGAATTCCAGAAAAAATGGAAGTCAATAATGATGTGAAGAACTTGCTACTAACGTTAATACCGCGGCTACTGAACATATCTTTTGAGCATCCCCTTGAGTTGCAGAGAGCTCACAGAATTCGATCAAGAACTTCAACTTCAACTCTTGAATCTAGACCTCGATCGATTATAGCATGCCTCCTACGCCATGAACAGGTCCGCCAAATATTAACAGCTGCTCGTAAACATGGTCCGTATGACTTGGAAGGCCATAAAGTATTTATTGCTGCAGACTTCTCCACTGAAACCAATGCCAAACGAAAAGCGTTCCTGCAACTTAGGCCAAGACTTCGCAAATGGGATATCAAATATGGTCTTTTAGAACCTGCCACAATGTGGATCACAATGGATGGGAACTCAAGGTACTACACGGAGCCTGAGGATCTGGTATGCTTCCTGGACAGTTTGGATGACCAACATATGGACTCAACGCCACTGGACAAAACATCTATGAATAGTCCGCTTCAATTACAGAAAGATCCACAAAGCCATCGCACCGGTAGATTACACGTCCGTACCTTTAAGAAACAGTTTGACAGAGATAAAGCAGTCCACTGCGTAAAGTCACTCACACAGGAAAATCCCAGAGACAAATCGAGATCACCTCTAAAGTCACCCACGTCTTTTAATAAAGTAACTGATGCTCAACCTTCCACTATCAATTCTTCCAGCTAGATGAGTATATTTATACATGCTATGTATTAATATAATGTTATTAGTGTTTTACTACAATTATTAATTCTGATGGATATGATTTATTTCCTATCCTCATATATTGCTGTTCAATAACCATGTACATTTCCTACTGTGTTTGTATTTGCAGATTTTCTCTTGGATAGATTTTATAACTCCATGGAGTGTTTTTTCGTATAATTTATTTACCATGAGTGGTTTTCCTTTCCTCCCCTCCAGAGTCTGGGTTTCGAATTGAGGTTTAGACCCACCGACGAAAGATACATATTATTTGATCTGCAGTGTTTTTTTACATTCTAGCACTTAGAACGGTGTACTTACACTATTTAGAGTTTAGTGTTAACAATATTTTATGATTATAGTTCCACATATTGGTTTCAGGTTTACTATACTCCAGATATTTATTTATTTATTTATTTATTATATTGTTTCCCTCCAGTAAGTTCTCATTATCACATTACCATATAGTTTATCTACTTCCTTTTCCCTTTTTTAGCATTTTGATTCTGTTTCACACAGTACAAATATACTCTAACATTTTTAGTCATCATCATGACAACAAGTCCTATGCAAATTGTCTCTCTCAATGTCAATGGCTTTACTAATTACATTAAAAGGAAGAAAATTCTTTCCTATTTAGCCTCCAAACATACTGATATTGCTCTCATCCAGGAGACTCATCTATCTGATATAGAATCAGAAAAATTAAAACGAGATTGGGTAGGCCAGATACTTTACAGCTGCAAATCTCCTTCTCACATATCAGGAGATGCTACATCCCACACTACTACTAGGAAAAGTGGTGTAGCCATTCTAATACAGAAAACACTGCATTGCCAAATACTTCAGTCATGGTCAGATGAGGATGGTAGATTTGTTTTAGCAAAGCTTAAAGTTGGTAACAATATATTAGGAGTGGGTTCCATATATGCCCCTGTTGGGACTAAAGCCCCCTTTTTCCTTCATCTAAATAGAATTCTAACAGAAATGGGAATTTCCAGAATAGTTTTGGGAGGCGATTGGAATCTTGCGCCAGATGTGATCTTAGACAGGACAGGTCCCCTGGACACAACTCATGGTAGAGATAGAGCCATACTGGGAGACATCAGAGAAGATCATGGTTTGATCGATATCTGGCGTTTACTACATCCATCAGATAAAGGGTTTACATATCACTCAACAGTACATGATTCCCATTCTAGAATAGATTACTTCCTTATTTCACATTCTATTACACCACAAGTACTAGATTGTGATATTTTAGAAATTGCACTGTCGGATCACGCTCCTATCAGTCTCCAGCTTGATTGGGGTCTGAAACGCCCTTGTAGGAAACCATGGCGATTAAACATATCGCGCTACAAACTACCAGCAGAAAAGTCACAATTACAATCACATTTGACTACTTATATGAAAGATAACAAAGGATCAGTTTCTTCTCCACAAATATTATGTGCAGCCGCAAAAGCCACTATTAGGGGGCAAATTATGAGGGATTCTGCCATAACAAATAAACGCAGAATAGAACAACAGGCCATTTTGGAAAATGATATCAAAACACTGACACATACTCATTTTAGTAATCCAACTGAAGCTTCCAGATGCAGATTGGAAAAAGCGAAGATGGAACTTAATACACTATATACTTCCAAAGCAGAATATATGCTATATAGACTTAAGGCTCGCAATTATGAACAAGGAGAAAAAGCAGGCCGTTTACTAGCGGCACGATTAAAACAGCGAGAAGCTATGACAGCTATTCCAGCTATATATAACCCTGAGGGTAAACTAATAACTGAGACTCAAGCAATAGCTAATACGTTTGCAGATTATTATACCAAGTTATATAGTTCAGAAGTTGATGATGAACTCCTCAAAGAACAGGAATTCTTTGATAAAATAACACTACCCTGTCTCAATGAACAGGACCGGCTCATACTGACTGGCGAAATAACAAAGGATGAAATTGCGCAAGCAATCTCCAGTCTCCCATACAATAAAGCACCGGGAGAAGATGGTTTTCCTGGGGAATTTTACTGTTGGGTAAAACCAGAAGCAATAGATGCCCTTTATGAGGTTTATAAAGAAGCAGAGGAAACTGGTAGTCTCTTCTCACTCTCAAATAAAGCTATCTTAACTGTCATTCCCAAACCTGAGAAAGATCCATTATACTGCAGTAACTATCGTCCGATATCTCTTCTGAATACAGATTCAAAGCTATTAGCCACCATTCTTGCCAAAAGACTCAAACAAGTTATCTCTAAACTCATACATAATTCTCAAGTTGGATTCATGCCAGGCAGAAACTCTCGTAGCCATCTCCGCACTTTGGCTCACATACTTTGGTTTTCTAAGGATGCTGGAGAAGACAGAGTAGCATTATCCTTAGATGCTGAAAAGGCCTTTGACCGCATTGAATGGAGTTATATGTTCCGTACATTGCATAGGTTGGGATTAGGTGACGATTTTATCTCTAAGGTTAAATGGTTATACAAGACACCATCTGCACAAGTGAATTGTGGGTCTTTCCTTTCAAAAACCTTTTTAGTGCAAAGAGGTACCCGCCAGGGTTGCCCTTTATCGCCCCTCTTATTTCTTCTTGCACTTGAACCACTGGCTGCAGCAATAAGACAGTGTTCACAAATAGCAGGCATTCCTACACCAGCAGGCATCTCAAAACTACTTCTATACGCGGATGACATATTACTCACACTTACAGATCTACCTACTTCACTCTCTGCACTCATGTCTACTATTTCCCACTTCTCAAACATTTCTGGATACAAAGTCAATTGGAATAAGAGTGAAGCTCTCCCATTGTCCCGGGGCACAACAAAAGCAGCTATCTTAGGCTACAATTTTCAATGGAAAGCGGATCGCCTGAAGTATCTAGGTATTTATATCAACACTGGTTTAGAACGTATGATTCAAGATAACTTAGATCCACTCATTGCTAAAACGAAGTCAGAATATGAAAAATGGTCCCATCTTAACCTGTCCTTTTGGGGTAGAGTCCAGGCAGTGAAAATGATTATAGTGCCTCGTTTCACATATGTTTTAGGTATGTTACCTTTGACAGTTAAAATATCAATACTGCGAGACATTGACAAAGGTATTAAAACCTTTATTTGGGGATCTCTGAGACCTAGACTCAAAATCTCCAAACTTATTGCTCTCACAGGCGATCTGGTGGCCTTAGTTTACCATGCATTGAACATTACTATACAGCCCACCATTTATCTCAATTGGTTTATCTTTGGCCAATACAGGATGACCCCCCACTATGGGTTCTTATTGAAAAGCAATCTTTAAAGGTATCTTCAGGTTTGCAAATGTTTTATACTCATAAATCGCCTGCTTTACAAAGTTCTAACCCTATTATTCAGTCTATGCTTAAGATTTGGATACACTCCCACAAACTCCTTAAGAGTAATCCGAGGCTACATAATAAGGCTCCCATATGGCATAACGCTGATATTCGAATAGGGAAACAGACAATTTCCTGGGATACATGGGAGAGAGCAGGTATTCTAATGCTGGATCATTTATTCACTTTAGAAGGCAAGCTTAAAACCTTTACGATGCTTCAGATAGAATTTCAACTCCCTAGGTCTCAAAAGGGGAAATACTTACAATTGAAACAAGCTCTACTTAGTAGACTAGGACCATTTCCGTGGATACCTGAGGATTCCCCAGTCGTACAATACTTAAAAACTTGGGGGAAATTGAAAGGAGCGGTCTCTGGATTTTATAATCTCATTGTGCATAAACTACATTCATCACCATTACTAGCACAACTCCACGTCAAATGGCAAGGATTACTTAATGTAGCGTATTCCAATGAGGACTGGACGGATGTTGTTATGAACATGGATAAAGGAATCAGAGAGGCAAGAATGAAATTTACTCTTTTCAAAATTCTTCATAATTGGTACTGGTCACCACAAAAACTCAAGGCAGCAGGTTTACTACACCATTCTACCTGTTGGAGGTGTCCTCATGAGGACTGTGATATCCTACACATTTTATTTCGATGTCCAGTTTTGACGGAATACTGGTCTTCTATAACTTCCTCTATACACAGAGCTATACATGTGCCCATTCCTTTAACAGAAAAATTAGTTATATTACATGATGTTACTGATCTCCCAAATCTAACAAACCATACAAGAAGATTGATTGCTATTGCACTCACTGTAGCAACAATTTGTATATTATGACATTGGAGAACACCACAACGTCCTACACATGATGAATGGCTTATTGAAATGTATAACATGGCATCATATGAAAAGCTGATTTACAGATTGCAAGATAATGTTGGGATTTTCATCAAAATTTGGAAACCCTTTCTAGCTAATACATATTCTATTAATATTCACACGTAAACGTTTTCTCATTCTTTGTCTCCTATCTTTATTAAGACATTTTTATTATTGTTTTGAGTCATGCTGTTATTAAGACAATTGATATCTCACCCATTAACACTGTTATTTTAAGTAGGACTTACTGTTCACCAATCCAACACTGTTGAATTGGCAGGAATATCTGCATTTGAAATGTTATATATGTGGATTTGCATGATATCACTATCTCGACTGTCTTCTAACACCCTATATTATATGGTTTAATACATATTGCATAATTCTTTCTTTCCATATTTTCTGTTATAGGTCTACTTCTAAGAGTTAATGCATAGTTGGATGCCTTATAAATAATCTCATATATTGCATTTATTGATATATGTGTAATGTTTTTTTTTTTTTTTTTTTTGTGTTTAGAAATCTGCGAAGTTAATATTTCATAATATTTTTCATATATGGCCATAATTTGATGTATTGTTTCTCTATTTAACACAGTCTGTATATTGACATGTACTTCTCAATAAACATATACAAAAAAAAAAAAAAAAAAAACATCGGCTCCCAACTCTAAGCTGAAGTCAGTGAAGAAATGAACAGTATTACAATTATTTAAATATTATTTTAATAGGTTTTTATGGTTATGGGGCATTTGTGCTCCATGGAAGAGTGAGGCTGTTAAAACTTAGCATATAGACGATAGTCAAATCCCCAACATGAACACTGAAGCCATTGCACAAAAAACAGGTTTTAAGATGTTTTATGAACTATCGAATGAAGCGATTTCCTAGGAAAGAGTGTTAAAAAATTAAGCTCCTTATATTCTAAAACTTCGCTGTCCCATTTTTGTATTTAAATTTAGGGATTTTGTAGAGCAATTGAGTGCATAACCTTAGAAAACGAGCAGGGCCATATTTCAAGAAATTCCTTGCCAGAAGGGCAGGACTCTTTTAATAAAAAAATATGCGCTTGAATGTATCCATTAATTTTGAATGTATCGAGCAGACGTAGGATCTCAAAGAGGGGGACAAGGGCCCTCATGTGGAAAAGGAGGAGCCAAGTGGGGCTTCCCATCTTAGAAGTTTAATATAAATCCCCTTAACTGGACGGACTGACTGTGAGAAAGTAGCCTCTTTCTAGCATGGTTAGCCCCATTTTTGGACTGTTTGTCTGTGTGCTTTGACTGTGTCACTGGGATTCTGCTAGTCAGGACCCCAGTGCATATAGTTTGTGGCATACTTCTCAGTATGTTTCACTGTTTTTGTCAGTATGCTTGACTGTGTTACTGGGGTCCTGCAAACCAGGACCCCAGTGCTCATGCTCTCTCTGGTTCCAAGTTTGTCCTTACATACTGGTAACTCAATATTTTACTCCAAATTGGCAACTGGTCCTCTCTTATAAGTCCCTAGTATATGGTACCCAGGTACCTAGGGCATTGGGGTTCCAGGGGATCCCTATAGGCTGCAGCATTTCTTTTGCCACCCATAGGGAGCCCATACAAAGGCTTCTACAGGACTGCCATGGCAGCCTGTTTGAAGTAGTGCATGCACTATTTCACAGCAATTTTCACTGCATCAGGTCACTTATAAGTCACCTATATGTCAGGCCTTCCAACCCTGAAGGCTGAGTGCAAAGTACCTGTGTGTGAGGACACCCCTGCACTAGCAGAGGTGCCCCTACATTGTCCAGGCCCATTGTCCCAGACTTCGTAAGTGCTGGGATACCATTTTACGCGTACACTGGACATAGGTCAATACCTATGTCCAGCTTCACAGTGGTAACTCTGAATATGGCAATGTAAGGTGTCTAGCAACTGGGAATTGTACCCCAATACTGATTCCAGTATTGGTTGCACAATCCCATGCACTCTAGGGGCTCCACAGTGGACCCCCAGTACTGCCATACCAACCTTCTGAGGTTTTCCAGGCAGCCCCAGCTGCTGCCACCTCACAGACAGGTTTCTGCCCTCCTGTTGCCTGAGCAGCTCAACCCCAGGAAGGTATAACAAAGGATTTCCTTTGGGAGAGGGGTGTTACGCCATCTCCCTTTGCAAATAGGTGCTACAGGCATGGAATGTGACGCCGTGCCTCACATCGGCGTCTCTTTGCCCGACTGCGGTCGGATCGCGGCTCCGATTTTCAGAGTGCCGTCCTCCGCATTTTTTTCCCGTTTTGGCGATGCGTTCCGTGAAACATGTTTTATGCTCCCGGTCGCGTCACCCTTACCGATTTTGGTGAATCCCTTTTTCCCCTGTTGGTGGTGGTCTCTTCCTTCTCCTTTTTTTTCCTTTCTTCTTGGCCTCTGTGCAGTTCATTTTCTCTGTATTCCTGCTGGTTTCCATGTTGTCTTCTTCCTGTTTTTTTTTCCCAGCATGCCCTTTTCTTCTACACTACAACCTTTTTTCCTATTCTTTTCTATGGGCTTTTCCCAGTTCAAGATGGTGTCATTTCACTTTCCTGTGATGTCACTTCCTGTCTTCCAGTATATAAGCCACCCAGACTTGCTCTGCCTTGCGCTGCAAACACTTCCCTTTGGTGGTGCTGTTCGCTCCTGTTCATCGTTCCTGTTTCGCTGTTGGTGATTTTGCCTTTTGCCCTGATTTCAAGTCCGTTTTTTTCTTCCTTTTCAGGAGTTCCTGTTTTGAGGTTTTTTCCCCATTTCTTTGGGGTTTTCCTCTGGGACTCCTTCTGGAGGGTACGGTCTGCTTAGGCGTTTTCTGTCAAGGCTGGCCTGGCTTATAGTGGGTACATTGTGGTACTTAAACCCTGTGCCAGGTCCAGTTATCCCTTATTAGTAGAATAGAGGTGTTTCTAGCAGCTTAGGCTGATAGAGGTAGCTATGGCAAAGCAGCTTACGCTGAACTAGGAGACATGCAAAGCTCCTACTATACCACTTATATCATATAGCAGAATATCATAAGAAAACACAATACTCAGAGTTACTAAAAATAAAGGTACTTTATTTTAGTGATAATATGCCAAAAGTATCTCAGAGAATACCCTCACTTAGGAGGAAAGTAATATACAAAAATTATATGTACACAAACCCAAAACAGGTAAGTAACAGTAAGAAAAGTAGTGCAAACAATGTAGAATCACAATAGGATGCAATAAGTAGACATAGGTCTAGGGGCAACACAAACCATATACTCCAAAAGTGGAATGCGAATCACGAATGGACCCCAGACCTATGGGAGGTTGTAGAGGGTCGCAGGGACTGTGAGAAAACAGCAAGGGTGTCCAAGATACCCCACCCCAAAACCCTGAAAAGTAGGAGTAAAGTTACCCTACTACCCCAGAAAGAGTGTATAGTCGAGATAGGGAATTCTGAAAGAACCAGAACTACCAGCAAAACACTGAAGACGGATTCCTGGACCTGAGGACCTGTAAAAGAAGGGGACCAAGTCCAAGAGTCACGCAAGTGTCCAGGGGGAGCAGGAGCCCACTAAACAGCGGATGAAGGTGCAAATGGGCTGCTTCTGGGTGGAAGAAGCCGAAGATTCTGCAGCAACGGAAGGTGCCAGGAACTTTTCCTTTGGTCAGAAGATGTTACATGGTGTGCTGGAGGAGGCAGAAGTGTTCACATGCAGAAATACCGCAAACAAGCCTTCCTAGCTGCAAGAGTTGCAGTTAAGGATGTTGGGTGCTGCTGGGGACCAGGAAGGACCAGGATATCGCCCTTTGGAGGAGGAGACAAAGGGGGCGCTCAGCAACTTAGAGAGCCCCTACAGAAGCAGGCAGCACTCGCAGAAGTACCGAAATGGGCACTTAAAAGATCTGAGGACAGCGGTCAACTCAGAGTCACAAGGAGGGTCCCACGACGTCGGAGTCCAACTCAGTGAGTTGGGCAATGCAGGACGGAGTGCTGGGGACCCAGACTAGGCTGTGCACAAAGGAATCCTTGGAAAAATGCACAGAAGCAGGAGCAGCTGCAGATCACGCAGTACACAGGAGTACTGTCTGGCTTGGGGAGGCAAGGATTTAAACTGTATCACTGAGGCTCTGCTAATCAGAACCTCAGTGTTTATGCTCTCTCTACTTTTCACAATTGTCACTGCAGGCTAGTGACTATATTCACCAATTCTCATTGGCACACTGGAACACCCTTATAATTCCCTTGTATATGGTACCTAGGTACCCAGGGTATGGGGGTTCCAGGAGATCCCTATGGGTGGCAGCATTTCTTTTGCCACCCATAGGGAGCTCAGACAATTCTTACACAGCACTGCCACTGCAGCCTGAGTGAAATAACGTCCACGTTATATCACAGCCATTTTCACTGCACATAAGTAACTTATAAGTCACCTATATGTCTAACCCTCACTTGGAAAAGGTTAGGTGCCAAGTTACTTAGTGTGTGGGCATCCTGGCACTAGCCAAGGTGTCCCCACATTGTTGAGGGCAAAGTCCCCGGACTTTGTGAGTGTGGGGACAACATTACACGCGTGCACTACACATAGGTCACTACCTATGTGTAGCGTCACCATGGTAACTCCGAACATGGCCATGTAACATGTCTAGGATCATGGAATTGTCACCCCAATACCATTCTGGTGTTGGGGGGACAATTCCATGCATCCCCGGGTCTCTAGCACAGAACCCGGGTACTGCCAAACTGCCTTTCCGGGGTCTCCACTGCAGCTGCTGCTGCTGCCAACCCCTCAGAAAGGTTTCTGCCCCCATGCTGTCTGGGCAGCCCAGTCCCAGGAAGGCAGAATAAAGGATTTCCTCTGAGAGAGCTCTTCCAGTGTGTCCCAGACCTCTGCCATCTTGGATTCAGAGGTGATGGGGCACAATGGGATGCTCTGAGTGGCCAGTGCCAGCAGGTGACGTCAGAGACCCTTCCTGATAGGTGCTTACCTCTTTCAGTAGCCAAGCCTCATTTCTCAGTAGCAAAACCTCCTTTTCTGACTATTTAGGGTCTCTCCTCTGGGCTATTCCTCAGAAAATGAATGCAAGAGCTCACCAGAGTTCCTCTGCACTTCCCTCTTCGACTTCTGCCAAGGATTGAGCGTTGACTGCTCCAGGACGCCTGCAAAACCGCACCAAAGTAGCAAGATAACTACCAGCAACATTGTAGCGCCGCATCCTGCTGGCTTTCTCGAATGTTTCCTGGTGGTGCATGCTCTCAGGGCTGTCTGCCTTCACCCTGCACTGGAAGCCAAGAAGAAATCTCCTGTGGGTCGACGGAATCTTCCCCCTGCCAACGCACACACCAAACTTCTGCATCACCGGTTTTCTGGGTCCTCTCTCATCCTGACGAGCGTGGTCCCTGGAACATAGGAGCTGGGTCCAAGTGTCTCTCACAGTCCAGTGGCCCTTCTGTCCAAGTTTGTTGGAGGTAAGTCCTTGCCTCCCCACGCCAGACAGTTATCCTGTTAACTGTGTGATCTGCAGCAGCTCCGGCTTCTGTGCCCTTTTCCAAGGATTCCTTTGTGCACAGCCTAGCCTGGGTCCCCAGCACTCCGTCCTGCATTGTAGGAAAGTACCATCTTGCCTGGCATGTTACCCCCATATTTCGCTGTATCTATGCTGTTTTAGTCTATGTGTCACTGGGACCCTGCCAGGCAGGGCCCCAGTGCTCATAAGTATGTGCCCTGTATGTGTTCCCTGTGTGATGCCTAACTGTCTCAATGAAGCTCTGCTAACCAGAACCTCAGTGGTTATGCTCTCTCTGCTTTCCAAATTTGTCACTAACAGGCTAGTGACTAAATTTACCAATTCACATTGGCATACTGGTACACCCATATAATTCCCTAGTATATGGTACTGAGGTACCCAGGGCATTGTGGTTCCAGGTGATACCTATGGGCTGCAGCATTTCTTTTGCCACCCATAGGGAGCACTAACAATTCTTACACAGGCCTGCTAGTGCAGGCTGAGTGAAATAATGTCCACGTTATTTCACAGCCATTTACAACTGCACTTAAGTAACTTATAAGTCACCTAAATGTCTAACCTTCACCTGGTGAAGGTTGGGTGCAAAGTTACTTAGTGTGTGGGCACCCTGGCACTAGCCAAGGTGCCCCCACATCGTTCAGGGAAAATTCCCCTGACTTTGTGAGTGTGGGGACACCATTACACGCGTGCACTATACATAGGTCACTACCTATGTATGGCATCACAATGGTAACTCCGAACATGGCCATGTAACATGTCTAAGATCATGGAATTGTCACCCCAATGCCATTCTGGCATTGGGGGGACAATTCCATGACCCCCCCCCCGGGTCTCTAGCATAGCATGCCAAACTGCCTTTCTGGGGTCTCCACTGCAGTTGCTGCTGCTTCCAACCCCTCAGACAGGTTTCTGCCCTCCTGGGGTCCAGGCAGCCCTGGCCCAGGAAGGCAGAACAAAGGATTTCCTCTGAGAGAGGGTGTTACACCTTCTCCCTTTGGAAATAGGTGTGATGGCTGGGGAGGAGTAGCCTCCCCCAGCCTCTGGAAATGCTTTGATGGGCACAGATGGTGCCCATCTCTGCATAAGCCAGTCTACACCGGTTTATGAATCCCCCAGCCCTGCTCTGGCGCAAAACTGGACAAAGGAAAGGGGAGTGACCACTCCCCTGACCTGCACCTCCCAGGGGAGGTGCCCAGAGCTCCTCCAGTGTGTCCCAGACCTCTGCCATCTTGGATTTAAAGGTGCTGGGGGCACACTGGACTGCTCTGAGTTGCCAGTGCCAGCAGGTGACGTCAGAGGCTCCTTCTAATAAGCTCTTACCTCTCTTGGTAGCCATACCTCCTTCCTTGGTAGCCAAACCTCCTTTTCTGGCTATTTAGGGTCTCTGCTTTGGGGAATTCTTCAGTTAACGAATGCAAGAGCTCACCAGAGTTCCTCTGCATCTCCCTCTTCACCTTCTGCCAAAGGATCGACCGCTGACTGCTCAGGACGCCTGCAAAACTGCAACAAAGTAGCAAGATGACTACTAGCAACCTTGTATCGCCTCATCCTGCCGGCTTTCTTGACTGTTTCCGGGTGTTGCAAGCTCTGTGGGTTGCTTGCCTCCTCCCTGCACCAGGAGCTCTGAAGGAATCTCCAGTGGGTCGACGGAATCTTCCCCCTGAAACCGCAGGCACAAATAGACTGCATCACTGGTCCTCTGGGTCCCCTCTCCTCCTGACGAGCGTGGTCCCTGGAACTCAGCAGCTCTGTCCAAGTTACTCCCACTGTCCAGTGACTCTTCAGTCCAAGTTTGGTGGAGGTAAGTCCTTGCCTCCCCACGCTAGACTGCATTGCTGGGTACTGTGTGTTTTGCAGCTGCTCCGGCTCCTGTGCACTCTTCCAGGATTTCCTTTGTGCACAGCCAAGCCTGGGTCCCCGACACTCCTTCCTGCAGTGCACAACCTTCTGAGTTGTCCTCCGGCATCGTGGGCCTCCCTTTTGTGACTTTGCGTGGACTTGTTTATATAACTTATCCTCATACTGAGGGTACTCACTGAGATACTTTTGGCATATTGTCATAAAAATAAAGTACCTTCATTTTTAGTACTTCTGTGTATTGTGTTTTCTTATGATATTGTGCATATGACACCAGTTGTATAGTAGGAGCTTTACATGTCTCCTAGTTCAGCCTAAGCTGCTTTGCCATAGCTACCTTCTATCAGTCCAAGCTGCTAGAAACACCTCTTCTACACTAATAAGGGAAAACTGGACCTGGCACAAGGTGTAAGTACCTCTGGTACCCACTACAAGCCAGACCAGCCTCCTACATGCATTGCCCAACTTGCTGAGTTGGACTCCGACGTCGTGGGACCCTCCTTTGTGACTCTGAGTCGACTGATGTTCTCAGATATTCTAAGTGCCTGTTACGGTACTTCTGCGGGTGCTGCCTGCTTCTGTGGGGGCTCTCTGAGTTGCTGAGCGCCCCCTCTGTCTCCTCCTCCAAGGGGCGACATCCTGGTCCTTCCTGGGTCCCAGCAGCTCCCAAAATCCTGAACCACGACTCTTGTAGCTAGCAAGGCTTGTTTTTGGTATTTCTGCCTGGAAACACTTCTGCAACCTCCAGCACGCCATGGGACATCTTCCATACAAAGTAGAAGTTCCTAGCCCTTTTCGTTGTTGAAGAATCTTTGGCTTCTTCCACCAGGAGGCAGCCCCTTTTGCACCTTCATCCGGGGTTTAGTGGGCTCCTGCCTCCCCTGGACACTTTCGTGACTCTTGGACTTAGTCCCCTTCCTTTACAGGTCCTCAGGTCCAGGAATCCGTCTTCAGTGTTTTGCTGGTGCTTGTGGTTCTTGTAGAATCCCCTATCCCGACTATTCTGTCTTTCTGGGATAGTAGGGTAAATTTACTCCTACTTTTCAGGGATTTGGGGTGGGGTATTTTGGACAATTTTACTGTTTTCTTACAGTCTCAGTGACCCTCTACAACCTCCCATAGGCCTGGGATCCATTTGTGATTTGCATTCCACTTTTGGAGTATATGGTTTGTGTTGCCCCTAGGCCTATGTCTACCTATTGCATTCTATTGTGATTCTACATTGTTTGCACTATTTTTCTTACTGTTACTTACCTGTTTTGGGTTTGTGTACATATAGTTTGTGTATATTACTTACCTCCTAAGTGAGGGTATCATCTGAGATACTTTTGGCATATTGTCACTAAAATAAAGTACCTTTATTTTTAGTAACTCTGAGTATTGTTTTTTCTTATGATATTGTGCTATATGATGTAAGTGCACACGTGTAATGGTGTCCCCGCACTCAGTGCCAGGGTGCCCACACACTAAGTAACTTGGCACCTAACCTTCACCAAGTGAGGGTTAGACATATAGGTGACTTATAAGTTACTTATGTGCAGTGAAAAATGGCTGTGAAATAACATGGACGTTATTTCACTCAGGCTGCAGTGGCAGTCCTGTGTAAGAATTGTCTGAGCTCCCTATGGGTGGCAAAAGAAATGCTGCAGCCCATAGGGATCTCCTGGAACCCCAATACCCTGGGTACCTAGGTACCCAATACAAGGGAATTATAAGGGTGTTCCAGTGTGCCAATGAGAATTGGTAAAATTAGTCACTAGCCTGCAGTGACAATTTTAAAAGCAGAGAGAGCATAAACACTGAGGTTCTGGTTAGCAGAGCCTCAGTGATACAGTTAGGCACCACACAGGTAACACATACAGGGCACATATTATGAGCACTGGGGTCCTGGCTAGCAGGGTCCCAGTGAGACAGTAAAAACACCCTGACATATACTCACAAACAGGCCAAAAGTGGGGATAACAATGCTAGAAGGAGGCTACCTTCCTACACAATCCCCCTGCAAACGAAGGTCAATAAGGCTAACCTTGGCCTGTTGAGTCTTTATTGTATAAGTGGTGATAAGTGGAGAGTAGCTCTGCAATAGATTGGATACTCCCTTTATCATCCACTGTATGGTTACTTCCCTGTGGGGATGTGAACTACCCTGTTTGGAGTTTTTTAGCTAACCAATAATGTGAAGTTATATTTTCAGAGTTACTATTAGTATGTTTTACTTTAGAGCAGTGGGAGAGGTCCACTGGGCCCATATCGAGTGATGAGAATGCCAGGCAGGGATGCTTTCTCAATAAAGCCATAGCTGGGCAAAAAGTTTTTCCTTATGGCTGTAAGAGACAAAAGGGTTGCTGTTTCTCTTGAGTTGGAGCAGGGCAGGGCTGCTGTCCTATAAGCGCCACCCTAGTCCAGATTTACTGTTTAAGTGTTGTGAGGCAGTGCAGGGCTGCTGCACTAACGTTTCTCTGGGAGGGTTGGAGGGATGCTCCATGTTAACTAAAATCGTGCAATCTTTCACATCAGGATTAGCTATCCCACAGAGAGGTACTTTCACCTCAGGGAGTACAGCTGTGGTAGCTGATGGTTCCCTTGGTACAGGTTCCACCCCAGGAGAGGTTTCTCCCACCACATGAATGGTATCCTTAATGGCAGGGTGGGTAGGGGATACTTTGATGCCCCGTTTACCTGTTGTTGGAAAAGGATCCTGAGTTCTCAGGCCTTTTTCTCTCCTTTGCTTTTTCATTTCATCTGAAATGAGAGGAAGCAATTCCTAAGGGTTACCCAGCATGGATGCATGTGTATTAAACTCTACCTCAGCCCACCCTGAGGTCTCTAGGTCATTACCTAGAAGACAGTCTACAGGTAAGCTAGGCGATACTACCACCTACTTAGGGCCAGTAACTCCACCCCAACTGAACTATAGCTAAGGGGAGGGACTGAGTGGAGTTATGGACATCAATAATTTTGTACTGTTGTCCAATGAGGTGTTGTGCAGGAGACTCCAGGTTTTCAGTCACCAAAGTGATACTGGTACCTGTGTCCCTGTAGGCCTGGGCCTCAACACCATTTATTGAAACTGACTGCCTGTACGTATCCATCGTAAGGGGACAAGCAGCCAGTGTGGCAAGGCCAATGCCACCAGGAGTGACCGAAACTGTCCTGGGACTGACTACCCCAGTTTCTATGATGGACCCAAAAGTGAACCCGACTACACCCTTATTTTAACTGTTGCCAGAAGTTCCACCACTATTACCACTACTCCTAGGGGCACTAGATTTTGATGTATTAGTGGTGGTAGGCTCAGGGGGTTTACCTGGGCAGGACTAATCCCCTGGCATATGGCGTTTATTTTTACACATATAGCACCAAGGCTTCTTAGTGTGTGTGGATTGTGAGGAAGAGGAAAAAATGTATTTATCCCCACCCCCTGAAGAGTGTTTAGGATGTGAAGAAGGATCTTTAGTTTTACCTTTATCCCCATGCTTATCCTGAGATTTCTCACCATCTTTCTTCTTGCCATCCTTGTCACCATCTGTATGAACTTTTCTGTTCACTCTTGTTCTGACCCATTTGTCTGCCTTCTTTCCCAATTCTTGGGGAGCGGTCAGATCTGAGACTACCAAGTACTGGTGCAACAAATCAGACACACAATTGTTCAAAATATGCTCTCTCAGGATTAGATTATACAGGATTTTATAGTGAGTCACCTTACTGCCATGTAACCAACCTTCCAAGGACTTCACCGAACAGTCTACAAAGTCTGTCTAGTCTTTAGGACTCTTTTCTAGTATCTCTGAACTTTATCCTGTATTGTTCAGTGGTTAAGCCAAATCCATCTAAGAGTGCATCCTTCAAAACTTTGTAATTATTAGCATTACGTTCTCTGACAGTAAGGAGCCTATCCCTACCCTTACCAGTGAAAGATAGCCACAAGATGGTAGCCCACTGCCTTTGAAGGACCAACTGTACCATACAAGCCCTCTCAAGTACAGCAAACCACTTATTAATGTCATCACCCTCCTTGTAAGGGGGGACTATCTTATGCAGGTTTCTGGAATATTGTTTTCTTACAGGATTGCTATCAAAAACACTGCTGATGCCTCCATGGGGACCTAACCCCATTCTCTGTCTTTCCCTCTCTATATCTAGGGATTCCCTGTCTAAGGCCTGCTGCTGCTGTTTAAGCTTCAGTCTGGTCTCTTCCAACCTCAGCTTTCTGAGTTCCCTTTCCATTAAGTTATTGTAGGAGGCTGGCCTGGCTTGTAGTGGGTACCAGAGGTACTTACACCTTGTGCCAGGTCCAGTTATCCCTTATTAGTGTAGAAGAGGTGTTTCTAGCAGCTTAGGCTGATAGAAGGTAGCTATGGCAAAGCAGCTTAGGCTGAACTAGGAGACATGTAAAGCTCCTACTATACCACTGGTGTCATATGCACAATATCATAAGAAAACACAATACACAGAAGTACTAAGAATAAAGGTGCTTTCTTTTTATGACAATATGCCAAAAGTATCTCAGTGAGTACCCTCAGTATGAGGATAAGATATATACACAAGATATATGTACACAAACCAAAATTATGCAGGTAATAGCAAGAACAGTAATGCAAGCAGTGTAAAGTTACATTATTTTGCAATAGGAGCACATAGGTATAGGGGCAACACAAACCATATACTCCAAAAGTGGAATGTGAACCACGAATGAACCCCAAACCTATGTGAGCTTGTAGAGGGTCGCTGGGACTGTAAAAAAACAGTGAGGGTTAGAAAAATAACCCACCCAAAGACCCTGAAAAGTAGGTGTAAAATGTACCTACTACCCCCAGAGACTATAGACGTCGTGATAGGGGGATTCTGCTGGAAGAACAAACACCAGCAATGCAACAACAGTGGATTTCCGGACCTGAGTACCTGTAAGACAAGGGGACCAAGTCCAATAGTCAGGACAGTGTCGAGAGTGGGCAGGAGCCCAGGAAATGCCAGCTGAGGGTGCAAGAAAGCTGCCACCTGTTGGAAGAAGCTTGGAGTTCTGCAAGAAAGAAGAGGACTAGGAACTTCTCCTTGGGAGGATGGATGTCCCACGTTGCGATGAAGCTTGCAGAAGTATTCCCACGCAGAAAGACCGTAAGCCAGCCTTGCTAGCTGGAAGGGTTGCGGTACAGGTTTTTGGGTGCTGCTGTGGCCCAGGAGGGACCAGGATGTCGCCACTTGGATGAG
Source organism: Pleurodeles waltl (assembly GCF_031143425.1). Taxonomy (NCBI): domain Eukaryota; kingdom Metazoa; phylum Chordata; class Amphibia; order Caudata; family Salamandridae; genus Pleurodeles; species Pleurodeles waltl. The sequence goes on along the minus strand of NC_090439.1, from coordinate 185,525,953 downwards.
GAGACAGAGGGGGCACCCAGCAAGTCAGGGAGCCCTCACAGAAGCAGGCAGCGCCCGCAGACATACCGGATCAGGCACTTAGAAGAGGAGTGAACCGGAGTACACCCGAAGTCACAAAAGGGAGTCCCACGACGCCGGAGGACAACTCAGAAGGTTGTGCACTGCAGGTTAGAGTGTCGGGGACCCAGGCTTGACTGTGCATGAAGGAAATCCTGGAAGAGTGCACAGGAGCCGGAGCAGTTGCAAATCACGCGATACCCAGCAATGCAGTCTAGCGTGGGGAGGCAAGGACTTACCTCCACTAAACTTGGACTGAAGAGTCACTGGACTGTGGTAGTCACTAGGACAGAGATGCTGAGTTCCAGGGACCATGCTCGCCGTGCTGAGAGGGGACCCAGAGGACCAGTGATGCAGTCTTTGGTTGCTTGCGGTTGCAGGGGGAAGACTCCTTCTACCCACGGGAGATTTCTTCAGAGCTCCTGGTGCAAGAAGGAGGCAGGCTACCCCCAGAGCATGCACCACCAGGAAACAGTCGAGAAAGCCGGCAGGATGAAACGATACAAGGTTGCAGTAGTCGTCTTTGCTACTTTGTTGCGGTTTTGCAGGCGTCCTGAGCAGTCAGCGGTCAATCCTTTGGCAAGAGGTGAAGAGGGAGATGCAGAGGAACTCTGGTGAGCTCTTGCATTCGGTATCTGAAGAATTCCCCAAAGCAGAGACCCTAAATAGCCAGAAAAGGAGGTTTGGCTACCTAGGATGGAGGATTGGCTACTAAGAAAGGTAAGAGCCTATCAGAAGGAGTCTCTGACGTCACCTGCTGGCACTGGCCACTCAGAGCAGTCCAGTGTGCCAGCAACACCTCTGTTTCCAAGATGGCAAAGGTCTGGGGCACACTGGAGGAGCTCTGGGCACCTCCCCTGGGAGGTGCAGGGGCGTGGTCACTCCCATTTCCTTTGTCCAGAATCGCGCCAGAGCAGGGCTGGGGGATCCCTAAACCAGTGTAGACTGGCTTATGCAGAGATCGGCAGCATCTGTGCCCATCAAAGCATTTCCAGAGGCTGGGGGAGGCTACTCCTCCCCAGCCATCACACCTATTTCCAAAGGGAGAGGCTCTCACACCCTCTCTCAGAGGAAATCCTTTGTTCTGCTTTCCTGGGCCGGGGCTGCCTGGACCCCAGGAGGGCAGAAACCTGTCTGAGTGGTGGGCAGCAGCAGCAGCTGCAGTGGAGACCCCGGAAAAGCAGTTTGGCAGTACCCGGGTTCTGTGCTAGAGACCCGGGGGATCATGGAATTGTCTCCATCAATTCCATGATCTTAGACATGTTACATGGCCATGTTCGGAGTTACCATTGTGACGCTATACATAGGTAGTGACCTATGTATAGTGCACGCGTGTAATGGTGTCCCCGCACTCACAAAGTCCGGGGAATTTGCCCTGAACGATGTGGGGGCCCCTTGGCTAGTGCCAGGGTACCCACACACTAAGTAACTTTGCACCCAACCTTCACCAGGTGAAGGTTAGACATATAGGTGACTTATAAGTTACTCAAGTGCAGTGGTAAATGGCTGTGAAATAACGTGGACGTTATTTCACTCAGGCTGCACTGGCAGGCCTGTGTAAGAATTGTCAGATCTCCCGATGGGTGACAAAAGAAATGCTGCAGCCCATAGGGATCTCCTGGAATCTCAATACACTGGGTACCTCAGTACCATATACTAGGGAATTATATGGGTGTTCCAGTATGCCAATGTGAATTAGTGAAATTGGTCACTAGCCTGTTAGTGACAATTTGGAAAGCAGAGAGAGCATAGGTTCTGGTTAGCAGAGCCTCAGTGAGACAGTTAGTCATCACACAGGGAACACATACAGGGCACACACTTATGAGCACTGGGGCCCTGCCTGGCAGGGTCCCAGTGACACATAGACTAAAACAACATATGTACAGTGAAATATGGGGGTAAGATGCCAGGCAAGATGGTACTTTCCTACAGAGCTTTACATGTCTCCTAGTTCAGCCTAAGCTGTTTTGCCATAGCTACCTTCTATCAGTCTAAGCTGCTAGAAACACCTCTTCTACACTAATAAGGGATAACTGGACCTGGCACAAGGTATAAGTACCTCTGGTACCCACTACGAGCCAGGCCAGCCTCCTACATTCATTGTGCAGTGGTGGGATAAGTACTTGTAACTACTTACCACTTTGTCATTGTGTACTTTTCATAAGAGAATAATATACAAAACAGTTCAGTGTATGTACACCTAACCAAAAAGTTTTGGTTTTCTCCTCTTAAACTTTTTACAAAGTTCTGAAAAGTTTTCTAAAACTTCTAAAAGTTTTCTAAAGTTAGAAAAGGTTTTTTTCTCTGTTCTTTAAAATGTTCTGAAACTTTTTCTTCCTTCTCACTGTCTCTAAACCTCCTGTTATTATGTCTGTGGTAGATTCTACTCTTAAAATGGTCAATACAACTTATGACAATTTGAATTACAAGAGCCTAAGGAGTCTCTGCCTAGAAAGAGGTTTAGTGATAGGAAAGAACCCTACAAAAGAGTTTCTATTTAACATGCTTATTGTAAATGATGAGTCCCAAGCAGGCACATCAAATGAGAGGTTAATAGAAAGTTCCCATTTTGACTCAGGGGATCTCCTTGAGGGAGGTGGGGAGGGTTCTGAACAGGATCTGCCCCCTAGCAGGACACCCAGTAATGTTGGTAGTAATGGAGGTTCTCATCACAGTAGGGAAGCCTTTATTCCTAGAGGCCAAGTTGCTAGGGTCCAGTCAGTTAGGGACAGATCCCCCTCTGTTGTTTCAAACTTGTCTTCTGTGTCCAAGCATTCCCAACCCACCCACCCTGAGGATAACTTGTTAGAAAGGGAACTCAAAAAGTTGAGGGTTGAAGAGACCAGACTGAAGCTTAAACAGCAACAGCTGGCCTTAGATAGGGAATCCCTAGACATTGAGAAGGAGAGACAGAGGTTGGGGTTAGGACCCCATGGTGGCAGCAGCAGTATTCCTGATAGTAATCCTGTTAGAGAGCATGATTCCAGTAATCTGCACAAGATAGTCCCCCCTTACAAGGAGGGGGATGACATCAACAAGTGGTTTGCTGCACTTGAGAGGGCCTTTATGGTACAGGGGGTCCCTCAAAGGCAGTGGGCTGCTATATTGTGGCTATCTTTCACTGGAAAGGGTAGGGATAGGCTCCTTACTGTGAGAAAGTGATGCTAACAATTTTGCAGTTTTGAAGGATGCACTCTTGGATGGATTTGGCTTAACCACTGAACAATACAGGATTAAGTTCAGACACGCCAGAAAAGAGTCCTCACAAGACTGGACAGACTTTGTAGACTGTTCATTGAAGGCCTTGGAGGGGTGGTTACATGGCAGTAGAGTTTCTGACTATGAAAGCCTGTATAATATTATTCAGAGAGAGCATATTCTGAATAACTGTGTGTCTGACTTGTTACACCAATATCTAGTGGACTCAGATCTGACCTCTCCCAAAGAATTGGCAAAGAAGGCAGACAAATGGGTCAGAACAAGAGTGAACAGAAAAGTTCATACAGGGGGTGACATTTATGGCAAGAAGAAGGATGGTAAGTCTTCTGACAAGGGTGGGGAAAAAAGTAAAAATGAGTCTTCATCAGGCCCACAGAAATCCTATGGTGGGGGTGGTGGGTCCAAATCCTCTTCCAATAATCAACCTAAACAGCGTTGGTGTTATTTGTGTAAAGTCAAAGGCCATTGGACAACTGATGCCAGTTGTCCAAAGAAAAACACCAAACCTCCCACTACCACAACCCCTACTGCAAATTCTTGTGCCCCTAGTAATAGCAGTGGTGGTGGAACCAAACCTACAAATAGCCAATCCAAGGGAGTAGCTGGGCTCACTTTTGGTAATTTAGTTTGGGTTGTTCTTGTTAGGGAGACCACAGAGACTGTGTTAGTCTCTGAAGGTGCCATTGATTTGGCCACCTTGGTTGCTTGTCCCCTTAATATGGATAAGTACAAGCAACTTCCCCTAATAAATGGTGTTGAGGTTCAGGCCTACAGGGACACAGGTGCCAGTGTTACCATGGTGATAGAGAAACTGGTGCACCTGAACAACACCTAGTTGGTCAGCAGTACCAAGTGACAGACGCTCATAACAACACTCTTAGCTACCCCATGGCTGTTGTAAATCTCAACTGGGGGGGGGGGGGAGTTACTGGTCCAAAGAAAGTTGTGGTTGCTTCAGATTTACCTGTAGACTGTCTACTAGGAAATGATTTAGAGACATCAGCTTGGGCAGAAGTGGAGTTGGAGGCTCATGCAGCAATGCTGGGCATTCCTGGGCATATTTTTGCTTTGACAAGGGCTCAGGCCAAAAAGCAAAAAGGACAGGGTGACTTGGATCCTGGAACAATGGACCAAGTGCTCCCTAAAGCTAGGGTTAGTAAAGGTAAATCACTACCTACTATCCCTCCCTCTACAGATGATTCTCCTTCTGAGGAAGAAGAATTTCCTCCCTGTGCAGAACCTTCACTAGATGAGCTGGCAGCAGACACTGCTGAGCTTTTGGGTGGAGGGGGGCCTGCCAGGGAAGAGCTGAGTGTGGCACAGGAAACCTGTCCCACATTAGAGGGTCTCAGACAGCAAGCTGTCAAGCAGCAAAATGGGGATGTCAGTGACTTACATAGAGTTTACTGGGAGGACAACCTCTTGTACACCGAGGTAAGGGACCCAAAACCTGGAGCAGCCAGGAGATTGATCATTCCCCTGCAGTACAGAGAGTTCCTCCTAACTCTTGCACATGACATTCCTTTGGCTGGGCATCTGGGCCAGATCAAAACATGGGAAAGGCTTGTCCCCCTGTTTCACTGGCCTAGGATGTCAGAGGACACAAAAGTTTTTGTAAGTCTTGTGTGACCTGTCAAGCCAGTGGCAAGACTGGTGTCACACCAAAGGCTCCCCTTATCCCACTATCTGTGTTTGGGGTTCCCTTTGAAAGGGTAGGGGTTGACATAGTTGGCCCCCTTGACCCTCCAACTGCTTCTTGCAATAGGTTTATCCTGGTGTTGTGCACCATGCCACAAGATATCCTGAAGCAATTCCTCTAAGGACTACAGTTCCTGCAGTGGCAACGGCCCTCCTGGGAATCTTTTCCAGGGTGGGTTTCCCTAAAGAGGTTATATTAGACAGGGGTAGCAACTTCATGTCTGCATACTTGAAAGCAATGTGGAAGGAATGTGGTGTAACCTACAAATTCACCACTCCTTATCATCCACAGACTAATGGACTGGTAGAGAGGTTTAATAAAACTCTCAAAGGTATGATAATGAGACTCCCTGAAAAACTCAGGAGGAGATGGGATGTCCTGTTACCTTGTCTCCTTTTTGCTTACAGGGAGGTACCCCATAAAGGAGTGGGCTTCAGCCCCTTTGAAGTCCTCTTTGGACACCCTGTAAGAGGTCCACTAACACTTGTGAAGGAGGGTTGGGAAAAACCTTTAAAAGCTCCCAAACAGGACATAGTGGACTATGTACTTGGCCTAAGTTCCAGAATGGCCGAGTACATGAAAAAGGCCAGTAAAAATCTTCAGGCCAGCCAAGAGCTCCAGAAGCAATGGCATGACCAGAAGGCTGTTCTGATCCAGTGCCAACCAGGACAGAAGGTGTGGGTCTTGGAGCCTGTGGCCCCAATAGCACTCCAGGACAAATGTAGTGGACCCCATCTAATTGTTGAGAAAAAGGGTGAGGTTACCTATCTGGTAGACCTGGGCACTGCCAGGAGTCCCCTTAGGGTGATTCATGTCAACCGCCTAAAACCCTACTATGACAGGGCTGATCTCATTCTGCTCATGCAACAGATGAGGGACAGGAAAAAGAGAGTGACCCTCTCCCTGACCTCTTTTCCACGTCTGAAAATTATGCTTTAGTGGAGGGAGTAGTTTTGGTAGATTGTCTGACTGCAGAACAGAAAGACAACTGCATAAATCTCCTTGGACAATTTTCTGAACTCTTTTCAACTGTGCCAGGCACCACATCCTGGTGTGAACACCCAATTGATACTGGAGACAGCTTGCCTGTCAAAAGTAAAATCTATAGGCAGCCTGACCATGTCAGGGACTGCATAAAACAAGAGGTTCAGAAAATGCTTGATCTAGGAGCGGTTGAACCTTCTGAAAGCCCATGGGCGAGTCCTGTGGTGCTTGTACCAAAGCCTGACTCAAAAGATGGAAAAAGGGAGATGAGGTTTTGTGTAGACGACAGAGGTCTCAATCAGGTAACAAAAACTGATGCTCTCCCTATACCCAGGACAGATGAGCTCATAGATACACTGGCGTCTGCCAAGTATCTAAGCACCTTTGATTTGACTGCAGAGTATTGGCAGATCAAATTGCCTGAGGATGCTAAACCTAAAACTGCATTTTCAACTATTGGAGGGCACTACCAATTTACAGTGATGCCCTTTGGTTTGAAGAATGCACCTGCCACTTTTCAGAGGTTGGTGAACACAGTCCTGCAAGGGTTGGAGGCTTTTAGTGCAGCATATCTAGATTATTTAGGTGTATTTAGCTCCACCTGGGATGAGCACCTGGTCCACCTTTGGAAAGTTTTGGAGGTCCTGCAAAAGGCAGGCCTCACTATCAAGGCCTAAAAGTGCCAGATAGGGCAGGGAAAGGTGGTTTATCTGGGACACCTGGTAGGTGGATGTAGGAGGCTGGACTGGCTTGTAGTGGGTACCAAGGGGTACTTACACCTTGCACCAGGCCCAGGTATCCCTTATTAGTGTAGAGGGGTGTCTAGCAGCTTAAACTGATAGAAAAGGTAGCTTAGCAGAGCAGCTTAGGCTGAACTAGGAGACGAGTGAAGCTCCTACAGTACCACTAGTGTCACTTGCACAATATCATAAGAAAACACAATACACAGATATACTCAAAATAAAGGTACTTTATTTTTATGACAAAATGCCAAAGTATCTCAGTGAGTACCCTCAGTATGAGGATAGCAAATATACACAAGATATATGTACACAATACCAAAATATGTAGTAATAGCAATAGAAAACAGCGCAAACAATGTATAGTCACAATAGCATGCAATGGGGGCACATAGGGATAGGGGCAACACAAACCATATACTCTAGAAGTGGAATGCGAACCATGAATGAACCCCAAACCTATGTGACCTTGTAGAGGGTCGCTGGGACTGTAAGGAAACAGTGAGGGTTAGAAAATAGCCCACCCCAAGACCCTGAAAAGTGGGTGGAAAGTGCACCTAAGTTCCCCAAAGAGCACAGAAGTCGTGATAGGGAAATTCTGCAAGGAAGACCAACACCAGCAATGCAACAACAATGGATTTCCTGACGAGAGTACCTGTGGAACAAGGGGACCAAGTCCAAGAGTCACGATCAAGTCGGGAGTGGGCAGATGCCCAGGAAATGCCAGCTGTGGGTGCAAAGAAGCTGCCACCGGATGGTAGAAGCTGTGGATTCTGCAAGAACGACAATGGCTAGAAACTTTCCCTTTGGAGGATGGATGTCCGACGTGGTGAATAGTCGTGCAGAGGTGTTTCCGTGCAGAAAGACCACAAACAAGCCTTGCTAGCTGCAAGGGTTGCAGTTAGGGTTTTTGGATGCTGCTGTGGCCCAGGAAGGGACCAGGATGTCGCCAATTGCATGAGGAGACAGAGGGGGCGTCTGTAGGAGGCTGGACTGGCTTGTAGTGAGTACCAAGGGGTACTTGCACCTTGCACCAGGCCCAGTTATCCCTTATTAGTGTATAGGGTGTCTAGCAGCTTAGGCTGATAGATAATGGTAGCTTAGCAGAGCAGCTTAGGCTGAACTAGGAGACGTGTGAAGCTACTACAGTACCACTTAGTGTCATATGCACAATATCATAAGAAAACACAATACACAGTTATACTAAAAATAAAGGTACTTTATTTTTATGACAATATGCCAAAGTATCTTAGAGTGTACCCTCAGTGAGAGGATAGGAAATATACACAAGGTATATATACACAATAGCAAAAATATGCAGTATAGTCTTAGAAAACAGTGCAAACAATGTATAGTTACAATAGGATGCAATGGGGAAACATAGGGATAGGGGCAACACAAACCATATACTCCAGAAGTGGAATGCGAACCACGAATGGACCCCAAACCTATGTGACCTTGTAGAGGGTCGCTGGGACTATTAGAAAATAGTGAGAGTTAGAAAAATAACCCTCCCCAAGACCCTGAAAAGTGAGTGCAAAGTGCACTAAAGTTCCCCTAAGGACAAAATAGTCGTGTTAGAGGAATAATGCAGGAAAGACACAAACCAGCAATGCAACAACTGTGGATTTCCAATCTAGGGTACCTGTGGAACAAGGGGACCAAGTCCAAAAGTCACAAGCAAGTCGGAGATGGGCAGATGCCCAGGAAATGCCAGCTGCGGGTGCAAAGAAGCTTCGACTGGACAGAAGAAGCTGAGGTTTCTGCAGGAACGAAAAGGGCTAGAGACTTCCCCTTTGGTGGACGGATCCCTCTCGCCTTGGAGAGTTGTGCAGAAGTGTTTTCCCGCCGGAAGGACGCCAACAAGCCTTGCTACACGCAAATCGTGCGTTTGGCGTTTTTGGACGCTGCTGGGGCCCAGGAGGGACCAGGAGGTCGCAAATTGGACCTGCAGAGAGAGGGGACGTCGAGCAAGACAAAGAGCCCTCACTGAAGCAGGTATCACCCGGAGAAGTGCCAGAAACAGGCACTACGAGGATGCGTGAAACGGTGCTCGCCGAAGTTGCACAAAGGAGTCCCACGTCGCCGGAGACCAACTTAGAAAGTCGTGCAATGCAGGTTAGAGTGCCGTGGACCCAGGCTTGGCTGTGCACAAAGGATTTCCGCCGGAAGTGCACAGGGGCCGGAGTAGCTGCAAAGTCGCGGTTCCCAGCAATGCAGCCCAGCGAGATGAGGCAAGGACTTACCTCCACCAAACTCGGGCTGAAGAGTCACTGGACTGTGGGGGTCACTTGGACAGCGTCGCTGGATTCGAGGGACCTCGCTCGTCATGCTGAGAGGAGACCCAAGGGACCGGTAATGCAGCTTTTTGGTGCCTGCGGTTGCAGGGGGAAGATTCCGTCGACCCACGGGAGATTTCTTCGGAGCTTCTGGTGCAGAGAGGAGGCAGGCTACCCCCACAGCATGCACAAGCAGGAAAACAGTCGAGAAGGCGGCAGGATCAGCGTTACAGAGTTGCAGTAGTCGTCTTTGCTACTATGTTGCAGGTTTGCAGGCTTCCAGCGCGGTCAGCGGTCGTTTCCTTATCAGAAAGTGAAGAGAGAGATGCAGAGGAACTCGGCTGAGCTCATGCATTCGTTATCTACAGTTTCCCCAGAGACAGAGACCCTAAATAGCCAGAAAAGAGGGTTTGGCTACTTAGGAGAGAGGATAGGCTACTAACACCTGAAGGAGCCTATCAGCAGGAGTCTCTGACGTCACCTGGTGGCACTGGCCACTCAGAGCAGTCCAGTGTGCCAGCAGCACCTCTGTTTCCAAGATGGCAGAGGTCTGGAGCACACTGGAGGAGCTCTGGACACCTCCCAGGGGAGGTGCAAGTCAGGGGAGTGGTCACTCCCCTTTCCTTTGTCCAGTTTCGCGCCAGAGCAGGGGCTAAGGGGTCCCTGAACCGGTGTAGACTGGCTTATGCAGAATTGGGCACATCTGTGCCCAAGAAAGCATTTCCAGAGGCTGGGGGAGGCTACTCCTCCCCTGCCTTCACACCATTTTCCAAAGGGAGAGGGTGTCACACCCTCTCTCAGAGGAAGTTCTTTGTTCTGCCATCCTGGGCCAGGCCTGGCTGGACCCCAGGAGGGCAGATGCCTGTCTGAGGGGTTGGCAGCAGCAGCAGCTGCAGTGAAACCCCAGGAAGGGCAGTTTGGCAGTACCAGGGTCTGTGCTACAGACCACTGGGATCATGGGATTGTGCCAACTATGCCAGGATGGCATAGAGGGGGCAATTCCATGATCATAGACATGTTACATGGCCATATTCGGAGTTACCATTGTGAAGCTACATATAGGTAGTGACCTATATGTAGTGCACGCGTGTAATGGTGTCCCCGCACTCACAAAGTTCAGGGAATTGGCTCTGAACAATGTGGGGGCACCTTGGCTAGTGCCAGGGTGCCCTCACACTAAGTAACTTTGCACCTAACCTTTACCAGGTAAAGGTTAGACATATAGGTGACTTATAAGTTACTTAAGTGCAGTGTAAAATGGCTGTGAAATAACGTGGACGTTATTTCACTCAGGCTGCAGTGGCAGGCCTGTGTAAGAATTGTCAGAGCTCCCTATGGGTGGCAAAAGAAATGCTGCAGCCCATAGGGATCTCCTGGAACCCCAATACCCTGGGTACCTCAGTACCATATACTAGGGAATTATAAGGGTGTTCCAGTAAGCCAATGTAAATTGGTAAAATTGGTCACTAGCCTGTTAGTGACAATTTGAAAGTAATGAGAGAGCATAACCACTGAGGTTCTGGTTAGCAGAGCCTCAGTGAGACAGTTAGGCACCACACAGGGAACACATACATGCACACCTATGAGCACTGGGGCCCTGTGTGACAGGGTCCCAGTGACACATACATATAGGCCACAACCTTATGAGCACTGGGGTCCTGACCAGCAGGGTCCCAGTGACACATAACAAACATACTGAAAACATAGTGTTTTCACCATGAGCACTGGGGCCTAGCCATCAGGATCCCAGTGAGACAATGAAAACAGTGACAAACATCCTGACATACACTCACAAACAGGCCAAAAGTGGGGGTAACAAGGCTAGAAAGAGGCTACCTTCTCACAGCGTCCAGCAAGACAAAGAGTCTACTCAGAAGCAAGCAGCCCCCGGAGAAGTGCCGGAACAGGCACTACGAAGTGAAGTGAACCGGAGCTCACCCGCAGTTACACAAGAGGGTCCCACGACGCCGGAGGACAACTCAGGAGGTCGTGCAATGCAGGTTAGAGTGCCGGGGACCCAGGCTTGGCTGTGCACAAAGGAAATCCTGTAAGAGTGCACAGGCGCCGGAGTAGCTGCAAAACACGCAGTTCCCAGCAATGCAGTCTAGCGTGGGGAGGCAAGGACTTACCTCCACCAAACTTGGAATGAAGAGTCACTGGACTGTGGGAGTCACTTGGACAGAGTTGCTGAGTTCAAGGGACCTCGCTCGTCGTGCTGAGAGGAGACACAGAGGACAGGTGATGCAGTTCTTTGGTGCCTGCGGTTGCAGGGGGAAGATTCCGTCAACCCACGGGAGATTTCTTTGGAGCTTCTAGTGCAGAGAGGAGGCAGACTACCCCCACAGCATGCACCACCAGGAAAACAGTTGAGAAGGCGGCAGGATCAGCGTTACAAGGTCGCAGTAGTCGTCTTTGCTACTTTGTTGCAGTTTTGCAGGCTTCCAGCGCGGTCAGCAGTCGATTCCTTGGCAGAAGGTGAAGAGAGAGATGCAGAGGAACTCTGATGAGCTCTTGCATTCGTTATCTAAATTTAAAGTACCACAGACCCTCCTTTTGCCCTTACATAGGCAACCACTATACTCATACTAATCTGAGTCCGGGTCTATATTCATAAGGCCATGGAGATGTTGCTGGAGCAAAATTCTAGTACTTGGTAACTCTCTTCTGGACAGGTCTCCTCGAACATGAAGTAGCACAAAAGGCCACATATGGCAGGACAAAATAAGGAATACCTCTATCTGCAGTAGGTGGCATAAGATCACACACCCAACAATTAGTGATGTTCACTACTAACTAGTGTTGATGCAGAAGCTGTACAAAAGAATTGCTTACGAATTCTGATCTTCTAACCTGCTCATGTTCAGGAAAAGGGTGAAAAGAGTGCAAACAAACAATAGTAGGAAAAGACATAGGTTGGGAAGTGGGTGCAGAAGTCAATTGAGTAGAGAAAAACAATCCCACCCATAAATGACAACGTCATGTTTAAAAGACACTAAGGGTGTCACACCCTCTCTCAGAGGAAGTTCTTTGTTCTGCCATCCTGGGCCAGGCCTGGCTGGACCCCAGGAGGGCAGATGCCTGTCTGAGGGGTTGGCAGCAGCAGCAGCTGCAGTGAAACCCCAGGAAGGGCAGTTTGGCAGTACCAGGGTCTGTGCTACAGACCACTGGGATCATGGGATTGTGCCAACTATGCCAGGATGGCATAGAGGGGGCAATTCCATGATCATAGACATGTTACATGGCCATATTCGGAGTTACCATTGTGAAGCTACATATAGGTAGTGACCTATATGTAGTGCACGCGTGTAATGGTGTCCCCGCACTCACAAAGTTCAGGGAATTGGCTCTGAACAATGTGGGGGCACCTTGGCTAGTGCCAGGGTGCCCTCACACTAAGTAACTTTGCACCTAACCTTTACCAGGTAAAGGTTAGACATATAGGTGACTTATAAGTTACTTAAGTGCAGTGTAAAATGGCTGTGAAATAACGTGGACGTTATTTCACTCAGGCTGCAGTGGCAGGCCTGTGTAAGAATTGTCAGAGCTCCCTATGGGTGGCAAAAGAAATGCTGCAGCCCATAGGGATCTCCTGGAACCCCAATACCCTGGGTACCTCAGTACCATATACTAGGGAATTATAAGGGTGTTCCAGTAAGCCAATGTAAATTGGTAAAATTGGTCACTAGCCTGTTAGTGACAATTTGAAAGTAATGAGAGAGCATAACCACTGAGGTTCTGGTTAGCAGAGCCTCAGTGAGACAGTTAGGCACCACACAGGGAACACATACATGCACACCTATGAGCACTGGGGCCCTGTGTGACAGGGTCCCAGTGACACATACATATAGGCCACAACCTTATGAGCACTGGGGTCCTGACCAGCAGGGTCCCAGTGACACATAACAAACATACTGAAAACATAGTGTTTTCACCATGAGCACTGGGGCCTAGCCATCAGGATCCCAGTGAGACAGTGAAAACAGTGACAAACATCCTGACATACACTCACAAACAGGCCAAAAGTGGGGGTAACAAGGCTAGAAAGAGGCTACCTTCTCACAGCGTCCAGCAAGACAAAGAGTCTACTCAGAAGCAAGCAGCCCCCGGAGAAGTGCCGGAACAGGCACTACGAAGTGAAGTGAACCGGAGCTCACCCGCAGTTACACAAGAGGGTCCCACGACGCCGGAGGACAACTCAGGAGGTCGTGCAATGCAGGTTAGAGTGCCGGGGACCCAGGCTTGGCTGTGCACAAAGGAAATCCTGTAAGAGTGCACAGGCGCCGGAGTAGCTGCAAAACACGCAGTTCCCAGCAATGCAGTCTAGCGTGGGGAGGCAAGGACTTACCTCCACCAAACTTGGAATGAAGAGTCACTGGACTGTGGGAGTCACTTGGACAGAGTTGCTGAGTTCAAGGGACCTCGCTCGTCGTGCTGAGAGGAGACACAGAGGACAGGTGATGCAGTTCTTTGGTGCCTGCGGTTGCAGGGGGAAGATTCCGTCAACCCACGGGAGATTTCTTTGGAGCTTCTAGTGCAGAGAGGAGGCAGACTACCCCCACAGCATGCACCACCAGGAAAACAGTTGAGAAGGCGGCAGGATCAGCGTTACAAGGTCGCAGTAGTCGTCTTTGCTACTTTGTTGCAGTTTTGCAGGCTTCCAGCGCGGTCAGCAGTCGATTCCTTGGCAGAAGGTGAAGAGAGAGATGCAGAGGAACTCTGATGAGCTCTTGCATTCGTTATCTAAATTTAAAGTACCACAGACCCTCCTTTTGCCCTTACATAGGCAACCACTATACTCATACTAATCTGAGTCCGGGTCTATATTCATAAGGCCATGGAGATGTTGCTGGAGCAAAATTCTAGTACTTGGTAACTCTCTTCTGGACAGGTCTCCTCGAACATGAAGTAGCACAAAAGGCCACATATGGCAGGACAAAATAAGGAATACCTCTATCTGCAGTAGGTGGCATAAGATCACACACCCAACAATTAGTGATGTTCACTACTAACTAGTGTTGATGCAGAAGCTGTACAAAAGAATTGCTTACGAATTCTGATCTTCTAACCTGCTCATGTTCAGGAAAAGGGTGAAAAGAGTGCAAACAAACAATAGTAGGAAAAGACATAGGTTGGGAAGTGGGTGCAGAAGTCAATTGAGTAGAGAAAAACAATCCCACCCATAAATGACAACGTCATGTTTAAAAGACACTAGAAAACACGTTATTAAGAACATATAGACAACGGGAGAAAGTAGTGACCACTATTACAAATGAAATAATAATTTTTCACAACCCTAACCAAAAAGCAAATCCTAAAATTATCTAGTAACATTTTTAGGGCTCCTCTGCATTTCAGTAATTTTTGTATGTTCAGGTGGAACAGTGGTGACTCTCATCAATGCTCTAAGGTGAAAAGGGGGTACTCTTTCCACAGAAAATGGACTTTATTCTGCATTTACTAAACAGAATAGTACTTTAAAACAATGCCAGCAAAACAATCAGTCTCCTAACACCTAGTCTATACAATCACACGGAAACCTCTTGTGAAACCAACTATGCCCAGAGTCCGTTCAAAAAGCCTCTCTGGCAGGCTTCTATTGTCCATCAAATTTTCTTTTGTTGTTTTCTTTCGCATTGGGCCTCTCAATTCAGGCCTCTTCGTTAGAAAAGTACTGCTTAGTTGGAGTGCCCTCCTGGCAAACACCCACAGCTCACTCGAAAGTCTCAATGTCTTAAAGCAATGCACCAGTGTCTCTCCTCTGTGGCAGACACTACAAACAATGTGCTCTTCATTGATCAAGGGCACAAATCATCTCGTGCAGACCCAAGCACCATTAATTGGGAAATAGCTCAAGCTCAGCAGCACTTTCAGACTCCAACACTCATTATTTAGTGTCAGAGGACGCTCAAGCTGCTCTTTCATGGGCACCACAATATAGTGCATTTTTCCAAACTTGAAATCTCCGGTGCACTGCCCTTCTTCCGTTGGAGCAAAGAAAAGGGGGGGTGTGGCCAAAACTCAGGCCAAGGGGCTCAAGGGATTGCACACTGTCAGAGGTTACCAGCACATGACAGGTAGAGAAATGAAACCTCAAAACAGCTCTGCCATCAACAACAGGAATCCTTCTCTTTAGCTCTTTTATACTGAAACTTTGGTTTTGTGATGTCCAACGCCGTCTGATGGAGCAAGTACGATACCATGCGCTGGCGATCGCTGTCCAGCTTTGCTACTTTCTGGGTGCTGAGACTGTAGGGCCAAGACGTCCGTCTTTCATCTGTAGCTGTCACTGATGGGAATTAGGCTTAAATCAATGTCCTGCAGGTTATTATGACTTGATACCCGCAGAATCTAGTGACGTAGGAAATGTGCCACAGTTGTTAGTTTCCTTCAATTTAGTACAAAAACAGTTCATGGTTTTTAACAAGGGGACTGCAAGCAGGTGGTCTGCAATCTTCAAAGGAGTAGCCATACACCATGGGCATAAAATACAAAGACAAAGGCAGAAGGGCAAAACAGGGTCTCTAGCATCTTTAATTGGGTTCTTTCCATTATTCTCTGCCATCTATAGCTACATGAGAATTCTATCTGAATGGATTTCCTCACACAGTGGCATTGTCTAATGGGGTAAACACATATTTTCCTCAATGATTAAGTC
This sequence comes from Pleurodeles waltl, assembly GCF_031143425.1. Taxonomy (NCBI): domain Eukaryota; kingdom Metazoa; phylum Chordata; class Amphibia; order Caudata; family Salamandridae; genus Pleurodeles; species Pleurodeles waltl. The sequence continues at coordinate 185,510,320 of NC_090439.1, read as the reverse complement.
TAGGTGTTTCTCCTTATCTTAGAACATCTCAATAGAAAAATCACATGATACCGATTATCAGGGACATGTAGAAACCTTCCTTTAAAAGCTGTGCATCAGGTGCACTATGCAATACACAGGCTAATAGTCAAATGTGCAAACAAAAAGACAAGAACTAGAGGGTCCTGATATTTGCATGATTAGGACACATCTGATCCCACCAAAAATTAAAGTAGCAGGAACAGAAGGGAACCGAAGACCAAATTAAAATAGACTTTGAAAATTTGTCATGTTCAAAAATGTAAACATAAGATATCTCCTATTGAGATGGAAAACTTGTCTTACTATAATATTGAGTCAGTTAACCAGTCTATCGCTACACTGACAGTCAGGCTGGAAAACATTGAAGCAGGTCTAAGGCAAATTCTTGAAAAACAGTCTGGTCATACCAAAGGGAATTATACATAACATGGGGGTCCCTGGTACATCACTGCAGTCTGGAAATGTGAACCTGAACAATACATCAATAATAATAAAAGGGCTGACTGGTGAAAGGAATTTGAAAAAGAGAAATGGGACTAGGACATAGCTAAAATCTCAATAACTAAGCATGATGCGACATTGGTCAGGGGAAGTAACAAAAGAAAAAATCTATAGGAAGAACAAAAAATTATTTGGGTGATAGTCAGGCATGTGACACAACACTGAGAGTACGGGTGATACACAAAGGCCAAAGTTACACAAATTTTAACTCTACCGTTGGCGACTACACCATATACAGTACTCCTAGCTAATGTTTCAGTTCCTTCTTCAGGAAAAAATGAAAACCTGGTTTTCTTTTAAGGAACAAAAGCAATATGCTACTTAGGAAACAGAACATCATTAACTAATGTAATATAGAAATTAGGCCACCTTGAGTCACAGATCTATAATTTCATCCTTAGGTCCAATCAAGGCTACATAAATGTAGGGCTGCCTGTTCCTTTAAGGGAAGGGGCAGTAACGTGACTAACTGCAGGTGACACACTTTGATCCTGTATATCTCTTTTTATTTTCCTTCAATACCATTATAGCCAAATAGACATGCACTGGTGAAGTGTTGTCTCTTATGTTCACAGCATGAAATATCATTATGTGTGGAATTTAGTAACCAGAACGAGTTCAACCAACTGTTGCGTAGCGATGGGCATCGTCATGACCATCCCCTCACAACACAGGGGAGCTTGTAATAGTATCAAAAGCAGCAACAAACATGCAAAAAACAAATAAAAAATAATAAAAACGCACAAAACGTCAAGCCATCAGATATACTTGCTGTGTATCAAGCAGAAAAAGCATAGACAAAACAATAGCATGTGTGAATAAGCGGTGACACACAACACCATGTCATGTACTTTATGCACTGTAAACCTGCAGCCCAAAACCCAATATTTGGTCCTGTTTAATTTGTCAGGTTTAAAATCCTTACCCTCCTTTTGACAGTAGATCACCAGGCAATGGAAATCTGCTGTCAAATATAACTTTACTGTTTCTCTTCTAACATACAGGACCAGCAAGAACAATTCATGATAGGACCATATACACGAAAATAAATTTCCATTACTTAACTGTTACCCTCTTGTCAGTTACTTCGCAACATCAAGCCACCTTAGTTTTACCTTTCTAAAAGTAAAAATTGTTACACTGACACTCCATATTAATTTGGCACCTACAATTTCCACTGTGAAAAATAAGTCTTAATTGGCAAATCGTTCTCATTAAGGCATGTAGCCTTCAAAATTTTAGAAAAGGGCTGCATCTTATTTTCTGTCTAAGACTTAATGCAACACTTCGTTTTCTGTCAAATAAAAGCAACTAGCAGGCATCATTTTATTTTTTTAGAGCGGAGACACAAATGTATCAGTTCTGCAGAGCATTTAACATGATGTTGGGACCTTCGAAGAAACCCCTTTTTTTATATTTTCCCTTTGGAATTAAGGCCCGTATTTATACTTTTTGACGCTAAACTGCGCTAACGCAGTTTAGCGGAAAAAATTTTTGCGCCGGCTAACGCCATTCTGAAGCACCATGCGGGCGCCGTATTTATTGAATGGCGTTAGCCGGCGCAAGCAGTCCGGCGCTGCCTGGTGTGCGTGGAAAAAAAACACGTACACCAGGCAGCGCCGGCGTTGGGAAAAATGGCGTTAGGGCGTCTTAAAATGGCGCAAGTCAGGTTGACGCTAAAAAATCGTCTTAACCCGATTTGCGACATTTTAAACGACGCCCAGACGCCATTTACATGACTCCTGTCTTAGTAAAGACAGGAGTCATGCCCCCTTGCCCAATGGCCATGCGCAGGGGACTTATGTCCCCTGGACATGGTCATTGGGCATTGTGGCATGTAGGGGGGCACAAATCAGGCCCCCCTATGCCAAAAAAATAAATAAAAAATAAATAAATTATACTTACCTGAACTTACCTGAATGTCCCTGGGGTGGGTCCCTCCATCCTTGGGTGTCCTCCTGGGGTGGGCAAGGGTGGCAGGGGGGATCCCTGGGGGCATGGGAGGGCACCTGTGGGCTCATTTTGAGCCCACAGGCCCCTTAACGCCTACCCTGACCCAGACGTTAAAAAGTGGCGCAAATGCGGGGTTTTTTGACCCGACCACTCCCGGGCGTGATTTTTGCCCGGGAGTATAAATACGACGCATTTGCGTCGCCGTCATTTTTTTAGACGGGAACGCCTTCCTTGCATCTCATTAACGCAAGGAAGGCGTTCACGCAAAAAAATGACGCTATTTGCCCATACTTTGGCGCGAGACGCGTCTAACGCCAAAGTATAAATATGGCGTTAGTTTTGCGCCGAATTTGCGTCGAAAAAAACGACGCTAATTCGGCGCAAACGGAGTATAAATATGCCCCTAAGTTCTTTAATTGTATTGATGTTCTTCTGGAGAAACCAGAAATCCCACTTTTAGAGGCCCGTAGGGTCATTCTGCATTTCACAGAGACAAGGCCCTAATTTAAAAGGTCACAAGTGTCAACATGACAGCCTCCTCCATTGTTTATGGGAAAACTAAAGATAGCATCTCAGCAGCAGTGACTTGAGCCAGCCTCTGTAGCTCTCCTAGCTTCTGCCACTCTGAATCTGTCAAAGACAGTAGGCCTTCCTATTTTCCTTCTAACCTGCAATAATTCACTCTATTTAAAAAAATATTTTTTCCTTTTTAGGAGCTAAAAAAAATGATCTCTATTTCCAGATTATTAAACTACATTTACTGTGAATAATTCACAAACCTTAATAACACACATACCAGTTGTTAGAATAAATGCTTGTTGCAATCCCATGCAATGGTACATATTTCATCAACCTCGAATGAATGAACGTCTCAGTAGGCCCAGCTGAAGTTAGAACCTTCAACCTTGATATTAAAACAAGCCTTTGTACTGGCACATTGACTCATTGAATCATAAGAAGGCACAACCTGCAAATATATATCAAACCTAAATGTATGCATTTACTGAAGCCTGAGACACTTTAAAAAGTACTCTGAATGAAAGAAAATGCAGTTTAAACAGTGCTTTTGCCCAAAATCGACTTTGATATTTTAGGCATTAAAAAATCTATATCCTACAATTTTCTTGCATAATATGCATTACCAGAATGTCTATTACACAATCCATGAGTCAGCCATTGAAAATATTAACTTATACTTTATAGAAATGAGCTTGTTTGCTCCTGCGCCAAGGGAAAATTGCACATACAAATGTCATTTTAGCGGTGCAACATAACTTAAATTAAATTGTAATGCTAGGAGGTCATAGTATAGGTATTAAGCTTTATAAAAATTAAAAAACGATTTTGAAAGGCACTTATTTTTTTAAATAATTTTTCCATAATTAATAATTTTCTTTAAAAAAAAAATACCCAATTATTCTTTTTTTTGTGATAATTCCACATATAAAAGCAAGCTGCATCCCTTGCCTATTATTTGGGATACATTAACTCACAAGCCTAAGCGCATAAGCCTAACTTGAAATGCGTCACATTTTTGCGCCACTTTCATTTAAAAGGAAGGTTATGCAAAATTCCACCCGTGTTTAACTGGGAAAGTGCTGGCTGAATTGAACATTCCTATCAAATATACTGCAGTTGAAAAGTTTGCCTGTGAACATCTAATACAATGCATCTAAGAAAAATGCTGTAAATTTATTTTATTTTTTTGCAAAAATAGATAATTTTTTTTTTGTTGGTTTTTTTTGGGGCCCTATTTATATCTATTGAATGTGTTTTCTAATTTATTAAGCATTTAACGGCAGTTTTGTATATGTGCACAATTGCTCATTCTATAAATTAAAGAGCAACATATAGCTATGTTAGCACATCACATGGTTCATTTCTGGATTTTTTCTAAGTTTCTACTTAATATTAATTAACCAACATTTTACTTAAACTGAAAACATCAAGAAGACCCACAAACACACATTGAGCTCATTTCAGATATAAACAGAAAACACTCAGGACACACAATACAGCGCGCTTTAGCCATTTTTCATAAATAGCGCCGTCGCAATTTACTTACAGAACCGTTTGCAGATCCTAGTTGTAAGTCATATTTACAAGAGAAAAGAAAACTTTTCTCAATAGTGTTCCAAAAAACTGCAAAAACAGCCTCACAGACATTTATTTCCAAGAATAGCGGACCCATACTTTATTAAACGTGATGGGGCCCACGCCGTGTTTAAAATAGAACTCATAAGTTGGAGTTTCCAATCGGAGGTATCAGACATGAATCCTCCAATCGGGAATCCCTGTTGCCACCAAAAACCAAACCTAGTACCAAATTTGCTACGATTAGGCATCTTCGCTCACTAACCGAGCTTCAAACTTCAAGGGGCTATCTCTATCGATACACTCGCAAATGTACGAGACCATCGGTTTTTGAAAATTGCAATCTTCAAATAAAACTAAGGACCAATACTGAGAACCAAGAACCAAAAACTAAGAACCAAAGGACCAAAGAACTAAGGACTGGGAGCGACCCACTTATACTTCAACTAAAGCAGATGGAGAAAAAGTCTCTTCATTACCTGCCTACACAAATTGCAATTCGTGTAGACAAACCTATACAAACCTATCAAAGCTATACCAAACAAATAGTTGTCCAAATTCTAATTGCCAAGTTCTAAATGACCTAACAGTCTTTTTTTTTTTTTTTTTTTTTTTTACTTACGCCAAAAAGGTTCTCAGTCAGGGGTGACATCATGTGGAGGATCAAAATCAGGAAGATCAGAAATACACTGGGCTGCATAATCAAAGAATCTCCAGAATCCCTGCGCACAGAGTACCTTCTTGGTAGAATCCTGTTCTGTCCTCCTCAGTAGATTTCAGTCTCCTGACAAGATCACTCCCACAGAAAGTCACTTCTCTGATTGATGAGCCCCGCGTTGGCCGCGCCATATGAAGTACTTGAGATTTTCATTCTCAGGGTAATATAACAAAGAACTTGGCAAAGAAGCTGAAATATGAAAAGACATCTTTATTAAACTCAAATGAGTGAGACTACGTCTCCCAGAAGCTGACCTATAGCAACTGAAAGAGGCAGTCTCTCGAAATGGTCTTAGCTCAGACCTTTTATATCATTTATTATGCCCTAGGCATGCAAGGGGGCTGTACCAGTCACATTCCTAAACAAATGAGAAAAGCTAGAGAGGCAACATGTGAGTAGCCTTTGGGGTTTTAACAGGATTACAGTTGACCATTCACATATTTCACTACAAACGACAAAAACAGAGCCATGATGATGTTCCCACACTTCAGCTAGGACAGCCTCCAATTATCTACCCACGAGGGTTCAGATATCAGCAGACCCCAATAAAACCGGGCACCTCCTCCTCGTAAAGCAAGCCATAAAGCAGGAAACAGGGACAGGTGTGTGTAAGATTAGGCATGGTTTGTGTGTGATGAAAGGTTTATGATGTGTTGTGCCTCGATACTAATCTCATTCGGCCACTGGGAAAGAAACTGGCCGAACAGGTTTGGCTTCAGGCAGTGGAGTCAGCTTGCCCAGGTCACAGAGAAGTCAGCAAAGATGTACGTGTCCTTCAGACTCGTTTTCAGCATTAGACATTGGCCTATGTGAGGGCAATCATAAAATGGCTGTCGTTTAAATGAACAATATGCAGTATCATATACAAGGTCATTCCATTGATGAAACGCAATAAAAACACTCGTATTTGCCATTTGCGGCTCTCTGATACTAAAATCGGCATGATAGGGCCATGCCTCCAGTGTGGTTCCGAAATTTAAAGTACCACACAGCCTGGGTCCACGGCACTCTAACCTGCATTGCACGACCTCCTAAGTTGTTCTCCGGCGACGTGGGACTCCTTTGTGCGACTTCGGGTGAGCACCGTTTCATGCATCCTTGTAGTGCCTGTTTCTGGCACTTCTGTGGGTGCTGCCTGCTGCTGAGAGGGCTCCTTGTCTTGCTCGACGTCCCCTCTGTCCCCTGACGCAATTTGCGACATCCTGGTCCCTCCTGGGCCACAGCAGCATCCAAAAACCCTTACCGCACGATTTGCAGCTAGCAAGGCTTGTTGGCGGTCTTTCGGCGGGAAAACACTTCTGCACGACTCTCCACGGCGTGAGGGATCCGTCCTCCAAAGGGGAAGTCTCTAGCCCTTATCGTTCTTGCAGAAACCTACGCTTCTACTGTACAGTAGCAGCTCCTTTGCACCCACAGCTGGCATTTCCTGGGCATCTGCCCATCTCCGACTTGCTTGTGACTTTTGGACTTGGTCCCCTTGTTCCACAGGTACCCTCGACTGGAAATCCATCGTTATTGCATTGTTGGTTTGTGTCTTTCCTGCAGAATTCCCCTATCACGACTTCTATGTCCTTTGGGGAACATTTAGTGCACTTTGCACTCACTTTTCAGGGTCTTGGGGTGGGCTATTTTTCTAACCCTTACTATTTTCTAATAGTCCCAGCGACCCTCTACAAGGTCACCTAGGTTTGGGGTCCATTCGTGGTTCGCATTCCACTTTTGGAGTATATGGTTTGTGTTGCCCCTATCCCTATGTGTCTCCATTGCATCCTATTGTAACTATACATTGTTTGCACTGTTTTCTAATACTATTACTGCATATTTTGGTATTGTGTACATATATCTTGTGTATATTTGCTATCCTCATACTGAGGGTACTCACTGAGATACTTTTGGCATATTGTCATAAAAATAAAGTACCTTTATTTTTAGTATATCTGTGTATTGTGTTTTCTTATGATATTGTGCATATGACACTAAGTGGTACTGTAGGAGCTTCACTCGTCTCCTAGTTCAGCCTAAGCTGCTCTGCTAAGCTACCATTATCTATCAGCCTATGCTGCTAGACACCCTATACACTAATAAGGGATAACTGGGCCTGGTGCAAGGTGCAAGTACCCCTTGGTACTCACTACAAGCCAGTCCAGCCTCCTACACCAAGTCCAAGAGTCGCGACAGTGTCGAGAGTGGGCAGGAGCCCAGGAAATGCCAGCTGAGGGTACAAGGAAGCTTCCACCTGTTGGAAGAAGCTTGGTGTTCTGCAAGAACGAAGAGGACTAGGAACTTCCCCTTTGGAGGATGGATGTCCCACGGCGTGCTGGGGGTTGCAGAAGTGTTTCCATGCAGAAATACTGCAAACAAGCCTTGCTAGCTGCAAGAGTTGCAGTAGAGCATTTTGGGTGCTGGTGGGGACCAGGAAGGACCAGGGTATCGCCCTTTGGAGAAGGAGACAGAGGGGGTGCTAAGCAACTCAGAGAGCCCCTGCAGAAGTACCAGAACAGGCACTTAGAAGATCTGAGGACAGCGGTCGACTCAGACTCAGCGAGTTGGGCAATGCAGGACAGAGTGCTGGGGACCCAGGCTAGGGTGTGCACAAAGGAATCCTTGGAAAAGTGCTCAGAAACCGGAGCAGCTGCAAATCACGCAGTACACAGGTTTGCTGTCTGGCGTGGGCAGGCAAGGTCTTACCTCCACCAAATTTGGACAGAAGGGCCACTGGACTGTGGGAGACACTTGGACCCAGCTCCTGTGTTCCAGGGACCACCCTCGTCCGGATGAGAGGGGACCCTGAGGACCAGTGATGCAGTAGTTTGGTGCCTGCGTTAGCAGGGGGAAGATTCCGTCGACCCACAGGAGATTTCTTCTTGGCTTCCAGTGCAGGGTGAAGGCAGACAGCCCTCAGAGCATGCACCACCAGGAAACAGTCGAGAAATCAGGCAGGATGAGGCGCTACAATGGTGCTGGTAGTCGTCTTGCTACTTTCAGGCGGTTTTGCAGGTGTCCTGGAGCAGTCAGTGGTCGATCCTTGGCAGAAGTCGAAGAGGGAAGTGCAGAAGAACTCTGGTGAGCTCTTGCATTTGTTATCTGAGGAATAGCCCAGAGGAGAGACCCTAAATAGCCAGAAAAAGAGGTTTGGCTACTGAGAAAGGAGGCTTGGCTACTAAAAGAGGTAAGCACCTATTAGGAGGGGTCTCTGATGTCACCTGCTGGCACTGGCCACTCAGAGCTGTCCATTGTGCCCCAACACCTCCGAATCCAAGATGACAGAGGTCTGGGACACACTGGAGGAGCTCTGGGCACCTCCCCTGGGAGGTACTGGTCAGGGGAGTGGTCACTCCCCTTTCCTTTGTCCAGTTTCGCGCCAGAGCAGGGCTGGGGGATTCCTGAACCGGTGTAGACTGGCTTAAGCAGAGATGGGCACCATCTGTGCCCATCAAAGCATTTCCAGAGGCTGGGGGAGGTTACTCCTCCCCAGCCCTTCACACCTATTTCCAAAGGGAGAGGGTGTAACACCCTCTCTCAGAGGAAATCCTTTGTTCTGCCTTCCTGGGCCAGGGCTGCCTGGACCCCAGGAGGGCAGAAACCTGTCTGAGGGGTTGGCAGCAGCAGCAGCTGCAGTGGAGACCCCGAAAATTCAGTTTGGCAGTACCCGGGTTCTGTGCTAGAGACCTGGGGGACCATGGAATTGTCCCCCCAATGCCAGAATGTCATTGGGGTGACAATTCCATGATCTTAGACATGTTACATGACCATGTTCGTAGTTACCATTGTGACGCTGTACATAGGTAGTGACCTATGTACAGTGCACACGTGTAATGGTGTCTCCGCATTGACAAAGTCCGGGAAATTTGCCCTGAACGATGTGGGGGCACCTTGGCTAGTGCCAGGGTGTCCACACACTAAGTAACTTTGCACCCAACCTTCACCAGGTGAAGGTTAGACATATAGGTGACTTATAAGTTACTTAAGTGCAGTAGTAAATGGCTGTGAAATAACGTGGACGTTATTTCACGCTGGCTGCACTGGCAGGCTTGTGTAAGAATTCTCAGAGCTCCCTATGGGTGGCAAAAGAAATGCTGCAGCCCATAGGGATCTCCTGGAACCCCAATACCCTGGGTACCTCAGTACCATATACTAGGGAATTATATGGGTGTACCAGTATGCCAATGTGAATTGGCAAATTGAGTTACTAGCCTGCTAGTGACAAATTTGGAAAGCAGAGAGACCATAACCACTGAGGCTCAGTGAGACAGGTAGGCATCACACAGGAAACACATACAGGGCACATACTTATGATCACTGGGGCCCTGACTGGCAGGGTCCCAGTGACACATAGACTAAAACAACATATATACAGTGAAATATGGGGGTAACATGCCAGGCAAGAAGGTACTTTCCTACAGAGCACTGATGAGATAACCCACCTTTGTCTTATCGTGAGAAAATTGTGTGGGTCTGTAGGCAAAGTAAACAGTCAACGCATCCAAAAACTCTTGCAGCTTAGTTGTTTCACCGGAAAACTGAGGAGTTGAGGTGAAAACGGTAGGAACATCCGTACTGCGGAAGGCCAAAGCTTGTCGTAAGGCAGCATTCTCATTTCGTAATTGTTGCAGTTCTTGAGCCTGTTGCTAAATGGTTGCCAGAAGGGACTGGTCAGGGTCTGCAGCCGCTGCTACAGTATCATCCATTCTGCTAGACGAAGTCGGGTTTATTGGGTGCTGCAATCTGTCACGACTTACTCGTTGCTTGAGCCTGGAGTCCGCTGAACGAGTGACGAGGTTCTTGTTCTTGTAGGTTCTGCCTTGGCCCAGATAGGGGTGAATCTTTCTGGTAGCCACGGTGCTGCAGGCGGTGGGAACACCAAGGGCAGTCCGTGTCCTTCAGAAGTAGTGCCAGAGGGAAAAAAAGCCTAAAAAGGGGGGAAAAAAACTCAAAAAGGAATATCCTGGAATAAGAGCAAAAAGATCAATACTATTAGAACAAAAAGACCAAAAATGAACAGGAAAACACTGGAACAAAAAGAGGAACCAGTATCTGATGCAAGGGAGAAGGAGTGAAGACACCATCCAACAGGAAGTGTTGCAGCGCAGGAAGGAAAGGAAGCACAGCCCTTAAATACCCATAGAACAGGAAACGACCGGCAGGAAGTAAAAGGACACCATATTGGATAGGGATCAAGACATAGAAGGCAATGGACAAGGCACCATAGTGAGTAGGGAACCAAGGTATGCTGGTAAGGGAGGGGAATAATGGGAAAAGGGAAAAACATAAAAAGGGGAGAAAAAACGAGGGCCACAGCAAGAGAAGGACACAATAGCAGGTTTGGAGGGAAATGCTATCCCTTATTGGAGGCGCGCCGCGCCACAAAGAAACGAGGCCCCATGCCCAATTTGGGACCTCAAGTAGTACAGGAGAGTCTGGGGGCGCGGCCATCCCAGCCCCGCGTGCCGCGGCCCGAGACGAGTTTTCGGCTTGTGCCGCAGCGCAACAGTATTTGCCCCAGGCCCCTGTCAGCATGCAAATCCACCCTAAATGAGCCATGCCAACAGCTAGGACCAAGAGCTGAGTAGTCCCAATAAGGACTTTGGTGCTCACCCATTGGACCATTCACTGCTATTCAAGTTCAATAATCAATCCTGAAACCTTCTCATAAGAATGATAGACCAAGGGTGTTGTTCGAAATTTTATAAAAAGGATTAATAGGCAATTACATGAAATATGCTATCTGCAAGTTAGCAGCAAATCTATACATTTTGCTACAGGAGCATGGGCCCTGAATTTGGCCTGGGCCTGGGCATGGCCTGAGTCCTAAGGACCATTTATCTCACCCTGCTGATGCTGGTATCTGTTTCACCACATAAGATCATAAGTGCAAGAACTCAGTACATTTCTATAATAATTCTGACACAGATTTGCCTTCTAAAGGTGGAGAATGAGGTGCTCCTCCAGTACAGAAGAAAACATGTCCTTTTATAGAAGCTTGGGCAAAGACCTTTATACATTATACACAATTGCATGGTTATCGGGATAAGTATCAATAGGGAACAAGGAAGAAGAAACATTTTACTACAAAATACATGTGAAGATTATCTCATGGTAGTATTACATCGCATCTCAGTCATTCTCACTGTTTATTCGAGCAAGGCAATTCATACAGTGTATAGCAGTAGCCTGTGACAATTGAAATGTCTCTGGTTGGGTACAGTGAGGGAAAAGTTTCTAGAAACACTCTTTGTTTATTAATGTGAATCTCGCAATTCTTTAATTAGAAAGGATAATGACAGCATCAAGCATCACATAATGTATTGTGATATTGATCCAAAGATGGAGGACAGTGTATATACAGTTTAGGTTAGCATTAGCTCAATTCCTAATACAATTGGTTTGAGAAGGGATATAAATCCTCCATATCTACGAACATTTCTGACAGGCCTGAGTGTTAGTGGTTGCTGGATTGAGCTCATTTCTGCTTGTAATGTATGGATGGGCCTATGCTCCTTGTGTGTAATAAATTGATCTAAAGTCCTTAGGTTTAGAAAGACACTGGCGTTACGGCCCACTTGTCATATGGTCAGGTGGTGATGCTGGGTGGAGTAATCTCACTCGTAGAAGAGGGTGGATGTGTGATTATTAGCTTGAGAAAGGGGTGGGAGAACAATAATGTTATACTGACGTTGCAGACCATATTTGGGGCCGTATTTATACTCCGTTTGCGCCGAATTTGCGTCGTTTTTTTCGACGCAAATTCGACGCTAAACTAACGCCAACTAACGCCATATTTATACTATGGCGTTAGAGGCGAATAGCGCCAAAGTTCCCGGAATGTGCGTCATTTTTTAGCGTGAACCCCTTCCTTGCGTTAATGATATGCAAGGGAGGCGTTCCCGTCTAAAAAATGACTCCCAGGCCTTTACGTGGTATTTATACTCCCGGGCAAAAGAGACGCCCGGGAGTGGGCGTGGCTAAAAACGGCGCATTTGCGCCGCTTTTTAACGCCTGGGTCAGGCATGGCGTTAAGGGACAAGTGGGCTCAAAATGAGCCCAGAGTGCCCTCCCCTGCCCCCAGGGACCCCCCCTGCCACCCTTGCCCACCCCAGGAGGACACCCAAGGCTGGAGGGACCCACCCCAGGGACATTCAGGTAAGTATTTTTTTATTTTTTTTTAATAATTTTTTTGGGCATAGGGGGGCCTGATTTGTGCCCCCCTACATGCCACTATGCCCAATGACCATGCCCAGGGGACAGAAGTCCCCTGGGCATGGCCATTGGGCAAGGGGGCATGACTCCTATCTTTACAATGATAGGAGTCATGTTGATGGGGGATGGGCGTCGAAAATAAATGGCGCAAGTCGGGTTACGACGATTTTTTCGACGTAACCTGACTTGCCCCATTTTAAGACGCCCATGCGCCATTTTCCCCCTACGCCGGCGCTGCCTGGTGTACGTGGTTTTTCTCGCGCACACCAGGCAGCGCCGGTCTGCTTGCGCCGGCTAACGCCATTCCATAAATACGGCGCCCGCATGGCGCTTCAGAATGGCGTTAGCCGGCGCAAAACTTTTTGACGCTAAACTGCGTTAGCGCAGTTTAGCGTCAAAAAGTATAAATATGGGCCTTGATGTCTCTACTGTTAATCATGTAAAAAAAATAATTAATGTGAAACTATCAAGTGTGTCAGCCTGAGGAATCAGTCATCACATCACGCCATATCATGCTTTGTAGACATTATTGTGAATGGTGCACTGAAGGGTGATAAACCTTATCAAAGAACACATTATTTTTTTCTGATTTCTTGCTAGTCGGTAAAGGTTCTAGAGCACTTGCTTTATTACCTGACGACTTTCCACATAGAAACAGCATTTACTTACAATTGCTTCTGGGTGGTAGGAAGTAGCCAGTAATTCCGCCGTGGAACAGTCTGAAAGCTTTGTGTTGAAGCGTTACTGAAGACACTGATACAAGACACTGATACGGGAAGCGTTTCAGAAAGTATGACGTATGCTTACAATTAAACGAGTTTTTTGGCAGCTCTTAAGCATTTTATTTCTTCCTCTTAAAGCAAAAACATGTTTACAGTCGCCATGAAATGAACCATTGTGAAGAAGATAAACAAAATAAGGAGATATTCCAAAGAACAATGAAAAAACGCTTGGAGTCATTCAAGACTACAAAACTTGGAATAAATCACTCAAAAAAGATTATCAAGAACTATAAAAGAGGGCAAAAAAGGGTAAGAGGAAACTGCCGGCTCTTGTGCTAACTATAAATACAGAAATTTCGATGAAACGCATATAACTGGGACAGTACATCTGATGGCATTAAGATTGGTTAATAGGAAGAGCACATTTTTTGTGAATACTCTGTTAGCAGTCCCTAGCATAATTGCATATTTGTAAATGGTTTGGCAATCGATAGTATACATTTTACTACAGCGCATCTCACTGAACAGTATTTGTGTTTGTTTTTTTTTACAATAAAACAACATTACATAGGAGCATGTTCATTGTGTACGAACAACATAAGCCTTGATGGAAGAGTTATAGAGAGAGACATAGGGGCTAATTAACAAGACCTTTGCGCCGGCGGTTCGTCACTTTTTGCCATATAAAAAGTGACGCACCTAGGGCGCAAGGGGCTTGTAAAATAAGCCCAGTAGTTTTCTAAACAGGTCATGTATATTACTTTCAGGACCAGTCGAAATAGTTAAAGACTCATTTTGTAATTTTGCGAGAATTCTTTTTTAGTTGCAGCTTACATTATTCGACTTTGAAGGTTCTTCTCAGTCACAAATACCACAACGTTCTCATAACGCCCTCTCGAAATCCATTTATTTTCTCTAAATTGTATAGAGTGAAATGTTAATAATTTCAGTCGGTTTAACAGGTTTCACGTTTCCATATTTTTAATGCAGGGATTTCATTATTAAGGTGTTTCAATCACAGACAATGGAGGCCCCAGTTGTCTCCATTACGCACCAATGGCGATCAGGGCAGCTACCAGGCAGCAATGTACACAACGAACATGGGGCCAAATATATGAAAACATTTTAAAATTGCAAACCCTGTTGTTTTTGGCTAATCACAGGGCAGCAAAATTAGAGACCTGCACAATTACTATTGGTTTGGCAGATCCTTCAGTGACACCCCCCACCACCAACCAGGACATTTTGTGATGCAACCCACTAATACATTGGTCGAATCTTAGAATTAAATGCTGGTCTCAAAAAGTTGGTGTTGTTTTACAATCTACTTCGCAAGTCCAGACTGTATGGCCTGCAGGAGATACCATAGTTCTGTAACATTTTCTTTGCATGTGTATGAGTACAAATTAGTATAAAATCTTCTCAAATGTTGTTATTTAACTTTTACAGAGAAACAGTTCCATGAACATTATACCAAATGGAAACATAACGTACAACAATTCAATGGATGACTATAAAGGTAGTGGAAAAGGTAAATGCAACAGTTTAAAAAGATTGATTCTTTGACTAGTACTGTTACTACAACGTCTGCAGACTGAAAATATAAGTTTTTTAAGAATTGGGAGAGTTATGTTTACATTTAATGCAGAAAAGTTGCCATTCCCTCTACCTTTGTGCTGGTCTTAAAGGGTCAATTTGTTCATAGAGCTCATCCCAAGGAAGGTCTATTGAAAACAACTTACTGCTAAGGCAAAGTCGTGGAGGAAGAGGGAAATTCTGAGCAAGGGAAATGTCGTAGGCGATGTTTGTAGTAACTAAGGGCCAGATGCATCAGTGTTCAATTTTGCAATTCCTTAATAGCAAATTTTAGGTAATCGCTATTTAGGAAATGCAAAATGAAATGTAACAAAATAGCGATTCCCTACTAGAGATTTCTACGGAGTCGCAATTGCTATTAGGGAATCACTATAAAGAAATGCCACTTCATTTGTTCCTATGGGCCTTCAGGCCTATAGGTGCGAATGGTTTTGCATTTCCTAATTTGTGATTTCTTATTAGGGAATCGCAAATTAGGAAATGCAAAACCAATGGTTCCGAGGGCCTAAGGCCCCCTTTGATGTACCCTAGAAATTCATTGTACATATTTGAAGCGCACACATACCATAAGGGCATGTGTTCACTACATGGCACTTGTAAAAATGCATTTTTAATGCATTTTTAAAATTTGCACATGGTTACCATCAACTTGGTAATAACATTTCCTAACTGCCCATTTTTGCATTTCGGAAATGCTTGATACATGTGGTTATGAAATCGCAAATAGGTAATCCCTATTTGCGATTTCATATTTAGGGAATCGCAAATTGCAATTCCCTATTTGGAATCACAGTTTTAGGGAATCGCAAAAAAATCTTAATTTCCTAAAATGGGACTGCCAATGCCTTTCATACATTCAGAAAGTCTATATTGCATTCCCATCAGTGGAATTTTGCAATTCGCACCATTTGTGAATGCAAAATACTTTGCTACATCTGGCCCCAAATTACTTCAAACATGTTTTATGTGCACAACTTATGCCCTTCACAAAGTACGTTTTACATTTAAGGGCCATTTTTTAAGAAGAACTTTTTTTTACAAAGGTAATAGGAAGTTTTAATGCAATTAGGCAATTCTTCAAAGAAGGGCTTTTCTCTCATTTATTGTAATGGCTGCAGACCTGAATTCTAATCTTAGTCCGAAACGTGTAAAAATGTACGATCTTGAGTACATCACTCATTCATTTCCTGTACTGCTTCTAATAAAATGTATGCTAGCTAATAAAGCAAAACATACTTGGAAGTTTACATTTTTTAAGATTCCAGGGCAATGAAAGTCATTTACTTCAAACCATGCTCTTAAAAATGTACCTAAAAATCAGTCAATGCAAAGCACCGATTTGTGTGCATATAGGCCTGTATTTAAGAAAAATGATGCACAACTGTGCTAGCGCAGTTGGGCGTCATTTTTCTTATCGCAAGCTAATGCCATTCCCTATTGCCATCTGTGTGCCGTATTTAACAAATGATGTACGAAGGCACTAAAGAATCAATCAATCAATCATAATACTTGTAAAGCACGACTAGTCACGCCCTAGGGTCTCAAGGCGCTGGGGTGGTGGAGGGGCAGTGAGTGGGAGGCCGTCGATGAACAGTGGGGGTCAGGTGTTAAACCGAGTTTTGAGGTATTTTCTGAATTGTGATAGAGTGGGAGGTCTTCTGAGGTGGATGGGAAGGGAATTCCAGGTCTTGGTGGCATGGTGGGAGAAGTTTCTTCCTCCTGCTGTGGCCTTCTGGACACGTGAGACGGCGGCGAGTGCAAGGTCGGCGGAGCGGAGCTGTCTGGCAGGCGTGTAGAAGGGGAGTCTTTGGTTGAGGCATTCTGGTCCGGCGTTGTGGAGGGCTTTGTAGGAGTGCGTGAGAAGCTTGAATGTGATTCTCTTGTCTATTGGGAGCCAGTGCAGATCTCTCGGTAGAGCGGATGTTTGGCTGTTTTGGGGGTGTTGATGATAAGACGGGCGGAGGTGTTCTGGATGCGTTGCAGTCTTTTCTGTACCTGGTGGTGGTTTTGGCGTAGAGTGTGTTGCCATAGTCCAGGTGGCTGCTGACGAGGGCATGGGTGACTGTTCTTTTGGATTCGGTTAGGATCCATTTGAAGATCTTCCGGAGAATGGGCATGGTGTTAAAACAGGCAGAGGAGACTGCGCTGACTAGACGGTTCTTCAAAAGT
Source organism: Pleurodeles waltl (assembly GCF_031143425.1). NCBI lineage: Eukaryota > Metazoa > Chordata > Amphibia > Caudata > Salamandridae > Pleurodeles > Pleurodeles waltl. The sequence continues at coordinate 185,493,349 of NC_090439.1, read as the reverse complement.
GTTGAGTCCAGGATGAAGCCGAGGTTGTGGGCGTGGTCGGCGGGATCGGAACGCTTCCAAGGGCAGTGGGCAACAAGGAGATGTCTGAGGGGTTGTTGCCGATGAAGAGGACTTCTGTTTTTTCAGTGTTAAGCTTGAGGTATCTCTCCTCATCCAGGCGGCGACTGCCCTCATCCCATTGTGGAAGTTGGTTTTGGCTGTGTGCGGGTCGTTGGTGAGGGAGATGATTAGCTGAGTGTCGTCAACGTATGAGACGATGTTGAGTGCGTGGTGTCTGGCGATGGTGGCTAGGGGGGTCATATAGAGGTTGAAGACAGTGGGGCTCAGAGAGGAGCCTTGCAGGACACTGCAGATGATCTTGGTAGCCTCTGAGTAGAAGAGGGGGAGTAGCACTCTTTGGGTCGTGTCGGAGAGGAAGGAGGTGATCCATTCTAGAGCTTTGTCTCAGATGCCGGCGTCGTGGAGACGGGTCTGTAGCCTGCGGTAGGAGATGGTGTCAAAGGCAGTAGACAGGTTGAGGAGGATGAGAGCCGCAGTCTCACCCATGTCCAGGGGGATGCGGATGTCATCTGTGGCGGCGAGGAGGGCGGTCTCGGTGCTGTGGTTGCTCCAGAAGCCTGACTGTGAGGGGTCCAGGATGTTGTTGAGTTCGATGTGTCTGGTGAGTTGTCTGTTGACAGCCTTTTCGATGACCTTAGCTTGGAAGGGGAGCAGAGAGATGGGCCGGAAGTTCTTGAGGTCTTCTGGGTCTGCAGAGGGTTTCTACAGTAAGGGCTTGATTTCGGCATGTTTCCAGATTTCTGGGAAGGTGGCAGTATCGAAGGAGCGGTTGATGATGTGCCGGAGCTTGGGTGTGATGGTGCTGCTTGCTTTGTTGAAGATGTGGTGGGGGCAGGGATCGGAGGGAGAGCCGGAGTGGATGGAGTTCATGATGTTGAGGGTTTCTTTGTTGGAGATGTTGGTCCAGCAGACAAGGTGGTGGGGGTTTGGTGGAGCTTTGGTGGTGGATGTGCCGGTGGTGTGCGTGGGAAGGGCCTGGGTCGGGAAGCTGTTGTTGATGTCTGCTATCTTGTGATGTAAGTAGGTGGAGAGTTTATTGCAGATTTCTTGTGAAGGTATGATATCCATGGAGTTTGCTCTGGGGTTGGTCAGTTGGCTGATGATCGCGAGGAGTTCTATGCTGTTGTGTGCTTTTTTGTTGATGCGTTCCTGGAAGGCGTTTCTCTTGGTGGTCCTGATGAGTTGTTGGTGTGTGTAGGAGGCTGGCCAGGCTTGTAGTGGGTACCAGAGGTACTTGCACCTTGTGCCAGGTCCAGTTATCCCTTATTAGTTTAGAAGAGGTGTTTCTAGCAGCATAGACTGATAGAAGGTAGCTATGGCAAAGCAGCTTAGGCTGAACTAGGAGACATGTAAAGCTCCTACTATACCACTGGTGTCATATGCACAATATCATAAGAAAACACAATACACAGAAGTACTAAAAATAAAGGTACTTTATTTTTATGACAATATGCCAAAAGTATCTCAGTGAGTACCCTCAGTATGAGGATGAGTTATATACACAAGATATATGTACATAAACCAAACTTAGGTAAGTAATAGCAAGAAAAGTAATGCAAACAGTGTAGAATTACAATAGATTGCAATAGGAGCACATAGGTATAGAGGCAACACAAACCATATACTCCAAAAGTGGAATGCAAACCACAAATGGACCCCAAACCTACATGAGCTTGTAGAGGGTCGCTGGGACTGTAAGAAAACAGTGAGGGTTAGAAAAATAGCCCACCCCAAGACCCTGAAAGGTAGGTGTAAAGTGCATCTACTACCCCCAGAGAGCACAGAAGTCGTCATAGGGAGATTCTGCAGGAAGAATAAACACCAGCAATGCAACAACAGTGGATTTCCGGACCTGAGTACCTTTAAGACAAGGGGACCAAGTCCAATAGTCGCGACAGTGTTGAGATTGGACAGGAGCCCAGGAAATGCCAGCTGAGGGTGCAAGGAAGCTGACACCGGATGGAAGAAGCTTGGAGTTCTGCAAGAAAGAAGAGAGCTGGGAACTTCTCCTTTGGAAGACAGATGTCCCACGTCGCGATGAAGCTTGCAGAGGTGTTCACATGCAGAAAGACCGCAAACAAGCCTTGCTAGCTGCAAGGGTTGGGGAAGAGGTTTTTGGGTGCTGCTGTGGCCCAGGAGGGACCAGGATGTTGCCACTTGGAGGAGGGGACAGAGGGGGCGCCCAGCAACTCAGCGAGCCCTCACAGAAGCAGGCAGCACCCACAGAAGAGTGAACCGGAGTCCACGCGAAGTCACAAAAGGGAGTCCCACGAAGCCGGAGGACAACTCAGAAGGTTGTGCACTGCAGGTGAGAGTGTCGGGGACCCAGGCTTGGCTGTGCATGAAGGATATCCTGGAAGAGTGCACAGGAGCCGGATCAGCTGCAAATCACGCGGTACCCAGCAATGCAGTCTAGCGTGGGGAGGCAAGGACTTACCTCCACCAAACTTGGACTGAAGAGTCACTGGAGTGTGGGAGTCACTTGGACAGAATTGCTGAGTTCCAGGGACCACGCTTGTCGTGCTGAGAGGGGACCCAGAGGACCAGTGATGCAGTCTTTTGGTGCCTGCGGTTGCAGGGGGAATATTCCGTCAACCCACTGGAGATTTCTTCAGAGCTCCTGGTGCAGAGAGGAGGCAGGCTACCCCCAGAGCATGCACCACCTGGAAACAGTCAAGAAAGCCGGCAGGATGAAGCGATACAAGGTTGCTAGTAGTCGTCTTGCTACTTTGTTGCGGTTTTGCAGGCGTCCTGAGCAGTCAGCATTCAATCCTGGGTACTGCGTGATTTGCAGCTGCTCCGGCTCCTGTGCACTCTTCCATGATTTCCTTCGTGCACAGCCAAGCCTGGGTCCCCAACACTCCTTCCTGCAGTGCACAACCTTCTGAGTTGTCCTCCGGCGTCGTGGGACTCCCTTTTGTGATGTCGCATGGACTCTAGTTCACTCTTTCCCCAAGTGCCTGTTCAGGTACTTCTGCGGGTGCTGCCTGCTTCTGTGAGGGCTCCCTGAGTTGCCCAGTGCCCCCACGGTCTTCTCCTCCAAGTAGCGACATCCTGGTCCCTCCTGGGCCACAGCAGCACCCAAAAACATCTACCGCGACTCTTGCAGCTAGCAAGACTTGTTTGCGATATTTCTGTGTGGAAACACCTCTGCAAACTTCATTGCAACGTGGGACATCCGTCTTCCAAAGGAGAAGTCCCTAGCTCTCTTCTTTCTTGCAGAACTCCAAACTTCTTCCATCCGGTGGCAGCTTCCTTGCACCCTCAGCTGGCATTTCCTGGGCTCCTGCCCACTCTCGACACTGTTGCGACTAATGGACTTGGTCCCCTTGTCTTACAGGTACTCATGTCCGGAAATCCACTGTTGTTGCATTGCTGGTGTTTGTTCTTCCTGCAGAATCCCCCTATAACGACTTCTGTGCTCTCTGGGGGTAGTAGGTGCACTTTACACCTACCTTTCAGGGTCTTGGGGTGGGCTATTTTTCTAACCCTCACTGTTTTCTTACAGTCCCAGCGACCCTCTATGAGCTCACATAGGTTTGGGGTCCATTCGTGGTTCGCATTCCACTTTTGGAGTATATGGTTTGTGTTGCCCCTATACCTATGTGCTCCTATTGCAATCTACTGTAATTCTACACTGCTTGCATTACTTTTCTTGCTATTACTTACCTAATTTTGTTTTTTGTACATATATCTTGTGTATATAACTTATCCTCATACTGAGGGTACTCACTGAGATACTTTTGGCATATTGTCATAAAAATAAAGTACCTTTATTTTTAGTAACTCTGTGTATTGTGTTTTCTTATGATATTGTGCATATGATACCAGTGGTATAGTAGGAGCTTTACATGTCTTCTATTTCAACCTAAGCTGCTTTGTCATAGCTACCTTCTGTTAGCCTAAGCTGCTAGAAACACCTCTTCTACACTAATAAGGGATAACTGGACCTGGCACAAGGTGTAAGTACCTCGGGTACCCACCACAAGCCAGGCCAGCCTCCTACAATATGCCAAAAGTATAGCAGAGAATATCCTCACTTAGTAGGTAAGTAATATACACAAATTATATGTACACAAACCCAAAACAGGTAAGTAACAGTAAGAAAAGTAGTGCAAACAATGTAGAATCACAATAGGATGCAATAGGTAGACATTGGTCTAGGGGCAACACAAACCATATACTCCAAAAGTGGAATGCGAATCATGAATGGACCCCAGACCTATGGGAGGTTGTAGAGGGTCACTGGGACTGTAAGAAAACAGTCAGGGTGTCCAAGATACCCCACCCCAAGAACCTGAGAGTAAAGTTACCCTACTACCCCAAAAAAACAGAATAGCCGTGAAAGGGGATTCTGCAAGAACCACAAGCACCAGCAAAACACTGAAGATGGATTCCTGGACCTGAGGACCTGTAAAGGAAGAGGACCAAGTCCAAGAGTCACGAAAGTGTCCAGGGGGGCAGGAGCCCCAAAACCCCTGATGAAGGTGCTGGTGGGCTGCTTCTGGGTGAAAGAAGCCAAAGATTCTGCAACAACGAAAAGGGCTAGGAACTTCTCCTTTGGATGGAAGATGTCCCACGGCCTGCTGAAGGTTGCAAACATGTTTCCAGGCAAAAGTACCACAAACAGGCCTTGCTAGCTGTAAGAGTCACAGTAAAGGACTTTGAGTGCTGCTGGGGCCCAGGAAGGACCAGGATGTCGCCCCTTAGAGGAGGAGACAGAGGGGGTGCTCAGCAACTCAAAGAGCCCTCACAGAAGCAAGCAGCACCCGCAGAAGTACCTGAACAGGCACTTGGAAGATTTGTGAACTGGAGTCCACGCAGAGTTACTAAAGAGGGTCCCACAACGCTGGAGGCCAACTCAGCGGGTTGAGCACTGCAGGACTTAGTGCAGGGGACCCATGCTAGGCTGTGCACAAAGTAAATCCTAGAATAGTGCACAGAAGCCGGAGCAGCTGCAAATCACTCAGTACACAGTTTTGCTGGCTGGTGTGGGGAGGCAAGGACTTACCTCCACCAATTTTGGACAGGAGGGCCACTGGACTGTAGGAGACACTTTGACCCAGCTCCTGTGTTTCAGGGACCATGGTCGTCAGGATGGGAGGGGACCCAGAGGTCCGGTAATGCAGTCATTTGGTGCCTGCATTGGCAGGGGGAAGATTCCGTCAACCCACTGGAGATTTCTTCTTGGCTTCCAGTGCAGGGTGAAGGCAGACAGCCCTCAGAGCATGCACCACCAGGAAACGGTCGAGAAAGCCGGCAGGATGAGGTGCTACAATGTTGCTGGTAGTCTTCTTGCTACTTTGTTGTGGTTTTGCAGGCGTCCTGGAGCAGTCAGCGGTCGATCCTTGGCAGAAGTCGAAGAGGGAAGTGCAGAGGAACTCTGGTGAGCTCTTGCATTCGTTATCTGAGGAATAGCCCAGAGGAGAGACCCTAAATAGCCAGAAATGGAGGTTTGGCTACTAAGAAACGAGGCTTGGCTACTGAAAGAGGTAAGCACCTATCAGGAGGGGTCTCTGACATCACCTGCTGGCACTGGCCACTCAGAGCAGTCCATTGTGCCCCAACACCTCTGAATCCATGATGGCAGAGCTCTGGGACACACTGGAGGAGCTCTGGGCACCTCCACTGGGAGGTACTGGTCACGGGAGTGGTCACTCCCCTTTCCTTTGTCCAGTATCGCGCCAGAGCAGGGCTGGGGATCCCTGAACCGGTGTAGACTGGCTTATGCAGAGATGGGGACCAACTGTGCCCATTAAAGCATTTCCAGAGGCTGGGGGAGGCTACTCCTCCCCAGCCCTTCACACCTATTTCCAAAGGGAGAGTGTGTTACACCCTCTCTCAGAGGACATCCTTTGTTCTGACTTCCTGGGCCTGGGCTGCCCAGGCCCCGGGGGGGCAGAAACCTGTCTGAGGGGTTGGCAGCAGCAGCAGCTGCCGTGGAAACCCCGGAAAGGCAGTTTGGCAGTACCCGGGTTCTGTGCTAGAGACCTGGGGATTCATGGAATTGTCCCCCCATTCCCAGAATGGTATTGGGGTGACAATTCCATGATCCTAGACATGTTACCTGGCCATGTTCAGAGTTACCATTGTTACGCTACACATAGGTAGTGACCGATTATAGTGCACGCGTGTAATGGTGTCCCCGCACCACAAAGTCCGGGGAATTTGCCCTGAACAATGAGGGGGCACCTTGGCTAGTGCCACGGTGCCCACACACTAAGTAACTTTGCACCTAACCTTCACTAAGTGAGGGGTAGACATATAGGTGACTTTTAAGTTACTTATGTTCAGTGAGAAAAGGCTGTGAAATAACGTGGACGTTATTTCACTCAGGCTGCAGTAGCAGTCCTGTGTAAGAATTGGCCCCCTAAATCCCATTTCTAATGGTACTTATACCTTGTGCCAGGTCCAGCTATCCCTTATTAGTAAATTAGTAGTGTTCTAGCAGCTTAGGTTGATAGAGGTAGCTAAAGCAGACCAGCTTAGAGTGAACTAGGAGACATGCAAAGCTCCTATTATACCACTTATATCATATACCACTATATCATAAGAAACACAATACTCAGCGGTACTAAAAATAAAGGTACTTTATTTTAGTGACAATATGCCAAAAGTATCTCAGAGGATATACTCCCTTAGGAGGTAAGTAAAATACACAAAATATACACACAAACCAAAATCAGGTAAGTAAACAGTTAGAAAAGTAGTGCAAACACTGTAGAACACAATAGAATGCAATAGGAGACAATAGGCCTAGGGGCACCACAAACCATATACTCCAAAAGGGGATTGCGAACCACAAATGTACCCCGGGCCTATTGTAGTGTGTAGAGGGTTGCTTGGAGTGTAAGAAAACAATAAGGGTGTCCAAGATACCCCCCCCCCAAGACCCTGAAAAGTAGGAGTAAATTTACCCCATTACCCCAGAAAGACAGTAAAGTCGAGATAGGGGATTCTGCAAAGACAACAACTGACTGCAAAGCACTGAAGACGGATGCCTGGACCTGGGGACCTGTAAAGGAAGGGGTCCAAGAGTCACTCAAGTGTCCCGGGGGGGAAGGAGCCCACTAAACCCCGGATGAAGGTGAAAAAGGGGTGCCTCCGGGTGGAGGAAGACAAAGATTCTGCAACAACAGAAGGTGCCAGGAACTTCTCCTTTGGTCAGAGAATGTCGCAAGGCGTGCTGGAGGATGCAGAGTTGTTTCCACACAGAACGACCACAAACAAGCCTTGCTAGCTGCAAGAGTTGCGGTTAAGGATTTTGGGTGCTGCCAGGGCCCAGGAAGGACCAGAAGGTCACCCCTTGGAGGAGGAGACGGGGGTGGCTCAGCAACACAGAGAGCCCACACAGAAACAGGCAGCATCTGCAGAAGCACCTGAACAGACGTTCAGAAGATCTGAGCAAGATGGTCGACTCAGCACAACAAAAGAGGGTCCCACGGAGTGGGAGTCCAACTCAGCGAGTTGCGCAGTGCACGGCGGAAAGCTGGGGACATGGGCACGCCTGTGTACCAAGGAAGTCCTGCAAAAGTGCAAAGAAGCCCTAGCCGCTGTAGTTCACGCAGTACACAGGATTACTGTCTGGCGTGGGGAGGCAAGGACTTACCTCCACCAAATTTGGACAGAAGGGCCACTGGGCTGTTGGGGACACTTGGATCCAGCTCCTGTGTTCCAGGGACCACACTCATCGAGATGAGAGGGGACCCAGAGGACCGGTGATGCAGAAGTTTGGGTCCTGCATTGGCATGGGAAAGATTCAGTCGACCCATGGGAGATTTCTTCTTGGCTTCCAGTGCAGGGTGAAAGCAGACACCCCTCAGAGCATGCACCACCAGGAAACAGTCGAGAGAGCTGGCAGGATGAGGAGCTACAATGTTGCTGGTAGTCTTCTTGCTACTTTGTTGCGGTTTTGCAGGCGTCCTGGAGCAGTCAGTGGTCGATCGTTGGCAGAAGTCGAAGAGAGAAGTGCAGAGGAACTCTGGTGACCTCTTGCATTCCTTATCTGATGAGATACCCACAGGAGAGACCCTAAATAGCCCTCAGAGGAGGATTGGCTACAGAGAAAGGTAAGCACCTATCAGGAGGGGTCTCTGACATCACCTGCTGGCACTGGCCACTCAGAGGTATCCATTGTACCCTCACACCTCTGCATCCAAGATGGCAGGGGTCTGGGACACACTGGAGGAGCTCTGGGCACCTCCCCCAGGAGGTGATGGTAAGGGGAGTGGTCACACCCCTTTCCTTTGTCCAGTTTCGCACCAGAGAAGGGCTGGGGGGATCACTGAACCGGTGTAGACTGGCTTCTGCAAGGAGGGCACCATCTGTGCCCTTCAAAGCATTTCCAGAGGCCAGGAGAGGCTACTCCTCTCAGGCCCTTCACACCTATTTCCAAAGGGAGAGGGTGTAACACCCTCTCTCAGAGGAAATCCTTTGTTCTTCCTTCCTGAGACTGGGCTTCCCAGGCCCCAGGGGGGCAGAACCCTGTCTGAGGGTTGGCGGCAGCAGCAGTAGCTGCAGAGAAAACCCCGGGAAGTTAGTTTGGCAGTGCCCGGGATCTATGCTGGAGACCCGGGGATGCATGGATTGTCCCCCTAGTACCAGAATGGTATTAGGGTGACAATTCCATGATTCCAGACATGTCCATGGCCATGTTCGGAGTTACCATGGTGATTCTACATGTAGGTATTGACCTATATGTAGTGCATGCGTGTAATGGTGTCCCCGCACTCACAAAGTCCGGGGAAATTGCCCTGGACAATGTGGGGGCACCTTGGCTAGTGCCAGGGTGCCCTCACACTAAGTAACTTTGCACCTAACCTTCACTAAGTGAATGGTAGACATATAATTGACTTATAAATTACTTAAGTGCAGTGTAAAATGGCTGTGAAATAACTTGGACGTTATTTCACTCAGGCTGCAGTGGCAGTCCTGTGTAAGAATTGTCTGAGCTCCCTATAGGTGGCAAAAAATCCTGCAGCCCATAGGGATCTCCTGGAACCCCAATCCCTGGGTACCTAGGTATCATATACCAGGAAATTATAAGGGTGTTCCAGTTGCCAATGAGAATTGGTAAAATTAGTCACTAGCCTTCAGTGACAATTTTAAAACCAGAGAGAGCATATACACTGAGGTTCTGGTTAGCAGAGCCTCAGTGATACAGTTAGGCACCACACAGGGAACACATATAGGCCACAAACGTATGAGCACTGGGGTCCTGGCTAGCAGGATCCCAGTGACACATATCAAACACACTGACAACATAGGGTTTTCACTATGAGCAGTGGGCCCTGGCTAGCAGGATCCCAGTGAGACAGTAAAAACACCCTGACATATACTCACAAACAGGCCAAAAGTGGGGGTAACAAGGCTAGAAAGAGGCTACCTTCCTACACCTGCCAGCTAACAGGCCATCTAGTGACACTGGTAGTGGGAGGGGGTCACACATTAGTATGACACCTTTCACTCCTAAAGGCCAGGTTACCAGAGTCCAGCCAGTTAGTGACAGGTCTAACTCTGCCAATTCCCATATTTCTTCTGTGTCTCACAATTCCCAAGCCTTCCACCCTGAGGATAACATAATGAAAAGGGAACTCAGAAAGTAGAGGATAGAAGAGGCCAGGTTGAAGCTTAAACGGCAGCAGCTGGCCTTAGAAAGGGAATCTCTGGATGTGTATAGGGAAAGGCAGAGGTTGGGGTTAGTTCCCCGTGGTGGCAGCAGTAGTGTTTTTGATAGCAATCCTGTTAGAGAGCAAGATTCCAGAAACCTGTATAAGATAGTCCCCCCTTACAAGGAGGGGGATGACATCAACAAGTGGTTTGCTGCACTTGAGAGGGCCTGTATGGTACAGTTGGTCCCTCAAAGGCAGTGGGCTGCTATTTTGTGGCTATCCTTCACTGAAAGGATAGGGATAGGCTCCTTACTGTTAGAGAAAGTGAAGCTAATAATTATACAGTATTGAAGGATGCACTCTTGGATGGATTTGGCTTAACCACTGAACAATCAGATTAAGTTCAGAGACACCAGAAAAGAGTCCTCTTTAAACTGGACAGATTTTGTGGACTGTTCAGTGAAGGCCTTGGAAGGGTGGTTACATGGCAGTGAGGTATCTGACTATGAAAGCCTGTATAATCTTATTCTGAGAGAGCATATTCTGAATAACTGTGTGTCTGACTTGTTGCACCAGTACCTGGTGGACTCGGATCTGACCTCTCCCCAAGAATTGGGAAAGAAGGCAGAAAAGTGGGTCAGAACAAGGGTGAACAGAAAAGTTCATACAGGGGGTGACAAGGATGGCAAGAAGAAAGATGGTGAGAAATCTCAGGATAAGCATGGAGATAAAGGTAAAACCAAAGACCCTACTTCAAATCCTAAACACTCTTCAGGGGGTGGGGATCAAACAAATTTGTCCTCTTCTTCACAACATACACACATTAAAAAGCCTTGGTGCTTTGTGTGTAAAAATAAAGGCCATAGGCCAGGGGTTAAGTCCTGTCCAGGTAAACCCCCTGAGCCTACCACCACTAATACATCAAACTCTAGTGCCCCTAGCAGTAGTGGTAATAGTGGTGGGACTGCTGGTAACAGTCAAAATAAGGGTGTAGTTGGGTTCACTTATGGGTCCATCATAGAAACTGGGGTAGTCAGTCCCAAGACAGTTTCTGACACACCTGGTGGCATTGGCCTTGCCACACTGGCTGCTTGTCCCCTTACAATGGATAAGTACAGGCAGACAGTTTCAATAAATGGTGTTGAGGCTCAGGCCTACAGGGACACAGGTGCCAGTATCACTTTGGTGACTGAAAACCTAGTGTCTCCTGAACAACACATCATTGGACAACAGTACAAGATTATTGATGTCCATAACTCCACTAAGTTTCTTCCCTTAGCTATAGTTCAACTTAGTTGGGGTGGAGTTACTGGCCTAAGCAGGTGGTAGTGTCACCTAGCTTACCTGTAGACTGTCTCTTAGGTAATGACCTAGAGACCTCAGGTTGTGCTGAGGTAGAGTTTCATACCCATGCAGTCATGCTGGGTATCCCTGAGGAATTGCTTCCTCTCATTTTAGCTAAAATGAAAAAGCAAAGGAGAGAAAAAGGCCTGAAAACTTCTCTAACAAAAGGTAAAAAGGGCATTACAGTATCCCCTACACACCCTGCCATCCAGGATACCATTCCTGTGGTAGGAGAAACCTCTCCTGGGGTGGCACCTGTACCAAGGGAACCATCAGCTGGCACAGCTGAACTCCCTGAGGCAAAAGTACCTGTCTGTGGGTTAACTAATATTGGTGAGGAAAAGAGCACCATTTTGGTTAACATGGAGCATCCCTCCAGCCCTCCCAGAGAAACGTTAGTGCAGAAACCCTGCACTGCCTCACAACACTTAGGACAGCAGCCCTGCCCTAGTGTGGAGCTCATCGGACAGCATCCCTGCCCTGCTCCAACTCAAGAGAAACAGCATCCCTGTTCTCTCTTACAGCCATATGGACAACGTTTTTGCCCAGCCATGGCTTTATTGAGACAGCATCCCTGTCTGGCATTCTCATCACTTGATATAGGTCCAGTGGACAAATCCCACTGCTCTAACCTAAAACATACTATTAGGAACTCTGAAAATATAACTCCACATTGCTGGCTAGTAAAAAAACTTCAAACAGGGTGGTTTACATCCCCACCGGGAAGTAACCATATAGTGGATGATACAGGGAGTAACCAAGCTGCTGCAGAGCTACTCTCTACTTATCACCACTTAGACAATAAAGACTCAACTGGCCAAGGTTAGCCTTATTGTCCTTCGTTTGGGGGGGGGGAGGGGTTGTGTAGGAAGGCAGCCTCTTTCTAGCCTTGTTACCCCCACTTTTGGCCTGTTTGTGAGTATATGTCAGGGTGTTTTCACTGTCTCACTGGGATCCTGCTAGCCAGGACCCAGTGCTCATAGTCAAATCCCTATGTTGTCAGTGTGTTTGTTATGTGTCACTGGGATCCTGCTAGCCAGGACCCCAGTGCTCATAGGTTTGTGGCCTATATGTGTTCCCTGTGTGATGCCTACCTGTCTCACTGAGGCTCTGCTAACCAGAACCTCAGTGGTTATGCTCTCTCTGCTTTCCAAATTTGTCACTAACAGGCTAGTGACTAAATTTACCAATTCACTTTGGCATACTGGTACACCCATATAATTCCTTTGTATATGGTACTGAGGTACCCAGGGTATTGGGGTTCCAGGAGATGCCGGTGGGCTGCAGCATTTCTTTTGCCACCCATAGGGAGCTCTGACAATTCTTACACAGGCCAGCCACTGCAGCCTGAGTGAAATAACATCCACGTTATTTCACAGCCATTTACCACTGCACATAAGTAACTCATAAGTCACCTATATGTCTAACCTTCACCTAGTAAAGGTTGGGTGCAAAGTTACTTAGTGTGTGGGCACCCTGGCACTAGCCAAGGTGCCTCCACATCGTTCAGGGCAAATTCCCCGGACTTTGTGAGTGCGGGACACCATTACACGCTTGCACTATACACTTGACCTATGTATAGCGTCACAATGGTAACTCCGAACATGGCCATATAACATGTCTAAGATCATGGAATTGTCACCCCAATACCATTCTAGTATTGGGGGGACAATTCCATGATCCCCTGTGTCTCTAGCACAGAACCCGGGTACTGCCAAACTGCCTTTCAGGGGTCCCCACTGCAGCTGCTGCTGCCAACCCCTCAGACAGGTTTCTGCCCTCTGGGGTCCAGGCAGCCGTGGCCCAGGAAGGCAGAACAAAGGATTTCCTCTGAGAGAGGGTGTTACACCCTCTCCCTTTGGAAGTAGGTGTGAAGGGCTGGGGAGGAGTAGCCTCCCCCAGCCTCTGGAAATGCTTTGATTGGCACAGATGGTGCCCATCTCTGCAGAAGCCAGCCTACACAGGTTCAGGGATCCCCCAGCCCTCCTCTGGCGTGAAACTGGACAAAGGAAAGGGGAGTGACCACTCCCCTGACCAGTACCTCCCAGGGGAGGTGCCCAGAGCTCCTCCATGGTGTTCCAGACCTCTGCCATCCTGGAATCATGCTCTCTAACAGGATTACTATCAGGAATACTGCTGCTGCCACGATGGGGTCCTAACCCCAACCTCTTTCTTTACTTCTCAATGTCTAGGGATTCCCTATCTAAGGGCAGCTGTTGCTGTTTAAGCTTCAGTCTGGTCTATTCAACCCTCAACATTTTGAGTTCACTCAGGGTGGGTGGGTTGAGAATGCTTTGACACAGATGACAAATTGGAAACTTCAGAGGAGGACCTGTCCCTATCTGTCTGGACCCTGGTAACCTGGCCTCTAGGAATAAAGGATGCCCTACTGTGATGGGAACCTCCATTACTACCAGCATTACTAGGAGCCCTGCTAGAGGGCAGACCCTGTTCAGAACCCTCCCCATCCTTCTCAGGGAACTCTCCTGAATCAGAGTGGGAAGTTTCTACATGTTCTAATCTCTCATTTGATGGGCCAGCTTGGTACTCATCATCTACAATAAGCATGCTGAACAGAAACTCTTTTGTAGGGTTCTTTCCTATAACTAAACCTCTGTCTAAGCAGAGATTCCTTAAGTTCTTGTAATTCAAAATGTCATAAGTAGCATTGACAGTTTTGGGAGCAGAATCTACCACAGATATGATAGCAAAAGGTTTAGAGATAGGGAGAAGAGAGAAAAAGTTTCAGAACGTTTTAAAGAACAGAGACAAATACTTTTTCTAACTTTTAGAAAACTTTTAGAAGTTTTAGGAAACCTTTCAGAACTTTGTAAAAAGTTTTAGAGAAGAAAAGCAAACTTTTTTGTTTAAGTGTACATACACTGAACTGTTTGGTATATGATTCTCTTATGAAAAGTACAAAATGACAAAGTGGTAAGTAGTTACAAGTACTTATCCCACCGCTGCACAACCAATGTAAAATGCTGGCCTGGCTTGTTGTGGGTACCAGAGATACTTACACCTTGTGCCAGGTCCAGTTATCTCTTATTAGTGTAGAAGAGTTGTTTCTAGCAGCTTAGGCTGAACTAGGAGACATGTAAAGCTCCTACTATACCACTTATATCATATGCACAATATCATAAGAAAACACAATCAATCAAGGATTTATAGAGCACACTAATCACCCGTTAGGGTCTCAATGCGCCAGGGGGGGGGGAAGCTACTGGTCGGAGAGCCATGTCTTGAGGTGTTTCCTGAATGTCAAGAGGTCTTGGGTCTGGCGAAGGTGGAGCGGTAGGGAGTTCCAGGTCTTGGCGGCTAGATACACTGCACAATACAATACACAGAGTTACTAAAAATAAAGGTACTTTATTTTTATGACAATATGCCAAAAGTATCTCAGTGAGTACCCTCAGTAAGAAGATGAGATATATACAAAAGTTATATGTACACAAACCAAAATTAGGTAAGTAAGAGCAAGAAAAGTAATGCAAACAGTGTAGAATTACAATTGAGTGCAATAGGAGCACATAGGTATAGGGGCAACACAAACCATATACTCCAAAAGTGAAATGCGAACCACAAATAGACCCCAGACCTATGTGAGCTTGTAGAGGGTCGCTGGGACTGTAAGAAAACAGTGAGGGTTAGAAAAATAACCCACCCGAAGACCCTGAAAAGTAGGAGTAAAGTACACCTACTACCCCCAGAGAGCACAGAAGTCGTGATAGGGGGATTCTGCAGGAAGAACAAACGCCAGCAATGCACTGACAAAGGATTTCTGGACCTGAGTACCTGTAAGACACGGGGGCCAAGTCCAATAGTCACAACAGTATCGAGAGGGGGCAGGAGCCCAGGAAATGCCAGCTGAAGGTGCATGGAAGAAGCTTGGAGTTCTGCAAGAAAGAAGAGGAAAAGGAACTTCTCCTTTGGAAGACAGATGTACCACGTTGCGATGAAGCTTGCAGATGTGTTCCCATGCAGAAAGATCGCAAACAAGCCTTGCTAGCTGCAAGGGTCACAGTTGAGGTTTTTGGGTACTGCTGTGGCCCAGGAGGGACCAGGATGTCGCCACTTGGAGGAGGAGACAGAGGGGGTGCTCCGCAAAGCAGATAGCCCTCACAGAAGCAGGCAGCACCCGCAGAAGTACCCCAACAGGCAGTTCGAAGAAAAGTGAACCGGAGTCCACGCAAAGTCACAAAAGGGAGTCCCACGGTGCTGGAGGACAACTCAGAAGGTTGTGCACTACAGGATGGAGTGCCGGGGACCCAGGTTTTGCTGTGCACAAAGGAAATCCTGGAAGGGTGCACAGGAGCCGGAGCAGCTGCAAATCACGCGGTACACAGCTTTGCAGTCTAGCGTGGGGAGGCAAGGACTTACCTCCACCAAACTTGGCTTGAAGAGTCACTGGACTGTGGGATTCACTTGGACAGAGTTGCTGTGTTCCAGGGATCATGCTCGTTGGGCTGAAAGGGGACACAGAGGACCAGTGATGCAGTCTTTTGGTGCCTGCGTTAGCAGGGGGAAGATTCCGTCGACCCACAGGAGATTTCTTCAGAGCTTCTGGTGCAGGGTGAAGGCAGGCTACCCCCAGAGCATGCACCACCAGGAAACAGTCGAGAAACCTGGCAGGATTAGGCGCTACAATGTTGCTGGTAGTCGTCTTGCTACTTTGTTGCGGTTTTGCAGGCGTCCTGGAGCAGTCAGCGGTCGATCCTTGGTAGAAGGTAAAGAGGGAGATGCAGAGGAACTCTGGTGAGCTCTTGCATTCATTATCTGAAGAATTCTCCAAAGCAGAGACCCTAAATAGCCAGAAAAGGAGGTTTGGCTACCAGGTTAGGAGGATTGGCTACCTAACCAGGTAAGAGCCTATCAGGAGGGGTCTGTGATGTCACCTGCTGGCACTGGCCACTCAGAGGTCTCCATTGTGCCCTCACACCTCTGCATTCAAGATGGCAGAGGTCTGGGACACACTGGAGGAGCTCTGCGCACCACCCCTGGGGTAGTGATGGACAGGGGAGTGGTCACTCCCCTTTCCTTTGTCCAGTTTCGCACCAGAGCAGGGGCTGGGGGCTCTCTGAACCGGTGTAGACTGGCTTATGCAAGGAGGGCACCATCTGTGCCCTTCAAAGCATTCCCATAGGCCAGGAGAGGCTACTCCTCTCAGGCCCTTAACACCTGTTTCCAAAGGGAGAGGGTGTAACACCCTCTCTCAGAGGAAATCCTTTGTTCTGCTTCCCTGGGACTCGGCTGCCCAGCCCACAGGAGGGCAGAAACCTGTCTGAGGATTGGCAGCAGCAGTAGCTGCAGAAAAAAAACCAGAGAGCTAGTTTGGCTGTACCCGGGGTCCTTGCTGGGGCCCCGGGGATGCATGGGATTGGCACCCCAATACCAGATTTGGCTTGGGGGGACAATTCCATGATCTTAGACATGTTACATGGCCATGTTCGGAGTTACCATTGTGAAGCTACTTATAGGTATTGACCTATATGTAGTTCACACGGATAATGGTGTGCCCGCACTCACAAAGTCCTGGGAAATTGCCCTGAACAATGTGGGGGCACCTTGGTTAGTGCCAGGGTGCCCTCACACTTAATAACTTTGCACCTAACCTTCACTAAGTGAGGGTTAGACATATAGGTGACTTGTAAGTTACTTAAGTGCAGTGTAAAATGGCTGTGAACTAACGTGGAAGTTATTTCACTCAGGCTGCAGTGGCAGTCCTGTGTAAGAATTGTCTGAGCTCCCTATGGGTGGCAAAAGAAATGCTACAGCCTATAGGGATCTCCTGGAACCCCAATACCCTGGGTACCGAGGTACCATATACAAGGGAATTATAAGGGTGTTCCACTGTGCCAATAAGAATTGGAGAAAATAGTCACTAGCCTGCAGTGACAATTTTAAAAGCAGAGAGAGCATAAACACTGAGGTTCTGGTTAGCAGAGCCTCAGTGATACAGTTAGGCACCACACAAGTATACACATTCAGGCCACAAACTATAAGCACTGGGGTCCTGGCTAGCAGGATCCCAGTGAGACAGGCAAAATCAAACTGACATATAAGTAAAAATGGGTGTAACATGCCAGGCAAGATGGTATTTTACTACACCTGGAGCAGAGCTGCGGTAACCAGGTGCCGGGATCTGAGGAGCTGGGAGGCTGGTTGTCATCCGCCCGTCTGCCCCACTGTGCCGCTTCCGCACTGCGGAGGTTGCTTGCCTTCCGTCCACTGGCCCCACCCGCCCCAGGACTCCTTTGCACCGCCACCGCCATTGTGGCGCACCTGTGCTGCACCTGTGCTGCGGAAGTCGCTAATCCGCGGATCAAGGAGTCGGGAGGCCCCCCATCGGCAAAATCAAGCCGAGGTTCGAAGGAGTGGGTGACGTACGGGTGACCTCTCACCCCACGTCACCCCCCCAACACTCCCCCAGCACAGGCCATCACTGGCCCACTCAGAAGAGACAAAGGGGGTCATTACAACATTGGCGGTAAAAGCCGCTTACCGCCGTGCAGAAGACCGCCAATACACCGCCGCGGCCGCGGAATTCCGCCACAGCTATTATGACCCACATCTCGGAATCCGCCGAAAATTCAGACACCCACACAAGTCCGCCACACCAAAGGTCAGTGTTAAACTGGCAAATACAAATCCTCTACCTCCACGCCAACAGAAACATGCCCATGCTATTACGACCCACGAATCCACGCGGCGGTCTTTCAACTGCGGTATTCCATTGGCGGTACACACCGCCGCGCTCAAAATACACACACATCTCCAAGACACCACCACATTGGACAATTCCAAATACATTCACCTGATACACACACAAACAACACTCCCACACACCCAACACAATATAAAACACACACCCACATCACCCACAAACCCCTACGACCAAAAATTCGTCACGAAGGCCAGAGAGACAGCACAGATTAGACAATCCCCCCACACAGAGGCACACAACACCATCACCCACACAACATCCACGCACAAAACACCACACACCACTACACATCACCACACTCATCAACACAGACACCACCCCACACATCACCCACACCACCCCATGTCACGCCAAAGACACCCCCGCTTTTCCGAGGAGGAGCTCAGGGTCATGGTGGAGGAAATCGTATGGGTAGAGCCACAGCTATTTGGCTCACAGGTGCAGCACACATCCATAGCCAGGAAGATGGAGCTATGGCGCAGAATAGTTGACAGGGTCAACTCTGTGGGACAGCACCCAAGGAATCTGGAGGACATTAGGAAGAGGTGGAACGACCTACGGGGGAAGGTGCGTTCAACGGTCTCCAGGCACAACATCGCGGTTCAGCGGACTGGCGGCGGACCCCCACCTCCTCCCCCACAATTAACAACATGGGAGGAGCAAGTCTTGACCATCATGCATCCTGAGGGCCTCGGAGGAGTCGGTGGGGGAATGGACACTGGTAAGTCAAATCTTAAATATCATATCCCCCATCCTACCTGCATGCTATCACACACCCCCACCCTCACCCCCTCCCCTATCACTCCAACTCCTCACTAATGTACTCATAACACAAACCACCCATCCCAACACCAAGCCCTGCATGACACAACTAAGCATGGACACCCATCAGAAAAGCATGCCCTCTGCACATACCCATAACAACCCCCTAACCATCATCACACAAGCCCCCACACAGGAATTCTTGCACTGTGGTACACGCACACCCACCCATTGCACACCATGACACACACACTTGCAATATTCATGCTCTTATGCCCCTGCAGGATCATGAAGGACCGTCACCACACCGGAGGGTCCAGACATCTCCACTCCACCCACAGAAGAGGCCCACAGTGACGATAGCAGCTCTGCCCCACTGGAGCCTGATGACCAGCACGGACCATAGTGGGCCTCGGGACTGTCGGTTCCCCTTGCACAGGCACAGCCCAACACTGACCTTCCACCCTCTGGTAACACCAGTACAGCATCCACCCAGCGGGCCCAAACCTCCGTACCCAGGACAGGTCAATCATCTGTATGTCCACCACTATAGGGAACCCAGGATAACCCACCACCCCATCAACAACAGGGACCTGGGGGCAGTGGTAGTGGGCACACGGTCCAGGGGACAGAGGCACAGGAACACAGGGGAACTGGGAGGGCTGTTGTGCGACAGGGGGCGGACAGGCCAAGAGAACCCACTCTCCACGAGGCCCTATCCTCCATCATGGGAGCATACCACCACTCCCAGGAGACGATGGCAACTGTCCTGGTCAAGTTTCAGGCGACCCAGCGCCTGCAGGAGGAACAGTATTTGGGGTTCAGGGAGGAGCTCAGGACCATCAGCTCTGCCTTGGGCACCATCGTAGGGGTGCTGAAGGACATACAGCAGACCATGAGAGACACCGTGGCACTCCAAGGGGCCTCTGACACTAGCATGGACGATGAACTGCCCACCACCTCCGCCGGCGCTAGTGGACAGGACGCCCTGCCACAGGACCACCACACCAGCACCCCACCCCCTGCAGACAGACAACCACCACGCAAGCGGTCCCTGAGATCCAGGAACAGGACAGAGCAAGATGGAAAGACCCCCGCCAGGAAATGAGACTACCCTGATTGTCCCCCCACAGTCCCACTTTGTTACCCTGTCCATACTTAAACTGCCCCAGCTCCACTTCCTATGCCCATATGGGCAGTGCACCTGTGAGACTAATAGACTGGACTCTGCCATGGACATTCCTCCACCATCACCCATCCTCATTTTACAACCCCCCCTCCATTTTTGAGCACTTAAATAAACACCCTTGAACCACAAAACAATCTGGAGTCAGTCTATGATTTGGTAAAATGTATTATCAATGACAGTGTCAAAATGTGTTTCTAGTTGTAAAGGCAACATGCCTATGTCACACATCACAAGTCCTTGAAGGATGCAAGCAGATGACACACGTTGGTAAGCACACCTGTGAAACCGTAATGGAAAGGAACAACTCAGTTACCAAATAATCCCATTAAATTACACCCAGGATAGAGGAAGAAGTGTGACAGTGAATGTAATTGTAAGAATGAAAATGTTCTCACCTGTGTGTCACTGGAAATATTGCTGTATGACTGACTCCCTGTTGTCGTTGTCTTCTTCCTCAGCTTCCTCCTCATCACTGTCCACAAGCTCCACAGCTGCCACAACACCGTCATCTGGACCATCCTTCTGCAGAAAAGGATCCTGGCGTCGCAAAGCAAGATTGTGAAGCATCGAGCAGGCGATGATGATCTGGCACACCTTCTTCGGTGAGTAGAATAGGGAACCACCTGTCATATGGAGGCACCTGAACCTGGCCTTAAGGAGGCCGAAGGTGCGTTTGATCACCCTTCTAGTCCGCCCATGGGCCTCATTGCAGCGTTCCTCTGCCCTGGTCCTGGGATTCCTTACTGGGGTCAATAGCCAGGAGAGGTTGGGGTAACCAGAGTCTCCTAATAGCCACACCCGGTGCCTCTGGATTTGACCCATCATATCAGGGATGCTGCTATTCCGCAGGGTGTAGGCGTCATGCACTGAGCCAGGAAACATAGCATTTACCTGAGAGATGTACTGGTCTGCCAAACATACCATCTGTACATTCATGGAATGATAACTCTTCCTGTTCCTGTACACCTGTTCACTCCTGTGGGGGGGGGGGACCAGAGCTACATGGGTCCCTATAATAGCACCTATGATGTTGGGGATATGTCCAAGGGCATAGAAGTCACCTTTCACTGTAGCCAAATCTTCCACCTCAGGGAAAATGATGTATCTCCTTACGTGTTTCAGCAGGGCAGACAACACTCTGGACAGCACGTTGGAAAACATAGGCTGGGACATCCCTGATGCCATGGCCACTGTTGTCTAAAAAGACCCACTTGCAAGGAAATGGAGCACTGACAGCACCTGCACGTCAGGGGGGATTCCAGTGAGATGGTGGATTGGTGACATCAGGTCTGGCTCCAACTGGGTACATAGTTTCTGGATTGTGGCAGTCAAACCTGTAGGTGACGATTAAATGTCGCTCCTCCATTGTCAACAGGTCCACCAGCGGTCGGTACACCGGAAAATTTCCCCATCTTCTCAAATGTCCCAGCTGACGGCGCCTAGGAAGGACAACAGCGACGACTGAGTAAATTTATTTCACGTTATGTACCCACAGTTACACAGAAGACGACACCAAACACAAAACCCTTCCTGTATGTGTGTTGAGTGTAGGCCTAGCTATGTGTGACGCAAAAGTAAATGAAGCCATGTGGGCCCCTGAAATGGCGGCTGCCTGACCGCTAAACTGGGACAATGGGATTGTGGGGTAACTGCGTTGCCGTTGCAGACCGTCGCTGTAGCCGGTCGTAGACCGCGGCACAATGCTGCATTGGTTAACATTGGACCCTATGGGTCCCAGGAGCCAATGAACAAGTGCGCCGGCGGTGATGATACGCACCGCCGCGGACGTCACCGCCGGGGACGTCAACGCCATTTTCTATCTGTTCAATCACTAGATACCTGATCTTCGACAGGAGAGGACCTTCACTGCAAGTGCTGCTGTGACCTCGGTCTGGAAGCGACGATGGCTGCTGCGTCAGGAGTTGGAGAAACTGGTAGACGGGGTCCTCCCCCAGTACACGCTACTCTACGGTCCTCCAGACCAACAGGTTAGTACACAGGTAGCATGTTGTATGGGCTAGGCCTGGGTGGAGAGGGCTGGTTGTAAGAGGGAAGGGGGCAGAGTTCAGGGAACATGAATGCATGTGAATGAATGTGCCACATGGCTAGGGTAGGGAGGGGGGCCACTCACATCGACGGTGCAGTTGGTAATGACTTCGCTTCTTCCCTTGTGCAAGTCATGTAGGTCAGCGCCCACCAGAAGAAGGACATTTGGCGTGCCATCGCCAAGGACCTCCGGACCCTGGGGGTCCACCAGAGACGGGGCACCCACTGCCGGAAAAGATGGGAGGACATTCGCCACTGGAGCAAGAAGACGGCAGAGGCTCAGCTGGGGATGGCCTCCCAACGTGGGAGGGGTGCCCGTCGCCCCATGACCCCCCTGATGTTCAGGATCCTGGCGGTGGCCCACCCTGAGTTGGATGGGCGCTTGAGGGCATCACAGCAGACACAAGGGGGTGAGTACTCTCTCATTCTGTGGACTTTGCGCGCAGTGGAGGGGTCTGGGTGGGGGAGGAGGGACGTGGGTTTCCCTAGGCCAGGGCGAGTTCCGTAGGCTAGGCCCCTCCGTAAGGCATGGCCCTGTGGCCCCCCAACCCACCTCTGTAGAGTACCAAGTACAGCTATTCATGCACCTGTGTCATCTATGTGTGCATATGTCATCCATAGCCTTGTAGGCCATTTCCCAGGAATTGCACTGTAGAGCCCAACAGCGCGACGTAGTACTGGGTGCTTCTGTGTCTGCCTGTGGGTGTACCTAGGCCAGGCAGAAATACGTAGACTAGGCCCCTCCGTAAGGCAGGCCATGTGGCACTCTACCCCACCGCAGTAGAGTGCCAAGTACAGGTATAGATGCCCCTGTGGCATCCATGTGTGCAGATGTCCACCATAGCCATGTAGGCCAGATCCCAGAAATTGCATCTGCAGAGGCCAGGAGCACGGCGTAGTGCAGGGGGCTGCTGTGTCTGTATTGTCCGCCAACGGTAGCGGTATGCCATGCACTCAACCTGTCTTTCTTCTGTCTCCCCCACCCCCTTTTTGTGCTCTCCCTGTTCTTTTGTGCATCAGCATCATTAGGCGGAGGTACAGTGGCACCGGAGCACGAGGGAGCTGCATCCCACATGGCCATGGAGGGCCACACCACGGACTCAGAATGCACCAGTGGGACGGAGGGCGAGGGGAGCTTCACGTCGGCCACCGGATCACCAACCAGCGACACAGACTCGTCCGCCGATGGGAGCTCCCTTGTGGTGGCGGCACCATCTGTGCACCCCACTTCTACAGGTACAGCCGCCACCTCCCCTACCAGCACCGCCCTCCCAGCAGCCCCTCAGCGTTCGCCACGTGCCCGCTCACCCAGGAGGGTGGGCATCAGCTTCGCCCCAGGCACCTCTGGCCCTGCCCCTGTCACCCCTGCTGCCCTCAATGAGGAGGCCATTGGCCTCCTCAGGTCACTCACTGTTGGGCAGTCTACCATTGTGAATGCCATCCAGGGTGTTGAAAGGGAGTTGCAACACGGTAATGCATTCCTGGAGGGCATTCATTCTGGTCAGGCTGTCCTTCAGCGAACCCTGCAATCTCTGGCCTCAGCACTGATGGCAGCCATTGTCCCTGAGTCTAGCCTCCCCCCTCCAACCTCCTCCACCCAGACCCAATCCCCTGTACCCCAGCCCATCCCAAGCACACCTACAGACCAGCATGCACACACGTCAACACACAAGGGAAGCTCTGGCAAACATAGGCACCACACAACCCACAGGCACATACACAAGCATCACCCACATGCAGACACAGGAACATCCACTGCCTCCACTGTGTCCCCCTCCTCGTCGTCTCCCTCCTCCCTCCCAGTCTCGTTTACACTCTCACCTGCATGCACTACATCTACAGGCACTAGGAGTCGCACCAGAACACCCAGCACCACACCCCGCTCACTTGCACTCACCACCTCCACTCCCATTTACACGTCCCCTGTGTCCTCTCCCAGTGTGTCTGTGACGTCCCCTCCCAAAGTACACAAACGCGGGCACCCACACACCCAACATCCATCCACCTCACGACAGCCTCCAGTACCTGCACCCAAAACACCTAAAGTGACACCTCCTACAACCACCTCCTCTTCCTCCACTCCCAGACCCCCTCCAGCTACCCATCCCAGTGTTCGTCAGAAACTGTCCCTCTGCAAAGTTGATCTTTTTGCCCCCCACCCCCCCTCCAATTCATCAGTCCCATCGTAGTGCCTCAGCCAAAAAGCCTCCAGTACCAGTGGTGCCTGTTCAAGGTGTGTGGAGTGCACCGGCCACCAGGGCAGGCAGTGTGGCTCGGAGCCAAGGCACTGGCAGCCCACCCCCTGTAAAGGCTCTGAAATTGGAAAGTGGCCGACGGGACCCTGTGAAGACTCCTGGAGGCAAAACAACTCACAGGGGTCCCAGGGGGATTGCAGAGTCAGCTGTGACTCCTCCAAAGGTGGGGAAGGACCAGAGGAAGTCTGCATAGCCTGGTGTGAGCATCACGGCAGAGAAGGGCGGCATCCTTCCCGGTGGTCGGGACACCACCGCCAGCACCGTCGTCACTGGTCCGGAGACCACCGCCAGAGTCATTGCCCAGGAGGGCCCAAGTATCGTCACTGGTCCGGAGACCACCGCCACCGCCTGAGTCAGTGCCCAGGAGGGCCCAAGTATCGTCACTGGTCTGGATACCACCGCCACCTCCGGAGTCAGTGCCCAGGAGGGCCCAAGTATCGTCACTGGTCCGGAGACCACCGCCAGAGTCATTGCCCAGGAGGGCCCAAGTATCGTCACTGGTCAGGAGACCACCGCCGGACTCAGTGCCCAGGAGGGCCCAAGTATCGTCACTGGTCAGGAGACCACCGCCGGAGTCAGTGCCCAGGAGGGCCCAAGTATCGTCCCTGGTCCGGAGACCACCGCCACCGCCAGAGTCATTGCCCAGGAGGGCCCAAGTATCGTCACTGGTCAGGAGACCACCGAAGGAGTCAGTGCCCAGGAGGGCCCAAGTATCGTCACTGGTCAGGAGACCACCGCCGGAGTCATTGCCCAGGAGGGCCCAAGTATCGTCACTGGTCAGCAGACCACCGCCTGATTCAGTGCCCAGGAGGGCCCAAGTATCGTCACTGGTCCGGAGACCACCGCCAGAGTCATTGCCCAGGAGGGCCCAAGTATCGTTACTGGTCAGGAGACCACCGCCGGAGTCAGTGCCCAGGAGGGCCCAAGTATCGTCACTGGTCAGGAGACCACCGCCGGAGTTAGTGCCCAGGAGGGCCCAAGTATCGTCACTGGTCAGGAGGCCACCGCCGGAGTCAGTGCCAGGAGGGCCCCGCTGGGCAATGAGGGAATGTCATGCCACACACCAATGCCCAGTCCAGAGAACGTCATGCCACACACCAATGCCCAGTCCAGAGAACGTCATGCCACACACCAATGCCCAGTCCAGAGAACGTCATGCCACACACCAATGCCCAGTCCAGAGACTGCCATGGCAAAGCACTGCAGAACAGTCCAGAGCCGCCATGGCAAAGCACCGCTGAACAGTCCAGAGACCGCCATGGCAAAGCACCGCTGAACAGTCCAGAACCGCCATGACAAAGCACCGCTGAACAGTCCAGAGACCGCTATGGCAAAGCACTGCTGAACAGTCCAGAGACCGCCATGGCAAAGCACTGCTGAACAGTCCAGAGACCGCCATGGCAAAACACCGCTGAACAGTCCAGAGACCGCCATGGCAAAGCACCGCTGAACAGGGTATGCACCGGGGAAGAATGAAAAGGCCGCCACATCAAGCATCGTTATCCCATGTGCAGCTGGGACAGTGACGGGACAGGAACTGTCACGGGGAGACTAATCCAGTCTAGGCACCAGTCCCCCTCCAGAACCAGTGGAGGCTGTTCTCTACTTGCGAAACTGTGGCTTTGCACTCCCCAGGATGGTCCAGTGGGCAACCCACCCACTGTAGAGACTTGAGAGACTGTGGCTTTGCACTCCCCAGGATGGTCCAGTGGGCAACCCACCCACTGTAGAGACTTGAGAGACTGTGGCTTTGCACTCCCCAGGATGGTCCAGTGGGCAACCCACCCACTGTAGAGACTTGAGAGACTGTGGCTTTGCACTCCCCAGGATGGTACAGTGGGCAAACCACCCACTGTAGAGACTTGAGAGACTGTGGCTTTGCACTCCCCAGGATGGTCCAGTGGGCAACCCACCCACTGGAGAGGCTTTGCACTCCCCAGGATGGTACAGTGGGCAAACCACCCACTGTAGAGACTTGAGAGACTGTGGCTTTGCACTCCCCAGGATGGTCCAGTGGGCAACCCACCCACTGTAGAGGCTTTGCACTCCCCAGGATGGTACAGTGGGCAAACCACCCACTGTAGAGACTTGAGAGACTGTGGCTTTGCACTCCCCAGGATGGTCCAGTGGGCAACCTACCCACTGTAGAGACTTGAGAGACTGTGGCTTTGCACTCCCCAGGATGGTACAGTGGGCAACCCACCCACTGTAGAGACTTGAGAGACTGTGGCTTTGCACTCCCCAGGATACATCAATGGGCATGGAGCCCCATCATGGATCTGGCTTTGCACTCATCCGGCTGAGGTGCCCCCCCTTCCCTTCCCCCTGAGGTGCCTGTAGTATTTCTATCTGATGCCCCAGCAGTGTTCTCTCCGTTTGTGGAAAGGTATCTTTTGTGGGCCTCGCCCATGCATTTTTGGACTAGTGGTGCACGGACATTGATATGTGCATATCTGCACTACTTCTCGTAATGTATATACTTTTGAATGATTTTATAATATATCTGTATATTTTTGAGACATGTATATTGAAACATTACAATGTTTGAACTGATTTTGTTTTGTCTTTGCATTCTTCCGGGGGGGTTGTGGGTTGTTACTGTGATTTTTGTGAATGCATTGGTGTGTGTGTTGTAATATGCGAGGGTTTGGGTGGGGGTGTTTCGTGTGTGTCCCCCTAACTTTTGCCTCCCCCCTCCCCTATGTCGTAGGTGCAGTACTCACTGTTGTCTTCGCCGGCGCCGGCGTTGCTCTTCGTAGATGAGTAGGAATACAAGGGCCGGTAGGATTTGTAATTCCGGCTCCATGGAGTCCTCATTCCTCGTGGGATGTGTTCAGGTGAGCGTTTTCCCATTGCAGTAACTGTTTCCGCCGTGTTTTTATCCACGGTGAATCTGCCCCGGAAAAGGTGGCGGATTGGCGGGTTGTGATACTATGGGCGGTACATTGTCTTCCGCCTGTCTGTTGGCGGTGACCGCCGCGCTGCTTGTCTGTACCGCCGTGGTGGGAGGTGTGTTAAAGTGGCTGTCTTTGTTGGGGGTTTCCACCAGGGTCATGATTCCCTTTTTTTCTCCGCCGGACTGTTTGCTGTATTACCGCACCTTTACCACCGTCCGCCAGGGTTGTAATGACCCCCAAAGAGTCGTGAGCCGGGCGGACTTGACAACCTCCTGCTAGCAGGGCAACTGAAGGACACCACCACTCAGGTCAGGCGTCTGTGCGGCAGGTCCCATTCTATTGTGGGCCTCTACTGAGGGGGCTGAGCAGGCTACACAGGCTGTGCAGCTGGCATGCTGCCGGTGCGGCCCACATTTCAGACGAGCAGTGTGGGAAAGTACCATCTTGCCTGGCATGTTACCCCCATTTTTACATGTATGTCAGTTTGTTTTTGCCTGTCTCACTGGGATCCTGCTAGCCAGGACCCCAGTGCTTATAGTTTGTGGCCGGAATGTGTATACCCGTGTAGTGACTAACTATGTCACTGAGGCTCTGCTAACCAGAACCTCATTGCTTATGCTCTCTCTGCCTTCAAATTTGTCACTATAGGCTAGTGACCACTTTTACCAATTTAAATTGGCACACTGGAACACCTTTATAATTCCCTTGCATATGGTACCTAGGTACCCAGGGTATTGGGGTTCCAGGAGATCTATATGGGCTGCAGCATTTCTTTTGCCACCCATAGGGAGCTCAGACAAACCTTTACACAGGATTGCTATTGCAGCCTGAGTTAAATAACGC
Organism: Pleurodeles waltl; assembly: GCF_031143425.1. Classification (NCBI taxonomy): domain Eukaryota; kingdom Metazoa; phylum Chordata; class Amphibia; order Caudata; family Salamandridae; genus Pleurodeles; species Pleurodeles waltl. Next base: position 185,465,618 of record NC_090439.1, on the reverse strand, counting down.
CTGTTATTTCACAGCCATTTTCACTGCACTTAAGTAACTTATGGATCACCTATATGTCTAACCTTCACTTCACTAACCTTCAGTTTTCAATCATCTCCCCTACCGTTGTCCACAGGCCTGCAGCTCTTTGGCAGTACTCCCTCTAACCATCCTTCATTGTGCTCACATCTCTCAGTGACTCCTGATTTGAGCATAAAAGTTAATCTCCCAAGCAACCCCCGGATAAAAATACTCAGGTTTCCTCCTCTCTCCTTAACCTAGAGAGACTCCTGTCATCTATTTTAAACCTATTAGAAAAATGTGTTGAGGGATCTGACTGTATCTTTGACACTGTTACAGCTATATTAAAAGAACTAATCGCTAAGAAAGGAGGTATCCATGAACCAATCACATTACATAAAGAAGGAGTTTCAGCACTGCCTTGTATCGCAGAGACCAAGGATACCCATACTAGGATTGACTAGGTACTACCCACAAACTCAGCTTCTACGGAGAGCCCAGTAGGCTTGTTAAGATTTGTATTGAGCGACTTTTCTCTAAATAAAAGCCTGAATTGTGAACCCCAAATCATAGTGCAGGAAGTATTCCCGATTTTTAAAGCCTACCCAAAAGTTAATACTTTATAAGTCAAAGTCAAAGGAACTTTATTTCGGCTACAAGAGCCATAAAAGCACATAGCAGCAATAAATACAAATAAATACACAATGTAATAAATGTAACAATACATACAATGATAACATGTAATAAAGATAAAATACACTCACACAGTGTGAGGAACAGTCTTGTTGAAACCATTAAACAGATAAAAATGTCCCTCTAGCAATTGTAGGAAAGTACCATCTTGCCTGGCATGTTACCCCCATATTTCACTGTATATATGTTGTTTTAGTCTATGTGTCACTGGGACCCTGACAGGCACCTGGCAGGCACCTCTGCAAGCTTCATTGCGACGTGGAACATCCATCCTCCAAAGGAGAAGTTCCTAGTCCTCTTCTTTCTTGCAGAACTCCAAGCTTCTTCCAACAGGTGGCAGCTTCCTTGCACCCTAAGCTGGCATTTCCTGGGCTCCTGCCCACTCACGACACTGTCTCGACTATTGGACTTGGTCCCCTTGTCTTACAGGTAGTCAGGTCCGGAAATCCACTGTTGTTGCATTGCTGGTGTTTGTTCTTCCTGCAGAATCCCCCTATCACGACTTCTGTGCTCTCTGGGGGTAGTAGGTGCACTTTACACCTACCTTTCAGGGTCTTGGGGTGGGCTATTTTTCTAACCCTCACTGTTTTCTTACAATCCCAGCGACCCTCTACAAGCTCCCATAGTTTGGGGTCCATTCGTGGTTCGCATTCCACTTTTGGAGTATATGGTTTGTGTTGCCCCTATACCTATGTGCTCCTATTGCAATCTACTGTAATTTTACACTGTTTGCATTACTTTTCTTTCTATTACTTACCTAATTTTGGTTTGTGTACATATATCTTGTGTATATAACGTATCCTCATACTGTGGGTACTCACTGAGATACTTTTGGCATATTGTCATAAAAATAAAGTACCTTTATCTTTAGTACTTCTGTGTATTGCGTTTTCTTATGATATTGTGCATATGACACCAGTGGTATAGTAGGAGCTTTACATGTCTCCTAGTTCAGCCTAAGCTGCTTTGCCATAGCTACCTTCTATCAGCCTAAGCTGCTAGAAACACCTCTTCTACACTGATAAGGGACAACTGGACCTGGCACAAGGTGTAAGTCCCTCTGGTACCCACTACAAGCCAAGCCAGCCTCCTACATTGGTTGTGCAGCAGTGGGATAAGTACTTGTAACTACTTACCACTTTGTCATTGTGTACTTTTCATAAGAGAATAATATACAAAACAGTTCAGTGTATGTACACCTAACCAAAAAGTTTTGCTTTTCTCCTCTTCAACTTTTTACAAAGTTCTGAAAAGTTTACTAAAACTTCTAAAAGTTTCAAAAAGTAAAAAAAAGTTTTTTTCTCTGTTCTTTAAAAAGTTCTGAAACTTTTTCTTCCTTTTCACTATCTCTAAACCTTTTGCTATCATGTCTGTGGTAGACTCTACTCTTAAAATGGTCAATACTACTTATGACAATTTGAATTATAAGAGCCTAAGGAGTCTCTGCTGAGATAGAGGTTTAGTGATAGGAAAGAACCCTACAAAAGAGTTTCTATATAACATGCTTATTGTGAATGATGAGTCCCAAGCACGCACATCAAATGAGAGGTTAATAGAATGTTCCCATTCTGACTCAGGGGATCTCCTTGAGGGAGGTGGGGAGGGTTCTGAGCCAGATCTGCCCCCTAGCAGGACACCCAGTAATGTTGGTAGTTATGGAGGTTCCCATCACAGTAGGGGAGTCTTTATTCCTGGAGGCCAAGTTGCTTGGGTTCAGTCAGTTAGGGACAGATCCCCCTCTGTTGTTTCCAATTACTCTTCTGTGTCCAAGCATTCCCAACCCACCCACCCTGAGGATAACTTGTTAGAAAGGGAACTCAAAAAGTTGAGGGTTGAAGAGACCAGACTGAAGCTTAAACAGCAACAGCTGGCCTTAGATAATGAATCCCTAGACCTGGAGAAGGAGAGACAGAGATTGGGGTTAGGACCCCATGGTGGCAGCAGCAGTAACCCTGATAGGTATCCTGTTAGAGAGCATGATTCCAGGAATCTGCACAAGATAGTTCCCCCTTACGAGGAGGGGGATGAAATCAACAAGTGGTTTGCTGCATTTGAGAGGGCCTGTATGGTACAGGGGGTCCCTCAAAGGTAGTGGGCTGTTATATTGTGGCTATATTTCACTGGAAAGGGTAGGGATAGGCTCCTTACTGTTAAAGAAAGTGATGCTAACAATTTTGCAATTTTGAAGGATGCATTTTTGGATGGATTTGGCTTAACCACTGAACAATACAGGATTAAGTTCAGAGACACCAGAAAAAAGTCCTCACAAGACTGACACAGACTTTGTAGACTGTTCAGTGAAGGCCTTGGAGGGGTGGTTACATGGCAGTAGGGTTTCTGACTATGAAAGCCTGTATAGGGGGTTATTACAACTTTGGAGGAGTTGTTAATCCGTCCCAAAAGTGACGGTAAAGTGACGGATATAGCACCAGCCGTATTATGAGTCGATTATATCCTATGGAACTCGTAATACGCCTGGTGGTATATCCGTCACTTTACCGTCACTTTTGGGACGGATTAATACCTCCTCCAAAATTGTAATAAACCCCATAATCTTATTCTGAGAGAGCATATTCTGAATAACTGTGTGTCTGACTTGTTACACCAATATCTAGTGGACTCAGATCTGACCTCTCCCCAAGAATTGGGAAAGAAGGCAGACAAATGGGTCAGAACAAGAGTGAACAGAAAAGTTCATACAGGGGGTGACAAGGATGGCAAGAAGAAGGATGGTGAGTCTTCTGACAAGGGTGGGGACAAAAGTAAAACTGAGTCTTCATCAGGCCCACAAAAATCCTCTGGTGGGGGCGGTGGGTCCAAATCCTCAACCAATAATCAACCTAAAAAGCCTCTGGTGTTATTTGTGTACAGTCAAAGGCCATTGGACAACTGGTGCCAGTTGCCCAAAGAAAAACACCAAACCTCCCACTACCACAACCCCTACTGCAAATTCTAGTGCCCCTAGTAATAGCAGTGGTGGTGGGAGCAAACCTACTAATAGCCAATCCAAGGGAGTAGCTGGGCTCACTTTTGGTAATTTAGTTGGGGTTGGTCTTGTTAGGGAGACCACAGAGGCTGTGTTAGTCTCTGAAGGTTCCATTGATTTGGCCACCTTGGTTGCTTGCCCCCTTAATATGGATAAGTATAAGCAACTTCCCCTAATAAATGGTTTTGAGGTTCAGGCCTACAGGGACACAGGTGCCAGTGTTACCATGGTGATAGAGAAACTGGTGCACCCTGAACAACACCTACTTGGTCAGCAGTACCAAGTGACAGACGCTCATAACAACACTCTTAGCCACCCCATGGCTGTTGTGAATCTCAACTGGGGGGGTAGGGGGGTTACTGGTCCAAAGAAAGTTGTGGTTGCCTCAGATTTACCTGTAGACTGTCTATTAGGAAATGATTTAGAGACATCAGATGGGGCAGAAGTGGAGTGGGAGGCTCATGCAGCAATGCTGGGCATTCCTGGGCGTATTTTTACATTGACAAGGGCTCAGGCCAAAAAGCAGAAATGATAGGGTAACTTGGATCCTGGAACAATGGACCAAGTGCTCCCTAAAGCTATGGGTAGCAAGGGTAAATCCCTACCCACTATCCCTCCCTCTACAGATGATTCTCCTTCTGAGGAAGAAGAATTTCCACCCTGTGCAGAACCTTCACCAGATGAGCTGGCAGCAGACACTGTTGAGCTTTTGGGTGGAGGGGGCCTGCCAGGGAAGAGCTGAGTGTGGCACAGCAAACCTGTAACACATTAGAGGGTCTCAGACAGCAAGCTGTCAAGCAGCAAAATGGGGATGTCGGTGACTCATATAGAGTTTACTGGGAGGACAACCTCTTGTACACAGAGGCAAGGGACCCAAAACCTGGAGCAGCCAGGAGATTGGTCATTTCCCTGCAGTACAGAGAGTTCCTCCTAACTCTTGCACATGACATTCCTTTGGCTGGGCATTTGGGCCAGATCAAAACATGGGAAAGGCTTGTCCCCCTGTTTCACTGGCCTAGGATGTCAGAGGACACAAAAGATTTTTGCAAGTCTTGTGTGACCTGCCAAGCCAGTGGCAAGACTGCTGGCACACCAAAGGCTCCCCTTATTCCACTACCTGTGTTTGGGGTCCCCTTTGAAAGGGTAGGGGTTGAAATAGTTGCCCCCCTTGACCCTCCTACTGCTTCAGGCAATAGGTTATCTTGGTGGTTGTGGACCATGCCACAAGATATCCTGAAGCAATTCCTCTAAGGACCACTACAGCTCCTGCAGTGGCAAAAGCCCTCCTGTGAATCTTTTCCAGGGTGGGTTTCCCTAAAGAGGTGGTATCAGACAGGGGTAGCAACTTTATGTCTGCATACTGTAGGAAAGTACCATCTTGCCTGGCATGTTACCCCCATATTTCACTGTATATATGTTGTTTTAGTCTATGTGTCACTTAGTCAAGTGTCACAATGCTCATAAGTATGTGCCCTGTATGTGTTCCCTGTGTGATGACTAACTGTCTCGCTGAGGCTCTGCTAACCAGAACCTCAGTGGTTATGCTATCTCTGCTTTCCAAATTGTCACTAACAGGCTAGTGACCAATTTCACCAATTCAAATTGGTATACTGGTACACCCATATCATTCCCTAGTATATGGTACTGAGGTACCCAGGGTATTGGGGTTCCAGGAGATCCCTATGGGCTGCAGCATTTCTTTTGCCACCCATAGGGAGATCTGACAATTCTTACACAGGCCTGCCAGTGCAGCCTGAGTGAAATAACGTCCACGTTATTTCACAGCCATTTACCACTGCACTTAAGTAACTTATAAGTCACCTATATGTCTAACCTTCACCTGCTGAAGGTTGGGTGCAAAGTTACTTAGTGTGTGGGCACCCTGGCACTAGCCAAGGTGCCCCCACATTGTTCAGGGCAAATTCCCCGGACTTTCTGAGTGCGGGGACACAATTGCACGTGTGCACTATACATAGGTCACTACCTATGTATAGCGTCACAATGGTAACTCCGAACATGGCCAAGTAACATGTCTAAGATCATGGAATTGTCACCCCAATGCCATTCTGGCATTGGGAAGACAATTCCATGATCCCCCGGGTCTCTAGCTCAGAACCCGGGAACTGCCAAACTGCCTTTCCGGGGTCTCCACTGCAGCTGCTGCTGCTGCCAACCCCTCAGACAGGTTTCTGCCCTCCTGGGGTCCAGGCAGCCCTGGGCCAGGAAGGCAGAACAAAGGATTTCCTCTGAGAGAGGGTGTAACACCCTCTCCCTTTGGAAATAGGTGTGATGGCTGGGGAGGAGTAGCCTCCCCTGCCTCTGGAAATGCTTTGATGGGCACAGATGCTGCCCATCTCCGCATAAGCCAGTCTACACCGGTTCAGGGATCCCCCAGCCCTGCTCTGGCGCGAAACTGGACAAGGGAGAGGGGAGTGACCAGTCCCCTGACCTGCACCTCCAGGGGAGGTGCCCCAAGCTCCTCCAGTGTGCCCCAGACCTTTGCCATCTTGGAAACAGAGGTGTTGCTGGCACACTGGACTGCTCTGAGTGGTCAGTGCCAGCAGGTGACGTCAGAGACTCCTTCTGATAGGCTCTTACCTCTCTTGGTAGTCAATTCTCCTTCCTAGGTAGCCAAACCTCCTTTTCTGGCTATTTTGGGTCTCTGCTTTGGGGAATTCTTCAGATAACGAATGCAAGAGCTCACCAGAGTTCCTCTGCATCTCCCTCTTCACCTTCTGCCAAAGGATCGGCCACTGACTGCTCAGGACGCCTGCAAAACTGCAACAAAGTAGCAAGAAAACTACTAGCAACCTTGTATCGCTTCATCCTGCTGGCTTTCTCGACTGTTTCCAGGTGGTGCATGCTCTGGGGGTAGGCTGCCTCCTCCCTGCACCAGGAGCTTTGAAGAAATCTCCCCTGGGTTGACTGAATCTTCCCCCTGCAACCGCAGGCAACAAAAGACTGCATCACCGGTACCCTGTGTCCCCTCTCAGCACGACGAGCGTGGTCCCTGGAACTCAGCAACTCTGTCCAAGTGACTCCCACAGTCCAGTGACTCTTCAGTCCAAGTTTGGTGGAGGTAAGTCCTTCCCTCCCCATGCTAGGCTGCATTGCTGGGTACCGCGTGATTTGCAGCTGCTCCGGCTCCTGTGCACTCTTCCAGGATTTCCTTCGTGCACAGCCAAGCCTGGGTCCCCGACACTCTAACCTGCAGTGCACAACCTTCTGAGTTGTCCTCCGGCATTGTGAGACTCCCTTTTGTGACTTCGGGTGGACTCCGGTTCACTCTTCTTCCGAAGTGCCTGTTCAGGTACTTCTGCTGGAGCTGCCTGCTTCTGTGAGGGCTCCCTGACTTGCTGGGTGCCCCCTCTGTCTCCTCATCCAAGTGGCGACATCCTGGTCCCTCCTGGGCCACAGCAGCATCCAAAAACCCTTACTGCGACCCTTGCAGCTATCAAGGCTTGTTTGCAGTCTTTCTGTGTGGGAAAACCTCTGCAAGCTTCTTCACGACGTGGGACATCCATCCTCTAAAGGGGAAGTTCCTAGTCCTTTTTGTTCTTGCAGAACACCAAGCTTCTTCCAACAGGTGGCAGCTTCCGTGCACCCTCAGCTGGCATTTCTTGGGCTTCTGACCACTCTCAACACTGTCGCAACTCTTGGACTTGGTCCCCTTGTCTTACAGGTACTCAGGTCCAGAAATCCCCTGTTGTTGCATTGCTGGTGTTGGTTCTTCCTGCAGAATCCCCCTATGACGACTTCACTTTACACCTACCTTTCAGGGTCTTGGGGTGGGCTAATTTTCTAACCCTCACTGTTTTCTTACAGTCCCAGCGACCCTCTACAAGCTCACATAGGTTTGGGGTCCATTCGTGGTTCGCATTCCACTTTTGGAGTATTGTGTTGCCCCTATACCTATGTGCACCTATAGCAATCTACTGTAACTTTACATTGCTTGCATTACTTTCTTGCTATAACCTGCATAATTTTGGCTTGTGTACATATATCTTGTGTATATTTCTCATCTTCATACTGAGGGTACTCACTGGGATACTTTTGGCATATTGTCATAAAAATAAAGTACCTTTATTTTTAGTACTTCTGTGTATTGTGTTTTCTTATGATATTGTGCATATGACACCAGTGGTATAGTAGGAGCTTTACATGTCTCCTAGTTCAGCCTAAGCTGCTTTGCCATAGCTACCTTCTATCAGCCTTAGCTGCTAGAAACACCTCTTCTACACTAATAAGGGATAACTGGACATGGCACAAGGTGTAAGTAGCTCTGGTACCCACTACAAGCCAGGCCAGCCTCCTACACATACTTGAAAGCAATGTGGAAGGAATGTGGCGTAACCTACAAATTCGCCACTCCTTATCGTCCACAGACTAATGGACTGGTAGAGAGGTTTAATAAAACTCTCAAAGGTATGATAATGGGACTCCCTGAAAAACTCAGGAGGAGATGGGATGTCTTGTTACCTTGCCTCCTTTTTGCTCACAGGGAGGTGCCCCAGAAAGGAGTGGGCTTCAGCCCCTTTGAACTCCTCTTTGGACACCCTGTAAGAGGTCCACTAACACTTGTGAAGGAGGGTTGGGAACAACCTTTAAAAGCTCCCAAACAGGATATAGTGGACTATGTACTTGGCCTAAGATCCAGAATGTCCGAGTACATGAAAAAGGCAAGTAAAAACCTTCAGGCCAGCCAAGAGCTCCAGAAGCAATGGCATGACCAGAAGGCTGTTCTGATCCAGTACCAACCAGGACAGAAGGTGTGGGTATTGGAGCCTGTGGCCCCAAGAGCACTCCAGGACAAATGGAGTGGACCCCATCTAATTGTTGAGAAAAAGGGTGAGGTCACCTATTTGGTGGACCTGGGCATTGCCAGGAGTCCCCTTAGGGTGATTCATGTCAACCGCCTAAAACCCTACTATGACAGGGCTGATCTCACCCTGCTTATGGCAACAGATGAAGGACAGGAAGAAGAGAGTGACCCTCTCCCTGATCTCTTTTCCACCACTGAAGATGATGCTTTAGTGGAGGGAGTAGTTTTGGCAGATTGTCTGACTGTAGAACAGAAGGACAACTGCATAAATCTCCTTGGATAATTTTCTGAACTCTTTTCAACTGTGCTAGGCACCACATCCTGGTGTGAACACACAATTGATACTGGAGACAGCTTGCCTGTCAAAAGTAAAATCTATAGGCAGCCTGACCATGTCAGGGACTGCAAAAAACAAGAGGTTCAGGAAATGCTTGATCTAGGAGCGGTTGAACCTTCTGAAAGCCCATGGGCGAGTCCTGTGTGCTTGTACCAAAGCCTCACTCAAAAGATGGAAAAAGGGAGATGAGGTTTTGTGTAGACTACAGAGGTCTCAATCAGGTAACAAAAACTGATGCTCACCCTATACCCAGGGCAGAGGAGCTCATAGATAAACTGGCATCTGCCAAGTAGCTAAGCACCTTTGATTTGACTGCAGGGTATTGGCAGATCAGATTGTCTCAGGGTGCTAAACCTAAAACTGCATTTTCAACAATAGGAGGGCACTACCAATTTACAGTGATGCCCTTTGGTTTAAAGAATGCACCTGCCACTTTTCAGAGGTTGGTGAACACAGTCCTGCAAGGGTTGGAGGATTTTAGTACAGCATATCTAGATGATATAGCTGTCTTTAGCTCCACCTGGGATGAGCACCTGGTCCACCTTTGGAAAGTTTTGGAGGCCCTGCAAAAGGCAGTCCTCACTATCAAGGCCTCAAAGTGCCAGATAGGGCAGGGGAAGGTGGTTTATCTGAGACACCTGGTAGGTGGAGAACAGATTGCACCACTTCAGGGGAAAATCCAGACAATCATGGATTGGGTTCCCCCTACAACACAGACCCAGGTGAGAGCCTTCCTAGGCCTCACTGGGTATTACAGGAGATTCATTAAAAACTATGGCTCCATAGTAGCCCCTCTTAATAATCTCAATAGTAAGAAGATGCCTAAAAAGGTATAGTGGACAGCCAGCTGTCAGAAAGCTTTTGAGGAGCTCAAACAGGCCATGTGCTCTGCACCTGTCCTAAAAAGCCCATGTTACTCCAAGAAATTCATTGTTCAAACTGATGCATCTGAATTAGGGGTAGGAGCAGTCTTATCACAACTGAATTCTGAGGGCCAGCATCAACAGTTGCTTTTATCAGCAGAAGGTTGACCCCTAGAGAAAAGCGTTGGTCATCCATAGAGAGGGAGGCCTTTGCTGTGGTCTGGTCACTGAAGAAGTTGAGGCCATACCTGTTTGGCACTCACTTCATTGTTCAGACAGACCACAAACCTCTACTTTGGCTAAAACAAATGAAAGGTGAAAACCCTAAATTGTTGAGGTGGTCCATATCTCTACAGGGAATGGACTATACAGTGGAACCTGGGAACTCTGCATAAGCCAGTCTACACCGGTTTAGGGATCCCCCAGCCCTGCTCTGGTGCGAAACTGGACAAAGGAAAGGGGAGTGACCACTCCCCTGACCTGCACCTCCCAGAGGAGGTCCCCAGAGCTCCCCCAGTGTGTCCCAGACCTCTGCTATCTTGGAAACAGAGGTGTTTGTGGCACACTGGACTGCTCTGAGTGCCCAGTGCCAGTAGGTGACGTCAGCGGCTCCTTCTGATAGGCTCTTACCTCTCTTGGTAGCGAATCCTCCTTCCTTGGTAGCCAAACCTCCTTTTCTGGCTATTTAGGGTCTCTGCTTTGGGGAATTTTTCAGATAATGAATGCAAGAGCTCATCAGAGTTCCTCTGTATCTCCCTCTTCACCTTCTACCAAAGGATCGACCGATGACTGCTCAGGACGCCTGCAAAACCAAAACAAAGTAGCAAGACGACTACTCTCAACCTTGTATCGCTTCATCCTACTGGCTTTCTCAAGTGTTTCCAGGTGGTGCATGCTCTGGGGGTAGCCTGTCTCCTCCTTGCACCAGGAACTCCGATGAAATCTCCCGTGGGTCGACACACCCGCAGGCACCAAAAGACTGCATCACTGGTCCTCTGGGTCCCTGTAGGAGGCTGGACTGGCTTGTAGTGAGTACCAAGGGGTACTTGCACCCTGCACCAGGCCCAGTTATCCCTTATTAGTGTATAGGGTGACTAGCAGCTTAGGCTGATAGATAATGGTAGCTTAGCAGAGCAGCTTAGGCTGAACTAGGAGACGTGTGAAGCTACTACAGTACCACTTAGTGTCATATGCACAATATCATAAGAAAACACAATACACAGTTATACTAAAAATAAAGGTACTTTATTTTTATGACAATATGCCAAAGTATCTTAGAGTGTACCCTCAGTGAGAGGATAGGAAATATACACAAGATATATATACACAATAGCAAAAATATGCAGTATAGTCTTAGAAAACAGTGCAAACAATGTATAGTTACAATAGGATGCAATGGGGAAACATAGGGATAGGGGCAACACAAACCATATACTCCAGAAGTGGAATGCGAACCACGAATGGACCCTAAACCTATGTGACCTTGTAGAGGGTCGCTGGGACTATTAGAAAATAGTGAGAGTTAGAAAAATAACCCTCCCCAAGACCCTGAAAAGTGAGTGCAAAGTGCACTAAAGTTCCCCTAAGGACAAAATAGTCGTGTTAGAGGAAAATGCAAGGAAAACACAAATCAGCAATGCAACAACGATGGATTCCTGACTGAGGGTACCTGTGGAACAAGGGGACCAAGTCCAAAAGTCACAAGCAACTCGGAGGTTGGCAGATGCCCAAGAAATGCCAGCGGTTGGTGCAAAGAAGCTCTTACTAGGCTGAAGAACTGTGAATACTGCAGGAACGACAAGGGCTAGAGACTTCCCCTTTGGAGGATGGATCCCCCACGCCTTGGAGAGTCGTGCAGAAGTGTTTTCCCGCCGGATGGACGCCAACAAGCCTTGCTACACGCAAATCGTGCGTTTGGCGTTTTTGGACGCTGCTGGGGCCCAGGAGGGACCAGGAGGTCGCAAATTGGACCTGCAGAGAGAGGGGACGTCAAGCAAGACAAAGAGCCCTCACTGAAGCAGGTAGCACCCGGAGAAGTGCCAGAAACAGGCACTACGAGGATGCGTGAAACGGTGCTCGCCGAAGTTGCACAAAGGAGTCCCACGTCGCCGGAGACCAACTTAGAAAGTCGTGCAATGCAGGTTAGAGTGCCGTGGACCCAGGCTTGGCTGTGCACGAAGGATTTCCGCCGGAAGTGCACAGGGGCCGGAGTAGCTTGCAAAGTCGCGGTTCCCAGCAATGCAGCCCAGCGAGGTGAGGCAAGGACTTACCTCCACCAAACTTGGGCTGAAGAGTCACTGGACTGTGGGGGTCACTTGGACGGTGTCGCTGGATTCGAGGGACCTCGCTCGTCGTGCTGAGAGGAGACCCAAGGGACCGGTAATGCAGCTTTTTGGTGCCTGCGGTTGCAGGGAGAAGATTCCGTCGACCCACGGGAGATTATTTCGGAGCTTCTGGTGCAGAGAGGAGGCAGACTACCCCCACAGCATGCACAAGCAGGAAAACAGTCGAGAAGGCGGCAGGATCAGCGTTACAGAGTTGCAGTAGTCGTCTTTGCTACTATGTTGCAGGTTTGCAGGCTTCCAGCGCGGTCAGCGGTCGATTCCTTATCAGAAGGTGAAGAGAGAGATGCAGAGGAACTCGGCTGAGCTCATGCATTCGTTATCTAAAGTTTCCCCAGAGACAGAGACCCTAAATAGCCAGAAAAGAGGGTTTGGCTACCTAGGAGAGAGGAAAGGCTACTAACACCTGAAGGAGCCTATCAGCAGGAGTCTCTGACGTCACCTGGTGGCACTGGCCACTCAGAGCAGTCCAGTGTGCCAGCAGCACCTCTGTTTCCAAGATGGCAGAGGTCTGGAGCACACTGGAGGAGCTCTGGACACCTCCCAGGGGAGGTGCAGGTCAGGGGAGTGGTCACTCCCCTTTCCTTTGTCCAGTTTTGCGCCAGAGCAGGGGCTAAGGGGTCCCTGAACCGGTGTAGACTGGCTTATGCAGAATTGGGCACCTCTGTGCCCAACAAAGCATTTCCAGAGGCTGGGGGAGGCTACTCCTCCCCTGCCTTCACACCATTTTCCAAAGGGAGAGGGTGTCACACCCTCTCTCAGAGGAAGTTCTTTATTCTGCCATCCTGGGCCAGGCCTGGCTGGACCCCAGGAGGGCAGCTGCCTGTCTGAGGGGTTGGCAGCAGCAGCAGCTGCAGTGAAACCCCAGGAAGGGCAGTCTGGCAGTACCAGGGTCTGTGCTACAGACCACTGGGATCATGGAATTGTACCAACAATGCCAGGATGGCATAGAGGGGGCAATTCCATGATCATAGACATGTTACATGGCCATATTCGGAGTTACCATGGTGAAGCTACATATAGGTAGTGACCTATATGTAGTGCACGCGTGTAATGGTGTCCCCGCACTCACAAAGTTCAGTGAATTGGCTCTGAACAATGTGGGGGCACCTTGGCTAGTGCCAGGGTGCCCTCACACTAAGTAACTTTGCACCTAACCTTTACCAGGTAAAGGTTAGACATATAGGTGACTTATAAGTTACTTAAGTGCAGTGTAAAATGGCTGTGAAATAACGTGGACGTTATTTCACTCAGGCTGCAGTGGAAGGCCTGTGTAAGAATTGTCAGAGCTCCCTATGGGTGGCAAAAGAAATGCTGCAGCCCATAGGGATCTCCTGGAACCCCAATACCCTGGGTACCTCAGTACCATATACTAGGGAATTATAAGGGTGTTCCAGTAAGCCAATGTAAATTGGTAAAAATGGTCACTAGCCTGTTAGTGACAATTTGAAAGTAATGAGAGAGCATAACCACTGAGGTTCTGGTTAGCAGAGCCTCAGTGAGACAGTTAGGCACCACACAGGCAACATATACATGCACACCTATGAGCACTGGGGCCCTGTGTGACAGGGTCCCAGTGACACATACATATAGGCCACAAACCTATGAGCACTGGGGTCCTGACCAGCAGGATCCCAGTGACACATAACAACCATACTGAAAACATAGTGTTTTCACTATGAGCCTGAGGCCTGGCTATCAGGATCCCAGTGAGACAGTGAAAACAGTGACAAACACCCTGACATACACTCACAAACAGGCCAAAAGTGGGGGTAACAAGGCTAGAAAGAGGCTACCTTCTCACACAACCCCCCCCCAAACGAAGGACAATAAGGCTAACCTTGGCCAGTTGAGACTTTATTGTCTAAGTGGTGATAAGTAGAGAGTAGCTCTGCAATAGACTGGTTACTCCCTTTATCATCCACTATATGGTTACTTCCCTGTGGGGATGTAAACCACCCTGTTTGAAGTTTTTTAGCTAAGCAACAATGTGAAGATGTATTTTCAGAGTTTCTATCAGTAAGTTTTAGTTTAGAGCAGTGGGAATTGTCCACTGAACCTATTTGTAGTGATGGAAATGCCAGACAGGGATGCTGTCTCAGAAAAGCCATAGCTGGGCAAAAACTTTGTCCATCTGGCTGGAAGAGAGAACAGGGATGCTGTTTCTCTTGAGTTGGAGCAGGGCAGGGATGCTGTCCTATGAGCTCCACACTAGGGCAGGGATGCTGTCCTAAGTGTTGTGAGGTAGTGCAGGGTTTCTGCACTAAAGTTTCTCTGGGAGGGTTGGAGGGATGCTCCATGTTAACTAAAATGGTGCTGTTTTTCTCACCAATGTTAGTTATCCCACAGAGAGGTACTTCCACCTCAGGGAGTCCAGCTTTGCCAGCTGATGATTCCCTTGGAACAGGTGCCACCCCAGGAGAGGTTTCTCCCACCACAGGAATAGTATCCTGAATGGTAGGGTGGTTAGGGGATACTGTGATACCCTTTTTACCTGTTGATGGAGAGGGATCCTGAGTTTTCAGGCCTTCTCTCCTTTGCTTTTTCATTTCACTTGAAATGAGAGGGAACAATTCCTCAGGGATGCCCAGCATGGCTGCATGGGCATAAAACTCTACATCAGCCCAACCTGAGGCCTCTAGGTCATTACCTAAGAGACAGTCTACAGGTAAGCTAGGTGATACCACCACCTGCTTAGGGCCAGTAACTCCACCCCAACTAAACTGAATTATAGCTAAGGGAAGAAACTTAGTGGAGTTATGGACATCAATAATCTTATACTGTTGTCCAATGATGTGTTGTTCAGGGGGCACTAGGTTTTCAGTCACCAAAGTGAAACTGGCACCTGCGTCCCTGTAGGCCAAGGCCTCAACACCATTTATTGAAACTGTCTGCCTGTACTTATCCATTGTAAGGGGACAAGCAGCCAGTGTGGCAAGGCCAGTGCCACTAGGTGTGACAGAAACTGTCTTGGGACTGATTACATCAGTTTCCACTATGGACCCATAAGTGAACCCAACTACACCCTTTGCTTGACTGTTGCCAGCAGTCCCACCACTAGTAGCACTACTGCTAGGGGCACTAGAGCTTGATGTATTAGTGGTGGTAGGCTCAGGGGGTTTACCTGGACAGGACTTATCCCCTGGCCTATGGCCTCTATTTTTACACACAAAGCACCAAGGCTTTTTAATGTGTGCAGGTTGGGAAGAAGAGGAAGAATTTGTTTTATCCCCACCCTCTGAAGAGTGTTTAAGATTTGAAGTGGGATGTTTGGTTTTACCCTTATCCCCATGCTTATCTTGAGATTTTTCACCATCTTTCTTCTTATTGCCATCTTTGTCACCCCCTGTATGAACTTTTCTGTTCACCCTTGTTCTGACCCATTTGTCTGCCTTCTTTCCCAATTCTTGGGGAGAGGTCAGATCAGAGTCTACCAGGTACTGGTGCAACAAATCAGACACACAATTATTAAGTATATGCTCTCTCAGGATTGTGTTATACAGGCTTTCATAATCAGTAACTTTACTGCCATGTAACCACCCCTCCAAGGCCTTCACTGAATGGTCAATGAAATCAACCCAGTCTTGTGAAGACTCCTTTTTGGTCTCTCTGAACTTTATCCTGTACTGTTCAGTGGTTAAGCCATAACCATCCAGGAGTGCATTCTTAAGAACTTGGAAATTATTGGCATCATTTTCTTTCACTATAAGGAGCCTATCCCTACCTTTTCCACTAAATGATAGCCATAGGATAGCAGCCCACTGCTTTTGAGGGACATCCTGTACAGCACAGGCCCTCTCAAGTGCAGCAAACCACTTGTTAATGTCATCCCCCTCCTTATAAGGGGGAACTATCTTGTGCAGATTCCTGGAATCATGCTCTTTTGCAGGATGACTATGGGGAATACTGCTGCTGCCACCATGGGTATCTAAACCCAACTTCTGTCTTTCCCTCTCTATTTCTAAAGACTGTCTATCCAAATCCAGCTGTTGCTTCTTGCGCTTCAGTCTGGTTTGTTCCACTCTCAATCTATTGAGCTCCCTTTCCAACAATCTGTCATCAGGGTGGGTGGGAGGGACATTTCTAGATACAGAGGTATGATGGGAATGAACAGAAGGAGACCTGTCCCTTACAGAGGGCACCCTAACAGCTTGGCTACCAGCATAATGTGAGAGCACACCATCAGTATGGTGTGATTCAACCTCTGTACCAACTATGCTAGACTGTCTAGTAATGGGCAGGCTGAGAAGTTTCTTTCCTGAACCTTTTCCTGGGGGAGTCCCTGGATCAGATTGAGAACCATTAGCTACTTTTTCTACAGATTGGGCACTTATGGCCTTATCCTGTACTCTAAGCATATTAATTAACAGTTCTAAGGAAGTATTCTTCCCTACACTCAAACCTCTCTCTATGCAGAGACTCCTTGCTCCTTTCCAGCTAAGGTGATCATATGCAAGTTTGGACAGTTCAACATTTTTTCCTGTGCCAGACATTTTTTTTGAGAGAGTTAAAGTGATAGAAAAAGAGAAAAAAGTTTTCAGAACTTTTTGGAAAGATAGAAAAAAACTTTTAAAACTTTTAAGAACTTTTTGAAAGTTTTAGAAGTACTTTTCAGCACTTAGAAAAGAGTGAAAAGAGGAAATGCAAAACTTTTTGGCTATGTGTATATACACTGACCTTGTTTTGTATATTTTTCTCTTATGAAAAGTACAATGACAAGAGTGGTAAGTAGTCTCAAGCACTTATCCCACCACTGCACAACCAATGTAGGAGGCTGGACTGGCTTGTAGTGAGTACCAAGGGGTACTTGCACCCTGCACCAGGCCCAGTTATCCCTTATTAGTGTATAGGGTGACTAGCAGCTTAGGCTGATAGATAATGGTAGCTTAGCAGAGCAGCTTAGGCTGAACTAGGAGACGTGTGAAGCTACTACAGTACCACTTAGTGTCATATGCACAATATCATAAGAAAACACAATACACAGTTATACTAAAAATAAAGGTACTTTATTTTTATGACAATATGCAAAAGTATCTTAGAGTGTACCCTCAGTGAGAGGATAGGAAATATACACAAGATATATATACACAATAGCAAAAATATGCAGTATAGTCTTAGAAAACAGTGCAAACAATGTATAGTTACAATAGGATGCAATGGGGAAACATAGGGATAGGGGCAACACAAACCATATACTCCAGAAGTGGAATGCGAACCACGAATGGACCCTAAACCTATGTGACCTTGTAGAGGGTCGCTGGGACTATTAGAAAATAGTGAGAGTTAGAAAAATAACCCTCCCCAAGACCCTGAAAAGTGAGTGCAAAGTGCACTAAAGTTCCCCTAAGGACAAAATAGTCGTGTTAGAGGGAAAATGCAAGGAAAACACAAATCAGCAATGCAACAACGATGGATTCCTGACTGAGTGTACCTGTGGAACAAGGGGACCAAGTCCAAAAGTCACAAGCAACTCGGAGGTGGGCAGATGCCCAAGAAATGCCAGCGGTTGGTGCAAAGAAGCTCTTACTAGGCTGAAGAACTGTGAATACTGCAGGAACGACAAGGGCTAGAGACTTCCCCTTTGGAGGATGGATCCCCCACGCCTTGGAGAGTCGTGCAGAAGTGTTTTCCCGCCGGATGGACGCCAACAAGCCTTGCTACACGCAAATCGTGCGTTTGGCGTTTTTGGACGCTGCTGGGGCCCAGGAGGGACCAGGAGGTCGCAAATTGGACCTGCAGAGAGAGGGGACGTCGAGCAAGACAAAGAGCCCTCACTGAAGCAGGTAGCACCCGGAGAAGTGCCAGAAACAGGCACTACGAGGATGCGTGAAACGGTGCTCGCCGAAGTTGCACAAAGGAGTCCCACGTCGCCGGAGACCAACTTAGAAAGTCGTGCAATGCAGGTTAGAGTGCCGTGGACCCAGGCTTGGCTGTGCACGAAGGATTTCCGCCGGAAGTGCACAGGGGCCGGAGTAGCTTGCAAAGTCGCGGTTCCCAGCAATGCAGCCCAGCGAGGTGAGGCAAGGACTTACCTCCACCAAACTTGGGCTGAAGAGTCACTGGACTGTGGGGGTCACTTGGACGGTGTCGCTGGATTCGAGGGACCTCGCTCGTCGTGCTGAGAGGAGACCCAAGGGACCGGTAATGCAGCTTTTTGGTGCCTGCGGTTGCAGGGGGAAGATTCCGTCGACCCACGGGAGATTTCTTCGGAGCTTCTGGTGCAGAGAGGAGGCAGACTACCCCCACAGCATGCACAAGCAGGAAAACAGTCGAGAAGGCGGCAGGATCAGCGTTACAGAGTTGCAGTAGTCGTCTTTGCTACTATGTTGCAGGTTTGCAGGCTTCCAGCGCGGTCAGCGGTCAATTCCTTATCAGAAGGTGAAGAGAGAGATGCAGAGGAACTCGGCTGAGCTCATGCATTCGTTATCTAAAGTTTCCCCAGAGACAGAGACCCTAAATAGCCAGAAAAGAGGGTTTGGCTACCTAGGAGAGAGGAAAGGCTACTAACACCTGAAGGAGCCTATCAGCAGGAGTCTCTGACGTCACCTGGTGGCACTGGCCACTCAGAGCAGTCCAGTGTGCCAGCAGCACCTCTGTTTCCAAGATGGCAGAGGTCTGGAGCACACTGGAGGAGCTCTGGACACCTCCCAGGGGAGGTGCAGGTCAGGGGAGTGGTCACTCCCCTTTCCTTTGTCCAGTTTCGCGCCAGAGCAGGGGCTAAGGGGTCCCTGAACCGGTGTAGACTGGCTTATGCAGAATTGGGCACCTCTGTGCCCAACAAAGCATTTCCAGAGGCTGGGGGAGGCTACTCCTCCCCTGCCTTCACACCATTTTCCAAAGGGAGAGGGTGTCACACCCTCTCTCAGAGGAAGTTCTTTGTTCTGCCATCCTGGGCCAGGCCTGGCTGGACCCCAGGAGGGCAGCTGCCTGTCTGAGGGGTTGGCAGCAGCAGCAGCTGCAGTGAAACCCCAGGAAGGGCAGTCTGGCAGTACCAGGGTCTGTGCTACAGACCACTGGGATCATGGAATTGTACCAACAATGCCAGGATGGCATAGAGGGGGCAATTCCATGATCATAGACATGTTACATGGCCATATTCGGAGTTACCATGGTGAAGCTACATATAGGTAGTGACCTATATGTAGTGCACGCGTGTAATGGTGTCCCCGCACTCACAAAGTTCAGTGAATTGGCTCTGAACAATGTGGGGGCACCTTGGCTAGTGCCAGGGTGCCCTCACACTAAGTAACTTTGCACCTAACCTTTACCAGGTAAAGGTTAGACATATAGGTGACTTATAAGTTACTTAAGTGCAGTGTAAAATGGCTGTGAAATAACGTGGACGTTATTTCACTCAGGCTGCAGTGGCAGGCCTGTGTAAGAATTGTCAGAGCTCCCTATGGGTGGCAAAAGAAATGCTGCAGCCCATAGGGATCTCCTGGAACCCCAATACCCTGGGTACCTCAGTACCATATACTAGGGAATTATAAGGGTGTTCCAGTAAGCCAATGTAAATTGGTAAAAATGGTCACTAGCCTGTTAGTGACAATTTGAAAGTAATGAGAGAGCATAACCACTGAGGTTCTGGTTAGCAGAGCCTCAGTGAGACAGTTAGGCACCACACAGGGAACATATACATGCACACCTATGAGCACTGGGGCCCTGTGTGACAGGGTCCCAGTGACACATACATATAGGCCACAAACCTATGAGCACTGGGGTCCTGACCAGCAGGATCCCAGTGACACATAACAACCATACTGAAAACATAGTGTTTTCACTATGAGAACTGAGGCCTGGCTATCAGGATCCCAGTGAGACAGTGAAAACAGTGACAAACACCCTGACATACACTCACAAACAGGCCAAAAGTGGGGGTAACAAGGCTAGAAAGAGGCTACCTTCTCACAGTCCCCTCTCAGCATGACGAGCGTGGTCCCTGGAACTCAGCAACTCTGTCCTAGTGACTCCCACAGTCCAGTGACTCTTCAGTCCAAGTTTGGTGGAGGTAAGTCCTTGCCTCCCCACGCTAGACTGCATTGCTGGGTACCGCGTGATTTGCAGCTGCTCCGGCTCCTGTGCACTCTTCCAGGATTTCCTTCGTGCACAGCCAAGCCTGGGTACCCGACACTCCTTCCTGCAGTGCACAACCTTCTGAGTTGTCCTCCGGCATCGTGGGACTCCTTTTTGTGACTTCTCTGGGGGTTGTAGGTGCACTTTACACCTACCTTTCAGGGTCTTGGGGTGGGCTATTTTTCTAACCCTCACTGTTTTCTCACAGTCCCAGCGATCCTCTACAGGCTCACATAGGCTTGGGGTCCGTTTGTGGTTCGCATTCCACTTTTGGAGTATATAGTTTGTGTTGCCCCTATACCTATGTGCTCCTATTGTAATCTACTGTAATTTTACACTGTTTGCATTACTTTTCTTGCTATTACTTACCTAAGTTTGGTTTGTGTACATAGATCTTGTGTATATAACTCATCCTCATACTGAGGGTACTCACTGTGATACTTTTGGCATATTGTCATAAAAATAAAGTACCTTTATTTTTAGTACTTCTGTGTATTGTGTTTTCTTATGATATTGTGCATATGACACCAGTGGTATAGTAGGAGCTTTACATGTCTCCTACTTCAGCCTAAGCTGCTTTGCCATAGCTACCTTCTATCAGCCTAAGCTGCTAGAAACACCTCTTCCACACTAATAAGGGATAACTGGACCTGGCACAAGGTGTAAGTACCTGTGGTACCCACTACAAGCTATGCCAGCCTCCTACAGCAATCCAGCTAGCTCCGAGCAACTTGGCAACGGCGATCACTAGCGTTTGCCTATTGTCTGATCTGAGGATTCGTAGGGCTATTTCAGAGCTGCGGACTCCCAGCAGTCTGCATGCCGGGGCCAGCCATTTCCTTCAAGAGGCGGTGTACGCTGGGCAGGCAAAAAGGACGTGAGGGAGGTTCTCAATGGGGGCTTTGCAGGCTAGACAAGCGGTTGATTCTTTGTATGACCAGCGGCTGGTGAAAAGTCTTAGTGGTAGCGTTCCAATGCAGAGCTGAAAGTACAGTTTCCTTTCCCTTGGGACTGTGATTATGTCCCAAAAAGCCTCATACTTCGAGGGAAAGACGGAGGTGGTTGGTGAGTTGCAGAGTTCACTGAGCCCGAGTGAGTATAGTGACCCCTTGATGTATCGTAGCCAAGGGATGCTGTGAAGATGATCAGCTTTTAAAATAACCTGCAGGGCTACAGTAAAGGTTTCAAGCTCTGGGGTAGTCCAGAGACGCCGCCAGTACAGGAGAGGGCGTAGGTGGGCTTTATGACCGATGCGTTTTATTCCAAGATCCTTAAAAAGGGGAAACAGTTGAGTGCTTGGCGGAAGGGACGCAAGGTTTCTTAGGAAGTTTTTTTCAGCGATGGTTATGTCTTGGATTTTGGCGTAACCCCATAGTTCAGCCCTGTAAAGTTCTGAGGTCACAGCCTGGGCTTCGTATATCTGTATTGCTGGGCGAATTGGTTTTGTGTGTGAGAGGTGAAAGTTTTTCAATAGTACCCCTGTTGTTTGCTTTAGTTTTAAAGCTTGCTTTCCTATGTGTGATTTCCAAGACATGTTGTCAGTCAATGCTATACCCAGGTAGCTGAAAATGCCCACCTTCTCAAGTGTGGTGCCCTCTAGTGTAAACTTCCCTCTAAAAGATCTATGGGGATTGAGGGTCATTAGTTTTGTTTTAGATGCATTGATTTCAAGTCCCCACATTGAGCAGAATTTCTCAAAGCACATGAGGAGTTTCCTTAGTCCACTAGGGGTCTTGGATATCAGGAGAGTATCATCTGCAAAGAGCATGACAGGGATGTTTTGTGTGCCAAGTGATGGTGCGTCAGCCTCCACTCTAAGCAGGGAGGGGACAATTTAATTGATATACAGAGAGAAGAGGGTCGGGGCAAGGACACACCCTTGCCGCACACCCCTTGATACATGGATTCTATCATTTAGTGGCCCCTGGTTATCCCACCTGACTCGTGCGTGGTTGTCCTCGAGGAGCCATATGAATAGTGCTAGGATATGCTCCGGGATTCCCATTCGGGAGGGTGTGTCCCATAATTTGTTGCGAGGTACTAGGTCAAAAACAGACTTTAGATCCACAAAAGCTACATATAGGCTCCCTTTACCAATGAGCACTGTTTTCCAGCATAAAAATAGGAACCTGAGGGCTTGGTCAGTGGTAATTATTTATTTCCGGAAACCGGCTTGGAGGGGACTAAGGATATCATGTTCAGTTATCCAGTCTTCGATCTTTCCCAAGAGGCAGTGGCAGAAGACTTTTTGCACACAGTCAATTAGACTAATTGGTCTGTAGTTGCAGGGGAGTTATCTTTCGCCCTTTTTAAAGATCGGGACAACAATAGCCCCTTTCCAGGACTCAGGGATAGGCGCCCCAGATGCTATTGCGTTCGCTATGATGGTGAGGTATCTTGACCAGGATGCAATGTCGGTTGAGAACAGGTCTGCTTGAACACCATCCGAGCCAGGGGCCCTGCCGTGTTTCATGGTGCCTAGGGAATATATTATGTCACTTTGAGAGAACAGCTGGGGCACTTCAGTGGTGGGTGCTAAAGAAGTGTTTAGGCAGGGGTCCATGTGAACAGGAGTGGGGGCTATCATGGTCATGGGAGTACAGCCTACTAAAATGATCTACCCAATCTTTCGGGGCGATGTTGGTTATAATGTTCAATCCACTGCTTTCTGGGCCTCGCGCTGCCAGGGACCAGAACAGACTACAATTCCTCTCGCGCACAGCGTCGCTAAGTTCTGTCTACCACTTATCATCTTGCTCATGCTTGGCTTTGCATATGGCTGACTTGTAGGACTTCCTAGCTAAGCGGATGTCGTTGGCATCCTTGGATTTAATAGCTTGGATTATGTGCTTATTTAAGGACCGGCACATTTTATTGAACGAGAGGTGCCTACCTTTGGGTCTCTTGCCATCATGGGCTGTGGTACTGAGAAGTGGGCTGTGATATCCCTGAAGTATGAGGTGTGGATCAAACTTATTTCCTTATAGGGGATTGTGAGACCCACCTCTAGGTCCATTAATGTAGTCTTTAGAGTGTTATTAGCTGCGTTGATGAGTGCGGGCCGAGCCGCAACCTTGTCCCACTTTAGGTGTTGTTTGTCGTTAACCAGGCTAATACCCTCTGGTGCTGCTACTGAGGGGTTAATCATGGGCGAGTGGTTGCCCAAAGCTAACGTATGGACAGAGAGAGGATTATGATCACTTTCAGTTCTTTCAATGATCGTCATATCGATGACTAGGGGCCATGATCTTATGTCGAACAGACAGTAGTCGATTCTGCTTGTGTGGTTGGGTTTGTTGAATGTGTGACGGCCTTTGGTGTCTGATTTGGTTCTGCCATTTAATGCCCTGAGCCCAAATTCCATGGTCAGTGACATTACTTGGACAGCGACCTGCGTCCATCTCTTGATGGGTGGAATGGACAGGGCGGGGATAGACCAAGCTCGATCCTCCTCGTCTGTGGACCTGAGATGATCCCAGTCTAGAGGTTTGAATGTGACATTAAGGTCACCTGCCACAATGGTTTTATGATGGCGGGGACAGTTTTGCAAGAGGGCTGCCAGGACACAAAGGGTTTTGGAGACTTGACCCCCCCCGATCCCTCGAGTGTAGATATTGAAGATGTTCACAACAGTGTCAGGCCCGAATAATAGGCGAAGACCTAGCAGGTCGGGAGAATCGGTGGGTAGCTGTAATATACAACAGTTAAGTGATGTTCTGATCCAGATGGTCAAGCCCCCAGAAGGCCTGCCTCTAGTACTGGGCATGGCAGGGATGTGGAAGTTTGAATTGCCTGTTCGAAAAAATGGATCGGTTGACCATGTCTCTTGAAGAAGGCATATGTCATGTTCTTCAACAAAAGAGGTAAAGGATGGAAGAGGGAGAATAGATTTCAAACCTGCCACGTTCCATCAGACAAGTCATACCCCAGTGAGTGGAGGAGCTTACCTGTCTAGTGGCCTGGTATTTACATAATTAGGTGCCAGAGGTTGGTTTGGCAGGTGAGGTTGAGTGGGAGGAAGTGGATCAATACCAATGTTGGTCAGTGAGGCCTGAGGTGAGTGGTGATGTTCTTCTAATGGAGCTGACCTGGCCCTGGTGAGGGAAGTGCTTGGAGGCTTAGCTATCGGTTCTTGATTTGGTGGACAATATTCCTGCAAGGTGAGAGATGCAATATTGTCATGTTTTCACATTAAGCCGTCAGAGATCTGGGGGAATATGTCATGAGAGGGAGAATAAGTACTTGCACTGGCAGTGATAGGGATTGCAGCAGGTCTGGAGGTGATTGATATATGTTGGTTGCGTTGTTTTTCAGCATAGATTTTAGATGAAGCTTTAAGTCAATCGTTCTCACCAACGGTAGATAAATTGTTTGCTATGGTCCCGTCCTTGAGTGTCAGTTTTAAAATGTCAAAATGTGTTCCCGGGTCAGGCCATCTTGCTACATTAATTATGTCCTCACGTATTACAGAGCGACAGCCTCTTACATGATGAATCCAGTGAATTGCCTTGTTTCTGATAGAGTCTGCCCCTTCCTTTTGTGTCGATGTGTTTAACTTGGGAACGTTGACCATTAGAACTACATTTCCTGATTGAGACCAATCAATGGCAGGCTGTACAGAGTATTTTGGGGCAGTGTTGCTCATGAGTTTGGGGATTTTGTGATGGTCATCTAGTGCATTTCCTGCGCCTAAGTTGTTATGCAAAGGAGGCTGGTGGAAGTTATTGGTCTTAACACCGGCTGAGAGGAGGCCATCACAACTGAGTTCTGAACAAACGGTGCCTGCTACGGTTGGGCTTTGGGTAAAGTTCATGGTGGCCGTGTCATCTGAAAGAGTTAACTGTTTTACTATTGCAATTAAGGAGTTAACCATAAGCTTAAGTTCTAATACTTCCTTTTTAATTCTTGTATGCATTGAATGTGCTGTGGGTTTATGTGAGTTGAGTGTGTGTTTGCGGCTACTAGCCCATCCACCTTGGTACCTGGGTCGAGGTCATCATGTCATTCTAAGGCATTAAATAACGGGTTAAAGCAGTTGCTGCACTGGGTGAAATCGTTAGAGCCCAGTGGTGGCTTGTTCACTAGAGATGGAGCAGTGTGGGTGATAACATTCCTGCCCCGTACCTGCCCTGTAGTGGCTATGTCCTATTGCCCACGTTTCACAAAAATCTCAGCAATTTTCTTTGGGCCAGTCCTCCTTTTGGTTGGGGAGTGATCCCCCCCCCCACTACCGTTAAAGTTATTTCCCTGAGGAGTAGTTAAAATTCCCTCGTATTCACCCAAAAGAGTGTCAATTCTGTCCATAACGCAATTACTAGCTGCATGCTTATACCTTTTCCGCTTAGCTTTTAGCACTGCCCCTGCCCCAGCCTCTATTGCTTTCCTTTCACCTATCTGGGACTGTTATTGGTGTCCGTGTACACATTTATTTTTAACTTGCACATTTTTAACTTTTAATACTCTGTTAACTCTGCTAATTTAAAGTTTTACTTACTTTGTGCACAGGCACTTTTCTCCATTCTCGCCGACTGTGAATTGGCTTTTTGTGCTACTTGTGGGGTCTGTTCATTTTTTTTTTCTTGAGGGCTTTAAAACCGGAGGGGTCCAGTTTTTGGCCTCGGACCCGGTAGGAAGTTTGGGCCTGTTAGAGCCCACTTCTGGTTTCCGGTAGTTCACTTCCGGTTGGGGGCAGCGCTCTAGTTGTTGCTGGCTGAGGGGATTTAATGCCAGCTAGAACACGGCCGCGTTGACTAGGTGAGCGCGTTTCTGTCCGTGCACACATTTATTTTTAACTTGCACATTTTTTACTTTTAATAGTCTGTTAACTCTGCTAATTTAAAGTTTTACTTACTTTGTGCACAGGCACTTTTCTCCATTCTCGCCGACTGTGAATTAGATTTTTGTGCTACTTGTGGGGGCTGCTTGGGGGCTGTTCGTTTTTTTTTTTTTGAGGGCTTTAAAACCGGAGGGGTCCAGTGTTTGGCCTCGGACCCGGTAGGAAGTTTGGGCCTGCTAGAGCCCACTTCCGGTTTCCGGTAGTTCACTTCTGGTTCGGGGCAGCGCTCTAGTTGTTGCTGGCTGAGGGGATTTAATGCCAGCTAGAACACGGCCGCATTGACTAGGTGAGCGTGTTTCTGTTCGTGTACACATTTATTTTTAACTTGCACATTTTTAACTTTGAATACTCTGTTAACTCTGCTAATTTAAAGTTTTACTTACTTTGTGCACAGGCACTTTTCTCCATTCTCGCTGACTGTGAATTGGCTTTTTGTGCTACTTGTGGGGGCTGCTTAGGGGCTGTTCATTTGTTTTGTTTTTTTGAGGGCTTTAAAACCGGAGGGGTCCAGTTTTTGGCCTCGGACCCGGTAGGAAGTTTTGGCCTGTTAGAGCCCATTTCCGGTTTCCGGTAGTTCACTTCCGGTTGGGGGCAGCGCTCTAGTTGTTGCTGGCGGAGGGGATTTAATGCCAGCTAGAAGACGGCCGCGCAGCGGATGCGCCGCTGGCGCGCCAAAGGCATGCCAAAGGCAAGCCCGTCTGCGCCCGTTCGCGCCAGTATGGGCCAGAGGGCCAGGAACCTTACATTTTTGATCAAAAAAGGCCAGCTTACCCCATTTGACAGCGGTAGTGGGGCAGGTAGTCCCTGTCCCCATAAGTTTACCCTGGGGATTTCGACCCCCTGGAAATGCACATGTTGCAACTTGTCTGTGCCGAAATCCCTAACAATGGAGGAGCATAGGGCTCTGAGGGAGGCGGGGAACAAGACCAATCAGACCAAGTATGGGGGTACTAGGGACGACAGGGCGAGGGGATCTTTTGCTCTTATTAATGCCAGATCCCTGCCCAAGCATAAGTTGGAAATTAGTGAACTTATTATTTCCACTGATATTGATTGCCTTTTTATTACGGAAACATGGGCTAGACCTGACTCGGACCCTGACTTCATTGAGGGCTCCCTTGCGGGCTACTCGTACTACAGAGCTGATAGAACTATGGGCAGGGGGGGGATTGGCCATCATTTGTAGGTCGGATCTCACCTGTATTTTGACTGGTGGGAGCACTCTCTCGGAGGTATGTGAAATGATGGCCTTTAAACATTTTGATGGCTATTCTTTATTCACAGAAGGGCTCTTAGTATATCGCCCTCCTAGCCCTCTCTCTAATTTCCTCGCCGCGTGCACAGACCTGCTGGAACCGCTGGTCATGGCACCAAAGGCAATTATATTGGGGGATTTTAACATTCATTTCGACGACAGTAGCAACCGGCTGGTTACGGAATTCCTCAATCTGATGGTTTCCTTAGATTGGATTCTAAAGGAAGGCTCTGCCACTCATGTAGCTGGCCACACCCTCGATGGTATTTTTACCCGCCCTGAGGTGGATATACAACTTAATACGACCCCGGTTGCGTGGACGGATCACTCTCCTTTGACTTTTCACTTCGCACATACATGGTTTTTTCTGACACGTACACCCTCGAATAAACTTCTTAGACAATGGAAAAGTATTAAGGCAAAACCCCTGGAAACAGCACTAAACAACAGCTAGAACGATCCTAAGTTGTCTGTATTACCGCCATTGGCCCATTTTAATCAGGGAATCTCGGCGGCGATTAACTCTTTAGCCCCCTCAGAAGGTACATGCACCACGACTGGGGAAAAAACCTAGACAACCTTGGTTTTCCCAGGATCTTAAAACACTTCAGAGGAAATACAGGCAACAGGAGCGGCGCTGGAGGCTTAAGCCGGACCCCAGCGAGAAATCTGATTTAAAAACGGCCTTAAATTGTTATAAGGAGGCTTGTGTTAAAGCTAAATCAGAATATTTTACGAGTAAAATTAGGAACGCAGCTAATTCCTCTAGAGAGTTGTTTAGAGTTATCAATGTCCTGACCACCCCGCCTTGTGCGCCTAAGTTGGACAACTCACAAGAATTCTGCAACAAAGTTGCAGATTTTTTTGAAAGTAAAATTCTAAACATCCATTCTAGCTTTACCTTAGCTAAGACTCAGGGGTCCTCCTCTCCGCCCAACACCGCGGCCGGGGTCTCTCCTGGTCTATGCTCAGCCGTACTTAACAACCGGAGGCTAGTGTCCAAGTTCAACATGCTATCTCAAGATATGCTCGGTAAGCTGCTCTGCGAATGCAAATCGGGGTCGCCACTGGACCCATGCCCGCCGGCCATTTTGCATCTGGTCCCGGAACTGACAGTATCTGCGCTAATCCCCATTTTCCAAGAAGTTCTTACTTCCTGCATTTATCCGTCTGCATGGAAGGAAACTACTATTATTCCTTTAAAAAAGAAGGAAACGGGGAAACATGATGATCTTACCAATCTTCGTCCTATAGCTTTGCTTCCCTTGCTGGCTAAAATATTTGAGAAATTTATCAACAAAGAACTGGTCAATTTTCTGTCAGTTTCAGGTTTTTTTATACGTCTCAACATGGATTTCGGAAATTCCATAGCACGGAATCGGCCCTCATCTCCTCATCTGATAATATTCGGAGGTTGGTTGATGAGGGACAGGGTGTTGTGCTGGTTCTACTAGACCTTTCTGCGGCGTTTGACACCATTGCCCCCCACATCCTGTTAGAACGCCTACATTATATGGGGATCAGGGAAAAGGCTCCGAAGCTGCTCGAGTCCTTCCTCACGGACAGGTGATCTACCGTAAGTTGCGGAGACTTTATGTCCCTGGCCTACCTTCTGCCCTGTGGGGTCCCTCAGGGATCCTCAATTAGCCCCACTTTGTTTAATGTTTATGTGGCCCCTCTGGCAGAACTTATACGTTCTTTTGGTTTCACCCCCACCTTATATGCAGACGACACGCAGATTATTATTCCTATCAACAATGATGGGGAGATAGTCGCAGCTCGGTTTAACACCTTTATGTCAGCGGTAAGCAGTTGGATGAAGGCCAAATGGCTGAAATTGAACTGTGAGAAGACAGAAGTTCTCTGTTTTGGGACAAGTAAGGCACTCTGGTCCCCTATTTGGTGGCCTAAAGAGTGCAGCACTCTGCCCCTACCGGGTTCCACATCCAGAAACCTAGGATTTCTTTTCGACGATCATTTGTCTTTCCAACCGCAAGTTAATCTGACTATAAAAACCTGCTTGTGGACGTTGAGGAAGCTGAAGAAAATTTTCCCTTTTCTAACTAAAGAATGGAGAGTGACGGCTACTTTGGCGTTGGTCGCATCCAGATTGGACTATGGTAATGCCCTTCTGCTTAACTTGGATAAAAAATCTCTTAAAAGACTGCAGCTGATACAGAACACAGCTGCTAGGCTAATTCTGAATCTGCCACGATCTGCCTCTGCTAAGGAAAGCCTTCAAAATCTTCATTGGCTTCCAATAGCCCAACGGATATCCTTTAAGGCGCTCTGTATTTCCCATAAAGCCGTGCACGGGATTGGGCCCAAGTATCTTACTACTAAACTTCATTGGCACGACCCACACAGTTGCTGCGGTCGGCCAATACCTTTCTCATCCAGGTGCCCCCCACTAAGAAGGTGAAGTGGGGGGATAAAGCCTTCACTATAGCGGCTGCGAGGACTTGGAATTCTCTTCCGTTGGAGCTGAGGAAAGAGCATAACTATCTGATCTTTAGGAAACGGGTCAAGACTTGGCTGTTTCCTCGATAATTGTCTGATTTCTTTCTTTGACATTGCCTCTCAAGTCTTTAGCGCGTCCCGCGCAGCGAGGTGCCCCCACGCGCTTTATTGCGCTCGTTGGTGTCAAGTGGGTGCATGTGAAAATGGCCGCCTCCTGGGGCCTCAAAGCAGCTTGGGATATGTAGTCCCTCTCAAGTCTTTAGCGCTTTATAAGTCAAAGGTGTGACTGGATAAAACAGAGGACGCTCTCAGAACTGTGGTAAAAACGGCAGTTATCTTACCACTATTATAATCCACTCAAAATTGCTGGGCACACAGAGATTTCTTCCACATGTGTCTTAACCTTGTAAAATATTTTAAAACCCAGTCTCTTTGTAGCCAATTACATACCCTATACCAGATTTACTATCGCATGCATCCTCGCTGTCAGTTTCTCTGCAGCAGATTTAAAAAAAATGCAATAATTGACTGTTTAACTCCGTTTTCAATATCCGCCCTCCTTCACTTCATGAAGTATTTTCCAGCACTGCCCAGTGTTCATCAGCTATTCTGGGTAGGGGGGATACAAAATGCCTCTCCTGTGACCGCGGTGGGGTCGCCACCAAGTCTCTTAAACGCTTCCTTTGGCTTCGCAGCAAAGATGCTCACAGGTGCTAATACAGTAACTGGAGAAACCTGTTCTTCAATACAAAAGTCTATGGGCCTGATTACAACTTTGGAGGAGGTGTTAATCCGTCCCAAAAGTGACGGTAAAGTGACGGATATACCACCAGCCGTATTATGAGTCCATTATATCCTATGGAACTCGTAATACGGCTGGTGGTATATCCGTCACATTTGGGACGGATTAACACCTCCTCCAAAGTTGTAATCAGGCCCTATGTGTTTAAGGAAGAACTGCAAGAGAGCTAAAAAATGGACTCAAAGAATTTCTAAAAAAAGGTTGAAGAAAGGTGTGTTTCTTTGAGGCATCGCCCGCCACAGAAACCTCTACCCCTGGAGGATCCTGTTCAACATCACCATACTTCGATCTCTGAACCTCGAGTACTGGATGTTCTTCTTTGTTCCCCTCAAGGGCCAAGCATGAATGACCCAACCGCGAGTCAAAACACGCCACCATCACAATCAAGTATGCCACCCTTGAATCCGCTGGCGCAACCTTTTGGGGCCCCCATCATGGCTTAATCCAAGGCCGGACCAGTCGCCACTCACAAGAAGGAAGAAGAAACTCAAATTTGTGGACTGTCTGGTTTTAGATTTTATGCTTCTGTTTGACACAGACCTATATTTAAATAGATCTCTATTTTTAAAATGTTTTTCAGAGATAGTCGCTTAGACTAATTGAAAGCAATGACGTGCACGTGGTATCTATGGAGGACTCGGTTTTGGCCCAATAACAGGAGTGTTTATTTTACTCAAAACTGATAGTCAAAAATGTATTTAGTAATTCTGAGCAGCTACAATTTAAAGGTATTGATGTTGTTCCTGTTCTGAAGGAGGCGGGGAGCATGCCCGCTGGTAAGGATTCACAGTGTTCTTACAAAGGGTCCATTCCCCCACACCTAAGTAACGCCGACATCCACCCTCTTAGACATCAGGGTTCAATAATCTCTCTAGGGAAACACGGCAGACAAGTGTCACTTAGGGACCCCCCCCAAAGAGTTTACCCCTAGAATCAAGTGCCAACACCTATTCTTGGAATTGGTTCCCCACTGCTTTAATGTCTCATCCAACCGTACTATCATATTAGCAATGAGCTCACCATCATATCCTGGAACATTGCTGGTATAAAAAAATAAGGGGGAAAAAATTTAGTTTTTGAATTCTTTAAGTGCTGACGTAATTTGCCTACAAGAGACTTGGGGGGTCATTCTGACCCCGGCCGGCGGCGGAAGCCGCCGGCTTGGCTGGGACCGCCAGAATACCGCTGCGCGGTCAAAAGACCGCCGCGGGTATTCTGGGTTTCCCGCTGGGCTGGCGGGCGACCGCCCGCCAGCCCAGCGGGAAACACCCTTCCATGAGGATGCCGGCTCCGAATGGAGCCAGCGGAGTGGAAGGGGTGCGACGGGTGCAGTTGCACCCATCGCGATTTTCAGTGTCTGCATGGCAGACACTGAAAATCTTTGTGGGGCCCTGTTACGGGGGCCCCTGCAGTGCCCATGCCATTGACATGGGCACTGCAGGGGCCCCCAGGGGCCCCACGACACCCCATACCGCCATCCTGTTCCTGGCGGCCAAAACCGCCAGGAACAGGATGGCGGTATGGGGGTCGGAATCCCCATGGCGGCCACAGCAAGCTGCGCCGCCATGGAGGATTCCCCAGGGCAGCGGGAAACCGGCGGTACACTGCCGGTTTTCCGTTTCTGACCGCGGCTGTACCGCCAGCCTGTTGGCGGTGCTCCCGCGGTCGTTGGCCCTGGCGGATTTTACCGCCAGGGTCAGAATGACCCCCTTGGTCTACTGGGGAGCTCTTGTGGGACAAATATTACTCTCTTGGCTGTAACGCTACCTCCTCAAAGAGGGCAGGGTAGCCTGCTTGCTGTCCAATAGGCTTAATCGGCGTTACGAATGTCTTGGAGATCCTGGCAATCTGTTTCTGGTTATAATCTTATATGGTGTTCAGATGGAGCTCCCCTGGTGTTGCTAAACTCCTATATCCCCCCCGGTGCCTCACATGATAGCCTCTTGGCTAAGATATTTATTTTTATTAATGAGCTTTTCGACTGGTAGCATCTATTAACCTGAAAGTTCTCCCCGCTAAAACCTGGAGCCTAGATGGGTCGAAATTAAAATTTAATAAAAATGGTAGAACGAATTGGTCATATGACAGGATTAAGGGGCTGGAAGGTATTCTAGAGATCGTCTCTGGTAATCTCGCAAACTAGACAGGTAATGGTTTGGAGAAATTCTCAGAGTTTATGCAGCAGCTACCTATAATCACCCACCAGAAGGCCCAGAACAAGCATACGGTAAAACCCCATCCCCTCATTTTCCTAAACAGAGAAATCAATACCCTTACTCACAAGCAGGACAGGGAATAAAGCATATTCAGCTGGGACTATTAAAAAGAAGAAGGAGGCGTTTAAGAGCATTTCTAAAAAGAGATGCAATTGACATATTTTGGATTAATGTAAGGAGAGCAGCTTTTAATGGCAATTCAAGGCGTTTCTGGTCATTGGTAGCAGATTGGTGTGGTTTGAAAGCTAGATCACTTCCAATGGTCATCAACAAAGCAAGTTGGTCCACTTTTATATCTGGCCTCTACGCATCCAACAGGATTA
Organism: Pleurodeles waltl; assembly: GCF_031143425.1. Classification (NCBI taxonomy): domain Eukaryota; kingdom Metazoa; phylum Chordata; class Amphibia; order Caudata; family Salamandridae; genus Pleurodeles; species Pleurodeles waltl. Next base: position 185,432,610 of record NC_090439.1, on the reverse strand, counting down.
CTGTAGAGCTTCCGCCAGCTGGTAACAATCCCTCATATACTCACCACTCTAGGAAAGAAATTGAGGATGCTATTATAGGCATGTGCAGTTTGGCAGCAATGGGTCCTTACGAAATCCCCGTACTGGTAATAAACATGATATTCTTACCTGGAGTAAAATCTTGTACCAGGTCTTCCAGTGCTGCTATGAAACTAAAAAAAAATCCCCCGTCCTGAAAGGGTAGTATTATTATCCCTCTATATAAGAAGGGGGACCACCGCTGTCCCGGGAACTACCGCCAGATCGCTCTGTTGGATGCGGTAGGCAAAATATTTGCTAAATACTTGATTTCTCAGATTAGTGACTGGGCAGAGAGGAACAAAATCATCCCTCTGGAACAATCTGGATTCAGAGAAAACCATTGTTCAATTGATAACATCTCGGCCCTCCAGGTAATAAATGAGAAATACGTCTCTTTGAGAGGGGGGTAATTTACACTGCCTTTATTGATTTTTCTACGGCATTTGATAAAGTAGACTGGGCCACGCTGTAGAGAAAGTTCTCAAGTTTAGGAATGCCAGGTATCCTTTTAGTTCTGGCAATTGACCTCCATTCCTTCACCTGTTGTAGGGTGCTGTTAGGGGGAGATAGCGGCTTGTCCCATAAAATCCCAACTCAGAATGGTTTAAAACAAGGGTGCATGTTGGCCCCGCTGCTGTTTTCCTTGTACATTTCTGATTTACCCTCTCACTTAACTCGGGGCAAGGGTTTTGCCCCCTTGTTGGGAGGAAGATCAATAGCCTGTTTGCTCTATGCTGACAATATATTCATTCTAGATCATACACCTAAAGGGCTAAACAATCACCTCCATGCCTTATGTCAATTCACAGAAGCCCATTTAAAAAACAGAAACTGCTTCAAAAGCAAAATTCTGTTTTCACAGTAAAAAAAGGCTTAAAAATTGAAATTTTTTGCTAGTCATTGGGAGCTCAATAACTCGAAAGTGTAAACTCGTATATTTCTCGGGTAAAATTGTTTGCAGAAACTCAGCGACAGGGCGCACATAGAACATAACCAACGCAAGGCTCTATTTCAAGCTAACAGCTTGAATGCTCTCTACAGGGCAACCGGTAGGAGGCATTTTAAACATCTCTGAGAGGTTTATCGAGCAAAGATACCTCCCTCCTTTCTTTATGGCCTAGAGCATGCTTGAGTTTCCAAATGTTTTTTTTTAGATAAACTAGAGGGCCGCGTCCTGAGGAGCCTAACATCTGTAAACTTGGCCCTCTCAGCAGCAACCCTAAGGCATGAGATGGGCTTGAAAAGAGCATTTGTGCAAGGACTGGCCAGGGTTGTACGCTGGGTGGTTAATTTGATGAATTGTGGTGATGATTCTCTGAGGTCACTGTTAAAAAAAGAAATTTTAGCTGGCAGCAGGGCGAAATACATAATTGGCCGGAATTTCACACATGCCACAGATCTATTACAGTTAAATCCTGCCTCAATTTTCTCACTTCCTCCGCTACAGCTAAAATCCATTATTACGCAAGCAACCTGGTCTGCAAGCCTTTGCCTGGATAAGAAGGCCTGTACACACAGGCTGGGCTTCCAAACTGTAACTAATACTATAATGTTAACTAAAATGCAGCTCTTTCTTAGCTGGACCTTGCCTCATGGGATCAGACAAATCTGGCTTCTATTGCGACAGGGGCTGCTCCCTCTTAGTACATTACTGGCTAAATGGTATGGATCTTCTTTGTAATTTCTGTCAAAATGGTGGTCAATACCTGAATCTAGTTGTTTTCATTTGTCCGGCCTTGCTGTTATTTCGACGTAGGTGGTTACACCCTAACTGTCTTCATCTTTCCCTACGTACTGCATCAGAAGTTCTGCAGGCCTTCTCTGCTCCCCCAAATGAAATGTTCTGCTTTAAAAGTTTTAACTTTTTTAAATGCATTTTAAGTTTGTATTAATTTAATTATCAAATTACTTTGTTGAAATGGGGAATGTCATTTGTACATGAAGGTTTTGGGTTCCTATTCTACGGTCTTTTTTTTAAATGTATGTTTTACGTGAATCTCCATAGGAGTTCCGTATCGTTTATAAACTTAAACTTGAAACTCATGGATAGCTGACATCTTGCAAATGATTGGCAGCTGGTCAGGCCGAGTCCATAGAGTTGTCCTCACAGAGTTTTTGTCAATTTTCTGAGGATTAGGTCACTCGGGTTGGGTAAACACAGTCCAGCTCCTCGACACGCAAGTCCTTCCTTCCTTCCTTTCCTCCTTCCTTACTTCCCCTCACCCAGTAACAAGGCAATTCTGGAGGCTTTCCAAGACCTGGTCTTGGTTCGAACAGAGAATACTGAGATTACTGTCCTGGTTCTGTAGTTCTTTTCTCCTGCATTAGTGTGAAATCATCCTCGGCATCAAGACAACATCAAACCAATAACAGAATATGTGTTCCAGTACTTAACATCTCTGGTGTCAAGGAACCAGAGAAATATAATTTCATCTGCTCCAATCTTATAGGAAGATCCTGTATTTTTGCTGACCAGATTTTGTGAGCTTCTGAACACAAAGTTCCATGCCAAACCAGTTTGCTGAGTGTGTGATATGTATTTGGCTTAGACTGGAGTCTGGATTCCTATTTGAATGCTATGTTTTCTAAGCTTCCTCAAAGGATAATGGTAGTGAATGTCTTGCTCATTCATGTTTAGACATCTGTAATCTGGTAGGCTTGGTTTCAGCCTCTAAGTCATTATTTCATCCGGAACGTATCCATAATGCGGAAGTGAAAATCATCTTTGATTTGAGAAAGATTTAGTTAAATTCCTCAAAGATTGAATATGTGCATTGACATGGTCTGAACAAGGATTATTTTTAAAGCATCTTGTTATCAGCACTAAATCTGCCATCAAAGCATACCTGTGTGTTTGGACGCAGGTTTCACTATTGTCATTACATTGTTAATCCTCACTCCAACACTCAACTACTAAGCTCTAGAGGTGAATCAAAATAAAATTCTTGGTTGAAGATGCATCGATGTGAAATGTTGTCCCCTTCAGTTAAAGAACAACATCAATTCTTCTGACCTTTGCCAAAATCTGGAGACATAGCCCTGAGCCAATTATTGTTTGTTAGTTTTGCTTAGCCACTAAAAATTTGTGACTGTGGCAAGTAGAGGTTGAAAAATAGAGCCCTAGAGTTCAAGGCATCCTTGAGAACAACCATTATTTTGGGAGCTGCCCACTATTTGCATCTATCCACTCAAAATTCATATAGACCAAGTGGATCTTTAACTGGTCCATGGAATCCTGTTAACTGGAATTTGCTCTTTAACAGGCAGCATTAACTGCAAATATTTGCAGATGGCTTCAGTTCTCAGACAGGAGCCTTCTTAATGAAGGTGTATGCTTTATTAAAACCTGAAAATAAACAAATGTTCTGCCAGGAGAAAGGTTCAGTGAATACTACTTTGTGTGGTTCTGGGATTCGAAAGAATGTCAAATAAACAACCTTGTAGTAATGTTGAAACATCTCAAATAGACACACCTTACATGCTTCTAAGAAATATATATATGTGAAGGCACATACAAAACTTTCCATATATATATATTTATATATCTATATACATATTCTAGCCAATGGCAGTTGCCAAAAGGTAGTTATAGGTAGGATCACGTTTCTATACAAAAAGCGTTTTTTTACTCAATAGCTTTGGCACCGCTTGACGAATCTTCATGAAACTTTCCCAAAACAATTGCCAGTTCCGTCAGATGCTGCCTGGAAAGTTTTGCGGAGATCCATCCAGGGGGGCAGAGGAAAAAGGGGGGTCCCAAAACACATTTTCCCCATTCATTTTTCCCATAGGGATCTCCAACAGGGTTAGCGCAAAAACTACTGAACGGAATTAAAGCAAATTTGTCAGGAAGGTAGATCCTGGTCCAGAAAGAGTGATTTTTTTGTAGTGGTGTAATTCCGGTCAGTAGTTTTGGAGAAATTAAGGGGAAAACGAATTTGTATATCTAGGGCTGTGAAGGATTCGCGAACCCATAACAATCTTGTGCTGAGATCTGATTGACTGGTAACACTTCAACAACAGAAGCTGTTGAAGTATTGTCAGCCATCTTGGACCACCCCAGGGCTAAAAAGCATTTTTTTGTTGATTTTACGAGCGGAGATGTGGTGGATCCGTGAATCCACTTTATAAAATCACCAGAATCCCAGGGGCTTTAAAAAAAACAAAAAACGGGGGGGGCACCTGACCCCCTCCCGCTGCTCCGGGGACCACCACCTCCTCTAGGCTCATTTTTTTCTAATGCGGGAGGGCCTGTAGCCCCCGCTGCACTGAGGACCGCCACCTCCCCAGGGCATTATTATAATATGAGAAGGGAGCCTCCTGGTCCCCTCCCGCTGTCCTGGGGACCACCATCTTCCCCGGGGCAATCTTGTAATTAAAGCGGGGGCCTTGTACCCCCCGCTGCCCCGAGAAACACCACCTCCCCGGGATGATCTTGTAACTAAAGCGGGGGCCCCTGTGGCCCCCCACTACCCTGAGGACCACCACCTCCCCAGGGACATCTGTTAGTTAAGCAGGGGGCCTGTGGCCCCCCGCTAACCCAGGGACCACCACCCCGGGGTAAGACTGTAGTAGTGATTTAAGGCCTCAATTTTCCCATTCTTGTTTCATTTGATTTGTTTTGGCACATTGTCTTTCATTGTCATTGAACATTTCTCCTGGCAGAACGTTTGTTTAATTTCAATTGTATTCCCCTTGTTTTTTTGATTACAGGGTGCCCATGTTTAGTTTTGTTAATACCTGAGATAGTTGGATCTGTCTGTGTTGTCACAGAAGATGACAAACACACAGAAAATGGGGGATCTCTATGCACATCAAGATGAAGAAAGCCTACACAGGAACAGAAGGAATTGACTGATGTCCCCCCACCTATTAGGTGGACGTGTTTTGAAGCGGGTGAAAGGGTGTTTGTATGTGCATTCATGGATGTATGAGGTAGACATCACCACCTTGACAGAAACGAAAACACCATTTTGTGTAGGAGGCAAACATGGGGATTTTTTCACAAAAAACATTTTCAAGTATGTGAAGTAGTGCTCCACCAGTACTAATCTGTGAACTTTTAATTTGTATTCACAAATCTTCAAGCAGGGAGCTCCAACTCTGGCATTCCTTCAGAGGTTTTACTTTTAGTAATAAATATGGGAAAGGCAAGGGGTGGTTTGAAAATGGTGAATAATAACTACATAAAGAACGGGGTTTAGAGAAATTTAAGGAGATGTCTAGGAAGGGACAAGCAGATACAAATGAGTAAAAATACAATTCAAAAAGGTTACACCAACATCTACTAGTCGTACTAATGTCAAAACAATACTTTATGTCCCAGGTGTCCTTGGACATTAGGGTGCCTCTCTTCATCACTTTCACCTGGCCCCTTCTGCTTTATAAAACGCCATCAGTAGCTTGTGCCGCTGAAGCTGTCAAAACAGGACTTTGTGTCCCGGGTGTCCTTGGGGAATTTGGGCTGCCTTTTTTCATCCCCTTCACCTGGCCACCCTTTGCGCTATAAAGCACCATCGGTAGCCCACAGCGCGGGAGCTGTCAAAACAGGACTTTGTGTCCCAGGTTTCCTTGGGCCATTAGGGTGGCCTCTCATCATCACCTTCACCTGGCCGCCATCTGTGCTATAAGGCGCCATTGGGAGGCCATTGGGAGGCCATGGAATGAGAGCTGTCAAAGCAGGACTTCATTTCTCAAGTGTCCTTGGGGCATTAGGGAACCTCTCTTCATCTTCACCTGGCTGCCCTCTGTGCTACAAAGCGCCATCACGAGCCGGCTGCGCGGGACATGTGCAGGATGAGCCCGGGCAAAGTCCAGGCCACGTGCGGGCCCGTCTGCGCCTGTCAGAGGCTGGGCTATGCCACCCCTCTTTCATTCTGCTTAAGAGAATTAGAGGTACTTTTTTGATTGCTGCAAAACTGTCTCTTATCACCTGTGTGCCATTGGACTTGGTTAAATAGCTGGACATTTGTTTTAGCTTATTTTATCTGTGTGTGATATTTTTCTTTTGTTTTTTATATGGGTAAAAGGAAGGCCGGTGAGGGTAGGGTTGTAGAAAAGTACCACCTTGCCTGGCATGTTACCCCCATATTTCACTGTATGTATGTTGTTTTAGTCTATGTGTCACTGGGACCCTGCCAGGCAGGGCCCCAGTCCCCATAGTATGTGCCCTGTATGTGTTCCCTGTGTGATGCCTAACTGTCTCCCTGAGGCTCCGCTAACCAGAACCTCATTGGTTATGCTCTCTCTGCTTTCCAAATTTGTCACTAACAGGCTAGTGACTAAATTTACCAATTCACATTGGCATACTGGTACACCCATATAATTCCATTGTATATGGTACTGAGGTAGCCAGGATATTGGGGTTCCAGGAGATCCCTATGGGCTACAGCATTTCTTTTGCCACCCATAGGGAGCTCTGACAATTCTTACACAGGCCTGCCACTGCAGCCTGCGTGAAATTGCGTCCATGTTATTTCACAGCCATTTACCACTGCACATAAGTAACTTATAAGTCACCTATATGTCTAACCTTCACTTGGTGAAGGTTGGGTGCAAAGTTACTTAGTGTGTGGGCACCCTGGCACTAGCCAAGGTGCCCCCACATTGTTCAGGGCAAATTCCCCAGACTTTGTGAGTGCGGGGACACCATTACACACGTGCACTTTACATAGGTCACTACCTATGTATAGCGTCACATTGGTAACTCCGAACATGGCCATGTAACATGTCTAAGATCATGGAATTGTCCCCATGATCCCCCGGGTCTCTAGCACAGAACCCGGGTACTGCCAAACCGCCTTTCCAGGGTCTCCACTGCAACTGCTGCTGCTGCCAACCTCTCAGACATGTTTCTGCCCTCCTGGGGTCCAGGCAGCCCTGGCCCAGGAAGACAGAACAAAGGATTTCCTCTGAGAGAGGGTGTTACACCCTCTCCCTTTGGAAATAGGTGTGAAGGGCTGGGGAGGAGTAGCCTCCCCCAGCCTCTGGAAATGCTTTGATGGGCACAGATGGTACCCATCTATGCATAAACCAGTTTACACCGGTTCAGGGATCCCCCAGACCTGCTCTGGCATGAAACTGGACAAAGGAAAGGGGAGTAACCACTCCCCTGACCAGTACCTCCCAGGGGAGGTGCCCAGAGCTCCTCCAGTGTGTCCCAGACCTCTGCCATCTTTGAAACAGAGGTGTTGAGGGTACACTGGACTGCTCTGAGTGGCCAGTGCTACCAGGTGACGTCAGAGGCTCCTTCTGATAGGCTCTTACCTCTCTTGGTAGCCAATCCTCCTAACTTGGTAGCCAAACCTCCTTTTCTGGATATTTAGGGTCTCTGCTTTGGGGAATTCTTCAGATAACGAATGCAAGAGCTCACCAGAGTTCCTCTGCATCTCCCTCTTCACCTTCTACCAAAGGATTGACCGCTGACTGCTCCAGGATGCCTGCAAAACCGCAACAAAGTAGCAAGACAACTGCCAGCAACATTGTAGCGCCTAATCCTGCCGGCTTTCTCAACTGTTTCCAGGTGGTGCATACTCTGGGAGTAGCCTGCCTTCACCCTGCACCAGAAGCTCTGAAGAAATCTCACGTGGGTCGACTGAATCTTCCCCCTGCTAACGCAGGCACCAAAAGACTGCATCACTGGTCCTCTAGGTCCCCTCTCATCCTGACGAGCGTGGACCCTGGAACACAGCAACTCTGTCCAAGTCACTGCCACAGTCCAGTGACTCTTCAGTCCAAGTTTAGTGGAGGTAAGTCCTTGCTTCCCCGCGCTAGGCTGCAAAGCTGTGTACCGCATGATTTGCAACTGCTCTGGCTCCTGTGCACTCTTCCAGGATTTCCTTCGTGCACAGCCTAGCCTGGGTCCCCAGCACTCCGTCCTGCATTGCACAACCTTCTGAATTGTCCTCCGACGTCATAGGACCCCCTTTTGTAACTTCGCATGGACTCTGGTGCACTCTTCTTCCAAGTGCCTGTTGAGGTACTTCTGCAGGTGCTGCCTGCTTCTGTGAGGGCACTCTGAGTTGCTCAGTGCCCCCTCTGTCTCCTCCTCCAAAAGGCAACGTCCTAGTCCTTCCTGGTCCTCAGCAGCACCCAAAAACCTCCACCGCAACCCTTGCAGCTAGCAAGGCTTGTTTGCGGTCTTTCTGCGTGGGAACACCTCTGCAAGCTTCATCGTGGGACATCGGTCTTCCAAAGGAGAAGTTCCTAGTCCTCTTCTTTCTTGCAGAACTCCAAGCTTCTTCCAACCAGTGGCTGCTTCCTTGCACCTTCAGCTGGGGATTCCTGGGCTCCTGCCCCCCCTGGACACTGTCGCGACTATTGGACTTGGTCTCCTTGCCTTAGAGGTACTCAGGTCCGGAAATCCGTTGTCAGTGCACTGCTGGTGTTTGTTCTTCCTGCAGAATCCCCCTATCACGACTTCTGTGCTCTCTGGGGGTAGTAGGTGTACTTTACTCCTACTTTTCAGGGTTTCGGGGTGGGGTATTTTTCTAACCCTCACTGTTTTCTTACAGTCCCAGAGACCCTCTACAAGCTCACATAGGTCTGGGGTCTATTCGTGGTTCGCATTCCACTTTTGGAGTATATAGTTTGTGTTGCCCCTTGGAGTTCTGCAAGAAAGAAGAGGACTAGGAACTTCTCTTTTGGAAGACGGATGTGCCACGTCGCGATAAAGGTTGCAGAGGTATTCCCACGCAGAAAGACCGCAAACAAGCCTTGCTAGCTGCAAGGGTTGCGGTAAGGGTTTTTGGTTGCTGTTGTGGCCCAGGAGGGACCAGGATGTCGCCACTTGGAGGAGGAGACAGAGGGGGCGACCAGCAACTAAGGGAGCCCTCACAGAAGCAGCAGCACCCGCAGAAGTACCTGAACAGGCACTTGGAAGGAAAGTGAACCGGAGTCCATGCAAAGTCACAAAAGGGAGTCCCACAATGCCGGAGGACAACTCAGAAGGTTGTGCACTGCAGGAAGGAGTGTCGGGGACACAGGCTTGGCTGTGTACAAAGGAAATAATGGAAGAGTGCACAGGAGCCGGAGCAGCTGCAAAATACACAGTACCCAGCAATGCAGTCTAGAGTGGGAAGGCAAGGACTTACCTCCACCAAACTTGGACTGAAGAGTCACTGGACAGTGGGAGTCACTTGAACAGAGCTGCTGAGTTCCAGGGACCACGCTCGTCAGGATGAGAGGGGACCCAGAGGACCAGTGATGCAGTCTTTTAGTGCCTGCGTTAGCAGGGGGAAGATTCAGTCGACCCACAGGAGATTTCTTCAGAGCTCCTGGTGCAGGGAGGAGGCAGGCTACCCCCAGAGCATGCACCACCTGGAAACAGTCGAGAAAGCCAGCAGGATGAGGCGATACAAGGTTGCTAGTAGTCGTCTTGCTACTTTGTTGCGGTCTTGCAGGCGTCCTGAGCAGTCAGCTGTCGATTCTTGGTAGAAGGTGGAGAGGGAGATGCAGAGGAACTCTGGTGAGCTGTTGCATTCATTATCAGAAGAGTTCCCCAAAGCAGAGACCCTAAATAGCCAGAAAAAGACGTTTGGCTACCAAGAAAGGAGGATTGGCTACCAAGACAGGTAAGAGCCTATCAGAAGGAGTCTCTGACGTCACCTGCTGACACTGGCCACTCAGAGCAGTCCAGTGTGCCCCCAGCACCTCTAAATCCAAGATGGCAGAGGTCTGGGACACACTAGAGGAGCTCTGGGCACCTCCCCTGGGAGGTGCAGGTCAGGGGAGTGGTCACTCCTCTTTTCTTTGTCCAGTTTCGCGCCCGAGCAGGGCTGGGCGATCCCTGAACCGGTGTAGACTGGCTTATGCAGAGATGGGCACCATCTGTGCCCATCAAAGCATTTCCAGATGCTGGGGGAGGCTACTCCTCCCCAGCCTTCACACCTATTTCCAAAGGAAATCCTTTGTTTTGCCTTCCTGGGCCAGGGCTGTCTGGACCCCAGGAGGGCAGAAACCTGTCTGATGGGTTGGCAGCAGCTGCAGTGGAGACCCTAGAAAGGCAGTTGGGCAGTACCCGGGTACCATGTTAGAGACCCGGGGGGATCATGGAATTGTCCCATCAATGCCAGAATGGCATTGGGGTGACAATTCCATGATCTTAGACATGTTACATGGCCATGTTCGGAGTTACCATTGTGACGCTATACATAGGTAGTGACCTATGTATAGTGCACACGTGTAATGGTGTCCCCGCACTAACAAATTCCGGGGAATTTGCCCTGAACGATGTGGGGGCACCTTGGCTAGTGCCAGGGTGCCCACACACTAAGTAACTTTGCACCCAACCTTTACCAGGTGAAGGTTAGACATGTAGGTGACATATAAGTTACTTAGGTGCAGTGGTAAATGGCTGTGAGATAACATGGAAGTTATTTTACTCAGGCTGCACTGGCAGGCCTGTGTAAGAATTGTCAGAGCTCCCTATGGTTGGCAAAAGAAATGCTGCAGCCCATAGGGATCTCCTGGAACCCCAATACCCTGGGTACCTCAGTACCATATACTAAGGAATTATATGGGTGTACCAGTATATCAATGTGAATTGGTAAATTTAGTCACTAGCCTGTTAGTGTCAAATTTGGAAAGCAGAGAGAGCATAACCACTGAAGTTCTGGTTAGCAGAGCCTCAGTGAGACAGTTAGGCATCACACAGGGAACACATACAGGACACATACCTATGAGCACTGGGGCCCTGCCTGGCAGGGTCCCAGTGACACATAGACTAAATCAATATATATACAGTGAAATATGGGGGTAACATGCCAGGCAAGATGGTACTTTCCTACACCAGTCCATTAGTCTGTGGGTGAGAAGGAGTGGTGAACGTGTAGATAACACCACACTCCTTCCACATTGCTTTCAAGTATGCAGACATGAAGTTGCTACCTTTGTCTGATACTACCTCTTTAGGAAAACCCACCCTGGAAAAGATTCCCAGGAGGGCCTCTGCCACTGCAGGAGCTGTAGTGGTCCTTAGAGGAATTGCTTCAGGATATCTTGTGGCATGGTCCACAACCACCAAGATAAACCTATTGCCTGAAGCAGTAGGATGGTGAAGGGGGCCAACAATCTCAACCCCTACCCTTTCAAAGGGGACCCCAACCACAGGTAGTGGAATAAGGGGAGCCTTTGGAGTGCCACCAGTCTTGCCACTGGCTTGGCAGGTCACACAAGACTTGCAAAAATCTTTGGTGTCCTCTGACATCCTAGGCCAGTGAAACAAGGGGACAAGACTTTCCCATGTTTTGATCTGGCCCAAATGCCCAGCCATATGAATGTCATGTGCAAGAGTTAGAGGAACTCTCTGTACTGCAGGGGAATGACCAATCTCCTGGCTGCTCCAGGTTTTGGGTCTCTTGCCTCGGTGTACAAGAGGTTGTCCTCCCAGTAAAATCTGTGTGAGTCACTGACATCCCCATTTTGCTGCTTGACAGCTTGCTGTCTGAGACCCTATAATGTGGGACAGGTTTGCTGTGCCACACTCAGCTCTTCCTTGGCAGACCCCCTCTACCCAAAAGCTCAGCAGTGTCTGCTGCCAGCTCATCTGGTGAAGGTTCTGCACAGGGAGGAAATTCTTCTTCCTCAGAAGGAGAATCATCTGTAGAGGGAGGGATAGTGGGTAGGGATTTACCCTTGCTACCCCTAGCTTTAGGGAGCACTTGGTCCATTCTTCCAGGATCCAAGTTACCCTGTCCTTTTTGCTTTTTGGCCTGAGCCCTTGTCAAAGCAAAAATACGCCCAGGAATGCCCAGCATTGCTGCATGAGCCTCCAACTCCACTTCTGCCCAAGCTGGTGTCTCTAAATCGTTCCCTAGTAGACAGTCTACAGGTAAATCTGAGGCAACTACAACTTTCTTTGGACTAGTAACCCCCTCATCCCCCACCCTCCCAGTTGAGATTCACAACAGCTATGGGGTGGCTAAGAGTGTTGTTATGAGTGTCTGTCACTCGGTACTGCTGGCCAAGTAGGTGCTGTTCAGGGTGTACCAGTTTCTCTATGACCATAGTTATACTGGCACCTCTGTCCCTCTAGGCCTGAACCTCAACACCATTTATTAGGGGAAGTTGTTTTTACTTATCCATATTAAGGGGACAAGCAACCAAGGGGGCCAAATTATGGCACCTTCAGAGACTAAAACAGCCTCTGAGGTCTCCCTAACAAGACCAACCCCAACTACATTGCCAATAGTGAGCCCAGCTACACCCTGATGTAGACTCAGTATGCTTACGGTTGTCCCCATCCTTGTCAGAAGACTTGCCACCCTTCTTCTTGCCATCCTTGTCACCCCCTGTATGAACTTTTCTGTTCACCCTTGTTCTGACCCACTTGTCTGCCTTCTTTCCCAATTCTTGGGGAGAGGTCAGATCTGAGTCCACTAGGTATTGGTGCAACAAGTCAGACACACAGTTGTTCAGAATATGCTCTCTCAGAATAAGATTATACAGGCTTTCATAGTGAGATACCTTACTGCCATGTAACTACCCTTCCGAGGCCTTCACTGAACAGTCCACAAAATCGGTCCAGTCTTGAGAGGACTCTTTTCTGGTGTCTCTGAACGTAATCCTGTGTTGTTCAGTGGTTAAGCCAAATCCATCCAAGAGTGCATCCTTCAATACTGTGTAATTGTTAGCTTCACTTTCTCTAACAGTAAGGAGCCTATCCCTACCCTTTCCAGTGAAAGATAGCCACAAAATAGCAGCCCACTGCCTTTGAGGGTCCCCCTGTACCATAAAGGCCCTCTCAATTGCAGCAAACCACTTGTTGATGTCATCCCCCTCCTTGTAAGGGGGGACTATCTTATGCAGATTCCCGGAATCATGCTCTCCAACAGGATTACTATCGGGACTACTGCTGCTGCCACCATGGGGTCCTAACACCAACCTCTGGCTTTCCTTCTCAATGTCTAGGGATTCCTTATCTAAGGCCAGCTGTTGCTGTTTAAGCTTCAGTCTGGTCTCTTCAACCCTCAACTTTTTGAGTTCTCTTTCTAACAAGTTATCCTCAGGGTGGGTGGTTTGGGAATGCTTTGACACAGATGACAAATTGGAAAGTTCAGAGGGGGATCTGTCCCTAACAGTCTGGGCCCTGGTAACTAGGCCTCTAGGAACAAAGGATGCCCTACTGTGATGGGAACCTCCATTACTACCAACATTACTGGGTGTCCTGTTAGGGGGCAGGCCCTGATCAGAACCCTTCCCAGCTTCCTCAGGGGGTTCCTCTGAATCAGACTGGGAATCTTCTACTAACCTCTCATTGGATGGGCCCGACTTGTTCTGGTCATCCGCCATACGCATGTTAAACAGAAACTCTTTTGTAGGGTTCTTTCCTATAACTAAACCTCTAGCTAGGCAGAGACTCCTAAAGCTCTTGTAATTCAAAATGTCATAAGTAGCATTGACAGTTTTGGGAGCAGAATCTACCACAGACATGATAGCAAAAGGTTTAGAGATAGGGAGAAGAGAGAAAATGTTTTAGAACTTTAGAAAGCACAGACAAAAAAACTTTTTCTAACTGTTAGAAAACTTTTAGAAGTTTTAGGAAACTTTTCAGAACTTTGTAAAATGTTTTAGAGAAGAAAATCAAACTTTTTGGTTATGTGTACATACACTGAACTTTTTGGTATATGATTCTGTTACGAAAAGTACAAAATGACAAAGTGGTAAGTAGTTACAAGTACTTATCCCACCGCTGCACAACCAATGTTGGAGGCTGGCCTGGCTTGTAGTGGGTACCAAAGGTACTTACACCTTGTGCCAGGTCCAGTTATCCCTTATTAGTAGAAAAGAGGTGTTTCTAGCAGCTTAGACTGATAGAAGGTAGCTATGGCAAAGCAGCTTAGGCTGAACTAGGAGACATGCAAAGCTCCTACTATACCACTTATATCAAATGCACAATATCATAAGAAAACACAATACTCAGAGTTACTAAAAATAAAGGTACTTTATTTTTATGACAATATGCCACAAGTATCTCAGTGAGTATTCTCAGTAAGAAGGTAAGTAATATACACAAGTCATATGTACACAAACCCAAATCAGGTAAGTAAGAGCAAGAAAAGTAATGCAAACAGTGTAGAATTACAATAGGTTGCAATAGGAGAACATAGGTATAGGGGCAACACAAACTATATACTCCAAAAGTGGAATGCAAACCACAAATGGACCCCAGACCTATGTGAGCTTGTAGAGGGTCGCTGGGACTGTAAGAAAACAGTGAGGGTTACCAAAATACCCCACCCCAAGACCCTGAAAAGTAGGAGTAAAGTGCACCTATTACCCCCAGAGAGCACAATAGTCGTGATAGGGGAATTCTGCAAGAACAACAAACACCAGCAGTGCACTGACAACAGATTTCTGGACCTGAGGACCTGCAAGGCAAGAGGACCAAGTCCAATAGTCACAACAGTGTCCAGGGGGGGCAGGAGCCCAGGAAACCCCGAATGAAGGTGCAAGGAAGCTGCCTCCTGTTGGAAGAAGCTTGGAGTTCTGAAAGAAAGAAGAGGACTAGGGACTTCTCCTTTGGACGATGGATGTCCCACGTTGCGATAAAGCTTGCAGAGGTGTTCCATGCAGAAATACCGCAAACAAGCCTTGCTAGCTGCAAGGGTCATGGTAGAGATTTTTGGGTGCTGCTGAGGACCAGGAAGGACCAGGATGTCACCTTTTAGAGGAGGAGACAGAGGGGGCACTCAGCAACTCAGAGAGACATCACAGAAGCAGGCAGCACCCACAGAAGTACCCCAAACGGCACTTGGAAGAAGAGTGAACCGGAGTCCACGTGAAGTTACAAAAGGGGGTGCCACGAGGTTGGAGGACAACTCAGAAGGTTGTGCACTGCAGGACGGAGTGCTGGGGATGCAGGCTAGGCTATGCACGAAGGAAATCCTGGAAGAGTGCACAGGAGCCAGAGCAGCTGCAAATCACACAGTACACAGCTTTGCAGACTAGCGTGGGGAGGCAAGGACTTACCTCCACCAAACTTGGACTGAAGAGTCACTGGACGGTGGGAGTCACTTGGACAGAGTTGCTGTGTTCCAGGGACACACTCATCAGGATGAGAGGGGACCCAGAGGACCAGTGTTTGCAGTCTTTTGGTGCCTGCGTAGGCAGGGGGAAGATTCCGTTGACCCACAGGAGATTTCTTCGGAGCTTCTGATGCAGGGTGATGGCAGGCTACCCCCAGAGCATGCACCACCAGGAAACAGTTGAGAAAGCCAACAGGATGAGGCGTTACAATGTTGCTGGTAGTCGTCTTGCTACTTTGTTGTGGTTTTGCAGGCGTCCTGGAGCAGTCAGCGGTCGATCCTTGGTAGAAGGTGAAGAGGGAGATGTAGAGGAACTCTGATGAGCTCTTGCATTCATTATCTGAAGAATTCCCCAAAGCAGAGACCCTAAATAGCCAGAAAAGGAGGTTTGGCTACCAATGAAGGAGGATTGGCGACCAAGAGAGGTAAGAGCCTCTCAGAAGGAGCCTCTGATGTCACCTGCTGGCACTGGCCACTCAGAGCAGTCCAGTGTGCCCCCAACACCTCTGGTTCCAAGATGGCAGAGATCTGGGACACACTGGAGGAGCTCTGGGCACTTCCCCTGTGAGGTACTGGTCAGGGGAGTGGTCACTCCCCTTTCCTTTGTCCAGTTTCGCACCAGAG
Source organism: Pleurodeles waltl (assembly GCF_031143425.1). Taxonomy (NCBI): domain Eukaryota; kingdom Metazoa; phylum Chordata; class Amphibia; order Caudata; family Salamandridae; genus Pleurodeles; species Pleurodeles waltl. The sequence continues at coordinate 185,416,900 of NC_090439.1, read as the reverse complement.
CAGGGCTGGGGGAATCCCTGAACCGGTGTAGACTGGCTTATGCTGAGATGGGCACCATCTGTGCCCATCAAAGCATTTCCAGAGGCTGGGGGAGGCTACTCCTCCCCAGCCGTTCACACCTATCTCTAAAGGGAGAGGGTGTAACACCCTCTCTCAGAGGAAATCCTTTGTTCTGCCTTCCTGGGTCACGGCTGCCTGGACCCCAGGAGGGCAGAAACTTCTCTGAGGAGTTGGCAGCAGCAGCTGCTGCAGTGGAGTGCAGGGGAGGCAGTTTGGCAGTACATGGGTTCTGTGCTAGAGACCCGGGGGATCATGGAATTGTCCCCCCAATACCAGAATGGTGTTGGGGTGACAATTCCATGATCTTAGACATGTTACATGGCCATGTTCGGAGTTACCATTGTGACGCTACACATAGGTAGTGACCTATGTATAGTGCACGCGTGAAATGGTGTCCCCGCACTCACAAAGTCCCGGGAATTTGCCCTGAATGATGTGGGGGCACATTGGCTAGTGCCAGGGTGCCCACACACTAAGTAACTTTGCACCCAACCTTCACCAGGTGAAGGTTAGACATATAGGTGACTTATAAGTTACTTATGTGCGGTGGTAAATGGCTGTGAAATAACATGGACGTTATTTCACTCAGGCTGCAGTGGCAGGCCTGAGTAAGAATTGTCTGATCTCCCAATGGGTGGCAAAAGAAATGCTGCAGCCCATAGGGATCTCCTGGAACCCCAATACCCTGGGTAACTAAGTAGCATATACAAGGGAATTATATGGGTGTACCAGTGTGCCAATGAGAATTGGTAAAATTAGTCACTAGCCCGCAGTAACAATTTTAGAAAGCAGAGAGAGCATAAACACTGAGGTTCTGGTTAGCAGAGCCTCAGTGATACAGTTAGGCACCACACAGGCAACACATACAGGGCATACACTATGAGCACTGGGGTCCTTCCTAGTAGGATCCCAGTGACACAAGGGCAAAAACAAACATACATACAGTGAAAATGGGGGTCACTGTCTTACTGTTTTCCTACAGTCCCAGCGACCCTCTAAAAGCTCTCATAGGTCTGGGGTCCATTCGTGATTTGCATTCCACTTTTGGAGTATATGGTTTTTGTTGCTCCTAGACCTATGTTCACCTATTGCATCCTATTGTGATTCTACATTGTTTGCACTACTTTTCTTACTGTTACTTAACTGTTTTGGGTTTGTGTACATATATCTTGTGTATATTACTTACCTCCTAAGTGAGGATATTCTCTGCTGTACTTTTGGCATATTGTCATAAAAATAAAGTATCTTTATTTTTAGTAACTCTGAGTATTGTGTTTTCTTATGATATTGTGCTATATGATATAAGTGGTATAGTAGGAGCTTTGCATGTCTCCTAGTTCAGCCTATGCTGCTTTGCCATAGCTACGTTCTATCAGCCTAAGCTGCTAGAAACACCTCTATTCTACTAATAAGGGATAACTGGACCTGGCACAGGGTGTAAGTACCACAAGGTACCCACTATAAGCCAGGCCAGCCTCCTACAGTGACAATATGCCAAAAGTATCTCAGAGGATATACTCCCTGAGGAGGGAAGTAATATACACAAAATATATAGACGCAAACCAAAATCAGGTAAGTAACAGTTAGAAAAGTAGTGCAAACAATGTAGAACACAATAGAATGCAATAGGGAGAAATAGGCCTAGGGGCATATACTCCAAAAGTGGAATGCGAACCACAAATGGACCCCAGGCCTAGTGTAGTGTGTAGAGGGTTGCTGGGTGTGTAAGGAAACACTAAGGGTGTCCAAGATACCCCACCCTAAGACCCTGAAAAGTAGGAGTAAAGTTACCCTACTACCCCAGAAAGACAGTAAAGTCGAGATAGGGGATTCTGCAAAGACAACAACCGGCTGCAAAGCACTGAAGACGGAATCCTGGACCTGAGGACTTGTAAAGGAAGGGGACCAAGTCCAAGAGTCACACAAGTGTCCAGGGGGGGCAGGAGCCCACTAAACCCCGGATGAAGGTGGAAAAGGGCTGTCTCCGGGTGGAAGAAGACAAAGATTCTACAACAACGGAAGGTGTCAGGAACTTCTCCTTTGGTCAGAAGATGTGCCACGGCGTGCTGGAGGATGCAGAGTTGTTTCCACGCAGAAAGACCACAAACAAGCCTTGCTAGCTGCAAGTGTCACAGTTGAGGATTTTAGGTGCTTCTGGGGCCCAGGAAGGACCAGGAGGAGGAGACAGAGGGGGCGCTCAGCAACACAGAGAGCCCATGCAGAAGCAGGTAGCACCCGCAGTAGCACCTGAACAGGCACTTAAAAGATCTGAGGACAACGGTCGACTCAGAGTCACAAAAGAGGGTCCCACGACGTCGAAGTCCAACTCAGCGAGCTGGGCAATGCAGGACGGAGTGCTGGGGACCTGTGCTAGGCTGTGCACAAAGGAAGTCTTGCAAAAGTGCACAGAAGCTCGAGTAGCTGCAGTTCACACAGTACACAGGATTACTGTCTGTCGTGGGGAGGCAAGGACTTACCGCCACCAAACTTAAACAGAAGGGCCACTGGACTGTGGGAGACACTTGGACTCAGCTCCTGTGTTCCAGTGACCACGCTCGTCCGGATGAGAGGGGACCCAGAGGACCTGTGATGCAGAAGTTTGGTGCCTGCATTGGCAGGGGGAAGATTCCGTCGACCCACAGGAGATTTCTTCTTGGCTTCCTGTGCAGGGTGAAGGCAGACAGCCCTGAGAGCATGCACCACCAGGAAACAGTTGAGAAAGCCGGCAGGATGAGGCGCTACAATGTTGCTAGTAGTCTTATTGCTACTTTGTTGCCGTTTTGCAGGCGTCCTGGAGCAGTCAGCGGTCGATCCTTGGCAGAAGTCGAAGAGGGAAGTGCAGAGGAACTCTGGCGAGCTCTTGCATTCATTATCTGGTGAGATACCCACAGGAGAGACCCTAAATAGCCCACAGAGGAGGATTGGCTACTGAGAAAGGTAAGCACCTATCAGGAGGGGTCTCTGATGTTACCTGCTGGCACTGGCCACTCAGAGCTGTCCATTGTGCCCTCACACCTCTGCATCCAAGATGGCAGAGGTCTGGGGCACACTGGAGGAGATCTGGGCACCTCCCCTGGGGGGTGCTTGTCAAGGTAGTGGTCACTCCCCTTTGTCCAGTTTTGCGCCAGAGCAGGGCTGGGGGGATCCCTGAACCGGTGTAGACTGGCTTATGCAAGGAGGGCACCATCTGTGCCCTTCAAAGCATTTCCAGAGGCCAGGAGAGGCTACTCCTCCGAGGCCCTTCACAACTATTTCCAAAGGGAGAGGGTGTAACACCCTCTCTCAGAGGAAATCCTTTGTTCTGCCTTCCTGGGACCAGGCTGCCCAGGCCCCAGAGGACAGAAACCTGTCTGAGGGGTTGGCAGCAGCAGTAGCTGCAATGGAGACCCTGGAAAGTTAGTTTGGCAGAACCCAGGCTCTATGCTGGAGACCCAGGGATGCATGGAATTGTCCCCCCAATGCGAGAATGGTATTGGGTTGAGAATTCCATTATCTTAGACATGTTACATGGCCATGTTCGGAGTTACCATTGTGACGCTACATATAGGTAGTGACCTATATGTAGTGCACGCGTGTAATGGTGTCCCCGCACTCACAATGTCTGGTGAAATTGCCCTGAACAATGTGGGGACACCTTGGCTAGTGCCAGGGTTCCCACACACTAAGTAACTTTGCACCTAACCTTCACCAAATGAGGGTTAGACATATAGGTGACTTATAAGTTACTCAAGTGCAGTGAAAAATGGCTGTGAAATAACGTGGACGTTATTTCACTCAGGCTGCAGTGGCAGTCCTGTGTACAAATTGTCTGAGCTCCCTATGCGTGGCAAAAGAAATGCTGCAGCCCATAGGGATCTCCTGGAACCCCAATACCCTGGGTACCTAGGTACCATATACAAGGGAATTATAAGGGTGTTCCAGTGTGCCAATGAGAATTGGTAAAATTAGTCACTAGGCTGCAGTGACAATTTTAAAAGCAGAGAGAGCATAAACACTGAAGTTTTGGTTAGCAGAGCCTCAGTGAGACAGTTAGGCACCACACAGGGAACACATACAGGGCATACGTAATGAGCACTGGGGTTCTGACTAGCAGGATCCCAGTGACACATAGACATGGTAGTTTAAACTTTGAAAGTTTGAGGGGTCTCTGCATAGAAAGTGGTTTAAGCATTGGGAAGAACCCTACCAAAGATCTTCTCCTTAGCCTTCTCCTACAAATTGACCAGAACCAGTCTGGCCCATCCCAGGATCATGAGGGAGTGGAGGGTGGTAGCCAGCAAGACTCAGAGGAGTCCCCTGAGGATGCTGGGGAGGGTTCATCCAAAGACCTGCCAGCTAACAGGCCATCTAGTGACACTGGTAGTGGGAGGGGGTCACACACTAGTGGGGCACCTTTCACTCCAAAAGGCCAGGTTACTAGAGTCCAGTCAGTTAGAGACAGGTCCACTTCTGCCAATTCCCACCTTTCTTCTGTGTCTCAGAATTCCCAAGCCTCCCACCCTGAGGATAACACTATGGAAAGGGAACTCAAAGCTGAGGTTGGAAGAGGCCAGGATGAAGCTAAGACAGCAGCAGCTGGCCTTAGACAGGGAATCTTTAGATGTAGAGAGGGAAAGGCAGAGATTGGGGTTAGTTCCCCATGGTGGCAGCAGCAGTGTTTTGATAGCAACCCTGTAAGAGAACAAGATTCCAGAAACCTGCAGAAGATAGTCCCCTCCTTACAAGGAGGGGGATGACATTAACAAGTGGTTTGCTGCACTTGAGAGGGCTTGTATGGTACAGTTGGTCCCTCAAAGGCAGTGGGCTGCTATCTGGTGGCTATCTTTCACTGGTAAGGGTAGGGATAGGCTCCTTACAGTCAAAGAAAGTGATGCTAATAATTACAAAGTTTTGAAAGATGCACTCTTGGATGGATTTGGCTTACCCACTGAACAATACAGAATTAAGTTCAGAGACACCAGAAAAGAGTCCTCTCAAGACTGGACAGACTTTGTAGACTGTTCAGGGAAGGCCTTGGAGGGTTGGTTACATGGCAGTAAGGTGACTGACTATGAAAGCCTGTATAATCTAATCCTGAGAGAGCATATTTTGAACAATTGTGTGTCTGATTTGTTGCACCAGTACTTGTTAGACTCAGATCTGACCTCTCCCCAAGAACTGGGAAGGAAGGCAGACAAATGGGTCAGAACAAGAGTGAACAGAAAAGTTAATACAGGGGGTGACAAGGATGGCAAGAAGAAGGATGGTGAGAAATCTCAGAATAAGCATGGGGATAAGGGTAAAACTAAAGATCCTTCTTCAAATCCTAAACACTCTTCATGGGGTGGGGATAAATCAACTTCTTCCTCTTCTTTACAACCCACACACATTAACAAGCCTTGGTGCTATGTGTGTAAAAATAAAGGCCATAGGCCAGGGGATAAGTCCTGCCCAGGTAATCCTCCTGAGCCTACCACCACTAATACATCAAACTCTAGTGCCCGTAGCAGTAGTGGTAATAGTGGTGGGACTGCTGGCAACATTCAAAATAAGGGTGTAGTTGGGTTCACTTATGGGTCCATCATAGAAACTGGGGTAGATGGGATTAGTTCCCCATGTTGGCAGCAGCAGTGTTTTTGATAGTAATCCTGTTAGAGAGCAAGATTCCAGAAACCTGAATAAGATAGTCCTCCCCTTACAAGGAGGGCGATGACATTAACAAGTGGTTTGCTGCACTTGAGAGGGCCTGTATGGTACAGTAGGTCCCTCAGAGGCAGTGGGCTGCTATCTTGTGGCTATCTTTCACTGGTAAGGGTAGGGATAGGCTCCTTGCTGTCAGAGAAAGTGATGCTAACAATTACAAAGTTTTGAAGGATGCACTCTTGGATGGATTTGGCTTAAGCACTGAACAGTACAGGATTAAGTTCAGAGACACCAGAAAAGAGTCCTCTCAAGAGTGGACAAGCTTTGTAGACTGTTCAGTGAAGGCCTTGGAGGGTTGGTTACATGGTAGTAAGGTGACTGACTATGAAAGTCTGTATAATCTAATCCTGAGAGAGCATATTATGAACAATTGTGTGTCTGATTTGTTGCACCTGTACTTGGTAGACTCAGATCTGACCTCTCCCCAAGAATTGGGAAAGAAGGCAGACACATGGGTCAGAACAAGAGTGAACAGAAAAGTTCATACAGGGGGTGACAAGGATGGCAAAAAGAGGGATGGTAAGTCTTCTGACAAGGGTGGGGACGAAGATAAAAAACATTCTGAGTCTTCATCAGGCCTACAAAAATCCTGTGGGGGTGGTGGGTCCAAATCCTCTTCCCACAATCCAAAAAATCCATGGTGTTATTTATGTAAGGATAAAGGCCATTGGGCAAGTGATTCCACTTGTCCAGAGAAAAACACCAAGGCTCCCACTACCACAATCCCAACTGCAACCTCTAGCGCCCCTAGTCTCAGTCTCTCAAGTGGATGACAGTCTCCACTGGTTCTGGAGGGGGCTTTGTGCCCAGAGTGCTTCATCCTGCTAAGGACAGATGTAGTGGATGACAGTCTCCACTGGTTCTGGAGGGGGCTTTCTGCCCAGAGTGCTTCATCCTGCTAAGGACAGAGGTAGTGGATGCCTTTCTCCACTGGTTCTGGAGAGGGCTTTGTTCCCAGAGTGCTTCATCCTGCTAAGGACAGAGGTAATGGATGTGATACTCCACTGGTTCTGGAGGGGGGTTTGTGCCCAGAGTGCTTCATCCTGCTAAGGACAGAGGTAGTGGATGGCAATATCCACTGGTTCTGGAGGGGGCTCTGTGCCCAGAGTGCGTCATCCTGCCAAGGACAGAGGTAGTGGACGTGATACTCCGCTGGTTCTGGAGGGGGCTTTGTGCCCAGAGTGCATCATTCACCCCGTGACGGACTCAGTTGCGTCAGTGCCCTTGCCGCTCATGGGACAGCGGTGCTTGAGACAGCTGTGCCCTGTGCAGCGGTGCTTGAGACGGCGGTGCCCTGTGCAGCGGTGCTTGAGACGGCGGTGCCCTGTTCAGCGGTACTTGAGACGGCAGTGCCCTGTGCAGCGGTGCTTGAGGCGACGGTCTCCATTGCAGGGACTCAGCTGCTGGCGGCCCTTCATGGCCCAGCGGGGCTTTTGCTGGAGGTCCTTCATGGCCCAGCGGGGCTTTTGCTGGCGGTCCTTCATGGCCCAGCGGGGCTTTTGCTGGCGGTCCTTCATGGCCCAGCGGGGCTTGTGCTGGCGGTCCTTCATGGCCCAGCGGGGCTTGTGCTGGCGGTCCTTCATGGCCCAGCGGGGCTTTTGCTGCCAGTCCTTCATGGCCCAGCTGGGCTTGTGCTGGCGGTGGCCTCCTGGGCAGCTGGCCTGTGCTGGCGGTGGCCTTCTGGGCAGCTGGGCCTGTGCTGTTGGTGGCCTCCTGGGCAGCTGGGCCTGTGCTGGCGGTGGCCTCCTGGGCAGGTGGGCTTGTTCTGGCGGTGGCCTCCTGGGCAGGTGGGCTGGTGCTGGCAGTGGCCTCCTGGGCAGGTGGGCTGGTGCTGGCGGGCCTGTCCTGGGCAGGTAGGCTGGTGCTGGTGATCCTGTCCTGGGCAGGTGGGCTGGTGCTGGCGGCCCTGTCCTTGGCAGCTGGGCTGGTGCTGGAGGTGGCCTCCTGGGCAGCGGGAATGATGGCGGTCTTCTCCAACGTGCTGCTCTTCCCAGACTTGCCGGGTTTCTTGTGGCCCTTCCCCACCTTGGAAGGTGTCACAGCTGACTCCACACTGGAGTCTTCCCCCTCTCCCGCCGGGCACTGGCCAACTTCTGATGCTTCACAGGTGGGGGACTGTCTGTGCTGTGGCTCCGTGGCACACTGGCTGCCCTGGTGGCCGGTGCACCCCAGATTCCGGTGACTACAGGCACCACTGGTCCCGGAGATGTTGTGGCTGAGGTGCTAGTTTTGGACCTATGAGACTGACGGGGTGGGGGAGGTGTGGGAAAGAGGTCAAGGTTGGACAGGAAAAGTTTTTTTGACACACTGGTACGGGTAGCTGGAGGGGGTTTGGGAGTGGAGGAAGAGGTGGTGGTTGTAGGAGGTGTTCGTTTGCTGACTTTGGGTGAAGGTGCATGCGCTGGAGGCTGTCGTGAGGTGGATGGCGTTGGGTGGGTGTGTGCCTGCGTTTGTGTATCTTTGGAGGTGGCATCACAGACACACTGGGAGAGGACACAGGGGACGTGTGAATGGTAGTGGGATTGGTGACTGCACATGAGCGGGGTGTGGTGGTGGGTGTGCTGGAGAGGGACATAGTGGCTGTAGAGGTAGTGCATGCAGGTGTGAGTGTAGACGAGACAGGGAGGGAGGACGGAGACAAGGAGGAGGGGGACACAGTGGAGGCAGTGGATGTTGGTGTGTCTGCATTTGTGTGATGCTTGTGTGAGTGCCTGTGGGATGTGTGGTGCTTATGTTTGCCTGAGCTTCCCTTGTTTGTTGACGTGTGTGCATGCTGGTCTGTAGGTGTGCTTGGGATAGGCTGAGGTACAGGGGATTGGGTCGGGGTGGAGGAAGTTGGAGGGGGGGGGGTTGACACAGGGACAATTGCTGCCATCAGTGCTGAGGCCAGAGTCTGAAAAGCTCGCTGAAGGGCCGCCTGACCAGAATGAATGCCCTCCAGGAATGCATTTGTTTGTTGCAACTGCCTTTCTACACCCCGGATGGCATTCAAAATGGTAGACTGCCCAACAGTGAGGGACCTGAGGAGGTCAATGGCCTCTTCACTGAGGGCAGCAGGGGTGACTGGGGCAGGGCCTGAGGTGCCTGGGGCGAAGGTGATGCCCACCCTCCCGGGTGAGAGAGCATGGGGTGAAGGCTGAGGGGCTGCTGGGAGTGCGGTGCTGGAAGGGGTGGTGGCGGCTGTACCTGTAGATGGGGGTGGCACAGGCAGCTCCCATCAGAGGACATGTCCGTGTCACTGGTCTCAGCTCCTGTCCCTGCCGTGGAGCTCCCCTCGCACTCCGTCCCACTGGTGAAGTCCGAGTCCATAGTGTAGCCCTCCATGGCCATGTGGGATGTAGCCCCCTGGTGGTCCGGTGCCACTGCTCCTCTGCCTGATGATGCTAATGCACACAAGAACAGGGAGACCACAAAAAGGGGGGGGGAGAACGACAGAAGAAAGACATGTTGAGTGCATGCATTACCACTACCGTTGGCGGACACGACACACACAGAAGCCCCCTGCAATACGCCGCACTCTTGGGCTCCACTGTTCAATTCCTGGGAAATGGCCTACAAGGCTATGGACGACATCTGCACACATAGATGACACAGGGGCATGACTAGGTGTACTTGGCCAGAGGTGGGGTGGGGTGCCACATGGCCTGCCTTACGGAGGGACCTTGCCAACCGAACTCGCCCTGGCCTAGGAAAACCCACAGCCCACCTCCCCCACCCAGACCTCTCCATTGCGCGCAAAGTCAGCAGAATGAGAGTGTGCTCACCCCCTTGTTGCTGCTGTGATGCCCTCAAGCGCCCATCCAACTTCGGGTAGGCCACCACCAGGATCCTGAACATCAGGGGGGTCATGGTGCGACGGGTACCCCTCCCACGTTGGGAGGCCATCCCCAGCTGAGCCTCCGCCATCTTCTTGCTCCAGCGGCGAATGTCCTCCCATCTTTTCTGGCAATGGGTGCTCCGTCTGTGGTAGACCCCCAGGGTCCGGACATCCTTGGCGATGGCAAGCCAAATATGTTTTTTCTGGTGGGCGCTGAGCTACATGAAATGTACAGGAGGAAGAGTAAGTTATTACCAACTGCACCGTCAAAGTGATTGGCCCGATCCCTACCCTTGCCATGTGGCACATGCATTCACCGTTGTTTCATGCATGCCGCACTCTCCCCCCTTCCTTCTTACATCCAGCCCTCTCCACCCTGGCATAGCCCATACATCATGCTTCCTGTGTACTTACCTGTTTGTCTGGAGGACCGTAGAATAGCGTGTACTGGGGGAGGACCCCATCCACAAGTTTCTCCAACTCCTCCGATATGAAGGCAGGGGCCCTTTCCCCAGACACTCAAGCCATTGTCTCTTCCAGACCGAAGTCACAGCAGCACTTGCAGTGTAGGTCCTCTCCTGTTGAAGATCAGGTATCGAGTGATTCAACAGATAGAAAACGGCGGTCACGTCCGCGGCGGTGCGTACCGTCACCGCCGGCGTACATCGTCATTGGCTCCTGGGACCCATAGGGTCCAATGTTAACCAATGCAGCATTGCGCCGCGGTCTTCGACCGCCTACCTCACATCCCATTGTCCCACTTTAGAGGTAAGGCAGCCGCCATTTCAGGGCCCCACATGGCTTCATTTTCAACAGCGTCACACATCCCTAGGCCTAGACTCAACACACATACAGGCCACTTTTTGTGTTTGAATGGTGTTCTGTGTAAACTGTGGGTACGTACCTCTGAGTTGTTGGACTCTGTGCTTGCTGTAGTCCTTCATAGGCACCGTCCGCTGGGACATGTGAGGAGATGGCAGCATCCTCCGGTGTACCGACCTTTGGTGGACCTGTCGACAATGGAGGAAAGACATGTGATTATCACATACGGGCTTGACCGTGCCACAATCCAGGAACTGTGTACCCAGTTGGAGCCAGACCTGATGTCAGCAATCCACCATCCCACAGGAATCCCCCTCAAGTAAAGGTGCGGTCAGTGCTCCATTTCCTTGCAAGTGGGTCATTTCAAACAACAGTGGCCATAGCATCAGGGATGTCCCAGCCTATGTTTTCCAACGTGTTGTCCAGAGTGTTGTCTGCCCTTCTGAAACACATGCGGAGCTACATCGTTTTCCCTCAGGTGGAGGATTTGCCTACAGTGAAAGGTGATTTCTATGCCCTGGGACATATCCCCAACATCATAGGTGCCATTGATGGGACCCATGTGGCTTTGGTACCTCCCCACAGGAGTGAACAGGTGTACAGATACCAAAAGAGTTATCATTCAATGAATGTACAGATGGTATGTTTGTCAGACCAGTACATCTCTCATGTGAATGCCACACGGAGGAAGGGGGACGTGCACACGGAGGAAGAAGGACTCCTGCACCGGCATCAGGGGGCGGGGCCAAGTCCCCCTTTAAACTGCTTAGCGCGCCCGCTTCGTGGGACGCGAACACGGAGGAAGAAGGACTCCTGCACCGGCATCAGGGGGCGGGGCCAAGCCCCCCTTTAAACTGCTTAGCGGGACGTGCACATGGAGGAAGAAGGACTCCTGCACCGGCATCGGGGGGCGGGGCCAAGTCCCCCTTTAAACTGCTTAGCGTGCCCGCTTTGCGGGACGCGCCCGGGCAAAGCCCGGGCCAAGGGCGGGCCCGTCCTTCGCCTGTCAGCGCCCGGAAGAGGCCAGGCTGGGCCACATCCCTTAATTTTAATTTTTTCGCTGTGTTTCTCAGTGGTGCTGAGCGAGCTTTTTTATTATTCAGCATGGGAAAGCGTAAGGTGCGCTCCAGCCCTGATCCAGCTTCTGCTAAGTCCAAAACCTCCAAATCCAATAGAGTAACGCAAATCCATTCTAATTGTGTCTCTAGAGAAATTGACAATTTAATCGAGGAAGTGGAATCTATCCTTAAGGAAAAAGAGGGTAATGCTTGCAAGAGACTGAAACCTGGAACCCTACTCCCGTTTTTAACAACAGGACCCAACATCTCCACTGATGCTCAGCTTTCGAAAGTTTCAGTCCAAGTTCCTGTCTCTTCTAGTTCGTCTTGTTTGCCCAATTCTTCATCTTCGCCCGACTTTGTATCCAATTCGGATGCAACTTCTTTCGACCCCATCCTTAATGGGATTCCCTGCGCAAATCGGTTTTCTGTCCTGGACCAACCAGATTTGGCGGGTGCCAAACAGTCTTTTACTCCTGTGCTTCCTAACTCAAATTGTGATCCTCCCAGAGAAGATGTTTTAACAATGGTCTCTAGCCTAAAACGTGAAGTTGGGGAGCTGAAGGGTCTACTGTTTGAGGTCCTTAAACTCCTCAAAAAATCTGATTTAATCCCTCAGTGTACTTCGATCCCAGTGCCAGCTCAATCTCCTCGTCTTTCGGTTCCTGCTGCACTGCCAGTAGTTTCCCCACTGCTACGGGAAGTCAACAAGTGCCCCAGCTATAGGCCACACCGTGGAAACTATTCGGCCCCATTGCCAGCGAATCTGATATCCTCCCTCTCCAACTCCGACCAATCTGTGGCCCATTCTACTCACGCGTCCAATCAAAGCTGTATTTACATGTGTAATGTCCCCCCTCTCTCATCTCACATGAGGGAAGATACTTCTTCTCTTATTAATAAGGTGTCGTATTGGATCCGCCACATTAGGGGCTGTGGCTCTATTATCCATGCTGATATTGTTTCTGCCTCACGTGTGCGAGGTTGTCCTGGTGGGCGAGACACTATTAAACTTAATCTTGTTAGCCCCGCTTTAGTCACGGGGCTTTTGCAGATGGAAGCTCGCAACCTGCTAAGAATGGACCCTGATATATTTTTTAGAGAAAGTTTGCCCGTAATGGGACACAAGATCTCACCCTCTCGTCCACCTAGGGCTAAGATAACTCCTCATAATGTTCCTGTTCATGTTGCCCTCCCCGGCTTGTCGTCTTTCCCCGTTGATGGGGTTGCCTTGGTCGGCAACCCTAAAGGTGCTAATACCCGAGACCCTGTTTTTCCAGGGGATACATCCGATGTGGACTGACTACGCCTCCCCAATTCCTGCAAACTCAGCGCTCTACACTCCCAGGCCGTGTTATTTCAAAGATCCTCACTCGGCTTGGGTGTTAACACTCTAAGGGCTCCATCTTGCATTGTTAATGCGATCTCCAATCCAGCTCCGGATGTTGACTTTTGCATGCCTGTCTGTAGCACCATACACGCTCCAGGGAAATTACTGTCTTGGAACGTGGCAGGCATTAAGAGTAAATTATCTGATTTCGAGTGGGGGGCTTATGTCGATTCCTTTTCCATCTGTAGGTTCCAGGAAACTTGGGCTATGGATTGTGTGTACAGGCAAGGCTATTGTTCTTTTACTAAAAAGGCGATTCAGTCTCCTAGGGGGAGGGCGATTGGGGGACTATGTACCTGGGTTAAGCTGACTGAGGTGGGCAGGGTAAAGGAAATTGCTGTCGACTCTTGCGACATCCTAGGAATAGCAATATGGCCAAACTTAGGTACTCCTGTGCTATGCATTAATATCTATAACAGACCAGGCCCCTCTAATTATCAGTCTGACACTATTCATCTGCTGTATAATCTTCATCTGAACTCCACTTTAAATATCGTGTTATTATTGCAGGTGATCTTAATGTTCAAATTGAACTTGACTCAGCTTTCGCCGAGTCTACTCAGGCTGAAGATGAAGTGTGGAATGTTCCCCCGCTTTTAACTCAATCAGTGCCATTTATTCCTTCCCCCAGGGTGTCGCAGACAATAGATCTTGCAGTAACATATGGCCTTCGTTTTGGAAATGGCCGATTTCCAAATGACAATCCTGTTAGACCTACCTTTTTCAGAAGCTTTTATAGCAGTATTCTGGATTACGTCATCCTTGATCTACGAGTCTGGCACGTTATAATTAATGTAGAGGTGGGTTCTCGGCGTACTAGTGACCACGCCCCTTTACAAATTGTATACAACGCAACTCTTTTTACAGGGCACGCACCGCCTCACGTTCCGGATGCTCCCAATGATTTGCTGGAATTGTCCAGCAATAGGCGCGCGGTGAGATGGCCCTCGTTTCTGAAATCCAATCTGCTTAACGATAAGCTCCGTGCCTTAGTTTACTGTCACCAGCTCTTTGATGATTCCACTGTATTATCTCCCCCAGAAGTCATGTCTTCCCATGTGGATCTCTTTGCGGACCTCAAGGAGCTTTTCACTAAATCTCCTATAACCCAAAGGAAACCTTCTGTACCCAACTGCAAATGGTTTGACAAGAAGTGCCGGGAGGCCAAGAGCCTTCTGTCTAAAGCTCTAAAGTTAAAGAGCCGGGATGCTATTATACATGCGAGAAGAAACAACGTTTCTACTTGCAAGTTATCTAAACTCAAATATGAGGAAAACTTACGGGAGTGTCTGGCGGAGGCAGCCAGTGCTCGTGATGCCAAACTTTTCTGGATTCTGGTTTCACGTAGTGATCCCGCCCTTTCACTTATTCCTGAATGCCACATTGATGCAGGAACTTGGCTCTCCCATTTTGGGGAACTGTACGGCTCTTGGCCGGATTCTGACAATACTCCTACCGATTCTTTACTGTGTTATCCTGCTGTGCCGCCCTTAAAAGAAACAGAGCTGGCAATTTGTGCCCAAAGAACAGGGAAGGCTCCTGGCCCAGACGGCATCCCCTCGGGTCTGTATAAATCAGACCTATCCGCATGGACCCGGTACATCAATAGGGTATCGAACATTGCCTTGACAACTCGATCTTACCCGGACCCGTGGAAGGTGGCAATTATTGTCCCCATTCACAAAAAAGGAGATAAGAGCTCCTCAGGGAATTATAGACCCATTAGCTTATTAGACAACCTGCAAAAAATATTTTCTTTCCAGCTGCTATCCAGAGTAAAACATTGGATAACGAAAAAACAGGTTTTAAGCCATCTCCAGGCGGGATTTAGGGACAAGGTCAGTACCATCGACCAGGTCTTCTGATTCACTACCATTAAGTGGAAGATCGTAGACGCAGACCAAGGCCATCTATTTGTGGCCTTCGTTGATTTGAAATCTGTGTTCGACCTCGTCCCGCGCACTAAGCTCTGGGAGGTCCTGAGCAATACTGGAGTCCCGGGTTCCATGATCAACATTATAAAAGATCTTTATTCTGACAACTGTGCCAAAGTTCGCTGGGGTCTGGCCGGTGATCTGACCCCAGCTTTTCCAACAGTCCGTGGTGTGAGGCAGGGGTGCGTTCTTGCGCCTACCCTGTTTCTTCTGTTTATTAATGCATGTATTCCATACCTTTCTGATTGCCATGGTGATGCCCCTAGCTTGGGTGGGCAGAAGCTCCTTTGTCTTTTGTTTGCGGATGATACCTTGCTACTCTCACAAACTGCTACGGGCCTTTCCAGATTTCTCTCTAAATTCACAGAGTTTTGCAAGGACCATGGGTTGGAAATCAATTCAGCAAAAACAAAATACATGGTCTTTGGGGATAATAGGCATAAAATGAAGAGGCCTGTATGTCTGGAAGGTGTTCCCTTGGAAAGAGTGGGCACTTTTGATTATTTAGGCATTAAATTGGAAGACTCAAATCTTTTGCATGCCCACCGCCAGAAATCTCTACTGTGCCTGAAGCAAAGGGCAGGTGGCATTGTAAGATTTGCCTTTAATCTCCCAAATTTGCAATGTCTCCTGCCCTTGAAATATACAAATCTCAAGACAGGGGTGGGGCTCTATATGGTGCCGAACTTTGGGGCCATTGCAACTTGGCGAATCTGGCAAGGGCAGAAAATCAGTTCTTGAAGATGTTGCTAAAAGTTCCTTCCAGCACCCCATCTCTGCCCATCCGAATGGACTTAAACCTTTTCTCAATCTCGCAGATTGCCGCTTTAAGGCCCCTGTTGTTCTGGATCCGGTTATGGTCAACAGACGCCCTTATTCCATTTCGTTGCGGGCTTCTTAAATTGGTGGGCCGTAATCCTATTATCACAACCAAATGGTGTGCCTATGGCGAACGGTCCTTAACTCATCTCGGCCTAGGGTCCTACTGGCAAGACCCTTCCTCTATTCCTAAAAATGCTGTGCAGTTGCTGAAGGATGCTTTTTGGCACAATGTCCAGATTGTTCAATTTGCCAAGATTGTCCCGTTGTCTATGTCTGATACTTATTTATCAGTCAAATGCCATTACGAATTTGAGCCCTTTAAGGACGTAGCATTATCTCCATTTACAAGCGCCCTTTTTATCAGATTTAGAGTAGGGTCTCTCCCTTTGTGCTCCCTAACGTACAAATGGTCCAGTTCTATCAATAGATCTAAGTTCTGCCCGATGGGTTGCAAAAGTGAAGAGTCTGTTTCACATGTTTTCTTTCATTGCCATGCATACCACAAACAAAGAGCTCTTTGGATCATCCCGCTTTGCAAACACATAGGTGTCAGGTCCTTTCTTCATGTTGAGAGAATTTTAAAATCTGATTCATCTGTCCAGATAGTTTTACCAGTGGCAAAATATCTCTAATCAATCTGGCGTTTTAGATTAGCAATTTTGAAGAACAAGACTGGGTAGCTAATTCTTAGATTTATTTATGTATATTTATTGAACTCTGATGTATGATTTTAGCTCTCAATTTGCTGTATATAGATATTGTCTCACTATACTATTGATTATTTATGGATTTAGGGAATTGGTCTTTTGTTGAGTGAAACTTGCTATTATTAGGAGACATATACTTTGTTGTTTATCTTGTTTGGATCTTAACTCTCCTCAACCTTTGTAACTTTTTTATTGTGTTTATATCTCTATTGTTTTTTTTCTCTCTTTTAAAAATTCGATGTGCATTGTACTTTTATGGTATGTTTTTACTTACCTAAATAAAGTTAAATGATGATGATGAGGGAATGCCATGTTCCCTGGCTCAGTGCATGACGCCTACATCATGCGGAATAGCAGCATCCCTTATGTGATGGGTCAACTCCAGAGGCACCATGTGTGGCTATTAGGTGAGCACCTGGAAGCAAGACAGTGGGAATGGTTGTCTGGGTCTGGGGATATCCCTACAGGTTAGTGCGTGTCTAACAGTTGTCCCTCGCCATTTGCAGGTGACTCTGGTTATTCCAACCTGTCATGGCTACTGACCTCTGTGAGGAATGCCAGGATAAGGGCAGAGGAACGCTACAATGAGGCCCATGGGCGAACTAGGAGGGTGATCGAGCGGACCTTCGGTCTCCTGAAGGCCAGGTTCAGGTGCCTCCACATGACAGGTGGTTCCCTATTCTACTCACAAAAGAAGGTGTGCCAGATCATCGTGGCCTGCTGTATGCTTCACAACTTGGCTTTGCGACGACAGGTGCCTTTTCTGCAGGAGGATGGTCCAGATGGCGGTGTTGTGGCAGCTGTGGAGCCTGTGGACAGTGAAAACGAGGAAGCAGAGGAAGAAGACATGAACAACAGGGACTCAGTGATCCAGCAATATTTCCAGTGAGACACAGGTAAGAGTACAGACCTGCCTACTACATGTACTTATACACTATTGCCTCTCTACTGCCTGTCGTTTTCACCCAGTGTATGGACTGAGTTGTCACTTTCCCTTACGATTTCACAAATGTGGTTCCCACTGTGTGACATCTGCTTAGATTCCTCATGGACTAGAGCTGTGTGACATAGGTATGTTGACATTACAATTGAAAGAGCATTTTGTCACTGTAATTGCTAATACACTATTTCGAAATCACAGACAGACTCCAGATTGTTTTGTGCTTTAAGTGTGTTTATTTAAGTGCTCAATATTGGAGGGGGTAGTAAAATGGTGAGGGGTGATGGCGGAGGAATGTCCATGGCAGAGTCCCGTCTATTAGTCTCACAGGTGCATTGCCCATATGGGCATAGGAAGTGGAGCTGGGGCAGTTTAAGTATGGACAGGGTGACAAAGTGGGACAGTAGGATGACAATCAGGGTGGTCTAATTTCTTGGCGGGGGTCTTGGCATTGTGCTCTGTCTTGTTCCTGGATCTCAGGGACCGTTTGTGGGGTGGTTCTCCCTCTGCAGGGGGTGGGGTGCTGGTGTGGTGCTCCTGTGGCGGGCGTCCTGTCCACTAGTGCTGGCGGAGGTGGTGGGCAGTTCATCGTCCATGCTAGTGTCAGGAGTCCCTTGTAGTGCCACAGTGTCCCTCCTGGTGTTGAGTACTTCCTTCAGCACCCCTACAATGGTGCCCAGGGTGGAGCTGATGGTTCTGGGTTCCTCCCTGAAGCCCATATACTGTTCCTCCTGCAGGCGCTGGGTCTCCTGAAACTTGGCCAGTACCGTTGCTATCGTCTCCTGGGAGTGGTGGTAGGCTCCCATGATGGAGGAGAGGGCCTCGTGGAGAGTGGGTTCCCTTGGCGTGTCTGCCCCCTGTCGCACAGCAGCCCTCCCAGTTCCCCTGTGTTCCTGGGCCTCCATCCCCTGGACCGTGTGCCTACTGCCCCCAGGTCCATGTTGTTATTGGGGTGGTGGGTTAGCCTGGGTTCCCTGTAGTGGTGGACACACAGCTGATTGACGTGTCCTGGGGACGGGGGTATGGGCCTGCTGGGTGGGTGCTGTGCTGGTGTTTCCAGAGGGGGGAAGGTCTGTGGTGGCCTGTGACTGTGTGATGGGAACCGACTGTCTCGAGGTCCCCGATGGGCCGTGCTGGTCATCTAGATCCAGTTGGACAGAGCTGCTGTCATCACTGTGGGCCTCTTCTGTTGGTGGTGAGGACATGTGTGGACCCTCCTGTCCAGTGACGTTGGGTAGGGGTCCTGCAGGGGTATAAAAGGATGTTTATTACATCTGTGTGTGGCATGGTGTGCAATGGGTGGGTGACCGTGTACCCCAATGTTAGCATTCCTGTGTGGGACCTTGTGTGATGATGGTTTAGGGGGGTGTATGGGTATGTGCAGTGGGCATGCTTTAGTGATGGGTGTCCATGCTTTGTTGTTGCATGCAGGGCTTAGTGTTGGGATGGGTGGTTTGTGATGTTGGGACATATGTGAGGAGTTGGAGTGCTGGGGGTGAGGGTGAGGGTGGGGGTATGTGCTGGCCTGCAGGTAGGGTGGGGGATGTAATAGTTAAGATATGTCTTACCAGAGTCCATTCCTCCACCTACTCCTGCGAGGCCCTCAGGATGCAGAATCGCCAAGACCTGCTCCTCCCATGTTGTTAGTTGTGGGGGAGGAGGTGGGGGTCCGCCGAAAGGCCGCTGAACCGCCAGGTGGTGTCTTGAAACCACTGAAAGCACCTTCCCCCGTAGGTCGTTCCACCTCTTCTTGATGTCATGCCTATTTCTTGGGTGCTGTCCCACTGCGTTGGCCCTGTCCACTATTCTTCGCCATAGCTCTATCTTCCTTGCAATTGAGGTGTGCTGCACCTGTGATCCGAATAGCTGTGGCTCTACCCGGACGATTTCCTCCACCATGACCCTGAGCTCCTCCTCCGAGAACCTGGGGTGTCTGTGCCGTGCCTTGGGGTGGTGTAGGTGATGTGTGGGGTGGAGTGTGGGGTGATAAGTGTGCTGATATGTAGTGGGGTGTTGTGTGAGGTGCGTGGAAGTTCTGTGGGTGATGGTGTTGTGTGCCTGTGGATGCTGCTGTTATTGCTGGTGCTGTCTCTCTCTGGCTTTCGTTCGTGATTTGTTGTTGTAAGGGTTTGTGGGTGTGTGTTTTATATTGTATTGGGTGTGTGGGAGTGGTGTGTGTATGTGTATCAGGTGTGTGTATTTCGATTTGTCCAATGTGGCTGTGTTTTGTAAATGTGTGTGTATTTTGAGCGCGGCGGTCTGTACCGCCAATGGAATACCACGGTTGAAAGACAGCCTTGTGGATTTGTGTGTCGTGATAGTGTGGGCGTATTTCTGTTGGCGTGACGGTGGAGGTTTTGTTTTCGCCAGTTTATCACTGACCTTTGGTGTGGCGGACTTGTGTGGGCGTCTAGATTTTGGCGGATTCAGAACTGTGGATCATAATAGCTGTGGCGGAATTCCACAGCCGCGGCGGTGTGTTGGCGGTCTTCTGCACGGCGGTGAGTGACTTTTACCGTCAAATTTGTAATGAGGGCCTATGTTTGATAGTGAAGAAATCCTGTTGGATAGAGTATTCATGCCGTTGTCGACAACCGCTAAAGCCTTCTCTAAATTTTCCGTATCCAATTACCTTAAACGCGCAGCAGCCTCAATCTGTGAGAGTTTCCAGATTTGATTGTACATAGTATATAGGAACCTTTTCGAGCGCTGTTTACTAGGACACAGCAGAAAATCCTGCAAGTCTACATCTTCAGAAAGAGTGTTCAGATGTTTCTTAACTGCGGCTAATGTGTTAGTCTGTACCCATTGCTGGCACAGTTTACTCACACTGTATGTCGTAACTATACCTATATGTTGACCCAATACAAAGCGAGGTCTGGCCTGTTAATTGCAAAAAAAGCGCTTGACAATCATTAGTGTCAGTGGGCCATATTAACCACCCGCTGGGACTGGAAAGTGAAGAATTATAGGTACCAGCCTTAACCATTGCATATAGCCTTTCCCCGGTGATATTAAGGAAATATTGCTAATCTTTAAACCTTGCGGAAGTGGGGATACTGGGCGTGTTCATGTCTTTAATTTTTGCTAACCCCAGACATGACGTCTGCTGAATATTGTCATTTAAGAAAATCATTTGCACAAGAATCAGGCATGCTCGAAATAAATATCTGACAATCTTGTGTTCCCCATACACTTTTCAAGTCAATAGTGTTCTCCAGTATTCGTAACCTTCAACTGCGAGCCGGGAAACAAAGGGATCTGAATAAATCAGTTTTTGATCAGTTAGCAAAATTTTCCTAATCTGTGCTGGAAGTATTTTAAAATAATCCGACTCTGTTTTTTTTGTATCATGGCCAGAAAAATATGTAAAGTTATAACTATAGAATTTTGGGCTCCCCACTGGTGGTGTAGAACAGTGTTCCCACTGTGTGTAGTTTAATACTGGTCTATATCTAGTGGCACGGTGTAGGTAGTAATGTCCCCAATTGTTATAGCAGAACATTTCCCCATAATTCATTGTATGTTCATATATATCATCACTTTCAAAAGCGGAATAGTCCTTCATTTCATTTAGCATGGAATCAACTGTTTGGACATCCCAATCATCAGAGACAACATCAGGTGTAATTAAATCTGTCATAGAAATTTTGAACACATATGGTATTTGAATAATCTCTGTAGGCCCGTATATATCAAAGGGAACTTTGTCCCATGCAATCCCATCAGAAATCGGTATTGCTGTAATATTTGCAAGGGACAAGTCTCTTCGGACCTTATGCGAAGAATGATATGGAGTTAAAACTTCATCAACAGGCTCAACAGAGGAGTGATCAGGTATATAGTGACCATTTATGAGCAAAAGGAAAACAGTCACAAAACCAACCCATAAAAATAATGCTGAAAATATCAGACAGAACCATAAGTAGTTCCACGGGTATATTAAATAGTTTTTTTTAAGCCATTGATACAGCTTACTTCTTGTTGAAATATTGTCAATCACAGTAGTGGATGAGTCTGAAGAAAAGTCATCAATGTCCATGAAATAGCGAGAGGCAGTCTCTGCAAACACGAGAGCCGGTGCATTATTTGTACTTTGGTCCACTTCAGGTGGAGGCTCTTGGCAGACAGTGTCAACGGTCTGTGAAGTGTTTGTGTAAAAAACAGCTAAATCTTGGACAGGAGTGGTCATCGTAGTGGTGACTGGAAGTAGCAAAAGTTCATTTTCCGCCCTCCCCATGGTCGAGGAGGTATCTGGAACAGCATTGGACATTGTTGCATAGTCCGTAGTAGTGTTGTTTATCTGCTTATGTAGATGTATGTCATGTTGGGTAGTGAGAGGGGATCGGGAACCACCCAAGGGACCTCTTGGTCTACTGTGAAGGATCGGCCACATGGTGTAGTTTGATGTCATCAATAGAAATAAATCTGTTCGTTCGAGAACCAGAGAGTGGCGGTAAGATGACAGTCCTGGTACCTTGAATTCCCAAGACCGGTACAGGTGATCTGTATGATGGACCAAATTCCTTCTTCACAGCAATCTTTTCACGAACCAGATCCCCAACTTTAGGAATCCAGCCAGTCGAAATTTTTTGCTAAATCCCTTATTCCTAAGGTGGCAGCACTGGTAGATGATTTATCATCATGAAATTGCTGAAGCTCCTGTAAGACAGTGATACGTTTATTTATGTCAAATGGTGTTTCTGCTGCCACCATACCAGAGGCATCAAGATCTGGGACATACATAGGTATCCCAAAGAGAACCTCATAAGGAGTGCGTCCTCCCAAGGACAGTCTTGGCAGATTATTCAGTGCTCTCTGGACCCCATATAGGTGATGTAACCAACTGCGACCTGAACCTAATACTCGAGCTGTTAAGGACTGCTTTAGGTTACGATTCCGACTCTCCACGACCGAATTTCCCTCGGGATGGTATGATGAGGAGTAATGGAGTTCAACACCCATTGTCCCCATGGTGTCCCTGAATGCCTTAGAGGCAAACGCAGGGCCCTGGTCCGAGTGGAATGCTGCAACAGCATATGTACCGATAAAGATCAGCAAGTCTTTTATAACAGTCCGAGCGTGAGCCGACCGCTGTGGCCATAACCACAGTAATCTAGAACAAGAATCTACAGCAACTAGAATATATTTGTATGCACCATCAGGCTGTAAGGGACCACAATGGACCAGGTACACACAATGTAGTGGCCTGTTGGACACTAAGAGGGATGTCTGCAATGGAACCCTTCATCTGCTGGCAAATGTCATATTTCTTTGTCCATCTGCATAGACCAGGCCACCAGAAGCGTTTCTGTAAGAGTGTTATTGTGGCCGATATACCAGCATGTGCAGAACGACACCCGCATGCGCTGCTTTTACTAGATCTAATCTCTGGTCTTCGTTGGGGATCACTCGATCTCCAACCCCAGGAATTGTTGCGTAGGCAACATTCTGTGCACTGATATGGTAAGAATAGTTTGTAGGGTATCCCTTTGGAAGGGGCTTGCCTGCAGCCAAAGCTTTCACAGAAGTCTGTATTTAATTATCCAATCTCGTTTGTGAAGAAGTCACTGCAGCCACAGAAGCCGTAGCTACTGCTGCTTTGGCCGCTTCATCAGCCAATGTGTTGCCGGTAACGTGTATTCCTACTCGTTGGTGGCCCAATGTATATACTACATGGACACACTGTAGCTTATCCTTAAGATCAGCCACCCTCCCCCACAATATTTTGTGTTTAATGGTGTTCCCTTTCAAATCTCTAAACCCGTTCAGTTTCCAATGATTAAGATAACCATTGTATGACTAAACGCAGTAGTATGAGTCACAGACTATTAAAGTCAGGCTTCCTGGCTCAGTATGTTCGAGCGCTAGTATTAGAGCTTTAAGTTCAGCCAACTGAGCTGTGCAGTCCCCTAGGGTCTGTGTGTAGGTATTGTGAGGGTGGAAGACTCCAACTTCCATCACTCCTCTCACAGCTGCGCAAGCTGCTGAGTATTTATGTTTAGTACCTACACCTGGTTGTGCTGAACCATCAGTGTATATGACAGTATGGTATCTGTCTAGTGGCAAGATATTTAGAGGAGCGGGGTACTCTTGTTCGCACTGGAGAAACTCTTGTGTTTGAAGTTTTGGATCAAAAATGTAATCGACATCAGTGGCGGTCAGAGACGTTGCCCATTGAATCCAACGTGGATGTAATGCTTTAGCGTTGGGAATGCTTGCTTTGGTGACAGCCTCTAAGGCCGGCACCGGGGAAACAACAATAAACGTTTCCCCTGGGCAAGTGGCCTCTCTTTTATGATGGCCATCTGAACTGCTGTCAGAATCTTTTCTGTAGGTGCAAAACACTGTTCTGCATTAGATTATAAATGAGATTTATGTGCTATGGGTACAGTGTCACCCTTGTTGAAGGTGACATAAGTAAATCAAATGGCACCAGGAATTATTCTGATGACCAAATCTGTTTTATTGTCACATGTGTGCAAGTGTTTAGCTTCTAGCATGTCCTGTTGCATTTCCCTAAGGATGCGTGTGTTCAACTGTCCAGTGTCTGCTAGAAAAATTGGGCTGAACCAAGTCATAAAGTGGCTTGATACGTTGTGCATAATCTGGAATGTATGTTCTGCCAAAATTAAAGAAACCTAGTAATGACTGCAGTTTCTTAAGGGTGTTAGGAGGGTGCAGTTGAGCACATTTCTCTACAAAGTGCGGGCCAGGCTCTTTCCCTCGTTTGATAGCTCATATCCCAGGAACAATACACTGAGAAAGGCGATCTTACTTTTTTAAAAGTTGAATTTGTAACCGAGGTCTGCAAATCCCAAAATGATCCAATTGACTCTTGCAAGATGATTGTCGAGGTCGTCGTCTGTGAGATATATGTCATCCACGTAGGATAACGCCTCGGAATCAATATCATGTAATATTGATGTTACACGGGCTGAAAATAGCCCTGGGCTGTTCTTATAGCCTTGAGGTAAACAACAAAAGCGTTTCTGAGAACCAAATGAGAATGCACTCAGGTCCCGACTTTCATGTGCTAAGTTCTGGCAGAAAAAGCCATTAGATATGTCTAATGTTGTTTTATATTTTTTATGCACTATATTGTTTATTAGTACCATGCTATGTGAATTTTGTATAGCATATGTGCGTGGGTGACTATTTAGATGTCTATAATCAATGACTATTCTGTACGAATGGTCTGGCTTTGCAACAGGGTTATTCATTGCAGATGTACAGGGCTCAATTACTCCCTGGTACTCAAGGTGGGGGTGAGGATCTCCCTCACCAGAGCTTTTACTTCATGTTTAACAGGATATTGTGGCTGTGGTTGGGGTGTGGACCTAACGGGAATAACATGACAAGGAGACTCCTTGTCCCAACCTACATGCGGTATAACACAGGTGCCTGCGCTAAAGCCCATTCAGCAGCATAGGCTTCTTTTTCTGCTTCCGGAACAAGATCAGAGAAAGAAGGCAAAATGACATCTTCCCCATGCGGGAGCTTACGGACGTGTTCAGGTGGCCTGTCTCTTTTGGTAAATAGGATATCACTAGTAAGTTCATACCAGAATATCACACCAATGGTGCACTCCACATCTCCCTCTATCTGAATTTTTAAGTCATACACCCTGTCGGGTGGGAGAACGCGGCCGTCCGCAGTTTCAACTGTGATAAAATTGCTAGTTGCTGTCACATCCAGATGATCTTTCAGACTCTGGCGACATATCGTGACCTCTGCTGTGCTGTCTAACAGAGTCACTGCCCACGTCTTGTTCCTCAACAGTGTTCTCAAGTGTACTGGCATTTTTAGCTGTCAGTGATTCCACCTTTTTCTTTTTATACTGTGGCTTTTGCTGAGGAGTCTTTTCTTCTTTTTTAATGGTAGACTGCAGCGAGTCTTTCTTTTGTTTCACGTATTCAGAACGTCGATCAGGACTGCCCCCTCTCTCGCTACGTCTATCCGGTGCGTCCTGAAAGGAACAAGAGGGACGTGAATCAGTATATCTGTCAGTAGTTTGAATATTCTCCCTATTTCTGAGATTGTATCTCCTTTCGGAGTTCTCCGGGTGTGGAGAATCAGCTCTCTTATTTCTTCTGTCTTTTAAATCTTTTTGTTTTTCTCAGCGCTTCTTAGAGCCCTCTTGTGACTGCTATGTACCCTCCTTATGGGCGGTACCTTGTAACTCCAATTTCTTTGGTTTGGCTCCCAAACTATCCTGCCCTATATTAGTAGAGGTGTCAGAAATTATTTTTGGTAGCTGTCTCTCTTGTTCCAGGTGTGGAGTTTTCCGGAGACGCTGGCGTATTGCCAGTGCTACCGCTTTCCCTTTAATATTACTGAGTATTATTGAGGAAACCGAGTCAAAGTTACGCATTAATTTCATCCCCAAATCCAAGGCTGGTGCAGCCCCGTGCTCATTCTGTATTTGTTTTAACACCTCCGTTAAATTGGCAAGTGTCGGGGTACCATGTGTGGTAGTATAAATAGCAGAGAAGACTGTACCCCATGTGGCACAGTCATCCACAGAGGGAACCATCCCAAAGGGCAAGCACATAGTGAGCAGTCTATGTTTTTCCTGTGGTCCCGTATGGGGAAACACAGCTTCCAGCTGATTAGTTTTCTGGGCAATCCAGAACGGTAATTTTTCCCGTTCTGTGGGTACTTTACCCATGATAGTATGCACTGTTTGTGGATTAATCCCAGTAGCCAATTGGTAACCACCAGGAGCTGGCGGTGCTGGACGCGCTGGTGCAGTGTTCAAAGTTCGCATTACGAACTGAACTAGTCGTCTGTATAATGTCACTAATTCATTATATAAATCTTGCTGATCTGCTATTGTCATGTTTTGTATATCTGGGTGAGGCGTGTATGTGGCAAACATAGGCCACGTCGGTCCATCATTACTTAAAGGACTTAGCCTCACTCTTTGTAATATGTGTGGTAAGGCGCCTTCAAACCAGTTCTGGTGCTCTTGGTATGTGAGCGATATTTCATGATACTGGTATGCTCAGTACCGTTAAGGTACCTTCGCAATTTCATATGTGTGAAATGTATGTGTTCTTTGGTCCACCTCAGGAAAGGTGACCCAACAATAAAATGTTTCTGTTTGGTATGCTTCATTAGCTTCTATTACAAGAGTACCATCCCCGCCATCCTCTGCCAGGCCGTGCGATAGTAAGTGTTGTGTAAGTGCTTGTCTAGCATTCTCAGGAATGTTAATGGCGTTAGCCATATTTGTTTAGAAATACGGAACACCAAAATGGGGAGTAAAGTCCTTTTATGAGTTCGAGCTCGAACAACCTACAGCTTAATCAGGTGTTACCTTTTCAGCTGAGGAGGAATTTCACAAAGACCACAGACGTCTCCGTATGACGGTACTAGGGTACCTGTCGTCTGTGAGACAGTGATAGCCGGGTGCCCGTATATTAGTGCCTAAACACCATTGTTGGTGGCGCCATAGCGTAGTTTGGACTCTTGCTCTGTGCAAGACTGCTGGTTTAAGGAGGACAGTACTTTTGTTTGTAGGCGACTATGTCTATCCTACAACAAGTCGCAACTGTTCGTCCCAACCTTACCGTCTCACTAGCAGCACCTCACCAGAAACACAATAGTAAAAGGTGATTTGTGGCAGCCTTTACGCATGGACTCAAGAATAAGACATCTCAGGGAGTGTCGTGGTTAAACGGAGATTACCCCTTTCTCACAGATACACTATGGGGGTCATTCCGACTCCCGCCGGCGGCGGTAACCGCATGCCCTGCGTGAGCCGCCGAATGACCGCACCGCGGTCAAATGACCGCGGCGGCCATTCTGGCTTTCCCGCTGGGCTGGCGGGCGATCGCCAGAA
Source organism: Pleurodeles waltl (assembly GCF_031143425.1). Taxonomy (NCBI): domain Eukaryota; kingdom Metazoa; phylum Chordata; class Amphibia; order Caudata; family Salamandridae; genus Pleurodeles; species Pleurodeles waltl. The sequence goes on along the minus strand of NC_090439.1, from coordinate 185,389,821 downwards.
GGCCGCCCGCCGGCCCAGCGGGAAAGCGCCTTCAACGAGGAAGCCGGCTCCGAATGGAGCCGGCGGAGTTGAAGGTGTGCGACGGGTGCAGTGGCACCCGTCGGTATTTTCAGTGTCTGCTTGGCAGACACTGAAAATCAATGTGGGGCCCTGTTAGGGGGCCCCACGACACCCGTTACCGCCATCCTGTTCCTGGCTGTGAAAACCGCCAGGAACAGGATGGCGGTAAGGGGGTCGGAATCCCCATGGCGGCGCTGCTTGCAGCGCCGCCGTGGAGGATTCCCTGGGGCAGCGGGAAACCGGCGGGACACCGCCGGTTTCCCGTTTCTGACCGCGGCTGTACTGCCGCAGTCAGAATGCCCATGGAAGCACCGCCAGCCTGTTGGCGGTGCTTCCGCGGTCGTTGGCCCTGGCGGTCGGTGACCGCCAGGGTCAGAATGACCCCCTATGTCTCATTCAAACACAGGCAAATGACAGATGCAATAAAGTTTCAATAGTTAAGATTTAACACGACTGCAATTTGCGATATGTTGCATGGGCTGCAATGATTAGGATAATGAACAGTGCAAGAAACGGAATTGTGAAGACGAGAGTCATCATTACAAAGACCCGCACCATCTTGTCATGCATGTAAAAGACATAAGGGGTGTAATACGCCCTAATACCCTAATATGATAGGCCTAACCTCCTACCTAAAGGAGAGCTGAGTTTGTTAAACCTAATCTGCCAATGCCTTGTCCATGAGAGGAGCCCTCAACCCTTGTTACCTTGGAAAGAGGTCTCTATCTTAGTCTCCGCAGGGACACGAAGACTGGGTCAGCGTCAAGATGACATGCAGCATCGATATCAGCGATGGTGGCGATGCCCTTTGGTTGGAATCCCTCTGATTATCTGTCTAAAGTGCAATGTAGTTATACAGATCTACCATGACCCCTGACGTAGGTGTGTTCCCAAACAATAGATAACAGACATGCTTGGGATGGCAATTATTAGAAACAAATCCCTCGAAAGTATAGAGAGGGAAAATCCCAAAGTGTGAACACCTACTGTTTGTTTGTCTTTGTTGCTTTATCTTCACACCTTAGCGTGGTGGCACTGATAATGCAAAGCATAACAAGGGGCCTAACTATAAACAAGGTAGCCATCTTGGATAAATTAAATAATTAAATGGGCTAAGACAGAGCAAGCTAAGTAGGTTAAAAGTCACTAGGTGATGGGGGCACGAGTCTGCAACCCAAACGCTAAACTAACTCCTGTAATCCCATTAAAACAAACTAGGATTTACTACAGCAGCAATGCTGGGCATTCCTGGGCATAACTTTGCCTCGACAAGGGCTCAGGCCAAAAAGCAAAGAGGACAGGGAATCTTGGATCCTGGAACAATGGACCAAGTGCTCCCAAAAGCTAGGGCTAGAAAGGGTAAATCCTTACCCACTATCCCTCCCTCACTAGAAGATTCCCCTTTTGAGTAAGAGGAATCCTCTCCCTGTGCAGAACCTACACCAGATGAGCTGGCAGCAGACACTGCTGATCTTTTGGGTGCAGGGGGGTCTGCTAGGGAAGAGCTGAGTGTGGCACAGCAGACCTGTCCCACACTAGAGGGTTTAAGACTGCAAGCTGTCAAACATCAGAATGAGGATGTCACTGATAGCCATGAGGTGTATTGGGAAGACAACCTCCTGTACACTGAGTCAAGGGACTCTAAACCTGGAGCTGCTAGGAGATTGGTCATCCCTTTGCAGGGGAGTTTCTTGTACCTTGGCCCATGACATTCCTTTGGCTGGGCATTTGGGCCAGAGTAAAACTTGGGACAGGCTTGTTCCATTGTTTCACTGGCCTCACCTGTCAGAGGACACTAAAGAGTTTTGTCGCTCTTGTGTGACCTGCCAAGCCAGTGGCAAGACTGGTGGCACACCTAAGGCCCCCTTAATTTCACTCCCAGTGGTTGGATTGCCCTTCGAAAGGGTAGGGGTTGACATTGTTGGCCCCCTTGACCCTCCAACAGCTTCAGGCAATAGGTTTATCCTGGTGGTAGTGGACCATGCCACTAGGTATCCTGAAGCAATTCCCTTAAGGACCACTACCGCTCCTGCAGTGGCAAAGGCTCTCCTGGGAATCTTTTCAAGAGTGGGCTTCCCTAAGGAAGTGGTGTCAGACAGAGGTAGTAACTTCATGTCTGCATACCTCAAAGCTATGTGGAAGTAGTGTGGTGTAACGTACAAGTTCACTACTCCTTATCATGCACAAAAAAATGGTCTGGTTGAGGGATATAATAAAACTCTCAAAGTTATGATAATGGGACTCCCTGAAAAACTCAGAAGGAGATGGGATGTCCTGTTGCCATGCCTCTTTTTTGCTTACAGGGAGGTACCCCAAAAAGGAGTGGGCTTTAGCCCCTTTAAACTCCTCTTTGGGTACCCTGTAATAGGTCCCCTTGCACTTGTGAAGGAGGGTTGGGAGCAACCTTTAAAAGCTCCTAAATAAGACATTGTGGACTATGTACTTGGCCTAAGATCCAGAATGGCTGAGTACATGAAAAAGGCCAGTAAAAATCTTCAGGCCAGCCAAGAGCTCCAAAAGCAATGGCATGACCAGAAGGCTGTCCTGACCCAGTACCACCCAGGACCGAAGGTGTGGATATTGGAGCCTGTGGCCCCAAGAGCACTCCAAGACAAATGGAGTGGACCCCATCTAATTGTTGAGAAAAAGGGTGAGGTTACCTACTTGGTAGATCTGGGCACTGCCACGAGTCCCCTTAGGGTGCTCCATGTCAATCGCCTAAAACCCTACTATGACAGGGCTGACTTAACTCTGCTCATGGCACCTGACAGGGACAGGAGGAAGAAGAGAGTGACCCTCTCCCTAATCTCTTCTCCACCACTGAAGCTGATGGCTTAGTGGAGGGAGTGGTGTTTGCAGATTGCCTTACTGCTGAGCAGAAGGACAACTGTGTAAGTCTCATAGGCCAATTTTCTGACCTCTTCTCACTGATACCAGGTACCACTACCTGGTGTGAGCACACAATCGACACTGGAGACAGTTTACCTGTCAAAAGTAAGATTTATAGGCAGCCTGACCATGTCAGAGATTGCATAAAACAAGAGGTACAGAAAATGGTAGACTTAGGAGTGATTAAGCCTTCAGAAAGCCCATGGGCTAGCCCAGTGGTGCTTGTCCCAAACCTCACAGTAAGGATGGCAAAAGAGAAATGAGGTTTTGTGTTGACTACAGAGGTCTCAATCAAGTAACAAAAACTGATGCTCACCCTATACCCAGGGCAGATGAGCTAAGAGATACACTGGCTTCTGCCAAGTTTCTAAGCACTTTTGATTTAACTGCAGGGTATTGGCAGATTAAATTAGCAGAAGATGCTAAACCTAAAACTGCATGTTCCACCATTGGAGGGCACTATCAGTTCACTGTTATGCCCTTTGGTTTGAAGAATGCATCTGCCACTTTTCAGAGGTTGGTGAACACAGTCCTGCAAGGTTTGGAAGCTTTTAGTGCAGCATATCTAGATGATATGGCTGTCTTTAGCCCACCTGGGATGAGCACCTGGTCCACCTATGGAACGTTTTAGAGGCCCTGCAAAAGGCAGGCTTCACTATCAAGGCTTCAAAGTGCCAGATATGGCAGGGGAAAGTGGTTTATCTGGACCACTTAGTAGGTGGGGAACAGATTGCACCACTGCAGGGGAAGATCAAGACCATTATGGAATGGGCTCCCCCTACAACTCAAACCCAGGTGAGAGCCTTCTTAGGCCTCACAGGGTACTATAGGAGGTTCATTAAGAACTATGGCTCCATTGCAGCCCCTCTTAATGACCTCACTAGTAAGAAGATGCCTAAAAAGGTATTGTGGACAGCTTACTGTCAAAAGGCTTTTGATGAGCTCAAACAGGCCATGTGCTCTGCACCTGTCCTAAAAAGCCCTTGCTACTCCAAGAAGTTCATAGTCCAGACTGATGCTTCTAAATTAGGGGTGGGGGCAGTGCTATCACAGCTTAACACTGAGGGCCAGGATCAACCTGTTGCTTTCATCAGCAGGAGGTTGACCCCTAGAGAAAAGCGTTGGCCTGCCATAGATAGGGAAGCCTTTTCTGTGGTCTGGGCACTGAAAAAGTTGAGACCATACCTGTTTGGTACTCACTTTATTGTTCAGACAGACCACAAACCTCTATTATGGCTTAAACAAATGAAAGGTGAAAACCCTAAATTGTTGTGGTGGTCTATCTCCCTACAGGGAATGGACTATACAGTGGAACATAGACCTGGGAGTACCCACTCCAATGCAGATGGACTCTCCAGATATTTCCACTTAGACAATGGAGACTCATCTGGGCAAGGTTAGCCTTATTGTCCCTCGTTTGGGGGGCTGTGTAGGAAAGTACCATCTTGCCTGGCATGTTACCACATTGTTACTTGTGTGTCAGTTTGTGTTTCCCTGTCTCACTGGGATCCTGCTAGCCAGGACCCCAGTGCTCATAGCCTCCTACAGTCTGTGGCCTGAATGTGTTCCCTGTGTGGTGCTTAACTGTGTCACTGAGGCTCTGCTAACCAAAACCTCAGTGCTTATGCTCTCTCTGTCTTTAAAATTGTCACTGCAGGCTAGTGACCATTTTTACCAATTCTAATTGGCACACTGGAATACCCTTATAATTCCCTAGTATATGGTACCTAGGTACCCAGGGTTTTTGGGTTCCAGGAGATCCCTATGGGCTACAGCATTTATTTTGCCACCCATAGGGAGCTCAGACAATTCTTACACAGGACTGCCACTGCAGCCTGAGTGAAATAACGTCCACATTATTTCACAGACATTTTACACTGCACTTAAGTAGCTTAGAAGTCACCTATATGTCTAACCCTCACTTAGTGAAGGTTGAGTGCAAAGTTACAAAGTGTGAGGGCACCCTGGCACTAGCAAAGGTGCCCCCACATTGTTCAGGGCAATTTCCCAGGACTTTGTGAGTGCGGGACACCATTACGCGCGTGCTTCACAATGGTAACTCCAAATATGGCCATGTAACATGTCTAAGATCATGGAATTCTCCCCCATGCCAAATCTGGTATTGGGGTGCCAATCCCATGCATCCCCGGGACTCCAGCATGGACCCCAGGTACTGCCAAACTAGCTCTCTGGGGCTTTCACTGCAGCTAGCGCTGCTGCCACCCCTCAGACAGGTTTTTGCCCTTCTGGGGTCTGGGCAGCCCAGTCCCAGGAAGGCAGAACAAAGGATTTCCTCTGAGAGGGGGTGTTACACCCTCTCCCTTTGGAAATAGGTGTTAAGGGCTGTGGAGGAGTAGCCTCTCAAAGCCTCTGGAAATGCTTTGAAGGACACAGATGGTGCCCTCCTTGCATAAGCCAGTCTACACCGGTTCAGGGATTCCCCCAGCCCCTGCTCTGGCACGAAACTAGACAAAGGAAAGGGGAGTGGCCACTCCCCTGTCCATCACCACCCTAGGGGTGGTGCCCAAAGCTCCTCCAGTGTGTCCCTGACCCCTGCCATCTTGAATGCAGAGGTGTGAGGGCACAATGGAGGCCTCTGAGTGGCCAGTGCCAGCAGGTGACATCAGAGACCCCTCCTGATAGGTGCTTACCTGGTTAGGTGGCCAATCCTCCTCTGACGGCTATTTAGGGTCTCTCCTGTGGGTTTCTCTTCAGATAACGAATGCAAGAGCTCACCAGAGTTCCTCTGCATCTCTCTCTTCGACTTCTGCCAAGGATCGACCGCTGACTGCTCCAGGACACCTGTAAAACCGCAACAAGGTAGCAAGACTACTACCAGCAACATTGTAGCACTTAATCCTGCTGGCTTGCTCGACTGTTTCCTGGTGGTGCATGCTCTGGGGGCTGCCTGCCTTCAACCTGCACTGGAAGATACAAAGAAATCTCCTATAAGTTGACAGAATCTTCCCCTGCTCCAGCAGGCACCAAACTTCAGCTTCACTGGTATTCTGGGTCCCCTCTCATCCTGACAAGCGTGGCCCTGGAACACAGGTGGTGGACCCAAGTGACCCAGACTGTCCAGAGGTCCAACTGTCCGAATTTGGAGTAGGTAAGTCCTTGGCTTCTCTCCCCAGACAATAATCCTGTGCACCGTGTGATCTGCAGCTACAAGGGCTTCTGTGTACATTTCCAAGAAATCCTGCATGCACAACCGAGCCTAGGTCCCCAGCACTCTGTCCTGCTATGCTCAGCTCCCTGAGTTGACCTCCTGTGTTGTGGGACTTTTCTTTGCAGTGTTGAGATGACCACCATGTTCAGTCTTCTTTAACCCATGTTCAAGGACTTCTGCAGGTGCTTCCTTCCTGTCCGTGGGCTCTCTACATTGCTGAGGGCCCCCTCTGTCTCCTCTCCCAAGTGGCAACATCCTGGTCCTTCCTGGGCCCAGGCAGCACCCTTTTTCTCCAACCGCGACTCTTGGAGGTAGCAAGGCTTATTTGTGGTATGTTGCCAAGGAAACAACTCTGCATCCTCCGGCACGCCGTGTGACATCTTCTGCATGAAGAAGAACTTCCTACCTCCTTCTGTTGTTGCAAAACCTGCAGCTTCTTCCAACCAGCTACCTCTATCAGCCTAAGCTACTACAACACTACTACTTCATTACTAAGGGATAACTGGACCTGGTATAAGGTGTAAGTACGCAAGGTACCCACTACAAACCAGGTCAGCCTCCTACATTGGTGGTGCAGTGGTGGGATAAGTACTTGCAATTGCTTTGCCACTTTACCTGTGCTTTTCACAAGAAAAGCTTGCTCCAATACTTAGAGCATATATAATATATACCTAGAAACAATTTTCTGACTTTCTTAAAAGTTCTTTAAACTTTGCAAAAGTTTTTACAAAGTTCTGAAAGGTTTTCTTCTTTTCTCTAAAAAGTTAGCTCTGTTATTCTACTAACGTTTTACTCACTTTCCTAAACTTTTTTCTTTCAACATGTTTTCTGTAGACGCCACCTTTAGAGCTGTCAAGACTGCCTATGACAATTTAAACTATAAAAGCTTGAAGGGGCTCTACATTGAAAGAAATTTAGGGATTGAAAAGAACCCCAACACCTCGTACCTCTTAAATCTCCTCCTCCAGGATGACCAGGGAATCAGCACTGAGGAAGAGGTAGAGGATAACTCCAACCAGGAAAGCTCAGAGGAGCAAGATGACAATCCTGGGGAGGGTCCTTCCACAGACCTATCCGGCAACAAATCCCCTTGTATAGCTGGTAGTGGTAAGGGTTCACACTCAAGTAGGGCTCCCTTCAACCCTAGAGGTCAGGTCACTAGAGTGGCCCCTGTTAGAGATAGGTCTGCCTCTGCACACTCTCATCTTACCTCTGTTTCAGAGGCTTCACATAATTCTAACCCTGAGGACCAGTCCCTAGATAGGGAACTCAGAAAGCTGAGGTTAGAGGAGGCCAGACTAAAGCTAATGCAGCAGCAGTTTGTCTTAGACAGGGAATCCCTGGTTGTGGAGAAAGAGAGCAGGGTTGGGGTTAGTTCCCCATGGTGGCAGCAGCAGTTTTAGGAATACAAATGTTAGGGAACCTTCAATTGATTCTAGGAGTCTGCAAAATGTTTTCCCTCCTTACAAGGATGGTGATGACATCATCAAGTGGTTTTCTGCACTTGAGAGGGCCTGTAAACTTCAGAGGGTCCCTCATGTACAATGGGCTGCTATCCTTTGGTTATCCTTCTCTGGCAAGGGTAGAGACAGACTTCTTATTGTCAGAGAGGATGGTGCAGATAATTACCAGGTTATTAAAAATGCACTCTTCAGTGGTCTGGGCTTAACCACTGAACAGTACAAACTTTTGTTCAGAGAGACCAAAAAGGAGTCATCACAGTACTGTTCTGTGAAGGCCCTAGAAGGTTGGTTTACAAGGCAGTACGGTGACTGATTATGAAAGCCTTTGTAACTTGTTTCTGAGAGAGTATATCTTGAATAATTGTGTGTCTGACTTGTTACATCAGTATCTTCTGGGCTCAGATCTGACTTCTCCCCAAGAATTGGGAAAGAAGGCAGACAAATGGGTCAGAACAAGAGTGAGCATAAAAGCTCATACGGGGGTGACAAGGATGGCAAGAAGAAAGATGGTGAAAAATCTCCGGACAAGCCTAGTGTAGGAAAGTAGCCTCTTTCTAGCATGGTTACCCCCCACTTTTGGCCTGTTTGTGAGTGTGTGTCAGTGTGTTTTTACTGTGTCACTGGCCTCCTGCTAGCCAGTACCCCAGCGCTCATACATAAAAACCTATATGTCAGTGTGTTTTGCCTGTCTCACTGGGATCCTGCTAGCCAGGACCCCAGTGCTCCTAATTTATGGCCTAATGTGTATGCCTGGGTAGTGCCTAGCTGTGTCACTGAGGCTCTGCTAACCAGAACCTCAGTGCTTATGCTCTCTCTGCTTGTAAATTTATCACTGTAGGCCAGTGACTTAATTTACCAATTTCAATTGGCATACTGGACCCCCCTTATAAGTCCCTAGTATATGATACCTAGGTACCCAGTACATTGGGGTTCCAGGAGATCCATATGGGTGGCAGCATTTCTTTTGCCACCCATAGGGAGCTCAGACAAACCCTTACACAACCACAAACAACGTGCCTGCCCGCAGGCAGGACAGAAGAGTGCTGTCGACTCCCTCAGCAGCATGTTGGAGTGCTGCCTATGCGAGGAGCTGGCAAGGACATTCAGGGGTGGTCTCCCTGGGTTGTCTGCCAACGTAGGACCATACAAGATGCCTCGGTGGGACTGGGCACTCCGCAGTATGAAAAAGGCAAGCGCATGGCAGCATAAAGGAAAAGAAAAGCAAAGGACAAAAAGAAAACCATGGCACAGCTCTCCCTGGCTTGGCGGGAGAGCTGCTAATGAAAAATGCCTGTGTTTGCCAAAGAGCACCCTTTATGGTTCTGCAGGTCTCACCCACATTTTAGAATGAAAACCACTTGTTTTTGGCTTTTGGTGACCACAGGAGGATGGAATTACCGCCAACTATCTCCGGAAGTGCAGCGAGAGCTGCAGGAACAGAGCAGTCTCCCCCAAAACACTTTCCAGAGGTCCGACCCTAAGCTGGGTGGGACTCTAAAAGAATACCTCCCAGGATTTTCTAGGCATCTTCAAGCACTCCCCAGGCTGGAAAATGTGCTCTTCAGCTGGGAGTGCTGCACCCTCTAGGAAAAAAGTGGAACAAAGTCTATGGCTGCAGCCTCTGTGGCCTGAAGGTGTTCAACATGAGTTATCATCCTGTGCAGCGCCCTCTGGGGCAGAAAGTCTGAATTGCATGTGTTGTGATTAAAATTGCAATGCCCTCTAGGGACTATGTTTTACTTGTGTTAGTGATGTTAAAAGTTATGTTAAGTAAACAAATCACTGAGACATGCATAGACATTTTCTCTTGTGAATGATTTAATGAAGTAATGACACTGACAACCATGCAAGTTCAAAGTATACCTGCGTTATGGCCAGTATTAATTTTGTTCTTTCAATGTTATATTCATTTATTACATTTTAATACAAGTGACTGTCTAGACATGATATGTTGAACTAGATCCTCCTTTTGGAGGGTTAAGAGTGATTACACAATGTCATCATGAATTATTTCTATCAGCTGATATATATAGGTGTAAATTGCTATTTAGCATTGAATAGTGTGTGTGTAATAAAGGTACTTTTTCCTTTTTCACAAGAAAAAGCCCTGACTGGACAATCATTTATTGACTGTTATTACTGTGTACCTGTAAATGGTGATTACTAGCCCACATCACCTCCCTTGAGTAGGCCTTGGACTGCTCTGTATTGCTACCTTGAGCGGGTCAAGCACTACAATAGGGTGTTTGGTTGCCAGTGAAGGGCAAACGTGGACCCATTACTTGTGCAGGCCACACAACTATTGACCCATTTTCTTACAGCCTAGAAACTGCACTGACCCTCCAGACTTTTTGCTGCTCCCCATCCACTAGAACCTGTGCTGCCCCATCCCCTTAACTCTGTGCTGCTCTATGCCCCATATCCTTGTGCTGTTCCTCGCCTTGTAACATGTACAACAGGTTTGCTATTGTGCTACTTCCACCTCTACTAGTTGGTCTCCCTTTCACATTGTGTTCACACCACCATACCACCAATCATTGGATAAGCATTGTTTGATAGCACTACAGATGCGATATGCATTATATAAGAGAATGGTTCCTCACTACTGAGCCCCTTGCTGTACCTTTTAAGTGTGCAAGGAAGGTTGCTCTACTGATGCCTATGTGGTACCTGTCTGTGAGTGAAGAAAGCCTGTGGTGCGTATATTCATGTGGTGCCCTGCTGTGTGTGCAAGTATCCTCAATAATTCAAAATTATTTCCCGGTTTAAAATTTCTAAAGGTGTGCTTTAAATAACTCTTTCACACAAGGTACTTGAGTACATAGAACTATGGTCCCCCTTGTTCTGTATCCATCAGGAAATGTTTGTACCAGGTAATGAAAAGACATTTGAGAGGTCATCTTACCCACAACTTATCATAGCATGCTTCCTCATCGGTGACCTCTGACACTGGGATGGGACGGTGCCACTCCAGCAGACTCAACTGAAGTATGTAGACTTGGGAGTTCCTATATATCTATTTCAGGACAATTTCACTGGTCCTGTTTAAGTTTTAAAGAATAAAAAAAACCTAGGCTATACCCAAAAAGAACTTCCTTTATATGTGAGTACCCTTGGTATCGATTAAAACCAGAAAGTGTGGTCAATAGGTAGAATATAATGACTCATCTGACCACTCAAAATGCAAGTACTACCAACATGTTTTGATCTATATTTAATGCTAGGGGATGGTTAAAGGTCTTTGCCAGGGTAATATGAACTCGCTAGCTGTTTTGTTCATGTATTTCATGTGAGAAAGTAGAGAAACGTTCCCCTTACCAATAAGATGCCCGATCTGGCATTAACCTGTTAAATTAGACAAAATCCATAACATGTCAATTTTCAGCAATGGTAATTTGAATCACAATGGTTAATCAATATAAAAAAACACGCTTCTTATGGCTATTCAGAAGCACAATGTGTTCCGACCCAGACACATGACCCTAGTCACAAAAAAAAATCAAGTTGAAACAATCACCACTGTGTGGACACTGCAAATGCTAGCGAAGGTGCACAGATGTGGGTGCCTTTCACCTAAAAAGGTAGACATGTGACTAACAGGCTAAAAACCGGTGCTATTGTGTTGCATTAATTGTGCTGTTTAGACATAAAGAAACACTCATGTGATCTAAACTATGGGCTTCATGGGTCAGTGTCGGGGTGTTTCCTCTGTAGTCACACACTAATTATGTACATAGATGTTCCAAAATGTCAGAGATGCAATTAACAACATATTGTCATAGGTGGGAGACAATCGAGCAACCTCCTCAATTGAAATGAACTAATCACATTTTATATTATTTCAAAGAAAATATACAGTGGTATCCTTCAGACTATACCAGAAACGATAATTTATGGCTCTTAAAAATTGCCTCAATATGAAGGCTTTTCATAGGTGTTGCTCTCATTCCTAGCAGCACTACTATGTTGATTCTACATGGAACGAAAAGATAAAGACAATCAGGTAACATAAAATGTGTTTGTAATATGGTCAAACAAATGGCAGGTCACTTCTCTGCTCTTACAGAAGTCTGGCTTCCAAGATGCAGATTAAGAATGGTATACACAAGACATTACTGGACCACGTTGGATTATAGCTCATAATTCATGACTAGATGATAAAACTGTTTGGATTAAGGGATCATGGTAGGGTTTAAGGACATACCAGACACATCCGTACTTGCTCACTGTCCTGTACATAAGCAACTTTACTTTGTCGATTTTGTTTATGGATCCGACAGACCATGACAAACAGGTAGCTTAAATGGTATTCATCATATGGTTAAAAAATGGCTGGTCGTTTCTCTTCAAGAGTATGGGCACCAGTGCTTTAAATGGGCCGGTACTGCGTACCGGCACTTTTTTTATTTTGAGAGGGAGAGTACCTACACTTCTCAAGAAAAACGTAATACTTTTTATCGGAGAGTACCGTCAATTCGCAGAAACCAGCAGGTACTCTGGAACAGAGTACCTGGACTTCTATTTTTCCATTTCAAGCACTGAGTATGGCGCCAACTAGTACACCTAATCGGACCCCCAAAACTGATGTATCATAGGTGTGTGTACCAGGAAAAGGCAGGGAGGAATTAGCAAGATCCCTGGTGGTCAAGTCGAAGATGTTACGCACCTACGTATGACATCATATGCCTATTGTTGATGGGGCAGGTGCTCATTAGGCTTGTGGTACATGTTGTGCGATCATGGATTAAATGATATAACTTTGTTTTCATAAAAAAGTTTTCATGCAAAGATTGTTTTTCTTTTATAATACACAAGTCCTTTTAGCAAAAACATGGGTAAGGAACCATTGAATCAGGATTCCTTATCATTGTGAGGAAATGCAATTTTTTGCATGGGAGTTTTCTGTTTGCTTTGTTTCTGTCAACGAGTTTTCAGTTTCATTCGAGTGTCAATCGTTGTTAGCGCGGGTGCTCATGTGAGTTTTGGAGCGAGTTCCATGGAGAGCAATGGGTGTTTGTAAACGAAATGCATTTTTTTACATGGAGTGATCTGACGGAGGGCCTTTTGTGTTCTAAGAAACAAACATCAATTATTTCACAAAAGTAGAGATGGATGGACAATCCGTAAGTCAGGGTTCTTTATCATTATAGGACAACACAATTATTTTGCCTACAGGTTTCTTGTCTACATCTCACTGTAAATGGGTCTTAAGGGTTGAGATGGCACAGTACTAACAGGGTTCCCACATCACATGTACTTCCAATACACTGCTTCCTGTGACATAAACATATAGTATATACATATGTATCTTTCTTGAAAAGATCTATACCAACTTGCCATTGTTTGTGAGTTGTTGTTGTAGGAAGGTAGCCTCTTTCTAGCCTTGTTTCCCCCACTTTTGGCCTGTTTGTGAGTATATGTCAGGGTGTTGTTACTGTCTCACTGGGATCCTGCTAGCCAGGGCCCAGTGCTCATAGTGAAAACCCTATGTTGTCAGTATGTTTGCTATGTGTTACTGGGACCCTGCTAGCCAGGACCCCAATGCTCATAAGTTTGTGGCCTATATGTGTTCCCTGTGTGGTGCCTAACTATACCACTGAGGCTCTGCTAACCAGAACCTCAGTGTTTATGCTCTCTTTGCTTTTTAAAATTGTCACTTCAGGCTAGTGACTAATTTTACCAATTCTCATTGGCACACTGGAACACCCTTATAATTCCCTTGTATATGGTATCTAGGGTATTGGGGTTCCAGGAGATCCCTATGGGCTGCAGCATTTCTTTTGCCACCCATAGGGAGCTCAGACAATTCTTACACAGGACTGCCACTGCATCCTGAGTGAAATAACGTCCACATTATTTCACAGCCATTTTTCACTGCAATTAAGTAACTTATAAGTCACCTATATGTCTAACCCTCACTTTCTAAAGGTTAGGTGCCACGTTACTTAGTGTGTGGGCACCCTGGCACTAGCCAAGGTGCCCCCACATTGTTCAGGGCAAATTCCCCGAACTTTGTGAGTGCGGGGACACCATTACACACGTGCACTACATATAGGTCACTACCTATATGTAGCGTCACCATGGTAACTCCGAACATGGCCATGTAACATGTCTAGGATCATGGAATTGTCACCCAATACCATTCTGGTATTGGGGGGATAATTCCATGCATCCCCGGGTCTCTAGCACAGAGCCCGGGTACTGCCAAACTGCCTTTCCGGGGTCTCCAGTGCAGCTGCTGCCAACCCCTCAGACAGGTTTCTGCCCCCCTTGGGCCTGGGCAGCCCAGTCCCAGGAAGGCAGAACAAAGGATTTTCTCTCAGAGAGGGTGTTACACCCTCTCCCTTTGGAAATATGTGTGAAGGGCTGGGGAGGAGTAGCCTCCCCCAGCCTCTGGAAATGCTTTGATGGGCACTGCATAAGCCAGTCTACACCGGTTCAGAGATCCCCCAGCCCTGCTCTGGCGCGAAACTGGACAAAGGAAAGAGGAGTGACCACTCCCCTGACCAGTACCTCCCAGGGGAGGTGCCCAGAGCTCCTCCAGTGTGTCCCAGACCTCTGCCATCTTGGATTCAGAGGTGTTGGGGCACAATGGACAGCTCTGAGTGGCCAGTGCCAACAAGTGACGTCAGAGACCCCTCCTGATAGGTGCTTACGTCTTTCAGTAGCCAAGCCTCCTTTCTCAGTATCCAAACCTCCTTTTCTGGCTATGTAGGGTCTCTTCTCTGGGCTATTCCTCAGATAATGAATGCAAGAGCTCACCAGAGTTCCTCTGCACTTCCCTCTTCGACTTCTGCCAAAGATCGACCGCTGACTGCTCCAGGACGCCTGCAAAAGCGGAACAAAGTAGCAAGACGACTACCAGCAACATTGTAGCTCCTCATCCTGCCGGCTCTCTCGACTGTTTCCTGGTGGTGCATGCTCTGAGGGCTGTCTGCCTTCACCTTGCAGTGGAAGCCAAGAAGAAATCGTCTGTAGGTTGACGGAATCTTCCCCCTGCCAACGCAGACACCAAACTTCTGCATCACTGGTCCTCTGCGTCCCCTCTCATCCTGACGAGCGTGGTCCCTCAACACAGAAGTTGGGTCCAAAGATCTCCCACAGTCCAGTGGCCCTTCTGTCCAAATTTGGTGGAGGTACGTCCTTGCCTCCCCATGCCAGACAATAATCCTGTGTACTGTGTGATCTGCAGCTGCTCCGGCTTCTGTGCACTTTTCCAAGGATTCCTTTGTGCACAGCCTAGCCCAGGTCCCCAACACTCCGTCCTGCATTGCCCAACTCGCTGAGTTGGACTCCGACATCGTGGGACCCTCCTTTGTGACTCTGAGTCGACCGCTGTCCTCAGATCTTCTAAGTGCCTGTTCCGGTACTTCTGCGGGTTCTGCCTGCTTCTGCCGGGGCTCTATGAGTTGCTGAGTGCCCCCTGTCTCCTCCTCCAAGGGGCAACATCCTGGTCCTTCCTGGTCCCCAGCAGCACCCAAAATCCTCAACCATGACTCTTGCAGCTAACAAGGCTTGTTTGCAGGCTTTCTTCGTGGGAATACTTCTGCATCCTCCAGCACGCCGTGTGACATCTTCTTTCCAAAGGAGAAGTACCTGGCACCTTACGTTGTTGCAGAATCTTTGGCTTCTTCCACCCGGAGGCAGCCCTTTTGCACCTTCATCCAGGGTTTAGTGGGCTTCTGCCCCCCCCAAACACTTGCGTGACTCTTGGACTTGGTCCCCTTCCTTTACAGGTCTTCAGGTCCAGGAATCCGTCTTCAGTGTTTTGCTGGTGGTTGTGGTTCTTGCAGAATCCCCTATCTCGATTATACTGTCTTTCTGGCATAGTAGGGTAACTTTACTTCTACTTTTCAGGGTCTTGGGGTGGGGTATCTTGGACACCCTTACTGTTTTCTTACAGTCCCATTGACCCTCTACAACCTCCCATAGGTCTGGGGTCCATTTGTGATTCGTATTCCACTTTTGGAGTATATGGTTTGTGTTGCCCCTAGACCTTTGTCTACCTATTGCATCCTGTTGTTTGCACTACTTTTCTTACTGTGACTTACCTGTTTTGGGTTTGTGTACATATAATTTGTGTATATTACTTACCTCCTAACCAAGGGTATCCTCTGAGATACTTTTGGCATAATGTCACTAAAATAAAGTACCTTTATTTTTAGTAACTCTGAGTATTGTGTTTTCTTGTGTTATTGTGTGATATGATATAAGTGGTATAGTAGGAGCTTTGCATGTCTCCTAGGTCAGCCTAAGCTGCTTTGCCATAGCTACCTCTATCAGCCTAAGCTGCTAGAAACACCTCTATTCTACTAATAAGGGATAACTGGACATGGCACAAGGTGTAAGTACCACAAGGTACCCACTATAAGCCAGGCCAGCCTCCTACAGTTGTCCTCTGTCCAAAGATTTTAAACTGGATATGATACTAACTTTGACAGTACCTGTTTATATACAGAGTAAGTGAGGAGGGATCTTCTATACAGCTTGTGCTGTTGGACCAACAATCACATGTTCAAAGATAAAAAATCTATTTTTTAGTTCTTGTTTCCTTGAAGGCCAAAAGCCTATTATAGCTTTGTCCATTGTACCTCATCCTTAAGACCGTTGTTGATATTCCTAACAGATGTATCCACCTTGGTTCTGTGTAGAGTTTTCTCTTCCTGATGGGTTTTTTATGCAATTAAATTTGTTCCATCATGGTCCATTCAAAATCATTCTCAGTATGGCTATTTTCAAGAAAATGTCTCCTTGGAATGGTAGCATTTGTCCAACATTTGATGGTGCTTCTCTGCTTCATGATTAGTACTTTAGCTTTGCGTGTCATCATTCTTGCATACTTATCCCCACAGGGGCATGTAAGCATGTCTATCACATTGGTTGAATCACAGTTTGGGAACCCTCTAAGGAGCCAACAAGTGGTTAGGCTCAAATCAGTTTTTATCTTCCTTTTTACATACAATGAAGTGGCCATGTGGTGCATGGCTTACTATTGGTGGTAGATTCCAAGCAGAAACCAAGTCCTTCTGGTTGTAAGTTTTTAGGGCGTGCATGGACCAGCTCATGTTTGATTGATTTTCCGTGTTTAAATGAGAAAATTGTTTTTTTCAAAATAAATGTTCCAGATATTAAGATGTTTTAGTTCTTATCAGCTATTTTCTGAATCATGTTAGAACGCAGTCCACACTTGGTCATGCATATCATCCTTTCTGGAGTGGTTCTCTTTGAAGTTTGTAAGAGGGCTTCCCTAGGAGTATTGAAAGCCCTTTTACAAGCCTTCTGTATCACTTTCTTAGCATAGGTTTTATCTAGTAACTTCTCTGTTAGAAACTGTGCATGCAAGTTGTAATCATGTTTCTCAGAACAGTTATTTGAGTCTAAGAAATTGACTGACTAGCAGGTTATCCCTTTGGCTTTTGGGTGGCAAGTGTCATATTGCAATAAATTATTCTGATCAGTGGGCTTATAGTAAACCTCACTTTTCAGGGTACTACCCATGGATCTTATAAGGGTCAGGAATGGAATCTCTGTTGCACCTTCTTCCAGGTTGGCAGAGGCTCCTGTTCTTCCTGGACTCTTCCTCAACCTCTGGACTTGGTGTCCTCTCTTCACAGGGCTTCAGGTCCAGGAATCCATCATTGGTTTTGTGTAGTCTTGCTTGGTCCTTGCAAAATCCTTAACACGACTTGTAGTGTGTCCTGAGGAAACTTGCTGTACTTTACTCCTGTTTTCCTGGGCTCTAGGGTGGGGTATTTTACTTACCTTTGGTGTTTTCTTACACTCCCAGCGCACATCTACACACTACACTTGCCTAGGGGGGAACTCATTATTCACATTCCACTATTTTAGTATTTGGTTTGTGTTGCCCCTAGGCCTATTGCAATCTATTGTGTTTTTCACTATTTGCACTATTTTCTCACTGTGTACTTACCTGATTTTGGTTACTACTGTATATAGTGTGTATAATACGTACCTCCAGAAGGAGTATTGCCTCTAAGATATTTTTGGCCTTGTGTCACTACCTTTATTTTTGGTAGCACTGAGTATTGTATTTTATTGTGTATAAGTACTGTGTAACTATAGTGGTATTGCAGGAGCTTTGCATGTCTCCTAGTTCAGCCTAAGCTGCTCTGCTACAGCTACCCCTAGACAGCCTAAGCTGCTAGAACACTGCCTACATTTCACTAATAATGGATAACTGGAACTGGTATAAGGTGTAAGTACCTTAGGTACCCACTACAAACCAGGCCAGCCTCCTACATTGGTGATGCAGCGGTGGGATAATATCTTGCAATTGCTTTACCACTTTGTTACTGGTGCTTTTCACAAGAAAAGTGTACTCCAATACTTAGAGCTATATCCAGTTATACTAAGTAGTCATTTTTTCACTTCCAAAAAAGTTCTTACAAACCTTTTAAAAGTTTTACAAAGTTCTGAAAAGTTTTTATTTTCTTTTAAAAAGTTAGGTGAAATAGTTTGCTAACGTCGTACTTTTCTCTTTAAAATTTTCCATCACTATGTCTTCTATTGAGGCTACTCTCAGGGTTGTCAAGACCACTTATGAACATCTGAATTTCAAAAGTCTGAGGGATCTCTTCTTAGAAAGAAGACTAAGAATTGGGAAGAACCCTAATAAGGATTTCCTCTTGAATCTCCTCTTACAAGATAACCAGGAGCATCCTGATGGTCATGTACAATCAGAAGGGGAGGGAGAGGGAGATTCAGACCAAGTAGGATCAGGAGAGGGTCCTGAAGATGCGGGGCAGGGTCATTCCACATATCATTCAAGAAACCACATAGTTGCAGCTGGTAGTGGGAAGGGGTCTCACACAAGTAGGGTATCCTTCACGCCTAGAGGCCAGGTCACTAGCGTTACTCAAGTTAGGGAAAGATCTACTTCTGCTCATTTTCACATCACCTCTGAAGGGTCTAACATATACAATCCTGAGGATAACTCCCTAGTTAGGGAACTCAGAACGCTGAGATTGGAGGAAGCCAGACTGAGGCTGAAACAGCAACAGCTGGCCCTAGATAGGGAATCTTTAGCTGTAGAAAGAAAAAGACAGGAGTTGGGGTTAGTTCCTCATAGTGGCAGCAGCACTGAAAGTTTCAGAAGTAAGGAGGTCAGGGAGGACAACATTAGCTATAGAAACGTACACAAAATTGTTGGTGGATGATATTCAAAAGTGGTTTGCTGCACTTGAGAGGGCCTGTACGGTTCAAAGGGTCCCTCAAAAGCAGTGGGCTTCTATACTTTGGTTGTCCTCCTCTGACAATGGGAGGGAGAGACTCCTCACAGTTAGGCAGGAGAACTCAGACAATTACAACATTCTCAAAAATGCACTCATTGATGGTTTGGGGCTCACCACAGAGCAATACAGAATTAAGTTCAGGGGAACCAAGAAAAAATCTTCACAAGATTGGGTTAACTTTGTGGACTGTTCTGTGAAAGCTTTAGAGGGTTGGTTGCATGGCAGTAAAGTGTCGGATCACCAGGGCTAATATATTCTGATTTTGAGAGAGCATATATTGAATAACTGTTTGTCTGATTTGTTACACCAATATATTGTGGACTCAGATCTGACCTCTCCCCAAGAACTGTGAAAGAAGGCAGACAAATGGGTCAGAACAAGGGTGAGAAGAAAAGCTCATACGGAGGGAGATAGAGAAAAGAAGAAAGATGGTGAAAAGTCTCAGGATAAGCATGGGATAAAAGTAAACACAAAGATCCTCCTTCACACAATCAGAAAAAGCCTTGGTGCTATGTGTGCAGAGGTAAAGGCCATATGCCAGGGGATAATTCCTGCCCAGGTAAAGCCCCTTAGCCTACCACCACTAATATATCAAACTCTAGTGCCCCTAGCAGTATTGGTAATAGTGGTGGGACTACTGGCAATAGTCAAACAAAGGGTGTAGTTGAGTTCACTTTTGGGTCGATCATAGAAACTGGGGTAGGTGTAGCAACTCCCAAGACAGTTTGTCACATCTGGTGCCACTGGCCTTGCCACCTTGGCTGCTTGTCCCCTTAACATGGACAAATACAAACAGTCAATTCTAATAAATGGTGCTGAGGCCCAGGCCTACAGGGACACATGTGTCAGTATCACTTTGCTGACTGAAAACCTGGAGCCACCTGCACAACACCTCCTTGGACAGAAGTACCAGGTTACTGATCTCAACAGCTCTACTCAGTCTGTCCCCTTAGCTGTAGTGCAACTTAGTTTGGATGGAGTTACTGGCCCAAAGCAGGTGGCGGTGTCACCTAGCTTACCTGTAGACTGTCTCCTAGGTAATGACCCAGAGGCATCAGGTTGGGCTGAGGTAGAGTTTAGGACCAATGCATCCATGCTAGGTATCTCTGAGAAATTGCTTCCTCTCATTTCCGGTGAAATGAAAAAGCAAAGAGGAGAAAGAGGCAGGAAGTCTCAGGATGCTTCTCATCCAAAAGGTAAAAAAGGTATCAAAGTATCCCTTCCCCACCCTGCCACTAAGGATACCATTCCTTTGGTGGGAGAAACCTCTCCTAGGGTGAAACCTGTACCAAGGGAGCCCACAGATGCCACAGCTGAACTCCCAGAGGTAAAAGTACCTCTCTGTGGAACCACTAAACCAAATTTGGAGCAACCCTCCAGCCCTCCCAGAGAAACTTTAGTGCAGCAGCCCTGCACTACTTCTGAACACATAGGACAGCAGTCCTGTCCTATTGTGGAGCTTATAGGACAGCAGCCCTGCCCTGCTCCGACCCAAGAGAAACAGCAACCCTGTTCTCTCTTTCAGGCATATGGACAAACGTTTTGCCCAGCTATGGCCTTACAGAGACAGCATCCCTGACTAGCATTATTATCATTAGGAGAGCAAGCTTGTCTTGACATAGGCTCAGTGGAACAGTCCCACTGCCCCACTTTAAAACTTACAAATAGAGAGTCTGAGTACACTTGCACTGTTTTCTAGGTAAAAATATCCAAACAGGGTGCTTTACATCCCCACAGGGAAGTAACCATACAGTGGATGATAAAGGGAGTAACCACTCTATTGCAGATCTACTCCCCACTTATCAGCACTTAGAAAATAAAGTCTCAACTGGCCAAGGGTAGCCTTATAGTCCTTCGTTTGGGGGTGTTGGGAGGGGGGGTCACTGTCTCACTGGGATCCTGCTAGCCAAGACCCCAATGATCACAGTTTGAGACCTATTTGCAGTGTGGTTTGCCTGTCTCACTGGGATCTACTAGCCAGGACCCCAGGGCTCATAGTTTGTGGCCTATATGTGTTATCAGTATGCTTGACTGTGTCACTGAAGTTCTGCTAACCAGAGCTCCAGTGCTTATGCTCTCTCGACTTACCAAATTTGTCACTACAGTTTAGTTCTGATGGGCTTACTAGACCCCCCTTATAATTCCTTAGTATATGGTACTTAGGTACCCAGGGCATTGTGGTTCCAGGAGATCCTTATGGGCTGCAGCATTTCTTTTGCCACCCATAAGGAGCTCATACAAACATTTCTTCGGGACTGCCACTGCAGCCTGAGTGAAATAGTGCACACACTATTTTAAAGCCATTTTCACTGCACTAAAGTAACTTATGAGTCACCTATATGTCTAACCATCATTTACTGAAGGCTAGGTGCAAAGTTACTGTGTGTGAAGGCAACCTTGTACTAGCAAATGTGCCCCCACTTTCTCCAAGGCTAATTCCCTGGACTTCGTGAGTGCGGGGACACCATTATAAGCGTGCACTAAATATATGTCAATACATATATGTAGCTTCACAATGGTAACTCCGAATATGGCCATGCGAGGTGTCTAAGATCATGAAATTGACACCCCCAATCCAAATCTGATATTGGGGGACCAATCCCATGCACCCTGGGGGCTCCTGTAGGAGGCTGGCCTGAATTATAGTGGGTACCTGATGGTACTTATACCTTGTGCCAGGTCCAGTTATCCCTTATTAGTAGATTAGTAGTGTTCTAGCAGCTTAGGCTGATAGAGGTAGCTATAGCAGAGCAGCTTAGGCTGAACTAGGAGACATGCAAAGCTCCTACTATACCACTTATATCACATAGCACTATATGATAAGAATCACAATACTCAGAGTTACTAAAAATAAAGGTACTTTATTTTAATGACAATGTGCTAAAAATATCTCAGAAGATATACTCCCTTAGGAGGTAAGTAAAATACACAAAATATAAACACAAACCAAAATCAGGTAAGTAAACAGTTAGAAAAGTAGTGCAAACACTGTAGAATATAATAGGATGCAGTAGGCCTAGGGGCAACACAAACCATATACTAAGAAAGTCGAATGCGAACCACTTAGGGACCCCAGGCCTAGTGTAGTGTGTAGAGGGTTGCTGGGAGTGTTAGAAAACACTAAGGGTGTCCAAGATACCCCACCCCAAGACCCTGAAAAGTAGGAGTAAAGTGACCCTACTTCCCCAGAAACACACTAAAGTTGTGATAGGAGATTCTGCAAAGACAACAACTGACTGCAAAGCACGGAAGACAGATTCCTGGACCTGAGGACCTGTAAAGGAAGGGGACCAAGTCCAAGAGTCATGAAAGTGTCCAGAGGGTGGGGGGGCAGGAGCCCATTAAACCCCAGATGAAGGTCCAAAATAACTGCCTCTGGGTGGAAGAAGCCGAAGATTCTGCAACAACTGAAGATGCCAGGAACTTCTCCTTTGTACACAAGATGCCCCACGGCGTGCTGGAAGATGCAGAAAGACAGCAAACAAGCCTTGCTAGCTGCAAAGGTCTCGGATGAAGAAAATAGGTGCTGCCCAGGCCCAGGAAGGACCAGGAGGTTGCCCTTTGGAGGAGGAGACAGAGGGGGTGCTCAGCAGCACAGAGAGCCCACGCAGAAGCAGACAGCACCAGCAGAAGTACTTGAACACAGGTTCAAGAAAACTGAGCATGGCGGTCATCTCAACTCTACAAAAGAGGGTCCCACAAAGCCCGTGGGCAACTCAGCAAGTTGAGCAATGCAGGACAGAGTGCTGGGGACCTGGGCTGTGCTGTGCAAGAAGGATTCCTTGCAAAAGTGCATAGAAGCCCTAGCAGCTGCAGTTCACATAGTACACAGGATTAATGTCTGGCGTGGGGAGGCAATGACTTACCTCCACCAAACAGGGACAGTCCAGTGGTCCAGCGGTCCTGGCTAGCAGGATCCCAGTGACACATATCAAACACACTGACAACATAGGGTTTTCACTATGAGCACTGGGCCCTGGCTAGCAGGATCCCAGTGAGACAGTAAAAACACCCTGACATATACTCACAAACAGGCCAAAAGTGGGGGTAACAAGGCTAGAAAGAGGCTACCTTCCTACACCTGCCATCTAGCAGGCCACCTAGTGGCACTGGTAGTGTTAGAGAGGCACACATTAGTAGGGCATCTTTCACTCCTAGAGGCCAGGTTACTAGGGTCCAGCTTTTTAGGGACAGGTCTCTCTCTGCCAATTCCCACATTTCCTCTGTGTGCAAACATTCCCAAGCCTTCCACCCTGAGGATACCTTAATGGAAAGGGAACTCAAAAGCTGAGGTTGGAAGAGACCAGACTGAAGCTTAAACACCAGCAGCATCAGCTGGCCTGAGACATGGAATCCCTAGATAGAGACGGAAAGACAGAGAATGGGGTTAGTTCCCCATGGTGGCAGCAGCAGTGTTTCAGATGGTAATCCTGTTAGAGAGCAAGATTCTAGAAACCTGCATAAGATCGTCCCCCTTACAAGGAGGGGGATGACATTAACAAGTGGTTTGCTGCACTTGAGAGGGCCTGTATGGTACAGTTGGTTCTTCAAAGGCAGTGGGCTGCTATCTTGTGGCTATCTTTCACTGGAAAGGGTAGGGATAGGCTCCTTACTGTCAGAGAAAGTGATGCCAATAACTACAAAGTTTTAAAGGATGCACTCTTGAATGGATTTGGCTTAACCACTGAACAATACAGGATTAAGTTCAGAGACACCAGAAAAGAGTCCTCTCAAGCCTGGACAGATTTTGTTGACTGTTCAGTGAAGGCCTTGAAGGGTTGGTTGCATGGCATTAAAGTATCTGACTATGAAAGCCTGTATAATCTTAGTGAGCATATTCTGAATAACTGTATGTCTGACTTGTTACACCAATATCTAGTGGACTCAGATCTGACCTCTCCCCAAAAATTGGGAAAGAAGTCAGACAAATGGGTCAGAACAAGAGTGAACAAAAATGTTCATACAGGGGGTGACAAGGATGGCAAGAAGAAGGATGGTAAGTCTTCTGATAAGGGTAGGGACAAAAGTAAACATTCTGATTCTTCAGCAGGCCCACAAAAAATCCTCTGGGGATGGTGGGTCCAAATCCTCTTCAAACAATCAGAAAAAGCTTTGGTGTTATTTATTGAAAGTAAAAGGCCATTGGGCAAGTGATTCCACTTGTCCAAAGAAAAACACCAAACCTCCCACCACCACAACCCCAACTGCAACCTCTAGTGCCCCAGGTAATAGCAGTGGGGGTGGGAAGTATACTACAAATAGCCAATCCAAGGGTGTAGCTGGGCTCACTGTTGGCAGTGTAGTTGGGGTTGGTCTTTTTAGGGAGACCACAGAGGCTGTTTTAGTCTCTGATGGTGGCATTGACTTTGCCACCTTGGTTGCTTGCCCCCTTAATATGGATAACTACAAGCAACTAACCCTAATCAACGGTTTTGAGGTTGAGGCCTACAGGGACACAGGAGCCAGTGTAACTAAGGTGATAGAAAAACTGGTCCACCCTGATCAACACCTACTTGGTCAGCAGTACCAAGTGACTGATGGTCATTACAACACTGTTAGCCACCCCGTGGCTGTTGTGAATCTCAACGGATCGGGGGTTACTGGTCCAAAGAAATTAAGGTAGCCACTGAATTACCTGTAGATTGCTTACTGGGTATTGATTTGGAAACATCAGCTTGGGCAGAAGTGGAGTTTGAGGCTCATGCAGCAATGCTGGGCATTCCTGGGCATATTTTTGCTTTGACAAGGGCTCAGGCCAAAAAGCAAGAAGGACAGGGAAACTTGGATCCTGGAACAATGGACCAAGTGCTCCCAAAGGCTAGGGGTAGAAAGGGTAAATCCCTGCCCACTATTCCTCCCTCTACAGAAAATTCCCCTTTTGAGGAAGAGGAATTCTCTCCCTGTGCAGAACCTACACCAGAGGAGCTGGCAGCAGACACTGCTGAGCTTGTGGGTGCAGGGGGGGCTGCTAGGGAAGAGCTGAGTGTGGCACAGCAGACCTGTCCCACATTAGAGGGTTTAAGACAACAAGCTGTCAAACAGCAGAATGGGGATGTCAGTGATAGCCATAGGGTGTATTGGGAAGATAACCTCTTGTACACAGAGTCAAGGGACCCTAAAACTGGAGCTGCCAGAAGATTGGTCATTCCCTTGCAGTACAGAGAGTTTCTTCTTACCCTGGCACATGACATTCCTTTGGCTGGCACTCCAAAGGCCCCCTTAATTCCACATCCAGTGGATGGGGTGCCCTTTGAAAAGGTAGGGGTTGACATAGTTGGCCCCCTTGACTCTCCAACAGCTTCAGGCAATAGATTCATACTTGTGGTAGTGGACCATAAAACAGGTATCCTGAAGCTATCCCCTTAAGGACCACTACAGCTCCCGCAGTGGCAAAGACCTTCCTGGGAATCTTTTACAGGGTGGGTTTTCCTAAGGAAGTGGCGTCAGACAGTGTAGGAGGCTGGCCTGGCTTGTAGTGGGTACCAGAGGTTACACCTTGTGCCAGGTCCAGTTATCCCTTATTAGTGTAGAAGACGTGTTTCTAGTAGCTTAGGCTGATAGAAGGTAGCTATGGCAAAGCAGCTTAGGCTGAACTAGGAGACATGTAAAGCTCCTACTATACCACTGGTGTCATATGCACAATATCATAAGAAAACACAATACACAGAAGTACTAAAAATAAAGGTACTTTATTTTTATGACAATATGCCAAAAGTATTTCAGTGAGAACCCTCAATATGAGGATCAGTTATATACACAAGATATATGTACACAAACCAAACTTAGGTAAGTAATAGCAAGAAAAGTAATGCAAACAGTGTAGAATTACAGCAGATTGCAATAGGAGCACATGGGCATAGGGGCAACACAAACCATATACTCCAAAAGTGGAATGCGAACCACGAATGGACCCTAAACCTATGTGAGCTTGTAGAGGGTCGCTGCGACTGTAGGAAAACAGTGAGGGTTAGAAAAATAGCCCACCCCAAGACCCTGAAAGGTAGGTGTAAAGTACACCTACTACCCCCAGAGAGCACAGAAGTCGTGATAGGGGGATTCTGCAGGAAGAACAAACACCAGTAATGCAACAACAGTGGATTTCCAGACCTGAGTACCTGTAAGACAAGGGGACCAAGTCCAATAGCCGCGACAGTGTCGAGAGTGGGCAGGAGCCCAGGAAATGCCAGCTGAGGGTGCAAGGAAGCTGCCACAGGATGGAAGAAGCTTGGAGTCCTCCAAGAAAGAAGAGAGCTTGGGACTTCTCCTTTGGAAGACGGATGTCCCACGTCACGATGAAGCTTGCAGATGTATTCCGAAGCAGAAAGACCACAAACAAGCCTTCCTAGCTGCAAGGGTCACAGCAGAGGTTTTTGGGTGCTGCTGTGGCCCAGGAAGGACCAGGATGTCGCCACTTGGAGGAGGAGACAAAGGGGGTGCCCAGCAAGTCAGGAGCCCTCACAGAAGCAGGCAGCACCCGCAGAAGTACCTGAACAGGCACTTGGAAGAAGAGTGAACCGGAGTCCACGCAAAGTCACAAAAGGGAGTCCCACGACGCCGGAGTACAACTCAGAAGGTTGTGCACTGCAGGTTAGAGTGTCGGGGACCCAGGCTTGGCTGTGCACAAAGGAAGTCCTGGAAGAGTGCACAGGAGCCGGAGCAGCTGCAAATCACGCAGTACCCAGCAATGCAGTCTAGCATGGGGAGGCAAGGACTTACCTCCACCAAACTTGGACTGAAGAGTCACTGGACTGTGGGAGTCCCTTGGACAGAGTTGCTGAGTTCCAGGGACCACGCTCGTCATGCTGAGAGGGGACCCAGAGGACCAGTGATGCAGTCTTTTGGTGCCTGCGGTTGCAGGGGGAAGATTCCGTCGACCCACAGGAGATTTCTTCAGAGCTCCTGGTGCAGAGAGGAGGCAGGCTACCCCCAGAGAATGCAGTACCTGGAAACAGTCGAGAAAGCCGGCAGGATGAAGCGATACAAGGTTGCTAGTAGTCATCTTGCTGCTTTGTTGCGGTTTTGCAGGCATCCTGAGCAGTCAGCTGTCGATCCTTTGGTAGAAGGTGAAGAGGGAGATGCAGAGAAACTCTGATGAGCTCTTGCATTCGTTATCTGAAGAATTCCCCAAAGCAGAGACCCTAAATAGCCAGAAAAGGAGGTTTGGCTACCAAGGAAGGAGGATTGGCTACCAAGAGAGGTAAGAGTCTATCAGAAGGAGCCTCTGATGTCACCTGCTGGCACTGGCTACTCAGATCAGTCCAGTGTGCCACAAACACCTCTATTTCCAAGATGGCAGAGGTCTGGGACACACTGGAGGAGCTCTGGACACCTCCCGTGGGAGGTGCAGGTCAGGGGAGTGGTCACCCCTCTTTCCTTTGTCCAGTTTCACGCCAGAGCAGGGCTGGGGGATCCCTAAACCAGTGTAGACTGGCTTATGCAGAGATGGGCACCATCTGTGCCCATCAAAGCATTTCCAGAGGCTGGGGTAGGCTACTCCTACCCATCCCTGACACCTATTTCCAAAGGGAGAGGGTGTTACACCCTCTCTCAGAGTAAATCCTTTGTTCTGCCTTCCTGGGCCAGGGCTTCCTGGACCCCAGGAGGGCAGAAACCTGTCTGAGGTGTTGGCAGCAGCTGCAGTGGAGACCCCGGAAAGGCAGTTTGGTAGTACCCCGGTTCTCTGCTAGAGACCCGGGGGATCATGTTACATGGCCATGTTCGGAGTTACCATTCTGACGCTGTACATAGGTAGTGACCTATGTACAGTGCACGCGTGTAATGGTGTCCCCGCACTCACAAAGTCCGGGGAATTTGCCCTGAACGATGTAGGGGCACCTTGGCTAGTGCCAGGGTGCCACACACTAAGTAACTTTGCACCCAACCTTCACCAGGTGAAGGTTAGACATATAGGTGACTTATAAGTTACTTAAGTGCAGTGGTAAATTTCTGTAAAATAACGTGGACGTTATTTCACTCAGGCTGCACTGGCAGACCTGTGTAAGAATTGTCAGAGCTCCCTTTGGGTGGCAAATGAAATGCTGCAGCCCATAGGGATCTCTTGGAACCCCAATACCCTGGGTACCTCAGTGCCATATACTAGGGAATTATATGGGTGTACCAGTATGCCAATGTGAATTGGTAAATTTAGTCACTAGCCTGTTAATGACAAATTTGGAAAGCAGAGAGAGCAAAACCACTGAGGTTCTGGTTATCAGAGCCTCAGTGAGACAGTTAGGAATCACACAGGGAACACATACAGGGCACATACTTATGAGCACTGGGGCCCTGCCTGGCAGGGTCCCAGTGACACATAGACTAAAACAACATATATACAGTGAAATATGGGGGTAACATGCCAGGCAAGATGGTACTTTCCTACAGACAGAGGTAGTAACTTAATGTCTGCATACCTAAAAGCAATGTGGAAGGAGTGTGGTGTAACCTACAAGTTCACCACCCCCTACCATCCACAAACAAATGGTTTGGTTGAGAGGTTTAATAAAACTCTCAAAGGTATGATAATGGCACTCCCTGAAAAACTCAGAAGGAGATGGGGTGTCCTGTTACCTTGCCTCCTTTTTGCTTATAGGGAGGTACCCCAAAAAGGAGTGGGCTTCAGCCACTTTGAACTCCTCTTTGGGCACCCTGTTAGAGGTCCTCTTGCTATTGTGAAGGAGGGTTGGGAACAACCTTTAAAAGCTCCTAAACAGGACATAGTGGACTATGTACTTGGCCTAAGATCAAGAATGGCTGAGTACATGAAAAAGGCCATTAAAAACCTTCAGGCCAGCCAGGAGCTGCAAAAGCAATGGCATGACCAGAAGGCTGCCCTAGCTCAGTACCACCCAGGACAGAAGGTGTGGGTATTGGAGCCTGTGGGCACAAGAGCACTCCAGGACAAATGGAGTGGACCCCATCTAATTGTTGAAAAGAAGGGTGAGGTTACCTATTTGGTAGACCTAGCCACTGGCAGGAGTCCCCTTAGGGTTATTCATGTCAACCGCCTAAAACCCTACTATGACAGGGCTGATCTCACCCTGCTCATGGCAACAGATGAGGGACAGGAAGAAGAGAGTGACCCTCTCCCTGATCTCTTCTCCACCACTGTAGGTGATGGCTTAGTGGAGGGAGTGGTCTTAGCAGATTGTCTTACTGCTGAACAGAAAGACAACTGTGTCAATCTCTTAAGTCAGTTTTCTGACCTCCTTTCACTTGTACCAGGTACAACTTCCTGGTGTGAACATACAATTGATACTGGAGACAGCCTGCCTGTCAAAAGTAAAATTTATAGGCAGCCTGACCATGTCAGGGACTGCATTAAACAAGAGGTACAGAAAATGTTGGACTTAGGGGTGATTGAGCCTTCAGAAAGCCCCTGGGTTAGCCCGGTTGTGCTTGTACCAAAACCTCACACCAAGGATGGAAAGAGAGAGATGAGGTTTTGTGTAGATTATAGAGGGCTCAATCAAGTAACCAAGACAGATGGTCACCCTATACCCTGGGCAAATGAGCTCATAGAAACACAGGCTTTTGCCAAGTATCTAAGCACTTTTGATCTAACTGCAGGGTATTGGCAGATTAGGTTATCAGAAGATGCTAAGCCCAAGACAACATTTTCAACCATTGGTGGACACTTCCAATTCACGGTAATGCCCTTTGGTTTGAAAAATGCATCTGCCACTTTTCAGAGGTTGGTGAACACAATCCTGCAAGGGTTGGAAGCTTTTAATGCAGCATATCTAGATTATATTGCCGTCTTTAGCTCAACCTGGGATGATCACCTGGTCCACCTATGGAAAGTTTTGGAGGCCCTGCAAAAGGCAGGCCTCACTATCAGGGCCTCAAAGTGCCAGATAGGGCGGGGGAAAGTGGTTTACCTGGGCTACCTGGTAGGTGAGGAACCGATTGCACCACTACAGGGGAAAATCAAAACTATCATGGATTGGGTTCCCCCTACAACTCAAACCCAGTTGAGAGCCTTTTTAGGCCTCACAGGTTACTATTGGAGATTCATAAAGAATTATGGCTCCATTGCAGCCCCTCTTAATGATCTCACTAGCAAGAAGATGCCTAAGAAGGTACTGTGGACAGCCAGCTGTCAGAAAGCTTTTGAGGAGCTAAACAGGCCATGGGCTCTGCACCTGTCCTAAAAAGCCCTTGTTACTCCAAGAAATTAATTGTACAAACTGATGCATCTGAATTAGGGGTTGGGGCAGTGCTATCAGAACTGAATTTTGAGGGCCAGGATCAACCAGTTGCTTTTATCAGCAGAAGGTTGACCCCTAGAGAAAAGCGTTGGTCTGCCATAGAGAGGGAGGCCTTTGCTGAGGTCTGGGCACTGAAAAAGTTGAGGCCATACCTGTTTGGTACTCACTTTATTGTTCAGACAGACCACAAACCTCTACTTTGGCTGAAACAAATGAAAGGTGAAAACTCTAAATTGTTGAGGTGGTCCATATCCCTACAGGGAATGGGCTATACAGTGGAACATAGACCTGGGAGTACCCACTCCAATGCAGATGGACTCTCCAGATATTTCCACTTAGACAATGAAGACTCATCTGGGCAAGGTTAGCCTTATTGTCCTTCGTTTGGTGGGGGGGGGCGGGGTTGTGTAGGACAGTACCATCTTGCCTGGCATGTTACCCCCATTTTCACTGTATGCATGTTTGTTTTTGCCCATGTCTCACTAATGTATGCCCTGTATGTGTTCCCTGTGTGGTGCCTAACTGTATCACTGAGGCTCTGCTAACCAGAACCTCAGTGTTTATGCTCTCTCTGCTTTCTAAAATTGTCATTGCAGGCTAGTGACTAATTTTACCAATTCTCATTGGCACACTGGAACACCCTTATAATTCCCTTGTATATGGTACCTAGATACCTAAGTGTAGGAAAGTACCATCTTGCCTGGCATGTTATCCCCATATTTCACTGTATGTATGTTGTTTTAGGCCTTGTGTCACTGGGATCCTGCCATGCAGGACCCCAGTGCTCATAGTACGTGCCCTGTATGTGTTCCCTGTGTGGTGTCTAACTGTATCACTGAGGCTCTGCCCTCCCTAAGTCTGGGGAAATTGCCCTGAACAATGTGGGGGCACCTTGGATAGTGCCAGGGTGCCCTCACACTTAGCAACTTTGCACCTAACCTTCACCAAGTGAGGGCTAGACATATAGGTGACTTATAAGTTACTTAAGTGCAGTGTAAAATGGCTGTGAAATAACGTGGGCGTTATTTCACTCAGGCTGCACTGGCAGTTCTGTGTAAGAATTGTCTGAGCTCCCTATGGGTGGCAAAAGAAATGCCGCAGCCCAAAGGAACTCCAATACCCTGAGTACCTAGGTATCATATACTAGGGAATTATAAGGGTGTTCCAGTGCGCCAATAAGAATTTGTGAAAATAGTCACTAGCCTGCAGTGGCAATTTTAAAAGCAGAGAGAGCATAAACACTGAGGTTCTGGTTAGCAGAGTCTCAGTGATACAGTTAGGCACCACACAGGGAACACATATAGGCCGCAAATTATGAGCACTGGGGTCCTGGCTAGCAAGATCCCAGTGACACAGGCCAAAACAAACTGACACACAAGTAAAAATGGGGGTAACATGCCAGACAAGATGGTACATTCCTACACAACCCCCCCCCCAAACGAGGGACAATAAGGCAAACCTTGCCCAGATGAGTATTCATTGTCTATGTGGAAATAGCTGGAGAGTCCATCTGTATTGGAGTGGGTAGGCCTATTGCATTCTATTATGTTTTTCACTGTTTGCACTATTTTGTTACTGTGTACTTATCTGATTTTGGTTACTCCTGTATATATTGTGTATAATACTTCCCTCCAGAAGGAGCATTGCCTCTAAGATATTTTTGGCCTTGTGTCACCCAAATAAAGTACCTTTATTTTTGGTAACACTGAGGCCCTCATTTCAACCTTGGTGGGCGGGCGGAACCGCCGGGCGGTCGCCAATGCAGCCACACTTCCACAGGGCCTATCTGGAGATCCCCGCTGGGCCGGCGGGTGGAAACCTGGTTTCCGCCCGCCGGCCCAGCGGGGATCTCGGCCGCAACACGGGAGCCGGCTCCAAATGGAGCCGGCGGTGTTGCAGCTGTGTGACGGGTGCAGTTGCACCCGTCGCGCTTTTCACGGTCTGCTGTGCAGACAGTGAAAAGCTGCATGGGCCCCCAGGGGCCCCCCAACTCCCCTTTCCACCAGCCTTTTCATGGCGGTTTGAAAAGGCTGGTGGGAGAGGGACTCGTAATCCCCTGGGCAGCGCTGCAAGCAGGACTGCCCTGGGGGATTTAAACCACTGGGACTAAAGTGGCAGGAAACCGCCGGTCCCGGCGGTGCGGCCGCGGCGCTTCCTCCGCGGTCGTAATTCCCTAGGAAGCACCGCCAGCCTGTTGGCGGTGCTTCCGTCAAAAAGACCACCAGGGTTGTAATGACCCCCAAAGTATTGTCTTTTATTGTGTATAAGTACTGTGTAACTATAGTGGTATTGCAGGAGCTTTGTATGTCTCCTGGTTTAGCCTAAGCTGCTCTGCTACAGCTACCCCTAGACAGCCTAAGCTGCTATAACACTTCCTACATTTCACTCATAAGGGACAACAGGACCTAGAATAAGATGTAAGTATCTTAGGTACCCACTACAAATCATGCCAGCCTTCTACAAGTACTCTTAATGATTCCTCTTGTGTTATGATTGTGTAAACCAGTGTTATCAGCAGTTGACCACTAGGATCAAACTTCATGTTACCTAGTTTGTTTAGCTCGTCTTTAGTATCTTGAACAAATAATGGCATTCTCTTCACATGTGGTCTTAAGCTTAAGAAATGGTCAACAAACTTTGATAATGGTCTTAGTGCTGATCCTGTGCCTCCCACAATCAGGTGGCCAGAAGGTGAAATCTTCCGTTAATGGATTTTAGGTAAGATGTAACAGTAAGGCACTAATGGGTTGGGTTCCACCAAAAACTCTATTTCGTGTTTTGTAATCCACTCATTCTCCTCTTCCTCTTTTATTAGGTGTGATATATCCTCCACTATAACCTGTGTTTGGTTTCCACTCAGTTTCTTGTCATTTCTAGAGTCATTTAAAAGTTTGAAACATTCCTGGGCTGTACATCTCTACTGGCAGTATTAGTATGGCTCGGCCTCTATCAGCTGGTTTTATTATTATGTCTGGTTCTTCAGCTAGATCCGTCAATGGTTTTACTTCTGATTTGGATATGTTGTGAAAGTGCCAGTTGTTCTTGTTACCTAATGCACCAATTTCTCTGGCCACAGCACTCTCAAAAGTGTGGTCCTCAATGGGCATGGTGTTAATGGGTTAATTAAAACATGCCTTCCTTCGTAGGCTAATGTTAGTCTCCTTTTCTTCCATTTGTTTATCTTTGAAAAAGTTGAATCACTCAAAAGAACTCAGCCATTTAATTCCCTAATTTGAAAATGTCATTTTCCACGTGGGGACATATCTAGCCCTTTATTCAATACTTTCAGTTGTGTTTTGGTCAGTCTTTTTGTGCTTCAGTTGAACACTATACCCTCTCTCTAATAGTTCCTGGTTGTGGGGATAGTTCTCTCTGTTTGTTGCTGAGTGTTCCACTGGATTCTGCCTTCCTTTCTTCTTCCTCTGCCCACCATGGAATGTTTCCAAACAGAGTTTGTAAGGGGGGTCCTTGATAAGGACTCCAACCCTTCTGTGGTTGCTGGAACTGGGTTGGATTGAAGCATTGTTTCTGAGATTGTCCCCTCCTGTACTGTGCACCTCTAGTTCTGGGGATGGGAGAGTCTGTATCGCTGTAATACGACTCAATAGAGAAGAATTTATAGGATGAGCTGCCTGACTTTTCTGTTTTTTTACTATGACAGTCGCTATCCGTGGAAAACTTTTTTAGATCTTTCTGAAAAGTCTGTATTTTTGATGTTGTTGAAGCTCCTTAAAATCATTAATGACCTCATTTGTTTCATCATGGTTTTTCTTCAACATTGTTATTGACACCAGTGTTTTGAGTGCTGTTTTGCTGTTTTTCTTTCATCAGTAAGACTGATGTGTGATTAGCACAAGCCAGTCCCTACTGCATTTCCATGCTACTAGGGACCATTTGTTTCTGAACTCAGCATCTTCGACAAAGATATGTGGTTCATTGGCTACCAAAAGACCTCTTGGTGCACCATCTCCTCCTAAGTACTCGGTCAGTACTGCAGCATGAAGTAATGTTTTAATTTGTGTCCATCTTAGGTCTGTCAACTCCACCCAATCATTTGTGTTGGTAATGATTTGACGTATTGCAGTGTCATTTAAGAGAGATGGTGATAATAAGATTGAGGAAACTACCTCAACATCAAAGGCTAGGCCTTCTGCCATTCTGAAAGAAAACTGTGGTACAATGCACTAGGCATTTTTATTCTTTAAGAAGTGAACTGGGCAAGTGAAATTGTCCTGAAATAGATATATAGGAGCACCCAGGACTACATACTTGGGTTGAATCCACTAGAATGGCACTGTCCTACCCCAGATGATGAAGCATGTCACGAAAAGTTGTAGGTGAGACAACCTCTCAAACAACTTTTTATGACCTGTGTAGGGAGGTAGCCTCTTTTTAGCCTTGTTACCCCCAATTTTGGCCTGTTTGTGAGTATATGTCAGGGTGTTTTTACTGTCTCACTGGGATCCTGCTAGCCAGGGCCCCAGTGCTCATAGTGGAAACCCTATGTTGTCAGTATGTTTGATATGTGTCACTGGGATCCTGCTAGCCAGGACCTCAGTGCTCATACGTTTGTGGCCTATATGTGGTCCCTGGGTGGTGCCTAACTCTATCACAGAGGCTCTGCTAATCAGAACCTCAGTGTTTATGCTCTCTCTGCTTTTAAAATTGTCACTGCAGGCTAGTGACTAATTTTACCAGTTCTCATTGGCACACTGGTACACCCATATAAATCCCTAGTATGTGTTACCTAGGTACCCAGGCTATTGGAGTTCCAGGAGATCCCTATGGGCTGCAGCATTTCTTTTGCCAACCATAGGGAGCTCAGACAATTTTTACACAGGACTGCCACTGCATCACTGGTCCTCTGGATCCCCTCTCATCGTGACGAGCATGGTCCCTGGAACACAGGAGCTGGATCCAAGTGACCCGACAGTCCAGTGGTCCTTCTGCCCAAATTTGGTGGAGGTAAGTCCTTGCCTCCCCACACCAGACCGTAATCCTGTGTACTGCATGATCTGCAGCTGCTAGGGCTTCTGTGCACTTTTGAAAGACTTCCTTCGTCCTGCATTGCACAACTCGCTGAGTTGACCTCCGACTTCATGGGACCCTCTTTTGTTGTGCTGAGATGACCGCCGTGGTCAGATCTTCTGAATGCCTGTTCGGGTGCTTCTGCAGGTGATGCCCGCTTCTGCGTGGGCTGTCTGTATTGCTGAGCGCTCCCTCTGTCTCCTCCTTCAAGGAGCGAACTCCTAGTCCTTCCTGGGCCCTGGCAGTACCCAAAAGCCTCTACAGTGACTCTTGCAGCTAGCAAGGCTTGTTTGTGGTCTTTCTGTGTGGAAACAACTCTGCATCCTCCAGCACACCGTGGGACACCTTCTGACCAAAGGAAAAGTTCCTGGCATCTTCCGTTGTTGCAGAATCTTTGGCTTCTTCCACCCAGAGGTAGCCCTTTTGCACCTTCATCCGGGGTTTAGTGGACTTCTGCCCCCCCCTGGACACTTGCGTGACTCTTGGACTTGGTCCCCTTCCTTTGCAGGTCCTCAGGTCCAGGTATCTGTCTTCAGTGCTTTGCAGTCAGTTGTTTCTTTGCAGAATCCCCTATCTCGACTTTACTGTCTTTCTGGGGTAGTAGAGTAACTTTACTCCTACTTTTCATGGTCTTGGGGTGGGGTATCTTGGACACCCTTAGTGTTTTCTTACACTCCCGGAGACCCTCTACACACTACACTAGGCCTGGGGTCCATTTGTGGTTTGCATTCCACTATTGGAGTATATGGTTTGTGTTGCCCCTAGGCCTATTGTCTCCTATTGCATTCAATTGTGTTCTACAGTGTTTGCACTACTTTTCTAAGTGTTTTACTTAACTTATTTGGGTTTGTGTGTATATTTTGTGTACATTACTTACCTCCTAAGGGAGTATATCCTCTGAGATACTTCTGGCATATTGTCACTAAAATAAAATACCTTTATTTTTAGTAACTCTTAGTATTGTGTTTCTTATGATATAATCTACTACTAATCTACTCATAAGCGGTAACTGGACCTGGCACAAGGTGTAAGTACCACAAGGTACCCACTATAAGCCAGGCCAGCCTCCTTCAACCTGATACAATGGTTCCCTGATTGACAAGTGGGCCCTTGGTTCTATGTACCCATAATCATGTGTGAAAGGATTTAGACATTAAGACATACTTGAGAGTATACCTCTATACTCTCCTGTGGGTATTGATATTGTGCTTTAAAAAATCCTCAAATTAATCAACATTTTGACATTAAAAATCTCGACAAATATTAAAAGGCGAACCTAGGGAAATCAGAACTTGGGCCAGATGTATGAAAGCATTTTGCATTCGCAAACGGTTCGAATGCCCGTTTGGGAGTGCAAAATGCCAGTTCAGAATGTATAAAATACATTCTGAATGCAATTTTAAGGAATCGCTAAAATAGCGATTCCTTAAAATTGCGACCCTGTTTAGAGAGTCGCAAATTAGAAATCGCAAATAAGGATTCCTTATTTGCGATTTCTTAGCACATGTATGAAGCAATTCCTAAATGCGATTTTGGCATTTAGGAATCGCTAATTACCACCAAGTTGAACTTGGTGGTAACCATGTGCAAAATTTTAAAATGCATTTAAAATGCATTTTTAAATTGTACACGTATAGCACACATGCCCTTTTGGCATGTGTGCACCTTACATGTCCCCAAAAATGTTTTTGAGGTGCAGCAGAGGGGGCCTTAGTCCCCCAGCACCCTGGGGTTTTGCATTCTCAAAATTGCGATTTCTGGTTCAGAAATCGCAATTTTGGAAATGCAAAATATTTGCAGATATGGGCCAACAGGCCCATAGCTGCGAATGGGGCCGGTATCACAATTTCGATTCGGTAATAGCATTTGCGATTTTTAAGAAATCGCTATTACCGAATCGCAAATGTGATACATGGCACTTTGCGAGTCGGAAATAGCGATTTCTTAAAAATCGCTATTTCCGAATCGCTAAGGGCCGTGATGATACATCTGGCCCATAGTATGCAAAAAGAAGAAAGATTCAGCATGGAAAGCGGAGACAGGCATTCAACTAACTCTGTAAGAAAAGACAAGGCAAGTAGCGAAGGGGCAGGATAGTGGGTGGAAAAGAATGGAAAGATAAAACAAAAGGGGAAATTAAAAAGTCAAAAGTTGGTGAAGGAAAAGGGGACTATATTGGTGAAAACGTGAAGAAATAAAAATGAACTGAAGACAAAAAGTAGTGAAAATAAGAAGGTAAAAAAGCAAGCAAAGCAATTCAGAAGTAAAACATTTCAGTTAAAGTTGACAAATGAGAGACGTTATAACTGCTGACGATCTTGTGGTATATGCTCCATTTATCTTGCTGAGGTGACGTATTCACTTATCTCTTCAGTTATTCATGCCCTCATTCACTTATCCATTCATCCTTTCTTCCATGCATGACTTGCTCATTGAGTGTCTCATTCTTGTAGTCACCCACCCACTCACTTATCCTCATAGACATGCACACTCACCAGTCAGTGAACTAGCACTTTCCATTAGAAAAGCCGGACCATGTTGTGTAGTATACACAATTGCTTGCTCATTGTCCTTGGAGTAAAACACAATGATTACGAGACATAAAAATAAACTGCCAATTATGGGTGATAATTTACGCCTCTGCCTCAGCATACGTTTCGGTTTAGTTCCTAGTCGCTAACTTCCCTCTGTTAGTATGCCTGGAAAGCTGTACCAGGCACAAATTTACAGACATACTACCATGTATATCAGTTGACTTTTTAAAAAGTCTTCTGACACACCTCTATAGAGTTCTGCATGATGTAGGTCCACACAGTGGTAACGTATCCCTTCGTGCAAATTCACATTTATTTTCTTTGCAATGAAACACATTTCTCCTGTGGAGGATGTTGTTTACCTACATTCCTACACCCCAACAAATGTGAGGGTGATCCGTTTCCATTCCTCGTTCGAAAATTAAAGGAATTCTAGTCCATTTAGGGAGTAAGGGCCAGATGTTGGTAAGAATAGTTTTGCGACTTGCAATTTGCGAGTCATAGCGACTCGCAAATTGCAACTCGCAAAACCAAATGCAGAAAGGTGTCTCAGACACCTTCTGCGACTCGCAATGGGGGTGCAAAGACCCACCTCATGAATATTAATGAGGTGGGTCGCCATTTGCGACCCCATAGCGAGTCTGGGCACTCACAGGGATGGTGGCCTGCTGGAGACAGCAGACCACCATGTCCGTGACTGCTTTGAAATAAAGCAGTTTTGTTTTTTTCAAAGTGTAGCCCGTTTTCCTTAAAGGAAAACGAGCTGCACTTAGAAAAAAAAACGAAACCTTTTGTTTCGGATTTTTTCAGGGCAGGTAGTGGTCCCTTGGACCACTGCCTGCTCTGAAAAAATATTTTTATGTCCAGTCACAAAGGGGAAGGGGTCCCCTGGGGACCCCTTCCCGTTTGCGACTGGGTTACCATCCTTCAAGTGGATGGTAACTGCGATTCCACGCGGTCGCAAATGGTATTGCATAGCATTGCGAGTCGCAAATATGAAGGGAACACCCCTTCCTATTTGCGAGTCGGAAATGCATTTTGAGAGTCGGATCCGATTTCTGCATTCCGGTGAGGCTTTTGCGACTCGCAAACGGCGTTTTTCGCCGTTTGCGAGTTGCAAACGCTTTGCTACATCTGGCCCTAAATCTCTTTCAGGTCGGAAAGGGGGCAGAGAGAAGTTTGAGAATGCCTAACTTGAAAGGGAAACAACACATTGGAACGCCTTTTTCCGACTGCTTCAGTGGGATTTAAAAGTGTGAATTTGTTTGCAGTCCTGACAGAGAAATATGCATTAGTAAATATATGTACGCCCCCAGGAATTTTGTTGTGAATTCTAGGCACGCCAAGAACAGCTATGTTTACCCATAAACATTTACCGTAAAATTTACCTTTGTGAGTAGGCCTGATATGTTAATATTTTAACTGATTATTTCGTAATTTTCTCTTAGAATTGGATTTCTCCGATCAAGAAGAGAACGTGGATTATGACTTTACAGATGGCGGAACTGACTTTTTATTTTCAATTAACGAGCAAACTGTTCCGGACAACACTCTTGGTAACAAAATATAGCAATATTACCATAGTTTCATAATATATGTAACAACTTCTTGTAAGGGCCTAAACAGTATTGACCAATTTGATCTTTTGAACTGCATGCATAATTATTTTATAATGTCATGTGTATTGCACTATGTGAACCCCTAACAACAATATATATATAATGAAAAAAACAAAGGGGCATCTTTACAAGCTCCGTGGCTCGGGCAGCACAACAAGTAACCTTACTGAGCTGCCCTGCGCCACTTGGAAAGGGCAGAAATGTACTGTATCTACAGGATACCATGCACTTCTGTCCTTTCCCCCTGTGCTGGTGCACAAATTGCTGCCTAGTGCCAACACAGGCACCTTTGCACCATTGTGCAAGGGTGTCTGCGTTGTCAGAAGCATTGTTTTTGTGCAGAAAGAGACACCTGCCTGCACAAAAACTATCCTGGGAGGCTTTTTCCTCTTTCTAACTGTGCTGCAGAATGCAGAACACATAAAAAGAGGGAAAAACAAGGAGAAGTAAAGATATTTCTTCTTGTTATGCCTCTCCTGAGGAGGCATACAGTTTTGAAGTATTCCCAGGTTTACAGATTCTTAGAAATTTCGGAATGTGTCAAAACCCATGGGCTTTGTGTGAGAAAACCCACTGCAACACCTATAAAATGCCTCTCTGTTGCAGTGCAGAGCAACAGACCAAGTTGCGCTATGCTGCCTTACGCCATATCTACAGGGCTACAAAAAGCCATAGAAAGTGGCTTTGTGTGTCATTGGAGATATGGGACTGCACTATGCGCCACCAGTGTGTCGCAAAAAGTGAAGCACCGGCGGCACATAGGGCTTGTAAATATGCCCCAAAGGTTACAGGGGCGTTATAGTTAGGTTGACGTTTTACCCATACAAAACCATAGAAATTCAGCAGTTATAGTTATTGTGAGAAAGGTTACCCCCACTTTTGGCCTGTTTGTGAGTGTGTGTGCCAGTGTGTTTTGCCTGTCTCACTGGGATCCTGCTAGCCAGGACCCCAGTACTCATAGTTTGTGACCTATATGTGTGTTGTAATTTCTTTGGAAATAGGTGATACAGGCGTGGGAGGGGTAGCCTCCCAGAGCCTCTGGAAATGCTTTGAAGGGCACAAACTGTGCCCTCCTTGCATAAACCAGTCTACACTGGTTCAGGGAACCCCAGTCCCTGCTCTGGCATAAAACTGGACAAAGGAAAGGGGAGTGACCACTCCCCTGTCCACCACCACCCCAGGGGGCGGTGCCCAGAGCTCGTCCAGTCTGTCCCAGACTTTAGCTATCTTGTTTTCTAAGGTGTGGGGACCCTGTGGAGGCCTCTGAGTGGCCAGTGCCAGCAGGTGATGTCAGAGACCCGTCCTGATAGGTGCATTCCTGGGCAGGTAGCCAATCCCCCCCTCAGGGCTATTTAGGGCATCTCCTGTGGGCTCCTCTTCAGATTCAGCTTGCAAGTTTCCTCCAGGAATCCTCTGCATCCTCTGCTTCAGCTTCTGACCTTCGGATCAACTGCAGATTGCTCCAGGAACCACTGTAATTGCAACAAAGTATCCAGGAAGGCTACTGTAACCTGCAACGTCAGCTCCAGCCAGCTTCTGCAGTAGTTCCCATGGTGTGCACGCTCTGAGGACTTCCAGCCTTCACCCTGCGCCAGAAGAACCAAAGGAATCTCCTGTGGAGTGACGGAGTCACTTCTCTGCTCCTGCAGGCACCTTCTTTTATGACGACCAGTACTCTGGGACTCCTCTCCTGGCGACAAGCATGCTCCCTGGAACATAGGTGGTGGGCCAACGTGACCCAGACTGTCCTAAGGTCCAGCTGTCCAAATTTGGTGGAGGTAAGAGCTTGCTTCTCTGTGCTGCGACAGCACCCTTGTGCACTGTATCTTCTTCAGCTATTGAGGCTCCTGTGCACTTCTTCCAAGATTCCTTTGTGCACAGTGTAGTCCAGGTCCCCAGCACTCCATCCTGCGATGCATAACTTGCTGAGTTGTTATCGGGCGGCGTGGGATCTTCTTTTGTTGTGCTGTACCAACCGCATTTTGCACCTTCTTTGTCCCCATGTCCAGGGACTACCGTGGGTGCTGCATGGTCGACTGAGGGCTCTCTGAAGTGCTGACAGGCTCTTCTTCCTCCTCAGTCCAAGTTGAGGCCTCCGGGTCCCTCCTGGATCCAAGCAGCACCATTTTGATGCGAAACACAACCTCTTTGAACCAAGACTTGCTGGACGAATCTGGCGACGCAAATTGCCTGCATCCAACAACTCGACATGGGGCACCTCCTTCATGAAGCAGGAACCCGCAGCCATCTTGTTTGGTGCTTTTCTGCAGTATTCTTCCAACCGGATAATTTATTTTTGCACCATCTTCTAGAATGGCAGGGGCTCCTGTCCTTCCTGGAATCCTCTGCGACTTCTGGACTTGGTCTCCTCTCTTCACAGGTCTTCAGGCCGAGGAATCAACATTTGTTGATTGCAGTCTTCCTTGGTTCTTGCAAAATCTCTTATCACGACTTGTAATGTGTCCTGAGGAAACTTGTAGTACTTTACTCCTATTTTGCTGGGCTCAGGTATTTTACTTACCTTTGGTGTTTTCTTACACTCCCAGCGCCCCTCTACACACCACACTTGCCTAGG
Organism: Pleurodeles waltl; assembly: GCF_031143425.1. Classification (NCBI taxonomy): domain Eukaryota; kingdom Metazoa; phylum Chordata; class Amphibia; order Caudata; family Salamandridae; genus Pleurodeles; species Pleurodeles waltl. The sequence continues at coordinate 185,348,025 of NC_090439.1, read as the reverse complement.
GGGGAATTTGTTGTTGGCATTCTACTTTCGTAGTTTATGGTTTGTGTTGCGCCTAGGCCTATTGCATTCTTTTGTATTTTCTACTGTTGCACTATTTTATGACTATTTACTTACCTTATTTTGGTCTCTAGTGTATATATTGTGTGTAATACTTACCTCCAGGAGGAGTATTGCCTCTAAGCTATTTTTGGCCTTGTGTCACCAAAATAAAGTACCTTTATTTTTGGTAACACTGAGTATTGTCTTTTATTGTGTATAAGTACTGTGTAACTATAGTGGTCTTGCAGGAGCTCTGCTTGTCTCCTAGTTCAGTCTAAGCTGCTCAGCTACAGCTACCTCTAGACAGCCTAAGCCTCTAGAACACTGCCTACATTTCACTAATAAGGGATAATTGGACCTGGTATAAGGTGTAAGTACCTTAGGTACCCACTACAAACCATGCCAGCCTCTTACAGTTATGCTTACGGTTATGCTTATGTGAAGAAACTATAATTCATGGCCTAAAGTTACTTAATGGCACAAGTTAGGGTTTCTTCAGATAAGTATAACTATGTGTATAACTATAACTGCTGAATTTCCATGGTTTTGTATGGGTAAACCATAAGCTTAACTATAACGTCCTTGTAACCTTTGTTTTTTTCTGTGAATTTGTTGTATCCATCTCTCCTATGGGTTCAGGATACCTGTATCCTGACCCCTTACGTAAGTTTTTAATTGTTTTTTTCTTTTCCCCTAGCCCGATGCGAGAAAGAAAAGGTGGCCGCAACTTTCTCTCAGGTTGTAGCCAAACAAATGGACTCTCACACACCCAATCACAGATCCACACAGACACATAAATAAATCCAAAACTACTGAATGGATTTACACCAAATAACAAAAAGGGTTGTTTCTGGACCAAGAGCTAGCTTTCTGCCAAATATGGTGTAATTCTGTCCAGTGATTTGTGCTGTAGATGTGCCTAAAATCCCTATGGGAAACTGCATGGGGAAAGCATGTTTTTGGACCCCCCCCTTTTCTCAGCCCGCACTTAACGAATCACTCTGATACTTTCCTCACAGCAGCTAAAGTGATTGGTATACTAGCTTTAAACCTTTTGGGGAGATTTGTCAAACATTGCCAAAGTTATAGGTAAAACAAAAAATGCCTTTCCTATGGAAACTAGGTTCTAACTATAATGACCTACTGCCTTTCCCTGTTTTGAAACACAATCATATTATTGTTGAGGTTTCTGAATTAAATTCTAATAATTCTCATAAATGTAGGGTACCATTGTTTGCAATGATTTGAATGACTCTCCTAACTGGGTTAGAATTATGATGCAGAATGTTTGCTGATGCATTTCATCTGCATTTCAGAAGCCCTGGAAAAGTGACGCGTGTTGGCTGTAATAGAGACTGATGCCTTTATTAATTACAATAAATCTCCTTATCTGATGATCTATGGATTAACTGTGATGGACATAGAATTCTTTTCACGTACCCCCACTGTGCACACTTTTTTCTTCAACACTTCCGCTACTAATGTTTATTGATATTTTTATTGGTGCTATAAAAGTTGTCATGAGTACTGTAATATCTGGGGTAATTAGTGAATGGCGATAGGTACCTTAAGGCTCCAGTTATATTTACCTGAAATAACTCTAACTATAACTACTGAATTTCTATGATTATGTGAGAGTACATTCAGAACCTAACTATAACATTTCTGTAACCCTTGTTTTTTTAAGTCAATCTCTATTTTTTAAATTCTATTTCTTAATTAAAACATCTTTGTAACCTTTGATTTTCTTGGTGAATTTCTATGTTTTTTTTTAAGTAAAGTAATTTTAATTACTATACATTAATTCAGCCACCGGCTCGTATGGCTAAAGGCCAATCCCCATAAACACCCAACCTGTGTGGCAGCAGGAGTGAGTGGGTGTGTGAGAGTCAAAGCTCCTGCCAAGTCAGAGCAAACAGCTATGTCCAGAGGCTGGCTACCCTGCGACATAGCAGGAAACAGCCCTGAGGAGTGGCTGTCCCATTATTGGCTCCATGAGGGGGTCTGCTTGACCCACCCCTCCAATGTTTAACTTAGCCCCGGGAAGGTGGTGGTCTACGGGGCTGGGGGTCATGCTACGGAAACCCTTCATCATGGTATTTCAACTCCAGGGAGGTGGCGGTCCCTGGGGCTGCATGGGGGACACACCATCCCCCCATTATTTTAATTGAATTTCTCCAGGAGGTGGTGTCCCTGGGGCTTCTGGGGGACACGTGGCCCCCCTGTATTAATTGCATATTTAACCCCAGGGAGGTGGCAGTCCCCAGGGCATAGGGGTAGGCTGTATGGTTTCCCCCAGTGCAGGGTGCTAATATAAGCCCTAGGAGGGGGGCCCAACCTTTATAAGCCCCCTATGCTCCCAGGATGGCCCACTCAGGGGCAAAATAAAAGAAAAGGGCAGGAGACCACCCTTTAAAAAAAATAATTTCAAAAAAATCTGAAGATCTTTCTGAAATTAAAAAAAAAAATCTTTTTAGTCTGGGGTCCCTTGGGGACACCTGCACCATAGCTAGGGTATCAGGGTGTCCCTACCCTGGCCCTTTTTCTTAATCTTTTTTGTGGGACTTGTAGGGGGCTGGCCTTCTATATAGTGTACAGAAACGATGTGCACTGTGTAGAGAGTCCAACTAACCCCATCTTAGTTTACCAAGGTAAAAACTAGACCACCAAATGCTCTAATTTTTATTGTAGCTTGGTTGAGCAGTTAGGCCAATCTTGGAGATGTGCTAAGCATTTGTTACACCCATAGTATCAATAAAACAAGACACACACTCAAATGAATAACTCAAGACAAATTTACAAAAATACTTAAGATTTATATAACATTTTTAAGACCAAGATCATCAAAATCAGGTAAGTGCTTTTTAGGTTATGATTTTTCAAAGTTTTGCAAAAATAGTCTTTTCATGCAGAATTACTCACCATAGGAATCAAAGGGGGGAAAATTTAAAAACGCATATAAAATCAGGCAATGTGTTGACCAATGTCTCCTTTTGTTTTTAGTTCGAGGTCATCAATGAGTCCTGTGGGCCAGCCAGAGAAGTTCAGGAGGTTACCTGGTTTGAGCGGGAGCAGCTGCAGAATGTCTTTGAGCTGGTGCAGGACAACGGAGGGAGACCACTTAGAAAAGCACTGCACAGGTGGACTTCAAGGTGAGTTCGGTGGGTCTCCTTGTAGTGTAGTGGTCGCAAGGAGTGGGGTACCCTTAGAGCACTGATGGTTCCACAATGCAGGGGCCAGGAAGGCTAGGTGCAGAGCAGATAGGTCAGCCAAGAGCTGTGAGTAAAGCTGACCTTGAAAGCAGGAGGCAGGTCACTTTGAGGGTAGTTTCCAGGTGAGCAGGGCCAATCTGGGGGGTGGTTCTTATGTTTCCTGAAGTCCCTTGACTGGAGCTTGCTCCTGGTCCTTTCAGAGTCCGGAGTGGACTTTCTTTAGGGTGTCTGACATTGGGGGTCTAGTACCCCTGGCTATTGTATGATTCAGTCACTGGAGGTTACAGTGCCAAAAACTTGGCACACTTGCAGGGTTTGTCCTCCCGGTCTATTGGATGGATTTTGGTCCAGCTGTATTGTCTGGTTCTTTGGTCAGCAGCCAGTCAGTGAACTGGACCTCACTGGTCTTTGCTTCTTAGTTGCAGGGAGCGATGCCTTCAGTCTTGAGGGAGGTCCTTGGCAATTTTTAAAAAGTTGGAGGTCCTCTGGGGATTTGTAGAGTCAGTCTGATGTCCAAGCGACCGTTCAGCGGCGATTATCAAGTCCTGGATGCAGCAGGCAGGGTTTGGTGCCTTTTTCTTGGTGCCGCAGGACTTCAGTTCTCGAGCCATGGGTCTTTTTTGTCACAGACCTTCTTGTGTCCGTCAAATCTGATCTGCAGAACTAGGTGTGCCCACTAAATACTGTATTTAGTGGGCATTTAGGGGAGTATCTAGTAGTGACCAATGTGTCTTCTATCTTTGGGTGGTTACACCCAACATGTGACCACTTTGTATGGTCAGAGGTCACTTCCCTTTCCTTGATTGGCTATTTTCCTACCATTCAAGATGGAGGGAAATTAAGTGGAGGAGTCACCTCACATGCAACACATTAGGGGTGGTGTAAGCTGGGGGTGGCTACTCCTCCTGTTCTTTGTGCGTTTTACTGCCATTGCTCCCGCCAAAAGTGGGGGTTTGCAATGGGGGTGGTCATCTGCTGCTAGCAGCAGGGCTGGGACTTGAGTTTAAAGGGCGGCAAGCTTTTGGAAGCACACAGGCAGGGCTGTGCACATTCCTGGGGAAGGAGGGGTCACACCTCTGCCCAGGAAGGGCTTTGTTTTCTGGACCCACAGAGCAAAGACTCTCACCCCAGGGTTTGAGAGTCTTGTCTGGTGGTGGCAGGCTGGTTGTGAAATGCAAGCAACCATGCAAGGGTTAGTTAGCTTTGCAGGGGGCACCTCTAAGGTGGCTCCTGGTGTGCGAAAGTAGCCTCTTTCTAGCATGGTTACCACCACTTTTGGCCTTTTTGTGAGTGTGTGCCAGTGTGTTTTTACTGTGTCACTGGGATCCTGCTAGCCAGGACCCCAGTGCTCATAGTGAAACCCCTATATGTCAGTGTGTTTTGCCTGTCTCACTGGGATCCTGCTAGTCAGGACCCCAGTGCTCATAGTGTATGAAAGTACCATCTTGCCTGGCATGTTACCCCATTTTTACTTGTGTGTCAGTTTGTTTTTGTCTGTGTCACTGGGATCCTGCTAGCTCCCTGTGTGGTGCCTAACTGTATCACTGAGGTTCTGCTAACCAGAATCTCAATGTTTATGCTCTCTCTGCTTTTAAAATTGTCACTGCAGGCTAGTGACTAATTTTACCAATTCGCATTGGCACACTGGAACACCCTTATAATTCCCTTGTATATGGTACCTAGGTACCCAGGGTATTGGGGTTCCAGGACATCCCTATTGGCTGCAGCATTTCTTTTGCCACCCATAGGGAGCTGAGACAATTCTTACACAGGACTGCCACTGCAACCTGAGTGAAATAACGTCCACGTTATTTCACAGCCATTTTTTACTGCACATAAGTAACTTATAAGTCACCTATATGTCTAACCCTCACTTAGTGAAGGTTAGGTGCCAAGTTTGTTAGTGTGTGGGCAGCCTGGCACTAGCCAAGGTGCCCCCACAGTGTTCAGGGCAAATTCCCCGAACTTTGTGAGTGCAGGGACACCATTACACACGTGCAGTACATATGGGTCACTACCTATATGTAACGTCACAATGTTAACATGTCTAGGATCATGGAACTGTCACCCCAATACCATTCTGGTATTGGGGGGACAATTCCATGCATCCCCAGGTCTCTAGCACAGAACCCGGGTACTGCCAAACTGCCTTTCCGGGGTTTCCACTGCAGCTGCTGCTGCTGCCAACTCCTCAGACAGGTTTCTGCCCCCCTGGGGACTGGGTAGCCCAGTCCCAGGAAGGCAGAACAAAGGATTTCCCCTGAGAGAGGGTGTTAGATCCTTTCCCTTTGGAAATAGGTGTGAAGGGCTGGGGGGGAGTAGCCTCCCCCAGCCTCTGGAAATGCTTTGATGGGCGCAGATGGTGCCCATCTCTTCATAAGCCTGTCTACACCAGTTCAGGGATCCCCCAGCCCTGTTCTGGCGTGAAACTGGATAAAGGAAAGGGGAGTGACCACTCCCCTGACCAGTACCTCCCAGGGGAGGTGCCCAGAGCTCCTCCAGTGTGTCCCAGACCTCTGCCATCTTGGATTCAGAGGTGTTGGGGCACAATGGACAGCACTGAGTGGCCAGTGCCAGCAGGTGACATCTGAGACCTCTCCTGATAGGTGTTTACCTCTTTCAGTAGCCAAGCCTCCTTTCTCAGTTGGCAAACCTCCTTTTCTGGCTATTTAGGGTCTCTCCTCTGGGCTATTCCTCAGATAATGAATGCAGGGGCTCACCAGAGTTCCTCTGCACTTCCCTCTTCGACTTCTGCCAAGGATCAACTGCTGACTGCTCCAGGACGCCTGCAAAACCGCAACAAAGTAGCAAGATGACAACATTGGAGAGTCTGACGACCGTGGTCCCTGGAACACAGCAACTCTGTCTAAGTGACTCCCACAGCCCAGTGACTCTTCAGTCCAAGTTTGGTGGAGGTAAGTCCTTGCCTCCCCACGGTAGACTGCAAAGCTGTGTACCACGCGATTTGCAGCTGCTCCGGCTTCTGTGCACTCTTCCAGGATTTCCTTTGTGCACAGCCAAGCCTGGTCCCCAGCACTCTGTCCTGCAGTGCACAACCTTCTGAGTTGTCCTCCGGCGTCGTGGGACTCCCTTTTGTGACTTCGTGTGGACTCCGGTTCACTTTTCTTCTAAGTGCCTGTTGGGGTACTTCTGCGGGTGCTGCCTGCTTCTGTGAGGGCTCTCTGAGTTTTCTGAGCACCCCCTCTGTCTCCTCCTCCAAAAGGCAACATCCTGGTCCTTCCTGGTCCCCAGCAGCACGCAAAAACCTCTACCGCGACCCTAGCAGCTAGCAAGGCTTGTTTGCAGTCTTTCTGTGTGGGAACACCTCTGCAAGCTTCATCGCGGCGTGGGACATCTGTCTTCCAAAGGAGAAGTTCCTAGTCCTCTTCTTTCTTGCAGAACTCCAAGCTTCTTCCAACCGGCGGCAGCTTCCTTGCACCTTCAGCTGGGGTTTCCTGGGCTCCTGCCCCCCCTGGACACTGTCACGACTATTGGACTTGGTCCCCTTGTCATACAGGTACTCAGGTCCAGAAATCCGTTGTCTGGAGCTGGTGTTTGTTCTTCCTGCAGAATCCCCCTATCACAACTTCTGTGCTCTCTGGGGGTAGTAGGCGCACTTTACACCTACCTTTCAGGGTCTTGGGGTGGGCTATTTTTCTAACCCTCACTGTTTTCTTACAGTCCCAGCGACCCTCTACAAGCTTGCATAGGTCTGGGGTCCATTCGTGGTTCGCATTCCACTTTTGGAGTATATGGTTTGTGTTGCCCCTATACCTATGTGCTCCTATTGCAACCTATTGTAATTCTACACTGTTTGCATTACTTTTCTTGCTATTACTTACCTGATTTGGGTTTGTGTACATATAACTTGTGTATATATCTTATCTTCTTACTGAAGATACTCACTGAGATACTTTTGGCTTTTTGTCATAAAAATAAAGTACCTTTATTTTTAGTAACTCTGTGTATTATGTTTTCTTATGATATTGTGCATATGATATAAGTGGTATAGTAGGAGCTTTGCATGTCTCCAAGTTCAGCCTAAGCTGCTTTGTCATAGCTACCTTCTATCAGCCTAAGCTGCTAGAAACACCTCTTCTACACTAATAAGGGATAACTGGACCTGGCACAAGGTGTAAGTACCTCTGGTACCCACTACAAGCCAGGCCAGCCTCCTACACCCAGTGACACAAGGGCTAAAACAAAATGCATACAGTGAAATATGTGGGTAACATGCCAGGCAAGATGGGACTTTCCTACATAGAGGGTCACACATTAGTAGGGCATCTTTCACTCCTAGAGGCCATGTTACTAGGGTCCAGCCAGTTAGGGACAGGTCTCTCTCTGCCAATTCCCCAATCTCCTCTGTGTCCAAACATTCCCAAGCCTCCCACCCTGAGGATAACTTAATGAAAGGGGAACTCAGAAAGCTGAGGTTCGAAGAGACCAGACTGAAGCTTAAACAGCAGCAGCTGGCCTTAGACAGGGAATCCCTGGATATAGAGAGGGAAAGAAAGAGAATTAGGTTAGTTCCCCATGGTGGCAGCAGCAGTGTTTCAGATAGTAATCCTGTTAGAGAGCAAGATTCCAGAAACCTGCATAACATAGTCCCCCCTAAGAAGGAGGGGGATTACATTCATAAGTGGTTTGATGCACTTGAGAGGGCATGTATGGTACAGTTGGTCCCTCAAAGGCAGTGGGCTGCTATCCTGTGACTATCTTTCACTGCAAAAGGTAGTGATAGGCTCCTTACTGTCAGAGAAAGTGATGCCAATAACTAAAAAGTTTTGAAAAATGCACTCTTGGATGGATTTGGCTTAAGAACTGAACAATACAGCATTACATTCAGAGACACCAGAAAAGAGCCCTCTCAAGACTGGACAGACTTTATTGACTGTTTAGTGAAGGCTATGGAGGGTTGGTTACATGGCAGTAAAGTATCTGACTATGAAAGCCTGTATAATCTGATCCTGAGAGAGCATATTCTTAACAATTGTGTGTCTGATTTGCTGCACCAGTACTTGGTAGACTCAGATCTGACCTCTCCACAAGAATTGGGAAAGAAGGCAGATAAATGGGTCAGAACAAGAATGAACAGAAAAGTTAATACAGGAGGTGACAAGGATGGCAAGAAGAAAGATGGTGAGAAATCTCAGGATAAGCATGGGGATAAGGGTAAAACCAAAGATCCTTCTTCAAATCCTAAACAATCTTCAGGGGGTGGGGATAAATCAAATTCTTCCGCTTCTTCACAACATACACACATTAAAAAGCCTTGGTGCTTTGTGTGTAAAAATAAAGGCCAGGGGATAATTCCTGTCCAGGTAAGCCCCCTGAGCCTACCACCACTAATACATCAAACTCTGGTGCCCCTAGCAGTAATGGTAATAGTGGTGGGACTGCTGGCAACAGTCAAAGTAAACTGGGGTAGTCAGTCCCAAGACAGTTTCTGTCACACCTGGTGGCATTGGCCTTGCCACAATGGCTGCTTGTCCCCTTAGAATGAATAAGTACAGTCAGACAGTTTCAATTAATGGTGTTGAGGCCCAGGCCTACAGGGACACAGGCGCCAGTATCACTTTGGTGACTGAAAACCTAGTGTCTCATGAACAACACATCATTGGACAACAATACAAGATTATTGATGTCCATAACTCCACTAAGTTCCTTCCCTTAGCTATAGTTCAGCTTAGTTGGGGTGGAGTTACTGGCCCTAAGCAGGTGGTAGTATCACCTAGCTTACCTGTAGACTGTCTCTTAGGTAATGACCTAGAGGCCTCAGGCTGGGCTGAGGTAGAGTTTCATACCCATGCAGCCATGCTGGGTATCCCTGAGGAATTGCTTCCTCTCATTTCTACTGAAATGAAAAAGCAAAGGAGAGGAAAAGGCCTGAAAACTCAGGATCCTTCTCCAACAACAGGTAAAAAGGGCATCACAGTATCCCCTACCCACCCTGCTATTCAGGATGACATTCCTGTGGTAGGACAAACCTCTCCTGGGGTGGCACCTCTACCAAGGGAACCATCAGCTGGCACAGCTGAATTCCCTGAGGTAAAAGTACCTCTCTGTGGGATAACTAATATTGGTGAGGAAAAGGGCACCATTTTAGTTAACATGGAGCATCCCTCCAACCCTCCCAGAGAAACTTTAGTGCAGAAACCCTGCACTGCCTCACAACACTTAGGACAGCAGCCCTGCCCTAGTGCGGAGCTCATAGGGCAGCATCCCTGCCCTGCTCCAAAACAAGAGAAACAGCATCCCTGTTCTCTCTTACAGCCATATGGACAAAGTTTTTGCCCAGCTATGGCTTTATTGAGACAGCATCCCTGTCTGGCATTCTCATCACTTGATATAGGTCCAGTGGACAAATCTCACTGCTCTAAACTAAAACATACTAATAGGAACTCTGAAAATATAACTTCACATTGCTGGCTAGCTAAAAAACTTCAAACAGGGTGGTTTACATCCCCACAGGGAAGTAACCATATAGTGGATGATAAATGGAGTCACCAAGCTACTGCAGAGCTACTCTCTACTTATCACCACTTAGACAATAAAGACTCAACTGGCCAAGGTTAGCCTTATTGTCCTTTGTTTGGGGGGGGGGGTGTTGTGTAGGAAAGTAGCCTCTTTCTAGCCTTGATACCCCCACTTTTGGCCTTTTTGTGAGTATATGTCAGGGTGTTTTCACTGTCTCACTGGGATCCTGCTAGCCAGGACCCCAGTGCTCATACGTTTGTGGCCTATATGTGTCCCACTGTCTGGTGCCTAACTGTCTCACTGAGGCTCTGCTAACCAGAACCTCAGTGGTTATGCTCTCTGTGCTTTCCAAGTTTGTCACTAACAGGCTAGTGACTAAATTTACCAATTCACATTGGTATACTGGTACACCCATATAATTCCCTTGTATTTGGTACTGAGGTACCCAGGGTATTGGGGTTCCAAGAGATCCCTATTGGTTGCAGCATTTCTTTTACCACCCATAGGGAGCTCTGACAATTCTTACACAGGCCTGCCACTGCAGCCTGCGTGAAATAACGTCCACGTTATTTCACAGCCATTTACCACTGCACATAAGTAACTTATAAGTCCCCTATATGTCTAACCTTCACCTGGTGAAGGTTGGGTGCAAAGTTACTTAGGGCCAGATGTAGGTAGGAAAAATTTTGCGAGTCGGAAATTGCGAGTCAATGCGAATCGCAATTTCCGACTCGCAAAATGGGATCCAAGAAAAAAAAGCGACATCAAATTGCGACTCGCAAATGATGTTACACCGCAGATTGTGAGTCCGCTGTTAGCGAGGTCGCTTTTTGCGACCTCACTAAAAGCGAACTCGCAATTTGCGAGTCAGGTGTCGCAATTTGCGACTGGCCCGCAAATTGCATGCAGGTGCAGCAAAACAGTTGGAATAACACTTCCTGGCTCTTGCTGATGACATCAGAACCAGGAAGTCATCAAATACACCTGGGAGGAGGGAGGACCACACCCTTTTCAAACTGCTGTGCAACTACCTGGAGAGAGGAGCTGCTGCTACCATGGAAGACACAGGCGGTGCAGGAAGGAAAAGGAAACCCAAGTTTTCAGAAAAAGAACTTGAGGTGCTAACAGAAGAATGCTGCCAGCACCATGACCAATTTTTTGGTAAGGCAGCCCTGAGTGTCCCAGACACTGAGAAGAGGAAGATCTGGCTGCAAATCCAGGAGACGATCAATGCCATTGGGGTGAGCCACCGAACCCTGGATGAAATAAAAAAAAGGTGGTACGACCTGCGCTCCAGAACAAAGGAGAGGGTGGCAGAGCGCCTCAGGGAAATGAGGGGCACAGGAGGAGGCCCATCCACCATCCCACCACCCACAGCCATGGAGGAATTGGTGGAGCAGACACTGGAGCCTTAGGCTGTGTCAGGAATAGGAGCATTGGACACTTCTGCGCAAGGGACATCCAAAAGTGAGTACCATGAAATATGCACGTACACCTAGAAATGATATATCCACACTCTCCCAGTACACAGCAGCAGGCACAACCAGACTAGCTCCATTCCAGACTAGCAACCACCAGAATGATGCATTATGGACAATGTAGTACAGTAGTCAGCATATAGGCAAATGTTTATTATGATGCATACAACAGATGTTAGAGACTGACAGTGTGTTCCCTATGTCCCACAGGTCTCCCACACGACACCCCCACCAGCCACACCATCCAGGGAGAAGACAGCAGGCCGCAGGCAGTGCAGGAGGCTGCAGCAGCCATTCCAGGGTCCAGCACGACACCACCACAGTCCCCTCTAAAAGAAGTACAGGACATGGAGGAAGAAAACACGACCCCTGGCGCCAGCCACGCAGTGAGACATCCAGAGCCAGCAGCACAACCGCGTCGCAGACGCAGATGCCAAGTCCAGGCGGTGCCCCAGGAGGAGATAGGGGAGGCATCAGTGTCTGCAGTCGAGGCATCAGCGCCTGCAATCAAGGCAATTACGGATAATATCAGGTGCATTGCACAGACTGGAAAATAATATGGCACATGGCCTGGCTGATGTGACCACACAGTTCACAAGACTAAATGACAATGTTAGCGAACGTACACAGTCAATCCGCCAACTAGTGACGGAACTGGTGGCTGAGAGACATAGCGCAAGGCGCCGGGAGCGCCACCTAGTTACTAGATTTGACTGCATGCTTGCCATGAACACTACAGGCCTGTCAAGATGGACCGTGAGTCTGCAGGTCGAACTTGGCCACTTTGTAGGGGATGTGGCACGGGGACTGGGCCGCATTAGCCACGCAGTGGACATGTTGGAGGCCAGGCAGGTGGCAAGGGGCACGGGTGAGACCCCTCAGGACAGTGAGGAGGGGTTCACTATCAGCAGTGTATCTGCCACTGACACACGTGTACTGAGGAGTGAAAGTGCATGTCAGGGGTCAGCAGACCCACCTGGGACGAGCCATGCCGGGCGAACCAGGAGGAGGATGTAGGCCAGAACACAGGACTCATGAGGCACATGCAGTTAATGTGTCCTCAGAAAGGGTGGACATGTGCAGCCCCTTACGGACAGTTATGTTCTTTCGACATTAGGTTCACAAATTAAAATGTTTTGTTTGTTCCACTACAAAACTGGGCTCTTTGTGTGTGACATTAGTGATTGTGGTGTCAGTTGCCACGTACCTTCCAAAGTATTGGGTTGCAATGTGGTCCCGTCTATGTCTGCCTTGGTTTGCAATGCTTCTATCGCCAGGCTGGCGATGTCGTAGCTCTTGCTCCTCATCCTCAGAATCTGGGTCTGCAGGGGTGAGATGTAGCCCACGTCTGGTGGCAATGTTGTGTAGTATTGAGCATGTGCCAACTATCTTGAATGCTGTTATTGGGGCATACTGGAGCGCACCTCCACTTCTGTGGAGTCATCGGAATCTTGCCTTTAACAGTCCAAAGGACCTCTCTATGACATTTCTGGTACGGGGTTAGTATCCATGGTTGTAGCGCCTATGCACTGTCACCTGTTTGGCAAAAATAAGCAATGTTAGCAGGGCATGGATGGTTTCTACAGTGACCTGTGTGTATGGCTTCGGGGTGTATTCAGCAATACCTAATAGATATCTGTGAGAAAGTAGCCTCTTTCTAGCCTTGTTACCCCCACTTTTAGTCTGTTTGTGAGTATATGTCAGGATGTTTTTACTGTCTCACTGGGATCCTGCTAGCCAGGGCCCAGTGCTCATAGTGAAAACCCTATGTGGTAAGTGTGGTTTTTATGTGTCACTGGGATCCTGCTAGCCAGGACCCCAGTGTTCATAAGTTTGTGGCCTATATGTATGTGTTCCCTGTGTGATGCCTAACTGTCTCACTGAGGCTATGCTAACCAGAACCTCAGTGGTTATGCTCTCTCTGCTTTCCAAATTTGTCACTAACAGGCTGGTGACTAAATTTACTAATTCACATTGGCATACTGGTACACCCATATAATTCCCTAGTATATGGTACTGAGGTACCCAGGGTATTGGTGTTCCAGGAGATCCCTATGGGCTGCAGCATTTCTTTTGCCACCCATAGGGAGCTCTGACAATTCTTACACAGGCCTGCTAGTGCAGCCTGAGTGAAATAACGTCCACGTTATTTCACCAATGCACTTAAGTAACTTATAAGTCACCTATATGTCTAACCTTTACCTGGTGAAGGTGGGGTGCAAAGTTACTTAGTGTGTTGGCACCCTGGCACTAGCCAAGGTGCCCCCACATCGTTCAGGGCAAATTCCCCGAACTTTGTGAGTGCGGGGACAACATTACACACGTGCACTATACATAGGTCACTACCTAGGTATAGCGTCACAATGGTAACTCCGAACTTGGACATGTAACATGTCTAAGATCATGGAATTGTCCCCCCAATGCCATTCTGGCATTGGGGGGACAATTCCATGATCCCCCGGGTCTCCAACACAGAACCCGGGTACTGCCAAACTGCCTTTTCAGGGTTTGCACTGCAGCTGCTGCTGCTGCCAACCCCTCAGACAGGTTTCTGCCCCCCTGGGGTCAAGGCAGCCCTGGCCCAGGAAGGCAGAACAAAGGATTTCCTCTGAGAGAGGGTGTTACACCCTCTCTCTTTGGAAATAGGTGTGATCGGCTGGGGAGGAGTAGCCTCCCCCAGCCTCTGGAAATGCTTTGATGGGCACGGATGGTGCCCATCTCTGCATAAGCCAGTCTACACCGGTTCAGGGATCCCCCAGCCCTGCTTTGGTGCGAAACTGGACATAGGAAAGGGGAGTGACCACTCCCCTGACCTGCACCTCCCAGGGGAGGTGAACAGAGCTCTTCCAGTGTGTCCCAGACCTCTGCCATCTTGGAAACAGAGGTGTTTGTGGCACAGAGGACTGCTCTGAGTGGCCAGTGCCAGCAGGTGACGTCAGAGGCTCCTTCTGATAGGCTCTTATCTCTCTTGGTATACCAATCCTCCTTCATATGTAGCCAAACCTCCTTTTCTGGCTATTTAGGGACTCTGCTTTGGGGATCTCACCAGATAACGAATGCAAGAGCTCACCAGAGTTCCTCTGCATCTCCCTCTTCACCTTCTAAAAAAGGATCAACCGCTGACTGCTCAGGACGCCTGCAAAACCGCAACAAAGTAGCAAGACGACTACTAGCAACCTTGTATCGCTTCATCCTGCCGGCTTTCTCGACTGTTTCCAGGTGGTGCATGCTCTGGGGGTAGCCTCCCTCCTTTCTGCACCAGGAGCTCTGAAGAAATCTCCCGTTGGTCGACGGAATCTTCCCCCTGCAACCACAGGCAACAAAAGACTGCATCACCGGTCCTCTGGGTCCGCTCTCAGCACGACGAGCGTGGTCCCTGGAACTCAGCAACTCTGTCCAAGTGACTCCCACAGTCCAGTGACTCTTCAGTCCAAGTTTGGTGGAGGTAAGTCCTTGCCTCCCCACGCTAAACTGCATTGCTGGGTACTGCGTGATTTGCAGTTCCTCAGGCTCCTGTGCACTCTTCCAGGATTTCCTTTGTGCACAGCCAAGTCTGGGTCCCCGACACTCTAACCTGCAGTGCACAACCTTCTGAGTTGTCCTCCGGCATCGTGGGACTCCCGTTTGTGACTTCGGGTGGACTCCAGTTAACTTTTCTTCTATGTGCCTGTTGAGGTACTTCTGCGGGTGCTGCCTGCTTCTGTGAGGGCTCCCTACATTGCTGGGCGCCCCCTCTGTCTCCTCATGCAAGTGGCGACAGCCTGGTCCCTCCTGGGCCACAGCAGCATCCAAAAACCCTAACTGCTACTCTTGCAGATAGCAAGGCTTGTTTGTGGTCTTTCTGCGTGGGAACTCCTATGCAAGCTTCTTCACGATGTGGGACATCCATCTTCCAAAGGGGACACTGACACGACTATTGGACTTGGTCCCCTTGTCTTACAGGTACTCGGGTCTAGAAACCACTGTTGTTGCATTGCTGGTGTTTGTTCTTCCTGCAGAATCCCCCTATCACGACTTCTGTGCTCTCTGGTGGTAGTAGGTGCACTTTACACCTACCTTTCAGGGTCTTGGGGTGGGCTATTTTTCTATCCCTCACTGTTTTCTTACAGTCCCGGCGACCCTCTACAAGCTCACATAGGTTTGGGGTCCATTCGTGGTTCGCATTCCACTTTTGGAGTATATGGTTTGTGTACCCCCTATACCTATGTGCTCCTATTGCAATCTATTCTAACTTTACACTGCTTGCATAACTTTTCTTGCTATTACCTGCATAATTTTGGTTTGTGTACATATATCTTGTGTATATAACTTATCCTCATACTGAGGGTACTCACTGAGATACTTTTGGCATATTGTCATAAAAATAAAGTACCTTTATTTTTAGTACTTCTGTGTATTGTGTTTTCTTATGATATTGTGCATATGACACCAGTGGTATAGTAGGAGCTTTACATGTCTCCTAGTTCAGCCTAAGCTGCTTTGCCATAGCTACCTTCTATCAGCCTAGGCTGCTAGAAACACCTCTTCTACACTAATAAGGGATAACTCGACATGGCACAAGGTGTAAGTACATCTGGTACCCACAACAAGCCAGGCCAGCCTCCTACAGCATCATGGACACCTTTACTCATTTCTTACAGTCCCAGCGACCCTCTACAACCTCCCATAGGTCTGGGGTCCATTTGTGATTCACATTCCACTTTTGGAGTATATGGTTTGTTTTGCCCCTAAACCTATGTCTATCTATTGCATCCTATTGTGATTCTACATTGTTTGCACTACTTTTCTTACTGTTACTTACCTGTTTTTGGTTTGTGTACATATAATTAGTGTATATTACTTACCTCCTAAGTGAGGGTATCCTCTGAGATACTTTTGGCATATTGTCACTAAAATAAAGTACCTTTATTTTTAGTAACTCTGAGTATTGTGTTTTCCTATGATATTGTGCTATATGATATAAGTGGTATAGTAGGAGCTTTGCATGTCTCCTAGTTCAGCCTAAGCTGCTTTGCCATAGCTACCTTCTATTAGCCTAAGCTGCTAGAAAGACCTCTATTCTACTAATAAGGGATAACTGGACCTGGCACAGGGTGTAAATACCACAAGGTACTCACTATAAGCCAGGCCAGCCTCCTACATTGGTGGTGCAGCGGTGTGATAAGTACTTGTAACTGCTTTACCACTTTGTCATTTGGTGCTTTTCATAAGAAAATCATATACCAAATAGTTCAGTATATGTACATTGAACCAAAACAAGTTACTTTTCTACTCTAAAACTTTTTATTGAGTTTCTGAAAAGTTTTGAAAACTTCTAAAAGTTTTTCCAAAAGTTTGAAAAAGTGTTTTCTCTGTGTTTTCTAAAGTTCTAAAACTTTTTCTCTCACTATCCTTAAAACATTTCTATCATGTCTTCAGTAGAGCCCACTCCCAAAACTGTTCATGCAACTTATGAGAGTTTAAACTATAAAAGTTTGAGGAGTCTCTGCCTGGATAGAGGTTTAAGCATAGGTAAGAATCCAACAAAAGAGTTTCTCTATAACCTGCTCTTAGAGGATGACCAGAACCAGTCTGGCCCATCTCAGGAGATGGTAGAAAAAGGGGAGGCTTCCCAGTCAGACTCAGAGGAGTTCCCTGAAGATGCTCGGGTGGGGTCTTAGAAAGTCCTGCCCCGTAGCAGGCCACCTAGTGACAATGGTAGTGTTAGAGGGTCACACATTAGTAGAGCATCTTTCACTCCTAGAGGCCAGGTTACTAGGGTCCAGACAATTAGGGACAGGTCTCTCTCTGCCAATTCCCAAATCTCCTCTGTGTCCAAACATTCCCAAACCTCACACCCTGAGGATAACTTAATGGAAAGGGAACTCAGAAAGCTGAGGTTGGAAGAGACCAGACTGAAGCTTAAACCTCAGCAGCTGGCCTTAGACAGGGGATTCCTGGATATAGAGAGGGAAAGACAGAGATTGGGGTTAGTTCCCCATAGTGGCAGCAGCAGTGTTTCAGATAGTAATCCTGTTAGAGAGCAAGATTCCAGAAACTGCATAAGATAGTCCCCACTTACAAGGAGGGGGATGCCATTATTAAGTGGTTTGCTGCACTTGAGAGGGCCTGTATTGTACAGTTGGTCCCTCAAAGGCAGTGGGCTGCTATCTTCTGGCTATCTTTCACTGGAAAGGGTAGGGATAGGCTCCTTACTGTCAGAGAAAGTGATGCCAATAATTACAAAGTTTTGAAGGATGCACTCTTGGATGGATTTGGCTTAACCACTGAACAATACAGTATTAAGTTTAGAGACACCAGAAAAGAGTCCTCTCAAGACTGGACAGATTTTGTTGACTGTTCAGTGAAGGCCTTGGAGGGTTGGTTGCATGGCAGTAAAGTATCTTAACAATTGTGTGTCTGATTTGTTGCACCAGTACTTGGTAGACTCAGATCTGACCTCTCCCCAAGAGGTAATGTGAGAATTGGCAGAAGTGCACCTTTCTCTCACTACCTGAACCCTAGCGTCCTGGCCTTTTGGAGTGAAAGGTGCCCTACTGGTGCATGATTCCCTCCCATTTCCAGCTTCACCTGCTGGCCTGTTAACTGAAAGGTCTTTGGAAGTACCCTCCCCAGAGTCTTCAGGGCCCTCCCCTGAAACTATCTGGGTACCCCCTCCTCCACCTCTTGATCCTGGGTTTGACCAGTCTGACTCTGGTCACTTTCAAGGAGAAGGCTAAGAAGGAGGTCCTTGGTAGGGTTCTTACCAATCCCTAAACTTCTTTCTATGTAGAGACCCCTCAAACTTTCAAAGTTTAGATTATCATAAGTTGTCTTAACAGCTTTGGGAGTGGCCTCTACTACAGAAATAGTGGAAAGAAGAGTTTAGGAAAGAGAGAAAAGGTTTTAGAGAACTTTTAAAGAAAAGAAAAAACGTTTTCAAACTTTTTAGAAACTTTTTAGAGAGAAAGTAAGACTTTTATGTTTACTTGTGTATAATTCTAGGCATTTAGAATATGGGTTTCTTATGAAAAGCACCAATGACAAAGTGGTAAAGCAGTTACAAGTACTTATCCCACGGCTGCACCACCAATGTAGGAGGCTGGCCTGGCTTTTAGTGGGTACCAATAGTACTTACACCTTGTACCAGGTCCAGTTATCCCTTATTAGTAGAGTAGTAGTTTTCTAGCAGCTTAGGCTGATAGAGGTAGCTATAGCAGAGCAGCCAAGGCTGAACTAGGAGACATGCAAAGCTCATGCAATACCACTTATATCATATAGGTACTATATCATAAGAAAGACAATATTCAGTGTTACCAAAAATAAAGGTACTTTATTTTAGTGACAATGTGCCAAAAAATATCTCAGAGGATATACTCCCTTAGGAGGTAAGTAAAATACACAAAATATACACAACAAACCAAATCAGGCAAGTAAAACAGTCAGAAAGTAGTGCAAACACTAAAATACAATATGATGCAATAGGCCTAGGGGGAAACACAAACCATATACTAAGAAAGTGGAATGCGAACCACAAATTGACCCCTAGGCTAGTGTAGTGTGTAGAGGGTCACTGGGAGTGTAAGAAAACACTAAGGGTGTCCAAGATACCCCACCCCAAGACCCTGGAAAGTAGGAGTAAAGTACTGCTATTTCCCCAGAAACACACTAAAGTCGTAATAAAGGATTTTGCAAAGACCACAACAGACTGCAAAGCACTGAAGACGGATTCCTGAACCTGAGGACCTGCAAAGGAAGGGGACCAAGTCCAAGAGTCACGAAAGTGTCAAGGGGGGGGCAGGAGCCCACTAAACCCCGGATGAAGGTGCAAAATGGCTGCCTCCGGGTAGAAGAAGCTGAAGATTCTGCAACAACAAAAGGAGCTAGGAACTTCTCCTTCATGCAGAAGATGTCCCACAGCGTGCTGGAGGATGCAAATTTGTTTCTTTGGCAAAGTACTGCAAACAACCCTTGCTACCTGCAAGAGTTGCGGTTGAAGACAAAAGGTGCTGCTTGGGCCCAGGAAGGACCAGGATGTCACCCCTTGGGAGAGGAGACAGAGAGGGCCCTCAGCAATGTAGAGAGTCCATGCAAAAGAAGGTAGCACTCACAGAGGTCCTTGAACACAGGTTCAAGATATCTGAATATGGCGGTCATCTCAACCCTGCAAAAGGAGGTCCCACGACACCGGAGATCAACTCTGGTAGCTGAGCATCGCAGGACAGCATGCTGGGGAAGTAGGCTCGGCTGTGCATGCAGGATTTCTTGGAGAGGAGCACAGAAGCCCTTGTAGCTGCAGTTCGCGCGGTGCACAGGATTACTGTCTGGAGAGAGGAGGCAAGGACTTACCTCCTCTGAATTCGGACAGTTGGACCACTGGACAGTCTGGGTCACTTGGATCCACCACCTGTGTTCCAGTGGCCACACTCGTCAGGATGAAAGGGGTCCCAGGGGACCGGTGAAGCTGATGTTTGGTCCCTGCTGGAGCAGGGGGAAGATTCCGTCGACCCACAGGAGATTTCTTCATGGCTTCCGGTGCAGGATGAAGGCAGCCCCCAGAGCATGCACCACCAGGAAACAGTCAAGAAAGCCATCAGGATTAGGTGCTACAATGTTGCTGGTAGTCTTCTTGCTACTTTGTTGCAGTTTTGAAGGCGTCCTGGAGCAGTAAGCGGTCGATCCTTGGCAGAAGTCGAAGAGAGAGGTGCAGAGGAACCATGATAAATTCTTGCAAGTCGTAATCTGAGGAAAAGCCCAATTGGAGAGACACTAAATAGCCCTCAGAGGAGGATTGGCCCCCTAGTCAGGTAAGCACCTATCAGGAGGGGTCTCTGACGTCACCTCCTGGCACTGGCCACTCAGAGTCCTCCAGAGTGCCCCCACACCTCTGGAACCAAGATAGCAGAGGTCTGAGACACAATGGAGGAGCTCTGGGCACCACCCCTGGGGTGGTGATAGACAGGGGAGTGGTCACTATCCTTTGCTTTGTCCAGTTTCGCGCCAGAGCTGGAACTGGGGGTTCCCTAACCCGGTGAAGACTGGCTTATTCAAGGAGGGCACCATGTGTGCCCTTCAAAGCATTTCCAGAGGCTGGGAGAGGTGACCACTCCCCAGCCTTTAGCACCTATTTCCACAGGGAGAGAGTGTAACGCCCTCTCTCAGATGAAATTCTTTGTTCTGCCTTCCTCGGACTGGGCTGCCCAGACCCCAGGAGGGCAGAACCCTGTCTGTGGGGTGGCAGCAGCGGTAGCTGCAGAGAAAACCCCAGGGAACTGGTTTGGCAGTACCCAGGGTCCATAGTGGGGCCCCGGGAATGCATGGAATTGGCTCCCAAATACCAGATTTGGCATGGGGGGACAATTCCATGATCTTACACATGTTACATGGCCATGTTCGGACTTAACATTGTGAAGCTACATATAGGTATTGACCTATATGTAGTGCACGCTTGTAATGGTGTCCCCTCAGTCACAAAGTCTGGGGAAATGTCCCTGAAGTATGTGAGGGCACCTTTGCTAGTGCAAGGGTGCCCTCACACTTAGTAACTTTGCACCTAACCATCAGCAAGTGAAGGTTAGACATATAGGTGACTTATAAGTTACTTAAGTGCAGTGAAAATGGCTGTGAAATAACATGTGCGTTAATTCACGCAGGCTGCAATGGCAGACCTGTGCAAGGGTTTGTCTGAGTTCCATATGGGTGGCAAAAGAAATGCTGCAGCCCATAAGGATCTCCTGGAACCCCAATGCCCTGGGTACCTCGGTACCATATACTAGGGACTTATACGGGGGTCCAATGTGCCAATTGAAATTGGTAAATGAATTCACTAGCCTACAGTGACAAAATTAAAAGCAGAGAGAGCATAAGCACTGGGGTTCTGGTTTGAAGAGCCTCAGTGACACAGTCGAGCACTACTGATAACACACACATTAGGCCACAAACTAACTATGAGCACTGGGGTCCTGGCTAGCAGGATCCCAGTGAGGCAGGCAAAACACACTGACATATAGGTTTTATCTATGAGCACTGGAGTCCTGGCTAGCAGAATCCCAGTGACACAGTAAAAACACACTGACACACACTCACAAACAGGCCAAAGGGGGGGGGGTTAACCATGCTAGAAAGAGGCTACTTTCTTGCACTTGAGAGTGAGTAATTCCCGTTCTAACATCGAATAATTGCATTTGGCTTCTGTCAGTATGTGGGATAAGTAAAAGATAGGATGTTTCAAACCGTCGTATTCTTGTTTCTGAAGCAAGATTGCACCAATTGCTCAGTCAGAGGCGTCAGTAACTACTATAAACCTTTTAGTAGTATCCGGGTGTAGTAATATAGGCGCTTGGGTAAAGGCCCATTTCAGATTTTGAAAGGCCCTTTCAGCACTGTCAGTCCAGACAAATCCTTTCTTCAGATTTTCTTCCTGGATGGTCTGGGTGATAAAACTTTGTTGATGGGCAATGTGTTGTATAAATTGTTGATAAAAGTTTGAGAGACCTAAGAGACATTGGGTTTTTTTGACAGAAGAGGGAGAGGGCCATCCAAAATGTCTTGTACTTTGTCTGGATCCATAGCTATTCCAGTCTTATTGATGCAAAACCCAATATACTGTACTTCAGTCTTGTTAAATTCACATTTTTCTGGTTTACAATACAACTGATTCTGTCCGAGTCATTCTAAAACCTGAGGTACATGCTCAGTATGCTTTTCAGGTTCACAGGAGTATACTGTCCAGATAAATCACCACACTATGATTCAATAAGTCAGAAAACACAGAATCCATGAATCGTTGAAATATGGAGGATGCATTGGTTAAACCAAAAGGCATGACACGGTATTCATAATGCCGAATGGAGTTCGAAAGGCTGTTTTCCATTCATCTCCTTTCTTGACACGTAAGAAATGATAGGCATCCCTCAAATCCAATTTTGTAAACCTCTTGGCATCTTGACGGCGTCCAGTATATCCCTAAAAAGGGGTAAGGGATAACTATCCTTGATGGTTATCTAGTTAAGTCCGCGAAAGTCAACACAGGGATGCATACCTTTCGTTTTCTTTAGAACGAAGAAAAGAGGACCCCCAGCAGGAGATGAAGAGGGGGCGATTAAACCATTGTGTAGATTATCATCTAGATACTCTTTAAGTACCTTTTTTTCTTGTTCAGTCAATGAATACATCCAACCACAGGGATCCACTTCTCCCAGAATCAAAGGAATGACGCAGTCATAGACACTATGAGGAGGTAAAACAGGTTTGCAAGGCTTCTGGAATACATCATAGTATTCTTGGTAACAACTAGGTAATCCCTGTATCATGTTGATAGAGCAGTTGTTATCTTTGGGAGAAATACTTAACCCTTTTGGAGACCAATAAGAGTTTGTGGAGTAGCAGTTCTGTTGGCAAAACTGTGATGATAAGGATATTGTTCTTGTCTCCCAATTGATATATGGATTATGCCGAGTTAACCAGGAAATTCCTAATATCATGATATGATTTGGAGAGGATATGAGATTAAAAGGTAATGTGTTCCTGGTGCCTTCCAAAGTGCAGACAGAGAGTAGGTGTAGAATCCATCACTGGTCCTGAGGTTAACGGAGAACCATCAACTGTGTGAATTTGTTCTGGCGTTTCTTTAGGAACTCGTGGGATACCCCTTTCTTTGGCCAGGTCTCATCCAAAGATATACCGCTGGCTCCACAATCCAACAAAGCAAAAACCTGCTCTACTTGACTTTGGGAACACTGTACATTAACAGATAGAATAAATAGAGCAGAGATATTCTCGCTGGAGGAACATATTGAAGGTAAGTCTACTCCTCCAGTCCCCTTCCTCCTCACAGGGGGCGGGAGCTGGCGTTTCCCGAGGGCCTGGAAGGTCAGACAGGACACATCTGGATCGAATGAGCAGCTTTGCCACAATATACATAAAGACCCTTTCGCCGCCTATCTTCTCTTTCTGAGTCAGATAAAGGACCACGGACTAGATCAATCTGCATGGGTTCTTCTTCTGTAGACTTAGTTACTGCAAGATGGACTTCGTCAGAACGTCGGTTTGTAGTACGGGGTACTCCAGACTGGTACTGTAAGCAGGTCTTTCGCCTTTCCAACTTACGTTCTCACAATCTATACTCTATATTCAACGCTTGATCCATCAGTTCTTTCAGAGATCTAAAATGAGTGGAATGTACCAATTCATCTTTTAGTTCTTCTTGAAGTCCTCAATGAAACAGGGTTACAAAAGTGCGTTCTGCCCAAGTTGTCTCAGCTGCTAGCTGTTTAAACCGGGTTATATATTGTAATACGTCCTGATTGCCTTGCTGTATATCACACAATGCCTCTTCAGCAGCTGCCTCCAACCTGGGTCACTCAAACATCTGTTTAAAGAGTTTAAGAAGGGCAGGATAATTATCTAAGGCAGGATCTTCAGCAGAAACCAAGGGGGTCACCCAAGCTAGTGCGGGACCAGATAAGTCACTGATCAAATAACCCACCTTGGCTTTGTCAGATGAGAATTGGAAGGGTCGAAAGGCAAAGAATACTGTCAGAGAGTCCAGAAATTGCTTTATCTTATTAGGATCTCCGGAATATCGAGGTGTCGAGGTAGAAACCGGAGGTATGTCCACAGGTCAGGAAGACAAGGCTTGTCGTAGTGCAGTATTCTCTGTCCATAGTTGTTGTACTTCTTGAGCTTGTTGTTGCACAGTATGGAGCATGCATTGTGCATGTTTGACAACATCATCCTGTGGTCCTTCCATGGTCGACACTCAACGCAGATTCTTTTGGTGTTGCAATCTGTCACGGTCTGCACGTCTCTTACCACCATTGGCTGAAGAACTTGAAGGAACACCCGGGTGTCTACTGGTTCTGGGCTGGCCAAGATAGGGGTGACCCTTTCTAGTAGCCACGGTGCTGTTGACTGGAAAAGATGCCAAGGCAGACAGGACCCTCCAGAAGGTGTCCCAGAGGAAAAACCCCAAAAGTTGTTAAAAAACCTATACCACAGGAACTCCTAAAAAGCGGAAAAAGAAACAATGAAAAAGGTAAAAATAGAATAAATCTTGCAGGAAAAAACAGGAACGCGGAAAACACTGAAACACAGGAGCAAGGATCACCACCAGAGTGAAAGTGTTTGCAACACAAGGAAGAAAAGAACTGAAGTGCTTATATACCAGAAAACAGAAAGTGACACAACAGGAAGAAAGTGCGACACCATCTTGGATTGGTAAAGACCATATAGAAAAGAATAGAAACAAATACCAAGTAGAAAAGTAAAAGGAAAAAGGCATGCTGGGAAGAACACCACCAAGGAGGAAAACAACATGGGCATCAAGAGAAAAGAAGAAACGAAGATAGAAGAAGAAGCAGAAAAGGAGGAAAGAAGAGGAAAAAAAAACAAGGAGGTGAGTATAGGCAAAACTCAGGAAGACTGGCAGGGGCTGTGGCGCGACCCAGAGCATGAAATGTGCCTCCTGAGCCGCACCGCGGAAATATGCAGACAAAAAAATGGGCTGCGGCGCTTCCTGCGTCCCAAAACTCGGACAGCGGAAAGAGACACTGCGGCAGTGCACGACGACACACGTTCTGGGAAAGTTACTGTGTTTTACTCCTACTTTCCTGGTCGCTGGGGTGGGTTGTGGTACTTACCTTTGGTGTTATCTAGTACTCCTAGCGCCCTTCTACAAACTACACTTGCCTAGGTGGGAAACCGACATTCCACTTTCTTAGTATATGGTTTGTGTTCCCCCTAGGCCCATTTCTAACTATTGTGATTTTCACTATTTGCACTGTTTTCTAACTGTTTTTACAGCTATTTCTGCATACTAGTGTATATAATTTGTGTATAACTTACCTCCTAAGGGAGTATAGTCTCTATGGCATTTTTGGCATTTGTGTCACTAAAATAAAGTACCTTTATTTTTGTAACACTGAGTATTTTCTTTCAGGTGTGTGAGTACTGTGTGACTACAGCGGTATTGCATGAGCTTTGCATGTCTCCTAGATATGCCTTGGCTGCTCATCTACAACTACCCCTAGAGAGCATGGCTTCTAGACACTGCCTACATTTCACTAATAAGGGATAACTGGACCTGATATCAGGTGTAAGTACCATAGGTATCCACTACAAACCAGGCCAGCCTCCTACAATGCAGTATAATGCACCTTGCCTTGGGGATGGAAGCTCTGCCAGTTGGGTGGCTTGCCTATATTGCATGCAGTGTGTAGGGGACAGGTCATGCAGGCTGTGTGCCATGTCGGGTTTGCATTTTAGGATTGCACCAGGACACTCAGCCTGCAATGGCAGTGCTGGGTGCACTTGCATGAATGGTCCCTGGGGGTGGGATAACCTGTGCTGCTGCCCTCAGGGTCCTACCCTTAGTATCCCATGCCCTGAGTACTTAAGTAATATTTACTCGGGACCTATGGGGCAGCTAAAAGTGTTGCCAATTGTATCAATATTTTAGCAATTCTAGGGAAAGACCACTGGCACTGGGGCCTTGGTTAGCAGAATCCCAGTGCATTATAGTTCCAGTTGCATCCAGAAACTAGGCAAACAGTGGGGGGTACTGTAGGAGGCTGGCCTGGCTTGTAGTGGGTACCAGAGGTACTTACACCTTGTGCCAGGTTCAGTTATTCCTTATTAGTGTAGAAGAGGTATTTCTAGCAGCTTAGGCGGATAGAAGGTAGCTATGGCAAAGCAGCTTAGGCTGAACTAGGAGACATGTAAAGCTCCTACTATACCACTTGTGTCATATGCACAATAGCATAAGAAAACACAATACACAGAAATACGAAAAATAAAGGTACTTTATTTTTATAACAATATGCCAAAAGTATCTCAGTGAGTACCCTCAGTATGAGGATAAGTTTTATATACACAAGATATATGTACACAAACCAAACTTAGGTAAGTAATAGCAAGAAAGGTAATGCAAACAGTGTAGAGTCACAATAGATTGCAATAGGAGCACATAGGTATAGGGGCAACACAAACCATATACTCCAAAAGTGGAATGCGAACCACGAATGGACCCCAAACCTATGTGAGCTTGTAGAGGTTGGCTGGGACTGTAAGAAAACAGTGAGGGTTAGAAAAATAGCCCACCCCAAGACCCTGAAAAGTATGTGTAAAGTGCACCTACTACCCCCAGAGAGCACAGAAGTCGTGATAGGGGGATTCTGCAGGAAGAACAAACACCAGCAATGCAACAACAGTGGATTTCCGGACCTGAGTACCTGTAAGACAAGGGGACCAAGTCCAATAGTCGCGACAGTGTTGAGAGTGGGCAGGAGCCCAGGAAATGCCAGCTGAGGGTGCAAGGAAGCTGCCACGAGTTGGAAGAAGCTTGGAGTTCTGCAAATAAGAAGAGAGCTAGGGACTTTTCCTTTGGAGGATGGATGTATGGATGGATGGATGTCGCAGGTCGAGATGAAGCTTGCAGAGGTGTTCCCACGCTGAAAGACTACAAACAAGCCTTGATAGCTGCAAGGGTCACAGTAGAGGTTTTTGGGTGCTGCTGTGGCCCAGGAGGGACCAGGGTGTCGCCACTTGGAGGACGAGACAGAGGGGATGCCCAGCAAATCAGGGAGCCCTCACACAAGCAGGCAGCACCCGCAGAAGTACCTGAACAGGCACTTGGAAGGAAAGTGAACCAGAGTCCAACCAAAGTCACAAAAGGGAGTCCCACGGTGCCAGAGGACAACTCAGAAGGTTGTGCACTGCAGGATAGAGTGTCAGGGACCCACGCTTGGCTGTGCTGAAATCCTGGAAGAGTGCACAGGAGACGGAGCAGCTGAAAATCACGCAGTACCCCGCAATGCAGTCTAGCGTGGGGAGGCAAGGACTTACCTCCACCAAATTTGGACTGGAGAGTCACTGGACTGTGGGAGTAACTTGGACAGAGTTGCTGAGTTCCAGGGACCACGCTCATTGGGCTGAGAGGGGACCCAGAGGACCAGTGATGCAGTCTTTTGGTGCCTGCGGTTGCAAGGGGAAGATTCCGTCGACCCACGGGAGATTTCTTCAGAGCTCCTGGTGCAGGGAGGACGCAGGCTACCCCCAGAGCATGCACCACCAGGAAACAGGCGAGAAAGCCGGCAGGATGAAGCGATACAAGGTTGCTAGTAGTCGTCTTGCTACTCTGTTGCTCTTTTGCAGGCGTCCTGAGCAGTCAGCAGTTGATCCTTTGGCAGAAGGTGAAGAGGGAGATGCAGAGGAACTCTGGTGAGCTCTTGCATTCGTTATCTGAATAATTCCCCAAAGCAGAGACCCTAAATAGCCAGAAAAGGAGGTTTGGCTAGCAAGGAAGGAGGATTCGCTACGAAGAGAGGCCAATGGCCATGTAACATGTCTAAGATCATGGAATTGTCACCCAAACACCATTCTGGCATTGGGGGGACAATTCCATGATACCCCGGGTCTCTAGCATAGTACCCGGGTACTGCCAAACTGCCTTTCTGGGGTCTCCACTGCAGCTGCTGCAGCTGCTGCTGCTGCCAACCCCTCAGACAGGTTTCTGCTCTCCTGGGGTCCAGGCAGCCCTGGCCCAGGAAGGCAGAACAAAGGATTTCCTCTGAGAGAGGGTGAAACACCCTCTCCCTTTGGAAATAGGCTGGAGTAGCCTCCCCCAGCCTCTGGAAATGCTTTGATGGGCACAGATGGTGCCCATCTCTGCATAAGCCAGTCTTCACCAGTTTAGGGATCCACCAGCCCTGCTCTGGCACAAAACTGGACAAAGGAAAGGGGAGTGACCACTCCCCTGACCAGTAACTCCCAGGGGAGATGCCCAGAGCTCCTCCACTGTGTCCCAGACCTCTGCCATCTTGGAAACAGGGGTGTTTATGGCACACTGGACGACTCTGAGTGGCCAGTACCAGCAGGTGACATCAGAGACCCCTCCTGATACGTTCTTACCTCTCTCAGTAGCCAGTCCTCCTTTTGGGGCTATTTAGGGTCTCTCCTCAGGGCTATTCCTCAGATAACGAATGCAAGAGCTCACCACAGTTCCTCTGCACTTCCCTCTTCGACTTCTGCCAAGATTCGACCGCTGACTGCTCCAGGACGCCTGCAAAACAGCAACAAAGTAGCAAGACGACTACCAGCAACATTGTAGCGCCTCATCCTGCAGGCTTTCTCGACTGTTTCCTGGTGGTGCATGCTCTGAGGGCTGTCCGCCTTCACCCTGCACTGGGAGCCAAGAAGAAATCTCCAGTGGGTCGACGGAACCTTCCCCCTGCCAACGCAGGCACCAAACCTCTGCATCAACGGTCCTCTGGGTCCCCTCTCATCCTGATGAACCTGGTCCCTGGAACACAGGAGCTGTGTCCAAGTGTCTTTCACAGTCCAGTGGCCCTTCTGTACAAATTTGGCGGAGGTAAGTCCTTGCCTCCCCACGCCAGACAGCAAACCTGTGTACTGCGTGATTTGCAGCTGCTCCGGCTTCTGTGCACTTTTCCAGGACTTCTGTTGTGCACAGCCTAGCCTAGGTCCCCAACACTCCGTCCTGCATTGCCCAACTCACTGAGTTGAAATCTGACGTCGTGGGACCCCCCTTTGTGACTCTGAGTTGACAGCTGTCCTCAGATCTTCTAAGTGCTTGTTCTGGTATTTCTGAGGGTGCTGTCTGCTTCTGTGAGGGCTCTCTGAGTTGCTGATTGCCCCCTCTGTCTCCTCCTCCAAGGGGCGACATCCTGGTCCTTCCTGGTCCCCAGCAGCACTCAAAATCCTCAACCGCGACTCTTGCAGCTAGCAAGGCTTGTTTGCGGTATTTGTGCCTTCATCCGGGGTTTAGTGGGCTCCTGCCCCCCACGACACTTTCGTGACTCTTGGACTTGGTCCCCTTCCTTTACAGGTCCTCAGGTCCAGGAATCAGTCTTCAGTGTTTTGCTGGTGCTTATGGTTCTTGCAGAATCTCCTATCACGACTATTCTGTCTCTCCCTTTGGAAACAGGTGTGAGGGGCTGTGGAGGAGTAACCTCCCCCAGCCTCTGGAAATGCTTTGATGGGCACAGATGGTGTCCATCTCTGCATAAGCCAGCCTACACCGGTTCAGGGATCTCCCAGCCCTGCTCTGGCACAAAACTGGACAAAGGTAAGGGGAGTGACCACTCCACTGACCAGCACCTCCCAGGTGGGGTATGTCCCAGTAAAATGCCAAAACTGCTTAGTTTTCTGATTCAAGTCTGGCTGTTCCTGAAAGCTGTGAAGATGGAGATTTTAGCACTGCAAACCCTCTATGGATGCCATTTGTAGGGAAAAAAACACATGCTTTCATATCTCCTACCCTTTTCTCTAATTTTGCCCGTGTAAGTCAGGTCTTGGTGGCTTAAAAAAGGAGGTGGGCCACAGGCCTCTGTAGGAGGCTGGCCTGGCTTATAGTGGGTACCTTGTGGTACTTACACCTTGTGCCAGGTCCAGTTGTCCCTTATTAGTAGAATAGAGGTGTTTCTAGCAGCTTAGGCTGTTAGAGGTAGCTATGTCAAAAACTAGGCGGCAGGTAGGGACAAATCCAATCCTAACTTCAAAGAACAATACATAATTCTGTTACTTTTGGGTTAATTTCTTTCCCATATTTATTTCAAACAATTTGAAAAAAGGAGCTATGGTTGTTCAATAAATAAATAAGCACCACACCAAATACAAACACACATGGTTAATACATAAACAATAGACAGAACATTACTCGCATTACTAACAAATAATTAGAGGTTAACAATATAAGAAACCCAAGGAGGGTTGTGCCCCACACATTTAATCAGTGGTCACTATCGTGTGAATACACTTGTGATCCACTCCTACTTGCTATGTCTGTGGGCTTTAAGTGCACTTAGCTATCATAACGCTGTGTATTTCTCTCCCACAAACGTTATATGGTGCATCTCAAGTCTTTGAATTGCAGTCCATTGTTTAGCAACCTCACACAGTTGCAAGAAAAAAAGTCAACGCGTTTCAGCCTTCTGATTTAGGGCCTCATCAGGACTGGAGCAGGGCAATATCATCTCTAGAAAAACAACAAACAAAACACTTTTTCAACAAAACATTATATACCTTTCAAGTGGTGTTATAGTGATATGTACACCAATACAGGGCATGCCAGTATCAACAGATTGCCTTATGTGACTTCTTTTCCGTTATTTCATTATTTTCCTTATTTAACTGACAATGGTGCGCACAAAATTATTCACAATTTCTACCTTTATCAATGTGTAACAGACTATGACAAAATGTTTAACCATATTTTCCATTACATGTATTCACAACTATATTACACGTTGTCTGTCGATCAACAAGCGTTACCTGAATTTTAGGTGAAGGGGGGAGTTGCGGCCTACCATCCTCTAGTGCTTATTGTGCAATCCTTGTTAATCGGTTTATTTGATCGTAAGCACGACGCCGGGAATCAAACCCTCTACCTAAGAAGGAGGCAAACGGTAAGCCATACCAAGATGTTTTTTTGAAAAAGATATATCTCTCACCCGCTCTCAGTTATACTAACTAAAGTCCCATAATCATAGGAATCTTACCGCGAACGGCGTTAGACTGTGTAGCGGCACATCACGGCAAATCTGCTTCAAGTCGTGTCTCCCGGATTTGTGTTGCTAAGTGACGGCGCGTTCTCTAGTGCGCGCTCGCGTCTACTATATCAGGGCCTACCGGACGTGAAGGTAATGACTATGTGAATCACCTACCTTACAGCAATACACGGGGGAGTGACGCGGCCATCTTAGTTGGCTCGCATTTCTGTATCCTTCCCCTCTTATAAGTATCTCCTTTTCATCTGACGCTATCTAACTTCCTACAAATTGTTATAACAGATGTGAACTATTGGGGAGTGACCGCTATGTGTGGTATAGAGATCTCTGAACTTACAGTTAGATCGCGACTATTCTATTTAATTCTTGTCCAAGAACGTCGGCCATCTTAGGTGTACCGGAATCATGCATAATTGGTACTAAAAGTATCTATTCTAAATCTAGCAACATTATCATCTAACCAGTAGTCAAACACTATATATATATATATATATATATATATATATATACAAGTTGGTAACACCTGACTATATTCTACATCCTTATTAGTAACTCTTCTTATAATTGTTTAAAAAAAAAAAAAAAAGAGCATACTCTTTCTTAAGAGTCAACTAGACCATATTGTTCCAGAGACAGCTCAACGCCCTTGGAGCTGCCATATTGGTTGTTAAGAGTAGTGGAATGTCATTCTGTAAGTGAGAACATGTATATCTTACAGTTATCTTTTGAAGACATAATGGGGGTCATTCTGACCCCCACCGGCGGAGGATGCCGCCGGCCTGGCGGGAACCGCCAGAAGACCGTACTGCGGTCAAAAGACCGCGGCGGTCATTCTGAGTTTCCCGCTGGGCTGGCGGGCGACCGCCAGAAGGCCGCCCACCCGCCCAGCGGGAAACCCCCTTCCACGAGGATGCCGGCTCCGAATGGAGCCGGCGGAGTGGAAGGGGTGCGACGGGTGCAGTTGCACCCGTCGAGATTTTCAGTGTCTGCCACGCAGACACTGAAAATCTATGTGGGGCCCTGTTAGGGGGCCCCTGCACTGCCCATGCCAGTGGCATGGGCACTGCAGGGGCCCCCAGGGGCCCCACGACACCCGTTCCCGCCAGCCAGGTTCTGGCGGTGAAAACCACCAGAACCAGGCTGGCGGGAAGGGGGTCGGAATCCCCATGGCGGCGCGGCTTGCAGCGCCGCCTTGGAAGATTCCCTGGGGCAGCGGGAAGCCGGCGGGAAACCGCCGGCTTCCCTTTTCTGACCGCGCCTTTACCGCCACGGTCAGAATGCCCCCGGAAGCACCGCCAGCCTGTTGGCGGTGCTTCCGCGGTCGTTGGCCCTGGCGGTCCATGACCGCCAGGGTCAGAATGACCCCCAATATGTACAATGTGAATCACAAGATAAAAGGCTCGATTAATTAGAGCCCACATTTCATCGTCGTCATTTAATCCGGTTTTGGCTGTATGAAATCTCTCAATGAACCTCGCTTCCAATTTCAATAATTTCCTTGTCATTGTGGATCCATCCAATTTAGATTGTATTACCGCTAGTACTGTCCACCAGATATCTTCTGCTGTATGCGTGCAATCCAGAAAATGCTCAACTAATGGTGCTCCTTTAACTGCACATTTAATTCTGGACCGGTGCTGGAGAATCCGAGTCTTTACTGGTTGCGAGGACTGTCCAAAATAAGCTTTCCCACATGGGCATATAATGCAATAAATCACATTTTTTGTGTTACAGTTAGTAAAATCATTTTGTACATATACTATGCCATTTATTTTAACCTCTTTAGTGTCTTGTGTGTATTGGCATGCTATACATTTGCCGCACCTATAATGCCCTTGAATTGCTGGGAGCTGCAACAAAGCTCTCGGATTTTTCTTTCTTATAGGTTGTTTCTGTGCCGCCTGTACCCATTGATCTTTTAAGCTACGTTCCTTCTTGAAAGAGAAAAGTGGTTTGTCTATATTCAACTCACTGATAATTTTCCAATTTCTTTCAATAATGGAACGTGTTTTATTTGCCTTAGGGCTAAATGTAATGACACATGAAAGAGGAACGTCTTTTATTTTTTTCTTTCGGGACAAGTAGTGTTTCTCTTGGAGTGAACCAAGCTCTTTTGGCTGCTGTTTTTACCAATTTTTTGGGGTACCTTCTATCAATCAGTTTCTTGGTCAGTTCTTCTGCATTATCGAAGTAATCTGTTTTTTCAGTACAATTCCTTCTTATTCTTAGAAATTGCCCATAAGGCAGATTTTGTTTAAGTGTACGTGGGTGACCGCTTGCAAAATGTAACAGTGTGTTGCGGTCTGTAGGTTTTTTATATTAGCTAACTGCTAGTTTTCCGTTTTTATTCCAAATCTATAAGTCAAGGAAATTGATTTTAATTTTATCTTTGTTCATAGTAAATTTAAAATCGGCTGTGCGGTGATTAAGCCAGTTAAGAAACAGATCTAAAGTTTCTTCCGTCCCTTGCCAGATCATCAGAATATCTTCAATATAACGGAACCAGTGATTAATGTGTCTGCTATAAGGATTGGTTTGTGGATAGATCCATTTCTGTTCGAAATAATCCATCACCAAGTTGGCAATCTCTGGGGCAAAACTGCATCCCATTGCAACTCCTTTCACTTGGCGGTATAACTGATCGTTATATTTTAAAAAGTTGTTTTTCAGACATAATGTAGCTAACTCCACTAAGAAATCTGTAGGAGGAGTGTTTGGTTGGATATTATTATTCAGAGTCTGTTTAATAATCTCTATTGCTTCATCTTGCAGGATGTTGGTGTAGAGCGACTCAATATCAAAAGTAACCAAAAGCTGAATATTCTCATCAAATGTTAGATTTTCTAGCTTATTAATAATGTCCAATGAGTCTCGTACATAAGCTGGTGTCTTAGCTACAGCGGGTTTTATGAAAACATCGACAAATTGGGCAAGGGGTTCTAGAATAGATCCACAAGCTGAGACTATTGATCTGCCCGGTGGATACTCTATGTTTTTGTGAATCTTGGGCAGAATATAAAAACATGGAGTTCTTCCCTCGTTTTGGTTCAGAAAATCATTTTCTTTTTTGCTTATCCATCCTTGCTCTCTAGCTGTAGCTGTAAGTGTCTCAATTTTATTGCTAACCTGTTTAGGTGTGTTCTCTTCAATTTCCCGGTAATGTGATTGGTTACTCAGTTGTCTCATGACTTCTTGATTGTATTGTTCTATACCCCAAATCACGATCCCACCTCCTTTATCAGCCAGTTTTATTATGATTTGTTTACTTTCGGCTAAATCATTGATGGCTTCTTTTTCTATTTTGGAGCAATTGTCATTGTAGTAAATTCTTTTGGAATTTAGTAAATCCAATTCTTTCAGCACTAGATTTTCAAATACTTTTATTTCATCAGACAAATCATTTCTCTCTGGTAGGAAGGTGGATTTAGGCCTGAGTCCGCTGTCCTCATTTTCGTCTTGTGTTGGTATTGAGCTAAAGAAAGCTCTTAGTCTCACCTTGCGGAGAAATTTCAGTATTTCTATTTTACTTTCTACAGGGTCTTGGTTCCTAGTAGGCACAAATGAAAGTCCTTTGCTAAGAACCTGTTTCTCTATTTGTGATAGGGGGTATGAAGACAAATTATAGATGGGGATTGGGTCTTCTGGTCTCATTATTGTCTTCTGTAGGCTCTCCTTCTGGTTCGGAAAACATTTTGATCTTGAAATTGGCCCCTGAGATTGCCGCCCCCTCTCGGACCTCTGCGGCTGCCTCTGCCTAAAAAAGGTTGTGCCGCCGAGTAAGAGCCTTCTATCTCTGGCTCGGAATCAGAAGATGTATCTGAGAAAGTAATGAATTTCTTGCGGGATCTTGTTTGGAATTGAAGGTTGAGAATATTGGGATTATTATTTTTATAAAAGGCTTCTCTTAGGTAGCTATGGCAAAGCAGCTTAGGCTGAACTAGGAGACATGCAAAGCTCATACAATACCACTTATATCATATAGCACAATACCATAAGAAAACACAATATTCAGAGCTACTAAAAAAGAAGGGTACTTTATTTTAGTGACAACATGCCAAAAGTATCTCAGAGGATACCCTCACTTAGGAGGTAAGTAATATACACAAATTATATGTACACAAACCCAAAACAGGTAAGTAACAGTAAGAAAAGTAGTGCAAACAATGTAGAATCACAATAGGATGCAATAGGTGAACATAGGTCTAGGGGCAACACAAACCATATACTCCAAAAGTGGAATGCGAATCATGAATGGACCCCAGACCTATGGGAGCTTGTAGAGGGTCGCTGGGACTGTAAGAAAACAGTCAGGGTGTCCAAGATACCCCTCCCCAAGATCCTGAAAAGTAGGAGTAAAGTTCCCCTACTACCCCAAAAGGACACAATAGTCATGATAGGGGGATTCTGCAAGAACCACAAACACCAGCAAAGCACTGAAGACGGATTCCTGGACCTGAGGACCTGCAAGGCAAGGGGACCAAGTCTAAGAGTCGCGATAGTGTCCGGGGGGGCAGGAGCCCAGGAAACCCCGGATGAAGGTGCAAAGAGGCTGCCTCTGGGTGGAAGAAGCCAAAGATTCTGCTATGACGAAAAGGGCTAGGAACTTCTCCTTTGGATGGAAGATGTCCCACAGTGTGCTGGATGTTGCAGAAGTGTTTCCACACAGAAATACTGCAAACAAGCCTTGCTAGCTGCAAGGGTCGCGGTTGAGGTTTTTGGGTGCTGCTGGGGACCAGGAAGGACCAGGATGTTGCCCCTTGAAGGAGGAGACAGAGGTGGTGCTCAGCAACTCAGAGAGGCCCCACAGAAGCAGGCAGCACCCACAGGAGTACCGGAGCAAGCACTTAGAGGATTTGTGAACCGGAGTCACCAAAGGAGAGTCCCACGACGTCGGAGTCCAACTCAGAGGGTTGCGCACTGCATGTAGGAGGCTGGCCTGGCTTGTAGTGGGTACCAGAGATACTTACACCCTGTGCCAGGTCCATTTACCCCTTATTAGTGTAGAAGAAGTATTTCTAGCAGCTTAGGCTGATAGAAGGTAGCTGTGGCAAAGCAGCTTAGGCTGAACTAGGAAACATGTAAAGCTCCTACTATACCACTGATGTCATATGCACAATATCATAAGAAAACACAATACACAGAGTTACTAAAAATAAAGGTACTTTATTTTTATGATAATATGCCAAAAGTATCTCAGTGAGTACCCTCAGTATGAGGATAAGTTATATACACAAGATATATGTACACAAACCAAAATTAGGTAAGTAATAGCAAGAAAAGTAATGCAAGCAGTGTAGAATTACAATAGATTGCAATAGAAGCACATAGGTATAGGGGCAACACAAACCATATACTCCAAAAGTGGAAGGCGAACCACGAATGGACCCCAGACCTATGTGAGCTTGTAGAGGGTCACTGGGACCGTAAGAAAACAGTGAGGGTTAGAAAAATAGCCCACCCCAAGACCCTGAAAAGTAGGTGTAAAGTGCACCTACTACCCCCAGAGAGCACAGAATTCGTGATAGGGGGATTCTGCAGGAAGAACAAACACCAGCAGTGCAACAGTGGATTTCTGGACCGGAGTACCTGTAAGATAAGGGGACCAAGTCCAATAGTCGCGCCAGTGTCGAGAGTTGGCAGGAGCCCAGGAAATGCCAGCTGAGGGTGCAAGGAAGCTGCCACCAGATGGAAGATGCTTGGAGTTCAGCAAGAAAGAAGAGGACTAGGGACCTCTCGTTTGGAAGACGGATGTCAAACGTTGCGATGAACCTCGCAGAGGTGTTCCCACGCAGAAAGACTGCAAACTAGCCTTGCTAGCTGCAAGGGTTGTGGTGGAGGTTTTTGGGTGCTGCTGTGGCCCAGGCGGGACCAGGATGTCACCACTTGGAGGAGGAGACAGAGGGGCGCCCAGCAACTGAGGGAGCCCTCACAGAAGCAGGCAGCACATGCAAAAGTACCTGAACAGGCACTTGGAAGGAAAGTGAACCGGAGTCCACGCCAAGTCACAAAAGGGAGTCCCACGACGCCGGAGGACAACTCAGAAGGTTGTGCACTGCAGGAAGGAGTGTCGGGGACCCAGGCTTTGCTGTGCACAAAGGAAATCCTGGAAGAGTGCACAAGAGCCAGAGCAGCTGCAAATCACGCGGTACACAGCAATGCATTCTAGCGTGGGGAGGCAAGGAATTACCTCCACCAAACTTGGACTGAAGAGTCACTGGACTGTGGGAGTCACTTGGACAGAGTTGCTGGATTCAAGGGACCTCGCTCGTCGTGCTGAGAGGAGACCCAAGGTACCGGTGATGCAGTTCTTTGGTGCCTGCGGTTGCAGGGGGACGATTCCGTCGACCCACGGGAGATTCTTCGGAGCTTCTAGTGCAGAGAGGAGGCAGACTACCCCCACAGCATGCACCACCAGGAAAACAGTCGAGAAGGCGGCAGGATCAGCGTTACAGAGTTGCAGTAGTCGTCTTTGCTACTATGTTGCAGTTTTGCAGGCTTCCAGCGCGGTCAGCAGTCGATTCCTTGGCAGAAGGTGAAGAGAGAGATGCAGAGGAAGTCGGATGAGCTCTTGCATTCGTTATCTGAGGAATCCCAAGAGACAGAGACCCTAAATAGCCAGAAAAGAGGGTTTGGCTACCTAGGAGAGAGGATAGGCTAGCAACACCTGAAGGAGCCTATCAGGAGGAGTCTCTGACGTCACCTGGTGGCACTGGCCACTCAGAGCAGTCCAGTGTGCCAGCAGCACCTCTGTTTCCAAGATGGCAGAGGTCTGGAGCACACTGGAGGAGCTCTGGGCACCTCCCAGGGGAGGTACAGGTCAGGGGAGTGGTCACTCCCCTTTCCTTTGTCCAGTTTCGCGCCAGAGCAGGGCTAAGGGGTCCCTGAACCGGTGTAGACTGGCTTATGCAGAAATGGGCACCAAATGTGCCCATGAAAGCATTTCCAGAGGCTGGGGGAGGCTACTCCTCCCCTGCCTTCACACCATTTTCCAAAGGGAGAGGGTGTAACACCCTCTCTCAGAGGAAGTCCTTTGTTCTGCCATCCTGGGCCAGGCCTGGCTGGACCCCAGGAGGGCAGATGCCTGTCTGAGGGGTTGGCAGCAGCAGCAGCTGCAGTGAAAACCCCGGGAAAGGCAGTTTGGCAGTACCAGGGTCTGTGCTACAGAGCACTGGGATCATGGGATTGTGCCAACTATGCCAGGATGGTATAGAGGGGGCAATTCCATGATCATAGACATATTACATGGCCATATTCGGAGTTACTATTGTGAAGCTACATATAGGTAGTGACCTATATGTAGTGCACACGTGTAATGGTGTCCCCGCACTCACAAAGTCCGGGGAATTGGCCCTGAACAATGTGGGGGCACCTTGGCTAGTGCCAGGGTGCCCACATACTAAGTAACTTAGCACCCAACCTTTACCAGGTAAAGGTTAGACATATAGGTGACTTATAAGTTACTTAAGTGCAGTGTAAAATGGCTGTGAAATAACGTGGACGTTATTTCACTCAGGCTGCAGTGGCAGGCCTGTGTAAGAATTGTCAGAGCTCCCTATGGGTGGCAAACGAAATGCTGCAGCCCATAGGGATCTCCTGGAACCCCAATACCCTGGGTACCTTAGTACCATATACTAGGGAATTATAAGGGTGTTCCAGTAAGCCAATGTAAATTGGTAAAATTGGTCACTAGCCTGTTAGTGACAATTTGAAAGTAATGAGAGAGCATAACCACTGAGGTTCTGGTTAGCAGAGCCTCAGTGAGACAGTTAGTCATAACACAGGTAACACATCCAGGCAAACTTATGAGCACTGGGGCCCTGACTAGCAGGGTCCCAGTGACACATACAACTAAAACAACATATATACAGTGAAAAATGGGGGTAACATGCCAGGCAAGATGGTACTTTCCTACAACAACTGATGCCAGTTGTCCAAAGAAAAGCACCAAGCCTCCCACTACCACAACCCCTACTGCAACCTCTAGTGCCCCTAGTAATAGCAGTGGTGGTGGGAGCAAACCTACTAATAGCCAATCCAAGGGAGTAGCTGGGCTCACTTTTGGTAATTTAGTTGGGGTTGGTCTTGTTAGGGAGACTACAGAGGCTGTGCTAGTCTCTGAAGGTGCCATTGATTTGGCCACCTTGGTTGCTTGTCCCCTTAATATGGATAAGTACAAGCAACTTCCCCTAATCAATGGTGTTGAGGTTCAGGCCTACAGGGACACAGGTGCCAGTGTTACCATGGTAATAGAGAAACTGGTACACCCTGAACAACACCTACTTGGTCACCAGTACCAAGTGACAGACGCTCATAACAACACTCTTAGCCACCCCATGGCTGTTGTGAATCTCAACTGGGGGGGGGGGGGTTACTGGTCCAAAGAAAGTTGTGGTTGCCTCAGATTTACCTGTAGACTGTCTACTAGGGAACAATTTATAAACATCAGCTTGGGCAGAAGTGGAGTTGGAGGCTCATGCAGCTATGCTGGGCATTCCTGGGCATATTTTTGCTTTAACCAGGGCTCTGGCCAAAAAGCAAAAAGGACAGGGTGACTTGGATCCTGGAACAATGGACCAAGTGCTCTCTAAAGCTAGGGTTAGTAAGGGTAAATCCCTACCCACTATCCCTCCCTCTACAGATGATTCTACTTCTGAGGAAGAAGAATTACCCTCTGTGCAGAACCTTCACCAGAGGAGCTGGCAGCAGACACTGCTGAGCTTTTGGGTGGGGGGGGCCTGCCAGGGAGGAGCTGAGTGTGACACAGCAAACCTGTCCCACATTAGAGGGTCTAAGACAGCAAGCTGTCAAACAGCAAAATGGGGATATCAGTGACTCACATAGAGTTTACTGGGAGGACAACCTCTAGTACACAGAGGCAAGGGACCCAAAACCTGGAGCAGCCAGGAGATTGGTCATTCCCCTGCAGTACAGAGAGTTCCTCCTAACTCTAGCACACGACATTCCCTTGGCTGGACATTTGGGTCC
Source organism: Pleurodeles waltl (assembly GCF_031143425.1). NCBI lineage: Eukaryota > Metazoa > Chordata > Amphibia > Caudata > Salamandridae > Pleurodeles > Pleurodeles waltl. The sequence continues at coordinate 185,308,326 of NC_090439.1, read as the reverse complement.
GATCAAAACATGGGAAAGGCTTGTCCCCCTGTTTCACTGGCCTAGGATGTCAGAGGACACAAAAGACTTTTGTAAGTCGTGTGTGACCTACCAAGCCTGTGGCAAGATTGGTGGCACTCCAAAGGCTCCCCATATTCCACTGCCTGTGGTTGGGGTTCCCTTTGAAAGGGTAGGGGTTGACATAGTTGGCCGCCTTGACCCTCCCACTGCTTCAGGCAATAGGTTTATCTTGGTGGTAGTGGACCATGCCACAAGATATCCAGATGCAATTCCTCTAAGGACAACTACAGCTCCTGCAGTGGCAAAAGCCCTCCTGGGAATCTTTTCCAGGGTTGGATTCCCAAAAGAGGTGGTATCAGACAGGGGTAGAAACTTTATATCTGCATACTTGAAGGCTATGTGGAAGGAATGTGGTGTAACATACAAATTCACCACACCTTATCATCCACAAACAAATGGACTGGTAGAGAGGTTTAATAAAACTCTCAAAGGAATGATAATGGGACTCCCTGAAAAACTCAGGAGGAGATGGGATGCCCTGTTAGCTTGCCTCCTTTTTGTTTACAGGGAGGTACCCCAGAAAGGAGTGGGCTTCAGCCCCTTTGAACTCCTATTTGGACACCCTGTAAGAGGTCTCCTAACACTTGTGAAGGAGGGTTGGGAACAACCTTTAAAAGCTCCTAAGCAAGACATAGTGGACTATGTACTCGGCCTAAGATCCAGAATGGCTGAGTACATGAAAAAGGCCAGTAAAAACCTTCAGGCCAGCCAAGAGCTCCAAAAGCAATGGCATGAACAGAAGGCTGTTCTGATTCAGTACCAACCAGGACAGAAGGTGTGGGTCTTGATTCAGTACCAACCAGGACAGAAGGTGTGGGTCTTGGAGCCTGTGGCCCCAAGAGCACTACAAGACAAATGGAGTGGACCCCACATCATTGTTGAAAAGAAGGGAGAGGTCACCTACTTGGTTGACCTGGGCACTGCCAGGAGTCCCCTTAGGGTGCTCCATGTCAATCGCCTAAAACCCTACTATGACAGGGCTGATCTCACCCTGCTCATGGCAACAGATGAAGGACAGGAAGAAGAGAGTGACCCTCTCCCTGATCTCTTCTCTTCCACAGAACAAGATGCTCTAGTGGAAGGTGTAGTTTTGGCAGACTGTCTTACTGCTGAGCAGAAAGACCACTGCATAAATCTCCTGGGTCAGTTTTCTGAACTCTTTTCTACTGTGCCAGGCACCACTTCTTGGTGTGAGCACACTATAGATACTAGAGACAGCATGCCTGTCAAAAGTAAGATCTATAGGCAGCCTGACCATGTCAGAGACTGCATAAAACAAGAAGTTCAGAAAATTCTTGAACTGGGAGTGGTTGAACATTCTGAAAGCCCATGGGCCTCTCCTGTGGTGCTTGTACCAAAGCCTCACTCCAAGGATGGAAAAAGGGACATGAGGTTTTGTGTAGATTACAGAGTTCTCAACCAGGTAACTAAAACTGATGCTCACCGTGTACCCAGGGCAGATGAGCTCATAGATACACTGGCATCTGCCAAGTATCTAAGCACCTTTGATTTGACTGCAGGTTATTGGCAGATCAAGTTATCAGAGGATGCTAAAGCAAAAACTGCATTTTCGACTATTGGAGGGCACTACCAATTCACAGTAATGCCCTTTGGTTTGAAAAATGCACCTGCCACTTTTCAGAGGTTGGTGAATACAGTCCTGCAAAGGTTGGAGGCTTTCAGTGCAGCATATCTGGACGATATAGCTGTCTTTAGCTCCACCTGGGATGATCACCTGGTCCACCTGTGGAACGTTTTAGAGGCCCTGTAAAAGGCAGGCCTCACTATCAAGGCTTCAAGGTGCCAGATAGGGCAGGGGAAAGTGGTTTATCTGGGACACCTGGTAGGTGGAGAACAGATTGCACCACTTCAGGGGAAAATCCAAACTATCATAGATTGGGTTTCCCCCTACAACTCAGAAACAGGTGAGAGCCTTCTTAGGCCTCACTGGGTATTACAGGAGGTTCATTAAGAACTATGGCTCCATTGCAGCCTCACTTCCAAGAAAATGCCTAAAAAGGTATTGTGGACAGCTGGCTGTCAGAAAGCTTTTGAGGAGCTCAAACAGGCCATGTGCACTGACCTGTCCTAAAAAGCCCATGTTACTCCAAGAAAATCATTGTTTAAACTGATGCATCTGAATTAGGGGTAGGGGCAGTCTTATCACAACTCAATTCTGTTGCTTTTATCAGCAGGAGGTTGACCCCTAGAGAAAAGCGTTGGTCTGCCATAGAAAGGGAGGCCTTGGCTGTGGTCTGGGCACTGAAGAAGTTGAGGCTATACCTGTTTGGCACTCACTTCATTGTTCAGACAGACCACAAACCTCTACTTTGGCTAAAACAAATGAAAGGTGAAAACCCTAAATTGTTGAGGTGGTCCATATCTCTACAGGGAATGGACTATACAGTGGAACATAGACCTGGGAGTACCCACTCCAATGCAGATGGACTCTCCAGATATTTTGTAGGAGGCTGGACTGGCTTGTAGTGAGTACCAAGGGGTACTTGCACCTTGCACCAGGCCCAGTTATCCCTTATTAGTGTATAGGGTGTCTAGCAGCTTAGGCTGATAGATAATGGTAGCTTAGCAGAGCAGCTCAGGCTGAACTAGGAGACGTGTGAAGCTACTACAGTACCACTTAGTGTCATATGCACAATATCATAAGAAAACACAATACACAGTTATACTAAAAATAAAGGTACTTTATTTTTATGACAATATGCCAAAGTATCTTAGAGTGTACCCTCAGTGAGAGGATAGGAAATATACACAAGATATATATACACAATAGCAAAAATATGCAGTATAGTCTTAGAAAACAGTGCAAACAATGTATAGTTACAATAGGATGCAATGGGGAAACATAGGGATAGGGGCAACACAAACCATATACTCCAAAAGTGGAATGCGAACCACGAATGGACCCCAAACCTATGTGACCTTGTAGAGGGTCGCTGGGACTATTAGAAAATAGTGAGAGTTAGAAAAATAACCCTCCCCAAGACCCTGAAAAGTGAGTGCAAAGTGCACTAAAGTTCCCCTAAGGACAAAATAGTCGTGTTAGAGGGAAAATGCAAGGAAAACACAAATCAGCAATGCAACAACGATGGATTCCTGACTGAGGGTACCTGTGGAACAAGGGGACCAAGTCCAAAAGTCACAAGCAACTCGGAGATGGGCAGATGCCCAAGAAATGCCAGCGGTTGGTGCAAAGAAGCTCTTACTAGGCTGAAGAACTGTAAATACTGCAGGAACGACAAGGGCTAGAGACTTCCCCTTTGGAGGATGGATCCCCCACGCCTTGGAGAGTCGTGCAGAAGTGTTTTCCCGCCGGATGGATGCCAACAAGCCTTGCTACATGCAAATCGTGCGTTTGGCGTTTTTGGACGCTGCTGGGGCCCAGGAGGGACCAAAAGGTCGCAAATTGGACCTGCAGAGAGAGGGGACGTCGAGCAAGACAAAGAGCCCTCACTGAAGCAGGTAGCACCCGGAGAAGTGCCAGAAACAGGCACTACGAGGATGCGTGAAATGGTGCTCGCCGAAGTTGCACAAAGGAGTCCCACGTCGCCGGAGACCAACTTAGAAAGTCGTGCAATGCAGGTTAGAGTGCCGTGGACCCAGGCTTGGCTGTGCACGAAGGATTTCCGCCGGAAGTGCACAGGGGCCGGAGTAGCTTGCAAAGTCGCGGTTCCCAGCAATGCAGCCCAGCGAGGTGAGGCAAGGACTTACCTCCACCAAACTTGGGCTGAAGAGTCACTGGACTGTGGGGGTCACTTGGACGGTGTCGCTGGATTCGAGGGACCTCGCTCGTCGTGCTGAGAGGAGACCCAAGGGACCGGTAATGCAGCTTTTTGGTGCCTGCGGTTGCAGGGGGAAGATTCCGTCGACCCACGGGAGATTTCTTCGGAGCTTCTGGTGCAGAGAGGAGGCAGACTACCCCCACAGCATGCACAAGCAGGAAAACAGTCGAGAAGGCGGCAGGATCAGCGTTACAGAGTTGCAGTAGTCGTCTTTGCTACTATGTTGCAGGTTTGCAGGCTTCCAGCGCGGTCAGCGGTCGATTCCTTATCAGAAGGTGAAGAGGGAGATGCAGAGGAACTCGGCTGAGCTCATGCATTCGTTATCTAAAGTTTCCCCAGAGACAGAGACCCTAAATAGCCAGAAAAGAGGGTTTGGCTACCTAGGAGAGAGGAAAGGCTACTAACACCTGAAGGAGCCTATCACAAGGAGTCTCTGACGTCACCTGGTGGCACTGACCACTCAGAGCAGTCCAGTGTGCCAGCAGCACCTCTGTTTCCAAGATGGCAGAGGTCTGGAGCACACTGGAGGAGCTCTGGACACCTCCCAGGGGAGGTGCAGGTCAGGGGAGTGGTCACTCCCCTTTCCTTTGTCCAGTTTCGCGCCAGAGCAGGGGCTAAGGGGTCCCTGAACCGGTGTAGACTGGCTTATGCAGAATTGGGCACATCTGTGCCCAACAAAGCATTTCCAGAGGCTGGGGGAGGCTACTCCTCCCCTGCCTTCACACCATTTTCCAAAGGGAGAGGGTGTCACACCCTCTCTCAGAGGAAGTTCCTTGTTCTGCCATCCTGGGCCAGGCCTGGCTGGACCCCAGGAGGGCAGCTGCCTGTCTGAGGGGTTGGCAGCAGCAGCAGCTGCAGTGAAACCCCAGGAAGGGTAATCTGGCAGTACCAGGGTCTGTGCTACAGACCACTGGGATCATGGAATTGTACCAACAATGCCAGGATGGCATAGAGGGGGCAATTCCATGATCATAGACATGTTACATGGCCATATTCGGAGTTACCATGGTGAAGCTACATATAGGTAGTGACCTATATGTAGTGCACGCGTGTAATGGTGTCCCCGCACTCACAAAGTTCAGTGAATTGGCTCTGAACAATGTGGGGGCACCTTGGCTAGTGCCAGGGTGCCCTCACACTAAGTAACTTTGCACCTAACCTTTACCAGGTAAAGGTTAGACATATAGGTGACTTATAAGTTACTTAAGTGCAGTGTAAAATGGCTGTGAAATAACGTGGACGTTATTTCACTCAGGCTGCAGTGGCAGGCCTGTGTAAGAATTGTCAGAGCTCCCTATGGGTGGCAAAAGAAATGCTGCAGCCCATAGGGATCTCCTGGAACCCCAATACCCTGGGTACCTCAGTACCATTTACTAGGGAATTATAAGGGTGTTCCAGTAAGCCAATGTAAATTGGTAAAAATGGTCACTAGCCTGTCAGTGACAATTTGGAAAGAAATGAGAGAGCATAACCACTGAGGTTCTGATTAGCAGAGCCTCAGTGAGACAGTTAGTCACTACACAGGTAACACATTCAGGCACACTTATGAGCACTGGGGCCCTGGGTTACCAGGGTCCCAGTGACACATACAACTAAAACAACATATATACAGTGAAAAAATGGGGGTAACATGCCAGGCAAGATGGTACTTTCCTACATATTTCCACTTAGACAATGAAGACTCATCAGGTCATGGCTAGTCTTATTGTCCTTCGTTTGGGGGGGGGGGGGTTGTGTAGGAAAGTACCATCTTGCCTGGCATGTTACCCCCATATTTCACTGTATGTATGTTGTTTTAGTGTATGTGTCACTGGGAACCTGCCTTCCAGAGTGCCAGCCAGAGGCCACAGTGCTCATAAGTGTGCCCTGTATGTGTTCCCTGTGTGATGACTAACTGTCTCACTGAGGCTCTGCTAACCAGAACCTCAGTGGTTATGCTCTCTCTGCTTTCTAAATTGTCACTAACAGGCTAGTGACCAATTTTACCAATTCACATTGGCATACTGGAACACCCTTATAATTCCCTTGTATATGGTACTGAGGTACCCAGGGTATTGGGGTTCCAGGAGATCCCTATGGGCTGCAGCATTTCTTTTGCCACCCATAGGGAGCTTTGACAATTCTTACAAGGCCTGCCACTGCAGCCTGAGTGAAATAACGTCCACGTTATTTCACAGCCATTTACCACTGCACTTAAGTAACTTAGAAGTCACCTATATGTCTAACCTTCACCTGGTGGAGGTTGGGTGCTAAGTTACTTAGTGTGTGGGCACCCTGGCACTAGCCAAGGTGCCCCCACATCGTTCAGGGCAAATTCCCCAGACTTTGTGAGTGCGGGGACACCATTACACAGGTGCACTATACATAGGTCACTAACTATGTATAGCGTCACAATGGTAACTCCGATCATGGCCTTGTAACATGTCTAAGATCATGGAATTGTCACCCCAATGCCATTCTGGCATTGGGGAGACAATTCCATGATCCCCCGAGTCTCTAGCACAGACCCGGGTACTGCCAAACTGCCTTTCCCGGGGTTTCACTGCAGCTGCTGCTGCTGCCAACCCCTCAGACAGGTTTCTGCCCTCCTGGGGTCCAGCTAGGCCTGGCCCAGGAAGGCAGAACAAAGGACTTCCTCAGAGAGAGAGTGTTACACCCTCTCCCTTTGGAAAAAGGTGTCAGGGCTGGGGAGGAGTAGCCTCCCCCAGCCTCTGGAAATGCTTTGATGGGCACCATGGTGCCCATCTCTGCATAAGCCAGTCTACACCAGTTCAGGGATCCCCCAGCCCTGCTCTTGCGTGAAACTGGACAAAGGAAAGGGGAGTGACCACTCCCCTGACCTGCACCTCCCAGGGGAGGTGCCCAGAGCTCCTCCAGTGTGCTCCTGACCTCTGCCATCTTGGAAACAGAGGTGTTGCTGGCACACTGGACTGCTCTGAGTGGCCAGTGCCATCAGGTGACGTCAGAGACTCTTTCTGATAGGCTCTTACCTCTGTTACTAGCCTATCCTCCTTCCTAGGTAGCCAAACCTCCTTTTCTGGCTATTTAGGGTCTCTGCTTTGGGGAATTCTTTAGATACCGAATACAAGAGCTCACCAGAGTTCCTCTGCATCTCTCTCTTCACCTTCTGCCAAAGGATCGACTGCTGACTGTTCAGGACGCCTGCAAAACCGCAACAAAGTAGCAAAGATGACTATTGCAACCTTGTATCACTGATCCTGCCACCTTCTCGACTGTTTCCTGGTGGTGCTTGCTCTGGGGGGTACCCTGACTCCTCTCTGCACCATGAGCTCTGAAGAAATCTCCAGTGGGACAACGGAATCTTCCCCCTGCAACCGCAGGCAACAAAATACTGCATCACCGGTCCTTTGGGTCCACCGGTCCTCTGGGTCCCCTCTCAGCACGACGAGCGTGGTCCCTGGAACTCAGCAACTCTGTCCAAGCGACTCCCATAGTCCAGTGACTCTTCAGTGCAAGTTTGTTGGAGGTAAGTCCTTGCCTCCCCACGCTAGACTGCATTGCTGAGTACTGCATGATTTGCAGCTGCTCCGGCTCCTGTGCACTCTTCCAGGTTTTCCTTCGTGAACAGCCAAGCCTGGGTCCCCGACACTCTAACCTGCAGTGCACAACCTTCTGAGTTGTCCTTCGTCGTCGTGGGACTCCCTTTTGTGCCTTTGGGTGGACTCCGGTTCACTTCTCTTCCAAGTGCCTGTTCCGGTATTTCTGCGGCTGCTGCCTGCTTCTGTGAGGGCTCCCTGACTTGCTGGGCGCCCCCTCTGTCTCCTCTTCCAAGTGGCGACATCCTGGTCCCTCCTGGGCCACAGCAGCATCCAAAAACCCTAACCACGACCCTTGCTTCTAGCAAGGCTTGTTTGCGGTCTTTCTGCGTGGAATGTGAATCTTCTTCACGACATGGGACATCCATCCTCCAAAGGGAAAGTTTCTAGCCCTCTTCGTTCTTGCAGAATACACAGGTTCTACCATCCGGTGGCAGCTTCTTTGCACCCTCAGCTGGCATTTCCTGGGCATCTGCCCACTCTCGACATTGTCGCGACTCTTGGACTTGGTACCTTTGTTCCACAGGTACTCAGGTCCGGAAATCCACTTTGGTTGCTCTGCTGGTGTTGGTCTTCCTTGCAGAAACCCCCTATCACGACTTCTGTGCTCTTTGGGGGTTATAGGTGCCCTTTACACCTACTTTTCAGGGTCTTGGGGTGGGCTATTTTTCTAACCCTCACTGTTTTCTTACAGTCCCAGCGACCCTCTACAAGCTCCCATAGGTCTGGGGTCCATTTGTGATTCGCATTCCACTTTTGGAGTATATGGTTTGTGTTGCCCCTATACCTATGCTTGCCTATTGCAAACTATTGTAATTCTACACTGTTTGCATTACTTTTCTGACTCTTAATTAGCTGTTTTGGGTTTGTGTACATATAAAGTGTGTATATTACCTTTATTTTTAGTAACTCTGTGTATTGTGTTTCCTTATGATATTGTGCATATGATATAAGTGGTATGGTAGGAGCTTTGCATGTCTCCTAGTTCAGCCTAAGCTGCTTTGCCATAGCTACCTTCTATCAGCCTTATCTGCTAGGAACACCTCTGTTGTACTAATAAGGGATAACTGGACCTGGCACGTAGGTGTAAGTACCTTTGGTACCCACTACAAGCCAGGCCAGCCTCCTACAATCGTTTTCTTGAAGATTTTTTTCAGCAGGACCAAGTCGCCACTCCAGTCCAACCTCCTGGAACTCTTCCTCGGATACACTTCGCGGGAGCCCTCAGTGAAGATTTCTACGTTCAGACTTAGACGATTTTTCGAGATGAAAATCCTTTACCGGGGCAAACGTGAATCTTGATCCGAGGTCCTTGGAGCCCTCTTCGGATACACTGCCTGGGAGGTCCGGTCAACTCTCTACGTTCAGACCACTTTTTCCGAGATTTTCATCACCGAGACGAACATGCAAGTCAGGGTGGGTCGCGGTTGAGGCAAGCCGGCTAGAGTTGCCACGGCGGGTCGAACCTCTTATGGAACTTTTTTTCCAATAGTTCTCCAAACTTCTGGATCTTTTTCCAGAAGGTCTTCTATGGTTCTTTTGGTGTCCACAGCTCACCCCAAGTTTCCAGAAGCTCTGAGTTGCTCCTTGAGGAGACATGCAAAGCTCCTACTATACCACTGGTGTCATATGCACAATATCATAAGAAAACACACTACACAGATATACTAAAAATGAAGGTACTTTATTTTTATGACAATATGCCAAAAGTATCTCAGTGAGTACCCTCAGTATGAGGATGCCAAATATACACAAGATATATGTACACAACACCAAAAATATGCAGTAATAGCAAAAGGAAGTAATGCAAGCAGTGTAAAGTTACAATAGATTGCAATAGGAGCACAAAGGTATAGGGGCAACACAAACCATATACTCCAAAAGTGGAATGCAAACCACGAATGGACCCCAAACCTATGTGAGCTTGTAGAGGGTCACTGGGACTGTAAGAAAACAGTGAGGGTTAGAAAAATAGCCCACCCCAAGACCCTGTAAGGTAGGTGTAAAGTGCACCTACAACCCCCAGAGAGAACAGAAGTCGTGATAGGGGGATTCTGCAAGGAAAACCAACACCAGCAATGCAACAACAGTGGATTTCCGGACAAGAGTACCTGTAAGATAAGGGGACCAAGTCCAAGAGTCGTGACAGTGTCGAGAGTGGGCAGGACCCAGGAAATGCCAGCTGAGGGTGCAAGGAAGCTGCCACCGGATGGAAGAAGCTTGGTGTTTTGCAAGAACGAAGAGGACTAGGAACTTCCCCTCTGGAGGATGGATGTCCCACGTCGTGAAGAAGCTTGCAGGGGTGTTCCCACGCTTAAAGACCGCAAACAAGCCTTGCTAGCGGCAAGGGTCGTGGCTAGGGTTTTTGGATGCTGCTATGGCCCAGAAGGGACCAGAGTGTCGCCACTTGGAAGAGGAGACAGAGGGGGCACCCAGCAAGTCAGGGAGCCCTCACAGAAGCAGGCAGCACCCGCAGAAGTACCGTATTAGGCACTTAGAAGAGGAGTGAACCGGAGTCCACCCGAAGACACAAAAGGGAGTCCCACAACGCCGGAGGACAACTCAGAAGGTTGTGCACTGCAGGTTAGAGTGTCGGGACCCAGGCTTGGCTGTGCATGAAGGAAATCCTGGAAGAGTGCACAGGAGCCGGAGCAGCTGCAAATCACGTGGTACCCAGCAATGCAGTATAGCGTGGAGAGGCAAGGACTTACCTCCACCAAACTTGGACTGAAGAGTCACTGGACTGTGGGAGCCATTTGGACAGAGTTGCTTAGTTCCAGGGACCACGCTCGTCGTGCTGAGAGGGGACCCAGAGGACCGGTGATGAAGTCTTTTGTTGCCTGCGGTTGCAGGGGGAAGATTCCGTCGACCCACGGGAGATTTCTTCAGAGCTCCTGGTGCAGAAAGGAGGCAGGCTACCCCCAGAGCATGCACCACCAGGAAACAGTTAAGAAAGCCGGCAGGATGAAGCGATACAAGGTTACAGTAGTCGTCTTTGCTACTTTGTTGTGGTTTTGCAGGCGTCCTAAGCAGTCAGTGGTCGATCCTTTGGCAGAAGGTGAAGAGGAAGATGCAGAGGAACTCTGGTGAGCTCTTGCATTCGGTATCTGAAGAATTCCCCAAAGCAGAGACCCTAAATAGCCAGAAAAGGAGGTTTGGCTACCTAGGAAGGAGGATAGGCTAGTAAGAAAGGTAAGAGCCTATCAAAAGGAGTCTCTGACATCACCTGCTGGCACTGGCCACTCAGAGCAGTCCAGTGTTCCAGCAACACCTCTGTTTCCAAGATGGCAGAGGTCTGGGGCACTCTGGAGGAGCTCTGGGCACCTCCCTTGGGAGGTGCAGGTCAGGGGAGTGGTCACTCCCCTTTCGTTTGTCCAGTTTCACGCCAGAGCAGGGCTGGGGGATCCCTAAACCGGTGTAGACTGGCTTATGCAGAGATGGCCACCATCTGTGCCCATCAAAGCATTTCCAGAGGCTGGGGGAGGCTACTCCTCCCCAGCCTTCACACCTATTTCCAAAGGGAGAGGGTGTCACGCCCTCTCTCTGAGGAAATCCTTTGTTCTTCCTTCCTGGGCCAGGGCTGCCTGGACCCCAGGGGGGCAGAAACCTGTCTGAGGGGTTGGCAGCAGCAGCAGCTGCAGTGCAAACCCTGAAAAGGCAGTTTGGCAGTACCCGGGTTCTGTGCTAGAGACCCGGGGGATCATGGAATTGTCACCCCAATGCCATTATGGAATTGTCCCCCCAGTGCCAGAATGGCATTGGGGTGACAATTCCATGATCTTAGACATGTTACATGGCCATGTTCGGAGTTACCATTTTGACGCTATACATAGGTAGTGACCTATGTATAGTGCACACGTGTAATGGTGTCCCCGCACTCACAAAGTCTGGGGAATTTGCCTTGAACGATATGGGGGCACCTTGGCTAGTGCCAGGGTGCCCTCACACTAAGTAACTTTGCACCCAACCTTCACCAGGTGAAGGTTAGACATATAGGTGACTTATAAGTTACTTAAGTGCAGTGGTAAATGGCTGTGAAATAACGTGGACATTATTTCACTCAGGCTGCACTGGCAGGCCTGTGTAAGAATTGTCAGATCTCCCTATGGGTGGCAAAAGAAATGCTGCAGCCCATAGGGATCTCCTGGAACCCCAATACCCTGGGTACCTCAGTACCATATACTAGGGAATTATATGGGTATACCAGTATGCCAATGTGAATTGGCGAAATTGGTCACTAGCCTGTTAGAGACAATTTGGAAAGGAGGGAGAGCATAACCACTGAGGTTCTGGTTAGCAGAGCCTCAGTGAGACAGTTAGGCATCACACAGGGAACACATACATATAGGCCACAAACTTATGAGCACTGGGGTCCTGGCTAGCAGGGTCCCAGTGACACATAACAAACATACTGACAACATAGGATTTTCAATATGAGCACTGGGCCCTGGCTAGCAGGATCTCAGTGAGACAGTGAAAACACCCTGACATATACTCACAAACAGGCCAAAAGTGGGGGTAACAAGGCTAGAAAGAGGCTACTTTCTCACAGTACCTCTCTGTGGAACTACTAAAGAAGATGTGCAAAATTGCACCATTTTAGTAAATATGGGGCATCACTTCAGCCCTCCCAGAGAAACTTTAGAACAGCAGCCCTGCACTGCCTCTAAACACTTAGGACAGCAGCCCTGTCCTACTGTGGAGTGTAGGAAAGTACCATCTTGCCTGGCATGTTACCCCCATTTTTACATGTATGTAAGTTTGTTTTTGCCTGTCTCACTGGGATCCTGCTAGCCAGGACCCCAGTGCTCATAGTTTGTGGCCTGAATGTGTGTACCTGTGTATTGAGAAACTGTGTCACTGAGACTCTGCTAATCAGAACCTCAGTGCTTATGCTCTCTCTGCCTTTAAAATTGTCACTATAGGCTAGAGACCATTTTTACCAATTCTAATTGGCACACTGGAACACCCTCATAATTCCCTAGTATATGGTACCAAGGTACCCAGGGCATCAGGGTTCCGGGAGATCCCTATGGGCTGCAGCATTTCTCTTGCCACTCATAGGGAGCTCAGACAAGTCTTACATAGGACTACCACTGCAGCCTGAGAAAAAGGACGCACACGTTATTTCACAGCCATTTTACACTGCACTTAAGTAACTTATAAGTCACCTATATGTCTAACCTTCACTTAGTGAAGGTTAGGTGCAAAGTTACTAAGTGTGAGGGCACCCTTGCACTAGAAAAGGTGCCCCCACATAGTTCAGGGCAATTTCCCTGGATTTTGTGAGTGCGGGGACACCATTACACGCGTGCTCTACATATAGGTCAATACCTATATATAGCTTCACAATGGTAACTCCGAATAGGGCCATGTAACATTTCTAAGATCATGGAATTGTCCTCCCATGCCAAATCTGGTATTGGGTGCCAATCCCATGCATCCCCGGGGCTCCAGCATGGACCACGGGTACTGCAAAACCAGCTCACTGGGGCTTTCTCTGCAGCTACCGCTGCTGCCAGCCCACAGACAGGGTTCTGCCCTTCTGGGGTCTGAGCAGCCCTGTCCCCGGAAGGCAGAACAAAGAATTCCCTCTGAGAGAGGGTGTTACACACTCTCCCTTTGGAAATAGGTGCTAAGGGCTGGGGAGGAGTAGTCTCCCCCAGCCTCTGGAAATGCTTTGAAGGGTACAGATGGTGCCCTCCTTGCATAAGCCAGTCTACACCAGTTCAGGGAACTCCCATTCCCTGCTCTGGCGCGAAACTGGACAAAGGGAAAGGGGAGTGATCACTCCCCTGTCCTTCATCACCCCAAGGGCGGTGCCCAGAGCTCCTCCAGTGTGTCCCAGACCTCTGCCATCTTGAATTCAGAGGTGTGAGGGCACAATGGAGGCCTCTGATTGGTCAGTGCCAGCAGGTGATGTAAGAGACCCCTCCTGATAGGTGCTTACCTCACTAGGTGGCCAATCCTCATTCTGAGGGCTATTTAGGGTCTCTCTTGTGGGCTTTTCCTCAGATAACGACTTGCAAGAATTCTCCAGAGTTCCTCTGCATCTCCCTCTTTGACTTCTGCCAAGGATCGACCGCTGACTGCTCCAGGACGCCTGCAAAACTGCAGCAAAGTAGCAAGAAGAGTACCAGCAACATTGTAGCGCCTAATCCTGCCGGCTTTCTCAACTGTTTCCTGGTGGTGGATGCTTTTGGGGCTGTCTGCCTTCATCCTGCACTGGAAGCCATGAAGAAATCTCCTGAGGGTCGACGGAATCTTCCCCCTGCTCCAGCAGGCACCAAACTTCAGCGTCACCAGTACTCTGGGACCCCTCTCATCCTGACGAGCTTGGCCCCTGGAACACAGGTCGTGGACCCAAGTGACCCTGACTGTCTAGTGGTCCAACTGTCCAAATTTGGAGGAGGTAACTCCTTGCTTCCCCTCTCCAGACAGTAATCCTGGGCACCGCATGAAGTGCAGCTGCTAGGGCTTCTGTGCACATTTGCAAGGAATCCTTCATGCACACCCTAGCCCAGGTCCCCAGCACTCAGTCCTGCATTGCTCAACTCCCTGAATTGACCGCCGGCTTCATGGGACCCTCTTTTGTAGTGTTGAGATGACGGCTGTGCTCAGTCTTCTTGATCCTGTGTTCAAGGACTTCTGCGGATGCTGCCTTCTTGTGCCTGGGCTCTCTGTGTTGCGAAGGGCGCCCTCTGTCTCTTCTCCAAAGTGGCGACATCCTGGTCCTTCCTGGGCCCGGGCAGCACCCTTTTTTCTTCAAATGCGACCTTTGCAGCTAGCAAGGCTTGTTTGCACTCTTTCTCCAAGGAAACAATGCTGCATCCTCCAGCACTCCATAGGACATCTTCTGCCCAAAGAAAAATTTCCTAGCGCCTTCCGTTGTTGCAGAATCTTCAGCTTCTTCCATCCAGAGGCAGCCATTTTGCACCTTCATCCAGGGTTTAGTGGGCTCCTTCCCCCCCCGGACACTTTAACGACTCTTGGACTTGGTGCCCTTCCTTTGCAGGTTCTCAGGTCCAGGAATCCATCTTCAGTGCTTTGCAGTCAGTTGTTGTCTTTGCACAATCCCCTATCTCGACTTTACTGTTTTTCTGGGGTAGTAGGGTAACTTTACTCCTACTTTTCATGGTCTTGGGGTGGGGTATCTTGGACACCCTTAGTGTTTTCTTACACTCCCAGCGACCCTCTACCCACTACACTAGACCTGGGGTCCATTCGTGGTTTGCATTCCACTTTTGGAGTATAAGGTTTGTGTTGCTGAGGGAGTATATCCTCTGAAATACTTTTGGCATAGTGTCACTAAAATAAAGTATCTTTATTTTTAGTAACTCTGATTATTGTGTTTCTTATGATATGGTGCTAAGTGATATAAGTGGTATAGTAGGAGCTTCGCATGGGTCGATGGAATCTTCCCCCTACCAACGCAGGCACCAAACATTTGCATCAACAGTCCTCTGGGTCCCCTTTCATCCTGACGAGCGTGGTCCCTGGAACACAGGAGCTGAGTCCAAGTGTCTCTGACAGTCCAGTGGCCCTTCTGTCCAAATTTGGTGGAGGTAAGTCCCTGCCTCCCCACGCCAGACAGCAAACCTGTGTACTGCATGATTTGCAGCTGCTCCAGCTTCTGTGCACTTATCCAAGGATTCCTTTGTGCACAGCCTAGCCTGGGTCCCCAGCAGTCCGTCCTGCAGTGCTCAACCCTCTGAGTTGGCCTCCGACGTCGTGGGACCCTCCTTTGTAACTCTGCGTGGACTCCGGTTCACAAATCTTCCAAGTGCCTGTTCAGGTACTCTGAGTTGCTGAGCGCCCCCTCTGTCTCCTACTCCAAGGGACGACATCCTGGTCCTTCCTGGTCCTCAGCAGCACCCAAACACCTCTACCGCGACCTTTGCAGCTATCAAGGCTTGTTTGCAGTATTTCTGTGTGGAGACACTTCTGCAACATCCAGCACGCCGTGGGATATCTTTCATCCAAAGGAGAAGTTCCTAACCCTTTTCGTTGTTGCAGAATCTTCGGCTTCTTCCACCCGGAGGCAGCCCTTTTGCACCTTCATTCAGGGTTTTCTGGGCTCCTGCCCCCGTTGGACACTATCGCGACTCTTGGACTTGGTCCCCTTCCTTTTCAGGTCCTCAGGTCCAGGAATCTGTCTTCAGTGTTTTGCTGGTGCTTGTGGTTCTTGCAGAATCCCCCTATCACGACTATTGTGTCTTTCTGCTAATCAGAACCTCAGTGGTTATGTTCTCTGCTTTCTAAATTGTCACTAACAGGCTAGTGACCAATTTCACCAATTCACATTGGCATACTGGAACACCCTTATAATTCCCTAGTATATGGTACTGAGGTACCCGGGTATTGGGGTTCCAGGAGATCCCTATGGGCTGCAGCATTTCTTTTGCCACCCATAGGGAGCTCTGACAATTCTTACACAGGCCTGCCACTGCAGCCTGAGTGAAATAACGTCCACGTTATTTCACAGCCATTTACCACTGCACTTAAGTAACTTATAAGTCACCTATATGTCTAACCTTCACCTGGTGAAGGTTGGGTGCTAAGTTACTTAGTGTGTGGGCACCCTGGCACTAGCCAAGGTGCCCCCACATCGTTCAGGGCCAATTCCCCGGACTTTGTGAGTGCGGGGACACCATTACACACGTGCACTATACATAGGTCACTACCTATGTATAGCGTCACAATGGTAACTCCGAACATGGCCATGTAACATGTCTAAGATCATGGAATTGTCATCCCAATGCCATTCTGGCATTGGGGAGACAATTCCATGATCCCCCGAGTCTCTAGCACAGTCCCGGGTACTGCCAAACTGCCTTTCCCAGGGCTTCACTGCAGCTGCTGCCAACCCCTCAGACAGGTTTCTGCCCTCCTGGGGTCCAGCCAGGCCTGGCCCAGGAAGGCAGAACAAAGGACTTCCTCAGAGAGAGGGTGTTACACCCTCTCCCTTTGGAAAAAGTTGTCATGGCTGGGGAGGAGTAGCCTCCCCCAGCCTCTGGAAATGCTTTGATGGGCACAGATGGTGCCCATCTCTGCATAAGCCAGTCTACACCGGTTCAGGGATCCCCCATCCCTGCTCTGGCACGAAACTGGACAAAGGAAAGGGGAGTGACCACTCCCCTGACCTGCACCTCCCAGGGGAGGTGCCCAGAGCTCCTCCAGTGTGCTTCAGACCTCTGCCATCTTGGAAACAGAGGTGCTGTTGGCACACTGGACTGCTCTGAGTGGCCAGTGCCAGCAGGTGACGTCAGAGACTCCTTCTGACAGGCTCTTACCTGTGTTGCTAGCCTATCCTCCTTCCTAGGTAGCCAAACGTCCTTTTCTGGCTATTTAGGGTCTCTGCTTTGGGGAATTCTTTAGATAATGAATGCAAGTGCTCATCAGAGTTCCTCTGCATCTCTCTTCACCTTCTGCCAAAGGATCGACCGCTGACCGCTCAGGACGCCTGCAAAACCGCAACAAAGTAGCAAAGACGACTACTGCAACCTTGTCTCGCTGATCCTGCCGCTTTCTCGCCTGTTTCCTGGTGGTGTATGCTCTGGGGGTAGCCTGCCTCCTTTCTGCACCAGGAGCTCTGAAGAAATCTCCAGTGGGACGACGGAATCTTCCCCCTGCAACTGCAGGCAACAAAAGACTGCATCACTGGTCCTCTGGGTCCTCTCTCAGCACAACAAGTGTGGTCGCTGGAACTCAGCAACTCTGTCCAAGTGACTCCCACAGTCCAGTGACTCTTCAGTCCAAGTTTGGTGGAGGTAAGTCCTTGCCTCCCCACGCTAGACTGCATTGCTGGGTACCGTGTGATTTGCAGCTGCTCCGGCTACTGTGCACTCTTCCAGGATTTCCTTCGTGCACAGCCAAGCCTGGGTCCCCGACACTCTAACCTGCAGTGCACAACCTTCTGAGTTGTCCTCCGGCGTCGTGGGACTCCCTTTTGTGTCTTCGGATGAGCTCCGGTTCACTCCTCTTCCAAGTGCCTGTTCTGGTACTTCTGTGGGTACTGCCTGCTTCTGTGAGGGCTCCCTGACTTTCTGGGCAGCCCCTCTGTCTCCTCATTCAAGTGGCAACATCCTGGTCCTTCCTGGGCCACAGCAGCATCGAAAAACCCTAACCATGACCCTTGAAGCTAGCAAGGCTTGTTTGCGGTCTTTCTGCGTGGGAACACCTCTGCAAGCTTCTTCACGACGTGAGACATCCATCCTCCAAAGGGGAAGTTTCTAGCCCTCTTCGTTCTTGCAGAATCCACAGCTTCTACCATCCAGTGGCAGCTTCTTTGCACCCTCAGTTGGCATTTCTTGGGCATCTGCCCAATCTCGACTTTGTCGCGACTCTTGGACTTGGTCCCCTTGTTCCACAGGTACTCTAGTCCGGAAATCCACTTTGGTTGCATTGCTGGTGTTGGTCTTCCTTGCAGAATTCCCCTATCACGACTTCTGTGCTCTCTGGGGAATATAGGTGCACTTTACACCTACTTTTCAGGGTCTTGGGGTAGGCTATTTTTCTAACCCTCACTGTTTTCTTACAGTCCCAGCGACCCTCTACAAGCTCACATAGGTTTGGGGTTCATTCGTGGTTCGCATTCCACTTTTGGAGTATATGGTTTGTGTTGCCCCTATACCTATGTGCTCCTATTGCAATTCACTGTGACTATACATTGCTTGCATAACTTCTTTTTGCTATTAATGCATATTTTTGGTATTGTTTACATATATCTTGTGTATATTTGGCAACC
Organism: Pleurodeles waltl; assembly: GCF_031143425.1. Classification (NCBI taxonomy): domain Eukaryota; kingdom Metazoa; phylum Chordata; class Amphibia; order Caudata; family Salamandridae; genus Pleurodeles; species Pleurodeles waltl. Next base: position 185,290,162 of record NC_090439.1, on the reverse strand, counting down.
TCATACTGAGGGTGCTCACTGAGATACTTTTGGCATATTGTCATAAAAATAAAGTACCTTTATTTTTAGTATATCTGTGTATTGTGTTTTCTTATGATATTGTGCATATGACACCAGTGGTATAGTAGGAGCTTTGCATTTCTCCTAGTTCAGCTTAAGCTGCTCTGCTATAACTACCTTCTATCAGCCTAAGCTTCTAGAAACACCTCTTCTACACTAATAAGGGATAACTGGACCTGGTACAGAGTGTAACTACCCCTGGGTACCCCCTACAAGCCAGGCCAGCCTCCTACAGATATCTTGGACACCCTGACTGTTTTCTTACAGTCCCAGCAACCCTCTACAATCTCCCATAGGTCTGGGGTCCATTTGTGATTCACATTCCACTTTTGGAGTACATGGTTTGTCTTGCCCCTAGATCTATGTTTGCCTATTGCATCCTATTGTGATTCTACATTGTTTGCACTACTTTTCTTACTGTTACTTACCTGTTTTGGGTTTGTGTACATATACCTTGTGTATATTAGTTAACTCCTAGGTGAGGGTATTCTCTGAGATACTTATGGCATATTGTCATAAAAATAAAGTACCTTTATTTTTAGTAACTCTGAGTATTGTGTTTACTTATGATATTGTGCTACATGATATAAGTGGTATAGTAGGAGTTTTGCATGTCTCCTAGTTCAGCCTTAGCTGCTTTGCCATAGCTACCTTCTATCAGCCTAAGCTGCTAGAAACACCTCTATTCTACTAATAAGGGATAACTGGACCTGGCACAGGGTGTAAGTACCACTAGGTACCCACTATAAGCCAGGCCAGCCTCCTACATTGGTGGTGAAGCGGTGGGATAAGTACTTGTAACTACTTTACCACTTTGTCATTTGGTGCTCTTGATAAGAAAATCATATACCAAATAGTTCAGTATATGTACACTTAACCAAAACTGTTTACTTTTCTACTCTAAAACATTTAACAAAGTTTCTGAACATTTTTGAAAACTCCTAAAAGTTTTCCCAGAGTTTTTTCTCTTTGCTTTCTAAAGTTCTAAAACTTTTTCTCTCACTATCCTTAAACCTTTACTATCATTTCTTCAGTAGAGCCCACTCCCAAAACTGTTAATGCAACATATGAGAGTTTAAACTATAAAAGGTTGAGGGGTCTCTGCCTGGATAGAGGTTTAAGTATAGGTAAGAATCCAACAAAAGAGTTTCTCTTTAACCTGCTCATTGAAGATGACCAGAACCAGTCTGGCCCATCTGAGGCGAGGATAGAAAAAGGGGAGGCTTCCCAGTCAGACTCAGAGGAGTTCCCTGAAGATTCTGGGGAGAGTTCTTACAAAGTCCTGCCCCCTAGCAGGCCACCTAGTGACACTGGTAGTGTTAGAGGGTCACACATTAATAGAGCATCTTTCACTCCTAGAGGCCAGGTTACTATGGTCCAGACAGTTAGGGACAGGTCTCCCTCGGAAAATTCCCACATTTCCTCTGTGTGCAAACATTCCCAACCCTCCCACCCTGAGGATAACTTAATGGAAAGGGAACTCAGAAAGCTGAGGGTAAAAGAGACCAGACTGAAGCTTAAACAGCAGCAGCTGGCCTTAGACAGGGAATCCCTAGACATAGAGAGGGAAAGACAGAGGTTGGGGTTAGTTCCCCATGGTGGCAGCAGCAGTATTTCTGATAGCAATCCTGTTAGAGAGCAAGATTCCAGGAATCTGCAATAGATAGTCCCCCCTTACAAGGAGGCGGATGACATTAATAAGTGGACAAAAGATTACCACAGCACACCACTAAGCAATATAATCAAAGTAAACAGGATATGTATCCCTGGTAGAACATGAAATTGAATGTAAAATGCATAAATGTCCCAGGTTCGTTGAGAAAAGTGTCTTTATTTGAAGGCGCAGTCCGCCCCAAAATAGATAGTAAGTTCTCCGAAATACAGCCAACACGTGTTTCGTCAATCAGGTGACTTCATCAAGGCTAGACCGTCCGGTCAGTTAGGAAAAGTCGAGCAACCCACGATAGGGCAAGTAAGTGATATTCTTCAAAAAGCTGTAACTAGTATTTTCTCTTGTATTAATGCTGTAGATAATCTCCAAAGGTGATCATGGAGAGAATGGACAGCCCTGATAAGCCGAAAGTCATACAGTCGTATCTAGGTGTAGAGCCAAATAAAGTCGATTGGTCGTACCCAATTCCAGTAAGCGGATTGCTCGACTTTTCCTAACTGACCGGACGGTCTAGCCTTGATGAAGATACATATCTTGTTTACTTTGATTATATTTCTTAGTGGTGTGCTGTGGTAATCTTTTGTTCATTGTTATTGTGTACATTGGTACACACTTTTATGCCTTCTGGGTAGTAAGGCACCTGACCACTTGGCACCCATCTTGAACTTTATTTGCATTCTTTATGTATTAGTGTACTTACTCCCTGGATGTGCGGCATCTCTCACCCCTACTACCTGACATTAATAAGTGGTTTGCTGCACTTGAGAGGGCATGTATGGTACAGTTGGTTCCTCAAAGGCAGTGGGCTGCTATCTTGTGGCTATCTTTCACTGGAAAGGGTAGGGATAGGCTCCTTACTGTCAGATAAAGTGATGCCAATAATTACAAAGTTTTGAAGGATGCACTCTTGGATTGATTTGGCTTAACCACTGAACAATACAGGATTAAGTTCGGAGACACCAGAAAAGAGTCCTCTCAAGACTGGACAGATTTTGTGGACTGTTCAGTGAAGGCCTTGGAAAGTTGGTTGCATGGCAGTAATGTTTCTGACTATGAAAGCCTGTATAATCTTATTCTGAAAGAGCATATTCTTAACAATTGTGTGTCTGACTTGTTGCACCAATACCTAGTAGACTCTGATCTGACCTCTCCCCAAGAATTGGGAAAGAAGGCAGACAAATGGGTCAGAACAAGGTTGAACAGAAAAGTTCATACAGGGGGTGACAAGGATGGCAAGAAGAATGATGGTAAGTCTTCTGAGAAGGGTGGGGACAAAAGTAAGTATTCTGAATCTTCATCAGGCCCACAAAAATCCTTTGGGGGTAGTGGGTCCAAACCCTCTTCAAACATTCAGAAAAAGCCTTGGTGTTATTTGTGTAAAGTCAAAGGCCATTGGGCAAGTGATTCCACTTGTCCAAAGAAAAATACCAAACCTCCCACCACCACAACCCCAACTGCAACCTCTAGTGCCCCTAGTAATAGAAATGGTGGTGGGAAGTCTACTACTAATAGCCAATCCAAGGGTGTAGTTGGGCTCACTATTGGCAGTGTAGTTGGGGTTGGTCTTGTTAGGGAGACCACAGAGGCTGTTTTAGTCTCTGATGGTGGCATTGACTTTGCCACCTTGGTTACTTGTCCCCTTAATATGGGTAAGTACAAGCAACTACCCCTATTCAACAGTGTTGAGGTTGATGCCTACAGGGACACAGGAGCCAGTGTAACTATGGTGATAGAAAAACTGGTCCACCCTGATCAACACCTACTTGGTCAGCAGTACCAAGTGACTGGTGCTCATAATAACACTCTTAGCCACCCCATGGCTGTTGTGAATCTCAACTGGGGGGGAGGGGGTTACTGACCCAAAGAAAGTTGTGGTAGCCACTGAGTTACCTGTAGATTGCTTACTAGGGAATGATTTGGAAACATCAGCTTGGGCAGAAGTGGAGTTGGAGGCTCATGCAGCAATACTGGGCATTCCTGGGCATATTTTTGCTTTGACAAGGGCTAAGGCCAAGAAGCAAAAACGACAGAGAAACTTGGATCCTGGAACAATGGACCAAGTGCTCCCAAAAGCTAGGGGTAGAAAGGGTAAATCCTTACCCACTATCCCTCCCTCTACAGATGATTCCCGTTTTGAGGAAGAGGAATCCTCTCCCTGTGCAGAACCTACACCAGAGGAGCTGGCATCAGGCACTGCTGAGCTTTTGGGTTCAGGGGGGCCTACCAGAGGAGAGCTGAGTGTGGCACAGCAAACCTGTCCCACATTAGAGGGTTTAAGACAGTAATCTGTCAAACAGCAGAATGGGGATGTCAGTGATAGCCATAGGGTGTACTGGGAGGACAACCTCTTGTACACAGAGTCAAGGGACCCTAAACCTGGAGCTGCCAGGAAATTGGTAATTCCCTTGCAGTACAGAGAGTTTCTTCTCACCCTGGCTCATGACATTCCTTTGGCTGGGCATTTGGGACAGACGAAAACTTGGAAAAGACTTGTCCCCATGTTTCACTGGCCTCATATGTCAGGGGGACACAAAAGACTTTTGTAAATCTTGTGTGACCTGCCAAGCCAGTGTCAAGACTTGTGGCACTCCAAAGGCCCCTCTAATTCCACTTCCAGTGTTTGGGGTGCCCTTTGAAAGGGTAGGGGTTAACATAGTTGGCCCCCTTGAGCCTCCAACAGCTTCAGGCAATAGATTTATCTTGGTGGTAGTGGACCGTGCCACAAGATACCCTGAAGCAATACCCTTAAGGACCACTACAGCTCCTGCAGTGACAAAGGCCCTCCTGGGAATCTTTTCCAGGGTGGGTTTTCCTAACGACGTGGTGTCAGACAGAGGTAGCAACTTCATGTCTGCACACCTAAACGCAATGTGGAAGGAGTGTGGTGTAACCTACAAGATCACCACCCCTTACCATCCACAAACAAATGGTCTGGTTGAGAGGTTTAATAAAACTCTCAAAGGTATGATAATGGGACTCCCTGACAAACTCAGAAAGAGATGGGATGTCCTGTTACCTTGCCTCCTTTTTGCTTACAGGGAGGGACCCCAGAACTCCTCTTTGGGCACCCTGTAAGAGGTCTACTTGCTCTTGTGAGGGAGGGTTTCGGAACAACCTTTAAAAGATCCTAAACAGGACATAGTAGACTATGTACTTGGCCTAAGATCCAGAATGCCTGAGTATATGAAAAAGGCCAGTAAAAACCTTCAGGCCAGCCAGGAGCTGCAAAAGCAATGGCATGACCAGAAGGCTGTCCTGACTCAGTACCACCCAGGACAGAAGGTGTGGGTATTGGAGCCTGTTGCCCCAAGAGCACTCCAGGACAAATGGAGTGGACCCCATCTAATTGTTGAAAAGAAGGGTGAGGTTACCTATTTGGTAGACCTGGGCACTGCCAGGATTCCCCTTAGGGTGATTCATGTCAACCGCCTAAAACCCTACTATGACAGGGCTGATCTCACCCTGCTCATGGCAACAGATGAGGGACAGGAAGAAGAGAGTGACCCTCTGTAGGAAAGTACCATCTTACCTGGCATGTTACCCCCATATTTCACTGTATATATGTTGTTTTAGTTGTATGTGTCACTGGGACCCTGCCAGCCAGGGCCCCAGTGCTCATAAGTGTGCCCTGTATGTGTTACCTGTGTTATGACTAACTGTCTCACTGAGGCTCTGCTAATCAGAACCTCAGTGGTTATGCTCTCTCATTTCTTTCAAATTGTCACTAACAGGCTAGTGACCAATTTTACCAATTTACATTGGCATACTGGAACACCCTTAGAATTCCCTAGTATATGGTACTGAGGTACCCAGGGTATTGGGGTTCCAGGAGATCCCTATGGGCTGCAGCATTTCTTTTGCCACCCATAGGGAGTTCTGACAATTCTTACACAGGCCTGCCACTGCAGCCTGAGTGAAATAACGTCCACGTTATTTCACAGCCATTTTACACTGCACTTAAGTAACTTATAAGTCACCTATATGTCTAACCTTTACCTGGTAAAGGTTGGGTGCTAAGTTACTTAGTGTGTGGGCACCCTGGCACTAGCCAAGGTGCCCCCACATTGTTCAGGGCCAATTCCCCGGACTTTGTGAGTGCGGGGACACCATTACACGCGTGCACTACATATAGGTCACTACCTATGTGTAGCTTCACAGTGGTAACTCCGAATATGGCAATGTAACATGTCTAAGATCATGGAATTGCCCCCTCTGTGCCATCCTGGCATTGTTGGTACAATCCCATTATCCCACGGGTCTGTAGCACAGACCCGAGTACTGCCAAACTGCCTTTTCAGGGGTTTCACTGCAGCTGCTGCTGCTGCCAACCCCTCAGACAGGTTTCTGCCCTCCTGGGGTCCAGCCATGCTTGGCCCACGAAGGCAGAACAAAGGACTTCCTCAGAGAGAGGGTGTTACACCCTCTCCCTTTGGAAAATGGTGTGAAGGCAGGGGAGGAGTAGCCTCCCCCAGCCTCTGGAAATGCTTTCATGGGCACACATGGTGCCCATTTCTGCATAAGCCAGTCTACACCGGTTCAGGGACCCCTCAGCCCTGCTCTGGCGTGAAACTGGACAAAGGAAAGGGGAGTGACCACTCCCCTGACCTGCACCTCCCCTGGGAGGTGCCCAGAGCTCCTCCAGTGTGCTCCAGACCTCTGCCATCTTGGAAACAGAGGTGCTGCTGGCACACTGAACTGCTCTGAGTGGCCAGGGCCAGCAGGTGACGTCAGAGACTCCTTCTGATAGGTTCCTTCTGGTGTTGCTAGCCTATCTTCTCTCCTAAGTAGCCAAACCCTCTTTTCTGGCTATTTAGGGTCTCTGCTTTGGGGAATTCCTTAGATAACGAATGCAAGAGCTCATCAGAGTTCCTCTGCACCTCTCTCTTCACCTTCTGCCAAGGAATCGACTGCTGACCGCACTGGAAGCCTGAAAAACTGCAACAAAGTAGCGAAGACGACTACTGCAACTCTGTAACGCTGAGCCTGCCGCCTTCTCGACTGCTTTCCTGGTGGTGCATGCTGTGGGGGTAGTCTGCCTCCTCTCTGCACTAGAAGCTCCAAAGAAATCTCCCGTGGGTCGACGGAATCGTCCCCCTGCAACCGCAGGCACCAAAGAACTGCATCACCGGTACCCTGGGTCTCCTCTCAGCACGACGAGCGAGGTCCCTTGAATCCAGCAACTCTGTCCAAGTGACTCCCACAGTCCACTGACTCTTCAGTTCAAGTTTGGTGGAGGTAAGTCCTTGCCTCCCCACGCCAGACTGCATTGCTGGGAACCGCGACTTTTGCACCTACTCCGGCCTCTGTGCACTTCTGGAGGAAATCCTTTGTGCACAGCCAAGCCTGGGTCCACGGCACTCTAACCTGCATTGCATGACCTCCTGAGTTGTCCTCCGGCGACGTGGGACTCCTTTGTGTAACTTCGGATGAGCACCATTTCACTCCTCTTCGTAGTGCCTGTTCCGGCACTTCTGCGGGTGCTGCCTGCTTCTGAGAGGGCTCCTTGTCCTGCTGGGCACCCCCTCTGTCCCCTGACGCAATTGGTGACATCCTGGTCTCTCCTGGGCCACAGCAGCATCCAAAAACCCTAACTGCACGACTTGCAGCTAGCAACGCTTGTTTGCGGTCTTTCTTCAGGAAAATACTTCTGCACGACTCTCCACGGCGTGGGGCATCCATCCTCTAAAGGGGAAGTCTCTAGCCCTTGTCGGTCCTGCAGAATATTCAGCTTCTACTGTCCAGTAGTAGCTTCTTTGCACCCACAGCTGGCATTTCCTGGGCATCTGCCCATCTCCGACTTGCTTGTGACTTTTGGACTTGGTCCCCTTGTTCCAAAGGTAACCTCGTTTGGAAATCCATCATTGTTGCATTGCTGATTTGTGTCTTTCCTGCAGAATTCCCCTATCATGACTTCTGTGCTCTTTGGGGAACTTTAGTGCACTTTGCACTCACTTTTCAGGGTCTTGGGGTGGGCTATTTTTCTAACCCTCACTGTTTTCTTACAGTCCAAGCGACCCTCTACAAGGTCACATAGGTTTGGGGTCCATTCGTGGTTCGCATTCCACTTTTGGAGTATATGGTTTGTGTTGCCCCTATCCCTATGTGTCCCCATTGCATCCTATTGTAACTATACATTGTTTGCATTGTTTTCTAATACTATACTGCATATTTTTTGTATTGTGTACATATATCTTGTGTATATTTGCTATCCTCATACTGAGGGTACTCACTGAGATACTTTTGGCATATTGTCATAAAAATAAATTACCTTTATTTTTAGTATATCTGTGTATTGTGTTTTCTTATGATATTGTGCATATGACACTAGTGGTACCGTAGGAGCTTCACTTGTCTCCTAGTTCAGCCTAAGCTGCTCTGCTAAGCTACCATTATCTATCAGCCTAAGCTGCTAGACACCCTATACACTAATAAGGGATAACTGGGCCTGGTGCAAGGTGTAAGTACCCTTGGTACTCACTACAAGCCAGTCCAGCCTCCTACATTGGTTGTGCAGTGGTGGGATAAGTGCTTTGTAACTACTTACCACTTTTGTCATTGTACTTTTCATAAGAGAAAAATATACAAAACAAGTTCAGTGTATGTACACCTAACCAAAAAGTTTTGCATTTTTTTTCTCACTTCTTTTCTAAAGTGCTGAAAAGTACCTCTAACTTTCTAAAAAGTTCTTTAAAAGTTTCAAAAGTTTTTTTTTTCTGTCTTTCTAAAAGTTCAGAAAAACTTTTTCTTCCTTTTTCTATCAATTAAACACTTTCTAAAATGTCTGGCACAGGCCAAACTGTTGATCTGTCCAAACTTGCTTATGATAACCTTAGCTGGAAAGATGCAAGGAGTCTCTGCATAGAAAGAGGTTTAAGTGTAAGGAAGAATCCCTCTAGAGAACTGTTGGTAAATATGCTTGTTGAACAGGATAAGGCCAGAGCTGGCACTCCTGTGGAAAAGTTAGCTGATGGTTCCCACTCTGATTCTGGGGCACCCCTAGCAAAAGATGTGGGAGGGAAACTTCCAAGCCTGCCCCCTAGCAAACCACCTAGCATAGCTGGTACTGATGTAGAGTCACGCCATACTGATAGTGCTGTCTCACATCACAGTAAGAGTATCCCTTCTCATCATAGTAGAAGTACTGTTTCTGTTAGTCAAGCTATTAGGGTGCCTTCTGTTAGGGCCAGGTCTCCTTCTGTTCTATCTCAGCATACTTCTGTCTCTAGACATGCCTCACCCACCCACCCTGATGACAGAGTGTTAGAAAGGGAGCTCAATAGATTGAGAGTGGAACAAACCAGACTGAAGCTCAAGAAGCAACAGCTGGATTTGGATAGGCAGTCCTTAGAGGTGGAAAGGGAAAGACAGAAATTGGGTTTAGAAACCCATGGTGGCAGCAGCAGTATTCCCCATAGTCATCCTGCAAAAGAGCATGATTCCAGGAATCTGCACAAGATAGTTCCCCCTTATAAGGAGGGGGATGACATTAACAAGTGGTTTGCTGCACTTGAGAGGGCCTGTGTTGTACAGGATGTCCCTCAAAGGCAGTGGGCTGCTTTCCTATGGCTATCATTTAGTGGTAAGGGTAGGGATAGGCTTCTTACTGTGAAAGAAAGTGATGCCAATAATTTTGCAGTTCTTAAGAATGCACTCCTAGATGGTTATGGCTTAACCACTGAACAGTACAGGATGAAGTTCAGAGAAACCAAAAAGGAGTCTTCACAAGACTGGGTAGACTTTGTTGACCATTCAGTGAAGTCCTTGGAGGGGTGGTTACATGGCAGTAAAGTTACTGATTATGAAAGCCTGTATAACTTAATCCTGAGAGAGCATATACTTAATAACTGTGTGTCTGATTTGTTGCACCAGTACCTGGTGGACTCTGATCTGACCTCTCCCCAAGAATTGGGAAAGAAGGCAGACAAATGGGTCAGAACAAGGGTGAACAGAAAAGTTCATACAGGGGGTGACAAAGATGGCAACAAGAAGAAGGATGGTAAGTCTTCTGAGAAGGGTGGGGACAAATCTAAAAATGAGTCTTCATCAGGCCCTCAAAAACACTCTGGTGGGGGTGGTGGGTCCAAATCCTCTTCAAATCAAAACAAAGAAAAGAAACCATGGTGCTATTTATGTAAAATAAAAGGCCATTGGACAACAGATCCCAGTTGTCAAAAGAAAAGCACCAAGCCTCCTACCACTACAACCCCTACTGCTACCCTAGTGTCCCTACTAATAGCAGTGGTGGTGGGAGCAAACCTACTAAAAGCCAATCCAAGGGAGTAGCTGGGCTCACTTTTGGTAACTTAGTTGGGGTTGGTCTTGTTAGGGAGACCACAGAGGCTGTGTTAGTCTCTGAGGGGGCTATTGATTTAGCCACCTTAGTTGCTTGTCCCCTTAACATGGATAATTACAAGCAACTACCCCTAATCAATGGTGTTGAGGTTCAGGCCTACAGGGACACAGGTGCCAGTGTTACAATGGTAATAGAGAAACTGGTCCACCCTGAACAACACCTACTTGGTCACCAGTACCAAGTAACCGATGCTCACAACAACACAGTTAGCCACCCCATGGCTGTTGTAAATCTCAACTGGGGGGGGGGGGGTTACTGGTCCAAAGAAAGTTGTGGTTGCCTCAGATTTACCTGTAGACTGTCTACTTGGAAATGATTTAGAGACATCAGCTTGGTCAGATGTGGAGTTGGAGGCCCATGCAGCAATGCTGGGCATCCCAGGGCATATTTTTGCTTTAACCAGGGCTCAGGCCAAAAAGCAAAAAGGACAGGGTGACTTGGATCCTGGAAGAATGGACCAAGTGCTCCCTAAAGCTAGGGCTAGTAGAAGTAAAGCACTACCTACTATCCCTCCCTCTACAGTGGATTCTTCTTCTGAGGAAGAAGAATTTCCACCCTGTGCAGAACCTACACCAGAGGAGCTGGAAGCAGACACTGCTGAGCTTTTGGGTGAAGGGGGGCCTACCAGGGAGGAGCTAAGTGTGGCACAGCAAACCTGTCCCACACTAGAGGGTCTAAGACAGCAAGCTGTCAAACAAGCAAATGGGGATGTCAGTGACTCTCACAGAGTTTACTGGGAGGACAACCTCTTGTACACTGAAGCAAGGGATCCTAAACCTGGAACTGCCAGGAGATTAGTGATTCCTCAGGAGTACAGAAAGTTCCTCCTAACTCTAGCCCACGACATTCCCTTAGCGGGACATTTGGGGCAAATGAAAACTTGGGACAGGCTTGTTCCCTTGTTTCATTGGCCTAGAATGTCAGAGGACACAAAGGAATTTTGTAAGTCCTGTGAAACCTGTCAAGCCAGTGGCAAGACAGGTTGCACTCCAAAGGCACCCCTTATTCCACTGCCTGTGGTTGGGGTTCCCTTTGAAAGGGTAGGGGTTGACATAGTTGGCCCCCTTGACCCTCCTACTGCTTCAGGCAATAGGTTTATCTTGGTGGTAGTGGACCATGCCACCAGATATCCTGAAGCTATTCCTCTAAGGACCACTACAGCCCCTGCAGTGGCAAAGGCCCTCCTGGGAATCTTTTCCAGGGTGGGCTTCCCAAAAGAGGTGGTATGAGACAGAGGAAGCAATTTCATGTCTGCTTACTTAAAGGCCATGTGGAAGGAGTGTGGTGTGACATACAAGTTCACTACACCCTATCATCCACAAACAAATGGACAGGTGGAGAGATTTAACAAAACTCTCAAAGGCATGATTATGGGACTCCCTGAAAAACTCCGCAGGAGATGGGATATCCTTTTACCATGTCTCCTTTTTGCTTACAGGGAGGTACCCCAGAAAGGAGTGGGCTTCAGCCCCTTTGAACTCCTATTTGGACACCCTGTGAGAGGTCCTCTAACACTTGTTAAGGAGAGTTGGGAACAACCTTTAAAAGCTCCAAAGCAAGACATAGTGGACTATGTACTTGGCCTCAGATCAAGGATGGCTGAGTACATGAAAAAGGCCAGTAAAAACCTTCAGGCCAGCCAAGAGCTCCAAAAGCAATGGCATGACCAGAAGGCTGTTTTGGTTCAGTACCAACCAGGGCAGAAAGTGTGGGTCTTGGAGCCTGTGGCCCCAAGAGCACTCCAAGATAAATGGAGTGGACCCCACACAATTGTTGAGAAAAAGGGTGAAGTCACCTACTTAGTTGACTTAGGCACTGCCAGGAGTCCCCTTAGGGTGCTCCATGTCAATCGCCTGAAACCCTACTATGACAGGGCTGATCTCACCCTGCTCATGGCAACAGATGAGGGACAGGAAGAAGAGAGTGACCCTCTCCCTGATCTCTTCTCTTCCACAGAACAAGATGCTCTAGTGGAAGGGGTTGTACTGGCAGATTGTCTTACTGCTGAGCAAAAAGACCACTGCATAAATCTCCTGGGTCAGTTTTCTGAACTCTTTTCTACTGTGCCAGGCACCACTTCTTGGTGTGAGCACACTATAGATACTGGAGACAGCTTGCCTGTCAAAAGTAAGATCTATAGGCAGCCTGACCATGTCAGAGACTGCATAAAACAAGAGGTGCAGAAAATGTTAGAACTGGGAATGGTTGAGCACTCTGAAAGTCCATGGGCCTCTCCTGTGGTACTTGTACCAAAACCTCATTCCAAAGATGGAAAGAAGGAAATGCGGTTTTGTGTAGACTATAGAGGTCTCAACCAAGTAACCAAAACTGATGCTCACCCTATACCCAGGGCAGATGAGCTAATAGATACACTGGCATCTGCCAAGTATCTAAGCACTTTTGACTTGACTGCAGGGTATTGGCAGATCAAATTATCAGAAGATGCAAAAGCAAAAACTGCATTTTCAACCATTGGAGGCCATTACCAATTCACAGTAATGCCTTTTGGATTGAAAAATGCACCTGCCACTTTTCAAAGGTTGGTGAATACAGTCCTGCAAGGGCTGGAGGCTTTTAGTGCAGCATATCTAGACGATATAGCTGTCTTTAGCTCCAGTTGGGATGATCACCTGGTCCACCTATGGAAAGTTTTGGAGGCCCTGCAAAAGGCAGGCCTCACTATCAAGGCTTCAAAGTGCCAGATAGGGCAGGGGAAGGTGGTTTATCTGGGACACCTGGTAGGTGGAGAACAGATTGCACCACTTCAGGGGAAAATCCAAACTATTATAGATTGGGTTCTCCCTACTACTCATACCCAGGTAAAACCTTCTTAGGCCTCACTGGTTATTACAGGAGGTTCATTAAGAACTATGGCTCCATTGCAGCCCCTCTTAATGACCTCACATCCAAGAAAATGCCTAAAAAGGTAATGTGGACAGCTAGCTGTCAGAAAGCTTTTGAGGAGCTAAAGCAGGCCATGTGCTCTGCACCTGTCCTAAAAAGCCCCTGTTACTCCAAGAAATTAATTGTCCAAACTGATGCATCTGAATTAGGGGTAGGGGCAGTCCTTTCACAACTTAATTCTGAGGGCCAGGATCAACCTGTTGCTTTTATCAGCAGGAGGTTGACCCCCCCCTAGAGAAAAGCGTTGGTCTGCCATAGAGAGGGAGGCCTTTGCTGTGGTCTGGGCACTGAAGAAGTTGAGGCCATACCTGTTTGGCACTTACTTCATTGTTCAGACAGACCACAAACCTCTACTTTGGCTAAAACAAATGAAAGATGAAAATCCTAAATTGTTGAGGTGGTCTATATCCCTACAGGGAATGGACTATACAGTGGAACATAGACCTGGGAGTACCCACTCCAATGCAGATGGACTCTCCAGATATTTCCACTTAGACAATGAAGACTCATCAGGTCATGGCTAGTCTTATTGTCCTTCATTTGGGGGGGGGGTTGTGTAGGAAAGTACCATCTTGCCTGGCATGTTGCCCCCATATTTCACTGTATATATGTTGTTTTAGTTGTATGTGTCACTGGGACTCTGCCAGCCAGGGCCCCAGTGCTCATAAGTGTGCCCTGTATGTGTTACCTGTGTTATGACTAACTGTCTCACTGAGGCTCTGCTAATCAGAACCTCAGTGGTTATGCTCTCTCATTTCTTTCAAATTGTCACTAACAGGCTAGTGACCAATTTTACCAATTTACATTGGCATACTGGAACACCCTTATAATTCCCTAGTATATGGTACTGAGGTACCCAGGGTAATGGGGTTCCAGGAGATCCCTATGGGCTGCAGCATTTCTTTTGCCACCCATAGGGAGCTCTGACAATTCTTACACAGGCCTGCCACTGCAGCCTAAGTGAAATAACGTCCACGTTATTTCGCAGCCATTTTACACTGCGCTTAAGTAACTTATAAGTCACCTATATGTCTAACCTTTACCTGGTAAAGGTTGGGTGCTAAGTTACTTAGTGTGTGGGCACCCTGGCACTAGCCAAGGTGCCCCCACATTGTTCAGGGCCAATTCCCCGGACTTTGTGAGTGCGGGGACACCATTACAAGCGTGCACTACATATAGGTCACTACCTATGTGTAGCTTCACAATGGTAACTCCGAATATGGCCATGTAACATGTCTAAGATCATGGAATTGCCCCCTCTATGCCATCCTGGCATTGTTGGTACAATCCCATGATCCCACGGGTCTGTAGCACAGACCCGGGTACTGCCAAACTGCCTTTTCAGGGGTTTCACTGCAGCTGCTGCCAACCCCTCAGACAGGTTTCTGCCCACCTGGGTTTCAGCCAGGCTTGGCCCAGGAAGGCAGAACAAAGGACTTCCTCAGAGAGAGGGTGTTACACACTCCTTTGGAAAATGGTGTGAAGGCAGGGGAGGAGTAGCCTCCCCCAGCCTCTGGAAATGCTTTCATGGGCACACATGGTGCCGATTTCTGCATCAGCCAGTCTACACCGGTTCAGGGACCCCTCAGCCCTGCTCTGGCGCGAAACTGGACAAAGGAAAGGGGAGTGACCATTCCCCTGACCTGCACCTCCCCTGGGAGGTGCCCAGAGCTCCTCCAGTGTGCTCCAGACCTCTGCCATCTTGGAAACAGAGGTGCTGCTGGCACACTGGACTGCTCTGAGTGGCCAGGGCCAGCCACCTGCTGGCCCTGGCCACTCCTTCTGATAGGCTCCTTCAGGTGTTGATAGCCTATCTTCTCTCCTAAGTAGCCAAACCCTCATTTCTGGCTATTTAGGGTCTCTGCTTTGGGGAATTCCTTAGATAACGAATGCAAGAGCTCATCAGAGTTCCTCTGCATCTCTCTCTTCACCTTCTGCCAAGGAATCGACTGCTGACCGTGCTGGAAGCCTGCAAAACTGCAACAAAGTAGCGAAGACGACTACTGCAACTCTGTAACGCTGATCCTGCCGCCTTCTCGACTGCTTTCCTGGTGGTGCATGCTGTGGGGGTAGTCTGCCTCCTCTCTCCACTAGAAGCTCCGAAGAAATCTCCTGTGGGTCGACGGAATCGTCCCCCTGCAACCGCAGGCACCAAAGAACTGCATCACCGGTACCCTGGGTCTCCTCTCAGCACGACGAGCGAGGTCCCTTGAATCCAGCAACTCTGTCCAAGTGACTCCCACAGTCCACTGACTCTTCAGTCCAAGTTTGGTGGAGGTAAGTCCTTGCCTCCCCACGCCAGACAGCATTGCTGGGAACCACGACTTTTGCAGCTACTCCGGCCTCTGTGCACTTCCGGCGGAAATCCTTTGTGCACAGCCAAGCCTGGGTCCACGGCACTCTAACCTGCATTGCATGACCTCCTGAGTTGTCCTCCTCCGACGTGGGACTCCTTTGTGTAACTTCGGGTGAGCACCGTTTCACTCCTTTTTGTAGTGCCTGTTCTGGCACTTCTGCGGGTGCTGCCTGCTTCTGAGAGGGCTCCTCGTCCTGCTGGGCGCCCCCTCTGTCCCCTGACGCAATTGGCGACATCCTGGTCCCTCCTGGGCCACAGCAGCATCCAAAAACCCTAACCGCACGACTTGCAGCTAGCAACGCTTGTTTGCGGTCTTTCTTCAGGAAAACACTTCTGCACGACTCTCCACGGCGTGGGGCATCCATCCTCCAAAGGGAAAGTCTCTAGCCCTTGTCGTTCCTGCAGAATCTTCAGCTTCTACTGTCCAGTAGTAGCATCTTTGCACCCACAGCTGGCATTTCCTGGGCATCTGCCCATCTCCGACTTGCTTGTGACTTTTGGACTTGATCCCCTTGTTCCACAGGTACCCTCGTTTGGAAATCCATTGTTGTTGCATTGCTGATTTGTGTCTTTCCTGCAGAATTCCCCTATCACGACTTCTGTGCTCTTTGGTGAACTTTAGTGCACTTTGCACTCACTTTTCAGGCTCTTGGGGTGGGCTATTTTTCTAACCCTCATTGTTTTCCTACAGTCCCAGCGACCCTCTACAAGGTCACATAGGTTTGGGGTCCATTCGTGGTTCGCATTCCACTTTTGGAGTATATGGTTTGTGTTGCCCCTATCCCTATGTGTCCCCATTGCATCCTATTGTAACTATACATTGTTTGCACTGTTTTCTAATACTATACTGCATATTTTTGGTATTGTGTACATATATCTTGTGTATATTTGCTATCCTCATACTGAGGGTACTCACTGAGATACTTTTGGCATATTGTCATAAAAATAAAGTACCTTTATTTTTAGTATATCTGTGTATTGTGTTTTCTTATGATATTGTGCATATGACACTATTGGTACTGCAGGAGCCTCACTCGTCTCCTAGTTCAGCCTAAGCTGCTCTGCTAAGCTACCATTATCTATCAGCCTAAGCTGCCAGACACCCTATACACTAATAAGGGATAACTGGGCCTGGTGCAAGGTGTAAGTACCCCTTGGTACTCACTATATGCCAGTGCAGCCTCCTACACCCTCTCCCTGATGTCTTCTCCACCACTGAAGCTGATGCTTTAGTGGAGGGAGTAGTCTTAGCAGATTGTTTAACTGCAGAACAGAAAGACAACTGCATCAATCTCCTAAGTTAATTTTCAGACCTCTTTTCACTGATACCAGGTACAACATCCTGGTGTGAACATACAATTGACATTGGAGACAGCCTGCCTGTCAAAAGTAAAATTTATTGGCAGCCTGACCATGTCACTGCCTGCATTAAACAAGAGGTGCAGAAAATGTTGGACTTAGGTGTGATTGAACCTTCTGAAAGCCCCTGTGCTAGCCCAGTTGTGCTTGTACCAAAACCTCACACCAAAGATGGAAAGAGGGAGATGAAGTTTTGTGTAGATTACAGAGGGCTCAATCAGATAATTGTAGGAAAGTATCATCTTGCCTGGCATGTTACCCCAATTTTTCACTGTATATATGTTGTTTTAGTTGTATGTGTCACTGGGACCCTGCCAGCCAGGGCCCCAGTGCTCATACGTGTGCCCTGTACGTGTTACCTGTGTGATGACTAATTGTCTCACTGAGGCTCTGCTAACCAGAACCTCAGTGGTTATGCTCTCTCATTTCTCAGGCTAGTGACCAATTTCACCAATTTACATTGGCATACTGGAACACCCTTATAATTCCCTAGTATCTGGTACTGAGGTACCCAGGGTATTGGGGTTCCAGGAGATCCCTATGCGCTGCAGCATTTCTTTTGCCACCCATAGGGAGCTCTGACAATTCGTTACACAGGCCTGCCATTGCAGCCTGAGTGAAATAACGTCCACGTTATTTCACAGCCATTTACCACTACACTTAAGTAACTTATAAGTCACCTATATGTCTAACCTTTACCTGGTAAAGGTTGGGTGCTAAGTTACTTAGTGTGTGGGCACCCTGGCACTAGCCAAGGTGCCCCCACATTGTTCAGGGCAAATTCCCAGGACTTTGTGAGTGCGGGGACACCATTACACACGTGCACTATACATATGTCACGACATATGTATAGCGTCATAATGGTAACTCCGAACATGGCCATGTAACATGTCTAAGATCATGGAATTGTCACCCCAATGCCATTCTGGCATTGGGGAGACAATTCCATGATCCCCTGAGTCTCTAGCACAGACCCGGGTACTGCCAAACTACCTTTCCCGGGGTTTCACTGCAGCTGCTGCTGTTGCCAACCCGTCAGACAGGTTTCTGCCCTCCTAGGGTCCAGCCAGGCTTGGGCCAGGAAGGCAGAACAAAGGACTTCCACAGAGAGAGGGTGTTACACTCTCTCCCTTTGGAAAAAGGTGTCAGGGCTGGGGAGGAGTAGCCTCCCCCAGCCTCTGGAAATGCTTTGATGGGCACAGATGGTGCCCATCTCTGCATAAGCCAGTCTACACCGGTTCAGGGATCCCCAGCCCTGCTCTGGCGCAAAACTGGACAAAGGAAAGGGGAGTGACCACTCCCCTGACCTGCACCTCCCCTGGGAGGTGCCCAGAGCTCCTCCAGTGTGCTCCAGACCTCTGCCATCTTGGAAACAGAGGTGCTGCTGGCACACTGGACTGCTCTGAGTGGCCAGGGCCAGCAGGTGACGTCAGAGACTCCTTCTGATAGGCTCTTACCTGTGTTGCTAGCCTATCCTCCTTCCTAGGTAGCCAAACCTCCTTTTCTGGCTATTTAGGGTCTCTGCTTTGGGGAATTCTTCAGATAACGAATGCAAGAGCTCACCAGAGTTCCTCTGCATCTCCCTCTTCACCTTCTACCAAAGAATCGACCGCTGACTGCTACAGGACGCCTGAAAAACCTTTGCAAAACAAAGTAGCAAGATGACTACAAGCAACATTGTAGCGCCTAATCCTGCCGGCTTTCTCAACTGTTTCCAGGTGGTGCTTGCTCTGGGGGTAGCCTGCATTCACCCTGCACCAGAAGCTCAGAAGAAATCTCCAGTGGGTCAACGGAATCTTCCCCCTGCTAGCGCAGGCACCAAAAGACTGCAACACTGGTCCTCTGGGTCCCCTCTCATCCTGACGAACGTGGTCCCTGGAACACAGTAACTCTGTCCAAGTGACTCCCACAGTCCAGTGACTCTTCAGTCCAAGTTTGGTGGAGATAAGTCCTTGCTTCCCCACGCTAGACTGCAAAGCTGTGTACCGTGTGATTTGCAGCTGCTCTGGCTCCTGTGCACTCTTCCAGGATTTCCTTCATGCACAGCCATGCCTGGGTCCCCAGCACTCCGTCCTGTAGTGCACAACCTTCTGAGTTGTCCTCTGACGTCGTGGGACTGCCTTTTGTAACTTTGTGTGGACTCCGGTTCACTCTTCTTCCAAGTGCCTGCTGGGGTCCTTCTGTGGGTGCTGCCTGCTTTTGTCAGGGCTCTCTGAGTTGCTGAGTGCCCCCTCTGTCTCCTCCTCCAAAAGGCGACATCCTTGTCCTTCCTGGTCTTCAGCAGCACCCAAAAACCTCTAGCAGGACCTTTGCAACTAGCAAGGCTTGTTTGCGGTCTTTCTGCGTGGGAACACCTCTCCAAGCTTCATCGCGACGTAGGACATCTGTCCTCCAAAGGAGAAGTTCCTAGTCCTCTTTTTTCTTGCAGAACTCCAAGCTTCCTCCAACTGGTGGCAGCTTCCTTGCACCTTCAGCTGGCATTTCCTGGGCTCCTGCCCACTCTTGACACTGTTGCGACTATTGGATTTGGTCCCCTTGTCTTACAGGTACTCAGGTCTGGAAATCCACTGTTGTTGCATTGATGGTGTTTGTTCTTCCTGCAGAATCCCCCTATCACGACTTCTGTGCTCTCTGGGGGTAGTAGGTGTATTTTACACCTACTTTTCAGGGTCCTGGGGTGGGCTATTTTTCTAACCCTCACTGTTTTCTTACAGTCCCAGCGACCCTCTACAAGCTCACATAGGTTTGGGGTCCATTCGTGGTTTGCATTCCACTTTTGGAGTATATGGTTTGTGTTGCCCCTATGCCTACGTGCTCCTATTGCAATCTATTGTAATTCTACACTGCTTGCATTACTTTTCTTGCTATTAATTACCTAACTTTGGTTTGTGTACATATAAGTTGTGTATAGCACTTACCTTCTTACTGAGGGTACTCACTGAGATACTTTTGTCAGATTGTCATAAAAATAAAGTACCTTTATTTTTAGTAACTCTGTGTATTGTGTTTTCTTATGATATTGTGCATATGATATAAGTGGTATAGTAGGAGCTTTACATGTCTTCTAGTTCAGCCTAAGCTGCTTTGCCATAGCTACCTTCTATCAGTCTAAACTGCTAGAAACACCTCTTCTACACTAATAAGGGATAACTGGACATGGCACAAGGTGTAAGTGCCTCTGGTACCCACTACAAGCCAGGCCACCCTCTTACAACATTGTTCAGGGCAAATTCCCCGAACTTTGTGAGTGCGGGGACACCATTACACACATGCACTGCACATAGGTCACTACCTATGTGTAGCGTCACAATGGTAACTCCGAACATGAAAATGTAACATGTCTAAGATCATGGAATTGTCACCCCAAAACCATTCTGGTATTGGGGAAACAATTCCATGATCCCCCAGGTCTCTAGCACAGAACCTGGGTATTGCCAAACTGCCTTTCTGGGGTTTCCACTGCAGCTGCTGTTGCTGCCAACCCCTCAGATAGGATTCTGCCCTCCTGAGGTCTGGGCGGCTCAGTCCCAGGAAGGCAGAACAAAGGATTTCCTCTGAGAGAGGGTAATACACCCTCTCTCAGAGGAAATAGGTGTGAAGGGCTGGGGAGGAGTAGCCTCCCCCAGCCTCTGGAAATGCTTTGATGGGCACAGATGGTGCCCATCTCTGCATAAGCCAGTCCACACCGGTTCAGGGATCCCCCAGCCCTGCTCTGGTGCAAAACTGGGCAAAGGAAAGGGGAGCGACCACTCCACTGACCAGTACCTCCCAGGGGAGGTGCCCAGAGCTCCTCCATTGTGTCCCAGACTTCTGCCATCTTGGATTCAGAGGTGTTGGGGCACAATGAACTTCTCTGAGTGGCCAGTGCCAGCAGGGGACGTCAGAGACCCCTCCTGATAGGTGCTTACCTCTCTCAGTAGCCAAGCCTCCTTTCTTAGTAGCCAAACCTTTTCTGGCTATTTAGGGTCTCTCCTCTGGGCTATTCCTCAGATAACGAATACAAGAGCTCACCAGAGTTCCTCTGCACTTCTCTCTTCGACTTCTGCCAAGGGTCGACCGCTGACTGCTCCAGGACGCCTGCAAAACTGCAACAAAGTAGCAAGAAGACTACCAGAAACATTGTAGCGCCTCATCCTGCCGGCTTTCTCGACTGTTTCCTGGTGGTGCATGCTCTGAGGGCTGTCTGCCTTCACCCTGCACTGGATGCCAAGAAGAAATCTCCAGTGGGCTGATGGAATCTTCCCCCTGCCAACGCAGGCACCAAACTTCTGCATCATCGGTCCTCTGGGTCCCCTCTCATCCTGACAAGCTTGGTCCCTGGAACACAGAGGCTGTGTCCAAGTGTCTCCCACTTTCCAGTGGCCCTTCTGTCTAAATTTGGTGGAGGTGAGTCCTTGCCTCCCCACGCCAGACAGCAAACCTGTGTACTGCGTGATTCACAGCTGCTCCGGCTTCTGTGCGCTTCTCCAAGGATTCCTTTGTGCACAGCCTAGCCTGGGTCCCCAGCAATCCGTCCTGCAGTGCTCCACCTGTTGAGTTGGACTTGGACGTCGTGGGACCCTCCTTTTGTGACTCTGAGTTCACAGATCTTCTAAGTGCCTGTTCCGGTACTTCTGCGGGTGCTGCCTGCTTCTGCGGGGGCTCTCTGAGTTGCTGAGCGCCCTCCCGTCTCCTCCTCCAAGGGTCGACATCCTGGTCCTTCCTAGTCCCCAGCAGCACCCAAAATCCTCAACCGCGACTCTTGCAGCTAGTAAGGCTTGTTTGTGGTATTTCTGTCTGGAAACACTTCTGCAACCTCCAGCACACCATGGGATATCTTCCATCCAAAGGAGAAGTTCCTAGCCCTTTTCATTGTTGCCGAATGTTTGGCTTCTTCCACCCGGAGGCAGCCCTTTTGCACCTTCATCCGGGGTTTTCTGGGTTCCTGCCCCCCCTGGACACTATCATGACTCTTGGACTTTGTCCCCTTCCTTTACAGGTCCTCAGGTCCAGGAATCCGTCTTCAGTGTTTTGCTGGTGCTTGTGGTTCTTGCCGACTCCCCTATCACGACTATTCCGTCTTTCTGGGGTATGTAGGAGGCTGGCCTGGCTTGTAGTGGGTGCCAGAGGTACTTACACCTTGTGCTAGGTCCAGTTATCCCTTATTAGTGTAGAAGAGGTGTTTCTAGAAGCTTAGGTTGATAGAAGGTAGCTATGGCAATGCAGGTTAGGCTGAACTAGGAGACATGTAAAGCTCCTACTATACCACTGGTGTCATATACACAATATCATAAGAAAACACAATACACAGAAGTACTAAAAATAAAGGTACTTTCTTTTTATAACAATATGCCAAAAGTATCTCAGTGAGTACCCTCAGTATGAGGATAAGTTATATACACAAGTTATATGTACACAAACCATAATTATGCAGGTAATAGCAAGAAAAGTAATGCAAGCAGTGTAAAGTTACAATAGATTGCAATAGGAACACATAGGTATAGCAGCAACACAAACCATATACTCCAAAAGTGGAATGCGAACCACGTATGGACCCCAGACCTATGTGAGCTTGTAGAGGGTCGCTGGGACTGTAAGAAAACAGTGAGGGTTAGAAAAATAGCCCACCCCACGACCCTGAAAGGTAGGTGTAAGGTGCACCTACTACCCCCAGAGAGCACAGAAGTCATGATAGGGGGATTCTGCAGGAAGAACAAACACCAGCAATGCAACAACAGTGGATTTCTGGACCTGAGTACCTGTAAGACAAGGGGACCAAGTCCAATAGTCGCAACAGTGTCGAGAGTGGGCAGGAGCCCAGGAAATGCCAGCTGAGGGTGCTAGGAAGCTACCACCTGTTGGAAGAAGCTTAGAGTTCTGCAAGAAAGAAGAGTATTAGGAACTTTCCCTCTGGAGGATGGATGTCCCACGTCGTGAAGAAGCTTGCAGAGGTGTTCCCACGCAGAAAGACTGCAAACAAGCCTTGCTAGTTGCAAGGGTTGCGGTTAGGGTTTTTGAATGCTGCTGTGGCCCAGGAGGGACCAGGATGTCGCCACTTGGATGAGGAGACAGAAGGGGCGCCCAGCAACGTAGGGAGCCCTCACAGAAGCAGGCAGCACCTGCAGAAGTACCTGAACAGGCACTTAGAAGAAAAGTGAACTGGAGTCCACCCGAAGTCACAAAAGGGAGTCCCACGACGCCGGAGGACAACTCAGAAGGTTGTGCACTGCAGGTTACAGTGTCGGGGACCCAGGCTTGGCTGTGCATGAAGGAAATCCTGGAAGAATGCACAGGAGCCAGAGCAGCTGCAAATCACGCAGTACCCAGCAATGCAGTCTAGCGTGGGGAGGCAAGGACTTACCTCCACCAAACTTGGACTGAAGAGTCACTGGACTGGGGGAGTCACTTGGACAGAGTTGCTGAGTTCAGGGACCACGCTCGTCGTGCTGAGAGGGGACCCAGAGGACCGGTGATGCAGTCTTTTGTTGCCTGCGGTTGCAGGGGGAAGATTCCGTCGACCCACAGGAGATTTCTTCAGAGCTCCTGGTGCAGAAAGGAGGCAGGCTACCCCCAGAGCATGCACCACCAGGAAACAGTCGAGAAATCCGGCAGGATGAAGTGATACAAGGTTGCTAGTAGTCGTCTTTGCTACTTTGTTGCGATTTTGCAGGCGTCCTGAGCAGTCAGTGGTCGATCCTTTGGTAGAAGGTAAAGAGGGAGATGCAGAGGAACTCTGGTGAGCTCTTGCATTCGTTATCTGAAGAATTCCCCAAAGCAGAGACCCTAAATAGCCAGAAAAGGAAGTTTGGCTACCAAGGGAGGAGGATTGGCTACCAAGAGAGGTAAGGGCCTATCAGAAGGAGCCTCTGACGTCACCTGCTGGCACTGGCCACTCAGAGGAGTCCAGTGCCCCCCCAACACCTCTGTTTCCAAGATGGCAGAGGTCTGGGACACACTGGAGGAGCTCTGGGCACCTTCCCTGGGTGGTACTCGTCAGGGGAGTGGTCACTCCCCTTTACTTTGTCCAGTATTGCGGCAGAGCAGGGCTTGGGGGATCCCTGAACCGGTATAGACTGGCTTATGCAGAGATGGGCACCATCTGTGCCCATCAAAGCATTTCCAGAGGCTGGGGGAGGCTACTCCTCCCCAGCCCTTCACACCTATTTCCAAAGGGAGAGGGTGTAACACCCTCTCTCAGAGGAAATCCTTTGTTCTGCCTTCTTGGGCCAGGGCTGCCTGGACCCCAGGAGGGCAGAAACCTGTCGGAGGGGTTGGCAGCAGCAGCAGCTGCAGTGGAGACCCCGGAAAGGCAGTTCGGCAGTATCCGGGTTCTGTCCTAGAGACCCGGGGGATCATGGAATTCTCTCCCCAATACCAGAATGGTTTTGGGGTGACAATTCCATGATCTTAGACTTGTTACATGGCCATGTTCGGAGTTACCATTGTGACGCTATACATAGGTAGTGACCTATGTATAGTGCAAGCGTGTAATGGTGTCCTCACACTCACAAAGTCCTGGGAATTTGCCCTGAACGATGTGGGGGCACCTTGGTTAGTGCCAGGGTGCCCACACAGTAAGTAACTTTGCACCTAACCTTCACCAGGTGAAGGTTAGACATATAGGTGACTTATAAGTTACTTAAGTGCAGCGGTAAATGGCTGTGAAATAACGTGGACGTTATTTCACTCATGCTGCACTGGCAGGACTGTGTAAGAATTGTCAGAGCTCCCTATGGGTGGCAAAAGAAATGCTGCAGCCCATAGGGATCTCCTGGAACCCCATTACCCTGGGTACCTCAGTACCATATACTAGGGAATTATATGGGTGCACCAGTATGCCTATATGAATTGGTAAATTTAGTCAGTAACCTGTTAGTGACAAATTTGGAAAGCAGAGAGAGCATAACCACTGAGGTTCTGGTTAGCAGAGCCTCAGTGAGACAGTTAGGCATCACACAGGGAACACATACAGGGCACATACTTATGAGCACTGGGGCCCTGCCTGGCAGGGTCCCAGTGACACATAGACTATAACAACATATATACAGTGAAATATGGGGGTAACATGCCAGGCAAGATGGTACTTTCCTACAGGGTAGTAGGGTAACTTTACTCCTACTTTTCAGGGTCTTGAGGTGGGGTATTTTGGACACCCTTACTGTTTTCTCACAGTCCCAGCGACCCTCTACAATCTCCCATAGGTCTGGGGTCCATTTGTGATGCCACTTTTGGAGTATATGGTTTGTGTTGCCCCTAGACCCATGTTTACATATTGCATCCTATTGTGATCCTACATTGTTTGCACTACTTTTCTTACTGTTACTTACCTGTTTTGGGTTTGTGTACATATAACTTGTCTATATTACTTATTTCCTAAGTGAAGGTATTCTCTGAGATACTTTTGGCATATTGTCACTAAAATAAAGTACCTTTATTTTTTGTGACTGAGTATTGTGTTTTCTTATGATATTGTGCTAGATATAAGTGGTATAGTAGGAGCTTTGCATGTCTCCTAGTTCAGCCTAAGCTGCTTTGCCATAGCTACCTTCTATCAGCCTAAGCTGCTAGAAACACTTCTATTCTACTAATAAGGGATAACTGGACCTGGCACAGGGTGTAAGTACCACAAGGTACCCACTATAAGCCAGGCCAGCTTCCTACAACAATGTGCTATCAGATGGTGCTTTAGGTACACACAAAAAATCGCCTTCCTCTTGTGCATTAAAGCTAGTCGAATCACAAAAGTTTGTTCTAAAAATAGGGTCCTGGTTATAAAAGGTTTTGTAAGCACTGTTCACTGACATTCTAATCGAGTCAAGCATTTTCTGTATTCGTCTACCAGTGCCTTTTTCCTTATGTCAAATTTATTGGTATTATTTCTACACTTTTTTAGGTATTGATAACCCGCTATTTTCAACCAATGACGAACCCTGCGGTTATCTGGAGTTCTCACCGTGGTTGTCCAATGAAGATTCTGTAGTGCCTTCTCAAAGGGCAAGACTGCAGATCCCGTCTTCTCCAAACAACTTCCGCCAGCTCACCCCTTTCCGTCTCAGCAATAGGTCCGTTGACTCCTTTGTGCTAGCTGACAGTACAGAGGAGAGACCCAGATCTTTCCTCCCAGATGCAACGCTGATGTAATATTTTTAAACAATATTCTCATTTTTCTATATTCTTGCTTTCGGGCATCTTACTAACAACATTACTATCTCTATTTTTCTCAGTTCTTTTCACATTTTCTGCCATTCACTTAATCTTTTACTAATCTTCAGCAGAAAATGTTTGAATTTATTTTTCCAATGAGATTTTAAATGGTGTATTGCAGCGGTTCCCAACCTGTGGTTGACGGACCCCCGGGGGTCTGCGAAGCCTTCTCAGGGTGTCCATGACGGCTTGAATTTTTAAAAAAATTAACAGATTGATAAAGTGTATATAAATAAAGTGGCTAAATGTACAACTTAAAAGTTTAAAACATACTGTAAATGTCAACTAATTTGAAATTGGTGGCTAAAAATTAAATTAGCATACTTAGATTGATTCATGGGAGCAGAGCAGGTGCATCAAACAACGTATAGTACGGATGATGTGTGGCTTCAATTGAATTTAGAAAACCTCCAACTTTCCTATTAAAATTATATTTTTACAGAATTAATTTATGTTTGTTTGCAAATTAAATAAAATGTGTTATCATTTGAGTATGTGTTTGAATGCTTGTTTCTGTGTATTGTTTAGAGATTCAAATCATTGACAATGTTTAGGCCAAGCCACTAGCTTCCATTAATGACTCAGGGTTACCTGATTCCAATAATGATTCAGTGGGGGCTCCTGGGCTCCAGTAATGATAAAGAAGGGGTGGGGGGAGAAGCGGGGCGTCCACATAAGTCAAAAGGTTCGGAACCACTGGTGTATTGTAATTAAATTTAGCAGATCATAATTTCCATTAACTTTAAGATTTTTTACTATAATTTCAAGTGAAAACATGAGGGCTAGCGTCTGATGAAGTGGTCACATCAATGACGGTTTCCGCCCGGGGATCCCTGACCTACGAGAATCCTGTCTTAATAGGTGACCCCCTTAGCTCTAGAATCAGGGGATCAGAAGCGTCTACTACCGCCATACAAAAATGGGATGGACTACCAACTCCGGTGGGGCGATGTGAAGCCCTAGACCGGATGTAGGAAAGTGCCATCTTTCTCGGCATGTTACCCCCTGTAAGAGGCTGGCCTGGCTTATAGTGGGTACCTTGTGGTACTTACACCTTGTGCCACATCCAGTTATCCCTTATTAGTAGAATAGAGGTGTTCTAGCAGCTTCGGCTGATAGAAGCAGCTATAGCAAAGCAGCTTAGGTTGAACTAGGAGACATGCAAAGCTCCCACTATACCACTTATATCATATAGCACTATATCATAAGAAAACACAATACTCAGAGTTACTAAAAATAAAGGTACTTTATTCTAGTTACAATGTGCCAATAGTATCTCAGAGGAAACCCTCCCTTAGGAGGTAAGTAATATACACAAATCATATGTACACAAACCAAAATCAGGTAAGTAATAGTTAGAAAAGTAGTGCAAACAATGTAGAATCACAGTAGAATGCAATAGGGAGAAATAGGCCTAGGGACACCACAAACCATATACTCCAAAAGTGGAATGCGAACCACGAATGGACCCCAGGCCTAGTGTAGTGTGTAGAGGGTCGCTGGGACTGTTAGAAAACACTAAGGGTGTACAAGATACCCAAACCCAAGACCCTGAAAAGTAGGAGTAAAGTTAATCTACTACCCCACAAAGACAGTAATGTCGAGATAGGGGATTCTGCAAGGACAACAACTGACTGAAAAACACTAAAGACGGATTCCTGGACCTGAGGACCTGTAAAGGAAGGGGACCAAGTCCAAGAGTCACGCAAGTGTCCAGGGGGGGTAGGAACCCACTAAACCCCGGATAAAGGTGCAAAATGGCTGCCTCTGGGTGGAAGAAGCCAAAGATTCTGCAACAAGGGAAGTTGTCAGGAACTTCTCCTTTGGTCAAAAGATGTCCCACGGCGTGCTGGAGGATGCAGAGTTGTTTCAACGCAGAAAGACCGCAAACAAGCCTTGTTAGCTGCAAGAGCGCGTTTGAGGACTTTGGGTGCTGCTGGGGCCGAGGAAGAACCAGGAGGTTGGGAGACAGAGGGGGTGCTCATCAACTCAGAGAGCCTCGCAGAAGCAGGCAGCACCCGCAGAAACACCTGAACAGGCACTTAGAAGATCTGAGGACAGCAGTTGAGTCAGAGTCACAAAGGAGGGTCCCACGACGCCGGGGTCACTGGGCAATGCAGGACGGAGTGCTGGGGTCCTGGGCTAAGCTGTGTACGAAGGAAGTCTTGCAAAAGAGCATAGAAGCCCAAGCAGCTGCAGATCACGCAATACACAGGATTACTGTCTGGCATGGGGAGGCAAGGACTTACCTCCACCAAATTTGGACATAAGGGCAACTGGACTGTCGAAGACACTTGGACCCAGCTCCTGTGTTCCAGGGACCACGCTCGTCAGGATGAGAGGGGACCCAGAGGACCGGTGATGCAGAAGTTTGGTGCCTGAGTTAGCAAGGGGAAGATTCCGTCGACCCACTGGAGATTTCTTCTTGGCTTCCAGTGCAGGGTGAAGGCAGACAGCCCTCAGAGCATGCACCACCAGGAAACAGTCGAGAAAGCCTGCAGGATGAGGCGCTACAATGTTGCTGGTAGTCTTCTTGCTACTTTGTTGCGGTTATGCAGGCGTCCTGGAGCAGTCAGCGGTCGATCCTTGGCAGAAGTCAAAGAGGGAAGTGCAGAGGAACTCTGGTGAGCTCTTGTATTCGTTATCTGATGAGATGCCCACAGGAGAGACCCTAAATAGCCCACAGAGGAGGATTTGCTACTGAGAGAGGTAAGAACCTATCAGGAGGGGTCTCTGACGTCACTTGCTGGCCACTCAGAGCTGTCCATTGTGCCCTCACACCTCTGAATTCAAGATGGCAGAGGTCTGGGACACACTGGAGGAGCTCTGGGCACCTCCCCTGGGAGGTACTGGTCAGGGGAGTGGTCACTCCCCTTTCCTTTGTCCAGTTTCATGCCAGAGCAGGGCTGGGGGATCCCTGAACTGGTGTAGTCTGGCTTATGTAGAGAGGGCACCATCTGTGCCCATCAAAGCATTTCCAGAGGCTGGGGGAGGCTACTCTTCTCCAGCCCTTCACACCTATTTCCAAAGGGAGAGGGTGTAACACCCTCTCTCAGAGGAAATCCTTTGTTCTGCCTTCCTGGGGCCAGGCTGCTTAGGCCCCAGGGGGGCAGAAACCTGTCTGAGGGGTTGGCAGCGGCAGTAGCTGTAGTGGAGACCCCGGAAAGCAAGTTTGTCTGTGCTAGAGACCCGGGATGCATGGAATTGTCCCCCCAATACCAGAATGGTATTGGGGTGACAATTCCATGATCCTAGACATGTTACATGGCCATGTTCGGAGTTACCATGGTGACGCTACATAAAGGTATTGACCTGTATGTAGTGCACATGTGTAATGGTGTCCCCACACTCACAAAGTCCAGGGAATTTGCCCTGACCAATGTGGGGGCACCTTGGCTAGTGCCAGGGTGCCCTCACAATAAGTAACTTTGCACCTAACCTTCACCAAGTGAGGGTTAGACATATAGGTGACTTATAAGTTACTTATTCGCAGTGAATAAATGGCTGTGAAATAACGCGGACGTTATTTCACTCAGCCTGCAGTGGCAGTCCTGTGTAAGAATTGTCTGAGCTCCCTATGGGTGGTAAAAGAAATGCTTCAGCCCAGAGGGATCTCCGGGAACCCCAATACCCTGGGTACCTAGGTACCATATACTAGGGAATTATAAGGGTGTTCCAGTATGCCAATGAGAATTGGTAAAATTAGTCACTGGCCTGCAGTAACAATTTTAAAAGCAGAGAGAGCATAAACACTGAGGTTCTGGTTAGCAGAACCTCAGTGATAGAGTTAGGCACCACACAGGGAACACATATAGGCCACAGACTTATGAGCACTGGGGTCCTGGCTAGCAGGGTCCCAGTGAGAAAGTAAAAACACCCTGACAGTAAAAACACCGTGACATATACTCACAAATAGGCCAAAAGTGGGGGTAACAAGGCTAGAAAGAGGCTACCTTCCTACACCCCCATTTTTAGCTGTATGTCAGTATGATTTTGCCTGTCTCGTTTGAATCCTGCTGGTCAGGGCCCTAGTGTTCATAGTATATGGCCTAATGTGTGTGTCTGCATAGTGCTTAACTGTGTCAATAGAGCTCTGCTAATCAGAACCTAAGTGCTTATGCTCCCTCTGGTTTTAAATTTGTCACCATAGGCTAGTTGTGAGAAAGTAACCTCTTTCTAGCCTTGTTACCCCCACTTCTGGCCTGTTTGTGAGTATATGTCAGGGTGTTTTCACTGTCTCACTGGGATCCTGCTAGCCAGGGCCCAGTGCTCATAGTGAAAACACTATGTTGTAAGTGTGGTTGTTATGTGTCACTGGAATCCTGCTAGCCAGGACCCCAGTGCTCATGAGTTTGTGGCCCATATGTATGCTTTCCCTGTGTGATGCCTAACTGTCTCACTGAGGCTCTGCTAACCAGAACCTCAGTGGTTATGCTCTCTCTGCTTTCCAAATTGTCACTAACAGGCTAGTGACCAATTTCACCAATTCACATTGGCATACTGGAACACCCATATAATTAACAAGTATATGATACTGAAGTACCCAGGGCATTGGGGTTCCAGGAGATCCCTATGGGCTGCAGCATTTCTTTTGCCACCTATAGGGAGATTGGACAATTCTTACAGAGACCTGCCAGTGCAGCCTGAGTGAAATAACGTCCACGTTATTTTACAGCCATTTACCACTGAACTGAAGTAACTTATAAGTCACCTATATGTCTAACCTTCACCTGGTGAAGGTTGGGTGCAAAGTTACTTAGTGTGTGGGCACCCTGGCACTAGCCAAGGTGCCCCCACATTGTTCAGGGCAAATTCCCCAGATTTTGTGAGTGCGGGGACACCATTACACGCGTGCACTATACATAGGTCACTACCTATGTATAGCGTCACAATGGTAACTCCGAACATAGCCATGTAACATGTCTAAGATCATGGAATTGTCACCCCAATGCCATTCTGGCATTGGGGAGACAATTCCATGATCCCCCGGGTCTCTAGCACAGAACCCGGGAACTGCCAAACTGCCTTTCCGGGGTCCCCACTGCAGCTGCTGCTGCTGCCAACCCCTCAGACAGGTTTCTGCCCTCCTGGGGTCCAGGCAGCCCTTACCCAGGAACACAGAACAAAAGATTTCCTCTGAGAAAGGGTGTGACACCCTCTCCCTTTGGAAATAGGTGTGATGGCTGGAGAGGAGTAGCCTCCCCCAGCCTCTGGAAATGCTTTGATGGGCACAGATGCTGCCCATCTCTGCATAAGCCAGTCTACACCGGTTTAGGGATCCCCCAGCCCTGCTCTGGCCCGAAACTGGACAAAGGAAAGGGGAGTGACCACTCCCCTGACCTGCACCTCCCAGGGGAGGTGCCCAGAGCTCCTCCAGTGTGCCCCAGACCTCTGCCATCTTGGAAATAGAGGTGTGCTGGCACACTGGACTGCTCTGAGTGGCCAGTGCCAGCAGGTGATGTCAGAGACTCCTTCTGATAGGCTCTTACCTCTCTTAGTAGACAATCCTCCTTCCTAGGTAGCCAAACCTCCTTTTCTGGCTATTTAGGGTCTCTGCTTTGGGGAATTCTTCAGATACCGAATGCAGAACTCACCAGAGTTCCTCTGCATCTCCCTCTTCACGTTCTGCCAAAGGATCGACCGCTGACTGCTCAGGACGCCTGCAAAACTGCAACAAAGTAGCAAAGACGACTACTGCAACCTTGTATCGCTTCATCCTGCCGGCTTACTCGACTGTTTCCAGGTGGTGCATGCTCTGGGGGTAGCCTGCCTCCTTCTTGCACCAGGAGCTCTGAAGAAATCTCCCGTGGGTCAACGGAATCTTCCCCCTGCAACCGCAGGCAACAATAGACTGCATCACAGGTCCTCTGGGTCCCCTCTCAGCACAACGAGCGTGCTCCCTGGAACTCAGCAACTCTGTCCAAGTGACTCCCACAGTCCAGTGACTCTTCAGTCCAAGTTTGGTGGAGGTAAGTCCTTGCCTCCCTACGCTAGACTGCATTGCTGGGTACCGTGTGATTTGCAGCTGCTCCGGCTCCTGTGCACTCTTCCAGGATTTCCTTCATGCACAGCCAAGCCTGGGTCCCCGACACTCTAACCTGCAGTGCACAATCTTCTGAGTTGTCCTCCGGCGTCGTGGGACTCCCTTTTCTGACTTCGGGTGGACTCCGGTTCACTCCTCTTCTACGCGCCTGATCCGGTACTTCTGCGGTGCTGCCTGCTTCTGTAAGGGCTCCCTGACTTGCTGGGCGCCCCCTCTGTTTCCTCATCCAAGTTTCGACATCCTGGTCCCTCCTGGGCAACAGAAGCATCCAAAAACCCTAACCGTAACCCTTGCAGCCAGCAAGGCTTGTTTGCAGTCTTTCTCCGTGGGAACACCTCTGCAAGCTTCTTCACGACGTGGTACATCCATCCTCCAAAGGGGAAGTTCCTAGTCATCTTCGTTCTTGCAAAACACCAAGCTTCTTCCATCTGGTGGCAGCTTCCTTGCACCCTCAGCTGGCATTTCCTGGTCTCCTGCCCACTCTCGACACTGTCGCAACTCTTGGACTTGGTCCCCTTGTCTTACAGGTACTCAGGTCCAGAAATCCACTGTTGTTGCATTGCTGGTGTTGGTTTTCCTTGCAGAATCCCCCTATCTAGACTTCTGTGCTCTCTGGGGGTTGTAGGTGCACTTTACACCTACCTTACAGGGTCTTGGGGTGGGCTATTTTTCTAACCCTCACTGTTTTCTTACAGTCCCAGCAACCCTCTACCAGCTCACATAGGTTTGGGGTCCATTTGTGGTTCGCATTCCACTTTTGGAGTATATGGTTTGTGTTGCCCCTATACCTATGTGCTCCTATTGCAATCTATTGTAACTTTACACTGCTTGCATTACTTCCTTTTGCTATTACTGCATAATTTTGGTATTGTGAACATATATCTTGTGTATATAACTTATCCTCATACTGAGGGTACTCACTGAGATACTTTTGGCATATTGTTATAAAAAGAAAGTACCTTTATTTTTAGTACTTCTATGTATTGTGTATTCTTATGATATTGTGCATGTGACACCGGTGGTATAGTAGGAGCTTTACATGTCTCCTAGTTCAGCCTAAGCTGCTTTGCCATAGCTACCTTTTATCAGCCTAATCTGCTAAAAACACCTCTTCTACACTAATAACGGATAACTGGACCTGGCACAAGGTGTAAGTACCTCTGGTACCCACTACAAGCCAGGCCAGCCTCCTACACTAGTGACTTCATTTACCAATTTCAATTGGCACACTGGACCCTCCTTATAACTCCCTAGTGTATGGTACCTAGATACCCAGGGCATTGGGGTTCCAGGAGACCCCTATGGGCTGCAACATTTCTTTTGCCACCCATAGGGAGCTCAGACAAACCCTTTCACAGGACTGCCACTTCAGCCTGCGTGAAATAATGCACACGTTATTTCACAGCCATTTTCAGTGCACTTAAGTAACTTATGAGTCACCTATATGTCTAACCTTCACTTGTTCCCTGTCACTCTCGGGGAAGGCAAGGTCTTACCTCCTCGAAATTGCGTCAGCAGGACCTCAGGACAGTCTTTGTCAATGGGGTCCACACTCTGTGTTCCAAGGAGCATGCTCATCGCTGTGAGAGGAGTCCAAGTGTACCAGTCGCCGACTTTGAAGGTGAGTGCGTGAGCAGGGAAGTGACTCCGTCACCCCACAGGAGATTTCTTCGGTCCTTCTGGTGCAGGGTGAAGACAGGGAGTCCTCAGAGCGTGCACACTGTGGAAACTGTTGATGCTTGGAGCTGAAGTTGCAGAGGAAAAGTAGCCCTTTTGGATACTTGGTTGCTGTTACAGCGGTTCCTAGAGCAGTCTGTGGTTGATCCGAGGTCAGAGGATGTAGTAGTATTTGCAGAGGATTCTTGCTGGAAACTTGCAAGTAGAATCTGAAGAGAACCCACAGGAGAGACACTAAATAGCCTTGAGAGGGGGATTGCCTACCTAATCAGGTATGGACCTATAAGAAGGGGACTCTAACGTCACCTGCTGGCACTGGCCGCTCAGAGGCCTCCAGAGTGTCCCCACACCTTGCAAAGCAAGATGGCTGTATTCTCAGACACACTAAAGGAGCTCTGGGCACCACCCCTAGGGTGGTGATGGACAGGGGAGTGGTCACTCCCCTTTCCTTTGTCCAGTTTCGTGCCAGAGCAGGGACTGGGGGTCCCTGAACCGGTGAAGATGGGCTTATGCAAGGAGGGCACCATCTGTGCCCTTCAAACCATTTCCAGAGGCTGGGGGAGGCTACCCCTTCCCAGCCTGTAGCACCTATTTCCAAAGGGAGAGGGTGTAACACCCTGCTCACAAAGGAAATGCTTTGTTCTGCCTTCCTGGGACTGAGCTGCTCAGACCGCAGGAGGGCAGAACCCTGTCTGTGATGTGGCAGCAGCTGTAGCTGCATTGCAAGCCTCAGAGAGTTGGTTTGGCAGTACTGGGGGTCCATTTTGGGAGCCCCCAGGATGTATGGAATTGGCTCCCCAATACCAGATTTGGTATGGGGGACAATTCCATGATCTTAGACACCTTACATGGCCATATTTGAAGTTACCATTGTGAAGCTACACATAGGTATTGACCTATATGTAGTGCACGCGTGTAAAGGCATCCCGCACTCACAAAGTCCCTGGAATTGGCCCTCACACCTAGTAACTTTGCACCTAGCCTTCATTAAATGAAGGTTAGACATATAGGTGACTTATAAGTTACTTAAGTGCAGTAAACAATGGCTGTGAAATGATGTGTGCATTATTTCAAGCAGGCTGCAGGAACAGTCCGGTGAAAGGGCTTGTCTGAGCTCCTTATAGGTGGCAAAAGAAATGCTGCAGCCCATAAGGATCTCCTGGAACCCCAATGCCGTGCGTACCTATGCACCATATACTAGGGACTTATAAGGGGGGTACAGTGTGCCAATTGAAATTGGTAAATGAAGTCTGTGCAAGTACGTGTCTTCTGTGCGCGAGAGATGAGAGAATGTTGAATTCATTATGGAATGCGGTGTGAGGCTTATGGAATGGAGAGAGTGAGAGCGACAGTTGACGGGAAGCGGAGAGGACGGTGGCTGGTGTAGGGATTTATACGTGTCTACTATCTTAATAAACCATCTTATCAGCACTTCGGTTATTGGTGTTCTTCTGGCGCCTGTAAATACCCTGCTGACAATCTTACATTGGCGACGAGGATGCCAATCACAGTATTCTCTTTTGTTGCTTATAATGCAGAACGTACCAGCTGCACCTTTTTTCTTAACTGTTCCCGGTGACCCACCTATTCAATGGCAAAAGTGGAAGAAAGTTTTTAACAATTATGCTATGGTGTGTGGTACTTCATTGAGCACAGAAAGGAAAACATCACTTTTAATGCATTGTTTAGGCACAGAGGGCCAAGAAGTTTTTGAAAATCTTCCTGATCTCTCAGACTCTAATGGCCTCAATGAATTTGAAATTTGTATAAAAAAATTGGATCTGCATTACTTACTGAAAGTAAGTACAGTTCTTGAAAGGTACCAGTTCGGAAAGAGACTACAACGCCAAGGAGAGACAACAGAACAATATATAACGGAGCTTAGAAGACTTGCTTCCACGTGTGCATTTGGGAATTCTTATGAGGAACGTTTAAGGGATCAATTCATGCTTGGCTGCTCCTTGGACAAGGCAAAGGAAAGCATGTGGCAAAAAGATAACCCATCTCTAGATGAGGTACTAGTATTAGCCAGAACCTGTGAACATTCCAGGAAATGCGTTGAAGTACTTAGAAAAGACTCCGTCGTTCCTGACATAACAACGGAAGAAGGAACCTCCGTGAAAGCTATACGGTGCAACAATATTGACAATAGAGGCGTTGGGGAGTCTGTAAAAACAAAGAAAACTTTTGCTGGGAAGTGTTTTAGGTGTGGGGGCATCGGTCACATGGCCAATAACAAAGATTGTCCTGCCTGGAAAATATTTTGTAGAAACTGTGGTAGAGTTGGACATCTTGCAAAATGCTGCAGGGTGAAGAATAACACTAAAAAAATAAGAGAAGTGTGGTGTGATGGTAATGCTAATGATACTGATGTTAATGATGCTGAAGCTGTGAATGTTGTTCAGATCTTACAAACAAGTGTTGGGTCTTTTGATGGCCCTGTGGAGTCAATCTTAGTTAATGGTAAGCCTCTCAGAATTCTATTTGATTCTGGGGCAAAGATCACATTAATACCAAAAACGTTCTATGATCAGTGTCTGAAGGGGATTGTTGACTTATTGAAACCGGATGTGTTACCCAAGGGATATGGTGGTGAACCAATCAAGTTGCTGGGTTACTTCTGGGGAAGTATAGAATTTAGAGGTCGACTCATTCCAGCAAAAGTGTATGTTTCTGTAAAAGGGGACTCTTTGATTAGTTGGTTTCATCAACGTGATCTTCGTATTCTGCTTGATCCAAATGAAGATCCTCCTGTCAGACTTAAGGATAACCACACGGTTCAATCCGTCTCAGAAGAGGTGTGTGCGTGGGTGAAAGAGTTTCCAGATGTGTTCAGCAAGAGATTAGGATGTCTTAAGAACTACGTACATCTGATTAGGCTTAAGCCTGGAGCACTGCCGAAGGCAGCAAAAGTGAGGAATGTTCCCTTGTTGGTAAAGGATAAAATGAAGGCTGAGATTAAAAAACTCATCACGAATGGTATCATTCAAGAGGTTGAGGCTTCAGAATGGGTGGCACCAGTAGTTATGGCTAGGAAGGCCAACGGCGAGGCCAGACTCTGTGTTGATCTCAGAGATTTGAACAAGTCAGTCATCGTAGACCACTAGACAAAATTACAAAGAAAGGGACCACTATCCACTCCCGAATATTACGGAGTTGTTGTGTTCACTGAGTGGGGCAAAGCACTTCTCAACTCTAGATTTGACTTCTGCTTACCATCAAATCAATTTACATGCGTCTTCTCAGGAACTCACCACTTTTATAACACCTTTTGGAACATTCAAGTTCCTTAGAATGCCGTTTGGGTTAATTTCTGCGGCGTCGGTGTTTCAGAGGGCCATGGAAGGGGTGAAAGTGTATCAGGACGATCTTTTAATCACAGGTACCAATCTGGTTGAGCACAATGAGAGGCTGAGGTTGGTCTTAGAGAGGTTACGAGACAATGGTCTTACGCTCAAAGCTGAGAAATGTAAGATAAATATTTCCACAATAGAGTACTTAGGTCATGAGATTTCGGCAAAAGGGATTCGTCCCAAGGCGAGTCTAGTGGATACTATCATAAATATACCCAGTCCACAAAATAAAGAGGAGCTTGTAAAATTTCTAGGAATGGCGGAGTTTTACAATAAGTTTGTCCCACGTTTTGCGGAAAGATCTTATAGTATGAGACAATTGTTAAAAAAAAGGGCAGAGTTTAACTGGAACCATGCTTGTGAAAAAGAGTACCAAGATATCAAAATCGGGCTTGATAAGGCAGCAGATTTAGGGAGTTTTGACGCACATGATGAAATTATTTTGATGACTGATGCTAGCTCAAAAGGTCTTGGGGCGGTCTTATTGCAGAAGAAAGACGGTCAAACAAGGACAATTCTTTTTGCATCTAGATGTTTGAAGGGAGCAGAACTCAATTATTCAGTTGTTGAAAAAGAGGCGCTCAGTGTCTTTTGGGCAGTGAGAAAGCTGAGGAAGTTTTTGTGGGGACATAAATTTCAGATAGTCACCGACCACAAGCCTCTCATAGAGATATTTACTAAGAAAGGAATAGAGATGATCTCACATAGAATCAGGAAGTGGGTTGTAGCATTGCAAGAATTTGTATTTGTGATTTCTTACATGCCTGGGGCATTAAATGTTCAGGCTGATTGCCTTTCGAGACTTTGTCCAGATACAGGAAAAGATGACGAGATTATTGAAGGAGGGTGTTTTGCTGACATCGCAGCTGATGAGGAGATGAAGGTCTGTTTTGTTACTGAGGGAGCGATTTCAGAACCAGTGTGGGTGGATGAATTGTTAAAAGATGCTACTTTGCAGAAAGTACTAAATAATATCGTAAATGGTTGGGGTGTCGGAAAGAATCAATCTGAAGAGATGTCAGGGTACTGGCAAGTCAGAAATGAATTGTCTGCGGTGGATGGGCTGTTGATGAGAGGCAGCAAATTGGTTCCCCCAGCTAGCTTGAGGAAAGATCTCATAAGTCGTGCCCACTCAAGCCACATGGGTATCTCCAAAACAAAGGAGAGATTAAGGAACGCCTACTGGTGGCCCGCCATAGACATGATGGTAGAAAGAGAAGTGAGAAATTGCCATGAGTGCGCACGTTCGGATAAGGTATTGAAATGTAGAACTCAGCCCATGGTCACGCGTGAAGAGTCCTCCGGACCCTGGGTTGACATAGCTTTAGATATTTTAGGTCCAATCAGACTGAAATCTGTTGACCGATATGTTTTAGTATGCATTGATATGTACTCACGTTGGCCTGAGATCAAATTTGTGAGCTCGGTTGAGTCAAGAGATATAATCAATTTTCTTGATGATTTGTTTGAGAGAGAGGGGTTTCCCTCTACTTTGCTGACTGACAATGGGGTGCAGTTTGTCTCGGAAGCAACAAAGTCCTTCTTAAGAGAAAGGGATGTGGTACATAAAAGAATAGCTCTTTATCACCCAGAATCTAATGGTGTCGTGGAACGCTTTATAAAGGTGCTGAAAGAATGCATGCAATTAGCGTTTGTTAATGGCATTGAGTGGGAGAGTGAAGTGAGAAGAAAAGTACGAGAATATCGATTGACACCACATTCAACCACAGGGGTGACTCCTTTCCAGTTGTTCAAAGGTAGGGCACCATACAGTGAAATCGAGCCTAGGTGGGTAATAAAAATAAGGAAAGAGGTTAATGATCAGGTGGATAACATTGAGGGTTGGAGAGAGAGAGAAAGGGAAGTGAAAGGAAAAAGGAAGCTGAGATATGATGAGCGTAAAGCTGTAAAAAGAACGGTATTGTGTGAAGGTGATTATGTGAAAATAAGGTCTCCAAGGAAAGAGGGAAAGCCATCTAAATTCAAAGGTCCATTTAAGGTCATAAAACTGTTTAGGAATGCTGTGAAAACAGAAGACCACAAGATATGGAATTTGAATAGAGTGTCTAAGTGTTTAGGACACAATGGAGGTGCTCATGTCTCTCTAGACACTTCACCGGAAGTTACTGCTCAAGATGCTCAAATAAATCCAGGCGTCACTGTGATGCGAAACCCATCTGAGACTCGGCCAAAAAGAAAAGTATCAAAGCCGTCATGGTTCAAGGACTATGTTAAGTGAACTTTGTGTTATGTTCTCTCTTCATGGACTTTGTGTTGATATGTTCAATTTATTTTGTCTCAGCTTGTAGACAATACAATCTGTTCAGGGCCTAAGTGTTTGATAATTAATGGTGTTATAATAGCTTGTTTGTAATCTGATATGGGGAAGGTGGTGTGGTATCCTAGTAATGCGCAAGTACGTGTCTTCTGTGCGCGAGAGATGAGAGAATGTTGAATTCATTATGGAATGCGGTGTGAGGCTTATGGAATGGAGAGAGTGAGAGCGACAGTTGACGGGAAGCGGAGAGGACGGTGGCTGGTGTAGGGATTTATACATGTCTACTATCTTAATAAACCATCTTATCAGCACTTCGGTTATTGGTGTTCTTCTGGCGCCTGTAAATACCCTGCTGACAATCTTACAAAGTCACTAGCCTATAGTGACAAATTTAAAAGCAGAGCAAGCATAAGCACTGAGGTTCTGGTTAGCAGAGCCTCAGTGACAGTTAAGCACTAATGACAATACACACATTAGGCCACAAACTATGAGCACTGGGGTCCTGACCGACAGGGTCCCAGTTAGACAGGCAAAACACACTGACATATAGGTTTTTATCTATAAGCACTGGGGTCCTGGTTAGCATGATCCCAGTGACACAGTAAAAAAACCACTGACACACACTCACAAACAGGCCAAAAGTGGGGCTAGCCATGCCAGAAAGAGGTTATTTTCTCACAACCAGGAGGCTGGTCATCTCCCTTTAGTACAGGGAATTCCTCCTAACTCTAGCACATGACATTCCCTTGGCTGAGCATTTAGGCCAGAGCAAAACACGGGACAGACTTGTTCCACATTTTGACTGGCCCCTTATGTCAGAAGACACCAAGGAGTTTTGTTGCTCCTGTGTCACCTGCCAAACCAGTGGCAAGACTGGTGGCATCCCAAAGACCCCCTTAATTCTACTGCCAGTGGTTGGGGTGCCCTTTGAAAGGGTAGGGGTTGATATTGTTGGCCCCCTTGGCCCTCCAACAGCTTCTGGTAATAGATTAATCCTTGTGGTGGTGGACCATGCCACAAAGTACCCAGAAGCTATCCCCTTAAGGACCACTACATCACCTGCAGGGGATAAAGCCCTCTTGGGAATCTTTTCCAGGGTGGGTTTCCCTAAGGAAGTTGTATCAGACAGAGGTAGTAACTTCATGTCTGCATACCTCAACGCAATGTCATGAGTGTGGTGTTAGCTACAATTTCACCACCCCTTATTCTCTGAGAAACGCAGAAGTAGATGGGATGTCCTCTTGCCATGCCTCCTTTTCGCTTACAGGGAGGTACCCCAAGAAGGAGTGGGCTACAGCCCCTTTGAGCTCATATTTGTTCACCCTGTTAGGGGACCCCGTGCTCTTGTTAAGGAGGGTTGGGAACAACCTTTAAAACCCCCAAAGCAAGACATCGTGGACTATGTACTTGCCCTAAGATCTAGAATGGCTGAGTACATGAAGAAGCCCACTAAAAACCTTTAGGCCAGCCAAGAGCTCCAAAAGCAATGGCATGACCAGAAGGCTGTCCTGACAGAATACAACCCAGGACAGAAGCCTGTGGCCCCAAGAGCACTCCAGGACAAATAGAGTGGACCCCATCTCGTTGTGGAAAAGAAAGGTGAGGTCACCTATCTAATGGTCCTGGGCACTGCCAGATGCCCCCTTAGGGTGCTTCATGTCAGTCGCCTAAAACCTTACTATGACAGGACTGACTTAACCCTGCTCATAGCCACAAATGAGGGGCAGGAGGAAGGGAGGGACCCTCTGCTTGACCTCTTCTCCAACACTGAAGCTGATGGCTTAGTGGAAGGAGTGGTTCTTGCAGACTGCCTCACTGCTGAGCAGAAGGAAGACTGCAAAAATCTCCTAGGACAGTTTTCTGACCTCTTCTCTCTTATACCTGGTACAACTTCCTGGTATGAACATACAATTGACACTGGAGACAGTTTACCTGTCAAAAATAAAACTTACAGGCAGCCTGACCATGGCAGAGATTGCATTAAAACAGAGGTTCAGAAAATGTTGGATCTAGGAGTTATTGAGGCTTATGATAGCCCCTGTGCCAGCCCAGTAGTGCTTGTACCCAAACTGCATAGCAAAGATGGAAAGAGAGAAATCCGGTTTTGTGTGGAGTACAGGGTTCTCAATACTGTAACCAAAACTGATGCTCACCCTTTACCCAGGGCAGATGAGCTAATAGATACATGGCATCTGCCAAGTATCTAAGCACCTTTGATTTGACTGCAGGGTATTGGCAGATCAAATTGGCAGAGGATGCTAAACCAAAAACTGCATTTTTAAACATAAGGGGGCATTATCAATTTACTGTTATGCGCTTTGGTTTGAAAAATGCACCTGCCAATTTTCAGAGGCTGGTGAATACAGTCCTCCAAGGTTTGGAAGCATTCAGTGCAGCATACTTAGATGATATTGCTGTATTTAGCTCCACCTGGGATGACCACCTGGTCCACCTATGCAAAGTTTTGGAGGCCCTGCAAAAGGCAGGCCTAACTATCAAGGCTTCAAAGAGCTTGATAGGGCAGGGGAAAGTGGTTTATCTGGGCCACCTGGTAGGTGGGGAAACAGATTAAACCACTACAGGAGAAGATTCAGACCATTATGGAGTGGGCTCCCCTACTACACAGACCCAGGTCAGAGCCTTCTTAGGTCTCACTGGGTATTACAGGAAGTTCATTAAGAACTATTGCTCCATTGCTGCCCCTATTAACGACCTTACCTGTAAAAAGATGCCTAAAAAGGTACTGTGGACAGCCAACTGTCAGAAAGCTTTTGAGGAGCTTAAGAAGGAAATGTGCTCTGCACCTGTCTTGAAGAGCCCAAATTACTCCCAAAAATTCAGGGGGTCATTCTGACCCTGGCGGTCATGGACCGCCAGGGCCAACAACCGCGGAAGCACCGGCAACAGGCTGGCGGTGCTTCTGGGGCCATTCTGTCCGCGGCGGTACAGCCGCGGTCAGAAAAGGGAAACCGGCGGTTTCCCGCCGGTTTCCCGCCGGTTTCCCGCGGCCCCAGGGAATCCTCCACGGCGGCGCTGCAAGCAGCGCCGCCATGGGAATTCCGACCCCCTTCCCGCCATCCAAACCGCCAGAAACAGGATGGCGGGAACGGGTGTCGTGGGGCCCCTGGGGGCCCCTGCAGTGCCCATGCCACTGGCATGGGCACTGCAGGGGCCCCCTAACAGGGCCCCACATTGATTTTCAGTGTCTGCTTGGCAGACACTGAAAATCGCGACGGGTGCAACTGCACCCGTCGCACACCAGCAACTCCGCCGGCTCCATTCGGAGCTGGCATCCTCGTTGCTGGTGCTTTCCCGCTGGGCGGGCGGGCGGCCTTTTGGCGGTCGCCCGCCAGCCCAGCGGGAAAGCCAGAATGACCGCCGCGGTCTTTTGACCGCGGTGCGGTCTTCTGGTGGCGGAACTTTGGCGGGCGGCCTCCGCCGCCCGCCAAAGTTGGAATGACCCCCTCAGTGTCCAAACAGATGCTTCTGAATTAGGGGCAGGGGTTGTACTATCACAACTTAACTCAGAATGCCAAGATCAACCTGTTGCTTTTATCAGCAGGAGGTTGACCCCAGAGAAAAGCGTTGGTCTGCCATAGAGAGGGAGGCCTTTGCTGTAGTCTGGGGCTTGAAGAAGCTGAGACCCTACTTGTTTGGGACTCACTTCATTGTTTAAACAGACCACCAACATCTATTATAGCTTAAACAAATGGAAGGTTGTAGGAAAGTACCATCTTGCCTGGCATGTTACCCCCATATTTCACTGTATATATGTTGTTTTAGTCTATGTGTCACTGGGACCCTGCCAGGCAGGGCCCCAGTACTCATAAGTATGTGCCCTGTATGTGTTCCCTGTGTGATGCCTAACTATCTCACTGAGGCTCTGCTAACCAGAACCTCAGTGGTTATGCTCTCTCTGCTTTCCAAATTTGTCATTAACAGGCTCGTGACTAAATTTACCAATTAACATTGGCATACTGGTACACCCATATAATCCCCTAGCATATGGTACTAACGTACCCAGGGTATTGGGGTTCCAGGAGTTCCCAGCATCTCTTTTGCCACCCAAAGGGGGCTCTGACAATTCTTACACAGGCCTGCCAGTGCAGCCTGAGTGAAATAACGTCCACGTTATTTCACAGCTATTTACCACTGCACTTAAGTAACTTATAAGTCACCTATATGTCTAACCTTCACCTGGTGAAGGTTGGGTGCAAAGTTACTTAGTGTGTGGGCACCCTGGCACTAGACAAGGTGCCCCCACACCGCTCAGGGCAAATTCCCCAGACTGTGAGTGCCGGGACACCATTACACTCGTGCACT
The DNA here is from genome assembly GCF_031143425.1 of Pleurodeles waltl. Taxonomy (NCBI): domain Eukaryota; kingdom Metazoa; phylum Chordata; class Amphibia; order Caudata; family Salamandridae; genus Pleurodeles; species Pleurodeles waltl. The sequence goes on along the minus strand of NC_090439.1, from coordinate 185,246,601 downwards.
ATACATAGGTCACTACCTATATGTGGCGTCACAATGGTAACTCCGAACATGGCCATGTAACATGTCTAAGATCATGGAATTGTCACCCCAATACCATTCTGGTATTTGGGGGGCAATTCCATGATCCCCCGGGTCTCTAGCACAGTACCCGGGTACTGCCAAACTGCCATTCCGGGGTCTCCACTGCAGCTGCTGCCAACCCCTCAGACAGGTTTCTGCCCTCCTGTGTAGGAAAGTACCATCTTGCCTGGCATGTTACCCCCATACCTCCACAAAGACGCACTAGTAACAATAACATTACCAAAGGCACACAAGGTTGCTGGAGACGTTTTACCCCGTGGCCCATCACGTACCCCTAGTGTACAATATAAACAGGGTATATAAAACATGCTAGGTAACGCTTACTGACATACTCGTAGAAAATACTCCGGTTGTGTAGGCCACGATGCTCATTTTACAGAAACTAAACCTCAAAGGAAGCACTTACCAATATAAACGTAGCAGGTGCCGCAGTCGAAGCTCAGCTTCTGGAAAGGACAAGCCACCCTAACTCTCGGGCTTGGCAAAGATAAAGCAAGGCTGTGCGCTCAGAGATCCCATAGCAGAGGAAGATCCAGAATCCTTCCTGGAGGTGAACTGATGATGTACTGGAGCGTAATCTGTATCTGACTGTGACACGCGGTTTCTATCTTCCTCTCCTGGAGACACAGAGTAGAAGGTTCTCCCTTTATGAAGCACCTGTAAGCTCTGCCCGCTGAGGCACGCCCCGTCAACCCTCGAAGTAGGTAGGGGAATTCCCGCCTCTTGCCAGAATGATGGACAGCTTTCCAAGGCGACCCCACTGCGTTTGCCGCCGACTCGCGTGGTGCGTTGTTGATGCGCAGGGGCGCGAGGACATCTCCGCGGGGACGCACTAGTGGCAATGACATTGCCGGGGGCACACAAGGTTGCTGAAGACGTTTTGCCCCCGTGGCCCATCACGTACCCTAGTGTACAATGTGGACGCGGCAGATGCCGCGGTTGAAGCTCACCTTCTGGAATGGACGCCCACCCTGGCTCTTGGGCTTAGCAGGGATGGGGCGGGGCGGGGCTGTGCGCTCAGAGATCCCATGGCGGAGGGGATCTGGAATCCTTCCTGGAGGTGAGCTGATGATGTGCTGGAGCGTGGTCTGTGTCTGACTGGGACGCGCGGTTTCTGTCTTCCTCTGCTGGAGACACAGAGTGGAGGGTTTCTCCCTTTGTGGAGCACCTGTGGGCTCCGCCCGCTGGGCCACGCCCCGTCCACCCTCGAGGTAGTTGGGGGAGTTCCCGCCTTTTTACCAGGATGATGGATGGACGACTAAGTATTTTTTACCCATGTTTCTAATTATGTATTGTATGTGCAGATGTGTGTGTATAGTCATGTGTGTGTGTGTGTATAAATATATATATATATGTGTATATGTTGTTTCTGTGCCTGGCATGTTTCTATGAATTTCTGCTCTCTTTTTATCACACTTATCTACTCATCGCTCTTATGTCATGTCTCTATCAAACTATCCTCCATTCTCACTCGGACTCATCCCAAATCCCTTCGACCACTTCCATCTCCTAAATATCTCTGCCTAAGCTCATCCCTCCACCCCCACATCTAACTCACCAAACCTCACTCTACCTCTGTGACCTCCCACACAACCCTACTAAATTCTCCTGCATTCATCTCACCCTGCTATGCTCTCCCTAACCCTTCCACATCCTCTTTCCCCTCCGCCCCCCTTTTATTCATCTCAAGCCTTTGGATTGAGCAAATGAAGGACAAACTCCCAATTAACACTTCTGGATTTCTTTCCTCCTCCACCCCTCCATTACTCCAGTCAATCTAACTAACAAACTCTCATATCCGCAACTCAAATTAACTCATAATAATACTAAAACTGTACTCCTTATTAAATTATACTAATCCATCACTAATTCTTGTTGGGTACCGGAGTAGCGTGCTACTCATCGAAAAGCGCTTCGACGCCTCGTCAGGGGTAGTAAGCGCTATATAAATACGATTACAATTACAATTACAATATTTCAGTGTATATATGTTGTTTTAGTGTATGTGTCACTGGGACCCTGCCAGCCAGGGCCCCAGTGCTCATAAGTGTGCCCTGTATGTGTTCCCTGTGTGATGACAAACTGTCTCACTGAGGCTCTGCTAACCAGAACCTCGGTGGTTATGCTCTCTCTGCTTTCTAAATTGTCACTAACAGGCTAGTGACCAATTTCACCAATTCACATTGGCATACTGGAACACCCTTATAATTCCCTAGTATATGGTACTGAGGTACCCAGGGTATTGGGGTTCCAGGAGATCCCTATGGGCTGCAGTATTTCTTTTGCCACCATAGGGAGCTCTGACAATTCTTACACAGGCCTGCCACTGCAGCCTGAGTGAAATAACGTCCACGTTATTACACAGCCATTTACCACTGCACTTAAGTAACTTATAAGTCACCTATATGTCTAACCTTCACCTGGTGAAGGTTGGGTGCTAAGTTACTTAGTGTGTGGGCACCCTGGCAGTAGCCAAGGTGCCCCCACATAGTTCAGGGCAAATTCCCCGGACTTTATGAGTGCGGGGACACCATTTCACGTCTGCACTATACATAGGTCACTACCTAAGTATAGCGTCACAATGGTAACTCCGAACAAGGCCATGTAACATGTCTAAGATCATGGAATTGTCACCCCAATGCCATTCTGGCATTGGGGAGACAATTCCATGATCCCCCGAGTCTCTAGCACAGACCCGGGTACTGCCAAACTACCTTTCCCGGGGTTTCACTGCAGGTGCTGCTGCTGCCAACCCCTCAGACAGGTTTCTGCCCTCCTTGGGTCCAGCCAGGCTTGGCCCAGGAACGCAGAACAAAGGACTTCCTCAGAGAGAGGGTGTTACCCCCTCTCCCTTTGGAAAAAGGTGTCAGGGCTGGGAAGGAGTAGCCTCCCCCAGCCTCCGGAAATGCTTTGATGGGCAGAGATGGTGCCCATCTCTGCATAAGCCAGTCTACACCGGTTCAGGGATCCCCCAGCCCTGCTCTGGCGTGAAACTGGACAAAGGAAGGGGGAGTGACCACTCCCCTGACCTGCACCTCCCAGGGGAGGTGACCAGAGCCCCTCCAGTGTGCTCCAGAACTCTGCCATCTTGGAAACAGAGGTGTTGCTGGCACACTGGACTGCTCTGAGTGGCCAGTGCCATCAGGTGACGTCAGAGACTCCTTCTGATAGGCTCTTACCTGTTTTACTAGCCTATCCTCCTTCCTAGGTAGCCAAACCTCCTTTTCTGGCTATTTAGGGTCTCTGCTTTGGGGAATTCTTCAGATATCGAATGCAAGAGCTCATCAGAATTCCTTTGCACTTCTCTCTTCACCTTCTGCCAAAGGATCGACCGCTGACTGCTCAGGACGCCTGCAAAACCGCAACAAAGTAGCAAAGACGACTACTGCAACCTTGTATCGCTGATCCTGCTGCTTTCTCGCCTGTTTCCTGTTGGTGCATGCTCCACCAGGTGCAGAAAGTAGCCTGCCTCCTTTCTGCACCAGGAGCTCTGAAGTAATCTCCTGTGGGTCGACGGAATCCTCCCCCTGCAACCGCAGGCAACAAAAAGACTGCATCACCGGTCCTCTGGGTCCCCTCTCAGCACGACGAGCATGGTCCCTGGATCTCAGCAACTCTGTCCAAGTGACTCCCACAGTCCAGTGACTCTTCAGTCCAAGTTTGGTGGAGGTAAGTCCTTGCTTCCCCACGCTAGACTGCATTGCTTGGTACCGCGTGATTTGCAGCTGCTCCGGCTCCTGTGCACTCTTCCAGGATTTCCTTCATGCACAGACAAGCCTGGGTCCCCGACACTCTAACCTGCAGTGCACAACCTTCTGAGTTGTCCTCCGGCGTCGTGGGACTCCCTTTTGTGTCTTCGGGTGGACTCCGGTTCACTCCTCTTCCAAGTGCCTGTTCCGGTACTTCTGCAGGTGCTGCCTGCTTCTGCGAGGACTCCCTGACTTGCTGGGCGCCCCCACTGTCTCCTCATCTAAGAGGCGATATCCTGGTCCCTCCTGGGCCACAGCAGCAGCCAAAAACCCTAACCGCGACCTTGCAGCTAGCAAGGCTTGTTTGTGGTCATTCTGCATGGGAACACTTCTACAAGCTTCTTCACGACGTGGGACACCCATCCTCCAAAGGGGAAGTTTCTAGCCCTCTTCGTTCTAACAGAATCCACAGCTTCTACCATCCGGTGGCAGCTTCTTTGCACCCTCAGCTGGCATTTCCTGGGCATCTGCCCACTCTCGACATTGTCGCGACTCTTCGACTTGGTCCCCTTGTTTTACAGGTACTCAGGTCCGGAAATCCACTTTGGTTGCTTTTCTGTTGTTGGTCTTCCTTGCAGAAACCCCCTATCACGACTTCTGTGCTCTCTGGGGGTTATAGGTGCACTTTACATCTACTTTTCAGGGTCTTGGGGGTGGGCTATTTTTCTAGCCCTCACTGTTTTCTTACAGTCCCAGCGACCCTCTACAAGCTCACATAGGTTTGGGGTCCATTCGTGGTTCTCATTCCACTTTTGGAGTATATGGTTTGTGTTGCCCCTATATCTATGTGCTCCTATTGCAATCTACTGTAACTTTACATTGCTTGCATTACTTCCTTTTGCTATTACTGCATAATTTTGGTATTGTGTACATATATCTTGTGTATATTTGGCATCCTTGTACTGAGACACTTTTGGCATATTGTCATAAAAGTAAAGTACCTTTATTTTTAGTATATCTGTGTATTGTGTTTTCTTATGATATTGTGCATATGACACCAGTGGTATAGTAGGAGCTTTGCATGTCTCCTAGTTCAGCCTAAGCTGCTCTGCTATAGCTACCTTCTATAAGCCTAAGCTGCTAGAAACATCTCTTCTACACTAATAAGGGATAACTGGACCTGGTACAGAGTGTAAGTACCCCTTGGTACCCACTACAAGCCAGGCCAGCCTCCTACACTGGGCTCCAGGCAGCTCTGGCCCAGGGAGGCAGAACAAAGGATTTCCTCTGAGAGAGGTTGTTACACCCTCTCCCTTTGGAAATAGGTGTGAAGGGCTGGGGAGGAGTAGCCTCCCCCAGCCTCTGGAAATGCTTTGATGGGCACAGATGGTGCCCATCTCTGCATAAGCCAGTCTACACCGGTTCAGGAATCCCCCAGCCCTGCTCTGGCACGAAACTGGGCAAAGGAAAGGGGAGTGACCACTCCCCTGACCTGCACCTCCCAGGGGAGGTGCCCAGAGCTCCTCCAATGTGTCCCAGATCTCTGTCATCTTGGAAACAGAGGTGTTGGGGGCACACTGGACTGCTCTGAGTGGCGAGTGCCAGCAGGTTACTTCAGGGGCTCCTTTTGATAGGCTCTTACCTCTCTTGGTAGCCAATCCTCCTAACTTGGTAGCCAAACCTCTTTTTCTGGCTATTTAGGGTCTCTGCTTTGGGGAATTCTTCAGATAACGAATGGAAGAGCTCACCAGAGTTCCTCTGCATCTCCCTCTTCACCTTCTACCAAAGGATCGACCGCTGACTGCTCAGGATGCCTGCAAAACCTTAACTAACTAGCAAGACGACTACCAGCAACATTGTAGCTCCTAATCCTGCCGGTTTTCTCGACTGTTTCCAGGTGGTGCATGCTCTGGGGGTAGCCTGTCTTCACCCTGCACCAGGAGCTCTGAAGAAATCTCCTGTGGGTTGATGGAATCTTCCCCCTGCTAACGAAGGCACCAAAAGACTTCAACACTGGTCCTCTGGGTCCCCTCTCATCCTGACGAGCATGGTCCCTGGAACACAGCAACTCTGTCCAAGTGACTCCCACAGTCCAGTGCAGTACAGGAGCAGCTGCAAATCATGCTCTACCCAGCAATGCAGTCTAGCGTGGGGAGGCAAGGACTTACTTCCATCAAACTTGGACTGAAGAGTCACTGGACTGTGGGAGTCACTTGGACAGAGTTGCTGAGTTCCAGGGACCACGCTCGTCGGGCTGAGAGGGGACCCAGAGGACCAGTTATGCAGTCTTTTGGGGCCTGCGGTTGCAGGGGGAAGATTCTGTCGACCCACAGGAGATTTCTTCAGAGCTCCTGGTGCAGGGAGGAGGCAGGCTACCCCCAGAGCATGCACCACCTGGAAACAGTTGAGAAAGCCGGCAGGATGAGGCGATACAAGGTTGCTAATAGTCGTCTTGCTACTTTTGTTGCAGTTTTGCAGGCGTCCTGAGCAGTCAGCGGTTGATCCTTTGGTAGAAGCTGAAGAGGGAGATGCAGAGGAACTCTGATGAGCTCTTGCATTCAGTATCTGAAGAATTCCCCAAAGCAGAGACCCTAAATAGCCAGAAAAGGAGGTTTGTCTACTTAGGAAGGAGGATTGGCTATCAAGAGAGATAAGAGCCTATCAGAAGGAGCCTCTGACATCACCTGCTGGCACTGGCCACTCAGAGCAGTCCAGTGTGCCACAGACACCTCTGTTTCCAAGATGGCAGAGGTCTGGGGCACACTTGAGGAGCTCTGGGCACCTCCCCTGGGAGGTGCAGGTCAGGGGGGTGGTCACTCCCCTTTCCTTTGTCCAGTTTGGCGCCAGAGCAGGGCTGGGGGATCCCTAAACCGGTGTAGACTGGCTTATGCAGAGATGGGCACCATCTGTGCCCATCAAAGCATTTCCAGAAGCTGGGGGAGGCTACTCCTCCCCAGCCTTCACACCTATTTCCAAAGGGAGAGGGTGTTACACCCTATCTCAGAGGAAATCCTTTGTTCTGCCTTCCTGGGCCTGGGCTGCCTGGACCCCAGGAGGGCAGAAACCTGTCTGAGGGGTTGGCAGCATCTGCAGTGGAGACCCCAGAAAGGCAGTTTCGCAGTACCCGGGTACTATGCTAGAGACCCGGGAGATCATGGAATTGTCCCCCCAATGCCAGAATGGCATTGGGGTGACAATTCCATGATCTTAGACATGTTACATGGCCATGTTCGCAGTTACCATTGTGACGCTGTACATAGGTAGTGACCTATGTACAGTGCACGCGTTTAATTATGTCCCTGCACTCACAAAGTCCAGGGAATTTGTCCTGAAAAATGTGGGGGCACCTTGGCTAGTGCCAGGGTGCCCACACACTAAGTAACTTTGCACCCAACCTTCACCAGGTGAAGGTTAGACATATAGGTGACTTATAAGTCACTTAAGTGCAGTGGTAAATGGCTGTGAAATAACGTGGACGTTATTTCACTCAGGCTGCACTGGCAGGCTTGTGTACAAATTGTCAGAGCTCCCTATGGGTGGCAAAAGAAATACTGCAGCCCATAGGGATCTCCTGGAACCCTAATACCCTGGGTACCTCAGTACCATATACTGAGGTACTGGGTTTTTCAGAACCGGCACTGATCCGGTAACCCAGCGGTGCCAGGGTACACCCAAAGACCTCGGGTACTTTCCTGATTCAGACTACAGAAACTCAGAGTCTTCTAGGTGAAGTCAAAGATCGAATTTATTGGCTGCAACCAAGTAACAAGCGTCCTAGAAGTACAACAGCACGGTTTGTATGTTCTCAGGAGACTGTGTGTCAATGCAAAATCAGGTTTCCTAATATACAGTTTTTTAAGCTTCAGGCAAACATTCTTGACATTTTGGTTGGTCATTCACATGTCTTCACTACAAAGGAAAAAAACAGTGTCATGATGAAACCTCATATTTCATGTCATCCAACCCATAATAAATTACCCGGCAAGGCCTAGAATTTCACATCAGATAAGTGTGGACCCCCAATAAAAACGGGCACCTCCCCCTCGTAAAGTAAGAAGAAGAAAAGAGCAGGTGCAGGTGGGAGTAAGATTAGGCAGGGTGTGTGAGCGATAATAAGGGTTTTATGGCATGGTGTGCCTTGATGCTATCTGATTCGGCCACTGGGAGAGGGACTGACCAAACAGGTTTGGCCTGAGGCAATGGTTCCAGCTTGCCCAGGTCAGAGAAAAGTCAATCAAGGTGTACGTGTCCTTGGAATCAAATCCGACTGTATTATAAGCCTATGTGAGGGCAACTTTAAAAAATGGGATTCACGAGTGCAGGACGAAAATGGCGATTTCGAGGTGAAAACGCTGCTGGAATTGAGCGAAAATGCTCATGCTTAGTGTACTAGTCATTATCGGTCTTTTGATACTAAAATCGTACTGTTGTGGCAAAGTAAATTACATGGGTCCAGAATTTTTAGAACCACAAACCCTCCTTTTGCCCTTACATAGGCAATAAACCTATTCTCATGCTAATCTGAGTCCAGGTCTATGTTTCTAAAGTCGTTGAGATGTTGCTGTAACATCATCCTAGTATTTAGCTCGTCTCTTGGTGCAGGTTTCCTTATGCATGATGTAACAAAGAGGCCACATATCGCAGGAGCACACTGCACGCATAGACAGAACAGGAAAAGAATGGCCAAGATCATCCCAATGACCATCAGAATCTTCCATCCCCATGCTGATATCAGTTCCCAGAGCCATCCCATTAATGACCAATCTCCTTTATCTAAATGAATAGATTCGGAAATTCTATGCAGTTTGGAGATGGCCTGGTATACTGTTGGAGCGTTATCTGGGACAAAAACACAGCAACTCGACTGGATCAATGTACATACTCCACCCCGGTCTGCAAGTATGACATCTAATGCGACCCTGTTCTGAAGGGTCATAAGACGATCCGACTGGAGCTCAGCAGTCAAGTTACCAAGGGCACCAGCGGTTTCAGCCACGGTGGATTCAACCACTCTTATCAATTGCCTTATGCTCCTGCTGTTGCTTATTTGTCCCCAGAACGGCAGAAAACCCTTTACGAAGTCCCCAAATTCTTGTCCTGCAGTGTCTTCTTCACTGAAGACGCCTCTAACTATCCTTGTCTTGTGGTAATCTGCCGCTGCTGTGTAGGTAGGGGGCAACAGGAACGAAACGAAGCATGTGCCCGAAAAGTCAGGGGGCAACCATGTAAAGGCTCTATCATGGCAGATGAAATAGGTGCCCTTAGCTGCCAAGAGCGGAGGGGAGGTCTGAGATGCGAAGACATATGTCTCAGTGCAGACGCTTTCCCCTAGCTGAGCTCTGGGATTCTTGCCAGTACCTTGCAGACACAGGTGACCCTGATGGGGTACAACCCAAATCAGGGAAGATATCTTAGCTTGCTGTTTCTCATTCATTGTGGCTTCATATCCGGTCATGTTCCATCCTATATATGCCATTGTCTCATCTCTGGGGATAGTCTCGTAGGAGATATTGTCCTTCATCATGTCTTTGATACCTTTAACTAAAGCATTTTTCTTAGGGTTGTCTTCCGCAAAACGTAGGGGGTAGTGTGCATAGATGAATATCGTTCTGAATGCCCACACGGAACCATTGTGGCTAAAAGGCAGGATCAGATAAGGGATACCTTTATCTGCTGTGTGAGGCATAAGGCCACACACCCAACAGTTAGTTGTATTTATCACTAGTTGGTGTTGGTGCAAAAGCTGGATGAAGGAGTTATTAATGAACTCTAGTCTCCTAGCAGATTCATGTTTAGGGAGGAGTTGAAAAGAATGTGGGGAAACAGTGGAAGGAGGAGGTGCAGACGAGGTAGTGGGTGCCAATATCACGTTAAAACAGAATAAAATATATCCTATAAAAAACATAAGTATACTAAATAACATAAAAATGCACAGCAGCAAAAACCGTTTCCTGGTTATCGTTTCACATATTCTCTTCTTGAAACTCAGTCTTTCAACATGTTCTCCATTTTGGAAAGATTCCATCCTCTAATCGTTGCCGTTCGTGGCGGTTGGTTTACTTCACTTAGGGGTGTTCTGAATGTTCCAGGCCGCCCTAGAACAAACCAGACCTGTAGACCTTGTGTCCACAGGCTACCCTCCTAAGTCTTTTCAGCCACGATCCTACAGCCGAACCCGGACGGAGGTTCAAAAAAAATACAAAAAGCAAAAAGTCATTCAAAAATAATTTTCCATATTGGAGAACTTTGCTAAAGAGAAGAAAAGTAAACTATTTTATTTGTCCTTTATTCTTGGTCGTAGATTATAACGGTTAGTCCCAGGTATCGTGTGGTCCTGAAAAAGGAGTTCAGGTTCTGTAGTGTCCAATCGAACTGACGGTGATACTGCTGATTGTAAAATGTCATCACTTTCTTTCTCAGTGAGTGTTCCTTTTATTCGTGCATCGCTGAAAGGCAGAAAACGTGGCTCGGTTTCAGTCTCTGAGTCGGCGACACCTTCCTGGACCCACCGGTCACATGTCAGAGGTAGGGGTACCCTTTTGCAATGGGTCCCATGGATCCAGTGTTTCTTCCCTTCTACTCGAACAGCTGATCTTGTGGAGAGAAGAACGAGGTGCGGTCCGGTCCACCTGGGCTGCTCGTTTTTGGTTCGCTGAAAGTTCTTTATTAAAACCCAGGATCCAGGCTCAATAGGATGACCTGGAGATTCAGAGACCGGAGGCAAGGTTTCGTGGACCTGTTGATGTAAGACACGCAATTTAGCTGTCAATTCATACAGATAGTCAAGCAAGACAGGATGCTCTATCTCGCTGAATTTCTTGGGCCTAGGCACTCCCCATATATTGGCCGGGCGGCCAAAGACTATTTCGTAAGGACTAAGTTTCACTCGTGAATGCACAGTCATTCTGGTTGATAGGAGTGCTAAGGGTAGAGCGTCAGGCCATTTGAGACCAGAGCTCGCTTGTATCTTGGCCAATTTTAGCTTTAGAGTGCCGTTATAGCACTCCACTAATCCAGCTGATTGGGGGTGATTTGCAGCGTGAAACTTTTGGTTGATGCCTAGCCCTTCGCATACTTTCTTCATCACTTGACCCACAAATTCACTTCCATTGTCACTCCAGATCATTCTCGGCATTCCGAACCTAGGGAAGAACTCTTTCACAAGGGCTTTGGCTGTGGATAGCGCAGTATTGTCTTTTAGGGGATAGGCTTCCACCCATCTTGAAAAGGCACAAACAACAACAAGTACATATTTTAAGTTGTTGCACCTCTCCATGTGGATGAAATCTAGCTGCAAAACCTCAAACGGATACGTAGGAGGTGCAAAATGACCAGCTGGAGTTGGGGTTCCTCTACCAGGGTTGTGTTTCAGGCATACCATGCAATTTTTAACTACATTTTCTGCGCACTTGGGAATTCCTGCATTTTGCCATACTGGGGCCAACAACTTACAAATTCCTTTCACACTGATGTGAGCCATTCCATGAGCCATTGTAACTACTGCAAGCACATACGAATCGGGTAGCAACCATCTCTGATGTTCTGACAACTCGACCCAACAACCATTCGCATCCAATTTACCCGTACTTTCTCTCCACACACTCAATTCTCTCTCTGTGGCTTCAGCTTGAATCGATTTCACGCTTTCTATTGTGTCTTCACACATTCCAACATCACCAATCCATCTTGCAGGGCCCGCGACATACATTCGGCTCATCACATTCCTTGCCGTTTCTTTTGCGACCTCGTCAGCAAATGCATTCCCACGACCAACATCATCAGTCACCTTTTTATGTGCGCTACACTTCACAATCGCAACTTGCAACGGTAAAGTAAGTGAATCAAGGAGCTCATTTACCAACTGACCATGCTGTATTTTAGTTCCATGCGAGGTCAGGAACCCACGTTCCTTCCACAAACGCCCAAAATTATGGGCCACACCAAACGCATATTGGCTATCGGTATAGATAGTCACTTTCATTCCTTTTGATACTGTACATGCTCTTGTTAGGGCTATTAACTCAGCTGCTTGGGCTGAATTATGTGGGATACGTGCAGCTTCAACAATCGTACACAAAGTTGTCACAGCATACGCCGCAGTCGTGTCACCATTCGGGAGCTTAAAGCATGAACCATCCACCCACAAAGTACCATCACTCTTTGCAATGGGAGTGTCCAGAAGGTCTATTCTCCCTTTCGTTTCCTCTTCTGTTCTACGGAGACAATCATGTTGTTCAGAAGTATCTAACTCCATCACAATTGGCAATAACGTAGCTGGGTTAAGTGTAGTGCATCTTTTTATATGTACATGGCTTGCTAACAATGTCAACTCGTAACCTGACAATCGAGCACTAGTTAAATGCTGTGTCTTGGTTCTGTTTAACAACGTGTCCACTGCATGTGGAACCATTACGACTAATGTGTTATTCATCACTAAACCAGCAGACTGTCGGATAGAAACAGCAGCTGCCGCTGCCGCTCTTAAGCAGCTCAGTAGTGCCTTAGCTACTGGGTCTAAGGTTGAAGAGAAATAGGCGCATGGACGCTCACTGTCTCCAAACTGTTGTGTCAAAACTGCTAACGCACAACCTTCTTTCTCATGGACATACAATGTAAAAGGCTTGCTGTAGTTGGGGGTACCCAACACAGGAGCTGAACATAATGCATCACGTAATTCGACAAAACTTTTCTGACAATCTTCAGACCATGGGACGGGATTCGGTATATCTTTACAAGTTAATGCCACCAAGGGTTTGGCTATTAACGAAAAATTAGGTATCCATTGTCTGCAATATGATGTAATACCCAAGAAAGCACGCACTTCTCTTTGTGTTCTTGGCACACTCATTGCTGCAACAGCTCTGATTCTCTCTGGAGTCAGTTGCCTTCCCTCCTTCGAAAAGAGATGACCTAAATAGGTCACTTCTTTTTGACAATACTGTAACTTTGAAAGGGACACTTTGTGGTGTAAATCAGACAAATGACGCAATAATGACAATGTTGCTTCTTTGCAGATCTCCTTAGTATCTGCGGCAACTAGCAAATCATCGACATATTGAATGAGAGTGGCGCCATCAGGTAACATAAGAGTGTCAAGTTGTGCTTTCAAAGCCTGACTATAGATGGATGGACTTTCACAATAGCCTTGAGGAGCTCTCTTAAATCTGAAGCTTCGTCCTCCCAAATTGAAGCCAAAAATGTCCCTGCTCTCTTCTTCAATAAGGATGCTGAAGAAAGCATTCTTCAGGTCTATTACTGAGAACCAAGTGGCTGAAGCCGGAATCATTGTCAACAATGCAGTGATATCGGGGACGACTGGAAACTGTGGCACAACTATTTTGTTCACCTGTCTAAGATCAATTACAAACCTATAAACAGGTGGCTGAGTAGGGTCAGTATGCTTCAAGACAGGCAAAACAGGACTATTGCAAACGTTGCCTCTTGTCTCTTCAATTACATCCTTCTGAATCAGATCACGAATAATTGCCATCAACGCTTTTTCCCCTTCACTAGAGATCTTGTATTGGGGAATACGTGGCATTTTAACATTGGCTTTTAATGTTATCACATATGGCTGAATTTCCAAAAGACCTACATCATTAGGTCCAGTAGCCCAAAGAGTATTAGGAAGAGACGAAAATTCTGGTGGAAATCTGTCCTTTGACAAATACATTGGTGAAACCACTTTCTTACCCAATGTGAGTTGCACTCCAGAAGGAGAGCAATACAATGTTGGATACAATCTTTTTAACAAATCTAATCCTAACAAGTTCTCGCCACAACCTGTCGTCAAAATAAAGGGTGTTTCAAATTTACAAGGTCCAACAGAAAGAGATATAGGGTTAGAAATCGGATTTCTAACTGGGGCGCCGGAAAAACCTACTGATACATTTGTTTCGCCAGACAAAGGTGCGCCAGGGAGTTTTGAGTGCATAATAGAACTCTTGGTAGCACCAGTATCCAACAGAAAAGGTTCTGACACACCTGATGCAATCACCTCAACATAAGGCCCACTCTGATCTACTGGAACTGAAACAACTCCCTCTCTTTGTCTATGGCTGTCCTAGCAATCATTACTGTCCAAATGCTCACCCTCTGTATAGTAATCATCAGTATAGTACTGAGCCGTCCTACCGGATGCATTAACCTGTTGATCAAATCTGTTCATTGAGTTTTGAGGGAGGAATGGGCGCGCGTTCTGGGGAACATATCCACGTCCTCTTCCTCTAGGTGCTTGTGGAACACCTCGACCTCTTAAACCAGAAGTACCATTTGCGCGCTGTAGCAAAGCAGGGCAACTATACTTGAAATGACCCTCTTCCTTGCAATATGAACACTGATTGGGACCTACTGGGATACGTGGTTGAGCCTACTCAGCTCTTTGCGAGTTTCTCTGAAACGGTTGGGGCTGATAGTTATTCTGATAGTTGTTCTGTGCACCACTATTCTGACCACCATGTGGCGGGTACGCTTGTTGTAACAGAACCTTCGTTTTCAAATCTTTTGTTTTCTTCTCTACTCTATCTCTCTCATCTTTATCTCTATTTTCGTAGTATTGTGCAGTAGCCAATATCTGCGCTGAAGAGGAAACTGCCCAAGAACTTTCTGAATCTTTTAACTTTTTACACAACTCAGGAAGCAGATTATGCACAAATTTATCGACGAACAAACGTTGACCACCCTCCGTGCTCATATCTTGACCACTGTGGTCCACAAACGTTTCTTCAAACCTGGTGAAGAAATCTGATACCGTTTCTTCTTTCTTTTGCTTACATGCAGGCAATTTATCCCAGTTTACACGCATCGCAGGCATTATAGTTTTCATGTAATCAATAATTCTACCAGGAAGTTCTGTCACTAAAGGCTCAGGTTTAGCACCACCAATTTGTCGGGCATCTGCAGCAGCAACATTAGCCCATGTGTCACCTAATTCTTGAGCATGGTCTGCATGGCGAATCTTTCCCCATAAAGGCTGTGGAACAACATTCCCAAACAACATGTCTATGTCCGCTAAATTCATAATGCAAGACCCCGCAGTCTGTGACAATTCCTTGTAATACCCTGTAGGATTCTTACGGGGATCAGGCAATGTCTGCTTAAGGGCTAAAACTTCAGCTCGCTTCCATGGAACGTGTACCCATACACGCTGGAAGTGAGGCTGGACAGGTGGATTAGCATTTGGGTCCCCTTCCCTCCACTGTGGGGGAACTTCTCTCATGGGGTACTGTTTCCCTTTCTTTTTAGCAGAAGAATCATATTTAAACAATAACCTGGAAACACCTTCAGTCCTAAACGACAATAACGTCGCAACTGCTTTCTCGACATCTGAACCCACAATCAAACCTGTCGAAAAATCAAACCGTACACGACACAACTTAGAAGGATTGGGCTCCAAACCATTTTCCTCTAAATCCTCAGAAAGAAAAGTACACATTTTCTCAAAAACGTATCTCTGTTTCGGTTCTTCCCACTGATGGAAGACATCCATAACAGACTCTAGTTCATATCTCGCTGGTTCAGTAACCCATTTATGCGCTAAATAATTCAGTGTCTCTTTCTCCATACCATCAGGCAATTGGCTACGCAATTGCTTACGCTCTGTAACTGGGGTCGTAGCTAATGACCCAAAGAGAGGGGATAAAAGACTAGTCACAGTGTTTGTCATTCTCTGACGGATAGAGGGAGAGGTTGACAAATGAACAGGAGGAAAAACAGAATGAGACAAGGCAGAGACAGAAGCAGTGTCAGAAACAATACCAGGAGTGGTAGTCGCTATAGTAGTCAAAGTTGTAGGAAGTAAAGGCAGAGCAGATGTCAAAGCCGGTGGCCCTTGAGAAGGCTGCACCAGAGGAATAGGAACCAACTGAAGAATAGCTGGTGGGTGCTGGGGAGGAGCAGGAGGCAATGCAACCACTGGTTGTGCAACTAGAGGTTGCGGAGGTGCCGTTGCATTCTGCGCATAGGGTGGTGGCGAACTTAGCAAATGCGACATTAGGGGATCTTTTTCAGAGTCTTTTGCTGCATCTTGCTGAAGAGGCGACAAAACTGGATAGCATTTATCTACTGTCATTTTATGTCGCCTATGCAACTGCTCATTCAACTGTTCTGCTTTGTTATCTTTAAACTGTATAGCAGCTTGCATAATCGAAATACCTTTTTCTCTCTTATTTTTCTTAGCTAATTTAATTTCCTTTTGCTTGGCTTCCTTACGCCATAAGCGGAAAGAATCAAACATTGCCGGCCGGGCTTTCTTCTTAAAAAGTCTAACTTCGAGGTTATCTAAGATTTCTGTGTCAAAGCTACCATTTTGGGGCCATTTTAAAACACCATCTTTTCTGGTGTAACGGATCCATACTTCATTATATGTGATGGGGTCTACTCCGTGCTTCACATATAGTTCATAAGTTGGAGTTCCAATCGGAGGAACCGGACATGAGTCCTCCAACCGGGAGTCCCTTTTACAACCAAGACAAAACAAATTTCCAAGTCTGCTAAGACCAGGCATCTTCGCTCACTAGTCTAGCTTCAAACTTCAAAGGATTATCGTTTACGATAGTCTCGTGAATACACGAGTCCTTCGGCTTTGGTACTTGCAAGTTCCAAATCAAAGTGATCCCGAAGGGATACCAAACCAAATGTCCAACTTAAGGACCAAACCAAGTGTCCAACTAAGGACCAAATCAAGTGTCCAACTAAGGACTGGGAGACGCTCCACTTATACTTAACTGAAAATATCAATGACGTCACCAGAAGACTCGTCTTATCGTTTCGCTCTACCAAACATCAAGGGTCCAAATCAGGGCGATAGCCAGGGCAGCAGTCCTTCGTAGCCGTCGGGAAGCGGGGAACCTCGCAGCAAAGACTTTCAGACCACGTCGACATGCAGGGGTCGATGAAGTGGCGGCCTTCCTCCAGAATTTTCACACGAAGCTCCTCACGGACCTCAGGCTTGGACCGGTACCGCTGGTATCGCCCCACGTTTGGGCACCAACTGAGGTACTGGGTTTTTCAGAACCGGTACTGATCCGGTAACCCAGCGGTGCCAGGGTACACCCAAAGACCTCGGGTACTTTCCTGATTCAGACTACAGAAACTCAGAGTCTTCTAGGTGAAGTCAAAGATCGAATTTATTGGCTGCAACCAAGTAACAAGCGTCCTAGAAGTACAACAGCACGGTTTGTATGTTCTCAGGAGACTGTGGGGGTTATTCTAACTTTGGAGGAGTGTTAATCCGTCCCAAAAGTGACGGTAAAGTGACGGATATACCACCAGCCGTATTACGAGTTCCATAGGATATAATGGACTCGTAATACGGCTGGTGGTAAATCCGTCACTTTTCCGTCACTTTTGGGACGGATTAACACCTCCTCCAAAGTTAGAATAACCCCCTGTGTGTCAATGCAAAATCAGGTTTCCTTATATACAGTTTTTTAAGCTTCAGGCAAACATTCTTGACATTTTGGTTGGTCATTCACATGTCTTCACTACAAAGGAAAAAAACAGTGTCATGATGAAACCTCATATTTCATGTCATCCAACCCATAATAAATTACCCGGCAAGGCCTAGAATTTCACATCAGATAAGTGTGGACCCCCAATAAAAACGGGCACCTCCCCCTCGTAAAGTAAGAAGAAGAAAAGAGCAGGTGCAGATGGGAGTAAGATTAGGCAGGGTGTGTGAGCGATAATAAGGGTTTTATGGCATGGTGTGCCTTGATGCTATCTGATTCGGCCACTGGGAGAGGGACTGACCAAACAGGTTTGGCCTGAGGCAATGGTTCCAGCTTGCCCACGTCAGAGAAAAGTCAATTAAGGTGTACGTGTCCTTGGAATCAAATCCGACTGTATTATAAGCCTATGTGAGGGCAACTTTAAAAAATGGGATTCACGAGTGCAGGACGAAAATGGCGATTTCGAGGTGAAAACGCTGCTGGAATTGAGCGAAAATGCTCATGCTTAGTGTACTAGTCATTATCGGTCTTTTGATACTAAAATCGTACTGTTGTGGCAAAGTAAATTACATGGGTCCAGAATTTTTAGAACCACAATACTAGGGAATTATATGGATGTCCCAGTATGCCAATGTGAATTGGTAAATTTAGTCAATAGCCTGTTAGTGACAAATTTGGAAAGCAGAGAGAGCATAACCACAGAGGTTCTGGTTAGCAGAGCATCAGTGAGACAGTTAGGCATCACACAGGGAACACATACAGGGCACATACTTATGAGCACTGGGGCCCTGCCTGGCAGGGTCCCAGTGACACATAGACTAAAACAACATATATACAGTGAAATATGGGGGTAACATGCCAGGCAAGATGGTATTTTCCTACAGCGGGGACGCCATTACACAAGTGCACTACATATAGGTAGCTTCACAATGGTAACCCCGAATATGGCCATGTAAGGTGACTAGGATCATGGAATTGTCCCCCTATTCCAAATCAGGTATTTGGGAGCAAATTCCATGCATCTTGGGGGCTCCACCATGGTGTAGGAAAGTACCATCTTGCCTGGCATGTTACCACCATTTGTTACTTGTATGTATGTTTGTTTTTGCCTGTGTCACTGTGATCCTGCTAGCCAGGACCCCAGTGCTCATAAGTTGTGCCCTGTATGTGTTTCCTGTGTGGTGCCTAACTGTATTACTGTGGCTCTGCTAACCAGAACCTCAGTGTTTATGCTCCCTCTGCTACTGAAATTGTCACTGCAGGCTAGTGACTAATTTGACCAATTCTGATAGGCACACTGGAACACCCTAATAATCCCCTAGTATATGGAACCTAGGTTCCCAGGGTATTGGGGTTCCAGGAGATCCCTATGGGCTACAGCATTTCTTTTGCCACCCATAGGGAACTCAGACAATTCTTACACAGGAGTGCTACTGCAGCCTGAGTGAAACAACGTCCATGTTATTTCACAGCCATTTTACACTGCACTTAAGTAACTTATAAGTCACCTATATGTCTAACCCTCACTTAGTGAAGGTTAGGTGCAAAGTTACTAAGTGTGAGGGCACCCTGGCACTAGCCAAGGTGCCCCCACATTTTTCTGGGCAATTTCCCCGGACTTTGTGAGTGCGGGGACACCATTACACGCGTGAACTACATATAGGTCAATACCTATGTGTAGCTTCACAATGGTAACTTCGAACATGGCCATCTAACATGCCGAAGATCATGGAATTGACCCCACAAGCCAAATCTGGTATTGGGGTGCCAATCCCATGCACCCCCGGGGCTCCAGCATGTACCCCGGGTACTGCCAAACTAGCTCTCTGGGGGTTTCTCTGCCCCTACCCCTGATGCCAACCTTCAGACAGGTTTCTGCCCCCTGGGGCCTTGGCATCCCAGTCCCAGGAAAGCACAACAAAGTATTTCCTCTGAGAGAGGGTGTTACACCCTCTCCCTTTGAAAATAGGTGTGAAGGGCCTGAGAGGAGTAGCCTCTCCTGGCCTCTGGAAATGCTTTGAAGGGCACAGATGGCACCCTCCTTGCATAAGCCCGTCCACACCGGTTCATGGATCCCCCAGCCCCTGCTCTGGCGTGAAACTGGACAAAGGAAAGGGTAGTGACCACTCCCCTGTCCACCACCACCCCAGGGGTGGTGCCGAGAGCTCCTCCAGTGTGTCCCAGACCTCTGCCATCTTGAATGCAGAGGTGTGAGGGCACAATGGAGACCTCTGAGTGGCCATTGCCACCGGTGATGTCTATGACCCCTCCTGATAGGCTCTTACCTGGTTAGGTAGCCAATCCTCCTCTGCGGGCTATTTAGGGTCTCTCCTGTAGGTTCCTCTGGAGATAATGAATGCAAGAGCTCACCAGAGTTCCTCTTCACTTCTCTCTTCGACTTCTGCCAAGGATTGACCGCTGACTGCTCCAGGACGCCTGGAAAACCGCAACAAAGTAGCAAGAAGATTACCAGCAACATTGTAGCGCATCATCCTGCCGTCTTTCTCGACTGTTTCCTGGTGGTGCATGCTCTGAGGGCTGTCTGCCTTCACCCTGCACTGGAAGCCAAGAAGAATTCTCCCTTGGGTTGATAGAATTTTCCCCCTGCCAATGCAGGCACCAGATTTCTGCATCACAGGTCCTCTGGGTCCCCTCTCATCTTGACGAGCTTGGTCCCTGGAACATAGGAGCTGGATCCAAGTGGCCCCGACTGTCCAGTGGCCCTTCTGTCCAAATTTGGTGGAGGTAAGTCCTTGCCTCACCACGCCAGACAGTAATCCTGTGTACTGCGTGAACTGCAGCTTCAAGGGCTTCTGTGATCTTTTGCAAGACTTCCTTCGTGCACAGCACAGCCCAGGTCTGCAGCGCTCTGTCCTGCGTTGCCCAACTCGCTGAGTTGGCCTCCGACATCGTGGGACCCTCTTTTGTTGTGCTGAGACAACTGCCATGCTCAGAACTTCTGAATGCCTGTTCAGGTGCTCCTGTTTGTGCGGCCTGCTTCTGCATGGGCTCCTTCTGTTGCTGAGTGCCCCCTCTGTCTCCTTCTCCAAGAGGCAATCTCCTGGTCCTTTCTGGGCCCTGGCTGCACCGAAAACCTTCAACCACGACTCTTGCAGCTAGCAAGGCTTGTTTGCAGTCTTTCTGCGTGGAAATGACTCTCCCTCCTCCAGCAGTCCGTGGGACATCTTCTGACCAAAGGAGAAGTTCCTGGCACCTTCCGTTGTTGCAGAATCTTTGGCTTCTTCCACCTGGAGGTAGCCCTTTTGCACCTTCATCCAGGGTTTAGTGGGCTCCTACCCCCCCGGACACTTGCGTGACTCTTGGACTTGGTCCCCTTCCTTTGCAGGTCCTCAGGTCCAGGAATCCATCTTCAGTGCTTTGCATTCAGTTATTGCCTTTGCATAATCCCCTATCTCGACTTTACTGTCTTTCTGGGGTAGTAGGGTAATTTTACTCCTACTTTTCAGGGCCTTGGGTTGGGTTATCTTGGACACCCTTAGGGGGTCATTCTGACCCTGGCGGTCACCGACCGCCAGGGTCAACGACCACGGAAGCACCGCCAACAGGCTGGCGGTGCTTCCTGGGGCATTCTGACCACGGCGGTAAAGCCGCGGTCAGAAAAGGGGAACCGGCGGTTTCCCGCCGGTTTACCCCTGGCCCAGGGAATCCTCCATGGCGGCGCTGCTTGCAGCGCCGCCATGGGGATTCCGACCCCCTTCCCGCCATCCTGTTCCTGGCAGTTTTTACCGCCAGGAACAGGATGGCGGGAACTGGTGTTGTGGGGCCCCTGCTAGGGCTTCTGTGCACTTTTGCATGACTTCCTTCATGCACAGCACAGCCCAGGTCACCAGTACTCCCTCCTGCATTGCCCAACTCGCTGAGTTGACCTCCGGCTTCGTGGGACCCTCTTTTGTTGTGTTGAGATGACCACTGTGCTCAGATTTTCTGAATGCCTTTTCAGGTGCTTCTGCGGGTGCTGCCTGCTTGTCCATGGGCTCTCTCTGTTGCTGAGGGGCCCCTCTGTCTCCTGTTCCAATGGGAGACCACCTGGTCCTTCCTGATCCCCAGCTGCACCCAAAATCCTCAACCACAACTCTTGCAGCTAGCAAGGCTTATTTGCGGTATTTCTGCGTGGAAACACTTCTGCTACGTTCAGCACGCTGTTGGACACCTTCTCACCAAAGAGAAAGTTCCTGGCACCTTCTGTTGTTGCAGAATCTTTGGCTTCTTCCACCCAGAGGCAGCCTTTTTGCACCTTCAACCGGGGTTTAGTGGGCTCCTGCCCCCCTAGACACTTGCGTGACTCTTGGACTTGGTCCTCTTCCTTTACAGGTCCTCAGGTACAGGAATGCATCTTCAGTGTATTGCTGGTGCTTGTAGTTCTTGCAGGATCCCCTATCACTACTATTCTGTCTTTCTGGAGTAGTAGGGTAACTTTACTCCTACTTTTCAGGGTCTTGGGGTGGGGTATCTTGGACACCCTTACTGTTCTCTCACCGTCCCAGCGACCCTATACAACCTCCCATAGGTCTAGGGTCCATTCGTGATTCGCATTCCACTTTTGGAGTATATGGTTTATGTTGCCCCTAGACCTATGTCTACGTATTGCATCCTATTGTGATTCTACATTGTTTGCACTACTTTGCTTACTGTTACTTACCTGTTTTGGGTTTGTGTATATATAATTTGTGTATATTACTTACCTCCTAAGTGAGGGTATCCTCTGAGATACTTTTGGCAAATTGTCACTAAAATAAAGTACCTTTATTTTTAGTAACTCTGAGTATTGTGCTTTCTTATGATATTGTGCTATATGATATAAGTGGTATAGTAGGAGCTTTGCATGTCTCCTAGTTCAGCCTAAGCTGCTTTGCCATAGCTACCTCTATCAACCTAAGCTGCTAGAAACACCTCTATTCTTCTAATAAGGGATAACTGGACCTGGCACACAGTGTAAGTACCACAAGCTACCCACTATAAGCCAGGCCAGCCTCCTACATTGGTGGTGCAGCGGTGGGATAAGTTCTTGTAACTGCTTTACCACTTTGTCATTTGGTGCTTTTCATAAGAAAATCATATACCAAATAGTTCAATATATGTACATTGAAACAGTTTACTTTTCTGCTCTAAAACCTTTTACTAAGTTTCTGAAAAGTTCTGAAAACTTTTAAAAGTTTTCCTAAAGTTTGAAAAAGTTTTTTCTCTGTGCTTCCTAAAGTTCTAAAACTCTTTCTCTATCTGTCTTAAACCTTTTCTATCATGTCTTCAGTAGAGCCCACTCCTAAAATTGTTCAAGCATCTTATGAGAGTTTAAACTATAAAGGTTTGAGGGGAGTCTCCCTGGATAGAGGTTTAAGCATAGGTAAGAATCCAACAAAAGAGTTTCTCTTTAACCTGCTCTTACAAGATGACCAGAACCAGTCTGGCCCATCTCAGGAGAGAATGGAAAAAGGGGAGGCTTCCCAGTCAGACTCAGAGGAGTTCCCTGAAGAAGCTGGGGAGGGTTCTTACAAAGTCCTGCCCTCTAGCAGGCCACCAAGTGACATTGGTAGTGTTAGAGGGTCACACATTAGTAGGGCATCTTTCACTCCTAGAGGCCAGGTTACTAGGGTCTAGCCAGTTAGGGACTCTCTCTCTCTCTGCCAATTCCCAAATCTCCTCTGTGCCCAAACATGCCCAAGCCTCCCACCCTGAGGATAGGTTAATGGAAAGGGAACTCAGAAAGCTGAGGTTGGAAGAGACCAGACTGAAGCTTAAACAGCAGCAGCTGGCCTTAGACACGGAATCCCTGGATATAGAGAGGGAAAGACAGAGATTGGGGTTAGTTCCCCATGGTGGCAGCAGCAGTGTTTCAGATAGTAATCCTGTTAGAGAGCAAGATTCCAGAAACCTGCATAAGATAGTCCCCACTTACAAGGAGGGGGATGACATTAATAAGTGGTTTGCTGCACTTGAGAGGGCCTGTATGGTACAGTTGGTCCCTCAAAGGCAGGGGGCTGCTATCTTGTGGCTATCTTTCACTGGAAAGGGTAGGGACAGGCTCCTTAGTGTCAGGGAAAGTGATGCCAATAAATACAAAGTTTTGAAGGATGCACTCTTTGGTGGATATGGCTTAACTACTGAACAATACAGGATTAAGTTCATAGACACCAGAAAAGAGTCCTTTCATGACTGGACAGATTTTGTTGACTGTTCAGTGAAGGCCTTGGAGGGTTGGTTGCATGGCAGTAAAGTATCTGACTAAATGCCTGTATAATCGGATCCTGAGAGAGCATCTTCTTAACAATTGTGTGTCTGATTTGTTGCACTAGTACTTGGTAGACTCAGATCTGACCTCTCCCCAAGAATTGGGAAAGAAGGCAGACAAATGGGTCAGAGCAAGAGTGAACAGAAAGGTTCATACAGGGGTTGACATGGATGGCAAGAAGAAGGATGGTAAGTCTTCTGACAAGGGTGGGGGCAAAAGTAGACATTCTGAGTCTTCATCAGGCCCACAAAAATCCTCTGGGAGTAGTGGGTCAAAATCCTCTTCAAACAATCAGAAACAGCTTTGGTGTTATTTATGTAAAGTAAAAGGCCATTGGGCAAGTGATTCCACTTGTCCAAAGAAAAACACCAAACCTCCCACCACCACAACCCCAACTGCAACCTCTAGTGCCCCTACTAAGAGCAGTGGTGGTGGGAAGTCTACTACAAATAGCCAATCCAAGGGTGTAGCTGGGCTCACTATTGGCAGTGTAGTTGGGGTTGGTCTTGTTAGGGTGACCACAGAGGCTGTTTTAGTCTCTGATGGTGGCATTGACTTTGCCACCTTGGTTGCTTGTCCCCTTAATATGGGTAAGTATAAGTAACCACCCCTGATCAACGGTGTTGAGGTTGAGGCCTACAGAGACACAGGAGCCAGTGTAACTACGGTGATAGAAAAACTGGCCCACCCCGATCAACACCTACTTGGTCAGCAGTACCAAGTGACTGATGTTCATAACAACACTCTTAGCCACCCCATGGCTGTTGTGAATCTCAACTGGGGGGGTGGGGGTGGGGGGGGGGGGTTACTGATCCAAAGAAATTTGTGGTAGCCACTGAATTACCTGTAGATTGGAGATGTCAGTGATAGCCATAGGGTGTATTGGGAAGATAACCTCTTGTACACAGAGTCTAGGGACCCTAAACCTGGAGCTGCCAGGAGATTGGTCATTCCCCTGCAGTACAGAGAGTTTCTTCTTACCTTGGCACATGACATTCCTTTGGCTGGGCATTTGGGCCAGACGAAAACTTAGGAAAGACTTGACCCCTTGTTTCACTGGCCTCATATGTCAGAGGACACAGATGAGTTTTGTCACTCTTGTGTGACCTGCCAAGCCAGTGGAAAGACTGGTGGCACTCCAAAGGCCCCTCTAATTCCACTTCCAGTGGTTGGGGTGCCCTTTGAAAGGGTAGGGGTTTACATAGTTGCCCCCCTTGACCCTCCAACACTTCAGGCAATAGATTCATTCTTCTGGTAGTGGACCATGCCACTAGGTATCCTGAAGCCATCCCCTTAAGGACCACTACAGCTCCTGCAGTGGCAAAGGCCCTCCTGGGAACCTTTTCCAGGGTGGGTTTTCCTAAGGAAGTGGTTTCAGACAGAGGTAGTAACTTCATGTCTGCATACCCAAAAGCAATGTGGAAGGAGTGTGGTGTAACCTACAAGTTCACCACCCCCTACTATCCACAAACAAATGGTCTGGTTGAGAGGTTTAATAAAACTGTCAGTGGTATGATAATGGGAC
This sequence comes from Pleurodeles waltl, assembly GCF_031143425.1. Classification (NCBI taxonomy): domain Eukaryota; kingdom Metazoa; phylum Chordata; class Amphibia; order Caudata; family Salamandridae; genus Pleurodeles; species Pleurodeles waltl. The sequence goes on along the minus strand of NC_090439.1, from coordinate 185,221,608 downwards.
TCCCTTAAAAACTCAGAAGGAGATGGGATGTCCAGTTACCTTGCCTCATTTTTGCTTACAAGGAGGTAACCCAGAAAGGAGTGGGCTTCAGCCCCTTTGAACTCCTCTTTGGGCACCCTGTATGATTTCCACTTGCTCTTGTGAAGGAGGGTTGGGAACAACCTTTAAAAGCTCCTAAACAGGACATTGTGGACTATGTACTTGGCCTAAGATCGAGAATGGCTGAGTACATAAAGAAGGCCAGTAAAAACCTTCAGGCCATCCAGGAGCTGCAAAAGCAATGGCATGACCAGAAGGCTGTCCTGACCCAGTACCACCCAGGACAGAAGGTGTGTGTATTGGAGCCTGTGGCCCCAAGAACACTCCAGGACAAATGGGGTGGACCCCATCCCATTGTTGAAAAAAAGGGTGAGGTTACCTACTTGGTAGACCTGGGCACTGCCAGGATTTCCCTTAGGGTGCACCATGTCAATCGCCTGAAACCCTACTATGACAGGGCTGATCTCACCCTGCTCATGGCAACTGATGAGGGACAGGAAGAAGAGAGTGACCCTCTCCCTGATCTCTTCTCCACCACTGAAGCTGGTGGCTTAGTGGAAGAAGTAGTACTTGCAGATTGCCTCTCTGCTGAGCAGAAGGACAACTGTGTAAATCTCCTAAGTCAGTTGTCTGAACTCGTCTCACTGATACCAGGTACCACTACGTGGTGTGAGCACACAATCAATACTGGAGACAGTTTACCTGTCAAAAGTAAGATTTATAGGCAGCCTGACCATGTCAGGGACTACATAAAATAAGAGGTACAAAAAATGTTGGACTTAGGAGTGATTGAGCCTTCAGAAAGCCCATGGGCTAGCCCAGTGGTGCTTGTCCCAAAACCTCACAGTAAGGATGGTAAAAGAGAGATGAGGTTTTATGTTGACTATAGAGGGCTCAACCAAGTAACCAAAACAGATGCTCTCCCTATACCCAGGGAAGATGAGCTAATAGATACACTGGCTTCTGCCAAGTATATAAGCACTTTTGATTTATCTGCAGGGTATTGGCAGATTGAATTATCAGAAGATGCTAAACCTAAAACTGTGTTTTCAACCATTGGAGGGCACTATCAGTTCACTGTAATGCCCTTTGGTCTGAAAAATGCACCTGCCACTTATCAGAGGTTGGTGAACACAGTCCTGCAAGGTTTGGAAGCTTTTAGTGCAGCATATCTGGATGATATAGCTGTCTTTAGCTCCACCTGGGATGATCACCAGGTCCACCTATGGAACGTTTTGGAGGCCCTGCAAAAGGCAGGCCTCACTATCAAGGCTTCAAAATGCCAGATAGGTCAGGGGAAAGTGGTTTATCTGGGCCACCTAGTAGATGGGGAACAGATTGCACCACTGCAGGGGAAGATTCAGACCATTATGGAATGGGCTCCCCCTACCCACTCAAACCCAGGTGAGAGCCTTTTTAGGCCTCACAGGGTACTATAGGAGGTTCATCAAGAATTATGGCTCCATTGCAGCTCCTCTTAATGATCTCACTAGTAAGAAGATGCCTAAAAAGGTACTGTGGGCAGCCAGCTGTCAAAAAGCTTTTGATGAGCTCAAACCGGCCATTTGCTCTGCACCTGTCCTAAAAAGCCCTTGTTACTCCAAAAAGTTCATAGACCAGACTGATGCTTCTAAATTGGGGGTTGGGGCAGTGCTATCACAGCTTAATACTGAGGGCCAGGATCAACCTGTTGCTTTTATCAGCAGGAGGTTGACCCCTGGAGAAAAGTGTTGGTCTGCCATAGAAAGAGAGGCCTTTGTTGTGGTCTGGGCACTGAAAAAGTTGAGACCATAACTGTTTGGTATTCACTTTATTGTTCAGACCGACCACAAAACTCTACTATGGCTAGAACTGTCAGAGTCACCAGATCCTCGGGGTCTGCGCACGTTCCCAATATGTCCACCACAAGTACCAAGTATCTAAGCACTTTTGATCTAACTGCAGGGTATTGGCAGATTAGGTTATCAGAAGATGCTAATCCCAAAACTGCATTTTCAACCATTGGAACCACTCTGATTAGAATGTCACAGAGCCTAAGAGAGTCAAAGTGGGGAAAAGGGGATTAGGTAGGGAACAGCTGGGAAGGAGACCTGTAAGAAGCAAAAGGTCAAACAACACATCAGCATAAAATCACATTGACTTTCACTAGATTATGGTTCTTAGTATTGTCTTACTGTTACCATGGATACTCTAAGAAGTGACTTTAACTAGAACTCAAAAACTCCGGATACCTGGAATAAATCAAGGATGGTTAATGCAATGTTTCATAAAAGATTTTCATAGCATGTCACATAATGTCTAGAAATACAAGAACCTTCTAGAATACTGCTTCAGAACAAACACTGCCTTTTTAACATGAGGACTAAAGGCTGTCTAAAAACCATCCCTGGAAAACAATTGGAATTGTACTAGGAACTTAGGCCCTCATTCGGACCTTGGCGGGCGGCGGAGGCCGCCCGCCAAAGTCCCGCCGTCAGGTTACCGTTCCGCGGTCGAAAGACCGCGGCGGTAATTCTGACTTTCCCGCTGGGCTGGCGGGCGGCCGCCTTCAGGCCGCCCGCCAGCCCAGCGGGAAAGAGGCTTCCACGATGATGCCGGCTCGGAATCGAGCCGGCGGAGTGGAAGCTGTGCGACGGGTGCAGTTGCACCCGTCGCGTATTTCACTGTCTGCGCAGCAGACAGTGAAATACATTTAGGGGCCCTCTTACGGGGGCCCCGCGACCCCCCCTACCGCCATCCGGTTCCCGGCGAGAGAACCGCCGGGAACTGGATGGCGGTAGGGGGGGTCGGAATCCCCTCGGCAGCGCAGCTAGCTGCGCCGCCTTGGAGGATTCCAATGGGCGGCGGTACACTGGCGGGAGCCCGCCAGTGTTGCCGGTCCGACCGCGGCTTTACCGCGCGGTCGGAATGCCCATTGGAGCACCGCCGGCCTGTCGGCGGTGCTCCCGCGGTCCTCCAACCCGGCGGTCATGGACCGCCAGGGTTGGAATGACCACCTTAATATGCACAAAGAATGTCACATTTAGGATTTGTCATCTTCACAGAATAAATATGTGCACTTTAAATAACATTACACTTCAAAGTTTTTTTGTATGGCCATGAAATGGTTATACACACTGTTACCGAATCTGAACATCAAGTTTTACACGAGGGAAATGAATCGGGCACCCTGCCTATTTCAACAGGAATATGTAAATGTTATGAAATGATCACGCAAGCCTTTGCCTATCTGAACACCAAGTCTAACAGGCGGGAAATGAATCGCGCACACTGCCTATTCCAACAAGAGTATGTAAATGCCATGAAATGATCGCGCAAGCCTTTGCCGATCTGAATACCAAGTTTGTCACGCAGGAAATGAATCGCGCACACAGCCGATTCTAACAAGAGTATGCAAATGCCAGGAAACGATCGCGCAAACCTTTGCCGATCCGAACACCAAGTTTGTCATGCAGGAAATGAATCGCGCACTTAGTTGATTCTAACAAGAGTATGCAAATGCCATGAAACGATTGCGCAAACCTTTGCCAATCCGAACACCAAGGGGCATATTTATACTCCGTTTGCGCCAAATTTGCGTCGTTTTTTTAGACGCAAATTCGACGCAAAACTAACTCCATATTTATACTTTGGCGTTAGACGCGTCTAGCGCCAAAGTTCATGGAGTTAGCGTCATTTTTTTGCGTGAACACCTTCCTTGGGTTAATGATATGCAAGGTAGGCGTTCCCGTCTTAAAAAATGACTCCGATGCTATTGCGTCGGATTTATACTCCCGGGCAAAAATGACGCCCGGGAGTGGGCGGGTCTAAAAAACCTGCATTTGCGCCGGATTTTAGCGCCTGGGTCAGGGCAGGCGTTAAGGGACCTGTGGGCTCAGAATGATGAGCCCAGAGGTGCCCTCCCCTGCCCCCAGGGACACCCCATGCCACCCTTGCCCACCCCAGGAGGACACCCAAGGCTGGAGGGACCCACCCCATGGACATTAAGGTAAGTCCAGGTAGGTATTTATATATTTTTTTTTGTGGCATAGGGGGGCCTGATTTGTGCCCCCCTACATGCCACTATGCCCAATGACCATGCCCAGGGGACAGAAGTCCCCTGGGCATGGCCATTGGGCAAGGGGGCATGACTCCTGTCTTTGCTAAGACAGGAGTCATTTCAATGGGGGATAGGCGTCGGAAAAAAATGGCGCCAATCGGGTTGTGGCGATTTTTTTGCCTCAGCCTGACTTGCACCATTTGTGGACGCCCATACGCCATTTTCCCCCTATGCCGGCGCTGCCTGGTGTACGTCGTTTTTTTTAACGCACGCCAGACAGCGCCGGCGGCTAACGCCGGCTAACGTCATTGATTAAATACGGCGCCCGCATGGCGCTTCAGAATGGCGTTAGCCGGCGCTAATTTTTTTGACGCAAAACTGCGTTGGCGCAGTTTTGCGTCAAAAAGTATAAATATGGGCCCAAGTTTGTCATGCAGTAAATGAATGGCGCAAACAGCTGATTCCACCAAGAGTATGCAAATACTATGAAATGATCGCGCAAACCTTTGCCGATCCGAACACCAAGTTTGTCATGCAGGAAATGAATCGCGCACTCAGCCGATTCTAACAAGAGTATGCAAATGCCATGAAATGATCGCGCAAACCTTTGCCGATCCAAACACCAAGATTAACATCTGAACAATGCCTCGTGTACTCTGAAAGTTCCAAAAGTAGGACCAAAAATTCAAGAGTCTTTTTAGAGCTGGGTCGGGGGCCCAGCCTGACCACCGTCTTACCACCCTGCTCTAAGATCACCAAGATAATGCCGGGTAGGCCTGCAACTTCAAGGTAGGCCTCCAGAACAGGAGCTCAGGAAAATGCTGCTGCTCTGCACTGGGACCTCTGAATAGGGAGCACATGGAGCTGGGCTGGCTCCCTTATATAGAGTCTGGCCCAGCCCACAGACCACACCCAGTCATGCTGCAGAGAAAGCTTCTAGAAGGTCCTAGAAAGGGACCACACCCTAACACACTCAATAAGTCTGCAGCAAAACCTTGCAAATGAACAGTTATTGCAAACATCATTAATAGTGCTTTTCAAGGTTAAAGTCTGCAATGCAAAAAGTTAACATACTGCATATAAACACAATGCATGAATTATGATTTTGAATAAAGGCTGGGTTTTTGCATTTTCGTCACCCGTAGAGTGCGCACTGTCCTGTTGACAGTACCCCCTCTCCCAAACGCGCTCTAGGGCCTGGTTTGTCTGGGATAAGACGATGGAAACGTCTCACTAGTCATGAAGCATAAACATCAGATGCGGAGACCCATGAGTTACTTTCAGGCCCGCAACCTTTCCAAGAGATCAGATACCACAAGTTACGACATCGAAATTTGGAGTCCAACACCTGTTTAACTTCGTATTCCATTTCCCCCTGTACTAGAACTGGAGCTGGTTGGGAGCGTACCTTCCGGACTGCTTTTTTCAGGAGGGAAGTATGGAACACTGGATGAATACGCAGTGACCGGGGCAACTGCAGTTTGTAGGTCACTGGATTAATTTATTGAAGGTCAGTATAAGGACCAATGAATTTAGTATTAAACGTGATTTTTCTTGAAGTCTATATGTTTTGTAGAAAGCCATACTTTATCACCTGGTTAATACTGAGGTCCTTCACAATGTTTCTTGTCATAGTGCTTTTTGTATTTTTGTTTAGCTTTTTCTATATGCTGTTGAATCAGTTTCTGGGTTTGGTGGAGGTGTTGAATAGTTTCCAACACAGCTGGAGTAAGAGAACTTTCTTGAGGAATCGTGATCGGCAGGGTGTCAGGATGATAGCCAAACAGGCCAAAAAAGGGGGGGACACCAGTGGAGGTGTGAAACGAGTTATTGTAGGCTAACTCAGCCAACCAGAGCATTGATGTCCAGGAATGAAGTGCTTTCTTAGCGTAAGCAAGCAGACATTGTTTCAATGTCTGATTCAGTCTCTCAGTTTGACCATTTGTTTGAGGATGATGGCTAGTAGATAGTGTAGATGTGACTTGAAATGTTTGGCACCACATTTTCCAGAAGTTAGAGGCAAATTGCGATCCTCGATCGTAGAGAATCATTTTTGGCAGCCCGTGATATCGGACCACTCTATTCAGTAGGATGGTTGTCAGTTCACTGGAGGTAGGCAATTTCTTACAGGCAATGAAATGTCTGTATTTCGTGAGACTATCTACTACCACAAGGATTACTGAGTGCTGTTGGACCACTGGTAGTCCTGTAATGAAGTCTAAAGAGATGTGTTCCCAAGGTCGGCGTGGAGTTGGGAGCGGATGCAACAAACCTTTCGGTTTTGAATGGCTTGTCTTGATGCGAGCACAGACTTCGCAGTGATTTACCATTGTTTTGACATCTTTTGCCAGAGTAGGCCACCAAAAGTAACGTTGGATTGATTCAAGAGTTATGGGAGTACCTGGATGACCTGCCGTAGGTATAACATGCAACCAATGAAATGCTAACTTGTGAAGCTTGGTAGTGGGCACGTACAAATGAGCATCATGGAAAGGTAGTCCTTGTTTGATGGATCTTGTGGGATCTGCTTGAGCCCATGCTTGCCATTTCTCAATGGTGAAAGAATTACGGATGTCTTCAAAGAAGTCTTTGGTTTTTATTATGCCTTGGACTTTGTCTGGAGCAGTGATAGCTCTGGAAGGCTGGATTGTAGGCAACGTGGTAGACTCATGGCGGGACAAGGCGTCTGCTTTGCGATTGTCTTTACCAGGATGAAAAGTTACCACAAAATCGAATTCAGCAAAAAAAAAGCATCCAACGTAATTGCCGAGGAGTCAAAAGTCTAGCTGAACTCATGAACTGGAGATTGCGATGATGCTTATATACTGTGATTGTGTACTTGGCACCCAACAAATGATGTCTCCACTCTTTAAAGGCGTCACAAATCGCAGAAGCTCTTTTTCTGCAATGACATAGTTCTGTTCGGCTTCATTCAGCTTTCGAGACATGTAGGCTACTGGATGGAGCTGACCAGTGTCTTTACTTTGTTGTGACAAGACTGCACCAATAGCTACATCAGAGGCATCTGCTTCAACTATGAATGGACGATCCACGTCAGGATGAGTCAAGACTGGGGCAGTGGAAAAAGCTTCTTTCAGAGTTGAAAAGGCTTGGTCAGCTTCTGGAGACCATACACATTTTTCCTTCTTTCTTAATAACTTGGTGATTGGCGCCACTGTTTGAGAGAAATTATTTATAAACCTGCGATAAAAGTTTGCAAACCCCAGGAAACATTGTACATCTCGAATAGTCTTTGGAGTGGGCCAATCAGATACAGCTTGTACTTTCTTTTCTGCCATGACCATGCCTTGAGGGGTAAGGATAACCCCTAAGAACTCGACTGTGGTAACATGAAACTCACACTTGGATAATTTACAATATAAATGATGCTTTCGGAGTGCTGTGAGAATTTTCTTGACATGTTGTACATGTTCGTTTTCATTGTCGGAGTAAATCAAAATGTCATCGATATAGACTATTGCAAATATGTCGAGAAAATCTCTAAAAACATCATTCAGGAAAAACTGGAACGCTGCTAGAGCATTGCACAGACCAAAAGGCATGACGGTGTACTCAAAAAGACCATAAGACTTGAACGCGGTTTTCCATTCGTCGCCCTCTCTCATTCTGACTAAATGGTAAGCACCTCGTAAATCGAGCTTAGTGTAAATTTTTGCTTTTTTCACTTGATCCAACAAGACAGGAATCAGGGGCAAGGGTATTTGTTCTTGATTGTGACCTTGTTCAACCCCCTATAGTCAATACAGGTTCGAACATCCCCATTAGCTTTAGAGACAAAAAACAAAGGAGAGGCTGGAGGAGACTTGGAAGGGCGGATGAAACCATGCTCTAGGAATTGATCTAGGTACTTTCATAAGTGTTGATTTTCATGTTCTGACAAGGCGTATACACAACAGCTAGGGAGTATAGCACCTGGAATTAGATCAATTTAACAGTCATAAGGTCTATGAGGGGGCAAGGTTTCAGCTTCTTTTTCATCGAATACGTCTTCATAGGACAAATACTCCCTAGGCAACCTTATTTCTTTCTCCGCTGCTGTGGCTATGTAAGATTTGCAACTTTTGACAACTTGAGACATCTGGAGGCATTCCATTTTACAGAGAGCGGAAGAGAACATGACTTTCCATTCTGCTCAGTTGATTTCAGGGTTGTGATGGGTTAACCATGGTAGGCCAAGGAAAATTCCATACTGGGGAGCATGGATCACGTCAAAGATGAGCTTCTCTTCGTGTTTGGTTCTTTGGTTTCCCCCATCACAGACCACTGACAAGGGAACAGTCTGCAGAGTTACTGGGCCTCCAGTCAAGAGCTTTCCGTCTACTGCTTGTATTATCTCTGGAGTCTTCTTCTCGGTGCATGGGATCCCCCATGAGCTAACCAATTGGGCATCAACAACATTTCCGGTAGCCCCAGAGTCTATGAGGGCCTTCTTGAAATAGATCTTTTTCTTTACTTGAACTTTTATGCCCAACTTGAGATGTCTTGACTGTGAAGGGTCCACAGTGACACCCAAGAGCAACCCTTCTTTACATCTTGGGTGATTTAGTTTACCGACTCGACTTGTGCATTGGCTGCAAGTTTCTGGACAGGACCTCTTTTGCTTTTTGGTTTAATTGGACAATCTTTGGCAAAATTACTTTTGCGACCGCAATAAAGATATTGTCCATTCTTTCTACGTAGGTCCTTTACGTCTTTGGTCAAAGGTCTTCTGATTGTTCCGATTTCCATAGGTTATGGAGTTCTCTCTTTTTGGGTTCTTGATTCTCTATGATCGTGAACACGCCAGTAATATCGTTCAGTCTTTTTGCGTGTTCCCCTTCGTTCGGCTAGATGAAAATCCAGTCTTAAAACTAGGTTTATCAGATCTCGACAATCTGTAGGCTGTGGGTCTATCTGGGCAAGAATGTCCGTTAGTTTGTCCTTGAGTAATTTGTAAAACAGGGCCGCTTGCTTTTCTTCTGGCCAAGATGTCTCGGCTACCAGCCGATTAAAGTTAGCTAAGTAAGACACTAGGGGGGTCATTACGACCCTGGCGGTCGGTGGTAAAGCAGCGGTAAGACCGCAAACAGGCCGGCGGAAAAAAAAAAAAATGGAATTATGACCGCCGCGGTCATCCGCCACTTTACCATTATGACCGCCATGGCGGTGAAGACCGCTGGGCTGGAGATTGCGGTCTCCAGCCCGGCGATCGTCACTAGACCGCCGACGGTATCAGGACCCTGCATACCGCCATGGATCTCGGGTGGTTGGGAACCGCCATGAGATCCATGGGGGTTGGCACTATCAGTACCAGGGAATCCCTTCCCTGGCACTGATAGGGGTCTCCCCCACCCCCGCCACCCCCCACGAATCCTCCCCCCACACCCCCCAGCCCCCTGCCACCCCCCAAAGGTGGCACAGGCCCCCTCCCCACCCCAAACATGCACATATACACATGTGCAAAAAGTTAACATACTGCATATAAACACAATGCATGAATTATGATTTTGAATAAAGGCTGGGTTTTTGCATTTTCGTCACCCGTAGAGTGCGCACTGTCCTGTTGACAGTACCCCCTCTCCCAAACGCGCTCTAGGGCCTGGTTTGTCTGGGATAAGACGATGGAAACGTCTCACTAGTCATGAAGCATAAACATCAGATGCGGAGACCCATGAGTTACTTTCAGGCCCGCAACCTTTCCAAGAGATCAGATACCACAAGTTACGACATCGAAATTTGGAGTCCAACACCTGTTTAACTTCGTATTCCATTTCCCCCTGTACTAGAACTGGAGCTGGTTGGGAGCGTACCTTCCGGACTGCTTTTTTCAGGAGGGAAGTATGGAACACTGGATGAATACGCAGTGACCGGGGCAACTGCAGTTTGTAGGTCACTGGATTAATTTATTGAAGGTCAGTATAAGGACCAATGAATTTAGTATTAAACGTGATTTTTCTTGAAGTCTATATGTTTTGTAGAAAGCCATACTTTATCACCTGGTTAATACTGAGGTCCTTCACAATGTTTCTTGTCATAGTGCTTTTTGTATTTTTGTTTAGCTTTTTCTATATGCTGTTGAATCAGTTTCTGGGTTTGGTGGAGGTGTTGAATAGTTTCCAACACAGCTGGAGTAAGAGAACTTTCTTGAGGAATCGTGATCGGCAGGGTGTCAGGATGATAGCCAAACAGGCCAAAAAAGGGGGGGACACCAGTGGAGGTGTGAAACGAGTTATTGTAGGCTAACTCAGCCAACCAGAGCATTGATGTCCAGGAATGAAGTGCTTTCTTAGCGTAAGCAAGCAGACATTGTTTCAATGTCTGATTCAGTCTCTCAGTTTGACCATTTGTTTGAGGATGATGGCTAGTAGATAGTGTAGATGTGACTTGAAATGTTTGGCACCACATTTTCCAGAAGTTAGAGGCAAATTGCGATCCTCGATCGTAGAGAATCATTTTTGGCAGCCCGTGATATCGGACCACTCTATTCAGTAGGATGGTTGTCAGTTCACTGGAGGTAGGCAATTTCTTACAGGCAATGAAATGTCTGTATTTCGTGAGACTATCTACTACCACAAGGATTACTGAGTGCTGTTGGACCACTGGTAGTCCTGTAATGAAGTCTAAAGAGATGTGTTCCCAAGGTCGGCGTGGAGTTGGGAGCGGATGCAACAAACCTTTCGGTTTTGAATGGCTTGTCTTGATGCGAGCACAGACTTCGCAGTGATTTACCATTGTTTTGACATCTTTTGCCAGAGTAGGCCACCAAAAGTAACGTTGGATTGATTCAAGAGTTATGGGAGTACCTGGATGACCTGCCGTAGGTATAACATGCAACCAATGAAATGCTAACTTGTGAAGCTTGGTAGTGGGCACGTACAAATGAGCATCATGGAAAGGTAGTCCTTGTTTGATGGATCTTGTGGGATCTGCTTGAGCCCATGCTTGCCATTTCTCAATGGTGAAAGAATTACGGATGTCTTCAAAGAAGTCTTTGGTTTTTATTATGCCTTGGACTTTGTCTGGAGCAGTGATAGCTCTGGAAGGCTGGATTGTAGGCAACGTGGTAGACTCATGGCGGGACAAGGCGTCTGCTTTGCGATTGTCTTTACCAGGATGAAAAGTTACCACAAAATCGAATTCAGCAAAAAAAAAGCATCCAACGTAATTGCCGAGGAGTCAAAAGTCTAGCTGAACTCATGAACTGGAGATTGCGATGATGCTTATATACTGTGATTGTGTACTTGGCACCCAACAAATGATGTCTCCACTCTTTAAAGGCGTCACAAATCGCAGAAGCTCTTTTTCTGCAATGACATAGTTCTGTTCGGCTTCATTCAGCTTTCGAGACATGTAGGCTACTGGATGGAGCTGACCAGTGTCTTTACTTTGTTGTGACAAGACTGCACCAATAGCTACATCAGAGGCATCTGCTTCAACTATGAATGGACGATCCACGTCAGGATGAGTCAAGACTGGGGCAGTGGAAAAAGCTTCTTTCAGAGTTGAAAAGGCTTGGTCAGCTTCTGGAGACCATACACATTTTTCCTTCTTTCTTAATAACTTGGTGATTGGCGCCACTGTTTGAGAGAAATTATTTATAAACCTGCGATAAAAGTTTGCAAACCCCAGGAAACATTGTACATCTCGAATAGTCTTTGGAGTGGGCCAATCAGATACAGCTTGTACTTTCTTTTCTGCCATGACCATGCCTTGAGGGGTAAGGATAACCCCTAAGAACTCGACTGTGGTAACATGAAACTCACACTTGGATAATTTACAATATAAATGATGCTTTCGGAGTGCTGTGAGAATTTTCTTGACATGTTGTACATGTTCGTTTTCATTGTCGGAGTAAATCAAAATGTCATCGATATAGACTATTGCAAATATGTCGAGAAAATCTCTAAAAACATCATTCAGGAAAAACTGGAACGCTGCTAGAGCATTGCACAGACCAAAAGGCATGACGGTGTACTCAAAAAGACCATAAGACTTGAACGCGGTTTTCCATTCGTCGCCCTCTCTCATTCTGACTAAATGGTAAGCACCTCGTAAATCGAGCTTAGTGTAAATTTTTGCTTTTTTCACTTGATCCAACAAGACAGGAATCAGGGGCAAGGGTATTTGTTCTTGATTGTGACCTTGTTCAACCCCCTATAGTCAATACAGGTTCGAACATCCCCATTAGCTTTAGAGACAAAAAACAAAGGAGAGGCTGGAGGAGACTTGGAAGGGCGGATGAAACCATGCTCTAGGAATTGATCTAGGTACTTTCATAAGTGTTGATTTTCATGTTCTGACAAGGCGTATACACAACAGCTAGGGAGTATAGCACCTGGAATTAGATCAATTTAACAGTCATAAGGTCTATGAGGGGGCAAGGTTTCAGCTTCTTTTTCATCGAATACGTCTTCATAGGACAAATACTCCCTAGGCAACCTTATTTCTTTCTCCGCTGCTGTGGCTATGTAAGATTTGCAACTTTTGACAACTTGAGACATCTGGAGGCATTCCATTTTACAGAGAGCGGAAGAGAACATGACTTTCCATTCTGCTCAGTTGATTTCAGGGTTGTGATGGGTTAACCATGGTAGGCCAAGGAAAATTCCATACTGGGGAGCATGGATCACGTCAAAGATGAGCTTCTCTTCGTGTTTGGTTCTTTGGTTTCCCCCATCACAGACCACTGACAAGGGAACAGTCTGCAGAGTTACTGGGCCTCCAGTCAAGAGCTTTCCGTCTACTGCTTGTATTATCTCTGGAGTCTTCTTCTCGGTGCATGGGATCCCCCATGAGCTAACCAATTGGGCATCAACAACATTTCCGGTAGCCCCAGAGTCTATGAGGGCCTTCTTGAAATAGATCTTTTTCTTTACTTGAACTTTTATGCCCAACTTGAGATGTCTTGACTGTGAAGGGTCCACAGTGACACCCAAGAGCAACCCTTCTTTACATCTTGGGTGATTTAGTTTACCGACTCGACTTGTGCATTGGCTGCAAGTTTCTGGACAGGACCTCTTTTGCTTTTTGGTTTAATTGGACAATCTTTGGCAAAATTACTTTTGCGACCGCAATAAAGATATTGTCCATTCTTTCTACGTAGGTCCTTTACGTCTTTGGTCAAAGGTCTTCTGATTGTTCCGATTTCCATAGGTTATGGAGTTCTCTCTTTTTGGGTTCTTGATTCTCTATGATCGTGAACACGCCAGTAATATCGTTCAGTCTTTTTGCGTGTTCCCCTTCGTTCGGCTAGATGAAAATCCAGTCTTAAAACTAGGTTTATCAGATCTCGACAATCTGTAGGCTGTGGGTCTATCTGGGCAAGAATGTCCGTTAGTTTGTCCTTGAGTAATTTGTAAAACAGGGCCGCTTGCTTTTCTTCTGGCCAAGATGTCTCGGCTACCAGCCGATTAAAGTTAGCTAAGTAAGACACTAGGGGGGTCATTACGACCCTGGCGGTCGGTGGTAAAGCAGCGGTAAGACCGCAAACAGGCCGGCGGAAAAAAAAAAAAATGGAATTATGACCGCCGCGGTCATCCGCCACTTTACCATTATGACCGCCATGGCGGTGAAGACCGCTGGGCTGGAGATTGCGGTCTCCAGCCCGGCGATCGTCACTAGACCGCCGACGGTATCAGGACCCTGCATACCGCCATGGATCTCGGGTGGTTGGGAACCGCCATGAGATCCATGGGGGTTGGCACTATCAGTACCAGGGAATCCCTTCCCTGGCACTAATAGGGGTCTCCCCCACCCCCGCCACCCCCCACGAATCCTCCCCCCACACCCCACAGCCCCCTGCCACCCCCCAAAGGTGGCACAGGCCCCCTCCCCACCCCAAACATGCACATATACACATGTGCAAAAAGTTAACATACTGCATATAAACACAATGCATGAATTATGATTTTGAATAAAGGCTGGGTTTTTGCATTTTCGTCACCCGTAGAGTGCGCACTGTCCTGTTGACAGTACCCCCTCTCCCAAACGCGCTCTAGGGCCTGGTTTGTCTGGGATAAGACGATGGAAACGTCTCACTAGTCATGAAGCATAAACATCAGATGCGGAGACCCATGAGTTACTTTCAGGCCCGCAACCTTTCCAAGAGATCAGATACCACAAGTTACGACATCGAAATTTGGAGTCCAACACCTGTTTAACTTCGTATTCCATTTCCCCCTGTACTAGAACTGGAGCTGGTTGGGAGCGTACCTTCCGGACTGCTTTTTTCAGGAGGGAAGTATGGAACACTGGATGAATACGCAGTGACCGGGGCAACTGCAGTTTGTAGGTCACTGGATTAATTTATTGAAGGTCAGTATAAGGACCAATGAATTTAGTATTAAACGTGATTTTTCTTGAAGTCTATATGTTTTGTAGAAAGCCATACTTTATCACCTGGTTAATACTGAGGTCCTTCACAATGTTTCTTGTCATAGTGCTTTTTGTATTTTTGTTTAGCTTTTTCTATATGCTGTTGAATCAGTTTCTGGGTTTGGTGGAGGTGTTGAATAGTTTCCAACACAGCTGGAGTAAGAGAACTTTCTTGAGGAATCGTGATCGGCAGGGTGTCAGGATGATAGCCAAACAGGCCAAAAAAGGGGGGGACACCAGTGGAGGTGTGAAACGAGTTATTGTAGGCTAACTCAGCCAACCAGAGCATTGATGTCCAGGAATGAAGTGCTTTCTTAGCGTAAGCAAGCAGACATTGTTTCAATGTCTGATTCAGTCTCTCAGTTTGACCATTTGTTTGAGGATGATGGCTAGTAGATAGTGTAGATGTGACTTGAAATGTTTGGCACCACATTTTCCAGAAGTTAGAGGCAAATTGCGATCCTCGATCGTAGAGAATCATTTTTGGCAGCCCGTGATATCGGACCACTCTATTCAGTAGGATGGTTGTCAGTTCACTGGAGGTAGGCAATTTCTTACAGGCAATGAAATGTCTGTATTTCGTGAGACTATCTACTACCACAAGGATTACTGAGTGCTGTTGGACCACTGGTAGTCCTGTAATGAAGTCTAAAGAGATGTGTTCCCAAGGTCGGCGTGGAGTTGGGAGCGGATGCAACAAACCTTTCGGTTTTGAATGGCTTGTCTTGATGCGAGCACAGACTTCGCAGTGATTTACCATTGTTTTGACATCTTTTGCCAGAGTAGGCCACCAAAAGTAACGTTGGATTGATTCAAGAGTTATGGGAGTACCTGGATGACCTGCCGTAGGTATAACATGCAACCAATGAAATGCTAACTTGTGAAGCTTGGTAGTGGGCACGTACAAATGAGCATCATGGAAAGGTAGTCCTTGTTTGATGGATCTTGTGGGATCTGCTTGAGCCCATGCTTGCCATTTCTCAATGGTGAAAGAATTACGGATGTCTTCAAAGAAGTCTTTGGTTTTTATTATGCCTTGGACTTTGTCTGGAGCAGTGATAGCTCTGGAAGGCTGGATTGTAGGCAACGTGGTAGACTCATGGCGGGACAAGGCGTCTGCTTTGCGATTGTCTTTACCAGGATGAAAAGTTACCACAAAATCGAATTCAGCAAAAAAAAAGCATCCAACGTAATTGCCGAGGAGTCAAAAGTCTAGCTGAACTCATGAACTGGAGATTGCGATGATGCTTATATACTGTGATTGTGTACTTGGCACCCAACAAATGATGTCTCCACTCTTTAAAGGCGTCACAAATCGCAGAAGCTCTTTTTCTGCAATGACATAGTTCTGTTCGGCTTCATTCAGCTTTCGAGACATGTAGGCTACTGGATGGAGCTGACCAGTGTCTTTACTTTGTTGTGACAAGACTGCACCAATAGCTACATCAGAGGCATCTGCTTCAACTATGAATGGACGATCCACGTCAGGATGAGTCAAGACTGGGGCAGTGGAAAAAGCTTCTTTCAGAGTTGAAAAGGCTTGGTCAGCTTCTGGAGACCATACACATTTTTCCTTCTTTCTTAATAACTTGGTGATTGGCGCCACTGTTTGAGAGAAATTATTTATAAACCTGCGATAAAAGTTTGCAAACCCCAGGAAACATTGTACATCTCGAATAGTCTTTGGAGTGGGCCAATCAGATACAGCTTGTACTTTCTTTTCTGCCATGACCATGCCTTGAGGGGTAAGGATAACCCCTAAGAACTCGACTGTGGTAACATGAAACTCACACTTGGATAATTTACAATATAAATGATGCTTTCGGAGTGCTGTGAGAATTTTCTTGACATGTTGTACATGTTCGTTTTCATTGTCGGAGTAAATCAAAATGTCATCGATATAGACTATTGCAAATATGTCGAGAAAATCTCTAAAAACATCATTCAGGAAAAACTGGAACGCTGCTAGAGCATTGCACAGACCAAAAGGCATGACGGTGTACTCAAAAAGACCATAAGACTTGAACGCGGTTTTCCATTCGTCGCCCTCTCTCATTCTGACTAAATGGTAAGCACCTCGTAAATCGAGCTTAGTGTAAATTTTTGCTTTTTTCACTTGATCCAACAAGACAGGAATCAGGGGCAAGGGTATTTGTTCTTGATTGTGACCTTGTTCAACCCCCTATAGTCAATACAGGTTCGAACATCCCCATTAGCTTTAGAGACAAAAAACAAAGGAGAGGCTGGAGGAGACTTGGAAGGGCGGATGAAACCATGCTCTAGGAATTGATCTAGGTACTTTCATAAGTGTTGATTTTCATGTTCTGACAAGGCGTATACACAACAGCTAGGGAGTATAGCACCTGGAATTAGATCAATTTAACAGTCATAAGGTCTATGAGGGGGCAAGGTTTCAGCTTCTTTTTCATCGAATACGTCTTCATAGGACAAATACTCCCTAGGCAACCTTATTTCTTTCTCCGCTGCTGTGGCTATGTAAGATTTGCAACTTTTGACAACTTGAGACATCTGGAGGCATTCCATTTTACAGAGAGCGGAAGAGAACATGACTTTCCATTCTGCTCAGTTGATTTCAGGGTTGTGATGGGTTAACCATGGTAGGCCAAGGAAAATTCCATACTGGGGAGCATGGATCACGTCAAAGATGAGCTTCTCTTCGTGTTTGGTTCTTTGGTTTCCCCCATCACAGACCACTGACAAGGGAACAGTCTGCAGAGTTACTGGGCCTCCAGTCAAGAGCTTTCCGTCTACTGCTTGTATTATCTCTGGAGTCTTCTTCTCGGTGCATGGGATCCCCCATGAGCTAACCAATTGGGCATCAACAACATTTCCGGTAGCCCCAGAGTCTATGAGGGCCTTCTTGAAATAGATCTTTTTCTTTACTTGAACTTTTATGCCCAACTTGAGATGTCTTGACTGTGAAGGGTCCACAGTGACACCCAAGAGCAACCCTTCTTTACATCTTGGGTGATTTAGTTTACCGACTCGACTTGTGCATTGGCTGCAAGTTTCTGGACAGGACCTCTTTTGCTTTTTGGTTTAATTGGACAATCTTTGGCAAAATTACTTTTGCGACCGCAATAAAGATATTGTCCATTCTTTCTACGTAGGTCCTTTACGTCTTTGGTCAAAGGTCTTCTGATTGTTCCGATTTCCATAGGTTATGGAGTTCTCTCTTTTTGGGTTCTTGATTCTCTATGATCGTGAACACGCCAGTAATATCGTTCAGTCTTTTTGCGTGTTCCCCTTCGTTCGGCTAGATGAAAATCCAGTCTTAAAACTAGGTTTATCAGATCTCGACAATCTGTAGGCTGTGGGTCTATCTGGGCAAGAATGTCCGTTAGTTTGTCCTTGAGTAATTTGTAAAACAGGGCCGCTTGCTTTTCTTCTGGCCAAGATGTCTCGGCTACCAGCCGATTAAAGTTAGCTAAGTAAGACACTAGGGGGGTCATTACGACCCTGGCGGTCGGTGGTAAAGCAGCGGTAAGACCGCAAACAGGCCGGCGGAAAAAAAAAAAAATGGAATTATGACCGCCGCGGTCATCCGCCACTTTACCATTATGACCGCCATGGCGGTGAAGACCGCTGGGCTGGAGATTGCGGTCTCCAGCCCGGCGATCGTCACTAGACCGCCGACGGTATCAGGACCCTGCATACCGCCATGGATCTCGGGTGGTTGGGAACCGCCATGAGATCCATGGGGGTTGGCACTATCAGTACCAGGGAATCCCTTCCCTGGCACTGATAGGGGTCTCCCCCACCCCCGCCACCCCCCACGAATCCTCCCCCCACACCCCACAGCCCCCTGCCACCCCCCAAAGGTGGCACAGGCCCCCTCCCCACCCCAAACATGCACATATACACACCCCTACACGCACACACCCCCAACATGCACATATACACACCCCTACACGCACACATACACCACGACAACACATACCCGCACACATACAGACATGCACACCGTCCGACCCGCACACATTTCCCATACACACAGCACCCCCCTGCATGCATACACTCACTCACTCCCTCTACACTCTCACACACACACCCCCATGCACGCACACAACACACAACACCCCCCCTCCCCTTCCCTAACGGACGATCAACTTACCTTGTCCGTTGATCCTCCGAGAGGGGAAGGGATCCATGGGGGCAGCTCCGCCACCAGAACACCGTCACCAGAACACCGCCACACTGAATCATGGTACGTGATTCAGTGGGCAGTGTTCTGTCGACGTGGCGGTGGAGGTTGAGCAACCTCCACTTTCCCACCGTCCACCAGTATGGCTGCTGGCGGCTTTCCGTACGAAAAAGGACGGCGGCCTGCCAGCGGTCATAATACGCGGCACAGTAGACCGCCACCACTGGCGGTCTTCAGCAGAGCGCTACCTCGGCGGTCTGCAAAAAGACCGCCGAGGTCGTAATGACCCCCTAGATCCTGATTACCTTGTCGCAAGTCTAATAGTTCACGATCTGCTAACAATGTCACAGTTCTTCGGTCAAACACTCGTTCAAACTCACAAACAAAATTTCTCCAATTGTAAAGCAGGGGACTGTCTTTACGTACAAGAGGGATTTCCCAGGTGGCTGCGTCCCCAGTCAGATAAGATAACAAGAAAGTCACTCTGGACTGGGCATCAGGGAAAGTGTTTGGATGACATGTAAAATGTAATTCCACCTGAACCAGGAAAGATTGTGCTTTCAGGGGATCGCCTGAAAAGCATTCTGGAGGAGCTAGAGGAATAGCTGAAGGGACGTTGAGGGAAATGTTCGTAGGAGGGTTACCTCCAGAAGCTTGAGAAGAAGGACCAGGCCAAAACACACCCAACGGACTTTGTTCCTTCTTTTCTACTCTTTCCTGCAACTGACTCACTCTCTCAGCTAAGCTGGTTGCTGTATACTTTGATGACACTGCCTCTGCTTGGAGCTGCGTGATAACCTTAACTAGCTCGTCCAGTGTAGCCATGCTGAGAACACACGCAAACCTGGAGGATAATAATTTGTGGGCTCACTATTCTGTCAGAGACACCAGATCCTCGGGGTCTGCGCACGTTCCCAACATTTCCACCACAAGACAGCTCCAATACTCTGATTAGAATGTCACTGAGTCTGTGGTACTTTAAATTTCGGAACCACACTGGAGGCATGGCCCTATCATGCCGATTTTAGTATCAGAGAGCCGCAAATGGCAAATACGATATGTACGAGTGTTTTTATCGCTTTTCATCAATGGAATGACCTTGTATATGATACTGCATATTGTTCCATTTAAACGACAGCCATTTTATGATTGCCCTCACATAGGCCAATGTCTAATGCTGAAAACGAGTCTGAAGGACACGTACATCTTTGCTGACTCCTCTGTGACCTGGGCAAGCTGACTCCACTGCCTGAAGCCAAACCTGTTCGGCCAGTTTCTTTCCCAGTGGCCGAATGAGATTAGTATCAAGGCACAACACATCATAAACCTTTCATCACACACAAACCATGCCTAATCTTACACACACCTGTCCCTGTTTCCTGCTTTATGGCTTGCTTTACGAGGAGGAGGTGCCCGGTTTTATTGGGGTCTGCTGATATCTGAACCCTCGTGGGTAAATAATTGGAGGCTGTCCTAGCTGAAGTGTGGGAACATCATCATGGCTCTGTTTTTGTCGTTTGTAGTGAAATATGTGAATGGTCAACTGTAATCCTGTTAAAACCCCAAAGGCTACTCACATGTTGCCTCTCTAGCTTTTCTCATTTGTTTAGGAATGTGACTGGTACAGCCCCCTTGCATGCCTAGGGCATAATAAATGATATAAAAGGTCTGAGCTAAGACCATTTCGAGAGACTGCCTCTTTCAGTTGCTATAGGTCAGCTTCTGGGAGACGTAGTCTCACTCATTTGAGTTTAATAAAGATGTCTTCTCATATTTCAGCTTCTTTGCCAAGTTCTTTGTTATATTACCCTGAGAATGAAAATCTCTAGTACTTCAAGTCTAAGAGAGTCCAAGTGGGGAAAAGGGGATTAGGTAGAGAACAGCTGGGAAGGAGACCTATAGGAAGCAAAAGGTCAAACAACACAACATCAGAATAAAATCACATTGACTTTCACTAGATTATGGTTCTTAGTATTGTCTTACTGTTACCATGGATACTCTAAGAAGTGATTTTAACTAGACCTCAAGAACTCTGGATACCTGGAATAAATCAAGGATGGTTAATGCAATGTTTCATAAAAGCTTTTCATAACATGTCACATAATGTCTAGAAATACAAGAACCTTATCCAATACTGCTTCAGAACAAACACTGCCTTTTTAACATGAGGACTAAAGGCTGTCTAAAAACCATCCCTGGAAAACAATTGGAATTGTACTAGGAACTTAATATGCACAAAGAATGTCACATTTAGGATTTGTCATCTTCACTGAATAACTATGTGCACTTTAAATAACATTACACTTCAAAGTTTTTTTGTATGGCCATGAAATGGTTACACACACTGTTATCGAATCTGAACATCAAATTTTACACGAGGGAAATTAATTGGGCACCCTGCCGATTTCAACAGGAATATGTAAATGTCATGAAATGATTGCACAAGCCTTTGCCGATCTGAACACCAAGTATAACATGCGGGGAATGAATCGTGCACACTGCCCATTCCAACAGGAATATGTAAATGCCATGAAATGATTGCGCAAGCCTTTGCCGATCTGAACACCAAGTTTGTCATGCAGGAAATGAATCGCACACACTGCCGATTCCAACAGGAATATGTAAATGCCATGAAATGATCGCGCAAGCCTTTGCCGATCCGAACACCAAGTGTGTTATGCAGGAAATAAATCGCGCACACAGCAGATTCTAACAAGAGTATGCAAATGCCATGAAATGATCGCGCAAACCTTTGCCAATCCGAACACCAAGTTTGTCACGCAGGAAATGAATCGCGCACACATCCGATTCTAACAAGAGTATGCAAATGCCATAAAACGATCGTGCAAACCTTTGCCGATTCGAACACCAAGTTTGTCATGCAGGAAATGAATCGCGCACTCAGCCGATTCTATGCAAATGCCATGAAACGATCTTGCAAACCTTTGCCGATCCGAACACCAAGTTTGTCATGCAGGAAATGAATTGCGCACACAGCCGATTCTAACAAGAGTCTGCAAATGCCATGAAACAATAGCGCAAACCTTTGCTGATCCGAACACCAAGTTTGTCATGCAGTAAATGAATCGCGCACTCAGCCGATTCTAACAAGAGTAAGCAAATGCCATGAAACGATCGTGCAAACCTTTGCTGATCCAAACACCAAGATTAACATCTGAACAATGCCTCACGTACACTGAAAGTTCCAAGAGTAGGGCCAAAAATTCAAGAGTCTTTCTAGAGCGGGGTCGGGGGCCCAGCCCGAACACCGTCTCACCACCCTGCTCTAAGATCACCAAGATAATGCTGGGTAGGCCTGGAACTTCAAGGTAGGCCTCCGGAACAGGAGCACAGGAAAATGCTGCTGCTCTGCACCGGGACCTCTGAATAGTGAGTACGTGGAGCTGGGCTATATAGAGTCTGGCCCAGCCCACAGACCACACCCAGTCATGCTGCAGAGAAAGCTTCTAGAAAGTTCTAGAAAGGGACCACACCCTAACACACTCAATAAGTCTGCAGCAAAACCTTGCAAATGAACAGTTATTGTAAACATCATCAATAGTGCTTTTCAAGGTTAAAGTCTACAATGCAAAAAGTTAACATACTGCATATAAACACAATGCATGAATTATGCTTTTGCATAAAGGCTGAGTTCTTGCATTTTCGTCGCCTGTAGAGGGCGCGCGCTGTCCTGATGTTGACAAAAACAAATGAAAGGTGAAAACCCTTAATTGTTGAGATGGTCCATCTCCCTACAGGGAATGGACTATACAGTGGAACATAGACCTGGAAGTACCCACTCTAATGCAGATGGACTCTCCAGATATTTCCACTTAAACAATGAAGACTCATCTGGACAAGGTTAGCCTTATTGCCCCTCGTTTCGGGGGGGGGGGGTTGTGTAGGAAAGTACGATCTTGCCTGGCATGTTACCCCCATTTTTACTTGTGTGTCAGATTGTTTTTGCCGGTGCCAATGGGATCCTGCTACCCTGCAGGTTTCTGGAATCTTGCTCTCTAACAGGATTACTATCTGAAACACTGATGCTGCCACCATGGGGAACTAACCTCATTCTCTGTATTTCCCTCTCTATATCTAGGGATTCCCTGTCTAAGGCGAGCTGGTGCTGTTTAAGCTTCAGTTTGATCTCTTCCAACCTCAGCTTTCTGAGTTCCCTTTCCATTAAGTTATCCTCAGGGTGGGAGGCTTGGGAATGTTTGGACATAGAGGAGATTTGGGAATTGGCAGAGAGACACCTGTCCCTAACTGGCTGGATCCTAGTAACCTGGCCTCCAGGAGTGAAAGATGCCCTACTAATGTGTTACCCTCTAACACTACTAGTGTCACTAGGTGGCCTGATAGATGGCAGGTCTTTGTAAGAACCCTCCCCAGCTTCTTCAGGGAACTCCTCTGAGTCTGACTGGGCAGCCTCCCCTCCTACCTCCTTTTCCTGGGATGGGCCACACTGGTTCTGGTCACTTTCTAGGAGCAGGTTAAAGAGAAAGGGCCTGATTACAACTTTGGAGGAGGGTGTTAATCCGTCCCAAATGTGACGGATATACCGCCCGCTGTATTACGAGTCCATTATATCCTATGGAACTCGTAATATGGTGGGCAGGATATCCGCCACATTTGGGATGGATTAACACCCTCCTCCAAAGTTGTAAACAGGCCCAAAGTCTTTTGTAGGATTCATACCAATGCTTAAACCCCTTTCTAAGCAGGGACCCCTCAAAATGTTATAGTTTAAACTCTCATAGTTTGCCTGAACAACTTTGGGAGTGAGCTCTACTGAAGACATGATAGAAAAGGTTTAAGACATAAAGAGAAAAAGTTTTTGAACTTTTGAAAGTTCAGAGAAAAAACTTTTTCAAACTTTTTGAAAACTTTTAAAAGTTTTCAGAACTTTTCAGATACTTAGTAAAATGTTTTAGAGCAGAACAGTAAACTGTTTTGGTTCAATGTACATATATTGAAATATTTGGTATATGTTTTTCTTATGAAAAGCACCAAATGACAAAGTTGTAAATCAGTTACAAGTACTTCTCCCACCGCTGCACCACCCATGTAGGAGGCTGGCCTGGCTTATAGTGGGTACCTTGTGGTACTTACACCTCTCCAGCTCCAGTTATCCCTTATTAGTAGAATAGAGGTGTTCTAGCAGCTTAGGCTGATAGAGGTAGCTATAGCAGAGCAGCTTAGGCTGAACTAGGAGACATGCAAAGCTGCTACTACACCACTTATATCATATAGCACTATGTCACAAGAAAACACAATACTCGGAGTTACCAAAAATAAAGGTACTTTATTTTAGTGACAATATGTCAAAAGTATCTCAGAGGATACCCTCACTTAGGAGGTAAGTAATACACACAAGTTATATGTACACAAACCAAAATCAGGTAAGTAACAGTAAGAAAAGTAGTGCAAACAATGTAGAATCACAATAGAATGCAATAGGTAGGAATAGGCCTAGGGGCAACACAAACCATATACTCCAAAAGTGGAATGTGAACCACAAATGGACCCCAGGCCTAGTGCATGTTGTAGAGGGTCGCTGGGACTGTTAGAAAACACTAAGGGTGTCCAAGATACCCAACCCCAAGACCCTGAAAAGTAGGAGTAAAGTTACCCTACTACCCCAGAAAGACAGTAAAGTTGTGATAGGGGATTCTGCAAGGACAACAACTGATTGCAAAACACTGAAGACGGATTTCTGGACCTGAGGACCTGTAAAGGAAGGGGACTAAGTCCAAGAGTCACACAAGTGTCCGGGGGGGCAGGAGCCCACTAAACCCCGGATGAAGGTGTAAAAGGGCTGCCTCCGGGTGGAAGAAGCCAAAGATTCTGCAACAACAGAAGGTGCCAAGAACTTCTCCATTGGTCAGAAGATGTCCCACGGCGTGCTGGAGGATGTAGAGTTGTTTCCACGCAGAAAGACCGCAAACAAGCCTTGCTAGCTGCAAGAGTTTCGGTTGAGGATTTGGGTTTCTGCTGGGGACCAGGAAGTTTGGTGCCTGCGTTAGCAGGGGGAAGATTCCGTCGACCCACGGGAGATTTCTTCTTGGCTTCCAGTGCAGAGTGAAGGCAGACAGCCCTCAGATCATACACCACCAGGATACAGTCGAGAAAGCTGGCAGGATGAGGTGTTACAATGTTGCTACCAGTCTTCTTGCTACTTTGTTGCGGTTTTGCAGGCGTCCTGGAGCAGTCAGCGGTCGATCCTTGGCAGACCCCATGGCTGTTGTGAATGTCAACTGGAGGGGGGGTTACTTGTCCAAAGAAAGTTGTAGTAGCCACTGAATTACCTGTATATTGCTTATTGGGCAATGATTTGGAGACATCAGCTTGGGCTGAAGTGGAGTTGGAGGCTCATGAAGCAATACTGGGCATTCCTGGGCATATTTTTGCTTTAACCAGGGATCAGGCCAAAAAGCAAAAAGGACAGGGAAACTTGGATCCTGGAACAATGGACCAAGTGCTCCCAAAAGCTAAGGGTAGGAAGGGTAAATCCTTGCCCACTATCCCTCCCTTTCCAGAAGATTCCCCTTTTGAGGAAAAGGAATCCTCTTCCTGTGCAGAACCTACACCAGATGAGCTGGCAGCAGACACTGCTGAACTTTTGGGTGCAGGGGAGCCTGCTAGGGAAGAGCTGAGTGTGGCACAGCAGAACTTGTGAGAAAGTAGCCTCTTTCTAGCCTTCTTACCCCCACTTTTGGCCTGTTTGTGAGTATATGTCAGGGTGTTTTCACTGTCTCACTGGGATCCTGCTAGCCAGGGCCCAGTGTTCATAGTGAAAACCCTATGTTGTAAGTGTGGTTGTTATGTGTCACTGGGATCCTGCTAGCCAGGACCCCAGTGCTCATAAGTTTGTGGACTATATGTATGTGTTCCCTGTGTGATGCCTAACTGTCTCACTGAGGCTCTGCCAACCAGAACCTCAGTGGTTATGCTCTCTCTACTTTCCAAATTGTCACTAACAGGCTAGTGACCATTTTCACCAATTCACATTGGCATACTGGTACACCCATATAATTCCCTAGTATATGGTACAGAGGTACCCAGGGTATTGGGGTTCCAGGAGATCCCTATGGGCTGCAGCATTTCTTGTGCCACCCATAGGGAGATCTGACAAATCTTACACAGGCCTGCCAGTGCAGCCTGAGTGAAATAACGTCCACGTTATTTCACAGCCATTTACCACTGCACTTAAGTAACTTATATGTCACCTATATGTCTAACCTTCACCTGGTGAAGGTTGGGTGCAAAGTTACTTAGGGGGTGATTCTAACCTTGGCGGACGGCGGAGGCCGTCCGCCAAGGTACCGCCGTGAAATGACCGCACCGCGGTCAAAAGACCGCGGCGGCCATTTAAACATTTCCTCTGGGCCGGCGGGCGCTCTCCGAAAGAGCGCCCGCCGGCCCAGAGGAAATGCCCCTGCAACGAGGACGCCGGCTCAGAATTGAGCCGGCGTAGTTGCAGGGGTGCGACGGGTGCAGTTGCACCCGTCGCGTATTTCAGTGTCTGCAAGGCAGACACTGAAATACTTTGCGGGGCCCTCTTACGGGGGCCCCTGCCGTGCCCATGCCATTGGCATGGGCACGGCAGGGGCCCCCAGGGGCCCCGCGGCACCCCCTACCGCCATCCTGTTCATGGCGGGTTTCCCGCCATGAACAGGATGGCGGAAGGGGCTGTCAGAATCCTCATGGCGGCGGAGCGCGCTCCGCCGCCATGAAGGATTCCCCCGAGCAGCGGTAAGTCGGCGGGGGCCCGCCGACTTGCCGCTTCTGACCGCGTCTGAACCGCCGCGGTCAGAATGCTCGTGGGAGCACCGCCAGCCTGGCCGCCAGGGTCAGAATGACCCCCTTAGTGTGAGGGCACCCTGGCACTAGCCAAGGTGCCCCCACATCATTCAGGGCAAATTCCCCGGACTTTGTGAGTGCGGGGACACCATTACACGCGTGCACTATACATAGGTCACTACCTATGTATGGCGTCACAATGGTAACTCCGAACATGGCCATGTAACATGTCTAAGATCATGGAATTGTCACCCCAATGCCATTCTGGCATTGTGGGGACAATTCCATGATCCCCGGGTCTCTAGCACAGAATGCAGGTACTGCCAAACTGCCTTTTCAGGGTTTGCACTGCAGCTGCTGCCAACCCCTCAGACAGGTTTCTGCCCCCCTGGGGTCCAGGTAGCCCTGGCCCAGGAAGGCAGAACAAAGGATTTCCTCTCCCTTTGGAAATAGGTGTGAAGGCTAGGGAGGAGTAGCCTCCCCCAGCCTCTGGAAATGCTTTGATGGGCACAGATGCTGCCCATCTCTGCATAAGCCAGTCTATCCCGGTTCAGGGATCCCCCAGCCCTGCTCTGGTGCGAAACTGGACAAAGGAAAGGGGAGTGACCACTCCCCTGACCTGCACCTCGCAGGGGAGGTGCCCAGAGCTCCTCCAGTGTGCCCCTGACCTCTGCCATCTTGGAAACAGAGGTGTTGCTGGCACACTGGACTGCTCTGAGTGGCCAGTGCCAGCAGGTGACGTCAGAGGCTCCTTCTGATAGGCTCTTACCTCTCTTAGTAGCCAATCCTCCTTCCTAGGTAGCCAAACCTCATTTTCTGGCTATTTAGGGTCTCTGCTTTGGGGAGTTCTTCAGATACTGAATGCAAGAGCTCACCAGAGTTCCTCTGCATCTCCCTCTTCACCTTCTGCCAAAGGATCGACCGCTGACTGCTCAGGATGCCTGCAAAACCGCAACAAAGTAGCAAAGACGACTACTGCAACCTTGTATAGCTTCATCCTGCCAGCTTTCTCAACTGTTTCCTGGTGGTGCATGCTCTGGGGGTAGCCTGCCTCCTTCTTGTACCAGGAGCTCTGAAGAAATCTCCCGTGGGTCGACAGAATCTTCCCCCTGCAACCGCAGGCAACAAAAGACTGCATCACCGGTCCTCTGGGTCCCCTCTCAGCATGACGAGCGTGGTCCCTGGAACTCAGCAACTCTGTCCAAGTGACTCCCACAGTCCAGTGACTCTTCAGTCCAAGTTTGGTGGAGGTAAGTCCTTGCCTCCCCACGCTAGACTGCATTGCTGGGTACCGCATGATTTGCAGCTGCTACGGCTCCTGTGCACTCTTCCAGGATTTCCTTCGTGCAGGGCCAAGCCTGGGTCCCCGACACTCTAACCTGCAGTGCACAACCTTCTGAGTTGTCCTCCGGCATCGTGGGACTCCCTTTTCTGACTTCGGGTGGACTCCGGTTCACTCCTCTTCTAAGTGCCTTTTCCAGTACTTTTGCGGGTGCTGCTTGCTTCCATGAGGGCTCCCTGACCTGCTGGGTACCCCCTCTGTCTCCTTATCCAAATGGTGACATCCTGGTCTCTCCGTGGCCAGAGCAGCATCCAAAAACCCTAACCGCGACCCTTGCAGCTAGCAAGGCTTGTTTGCGGTCTTTCTGCATGGGGACACCTCTGCAAGCTTCTTCACAACGTCGTACATCCATCCTCCAAAAGGGAAGTTCCTAGTCCTCTTCGTTCTTGCAAAACACCAAGCTTCTTCCATCCAGTGGCAGCTTCCTTGAACCCTCAGCTGGCATTTCCTGGGCTCCTGCCCACTCTCGACACTGTTGTGACTCTTGGACTTGGTCCCCTTGTCTTACAGGTACTCAGGTCTGGAAATCCACTGTTGATGCATTGCTGGTGTTGGTTTTCCTTGCAGAATCACCCTGTCACGACTTCTGTGCTCTCTGGGGGTTGTAGGTGCACTTTACACCTACCTTACAGGGTCTTAGGGTGGGCTATTTTCCTAACCCTCACTGTTTTCTTACAGTCCCAGCGACCCTCTACAAGCTCACATAGGTTTGGGGTCCATTCGTGGTTCGCATTCCACTTTTGGAGTATATAGTTTGTGTTGCACCTATACCTATGTGCTCCTATTGCAATCTATTGTAACTTTACACTGCTTGCATTACTTCCTTTTGCTATTACTACATAATTTTGGTATTGTGTACATATATCCTGTGTATATTTGGCATCCTCTTTCTGAGGGTACTCACTGAGATAATTTTGGCATATTGTCATAAAAATAAAGTACCTTTATTTTTAGTATATCTGTGTATTGTGTTTTCTCATGATATTGTGCATATGACACCAGTGGTATAGTAGGAGCTTTACATGTCTCCTAGTTCAGCCTAAGCTGCTTTGCTATAGCTACTTTCTATCAGCCTTAGCTGCTAGAAACACCTCTTCTACACTAATAAGGGATAACTGGACCTGGCACAAGGTGTAAGTACCTCTGGTACCCACTACAAGCCAGTCCAGCCTTCTACATTGGTTGTGCAGCGGTGGGATAAGTACATGTAATACTTACCACTTTGTCATTTTGTACTTTTCATAAGAGAAAAAT
Organism: Pleurodeles waltl; assembly: GCF_031143425.1. Taxonomy (NCBI): domain Eukaryota; kingdom Metazoa; phylum Chordata; class Amphibia; order Caudata; family Salamandridae; genus Pleurodeles; species Pleurodeles waltl. Next base: position 185,192,592 of record NC_090439.1, on the reverse strand, counting down.
ATACAAAACAAGTTCAGTGTATGTACACCTAACCAAAAAGTTTTGCTTTTCTTCTCTTACACTTCCTGCTAAGTGCTGAAAAGTACTTCTAAACTTTCAAAAAGTTTGAAAAAGTTTCAAAAAGTTTATTTTCTGTTCTTTAAAAAGTCCTGAAACTTTTTCTCTCTTCTCACTGTCTCTAAACCTTCTTCTATCATGTCTGATGTAGGAACTTCTCTTAAAATGGTCGATACTACTTCGGACAATCTTAACTTTAAGAGCCAGGGGTGTGGAATTTATTAAAATATCTACTTGTCCAGGGGACAGGTTGCTTCTCAAATCTACTTGTCCTGTAAAAAGATCTACTTGTCCCTTTGGTGCCATGTAGTGTGGCGACAAATTATGGCAGCAATTAATAGCCTCTCTGATTATGCCAGGGCTACTACCATAGTAGGGCTTGAATACTTGGAGTTTCAATCCCTACTGTAGCAATTTCCTTATTTTGCCACCTTTCTGCAGATCTTCATACTGGGGCTGGAGGAAGCAGTAAGCAATAGTTCCAGGGCTGTAATGCCTTTGAGTCTGCAAACCTACTAACCTGCATGTTTTAAAGATTTTTACCAGCTTCTCTAATATTTTCCAATAATAAGAAAGGTTGGACATTTACTCCTGACAATGGCAGAATTAGAACTTCTTCCAGGGTTGGGAAGAAAGTGGCTGGAGAGAAAATGAACTTGCAAATGCTCAATAGATTTTCACATGAGCAAATCTACACATCGTATTTACCCACGCTAAAATACAGTTCACAAATATTTTATAGGGGTACGACATATACCATGGGTGCAATTTTGTGACTTTCTTTAAGAATTTGGGGCCACAAGTAGGTAGGTTCAGATTTGTGACCTGCAAATTGAGAGTCGCAAATCCGAATGTAGGATGGTGTCCTTGACACCATCTGTGATTCGCAAGGGCTTCGCAAATGCCCACATCATGAATAATCATGAGGTGGGTCGCAATTTGCGACCCCCTCACGAATGGTGGCCTGCTGGAGACAGCAGACCACCATGTCTGTGACTGCTTTTCAATAAAGCAGTTTTTTTTGTTTTTTTTGTAATGCAGCCCGTTTTCCTTAAAGGAAAACGAGATGCATAACAAAAACGAAAAATGAAACGTTTTCGTTTCATTTTTTCAGAGCAGGTAGTGGTCCGCAGGACCACTGCTTGCTCTGAAAAAATGTTTACAGTGACATTCACAATGGGAAAGGGGTCCCATGGGGATCCCTTCCCTTTTGCGAAAGTGTTAGCACCCATTTGAAATGGGTGCAAACTGCGATTGGTTTGCGCCCGCGTTCTCGGTCACAAAACAATCCTACATTGCACTGCGAGTTGCAATTAGGAAGGGAACACCCCTTACTAATTGCGAGTCGCAAACCCGTTTTGTGATTCGGTAACCAGGTTACTGAATCGCAAAACTGGGTTTGTGCATCGCAATGTGCTTTTTGCACGTCGCAAACAGCGAAAGTCACTGTTTGCGACATGCAAAAAGTTACCTACATGTGGGTCTTGGTCCCTAATTAGGTCTGGTGTTAACAAAGACATTTTGTTTTTATTAAACTTCTATTTCTCTCTCTTTCGGCTGGCTTTACTGTGAGTGATCGCATTCTGCTCTTCCACAAGGAGCATATTGCCACACAAAGTAGTTTTGTTCAGTGTCAGGAACTACAGTAGCAATCAGTGACGTAACGAAACTGGAGGGTGCCCCTTTGCAAAGAACATGGAGGAGCCCTCTCTCCAGACTCACTCAGGGCAGGTGCTGTGCTGACGGGGCCCCCTGGAGGGCGGCTGCGGGGCCTTTGTTATGCCGCTGGTGGCAACGTGTGCTTTAAGAGTTCAAAAACTTTTTGGGGGGGGTTTTGCCAATGTTTGTTACAATGTTGAGGGCCTGGTAGCTCCCACAACAATAAAGTGTTACAAAAGCCATGTCAAAACAAGACACGCATTGATGAAACTAAAAGACTTATAAAAATATGTCAGATCAGTTGGCTTTGTCAGTGTTTGTTTATTTTCATGCTTCCCATAATCGTGTTGAAAATGGTTACACTGATTTTCCATTAGAAATATTTTTGGGAAATACTAGCATGCATCAACACATTTTACTAAATGACACTTCATTTGCATATAATCAGAGAGCATTCTGGGAGCATTATACTTAGCCTCTTAGCCTAAACTTTTCAAACATGTGTGTACACGTTTTTTTTTTTTGTACTGGAACCAACGTCAGTAGTGAAGTGTGACCTAAAAACATTTATTTACAGCACGCACCCTAATAATGAAGGCTTTCAAATAATGAACCATAAATACAAGTTCGAACAGCGTTATCTTTTGGAAACACATTACCTCAACTGCAGAGAGTTCAACTCTCTGTAAACAGACAGCCAAAAGGTTTGTGCTGCAGGGGGTGGGGCCTACTTGTCCCAAGGACAAAGTAAACATAAAAACTTGTTGCCCTTGACCCCAAACAAAATCGGGCGATAGGAATTCCACATCCCTGAGAGCCTAAGGAGTCTATACATTGATAGAGGTTTAGTGGTAGGAAAGAACCCTTCTAGAGAATTTCTGTATAACATGCTCATTGAGAATGATAAGTCCCTAGGTGGCACTTCATCTGAGAAGTTAGTAGATAGCTCACACTCTGACTCAGGTTAACCCCTTGAGGGAGGTGTACAGGGTTCTCTTCCAAATCTGCCCCTTAGCAGACCACCTAGCAATGTTGGTAGTAATAGGAGCTCCCATCTTAGTAGGGATGCTTTTGTTCCTGAAGGCCAGGTTGTTAGAGTGCAAACTGTTAGGGACAGGTATCCCTCTGTTAATTCCAATATATCCTCAGTGTCCAAGCATTTCCAACCCACCCACCCTGAAGACAACATGTTAGAAAGGGAACTCAAAAAGTTGAGAGTGGAAGAGACCAGGCTGAAGCTTAAGTAGCTGGCTCTAGACAGGGAATCCCTAGACCTGGAGAAGGAGAGACAGAGATTAGGGAATGGACCCCATGGTGGCAGCAGCAGTATTCTTGATCGTAATCCTGTTAGAGAGCATGATTCCAGGAATCTGCACAAGATAGTTCCCCCTTACAAGGAGGGGGATGACATTAACAAGTGGTTTGCTGCACTTGAGAGGGCCTGTATGGTACAGGGGGTCCCTCAAAGGCAGTGGGCTGCTATACTATGGCTATCTTTCAATGGAAAGGGTAGGGATAGACTCCTTACTGTTAGAGAAAGTGATGCCAATAATTTTGCAGTTTTGAAGGATGTACTCTTGGATGGTTTTGGCTTAACCACTGAACATTACAGGATTAAGTTCAGAGACACCAGAAAAAAGTCCTCACAAGACTGGATAGACTTTGTTGACTGTTCAGTGAAGGCCTTGGAGGGGTGGTTACATGGCAGTAAAGTTTCTGACCATGAAAGCCTGTATAATCTTATTCTGAGAGAGCATATTCTGAATAACTGTGTGTCTGACTTGTTACACCAATATCTAGTGGTCTCAGAGCTGACCTCTCCCCAAGAATTGGGAAAGAAGGCAGACAAATGGGTCAGAACAAGAGTGAACAGAAAAGTTCATACAGGGGGTGACAAGGATGGCAAGAAGAAAGATGGTGAGAAATCTGAGGGTAAACATGGGGATAAGGGTAAAACCAAAGATCCTTCTTCAAATCCTAAACACTCTTCAGGGGGTGGGGATAAATCAAATTCTTCCTCTTCTTCACAACATACACACATTAAAAAGCCTTGGTGCTTTGTGTGTAAAAATAAAGGCCATAGGCCAGGGGATAAGTCCTGTCCAGGTAAACCCCCTGAGCCTACCACCACTAATACATCAAACTTTAGTGCCCCTAGCAGTAGTAGTAATAGTGGTGGGACTGCTGGCAACAGTCAAACTAAGGGTGTAGTTGGGTCCACTTATGGGTCCATCATAGACACTGGGGTAGTCAGTCCCAAGACAGTTTCTGTCACACCTAGTGGCATTGGCCTTGCCACACTGGCTGCTTGTCCCCTTACAATGGATAAGTACAGGCAGACAGTTTCAATAAATGGTGTTGAGGCCCAGGCCTACAGGGACACAGGTGCCAGTATCACTTTGGTGACTGAAAACCTAGTGGCTCCTGAACAACACATCATTGGACAACAGTACAAGATTATTGATGTCTATAACTCCACTAAGTTTCTTCCCTTAGCTATAGTTCAGCTTAGTTGGGGTGGAGTTACTGGCCCTAAGCAGGTGGTAGTGTCACCTAGCTTACCTGTAGACTGTCTCTTAGGTAATGACCTAGAGACCTCAGGTTGGGCTGAGGTAGAGTTTTATACCCATGCAGCCTTGCTGGGTATCCCTGAGGAATTGTTCCCTCTCATTTCTACTGAAATGAAAAAACAAAGGAGAGAAAAAGGCCTGAAAACTCAGTATCCTTCTCCAACAACAGGTAAAAAGGGTATCACAGTATCCCCTACCCACCCTGCCATTCAGGATACCATTCCTGTGGTGGGAGAAACCTCTCCTGGGGTGGCACCTCTACCAAGGGAATCATCAGCTGCCATAGCTGTACTCCCTGAGGTGGAAGTACCTCTCTGTGGGATAACTAATATTGGTGAGAAAAAGTCCACCATTGTAGTTAACATGGAGCATCCCTCCAACCCTCCCAGAGAAACGTTAGTGCAGAAACCCTGCACTGCCTCACAACACTTAGGACAGAAGCCCTGTCCTAGTGTGGAGCTAATAGGGCAGCATCCCTGCCCTGCTCCAACTAAAGAGAAACAGCATCCCTGTTCTCTCTTACAGCCATATGGACAAAGGGGCATATTTATACTCCGTTTGCGCCGAATTTGCGTCGTTTTTTTCGACGCAAATTCGACGCTAAACTAACTCCATATTTATACTTTGGCGTTAGACGCGTCTAGCGCCAAAGTTCATGGAGTTAGCGTCATTTTTTTGCGTGAACACCTTCCTTGCGTTAATGATATGCAAGGTAGGCGTTCCCGTCTAAAAAAATGACTGCGATGCTATTGCGTCGGATTTATACTCCCGGGCAAAAATGACGCCCGGGAGTGGGCGGGACTAAAAAACCCGCATTTGTGCCGGATTTTAGCGCCTGGGTCAGGGCAGGCGTTAAGGGACCTGTGGGCTCAGAATGAGCCCAGAGGTGCCCTCCCAAGCCCCCAGGGACACCCCCTGCCACCCTTGCCCACCCCAGGAGGACACCCAAGGATGGAGGGACCCACCCCAGGGAAGAAAAGGTAAGTTGTGGTAAGTATTTTTTTTTAATTTTTTTGTGGCATAGGGGGGCCTGATTTGTGCCCCCCTACATGCCACTATGCCCAATGACCATGCCCAGGGGACAGAAGTCCCCTGGGCATGGTTATTGGGCAAGGGGGCATGACTCCTGTCTTTGCTAAGACAGGAGTCATGTTAATGGGGGTTGGGCGCCAAAAATAAATGGCGCAAATCGGGTTAAGACGTTTTTTTTTGCCTCAGCCTGACTTGCCCCATTTTAGGACGCCCAAACGCCATTTTTCCCTACGCCGGCGCTGCCTGGTGTACGTGGTTTTTTTTCACGCACACCAGGCAGCGCCGGTCGGCTAACGCCGGCTAACGCCATTCAATAAATACGGCGCCCGCATGGCGCTTCAGAATGGCGCTAATTTTTTTGGCGCAAAACTGCGTTTGCGCAGTTTTGCGTCAAAAAGTATAAATATGGCCCAAAGTTTTTGCCCAGCTATGGCTTTACTGAGACAGCATCCCTGTCTGGCATTCTCATCACTAGAAATAGGTGCAGTGGACAAATCCCAATGTTCTAAACTAAAACTTACTAGTAGGAACTCTGAAAATATATCTTCACATTGTTGGTTTGCTAAAAAACTTCAAACAGGGTGGTTTACATCCCCACAGGGAAGTAACCATATAGTGGATGATAAAGGGAGTAACCAGTCTATTGCAGAGCTACTCTCCACTTATCACTACTTAGACAATAAAGACTCAACTGGCCAAGGTTAGCCTTATTGTCCTTCGTTTGGGGGGGGGGGGGTTGTGTGAGAAAGTAGCCTCTTTCTAGCCTTGTTACTCCCACTTTTGGCCTGTTTGTGAGTATATGTCAGGGTGTTTTCACTGTCTCACTGGGATCCTGCTAGCCAGGGCCCCCGTGTTCATAGTGAAAACCCTATGTTGTAAGTGTGGTTGTTATGTGACACTGGGATCCTGCTAGCCAGGACCCCAGTGCTCATAAGTTTGTAGCCTATATGTATGTGCTCCCTGTGTGATGCCTAACTGTCTCACTGAGGCTCTGCTAACCAGAACCGCAGTGGTTATGCTTTCTCTACTTTCCAAATTGTCACTAACAGGCTAGTGACCAATTTCACCAATTCACATTGGCATACTGGTACACCCATATAATTCCCTAGTATATGGTACTGAGGTACCCAGGGTATTGGGGTTCCAGGAGATCCCTATGGGCTGCAGCATTTCTTGTGCCACCCATAGGGAGATCTGACAAATCTTACACAGGCCTGCCAGTTCAGCCTGAGTGAAATAACGTCCACGCTATTTCACAGCCATTTACCACTGCACTTAAGTAACTTATAAGTCACCTATATGTCTAACCTTCACTTGGTGAAGTTTGGGTGCAAAGTTACTTAGTGTGAGGGCACCCTGGCACTAGCCAAGGTGCCCCCACATCGTTCAGGGCAAATTCCCCAGACTTTGTGAGTGCGGGGACACCATTACACGTGTCCACTATTCATAGGTCACTACCTATGTATGGCGTCACAATGGTAACTCCGAACATGGCCATGTAACATGTCTAAGATCATGGAATTATGCCCCCCAATACCATTCTGGTATTGGGGGGACAATTACATGATCCCCCGGGTCTCTAGCACAGAACCTGGGTACTGCCAAACTGCCTTTTCAGGGTTTGCACTGCAGCTGCTGCTGCTGCCAACCACTCAGACAGGTTTCTGCCCCCCTGGGGTCCAGACAGCCCTGGCCCAGGAAGGCAGAACAAAGGATTTCTTCTGAGAGAGGGTGTAACACCCTCTCCCTTTGGAAATAGGTGTGAAGGCTGGGGAGGAGTAGCCTCCCCCAGCCTCTGGAAATGCTTTGATTGGCACAGATGCTGCCCATCTCTGCATAAGCCAGTCTACACTGGTTCAGGGATCCCCCAGCCCTGCTCTGGCATGAAACTGGACAAAGGAAAGGGGAGTGACCACTCCCCTGACCTGCACCTCCCAGGGGAGGTGCCCAGAGCTCCTCCAGTGTGCCCCAGGCCTCTGCCATCTTGGAAACAGAGGTGTTGCTGGCACACTGGACTGCTCTAAGTGGCCAGTGCCAGCAGGTGATGTCGGAGACTCCTTCTGATAGGCTCTTACCTCTGTTAGTAGCCAGTCCTCCTTCCTAGGTAGCCAAACCTCCTTTTCTGGCTATTTAGGGTCTCTGCTTTGGGGAATTCTTCAGATACCAAATGGTAGAGCTCACCAGAGTTCCTCTGCATCTCCCTCTTCACCTTCTGCCAAAGGATCGACCGCTGACTGCTCAGGACGCCTGCAAAACCGCAACAAAGTAGCAAAGACGACTACTGCAACCTTGTATCGCTTCATCCTGCCGGCTTTCTCGACTGTTTCCTGGTGGTGCATGCTATGGGGGTAGCCTGCCTCCTTCTTGCACCAGGAGCTCTGAAGAAATCTCCCATGGGTCGACTGAATCTTCCCCCTGCAACCGCAGGCAACAAAAGACTGCATCACCGGTCCTCTGGGTCCCCTCTCAGCACGACGAGCGTGGTCCCTGGAATTCAGCAACTCTGTCCAAGTGACTCCCACAGTCCAGTGACTATTCAGTCCAAGTTTGGTGGAGGTAAGTCCTTGCCTCCCCACGCTAGACTGCATTGCTGGGTACCGCGTGATTTGCAGCTGCTCCGGCTCCTGTGCACTCTTCCAGAATTTCCTTCGTGCACAGCCAAGCCTGGGTCCCCGACACTCTAACCTGCAGTGCACAACCTTCCGAGTTGTCCTCCGGCGTCGTGGGACTCCCTTTTCTGACTTCGGGTGGACTCCAGTTCACTCCTCTTCTAAGTGCCTGTTCTGGTACTTTTGCAGGTGCTGCTTGGTTCTGTGAGGGCTCCCTGACATGCTGGTTTCCCCCTCTGTCTCCTCATCCAAGTGGCGACATCCTGGTCCCTCCTGGGCCACAGCAGCATCCAAAAACCCTAAACGCGACCTTTGCAGCTAGCAAGGCTTGTTTGCGGTCTTTCTGCGTGGGAATACCTCTGCAAGCTTCTTCACGATGTGGGACATCCATCCTCCAAAGGGGAAGTTCCTAGTCCTCTTCGTTCTTGCAAAACACCAAGCTTCTTCCATCCGGTGGCAGCTTCCTTGCACCCTCAGCTGGCATTTCCTGGGCTCCTGCCCACTCTCGACACTGTTGCGACTCTTGGACTTGGTCCCCTTGTCTTACAGGTACTCACGTCTGGAAATCCACTGTTGATGCATTGCTGGTGTTGGTTTTCCTTGCAGAATCCCCCTATCACGACTTCTGTGCTCTCTGGGGGTTGTAGGTGCACTTTACACCTACCATACAGGGTCTTGGGGTGGGCTATTTTTCTAACCCTCACTGTTTTCTTACAGTCCCAACGACCCTCTACAATCTCACATAGGTTTGGGGTCTATTTGTGGTTCGCATTCCACTTTTGGAGTATATGGTTTGTGTTGCCCCTATACCTATGTGCTCCTATTGCAATCTATTGCAACTTTACACTGCTTGCATTACTTCCTTTTGCTATTACTGCATAATTTTGGTATTGTGTACATATATCCTGTGTATATTTGGCATCCTCATACTGAGGGTACTCACTGAGATACTTTTGGCATATTGTCATAAAAATGAAGTACCTTTATTTTTAGTATATCTGTGTATTGTGTTTTCTTATGATATTGTGCATATGACACCAGTGGTATAGTAGGAGCTTTACATGTCTCCTAGTTCAGCCTAAGCTGCTTTGCTATAGCTACCTTCTATCAGCCTTAGCTGCTAGAAACACCTCTTCTACACTAATAAGGGATAACTGGACCTGGTACAAGGTGTAAGTACCTCTGATACTCACTACAAGCCAGGCCAGCCTCCTACAGACCTGTCCCACACTAGAGAGTTCAAGACAGCAGAACAAGGATGTCAGTGATAGCCATGAGGTGTATTGGGAAGACAACCTCTTGTATATTGAGTCAAGGGACTCTAAAACTGGAGCTGGCAGAAGACTGGTCATTCCTTTGCAGTACAGAGAGTTTCTTGTTACCTTGGCACATGACATTTTCTTGGCTGGGCATTTGGGCCAAAGTAAAACTTGGGACAGACTTGTTCCCCTGTTTCTCTGGCCTCATATGTCAGAGGACACCAAAGAGTTTTGTCGCTCTTGTGTGACCTGCCAAGCCAGTGGCAAGACTGGTGGCACTCCAAAGGCCCCCTTAATTCCATTTCCAGTGATTGGGGTGCCCTTTGAAAGGGTAGGGGTTGACATAGTTGGCCCCCTTGACCCTCCAACAGCTTCAGGCAATAGGTTTATCCTGGTGGTTGTGGACCATGCCACTAGGAACCCTGAAGCCATCCCCTTAAGGACCACTACAGCTCCTGCAGTGGCAAAGGCCCTCTGGGAAATCTTTTCCAGAGTGGGTTTCCCTAAGGAAGTGGTGTCAGACAGAGATAGTAACTTCATGTCTGCATACTGTAGGAAAGTACCATCTTGCCTGGCATGTTACCCCCATTTTTACTGTATGTATGTTTGTTTTTGCCTATGTGTCACTGGGATCCTGCTAGTCAGGACCCCAGTGCTCATAATGTATGCCCTGTATGTGTTCCCTGTGTGGTGCCTAACTGTATCGCTGAGGCTCTGCTAACCAGAACCTCAGTGTTTATGCTCTCTCTGCTTTTAAAATTGTCACTGCAGGCTAGTGACTAATTTTACCAATTCTCATTGGCACACTGGAATACTCTTATAATTCCCTTGTATATGGTACCTAGGTACCCAGGGTATTGGGGTTCCAGGAGATCCCTATGGGCTGCAGCATTTCTTTTGCCACCAATAGAGCGCTCAGACAATTCTTACACAGGACTGCCACTGCAGCCTGAGTGAAATAACGTCCACGTTATTTCACAGCCATTTTCACTGCACACAAGTAACTTATAAGTCACCTATATGTATAACCCTCACGTGGTGAAGGTTAGGTGCAAAGTTACTTAGTGTGTGGGCACTCTGGCACTAGCCAAGGTGGCCCCACATCGTTCAGGGCAAATTCCCCAGACTTTGTGAGTGCAGGGACACCATTACACAAGTGCACTACATATAGGTCACTACCTATCTGTAGCGTCACAACGGTAACTCCGAACATGGCCATGTAACATGTCTAGGATCATGGAATTGTCACCCCCAATACCATTCTGGTATTGGGGTGACAATTCCATGCATCCCCCGGGTCTCTAGCACAGAACCCGGGTACTGCCAAACCTGCTTTCTGGGGTCTCCACTGCAGCTGCTGCTTCTGCCAACCCCTCAGACAGGTTTCTGCCCCCCTTGGGCCTGGGCAGCCTGGGCCCAGGAAGGCAGAACAAAGTATTTCCTCTGAGAGAGGGTGTTACACCCTTTCCCTTTGGAAATAGGTGTGAAGGGCTGGGGAGGAGTAGCCTCCCCCAGCCTCTGGAAATGCTTTGATGGGCACAGATGGTGCTCTTCTCTGCATAAGCCAGTCTACACCGGTTCAGGGATCCCCCAGCCCTGCTCTGGCACGAAACTGGACAAAGGAAAGGGGTAGTGACCACTCCCCTGACCAGCACCTCCCAGGGGAGGTGCCCAGAGCTCCTCCAGTGTGTCCCAGACCTCTGCCATCTTGGATACAGAGGTGTTGGGGCACAATGGACAGATCTGAGTGGCCAGTGCCAACAGGTGACGTCAGAGACCCCTCCTGATAGGTGCTTACCTTTCTCAGTAGCCAATCCTCCTCCGTGGGCTATTTAGGGTCTCTCCTCTGGGCTATTTCTCAGATAATGAATGCAAGAGCTCACCATATTTCCTCTGCACTTCCCTCTTCGACTTCTGCCAAGGATCGACCGCTGACTGCTCCAGGACGCCTGCAAAACCGCAACAAAGTAGCAAGAAGACTACCAGCAACATTGTAGTGCCTCATCCTGCCGGCTTTCTCGACTGTTTCCAGGTGGTGCATGCTCTGAGGGCTGTCTGCCTTCACCCTGCACTGGAAGCCAAGAAGAAATATCTCGTGATTCGACGGAATCTTCCACCTGCTAATGCAGGCACCAAACTTCTGCATCACCGGTCCTCTGGGTCCCCTCTCATCCTGATGAGCGTGGTCCCTGGAACACAGCATCTGGTTCGAAGTGTCTCCCACAGTCCAGTGGCCCTTCTGTCAAAATTTGGTAGAGGTAAGTCCTTGCCTCCCCACGCCAGACAGTAATCCTGTGCACTGCATGAACTGCAGCTGCTCAGGCTTTTTGCACTTTTCCAAGGATTCCTTTGTGCACAACCTAGCCCAGGTCCCCAGCACTCCGTCCTGCATTGCCCAACTCGCTGAGTTGGACTCCGACGTCGTGGGACCCTCCTTTGTGACTCTGCATCAACCGCTGTCCTCAGGTCTTCTAAGTGCCTGTTCAGGTGCTTCTGCGGGTGCTGCCTGCTTCTGCGAGGGCTCTCTGAGTTGCTGATAGCCTCCTCTGTCTCCTCCTCCAAGGGGCTACATCTTGGTCCTTCCTGGTCCCCAGCAGCACCCAAAATCCTCAAACACGACTCTTGCAGCTAGCAAGGCTTGTTTGGGGTCTTTCTGAGTGGAAACAACTCTGCATTCTCCAGCACGCCGTGGGACATCTTTGGACCAAAGGAGCAGTTCCTGGCACCTTCCGTTGTTGCGGAATCTTTGGCATCTTCTACCCGGAGGCAGCCCTTTTGCACCTTCATCCGGGGTTTAGTGGGCTCCTGCCCCCCCCCGGACACTTGTGTGACTCTTGGACTTGGACCCCTTCTTTTACAGGTCCTCAGGTCCAGGAATCCATTTTCAGTGCTTTGCAATCAGTTGTTGTCCTTGTCCTTGTTGTCCTGTCAAGACTATACTGTCTTTCTGGGGTAGTAGGGTAACTTTACTCCTACGTTTCAGGGTCTTGGGGTGGGGTATTTTGGACACCCTTAGTGTTTTATCACAGTCCCAGTGACCCTCTACAACCTACCATAGGACTGGGGTCCTGCCCATTCTCGACACTGTCACGACTATTGGACTTGGTCCCCTTGTCTTACAGATACTCAGTTCCGGAAATCCACTGTTGTTGCATTGCTGGTGTTTGTTCTTCCTGCAGAATCCCCCTATCACGACTTCTGTGTTCTCTGGGGGTAGTAGGTGCACTTTACACCGACCTTTCAGGGTCTTGGGGTGGGCTATTTTTCTAACCCCACTGTTTTCTTACAGTCCCAGCGACCCTCCACAAGCTCATATAGGTTTGGGGTCCATTTGTGGTTCGCATTCCACTTTTGGAGTATATGGTTTGTGTTGCCACTATACCTATGTGCTCCTATTGCAATCTATTGTAACTTTACACTGCTTGCATTACTTTTCTTGCTATTACCTGCATAATTTTGGTTTGTGGACATATATCTTGGGTATATAACGTATCCTCATACTGAGGGTGCTCACTGATATACTTTTGGCATATTGTCATAAAAATAAAGTACCTTAATGTTTAGTAATTCTGTGTACTGTGTTTTCTTATGATATTGTGCATATGACACCAGTGGTATAGTAGGAGCTTTACATGTCTCCTAGTTCAGCCTAAGCTGCTTTGCCATAGCTACCTTCTATCAGCCTAAGCTGCTAGAAACACCTCTTCTACACTAATAAGGGATAACTGGGCCTGGCACAAAGTGTAAGTACCTCTGGTACCCACTACAAGCCAGGCCAGCCTCCTACATGTAGTGCACAACCCACTGAGTTGGCCTCCAACGTCATGGGACCCTCTTTTGTAGCTCTGCGTGGACTCCGGTTCACAAATCTTCCATGTGCCTGCTCAGGTACTTCTGCAGGTGCTGCCTGCTTCTGTGAGAGCTCTGTGAGTTGCTGAGTGCCCCCTCTGTCTCCTCCTCCAAGGGGCGACATCCTGGTCCTTCCTGGTCCTCAGCCGCACCCAAAAACCTCTACCGCAACTAGCAAGGCTTGTTTGCCGTATTTCTACGTGAGAACACCTCTGTAAGCTTCATCGCGATGTGGACATCTTCCATCCAAAGGAGAAGTTCCTAGTCCTCTTCGTTCTTGCAGAACTCCAAGCTTCTTCCATCCGGAGGCAGCTTCCTTGCACCTTCATCCGGGGTTTTCTGGGCTCCTGCCCCCCGGACACTTTTGCGACTATTGGACTTGGTCCCCTTGCTTTGCAGGTCCTCAGGTCCAGGAATCCATCTTCAGTGCACCGCTGGTGTTTGTGGTTCTTGCAGAATCCCCCTATCACGACTATTGTGCTCTTTTGGGGTAGTAGGTGTACTTTACTCCTACTTTTCAGGGTCTTGGGGTGGGGTATCTTGGACACCCTGTCTGTTTTCTTACAGTCCCAACGACCCTCTACAAGCTCCCGTAGGTCTGGGGTCCATTCGTGATTCGCATTCCACTTTTAGAGTATATGGTTTGTGTTGCCCCTAGACCTATGTCTGCCTATTGCAACCTATTGTAATTCTACACTGTTTGCATTACTTTTCTGACTCTTACTTACCTATTTGTGGTTTGTGTACATATAACTTGTGTATATTACTTACCTTCTTACTGAGGGTACTCACTGAGATACTTCTGACATATTGTGATAAAAATAAAGTACCTTTATTTTTAGTAACTCTGAGTATTGTGTTTTCTTATGATATTTGCGTATGATATAAGTGGTATAGTAGGAGCTTTGCATGTCTCCTAGTTCAGCTTAAACTGCTTTGCCATAGCTACCTTCTATCAGCCTAAGCTGCTAGAAACACCTCTATTCTACTAATAAGGGATAACTGGACCTGGCACAAGGTGTATGTACCATTGGTACCCATACAAGCCAGGCCAGCCTCTTACAGTGGGTCCAAATCCTCTTCTAACAATCAGAAAAAGCCTTGTTGTTATTCTTGTTATTCTTGTAAAGTCAAAGGCCATTGGGCAAGTGATTCCACTTGTCCAAAGAAAAACACCAAACCTCCCACCACCACAACCCCTGCGTCAAATTCTAGTGCCCCTAGTAATCGCATTGGTGGTGGGAAATCTACTACTAATAGCCAATCCAAGGGTGTAGCTCGGATCACTATTGGCAATGTAATTGGGATTGGTCTTGTTAGGGAGACCACAGAGGCTGTTTTAGTCTCTGATGGTGGCATTGATTTTGCCACCTTGGTTGCTTGTCCCCTTAATATGGTTAAGTACAAGCAACTACCCCTAATCAATGGTGTTGAGCTTGAGGCCTACAGGGACACAGGAGCCAGTGTAACTATGGTGATAGAAAAACTGGTCCACCCTGATCAACACCAACTTGGTCAGCAGTACCAAGTGACTGATGCTCATAACAAAACTCTTAGCCACCCCATGGCTGTTGTGAATCTCAACTGGGGGGGGGGGGGGTTACTGGTCCAAAGAAAGTTGTGGTAACCACTGATTTACCTGTAGATTGTCTACTAGGAAATGATTTGGAAACATCAGCTTGGGCAGAAGTGGAGTTGGAGGCTCATGCAGCAATGCTGGGCATTCCTGGGCATATTTTTGCTTTGTCAAGGGCTGAGGCCAAGAAGCAAAAAGGTCAGGGAAACGTGGATCCTGGAACAATGGACCAAGTGCTACCTAAAGCTAGGGGTTGAAAGGGTAAATCCCTACCCACTATCCCTCCCTCTACAGATGATTCCCGTTTTGAGGAAGAGGAATTCTCTCCCTGTGCAGAACCTACACCAGAGGAGCTGGCAGCAGACACTGCTGAGCTTTTGGGTGCAGGGGGGGCTGCCAGGGAAGAGCTGAGTGTGGTACAGCAAACCTGTCCCACATTAGAGGGTTTGAGACAGCAAGCTGTCAAACAGCAGAATGGGGATGTCAGTGACAGTCATAGTGTGTACTGGGAAGGCAAACTCTTGTACACACAGGCAAGGGACCCAACACCTGGAGCTGCCAGTAGATTGGTCATTCCCTTGCGGTACAGAGAGTTTCTCCTCACCCTAGCACTTGATATTCCTTTGGTTGGGCATTTGGCCCAGACAAAAACTTGGGAAAGACTTGTCCCCTTGTTTCACTGGCCTCGTATGTCAAGCCAGTGACTAGACTGGTGGCACTCCAACAGCCCCTCTAATTCCACTTCCAGTGGTTGGGCTGCCCTTTGAAAGGGTAGGGGTTGACATAGTTGGCCCCCTTGACCCTCCTACTGCTTCAGGCAATAGATTTATCTTGGTGGTAGTGGACCATGACACAAGATATCCTTAAGCCATACCCCTAAGGAACACTACAGCTCCTGCAGTGGCAAAGGCCCTCCTGGGAATCTTTTCCTGAGTGGGTTTTCCTAAAGAGGTGGTGTCAGACAGAGGTAGCAACTTCATGTCTGCATACCTAAAAGCAATATGGAAGGAGTGTGGTGTTACCTACAAGTTGACCACCCCTTACCATCCACAAACAAATGGTCTGGTTGAGAGGTTTAATAAAACTCTCCAACGTATGATAATGGGACTCCCTGAAAAACTCAGAAGGAGATGGGATGCCCTGTTACCTTGCCTCCTTTTTGCTTACAGGGAGGTACCCCAGAAAGGAGTGGGCTTCAGCCCCTTTGAACTCCTCTTTGGGCACCCTGTAAGAGGTCCACTTGCTCCTGTGAAGGAGGGTTGGGAACAACATTTAAAAGCTCCTAAACAGGACATAGTGGACTATGTACTTAGCCTAAGATCAAGAATGGCTGAGTATATAAAAAAGGCCAGTAAAAACCTTCAGGCCAGCCAGGAGCTGCAAAAGCAATGGCATGACCAGAAGGCTGTCCTGACTAAGTACCAACCAGGACAAAAGGTTTGGGTATTGGAGCCTGTTGCCCCAAAAGCACTCCAGGACAAATGGAGTGGACCCCATCTCATTGCTGAAAAGAAGGGTGAGGTTACCTATTTGGTAGACCTGGGCACTGCCAGGAGTCCCCTTGGGGTGTTTCATGTCAACCACCTAAAACCCTACTATGACAGGGCTGATCTCACCCTGCTCATGGCAACAGATGAGGGACAGGAAGAAGAGAGTGACCCTCTCCCTGATCTCTTCTCCACCAATGAAGCAGATGCCTCAGTGGAGGGAATAGTCTTAGCAGATTGTCTGACTGCAGAACAGAAAGACAACTGCATCAATCTCTTAAGCCAATGTTCAGACCTCTTTTCACTTGTACCAGTTACAACATCCTGGTGTGAACATACAATTGACACTGGAGACAGCCTGCCTGTCAAAAGTAACATTTATAGGCAGCCTGACCATGTCAGGGACTGCATTAAACAAGAGGTGCAGAAAATGTTGGACTTAGGGGTGATTGAACCTTCTGAAAGAACCTGGGCTAGACTAGTTGTGCTTGTACCAAAACCTCACAGCAAAGATGGAAAGAGAGAGATGAAGTTTTGTGTAGATTAAAGAGGGCTCAATCAGGTAACCAAAACCGATGCTCAACCTATAGCCATGGCAGATGAGCTCATTGATACACTGGCTTCTGCCAAGTATCTTAGCACATTTGATCTAACTGCAGGGTATTGGCAGATTAAATTGTCAGAAGATGCTAAACCCAAGACTGCATTTTCTACCATTGGAGGGCACTACCAATTAACAGTAATGCCCTTTGGTTTGAAAAATGCACCTGCCACTTTTCAGAGGTTGGTGAACACAGTCCTGCAAGGATTGGAGGCTTTCACTGCAGCATATCTAGATGATATTGCTGTCTTTAGCTCAACCTGGGATGATCACCTGGTCCACCTATGGAAAGTTTTGGAGGCCCTGCAAAAGGCAGGCCTCACTATCAAGGCCTCAAAGTGCCAGATAGGGCAGGGGAAAGTGGTTTATCTGGGCCACCTGTTTGGTGGAGAACAGATTGCACCACTTCAGGGGAAAATCCAAACTATCATGGATTGGGTTCCCCCCACAACTCAGACCCAGGTGAGAGCCTTTTTAGGCCTCACAGGGTACTATAGGAGATTCATCAAGAATTATGGCTCCATAGCAGCCCCTCTTAATGATCTCACTAGCAAGAAAATGCCTAAGAAAGTATTATGGACAGCCAGCTGTCAGAAAGCTTTTGAGGAGCTCAAACAGGCCATGTGCTCTGCACCTGTCCTAAAAAGCCCATGTTACTCCAAGAAATTCATTGTTCAAACTGATGCATCTGAATTAGGGGTAGTGGCAGTCTTATCACAACTGAATTCTGAGGGCCAGGATCAACCAGTTGGTTTTATCAGCAGAAGGTTGACCCCTAGAGAAAAGCGTTGGTCTGCCATAGAGAGGGAGGCCTTTGATGTGGTCTGGGTACTGAAAAAGTTGAGGCCATACCTGTTTGGTACTTACTTTATTGTTCAGACAGACCACAAACCTCTACTTTGGCTAAAACAAATGAAAGGTGAAAACCCTAAATTGTTGAGGTGATCCATATCCCTACAGGGAATGGACTATACAGTGGAACATAGACCTGGGAGTACCCACTCCAATGCAGACGGACTCTCCAGATATTTCCACTTAGACAATGAAGACACATCTGGACAAGGCTAGTTTATTGTCCTTCGTTTGGGGGGGCTGTGTAGGAAAGTACCGTCTTGCCTGGCATGTTAGCCCCATTTTCACTGTATGTGTGTTTGTTTTTGCCCTTTTGTCACTGGGATCCTGCTAAGCAGGACCCCAGTGCTCATAGTGTATGCCCTGTATGTTTTCCCTGTGTGGTGCCTAACTGTATCACTGAGGCTCTGCTAACCAGAACCTCAGTGCTTATGCTCTCTCTGCTTCCTAAATTTGTCACTGCAGGCTAGTGACTAATTTTACCAATTCTCATTGGCACACGGGTACACCCATATAATTCCCTTGTATATGGTACTAAGGTACCCAGGGTATTGGGGTTACAGAAGATCCCTATGGGTTACAGCATTTCTTTTGCCACCCATAGGGAGCTCAGACAATTCTTACACAGGCCTGCCACTGAAGCCTGAGTGAAATAACGTCCACGTTATTTCACAGCCACTTTTCACTGCACATAAGTAACTTATAAGTCACCTATATGTCTAACCCTCACTTGGTGAAGGTTAAGTGCCAAGTTACTTAGTGTGTGGGCACTCTGGCACTAGCCAAGGTGCCCCCACATCATTCAGGGCAATTTCAGCAAACTTTGTGAGTGGGGGGACCCCATTACACGTGTGCACTGCACAGAGGTCAATACCTATGTGTAGCGTCACAATGGTAACTCCGAACATGGCCATGTAACATGTCTAAGATCATGGAATTGTCACCCCAATGCCATTCTGGCATTGAGGGGACAATTCCATGATCCCCCGGGTCTCAAGCACAGAACCCGGGTACTGCCAAACTGCCTTTCCGGGGTCTCCACTGCAGCTGCTGCTGCTGCCAACCCCTCAGACAGGATTCTGCCCTCCTGGGGTCTGGGCAGCCCCAGCCCAGGAAGGCAGAACAAAGGATTTCCTCTGAGAGAGGGTGTTACACCCTCTCCCTTTGGAAATAGGTGTGAAGGGCTGGGGAGGAGTAGCCTTCCCCAGCCTCTGGAAATGCTTTGATGGGCACAGATGGTTCCCATCTCTGCATAAGCCAGTCTACACCGGTTCAGGGATCCCCCAGCCCTGCTCTGGTGCGAAACTGGACAAAGGAAAGGGGAGTGACCACTCCCCTGAGCAGTAACTCCCAGGGGAAGTGCTTAAAGCTGCTCCAGTGTGTCCCAGACCTCTGCCATCTTGGATTAAGAGGTGTTGGGGGCACACTGGACTGCTCTGAGTGGCCAGTGCCAGCAGGTGACGTCAGAGACCCCTCCTGATAGGTTCTTACCTCTCTTAGTAGCCAAACCTCCTTTCTTGGTAGCCAATCCTCCTTTTCTGGCTATTTAGGGTCTCTCCTCTGGGGTAATCGTTAGATAACGAATGCAAGATCTCACAAGAGTTCCTCTGCACTTCCCTCTTTGACTTCTGCCAAGGATCGACCACTGACTGCTCCAGGACACCTGCAAAACCACAACAAAGTAGCAAGACGACTACCAGCAACATTGTAGCGCCTCATCCTGCCAGTTTCTTGACTGTTTCCTGGTGGTGCATGCTCTGAGGGCTGTCTGCCTTCACCCTGCACTGGAAGCCAAGAAGAAATCTCCTGTGGGTCGACAGAATCTTCCCCCTGCCAACGCAGGCACCAAACTTCTGCATCACCGGTCCTCTGGGTCCCCTCTCATCCTGACGAGCGTGGTCCTTGGAACACAGGAGCTGGGTCCAATCGTCTCCCACAGTCCAGTGGCCCTTCTGTCCAAATTTGGTGGAGGTAAGTCCTTGCCTCCCCACGCCAGACAGAAAACCTCTGTACAGCATGATTTGCAGCTGCTCTGGCTTCTGTGCACTTCTCCAAGGATTTGTTTGTGCACAACCTAGCCTAGGACCCCAGCACTCCGTCCTGCATTGCCCAACTGGCTGAGTTGGATTCCGATGTCATGGGACCCTCCTTTTGTGACTCTGAGTTCACAGATCTTCTAAGTGCCTGTTCCGGTACTTCTGCGGGTGCTGCCTTTTTCTGCTGGGGCTCTCTGAGTTGCTGAGTGCCCCCTGTCTCCTCCTCCAAGGGGCGACATCCTGGTCCTTCCTGGTCCCCAGCAGCACCCAAAATCTTCAACCGCGACTCTTGCAGCTAGGAAGGCTTGTTTGCAGTATTTCTGCCTGGAAACACTTCTGCAACACCCAGCACGCCGTGGGACGTCTTCCATCCAAAGGAGAAGTTCCTAGTCCTTTTTAGTTGTTGCAGAATCGTTGGCTTCTTCCACCCAGAGGCAGCACTTTTGCACCTTCATCTGGGGTTTCCTGGGCTCCTGCCCACCCTGGACACTGTTGCGACTATTGGACATGGTCCACTTGCCTTGCAGGTCCTCAGGTCTGGAAATCCATTGTCAGAGTTGGTGTTTGTTCTTCCTGCAGAATCCCCCTATCACGACTATTGTGCTCTCTGGGGGTAGAAGGTGCATTTTACTCCTACTTTTCAGTGTCTTGGGGTGGGGTATTTTTCTAACCCTCACTGTTTTCTTACAGTCCCAGCGACCCTCTACAAGCGCACATAGGTCTGGGGTCAATTCGTGGTTCGCATTCCACTTTTGTAGTATATGGTTTGTGCTGCCCCTATACCTATGCTTGCCTATTGCAACCTATTGTAATTCTACACTGTTTACATTACGTTTCTTGCTCTTACTTACCTAATTTTGGCTTGTGTACATATAACTTGTGTATATAACTTACCTTCTTACTGAGGGTACTCACTGAGATACTTTTGGCATATTGTCATAAAAATAAAGGACCTTTATTTTTAGTAACTCTGTGAATTGTGTTTTCTTATGATATTGTGCATATGATTATGGTGGTATAGTAGGAGCTTTGCATGTCTCCTAGTTCAGCCTAAGCTGCTTTGCCTTAGCTACCTTCTATCAGCCTAAGCTGCTAGAAACACCTCTTCTACACTAATAAGGGATAACTGGACCTGGCACAAGGTGTAAGTACCTCTGGTACCCACTACAAGCCATGCCAGCCTCCTACATGTGTGGGTTGTGAAGAAGAGGAAGAAGGTGATTTATCCCCAAACCCCTGAAGAGTGTTTAGGATTTGTAGAAGGATCTTTAGTTTTACCTTTATCCCCATGCTTTTCCTGAGATTTCTTACCATCTTTCTTCTTGCCATCCTTGTCACCTTGTGTATGAACCTTTCTGTTCACTCTTGTTCTAACCAATTTGTCTGCCTTCTTTCCCAATTCTTGGGGAGAGGTCAGATCTGAGTCTACCAAGTACTGGTGCAACAAATCAGACACACAATTGTTAAGGATATGCTCTCTCAGGATCAGATTATACAGGCTGTCATAGTCAGTCACTTTACTGCCATGTAACCAACCCTCCAATGCCTTCACTGAACAGTCTACAAAGTCTGTTGGGTCTTGAGAGGACTCTTTTCTGGTGTCTCTGAACTTAATCATGTATTGTTCAGTGGTTAAGCCAAATCCATCTAAGAGTGCTTCCTTCAAAACTTTGTAATTATTAGCATCACTTTCTCTGACAGTAAGGAGCCTATCCCTACCCTTACCAGTAAAAGATAGCCACACGATAGCAGCCCACTGCCTTTGAGGAACCCACTGTACCATACAGGCCCTCTCAAGTGCAGCAAACCACTTGTTAATGTCATCTCCCTCCTTGTAAGGGGGGACTATCTTATGCAGGTTTCTGGAATCTTGCTCTCTAACATAATTACTATCTGAAACATTGCTGCTGCCACCATGGGGAACTAACCCCAATCTCTGTCTTTCCCTCTCTGTAGCCAGGGATTCCCTGTCTAAGGCCAGCTGCTGCTGTTTAAGCTTCAGTCTGGTCTGTTCCAACCTCAGCTTTCTGAGTTCCCTTTCCAGTAAGTTATCCTCAGGGTGGGAGTCTTGGGAATGTTTGGACACAGAGGAGATTTGGGAATTGGCAGAGAGAGACTTGTCCCTAACTGGCAGGACCCTAGTAACCTGGCCTCTAGGAGTGAAAGATGCCCTACTGACGTGTGACCCTCTAACACTACTAGTGTCACTAGGTGTCCTGCAAGATGGCAGGTCTTTGTAAGAGCCTTTTCAGAAACTTAGTAAAAGGTTTTAGAGCAGAACAGTAAGCTGTTTTGGTTCAATGTACATATATTGAAATACTTGGTATATGTTTTTCTTATGAAAAGCACCAAATGACAAAGTGGTAAAGCAGTTACAAGTACTTATCCCACCGCTGCACCACCAATGTAGGAGGCTGGCCTGGCTTATAGTGGGTACCTTGTGGTACTTAAACCTTGTGCCAGCTCCAGTTATCCCTTATTAGTAGAATAGAGGTGTTCTAGTAGCTTAGGCTGATAGAGGTAGCTATAGCAGAGCAGCTTAGGCTGACCTAGGAGACATGCAAAGCTCCTACTATACCACTTATATCATATAGCACTTTATCACAAGAAAACACAATACTCAGAGTTACTAAAAATAGAGGTACTTTATTTTAGTGACAATATGCCAAAGGTATCTCAGAGGATATACTCCCTTAGGAGGTAAGTAATATACACAAATTATATGTACACAAACCAAAAATCAGGTAAGTAACAGTAAGAAATGTAGTGAAAACAATGTAGAATCACAATAGAATGCAATAGGTAGGAATAGGCCTAGGGGCAACACAAACCATATACTCCAAAAGTGGAATGCGAACCACGAATGGACCCCAGGCCTAGTGTAGGTTGTAGAGGGTCGCTGGGACTGTTAGAATTTACTAAGGGTGTCTAAGATACCCCACCCCAAGACCCTGAAAAGTAGGAGTAAAGTTACCCTTCTACCCCAGAAAGACAGTAAAGTTGAGATAGGGGATTCTGCAAGAACAACAACTGCCAGCAAAACACTGAAGACGGATTCCTGGACCTGAGGACCTGTAAAGGAAGGGGACAAAGTCCAAGAGTCACACAAGTGTCCGGGGGAGCAGGAGCCCACTAAACCCCGGATGAAGGGTGTAAAAAGGCTGCCTCTGGGTGGAAGAAGCAGAAGATTTTGCAACAACGGAAGTTACCAGGAACTTCTCCTTTGGTCAGAAGATGTCCCACGGCGTGCTGGAGGATGCAGAGTTGTTTCCATGCAGAAAGACTGCAAACAAGCCTTGCTACCGGCAAGAGTCGCGGTTGAGGATTTTGGGTGCTGCTGGGGACCAGAAAGGACCAGGATGTCGCCCCTTGGAGGAGGAGACAGAGGGGCGCTCAGCAACTCAGAGAGCCCCCGCAGAAGCAGAAGTCAAAGAGGGAAGTGCAGAGGAACTCTGGTGAGCTCTTGCATTCGTTATCTGGTGAGATACCCACAGGAGAGACCCTAAATAGCCCAAATAGGAGTATTGGCTACTGAGAAAAATAAACACCTATCAGGAGGGGTCTCTGACATCACCTGCTGGCACTGGCTACTCAGAGCTGTCCATTGTGCCCCAACACCTCTACATCCAAGATGGCAGAGGTCTGGGACACACTGGAGGAGCTCTGGGCACCTCCCCTGGGAGGTGCTGGTCAGGGGAGTGGTCACTCCCCTTTCATTTGTCCAGTTTCACGCCAGAGCAGAGCTGGGGGATCCCTGAACCGGTGAAGACTGGCTTATGCAGAGAGGGCACCATCTGTGCCCATCAAAGCATTTCCAGAGGCTGGGGGAGGCTACTCGTCCACAGCCCTTCACACCTATTTCCAAAGGGATGTAACACCCTCTTTCAGAAGAAATCCTTTGTTCTGCCTTCCTGGGACCAGGCAGCACAGGCCCCAGGGGGGCAGAAACCTGTCTGAGGGGTTGGCAGCAGCAGCAGCTGCAGTGGAGACCCTGGAAAACACGTTTGGCAGTACCCGGGTTCTGTGCTAGAGACCTGGGGATGCATGGAATTGTCCCTCCATACCAGAATGGTATTGGGGTGACAATTCCATGATCCTAGACATGTTACATGGCCATGTTCGGAGTTGCCGTTGAGACGCTACATATAGGTAGTGACCTATATGTAGTGCACGCGTGTAATGGTGTCCCCGCACTCACAAAGTCCGGGGAATTTGCCCTGAACAATGTGGGAGCACCTTGGCTAGTGCCAGGGTGCCCACACACTAAGTAACTTTGCACCTAACCTTCACCAAGTGAGTGTTAGACATATAGGTGACTTATAAGTTACTTATGTGCAGTGTAAAATGGCTGTGAAATAACGTGTAGATTATTTCACTCAGGCTGTAGTGGCAGTCCTGTGTAAGAACTGTGTGAGCTCCCTATGGGTGGCAAAAGAAATGCTGCAGCCAATAGGGATCTCCTGGAACCCCAATACCCTGGGTACGTAGGTACCATATACATGTGAATTATAAGAGTGTTACAGTGTGCCAATGAGAATTGGTAAAATTAGTCACTAGCCTGCGGTGACAATTTTAAAAGCAGCGAGAGCATAAACACTGAGGTTCTGGTTAGCAGAGCCTCAGTGATACAGTTAGGCACCACTCAGGGAACACATGTAGGCCACAAACTTATGAGCACTGGGGTCCCGGCTAGCAGGATCCCAGTGACACATATCAAATACACTGAGAACATAGGATTTTCACTTTGAGCACTGGGCCCTGGTTAGCAGGATCCCAGTGAGACAGTAAAAACACCCT
Organism: Pleurodeles waltl; assembly: GCF_031143425.1. Lineage (NCBI taxonomy): Eukaryota > Metazoa > Chordata > Amphibia > Caudata > Salamandridae > Pleurodeles > Pleurodeles waltl. Next base: position 185,168,208 of record NC_090439.1, on the reverse strand, counting down.
GACATATACAGACAAAGGCCCTCATTCTGACCCTGGCGGTCGGTGATAAAGCGGCGGCCAAGCCGCCAACAGGCCGGCGGTCTAAAATATGCAATTCTGACCCTGGCGGGAACCGCCACCACAGCCCGCCAACTTAACACTCCGCCCGCCACGGCGGTACAAACAAACAGCGCGGCGGTTCCCGCCAACAGCCAGGCGGCAGACAATGTACCGCCCACCCTATTACGACCCACCAATCTGCCACCTTTTCCGGGGCGGGACCACCGCCGATAAGAACACGGCGGAAACAGACTACGAACGGGAAAACGCTCACCTCTACGCACTCCACGCGAGATTCCGGCAGTATGGAACCAGAGTTGCAGGTCATCCCCGCACTCCTATTCCTGCTCATATACCAGGAGCACGCCCGGCGGCGCGGAAGACATCGGTGAGTACTGCACCTACGACACAGGGGAGGGAAAAGATTACCGGCACACACCCACCCACCCACACCCACTACAACACACACATCAATGCATTCCCACAGATCACTGTCACAACCCACAAACCACCCCCCTCCGAAATAATGCAAAGACCAAAAGAAGAGATCATAAACGGGCAGATATATTGAAATATGTACACCAGTAATCCCAATAAATAAATAAACTATGTACAAAATATATACAGCTACTAAATGTAGTCCAACCACTGTCCGTGGATCACAGGGGTCCTGTGCAAAGGGGCAAGGCCCAGTCCCACGACAAGAACTCCACGGAGAGAACACTGCAGGGGCATCAGAAAGAAAATAGGACAGGCACCTCAGGGGGAAGGGAAGGGGGGCACCTCAGCCACTTGAGTACACGACGCCAGATCCACGAGGGGACTCCATGACCACTGGCCCATCCTGGGGAGAGCAAAGCCACAGTCCAAACAGTCCATACAGTGGGTGGCCTGCCCACTGGGCCATCCTGGGGAGAGCAAAGCCACAGTCCATACAGTCCATACAGTGGGTGGCCTGCCCACTGGGCCATCCTGGGGAGAGCAAAGCCAAGCCACAGTCCATACAGTCCATACAGTGGGTGGCCTGCCCACTGGGCCATCCTGGGGAGAGCAAAGCCACAGTCCAAACAGTCCATACAGTGGGTGGCCTGCCCACTGGGCCATCCTGGGGAGAGCAAAGCCACAGTCCAAACAGTCCATACAGTGGGTGGCCTGCCCACTGGGCCATCCTGGGGAGAGCAAAGCCACAGTCCAAACAGTCCATACAGTGGGTGGCCTGCCCACTGGGCCATCCTGGGGAGAGCAAAGCCACAGTCCATACAGTGGGTGGCCTGCCCACTGGGCCATCCTGGGGAGAGCAAAGCCACAGTCCATACAGTCCATACAGTGGGTGGCCTGCCCACTGGGCCATCCTGGGGAGAGCAAAGCCACAGTCCATACAGTGGGTGGCCTGCCCACTGGGCCATCCTGGGGAGAGCAAAGCCACAGTCCATACAGTCCATACAGTGGGTGGCCTGCCCACTGGGCCATCCTGGGGAGAGCAAAGCCACAGTCCATACAGTCCATAACAGACCCCACTGCCACTGGAGGAGGCAAGTTGGCCAGAGGACATCCTGCAGCCCTGCCCGAGATAGATCCTGCCCTGCCACGTCTGCCAAAGGGCCAGCGGTTCTTGCCTTGAAGGGCCCAGTTCAGCGGTTCCTGAGACGGCGGGGCCCAGTTCAGCGGTTCTTGAGACGGCGGGGCCCAGTTCAGCGGTGCGTGAGACGGCGGGGCCCAGCGGAGCGGTTCTTGAGACGGCGGGGCCCAGCGGAGCGGTGCTTGAGACGGCGGGGCCCAGTTCAGCGGTCCTTGCCCTGAAGGGCCCAGTTCAGCGGTTCTTGAGACGGCGGGGCCCAGTTCAGCGGTTCTTGAGACGGCGGGGCCCAGCGGAGCGGTGCGTGAGACGGCGGGGCCCAGTTCAGCGGTTCTTGAGACGGCGGGGCCCAGTTCAGCGGTCCTTGCCCTGAAGGGCCCAGTTCAGCGGTTCTTGAGACGGCGGGGCCCAGGTCAGCGGTCCTTGCCCTGAAGGGCCCAGTTCAGCGGTTCTTGAGACGGCGGGGCCCAGTTCAGCGGTCCTTGCCTTGAAGGGCCCAGTTCAGCGGTTCTTGAGACGGCGGCCGGTCTATGACCAACTGCTAATTGCCTGGTGGTGCCCTCCTGGGCAGCGGGGATGGTGCTCCTTCACTGCCCACCTGGGCTGTGGGTGGTGGGGCCCTCCTGGCCAGCTGGGCTGGGTCCTCCCTGGGCAGCGGCTATGGGGGTGGTGGGCTCTCCCGGGGCAGCTGTGCCGGTTCCTCCCGGGGCAGCGGCTATGGGGGTTGTGGGCTCCTCCTGGGCAGCAGGCCTGCTGCCTGACCTCTCCGACTTGCTGCCCTTGCCCTCCTTAGTCGTGGGCCTGTGGCCCTTTCCTCCCTTTGGAGCTGTGGCTGGTGACTGTCTCTGGGTGGTGTCCGGGGGGGATGTAGAAGGCGGGCTCCTGCGGCGCCCCTTCCGCCTTCTGCTCCTCTTCCCAGGGGGTGGGCTGGCTGTCCCCTTGCTGCTGGGCGAAGATCCAGACATGCGGGCTGGCGGGCTCCAATACCCCTGCACCCTTGTCAAGGGGGCTGCAGGGCTGGTGGTGGCTGAGGTGCTCTTCTTACCCCGACGAGAAGGAGGGGGGGGCTCAGGGTCAGGAAAGAAGTTAGTAGTGGCGAGGAAGAGCTTCTTGGGACAATGGAGAGTGGTAGGTACAGTGGGAATGGGAGTGGAGGGAGAGGATGTGGTTGTAGGTGAGTCACGTTTGCTGTCTTTGGGTGCAGGTGCAGGAGGGATAGGCTGCCGTGAGGTGGATGGCTGTTGGGTGGGTGGGTGGCTGCGTTTGTGTGGTGTGGAAGAGGGGGTGACAGACACAGTGGGAGAGGACACAGGGGACGTGTAAATGGCAGTGGGGGTGGTGACTGCACGTGTGCGGACTGGAGTGGAGGGTGTGCTGGTGATGGAAACACTGGCTGATGGTGAGGTGAATGGAGGTGTGAGTGTAGACGTCACAGGGAGGGAGGAGGGAGACGAGGAGGTGGGGGTCACAGAGGTGGTAGTGACTGTTGGCATGTCTGCATCGGAATGTTGCGTGTGTGAATGTCTGCGTGATCTGTGGTGCTTATGTTTGGATGAGCTTCTCTTGGGTGTTGAGGTGTGTGCAGGCTGGTCTGATGGTGTGGGTGGGACAGGCAGAGGAACAGGAGACTGGGAGGAGGGAGTTAGTAGAGGCAGGCAGGAGACAGGGACAATGGCTGCCGTCAGTGCTGAGGCCAGAGCCTGGAACGATCGCTGATGGGCAGCCTGACCCGAATGAATGCCCTCCAGGTACGCATTGCTGCGATGAACCTCCCTCTCCACCCCCTGGATGGCATTCAAAAGGGTAGTCTGCCCAACAATGACCGTTCGGAGGAGGTCAATGACCTCCTCACTGAGGGCAGCGGGGGTAACAGGGGCAGGGCCTGAGGTGACTGGGGCGAAGGAGATGCCCGGCTTCCTGGCAGAGCGGGCACGGGGCGAACGCTGAGGGGCTGCTGGGAGGGCGGAGATGGTGCGCTGGGTGGCGGCTGTACCTGTAATGGCGGGGGGCACGGATGGTGCCACCCCCGCAAGGGAGCCCCCTTCCGAGGACGTGTCCGTGTCGCTGCAGGGTCCAGTCGTCCCCGTCGTGGAGCTCCCCTCGCCCTCTGTCTCACTGGTCCAGTCTGACTCTGTGGCATGGCCCTCCTGGGCCATGTGAGATGCAGCTCCCTCCTGCCCCGATACCACTTCTCCTCCGCCTGATGATGCTGATGCACACAAGCACAGAAAGACAAACAAAAAGGGGGGGGGGAGAGAGAAATAAAGGGATATTGAGTACATGGATCTCCGGTACAGTTAGCGGACATGACAGACACAGATGTCCCCTGCACTAAGTTGCGCACTTGGGGTCCGCTACGCATTCCGTGGAACATGCCCTACACGCCTAGAGTTGACAACTGCACCCATGGATGACACGGCCCAGGGATGGCTGTACTGACAAACTACTGAGGGTGGTGGCTGGGGACACAGGGGCTTACGGGGGTGCCCAGCCTACAGATATCGCCCTGGCCTAGGGGGACCCCCAGCCCTCCTCCCCCACCCAGACACCTCCACTGCGCGACAACAGAGTAGATAATGCTTGTACTCACCCCCTTGTGTCTGCTGTGCTGCCCTCACGCGCCCATCCAATTCAGGGTAGGCCACCGCCAGGATCCGGAACATCAGGGGGCTCAGTTGACGGCAGGCACCCCGCCTACGTTGGGAGGCCATCCCCAGCAGAGACTCGGCGGTCTTCTTGGTCCTGCGGCGGATGTCCTCCCACCTCTTGCGGCAGTGGGTGCCCCGTCGATGGTGGACCCCCAGGGTCCGGACTTCCTTGGCGATGGCACGCCAAATCCCGATCTTCTCATGGGCGCGGACCTATGTGACACGTACAGGGAGGGAGAAATACCACGTTCAAGTTTGTCAGCATTTTCCTTTCCAGTGGCCCAACGCCCCCCATCCCCGCCAGGCCCCCCGCCATGCCCCCCGCCAGGCCCAACATGCCCCCCATCCCCGCCAGGCCCCCGGCCAGGCCCCCCGCCAGGCCCAACATGCCCCCCATCCCCGCCAGGCCCCCCGCCATGCCCCCCGCCAGGCCCAACATGCCCCCCATCCCCGCCAGGCCCCCCGCCAGGCCCAACATGCCCCCCATCCCCGCCAGGCCCCCCGCCAGGCCCCCAAGCCAGCCAGTGGCCCCAAATCCATATTGAATTAAACTCACTTGTTGGTCTGGAGGACCGTAGAGTAGCGCATACTGGGGGAGGACCCCATCCACAAGTTTCTCCAACTCCTCTCCAGTGAAGGCAGGGGCCCTTTCCCCAGGCGCAGCAGCCATTGTCCCTTCCAGACCGAGGTCACAGCAACACTTGCAGTATAGGTCCTCTCCTGTGAAAGTTCAAGTCGCAAGTGGATAAGTAGATAGAAAATGGCGGTGACGTCCGCGGCGGTGCGTACCGCGGCGGTGCGTCCCGCCACCGCCGGCGCCCTTCGCCATTGGCTCCTGAAACCCATAGGCTTCAATGTTAACCAATGCGGCTTTGCGCCGCGGTCTTCGCCCGCCGCCCGCCGCGGTGTGCCACGCCAGCGCATTGACCTCACATCCCATTGTCACACTTCACAGGTCAGGCAGCCGCCATTTCCAGGGCCCACATGGCTCAATTTCAACTGCGTCACACAGGCCTAGGCCTTGCATAGCCACTCAGACACGCCATTCACTGCATAGAGAATCGTATACTGTGCTAGCTGTGAGTACGTACCTGTGGGTTGCTTGACTGTGTGCTCCATGTTGTCCTTCCTAGGCACCGTCCGCTGGGTTGGGCGAGGAGACGGATGAATCCTCCCGTGTACCGACCGCTGGTGGACCTGTCGACAATGGAAGAACGCCACATTATCCTGACCTACCGTCTTAACCGTGCCACTATCCATGAACTGTGTGCCCAGCTGGAGCCCGACCTGATGTCCCCCATCCGCCAACCCACAGGGATTCCCCCTCTGGTGCAGGTCATGTCAGTACTCCATTTCTTGGCAAGTGGGTCATTTCAGACAACCGTGGGAATTGCTTCTGGGATGTCTCAGCCCATGTTTTCGAAGGTGTTATCCAGAGTGTTGTCTGCCCTGATGAAATCCGTGAGGAGCTACATCATTTTCCCTGAGGTGGGCGAATTGGCTACAGTGAAGGGTGATTTCTACGCCCTTGGACATATTCCCAACGTCATTGGTGCCATTGATGGGACCCATGTGGCTTTGGTTCCCCCAAGAGACAGGGAGCAGGTGTACAGGAACAGAAAAAATTACCATTCAATGAACATCCAGGTGGTGTGTTTGGCTGACCAGTACATCTCGCATGTAAATGCCAAATTCCCAGGGTCAGTGCATGACGCCTACATCCTCAGGAATAGCAGCATCCCTTACGTGATGGAACAGCTACAGAGACACCGTGTATGGCTAGTGGGGGACTCTGGGTACCCCAACCTGTCGTGGCTACTGACCCCAGTAAGGAATCCCCGGACCAGGGCAGAGGAACGGTACAATGAGGCCCATGGGCGTACTAGGAGGGTGATCGAACGCACCTTTGGCCTCCTAAAGGCCAGGTTTCGGTGCCTGCATATGACAGGTGGATCCCTAATGTACTCACCTAAGAAGGTGTGTCACATCATCGTGGTCTGCTGCATGCTTCACAACCTGGCTTTGCGCCGCCAGGTGCCTTTCCTGCAGGAGGATGGTCGAGACGGTGGTGTTGTGGCAGCGGTGGAACCTGAGGAGAGTGACGAAGAGGAAGACGACGGGGCTGAAACAGACAACAGGGACAGAATCATTGAACAGTACTTCCAATAGGACACAGGTAACATTTCAAAGATAATTTAGTAAATGTTAACTACTCTCCAGCATCTCTGCTGCCTGTCTATTTGCCCCAGTGTATGATGACTGAGTTTTGGCTTTTCCCTCCCTATTTCAGATCTGGGGTCCCCACTACGAGTCCTGTGCTTCGTTTCCCCATGGACTACAGCTTTGTGGCAGCTGTTTGTTGACTTCACCATGTACAAGGACATATTTGCACTGTCATGTCAATTACAATATATTGAAATCACAGCCAGACTCCAGATATTTTGGTGCAAAATAGGTGTTTATTTAAGTGCTCAAAATGGGATGGGTGGTTTCAAGTGGGTGGGGGCTATGGTGAAGGAATGTCCATGGCAGAGTCCAGAGTAACAGTCACACAGGTGCATTGTCCAGAGGCCTGTGGAGAGATGGAGCATGGGCAGTTCAAGGATGGACAGGGTGACAATGTGGGACAGTGGGATGACATCAGGTGGTATCCATTGCTGGCGGGGGTCTTGACATCCTACTCTGTCTTCTTGCGAGATCTCAGGGCCCTCTTGCGGGGTGGTTCTTCTCCTGCAGGAGGTGGGGGTCTGGTGGGCTGCTGCTGTGCGGGGGCCTCCTGTCCACTAGCGCCGGCGGAGGTGGTTGGCTGTTCTTGGTCCAGGCTAGTGGCAGGGGCCCTTGGGTGTTGTTGAGTGTCCGCCCTGTTGTTGACGAGGTCCTGCAGCAGCCCTACCATGGTAACCAGGGTGGTGTTGATGGCTCTGATGTCCTCCCTGTACCCCCGATAGTGTTCCTCCTGCAGTACCTGGATCTCCTGGAACCGGGCCAGTACCGTCGCCATCGTCTCCTGGGAGCGGTTGTATGCTCCCATGATGGTGGTGAGGACCTCGTGGAGAGTGGGTTCCCTGGGCCTCTCCTCCCCCCCCTGTCGCACAGCTGCCCTCCGAGTTCCCCTGTTTCCCTGGGCCTCTGCCCCCTGGCCGGTGTGCCCACTACCACTGCCCCCAGGTCCCTGTTGTTGTTGGGGTGGTGGGTTATCCTGGGTGCCCTGTAGTGGTAGACACACCGCAGATTGACGCGCCCTGGAGACAGAGGCATGGTCCCACTGGGTGGGAGCTGTGCTGGTGTTCCCAGAGGGGTTTGGGTCTGTAGTGGCCTGGGCCTGTGTGAGGGGAACCGACTGTCCAGAGGTCCCCGATGGTCCGGGCTGGTCATCGGTGTCCAGGTCGACAGAGCTGCTGTCATCGCTGACGGCCTCTTGGGTGGGGGGTGTGGAGAATTCTGGCCCCTCCGCCGCGGTGTGTTGACGGTCGGGTCCTGCAGGGGTATAGAGGTATGGTTATAGTTTCAATGTGTGGCATATGGGTGTATCTGTGGGTTCTCGTGTCCCCAAGTGCTGGCATTCGTGTGTGGGGGCTTTGGTGAGGGTGGCTTGTGGGGGGGATGTGTATATGCATTGGGCATGCTTTGGTGATGGGTGTCCATGCTTAGTGGACGCATGCAGGCCTAGGTTTTGGGATGTGTGGGTTGTGATGGTGAGACATTGGCGGGGAATAGGTGTGCTGGGGGTGGGGGTGAGGATGGTGGTGGGGGTGAGGATGGTGGTGGGGGTGGGGGTGAGGGTGGGGTTCGAGGATGGGGGTGAGGGTGGGGTTCGAGGATGGGGGTGAGGGTTGGGGTATGATTTGGCATGCAGGTGGGGGGGAAGCAGTATTGAAGCTTCAACTTACCAGTATCCATTCCTCCGCCGACTCCTGCGAGGCCGTCAGGATGCAGGATGTTCAAGACTTCCTCCTCCCATGATGTGAATTGTGGGGGTTGAGGTGGGGGTCCTCCGCCAGTCTTCTGCACGGCGATGTTGTGCCTGGATACCATGGAACGCACCTTCCCCCGTAGGTCGTTCCATCGCTTCCTGATGTCTTCCCGATTTCTGGGGTGCTGTCCCACTGCGTTCACCCTGTCGACAATCCTCTGCCATAGCTCCGTCCTCCGGGCAATGCTGGTGTATTGTATCTGTGTGCCGAACAGCTGGGGCTCTACCCGAACGATTTCCTCCACCATGACCCTGAGTTCTTCGTCTGTGAAGCGGGGTTGTCTTTGGGGTGCCATGGGGTGGTGTGTATGATGTGTGGGGTGGAGTATGTGTATTTAAGTGAGTTGAGTGTGGTGGTGTGTGTTGTTTTGTGTGTGGATAGTGTGTGGGTGATGGTGTTGAGTGGCTGTGGCTGTTATTTTTTGGATGCTGGTGTCTCGCTCTTGCCTTCTTTACGAATTTTTTAGCGTAGGGGTTTGTGGGTGATGTGGGTGGGTGTTTTATATTGTATTGTGTGTGTGGGAGTGGTGTGTGTATGTGTATCAGGTGTGTGGGATTCAAATCGTCCAATGTGGCTGAGTTTTGTTCGTTTGTGTGTATTCTGACCGCGGCGGTGTGTCCCGCCAATGGAATACCGCGTTTGAATGACCGCCGCGTGGATTCGTGGGTCGTAATGGCATGGGCGTATTTCTGTTGGCGTGACGGTGGAGGTTTTGTCACCTCCACTTTTCCGCCGACCGCTGGTCTGGCGGTCTGTTGTGGCGGTCGGATTTTCGGAGGTTTGCCTTCTGCGGGTCAGAATGACCGTGGCGGGTTTCCGCGACCGCGGCGGGATTATGGAGGATTTCTGACCGGCGGTAGGCGCCTTTTACCGCCGAGGTCAGAATGACCACCAAACAGTCCAAAAGTGGGGGTAACAGATTCCAGTGAGACAGTAAAAACACCCTGACATATACAGACAAACAGGCCAAAAGTGGGGGTAACAAGGCTAAAAAGAGGCTACCTTCTTACAAAGGTGCAAAAGGGCTGCCTCTGGGTGGAAGAAGCCAAAGATTCTGCAACAACGGAAGTTGCCAGGAACTTCTCCTTTGGTCCAAAGATGTCCTGCGGCGTGCTGGAGGATGCAGAGTTGTTTCCACGCAGAACGACCGCAAACAAGCCTTGCTAGCTGCAAGAGCCGCGGTTGAGGATTTTGGGTGCTGCTGGTGCCGAGGAAGGACCAGGATGTCGCCCCTTGGAAGCGGAGACAAAAGGGGCACTCAGCAACTCAGAGAGCCCCCGCAGAAGCAGGCAGCACCCGCATAAGTACCGGAACAGGCACTTAGAAGATCTGAGGACAGCGGTCAACTCTGAGTCACAAAGGAGGGCCCACCATGTCGGAGTCCAACTCAGCGAGTTGGGCAATGCAGGACAGAGTGCTGGGGACCTGGGGTAGGCTGTGCACGAAGGACGTCTTGCAAAAGTGCACAGAAGCCCGAGCAGCTGCAGTTCACGCCGTACACAGAATTACTGTCTGGCGTGGTGAGGCAAGGACTTATCTCCACCAAATTTGGACAGAAGGGCCACTGGACTGTGGGAGACACCTGGTCCCAGCTCCTGTGTTCCAGGTCCACGCTCATCAGGATGAGAGGGGACCCAGAGGACCGGTGATGCAGTCTTTTGGTGCCTGCGTTAACAGGGGGAAGATTCCATCGACCCACAGGACATTTCTTCTTGGCTTCCAGTGCAGGGTGAAGGCAGACAGCCCTCAGAGCATGCACCACCAGGAAACAGTCGAGAAAGCCGGCAGGATGAGGCACTACAATGTTGCTGGCAGTCTTCTTGCTACTTTATTGCAGTTATGCAGGTGTCCTGGAGCAGTCAGCGGTCGATCCTTGGCAGAAGTCAAAGAGGGAAGTGCAGAGGAACTCTGGTGAGCTCTTGCATTCGTTATCTGGTGAGATACCCACAGGAGAGACCCTAAATAGCCCAAATAGGAGTATTGGCTACTGAGAAAAATAAACACCTATCAGGAGGGTCTCTGGCGTCACCTGCTGACACTGGCCACTGAGAGCTGTCCATTGTGCCCTCACACCTCTGCATCCATGATGGCAGAGGTCTGGGTCACACTGGAGGAGCTCTGGGCACCTCCCCTGGGAGGTGCTGGTCAGGGGAGTGGTCACTCCACTTTTCTTTGTCCAGTTTCGTGCCAGAGCAGGGCTGGGGGATCCGTGAACTGGTGTAGACTGGCTTATGCAGAGAGGGCACCATCTGTGCCCATCAAAGCATTTCCAGAGGCTGGGAGAGGCTACTCCTGCCCAGCCCTTCACACCTATTTCCAAAGGGAGAGGGTGTAACATCCTCTCTCAGAGGAAATCCTTTGTTCTGCCTTCCTGGGACCAGGCTGCCCAAGCCCCAGAGGGTCATAAATCTGTCTGAGGGGTTGGCAGCAGCAGTAGCTGCAGTGGAGACCTCGGAAAGTTAGTTTGGCAGTGCCCGGGATCTGTGCTGGAGACCCGGGGATGCATGAATTGTCACCCCCCAATACCAGAATGGTATTGGGGTGACAATTCCATGATCCTAGACATGTTACATGGCCATGTTCTGAGTTACCATTGTGACGCTACACATAGGTAGTGACCTATATGTAGTGCACGCATGTAATGGTGTTCCGGCACTCACAAAGTCCAGGGAATTTGCCCTGAACAATGTGGGGGCACCTTGGCTAGTGCCAGGGTGCCCACACACTAAGTAACTTGGCATTTAACCTTCACTAAGTGAGGGTTAGAGATATAGGTGACTTATAAGTTACTTATGTGCAGTGAAAAATGGCTGTGAAATAACGTGGACGTTGTTTCACTCAGGCTTCAGTGGCAGGCCTGTGTAAGAATTGTCTGAGCTCCCTATGGTTGGCAAAAGAAATGCTGCAGCCAATAGGGATCTCCTGGAACCCCAATACCCTTGGTACCTAGTGTCAACATCTGGGCAGTGCGTGCTCTATGGGCGACTGGAATGAAAAAACTCAGCACTTATGAGATAATGTAATTCATGTATTATGTTGATATGCTGTTGTTTAACTTTTTGCATTGCAGAGTTTAATCCTGAAGACTTATATTCAAGGTGCTTGTAAATACTGTTCATTTGCAAATGTATTGCTGCAGGCTTTCAGAGTGTGTCAGGGTGTGGCCCCTTTCCAGGGCCTTCTACAAACGTCCTCTGCAGCATGACTGGGTGTGGTTTGTGGGCTGGGCCAAGACTCTATATAAGGAAGCCAGCCCAGCTCCATGTGCTCACTATTCAGAGGTCCCGGTGCAGAGCAGCAGAAACTTCTTGAGCTCCTGTCCCAGAGGCCTACTTTGATCCTCCAGTCCTTGCCCTTTCACTTTGTTGGTGATTCTTGATCAGGGCGGTAAGACGGAGGTCGGGCTGGGCCCCCGATCCCGTTCCCGAAGGCTTTCGAGTTCTTGGGCCTAATTTGCATGATAAACAATTTGACTCTTGTGCGTTTGAATAGGCGCTTGATTTTTTTATGGCATTTACATGCTGGTACTCGAATCGGCAACACGCGTGATTCATTGTTTGTGTGCAATTCATGTTATTCATTGTGCGCTACCATTTCAAAGCATTTACAGGGTAGCATTCGAATCGGCAAGACGCGCAATTCATTTTTTGTGCTTAATTCATGTTGTTCATTGTGCGCTACCATTTCATGGTATTTAGAAGGTAGCATTTGAATCGCCAGGACGCGCAATTCATTTCTTGTGCTTAATCCGTGCTATTCATTGTTCGCTACCATTTCATGGCATTTACGAGGTAGCATTCGAATCGGCAAAACGTGCAATTCGTTTTTTGTGTTTAATTCATGTTATTCATTGTGCGCTACAACTTCATGGCTTTCACACGGTGGCATTTGAATCTGCAAGACGCGCAATTCATTTCTTGTGCTTAATTCATGTTATTCATTGTGCGCTACCATTTCATGGCATTCACATGGTAGCATTCGAATCGGCAAGACACGCGATTCATTTCTTGTGCTTAATTCATGTTATTCATTGTGCGTTACCATTTCATGGTATTCATATGGTGGCATTCGAATTGGCAAGACACGCAATTCCTTTCTTGTGCTTAATTCATGTTATTCATTGAGCACTACCATTTCATGGTATTCATATGGTGGCATTCGAATCGGCAAGACGCACGATTAATTTCTTGTGCTTAATCCATGCTATTCATTGTTCGCTACCATTTCATGGCATTTACAAGATGGCATTCGAATCAGCAAGACGCGCGATTAATTAATTGTGCTTAATTCATGTTATTGATTGAGCGCTACCATTTCATGGCATTCACATGGTGGCATTCGAATCGGCAAGACGTGCGATTCATTTCTTGTGCTTAATTTATGATATTCATTGTGTGTTACCATTTCATGGCATTTACACGGTGGCATTCGAATCGGCAAGACGTGCGATTCATTTCTTGTGCTTAACTCATGTTATTCATTGAGCACTACCATTTCATGGCATTTACATATTCTTGTGTAAATCAGCAATATGCGCAGACCCCAAGGATCTCTGACACCTAGGTACCATATACAAGGGAATTATAAGGGTGTTCCAGTGTACCAATGAGAATTGGTAAAATTAGTCACTAGCCTGCAGTGACAATTTTAAAAGCAGAGAGAGCATAAACACTGAGGTTCTGGTTAGCAGAGCCTCAGTGATACAGTTAGGCACCACACAGGGAACACATACAGCAGGATCCCAGTGACACATAAGCAAAAACAAACATACATACAGTAAAAATGGGAGTAACATGCCAGGCAAGATGGTACTTTCCTACATATAACTATCACCAGATCAGAAAATCAAATCCTTGAAAATTCTGACCAACCAAATGAATAAGAACTAAAACAAAATTAGTATGTATATTGTTCCATTGTTTCTCTGTTGTGTCCTCATTTTTACAGGAGTAAGGTAATTGTTCAAAGGTTTTTACTGTCCAATATACCTTATATTGCTGACCGCGTCCCCCACCGGGCCGCTGCCATCAAGTACACCGCCGCTGGACCAGCGGTAACATTGTAATACAGTGGGCGAGAGACCGTCTACTCCGTGGTCTTTTTGGGCCCGTTGCCTTGGCGGTGTGGCAGTCCAACAACCAAAGTGGTCAGGCCCTAAGTCTCTTTTGTTAACATTTAATCACAACAAATATGTTTATGGCTTTTGTTTAGGAATAAATAAGAATTTACCTATTTAGTGCATAAAATAAGCAAATATAAAAATATAAAAATATTTTTGATGTAAGTTAAATATTTTTCAGATAATTACTCTTTAGTTTTTTCAGAAATTATTTTGTATTAAAGAATTATGTTTAAGAACTAAAAATAATGTCAAGTTTTATATTTATTTTATATATTTTTTAAATATAAAAAAATGTGTTATTTTATTCAGAGAACAAAATAAATTAAATGATTGAAAGTTAGGTACTTAAAGAGAAAAACAAAATATTTATGTGTAATAAAATATGATTATAAGTTATTTATGAACATATGACGGAACAACTAGGTCCTAAACAACGATAGCATAAACCACAACTGCTAAACAGCGACAAAGCCTGAACAGCGCCTTTTTCAACAATGAAGCCTAAAAAACAAAAAAATACACTTAAAAAAAGAACACACCTAAACAACTACACCGATTACCACTCATACCTAAACCACTACATTAATAATTGTAAATAGCTTTAAAAACTGTGAAAATTAAAAGCACGATAAATTGGTTAAAAAAAGCATTTAAAAATGTAGAAGAAAGTGAAAACCGCTTTGCTAAATACAATTTTTAAAAATAACATAAATAAAACAGCTTTAAATAGTGAAGTCAAATGGAAAATGAAGAGAATTTCAATAGTGCATCAAAAACTTAGTCCTACAACACTTTCTACACCACTGTAGAAGTATTTCTTCCCTTTACCAAGCGATGACAAGCAGGAGAAGCATATAAAAAATACACACATACAAAACTTAAGGCTTAAGATATAAGTGCAAGTTCAGTCAGAAATACGATCAGAATAAAAAAACTTACCAAAAACACATTTTATCTTAATTTATGATATTCCCTAAAAATTTTTTTTATATATATTGAACCGCCCACCATTTTGTGTTCAGTATCACACAGAACACCTAAGAGAGAAGCCGTATGTATGAGTACAGAAACAGACAGATTTATATTGTGGATAACAGCGTCTTCTACCTACTGAAGAAGGTAAAATAATACTATATATATATTAAAACAGATCAGGAAAAAATAAAAACGAACAAGTCATTTACATTTCATTTTTTAAAATTTACAGACATCTTTTAGGAGTATTGAAGAGTATTAAAATTATCAATAAAAGGTAAATGCTTTTTTTTAAATAAGTTTGAATAGAACGTTTTAAAATGTGTTAAAAAATGACTATGTCAAGATTAGAATTTGAACTGCAGTGGGATTTCATTCATGAGTAGGCGAGTAAAAATGAAATTTACTTCACCTATTAATTAAAATTCAAAGTCCGCTTGCTCCTTACCTCAAGGCAGGTGCTAGACCAGGGGAAGAAATTTTCCTTACAACTCCGTTGGGTACGTACCTGAGGGAAGGTACAGGATACCAAACGGGGGAAAATTACTACTCTAACTCTCTTGGGTACTTACCTATGGGCAGGTGCAGGATTGCAGCCAGGGGGAAAAATAGTACTCTAACTCTGCTGGGTACTTACCTCAGGGCAGGTGCAGGATAGCAACTGGGGGGGGGTTACTAATCTAACTCCACTGGGTACTTACCTAATGGGAGGTACTGAACAGTAACCAGGGAGCAAAATTACTATAAAAAAATCTACTGGGTACTTACCTCAGAGCAGGTGGTGGACAGTAACCAAAGTATAAATAAAAAATGAAACACTAAATAGTACACTGTTTTCAGTTTTTTTATAGATTCCAAATTTAAAAAAAAACACAGGAGAACCTCAAGTGTTTGAAAAACATCTTGCAAAAATCAATTAAAGACCTCATAAAAATAAAAAATAAAGTAAGTATAATCTCAAAAAGAAAAATTACAATGCTATCTCTAATGTATACATAACTAAGGGCGACTGCTGGACAGTGATCATGTGACAAAATTATTATTCTAATTCTAATAGATACTTACCTCAGAGCAGGTGCTGCACAGTTGCCAGAGAGAAAAGTAAGTATTTTACCTTTGCAAGTTACTTACCTCAGCAAAGGTGAAGGACAGTAACCATAGAGCAAAATACGTATTCTAACTCTTCTGCATACTTACCTGAGAGGAGGTGGTGAAAAGAAACTAGGGGGGAAATTTAGTATTCTAACTCCACTAGGCGCTTATGTCAGGGCAAGTGCTGGACAGTAATGAGATGGCAAAATTACTATTCTAACTCTACTGGGTACTTACCTCAGGGCAGGTTCTAGACAGTGACCATGGTGTAAAATTATTACTCTAACTCTGCTGGGTACTTACCTCAAGGCAGGTGCTGCACAGGGGTCGGGGGAAAATTTACTATTCTAACTCCGCTGGGTACTTACCTCATGGGAGGTGCTGAACAATAACCAGGGAGCAAAATTACTATGGAAACTCCACTGGGTACTTACCTCAGGACAGGTGCTGGACAGTAACCAAAGTATTATTAAAAAATGAAACACTAAATAGTTTTCTATTTTTGTATATAGATTCCTAATAATAAAATAACCACAGGAGGACATCAAACGTTTGAAAAAGGACATCTTGGAAAAAATCAATTAAAGACCTCCCAAACAAAAAATAAAGTAAGTATAATGTCAAAAAGAACAATTTCAATGGCAACTCTAATGTATACATAACTGAGGCCAGCTGCTGGAGAGTGATCATGTGGCAAATTATTAGTCTAATTGCTCTAGGTACTCACCTCTGGGCAGGTGCTTGACAGTGAGTAGGGGGCAAATTTACTATTCCAACTCCACCAGATACTTAACCTCAGAGCAGGTGCTAGACAGTGACTGGGTGCAAAATTACTATTCTAACTCCATGAAGGTACTTACCTCAGGGCAGGTGCTGGACAGTGAGTAAGCGGCAAATGTACTATTCCAACTCCACTGGGTACTTACCTCAGGGCAGGTGTTGGATAGTGAGTAGAGGCAAAATTACTATTCTAACTTTATTGAATACTTATCTCAGGGTAGGTGTTGGACATGACTGGGGGTAAAACTACAATCCCAAGTCCACCAGGTACCTCCCTCGGGGCAGGTGCTGGACAGTGAGTAAGGGGCAAATTTAGTATTCAAACTCCACTGGGTACTTACCTCAGGGCAGGTGCTGGATCGTGAGTAGGGGGTAAATTTACTATTCCAATTCCACTGGTGTAGGAGGCTGGCCTGGCTTGTAGTGGGTACCAGAGGTACTTACACCTTGTGCCAGGTCCAGTTATCCCTTATTAGTGTAGAAGAGGTGTTTCTAGCAGCTTAGGCTGATAGAATGTAGCTATGGCAAAGCAGCTTAGGCTGAACTAGGAGACAGTAAAGCTCCTACTATACCACTGGTGTCATATGCACAATATCATAAGAAAACACAATACACAGATATACTAAAAATAAAGGTACTTTATTTTTATGACAATATGCCAAAAGTATCTCAGTGAGTACCCTCAGTATGAGGATGAGAAATATACACAAGATATATGTACACAAACCAAAATTATGTAGGTTATAGCAAGAAAAGTAATGCAAGCAGTGTAAAGTTACAATAGATTTCAATAGAAGCACATAGGTATAGGGGCAACACAAACCATATACTCCAAAAGTGGAATGCGAACCACGAATGGACCCCAAACCTATGTGAGCTTGTAGAGGGTCACTGGGACTGTAAGAAAACAGTGAGGGTTAGAAAAAAAATAGCCCACCCCAAGACCCTGAAAGGTAGGTGTAAAGTGCACCTACTACCCCCAGAGAGCACATAAGTCGTGATAGGGGGATTCTGCAAGGAAAACCAATACCAGCAATGCAACAACAGTGGATTTCCAGACCGGAGTACCTGTAAGACAAGGGGACCAAGTCCAAGAGTCGCGACAGTGTCGAGAGTGGACAGGAGCCCAGGAAATGCCAGCTGAGGGTGCAAGGAAGCTGCCACTGGATGGAAGAAGCTTGGTGTTTTGCAAGAACGAAGAGGACTAGGAACTTCCCCTTTGGAGGATGGATGTCCCACGTCTTGAAGAAGCTTGTAGAGGTGTTCATGTGCAGAAAGACCACAAACAAGCCTTGCTAGCTGCAAGGGTCGCGTTAGGGTTTTTGGATACTGCTGTGGCCCAGGAGGGACCAGGATGTCGCCACTTGGATGAGGAGACAGAGGGGGTGCCCAGCAAGTCAGGGAGACCTCACAGAAGCAGGCAGCACCCGCAGAAGTACCTGAACAGGCACTTGGAAGAAGAGTGAACTGGAGTCTACGCAAAGTCACAAAAGGGAGTCCCACGATGCTGGAGGACAACTTAGAAGGTTGTGCACTGCAGGTTAGAGTGTCAGGGACCCAGGCTTGGCTGTGCATGAAGGAAATCCTGGAAGAGTGCACAGGAGCCGAAGCAGCTGCAAATCACGTGGGACCCAGCAATGCAGTCTAGCGTGGGGAGGCAAGGACTTACCTCCACCAAACTTGGACTGAAGAGTCACTGGACTGTGGGAGTCACTTGGACAGAGTTGCTGAGTTCCAGGGACCATGCTCATCGTGCTGAGAGGGGAACCAGAGGACCGGTGATGCAGTCTTTGGTTGCCTGCGATTGCAGGGGGAAGATTCTGTCGACCCACGGGAGATTTCTTCAGAGCTCCTGGTGCAGAAAGGAGGCAGGCTACCCCCAGAGCATGCACCACCTGGAAACAGTCGAGAAAGCCGGCAGGATGAAGCGATACAAGGTTGCTAGTAGTTGTCTTGCTACTTTGTTGCGGTTTTGCAGGCGTCCTGAGCAGTCAGCGGTCGATCCTTTGGCAGAAGGTGAAGAGGGAGATGCAGAGGAACTCTGGTGAGCTCTTGCATTCGTTATCTGCTGAGATTCCCAAAGCAGAGACCCTAAATAGCCAGAGAAGGAGGTTTGGCTACCTAAGAAGGAGGATTGGCTACTAAGAGAGGTAAGAGCCTATCAGAAGGAGTCTCTGACGTCACCTGCTGGCACTGGCCACGCAGAGCAGTCCAGTGTGCCAGCAACACCTCTGAATCCAAGATGGCAGAGGTCTGGGGCACACTGGAAGAGCTCTGGGCACCTCCCCTGGGAGGTGCAGGTCAGGGGAGTGGTCACTCCCCTTTCCTTAGTCCAGTTTCACGCCAGAGCAGGGCTGGGGGATCCCTGAACCGGTGTAGACTGGCTTATGCAGAGATGGGCAGCATCTGTGCCCATCAAAGCATTTCCGGAGGCTGGGGGAGGCTACTCCTCCCCAGCCTTCACACCTATTTCCAAAGGGAGAGGGTGTTACACCCTCTCTCAGAGGAAATCCTTTGTTCTGCCTTCCTGGGCCAGGGCTGCCTGGACCCCAGGAGGGCAGAAACCTGTCTGAGTGGTTGGCAGCAACAAGAGACCCGGGGGATCATGGAATTGTCTCCCCAATGCCAGAATGGCATTGGGGTGACAATTCCATGATCTTAGACATGTTACATGGCCATGTTCGGAGTTACCATTGTGACGCTATACATAGGTAGTGACCTATGTATAGTGCACGCGTGTAATGGTGTCCCCGCACTCACAAATGCCAGGGTGCCCTCACACTAAGTAACTTTGCACCCAACCTTCAGCAGGTGAAGGCTAGACATATAGGTGACTTTTAAGTTACTTGAGTGCAGTGGTAAATGGCTGTGAAATAACGTGGACGTTATTTCACTCAGGCTGCACTGGCAGGCCTGTGTAGGAATTGTCAGATCTCCCTATGGGTGGCAAAAGAAATGCTGCAGCCCATAGGGATCTCCTGGAAACCCAATACCCTGGGTACCTCAGTACTATATACTAGGGAATTATATGGGTGTATTGAATGTGAATGTGAATGTGAATTGGTGAAATTGGTCACTAGCCTGTTAGTGACAATTTGGAAAGCAGAGAGAGCATAACCACTGAGGTTCTGGTTAGCAGAGCCTCAGTGAGACAGTTAGTCATCACACAGGGAACACATACAGGGCACATACTAATGAGCACTGGGGACCTGCCTAGCAGGGTCCCAGTGACACATAGACTAAAACAACATATATACAGTGAAATATGTGGGTAACATGCCAGGCAAGATGGTACTTTCCTACACAACCCCCCCAAACGAAGGACAATAAGACTAGCCATGACCTGATGAGTCTTCATTGTCCAAGTGGAAATATCTGGAGAGTCCATCTGCATTGGAGTGGGTACTCCCAGGTCTATCTTCCACTGTATAGTCCATTCCCTGTAGAGATATGGACCACCTCAACAATGTAGTGTTTTCACCTTTCATTTGTTTTTGCCAAAGTAGAGGTTTGTGGTCTGTCTGAACAATAAAGTGAGTGCCTAACAGGTATGGCCTCAACTTTTTCAGTGCCCAGACCACAGCAAAGGCCTCCCTCTCTATGGCAGACCAATGCTTTTTTCTAGGGGTCAACCTTCTGCTGATAAAAGAAACTGGTTGATCCTGGCACTCAGAATTCAGTTGTGATAAGACTGCCTCTACCCCTAATTCAGATGCATCAGTTTGAACAATGAATTTCTTGGAGAAACATGGGCTTTTTAGGCCAGGTGCAGAGCACATGGCCTGTTTGAGCTCCTCAAAAGCTTTCTGACAGCTAGCTGTCCATAACACCTTCTTAGGCATTTTCTTGCTTGTGAAATCATTAAGAGGGGCTTCTATGAAGCCATAATGTTTTATGAATCTCCTGTAGTACTCTGTGAGGCCTACAAAGGCTCTCACCTGGGTCAGAGTTGTAGGGGGAACCCAATCCATGATTGTCTGGATTTTCCCCTGTAGTGGTGCAATCTGTTTTCTACCTACCAGATGGCCCAGATAAACCACTTTCCCCTGCCCTATCTGGCACTTTGAGGCCTTGATAGTGAGGCCTGCCTTTTGCAGGGCCTCCACAACTTTCCAAAGGTGGACCAGGTGCACATCCCAGGTTGAGCTAAAGACAGCAATATCATCAAGATATGCTGCACTGAAAGCCTCCAACCCTTGCAGGACTGTGTTCACCAACCTCTGAAAAGTGGCAGGTGCATTTTTCAAACCAAAGGGCATTACTGTGAATTGGTAGTGCACTCCTATAGTAGAAAGTGCAGTCTTTGGTTTTGCATCTTCTGCCAATCTGATCTGCCAATACCCTGCAGTCAGATCAAAAGTGCTAAGATACTTGGCAGATGCCAGTGTATCAATGAGCTCATCTGCCCTGGGTATAGGGTGAGCATCAGTTTTTGTTACCTGATTGAGCCCTCTGTAATCTACACAAAACCTCATCTTCCTCTTTTCATCTTTGGTGTGAGGTTTTGGTTCAAGCACCACTGGGCTAGCCCACTGGCTTTCAAAAGGTTCAATCACCCCTAAATCCAACATTTTCTGCACCTCTTGTTTAATGCAGTCTCCGACATGGTCAGGCTGCCCTTAAATTTTGCTTTTGACAGGCAGGCTGTCTCCAGTATCAATTGTGTGTTCACACCAGCATGTTGTACCTGGTACAAGTAAAAAGAGGTCTGAAAATTAACTTAGGAGATTGATGCAGTTGTCCTTCTGTTCTGCAGTCAGACAATCTGCTAAACTACTCCCTCCACTAAGGCATCTGCTTCAGTGGTGGAGAAGAGATCAGGGAGAGGGTCACTCTCTTCTTCCTGTCCCTCATCTGTTGCCATGAGCAGGGTCAGATCAGCCCTGTCATAGTAGGGTTTTAACAACAAGTTAACTGGAATCAAGCTAGCCTGGCTGAAGAAGGGTGATACCCTGAAACCGGTCCCAGGATGCTTGTTTCCGGTCCAGGGAGGACCTGACCTGGCAGTTCGGGCTGGACTGTTCCCATGAGGAACAGGGTCAAGACTGATTTGCATATGGCTTGGTCTGAACTGGGGTGGCATGGTGAGCAAAAGAACGATAGATTAAACCCAGATCTGTGACTGGGGGTGAGTGTTTGCATTGTCAGCACTCCGTCCATCGTCCTTTTGTGTCACTAATGTTGCCCTAAGTGGGAAGGGTATGCCCAGACGTGGGTCCCTTGCTCACTGTGCCACTGGAATCAAGCTAGCCTGGCTGAAGAAGGGTGATACCCTGAAACCGGTCCCAGGATGCTTGTTTCCGGTCCAGGGAGGACCTGGCCTGGCAGTTTGGGCTGGACTGTTCCCATGAGGAACAGGGTCAAGACTGATTTGCATATGGCTTGGTCTGAACTGGGGTGGCATGGTGAGCAAAAGAATGATGGATTAAACCCAGATCTGTGACTGGGGGTGAGTGTTTGCATTGTCAGCACTCCGTCCATCGTCCTTTTGTGTTACTAATAGTAGGGTTTTAGCCAGTTGACATGAATCACCCTAAGGGGACTCCTGGCAGTGCCCAGGTCTACCAAATAGGTAACCTCACCCTTCTTATCAACAATTAGATGGGGTCCACTCCATTTGTCTTGGAGTGCTCTTGGGGCCACAGGCTCCAATACCCACACCTTCTGTCCTGGTTGGTACAGGATCAGAACAGCCTTCTGGTCATGCCATTGCTTCTGGAGCTCTTGGCTGGCCTGAAGGTTTTTACTGGCCTTTTCATGTACTCCGCCATTCTGGATTTTAGGCCAAGTACATAATCCACTATGTCCTGTTTAGGAGCTTTTAAAGGTGTTTCCCACCCCTCCTTCACAAGAGTGAGTGGACCTCTTACAGGGTGCCCAAAGTTGAGTTCAAAGGGGCTGAAGCCCACTCCTTTTTGGGGTACCTCCCTGTAAGCAAAAATGAGGCAAGGTAACAGGACATCCCATCTCCTTCTGAGTTTTTCAGGGAGTCCCATTATCATTCACTAACTACCATATACAAGGGAATTATATGGGTGTACCAGTGTCCCAATGAGAATTGGTAAATGTAGTCATTAGCCTGCAGTGACAAATTTGGAAAGCAGAGAGAGCATAAACACTGAGGTTCTGGTTAGCAGAGCCTCAGTGATACAGTTAGGCACCACACAGGGAACCCATACAGAGCACATACTATGAGCACTGGGGTCCTGCCTGGCAGGATCCCAGTGACACAAGGGCTAAAACAACATACATACAGTGAAATATGGGGGTAACATGCCAGGCAAGATAGTACTTTCCTACAGGCAGTAAACACCGCCATTGAAAGACTGGCGGTAAGGGGAACTCAGGGTGCCCTTGGGGGCCCCATCGCGCATTTCACTGCCCAACAGGTGCTGCTGCACCCGCTGCATATCAACATTGCCGCTGGCTCTATTATGAGCCGGCTTCAATGTTGATGTGATTTTTCCGCTGGGCCAGCGCACGGAAATGCTGTTTCGGTCTACTGGCATAGCGGAAATGTCAAAATAGGGTGCCACGCATACTGCCAGCACTGGCAGCATTGTGGCGCCTGCGGCTTCGCCAGTCTTGTTTCAAAACCACCAAAGTCGGAATGAGGGCCTAAATGCCATTGAGGGCAACTCATTCAACATAGCAATTGGAAAACCCCATCCAAACCTATATCATTTCATGGAAATTTGAAAGAAGGAGCAAGAAATGAGACGTGCTAAGTCGCTGTCAGGTAGCCTGAACCCATGCACCACACAAAAAAGTAAAGAAATGTCTGAAAAAATATTGGATAAAATACAATAATTTTTTTGATAATTGTGGCTTCAGACTACCAGTCTAGCAAATATTTGAATCTTCTAACTAATATAACCTATGTCACCAATACTTCCCAGTTTTAAATGACATGAATTAAATAGAAAGTTCTGAAATTCTTTTTAAACTAAATTATTCCCCCAAAAAAACTTCCTACCTTTGGCAGTTTTCATGTCTTTATCCAATAAAGACAGCATCTGTGCTTCTCTCGCTGTAGAGTTCTTCTTCCATATGTAGAAAAAGCATTTCACACTGAAAGAAAAAAATATTAATCCAGAAAATAATTAAAATTGAACATACAAAATAGATGAAGAAAAAAAACCTTGTATGTGAAAAAGAACTTTACAAAAAAAAATGAAAAACATTTCTCCAAACTACAAATTTTCTCACATGCCCAATATTATTTGAGCCAAATGAACATTTTTTTCCCTAAAAAAAGAAAAAACGTGATTAACATAATGGCTAAAACCAGAACATTAGAACAAAACTGTAAAAAGGCATGAAAATGTAATGAAACAGAATATTATTACAAACATAAGTAAACACGACGGTTTTTACGATATGTATGATATATTTTTTTTAAACGTGCAATTTCAAAAACAGTCATGTTAAAAAAAAAACTTTACGGTTGAAAATAGCATATTATTTTTAACTAAAAACAGAAGTATAATTGTTTAAATAACACAAACACAACGAGAATGGAGAACATGGAGGCGGGCTGAGGTACCGGTCGCAGAGGGATCCGCAGACCTGGAGACAAAAAAGTAGAAATCACTAACTGACTTACCGGAGGCCGAGGGAGCGCCGGGGGAGCGTGACAGGAGATGCGGCATGGTTTTGGAGGTGGTTAAACATAGCGGCAAGGATGCTGAAGTGCTGCACGGCGTCCGAGATCCAAGGCAAGCCGCTCCATTGCTGAGAGCAGCAGCAGATGTGCACCGAGGGAGAGAAGCGGCGGCAAGAATTGTTTTCGGGGGCAAAGGAGGCAGAGCTAGCACTAGCTCCAAAGGTCGAAGCCTGGAAGAAGCAGGTGGAGGGATTCCATGCAAATGACAATAGTAGGTACACAAGGAGCCCAGAGAGGGGTAATTGATATTGATATTGTGGCATCATAAGGAGAGTGGGCTTCCTTTTTTACTCAGGGATTGTTGGTGGGTAGGACAGAGGGTCTCCCTCTTCCCAAAAAAGGAGGAAAAGGAGGAGAAGTGGCATCTAGGGGCTGTAGAAGTGGTACAGCTTACTCTGCAGAGTGCCAGAAGAGCCAGAGAGAGTACTTCAGGTGGAGACTGCAGAGAGACTGCTCCGATCCAGAATCAGACTAAAGCTGGCATTAAAGAAGCGCAAACTTGTTATAATAAAAGGAATACCGGCTTTATTATTTCTGGAACTGTAGCTAGCAGGAAAGCAAGGATTACTCCATCTTTAAGAACTTACTTTAGAGTGTTGCCGGAAATGCCAAAAATGTCTGCCAGTGAGAAGAATGTACAGCTTGAGCAAGGAACTTTAACCCTGACTAAGAGGTAAGAAAAGGCACCCCGTAAGTGTGGATATGATTGCCCCAGTAGATAATTCGACATTGGCACAACACAGCTGCCCTGTAGAACCCATCTATAACCAAGAACTACCGGGAGGAAGACAGGAGGGTGAGGGGGAGGCACAATTTTTGCACTAAGCCAGTCCCCTGGAAGAGAAGGACCCTGAAGACTCTTTTTCCCATTCTGTTACTACTATGCTGAAAGCTTTATCAATGGAATTGAGGGGAGGGTTTGAGACCTCTAAAACTAACCAGGCTGAGATTAGGAGCCTTTGTGAGGATCTTGGGAAAAAATGTATTATTTGGTGGGCCGAACAGCTGCTTTAGAGGAAGAAGTTGGTGACTTGAGGGCTGTAGTGGAGGAAAGTAAAGAAAAGATTAAAAGTTGAAAGCAGGAGTGGCCGAGATGGTGGCTAGGATGGAGTCCTTGGAAAATAATCAAAAGAGGAACAACTTGAGGTTCCTCAAAGTCCCTGAGGGATTGGAAGGAGAGGATTTGAAGGGGCTGGTAGTACGTTTAATAAAACAAGAAGTAAATTTTGATGATATGGAAGTTGATATTGTTAAAGATATTCAAAGAGTTTACAGGGTCCCAGCATAAATGCCCCCTAATAGAGATAGGCCGCGGAAGATCTTGGTTTATTTTCATACATATGCAGTGAAAGAGCGTATTCTGGCAGTAGCACTGATGAAGAAACTATTGTCGGTGAATGGGGTTTCTTATGAGAATAGATCAGATCTGGCATCCATTACTTTAAATAAACAATGGGAGCTGGGGAAAATAATTGATGTAATACAAATGTTGCCCCAGTTGAAGTTCCCCACATCCCTTAGGGTTATGGCGAATAATAAAATGTACAATTTTAGTGGCGGGCAGGCGGTGGGTGATTTGATTAAGAACTTAGAGAACTGTAATTGTTCGGGCGTGTCTCCCTCTACTAATTTAGATTAGTCATATAATGGAAAAGGTAGTCTCTAGGTCTGGTGACCCTCTAAAAGGCGGTAGTGCCAGACTAGGATGATTGGGTGGGTTCAACTGGGGAAAGGGGGTGGGATGGACTAGGGAGGGTGCACAGGTGGGGAAGGAAAAATTTGAAAATGGGGAAAGGTCCTTAATGTGGTGGAGGGAGAGGGGGTTGAAAAGAGATGCTAAGAGTGGATGGAACTTCAACTGGGAGGGATGACGGTGAATGAGTTGAAATTCCTGTCTTCAATATTAATGGTCTGCGGGTGAAGAGCAGACAAAAGATATTGCTGCAATACTTGAAAGATGCCCCAGTTCATGTGGTGATTTTGCACGAAACACATCTTTCTAGGCAAGAATGTTTGGAAATATTCCAACCATGTAGATGGATACATCGGGTCGTAAGTTCTAATTATATGGGGGGTAGTAAAGGGGTGGCTATCCTAATAAAAATTGTTAATATAATTTTTGTGGAGGGCTCAGTAGATAAATCTGGGAGGTGGGTTGTGGGGAAATTGATGGTATATGACCTTGCTTTCACATTGGTGGGATATTATGGCCCTATTAGAGATGAGATAACCCCATTGATAGAGGTGTCTCATCTGTTATTGCAATATGGGGATCTTATAATATGGACCAGGGATTTTAATGTTGTACTGAATTATGATCTGGATAGGTCCTCACATAGTAGGTCAAGAGCTAATGAGAAGACGCAAGCTCAGGTTCGAATAATGATGTCCCAATTTGGGTTACATGATGTGTGCAGAGAGAAGATGGGGCGTGAGAAAGGATACACTTTTAATAATAAAAAATATAGGCATCAGCCTAGGATTGACTATTTTTTAATAGATGGTGTCTTAAAAGAGCTAGTGGAGGATGTGATACATGTTGGGGGGCATTTATCCGATCATTCTGCTATTAGCCTGAAACTTAAGCTACCGGTTATTAAAGAAGGAAGACGGTGGACCTTAGATAGAACATTGTTATCAGATGAGAAGGTAGTAGCGGAGTTAGGGGCAGAAACATTGGAATTCTTTAAGTTTAACAAGGGCTCGTCTTCATTGGTAGTAGTTTGGGACACCTTCAAAGCTTAGAAGGGCAACTTCATTTAAGAGGAAAATATATAATGAAGAGATAAGTTGATTAGAAAGTCGGATCAGAAATTGGTATTACAGAATCTTGAGGAAGACGAAGTGGCACAGCTATGTAAACTGTCTCAGGAGGCTCGGGCAGAATTGGCAACAGTGATAGATAGTAGGGTTAGATTGAGGTGTGAGGCAAATAGGGTGGCACATTTTGAACACAGTGAAAATAGTAGTAAAACCTTAGCTTGGAAAATAAAATCTGAGACATTTAGAAATAGGGTGGTAGAAATTAGATGTGGAAACTCCGAGCAGGTTAGGAGAAGTATGGCAGAGGTGGAGGAAAGCTTTTATAATTATTTCAAAGATTTATATACAGAAGAAATTGAGGTATCCCCGGGGAGGGTAAAGCAGTGGGTGGGGGGATTAGATTTACCTGCCCTGAGGGAAGAGGAACTGAGAAGCTTAATGTAAGGAAATGCCTCCTTGGCATGGTTGCCCCCTGACTTTTTGCCTTTGCTGATGCTATGTTTACAATTGAAAGTGTGCTGAGGCCTGCTAACCAGGCCCCAGCACCAGTGTTCTTTCCCTAACCTGTACTTTTGTATCCACAATTGGCAGACCCTGGCATCCAGATAAGTCCCTTGTAACTGGTACTTCTAGTACCAAGGGCCCTGATGCCAAGGAAGGTCTCTAAGGGCTGCAGCATGTCTTATGCCACCCTGGAGACCCCTCACTCAGCACAGACACACTGCTTGCCAGCTTGTGTGTGCTAGTGAGGACAAAACGAGTAAGTCGACATGGCACTCCCCTCAGGGTGCCATGCCAGCCTCTCACTGCCTATGCAGTATAGGTAAGACACCCCTCTAGCAGGCCTTACAGCCCTAAGGCAGGGTGCACTATACCATAGGTGAGGGTACCAGTGCATGAGCATGGTACCCCTACAGTGTCTAAACAAAACCTTAGACATTGTAAGTGCAGGGTAGCCATAAGAGTATATGGTCTGGGAGTCTGTCAAACACGAACTCCAAAGCACCATAATGGCTACACTGAAAACTGGGAAGTTTGGTATCAAACTTCTCAGCACAATAAATGCACACTGATGCCAGTGTACATTTTATTGTAAAATACACCCCAGAGGGCACCTTAGAGGTGCCCCCTGAAACTTAACCGACTGTCTGTGTAGGCTGACTAGTTCCAGCAGCCTGCCACACCAGAGACATGTTGCTGGCCCCATGGGGAGAGTGCCTTTGTCACTCTGAGGCCAGTAACAAAGCCTGCACTGGGTGGAGATGCTAACACCTCCCCCAGGCAGGAGCTGTGACACCTGGCGGTGAGCCTCAAAGGCTCACCCCTTTGTCACAGCCCAGCAGGGCACTCCAGCTTAGTGGAGTTGCCCGCCCCCTCCGGCCACGGCCCCCACTTTTGGCGGCAAGGCTGGAGGGAACAAAGAAAGCAACAAGGAGGAGTCACTGGCCAGTCAGGACAGCCCCTAAGGTGTCCTGAGCTGAAGTGACTCTAACTTTTAGAAATCCTCCATCTTGCAGATGGAGGATTCCCCCAATAGGGTTAGGATTGTGACCCCCTCCCCTTGGGAGGAGGCACAAAGAGGGTGTACCCACCCTCAGGGCTAGTAGCCATTGGCTACTAACCCCCCAGACCTAAACACGCCCTTAAATTTAGTATTTAAGGGCTACCCTGAACCCTAGAAAATCAGATTCCTGCAACTACAAGAAGAAGGACTGCCTAGCTGAAAACCCCTGCAGAGGAAGACCAGAAGACGACAACTGCCTTGGCTCCAGAAACTCACCGGCCTGTCTCCTGCCTTCCAAAGATCCTGCTCCAGCGACGCCTTCCAAAGGGACCAGCGACCTCGACATCCTCTGAGGACTGCCCCTGCTTCGAAAAGACAAGAAACTCCCGAGGACAGCGGACCTGCTCCAAGAAAGGCTGCAACTTTGTTTCCAGCAGCTTTGAAAGAACCCTGCAAGCTCCCCGCAAGAAGCGTGAGACTTGCAACACTGCACCCGGCGACCCCGACTCGGCTGGTGGAGATCCAACACCTCAGGAGGGACCCCAGGACTACTCTGATACTGTGAGTACCAAAACCTGTCCCCCCTGAGCCCCCACAGCGCCGCCTGCAGAGGGAATCCCGAGGCTTCCCCTGACCGCGACTCTTTGAATCCAAAGTCCCGACGCCTGGGAGAGACCCTGCACCCGCAGCCCCCAGGACCTGAAGGACCGGACTTTCACTGGAGAAGTGACCCCCAGGAGTCCCTCTCCCTTGCCCAAGTGGAGGTTTCCCCGAGGAACCCCCCCCTTGCCTGCCTGCAGCGCTGAAGAGATCCCGAGATCCCTCATAGACTAACATTGCGAATCCGACGCCTGTTCCTACACTGCACCCGGCCGCCCCCGCGCTGCTGAGGGTGAAATTTCTGTGTGGACTTGTGTCCCCCCCGGTGCCCTACAAAACCCCCCTGGTCTGCCCTCCGAAGACGCGGGTACTTACCTGCAAGCAGACCGGATCCGGGGCACCCCCTTCTCTCCATTCTAGCCTATGTGTTTTGGGCACCACTTTGAACTCTGCACCTGACCGGCCCTGAGCTGCTGGTGTGGTAACTTTGGGGTTGCTCTGAACCCCCAACGGTGGGCTACCTTGGACCAAGAACTGAACCCTGTAAGTGTCTTACTTACCTGGTAAAACTAACAAAAACTTACCTCCCCTAGGAACTGTGAAAATTGCACTGTGTCCACTTTTAAAACAGCTATTTGTCAATAACTTGAAAAGTATACATGCAATTTTTATGATTTAAAGTTCCTAAAGTACTTACCTGCAATACCTTTCGAATGAGATATTACATGTAGAATTTGAACCTGTGGTTCTTAAAATAAACTAAGAAAAGATATTTTTCTATAACAAAACCTATTGGCTGGATTTGTCTCTGAGTGTGTGTACCTCATTTATTGTCTATGTGTATGTACAACAAATGCTTAACACTACTCCTTGGATAAGCCTACTGCTCGACCACACTACCACAAAATAGAGCATTAGTATTATCTATTTTTACCACTATTTTACCTCTAAGGGGAACCCTTGGACTCTGTGCATGCTATTCCTTACTTTGAAATAGCACATACAGAGCCAACTTCCTACATTGGTGGATCAGCGGTGGGGTACAAGACTTTGCATTTGCTGGACTACTCAGCCAATACCTGATCACACGACAAATTCCAAAATTGTCATTAGAAATTGATTTTTGCAATTTGAAAAGTTTTCTAAATTCTTAAAAGACCTGCTAGGGCCTTGTGTTAGATCCTGTTTAGCATTTCTTTTAGAGTTTAAAAGTTTGTAAAAGTTTGAATTAGATTCTAGAACCAGTTGTAGATTCTTAAAAAGTATTCCAACTTTTAGAAGCAAAATGTCTAGCACAGATGTGACTGTGGTGGAACTCGACACCACACCTTACCTCCATCTTAAGATGAGGGAGCTAAGGTCACTCTGTAAACTAAAGAAAATAACAATGGGCCCCAAACCTACCAAAATACAGCTCCAGGAGCTTTTGGCAGAGTTTGAAAAGGCCAACCCCTCTGAGGGTGGCAACTCAGAGGAAGAGGATAGTGACTTGGAGGAAAATTCCCCCCTACCAATCCTATCTAGGGAGAACAGGGTCCCTCAAACCCTGACTCCAAAAATAATAGTCAGAGATGCTGGTTCCCTCACAGGAGAGACCAACACCTCTGAAATCACTGAGGATAGCCCCAGTGAAGAGGACATCCAGTTAGCCAGGATGGCCAAAAGATTGGCTTTGGAAAGACAGATCCTAGCCATAGAGAGGGAAATACAAGAGATGGGCCTAGGACCCATCAATGGTGGCAGCAACATAAATAGGGTCAGAGATTCTCCTGACATGTTGAAAATCCCCAAAGGGATTGTAACTAAATATGAAGATGGTGATGACATCACCAAATGGTTCACAGCTTTTGAGAGGGCTTGTGTAACCAGAAAAGTGAACAGATCTCACTGGGGTGCTCTCCTTTGGGAAATGTTCACAGGAAAGTGTAGGGATAGACTCCTCACACTCTCTGGACAAGATGCAGAATCTTATGACCTCATGAAGGGTACCCTGATTGAGGGCTTTGGATTCTCCACTGAGGAGTATAGGATTAGATTCAGGGGGGCTCAAAAATCCCCGAGCCAGACCTGGGTTGACTTTGCAGACTACTCAGTGAAAACACTAGATGGTTGGATTCAAGGCAGTGGTGTAAATAATTATGATGGGCTGTACAATTTATTTGTGAAAGAACACCTGTTAAGTAATTGTTTCAATGATAAACTGCATCAGCATCTGGTAGACCTAGGACCAATTTCTCCCCAAGAATTGGGAAAGAAGGCGGACCATTGGGTCAAGACAAGGGTGTCCAAGACTTCAACAGGGGGTGACCAAAAGAAAGGGGTCACAAAGACTCCCCAGGGGAAGGGTGATGAGACAACCAAAACTAAAAATAGTAAAGAGTCTTCTACAGGCCCCCAAAAACCTGCACAGGAGGGTGGGCCCAGAGCCTCTTCACAAAACAATGGGTACAAGGGTAAAAACTTTGATCCCAAAAAGGCCTGGTGTCATAGCTGTAAACAGCATGGACACCAAACTGGAGACAAGGCCTGTCCCAAGAAAGGTTCCACTCCAAACTCCCATCCAGGTAACACTGGTATGGCTAGTCTCCAAGTGGGATCAATAGTGTGCCCAGAGCAAATCAGGGTCCACACTGAAGCTACTCTAGTTTCTGAGGGTGGGGTGGATTTAGCCACACTAGCTGTCTGGCCGCCTAACATGCAAAAATACAGACAGCAACTCTTAATTAATGGGACTAGAATAGAGGGCCTGAGGGATACAGGTGCCAGTGTCACCATGGTGACAGAGAAACTGGTTTCCCCTGGCCAATACCTGACTGGAAAAACTTACACAGTCACCAACGCTGACAATCAGAGAAAAGTACATCCCATGGCAATGGTTACTTTAGAATGGGGAGGGGTCAATGGCCTGAAACAGGTGGTGGTCTCCTCAAATATCCCAGTGGACTGTCTGCTTGGAAATGACCTGGAGTCCTCAGCATGGGCTGAGGTAGAACTAAAAACCCATGCAGCAATGCTGGGTATCCCTGAACTGGTGTGTGTGAAAACAAGAGCACAGTGCAAGGCACAGGGTGAAAAAGTAGAGCTGGAGTCTGGAAAAATGGCCCAGCCTACCAAGAGAACAGGAAAGTCAGTTGGGAAACCAACTGCAACACAGCAAAAGAAAGGGAACCTCTCTTCTCAGGAAGAAGTTCTGCCCTCTGAGGGAACTGAGCCTTTGGAGCTTGAACCTTATCAGGTTGAGCTCTTAGGCCCAGGGGGACCCTCAAGGGAGGAGCTGTGTAAGGGACAAGAAACCTGTCCCTCTCTTGAAGGCCTTAGGCAGCAAGCTGCTGAAGAGTCCAAAGGCAAGAAAAATGGAACACATAGGGTCTATTGGGAAGATGGACTCCTGTACACTGAGGCCAGAGACCCCAAACCTGGTGCCACTAGGAGAGTGGTAGTGCCTCAGCTGTTCAGAGAGTTCATCCTAACATTGGCCCATGACATTCCCCTTGCTGGACATTTGGGACAAACCAAGACGTGGGAGAGGTTAGTCAACCACTTCTACTGGCCCAATATGTCCAACATGGTTAAGGAGTTTTGCCTCTCCTGCCCCACCTGTCAAGCCAGTGGTAAGACAGGTGGGCATCCAAAGGCCCCCCTCATTCCACTTCCAGTGGTGGGGGTTCCCTTTGAAAGAGTGGGTGTGGACATAGTTGGTCCACTAGAACCTCCCACAGCCTCAGGAAATATGTATATCCTGGTAGTAGTGGATCATGCTACCAGGTATCCTGAAGCTATTCCCCTTAGGTCGACTACTGCCCCTGCAGTAGCCAAGGCCCTCATTGGTATCTTTACCAGAGTGGGTTTCCCTAAGGAGGTGGTGTCTGACAGAGGTACCAACTTCATGTCAGCATACCTGAAACATATGTGGAATGAGTGTGGAGTGACTTATAAATTCACTACACCTTACCATCCACAAACTAATGGCTTGGTTGAGAGATTCAACAAGACATTAAAAGGCATGATCATGGGGCTCCCAGAAAAACTCAAAAGGAGATGGGATGTCCTCTTGCCATGTCTGCTTTTCGCTTACAGAGAGGTGCCACAGAAGGGAGTAGGATTCTCACCCTTTGAACTTCTGTTTGGTCATCCTGTAAGGGGACCACTTGCTCTTGTTAAAGAAGGCTGGGAGAGACCTCTCCATGAGCCTAAACAAGACATAGTGGACTATGTACTTGGCCTTCGCTCTAGAATGGCAGAGTACATGGAAAAGGCAACCAAAAACCTTGAGGCCAGCCAACAGCTCCAGAAGTTTTGGTATGACCAAAAGGCTGCACTGGTTGAGTTCCAACCAGGGCAGAAAGTCTGGGTTCTGGAGCCTGTGGCTCCCAGGGCACTCCAGTACAAATGGAGTGGCCCTTACCCAGTGCTAGAAAGGAAGAGTCAGGTCACCTACCTGGTGGACCTGGGCACAAGCAGGAGCCCCAAGAGGGTGATCCATGTGAACCGCCTTAAGCTCTTCCATGACAGGGCTGATGTGAATCTGTTGATGGTAACAGATGAGGATCAGGAGGCAGAGAGTGAACCTCTCCCTGATCTTCTGTCATCAGACCCAAAAGATGGCACAGTAGATGGAGTGATCTACTCAGACACCCTCTCTGGCCAACAGCAAGCTGATTGTAGGAGAGTCCTACAACAGTTTCCTGAACTCTTCTCCTTAACCCCTGGTCAGACACACCTGTGTACCCATGATGTGGACACAGGAGACAGCATGCCTGTCAAAAACAAAATCTTTAGACAGTCTGACCATGTTAAGGAAAGCATCAAGGTGGAAGTCCACAAGATGCTGGAATTGGGAGTAATTGAGCGCTCTGACAGCCCCTGGGCTAGCCCAGTGGTCTTAGTCCCCAAACCTCACACCAAAGATGGAAAGAAAGAGATGAGGTTTTGTGTGGACTACAGAGGGCTCAATTCTGTCACCAAGACAGATGCTCATCCAATTCCTAGAGCTGATGAGCTCATAGATAAATTAGGTGCTGCCAAATTCTTAAGTACCTTTGACTTGACAGCAGGGTACTGGCAAATAAAAATGGCACCTGGAGCAAAAGAGAAAACAGCATTCTCCACACCTGATGGGCATTATCAGTTTACTGTTATGCCCTTTGGTTTAAAGAATGCCCCTGCCACCTTCCAAAGGTTGGTGAATCAAGTCCTTGCTGGCTTGGAGTCCTTTAGCACAGCTTATCTTGATGATATTGCTGTCTTTAGCTCCACCTGGCAGGATCACCTGGTCCACCTGAAGAAGGTTTTGAAGGCTCTGCAATCTGCAGGCCTCTCTATCAAGGCATCCAAATGCCAGATAGGGCAGAGAACTGTGGTTTACTTGGGCCACCTTGTAGGTGGAGGCCAAGTTCAGCCACTCCAACCCAAGATCCAGACTATTCTGGACTGGGTAGCTCCAAAAACCCAGACTCAAGTCAGGGCATTCCTTGGCTTGACTGGGTATTACAGGAGGTTTGTGAAGGGATATGGATCCATTGTGACAGCCCTCACTGAACTCACCTCCAAGAAAATGCCCAAGAAAGTGAACTGGACTGTGGAATGCCAACAGGCCTTTGACACCCTGAAACAAGCAATGTGCTCAGCACCAGTTCTAAAAGCTCCAGATTATTCTAAGCAGTTCATTGTGCAGACTGATGCCTCTGAACATGGGATAGGGGCAGTTTTGTCCCAAACAAATGATGATGGCCTTGACCAGCCTGTTGCTTTCATTACCAGGAGGTTACTCCCCAGGGAGCAGCGTTGGAGTGCCATTGAGAGGGAGGCCTTTGCTGTGGTTTGGTCCCTGAAGAAGCTGAGACCATACCTCTTTGGGACTCACTTCCTAGTTCAAACTGACCACAGACCTCTCAAATGGCTGATGCAAATGAAAGGTGAAAATCCTAAACTGTTGAGGTGGTCCATCTCCCTACAGGGAATGGACTTTATAGTGGAACACAGACCTGGGACTGCCCATGCCAATGCAGATGGCCTTTCCAGGTTCTTCCACTTAGAAAATGAAGACTCTCTTGGGAAAGGTTAGTCTCATCCTCTTTCGTTTGGGGGGGGTTGTGTAAGGAAATGCCTCCTTGGCATGGTTGCCCCCTGACTTTTTGCCTTTGCTGATGCTATGTTTACAATTGAAAGTGTGCTGAGGCCTGCTAACCAGGCCCCAGCACCAGTGTTCTTTCCCTAACCTGTACTTTTGTATCCACAATTGGCAGACCCTGGCATCCAGATAAGTCCCTTGTAACTGGTACTTCTAGTACCAAGGGCCCTGATGCCAAGGAAGGTCTCTAAGGGCTGCAGCATGTCTTATGCCACCCTGGAGACCCCTCACTCAGCACAGACACACTGCTTGCCAGCTTGTGTGTGCTAGTGAGGACAAAACGAGTAAGTCGACACGGCACTCCCCTCAGGGTGCCATGCCAGCCTCTCACTGCCTATGCAGTATAGGTAAGACACCCCTCTAGCAGGCCTTACAGCCCTAAGGCAGGGTGCACTATACCATAGGTGAGGGTACCAGTGCATGAGCATGGTACCCCTACAGTGTCTAAACAAAACCTTAGACATTGTAAGTGCAGGGTAGCCATAAGAGTATATGGTCTGGGAGTCTGTCAAACACGAACTCCACAGCACCATAATGGCTACACTGAAAACTGGGAAGTTTGGTATCAAACTTCTCAGCACAATAAATGCACACTGATGCCAGTGTACATTTTATTGTAAAATACACCCCAGAGGGCACCTTAGAGGTGCCCCCTGAAACTTAACCGACTGTCTGTGTAGGCTGACTAGTTCCAGCAGCCTGCCACACCAGAGACATGTTGCTGGCCCCATGGGGAGAGTGCCTTTGTCACTCTGAGGCCAGTAACAAAGCCTGCACTGGGTGGAGATGCTAACACCTCCCCCAGGCAGGAGCTGTGACACCTGGCGGTGAGCCTCAAAGGCTCACCCCTTTGTCACAGCCCAGCAGGGCACTCCAGCTTAGTGGAGTTGCCCGCCCCCTCCGGCCACGGCCCCCACTTTTGGCGGCAAGGCTGGAGGGAACAAAGAAAGCAACAAGGAGGAGTCACTGGCCAGTCAGGACAGCCCCTAAGGTGTCCTGAGCTGAAGTGACTCTAACTTTTAGAAATCCTCCATCTTGCAGATGGAGGATTCCCCCAATAGGGTTAGGATTGTGACCCCCTCCCCTTGGGAGGAGGCACAAAGAGGGTGTACCCACCCTCAGGGCTAGTAGCCATTGGCTACTAACCCCCCAGACCTAAACACGCCCTTAAATTTAGTATTTAAGGGCTACCCTGAACCCTAGAAAATCAGATTCCTGCAACTACAAGAAGAAGGACTGCCTAGCTGAAAACCCCTGCAGAGGAAGACCAGAAGACGACAACTGCCTTGGCTCCAGAAACTCACCGGCCTGTCTCCTGCCTTCCAAAGATCCTGCTCCAGCGACGCCTTCCAAAGGGACCAGCGACCTCGACATCCTCTGAGGACTGCCCCTGCTTCGAAAAGACAAGAAACTCCCGAGGACAGCGGACCTGCTCCAAGAAAGGCTGCAACTTTGTTTCCAGCAGCTTTGAAAGAACCCTGCAAGCTCCCCACAAGAAGCGTGAGACTTGCAACACTGCACCCGGCGACCCCGACTCGGCTGGTGGAGATCCAACACCTCAGGAGGGACCCCAGGACTACTCTGATACTGTGAGTACCAAAACCTGTCCCCCCTGAGCCCCCACAGCGCCGCCTGCAGAGGGAATCCCGAGGCTTCCCCTGACCGCGACTCTTTGAATCCAAAGTCCCGACACCTGGGAGAGACCCTGCACCCGCAGCCCCCAGGACCTGAAGGACCGAACTTTCACTGGAGAAGTGACCCCCAGGAGTCCCTCTCCCTTGCCCAAGTGGAGGTTTCCCCGAGGAACCCCCCCTTGCCTGCCTGCAGCGCTGAAGAGATCCCGAGATCCCTCATAGACTAACATTGCGAATCCGACGCCTGTTCCTACACTGCACCCGGCCGCCCCCGCGCTGCTGAGGGTGAAATTTCTGTGTGGACTTGTGTCCCCCCCGGTGCCCTACAAAACCCCCCTGGTCTGCCCTCCGAAGACGCGGGTACTTACCTGCAAGCAGACCGGATCCGGGGCACCCCCTTCTCTCCATTCTAGCCTATGTGTTTTGGGCACCACTTTGAACTCTGCACCTGACCGGCCCTGAGCTGCTGGTGTGGTAACTTTGGGGTTGCTCTGAACCCCCAACGGTGGGCTACCTTGGACCAAGAACTGAACCCTGTAAGTGTCTTACTTACCTGGTAAAACTAACAAAAACTTACCTCCCCTAGGAACTGTGAAAATTGCACTAAGTGTCCACTTTTAAAACAGCTATTTGTCAATAACTTGAAAAGTATACATGCAATTTTTATGATTTAAAGTTCCTAAAGTACTTACCTGCAATACCTTTCGAATGAGATATTACATGTAGAATTTGAACCTGTGGTTCTTAAAATAAACTAAGAAAAGATATTTTTCTATAACAAAACCTATTGGCTGGATTTGTCTCTGAGTGTGTGTACCTCATTTATTGTCTATGTGTATGTACAACAAATGCTTAACACTACTCCTTGGATAAGCCTACTGCTCGACCACACTACCACAAAATAGAGAATTAGTATTATCTATTTTTACCACTATTTTACCTCTAAGGGGAACCCTTGGACTCTGTGCATGCTATTCCTTACTTTGAAATAGCACATACAGAGCCAACTTCCTACACTTAATGAACAGATTAAGCGGTTAGAAGTAGAGCACGCTATGCGGTTCAGTAAACTTGATAAGGCCCCAGGACCAGATGGTCTACCAGTCGAGGTATACCAAATCCTAAGAAGTTGTTTTAAGGATTTTCTGTGGGAAGTATGCAATAATATAATAGAGGAGGATGAAAGGCTTCCCCCATCTTGGAATGAAGCTATTATCACAATTATTCTAAAACCCGGTAAAGATCCCAAAAATGTGAGTCATACCGCCCAATATCCCTTTTAAACAGTGAATATAAAATCTTTGCAAAAGTGTTGGCAGGTAGGCTGGGGGGATTTAGGAAGGTTAATTCATACAGACCAGAAAAGATTTTTAAAGGGAAGATACATGCATGAATTGACTCACAGGTTCAATTGATTATGCCACTACGTGTCAAACTCCGCTAGCGGTTGTAATGGTTAATGCTACAAAGGCATTTGATAGGGTGTATTGGACCTATTTAAATGAGGTTTGTGATGTTTTTAAACTGGGTAGTCAGTTTATAAAGACATTATAAAAAAATTACCATGACCCGTGTGCTAGAATTTTGGTTAACGGGTCACTTACTCCTTCATTTAAGATAGAAAGGGGAACGAGACAGGAGTGCATGTTATCTCCACTCTTGTTCGGTCTATATATTGAACCATTGGCTACCAGTATTAGAAGGGACCAGAGGATTCCCCCATTTATGTGTAGGAAGCTAAGTAGGAACATTTCCCTATATGCAGACGATCTGATGGTATAATAATCTAACGTGAGTCATGTTATGCCGGCACTGGAAGAATTAATGGTGGAGTTTGGGGAAATATCGGGTTATGCTGTAATAATCAAAATACAGAGGTTATGGCATGGAATATGGTTACAAGTACCCCTATAGTTAAAAAGCAGGGGTTTAAGTACTAAGGGGTTATTATAACGAGGGATATAAGTAAATTAGCGGATACAAACTTTATAAAAGTGATGAGTGAAGTGGATTGGTTAATGATAAAATGGTCCAACCTTCCCCTAACTATTATAGGACAGATAAATTTAGTTAAGATGGTAATAGTGCCCAAAGTTACATTTATTTTTTAACTCAATACCATTAATGTATAACCAAGACTGTTTTAGGAATCTCCAAGGCAAGATAAGTAATTTTATCTGGAATTCTAAGGGAGTTCGTATTTCCTGGAAAAAGCTGAGTAGGAAAAAAGAGAAAGGAGGATTGGCGGTCCCGGATCTGCAATATTACGCGTGGGCTTTTTATCTGAGAAACATGAGGGAATTATTTTATCAATCAGGGTATTTGGATGTGTGGCAAATCTTGACAGTAATGATGGAAGAAAAGTGTGAACAGCAGAATAGTTTTTTACACACATTTGGAGAACCTACATTTTTCAAGAAAATCCTAATTTGAGGTGCTGCAGGATCTAGCAAAACTCTGGTATACGGTTAGGAGGATTACAAATCTACCCTATTATAGCAAACATGCACCTATTTGGGACTCACCTGGCTCACCTGAATGGACAAAAGATGCTTTGGCAACACCGATAAGAGAAGTTGGATTGTTGGAATGGTGGTAGTTTTGTTATAATGGAGAAATAAGGTCATGTGAAATTTTGAATGGAGAGGCAAGTGGTAATCTGTCTAAATTCAAATATCTTCATTTAAAAAGTTGGATGAATCATCTAAATAGTGAAGTGGGATGTACGAAGAGTCTGGAGAAATTGATGCAGCGGGGAACCATTTTGAAGAAAGAAGTTACCAGATGGTACTGGTCGATTCTGGACATTGTGGACGGTGAATTTACTTTCCCAGAAGAAGTATGGAAAGAATGCTTGCCAGAGTCACAGCAAAAGGATTTATGGCAAGTATCTGTTATACTTTTGCACAATATGGTTAAATTGGCTGCTTTTAGAAGGAATCATTGGTTTTTTATTCATAGAGTCTTCTGGACCCCAGAAATGCTCTCCAAACTGGATCGGAATATCATGGTTAGGTGCAGAAAATGTGGAGCGGGAATCCGCAAACAATTTATATATGTTTGTGGAATACCCAAGGCTTAGTAAGTTTTGGGAAGAGGTACAATCAAGGAAATACTTTCTCGGAGCCCTAAGGTATGCATGTCATTAGTCATCTTTGGATGTCAGCATAAAGTAGCCAAGATAAATAAGGATGATGCTAAATTGCTTTTTTACATGATGCTGGTGGCAAGGAGGGAAATATGTAAAAAGTGGATTAGTGTCCTCTCTCCCACTTTTTTTGGAGTGGAAAAACTGTGATGTATAACTGGAGACTTGGTGCGAGGGTGGATAGTAAGAGATGTAGGTTTTGAGACCCCCTGAAACAATGGTTGGATACTGGAAAGGATATGGGTAGGCAGTAACTTAGGGATGGTCTTATGATTGTGTGTACTTCCGGACACCACTACACCGTATTCCAACGACTGTTGCACATGTGGTTATAGTGG
Source organism: Pleurodeles waltl (assembly GCF_031143425.1). Taxonomy (NCBI): domain Eukaryota; kingdom Metazoa; phylum Chordata; class Amphibia; order Caudata; family Salamandridae; genus Pleurodeles; species Pleurodeles waltl. The sequence goes on along the minus strand of NC_090439.1, from coordinate 185,128,219 downwards.
AGGTCAGATGCATTCCATACAGGTATGGCTCTTTGAATGTGAACTATGAGTAAAAGATGAAACCCCCCTCTCATTTTTTGGAAGTGGAATGTCAGAAGATTAAGGAGGACCAAAAAAAAAAACTGTAAAAAGACATAAAAATGTAATGAAACAGAATATTATTACAAACATAATGAAACACAAAGGTTTTTAAGATATGGATAATGATTGTTAAAAATGTGCAATTCCAAAAAAGTCAAGTACAAAAAGAAAAGTTTTATGTTTGAAAATAGCACCTTATTTAAAAAAAAAAACAGCAGTATAATTGTTTAAATAACACAAACACTGCTAAACATTTTTGTTAAACCGAATCCATAGCTAAACTAACCTGTACAGGAATTAAAAATAAACATTAGAAACATACATAACTTCAAAAAGCTACTCCCCACCTTACAACTACCTCCATCTCTATCTCTGCAATAACTATAACCATGAACGTACACTAAAACCATTTTAAATTAAACTTACCCGACCGAGATCTCCACCTACTGAAGAAACAGACGTCAAACCACGTTAATGGAGGAAAAGTGTAAAACTAGAAAAAGGACTTCTTTCCTCATAGGAAACAATGGAAAACTACCACTGAAAATGGTTACAAAATTTAAATAAATTTGTCCCAAAAAAAATATGAAAAAATATGTAAATAATATTTTATGAATAAAAATATTTATTTGCATTTTTTTAAATTATTTATGTTAAATAATAAACATTTATAAAAAAAATCTGAATTTTTTTTTTTTAAATAAATTTTTTTTTTTTTACACCAAAACAAAATGTTTTAAAATATATGCGAAATGAAAAAAACAAATGCAAAATCTATGTTCTGTGATGTTTTTATTTTAATAATACAATTAGAAAAAGACGTTTATTCTTAAACAAAACTCTCTTCATGTTGTTTACATAATTATTAATATCATTATAAAATCAATAATACATATGTATAAATGTTTTTTTATAAAAACAATCCAATTACAAAAAAGTATTAAAAAAAAGTTTTTTAATGTATCAAAAATTATTATTTACAATTTTTAGAAATCAGATTTCAGAAACAAAATATTGTAAATGCTAAATTGAAGATATAAGAAGAAATTATTTTAAAAACAATTATCAATAGTGTTACCTCGTATAATTTATTTAAAACAAGTTAAAAAGAAAATAAATAACTGTTTATTTGCAAATAATACACACTTAATATATTAACCCTATTTATATCAGTATTCAAATTTCATACCAATTATATTATTAAATATTATAGTAATACATAAACATTTTGCTTTCAGAAAAAATCCACCAATTGTTTAAAGCAAAACAAAATAAATACAAATTCAAATAAATAATACACAAGGATTAAAATTAATACTCAAGTATCAATACACTCCCCACTCAGTACCCCTGAATCCACATTATTCCGTTCCTAAATAAAAGTGCAGCAAATCATTTATAATTAAATTTCATAACACACCCCCAAAACAAAAATAGGAAACTCAGATACTAGAATTGATGTTCTACACTTTAAACAAAAATCACAATTCAAATCAGACACTATAAAAAGTATTTTAATACTGCAAAACTTATTTAAAAATACCGAACACTGTAAAAAAAATTACAAAAAAATAACATGAGGTTTAAAAATAAATATAAAAATACCCAGGTATTAAAATTAATACCTGAGTATTAATGTACTTCCCCACCCATAACCTCTGCATCACATATATCTTGCCCCATATTCCACTGTATTTTAGTATAATCTTCTCAGATTTTTATACCCCCAAAAATTGTTTAACCCCCAGAAAAAAACCCTAGTAATATTGCTGTTCCCAGAAACAAAAACAAAAAAATCAAAAATAAAATAATTACTTTTTTTTATAAATAAATAATTTACACAAACCTTAACCAGCATATTGCAAAATATCTCATAACTAAATTTTTTTGTACTTTAAGAAATATATAATAATAATATTACCCAAAAAAATAATATACATAGTAATACAATTAATGCTTGAGTATTAATACACCTATTAAAAAATAATAAAATAAATACTCCAATAATACAATTCTTAACTATTAATACAGTCCCCCACCCATTACCCCTGTATCCCTAATATCCCATCCATAACAGAAAGTGCAACGATTTTCCACTGACCTTTAAGTTATTAAAATCTTCCCCCCAAAAATATATCTAGTGCTGATATAGCCCCCCCAAAAATGATGTATTATTATAAAATTAAACCAAATTATGAAATTAAATATTTAGCAAAAGTATAAAAAAACTAAAAAGCATTAAAAAAACTTCAGTATTTAAAAAAAAGCCTCATTCTGTATAAAATATATATATATATATATATATATATATATATATATATATATATATATATATATATGTATGTACATAAATGTATATATATATAACCTTTAAAAAAAATTCTAAACCACTTATAAATAAACCATAAAATATTCAACAAAAACCCACCTTAAAATTCGTGGTTCAGGCAATCATTCAGGCAAAATCGTTGTTTAGGCAGTAGTTGTTCACTACTTCGTTGTAGAGACTTTTAGTTGTTTAAGAGTCGTTGTTCAGGTAAGTAGTGGTTCAAAGTTCGTTGTTCAGGATGTTTCCCATTACATATGCATTACAATAAATACATTATATATTAAATATATATTTTCAAAAATATAGGCCTTCATTATGACTTTGGCTGTAATTTGCAAGGACTGCCGTGCCGGCGGCAGCCAAAAGACAGCCTGTTCTATTACGACTCACAAAAAACAAATCACCAGAACACAGCCACAAATTAGACATCACCAGGCTGAAGGACGGAGGGAGAAAGGCGGCCCACCACCGACCCCGTCCGACACAAAACAGACCGGCCACCATATTATGACCCTCAAATCAGCACAGCGGTCAAAGCTTTGGTAATCCAATGGCGGTGCGGACTGCCGTGGTCGAACAGGAACCTCCACAACAACAGCACACCACTTTGGCCAATTCGAATAACTCACACCTGATATGCATACACACACCACACCCCCTCCAGACACCACCATAAAACACCCAACAACACAACCCACAATCCTTTGCTATGACAAATTATTTCAAGACGTTTCACAGCCACTCAGGAGAACACACTGCACACATACAACACGGCCAACTGTACACACCTCACGCATTACACTTAACATAACATTTTTGGACACAAACACACACATCACCATCACCATGCCCCCACAAAAGCACCCCCGATTCACAGATGATGAGTTGCGGACAATGGTGGACGAAATCAATAGGGTAGAGCCACAGCTATTCGGTGCACAGATCCAACAGACATCCGTTGCCAAGAAGATGGTGTTGAGGCAGAGGATCATCGACAAGGTGAACGCAGTGGGAAGCCATCCACGCAAGGAGATGACATATGGAAGAGGTGGAATGACCTGGGGGGAAGGTCCGCTCCATGGCGTCCAGGCACCACATTGCTCTCATGAAGACTGGCGGTGAGCCCCCATCTCATCCCCTGGAGCTGACATCATGGGAGGAGAAGGTCTTGGCAATCCTGCACCCCGAGAGTCTCAGTGGAATCCCCGGAGGACTGGAGAGTGGTAAGTCACCTATAATCTCTTGTATGAAGTATACCTGTATTGAATGCATCCCCATCCCCTGCATGCTCACCCAACCACACTAACACCAGTCCAAATGTCTGCACTCACAAATGCACCCAATGCATGTTCAGCATGAAGCACTACGGATCCTACAGTGCATCACAGGTTATCAACCGAACAATGGACACACACCGTCACATAGGTAGCCATGCACACTGAAGCATGTCAAATAGAACCCACTTAGCAGCCTATGACAAACAGATTAGGTAGATGTGAATAACAATCACTGCCAGTCCACCTCCACTAGCCACACACACTGAGCCACACACACTGTACCAGGTACTTCACCAGTCGTCCAACACTCCAAAACCAGAGTCTCCAGACCATGACAATCTATAGGGCCTGAGACAGCACCTATCACCCAAGACGATGAAGGTCCTGGTGAAAGTGGGCACACTGTGCGAGGGACACAGGCACAGGGGGCAATGGCCAGTGGGAGGGCATCTGTGGGCCAAAGGATGGGACAACCCAGGGAGCCCCTTGACCAGGAGGCCAGAGCACAGGTCCTGGGAGCATCCAACCAATCCCAAGACAAAATGGGACAGAAAATCACCATTTTGGGGGAACCAGGAAGCCATTCAGCAGTGGCAGGCACACAGTGCCACCATGGCCTCCATGAAAGGGTTAATGCAGGACTTGATATCAGTCCTGTTTGAGTCCTCCACCCACCACCAGGCCACTTCCACTGGCCACAGTCCTGACCAGCCCTCTACATCTGCTGCAGCTAGTGGGATGGTGGCCCGTCCTCAGGATTCATATGCCACAAGTGACCCTCCCCCTGTAGCTGAGGAACCCCCACAAAACGTGGCTGAAGACCCAGATAACCTTCAAGGACTGAAGCCAAGATCAACCCCACTGCCAGGAAAAGGACCATTCATGAACTGTCTCCCTTGTGTGCCACTGAGACAGCTTGCAGACTTACCACTGCCATAGATCCATGTTACTATCACTCCTGGATAATGGACCTGTGGTACCTACTGCTTGTCCCAACAAACTAATAATTCCGAACACCATGATCCCACTCTTTTGCCCCAACCCATCCTTTTGTAATCACAATAAACAGATATGAACACAACCATTGGTTTTGTGTGTTTAAAATGTGACAATGAACAACCAATAATGTAGTGTAGTAATCAAAGTTTTGTGAGAAAAGTAAAAAATGGTAAGCCTTTGTCCACACATTGGTGTCAGATACTCACTGTCAATGTCCACACATCTCTGGGTCCACAGGTAGCAAAGAGGGAAGGGAACTCAGTATCAAACGACTGGTTTTCTGTGAAAAGTGTAAAAAAAAAAACTATAATGATAGATTACCATAGCAATGCAATACTTCATTCGCCTGCAATGGAAAGTGTCTACAAACATATGTGATTGTAACTACACAGAGGATATTTAGAACATTACTTAACTTATCACACAATTTCCATCTTGGACACATGACACATAACAGAAGTGCTATCTAGCTCAATTATCAGTGTGCTACCCGCAACTGACAGATTTACAAAACACAGAAAACAGATTTGGGGAAACTGTCCACTGAGGGTGTGTATGTGGACAGCTGTGAAAAAAGGTACATCACATTGTGAGTAACAAATAATCTCATATATAATTGAGCATATAAGGGGTTTGGATAAAAATTGAAATCAATACATACAGAATCACAATAGCAATGCCAGTTGCACTGCAGGGCAATCATACCTACCTATCAGGTACACTCTACTGATGTAACTGACTGAGACATAACACTGATCACATCACAGATAGATTACAACAATACCCATACTGTAAATCTGCATGAATACTGGCATATTGAGAGATCAACCTACCAGAATGTCACTGGAAGTATTGCTGGATGAGCTGAGTCCTTGTGATGACATCAACCTCGTCCCCATCTTCATCACTGTCCATTGCTCCCTCTGCTACTACCGGTATATCCCTTACTCCCTCCTCTTCCAGCAGTGGCACATGCCTCAGTGTTAAATTGTGCAGCGTAGCAGGCCATGACAATCTGGTACAACTTCTGAGGTGAGTAGAGCAGGGAACCTCCAGAGAGGTGCAGACACAGGAACCTTCACCTTCAGAAGACCGAATGTCCTCTCAATTACCCTTCTCGTCCTCCTATGATCCTCATTGTACAGAATCTTCACCCCAATCCTTGGATTCCACACTGGTGTCAGTACCCAGGTCTTATTTGGATACCCTGAATCACCTGTGGATAGTGGTAACATCTATTACAGTCCTGCTATGGTCAGAGTGGAAAAAGTAGGATTGCTGAGGTCACAGTTATTATACACACACTCAACATACTCACCAATGAGGTAGGCTCTCTACCTCTGTACATGCACCATCATATGTGGGACACTGCTGTTCCTGAGGATGTGGGAATCATGTACAGACCCAGGGAACTTTGCAGTCACCTGGGAGATGTATTGGTCTGCTAAACAGACCATCTGCACATTTATTGAATGAAAGCTCTTTCTATTTCTGTACACTTACTCGTTGTCCCTGGGAGGTACCAATGCTATATGGGTACCATTTATGGCCCTTATAACATGAGGGATATGCCCCATTGCATAGAATTCAGCCTTCACATTGTCAAAATCTACAGTATGGGGAAATTTAATGTAGCTTTCAACATGTTTCAACAAGGCAGATAAGACATTCCACAACACAATACTGATCATAGGTTGAGACATGCCTGCTGCCAATCCCTCTGGTCCCTGGAATGAGCCAGTGGCCAAAAAGTGGAGGACTGAAAGTACCTGCAGAGTGTGAGGAATGGCTGTAGGTTGTTGTGTGGATGGCAGCAGATCTGGCTCCAACTGGGTATACAGTCCCCTGATTGTTGCACGGTTGAGACAATAGGTGACTATGATGTGTCTTTCTTCCATGGTGGCAAGGTCAACCAGGGGCCGGTACACAGGTGCACTTCTCAGCCTCCACAGTGGTCAGTATCTAGATATAGCAAACAACACAAGTGTGACTACTATTACACTTCTTTCATCCCCTATTGTGACAATATTTCGGTAATATGTATCACACCTGCAACCAAGTTCCATACTCACACCTGAATCTGGAAGAGAGACAGTTCCAACAATATAACAACTCCCTGAATTGCTCTGGAGCCAATACACCATACATTTGTGGCATCTGGTGTCAGGCATCATTAATGTACAGTCACCTTTTTTCCTACTACATAATCATAGGCTGTTAATGTGTCTGCACAATATTCCTCATAACTCTGATGGTACAACTGACAAAACATGCTTAACATTGTTCACAACCGTTTTTGCTTGGCATGTACATTGCCTGTACGACCTGTGATGTACATGAAATACTGTACAATGTATATTAGATGTGTAAAATGGCTGCTAGTCCTGCATGCAGAGGAATAGAGGGGGTCATTCTGACCTCGGCGGTAAAAGGCCCTTACCGCCGGTCAGAAGACCGCCATAACACCGCCACGGCCGCGGTTAACCGCCACGGTCATTCTGACCCACAACGGCCAAACCTCCAAAAATCCGTCCTCCACTGCAGCCCGCCACATCAGCGGGCAGCGAGAAACTGGAGATGACCAAACCTCCACCGTCACGCCAACAGAAATACGCCCATGCCATTACGACCCGCGAATCCACACGGCGGTCATTCAAACGCGGTATTCCATTGGCGCTACACACCGCCGCGGTCAGAATACACACACAGCACCAAAACACAGCCACATTGGACAATTTGAAATACACACACCTGATACACATACACACACCACTCCCACACAATCAACCAACTATAAAACACACACCCACATCACCCACAAACCCCTGCGACCATAATTACTGAGAGAAGGAGAGAGAGACACAGCAGACAATCCATAGCAAGACACACTGAGGCACACTACACCATCACACACACCACATAGTAGCACAAAGCACCACTCACCAACATACTTATCATCACATACACCACCCCACACCTCACCCACACCACCCCATGGCACCCCAAAGGCACCCACGCTTTTCGGACCAAGAACTCCGGGTCATGGTGGAGGAAATCCTAAGAGTGGAACCCCAGCTCTTCGGCTCGCAGGTGCAGCACACCAGTATAGCTAGGAAGGCGGAGCTATGGCAGAGGATCGTGGACAGGGTCAACGCGGTGGGACAGCATCCCAGGAATAGGGAGGACATCCGCAAAAGATGGAACGACCTACGGGGGAAGGTCCGATCGATGGTCTCCAGGCACAACATCGCGGTCCAGAAGACTGGCGGCGGACCCCCACCCACCCCTCCCGAATTCACATCGTGGGAGCAAGACGTCTTGAACATCCTGCATCCTCAGGGCCTCGCAGGAGTAGCCGGAGGAATGGACTCTGGTAAGTCCAATCTCAACTACTATATCCCCCCCACCCCACCAGCATGCCAACCCACACTCCCACCCTCACCCCCAACCCCCCAGCACACATCCTCCCTGACAATGTCTCACCAGCACAACCCACCCATCCCAACACCAACTCCTGCATGCCAACACAAATCATGGGCACCCATCACCTAAGCATGACCACTGCACTAACCCCCCCCCCCCACTAACTACCCTCACAACACCTCCCTCAAGGGAATGCCTGCACTGGGGGACAAGGGCACCCATAACACGCACGCTATTGCACACACAGAAACAATAACCAAACTCTCTTACCCCATGCAGGACCCAAACGACAACACACCAGCCAGGAGGGTCCAGAAGTGTCCATCCCACCACCAGAACAGGCCCACACTGAGGATAGCAGCTCTGTCGACAGTGAACCTGATGACCAGCCCGGACCATCGGGGACCTCTGGGCAGTCGGTTCCCCTCAGGCAGCCACAGGCCACTCCAGACCCGACCCCCTCTGCCAACACCAGCACAGCTCCCACCCAGCGGGCCCATGCCTCTGTCTCTAGGACAGCTCAATCAGCGGTGTGTCTGCCACTACAGGGCACCCAGGCTAACCCAACACCCCAACAACAACAGGGACCTGGGGGCAGTGGTAGCGGGCACACCGTCCAGGGGACAGAGGCCGGGGGAAACCAGGCAGCTCGGAGGGCTGCTGTGCAACAGGGGGGGGAGGAGAGGCCCAGGGAACCCACTCTCCAAGAGGCCCTCACCACCCTCATGGGGGCATACCATCACTCCCAAGAAACGATGGCGACGGTACTGGCCAGGTTCACTGAGATCCAGGCACAGCAGGAGGAACGCTACATGGGGTTCAGGGAGGAGCTGAGAATCATCGGGACCGCAATGGGGACCATCGTCCTGGCCCTCCACAGGATAGAGGACGCGTTGCGGGACCATGGTGCACCACACAGGGCCCCTGTCACTAGCCCGGACCAGGAACAGCCTACCACCTCCGCCGGCGCTAGTGGACAGGAGGTCCCAACACCTCGACAGCCCCCCAGAACCCCACCTCCTGCTGAAGAACAACCACCCCGTAAGAGGAGCCTGAGACCAAAAAAAAAGACAGAGTAGGATGTCAAGACCCCCGCCAGCAGGACATACCCCCTCAAGTCTTCCCACTGTCCCACATTGCCACCCTGTCCAACCATGAACTGCCTATGCTCCATCCTTCCACAGGCAAAAGGACAATGCACCTGTGAGACTGAGAACTGGACTCTGCCATGGATATTCCTCCACCCCCACCCATCACCCTTAGAATCACATGTACCGATATCTAGCACTGTAAATAAATCACATTTTGCACACAAATCTGTTTTGAGTCATGCTGTATTATTAACAAATGTATTACATATTACTGTTCAATTTCTGTTCTGTCAATTAGTCATGACAACATACCAATGTCAATACGCTGTATTTCATGGGCGAACCAAGCAGAAGTCAGGTACTGAGTCAGACAGCACTGAGAAGGGAAGGGAAAGGCAAAAATTAATGAAAAACATCTGTGGGGAACTACAGAAAGTACAGATGCAGGAGGCTATAAGCAATTGTGAAATGGCGTGGGTGATTCTTACCTGTGTGTTACTGGAAATACTGTTGTATCACTCTGTCCCTATTGTCTGTGTCGTCCTCAGAGTCTTCCTCCTCTTCACTCTCCACAGGCTCCACGGCTTCTACAACACCACCATCTGGACCATCCTCCTGCAGGAAAGGCACCTGGTGTCGCAAAGCCAGGTTGTGGAGCATACAGCACGCCACGATGATATGGCACACCTTCTTTGGTGAGTACATTAGGGATCCACCTGTCATATGCAGGCACCTAAACCTGGCCTTCAGGAGCCCAAAGGTTCGCTCAATCACCCTCCTAGTACGCCCATGGGCCTCATTGTACCGTTCCTCTGCCCTGGTCCTGGGATTCCTCACTGGGGTCAATAGCCACGGCAGGTTGGGGTAACCAGAGTCACCTATTAGCCACACACGCTGTCTCTGTAGCTGTTCCATCACATAGGGAATGCTGCTATTTCGCATAACATACGCGTCATGCACTGACCCTGGGAACTTGGCATTTACATGGGAGATGTACTGGTCAGCCAAACAGACCACCTGGATATTCATTGAATGGTAATTCTTCCTGTTCCTGTACACCTGTTCATCGTCATTTGGGGGGACTAAAGCCACATGGGTCCCATCAATTGCACCAATGATGTTGGGGATGAGTCCAAGGGCATAGAAATCAGCTTTCACTGTAGGCAAATCACCCTCCTCTGGGAAAATGATGTAGCTCCGCATGAGTTTCATCAGGGCAGACAACACTCTGGATAAGATCTTGGAAAACATAGGCTGAGACATCCCAGATGACATGGCCACTGTTGTCTGGAATGAGCCAGTTGCAAAGAAATGGAGGACAGACAGAACCTGCACTAGAGGGGGAATTCCTGTGGGTTGGCGGATGGGGGTCATCAGGGCTGGCTCCAGCTGGGCACACAGTTCATGGATGGAGGCTCGGTCAAGTCGGTATCGTAGTATTATGTTGCGTTCTTCCATTGTGGACAGGTCCACCAGCGGCCGGTACACGCGAGGATTCCTCCTTCTCATCGCTAGTCCCAGCGGACGGTGCCTAGGAAGGAGAATATGGAGTACAGAGTCAATCCACTCACAGGTACGTACAACACAGCTTGCACAGTACAGGTAAATGTATGGTTTGATATGTTTGTATGTGTGCCATTGCAAGGCCTAGGCCTGTGTGACGCATTAGAAATTAAGCCATGTGGGCCCTTGAAATGGCCGATGCCTGACCTGTGAAGTGGGACAATGGGATGTGAGGTCACTGCGCTGGCGGGGCACACCGTGGCGGTAGGCGGTCGAAGACCGCTGTGCGAAGACGCATTGGTTAACATTGAAGCCTATGGGTTTCAGGAGCCAATGACGATGTGCGCCGGCGGTCGCGGGACGCACCGCCGCGGTACGCACCGCCGCGGGCGTGACCGCCATTTTCTATCTGCTCAATCATTCGAGACCTGATCATCCACAGGAGAGGACCTATACTGCAAGTGCTGCTGTGAACTCGGTCTGGAAGTGACAATGGCTGCTGCTACTGGTGAAAGGGCCCCCGCCTTCAGTTCAGAAGAGTTGGAGAAGCCCGTGGACGGGGTCCTCCCCCAGTATGCGCTACTCTACGGTCCTCCAAACCAACAGGTGAGTACACTCAGTGCACATTGAATGGGTTATGCCTGTGTGGGGGGGGGATGTAAGTTGGTGGGGTGTGGAGGGAATGAGGAGTGCAACGCACGACAGATGAGAGAATGGGAACCATGACAAGGTTGGGGAGGGGGGGCATGTACTCCAAACATGCAGATATGTGACGGTTTCTCTTTCCCACCCTGTACATGTCAAACAGGTGAGCGCCCACCAGAAAATCGATATTTGGCGTGCCATCGCCAAGGAGGTCCGGAACTTGGGGGTCCACAACAGACGGGGCACCCACTGCCGCAAGAGGTGGGAGGACATCCGCCGCGGAACGAGGAAGACCGCAGAAATACTGCTGGGGATGGCCTCCCGACCTAGGAGGGGTGCCAGTCGCACCATGACCCCCCTGATGTCCCGGATCCTGGCGGTGGCCTACCCTAATTTGGATGGGCGCTTGAGGACAGCACAGCAGACACAAGGGGGTGAGTATCCGCACATTCTCCTATCTGTATGCGCATTGGATGCGTCTGGGTGGGGGAGGAGGGCTGTGGGTGACATTAGGCCAGGGCGCTCTCTGTAGTGTAGTCCGCTCCCTTAGGCATGGCCCTGTGCCCCCGCCCCCCACCTCTGTAGGGTGCCAAGTCCAGCTACCCATGCTCCAGCATCACACATGTGCGCGTGTGTTGTCCCTAGACCTGTTTGCCTAGTCAGAAGTACTGAGTAGTGTACCCCAAGTTCGCGACTTAGTGCACGAGGCACCTGTGTCTGTCCTCTCCGCAAAGGGTATTGCTAAGGCATGCACTCAACTTTGTTTCATTTCTCCCCCCACCCTAAATCTTTGTCTTCTTGTGTTTTAGCATCATCAGGCGGAGGAGATTTGGCGTCGGAGCAGGAGGGAGCTGCAGGTCACCAGGCCCCGGTGGGCACTGACACAGACACCGAGGGCACCAGTGATCCGGAGGGCGAGGGGAGCACCACAACGGGGGCCGGTGGAGACACCAGCGACACGGACACGTCCTCGTTTGGGAGCTCCCTAGCGGTGGCGGCACCATCTGTGCCCCCCGCAACAACAGGTACAGCCGCCACCCAGCGCACCAGCACCGCCCTCCCAGCAGCCCCTCAGTCTTCGCTCCGTGGCCACTCGGCCAGGAAGGCGCGCGTCTCCTTCGCCCCAGGCACCTCAGCCCCTGCCTCTGTTACCCCTGCTGCCCTCAGTGCGGAGCTCATTGACCTGGTGAGGACGGTCATTGTTGGGCAGACTACCCTTCTGAATGCCATCCAGGGGGTGGAAAGGGAGGTGCATCGGAGCAATGCCTACCTGGAGGGCATTCATTCGGGTCAGGCTGCCCATCAACGAGCGTTCACTGCTCTGGCCTCAGCACTGACGGCAGCCATTGTCCCTGTCTCCAGTCGCCCTCTTCTATCTGCCTCCACCCTTTCTCTGTCTCCTCTACCTCAACCTATCCCATCCACACCATCAGACCAGCCTGCACACACCTCAACACCCAAGGCCAGCTCATCCAAACATAAGCACCACAGAAAACACAAGCATTCACCCAAGCAACACACAGATGCAGACATATCAACAGTCACTACCACCTCTGTGTCCCCGTCCTCCTCGTCTCCCTCCTCCCTCCCTGTGACGTCTACACTCACACCTGCATGCACCCCAACATCAGCCAGTTCTTCCACCACCAGCAAACCCTCCACTACAGTCCGCACACCTGCAGTCACCACCCCCACTGGCATTTACACGTCCCCTGTGTCCTCTCCCACTGTGTCTGTCACCCCCTCTTCCAAGACACATAAACGCAGGCAGACACCCAAATAACAGCCAACCACCTCACCACAGCCTACGTCCCAGTCACCTGCACCCAAGGACAGCACACCTGGCTCTCATACAACCACATCCTCTTCCTCCACTTCTCTCACCACTACTCCTACCCCTTACCTTGGTCCCAAGAAAAATTACCTCTCCTGTTTTGACCTCTTTCCCTCCCCCGAACCACCCCCTCCAACTGGGAAAAGTCCCAAGGGCACCTCAGCCACCACCAGCCCAACTTCTACAGTGCAAGTGGTGCATGGCATGTGGAGTCCACCCTTTGGCGGCAGTAACACTTCGGTGAGCAGCAAGGGGACAGCCAGCCCCCCCCCAGGCAAGAGGACCCGGAAATTGAAGGGCCGCCGTGAGCGGACAGAGACGGCTGCCCCCAAGGAGGTGACTCCGGCCACTTCACAGCAGCCAGGGGAGGCAAGGGCCCGAGAGCCCCATCTAAGGAGCGGAAGGACAGCAGGGCGGAGAGGACAACCACCAGGAGCGCGGAGCAGGAGGGCCCCACAAGCCCCATCCCGGCTGCAAGGGACGACACCAAAGGGCCCAGGACTCACTCCTCGAAGGGGCCTGACACAGCACAGTCGGAGGGCGAGTGAGCAGGGTGTCCAGGCCAGGTATGACTTCCTTGACATACTGCAAGAGCACCGCTGAACAGGGCCCCGCCGTGAAGACAGGTACCGCTGAACAGGGCCCCACCGTGAAGACAGGTACCGCTGAACAGGGCCCCGCCGTGCAGAAGAGCCCCGCTGAACAGGGCCCCGCCGTGAAGACAGGTACCGCTGAACAGGGCCCCGCCGTGAAGACAGGTACCGCTGAACAGGGCCCCGCCGTGAAGACAGGTACCGCTGAACAGGGCCCCGCCGTGCAGAAGAGCACCGCTGAACAGGGCCCCGCCGTGAAGACAGGTACCGCTGAACAGGGCCCCGCCGTGAAGACAGGTACCGCTGAACAGGGCCCCGCCGTGAAGACAGGTACCGCTGAACAGGGCCCCGCCGTGCAGAAGAGCACCGCTGAACAGGGCCCCGCCGTCTCAAGCACCGCTCCGCTGGGCCCTTCCTGTCAAGCACCGCTCCGCTGGGCCCTTCCTGTCAAGCACCGCTCCGCTGGGCCCTTCCTGTCAAGCACCGCTCCGCTGGACCCTTCCTGTCAAGCACCGCTCCGCTGGACATCGCCATGTCATGCACCGCTGCGCTGGGTCCCGCCGTCTCAGGCACTGTTTATGGTTCACTTTGCCCACCATGCCTCCTCCTTGACCAGTGGACTCTGTAATACACCTGAGAGACTGTGGCTTTGCACTCCCCAGGATGGCACAGTGGGCAATCCACCCACTGTAGAGACTTGAGAGACTGTGGCTTTGCACTCCCCAGGATGGTACAGTGGGCAACCCACCCACTGTAGAGACATTGAGAGACTGTGGCTTTGCACTCCCCAGGATGGTACAGTGGGCAACCCACCCACTGTAGAGACATTGAGAGACTGTGGCTTTGCACTCCCCAGGATGGTCCAGTGGGCAACCCACCCACTGCAGAGACTTGAGAGACTGTAGCTTTGCACTCCCCAGGATGGTACAGTGGGCAACCCACCCACTGTAGAGACATTGAGAGACTGTGGCTTTGCACTCCCCAGGATGGTCCAGTGGGCAACCCACCCACTGCAGAGACTTGAGAGACTGTGGCTTTGCACTCCCCAGGATGGTACAGTGGGCATGGTGGCTCCTCGTGGATCTGGCGTCGTGGACTCATGTGGCTGTGGTGGCCCCCCCTTCCCTTCCCCCTGAGGTGCCTGTAGTTTTGACATCAGATGCCCCTGCAGTGTTCTCTCCAAAGGACTCAGGTCTCGTGTGTGGGCTTTGCCCTTGTTTCGCAGAACCTTGGCCCACGGACATGTTAGATTCGTAGGATGTGCAGGACTTGTTACTTCAGTGATACACTGATGTGTACATCTTTTTGGTTTTTGTAAATATTTTTCACGGTTGCTCAATTATTTCCAGGTGCTTTTTTTGTACATGAAAATTTATTCCAAATTTGGTTGTGTCATTGTATTTTTAAAGGGTCTTTGTGTGGTGTCACTGTGACTTCCTGCTCTGCATTGGTGTGTACATATTGGGGGGGTGGGGGGGTCGCATATGTGTATGCCCATAACCTTTCTTCCTCCCCCCTCCCGTGTGTCGTAGGTGCAGTACTCACCGTTGACGTCTGCGCCGGAGTTCGTACTCGTGGTAGATGAGCAGGTAGACGAGAGCAGGTATGATGTTCAATTCGGGTTCCATGCTGTCCGGATTCCGCGTGGAGTGTCTCGAGGTGAGCGTTTTCCATTGGAAATGTCTGTTTCCGCCGTGTTTTTATCGGCGGGGCTCCCGCCCCGGAAAAGGTGGCGGATTGGTGGGTCGTGATAGGGTGGGCGGTACATTGTCTGCCGCCTGGCTGTTGGCGGTGACTGCTGCGCTGTTTGTTTGTTCCGCCGTGGCGGTCGGAGTGTTAATGCGGCGGGCTGTGTTGGCGGTTCCCGCCAGAGTCAGAATTGCATTTTTTTGTCCGCCGGCCTGTTGGCGGGTTGGCCGCCGCTTTATCACCGACCGCCAGGGTCAGAATGACCCCCAGAGTAATGATTACAGTGAGCTCATTCTGCCAGCGTATGTCGTCATGGCGGTAGACGGTCGTAACCACCGTGCAACTCCTCATTGGTGAACATTGATGTCTATGGGAAACGGGTACCGAGATGATGACCACCGGCCGTGACGGTGTAGACTGCCACGGCCGTGACTGCCATTTTCTGCATCCATCTAACTTGACTCCTAACTCTCCAGCCAACCTGACCTTCAATGCGTGTGTTGCTGTGTCCTATTCCTGGAAGCCACAATGGCATGTGTCACACAGGATAGGGCCCCAGCCTTCACAATGGAAGAACTGCAGAAACTTGTGGATGTTGTCCTACTCCTGTATACAAAGCTGTATGGGCTCCAGAACAGAAGGTAGGTTGCATATTGGTGTATTTCTAGCAACATGGTTATGTGGATGATAGTATGTGTATGCTGCAGACCCTGTGGAGGCTGATGCATTGGACACGCATGCTGGAAAGAAAGTATTAGTGTAATGTCGTGGATGGATGTGTGATGTATACTGTTTGTAGTCTTATCATATTCATTCTTAATGAGTCTACATGACTGTGCCCATCTTTCTGTGTCTCCCATCCAGGTCAGCGCCCATCAGAAAAAAGCGTTGTGGAAAGCCATTGCCAAGTTGGGCTGTAGAAGGATGATGGTAGTGCTAACTTCCTTATGGGTGGCAATTTGGGAGTGTTGCAGAATGTGGTTATGTAGTAGGCATTGCATACCTGAGACTGCTATGCTAATGGCTAAAACTGTGTTAACATGTGTAGATATTGACCCTATGCTCCCTTCCTTTCTCTCACACCCTCCCTCCTTGTCCTCTTCTTTCCTTGTGTGCATTAGCATTAGCCGGTAAAGGAATAGGGGTACCGGCAAGTGGGGAGGCTGCAGCGACCGGGTTGGTGACACTTTAAGTCATTTGTCAAGCATTTCTCAGTTCATGGTTCATATACATATGTATGTGGATTCTATTTGCCTTCCATATCTATGCATTGTATCTGTATGGCTGCATTGGCTGGCACGATGATTTGGGCAGTGTAAGTATTGCAGTGATTATGGATTAATATGGTTGTGTATGCTTGGTTGAGGTATTTGTATGGTTGTGTATCTTGCTGTATGTGTTGAGGTATGTGTGTGTTGTGTGTCCATGATGTGCATATGCTCCCTTTGCATGGATGTCTGACCGTTCCGAATTGGTTGTGTTGTATGTTTCCTATTCCATACAGGTTTGGCTCTGTCTGATACATCATTAGGGTGGCTGTATTACTTGTGTGTCCTGTTGAAAGTGGATCGCTGTGGGAGGGCGTATGTGAGATTCCGTTGTGATGATTTGTGCCAGGGTGTGTGTGTAAGGTGTGGTGTGTGTGTTTTGGTTGTGGTCTGTGTGTGTGTGTATCTGTACTGCTGTTGTATTGCATGTGTGAGCGTTGCAGTCCATGCCGGGTATGTTTATTGTTTGTGCGTGTGTCAGTCTCCCCTTCCCTCCATTGTGTGCTAGGTGGGTGCACTTACCAATGGCGTCTTTGTCGGCGTTGCTGGTCCTGTAGGAGGAAGGTGAAGAAGAGCGCTGGTAAGACTTTGAGTGCACGTTACATGGCGTCCGTGGACTCGTCTGTATCCCTGGAGGTGAGTGTCTACTTTTATACTGGTCGTTTCCACCAGCTTTTTGTGGCAGTCGGTCCGCCCTGGAAATCGGGAGGTCTGCTGACTCGTAACAGGGTGGGTGGTTCACTGCATTCCGCCAGCCTGGCGATGGCAGCCGTTGGCTGCCATGGTCAGACCGCACTGGCAGGGCACTGGCTGTGTTACAGTGGGATCACCGCCAGGGTCATAATTTGACAGTCTGCACCGCCAGTGTGGCGGTGGTCCGACCCCCACCACGGCGGTACCGTGACCGCCAAAGTCATAATGAGGGCCATAGCCTACAATTTGTTTACTTACTATAATGTGTGATGTTATATCATTCTTTTAATCTTTGTAATTATTTACTAAAGATATTGAATATACTGTACAACGTAATTAATGATATCAATTAACATAATTTCTTTAGATAATTTGTACTTTTAATTATATTACAAATATATATTAACTAAGAGTGGGTTGCACTTTACTTTTTTGTACTGTAAAAAACTATGTAAGACTTTTACTAATGAGTGGATATAGTAAATGTGACCTCTTTAGTGTTCAACACCTTCCCTAAATGGTTTAGATTGGAGTGGGAAAAGTAAATGCAACCCCTTTAGCATCCAGCCCCTTCCCAAAAATGGTTTAGAATGGAGTGGCAATATTAAATGCAAACCCTTTATTGTCCAACGTCTTCCCCAGAATGGTTTACATTGGAGTGAGAATAGTAAATGTAACATCTTTAGTGTTCAACACCTTCCCCTAAATGGTTTAGATAGGAGTTGGTGTTGAATTTCTCACATACATTTTATTGTTTTATTTTTTTTAAATAATAAAGGTACAGAACACAGATTGCAATTTTAATTTTAACATCAATTTAATGTATATGTATACATTTTAAATTACATATGCATTTGTACAAAATATTTTGATTGTTATATTTAAACAATATTTTGACAGTAAATAAAACATGAAGATAACGTTTAACAGTGTTGTGCATTTCTACATTGTTCTTTTCTTTTCTCTGGTGTGGTACATTTATTTCTATACAAATATACACTTGTTTCATTTAACATTTTGTTAACAATGTTTAAATCCTTTAAGTATATCTTAAATAGTACTATATTCTCTATTTTTATAGTATTATTAATTTTATTCTTTACTTAAGTGTTTCAGATTACTTTTATTGACATGCTTTACATTTTTCAAAACATATGTAAACATTTTTTTCATTTTTATCCCCTTTGTTTTCTATGGAAAATTATCTTATCTTAGTTTTCACTTAGCGACTTTTTGTTTACCACTAACTTTTTAACTTTTTTTTCTGTTATTGATTTTCATGGAAGTGAGTCACAGGAAGGCTCTGTTGTTTGTCAGATCAAGTAAGACCTTTTTAAAAGTTTTCTATAGAGTTTTTATGTCTAGGAAGGGTGCAGAGAGTTCCAGTAAATTATAGTTATGGTGTTGCTTTCTAGTTTTTGGAACGTTTGCAGTTTGTGTTATTTTGTTTATTAGTGTTATGTGTAAGGCATAGTTAGAGTTTGGCAGTACTGTATCATTATTTTTATATAATGGTATGTTATGTGTTTTCTATAGTTTTATTGTAATGCTTATTTTAATTTTGAAGTTAGCATTCTTTGTGGGTGGGTATTGTGTGTATTTTTTACAGATTTACAGATCAAAAGTCATTTCATAGCTGTTAGGATATTGCTTGTTTTTTTATTTTTAAAGGAACGTGTTTTAGTTTCTGGTAAACCATTATTTTTAATTTTGATTTCCTTCTACTCTTCAGGAATCCAGGAGTGTTTTATGGACCTGTTTTATTTTGCATTCTTGGAGGTTTTTTTTGGAATTATTTTTCTCATTTGTGGTGGATGATATTTTGGACCACGTGGACATGGATAAAGATCTACAGCTACAGAACAGTAAAGGTGGAATATGTATATGTCTTTGATGTGGTTTGCAGTTGGTATGTTACATTTTATGTTTTGTATTTAAATGATTCCATTTGATTTTATTAGTAGTTTTTATCTTTGTGCTCGGTGAGTTTTTCGTTTTTTAATCATTGATGTATTGGTGACTGTGTAGATAGTTTTCTTTAAATTTAATAATAGGGTTTTGGCTATTGGTTCTAAAAAGTGTGCTCCCTTATTGCTATTAAAGAGTATTATTTTACATTGTAGCATATTGCACATTCTGTCGGCTTGTTTGCTCATTTTGGCTTTAATTTGGGTTACTAAATGCACCATTCATAGTTGTTGGTAGATTTGTTTTTTTGTAGGTCTTCTTTGAACTTGCAGACTATTGGTTGGGTTCTGTCTAGTGCAGATCAGAAGGCATAGTGTCATACTTCTACTGCTTTGTTGGTTTTGGTTTCTTGAGCTTTGGTGCTGTTGTAGATATTCCACCACAATATTTGTAGTTTGGGTTGGCATCTGTGTCCAGAGTGGTGCAGACTGACAAACCAGGTCTGTTCAAAGTAGGCCATTAGGGTAGTTAGATGCTGATTATGACTTTGGCAGTCTTGGGACACCCAAACTGTCTTTAGCGATCCGACCACCTGATTACGATCTATGTGGTAGGACCACCACAGAACCGCTGCCACCGGCGACATTTGAGCTACCATGGCGGTGGTGGAAGGGACAGCGACGGTCAATGGTGAGGGTGCTGGCATTGGCACTGCCATGAGTATTATGACCTGCCTTTCCGCCGACCTTTTCATGGCTGGGACACCGCCATGAAAAGGTTGACAGAAAGGCAGGTAAAGGGCCCCAGAAAGGGCTCCATGGTGAATAAGCCCATGTGGATTGTGGCAGGGGCCTATGTTGTTCCGACTACAGCTGTAATGTTGGTGCACTCACTGATTGCCATGTATGACATGGTGCATGGTAATAGTGTGCCCGACTTGCTGGAGGTGCAGCAGTGTAGCTTATATTGGCTTCAGGCTCTCTCCCAGAGCTAAAACATGGCGCCATCTTGACTGCACCACAGACACACCGGCAGCACCTCGGGAATGTCCCAAAGTTGCGGTTGAGATGCCGCATGCTTGGCAACGTTCTCCTGATCGTCACCGCTGCAGGCTGGCAATCTGAACACCAAACTCGTAATCGGCCTTTAGTTTCTGTTAGATTTGTTTTAAAATGGACTTTCTCTAAGTAAGTTGTAGTTTTTAGCTACCTCTGTTACTGGGACATAGGCTGGTGCAATAATTGTTTTTAATTTCAAGAGCAAATTGTCTGTTTGCTGCATATTCTACACTTAAGGCCCGATTTCATGTCTGGCTAATAGAAAACCCGACAGCCAGACTCACAGTGAGGCGACTGCTTCATGTGTTTTCCATTATTAAGGCAATAATGTGACAGGAAGGCTTCTTCATTATGAGGGGAAGTTAAATGTTTAGGAATGTTGATATCTTGGTATCTTCTAGGGCAAAGAGGGGCATGATTGTTTTTTTTAGTTCTAAGATGGGTATAGCTGGTAGCTGGGCTGTGATTTGTTCAGGGACTTTAGGGACAATGGCCCATATTTAAGAAAAAGTGGGGAATCAAAACTGATGTGCCACTTTTTCTGAGCCCCCCTACCAGCACCTAACGACACCATGGTTGCGCCGTATTTATAATACCGCGCACCATGGCGGTCTTTCGCACAATAGCGTGAACATCTTTTACGCTATTGTGGCGCTTTGCTACACTAGCATTAAAATGTTGATACTAGTGTAGTAAAGTGCAAGCAGGCCCATAGGTTTATATGGGAGCGTCATTTTAAAGCCTGCTCTCTGCAGGCATTAAAAATGATGCAAAAAATAGCACAGTTAAATCTGTTAAATTTCACTGTGCCATTTTTTTGGTTCTCCCTGCGTTGGAATGCCCCCCTTGTATACATTATGCCTGGCGCAGGCATATTGTGGCCTAAAGGGTTTACAAAGTGGCGCAATGCATGCATTGCACCGCTTTGAAAATATGGTGTGTGGAAAAGCCACTTTAGCGCTGCTATGTAGGCGCTAAGGGTGCGCTAGGGGCGCTTAAATATGCCCTTATATATTTTAGTATGTTAGTTGTGGGTGCATGGGAACTAATACCTGCCTCTCTTACATCTTTTAGTGCATGCCTTAATTTGATTTCATTGACATTTGGGGGGGTGGTTGTATTTGCTTACATTAATAAAAACATAATCTTTTGTAGTTGCTTTCTCATAGCAAGCGATAGAGTAACATTTAGTACACTTCCAATTGATAGTTTCTGTGAGTGTACTTTCTTGGCTGTAACTGTAGCCCATGTGAGATAGTAACTGTTTCCTTTACTCTGATGTGATGTATTTTGCTCTTTCTGTCATTAATGGCCTGATTACAAATACATCAGTCCATAGGACGGCTGTACCAGCTGTGGCGGTCCGACTTCTGCATCCCTGGGGGTCCAACTGCCAGATTACAATGCTGGCAGTCAAACTGCAACACCACCGCCACCAGGATCAGAGATCATGACAGGTTGGCAGTGGTGAAAGTTGGTGAAAGTCATGGTCAGCAACAGCGGTGCCGAGTTAAGCACTGCCTTGCTGATCACAACTTTTTTTTCTGTCTGCGTTTTCATGGGTCACAGCCATGAAAATGCTGGCGGAAAGGGAGAGTTAGGGTCATAGAGGGGCCCCTACACTGCCCACGACTATGTTGTGGGCAGTATAGGGACCCCCTGTCAGCACACTCGGAATGCGCACTGTCAGCCATGACAGACAGTGCGCATTCCAAGTGTGCTGTGTGTGCAAGCACTTGCCTCAGCTCTCTCTGAGAGCCGAGGCTAATGCCGTTGTACTGTTTCCGCCGATCAGCCCAAAAGAAACATCATAATACAGAGGTGGGGAGGCTGCTGGCTTGGCTGCTGCCTCCCCACTGCCCTATCGGAATTCTTCCGGTTCCACTGCCAAACTCATGATTAGGCCCTATGTCTGAAAACAGTGTAATCATACAAATAATGAAAAGTTAAAAATTGTATATTACATTTACAATTGACATACAAAGTGATGCTATTTGTTTTCTATCTTATACTCAAATATGTGTTCTTGCTGATAATTTATTTTCTGATTACCCTTGGGGGGCTGTTCTGTTGATCAAATGGCTCCTTATATGTTGGGGATAAAAAACTGCTTTCGTTTTATTTAAAACATTTGCTTGTTGGTAGCTAGTGGGGGCTGAGGAAATGTAATTTTATTTTTAGTGTTTTAGGGTGAGTTGGCATTTAGAAATATTTTTTATTTACCTAATTTTGGTGCACCTTTTTTGAGGTATGTCATTGCTGTAGTTTTTTTATAGATTAGCAGTTTGTCAAGGTTGTAGTGATTTCATCGTAGTATCTACAGTTTAAGAGATAAAAGTAGAGTGTTTTACTAGTTATTTATTATTTTACTTTTTTAATCAATCAATTTATAACTTCATTTCAATAAAATGATTAACTTACTTTAGAAGGTAGTATGTATTCTTCCACTTCTGCTTTCAGATTGTCTCTGGGAAATCTGGTAGAGTATCTTCTCTTGCACCTTTTGTAGTTTTTGGTGTACTAAGTATTTACATTATGTCTGTCTTTTATATTGTTATCTTAATTGATAATATAATTGTATTGGCTACTTTGCTTTATGGTTTGTTTTTATTGGTTAGTGTTCATTTAGGTTTTTTAGTTATTGCCTTTTATGGTGAACAATAATTAGTGTTTAGTTTATCATGTTGAATATATTTCTGTTTCTGTGCTATCTTGGATGTATTATTTTGGAATTTATTAAACATTATTTTTGTTTAATGTTTTATGTTAGTACTTTAAATATCTGTAAAATATTATTTTGATGCATTGAAGAGTAATCATTTTTGGAGGTGTTTTAGGTTTATTTTAGTGTTATGACATTTTTATAATATTGTTAGACTATATATGTTTAAGATTATTACAATAAAATGCTGTTATTTTAATGTTTAATACTGAAAGGTTTTATTTTTGGCAATAATAATGTAGACAACATTGGGTGTTGCAATGTTTTTGACAAGTTAAAATGTTTATTTAAAGTTAATGATATTTTTGTTTCCCATATTTTGGTTATTGATAGAAGTGAAAATATTTCTTTTAACAACAATACTTTGAATATCAATATTTGTGTTTTTCTTAATTAAGTATAAGAAGGTGATATTCTTGTGAATGGTATTTATTTTCTGATATTTTTTAGAATCAATATAGTTTATATCAATATTATGTCATTGATCCCAATACTGCCAGTCCTTTGATGGTTTTCACTCCACTAGATCCAGTCCACCTATTTTCTCTGACCACTAGGATGTGCAAGTTGTAGTGCCTCATCTCTGACGTCTTATATAGCCCATACAGTTCTGAATCGGATTCTGGTCTTGCACTTGGCACTCAAAACGTAGGTCACTTTGGCAATAGTTTCCTTAGGGCTATGACTACTGTCAATCATGCATATCTCATGCAAAAACTCTGAAAAGTCCTTGGGTCTAGAAGATTTACTAGTTCTTGCTACTGTTTCCGTAAAACATGTTTTTTATTGGATAAGGTTGCTAGCCTTGTGCCAAATACCCAATGTGGAGGACCAATCATATAGTCTCTACCCTCTGACCAGTCAGGCTTCGATAACCATGCCAGGAGAGTAAGCTCCCACCAGCAAAAACGTTCCAGATTACTGAGAGGCACAAGCCCCTTGATCACTTCAAGGTGGCAATCATCCATACAGTCAGTCTATGCTGTAAATGTTTGTGGGCATGTGAGAAAACTGAGCTGATTGCAGAGGTCATCTCACTTTTTGCCCGCATTTTTAACTGATAGTGGCATTTTCGTACTCTGATTGTACCCTGGCCACTGCTAATCAGTCCCAGGGCCTGTGGTCTGATTATGATCTGATGTTATATGCAAACTAGGCATAATTATAAGTGGCTCTGACAAACTACCTAGAAGTCCCTAGTATGTGGTAGGGCATGTAGGTTTAGGGACCCCAGCATAGTACACCAATAGATGCACTGCTGTGGTGTCAAGTGTCACTGTAAAGGCAAGCCTGCCTTGCTGGCTGCTTTTAAATTAAAGTTAACCCCAAATTCTCCTTTGGAATTAAAAGTACTTCCAAAGTCCTAACCTACCTCATTTTTATATATGTCACCCTTAAGGTCTGCCCTAGGCACCCCAAGGCTTGGGTGCAGTGTACATTTAAATAGGGACTTCATAAATTATGTTGTATAAGCCCTGGTTGGGGAAAACAGCTAAATAGTGTTGTTATCCCATTGTGGTGCATTAGCTCGATAGACTAACATTGGCAAGCTTTATTTAAAAATAATAAAGTCTCATTTCCACTAGAAAAGAGCTAAATCTGTCAAGTTTGGTATCAAACTAAATTAGAATAAATCCAACAACTTGCCAAGGTTGGATGTATTATAACTAGTAAAATAGAGAGTTTCATAACTCTTTCTAAAAGTTACCAAAATCGGTCCTGTAGTGCTCTTTCTTGATTGGTCAGTCTTTGGAAGCATGGGCCAGGGTGGCTTAATGAGGTGTGAAATAGCCTAGGCTGAAACAAAGGAAGCATCTGGTGGGAGAAGAACTGTTGCAGCTGATGGAAGAGCAGGATGGGGGTTGGTCAAAATGATTCTCAAAGGAATGAGAGCAATCTGGGACAGAAAATGGCCCCTTCCCCCCTTTTCCTGTTCCCCCATCAAGATGGGTACCCCACAAATTAGAATAGGAGAGGGTATGGAAGGGGGGTTATTAGTGAAACTTAGCCACACCAGTGGGTGGGCTCAGCCATATGTAACCTTCAAGGAGAGATTTTCTCCATGCTGGATTTTTAAAGAATGTTTCTTTCTACGACTGATTTTTGCCACACTTCGCAGAAAGTGGCCACCCCAGAGGGTGGCTCCCTATACCCTATTGTCAGGGGCATTCCCCTGCCTACCCACCCAAGAGCAAGGATAAATATGGCAGAGCTGCTAGCAATTCAGATCCCTGTTGGAAGAAGATACTGGAAAAGAAGCCCTGCTGAACCCCTGGTCTGCACCTGAAGGACTGCACCCACAAGGACTGCACCCGCTGCACACTTTGGGTCACTTTGGGTCACCAAGTCACCAAGAAAAGAAGTTGGCCTTGCTTCTGCAACTCGAGGAGTGGACTCCCTGTAAGCTACAGGTATAAAGGAGCTGACCAGAGTCCCCGTCATCAAGTCCTGCAAGAAGAAAGAAGATGACCAGAATCCAGTGGCCATTTGAGGATTCTGACCAAGTGCATTCAGGGAACTGTAGTTTCAACTTCCAAGGAGCAACTCAGAGCTTCTGGAATCTTGGATCCAGTTTCTGGACACTTTGAGGATCCAAAAAGGACTTCTGGAAGAAGATCCAGAAGTTTGGAAATGTTTGAAGCAGCTTTGAAAAAACCCTCCATAAGTAGACTGACTGGAAGTCGTGAACCAAGCCGGCTACCCTCAACCACGACCCAGTCTGAATTTCAGGTTTGTCCTGCTGAAAGCTCCGGAGCTCCAGACTTCCAGGATTTGACCCGGGGTTTTCAGAAAGGCAATCCTATGTTCTCACATCAAAATCGGCTTGTTGGAGAGGACTGTACAACGTCAAGGAAAAAAAGTTCCATAAAGGTTTTTAAGTGCAAAGATAAAACTTTAACCGATGCCTACTGCTCAGTGTATCCGAGCAGGGCTCCATCGCGATCGGCCTCCACTTTTTTCTTTGCCTTGGTCAAGCGCAACTAGAAGTCCCCTGTTGGTGCTTTTGGTTTTTGGCACTATAAAGCATTTTTTAACATTTAAGCTTTAAAAATTCATATCTCTTGTTCCCTACATTGGATGTTTGTCATTTTTGTGTCATTTTCAATATAAAACTATTTCCTATTTTTTTATAAATTTATATCAGAATTTTATTGTGCGTTGTGTTTTACTTACTTACTGTCTTGCTGATATTAAATACTTTACATTACTTTGCAGACTTGTCTCCTAAGTTAAGCCTAACTGCTCATGGGCCAAGCTACCAAGCAGTAATTTATTGAGCCCTCAACTGGACCTAGTGGGGGGTTGTAGCCTGTTGCTAAGTGTAGGTACCTACCTGCCCTTACCAATAACCCACTTTCTAACACGGCCCTTTACTACCTACTTTATTTTCTAAAATGATCTAGCAGTTTGTAAAGTGATTTGAGAAGCAGTAGCTTGGGTGATGTCTTTAATGATGTCATGAGTGATGTATTATCTAAGGTCATAAGCAATGTATGACAGAGATGCAAGATTAAGGGCCTGATTACGAGTCCGTCTGACAGAACACCTGACCACCAGACTGACGGTCTCCCTACCTGACCTAGTAAGAGTTTTCCACTGGGCTGACCGGCAAAAACCAAGGATACACACACACACACACACACACACATATATATGTATATATATATATATATATATATATATATATATATATATTTACACACACAGACATATATATCACCTACTGGCGGTCGCCAGT
Organism: Pleurodeles waltl; assembly: GCF_031143425.1. Taxonomy (NCBI): domain Eukaryota; kingdom Metazoa; phylum Chordata; class Amphibia; order Caudata; family Salamandridae; genus Pleurodeles; species Pleurodeles waltl. Next base: position 185,101,367 of record NC_090439.1, on the reverse strand, counting down.
TGGTAGTTATAGTTAGGACCTGGTTTCTATAGAAAGAGCGTTTTTGTTTTGCCTATTACTTTGGTGCTGCTTGACTAATATTCACAACATTTTCAAAAGTTATACTTTCCTAAGTTAAGCTTCTGTCTTGAAAGCTTCGGGGTGATCTGTCAAGCGTGGACCGAGAAAAAGGGGAGTCCCAAAATGCGTTTTTCCCCAATCATTTTTCGATAGGACCTTTAGACACACCTACAGTCCTAACCTCTGAAAGGAATAACACCAAATTTGGCATGAAGCTAGATTCTGTTACGCAGATCACACTTTTGTGATTTGGTGAGAATCTGTTCAGTAGTTTTGGAGAAATTTAAGGACACAAAATATAGATATACAGGGACACGGATCCAACAGTCCCTGTGCTGATATCTGATTTGCTCAGAACACTTCAGCAAGGAAGTGTTAGCAGCTATCTTGGGACTCAGCTGAAGCTGAGTCCCAGAATAAAAGACAAAAAAGAAAAAGGGTCAGGGTAGAGTCAGCCAGACCCCTTAGTCTGGTTCTGTGGTCCCCGAGGGACCCTGTCAGGGCTAACAAACATTTATTTTCCATCCATCAACGGATGTTTCTGGTTTTTTTTGTAAACATGGACTCCCATGCTTTCTGTTTTATTTGACCCTGGTTGGTCCAGGTCTCGGGGGCATCTTAAAGGAGGGGGGCACCTGGGGCCCCTCTCCTTGGGCTTTAATAAGCCCCAGGGGCCAACACCCCGGGGCACAAATGTTTTTAAATAAGTGGGGGACATCTCATGGGCTTCACCCACAGCCCCGGGGACCACCACCTCCTAGAGGTTATCCATTTAATTAATGCGGTGGGGCCTGTGGCCCTCCTGCGTCCTGGGGACCACCACCCACCAAGGCTACACTTTATTTGGAGCAGGGGGCTGCTCCAGCCCCTGGGGCAAATGATAAAAAAAATAGAAAGTGGGTCCCAATGGGATCCCCAAGCCCTGGGGACCACCACCACCTGGGGCTATTCTCGTTGAAGGGGGACAGCACGCCCCTCCTCTTAAAGCCACTGATTGCCCTGGGGTCCGCCACCCTTCAGGGCCTGCTACTGCTATGTTCCTGGGTGCCCACTCCCGGGACATAGCTGTTTGCTGTGGCTTGGCTGCCTCTGCTGTCAAGCCCCAGCAAACACTCTGCTATTTGACAGCGGGATCTTTAAAGCCAGTTACCTTAGGGCACGAGTTACAGTTTGTTGAGATTACTCTAATTGTAACTGGCAAATTTCCAAGGTTTTGTACATTTAAAATGTGAGCCTAACTATAACATTCCTGTAGCCTTTTTTTCAGTGAATTTCTATGTTTAAAAAAAAAATCTATTTCCTAACTATAACGTCCCTTAAACCTTTGTTTTTTTCAGTGTAAATATATATATATATATATATATATGTACACTCACACACACACATATATATAATTATACATACATATCTGGGATTAATGAGAGAAATATGCACTCCAGTGATGCAGATCATCAGAAAAGATTTAATTATTTAATCCAGTAATCTATAACTGCGTGCACAACGAAAAACGCGCTTTGGAGTGTCAGACAACTTGATCACGTGTATTATAGTATTTTTCCCCTCACATCTTTAAACCGATAAACAGTGACCAACATAAAAGAAGGATTGCAGGGTTAACAGGTTGAGCGTTCCATGTCGGCCATCTTAGCACATGGTTGAAAACATAGAAATGTAGTTAACAAATTTAATAATCTTAAGTGCTGCTGCAGTTTAGATGCAACGCTTAATGTCAATTGTGTGTTTCAATTTCTGACAGGTGAAATACTGATTAATGCTCCCAATCTGAAAATGGATTTTGTAAATATCTCAATTATCCATACATTTTTCTAATACATAATACTGCTGTCATAGCAAACAAGGTATCATAAATCCAAAATTTATAGAGCAATACAATCAAATAACATCACCATGAATGAGTAATGGACAACAAAAGTGTGCAGTGGTTACCATCATTCAGCCCAAGTGGGCCCATAAAAGCATTGCAAAGTGTATATGTTTTGATTAAAGTTACATCATTAGCAGATAATAATCAATTACGCCCTAGTGGTCATATACAGAAAAAAACAAAAATGAAATCTTAGCTTAAACGCTGCCCATATCTGATAGGCTCAATGTCTAGTGATCCCCAAACCTGCAAGAAAAAACAAATGAAGAAAACAATCTAAGAAACAGGAAAATAACCAAAAGAAGAAAATAAATCACCACAAGATATAAATTCAAGCATTGGTCTACAATTGAAATACCAGTCTGAAAAGTCGTAATGGCATTGGCTGATTACCTCATTTTCATTTATGCTACATCCAGCTACAATTAAGAAAATAGGCAATACAAGCTGGAATAATCCAGTCACACTTTATCCTTTTTTAAAATAGGACCGGCTTTTGTCCTTTCCATGAGTAAAGTGTAGTTACTTCTTTTAAAATGGTGCTTAAAGCTTTGTCAAAATTAAGATTCAGCTGAGTTCATCACACTTAGGGGCATATTTATACTCTGTTTGCGCTGGATTTGCGCCATTTTTTTTGGCGCAAACTTAACTCCATATTTATACTTTCGCGCTAGACCCGTCTAGCGCCACAAATATGGAGTTAGAGTAATTTTTTGGATGCGGGAAACTACCTTGCGCTAATGAGATGCAAGGTAGGCGTTCCTGTCCAAAAAGTGACTCAAACACCCGTGCGCCATATTTATCCATCTGGGTGAAAATGGCGCACGGGAGGGGGGGCCTTAAAAAATGATTCTAAACCAGTTTAGAGTCATTTTTTAACGCCTGGGTCAGGGCAGGTGTTAAGGGACCTGTGGGCTCACTTCCATGGTCGGAGACTATGGAAGCAGGCCACAGGTGCCCTCCCCTGCCCCCAGGGACACCCCCTGCCCCCCTCGCCCACCCCTGGAGGACACCCAAGGATGGAGGGACCCAGCAACAGCAAGTAGAGGTAAGTGGAGGTAAGTATTTCTTTAAGTAAATTTAAAGTGGCATGGGGGGCCTAATTTGGGCCCCCCTACACGCCACTGTGCCCAATGACCATGCCCAGGGGAAAGAAGTCCCCTGGGCATGGCCAATGGGCAAGGGGGCATAACTCCTGTCTTTGCTAAGACAGGAGTAATTTCAATGGGGGTTGTGTGTCAAAAAATGGCGCAAGTCCAGTTTGAGGCATGATTTTTGCCTCAAACCTGATTTGCACCATTTTTTGACGACAGCCCCTATTTCTCGCTACGCCGGCGCTGCCTGGTTTGAGTCATTTTTTTTTACTCTGACTAGTCCGCAGCACCGGCTAACGTCATTCCTCAAATAAGGCGCCTGCATGGCGCGTAGGAATGGCGTTAGCCAGCAGTAAACTTTTTGAAGCAAACCAGCGCCCGCGCTGGTTTGCGTCAAAAAGTATAAATATGGGCCTTAGTCCAATCTAAAGAGGTCACGTCCAGATCTACCAATTTGCAGCCTTTTGGGCTTCTATTTCAGTATGAATCTTACACTGTGGGCTAGATGTATCAAAGCTTTTCCATGGTCGCAAACCAGTAAAAATCCTATTCTGCAAGTCGGTAACCTGTTACTAGGTTTGCGAGTCGCTATCTGGAAGGGGCAGGCCAAGAACGTCTCTTCCTCTTAGCGAGTCACAGGGAGATGTAAGATTGTTTTGCAACCATGAATGCAGTACCAAAACAATCACAGTTACCACCAACTTCAAGTTGGTGGTATCCCATTCACAGACAGGAAGGGGTCCCCACGGGACCCCTTCCCCTTCGTGAATGGAAACAAAAATAGTTTTTCAGAGGAGGTAGTGGCCCCCAGGGACCACTGCCTACTTGAAAAAATACAAATAAAACTGCATTTTTTTGTTTGAAATGTATTCAGTTTTCCTTTAAGGGAAATGGGCTGCATTAAAAAAACTGCTTTAGTTAAAAAGCAGTCACAGACATAGTGGTCTGCTGTCCCCAGCAGGCCACCAACACTTTAATTGCGGCCGCTCCAAAAGGGGTCTCAAATTGAGACCTACTTCATGAATATTAATGAGGTAGGTCATTTGCAACCCCATTGGGAATCACTAAATGTATGAGACACATTTGTGCGTTTCATTTTGTGAGCCTCTAATTGTGATTCGCAATGAATAGTGATTAGAGACTCGCAAAATGGAATGGTTGTACATTTGACCCTATGAGACTAAGGGCCAGATATAGGAAGATTCCAAATTGCGAGTTGCAATTTGCGAGTCCCAGCAACTCGCAAATTGCAACTCGCAATTTGGAATGCAGAAAGGTGTCTCACATTAATGAGGTGGGTCGCAATTTGCGACCCCATAGCGAGTCAGGGCACTCACGGGGATGGTGGCCTGCTGGAGACAGCAGACCACCATGTCCGTGACTGCTTTTAAATAAAGCAGTCTTTTTTTTTCAAAGTGTAGCCCGTTTTCCTTAAAGGAAAACGAGCTGCACTTTGAAAAAAAAACGAAACATTTAGTTTCGGATTTTTTCAGGGCAGGTAGTGGTCCCTTGGACCACTGCCTGCTCTGAAAAAATATGTTTTTGTCCAGTCACAAAGGGGAAGGGGTCCCAAGGGGACCCCTTCCCGTTTGCGACTGGGTTACCATCCACTTCAAGTGGATGGTAACTGCGATTCCATTTGCATCACATTGCGAGTCGCAAATAGGAAGGGAACACCCCTTCCTATTTGCGAGTCGGAAATGCATTTTGCGAGTCGGGTCCGACTCGCAAAATGCATTTCTGCATTCCGGTGAGGCTTTTGCGACTCGCAAACGGCGTTTTTCGCCGTTTGCGAGTCGCAAAACCCTTGCTACATCTGGCCCTAACAATTTTATTAGTGAAGTCTTCTGGCAACTCATCAATGTCTTGGGTTATAAGTTGGCCCAACTCAACACCTACATGAAAATCTTCTTTATACTTTGCTTCAAAGTGATCTAACAACATTTGGGTGTTTATAACATTGTAATGCAGCTTGGCTATTTCTTGATCTTTGTTAACAACAATTTGCAAAACTGTACTTTATTGTTTTGAACTTACTCCTTGTGACACAATTGGGTTTTAGGACAACTGAGTGTACAATTGAAAGAAATGAAGGGCTCACCTCATTCACTTTCTCAGTTCTTTTTATTTTAAAGTTGTGACGTTACAGTTCCAACATAAAAATGTTGATAGAATATGAAGTAGACTGCAGTTTTCTACAACAAAGTAATTCTGCAGCTGCAGTTTCAGACCAGTCCTAAATAGAGGTACTAATCTTCTTCTATCACTTCTTTTTTTTCAAATTCACACTACTTTGGATCAGAGCTCCCCTAAAAAAAGAAAGGACGTACAGGTGAGTGTTTTGCCTAATTTCAAGTTTCCTCTTTTAGCCTTCTTCTAATCTTCACTCTTTCAAAATGAAAATAAAAGAAATAATGAAAAAAAATGAGAAATAAAGCAAATAATTTGTTTTCCTTTTATTCAGGGCATAGTGGAATTTGCCAATACCCCTTTTGAGGTCAACAGTAGTGATATATTCATTACTCTCCCAGTTGCCAGAGTGTCAAGCTAATAAGCGGGAGTGGGCATTGAAGAGTATTTGCTCCCTTAAAAAAAAACGGGAAGTAATAACTGTGGGTGCTTGCCTATCTTACCCACACTATACAATAAACCTATTTGAATTTTAAAAAGAGGACATGCCTTTAACATGTCCCCTTCATTGGGCTTTGCTTTTTGCCATGCAAGCTGTAATGTAGGGTCACTGAATTGGGAGGTCCTAAAATTATTATCCAAATTTGAGGTTTTCTAAGAAAAAACGGTAGGGTGCGTTTGGCCCTTCTTTTTCTCATTTTGTCTTTCCCTCCTGTGTTTCCTGTTTCTGGTTTTCTTCCGTCAGCAGTTTTTCTTGTGAAAAAGGGACCATTCTAACTAAAAAAATTCTCCTTTTATGTAATCTCTGAGGAGGGCAATGAAGATAGGACTATCTGTCCCTAAAATGACTTCATCGAGTACATTTGGTGGCACTCCTACTTCTAAAACACTTTTCTCTCCTGAGTGTCATAATAGATACTTTAGCCAGGGAATATTATTTTTGATTACAGTGTACACAGAATTTTATTTTTTTACATTGGGTGAGAAGTTGATGAGGTAGAACTAGAATCTAAAAGATTATAAACCGTCTATACCCTGTGCCTAGTTACCAATTTTTGATTCACTTGTAATGTCCCATAATAGCTTGGGCCTGGTTCTTGGATACAATATATGGATTTACGGGGCCAGGTGACATCCATTTTTTATTCCTCTGTCCTTTTCTTCCTACAGAACCATACTGTATGGCCGTACTCACCATAATTTATAGCACTGTGGTCCAAGAGAACAGAAAGGGGTTGGACTAGGAGTGTAGGTAGAGAAGATTTGAACTGAACTGATGCTGCTCTGCGAAAACCGCGTCCTGTACCCACAGACTAGGGTTGACTGGGTTTAGAGGGTTTTAAAGCCCATTTTGGACAAAGGTATTTTCCATTTTTAATGCATGTTCCACTGTAAGTCCAGGGTATTGAATAGCCACCAGCTGAGTTACTGGAGGTAGAGATTTGAGAAATTGTTCTAAGTAGATCATCATGATATCTTCTTTAAGAGACTCTTACAGTTACAGCCAAAGTTCAGCTGCATCTTATACCAAGGAGTATCAGTGTTATTGTGCCTCTCTATGGGACAGGAAGTGTTAGGTCTCCTCGTTCACCTGAGGTCTTTCTAAAATGATCCTTTAAATATCTTGACAAGGAGTATTTCCTTTAAGGTTGGGGGCCTGCAAAACAGCTTGAGAATCACTGACTAAAAGGACAGCAATATATTGCAGCCAATAATCTCTAAGTCTATGATTAGCTAGAGCATTTTGTTCAAAGTCCAAGAAGAAAACTACTGTGTCCTCTCTGAGAATTAACTTCTATAAAGTGATGGCAGGTGCTGTCAGTAAATACCTCTTGCATTGAGCTAAACCAGTGGTAATAGCTGACTCTTGGAATTTTTATGTAGCAGGCCAGCGTGGTTCTTCAAAGCGTCCTCAAAATTATTTTTTTGTCAGCCTCAGTATGTCACTTAAGGAATAATTGTAGGTTTTTTTCTGGCACAAGTGGTGTACTACGGCATCCATCTTGTGGCAGACAGCAATTATCACTCTTCTGCCACTGCTTGTGACCCATCATTAGGTATTTTTGGAGCACACAGACGTAGATTTGCAAGAAATGGAGGGCTCAACTAATGTACTTTTTCAGTTCTTTTTTATTTTAAAGTTGTGAGGCTCCAACAGAAACAGGTTTATAGACTGAAAAGTAGACTATGGGTTTCTAAAACAAATCAGTTGTATGGATTGATGGTTAGACCCATCCTACTTAGTAGTGCTGGTCTTCATCTCTCTTTTATTTTGTAGGTTCATGCTACCTTGGAACAGAGCTCTCCTCAAAAACAAAAATGAAAAGGACTTACAAAAGAGTGTTTTGTTCAATTTTAAAATTGTTCCAACAGCTTTCTGCTAATCCTTACTCTTTCAAAGTAAAAATTAAAAGAAAAGAAAGAAAACTAAGAGAAAACAAATCCTTCTTCTCTTATGCGCAATGATTTCCTACCCTTTAATCTAGATCTGACACCTCCTTTAAGCCTACTTCAGCATTGCCTCCTTAGCATCATTCATGGAGTTAGTAGTTTCATCACCCTTCAGCAGATAAATATTTTCCTTCTGCTTGTTTATAAAAGGTGTGAGTTGTGCATGAACTAGCACCTACAATCTTAATTATGGGCAACAGTTCTTCACAATGAGTGCTATACTAAAGATATGAAAAAAGGTTTATAGGAATACAAAGGAAATGCTGTTGCAACAGGTCTCTCTTTTAGGTATAAAAGAAAACCTGGCTAAATGTGTAAGATTTGCTTTAACCTCTTAGCTGATGGGCCGTATGCCCCCTCCCCCCCCCCCCCCCCCCCCAGTGCTGAGCCCTTTTTTGGCTATTTGGGGTAGTTCGCGCTTAGGCCTTCATAACTTTTTGTCCACGTAAGCTATCCATGCCAAATTTGCGTCCTTTTTTTCCAACATCCTAGGGATTCTAAAGGTACCCAGAGTTTGTGGTTTCCCCTGGAGGAGACCAAGAAATTAGACGAAATAGAGCAAAATGTTTGTTATTTTCAAAAATTTTTTAAAAAAGTGCTGCTGAAGAAGGCTCGTGGTTTATCCTCTGAAAATGGCATCAACAAAGGGTTTGCGGTGCTAAAATCACCAGCTTCCCAGGTTTCAGGAAAAGGCAGACTTATATCAGAAAACCACATTTTTCAGCACAATTTTGGCATTTTTCTGCGACATACCCCATTTTTCCTATTTATTGTGCTTTCAGCCTCCTTCCAGTTAGTGACAGAAATGGGTGTGAAACCAATGCTGGATCCCGGAAAGCTAACTATTTTTGAAAAATAAACAAAATTCTGAATTCAGCAAAGGTTAATTTGTGTAGATCCTACAAGGTTTTCCTACAGAAAATAACAGCTGAAATAAAAAAAAAAATGAAATTGAGCTGAAAACTACAGCCATTTTTCTTTATGTTTTACTCTGTAACTTTTTTCTGCGATGTCAGATTTTTTAAAGCAATATCCGGTTATGTCTGCTGGACTCTTCTGGTTGCGGGGATATGTAGGGCTTGTAGGTTCATCAAGAATCCTAGGTACCCAGAGCCAATAAATGAGCTGCACCCTGCAATGGGTTTTCATTCTATACTGGCTATACAGCAATTCATTTGCTGAAATATGAAGAGTGAAAAATAGGTATCAAGAAAACCTTTGTATTTCCAAAATGGGCAAAAGATAAGGTGTTGAGGAGCAGTGGATATTTGCACATCTCTGAATTCCGGGGTGCCCATACTAGCAAGTGAATTACAGGGCATTTCTCAAATAGACGTCTTTTTTGCACACTCTCTTATATTTGGAAGGAAAAAATGTAGAGAAAGACAAGGGGCAATAACACTTGTTTTGCTATTCTATGTACCCCCAAGTGTCCCTATAAAAATGGTACCTCACTTGTGTGGGTAGGCCTAGCGCCTGCGACAGGAAATGCCCCAAAACACAATGTGGACACATCCCATTTTTTGACAGAAAACAGCGGTGTTTTTTGCAAAGTGCCTACCTGTAGATTTTGGCCTCTAGCTCAGCCGGCACCTAGGGAAACCTACCAAACCTGTGCATTTTTGAGAACTAGAGACCTAGGAGAATCCAAAATGAGGTGACTTGTGGGGCTCTGACCAGGTTCTGTTACTCAGAATCGTTTGCAAACCTCAAAATTTGGCTAAAAAAACACGTTTTCCTCACATTTTGGTGACAGAAAGTTCTAGAATCTGAGATGAGCCACACATTTCCTTCCACCCAGCGTTCCCCCAAGTCTCCCGATAAAAATGATACCTCACTTGTGTGGGTAGGCCTAGCGCCCGTGACAGGAAATGCCCCAAAGCACAACGTGGACACATCCCATTTTTTTACAGAAAACAGAGGTGTTTTTTGCAAAGTGCCTACCTGTGGATTTTGCCCTCTACCTCAGCCGGCACCTGGGGAAACCTACCTAACCTGTGCATTTTTTAAAACTAGAGACCTAGGGGAATCCAAGATGGGGTGACTTGTGGGGCTCTGACCAGGTTCTGTTACCCAGAATCCTTTGCAAACCTCAAAATCTGGTTAAAGAAACACGTTTTCCTCATATTTTGGTGACAGAAAGTTCTGGAATCTGAGAGGAGCCACAAATTTCCTCCCACCCAACGTTCCCCCAAGTCTCCCGATAAAAATGGTACCTCACTTTTGTGGGTAGGCCTAGCGCCCATGACAGGAAATGCCCCAAAACACAACGTGGACACATCCCATTTTTTGACAGAAAACAGAGGTGTTTTTTGCAAAGTGCCTACCTCTAGATTTTGGCCTGTACCTCAGCCGGCACCTAGGGAAACCTACCTAACCTGTGCATTTTTGAAAACTAGAGACCTAGGGGAATCCAAGATGGGGTGACTTGTGGGGCTCTGACCAGGTTCTGTTACCCAGAATCCTTTGCAAACCTCAAAATCTGGATAAAGAAACACGTTTTCCTCATATTTTGGTGACAGAAAGTTCTGGAATCTGAGAGGAGCCACAAATTTCCTCCCACCCAACGTTCCCCCAAGTCTCCCGATAAAAATGGTACCTCACTTTTGTGGGTAGGCCTAGCGCCCGTGACAGGAAATGCCCCAAAACACAACATGGACACATCCCATTTTTTGACAGAAAACAGAGGTGTTTTTTTGCAAAGTGCCTACCTCTAGATTTTGGCCTGTACCTCAGCCAGCACCTAGGGAAACCTACCTAACCTGTTCATTTTTTTAAACTAGAGACCTAGGGGAATCCAATATGGGGTGACTTGTGGGGCTCTGACCAGGTTCTGTTACCCAGAATCCTTTGCAAACCTCAAAATTTGGCTAAAAAAACACATTTTCCTCACATTTTGGTGACAGAAAGTTCAGAAATCTGAGCGGAGCCACAAATTTCCTCCCACCCAGCGTTCCCCCAAGTCTCCAGATAAAAATGATACCTCACTTGTGTGGGTAGGCCTAGCACCCGTGACAGGAAATGCCCCAAAACACAACGTGGACACATCCCATTTTTTGACAGAAAACAGAGGTGTTTTTTGCAAAGTGCCTACCTGTAGATTTTGGCCTCTAGCTCAGCCGGCACCTAGGGAAACCTGCCAAACCTGTGCATTTTTTAAAACTAGAGACCTAGGAGAATCCAAGATGGGGTGACTTGTGAGGCTCTGAGCAGGTTCTGTTACCCAGAATCCTTTGCAAACCTCAAAATTTGGCTAAAAAAAACACATTTTCCTCACATTTTGGTGACAGAAAGTTCTGGAATCTGCGTGAAGCCACAAATTTCCTCCTACCCAGCGTTTCCCAACGTCTCCCGATAAAAATCATACCTCACTTGCGTGGGTAGGCCTAGCGCCCATGACAGGAAATGCCCCAAAACACAACGTGGACACATACCATTTTTTGACAGGTAACAGAGGTGTTTTTTGCAAAGTGCCTACCTGTAGATTTTGGCCTCTAGCTCTGCCGGCACCTAGGGAAACCTGCCAAACCTGTGAATTTGTGAAAACCAGAGACCAAGGGGAATCCAAGATGGGGTGACTTGTGGGGCTCTGACCAGGTTCTGTTACCCAGAATCCTTTGCAAACCTCAAAATCTGGATAAAGAAACACGTTTTCCTCATATTTTGGTGACAGAAAGTTCTGGAATCTGAGAGGAGCCACAAATTTCCTCCCACCCAACGTTCCCCCAAGTCTCCCGATAAAAATGGTACCTCACTTTTGTGGGTAGGCCTAGCGCCCGTGACAGGAAATGCCCCAATACACAACATGGACACATCCCATTTTTTGACAGAAAACAGGTGTTTTTTGCAAAGTGCCTACCTCTAGATTTTGGCCTGTACCTCAGCCAGCACCTAGGGAAACCTACCTAACCTGTTCATTTTTTTAAACTAGAGACCTAGGGGAATCCAATATGGGGTGACTTGTGGGGCTCTGACCAGGTTCTGTTACCCAGAATCCTTTGCAAACCTCAAAATTTGGCTAAAAAAACACATTTTCCTCACATTTTGGTGACAGAAAGTTCAGAAATCTGAGCGGAGCCACAAATTTCCTCCAACCCAGCGTTCCCCCAAGTCTCCAGATAAAAATGATACCTCACTTGTGTGGGTAGGCCTAGCACCCGTGACAGGAAATGCCCCAAAACACAACGTGGACACATCACATTTTTTGACAGAAAACAGAGGTGTTTTTTGCAAAGTGCCTACCTGTAGATTTTGGCCTCTAGCTCAGCCGGCACCTAGGGAAACCTGCCAAACCTGTGCATTTTTTAAAACTAGAGACCTAGGAGAATCCAAGATGGGGTGACTTGTGAGGCTCTGAGCAGGTTCTGTTACCCAGAATCCTTTGCAAACCTCAAACTTTGTCTAAAAAAACACATTTTCCTCACATTTAAGTGACAGAAAGTTCTGGAATCTGCGTGAAGCCACAAATTTCCTCCTACCCAGCGTTCCCCAACGTCTCCCGATAAAAATCATACCTCACTTGCGTGGGTAGGCCTAGCGCCCATGACAGGAAATGCCCCAAAACACAACGTGGACACATCCCATTTTTTGACAGGTAACAGAGGTGTTTTTTGCAAAGTGCCTATCTGTAGATTTTGGCCTCTAGCTCTGCCGGCACCTAGGGAAACCTGCCAAACCTGTGAATTTGTGAAAACCAGAGACCAAGGGGAATCCAAGATGGGGTGACTTGTGGGGCTCTGACCAGGTTCTGTTACCCAGAATCCTTTGCAAACCTCAAAATCTGGCTAAGGAAACACGTTTTCCTCAAGTTTTGGTGACAGAAAGTTCTGGAATCTGAGAGGAGCCACAAATTTCCTCCCACCCAGCATTCCCCTAAGTCTCCCGATAAAAATGATACCTCACTTGTGTGGGTAGGCCTAGCGCCCGTGACCGGAAATGCCCCAAAACACAACGTTGACACATCCCATTTTTTGACAGAAAACAGAGGTGTTTTTTGCAAAGTGCCTACCTGTAGATTTTGGCCTCTAGCTCAGCCGTCACCTAGGGAAACCTGCCAAACCTGTGCATTTGTGAAAACTAGAGACCTAGGGGAATCCAAGATGGGGTGACTTGTGGGGCTCTGACCAGGTTCTGTTACCCAGAATCCTTTGCAAACCTCAAAATCTGGCTAAAGAAACACATTTCCCTCACATTTTGGTGACAGAAAGTTCTGGAATCTGAGAGGAGCCACAAATTTCCTTCAACGCAGCGATCCCCCAAGTCTCCCGATAAAAATGATACCTAACTTGTGTGGGTAGGCCTAACACCCGTCACAGGAAATGCCCCAAAACACAACGTGGACACATCCCATTTTTTGACAGAAAACAGAGGTGTTTTTTGCAAAGTGCCTACCTGTAGATTTTGGCCTCTACCTCAGCCGGCACAGAGGGAAACCTACCTAACCTGTGCATTTTTGAAAACTATAGTCCTAGGGGAACCCAAGATGGGGTGACTTGTGGGGCTCTGACCAGGTTCTGTTACCCAGAATCCTTTGCAAACCTCAAAATCTGGCTAAAGAAACACGTTTTCCTCACATTTTGGTGACAGAAAGTTCTGGAATCTGAGAGGAGCCACAAATTTCCTTCCACCCAGCGTTCCCCGAAGTCTCCCGATAAAAATGATACCTAACTTGTGTGGGTAGGCCTAGCGCCCGTGACAGGAAGTGCCCCAAAACACAACGTGGACACATCCTTTTTTTTGACAGATAACAGAGGTGTTTTTTGCAAAGTGCCTACCTATAGATTTTAGCCTGTAGCTCAGCTCGCACCAAGGGAAACCTACCAAACCTGTCCATTTCTGATAACTAGAGAGATAGGGGAATCCAAAATGGGGTGACTTGTGGGGCTCTGACCAGGTTCTGTTACCCAGAATCCTTTGCAAACCTCAACATTTGGCTAAAAAAACACATTTTCCTCACATTTTGGTGACAGAAAGTTCTGAAATCTGAGCGGAGCCACAAATTTCCTCCCACCCAGCGTTCCCCCAAGTCTCCAGATAAAAATGATACCTCACTTGCGTGGGTAGGCCTAGCACCCGTGACAGGAAATGCCCCAAAACACAACGTGGACACATCCCATTTTTTGACAGAAAACAGAGGTGTTTTTTGCAAAGTGCCTACCTGTAGATTTTGGCCTCTAGCTCAGCCAAAACCTACGGAAACCTGCCAAACCTGTGCATTTATTAGAACTAGAGACCTAGGAGAATCCAAGATGGGGTGACCTGTGGGGCTCTGACCAGGTTCTGTTACCAGAATCCTTTGCAAACCTCACAATTTGGGTAAAAAAACACATTTTCCTCACATTTTGGTGACAGAAAGTTCTGGAATCTGAGACGAGCCACAGATTTCATCCCACCCAGCGTTCCCCCAAGTCTCCCGATAAAAATGATACCTCACTTGTGTGGGTAGTCCTAGCGCCCGTGATAGGAAATGCCCCAGAACACAACGTGGACACCTCCCATTTTTTGACAGATAACAGAGGTGTTTTTTGCAAAGTGCCTACCTGTAGATTTTGGCCTCTAGCTCAGCCGGCACCTAGGGAAACCTGCCAAACCTGTGCATTTGTGAAAACTAGAGACCAAGGGGAAACCAAGATGGGGTGACTTGTGGGGCTCTGACCGGGTTATATTACCCAGAATCCTTTGCAAACCTCAAAATCTGGCTAAAGAAACACATTTTCCTCACATTTTGGTGACAGAGAGTTCTGGAATCTGAGAGGAGCCACAAATGTCCTTCCACCCAGCATTCCCCCAAGTCTCCCAATAAAAATGATACCTAACTTGTGTGGGTAGGCCTAGCGCCCGTGACAGGAAATGCCCCAAAACACAACGTGGACACATCCCATTTTTTGACAGAAAACAGAGGTGTTTTTTGGAAAGTGTCTTCCTGTAGATTTTGGCCTCTACCTCAGCCGGCACCGAAGGAAACGTACCTAACCTGTGCATTTTTTTAAAATAGAGACCTAGGGGAATCCAAGATGGGGTGACTTGTGGGGCTCTGACCAGGTTCTGTTACCCTGAATCCTTTGCAAACCTCAAAATCTGGCTAAAGAAACACGTTGTCCTCACATTTTGGTGAGAGAAAGTTCTTTAATCTGAGAGGAGACACTAATTTCCTTCTACCAAGCATTCCCCCAAGTGTCCTGATAAAAATGATACCTCACTTGTGTGGGTAGGCCTAGCGCCCGTGACAGGAAATGCCCCAAAACACAACGTGGACACATCCCATTTTTTACAGAAAACAGAGGTGTTTTTTGCAAAGTGCCTACCTGTAGATTTTGGCCTCTAGCTCAGCCGGCACATAGGGAAACCTGCCAAACCTGTGCATTTTTCAAAACTAGAGACCTAGGAGAATCCAAGATGGGGTGACTTGTGGGGCTCTGACCAGGTTCTGTTACCCAGAATCCATAGCAAACCTCAAAATTTGGCTAAAAAAACACATTTTCCTCACATGTTGGTGACAGAAAGTTCTGGAATCTGCGAGAAGCCACAAATTTCCTTCCACCCAGCATTCCCCCAAGTCTCCCAATAAAAATGATACCTAACTTGTGTGGGTAGGCCTAGCGCCCGTGACAGGAAAGGCCCCAAAACACAACGTGGACACATCCCATTTTTTGACAGAAAACAGAGGTGTTTTTTGGAAAGCGTCTACCTGTAGATTTTGGCCTCTACCTCAGCCGGCACTGAGGGAAACGTACCTAACCTGTGCATTTTTGAAAAATAGAGACCTAGGGGAATCCAAGATGGGGTGACTTGTGGGGCTCTGACCAGGTTCTGTTACCCAGAATCCTTTGCAAACCTCAAAATCTGGCTAAAGAAACACATTGTCCTCACATTTTGGTGAGAGAAAGGTATTTAATCTGAGAGGAGACACTAATTTCCTTCCACCAAGCATTCCCCCAAGTGTCCTGATAAAAATGAAACCTCACTTGTGTGGGTAGGCCTAGCGCCCATGACAGGAAATGCCCCAAAACACAACGTGGACACATCCCATTTTTGACAGAAAACAGAGGTGTTTTTTGCAAAGTGCCTACCTGTAGATTTTGGCCTCTACCTCAGCCGGCACAGAGGGAAACCTACCTAACCTGTGCATTTTTGAAAACTAGAGTCCTAGGGGAACCCAAGATGGGGTGACTTGTGGGGCTCTGACCAGGTTCTGTTACCCAGAATCCTTTGTAAACCTCAAAATCTAGCTAAAGAAACACGTTTTCCTCACATTTTGGTGACAGAAAGTTCTGGAATCTGAGAGGAGCCACAAATTTCCTTCCAACCAGCGTTCCCCCAAGTCTCCCGATAAAAATGATACCTAACTTGTGTGGGTAGGCCTAGCGCCCGTGACAGGAAGTACCCCAAAACACAACGTGGACACATCCTTTTTTTTGACAGAGGTGTTTTTTGCAAAGTGCCTACCTGTAGATTTTAGCATCTAGCTCAGCCCGCACCAAGGGAAACCTACCAAACCTGTCCATTTCTGAAAACTAGAGACATAGGGGAATCCAAAATGGGGTGACTTGTGGGGCTCTGACCAGGTTCTGTTACCAGAATCCTTTGCAAACCTCAACATTTGGCTAAAAAAACACATTTTCCTCACATTTTGGTGACAGAAAGTTCTGAAATCTGAGCGGAGCCACAAATTTCATCCCACCCAGCGTTCCCCCAAGTCTCCAGATAAAAATGATACCTCACTTGCGTGGGTAGGCCTAGCACCCGTGAAAGGAAATGCCCCAAAACACAACGTGGACACATCCCATTTTTTGACAGAAAACAGGTGTTTTTTGCAAAGTGCCTACCTGTAGATTTTGGCCTCTAGCTCAGCCAAAACCTACGGAAACCTGCCAAACCGGTGCATTTTTTTAAACGAGAGACCTAGGAGAATCCAAGATGGGGTGACTTGTGGGGCTCTGACCAGGTTCTGTTACCCAGAATCCTTTGCAAACCTCACAATTTGGGTAAAAAAACACATTTTCCTCACATTTTGGTGACAGAAAGTTCTGGAATCTGAGACGAGCCACAAATTTCCTCCCACCCAGCGTTCCCCCAAGTCTCCTGATAAACATCATACCTCACTTGTGTGGGTAGGCCTAGCGCCCATGACAGGAAATGCCCCAGAACACAACGTGGACACCTCGCATTTTTTGACAGATAACAGAGGTGTTTTTTGGAAAGTGTCTACCTGTAGATTTTGGCCTCTACCTCAGCCGGCACTGAGGGAAACGTACCTAACCTGTGCATTTTTAAAAAATAGAGACCTAGGGGAATCCAAGATGGGGTGACTTGTGGGGGCTCTGACCAGGTTCTGATACCCAGAATCCTTTGCAAACCTCAAAATCTGGCTAAAGGAACATGTTGTCCTCACATTTTGGTGACAGAAAGTTCTTTAATCTAAGAGGAGCCACAAATTTCCTTCCACCAAGCATTCCCCCAAGTGGCCTGATAAAAATGATACCTAACTTGTGTGGGTAGGCCTAGCGCCTGTGACATGAAATGCCCCAACACACAATGTGGACACATCCCATTTTTTGACAGAAAACAGAGGTGTTTTTTGCAAAGTGCCTACCTGTAGATTTTGGCCTCTAGCTCAGCCGTCACAGAGGGAAACCTGCCAAACCTGTGCATTTTTGAAAAATAGAGACCTAGGGGAATCCAAGATGGGGTCACTTATTGGGCTCTGACCAGATGATATTACCCAGAATCCTTTGCAAACCTCAAAATCTGGCTAAAGAAACACATTTTCCCCACATTTTGGTGACAGAGAGTTCTGGAATCTGAGAGGAGCCACAAATTTCCTTCCACCGAGCATTCCCCCAAGGCTCCCAATAAAAATTATACCTAACTTGTGTGGGTAGGCCTAGCGCCCGTGACAGGAAATGCCCCAAAACAAAACGTGGACACATCCCATTTTTTGACAGAAAACAGAGGTGTTTTTTGGAAAGTGTCTACCTGTAGATTTTGGCCTCTACCTCAGCCGGCACTGAGGGAAACGTACCTAACCTGTCCATTTTTAAAAAATAGAGACCTAGGGGAATCCAAGATGGGGTGACTTGTGGGGGCTCTGACCAGGTTCTGATACCCAGAATCCTTTGCAAACCTCAAAATCTGGCTAAAGAAACACGTTGTCCTCACATTTTGGTGAGAGAAAGTTCTTTAATCTGAGTGGAGACACTAATTTCCTTCCACCAAGCATTCCCCCAAGTGTCCTGATAAAAATGAAACCTCACTTGTGTGGGTAGGCCTAGCGCCCGTGACAGGAAATGCCCCAAAACACAACGGGGACACATCCCATTTTTGACAGAAAACAGAGGTGTTTTTTGCAAAGTGACTACCTGTAGATTTTGGCCTCTAGCTCAGCCGGCACATAGGGAAACCTGCCAAACCTGTGCATTTTTTTAAACTAGAGACCTAGGAGAATCCAAGATGGGGTGACTTGTGGGGCTCTGACCAGGTTATGTTTCCCAGAATCCTTTGCAAACCTCAAAATTTGGCTAAAAAAACAAATTTTCCTCACATTTTGGTGACAGAAAGTTCAGAAATCTGAGAGAAGCCACAAATTTTCTCCCACCCAACATTCCCCCAAGTCTCCCGATGAAAATGATACCTAACTTGTGTGGGTAGACCTAGCGCCCGTGACATGAAATGCCCCAAAACACAATGTGGACACATCCCATTTTTTGACAGAAAACAAAGGTGTTTTTTGCAAAGTGCCTACCTGTAGATTTTGGCCTCTAGCTCAGCCGGCACCTAGGGCAACCTGCCAAACCTGTGCATTTGTGAAAGCTAGAGACCTAGGGGAATCCAATATGGGGTGACTTGTGGGGCTCTGACCAGGTTCTGTTACCCAGAATCCTTTGCAAACCTCAAAATTTGGCTAAAAAAACAAATTTTCCTCACATTTTGGTGACAGAAAGTTCAGAAATCTGAGAGAAGCCACAAATTTTCTCCCACCCAACGTTCACCCAAGTCTCCCGATGAAAATGATACCTAACTTGTGTGGGTAGACCTAGCGCCCGTGACATGAAATGCCCCAAAACACAATGTGGACACATCCCATTTTTTGACAGAAAACAAAGGTGTTTTTTGCAAAGTGCCTACCTGTAGATTTTGGCCTCTAGCTCAGCCGGCACCTAGGGCAACCTGCCAAACCTGTGCATTTGTGAAAGCTAGAGACCTAGGGGAATCCAATATGGGGTGACTTGTGGGGCTCTGACCAGGTTCTGTTACCCAGAATCCTTTGCAAACCTCAAAATTTGGCTAAAAAAACCACATTTTCCTCATATTTTGGTGACAGAAAGTTTGGAAATCTGAGCGAAGCCACAAATTTCCTCCCACCCAGCGTTCCCCCAAGTCTCCAGATAAAAATGATACCTCACTTGTGTGGGTAGGCTAGGACCCGTGACAGGAAATGCCCCAAAACACAACGTGGACACATCCCATTTTTTGACAGAAAACAGAGGTCTTTTTTGCAAATTGCCTACCTGTAGATTTTGGCCTCTAGCTCAGCCATCACCTAGGGAAACCTGCCAAACCTGTGCATTTTTTAAAACTAGAGACCTAGGAGAATCCAAGATGGGGTGACTTGTGGGGCTCTGGCCAGGTTCTGTTACCCAGAATCCTTTGCAAACCCCAGAATTTGGCTAACAAAACACATTTTCCTCACACTTTGGTGACAGAAAGTTCTGGAATCTGAAAGGAGCCACAAATTTCCTTCCACCCAGCATTCCCCCAAGTCTCCAGATACAAATCATACCTCACTTGTGTGGGTAGGCCTAGCACCCGTTACCGGAATTGCCCCAAAACACAACGTGGACACATCCCATTTTTTGACAGAAAACAGAGGTGTTTTTTGCAAAGTGCCTACCTGTAGATTTTGGCCTCTAGCTCAGCCGGCACCTAGGGAAATCTGCCAAACCTGTGCATTTTTTAAAACTAGAGACCTAGGAGAATCCAAGATGGGGTGACTTGTGAGGCTCTGAGCAGGTTCTGTTATCCAAAAACCTTTGCAAACCTCAAATTTTGGCTAAAAAAACACATTTTCCTCACATTTTGGTGCCAGAAAGTTCTGGAATCTGAGAGAAGCCACAAATTTCCTCCCACCCAGCGTTCCCCCAAGTCTCCCGATAAAAATCATACCTCACTTGCGTGGGTAGGCCTAGTGCCCATGACAGGAAATGCCCCAAAACACAACGTGGACACATCCCATTTTTTGACAGGTAACAGAGGTGTTTTTTGCAAAGTGCCTACCTGTAGATTTTGGCCTCTAGCTCAGCCGGCACCTAGGGAAACCTGCCAAACCTGTGCATTTGTGAAAACTAGAGACCAAGGGGAATCCAGGATTGGGTGACTTGTGGGGCTCTGACCAGGTTCTGTTACCCAGAATCCTTTGCAAACCTCAACATTTGGCTAAAAAAACACATTTTCCTCACATTTTGGTGACAGAAAGTTCTGAAATCTGAGCGGAGCCACAAATTTCCTCCCACCCAGCGTTCCCCCAAGTCTCCAGATAAAAATGATACCTCACTTGTGTGGGTAGGCCTAGCGCCCGTGACCGGAAATGCCCCAAAACACAACATTGACACATCCCATTTTTTGACAGAAAACAGAGGTGTTTTTTGCAAAGTGCCTACCTGTAGATTTTGGCCTCTAGCTCAGCCGGCACCTAGGGAAACCTGTGAAACCTGTGCATTTGTGAAAACTAGAGACCAATTGGAAACCAAGATGGGGTGACTTGTGGGGCTCTGACCGGGTTATATTACCCAGAATCCTTTGCAAACCTCAAAATCTGGCTAAAGAAACACATTTTCCTCACATTTTGGTGACAGAGAGTTCTGGAATCTGAGAGGAGCCACAAATGTCCTTCCACCCAGCATTCCCCCAAGTCTCCCAATAAAAATGATACCTAACTTGTGTGGATAGGCCTAGCGCCCGTGACAGGAAATGCCCCAAAACACAACGTGGACACATCCCATTTTTTGACAGAAAACAGAGGTGTTTTTTGGAAAGTGTCTACCTGTAGATTTTGGCCTCTACCTCAGCCGGCACCGAGGGAAACGTACCTAAGCTGTGCATTTTTTAAAAATAGAGACCTAGGGGAATCCAAGATGGGGTGACTTGTGGGGCTCTGACCAGGTTCTGTTACCCAGAATCCTTTGCAAACCTCAAAATCTGGCTAAAGAAACACGTTGTCCTCACATTTTGGTGAGAGAAAGTTCTTTAATCTGAGAGGAGACACTAATTTCCTTCCACCAAGCATTCCCCCAAGTGTCCTGATAAAAATGAAACCTCACTTGTGTGGGTAGGCCTAGCGCCCGTGACAGGAAATGCCCCAAAACACAACGTGGACACATCCCATTTTTTGACAGAAAACAGAGGTGTTTTTTGGAAAGCATCTACCTGTAGATTTTGGCCTCTACCTCAGCCGGCACTGAGGGAAACGTACCTAACCTGTGCATTTTTGAAAAATAGAGACCTAGGGGAATCCAAGATGGGGTGACTTGTGGGGCTCTGACCAGGTTCTGTTACCCAGAATCCTTTGCAAACCTCAAAATCTGGCTAAAGAAACACATTGTCCGCACATTTTGGTGAGAGAAAGTTATTTAATCTGAGAGGAGACACTAATTTTCTTCCACCAAGCATTCCCCCAAGAGTCCTGATAAAAATGAAACCTCACTTGTGTGGGTAAGCCTAGCGCTCGTGACAGGAAATGCCCCAAAACACAACGTGGACACATCCCATTTTTTTACAGAAAACAGATTTGTTTTTGCAAAGTGCCTACCTGTAGATTTTGGCCTCTACCTCAGCCGGCACAGAGGGAAACCTACCTAACCTCTGCATTTTTGAAAACTAGAGTCCTAGGGGAACCCAAGATGGGGTGACTTGTGGGGCTCTGACCAGGTTCTGTTACCCAGAATCCTTTGTAAACCTCAAAATCTAGCTAAAGAAACACATTTTCCTCACATTTTGGTGACAGAAAGTTCTGGAATCTGAGAGGATCCACAACTTTCCTTCCACCCAGCGTTCCCCCAAGTCTCCCGATAAAAATGATACCTAACTTGTGTGGGTAGGCCTAGCGCCCGTGACAGGAAGTGCCCCAAAACACAACGTGGACACATCCTTTTTTTTGACAGATAACAGAGGTGTTTTTTTGCAAAGTGCCTACCTGTAGATTTTAGCCTCTAGCTCAGCCCGCACCAAGGGAAACCTACCAAACCTGTCCATTTCTGAAAACTAGAGACATAGGGGAATCCAAATGGGGTGACTTGTGGGGCTCTGACCAGGTTCTGTTACCAGAATCCTTTGCAAACCTCAACATTTGGCTAAAAAAACACATTTTCCTCACATTTTGGTGACAGAAAGTTCTGAAATCTGAGCGGAGCCACAAATTTCATCCCACCCAGCGTTCCCCCAAGTCTCCAGATAAAAATGATACCTCACTTGCGTGGGTAGGCCTAGCACCCGTGACAGGAAATGCCCCAAAACACAACGTGGACACATCCCATTTTTTGACAGAAAACAGAGGTGTTTTTTGCAAAGTGCCTACCTGTAGATTTTGGCCTCTAGCTTAGCCAAAACTACGGAAACCTGCCAAACCTGTGCATTTTTTAAAACGAGAGACCTAGGAGAATCCAAGATGGGTGACTTATGGGGCTCAGACCAGGTTCTGTTACCCAGAATCCTTTGCAAACCTCACAATTTGGGTAAAAAAACAAATTTTCCTCACATTTTGGTGACAGAAAGTTCTGGAATCTGAGACGAGCCACAAATTTCCTCCCACCCTGCGTTCCCCCAAGTCTCCTGATAAACATCATACCTCACTTGTGTGGGTAGGCCTAGTGCCCATGACAGGAAATGCCCCAGAACACAACGTGGACACCTCCCATTTTTTGACAGATAACAGAGGTATTTTTTGCAAAGTGCCTACCTGTAGATTTTGGCCTCTAGCTCAGCCGGCACCTAGGGAAACCTGCCAAACCTGTGCATTTGTGAAAACTAGAGACCAAGGGGAAAGCAAGATGGGGTGACTTGTGGGGCTCTGACCAGGTGATATTACCCAGAATCCTTTGCAAACCTCAAAATCTGGCTAAAGAAACACATTTTCCCCACATTTTGGTGACAGAGAGTTCTGGAATCTGAGAGGAGCCACAAATTTCCTTCCACCCAGCATTCCCCCAAGTCTCCCAATAAAAATTATACATAACTTGTGTGGGTAGGCCTAGCGCCCGTGACAGGAAATGCCCCAAAACAAAACGTGGACACATCCCATTTTTTGACAGAAAACAGAGGTGTTTTTTGGAAAGTGTCTACCTGTAGATTTTGGCCTCTACCTCAGCCGGCACCGAGGGAAACATACCTAACCTGTGCATTTTTAAAAAATAGAGACCTAGGGGAATCCAAGATGGGGTGACTTGTGGGGCTCTGACCAGGTTCTGTTACCCAGAATCCTTTGCAAACCTCAAAATCTGGCTAAAGAAACACGTTGTCCTCACATTTTGGTGAGAGAAAGTTCTTTAATATGAGTGGAGACACTAATTTCCATCCACCAAGCATTCCCCCAAGTGTCCTGATAAAAATGAAACCTCACTTGTGTGGGTAGGCCTAGCGCCCGTGACAGGAAATGCCCCAAAACACAACGGGGACACATCCCATTTTTGACAGAAAACAGAGGTGTTTTTTGCAAAGTGCCTACCTGTAGATTTTGGCCTCTAGCTCAGCCGGCACATAGGGAAACCTGCCAAACCTGTGCATTTTTTTAAACTAGAGTCCTAGGGGAATCCAAGATGGGGTGACTTTTGGGGCTCTGACCAGGTTCTGTTACCCAGAATCCTTTGTAAACCTCAAAATCTGGCTAAAGAAACACGTTTTCCTCACATTTTGGTGACAGAAAGTTCTGGAATCTGAGAGGAGACACAAATTTCCTTCCACCCAGCGTTCCCCCAAGTCTCCTGATGAAAATGATACCTAACTTGTGTGGGTAGACCTAGCGCCCGTGACATGAAATGCCCCAAAACACAATGTGTACACATCCAATTTTTTCACAGAAAACAAAGGTGTTTTTTGCAAAGTGCCTACCTGTAGATTTTGGCCTCTAGCTCAGCGGTCACCTAGGGAAACCTGCCAAACCTGTGCATTTTTGAAAAATAGAGACCTTGGGGAATCCAAGATGGGGTGACTTGTGGGGCTCTGACCAGGTTCTGTTACCCAGAATCCTTTGTAAACCTCAAAATCTGGCTAAAGAAACACGTTGTCCTCACATTTTGGTGACAGAAAGTTCTGGAATCTGAGAGCAGCCACTAATTTCCTTCCACCAAGCATTCCCCCAAGTGTCCTGATAAAAATGATACCCCACTTGTGTGGGTAGACCTAGCGCCCGTGACAGGAAATGCCCCAAAACACAACGTGGACACATCCCATTTTTTTATAGAAAACAGGGGTGTTTTTTGCAAAGTGCCTACCGGTAGATTTTGGCCTCTACCTCAGCCGGCACCTAGGGAAACCTGCCAAACCTGTGCATTTGTGAAAGCTAGAGACCTAGGGGAATCCAATAAGGGGTGACTTGTGGGGCTCTGACCAGGTTCTGTTACCCAGAATCCTTTGCAAACCTCAAAATTTGACTAAAAAAAACCCATTTTCCTCACATTTTGGTGACAGAATGTTCGGAAATCTGAGCGGAGCCACAAATTTCCTCCCACCCAGCGTTCCCCCAAGTCTCCAGATAAAAATGATACCTCACTTGTGTGGGTAGGCCTAGGACCCGTGACAGGAAATGCCCCAAAACACAACGTGGACACATCCCATTTTTTGACAGAAAACAGAGGTCTTTTTTGCAAAGTGCCTACCTGTAGATTTTGGCCTCTAGCTCAGCCATCACCTAGGGAAACCTGCCAAACCTGTGCATTTTTTAAAACTAGAGACCTAGGAGAATCCAAGATGGGGTGACTTGTGGGGCTCTGGCCAGGTTCTGTTACCCAGAATCCTTTGCAAACCTCAGAATTTGGCTAACAAAACACATTTTCCTCTCATTTTGGTGACAGAAAGTTCTGGAATCTGAGAGGAGCCACAAATTTCCTTCCACCCAGCGTTCCCCCAAGTCTCCATATACAAATCATACCTCACTTGTGTGGGTAGGCCTAGCTCCCGTTACCGGAATTGCCCCAAAACACAACGTGGACACATCCCATTTTTTGACAGAAAACAGAGGTGTTTTTTGCAAAGTTCCTACCTGTAGATTTTGGCCTCTAGCTCAGCCGGCACCTAGGGAAACCTGCCAAACCTGTGCATTTTTTAAAACTAGAGACCTAGGAGAATCCAAGATGGGGTGACTTGTGAGGCTCTGAGCAGGTTCTGTTACCCAGAATCCTTTGCAAACCTCAAAATTTGGCTAAAAAAACACATTTTCCTCAAATTTTGGTGACAGAAAGTTCTGGAATCTGAGAGAAGCCACAAATTTCCTCCCACCCAGCGTTCCCCCAAGTCTCCCGATAAAAATCATACCTCACTTGCGTGGGTAGGCCTAGCGCCCATGACAGGAAATGCCCCAAAACACAACGTGGACACATCCCATTTTTTGACAGGTAACAGAGGTGTTTTTTGCAAAGTGCCTACATGTAGATTTTGGCCTCTATCTCAGCCAGCACCTAGGGAAACCTGCCAAACCTGTGCATTTGTGAAAACTAGAGACCAAGGGGAATCCAAGATTGGGTGACTTGTGGGGCTCTGACCAGGTTCTGTTACCCAGAATCCTTTGCAAACCTCAAAATCTGGCTAAGGAAACATGTTTTCCTCACGTTTTGGTGACAGAAAGTTCTGGAATCTGAGAGGAGCCACAAATGTCCTCCCACCCAGCATTCCCCCAAGTCTCCCGATAAAAATGATACCTCACTTGTGTGGGTAGGCCTAGCGCCTGTGACAGGAAATGCCCCAAAACACAACGTTGACACATCCCATTTTTTGACAGAAAACAGAGGTGTTTTTTGCAAAGTGCCTACTTGTAGATTTTGGCCTCTAGCTCAGCCGTCACCTAGGGAAACCTGCCAAACCTGCACATTTGTGAAAACTAGAGACCTAGGGGAATCCAAGATGGGGTGACTTGTGGGGCTCTGACCAGGTTCTGTTACCCAGAATCCTTTGCAAACCTCAAAATCTGGCTAAAGAAACCCATTTCCCTCACATTTTGGTGACAGAAAGTTCTGGAATCTGAGAGGAGCCACAAATTTCCTTCCTCCGAGCGATCCCCCAAGTCTCCAGATAAAAATGATACCTAACTTGTGTGGGTAGGCCTAACACCCGTCACAGGAAATGCCCCAAAACACAACGTGGACACATCCCATTTTTTGACAGAAAACAGAGGTGTTTTTTGCAAAGTGCCTACCTGTAGATTTTGGCCTCTACCTCAACCGGCACAGAGGGAAACCTACCTAGCCTGTGCATTTTTGAAACCTAGAGTCCTAGGGGAACCCAAGATGGGGTGACTTGTGGGGCTCTGACCAGGTTCTGTTACCCAGAATCCTTTGCAAACCTCAAAATCTGGCTAAAGAAACACGTTTTCCTCACATTTTGGTGACAGAAAGTTCTGGAATCTGAGAGGAGCCACAAATTTCCTTTCACCAAGCGTTCCCCCAAGTGTCCTGATAAAAATGATACCTCACTTGTGTGGGTAGGCCTAGCGCCCGTGACAGGAAATGCCCCAAAACACAACGTGGACACATCCCATTTTTGACAGAAAACAGAGGTGTTTTTTGCAAAGTGCCTACCTGTAGATTTTGGCCTCTACCTCAGCCGGCACCTAGGGAAACCTGCCAAACCTGTGCATTTGTGAAAACTAGAGACCTAGGGGAATCCAAGATGGGGTGACTTGTGGGGCTCTGACCAGGTTCTGTTACCCAGAATCCTTTGTAAACCTCAAAATCTGGCTAAAGAAACATGTTTTCCTCACATTTTGGTGACAGAAAGTTCTGGAATCTGAGAGGAGACACAAATTTCCTTCCACCCAGCGTTCCCCCAAGTCTCCCGATAAAAATGATACCTAACTTGTGTGGGTAGGCCTAGCGCCCATGACAGGAAGTGCCCCAAAACACAACGTGGACACATCCTTTTTTTTGACAGATAACAGAGGTGTTTTTTGCAAAGTGCCTACCTGTAGCTTTTAGCCTCTAGCTCAGCCCGCACCAAGGGAAACCTACCAAACCTGTCCATTTCTGAAAACTAGAGACATAGGGGAATCCAAAATGGGGTGACTTGTGGGGCTCTGACCAGGTTCTGTTACCCAGAATCCTTTGCAAACCTCAACATTTGGCTAAAAAAAAAATATTTTCCTCACATTTTGGTGACAGAAAGTTCTGAAATCTGAGCGGAGCCACAAATTTCCTCCCACCCAGCGTTCCCCCACGTCTCCAGATAAAAATGATACCTCACTTGTGTGGGTAGTCCTAGCGCTCGTGACAGGAAATGCCCCAGAACACAACGTGGACACATCACATTTTTTGACAGAAAACAGAGGTATTTTTTGCAAAGTGCCTACCTGTAGATTTTGGCCTCTACCTCAACCGGCACAGAGGGAAACCTACCTAACCTGTGCATTTTTGAAAAATAGAGTCCTAGGGGAACCCAAGATGGGGTGACTTGTGGGGCTCTGACCAGGTTCTGTTACCCAGAATCCTTTGTAAACCTCAAAATCTGGCTAAAGAAACACGTTTTCCTCACATTTTGGTGACAGAAAGTTCTGGAATCTGAGAGGAGCCACAAATTTCCTTCCACCAAGCGTTCCCCCAAGTGTCCTGATAAAAATGATACCTCACTTGTGTGTGTAGGCCTAGCGCCCGTGACAGGAAATGCCCCAAAACACAATGTGGACACATCCCATTTTTGACAGAAAACAGAGGTGTTTTTTGCAAAGTGCCTACCTGTAGATTTTGGCCTCTACCTCAGCCGGCACCTAGGGAAACCTGCCAAACCTATGCATTTGTGAAAACTAGAGACCTAGGGGAATCCAAGATGGGGTGACTTGTGGGGCTCTGACCAGGTTCTGTTACCCAGAATCCTTTGTAAACCTCAAAATCTGGCTAAAGAAACACGTTTTCCTCACATTTTGGTGACAGAAAGTTCTGGAATCTGAGAGGAGACACAAATTTCCTTCCACCCAGCGTTCCCCCAAGTCTCCCGATAAAAATGATACCTAACTTGTGTGGGTAGTCCTAGCGCCCATGACAGGAAGTGCCCCAAAACACAACGTGGACACATCCTTTTTTGTTGACAGATAACAGAGGTGTTTTTTGCAAAGTGCCTACCTGTAGCTTTTAGCCTCTAGCTCAGCCCGCACCAAGGGAAACCTACCAAACCTGTCCATTTCTGAAAACTAGAGACATAGGGGAATCCAAAATGGGGTGACTTGTGGGGCTCTGACCAGGTTCTGTTACCCAGAATCCTTTGCAAACCTCAACATTTGGCTAAAAAAACACATTTTCCTCAAATTTTGGTGACAGAAAGTTCTGGAATCTGAGAGAAGCCACAAATTTCCTCCCACCCAGCGTTCCCCCAAGTCTCCCGATAAAAATCATACCTCACTTGCGTGGGTAGGCCTAGCGCCCATGACAGGAAATGCCCCAAAACACAACGTGGACACATCCCATTTTTTGACAGGTAACAGAGGTGTTTTTTGCAAAGTGCCTACATGTAGATTTTGGCCTCTATCTCAGCCAGCACCTAGGGAAACCTGCCAAACCTGTGCATTTGTGAAAACTAGAGACCAAGGGGAATCCAGGATTGGGTGACTTGTGGGGCTCTGACCAGGTTCTGTTACCCGGAATCCTTTGCAAACCTCAAAATCTGGCTAAAGAAACACGTTGTCCTTACATTTTGGTGACAGAAAGTTCTGGAATCTGAGAGCAGCCACTAATTTCCTTCCACCGAGCGTTCCCCCAAGTGTCCTGATAAAAATGATACCCCACTTGTGTGGGTAGGCCTAGCGCCCGTGACAGGAAATGCCCCAAAACACAACGTGGATACATCCCATTTTTTGACAGAAAACAGGGGTGTTTTTTGCAAAGTGCCTACTGGTAGATTTTGGCCTCTACCTCAGCCGGCACCTAGGGAAACCTGCCAAACCTGTGCATTTGTGAAAGCTAGAGACCTAGGGGAATCCAATATGGGGTGACTTGTGGGGCTCTGACCAGGTTCTGTTACCCAGAATCCTTTGCAAACCTCAAAATTTGGCTAAAAAAAACACATTTTCCTCACATTTTGGTGACAGAAAGTTTGGAAATCTGAGCGGAGCCACATATTTCCTCCCACCCAGCGTTCCCCCAAGTCTAGATAAAAATGATACCTCACTTGTGTGGGTAGGCCTAGGACCCGTGACAGGAAATGCCCCAAAACACAACGTGGACACATCCCATTTTTTGACAGAAAACAGAGGTGTTTTTTGCAAAGTGCCTACCTGTAGATTTTGGCCTCTAGCTCAGCCATCACCTAGGGAAACCTGCCAAACCTGTGCATTTTTTGAAAACTGGAGACCTAGGAGAATCCAAGATGGGGTGACTTGTGGGGCTCTGGCCAGGTTCTGTTACCCAGAATCCTTTGCAAACCTCACAATTCGGCTAACAAAACACATTTTCCCCACATTTTGGTGACAGAAGGTTCTGGAATCTGAGAGGAGCCACAAATTTCCTTCCACCCAGCGTTCCCCCAAGTCTCCAGATACAAATCATACCTCACTTGTGTGGGTAGGCCTAGCACCCGTTACCGGAATTGCCCCAAAACACAACGTGGACACATCCCATTTTTTGACAGAAAACAGAGGTGTTTTTTGCAAAGTGCCTACCTGTAGATTTTGGCCTCTAGCTCAGCCGGCACCTAGGGAAACCTACCAAACCTGTGCATTTTTTAAAACTAGAGACCTAGGAGAATCCAAGATGGGGTGACTTGTGGGGATCTGACCAGGTTCTGTTACCCAGAATCCTTTGCAAACCTCAAGATTTGGCTAAAAAAACACATTTTCCTCACATTTTGGTGACAGAAAGTTCAGAAATCTGAGAGAAGCCACAAATTTCCTCCCACCCAGCGTTCCCCCAAGTCTGCCGATGAAAATGATACCTAACTTGTGTGGGTAGGCCTAGCGCCCGTGACATGAAATGCCCCAAAACACAACGTGGACACATCCCATTTTTTGACAGAAAACAGAGGTGTTTTTTGGAAAGTGCCTACCTGTAGTTTTTGACCTCTAGCTCAGCCGTCACCCAGGGAAACCTGCCAAACCTGTGCATTTTTTAACAATAGAGACCTAGGGGAATCCAAGATGGGGTGACTTGTGGGGCTCTGACAAGGTTCTGTTACCCAGAATCCTTTGCTAACCTCAAAATCTGGCTAAAGAAACACGTTGTCCTCACATTTTGGTGACAGAAAGTTCTGGAATCTGAGAGGAGCCACAAATTTCCTTCCACCAAGCGTTCCTCCAAGTGTCCTGATAAAAATGATACCCCACTTGTGTGGGTAGGCCTAGCACCCGTGACAGGAAATGCCCCAAAACCCAACGTGGACACATCCCATTTTTTGACAGAAAACAGGGGTGTTTTTTGCAAAGTGCCTACCGGTAGATTTTGACCTCTACCTCAGCTGGCACAGAGGGAAACCTACCTAACCTGTGCATTTTTTAAAACTAGAGTCCTAGGGGAACCCAAGATGGGGTGACTTGTGGGGCTCTGACCAGGTTCTGTTACCCAGAATACTTTGCAAACCTCAAAATCTGGCTAAAGAAACAAGTTTTCCTCACATTTTGGTGACAGAAAGTTCTGGAATCTGAGAGGAGCCACAAATTTCCTTCCACCAAGCGTTCCCCCAAGTGTCCTGATAAAAATGATACCTCACTTGTGTGGGTAGGCCTAGCGCCCGTGACAGGAAATGCACCAAAACACAACGTGGACACATCCCATTTTTTGACAGAAAACAGAGGTGTTTTTTGCAAAGTGCCTACCTGTAGATTTTGGCCTCTACCTCAGCCGGCACAGAGGGAAACCTACCTAACCTGTGCATTTTTTAAAACTAGAGTCCTAGGGGAACCCAAGATGGGGTGACTTGTGGGGCTCTGACCAGGTTCTGTTACCCAGAATCCTTTGCAAACCTCAAAATCTGGCTAAAGAAACACGTTTTCCTCACATTTTGGTGACAGAAAGTTCTGGAATCTGAGAGGAGCCACAAATTTCCTTCCACCAAGCGTTCCCCCAAGTGTCCTGATAAAAATGATACCTCACTTGTGTGGGTAGGCCTAGCGCCCGTGACAGGAAATGCCCCAAAACACAACGTGGACACATCCCATTTTTGACAGAAAACAGAGGTGTTTTTTGCAAAGTGCCTACCGGTAGATTTTGGCCTCTACCTCAGCAGGCACCTAGGGAAACCTGCCAAACCTGTGCATTTGTGAAAACTAGAGACCTAGGGGAATCCAAGATGGGGTGACTTGTGGGGCTCTGGCCAGGTTCTGTTACCCAGAATCCTTTGTAAACCTCAAAATCTGGCTAAAGAAACACGTTTTCCTCACATTTTGGTGACAGAAAGTTCTGGAATCTGAGAGGAGCCACAAATTTCCTTCCACCAAGCGTTCCCCCAAGTGTGCTGATATAAATGATACCCCACTTGTGTGGGTAGGCCTAGAGCCCGTGACAGGAAATGCCCCAAAACACAACGTAGACACATCCCATTTTTTGACAGAAAACAGGGGTGTTTTTTGCAAAGTGCCTACTTGTAGATTTTGACCTCTACCTCAGCCGGCACAGAGGGAAACCTACCTAACCTGTGCATTTTTTAAAACTAGAGTCCTAGGGGAACCCAAGATGGGGTGACTTGTGGGGCTCTGACCAGGTTCTGTTACCCAGAATCCTTTGCAAACCTCAAAATCTGGCTAAAGAAACACGTTTTCCTCACATTTTGGTGACAGAAAGTTCTGGAATCGGAGAGGAGCCACAAATTTCCTTCCACCCAGCGTTCCCCCAAGTCTCCCGATAAAAATGATACCTAACTTGTGTGGGTAGGCCTAGCGCCCGTGACATGAAATGCCCCAAAACACAATGTGGACACATCCCATTTTTTGACAGAAAACAGGTGTTTTTTGCAAAGTGCCTACCTGTAGATTTTGGCCTCTAGCTCATCTGTCGCCTAGGGAAACCTGCCAAACCTGTGCATTTTTGAAAAATAGAGACCTAGGGGAATCCAAGATGGGGTGACTTGTGGGGCTCTGACCAGGTTCTGTTACCCAGAATCCTTTGCAAACCTCAAAATCTGGCTAAAGAAACACGTTTTCCTCACATTTTGGTGACAGAAAGTTCTGGAATCTGAGAGGAGCCACAAATTTACTTCCACCAAGCGTTCCCCCAAGTGTCCTGATAAAAATGATACCTCACTTGTGTGGGTAGGCCTAGCGCCCGTGACAGGAAATGCCCCAAAACACAACGTGGACACATCCCATTTTTGACAGAAAACAGAGGTGTTTTTTGCAAAGTGCCTACCGGTAGATTTTGGCCTCTACCTCAGCAGGCACCTAGGGAAACCTGCCAAACCTGTGCATTTGTGAAAACTAGAGACCTAGGGGAATCAAAGATGGGGTGACTTGTGGGGCTCTGACCAGGTTCTGTTACCCAGAATCCTTTGTAAACCTCAAAATCTGGCTAAAGAAACACGTTTTCCTCACATTTTGGTGACAGAAAGTTCTGGAATCGGAGAGGAGCCACAAATTTCCTTCCACCCAGCGTTCCCCCAAGTCTCCCGATAAAAATGATACCTAACTTGTGTGGGTAGGCCTAGCGCCCGTGACATGAAATGCCCCAAAACACAATGTGGACACATCCCATTTTTTGACAGAAAACAGGTGTTTTTTGCAAAGTGCCTACCTGTAGATTTTGGCCTCTAGCTCAGCCAAAACCTAGGGAAACCTGCCAAACCTCTGCATTTTTTAAAACTAGAGACCTAGGAGAATCCATGATAGGGTGACTTGTGGGGCTCTGACCAGGTTCTGTTACCCAGAATCCTTTGCAAACCTTAAAATTTGGGTAAAAAAACACATTTTCCTCACATTTTGGTCACAGAAAGTTCAGAAATCTGAGAGAAGCCACAAATTTCCTTCCACCCAGCGTTCCCCCAAGTCTCCCGATAAAAATGATACCTAACTTGTGTGGGTAGGCCTAGCGCCCGTGACATGAAATGCCCCAAAACACAATGTGGACACATCCCATTTTTTGACAGAAAACAGAGGTGTTTTTTGCAAAGTGCCTACCTGTAGATTTTGGCCTCTAGCTCATCTGTCGCCTAGGGAAACCTGCCAAACCTGTGCATTTTTGAAAAATAGAGACCTAGGGGAATCCAAGATGGGGTGACTTGTGGGGCTCTGACCAGGTTCTGTTACCCAGAATCCTTTGCAAACCTCAAAATCTGGCTAAAGAAACACGTTGTCCTCACATTTTGGTGACAGAAAGTTCTGGAATCTGAGAGCAGCCACTAATTTCCTTCCACCAAGCGTTCCCCCAAGTGTGCTGATATAAATGATACCCCACTTGTGTGGGTAGGCCTAGCGCCCGTGACAGGAAATGCCCCAAAACACAACGTAGACACATCCCATTTTTTGACAGAAAACAGGGGTGTTTTTTGCAAAGTGCCTACCGGTAGATTTTGGCCTCTACCTCAGCCGGCACCTAGGGAAACCTGCCAAACCTGTGCATTTGTGAAAACTAGAGACCTAGGGGAATCCAATATGGGGTGACTTGTGGGGCTCTGACCAGGTTCTGTTACCCAGAATCCTTTGCAAACCTCAAAATCTGGCTAAAGAAACACATTGTCCTCACATTTTGGTGAGAGAAAGTTATTTAATCTGAGAGGAGACACTAATTTCCTTCCACCAAGCATTCCCCCAAGTGTCCTGATAAAAATGAAACCTCACTTGTGTGGGTAGGCCTAGCGCCCGTGACAGGAAATGCCCCAAAACACAACGTGGACACATCCCATTTTTGACAGAAAACAGAGGTGTTTTTTGCAATGTGCCTACTTGTAGATTTTGGCCTCTACCTCAGCCGGCACAGAGGGAAACCTACCTAACCTGTGCATTTTTTAAAACTAGAGTCCTAGGGGAACCCAAGATGGGGTGACTTGTGGGGCTCTGACCAGGTTCTGTTACCCAGAATCCTTTGCAAACCTCAAAATCTGGCTAAAGAAACACGTTTTCCTCACATTTTGGTGACAGAAAGTTCTGGAATCTGAGAGGAGCCACAAATTTACTTCCACCAAGCGTTCCCCCAAGTGTCCTGATAAAAATGATACCTCACTTGTGTGGGTAGGCCTAGCGCCCGTGACAGAAAATGCCCCAAATCACAACGTGGACACATCCCATTTTTGACAGAAAACAGAGGTGTTTTTTGTAAAGTGCCTACCGGTAGATTTTGGCCTCTACCTCAGCAGGCACCTAGGGAAACCTGCCAAACGTGTGCATTTGTGAAAACTAGAGACCTAGGGGAATCCAAGATGGGGTGACTTGTGGGGCTCTGACCAGGTTCTGTTACCCAGAATCCTTTGTAAACCTCAAAATCTGGCTAAAGAAACACGTTTTCCTCACATTTTGGTGACAGAAAGTTCTGGAATCTGAGAGGAGCCACAAATTTCCTTCCACCCAGCGTTCCCCCAAGTCTCCTGATAAAAATTATACCTAACTTGTGTGGGTAGGCCTAGCGCCCGTGACAGGAAGTGCCCCAAAACACAACGTGGACACATCCTTTTTTTTGACAGATAACAGAGGTGTTTTTTGCAAAGTGCCTACCTGTAGATTTTGGCCTCTACCTCAGCCGGCACCTAGAGAAACCTGCCAAACCTGTGCATTTGTGAAAACTAGAGACCTAGGGGAATCCAAGATGGGGTGACTTGTGGGGCTCTGACAAGGTTCTGTTACCCAGAATCCATTGTAAACCTCAAAATCTGGCTAAAGAAACACGTTTTCCTCACATTTTGGTGACACAAAGTTCTGGAATCTGAGAGGAGCCACAAATTTCCTTCCACCCAGCATTCCCCCATGTCTCCCAATAAAAATGATACCTAACTTGTGTGGGTAGGCCTAGCGCCCGTGACAGGAAATGCCCCAAAACACAACGTGGACACATCCCATTTTTGACAGAAAACAGAGGTGTTTTTTGCAATGTGCCTACTTGTAGATTTTGGCCTCTACCTCAGCCGGCACAGAGGGAAACCTACCTAACCTGTGCATTTTTTAAAACTAGAGTCCTAGGGGAACCCAAGATGGGGTGACTTGTGGGGCTCTGACCAGGTTCTGTTACCCAGAATCCTTTGCAAACCTCAAAATCTGGCTAAAGAAACACGTTTTCCTCACATTTTGGTGACAGAAAGTTCTGGAATCTGAGAGGAGCCACAAATTTACTTCCACCAAGCGTTCCCCCAAGTGTCCTGATAAAAATGATACCTCACTTGTGTGGGTAGGCCTAGCGCCCGTGACAGGAAATGCCCCAAAACACAACGTGGACACATCCCATTTTTGACAGAAAACAGAGGTGTTTTTTGTAAAGTGCCTACCGGTAGATTTTGGCCTCTACCTCAGCAGGCACCTAGGGAAACCTGCCAAACGTGTGCATTTGTGAAAACTAGAGACCTAGGGGAATCCAAGATGGGGTGACTTGTGGGGCTCTGACCAGGTTCTGTTACCCAGAATCCTTTGTAAACCTCAAAATCTGGCTAAAGAAACACGTTTTCCTCACATTTTGGTGACAGAAAGTTCTGGAATCTGAGAGGAGCCACAAATTTCCTTCCACCCAGCGTTCCCCCAAGTCTCCTGATAAAAATTATACCTAACTTGTGTGGGTAGGCCTAGCGCCCGTGACAGGAAGTGCCCCAAAACACAACGTGGACACATCCTTTTTTTTGACAGATAACAGAGGTGTTTTTTGCAAAGTGCCTACCTGTAGATTTTGGCCTCTACCTCAGCCGGCACCTAGAGAAACCTGCCAAACCTGTGCATTTGTGAAAACTAGAGACCTAGGGGAATCCAAGATGGGGTGACTTGTGGGGCTCTGACAAGGTTCTGTTACCCAGAATCCATTGTAAACCTCAAAATCTGGCTAAAGAAACACGTTTTCCTCACATTTTGGTGACACAAAGTTCTGGAATCTGAGAGGAGCCACAAATTTCCTTCCACTCAGCGTTCCCCCATGTCTCCCGATAAAAATGATATCTAACTTGTGTGGGTAGGCCTAGCGCCCGTGACAGGAAGTGCCCCAAAACACAACGTGGACACATCTTTTTTTTTGACAGATAACAGAGGTGTTTTTTGCAAAGTGCCTACCTGTAGATTTTAGCCTCTAGCTCAGCCCGCACCAAGGGAAACCTACCAAACCTGTCCATTTCTGAAAACTAGAGACATAGGGGAATCCAAAATGGGGTGACTTGTGGGGCTCTGACCAGGTTCTGTTACCCAGCATCCTTTGCAAACCTCAACATTTGGCTAAAAAAAAACACATTTTCCTCACATTTTGGTGACAGAAAGTTCTGAAATCTGATCGGAGCCACAAATTTCCTCCCACCCAGCGTTCCCCCAAGTCTCCAGATAAAAATGATACCTCACTTGCGTGGGTAGGTCTAGCACCCGTGACAGGAAATGCCCCAAAACACAACGTGGACACATCCCATTTTTTGACAGAAAACAGAGGTGTTTTTTGCAAAGTGCCTACCTGTAGATTTTGGCCTCTAGCTCAGCCAAAACCTAGGGAAACCTGCCAAACCTCTGCATTTTTTTAAACTAGAGACCTAGGAGAATCAAAGATGGGGTGACTTGTGGGGCTCTGACCAGGTGCTGTTACCCAGAATCCTTTGCAAACCTCAAAGTCTGGCTAAAGAAACACGTTGTCCTCACATTTTGGTGACAGAAAGTTCTGGAATCTGAGAGCAGCCACTAATTTCCTTCCACCAAGCGTTCCCCAAGTGTGCTGATATAAATGATACCCCACTTGTGTGGGTAGGCCTAGCGCCCGTGACAGGAAATGCCCCAAAACACAACGTGGACACATCCAATTTTTTGACAGAAAACAGGGGTGTTTTTTGCAAAGTGCCTACCGGTAGATTTTGGCCTCTACCTCAGCCGGCACCTAGGGAAACCTGCCAAACCTGTGCATTTGTGAAAACTAGAGACCTAGGGGAATCCAATATGGGGTGACTTGTGGGGCTCTGACCAGGTTCTGTTACCCAGAATCCTTTGCAAACCTCAAAATCTGGCTAAAGAAACACATTGTCCTCACATTTTGGTGAGAGAAAGTTATTTAATCTGAGAGGAGACACTAATTTCCTTCCACCAAGCATTCCCCCAAGTGTCCTGATAAAAATGAAACCTCACTTGTGTGGGTAGGCCTAGCGCCCGTGACAGGAAATGCCCCAAAACACAACGTGGACACATCCCATTTTTGACAGAAAACAGAGGTGTTTTTTGCAATGTGCCTACTTGTAGATTTTGGCCTCTACCTCAGAGGGCACAGAGGGAAACCTACCTAACCTGTGCATTTTTTAAAACTAGAGTCCTAGGGGAACCCAAGATGGGGTGACTTGTGGGGCTCTGACCAGGTTCTGTTACCCAGAATCCTTTGCAAACCTCAAAATCTGGCTAAAGAAACACGTTTTCCTCACATTTTGGTGACAGAAAGTTCTGGAATCTGAGAGGAGCCACAAATTTACTTCCACCAAGCGTTCCCCCAAGTGTCCTGATAAAAATGATACCTCACTTGTGTGGGTAGGCCTAGCGCCCGTGACAGGAAATGCCCCAAAACACAACGTGGACACATCCCATTTTTGACAGAAAACAGAGGTGTTTTTTGCAAAGTGCCTACCGGTAGATTTTGGCCTCTACCTCAGCAGGCACCTAGGGAAACCTGCCAAACGTGTGCATTTGTGAAAACTAGAGACCTAGGGGAATCCAAGATGGGGTGACTTGTGGGGCTCTGACCAGGTTCTGTTACCCAGAATCCTTTGTAAACCTCAAAATCTGGCTAAAGAAACACGTTTTCCTCACATTTTGGTGACACAAAGTTCTGGAATCTGAGAGGAGCCACAAATTTCCTTCCACTCAGCGTTCCCCCATGTCTCCCGATAAAAATGATATCTAACTTGTGTGGGTAGGCCTAGCGCCCGTGACAGGAAGTGCCCCAAAACACAACGTGGACACATCTTTTTTTTTGACAGATAACAGAGGTGTTTTTTGCAAAGTGCCTACCTGTAGATTTTAGCCTCTAGCTCAGCCCGCACCAAGGGAAACCTACCAAACCTGTCCATTTCTGAAAACTAGAGACATAGGGGAATCCAAAATGGGGTGACTTGTGGGGCTCTGACCAGGTTCTGTTACCCAGCATCCTTTGCAAACCTCAACATTTGGCTAAAAAAAAACACATTTTCCTCACATTTTGGTGACAGAAAGTTCTGAAATCTGATCGGAGCCACAAATTTCCTCCCACCCAGCGTTCCCCCAAGTCTCCAGATAAAAATGATACCTCACTTGCGTGGGTAGGTCTAGCACCCGTGACAGGAAATGCCCCAAAACACAACGTGGACACATCCCATTTTTTGACAGAAAACAGAGGTGTTTTTTGCAAAGTGCCTACCTGTAGATTTTGGCCTCTAGCTCAGCCAAAACCTAGGGAAACCTGCCAAACCTCTGCATTTTTTTAAACTAGAGACCTAGGAGAATCAAAGATGGGGTGACTTGTGGGGCTCTGACCAGGTGCTGTTACCCAGAATCCTTTGCAAACCTCAAAGTCTGGCTAAAGAAACACGTTGTCCTCACATTTTGGTGACAGAAAGTTCTGGAATCTGAGAGCAGCCACTAATTTCCTTCCACCAAGCGTTCCCCAAGTGTGCTGATATAAATGATACCCCACTTGTGTGGGTAGGCCTAGCGCCCGTGACAGGAAATGCCCCAAAACACAACGTGGACACATCCAATTTTTTGACAGAAAACAGGGGTGTTTTTTGCAAAGTGCCTACCGGTAGATTTTGGCCTCTACCTCAGCCGGCACCTAGGGAAACCTGCCAAACCTGTGCATTTGTGAAAACTAGAGACCTAGGGGAATCCAATATGGGGTGACTTGTGGGGCTCTGACCAGGTTCTGTTACCCAGAATCCTTTGCAAACCTCAAAATCTGGCTAAAGAAACACATTGTCCTCACATTTTGGTGAGAGAAAGTTATTTAATCTGAGAGGAGACACTAATTTCCTTCCACCAAGCATTCCCCCAAGTGTCCTGATAAAAATGAAACCTCACTTGTGTGGGTAGGCCTAGCGCCCGTGACAGGAAATGCCCCAAAACACAACGTGGACACATCCCATTTTTGACAGAAAACAGAGGTGTTTTTTGCAATGTGCCTACTTGTAGATTTTGGCCTCTACCTCAGAGGGCACAGAGGGAAACCTACCTAACCTGTGCATTTTTTAAAACTAGAGTCCTAGGGGAACCCAAGATGGGGTGACTTGTGGGGCTCTGACCAGGTTCTGTTACCCAGAATCCTTTGCAAACCTCAAAATCTGGCTAAAGAAACACGTTTTCCTCACATTTTGGTGACAGAAAGTTCTGGAATCTGAGAGGAGCCACAAATTTACTTCCACCAAGCGTTCCCCCAAGTGTCCTGATAAAAATGATACCTCACTTGTGTGGGTAGGCCTAGCGCCCGTGACAGGAAATGCCCCAAAACACAACGTGGACACATCCCATTTTTGACAGAAAACAGAGGTGTTTTTTGCAAAGTGCCTACCGGTAGATTTTGGCCTCTACCTCAGCAGGCACCTAGGGAAACCTGCCAAACCTGTGCATTTGTGAAAACTAGAGACCTAGGGGAATCCAAGATGGGGTGACTTGTGGGGCTCTGATCAGGTTCTGTTACCCAGAATCCTTTGTAAACCTCAAAATCTGGCTAAAGAAACACGTTTTCCTCACATTTTGGTGTCAGAAAGTTCTGGAATCTGAGAGGAGCCACAAATTTCCTTCCACCCAGCCTTCCCCCAAGTCTCCTGATAAAAATTATACCTAACTTGTGTGGGTAGGCCTAGCGCCCGTGACAGGAAGTGCCCCAAAACACAACGTGGACACATCCTTTTTTTTTACAGATAACAGAGGTGTTTTTTGCAAAGTGCCTACCTGTAGATTTTGGCCTCTACCTCAGCCGGCACCTAGAGAAACCTGCCAAA
This sequence comes from Pleurodeles waltl, assembly GCF_031143425.1. Lineage (NCBI taxonomy): Eukaryota > Metazoa > Chordata > Amphibia > Caudata > Salamandridae > Pleurodeles > Pleurodeles waltl. The sequence continues at coordinate 185,061,524 of NC_090439.1, read as the reverse complement.
CCTGTGCATTTGTGAAAACTAGAGACCTAGGGGAATCCAAGATGGGGTGACTTGTGGGGCTCTGACAAGGTTCTGTTACCCAGAATCCATTGTAAACCTCAAAATCTGGCTAAAGAAACAAGTTTTCCTCACATTTTGGTGACACAAAGTTCTGGAATCTGAGAGGAGCCACAAATTTCCTTCCACCCAGCGTTCCCCCAAGTCTCCCGATAAAAATGATATCTAACTTGTGTGGGTAGGCCTAGCGCCCGTGACAGGAAATGCCCCAAAACCCAACGTGGACACATCCCATTTTTTGACAGAAAACAGGGGTGTTTTTTGCAAAGTGCCTACCGGTAGATTTTGGCCTCTACCTCAGCCGGCACAGAGGGAAACCTACCTAACCTGTGCATTTTTTCAAACTAGAGTCCTAGGGGAACCCAAGATGGGATGACTTGTGGGGCTCTGACCAGGTTCTGTTACCCAGAATCGTTTGCAAACCTAAAAATCTGGCTAAAGAAACAAGTTTTCCTCACATTTTGGTGACAGAAAGTTCTGGAATCTGAGAGGAGCCACAAATTTCCTTCCACCAAGCGTTCCCCCAAGTGTCCTGATAAAAATGATACCTCACTTGTGTGGGTAGGCCTAGCGCCCGTGACAGGAAATGCCCCAAAACACAACATGGACACATCCCATTTTTGACAGAAAACAGAGGTGTTTTTTGCAAAGTGCCTACCGGTAGATTTTGGCCTCTACCTCAGCCGGCACCCAGGGAAACCTGCCAAACCTGTGCATTTGTGAAAACTAGAGACCTAGGGGAATCCAAGATGGGGTGACTTGTGGGGCTCTGACCAGGTTCTGTTACCCAGAATCCTTTGTAAACCTCAAAATCTGGCTAAAGAAACACGTTTTCCTCACATTTTGGTGACAGAAAGTTCTGGAATCTGAGAGGAGCCACAAATTTCCTTCCACCCAGCGTTCCCCCAAGTCTCCCGATAAAAATGATACCTAACTTGTGTGGGTAGGCCTAGCGCCCGTGACAGGAAGTGCCCCAAAACACAACGTGGATACATCTTTTTTTTTGACAGATAACAGAGGTGTTTTTTGCAAAGTGCCTACCTGTAGATTTTAGCCTCTAGCTCAGCCCGCACCAAGGGAAACCTACCAAACCTGTCCATTTCTGAAAACTAGAGACATAGGGGAATCCAAAATGGGGTGACTTGTGGGGCTCTGACCAGGTTCTGTTACCCAGAATCCTTTGCAAACCTCAACATTTGGCTAAAAAAAACACATTTTCCTCACATTTTGGTGACAGAAAGTTCTGAAATCTGAGCGGAGCCACAAATTTCCTCCCACCAAGCGTTCTCCCAAGTCTCCAGATAAAAATGATACCTCACTTGCGTGGGTAGGCCTAGCACCCGTGACAGGAAATGCCCCAAAACACAAAGTGGACACATCCCATTTTTTGACAGAAAACAGGTGTTTTTTGCAAAGTGCCTACCTGTAGATTTTGGCCTCTAGCTCAGCCAAAACCTAGGGAAACCTGCCAAACCTCTGCATTTTTTAAAACTAGAGACCTAGGAGAATCCATGATGGGGTGACTTGTGGGGCTCTGACCAGGTTCTGTTACCCAGAATCTTTTGCAAACCTCAAAATTTGGGTAAAAAAACACATTTTCCTCACATTTTGGTCACAGAAAGTTCAGAAATCTGAGAGAAGCCACAAATTTCCTTCCACCCAGCGTTCCCCCAAGTCTCCCGATAAAAATGATACCTAACTTGTGTGGGTAGGCCTACCGCCCGTGACATGAAATGCCCCAAAACACAATGTGGACACATCCCATTTTTTGACAGAAAACAGAGGTGTTTTTTGCAAAGTGCCTACCTGTAGATTTTGGCCTCTAGCTCATCTGTCGCCTAAGGAAACCTGCCAAACCTGTGCATTTTTGAAAAATAGAGACCTAGGGGAATCCAAGATGGGGTGACTTGTGGGGCTCTGACCAGGTTCTGTTACCCAGAATCCTTTGCAAACCTCAAAATCTGGCTAAAGAAACACGTTGTCCTCACATTTTGGTGACAGAAAGTTCTGGAATCTGAGAGCAGCCACTAATTTCCTTCCACCAAGCGTTCCCCCAAGTGTGCTGATATAAATGATACCCCACTTGTGTGGGTAGGCCTAGAGCCCGTGACAGGAAATGCCCCAAAACACAACGTAGACACATCCCATTTTTTGATAGAAAACAGGGGTGTTTTTTGCAAAGTGCCTACTTGTAGATTTTGACCTCTACCTCAGCCGGCACAGAGGGAAACCTACCTAACCTGTGCATTTTTTAAAACTAGAGTCCTAGGGGAACCCAAGATGGGGTGACTTGTGGGGCTCTGACCAGGTTCTGTTACCCAGAATCCTTTGCAAACCTCAAAATCTGGCTAAAGAAACACGTTTTCCTCACATTTTGGTGACAGAAAGTTCTGGAATCTGAGAGGAGCCACAAATTTACTTCCACCAAGCGTTCCCCCAAGTGTCCTGATAAAAATGATACCTCACTTGTGTGGGTAGGCCTAGCGCCCGTGACAGGAAATGCCCCAAAACACAACGTGGACACATCCCATTTTTGACAGAAAACAGAGGTGTTTTTTGCAAAGTGCCTACCGGTAGATTTTGGCCTCTACCTCAGCAGGCACCTAGGGAAACCTGCCAAACCTGTGCATTTGTGAAAACTAGAGACCTAGGGGAATCAAAGATGGGGTGACTTGTGGGGCTCTGACCAGGTTCTGTTACCCAGAATCCTTTGTAAACCTCAAAATCTGGCTAAAGAAACACGTTTTCCTCACATTTTGGTGACAGAAAGTTCTGGAATCGGAGAGGAGCCACAAATTTCCTTCCACCCAGCGTTCCCCCAAGTCTCCCGATAAAAATGATACCTAACTTGTGTGGGTAGGCCTAGCGCCCGTGACATGAAATGCCCCAAAACACAATGTGGACACATCCCATTTTTTGACAGAAAACAGGTGTTTTTTGCAAAGTGCCTACCTGTAGATTTTGGCCTCTAGCTCAGCCAAAACCTAGGGAAACCTGCCAAACCTCTGCATTTTTTAAAACTAGAGACCTAGGAGAATCCATGATAGGGTGACTTGTGGGGCTCTGACCAGGTTCTGTTACCCAGAATCCTTTGCAAACCTTAAAATTTGGGTAAAAAAACACATTTTCCTCACATTTTGGTCACAGAAAGTTCAGAAATCTGAGAGAAGCCACAAATTTCCTTCCACCCAGCGTTCCCCCAAGTCTCCCGATAAAAATGATACCTAACTTGTGTGGGTAGGCCTAGCGCCCGTGACATGAAATGCCCCAAAACACAATGTGGACACATCCCATTTTTTGACAGAAAACAGAGGTGTTTTTTGCAAAGTGCCTACCTGTAGATTTTGGCCTCTAGCTCATCTGTCGCCTAGGGAAACCTGCCAAACCTGTGCATTTTTGAAAAATAGAGACCTAGGGGAATCCAAGATGGGGTGACTTGTGGGGCTCTGACCAGGTTCTGTTACCCAGAATCCTTTGCAAACCTCAAAATCTGGCTAAAGAAACACGTTGTCCTCACATTTTGGTGACAGAAAGTTCTGGAATCTGAGAGCAGCCACTAATTTCCTTCCACCAAGCGTTCCCCCAAGTGTGCTGATATAAATGATACCCCACTTGTGTGGGTAGGCCTAGAGCCCGTGACAGGAAATGCCCCAAAACACAACGTAGACACATCCCATTTTTTGACAGAAAACAGGGGTGTTTTTTGCAAAGTGCCTACCGGTAGATTTTGGCCTCTACCTCAGCCGGCACCTAGGGAAACCTGCCAAACCTGTGCATTTGTGAAAACTAGAGACCTAGGGGAATCCAATATGGGGTGACTTGTGGGGCTCTGACCAGGTTCTGTTACCCAGAATCCTTTGCAAACCTCAAAATCTGGCTAAAGAAACACATTGTCCTCACATTTTGGTGAGAGAAAGTTATTTAATCTGAGAGGAGACACTAATTTCCTTCCACCAAGCATTCCCCCAAGTGTCCTGATAAAAATGAAACCTCACTTGTGTGGGTAGGCCTAGCGCCCGTGACAGGAAATGCCCCAAAACACAACGTGGACACATCCCATTTTTGACAGAAAACAGAGGTGTTTTTTGCAATGTGCCTACTTGTAGATTTTGGCCTCTACCTCAGCCGGCACAGAGGGAAACCTACCTAACCTGTGCATTTTTTAAAACTAGAGTCCTAGGGGAACCCAAGATGGGGTGACTTGTGGGGCTCTGACCAGGTTCTGTTACCCAGAATCCTTTGCAAACCTCAAAATCTGGCTAAAGAAACACGTTTTCCTCACATTTTGGTGACAGAAAGTTCTGGAATCTGAGAGGAGCCACAAATTTACTTCCACCAAGCGTTCCCCCAAGTGTCCTGATAAAAATGATACCTCACTTGTGTGGGTAGGCCTAGCGCCCGTGACAGGAAATGCCCCAAATCACAACGTGGACACATCCCATTTTTGACAGAAAACAGAGGTGTTTTTTGTAAAGTGCCTACCGGTAGATTTTGGCCTCTACCTCAGCAGGCACCTAGGGAAACCTGCCAAACGTGTGCATTTGTGAAAACTAGAGACCTAGGGGAATCCAAGATGGGGTGACTTGTGGGGCTCTGACCAGGTTCTGTTACCCAGAATCCTTTGTAAACCTCAAAATCTGGCTAAAGAAACACGTTTTCCTCACATTTTGGTGACAGAAAGTTCTGGAATCTGAGAGGAGCCACAAATTTCCTTCCACCCAGCGTTCCCCCAAGTCTCCTGATAAAAATTATACCTAACTTGTGTGGGTAGGCCTAGCGCCCGTGACAGGAAGTGCCCCAAAACACAACGTGGACACATCCTTTTTTTTGACAGATAACAGAGGTGTTTTTTGCAAAGTGCCTACCTGTAGATTTTGGCCTCTACCTCAGCCGGCACCTAGAGAAACCTGCCAAACCTGTGCATTTGTGAAAACTAGAGACCTAGGGGAATCCAAGATGGGGTGACTTGTGGGGCTCTGACAAGGTTCTGTTACCCAGAATCCATTGTAAACCTCAAAATCTGGCTAAAGAAACACGTTTTCCTCACATTTTGGTGACACAAAGTTCTGGAATCTGAGAGGAGCCACAAATTTCCTTCCACCCAGCATTCCCCCATGTCTCCCAATAAAAATGATACCTAACTTGTGTGGGTAGGCCTAGCGCCCGTGACAGGAAATGCCCCAAAACACAACGTGGACACATCCCATTTTTGACAGAAAACAGAGGTGTTTTTTGCAATGTGCCTACTTGTAGATTTTGGCCTCTACCTCAGCCGGCACAGAGGGAAACCTACCTAACCTGTGCATTTTTTAAAACTAGAGTCCTAGGGGAACCCAAGATGGGGTGACTTGTGGGGCTCTGACCAGGTTCTGTTACCCAGAATCCTTTGCAAACCTCACAATCTGGCTAAAGAAACACGTTTTCCTCACATTTTGGTGACAGAAAGTTCTGGAATCTGAGAGGAGCCACAAATTTACTTCCACCAAGCGTTCCCCCAAGTGTCCTGATAAAAATGATACCTCACTTGTGTGGGTAGGCCTAGCGCCCGTGACAGGAAATGCCCCAAAACACAACGTGGACACATCCCATTTTTGACAGAAAACAGAGGTGTTTTTTGTAAAGTGCCTACCGGTAGATTTTGGCCTCTACCTCAGCAGGCACCTAGGGAAACCTGCCAAACGTGTGCATTTGTGAAAACTAGAGACCTAGGGGAATCCAAGATGGGGTGACTTGTGGGGCTCTGACCAGGTTCTGTTACCCAGAATCCTTTGTAAACCTCAAAATCTGGCTAAAGAAACACGTTTTCCTCACATTTTGGTGACAGAAAGTTCTGGAATCTGAGAGGAGCCACAAATTTCCTTCCACCCAGCGTTCCCCCAAGTCTCCTGATAAAAATTATACCTAACTTGTGTGGGTAGGCCTAGCGCCCGTGACAGGAAGTGCCCCAAAACACAACGTGGACACATCCTTTTTTTTGACAGATAACAGAGGTGTTTTTTGCAAAGTGCCTACCTGTAGATTTTGGCCTCTACCTCAGCCGGCACCTAGAGAAACCTGCCAAACCTGTGCATTTGTGAAAACTAGAGACCTAGGGGAATCCAAGATGGGGTGACTTGTGGGGCTCTGACAAGGTTCTGTTACCCAGAATCCATTGTAAACCTCAAAATCTGGCTAAAGAAACACGTTTTCCTCACATTTTGGTGACACAAAGTTCTGGAATCTGAGAGGAGCCACAAATTTCCTTCCACTCAGCGTTCCCCCATGTCTCCCGATAAAAATGATATCTAACTTGTGTGGGTAGGCCTAGCGCCCGTGACAGGAAGTGCCCCAAAACACAACGTGGACACATCTTTTTTTTTGACAGATAACAGAGGTGTTTTTTGCAAAGTGCCTACCTGTAGATTTTAGCCTCTAGCTCAGCCCGCACCAAGGGAAACCTACCAAACCTGTCCATTTCTGAAAACTAGAGACATAGGGGAATCCAAAATGGGGTGACTTGTGGGGCTCTGACCAGGTTCTGTTACCCAGCATCCTTTGCAAACCTCAACATTTGGCTAAAAAAAAACACATTTTCCTCACATTTTGGTGACAGAAAGTTCTGAAATCTGATCGGAGCCACAAATTTCCTCCCACCCAGCGTTCCCCCAAGTCTCCAGATAAAAATGATACCTCACTTGCGTGGGTAGGTCTAGCACCCGTGACAGGAAATGCCCCAAAACACAACGTGGACACATCCCATTTTTTGACAGAAAACAGAGGTGTTTTTTGCAAAGTGCCTACCTGTAGATTTTGGCCTCTAGCTCAGCCAAAACCTAGGGAAACCTGCCAAACCTCTGCATTTTTTTAAACTAGAGACCTAGGAGAATCAAAGATGGGGTGACTTGTGGGGCTCTGACCAGGTGCTGTTACCCAGAATCCTTTGCAAACCTCAAAGTCTGGCTAAAGAAACACGTTGTCCTCACATTTTGGTGACAGAAAGTTCTGGAATCTGAGAGCAGCCACTAATTTCCTTCCACCAAGCGTTCCCCAAGTGTGCTGATATAAATGATACCCCACTTGTGTGGGTAGGCCTAGCGCCCGTGACAGGAAATGCCCCAAAACACAACGTGGACACATCCAATTTTTTGACAGAAAACAGGGGTGTTTTTTGCAAAGTGCCTACCGGTAGATTTTGGCCTCTACCTCAGCCGGCACCTAGGGAAACCTGCCAAACCTGTGCATTTGTGAAAACTAGAGACCTAGGGGAATCCAATATGGGGTGACTTGTGGGGCTCTGACCAGGTTCTGTTACCCAGAATCCTTTGCAAACCTCAAAATCTGGCTAAAGAAACACATTGTCCTCACATTTTGGTGAGAGAAAGTTATTTAATCTGAGAGGAGACACTAATTTCCTTCCACCAAGCATTCCCCCAAGTGTCCTGATAAAAATGAAACCTCACTTGTGTGGGTAGGCCTAGCGCCCGTGACAGGAAATGCCCCAAAACACAACGTGGACACATCCCATTTTTGACAGAAAACAGAGGTGTTTTTTGCAATGTGCCTACTTGTAGATTTTGGCCTCTACCTCAGAGGGCACAGAGGGAAACCTACCTAACCTGTGCATTTTTTAAAACTAGAGTCCTAGGGGAACCCAAGATGGGGTGACTTGTGGGGCTCTGACCAGGTTCTGTTACCCAGAATCCTTTGCAAACCTCAAAATCTGGCTAAAGAAACACGTTTTCCTCACATTTTGGTGACAGAAAGTTCTGGAATCTGAGAGGAGCCACAAATTTACTTCCACCAAGCGTTCCCCCAAGTGTCCTGATAAAAATGATACCTCACTTGTGTGGGTAGGCCTAGCGCCCGTGACAGGAAATGCCCCAAAACACAACGTGGACACATCCCATTTTTGACAGAAAACAGAGGTGTTTTTTGCAAAGTGCCTACCGGTAGATTTTGGCCTCTACCTCAGCAGGCACCTAGGGAAACCTGCCAAACCTGTGCATTTGTGAAAACTAGAGACCTAGGGGAATCCAAGATGGGGTGACTTGTGGGGCTCTGACCAGGTTCTGTTACCCAGAATCCTTTGTAAACCTCAAAATCTGGCTAAAGAAACACGTTTTCCTCACATTTTGGTGTCAGAAAGTTCTGGAATCTGAGAGGAGCCACAAATTTCCTTCCACCCAGCGTTCCCCCAAGTCTCCTGATAAAAATTATACCTAACTTGTGTGGGTAGGCCTAGCGCCCGTGACAGGAAGTGCCCCAAAACACAACGTGGACACATCCTTTTTTTTTACAGATAACAGAGGTGTTTTTTGCAAAGTGCCTACCTGTAGATTTTGGCCTCTACCTCAGCCGGCACCTAGAGAAACCTGCCAAACCTGTGCATTTGTGAAAACTAGAGACCTAGGGGAATCCAAGATGGGGTGACTTGTGGGGCTCTGACAAGGTTCTGTTACCCAGAATCCATTGTAAACCTCAAAATCTGGCTAAAGAAACAAGTTTTCCTCACATTTTGGTGACACAAAGTTCTGGAATCTGAGAGGAGCCACAAATTTCATTCCACCCAGCGTTCCCCCAAGTCTCCCGATAAAAATGATATCTAACTTGTGTGGGTAGGCCTAGCGCCCGTGACAGGAAATGCCCCAAAACCCAACGTGGACACATCCCATTTTTTGACAGAAAACAGGGGTGTTTTTTGCAAAGTGCCTACCGGTAGATTTTGGCCTCTACCTCAGCCGGCACAGAGGGAAACCTACCTAACCTGTGCATTTTTTCAAACTAGAGTCCTAGGGGAACCCAAGATGGGATGACTTGTGGGGCTCTGACCAGGTTCTGTTACCCAGAATCGTTTGCAAACCTAAAAATCTGGCTAAAGAAACAAGTTTTCCTCACATTTTGGTGACAGAAAGTTCTGGAATCTGAGAGGAGCCACAAATTTCCTTCCACCAAGCGTTCCCCCAAGTGTCCTGATAAAAATGATACCTCACTTGTGTGGGTAGGCCTAGCGCCCGTGACAGGAAATGCCCCAAAACACAACATGGACACATCCCATTTTTGACAGAAAACAGAGGTGTTTTTTGCAAAGTGCCTACCGGTAGATTTTGGCCTCTACCTCAGCCGGCAACCAGGGAAACCTGCCAAACCTGTGCATTTGTGAAAACTAGAGACCTAGGGGAATCCAAGATGGGGTGACTTGTGGGGCTCTGACCAGGTTCTGTTACCCAGAATCCTTTGTAAACCTCAAAATCTGGCTAAAGAAACACATTTTCCTCACATTTTGGTGACAGAAAGTTCTGGAATCTGAGAGGAGCCACAAATTTCCTTCCACCCAGCGTTCCCCCAAGTCTCCCGATAAAAATGATACCTAACTTGTGTGGGTAGGCCTAGCGCCCGTGACAGGAAGTGCCCCAAAACACAACGTGGACACATCCCATTTTTGACAGAAAACAGAGGTGTTTTTTGCAAAGTGCCTACCGGTAGATTTTGGCCTCTACCTCAGCCGGCACCCAGGGAAACCTACCAAACCTGTCCATTTCTGAAAACTAGAGACATAGGGGAATCCAAAATGGGGTGACTTGTGGGGCTCTGACCAGGTTCTGTTACCCAGAATCCTTTGCAAACCTCAACATTTGGCTAAAAAAAAAACATTTTCCTCACATTTTGGTGACAGAAAGTTCTGAAATCTGGGCGGAGCCACAAATTTCCTCCCACCAAGCGTTCTCCCAAGTCTCCAGATAAAAATGATACCTCACTTGCGTGGGTAGGCCTAGCACCCGTGACAGGAAATGCCCCAAAACACAAAGTGGACACATCCCATTTTTTGACAGAAAACAGGTGTTTTTTGCAAAGTGCCTACCTGTAGATTTTGGCCTCTAGCTCAGCCAAAACCTAGGGAAACCTGCCAAACCTCTGCATTTTTTAAAACTAGAGACCTAGGAGAATCCATGATGGGGTGACTTGTGGGGCTCTGACCAGGTTCTGTTACCCAGAATCTTTTGCAAACCTCAAAATTTGGGTAAAAAAACACATTTTCCTCACATTTTGGTCACAGAAAGTTCAGAAATCTGAGAGAAGCCACAAATTTCCTTCCACCCAGCGTTCCCCCAAGTCTCCCGATAAAAATGATACCTAACTTGTGTGGGTAGGCCTACCGCCCGTGACATGAAATGCCCCAAAACACAATGTGGACACATCCCATTTTTTGACAGAAAACAGAGGTGTTTTTTGCAAAGTGCCTACCTGTAGATTTTGGCCTCTAGCTCAGCCTGCACATAGGGAAACCTACCAAACCTGTGCATTTCTGAAAACTAGATATCTAGGGGAATCCAAAATGGGGTGACTTGTGGGGCTCTGACCAGGTTCTGTTACCCAGAATCCTTTGTAAACCTCAAAATCTGGCTAAAGAAACATGTTTTCCTCACATTTTGGTGACAGAAAGTTCTGGAATCTGAGAGGAGACACAAATTTCCTTCCACCCAGCGTTCCCCCAAGTCTCCCGATAAAAATGATACCTAACTTGTGTGGGTAGGCCTAGCGCCCATGACAGGAAGTGCCCCAAAACACAACGTGGACACATCCTTTTTTTTGACAGATAACAGAGGTGTTTTTTGCAAAGTGCCTACCTGTAGCTTTTAGCCTCTAGCTCAGCCCGCACCAAGGGAAACCTACCAAACCTGTCCATTTCTGAAAACTAGAGACATAGGGGAATCCAAAATGGGGTGACTTGTGGGGCTCTGACCAGGTTCTGTTACCCAGAATCCTTTGCAAACCTCAACATTTGGCTAAAAAAAAAATATTTTCCTCACATTTTGGTGACAGAAAGTTCTGAAATCTGAGCGGAGCCACAAATTTCCTCCCACCCAGCGTTCCCCCACGTCTCCAGATAAAAATGATACCTCACTTGTGTGGGTAGTCCTAGCGCTCGTGACAGGAAATGCCCCAGAACACAACGTGGACACATCACATTTTTTGACAGAAAACAGAGGTATTTTTTGCAAAGTGCCTACCTGTAGATTTTGGCCTCTACCTCAACCGGCACAGAGGGAAACCTACCTAACCTGTGCATTTTTGAAAAATAGAGTCCTAGGGGAACCCAAGATGGGGTGACTTGTGGGGCTCTGACCAGGTTCTGTTACCCAGAATCCTTTGTAAACCTCAAAATCTGGCTAAAGAAACACGTTTTCCTCACATTTTGGTGACAGAAAGTTCTGGAATCTGAGAGGAGCCACAAATTTCCTTCCACCAAGCGTTCCCCCAAGTGTCCTGATAAAAATGATACCTCACTTGTGTGTGTAGGCCTAGCGCCCGTGACAGGAAATGCCCCAAAACACAATGTGGACACATCCCATTTTTGACAGAAAACAGAGGTGTTTTTTGCAAAGTGCCTACCTGTAGATTTTGGCCTCTACCTCAGCCGGCACCTAGGGAAACCTGCCAAACCTATGCATTTGTGAAAACTAGAGACCTAGGGGAATCCAAGATGGGGTGACTTGTGGGGCTCTGACCAGGTTCTGTTACCCAGAATCCTTTGTAAACCTCAAAATCTGGCTAAAGAAACACGTTTTCCTCACATTTTGGTGACAGAAAGTTCTGGAATCTGAGAGGAGACACAAATTTCCTTCCACCCAGCGTTCCCCCAAGTCTCCCGATAAAAATGATACCTAACTTGTGTGGGTAGTCCTAGCGCCCATGACAGGAAGTGCCCCAAAACACAACGTGGACACATCCTTTTTTGTTGACAGATAACAGAGGTGTTTTTTGCAAAGTGCCTACCTGTAGCTTTTAGCCTCTAGCTCAGCCCGCACCAAGGGAAACCTACCAAACCTGTCCATTTCTGAAAACTAGAGACATAGGGGAATCCAAAATGGGGTGACTTGTGGGGCTCTGACCAGGTTCTGTTACCCAGAATCCTTTGCAAACCTCAACATTTGGCTAAAAAAACACATTTTCCTCAAATTTTGGTGACAGAAAGTTCTGGAATCTGAGAGAAGCCACAAATTTCCTCCCACCCAGCGTTCCCCCAAGTCTCCCGATAAAAATCATACCTCACTTGCGTGGGTAGGCCTAGCGCCCATGACAGGAAATGCCCCAAAACACAACGTGGACACATCCCATTTTTTGACAGGTAACAGAGGTGTTTTTTGCAAAGTGCCTACATGTAGATTTTGGCCTCTATCTCAGCCAGCACCTAGGGAAACCTGCCAAACCTGTGCATTTGTGAAAACTAGAGACCAAGGGGAATCCAGGATTGGGTGACTTGTGGGGCTCTGACCAGGTTCTGTTACCCGGAATCCTTTGCAAACCTCAAAATCTGGCTAAAGAAACACGTTGTCCTTACATTTTGGTGACAGAAAGTTCTGGAATCTGAGAGCAGCCACTAATTTCCTTCCACCGAGCGTTCCCCCAAGTGTCCTGATAAAAATGATACCCCACTTGTGTGGGTAGGCCTAGCGCCCGTGACAGGAAATGCCCCAAAACACAACGTGGATACATCCCATTTTTTGACAGAAAACAGGGGTGTTTTTTGCAAAGTGCCTACTGGTAGATTTTGGCCTCTACCTCAGCCGGCACCTAGGGAAACCTGCCAAACCTGTGCATTTGTGAAAGCTAGAGACCTAGGGGAATCCAATATGGGGTGACTTGTGGGGCTCTGACCAGGTTCTGTTACCCAGAATCCTTTGCAAACCTCAAAATTTGGCTAAAAAAAACACATTTTCCTCACATTTTGGTGACAGAAAGTTTGGAAATCTGAGCGGAGCCACATATTTCCTCCCACCCAGCGTTCCCCCAAGTCTAGATAAAAATGATACCTCACTTGTGTGGGTAGGCCTAGGACCCGTGACAGGAAATGCCCCAAAACACAACGTGGACACATCCCATTTTTTGACAGAAAACAGAGGTGTTTTTTGCAAAGTGCCTACCTGTAGATTTTGGCCTCTAGCTCAGCCATCACCTAGGGAAACCTGCCAAACCTGTGCATTTTTTGAAAACTGGAGACCTAGGAGAATCCAAGATGGGGTGACTTGTGGGGCTCTGGCCAGGTTCTGTTACCCAGAATCCTTTGCAAACCTCACAATTCGGCTAACAAAACACATTTTCCTCACATTTTGGTGACAGAAGGTTCTGGAATCTGAGAGGAGCCACAAATTTCCTTCCACCCAGCGTTCCCCCAAGTCTCCAGATACAAATCATACCTCACTTGTGTGGGTAGGCCTAGCACCCGTTACCGGAATTGCCCCAAAACACAACGTGGACACATCCCATTTTTTGACAGAAAACAGAGGTGTTTTTTGCAAAGTGCCTACCTGTAGATTTTGGCCTCTAGCTCAGCCGGCACCTAGGGAAACCTACCAAACCTGTGCATTTTTTAAAACTAGAGACCTAGGAGAATCCAAGATGGGGTGACTTGTGGGGATCTGACCAGGTTCTGTTACCCAGAATCCTTTGCAAACCTCAAGATTTGGCTAAAAAAACACATTTTCCTCACATTTTGGTGACAGAAAGTTCAGAAATCTGAGAGAAGCCACAAATTTCCTCCCACCCAGCGTTCCCCCAAGTCTCCCGATAAAAATGATACCTAACTTGTGTGGGTAGCCCTAGCGCCCGTGACATGAAATGCCCCAAAAAACAACGTGGACACATCCCATTTTTTGACAGAAAACAGAGGTGTTTTTTGCAAAGTGCCTACCTGTAGATTTTGGCCTCTAGCTCAGCTGGCACCTAGGGAAACCTACCAAACCTGTGCATTTTTTAAAACTAGAGACCTAGGAGAATCCAAGATGGGGTGACTTGTGGGGATCTGACCAGGTTCTGTTACCCAGAATCCTTTGCAAACCTCAAAATTTGGCTAAAGAAACACATTTTCCTCACATTTTGGTGACAGAAAGTTCAGAAATCTGAGAGAAGCCACAAATTTCCTCCCACCCAGCGTTCCCCCAAGTCTGCCGATGAAAATGATACCTAACTTGTGTGGGTAGGCCTAGCGCCCGTGACATGAAATGCCCCAAAACACAACGTGGACACATCCCATTTTTTGACAGAAAACAGAGGTGTTTTTTGGAAAGTGCCTACCTGTAGTTTTTGACCTCTAGCTCAGCCGTCACCCAGGGAAACCTGCCAAACCTGTGCATTTTTTAACAATAGAGACCTAGGGGAATCCAAGATGGGGTGACTTGTGGGGCTCTGACAAGGTTCTGTTACCCAGAATCCTTTGCTAACCTCAAAATCTGGCTAAAGAAACACGTTGTCCTCACATTTTGGTGACAGAAAGTTCTGGAATCTGAGAGGAGCCACAAATTTCCTTCCACCAAGCGTTCCTCCAAGTGTCCTGATAAAAATGATACCCCACTTGTGTGGGTAGGCCTAGCACCCGTGACAGGAAATGCCCCAAAACCCAACGTGGACACATCCCATTTTTTGACAGAAAACAGGGGTGTTTTTTGCAAAGTGCCTACCGGTAGATTTTGACCTCTACCTCAGCTGGCACAGAGGGAAACCTACCTAACCTGTGCATTTTTTAAAACTAGAGTCCTAGGGGAACCCAAGATGGGGTGACTTGTGGGGCTCTGACCAGGTTCTGTTACCCAGAATACTTTGCAAACCTCAAAATCTGGCTAAAGAAACAAGTTTTCCTCACATTTTGGTGACAGAAAGTTCTGGAATCTGAGAGGAGCCACAAATTTCCTTCCACCAAGCGTTCCCCCAAGTGTCCTGATAAAAATGATACCTCACTTGTGTGGGTAGGCCTAGCGCCCGTGACAGGAAATGCACCAAAACACAACGTGGACACATCCCATTTTTTGACAGAAAACAGAGGTGTTTTTTGCAAAGTGCCTACCTGTAGATTTTGGCCTCTACCTCAGCCGGCACAGAGGGAAACCTACCTAACCTGTGCATTTTTTAAAACTAGAGTCCTAGGGGAACCCAAGATGGGGTGACTTGTGGGGCTCTGACCAGGTTCTGTTACCCAGAATCCTTTGCAAACCTCAAAATCTGGCTAAAGAAACACGTTTTCCTCACATTTTGGTGACAGAAAGTTCTGGAATCTGAGAGGAGCCACAAATTTCCTTCCACCAAGCGTTCCCCCAAGTGTCCTGATAAAAATGATACCTCACTTGTGTGGGTAGGCCTAGCGCCCGTGACAGGAAATGCCCCAAAACACAACGTGGACACATCCCATTTTTGACAGAAAACAGAGGTGTTTTTTGCAAAGTGCCTACCGGTAGATTTTGGCCTCTACCTCAGCAGGCACCTAGGGAAACCTGCCAAACCTGTGCATTTGTGAAAACTAGAGACCTAGGGGAATCCAAGATGGGGTGACTTGTGGGGCTCTGGCCAGGTTCTGTTACCCAGAATCCTTTGTAAACCTCAAAATCTGGCTAAAGAAACACGTTTTCCTCACATTTTGGTGACAGAAAGTTCTGGAATCTGAGAGGAGCCACAAATTTCCTTCCACCAAGCGTTCCCCCAAGTGTGCTGATATAAATGATACCCCACTTGTGTGGGTAGGCCTAGAGCCCGTGACAGGAAATGCCCCAAAACACAACGTAGACACATCCCATTTTTTGACAGAAAACAGGGGTGTTTTTTGCAAAGTGCCTACTTGTAGATTTTGACCTCTACCTCAGCCGGCACAGAGGGAAACCTACCTAACCTGTGCATTTTTTAAAACTAGAGTCCTAGGGGAACCCAAGATGGGGTGACTTGTGGGGCTCTGACCAGGTTCTGTTACCCAGAATCCTTTGCAAACCTCAAAATCTGGCTAAAGAAACACGTTTTCCTCACATTTTGGTGACAGAAAGTTCTGGAATCGGAGAGGAGCCACAAATTTCCTTCCACCCAGCGTTCCCCCAAGTCTCCCGATAAAAATGATACCTAACTTGTGTGGGTAGGCCTAGCGCCCGTGACATGAAATGCCCCAAAACACAATGTGGACACATCCCATTTTTTGACAGAAAACAGGTGTTTTTTGCAAAGTGCCTACCTGTAGATTTTGGCCTCTAGCTCATCTGTCGCCTAGGGAAACCTGCCAAACCTGTGCATTTTTGAAAAATAGAGACCTAGGGGAATCCAAGATGGGGTGACTTGTGGGGCTCTGACCAGGTTCTGTTACCCAGAATCCTTTGCAAACCTCAAAATCTGGCTAAAGAAACACGTTTTCCTCACATTTTGGTGACAGAAAGTTCTGGAATCTGAGAGGAGCCACAAATTTACTTCCACCAAGCGTTCCCCCAAGTGTCCTGATAAAAATGATACCTCACTTGTGTGGGTAGGCCTAGCGCCCGTGACAGGAAATGCCCCAAAACACAACGTGGACACATCCCATTTTTGACAGAAAACAGAGGTGTTTTTTGCAAAGTGCCTACCGGTAGATTTTGGCCTCTACCTCAGCAGGCACCTAGGGAAACCTGCCAAACCTGTGCATTTGTGAAAACTAGAGACCTAGGGGAATCAAAGATGGGGTGACTTGTGGGGCTCTGACCAGGTTCTGTTACCCAGAATCCTTTGTAAACCTCAAAATCTGGCTAAAGAAACACGTTTTCCTCACATTTTGGTGACAGAAAGTTCTGGAATCGGAGAGGAGCCACAAATTTCCTTCCACCCAGCGTTCCCCCAAGTCTCCCGATAAAAATGATACCTAACTTGTGTGGGTAGGCCTAGCGCCCGTGACATGAAATGCCCCAAAACACAATGTGGACACATCCCATTTTTTGACAGAAAACAGGTGTTTTTTGCAAAGTGCCTACCTGTAGATTTTGGCCTCTAGCTCAGCCAAAACCTAGGGAAACCTGCCAAACCTCTGCATTTTTTAAAACTAGAGACCTAGGAGAATCCATGATAGGGTGACTTGTGGGGCTCTGACCAGGTTCTGTTACCCAGAATCCTTTGCAAACCTTAAAATTTGGGTAAAAAAACACATTTTCCTCACATTTTGGTCACAGAAAGTTCAGAAATCTGAGAGAAGCCACAAATTTCCTTCCACCCAGCGTTCCCCCAAGTCTCCCGATAAAAATGATACCTAACTTGTGTGGGTAGGCCTAGCGCCCGTGACATGAAATGCCCCAAAACACAATGTGGACACATCCCATTTTTTGACAGAAAACAGAGGTGTTTTTTGCAAAGTGCCTACCTGTAGATTTTGGCCTCTAGCTCATCTGTCGCCTAGGGAAACCTGCCAAACCTGTGCATTTTTGAAAAATAGAGACCTAGGGGAATCCAAGATGGGGTGACTTGTGGGGCTCTGACCAGGTTCTGTTACCCAGAATCCTTTGCAAACCTCAAAATCTGGCTAAAGAAACACGTTGTCCTCACATTTTGGTGACAGAAAGTTCTGGAATCTGAGAGCAGCCACTAATTTCCTTCCACCAAGCGTTCCCCCAAGTGTGCTGATATAAATGATACCCCACTTGTGTGGGTAGGCCTAGCGCCCGTGACAGGAAATGCCCCAAAACACAACGTAGACACATCCCATTTTTTGACAGAACACAGGGGTGTTTTTTGCAAAGTGCCTACCGGTAGATTTTGGCCTCTACCTCAGCCGGCACCTAGGGAAACCTGCCAAACCTGTGCATTTGTGAAAACTAGAGACCTAGGGGAATCCAATATGGGGTGACTTGTGGGGCTCTGACCAGGTTCTGTTACCCAGAATCCTTTGCAAACCTCAAAATCTGGCTAAAGAAACACATTGTCCTCACATTTTGGTGAGAGAAAGTTATTTAATCTGAGAGGAGACACTAATTTCCTTCCACCAAGCATTCCCCCAAGTGTCCTGATAAAAATGAAACCTCACTTGTGTGGGTAGGCCTAGCGCCCGTGACAGGAAATGCCCCAAAACACAACGTGGACACATCCCATTTTTGACAGAAAACAGAGGTGTTTTTTGCAATGTGCCTACTTGTAGATTTTGGCCTCTACCTCAGCCGGCACAGAGGGAAACCTACCTAACCTGTGCATTTTTTAAAACTAGAGTCCTAGGGGAACCCAAGATGGGGTGACTTGTGGGGCTCTGACCAGGTTCTGTTACCCAGAATCCTTTGCAAACCTCAAAATCTGGCTAAAGAAACACGTTTTCCTCACATTTTGGTGACAGAAAGTTCTGGAATCTGAGAGGAGCCACAAATTTACTTCCACCAAGCGTTCCCCCAAGTGTCCTGATAAAAATGATACCTCACTTGTGTGGGTAGGCCTAGCGCCCGTGACAGGAAATGCCCCAAATCACAACGTGGACACATCCCATTTTTGACAGAAAACAGAGGTGTTTTTTGTAAAGTGCCTACCGGTAGATTTTGGCCTCTACCTCAGCAGGCACCTAGGGAAACCTGCCAAACGTGTGCATTTGTGAAAACTAGAGACCTAGGGGAATCCAAGATGGGGTGACTTGTGGGGCTCTGACCAGGTTCTGTTACCCAGAATCCTTTGTAAACCTCAAAATCTGGCTAAAGAAACACGTTTTCCTCACATTTTGGTGACAGAAAGTTCTGGAATCTGAGAGGAGCCACAAATTTCCTTCCACCCAGCGTTCCCCCAAGTCTCCTGATAAAAATTATACCTAACTTGTGTGGGTAGGCCTAGCGCCCGTGACAGGAAGTGCCCCAAAACACAACGTGGACACATCCTTTTTTTTTACAGATAACAGAGGTGTTTTTTGCAAAGTGCCTACCTGTAGATTTTGGCCTCTACCTCAGCCGGCACCTAGAGAAACCTGCCAAACCTGTGCATTTGTGAAAACTAGAGACCTAGGGGAATCCAAGATGGGGTGACTTGTGGGGCTCTGACAAGGTTCTGTTACCCAGAATCCATTGTAAACCTCAAAATCTGGCTAAAGAAACAAGTTTTCCTCACATTTTGGTGACACAAAGTTCTGGAATCTGAGAGGAGCCACAAATTTCCTTCCACCCAGCATTCCCCCATGTCTCCCAATAAAAATGATACCTAACTTGTGTGGGTAGGCCTAGCGCCCGTGACAGGAAATGCCCCAAAACACAACGTGGACACATCCCATTTTTGACAGAAAACAGAGGTGTTTTTTGCAATGTGCCTACTTGTAGATTTTGGCCTCTACCTCAGCCGGCACAGAGGGAAACCTACCTAACCTGTGCATTTTTTAAAACTAGAGTCCTAGGGGAACCCAAGATGGGGTGACTTGTGGGGCTCTGACCAGGTTCTGTTACCCAGAATCCTTTGCAAACCTCAAAATCTGGCTAAAGAAACACGTTTTCCTCACATTTTGGTGACAGAAAGTTCTGGAATCTGAGAGGAGCCACAAATTTACTTCCACCAAGCGTTCCCCCAAGTGTCCTGATAAAAATGATACCTCACTTGTGTGGGTAGGCCTAGCGCCCGTGACAGGAAATGCCCCAAAACACAACGTGGACACATCCCATTTTTGACAGAAAACAGAGGTGTTTTTTGTAAAGTGCCTACCGGTAGATTTTGGCCTCTACCTCAGCAGGCACCTAGGGAAACCTGCCAAACGTGTGCATTTGTGAAAACTAGAGACCTAGGGGAATCCAAGATGGGGTGACTTGTGGGGCTCTGACCAGGTTCTGTTACCCAGAATCCTTTGTAAACCTCAAAATCTGGCTAAAGAAACACGTTTTCCTCACATTTTGGTGACAGAAAGTTCTGGAATCTGAGAGGAGCCACAAATTTCCTTCCACCCAGCGTTCCCCCAAGTCTCCTGATAAAAATTATACCTAACTTGTGTGGGTAGGCCTAGCGCCCGTGACAGGAAGTGCCCCAAAACACAACGTGGACACATCCTTTTTTTTGACAGATAACAGAGGTGTTTTTTGCAAAGTGCCTACCTGTAGATTTTGGCCTCTACCTCAGCCGGCACCTAGAGAAACCTGCCAAACCTGTGCATTTGTGAAAACTAGAGACCTAGGGGAATCCAAGATGGGGTGACTTGTGGGGCTCTGACAAGGTTCTGTTACCCAGAATCCATTGTAAACCTCAAAATCTGGCTAAAGAAACACGTTTTCCTCACATTTTGGTGACACAAAGTTCTGGAATCTGAGAGGAGCCACAAATTTCCTTCCACTCAGCGTTCCCCCATGTCTCCCGATAAAAATGATATCTAACTTGTGTGGGTAGGCCTAGCGCCCGTGACAGGAAGTGCCCCAAAACACAACGTGGACACATCTTTTTTTTTGACAGATAACAGAGGTGTTTTTTGCAAAGTGCCTACCTGTAGATTTTAGCCTCTAGCTCAGCCCGCACCAAGGGAAACCTACCAAACCTGTCCATTTCTGAAAACTAGAGACATAGGGGAATCCAAAATGGGGTGACTTGTGGGGCTCTGACCAGGTTCTGTTACCCAGCATCCTTTGCAAACCTCAACATTTGGCTAAAAAAAAACACATTTTCCTCACATTTTGGTGACAGAAAGTTCTGAAATCTGATCGGAGCCACAAATTTCCTCCCACCCAGCGTTCCCCCAAGTCTCCAGATAAAAATGATACCTCACTTGCGTGGGTAGGTCTAGCACCCGTGACAGGAAATGCCCCAAAACACAACGTGGACACATCCCATTTTTTGACAGAAAACAGAGGTGTTTTTTGCAAAGTGCCTACCTGTAGATTTTGGCCTCTAGCTCAGCCAAAACCTAGGGAAACCTGCCAAACCTCTGCATTTTTTTAAACTAGAGACCTAGGAGAATCAAAGATGGGGTGACTTGTGGGGCTCTGACCAGGTGCTGTTACCCAGAATCCTTTGCAAACCTCAAAGTCTGGCTAAAGAAACACGTTGTCCTCACATTTTGGTGACAGAAAGTTCTGGAATCTGAGAGCAGCCACTAATTTCCTTCCACCAAGCGTTCCCCAAGTGTGCTGATATAAATGATACCCCACTTGTGTGGGTAGGCCTAGCGCCCGTGACAGGAAATGCCCCAAAACACAACGTGGACACATCCAATTTTTTGACAGAAAACAGGGGTGTTTTTTGCAAAGTGCCTACCGGTAGATTTTGGCCTCTACCTCAGCCGGCACCTAGGGAAACCTGCCAAACCTGTGCATTTGTGAAAACTAGAGACCTAGGGGAATCCAATATGGGGTGACTTGTGGGGCTCTGACCAGGTTCTGTTACCCAGAATCCTTTGCAAACCTCAAAATCTGGCTAAAGAAACACATTGTCCTCACATTTTGGTGAGAGAAAGTTATTTAATCTGAGAGGAGACACTAATTTCCTTCCACCAAGCATTCCCCCAAGTGTCCTGATAAAAATGAAACCTCACTTGTGTGGGTAGGCCTAGCGCCCGTGACAGGAAATGCCCCAAAACACAACGTGGACACATCCCATTTTTGACAGAAAACAGAGGTGTTTTTTGCAATGTGCCTACTTGTAGATTTTGGCCTCTACCTCAGAGGGCACAGAGGGAAACCTACCTAACCTGTGCATTTTTTAAAACTAGAGTCCTAGGGGAACCCAAGATGGGGTGACTTGTGGGGCTCTGACCAGGTTCTGTTACCCAGAATCCTTTGCAAACCTCAAAATCTGGCTAAAGAAACACGTTTTCCTCACATTTTGGTGACAGAAAGTTCTGGAATCTGAGAGGAGCCACAAATTTACTTCCACCAAGCGTTCCCCCAAGTGTCCTGATAAAAATGATACCTCACTTGTGTGGGTAGGCCTAGCGCCCGTGACAGGAAATGCCCCAAAACACAACGTGGACACATCCCATTTTTGACAGAAAACAGAGGTGTTTTTTGCAAAGTGCCTACCGGTAGATTTTGGCCTCTACCTCAGCAGGCACCTAGGGAAACCTGCCAAACCTGTGCATTTGTGAAAACTAGAGACCTAGGGGAATCCAAGATGGGGTGACTTGTGGGGCTCTGACCAGGTTCTGTTACCCAGAATCCTTTGTAAACCTCAAAATCTGGCTAAAGAAACACGTTTTCCTCACATTTTGGTGTCAGAAAGTTCTGGAATCTGAGAGGAGCCACAAATTTCCTTCCACCCAGCGTTCCCCCAAGTCTCCTGATAAAAATTATACCTAACTTGTGTGGGTAGGCCTAGCGCCCGTGACAGGAAGTGCCCCAAAACACAACGTGGACACATCCTTTTTTTTTACAGATAACAGAGGTGTTTTTTGCAAAGTGCCTACCTGTAGATTTTGGCCTCTACCTCAGCCGGCACCTAGAGAAACCTGCCAAACCTGTGCATTTGTGAAAACTAGAGACCTAGGGGAATCCAAGATGGGGTGACTTGTGGGGCTCTGACAAGGTTCTGTTACCCAGAATCCATTGTAAACCTCAAAATCTGGCTAAAGAAACAAGTTTTCCTCACATTTTGGTGACACAAAGTTCTGGAATCTGAGAGGAGCCACAAATTTCCTTCCACCCAGCGTTCCCCCAAGTCTCCCGATAAAAATGATATCTAACTTGTGTGGGTAGGCCTAGCGCCCGTGACAGGAAATGCCCCAAAACCCAACGTGGACACATCCCATTTTTTGACAGAAAACAGGGGTGTTTTTTGCAAAGTGCCTACCGGTAGATTTTGGCCTCTACCTCAGCCGGCACAGAGGGAAACCTACCTAACCTGTGCATTTTTTCAAACTAGAGTCCTAGGGGAACCCAAGATGGGATGACTTGTGGGGCTCTGACCAGGTTCTGTTACCCAGAATCGTTTGCAAACCTAAAAATCTGGCTAAAGAAACAAGTTTTCCTCACATTTTGGTGACAGAAAGTTCTGGAATCTGAGAGGAGCCACAAATTTCCTTCCACCAAGCGTTCCCCCAAGTGTCCTGATAAAAATGATACCTCACTTGTGTGGGTAGGCCTAGCGCCCGTGACAGGAAATGCCCCAAAACACAACATGGACACATCCCATTTTTGACAGAAAACAGAGGTGTTTTTTGCAAAGTGCCTACCGGTAGATTTTGGCCTCTACCTCAGCCGGCACCCAGGGAAACCTGCCAAACCTGTGCATTTGTGAAAACTAGAGACCTAGGGGAATCCAAGATGGGGTGACTTGTGGGGCTCTGACCAGGTTCTGTTACCCAGAATCCTTTGTAAACCTCAAAATCTGGCTAAAGAAACACGTTTTCCTCACATTTTGGTGACAGAAAGTTCTGGAATCTGAGAGGAGCCACAAATTTCCTTCCACCCAGCGTTCCCCCAAGTCTCCCGATAAAAATGATACCTAACTTGTGTGGGTAGGCCTAGCGCCCGTGACAGGAAGTGCCCCAAAACACAACGTGGATACATCTTTTTTTTTGACAGATAACAGAGGTGTTTTTTGCAAAGTGCCTACCTGTAGATTTTAGCCTCTAGCTCAGCCCGCACCAAGGGAAACCTACCAAACCTGTCCATTTCTGAAAACTAGAGACATAGGGGAATCCAAAATGGGGTGACTTGTGGGGCTCTGACCAGGTTCTGTTACCCAGAATCCTTTGCAAACCTCAACATTTGGCTAAAAAAAACACATTTTCCTCACATTTTGGTGACAGAAAGTTCTGAAATCTGAGAGGAGCCACAAATTTCCTTCCTCTCAGCGTTCCCCCAAGTCTCCAGATAAAAATGATATCTAACTTGTGTGGGTAGGCCTAGCGCCCGTGACAGGAAGTGCCCCAAAACACAACGTGGACACATCTTTTTTTTTGACAGATAACAGAGGTGTTTTTTGCAAAGTGCCTACCTGTAGATTTTAGCCTCTAGCTCAGCCCGCACCAAGGGAAACCTACCAAACCTGTCCATTTCTGAAAACTAGAGACATAGGGGAATCCAAAATGGGGTGACTTGTGGGGCTCTGACCAGGTTCTGTTACCCAGAATCCTTTGCAAACCTCAACATTTGGCTAAAAAAAAAAACATTTTCCTCACATTTTGGTGACAGAAAGTTCTGAAATCTGAGCGGAGCCACAAATTTCCTCCCACCCAGCGTTCCCCCAAGTCTCCAGATAAAAATGATACCTCACTTGCGTGGGTAGGTCTAGCACCCGTGACAGGAAATGCCCCAAAACACAACGTGGACACATCCCATTTTTTGACAGAAAACAGAGGTGTTTTTTGCAAAGTGCCTACCTGTAGATTTTGGCCTCTAGCTCAGCCAAAACATAGGGAAACCTGCCAAACCTCTGCATTTTTTAAAACTAGAGACCTAGGAGAATCCAAGATGGGGTGACTTGTGGGGCTCTGACCAGGTGCTGTTACCCAGAATCC
The DNA here is from genome assembly GCF_031143425.1 of Pleurodeles waltl. Lineage (NCBI taxonomy): Eukaryota > Metazoa > Chordata > Amphibia > Caudata > Salamandridae > Pleurodeles > Pleurodeles waltl. Next base: position 185,037,328 of record NC_090439.1, on the reverse strand, counting down.
TTTGCAAACCTCAAAGTCTGGCTAAAGAAACACGTTGTCCTCACATTTTGGTGACAGAAAGTTCTGGAATCTGAGAGCAGCCACTAATTTCCTTCCACCAAGCGTTCCCCAAGTGTGCTGATATAAATGATACCCCACTTGTGTGGGTAGGCCAGCGCCCGTGACAGGAAATGCCCCAAAACACAACGTGGACACATCCAATTTTTTGACAGTAAACAGGGGTGTTTTTTGCAAAGTGCCTACCGGTAGATTTTGGCCTCTACCTCAGCCGGCACCTAGGGAAACCTGCCAAACCTGTGCATTTGTGAAAACTAGAGACCTAGGGGAATCCAATATGGGGTGACTTGTGGGGCTCTGACCAGGTTCTGTTACCCAGAATCCTTTGCAAACCTCAAAATCTGGCTAAAGAAACACATTGTCCTCACATTTTGGTGAGAGAAAGTTATTTAATCTGAGAGGAGACACTAATTTCCTTCCACCAAGCATTCCCCCAAGTGTCCTGATAAAAATGAAACCTCACTTGTGTGGGTAGGCCTAGCGCCCGTGACAGGAAATGCCCCAAAACACAACGTGGACACATCCCATTTTTGACAGAAAACAGAGGTGTTTTTTGCAATGTGCCTACTTGTAGATTTTGGCCTCTACCTCAGCCGGCACAGAGGGAAACCTACCTAACCTGTGCATTTTTTAAAACTAGAGTCCTAGGGGAACCCAAGATGGGGTGACTTGTGGGGCTCTGACCAGGTTCTGTTACCCAGAATCCTTTGCAAACCTCAAAATCTGGCTAAAGAAACACGTTTTCCTCACATTTTGGTGACATAAAGTTCTGGAATCTGAGAGGAGCCACAAATTTACTTCCACCAAGCGTTCCCCCAAGTGTCCTGATAAAAATGATACCTCACTTGTGTGGGTAGGCCTAGCGCCCGTGACAGGAAATGCCCCAAAACACAACGTGGACACATCCCATTTTTGACAGATAACAGAGGTGTTTTTTGCAAAGTGCCTACCGGTAGATTTTGGCCTCTACCTCAGCAGGCACCTAGGGAAACCTGCCAAACCTGTGCATTTGTGAAAACTAGAGACCTAGGGGAATCCAAGATGGGGTGACTTGTGGGGCTCTGACCAGGTTCTGTTACCCAGAATCCTTTGTAAACCTCAAAATCTGGCTAAAGAAACACGTTTTCCTCACATTTTGGTGACAGAAAGTTCTGGAATCTGAGAGGAGCCACAAATTTCCTTCCACCCAGCGTTCCCCCAAGTCTCCTGATAAAAATTATACCTAACTTGTGTGGGTAGGCCTAGCGCCCGTGACAGGAAGTGCCCCAAAACACAACGTGGACACATCCTTTTTTTTGACAGATAACAGAGGTGTTTTTTGCAAAGTGCCTACCTGTAGATTTTGGCCTCTACCTCAGCCGGCACCTAGAGAAACCTGCCAAACCTGTGCATTTGTGAAAACTAGAGACCTAGGGGAATCCAAGATGGGGTGACTTGTGGGGCTCTGACAAGGTTCTGTTACCCAGAATCCATTGTAAACCTCAAAATCTGGCTAAAGAAACACGTTTTCCTCACATTTTGGTTACACAAAGTTCTGGAATCTGAGAGGAGCCACAAATTTCCTTCCACTCAGCGTTCCCCCAAGTCTCCCGATAAAAATGATATCTAACTTGTGTGGGTAGGCCTAGCGCCCGTGACAGGAAGTGCCACAAAACACAACGTGGACACATCTTTTTTTTTGACAGATAACAGAGGTGTTTTTTGCAAAGTGCCTACCTGTAGATTTTAGCCTCTAGCTCAGCCCGCACCAAGGGAAACCTACCAAACCTGTCCATTTCTGAAAACTAGAGACATAGGGGAATCCAAAATGGGGTGACTTGTGGGGCTCTGACCAGGTTCTGTTACCCAGAATCCTTTGCAAACCTCAACATTTGGCTAAAAAAAACACATTTTCCTCACATTTTGGTGACAGAAAGTTCTGAAATCTGAGCGGAGCCACAAATTTCCTCCCACCCAGCGTTCCCCCAAGTCTCCAGATAAAAATGATACCTCACTTGCGTGGGTAGGTCTAGCACCCGTGACAGGAAATGCCCCAAAACACAACGTGGACACATCCCATTTTTTGACAGAAAACAGAGGTGTTTTTTGCAAAGTGCCTACCTGTAGATTTTGGCCTCTAGCTCAGCCAAAACCTAGGGAAACCTGCCAAACCTCTGCATTTTTTAAAACTAGAGACCTAGGAGAATCCAAGATGGGGTGACTTGTGGGGCTCTGACCAGGTGCTGTTACCCAGAATCCTTTGCAAACCTCAAAGTCTGGCTAAAGAAACACGTTGTCCTCACATTTTGGTGACAGAAAGTTCTGGAATCTGAGAGCAGCCACTAATTTCCTTCCACCAAGCGTTCCCCAAGTGTGCTGATATAAATGATACCCCACTTGTGTGGGTAGGCCTAGCGCCCGTGACAGGAAATGCCCCAAAACACAACGTGGACACATCCAATTTTTTGACAGAAAACAGGGGTGTTTTTTGCAAAGTGCCTACCGGTAGATTTTGGCCTCTACCTCAGCCGGCACCCAGGGAAACCTGCGAAACCTGTGCATTTGTGAAAGCTAGAGACCTAGGGGAATCCAAGATGGGGTGACTTGTGGGGCTCTGACCAGGTTCTATTACCCAGAATCCTTTGCAAACCTCAAAATCTGGCTAAAGAAACACGTTTTCCTCACATTTTGGTGACAGAAAGTTCTGGAATCTGAGAGGAGTCACAAATTTCCTTCCACCCAGCATTCCCCCAAGTCTCCCAATAAAAATGATACCTAACTTGTGTGGGTAGGCATAGCGCTCGTGACAGGAAATGCCCCAAAACACAACGTGGACACATCCCATTTTTTGACAGAAAAAAAGGTGTTTTTTGGAAAGCGTCTACCTGTAGATTTTGGCCTCTACCTCATCCGGCACCGAGGGAAATGTACCTAACCTGTGCATTTTTGAAAAATAGAGACCTAGGGGAATCCAAGATGGGGTGACTTGTGGGGCGCTGACCAGGTTCTCTTACCCAGAATCCTTTGCAAACCTCAAAATCTGGCTAAAGAAACATGTCCTCACATTTTGGTGACAGAAAGTTCTTTAATCTAAGAGGAGCCACAAATTTCCTTCCACCAAGCATTCCCCCAAGTGGCCTGATAAAAATGATACCTAACTTGTGTGGGTAGGCCTAGCGCCCGTGACATGAAATGCCCCAACACACAATGTGGACACATCCCATTTTTTGACAGAAAACAGAGGTGTTTTTTGCAAAGTGCCTACCTGTAGATTTTGGCCTCTAGCTCAGCCGTCACAGAGGGAAACCTGCCAAACCTGTGCATTTTTGAAAAATAGAGACCTAGGGGAATCCAAGATGGGGTGACTTGTAGAGCTCTGACCAGGTTCTGTTACCCAGAATCATTTGCAAACCTCAAAATCTGGCTAAAGAAACACGTTTTCCTCACATTTTGGTGACAGAAAGTTCTGGAATCTGAGAGGAGCCACAAATTTCCTTCCACCAAGCGTTCCCCCAAGTGTCCTGATAAAAATGATCTCTCACTTGTGTGGGTAGGCCTAGCGCCCGTGACAGGAAATGCCCCAAAACACAACGTGGACACATCAAATTTTTTGACAGAAAAGAGAGGTGTTTTTTGCAAAGTGCATACCTGTAGATTTTGGCCTCTACCTCAGCCGGCACCTAGGGAAACCTGCCAAACCTGTGCATTAGTGAAAACTAGAGACCTAGGGGAATCCAAGATGGTGTGCCTTGTGGGGCTCTGACCAGGTTCTGTTACTCAGAATCCTTTGCAAACCTCAAAATCTGGCTAAAGAAACATGTTGTCCTCACATTTTGGTGACAGAAAGTTCTGGAATCTGAGAGCAGCCACTAATTTCCTTCCACCAAGCGTTCCCCCAAGTGTCTTGATAAAAATGATACCCCACTTGTGGGGGTAGGCCTAGCGCCCGTGACAGGAAATGCCCCAAAACACAACGTGGACACATCCCATTTTTTGACAGAAAACAGGGGTGTTTTTTGCAATGTGCCTACCGGTAGATTTTGGCCTCTTCCTCAGCCGGCACCTAGGGAAACCTGCCAAACCTGTGCATTTGTGAAAGCTAGAGACTTAGGGGAATCCAATATGGGGTGACTTGTGGGGCTCTGACCAGGTTCTGTTGCCCAGAATCCTTTGCAAACCTTAAAATGTGGCTAAAAAAAACACATTTTCCTCACATTTTGGTGACAGAAAGTTCGGAAATCTGAGCGGAGCCACAAATTTCCTCCCACCCAGCGTTCCCCCAAGTCTCCCGATAAAAATGATACCTCACTTGTGTGGGTAGGCCTAGCGTCCGTGACAGGAAATGCCCCAAAACACAACGTGGACACATCCCATTTTTTGACAGATAACAGAGGTGTTTTTTGCAAAGTGCCTACCTGTAGATTTTGGCCTCTAGCTCAGCCGGCACCTAGAGAAACCTGCCAAACCTGTGCATTTGTGAAAACTAGAGACCTAGGGGAATCCAAGACGGGGTGACTTGTGGGGCTCTGACCAGGTTCTGTTACCCAGAATCCTTTGCAAACCTCAAAATCTGGCTAAAGAATCACGTTTTCCTCACATTTTGGTGACAGAAAGTTCTGGAATCTGAGAGGAGCCACAAATTTCCTTCCACCAAGCGTTCCCCCAAGTGTCCATATAAAAATGATACCCCACTTGTGTGGGTAGGCCTAGCGCCCGTGACAGGAAATGCCCCAAAACACAACGTGGACACATCCCATTTTTTGACAGAAAACAGGGGTGTTTTTTGCAAAGTGCCTACCGGTAGATTTTGGCCTCTACCTCAGCCGGCACCTAGGGAAACCTGCCAAACCTGTGCATTTGTGAAAACTAGAGACCTAGGGGAATCCAACATGGGGTGACTTGTGGGGCTCTGACCAGGTTTTGTTACCCAGAATCCTTTGCCAACCTCAAAATCTGGCTAAGGAAACACGTTTTCCTCAAATTTTGGTGACAGAAAGTTCTGGAATCTGAGAGGAGCCACAAATTTCCTCCCACCCAGCATTCCCCCAAGTCTCCCGATAAAAATGATACCTCACTTGTATGGGTAGGCCTAGCGCCCGTAACCGGAAATGCCCCAAAACACAATGTTGACACATCCCATTTTTTGACAGAAAACAGAGGTGTTTTTTTCAAAGTGCCTACCTGTAGATTTTGGCCTCTAGCTCAGCCGGCATCTAGGGAAACCTGCCAAACCTGTGCATTTCTGAAAACTAGAGACCAAGGGGAAACCAAGATGGGGTGACTTGTGGGGCTCTGACCGGGTTATATTACCCAGAATCCTTTGCAAACCTCAAAATCTGGCTAAAGAAACACGTTTTCCTCACATTTTGGTGACAGAAAGTTCTGGAATCTGAGAGGAGCCACAAATTTCCTTCCACCCAGCGTTCCCCCAAGTCTCCAGATACAAATCATACCTCACTTGTGTGGGTAGGCCTAGCTCCCATGAGAGGAAATGCCCCAAAACACAACGTGGACACATCCCATTTTTTGACAGGTAACAGAGGTGTTTTTTGCAAAGTGTCTACCTGTAGATTTTGGCCTCTAGCTCCGCCGGCACCTAGGGAAACCTGCCAAACCTGTGCATTTCTGAAAACTACAGACCTAGGGGAATCCAACATGGGGTGACTTGTGGGGTTCTGACCAGGTTTTGTTACCCAGAATCCTTAGCCAACCTCAAAATCTGGCTAAGGAAACACGTTTTCCTCAAATTTTGGTGACAGAAAGTTCAGGAATCTGAGAGGAGCCACAAATTTCCTTCCACCCAGCATTCCCCCAAGTCTCCCAATAAAAATGATACCTAACTTGTGTGGGTAGGCCTAGCGCCCGTGACCGGAAATGCCCCAAAACACAACGTTGACACATCCCATTTTTTGACAGAAAACAGAGGTGTTTTTTGCAAAGTGCCTACCTGTAGATTTTGGCCTCTAGCTCAGCCTGCACATAGGGAAACCTACCAAACCTGTGCATTTCTGAAAACTAGAGATCTAGGGGAATCCAAAATGGGGTGACTTGTGGGGCTCTGACCAGGTTATGTTAACCAGAATCCTTTGCAAACCTCAAAATCTGGCTAAAGAAACACGTTTTCCTCAAATTTTGGTGACAGAAAGTTCTGGAATCTGAGAGGAGCCACAAATTTCCTCCCCCCCAGCATTCCCCCAAGTCTCCCGATAAAAATGATACCTCACTTGTGTGGGTAGGCCTAGCGCCCGTGACCGGAAATGCCCCAAAACGCAACGTTGACACATCCCATTTTTTGACAGAAAACAGAGGTGTTTTTTGCAAAGTGCCTACCTGTAGATGTTGGTCTCTAGCTCAGCCTGCACATAGGGAAACCTACCAAACCTGTGCATTTCTGAAAACTAGATATCTAGGGGAATCCAAAATGGGGTGACTTGTGGGGCTCTGACCAGGTTATGTTACCCAGAATCCTTTGCAAACCTCAAAATCTGGCTAAAGAAACACATTTTCCTCACATTTTGGTGACAGAAAGTTCTGGAATCTGAGAGGAGCCACAAATTTCCTCCCACCCTGCATTCCCCCAAGTCTCCCGATAAAAATGATACCTCACTTGTGTGGGTATGCCTAGCGCCCGTGACCGGAAATGCCCCAAAACACAACGTGGACACATCACATTTTTTTTACAGAAAACAGAGGTGTTTTTTGCAAAGTGACTACCTGTAGATTTTGGCCTCTACATCAGCCGGCACCTAGGGAAACCTACCTAACCTGTGCATTTTTGAAAACTAGAGACCTAGGGGAATCCAAGATGGGGTGACTTGTAGAGCTCTGACCAGGTTCTGTTACCCAGAATCATTTGCAAACCTCAAAATCTGGCTAAAGAAACACGTTTTCCTCACATTTTGGTGACAGAAAGTTCTGGAATCTGAGAGGAGCCACAAATTTCCTTCCACCAAGCGTTCCCCCAAGTGTCCTGATAAAAATGATCTCTCACTTGTGTGGGTAGGCCTAGCGCCCGTGACAGGAAATGCCCCAAAACACAACGTGGACACATCAAATTTTTTGACAGAAAAGAGAGGTGTTTTTTGCAAAGTGCATACCTGTAGATTTTGGCCTCTACCTCAGCCGGCACCTAGGGAAACCTGCCAAACCTGTGCATTAGTGAAAACTAGAGACCTAGGGGAATCCAAGATGGTGTGCCTTGTGGGGCTCTGACCAGGTTCTGTTACCCAGAATCCTTTGCAAACCTCAAAATCTGGCTAAAGAAACACATTTTCCTCACATTTTGGTGACAGAAAGTTCTGGAATCTGAGAGGAGCCACACATTTCCTTCCACCCAGCATTCCCCCAAGTCTCCCAATAAAAATGATACCTAACTTGTGTGGGTAGGCATAGCGCTCGTGACAGGAAATGCCCCAAAACACAACGTGGACACATCCCATTTTTTGACAGAAAAAAAGGTGTTTTTTGGAAAGCGTCTACCTGTAGATTTTGGCCTCTACCTCATCCGGCACCGAGGGAAATGTACCTAACCTGTGCATTTTTGAAAAATAGAGACCTAGGGGAATCCAAGATGGGGTGACTAGTGGGGCGCTGACCAGGTTCTGTTACCCAGAATCCTTTGCAAACCTCAAAATCTGGCTAAAGAAACATGTTGTCCTCACATTTTGGTGACAGAAAGTTCTTTAATCTAAGAGGAGCCACAAATTTCCTTCCACCAAGCATTCCCCCAAGTGGCCTGATAAAAATTATACCTAACTTGTGTGGGTAGGCCTAGCGCCCGTGACATGAAATGCCCCAACACACAATGTGGACACATCCCATTTTTTGACAGAAAACAGAGGTGTTTTTTGCAAAGTGCCTACCTGTAGATTTTGGCCTCTAGCTCAGCCGTCACAGAGGGAAACCTGCCAAACCTGTGCATTTTTGAAAAATAGAGACCTAGGGGAATCCAAGATGGGGTCACTTGTGGGGCTCTGACCAGGTTCTGTTACTCAGAATCCTTTGCAAACCTCAAAATCTGGCTAAAGAAACACGTTGTCCTCACATTTTGGTGACAGAAAGTTCTGGAATCTGAGAGCAGCCACTAATTTCCTTCCACCAAGCGTTCCCCCAAGTGTCTTGATAAAAATGATACCCCACTTGTGGGGGTAGGCCTAGCGCCCGTGACAGGAAATGCCCCAAAACACAACGTGGACACATCCCATTTTTTGACAGAAAACAGGGGTGTTTTTTGCAATGTGCCTACCGGTAGATTTTGGCCTCTTCCTCAGCCAGCACCTAGGGAAACCTGCCAAACCTGTGCATTTGTGAAAGCTAGAGACTTAGGGGAATCCAATATGGGGTGACTTGTGGGGCTCTAACCAGGTTCTGTTACCCAGAATCCTTTGCAAACCTTAAAATGTGGCTAAAAAAAACACATTTTCCTCACATTTTGGTGACAGAAAGTTCGGAAATCTGAGCGGAGCCACAAATTTCCTCCCACCCAGCGTTCCCCCAAGTCTCCCGATAAAAATGATACCTCACTTGTGTGGGTAGGCCTAGCGTCCGTGACAGGAAATGCCCCAAAACACAACGTGGACACATCCCATTTTTTGACAGATAACAGAGGTGTTTTTTGCAAAGTGCCTACCTGTAGATTTTGGCCTCTAGCTCAGCCGGCACCTAGAGAAACCTGCCAAACCTGTGCATTTGTGAAAACTAGAGACCTAGGGGAATCCAAGACGGGGTGACTTGTGGGGCTCTGACCAGGTTCTGTTACCCAGAATCCTTTGCAAACCTCAAAATCTGGCTAAAGAATCACGTTTTCCTCACATTTTGGTGACAGAAAGTTCTGGAATCTGAGAGGAGCCACAAATTTCCTTCCACCAAGCGTTCCCCCAAGTGTCCATATAAAAATGATACCCCACTTGTGTGGGTAGGCCTAGCGCCCGTGACAGGAAATGCCCCAAAACACAACGTGGACACATCCCATTTTTTGAGAGAAAACAGGGGTGTTTTTTGCAAAGTGCCTACCGGTAGATTTTGGCCTCTACCTCAGCCGGCACCTAGGGAAACCTGCCAAACTTGTGCATTTGTGAAAACTAGAGACCTAGGGGAATCCAACATGGGGTGACTTGTGGGGCTCTGACCAGGTTTTGTTACCCAGAATCCTTTGCCAACCTCAAAATCTGGCTAAGGAAACACGTTTTCCTCAAATTTTGGTGACAGAAAGTTCTGGAATCTGAGAGGAGCCACAAATTTCCTCCCACCCAGCATTCCCCCAAGTCTCCCGATAAAAATGATACCTCACTTGTATGGGTAGGCCTAGCGCCCGTAACCGGAAATGCCCCAAAACACAATGTTGACACATCCCATTTTTTGACAGAAAACAGAGGTGTTTTTTTCAAAGTGCCTACCTGTAGATTTTGGCCTCTAGCTCAGCTGGCACCTAGGGAAACCTGCCAAACCTGTGCATTTCTGAAAACTAGAGACCAAGGGGGAAACCAAGATGGGGTGACTTGTGGGGCTCTGACCGGGTTATATTACCCAGAATCCTTTGCAAACCTCAAAATCTGGCTAAAGAAACACGTTTTCCTCACATTTTGGTGACAGAATGTTCTGGAATCTGAGAGGAGCCACAAATTTCCTTCCACCCAGCGTTCCCCCAAGTCTCCAGATACAAATCATACCTCACTTGTGTGGGTAGGCCTAGCTCCCATGAGAGGAAATGCCCCAAAACACAACGTGGACACATCCCATTTTTTGACAGGTAACAGAGGTGTTTTTTGAAAAGTGTCTACCTGTAGATTTTGGCCTCTAGCTCCGCCGACACCTAGGGAAACCTGCCAAACCTGTGCATTTCTGAAAACTACAGACCTAGGGGAATCCAACATGGGGTGACTTGTGGGGCTCTGACCAGGTTTTGTTACCCAGAATCCTTAGCCAACCTCAAAATCTGGCTAAGGAAACACGTTTTGCTCAAATTTTGGTGACAGAAAGTTCTGGAATCTGAGAGGAGCCACAAATTTCCTTCCACCCAGCATTCCCCCAAGTCTCCAAATAAAAATGATACCTAACTTGTGTGGGTAGGCCTAGCGCCCGTGACCGGAAATGCCCCAAAACACAACGTTGACACACCCCATTTTTTGACAGAAAACAGAGGTGTTTTTTGCAAAGTGCCTACCTGTAGATTTTGGCCTCTAGCTCAGCCTGCACATAGGGAAACCTACCAAACCTGTGCATTTCTGAAAACTAGAGATCTAGGGGAATCCAAAATGGGGTGACTTGTGGGGCTCTGACCAGGTTATTTTAACCAGAATCCTTTGCAAACCTCAAAATCTGGCTAAAGAAACACGTTTTCCTCAAATTTTGGTGACAGAAAGTTCTGGAATCTGAGAGGAGCCACAAATTTCCTCCCCCCCAGCATTCCCCCAAGTCTCCCGATAAAAATGATACCTCACTTGTGTGGGTAGGCCTAGCGCCCGTGACCGGAAATGCCCCAAAATGCAACCTTGACACATCCCATTTTTTGACAGAAAACAGAGGTGTTTTTTGCAAAGTGCCTACCTGTAGATTTTGGCCTCTAGCTCAGCCTGCACATAGGGAAACCTACCAAACCTGTGCATTTCTGAAAACTAGATATCTAGGGGAATCCAAAATGGGGTGACTTGTGGGGCTCTGACCAGGTTATGTTACCCAGAATCCTTTGCAAACCTCAAAATCTGGCTAAAGAAACACATTTTCCTCACATTTTGGTGACAGAAAGTTCTGGAATCTGAGAGGAGCCACAAATTTCCTCCCACCCTGCATTCCCCCAAGTCTCCCAATAAAAATGATACCTCACTTGTGTGGGTATGCCTAGCGCCCGTGACCGGAAATGCCCCAAAACACAACGTGGACACATCACATTTTTTTTACAGAAAACAGAGGTGTTTTTTGCAAAGTGACTACCTGTAGATTTTGGCCTCTACATCAGCCGGCACCTAGGGAAACCTACCTAACCTGTGCATTTTTGAAAACTAGAGACCTAGGGGAATCCAAGATGGGGTGACTTGTAGAGCTCTGACCAGGTTCTGTTACCCAGAATCATTTGCAAACCTCAAAATCTGGCTAAAGAAACACGTTTTCCTCACATTTTGGTGACAGAAAGTTCTGGAATCTGAGAGGAGCCACAAATTTCCTTCCACCAAGCGTTCCCCCAAGTGTCCTGATAAAAATGATCTCTCACTTGTGTGGGTAGGCCTAGCGCCCGTGACAGGAAATGCCCCAAAACACAACGTGGACACATCGAATTTTTTGACAGAAAAGAGAGGTGTTTTTTGCAAAGTGCGTACCTGTAGATTTCGGCCTCTATCTCAGCCGGCACCTAGGGAAACCTGCCAAACCTGTGCATTAGTGAAAACTAGAGACTTAGGGGAATCCAAGATGGTGTGCCTTGTGGGGCTCTGACCAGGTTCTGTTACCCAGAATCCTTTGCAAACCTCAAAATCTGGCTAAAGAAACATGTTTTCCTCACATTTTGGTGACAGAAAGTTCTGGAATCTGAGAGGAGCCACAAATTACCTTCCACCCAGCGTTCCCCCAAGTCTCCCGATAAAAATGATGCCTCACTTGTGTGGGTAGGCCTAGCGCCCGTGACAGGAAATGCCCCAAAACACAACGTGGACACATCCCATTTTTTGACAGAAAACAGAGGTGTTTTTTGCAAAGTGCCTATCTGTAGATTTTGGCCTCTAGCTCACCCTGCACCTAGGGAAACCTACCAAACCTGTGAATTTCTGAAAACTAGAGATCTAGGGGAATCCAAAATGGGGTGACTTGTGGGGCTCTGACCAGGTTATGTTACCCAGAATCCTTTGCAAACCTCAAAATCTGGCTAAAGAAACACTTTTTCCTCAAATTTTGGTGACAGAAAGTTCTGGAATCTGAGAGGAGCCACAAATTTCCTCCCACCCAGCATTCCCCCAAGTCTCCCGATAAAAATGATACCTCACTTGTGTGGGTAGGCCTAGCGACCGTGACCGGAAATGCCCCAAAACACAACGTTGACACATCCCATTTTTTGACAGAAAACAGAGGTGTTTTTTGCAAAGTGCCTACCTGTAGATTTTGGCCTCTAGCTCAGCCTGCACATAGGGAAACCTACCAAACCTGTGCATTTCTGAAAACTAGAGATCTAGGGGAATCCAAAATGGGGTGACTTGTGGGGCTCTGACCAGGTTATGTTAACCAGAATCCTTTGCAAACCTCAAAATCTGGCTAAAGAAACACGTTTTCCTCAAATTTTGGTGACAGAAAGTTCTGGAATCTGAGAGGAGCCACAAATTTCCTCCCCCCCAGCATTCCCCCAAGTCTCCCGATAAAAATGATACCTCACTTGTGTGGGTAGGCCTAGCGCCCGTGACCGGAAATGCCCCAAAACGCAACGTTAACACATCCCATTTTTTGACAGAAAACAGAGGTGTTTTTTGCAAAGTGCCTACCTGTAGATTTTGGCCTCTAGCTCAGCCTGCACATAGGGAAACCTACCAAACCTGTGCATTTCTGAAAACTAGATATCTAGGGGAATCCAAAATGGGGTGACTTGTGGGGCTCTGACCAGGTTATGTTACCCAGAATCCTTTGCAAACCTCAAAATCTGGCTAAAGAAACACATTTTCCTCACATTTTGGTGACAGAAAGTTCTGGAATCTGAGAGGAGCCACAAATTTCCTCCCACCCTGCATTCCCCCAAGTCTCCCGATAAAAATGATACCTCACTTGTGTGGGTATGCCTAGCGCCCGTGACCGGAAATGCCCCAAAACACAACGTGGACACATCACATTTTTTTTACAGAAAACAGAGGTGTTTTTTGCAAAGTGACTACCTGTAGATTTTGGCCTCTACATCAGCCGGCACCTAGGGAAACCTACCTAACCTGTGCATTTTTGAAAACTAGAGACCTAGGGGAATCCAAGATGGGGTGACTTGTAGAGCTCTGACCAGGTTCTGTTACCCAGAATCATTTGCAAACCTCAAAATCTGGCTAAAGAAACACGTTTTCCTCACATTTTGGTGACAGAAAGTTCTGGAATCTGAGAGGAGCCACAAATTTCCTTCCACCAAGCGTTCCCCCAAGTGTCCTGATAAAAATGATCTCTCACTTGTGTGGGTAGGCCTAGCGCCCGTGACAGGAAATGCCCCAAAACACAACGTGGACACATCGAATTTTTTGACAGAAAAGAGAGGTGTTTTTTGCAAAGTGCGTACCTGTAGATTTTGGCCTCTACCTCAGCCGGCACCTAGGGAAACCTGCCAAACCTGTGCATTAGTGAAAACTAGAGACCTAGGGGAATCCAAGATGGTGTGCCTTGTGGGGCTCTGACCAGGTTCTGTTACCCAGAATCCTTTGCAAACCTCAAAATCTGGCTAAAGAAACATGTTTTCCTCACATTTTGGTGACAGAAAGTTCTGGAATCTGAGAGGAGCCACAAATTACCTTCCACCCAGCGTTCCCCCAAGTCTCCCGATAAAAATGATGCCTCACTTGTGTGGGTAGGCCTAGCGCCCGTGACAGGAAATGCCCCAAAACACAACGTGGACACATCCCATTTTTTGACAGAAAACAGAGGTGTTTTTTGCAAAGTGCCTATCTGTAGATTTTGGCCTCTAGCTCACCCTGCACCTAGGGAAACCTACCAAACCTGTGGATTTCTGAAAACTAGAGATCTAGGGGAATCCAAAATGGGGTGACTTGTGGGGCTCTGACCAGGTTATGTTACCCAGAATCCTTTGCAAACCTCAAAATCTGGCTAAAGAAACACTTTTTCCTCAAATTTTGATGACAGAAAGTTCTGGAATCTGAGAGGAGCCACAAATTTCCTCCCACCCAGCATTCCCCCAAGTCTCCCGATAAAAATGATACCTCACTTGTGTGGGTAGGCCTAGCGACCGTGACCGGAAATGCCCCAAAACACATCGTTGACACATCCCATTTTTTGACAGAAAACAGAGGTGTTTTTTGCAAAGTGCCTACCTGTAGATTTTGGCCTCTAGCTCAGCCTGCACATAGGGAAACCTACCAAACCTGTGCATTTCTGAAAACTAGAGATCTAGGGGAATCCAAAATGGGGTGACTTGTGGGGCTCTGACCAGGTTATGTTAACCAGAATCCTTTGCAAACCTCAAAATCTGGCTAAAGAAACACATTTTCCTCAAATTTTGGTGACAGAAAGTTCTGGAATCTGAGAGGAGCCACAAATTTCCTCCCCCCCAGCATTCCCCCAAGTCTCCCGATAAAAATGATACCTCACTTGTGTGGGTAGGCCTAGCGCCCGTGACCGGAAATGCCCCAAAACGCAACGTTGACACATCCCATTTTTTGACAGAAAACAGAGGTGTTTTTTACAAAGTGCCTACCTGTAGATTTTGGCCTCTAGCTCAGCCTGCACATAGGGAAACCTACCAAACCTGTGCATTTCTGAAAACTAGATATCTAGGGGAATCCAAAATGGGGTGACTTGTGGGGCTCTGACCAGGTTATGTTACCCAGAATCCTTTGCAAACCTCAAAATCTGGCTAAAGAAACACATTTTCCTCACATTTTGGTGACAGAAAGTTCTGGAATCTGAGAGGAGCCACAAATTTCCTCCCACCCTGCATTCCCCCAAGTCTCCCGATAAAAATGATACCTCACTTGTGTGGGTATGCCTAGCGCCCGTGACCGGAAATGCCCCAAAACACAACGTGGACACATCACATTTTTTTTTACAGAAAACAGAGGTGTTTTTTGCAAAGTGACTACCTGTAGATTTTGGCCTCTACATCAGCCGGCACCTAGGGAAACCTACCTAACCTGTGCATTTTTGAAAACTAGAGACCTAGGGGAATCCAAGATGGGGTGACTTGTAGAGCTCTGACCAGGTTCTGTTACCCAGAATCATTTGCAAACCTCAAAATCTGGCTAAAGAAACACGTTTTCCTCACATTTTGGTGACAGAAAGTTCTGGAATCTGAGAGGAGCCACAAATTTCCTTCCACCAAGCGTTCCCCCAAGTGTCCTGATAAAAATGATCTCTCACTTGTGTGGGTAGGCCTAGCGCCCGTGACAGGAAATGCCCCAAAACACAACGTGGACACATCGAATTTTTTGACAGAAAAGAGAGGTGTTTTTTGCAAAGTGCGTACCTGTAGATTTTGGCCTCTACCTCAGCCGGCACCTAGGGAAACCTGCCAAACCTGTGCATTAGTGAAAACTAGAGACCTAGGGGAATCCAAGATGGTGTGCCTTGTGGGGCTCTGACCAGGTTCTGTTACCCAGAATCCTTTGCAAACCTCAAAATCTGGCTAAAGAAACATGTTTTCCTCACATTTTGGTGACAGAAAGTTCTGGAATCTGAGAGGAGCCACAAATTACCTTCCACCCAGCGTTCCCCCAAGTCTCCCGATAAAAATGATGCCTCACTTGTGTGGGTAGGCCTAGCGCCCGTGACAGGAAATGCCCCAAAACACAACGTGGACACATCCCATTTTTTGACAGAAAACAGAGGTGTTTTTTGCAAAGTGCCTATCTGTAGATTTTGGCCTCTAGCTCACCCTGCACCTAGGGAAACCTACCAAACCTGTGAATTTCTGAAAACTAGAGATCTAGGGGAATCCAAAATGGGGTGACTTGTGGGGCTCTGACCAGGTTATGTTACCCAGAATCCTTTGCAAACCTCAAAATCTGGCTAAAGAAACACTTTTTCCTCAAATTTTGGTGACAGAAAGTTCTGGAATCTGAGAGGAGCCACAAATTTCCTCCCACCCAGCATTCCCCCAAGTCTCCCGATAAAAATGATACCTCACTTGTGTGGGTAGGCCTAGCGACCGTGACCGGAAATGCCCCAAAACACAACGTTGACACATCCCATTTTTTGACAGAAAACAGAGGTGTTTTTTGCAAAGTGCCTACCTGTAGATTTTGGCCTCTAGCTCAGCCTGCACATAGGGAAACCTACCAAACCTGTGCATTTCTGAAAACTAGAGATCTAGGGAAATCCAAAATGGGGTGACTTGTGGGGCTCTGACCAGGTTATGTTAACCAGAATCCTTTGCAAACCTCAAAATCTGGCTAAAGAAACACATTTTCCTCAAATTTTGGTGACAGAAAGTTCTGGAATCTGAGAGGAGCCACAAATTTCCTCCCCCCCAGCATTCCCCCAAGTCTCCCGATAAAAATGATACCTCACTTGTGTGGGTAGGCCTAGCGCCCGTGACCGGAAATGCCCCAAAACGCAACGTTGACACATCCCATTTTTTGACAGAAAACAGAGGTGTTTTTTGCAAAGTGCCTACCTGTAGATTTTGGCCTCTAGCTCAGCCTGCACATAGGGAAACCTACCAAACCTGTGCATTTCTGAAAACTAGATATCTAGGGGAATCCAAAATGGGGTGACTTGTGGGGCTCTGACCAGGTTATGTTACCCAGAATCCTTTGCAAACCTCAAAATCTGGCTAAAGAAACACATTTTCCTCACATTTTGGTGACGGAAAGTTCTGGAATCTGAGAGGAGCCACAAATTTCCTCCCACCCTGCATTCCCCCAAGTCTCCCGATAAAAATGATACCTCACTTGTGTGGGTATGCCTAGCGCCCGTGACCGGAAATGCCCCAAAACACAACGTGGACACATCACATTTTTTTTACAGAAAACAGAGGTGTTTTTTGCAAAGTGACTACCTGTAGATTTTGGCCTCTACATCAGCCGGCACCTAGGGAAACCTACCTAACCTGTGCATTTTTGAAAACTAGAGACCTAGGGGAATCCAAGATGGGGTGACTTGTAGAGCTCTGACCAGGTTCTGTTACCCAGAATCATTTGCAAACCTCAAAATCTGGCTAAAGAAACACGTTTTCCTCACATTTTGGTGACAGAAAGTTCTGGAATCTGAGAGGAGCCACAAATTTCCTTCCACCAAGCGTTCCCCCAAGTGTCCTGATAAAAATGATCTCTCACTTGTGTGGGTAGGCCTAGCGCCCGTGACAGGAAATGCCCCAAAACACAACGTGGACACATCGAATTTTTTGACAGAAAAGAGAGGTGTTTTTTGCAAAGTGCGTACCTGTAGATTTTGGCCTCTACCTCAGCCGGCACCTAGGGAAACCTGCCAAACCTGTGCATTAGTGAAAACTAGAGACCTAGGGGAATCCAAGATGGTGTGCCTTGTGGGGCTCTGACCAGGTTCTGTTACCCAGAATCCTTTGCAAACCTCAAAATCTGGCTAAAGAAACATGTTTTCCTCACATTTTGGTGACAGAAAGTTCTGGAATCTGAGAGGAGCCACAAATTACCTTCCACCCAGCGTTCCCCCAAGTCTCCCGATAAAAATGATGCCTCACTTGTGTGGGTAGGCCTAGCGCCCGTGACAGGAAATGCCCCAAAACACAACGTGGACACATCCCATTTTTTGACAGAAAACAGAGGTGTTTTTTGCAAAGTGCCTATCTGTAGATTTTGGCCTCTAGCTCACCCTGCACCTAGGGAAACCTACCAAACCTGTGGATTTCTGAAAACTAGAGATCTAGGGGAATCCAAAATGGGGTGACTTGTGGGGCTCTGACCAGGTTATGTTACCCAGAATCCTTTGCAAACCTCAAAATCTGGCTAAAGAAACACTTTTTCCTCAAATTTTGGTGACAGAAAGTTCTGGAATCTGAGAGGAGCCACAAATTTCCTCCCACCCAGCATTCCCCCAAGTCTCCCGATAAAAATGATACCTCACTTGTGTGGGTAGGCCTAGCGACCGTGACCGGAAATGCCCCAAAACACATCGTTGACACATCCCATTTTTTGACAGAAAACAGAGGTGTTTTTTGCAAAGTGCCTACCTGTAGATTTTGGCCTCTAGCTCAGCCTGCACATAGGGAAACCTACCAAACCTGTGCATTTCTGAAAACTAGAGATCTAGGGGAATCCAAAATGGGGTGACTTGTGGGGCTCTGACCAGGTTATGTTAACCAGAATCCTTTGCAAACCTCAAAATCTGGCTAAAGAAACACATTTTCCTCAAATTTTGGTGACAGAAAGTTCTGGAATCTGAGAGGAGCCACAAATTTCCTCCCCCCCAGCATTCCCCCAAGTCTCCCGATAAAAATGATACCTCACTTGTGTGGGTAGGCCTAGCGCCCGTGACCGGAAATGCCCCAAAACGCAACGTTGACACATCCCATTTTTTGACAGAAAACAGAGGTGTTTTTTGCAAAGTGCCTACCTGTAGATTTTGGCCTCTAGCTCAGCCTGCACATAGGGAAACCTACCAAACCTGTGCATTTCTGAAAACTAGATATCTAGGGGAATCCAAAATGGGGTGACTTGTGGGGCTCTGACCAGGTTATGTTACCCAGAATCCTTTGCAAACCTCAAAATCTGGCTAAAGAAACACATTTTCCTCACATTTTGGTGACAGAAAGTTCTGGAATCTGAGAGGAGCCACAAATTTCCTCCCACCCTGCATTCCCCCAAGTCTCCCGATAAAAATGATACCTCACTTGTGTGGGTATGCCTAGCGCCCGTGACCGGAAATGCCCCAAAACACAACGTGGACACATCACATTTTTTTTACAGAAAACAGAGGTGTTTTTTGCAAAGTGACTACCTGTAGATTTTGGCCTCTACATCAGCCGGCACCTAGGGAAACCTACCTAACCTGTGCATTTTTGAAAACTAGAGACCTAGGGGAATCCAAGATGGGGTGACTTGTAGAGCTCTGACCAGGTTCTGTTACCCAGAATCATTTGCAAACCTCAAAATCTGGCTAAAGAAACACGTTTTCCTCACATTTTGGTGACAGAAAGTTCTGGAATCTGAGAGGAGCCACAAATTTCCTTCCACCAAGCGTTCCCCCAAGTGTCCTGATAAAAATGATCTCTCACTTGTGTGGGTAGGCCTAGCGCCCGTGACAGGAAATGCCCCAAAACACAACGTGGACACATCGAATTTTTTGACAGAAAAGAGAGGTGTTTTTTGCAAAGTGCGTACCTGTAGATTTTGGCCTCTACCTCAGCCGGCACCTAGGGAAACCTGCCAAACCTGTGCATTAGTGAAAACTAGAGACCTAGGGGAATCCAAGATGGTGTGCCTTGTGGGGCTCTGACCAGGTTCTGTTACCCAGAATCCTTTGCAAACCTCAAAATCTGGCTAAAGAAACATGTTTTCCTCACATTTTGGTGACAGAAAGTTCTGGAATCTGAGAGGAGCCACAAATTACCTTCCACCCAGCGTTCCCCCAAGTCTCCCGATAAAAATGATGCCTCACTTGTGTGGGTAGGCCTAGCGCCCGTGACAGGAAATGCCCCAAAACACAACGTGGACACATCCCATTTTTTGACAGAAAACAGAGGTGTTTTTTGCAAAGTGCCTATCTGTAGATTTTGGCCTCTAGCTCACCCTGCACCTAGGGAAACCTACCAAACCTGTGGATTTCTGAAAACTAGAGATCTAGGGGAATCCAAAATGGGGTGACTTGTGGGGCTCTGACCAGGTTATGTTACCCAGAATCCTTTGCAAACCTCAAAATCTGGCTAAAGAAACACTTTTTCCTCAAATTTTGGTGACAGAAAGTTCTGGAATCTGAGAGGAGCCACAAATTTCCTCCCACCCAGCATTCCCCCAAGTCTCCCGATAAAAATGATACCTCACTTGTGTGGGTAGGCCTAGCGACCGTGACCGGAAATGCCCCAAAACACAACGTTGACACATCCCATTTTTTGACAGAAAACAGAGGTGTTTTTTGCAAAGTGCCTACCTGTAGATTTTGGCCTCTAGCTCAGCCTGCACATAGGGAAACCTACCAAACCTGTGCATTTCTGAAAACTAGAGATCTAGGAGAATCCAAAATGGGGTGACTTGTGGGGCTCTGACCAGGTTATGTTACCCAGAATCCTTTGCAAACCTCAAAATCTGGCTAAAGAAACACATTTTCCTCACATTTTGGTGACAGAAAGTTCTGGAATCTGAGAGGAGCCACAAATTTCCTCCCACCCTGCATTCCCCCAAGTCTCCCGATAAAAATGATACCTCACTTGTGTGGGTAGGCCTAGTGCCCGTGACCGGAAATGCCCCAAAACACAACGTGGACACATCACATTTTTTTACAGAAAACAGAGGTGTTTTTTGCAAAGTGACTACCTGTAGATTTTGGCCTCTACATCAGCCGGCACCTAGGGAAACCTACCTAACCTGCGCATTTTTGAAAACTAGAGACCTAGGGGGATCCAAGATGAGGTGACTTGTAGAGCTCTGACCAGGTTCTGTTACCCAGAATCATTTGCAAACCTCAAAATCTGGCTAAAGAAACATGTTTTCCTCACATTTTGGTGACAGAAAGTTCTGGAATCTGAGAGGAGCCACAAATTTCCTTCCACCAAGCGTTCCCCCAAGTGTCCTGATAAAAATGATCTCTCACTTGTGTGGGTAGGCCTAGCACCCGTGACAGGAAATGCCCCAAAACACAACGTGGACACATCCCATTTTTTGACAGAAAAGAGAGGTGTTTTTTGCAAAGTGCGTACCTGTAGATTTTGGCCTCTACCTCAGCCGTCACAGAGGGAAACCTGCCAAACCTGTGCATTAGTGAAAACTAGAGACCTAGGGGAATCCAAGATGGTGTGACTTGTGGGGCTCTTACCAGGTTCTGTTACCCAGAATCCTTTGCAAACTTAAAAATCTGGCTAAACAAACATGTTTTCCTCACATTTTGGTGACAGAAAGTTCTGGAATCTGAGAGGAGCCACAAATTTCCTTCCACCCAGCGTTCCCCCAAGTCTTCCGATAAAAATGATGCCTCACTTGTGTGGGTAGGCCTAGCGCCCGTGACAGGAAATGCCCCAAAACACAACGTGGACACATCCCATTTTTTGACAGAAAACAGAGGTGTTTTTTGCAAAGTGCCTATCTGTAGATTTTGGCCTCTAGCTCACCCTGCACCTAGGGAAACCTACCAAACCTGTGGATTTCTGAAAACTAGAGATCTAGGGGAATTCAAAATGGGGTGACTTGTGGAGCTCTGACCAGGTTCTGTTACCCAGAATCCTTTGCAAACCTCAAAATCTGGCTAAAGAAACACGTTTTCCTCACATTTTGGTGACAGAAAGTTCTGGAATCTGAGAGGAGCCACAAATTTCCTTCCACCAAGCGTTCCCCCATGTGTCCCGACAAAAATGATACCTCACTTGTGTGGGTAGGCCTAGCGCCCGTGACCGGAAATGCCCCAAAACACAATGTTGACACATCCCATTTTTTGACAGAAAACAGTGGTGTTTTTTGCAAAGTGCCTACCTGTAGATTTTGGCCTCCAGCTCAGCCGGCACCTAGGGAAACCTGCCAAACCTGTGCATTTCTGAAAACTAGAGACCTAGGGGAATCCAACATGGTGTGACTTGTGGGGCTCTTACCAGGTTCTGTTACCCAGAATCCTTTGCAAACCTCAAAATTTGGCTAGAAAAACATGTTTTCCTCACATTTTGGTGACAGAAAGTTCTGGAATCTGAGAGGAGCCACAAATTTCCTTCCACCCAGCGTTCCCCCAAGTCTCCAGATACAAATCATACCTCACTTGTGTGGGTAGGCCTAGCTCCCATGAGAGGAAATGCCCCAAAACACAACGTGGACACATCCCATTTTTTGACAGGTAACAGAGGTGTTTTTTGCAAAGTGCCTACCTGTAGATTTTGGCCTCTAGCTCAGCCGGCACCTAGGGAAACCTGCCAAACCTGTGCATTTCTGAAAACTAGAGACCTAGGGGAATCCAACATGGGGTGACTTGTGGGGCTCTGACCAGGTTTTGTTACCCAGAATCCTTAGCCAACCTCAAAATCTGGCTAAGGAAACACGTTTTCCTCAAATTTTGGTGACAGAAAGTTCTGGAATCTGAGAGGAGCCACAAATTTCCTCCCACCCAGCATTCCCCCAAGTCTCCCGATAAAAATGATACCTCACTTGTGTGGGTAGGCCTAGCGCCCGTGACCGGAAATACCCCAAATCACAACGTGGACACATCACATTTTTTTACAGAAAACAGAGGTGTTTTTTTCAAAGTGACTACCTGTAGATTTTGGCCTCTACATCAGCCGGCACCTAGGGAAACCTACCTATCCTGTGCATTTTTGAAAACTAGAGACCTAGGGGAATCCAAGATGGGGTGACTTGTAGAGCTCTGACCAGGTTCTGTTACCCAGAATCATTTGCAAACCTCAAAATCTGGCTAAAGAAACACGTTTTCCTCACATTTTGGTGACAGAAAGTTCTGGAATCTGAGAGGAGCCACAAATTACCTTCCACCCAGCGTTCCCCCAAGTCTCCCGATAAAAATGATACCTCACTTGTGTGGGTAGGCCTAGCGCCCGTGACAGGAAATGCCCCAAAACACAACGTGGACACATCCCATTTTTTGACAGAAAACAGAGGTGTTTTTTGCAAAGTGCCTATCTGTAGATTTTGGCCTCTAGCTCACCCTGCACCTAGGGAAACCTACGAAACCTGTGGATTTCTGAAAACTAGAGATCTTGGGGAATCCAAAATGGGGTGACTTGTGGGGCTCTGACCAGGTTCTGTTACCCAGAATCCTTTGCAAACCTCAAAATGTGGCTAAAAAAACACGTTTTCCTCACATTTTGGTGACAGGAAGTTCTGGAATCTGAGAGGAGCCACAAATTTCCTCCCACCCAGCATTCCCCCAAGTCTCCCGATAAAAATGATACCTCACTTGTGTGGGTAGGCCTAGCGCCCGTGACCGGAAATGCCCCAAAACACAACGTGGACACATCACATTTTTTTTACAGAAAACAGAGGTGTTTTTTGCAAAGTGACTACCTGTAGATTTTGGCCTCTACATCAGCCGGCACCTAGGGAAACCTACCTAACCTGTGCATTTTTGAAAACTAGAGACCTGGGGGAATCCAAGATGGGGTGACTTGTAGAGCTCTGACCAGGTTCTGTTACCCAGAATCATTTGCAAACCTCAAAATCTGGCTAAAGAAACACGTTTTCCTCACATTTTGGTGACAGAAAGTTCTGGAATCTGAGAGGAGCCACAAATTTCCTTCCACCCAGCGTTCCCCCAAGTCTCCAGATACAAATCATACCTCACTTGTGTGGGTAGGCCTAGCTCCCATGAGAGGAAATGCCCCAAAACACAACGTGGACACATCCCATTTTTTGACAGGTAACAGAGGTGTTTTTTGCAAAGTGCCTACCTGTAGATTTTGGCCTCTAGCTCAGCCGGCACCTAGGGAAACCTGCCAAACCTGTGCATTTCTGAAAACTAGAGACCTAGGGGAATCCAACATGGGGTGACTTGTGGGGCTCTGACCAGGTTTTGTTACCCAGAATCCTTAGCCAACCTCAAAATCTGGCTAAGGAAACACGTTTTCCTCAAATTTTGGTGACAGAAAGTTCTGGAATCTGAGAGGAGCCACAAATTTCCTCCCACCCAGCATTCCCCCAAGTCTCCCGATAAAAATGATACCTCACTTGTGTGGGTAGGCCTAGCGCCCGTGACCGGAAATACCCCAAATCACAACGTGGACACATCACATTTTTTTACAGAAAACAGAGGTGTTTTTTTCAAAGTGACTACCTGTAGATTTTGGCCTCTACATCAGCCGGCACCTAGGGAAACCTACCTATCCTGTGCATTTTTGAAAACTAGAGACCTAGGGGAATCCAAGATGGGGTGACTTGTAGAGCTCTGACCAGGTTCTGTTACCCAGAATCATTTGCAAACCTCAAAATCTGGCTAAAGAAACACGTTTTCCTCACATTTTGGTGACAGAAAGTTCTGGAATCTGAGAGAAGCCACAACTTTCCTTCCACCAAGCGTTCCCCCAAGTGTCCTGATAAAAATGATCTCTCACTTGTGTGGGTAGGCCTAGCGCCCGTGACAGGAAATTCCCCAAAACACAACGTGGACACATCCCATTTTTTGACAGAAAAGAGAGGTGTTTTTTGCAAAGTGCGTACCTGTAGATTTTGGCCTCTACCTCAGCCGGCACCTAGGGAAACCTGCCAAACCTGTGCATTAGTGAAAACTAGAGACCTAGGGCAATCCAAGATGGTGTGACTTGTGGGGCTCTGACCAGGTTCTGTTACCCAGAATCCTTTGCAAACTTCAAAATCTGGCTAAAGAAACATGTTTTCCTCACATTTTGGTGACAGAATGTTCTGGAATCTGAGAGGAGCCACAAATTACCTTCCACCCAGCGTTCCCCCAAGTCTTCCGATAAAAATGATGCCTCACTTGTGTGGGTAGGCCTAGCGCCCGTGACAGGAAATGCCCCAAAACACAACGTGGACACATCCCATTTTTTGACAGAAAACAGAGGTGTTTTTTGCAAAGTGCCTATCTGTAGATTTTGGCCTCTAGCTCACCCTGCACCTAGGGAAACCTACCAAACCTGTGGATTTCTGAAAACTAGAGACCTAGGGGAATCCAACATGGAGTGACTTGTGGGGCTCTTACCAGGTTCTGTTACCCAGAATCCTTTGCAAACCTCAAAATTTGGCTAAAAAAACATCTTTTCCTCACATTTTGGTGACAGAAAGTTCTGGAATCTGAGAGGAGCCACAAATTTCCTTCCACCCAGCGTTCCCCCAAGTCTCCAGATACAAATCATACCTCACTTGTGTGGGTAGGCCTAGCTCCCATGAGAGGAAATGCCCCAAAACACAACGTGGACACATCCCATTTTTTGACAGGTAACAGAGGTGTTTTTTGCAAAGTGCCTACCTGTAGATTTTGGCCTCTAGCTCAGCCTGCACATAGGGAACCCTACCAAACCTGTGCATTTCTGAAAACTAGAGATCTAGGGGAATCCAAAATGGGGTGACTTGTGGGGCTCTGACCAGGTTATGTTACCCAGAATAATTTGAAAACCTCAAAATCTGGCTAAAGAAACACGTTTTCGTCACATTTTGGTGACAGAAAGTTCTGGAATCTGAGAGGAGCCACAAATTTCCTCCCACCCAGCATTCCCCCAAGTCTCCCGATAAAAATGATACCTCACTTGTGTGGGTAGGCCTAGCGCCCGTTACCGGAAATACCCCAAATCACAACGTGGACACATCACATTTTTTTACAGAAAACAGAGGTGTTTTTTGCAAAGTGACTACCTGTAGATTTTGGCCTCTACATCAGCCGGCACCTAGGGAAACCTACCTATCCTGTGCATTTTTTAAAACTAGGGACCTAGGGGAATCCAAGATGGGGTGACTTGTAGAGCTCTGACCAGGTTCTGTTACCCAGAATCATTTGCAAACCTCAAAATCTGGCTAAAGAAACACGTTTTCCTCACATTTTGGTGACAGAAAGTTCTGGAATCTGAGAGGAGCCACAAATTACCTTCCACCCAGCGTTCCCCCAAGTCTCCCGATAAAAATGATGCCTCACTTGTGTGGGTAGGCCTAGCGCCCGTGACAGGAAATGCCCCAAAACACAACGTGGACACATCCCATTTTTTGACAGAAAACAGAGGTGTTTTTTGCAAAGTGCCTATCTGTAGATTTTGGCCTCTAGCTCACCCTGCACCTAGGGAAACCTACCAAACCTGTGGATTTCTGAAAACTAGAGATCTAGGGGAATACAAAATGGGGTGACTTGTGGGGCTCTGACCAGGTTCTGTTACCCAGAATCCTTTGCAAACCTCAAAATGTGGCTAAAAAAACACGTTTTCCTTTTGGTGACAGAAAGTTCTGAAATCTGAGCGGAGCCTCAAATTTCCTCCCACCCAGCGTTCCCCCAAGTCTCCAGATAACAATGATACCTCACTTGTGTGGGTAGGCCTAGCGCCCGTGACAGGAAATGCCCCAAAACACAACGTGGACACATCCCATTTTTTGACAGAAAACAGAGGTGTTTTTTGCAAAGTGCCTACCTGTAGATTTTGGCCTCTAGCTCAGCCGGCACCTAGGGAAACCTGCCAAACCTGTGCATTTCTGAAAACTTGAGACCTAGGGGAATCCAACATGGAGTGACTTGTGGGGCTCTTACACGGTTCTGTTACCCAGAATCCTTTGCAAACCTCAAAATTTGGCTAAAAAAACATGTTTTTCTCACATTTTGGTGACAGAAAGTTCTGGAATCTGAGAGGAGCCACAAATTTCCTTCCACCCAGCGTTCCCCCAAGTCTCCAGATACAAATCATACCTCACTTGTGTGGGTAGGCCTAGCTCCCATGAGAGGAAATGCCCCAAAACACAACGTGGACACATCCCATTTTTTGACAGGTAATAGAGGTGTTTTTTGCAAAGTGCCTACCTGTAGATTTTGGCCTCTTGCTCAGCCGGCACCTAGGGAAACCTGCCAAACCTGTGCATTTCTGAAAACTAGAGACCTTGGGGAATCCAACATGGGGTGACTTGTGGGGCTCTGACCAGGTTTTGTTACCCAGAATCCTTAGCCAACCTCAAAATCTGGCTAAGGAAACACGTTTTCCTCAAATGTTGGCGACAGAAAGTTCTGGAATCTGAGAGGAGCCACAAATTTCCTCCCACCCAGCATTCCCCCAAGTCTCCCGATAAAAATGATACCTCACTTGTGTGGGTAGGCCTAGCGCCCGTGACCGGAAATGCCCCAAAACATTACGTGGACACATCAATTTTTTTTACAGAAAACAAAGGTGTTTTTTGCAAAGTGACTACCTGTAGATTTTGGCCTCTACATCAGCCGGCACCTAGGGAAACCTACCAAACCTGTGCATTTTTGAAAACTAGAGACCTAGAGGAATCCAAGATGGGGTGACTTGTGGAGCTCTGACCAGGTTCTGTTACCCAGAATCCTTTGCCAACCTCAAAATCTGGCTAAAGAAACATGTTTTCCTCACATTTTGGTGACAGAAAGTTCTGGAATCTGAGAGGAGCCACAAATTTCCTTCCACCAAGCGTTCCCCCAAGTGTCCTGATAAAAATGATCTCTCACTTGTGTGGGTAGGCCTAGCGCCCGTGACAGGAAATGCCCCAAAACACAACATGGACACATCCCATTTTTTGACAGAAAAGAGAGGTGTTTTTTGCAAAGTGCGTACCTGTAGATTTTGGCCTCTACCTCAGCCGGCACCTAGGGAAACCTGCCAAACCTGTGCATTAGTGAAAACTAGAGACCTAGGGGAATCCAAGATGGTGTGACTTGTGGGGCTCTGACTAGGTTCTGTTACACAGAATCCTTTGCAAACTTCAAAATCTGGCTAAAGAAACACGTTTTCCTCACATTTTGGTGACAGAAAGTTCTGGAATCTGAGAGGAGCCACAAATTACCTTCCACCCAGCATTCCCCCAAGTCTCCCGATAAAAATGATACCTCACTTGTGTGGGTAGGCCTAGCGCCCGTGACAGGAAATGCCCCAAAACACAACGTGGACACATCCCATTTTTTGACAGAAAACAGAGGTGTTTTTTGCAAAGTGCCTATCTGTAGATTTTGGCCTCTAGCTCACCCTGCACCTAGGGAAACCTACCTAACCTGTGCATTTTTGAAAATTAGAGACCTAGGGGAATCCAAGATGGGGTGACTTGTGGAGCTCTGACCAGGTTCTGTTACCCAGAATCCTTTGCAAACCTCAAAATCTGGCTAAAGAAACACGTTTTCCTCACATTTTGGTGACAGAAAGTTCTGGAATCTGAGAGGAGCCACAAATTTCCTTCCACCAAGCGTTCCCCCAAGTGTCCCGATAAAAATGATACCTCACTTGTGTGGGTAGGCCTAGCGCCCGTGACCGGAAATGCCCCAAAACACAATGTTGACACATCTCATTTTTTGACAGAAAACAGAGGTGTTTTTGCAAAGTGCCTACCTGTAGATTTTGGCCTCTAGCTCAGCCGGCACCTAGGGAAACCTGCCAAACCTGTGCATTTCTGAAAACTAGAGACCTAGGGGAATCCAACATGGTGTGACTTGTGGGGCTCTTACCAGGTTCTGTTACCCAGAATCCTTTGCAAACCTCAAAATTTGGCTAAAAAAACATGTTTTCCTCACATTTTGGTGACAGAAAGTTCTGGAATCTGAGAGGAGCCACAAATTTCCTTCCACCCAGCGTTCCCCCAAGTCTCCAGATACAAATCATACCTCACTTGTGTCGGTAGGCCTAGCTCCCATGAGAGGAAATGCCCCAAAACACAACGTGGACACATCTCATTTTTTGATAGGTAACAGAGGTGTTTTTTGCAAAGTGCCTACCTGTAGATTTTGGCCTCTAGCTCAGCCGGCACCTAGGGAAACCTGCCAAACCTGTGCATTTCTGAAAACTAGAGACCTAGGGGAATCCAACATGGGGTGACTTGTGGGGCTCTGACCAGGTTTTGTTACCCAGAATCCTTTGCCAACCTCAAAATCTGGCTAAGGAAACACGTTTTCCTCAAATTTTGGTGACAGAAAGTTCCGGAATCTGAGAGGAGCCACAAATTTCCTCCCACCCAGCATTCCCCCAAGTCTCCCGATAAAAATGATACCTCACTTGTGTGGGTAGGCCTAGCGCCCGTGACCGGAAATGCCCCAAAACACAACGTGGACACATCAAATTTTTTTACAGAAAACAGAGGTGTTTTTTGCAAAGTGACTACCTGTAGATTTTGGCCTCTACATCAGCCGGCACCTAGGGAAACCTACCTAACCTGTGCATTTTTGAAAACTAGAGACCTAGAGGAATCCAAGATGGGGTGACTTGTGGAGCTCTGACCAGGTTCTCTTACCCAGAATCCTTTGCCAACCTCAAAATCTGGCTAAAGAAACATGTTTTCCTCACATTTTGGTGACAGAAAGTTCTGGAATCTGAGAGGAGCCACAAATTTCCTTCCACCAAGCGTTCCCCCAAGTGTCCTGATAAAAATGATCTCTCACTTGTGTGGGTAGGCCTAGCGCCCGTGACAGGAAATGCCCCAAAACACAACGTGGACACATCCCATTTTTTGACAGAAAAGAGAGGTGTTTTTTGCAAAGTGCGTACCTGTAGATTTTGGCCTCTACCTCAGCCGGCACCTAGGGAAACCTGCCAAACCTGTGCATTAGTGAAAACTAGAGACCTAGGGGAATCCAAGATGGTGTGACTTGTGGGGCTCTGACTAGGTTCTGTTACACAGAATCCTTTGCAAACTTCAAAATCTGGCTAAAGAAACACGTTTTTCTCACATTTTGGTGACAGAAAGTTCTGGAATCTGAGAGGAGCCACAAATTACCTTCCACCCAGCATTCCCCCAAGTCTCCCGATAAAAATGATACCTCACTTGTGTGGGTAGGCCTAGCGCCCGTGACAGGAAATGCCCCAAAACACAACGTGGACACATCCCATTTTTTGACAGAAAACAGAGGTGTTTTTTGCAAAGTGCCTATCTGTAGATTTTGGCCTCTAGCTCACCCTGCACCTAGGGAAACCTACCTAACCTGTGCATTTTTGAAAATTAGAGACCTAGGGGAATCCAAGATGGGGTGACTTGTGGAGCTCTGACCAGGTTCTGTTACCCAGAATCCTTTGCAAACCTCAAAATCTGGCTAAAGAAACACGTTTTCCTCACATTTTGGTGACAGAAAGTTCTGGAATCTGAGAGGAGCCACAAATTTCCTTCCACCAAGCGTTCCCCCAAGTGTCCCGATAAAAATGATACCTCACTTGTGTGGGTAGGCCTAGCGCCCGTGACCGGAAATGCCCCAAAACACAATGTTGACACATCTCATTTTTTGACAGAAAACAGAGGTGTTTTTGCAAAGTGCCTACCTGTAGATTTTGGCCTCTAGCTCAGCCGGCACCTATGGAAACCTGCCAAACCTGTGCATTTCTGAAAACTAGAGACCTAGGGGAATCCAACATGGTGTGACTTGTGGGGCTCTTACCAGGTTCTGTTACCCAGAATCCTTTGCAAACCTCAAAATTTGGCTAAAAAAACATGTTTTCCTCACATTTTGGTGACAGAAAGTTCTGGAATCTGAGAGGAGCCACAAATTTCCTTCCACCCAGCGTTCCCCCAAGTCTCCAGATACAAATCATACCTCACTTGTGTCGGTAGGCCTAGCTCCCATGAGAGGAAATGCCCCAAAACACAACGTGGACACATCTCATTTTTTGATAGGTAACAGAGGTGTTTTTTGCAAAGTGCCTACCTGTAGATTTTGGCCTCTAGCTCAGCCGGTACCTAGGGAAACCTGCCAAACCTGTGCATTTCTGAAAACTAGAGACCTAGGGGAATCCAACATGGGGTGACTTGTGGGGCTCTGACCAGGTTTTGTTACCCAGAATCCTTTGCCAACCTCAAAATCTGGCTAAGGAAACACGTTTTCCTCAAATTTTGGTGACAGAAAGTTCCGGAATCTGAGAGGAGCCACAAATTTCCTCCCACCCAGCATTCCCCCAAGTCTCCCGATAAAAATGATACCTCACTTGTGTGGGTAGGCCTAGCGCCCGTGACCGGAAATGCCCCAAAACACAACGTGGACACATCAAATTTTTTTACAGAAAACAGAGGTGTTTTTTGCAAAGTGACTACCTGTAGATTTTGGCCTCTACATCAGCCGGCACCTAGGGAAACCTACCTAACCTGTGCATTTTTGAAAACTAGAGACCTAGAGGAATCCAAGATGGGGTGACTTGTGGAGCTCTGACCAGGTTCTGTTACCCAGAATCCTTTGCAAACCTCAAAATCTGGCTAAAGAAACATGTTTTCCTCACATTTTGGTGACAGAAAGTTCTGGAATCTGAGAGGAGCCACAAATTTCCTCCCACCCAGCATTCCCCCAAGTCTCCCGATAAAAATGATACCTCACTTGTGTGGGTAGGCCTAGCGACCGTGACCGGAAATGCCCCAAAACACAACGTTGACACATCCCATTTTTTGACAGAAAACAGAGGTGTTTTTTGCAAAGTGCCTACCTGTAGATTTTGGCCTCTAGCTCAGCCTGCACATAGGGAAACCTACCAAACCTGTGCATTTCTGAAAACTAGAGATCTAGGAGAATCCAAAATGGGGTGACTTGTGGGGCTCTGACCAGGTTATGTTACCCAGAATCCTTTGCAAACCTCAAAATCTGGCTAAAGAAACACATTTTCCTCACATTTTGGTGACAGAAAGTTCTGGAATCTGAGAGGAGCCACAAATTTCCTCCCACCCTGCATTCCCCCAAGTCTCCCGATAAAAATGATACCTCACTTGTGTGGGTAGGCCTAGTGCCCGTGACCGGAAATGCCCCAAAACACAACGTGGACACATCACATTTTTTTACAGAAAACAGAGGTGTTTTTTGCAAAGTGACTACCTGTAGATTTTGGCCTCTACATCAGCCGGCACCTAGGGAAACCTACCTAACCTGCGCATTTTTGAAAACTAGAGACCTAGGGGGATCCAAGATGAGGTGACTTGTAGAGCTCTGACCAGGTTCTGTTACCCAGAATCATTTGCAAACCTCAAAATCTGGTAAAGAAACATGTTTTCCTCACATTTTGGTGACAGAAAGTTCTGGAATCTGAGAGGAGCCACAAATTTCCTTCCACCAAGCGTTCCCCCAAGTGTCCTGATAAAAATGATCTCTCACTTGTGTGGGTAGGCCTAGCGCCCGTGACAGGAAATGCCCCAAAACACAATGTGGACACATCCCATTTTTGACAGAAAACAGAGGTGTTTTTTGCAAAGTGCCTACCTGTAGATTTTGGCCTCTACCTCAGCCGGCACCTAGGGAAACCTGCCAAACCTATGCATTTGTGAAAACTAGAGACCTAGGGGAATCCAGGATGGGGTGACTTGTGGGGCTCTGACCAGGTTCTGTTACCCAGAATCCTTTGTAAACCTCAAAATCTGGCTAAAGAAACACGTTTTCCTCACATTTTGGTGACAGAAAGTTCTGGAATCTGAGAGGAGACACAAATTTCCTTCCACCCAGCGTTCCCCCAAGTCTCCCGATAAAAATGATACCTAACTTGTGTGGGTAGTCCTAGCGCCCATGACAGGAAGTGCCCCAAAACACAACGTGGACACATCCTTTTTTGTTGACAGATAACAGAGGTGTTTTTTGCAAAGTGCCTACCTGTAGCTTTTAGCCTCTAGCTCAGCCCGCACCAAGGGAAACCTACCAAACCTGTCCATTTCTGAAAACTAGAGACATAGGGGAATCCAAAATGGGGTGACTTGTGGGGCTCTGACCAGGTTCTGTTACCCAGAATCCTTTGCAAACCTCAACATTTGGCTAAAAAAACACATTTTCCTCAAATTTTGGTGACAGAAAGTTCTGGAATCTGAGAGAAGCCACAAATTTCCTCCCACCCAGCGTTCCCCCAAGTCTCCCGATAAAAATCATACCTCACTTGCGTGGGTAGGCCTAGCGCCCATGACAGGAAATGCCCCAAAACACAACGTGGACACATCCCATTTTTTGACAGGTAACAGAGGTGTTTTTTGCAAAGTGCCTACATGTAGATTTTGGCCTCTATCTCAGCCAGCACCTAGGGAAACCTGCCAAACCTGTGCATTTGTGAAAACTAGAGACCAAGGGGAATCCAGGATTGGGTGACTTGTGGGGCTCTGACCAGGTTCTGTTACCCGGAATCCTTTGCAAACCTCAAAATCTGGCTAAAGAAACACGTTGTCCTTACATTTTGGTGACAGAAAGTTCTGGAATCTGAGAGCAGCCACTAATTTCCTTCCACCGAGCGTTCCCCCAAGTGTCCTGATAAAAATGATACCCCACTTGTGTGGGTAGGCCTAGCGCCCGTGACAGGAAATGCCCCAAAACACAACGTGGATACATCCCATTTTTTGACAGAAAACAGGGGTGTTTTTTGCAAAGTGCCTACTGGTAGATTTTGGCCTCTACCTCAGCCGGCACCTAGGGAAACCTGCCAAACCTGTGCATTTGTGAAAGCTAGAGACCTAGGGGAATCCAATATGGGGTGACTTGTGGGGCTCTGACCAGGTTCTGTTACCCAGAATCCTTTGCAAACCTCAAAATTTGGCTAAAAAAAACACATTTTCCTCACATTTTGGTGACAGAAAGTTTGGAAATCTGAGCGGAGCCACATATTTCCTCCCACCCAGCGTTCCCCCAAGTCTAGATAAAAATGATACCTCACTTGTGTGGGTAGGCCTAGGACCCGTGACAGGAAATGCCCCAAAACACAACGTGGACACATCCCATTTTTTGACAGAAAACAGAGGTGTTTTTTGCAAAGTGCCTACCTGTAGATTTTGGCCTCTAGCTCAGCCATCACCTAGGGAAACCTGCCAAACCTGTGCATTTTTTGAAAACTGGAGACCTAGGAGAATCCAAGATGGGGTGACTTGTGGGGCTCTGGCCAGGTTCTGTTACCCAGAATCCTTTGCAAACCTCACAATTCGGCTAACAAAACACATTTTCCTCACATTTTGGTGACAGAAGGTTCTGGAATCTGAGAGGAGCCACAAATTTCCTTCCACCCAGCGTTCCCCCAAGTCTCCAGATACAAATCATACCTCACTTGTGTGGGTAGGCCTAGCACCCGTTACCGGAATTGCCCCAAAACACAACGTGGACACATCCCATTTTTTGACAGAAAACAGAGGTGTTTTTTGCAAAGTGCCTACCTGTAGATTTTGGCCTCTAGCTCAGCCGGCACCTAGGGAAACCTACCAAACCTGTGCATTTTTTAAAACTAGAGACCTAGGAGAATCCAAGATGGGGTGACTTGTGGGGATCTGACCAGGTTCTGTTACCCAGAATCCTTTGCAAACCTCAAGATTTGGCTAAAAAAAACACATTTTCCTCACATTTTGGTGACAGAAAGTTCAGAAATCTGAGAGAAGCCACAAATTTCCTCCCACCCAGCGTTCCCCCAAGTCTCCCGATAAAAATGATACCTAACTTGTGTGGGTAGCCCTAGCGCCCGTGACATGAAATGCCCCAAAAAACAACGTGGACACATCCCATTTTTTGACAGAAAACAGAGGTGTTTTTTGCAAAGTGCCTACCTTTAGATTTTGGCCTCTAGCTCAGCTGGCACCTAGGGAAACCTACCAAACCTGTGCATTTTTTAAAACTAGAGACCTAGGAGAATCCAAGATGGGGTGACTTGTGGGGATCTGACCAGGTTCTGTTACCCAGAATCCTTTGCAAACCTCAAAATTTGGCTAAAGAAACACATTTTCCTCACATTTTGGTGACAGAAAGTTCAGAAATCTGAGAGAAGCCACAAATTTCCTCCCACCCAGCGTTCCCCCAAGTCTGCCGATGAAAATGATACCTAACTTGTGTGGGTAGGCCTAGCGCCCGTGACATGAAATGCCCCAAAACACAACGTGGACACATCCCATTTTTTGACAGAAAACAGAGGTGTTTTTTGGAAAGTGCCTACCTGTAGTTTTTGACCTCTAGCTCAGCCGTCACCCAGGGAAACCTGCCAAACCTGTGCATTTTTTAACAATAGAGACCTAGGGGAATCCAAGATGGGGTGACTTGTGGGGCTCTGACAAGGTTCTGTTACCCAGAATCCTTTGCTAACCACAAAATCTGGCTAAAGAAACACGTTGTCCTCACATTTTGGTGACAGAAAGTTCTGGAATCTGAGAGGAGCCACAAATTTCCTTCCACCAAGCGTTCCTCCAAGTGTCCTGATAAAAATGATACCCCACTTGTGTGGGTAGGCCTAGCACCCGTGACAGGAAATGCCCCAAAACCCAACGTGGACACATCCCATTTTTTGACAGAAAACAGGGGTGTTTTTTGCAAAGTGCCTACCGGTAGATTTTGACCTCTACCTCAGCTGGCACAGAGGGAAACCTACCTAACCTGTGCATTTTTTAAAACTAGAGTCCTAGGGGAACCCAAGATGGGGTGACTTGTGGGGCTCTGACCAGGTTCTGTTACCCAGAATACTTTGCAAACCTCAAAATCTGGCTAAAGAAACAAGTTTTCCTCACATTTTGGTGACAGAAAGTTCTGGAATCTGAGAGGAGCCACAAATTTCCTTCCACCAAGCGTTCCCCCAAGTGTCCTGATAAAAATGATACCTCACTTGTGTGGGTAGGCCTAGCGCCCGTGACAGGAAATGCACCAAAACACAACGTGGACACATCCCATTTTTTGACAGAAAACAGAGGTGTTTTTTGCAAAGTGCCTACCTGTAGATTTTGGCCTCTACCTCAGCCGGCACAGAGGGAAACCTACCTAACCTGTGCATTTTTTAAAACTAGAGTCCTAGGGGAACCCAAGATGGGGTGACTTGTGGGGCTCTGACCAGGTTCTGTTACCCAGAATCCTTTGCAAACCTCAAAATCTGGCTAAAGAAACACGTTTTCCTCACATTTTGGTGACAGAAAGTTCTGGAATCTGAGAGGAGCCACAAATTTCCTTCCACCAAGCGTTCCCCCAAGTGTCCTGATAAAAATGATACCTCACTTGTGTGGGTAGGCCTAGCGCCCGTGACAGGAAATGCCCCAAAACACAACGTGGACACATCCCATTTTTGACAGAAAACAGAGGTGTTTTTTGCAAAGTGCCTA
Organism: Pleurodeles waltl; assembly: GCF_031143425.1. NCBI lineage: Eukaryota > Metazoa > Chordata > Amphibia > Caudata > Salamandridae > Pleurodeles > Pleurodeles waltl. The sequence goes on along the minus strand of NC_090439.1, from coordinate 185,001,854 downwards.
CCGGTAGATTTTGGCCTCTACCTCAGCAGGCACCTAGGGAAACCTGCCAAACCTGTGCATTTGTGAAAACTAGAGACCTAGGGGAATCCAAGATGGGGTGACTTGTGGGGCTCTGGCCAGGTTCTGTTACCCAGAATCCTTTGTAAACCTCAAAATCTGGCTAAAGAAACACGTTTTCCTCACATTTTGGTGACAGAAAGTTCTGGAATCTGAGAGGAGCCACAAATTTCCTTCCACCAAGCGTTCCCCCAAGTGTGCTGATATAAATGATACCCCACTTGTGTGGGTAGGCCTAGAGCCCGTGACAGGAAATGCCCCAAAACACAACGTAGACACATCCCATTTTTTGACAGAAAACAGGGGTGTTTTTTGCAAAGTGCCTACTTGTAGATTTTGACCTCTACCTCAGCCGGCACAGAGGGAAACCTACCTAACCTGTGCATTTTTTAAAACTAGAGTCCTAAGGGAACCCAAGATGGGGTGACTTGTGGGGCTCTGACCAGGTTCTGTTACCCAGAATCCTTTGCAAACCTCAAAATCTGGCTAAAGAAACACGTTTTCCTCACATTTTGGTGACAGAAAGTTCTGGAATCGGAGAGGAGCCACAAATTTCCTTCCACCCAGCGTTCCCCCAAGTCTCCCGATAAAAATGATACCTAACTTGTGTGGGTAGGCCTAGCGCCCGTGACATGAAATGCCCCAAAACACAATGTGGACACATCCCATTTTTTGACAGAAAACAGGTGTTTTTTGCAAAGTGCCTACCTGTAGATTTTGGCCTCTAGCTCATCTGTCGCCTAGGGAAACCTGCCAAACCTGTGCATTTTTGAAAAATAGAGACCTAGGGGAATCCAAGATGGGGTGACTTGTGGGGCTCTGACCAGGTTCTGTTACCCAGAATCCTTTGCAAACCTCAAAATCTGGCTAAAGAAACACGTTTTCCTCACATTTTGGTGACAGAAAGTTCTGGAATCTGAGAGGAGCCACAAATTTACTTCCACCAAGCGTTCCCCCAAGTGTCCTGATAAAAATGATACCTCACTTGTGTGGGTAGGCCTAGCGCCCGTGACAGGAAATGCCCCAAAACACAACGTGGACACATCCCATTTTTGACAGAAAACAGAGGTGTTTTTTGCAAAGTGCCTACCGGTAGATTTTGGCCTCTACCTCAGCAGGCACCTAGGGAAACCTGCCAAACCTGTGCATTTGTGAAAACTAGAGACCTAGGGGAATCAAAGATGGGGTGACTTGTGGGGCTCTGACCAGGTTCTGTTACCCAGAATCCTTTGTAAACCTCAAAATCTGGCTAAAGAAACACGTTTTCCTCACATTTTGGTGACAGAAAGTTCTGGAATCGGAGAGGAGCCACAAATTTCCTTCCACCCAGCGTTCCCCCAAGTCTCCCGATAAAAATGATACCTAACTTGTGTGGGTAGGCCTAGCGCCCGTGACATGAAATGCCCCAAAACACAATGTGGACACATCCCATTTTTTGACAGAAAACAGGTGTTTTTTGCAAAGTGCCTACCTGTAGATTTTGGCCTCTAGCTCAGCCAAAACCTAGGGAAACCTGCCAAACCTCTGCATTTTTTAAAACTAGAGACCTAGGAGAATCCATGATAGGGTGACTTGTGGGGCTCTGACCAGGTTCTGTTACCCAGAATCCTTTGCAAACCTTAAAATTTGGGTAAAAAAACACATTTTCCTCACATTTTGGTCACAGAAAGTTCAGAAATCTGAGAGAAGCCACAAATTTCCTTCCACCCAGCGTTCCCCCAAGTCTCCCGATAAAAATGATACCTAACTTGTGTGGGTAGGCCTAGCGCCCGTGACATGAAATGCCCCAAAACACAATGTGGACACATCCCATTTTTTGACAGAAAACAGAGGTGTTTTTTGCAAAGTGCCTACCTGTAGATTTTGGCCTCTAGCTCATCTGTCGCCTAGGGAAACCTGCCAAACCTGTGCATTTTTGAAAAATAGAGACCTAGGGGAATCCAAGATGGGGTGACTTGTGGGGCTCTGACCAGGTTCTGTTACCCAGAATCCTTTGCAAACCTCAAAATCTGGCTAAAGAAACACGTTGTCCTCACATTTTGGTGACAGAAAGTTCTGGAATCTGAGAGCAGCCACTAATTTCCTTCCACCAAGCGTTCCCCCAAGTGTGCTGATATAAATGATACCCCACTTGTGTGGGTAGGCCTAGCGCCCGTGACAGGAAATGCCCCAAAACACAACGTAGACACATCCCATTTTTTGACAGAAAACAGGGGTGTTTTTTGCAAAGTGCCTACCGGTAGATTTTGGCCTCTACCTCAGCCGGCACCTAGGGAAACCTGCCAAACCTGTGCATTTGTGAAAACTAGAGACCTAGGGGAATCCAATATGGGGTGACTTGTGGGGCTCTGACCAGGTTCTGTTACCCAGAATCCTTTGCAAACCTCAAAATCTGGCTAAAGAAACACATTGTCCTCACATTTTGGTGAGAGAAAGTTATTTAATCTGAGAGGAGACACTAATTTCCTTCCACCAAGCATTCCCCCAAGTGTCCTGATAAAAATGAAACCTCACTTGTGTGGGTAGGCCTAGCGCCCGTGACAGGAAATGCCCCAAAACACAACGTGGACACATCCCATTTTTGACAGAAAACAGAGGTGTTTTTTGCAATGTGCCTACTTGTAGATTTTGGCCTCTACCTCAGCCGGCACAGAGGGAAACCTACCTAACCTGTGCATTTTTTAAAACTAGAGTCCTAGGGGAACCCAAGATGGGGTGACTTGTGGGGCTCTGACCAGGTTCTGTTACCCAGAATCCTTTGCAAACCTCAAAATCTGGCTAAAGAAACACGTTTTCCTCACATTTTGGTGACAGAAAGTTCTGGAATCTGAGAGGAGCCACAAATTTACTTCCACCAAGCGTTCCCCCAAGTGTCCTGATAAAAATGATACCTCACTTGTGTGGGTAGGCCTAGCGCCCGTGACAGGAAATTCCCCAAATCACAACGTGGACACATCCCATTTTTGACAGAAAACAGAGGTGTTTTTTGTAAAGTGCCTACCGGTAGATTTTGGCCTCTACCTCAGCAGGCACCTAGGGAAACCTGCCAAACGTGTGCATTTGTGAAAACTAGAGACCTAGGGGAATCCAAGATGGGGTGACTTGTGGGGCTCTGACCAGGTTCTGTTACCCAGAATCCTTTGTAAACCTCAAAATCTGGCTAAAGAAACACGTTTTCCTCACATTTTGGTGACAGAAAGTTCTGGAATCTGAGAGGAGCCACAAATTTCCTTCCACCCAGCGTTCCCCCAAGTCTCCTGATAAAAATTATACCTAACTTGTGTGGGTAGGCCTAGCGCCCGTGACAGGAAGTGCCCCAAAACACAACGTGGACACATCCTTTTTTTTGACAGATAACAGAGGTGTTTTTTGCAAAGTGCCTACCTGTAGATTTTGGCCTCTACCTCAGCCGGCACCTAGAGAAACCTGCCAAACCTGTGCATTTGTGAAAACTAGAGATCTAGGGGAATCCAAGATGGGGTGACTTGTGGGGCTCTGACAAGGTTCTGTTACCCAGAATCCATTGTAAACCTCAAAATCTGGCTAAAGAAACACGTTTTCCTCACATTTTGGTGACACAAAGTTCTGGAATCTGAGAGGAGCCACAAATTTCCTTCCACCCAGCATTCCCCCATGTCTCCCAATAAAAATGATACCTAACTTGTGTGGGTAGGCCTAGCGCCCGTGACAGGAAATGCCCCAAAACACAACGTGGACACATCCCATTTTTGACAGAAAACAGAGGTGTTTTTTGCAATGTGCCTACTTGTAGATTTTGGCCTCTACCTCAGCCGGCACAGAGGGAAACCTACCTAACCTGTGCATTTTTTAAAACTAGAGTCCTAGGGGAACCCAAGATGGGGTGACTTGTGGGGCTCTGACCAGGTTCTGTTACCCAGAATCCTTTGCAAACCTCAAAATCTGGCTAAAGAAACACGTTTTCCTCACATTTTGGTGACAGAAAGTTCTGGAATCTGAGAGGAGCCACAAATTTACTTCCACCAAGCGTTCCCCCAAGTGTCCTGATAAAAATGATACCTCACTTGTGTGGGTAGGCCTAGCGCCCGTGACAGGAAATGCCCCAAAACACAACGTGGACACATCCCATTTTTGACAGAAAACAGAGGTGTTTTTTGTAAAGTGCCTACCGGTAGATTTTGGCCTCTACCTCAGCAGGCACCTAGGGAAACCTGCCAAACGTGTGCATTTGTGAAAACTAGAGACCTAGGGGAATCCAAGATGGGGTGACTTGTGGGGCTCTGACCAGGTTCTGTTACCCAGAATCCTTTGTAAACCTCAAAATCTGGCTAAAGAAACACGTTTTCCTCACATTTTGGTGACAGAAAGTTCTGGAATCTGAGAGGAGCCACAAATTTCCTTCCACCCAGCGTTCCCCCAAGTCTCCTGATAAAAATTATACCTAACTTGTGTGGGTAGGCCTAGCGCCCGTGACAGGAAGTGCCCCAAAACACAACGTGGACACATCCTTTTTTTTGACAGATAACAGAGGTGTTTTTTGCAAAGTGCCTACCTGTAGATTTTGGCCTCTACCTCAGCCGGCACCTAGAGAAACCTGCCAAACCTGTGCATTTGTGAAAACTAGAGACCTAGGGGAATCCAAGATGGGGTGACTTGTGGGGCTCTGACAAGGTTCTGTTACCCAGAATCCATTGTAAACCTCAAAATCTGGCTAAAGAAACACGTTTTCCTCACATTTTGGTGACACAAAGTTCTGGAATCTGAGAGGAGCCACAAATTTCCTTCCACTCAGCGTTCCCCCAGGTCTCCCGATAAAAATGATATCTAACTTGTGTGGGTAGGCCTAGCGCCCGTGACAGGAAGTGCCCCAAAACACAACGTGGACACATCTTTTTTTTTGACAGATAACAGAGGTGTTTTTTGCAAAGTGCCTACCTGTAGATTTTAGCCTCTAGCTCAGCCCGCACCAAGGGAAACCTACCAAACCTGTCCATTTCTGAAAACTAGAGACATAGGGGAATCCAAAATGGGGTGACTTGTGGGGCTCTGACCAGGTTCTGTTACCCAGCATCCTTTGCAAACCTCAACATTTGGCTAAAAAAAAACACATTTTCCTCACATTTTGGTGACAGAAAGTTCTGAAATCTGATCGGAGCCACAAATTTCCTCCCACCCAGCGTTCCCCCAAGTCTCCAGATAAAAATGATACCTCACTTGCGTGGGTAGGTCTAGCACCCGTGACAGGAAATGCCCCAAAACACAACGTGGACACATCCCATTTTTTGACAGAAAACAGAGGTGTTTTTTGCAAAGTGCCTACCTGTAGATTTTGGCCTCTAGCTCAGCCAAAACCTAGGGAAACCTGCCAAACCTCTGCATTTTTTTAAACTAGAGACCTAGGAGAATCAAAGATGGGGTGACTTGTGGGGCTCTGACCAGGTGCTGTTACCCAGAATCCTTTGCAAACCTCAAAGTCTGGCTAAAGAAACACGTTGTCCTCACATTTTGGTGACAGAAAGTTCTGGAATCTGAGAGCAGCCACTAATTTCCTTCCACCAAGCGTTCCCCAAGTGTGCTGATATAAATGATACCCCACTTGTGTGGGTAGGCCTAGCGCCCGTGACAGGAAATGCCCCAAAACACAACGTGGACACATCCAATTTTTTGACAGAAAACAGGGGTGTTTTTTGCAAAGTGCCTACCGGTAGATTTTGGCCTCTACCTCAGCCGGCACCTAGGGAAACCTGCCAAACCTGTGCATTTGTGAAAACTAGAGACCTAGGGGAATCCAATATGGGGTGACTTGTGGGGCTCTGACCAGGTTCTGTTACCCAGAATCCTTTGCAAACCTCAAAATCTGGCTAAAGAAACACATTGTCCTCACATTTTGGTGAGAGAAAGTTATTTAATCTGAGAGGAGACACTAATTTCCTTCCACCAAGCATTCCCCCAAGTGTCCTGATAAAAATGAAACCTCACTTGTGTGGGTAGGCCTAGCGCCCGTGACAGGAAATGCCCCAAAACACAACGTGGACACATCCCATTTTTGACAGAAAACAGAGGTGTTTTTTGCAATGTGCCTACTTGTAGATTTTGGCCTCTACCTCAGAGGGCACAGAGGGAAACCTACCTAACCTGTGCATTTTTTAAAACTAGAGTCCTAGGGGAACCCAAGATGGGGTGACTTGTGGGGCTCTGACCAGGTTCTGTTACCCAGAATCCTTTGCAAACCTCAAAATCTGGCTAAAGAAACACGTTTTCCTCACATTTTGGTGACAGAAAGTTCTGGAATCTGAGAGGAGCCACAAATTTACTTCCACCAAGCGTTCCCCCAAGTGTCCTGATAAAAATGATACCTCACTTGTGTGGGTAGGCCTAGCGCCCGTGACAGGAAATGCCCCAAAACACAACGTGGACACATCCCATTTTTGACAGAAAACAGAGGTGTTTTTTGCAAAGTGCCTACCGGTAGATTTTGGCCTCTACCTCAGCAGGCACCTAGGGAAACCTGCCAAACGTGTGCATTTGTGAAAACTAGAGACCTAGGGGAATCCAAGATGGGGTGACTTGTGGGGCTCTGACCAGGTTCTGTTACCCAGAATCCTTTGTAAACCTCAAAATCTGGCTAAAGAAACACGTTTTCCTCACATTTTGGTGACACAAAGTTCTGGAATCTGAGAGGAGCCACAAATTTCCTTCCACTCAGCGTTCCCCCATGTCTCCCGATAAAAATGATATCTAACTTGTGTGGGTAGGCCTAGCGCCCGTGACAGGAAGTGCCCCAAAACACAACGTGGACACATCTTTTTTTTTGACAGATAACAGAGGTGTTTTTTGCAAAGTGCCTACCTGTAGATTTTAGCCTCTAGCTCAGCCCGCACCAAGGGAAACCTACCAAACCTGTCCATTTCTGAAAACTAGAGACATAGGGGAATCCAAAATGGGGTGACTTGTGGGGCTCTGACCAGGTTCTGTTACCCAGCATCCTTTGCAAACCTCAACATTTGGCTAAAAAAAAATACATTTTCCTCACATTTTGGTGACAGAAAGTTCTGAAATCTGATCGGAGCCACAAATTTCCTTCCACCCAGCGTTCCCCCAAGTCTCCAGATAAAAATGATACCTCACTTGCGTGGGTAGGTCTAGCACCCGTGACAGGAAATGCCCCAAAACACAACGTGGACACATCCCATTTTTTGACAGAAAACAGAGGTGTTTTTTGCAAAGTGCCTACCTGTAGATTTTGGCCTCTAGCTCAGCCAAAACCTAGGGAAACCTGCCAAACCTCTGCATTTTTTTAAACTAGAGACCTAGGAGAATCAAAGATGGGGTGACTTGTGGGGCTCTGACCAGGTGCTGTTACCCAGAATCCTTTGCAAACCTCAAAGTCTGGCTAAAGAAACACGTTGTCCTCACATTTTGGTGACAGAAAGTTCTGGAATCTGAGAGCAGCCACTAATTTCCTTCCACCAAGCGTTCCCCAAGTGTGCTGATATAAATGATACCCCACTTGTGTGGGTAGGCCTAGCGCCCGTGACAGGAAATGCCCCAAAACACAACGTGGACACATCCAATTTTTTGACAGAAAACAGGGGTGTTTTTTGCAAAGTGCCTACCGGTAGATTTTGGCCTCTACCTCAGCCGGCACCTAGGGAAACCTGCCAAACCTGTGCATTTGTGAAAACTAGAGACCTAGGGGAATCCAATATGGGGTGACTTGTGGGGCTCTGACCAGGTTCTGTTACCCAGAATCCTTTGCAAACCTCAAAATCTGGCTAAAGAAACACATTGTCCTCACATTTTGGTGAGAGAAAGTTATTTAATCTGAGAGGAGACACTAATTTCCTTCCACCAAGCATTCCCCCAAGTGTCCTGATAAAAATGAAACCTCACTTGTGTGGGTAGGCCTAGCGCCCGTGACAGGAAATGCCCCAAAACACAACGTGGACACATCCCATTTTTGACAGAAAACAGAGGTGTTTTTTGCAATGTGCCTACTTGTAGATTTTGGCCTCTACCTCAGAGGGCACAGAGGGAAACCTACCTAACCTGTGCATTTTTTAAAACTAGAGTCCTAGGGGAACCCAAGATGGGGTGACTTGTGGGGCTCTGACCAGGTTCTGTTACCCAGAATCCTTTGCAAACCTCAAAATCTGGCTAAAGAAACACGTTTTCCTCACATTTTGGTGACAGAAAGTTCTGGAATCTGAGAGGAGCCACAAATTTACTTCCACCAAGCGTTCCCCCAAGTGTCCTGATAAAAATGATACCTCACTTGTGTGGGTAGGCCTAGCGCCCGTGACAGGAAATGCCCCAAAACACAACGTGGACACATCCCATTTTTGACAGAAAACAGAGGTGTTTTTTGCAAAGTGCCTACCGGTAGATTTTGGCCTCTACCTCAGCAGGCACCTAGGGAAACCTGCCAAACCTGTGCATTTGTGAAAACTAGAGACCTAGGGGAATCCAAAATGGGGTGACTTGTGGGGCTCTGATCAGGTTCTGTTACCCAGAATCCTTTGTAAACCTCAAAATCTGGCTAAAGAAACACGTTTTCCTCACATTTTGGTGTCAGAAAGTTCTGGAATCTGAGAGGAGCCACAAATTTCCTTCCACCCAGCGTTCCCCCAAGTCTCCTGATAAAAATTATACCTAACTTGTGTGGGTAGGCCTAGCGCCCGTGACAGGAAGTGCCCCAAAACACAACGTGGACACATCCTTTTTTTTTACAGATAACAGAGGTGTTTTTTGCAAAGTGCCTACCTGTAGATTTTGGCCTCTACCTCAGCCGGCACCTAGAGAAACCTGCCAAACCTGTGCATTTGTGAAAACTAGAGACCTAGGGGAATCCAAAATGGGGTGACTTGTGGGGCTCTGACAAGGTTCTGTTACCCAGAATCCATTGTAAACCTCAAAATCTGGCTAAAGAAACAAGTTTTCCTCACATTTTGGTGACACAAAGTTCTGGAATCTGAGAGGAGCCACAAATTTCCTTCCACCCAGCGTTCCCCCAAGTCTCCCGATAAAAATGATATCTAACTTGTGTGGGTAGGCCTAGCGCCCGTGACAGGAAATGCCCCAAAACCCAACGTGGACACATCCCATTTTTTGACAGAAAACAGGGGTGTTTTTTGCAAAGTGCCTACCGGTAGATTTTGGCCTCTACCTCAGCCGGCACAGAGGGAAACCTACCTAACCTGTGCATTTTTTCAAACTAGAGTCCTAGGGGAACCCAAGATGGGATGACTTGTGGGGCTCTGACCAGGTTCTGTTACCCAGAATCGTTTGCAAACCTAAAAATCTGGCTAAAGAAACAAGTTTTCCTCACATTTTGGTGACAGATAGTTCTGGAATCTGAGAGGAGCCACAAATTTCCTTCCACCAAGCGTTCCCCCAAGTGTCCTGATAAAAATGATACCTCACTTGTGTGGGTAGGCCTAGCGCCCGTGACAGGAAATGCCCCAAAACACAACATGGACACATCCCATTTTTGACAGAAAACAGAGGTGTTTTTTGCAAAGTGCCTACCGGTAGATTTTGGCCTCTACCTCAGCCGGCACCCAGGGAAACCTGCCAAACCTGTGCATTTGTGAAAACTAGAGACCTAGGGGAATCCAAGATGGGGTGACTTGTGGGGCTCTGACCAGGTTCTGTTACCCAGAATCCTTTGTAAACCTCAAAATCTGGCTAAAGAAACACGTTTTCCTCACATTTTGGTGACAGAAAGTTCTGGAATCTGAGAGGAGCCACAAACTTCCTTCCACCCAGCGTTCCCCCAAGTCTCCCGATAAAAATGATACCTAACTTGTGTGGGTAGGCCTAGCGCCCGTGACAGGAAGTGCCCCAAAACACAACGTGGATACATCTTTTTTTTTGACAGATAACAGAGGTGTTTTTTGCAAAGTGCCTACCTGTAGATTTTAGCCTCTAGCTCAGCCCGCACCAAGGGAAACCTACCAAACCTGTCCATTTCTGAAAACTAGAGACATAGGGGAATCCAAAATGGGGTGACTTGTGGGGCTCTGACCAGGTTCTGTTACCCAGAATCCTTTGCAAACCTCAACATTTGGCTAAAAAAAACACATTTTCCTCACATTTTGGTGACAGAAAGTTCTGAAATCTGAGCGGAGCCACAAATTTCCTCCCACCAAGCGTTCTCCCAAGTCTCCAGATAAAAATGATACCTCACTTGCGTGGGTAGGCCTAGCACCCGTGACAGGAAATGCCCCAAAACACAAAGTGGACACATCCCATTTTTTGACAGAAAACAGGTGTTTTTTGCAAAGTGCCTACCTGTAGATTTTGGCCTCTAGCTCAGCCAAAACCTAGGGAAACCTGCCAAACCTCTGCATTTTTTAAAACTAGAGACCTAGGAGAATCCATGATGGGGTGACTTGTGGGGCTCTGACCAGGTTCTGTTACCCAGAATCTTTTGCAAACCTCAAAATTTGGGTAAAAAAACACATTTTCCTCACATTTTGGTCACAGAAAGTTCAGAAATCTGAGAGAAGCCACAAATTTCCTTCCACCCAGCGTTCCCCCAAGTCTCCCGATAAAAATGATACCTAACTTGTGTGGGTAGGCCTACCGCCCGTGACATGAAATGCCCCAAAACACAATGTGGACACATCCCATTTTTTGACAGAAAACAGAGGTGTTTTTTGCAAAGTGCCTACCTGTAGATTTTGGCCTCTAGCTCATCTGTCGCCTAAGGAAACCTGCCAAACCTGTGCATTTTTGAAAAATAGAGACCTAGGGGAATCCAAGATGGGGTGACTTGTGGGGCTCTGACCAGGTTCTGTTACCCAGAATCCTTTGCAAACCTCAAAATCTGGCTAAAGAAACACGTTGTCCTCACATTTTGGTGACAGAAAGTTCTGGAATCTGAGAGCAGCCACTAATTTCCTTCCACCAAGCGTTCCCCCAAGTGTGCTGATATAAATGATACCCCACTTGTGTGGGTAGGCCTAGAGCCCGTGACAGGAAATGCCCCAAAACACAACGTAGACACATCCCATTTTTTGATAGAAAACAGGGGTGTTTTTTGCAAAGTGCCTACTTGTAGATTTTGACCTCTACCTCAGCCGGCACAGAGGGAAACCTACCTAACCTGTGCATTTTTTAAAACTAGAGTCCTAGGGGAACCCAAGATGGGGTGACTTGTGGGGCTCTGACCAGGTTCTGTTACCCAGAATCCTTTGCAAACCTCAAAATCTGGCTAAAGAAACACGTTTTCCTCACATTTTGGTGACAGAAAGTTCTGGAATCTGAGAGGAGCCACAAATTTACTTCCACCAAGCGTTCCCCCAAGTGTCCTGATAAAAATGATACCTCACTTGTGTGGGTAGGCCTAGCGCCCGTGACAGGAAATGCCCCAAAACACAACGTGGACACATCCCATTTTTGACAGAAAACAGAGGTGTTTTTTGCAAAGTGCCTACCGGTAGATTTTGGCCTCTACCTCAGCAGGCACCTAGGGAAACCTGCCAAACCTGTGCATTTGTGAAAACTAGAGACCTAGGGGAATCAAAGATGGGGTGACTTGTGGGGCTCTGACCAGGTTCTGTTACCCAGAATCCTTTGTAAACCTCAAAATCTGGCTAAAGAAACACGTTTTCCTCACATTTTGGTGACAGAAAGTTCTGGAATCGGAGAGGAGCCACAAATTTCCTTCCACCCAGCGTTCCCCCAAGTCTCCCGATAAAAATGATACCTAACTTGTGTGGGTAGGCCTAGCGCCCGTGACATGAAATGCCCCAAAACACAATGTGGACACATCCCATTTTTTGACAGAAAACAGGTGTTTTTTGCAAAGTGCCTACCTGTAGATTTTGGCCTCTAGCTCAGCCAAAACCTAGGGAAACCTGCCAAACCTCTGCATTTTTTAAAACTAGAGACCTAGGAGAATCCATGATAGGGTGACTTGTGGGGCTCTGACCAGGTTCTGTTACCCAGAATCCTTTGCAAACCTTAAAATTTGGGTAAAAAAACACATTTTCCTCACATTTTGGTCACAGAAAGTTCAGAAATCTGAGAGAAGCCACAAATTTCCTTCCACCCAGCGTTCCCCCAAGTCTCCCGATAAAAATGATACCTAACTTGTGTGGGTAGGCCTAGCGCCCGTGACATGAAATGCCCCAAAACACAATGTGGACACATCCCATTTTTTGACAGAAAACAGAGGTGTTTTTTGCAAAGTGCCTACCTGTAGATTTTGGCCTCTAGCTCATCTGTCGCCTAGGGAAACCTGCCAAACCTGTGCATTTTTGAAAAATAGAGACCTAGGGGAATCCAAGATGGGGTGACTTGTGGGGCTCTGACCAGGTTCTGTTACCCAGAATCCTTTGCAAACCTCAAAATCTGGCTAAAGAAACACGTTGTCCTCACATTTTGGTGACAGAAAGTTCTGGAATCTGAGAGCAGCCACTAATTTCCTTCCACCAAGCGTTCCCCCAAGTGTGCTGATATAAATGATACCCCACTTGTGTGGGTAGGCCTAGCGCCCGTGACAGGAAATGCCCCAAAACACAACGTAGACACATCCCATTTTTTGACAGAAAACAGGGGTGTTTTTTGCAAAGTGCCTACCGGTAGATTTTGGCCTCTACCTCAGCCGGCACCTAGGGAAACCTGCCAAACCTGTGCATTTGTGAAAACTAGAGACCTAGGGGAATCCAATATGGGGTGACTTGTGGGGCTCTGACCAGGTTCTGTTACCCAGAATCCTTTGCAAACCTCAAAATCTGGCTAAAGAAACACATTGTCCTCACATTTTGGTGAGAGAAAGTTATTTAATCTGAGAGGAGACACTAATTTCCTTCCACCAAGCATTCCCCCAAGTGTCCTGATAAAAATGAAACCTCACTTGTGTGGGTAGGCCTAGCGCCCGTGACAGGAAATGCCCCAAAACACAACGTGGACACATCCCATTTTTGACAGAAAACAGAGGTGTTTTTTGCAATGTGCCTACTTGTAGATTTTGGCCTCTACCTCAGCCGGCACAGAGGGAAACCTACCTAACCTGTGCATTTTTTAAAACTAGAGTCCTAGGGGAACCCAAGATGGGGTGACTTGTGGGGCTCTGACCAGGTTCTGTTACCCAGAATCCTTTGCAAACCTCAAAATCTGGCTAAAGAAACACGTTTTCCTCACATTTTGGTGACAGAAAGTTCTGGAATCTGAGAGGAGCCACAAATTTACTTCCACCAAGCGTTCCCCCAAGTGTCCTGATAAAAATGATACCTCACTTGTGTGGGTAGGCCTAGCGCCCGTGACAGGAAATGCCCCAAATCACAACGTGGACACATCCCATTTTTGACAGAAAACAGAGGTGTTTTTTGTAAAGTGCCTACCGGTAGATTTTGGCCTCTACCTCAGCAGGCACCTAGGGAAACCTGCCAAACGTGTGCATTTGTGAAAACTAGAGACCTAGGGGAATCCAAGATGGGGTGACTTGTGGGGCTCTGACCAGGTTCTGTTACCCAGAATCCTTTGTAAACCTCAAAATCTGGCTAAAGAAACACGTTTTCCTCACATTTTGGTGACAGAAAGTTCTGGAATCTGAGAGGAGCCACAAATTTCCTTCCACCCAGCGTTCCCCCAAGTCTCCTGATAAAAATTATACCTAACTTGTGTGGGTAGGCCTAGCGCCCGTGACAGGAAGTGCCCCAAAACACAACGTGGACACATCCTTTTTTTTGACAGATAACAGAGGTGTTTTTTGCAAAGTGCCTACCTGTAGATTTTGGCCTCTACCTCAGCCGGCACCTAGAGAAACCTGCCAAACCTGTGCATTTGTGAAAACTAGAGACCTAGGGGAATCCAAGATGGGGTGACTTGTGGGGCTCTGACAAGGTTCTGTTACCCAGAATCCATTGTAAACCTCAAAATCTGGCTAAAGAAACACGTTTTCCTCACATTTTGGTGACACAAAGTTCTGGAATCTGAGAGGAGCCACAAATTTCCTTCCACCCAGCATTCCCCCATGTCTCCCAATAAAAATGATACCTAACTTGTGTGGGTAGGCCTAGCGCCCGTGACAGGAAATGCCCCAAAACACAACGTGGACACATCCCATTTTTGACAGAAAACAGAGGTGTTTTTTGCAATGTGCCTACTTGTAGATTTTGGCCTCTACCTCAGCCGGCACAGAGGGAAACCTACCTAACCTGTGCATTTTTTAAAACTAGAGTCCTAGGGGAACCCAAGATGGGGTGACTTGTGGGGCTCTGACCAGGTTCTGTTACCCAGAATCCTTTGCAAACCTCACAATCTGGCTAAAGAAACACGTTTTCCTCACATTTTGGTGACAGAAAGTTCTGGAATCTGAGAGGAGCCACAAATTTACTTCCACCAAGCGTTCCCCCAAGTGTCCTGATAAAAATGATACCTCACTTGTGTGGGTAGGCCTAGCGCCCGTGACAGGAAATGCCCCAAAACACAACGTGGACACATCCCATTTTTGACAGAAAACAGAGGTGTTTTTTGTAAAGTGCCTACCGGTAGATTTTGGCCTCTACCTCAGCAGGCACCTAGGGAAACCTGCCAAACGTGTGCATTTGTGAAAACTAGAGACCTAGGGGAATCCAAGATGGGGTGACTTGTGGGGCTCTGACCAGGTTCTGTTACCCAGAATCCTTTGTAAACCTCAAAATCTGGCTAAAGAAACACGTTTTCCTCACATTTTGGTGACAGAAAGTTCTGGAATCTGAGAGGAGCCACAAATTTCCTTCCACCCAGCGTTCCCCCAAGTCTCCTGATAAAAATTATACCTAACTTGTGTGGGTAGGCCTAGCGCCCGTGACAGGAAGTGCCCCAAAACACAACGTGGACACATCCTTTTTTTTGACAGATAACAGAGGTGTTTTTTGCAAAGTGCCTACCTGTAGATTTTGGCCTCTACCTCAGCCGGCACCTAGAGAAACCTGCCAAACCTGTGCATTTGTGAAAACTAGAGACCTAGGGGAATCCAAGATGGGGTGACTTGTGGGGCTCTGACAAGGTTCTGTTACCCAGAATCCATTGTAAACCTCAAAATCTGGCTAAAGAAACACGTTTTCCTCACATTTTGGTGACACAAAGTTCTGGAATCTGAGAGGAGCCACAAATTTCCTTCCACTCAGCGTTCCCCCATGTCTCCCGATAAAAATGATATCTAACTTGTGTGGGTAGGCCTAGCGCCCGTGACAGGAAGTGCCCCAAAACACAACGTGGACACATCTTTTTTTTTGACAGATAACAGAGGTGTTTTTTGCAAAGTGCCTACCTGTAGATTTTAGCCTCTAGCTCAGCCCGCACCAAGGGAAACCTACCAAACCTGTCCATTTCTGAAAACTAGAGACATAGGGGAATCCAAAATGGGGTGACTTGTGGGGCTCTGACCAGGTTCTGTTACCCAGCATCCTTTGCAAACCTCAACATTTGGCTAAAAAAAAACACATTTTCCTCACATTTTGGTGACAGAAAGTTCTGAAATCTGATCGGAGCCACAAATTTCCTCCCACCCAGCGTTCCCCCAAGTCTCCAGATAAAAATGATACCTCACTTGCGTGGGTAGGTCTAGCACCCGTGACAGGAAATGCCCCAAAACACAACGTGGACACATCCCATTTTTTGACAGAAAACAGAGGTGTTTTTTGCAAAGTGCCTACCTGTAGATTTTGGCCTCTAGCTCAGCCAAAACCTAGGGAAACCTGCCAAACCTCTGCATTTTTTTAAACTAGAGACCTAGGAGAATCAAAGATGGGGTGACTTGTGGGGCTCTGACCAGGTGCTGTTACCCAGAATCCTTTGCAAACCTCAAAGTCTGGCTAAAGAAACACGTTGTCCTCACATTTTGGTGACAGAAAGTTCTGGAATCTGAGAGCAGCCACTAATTTCCTTCCACCAAGCGTTCCCCAAGTGTGCTGATATAAATGATACCCCACTTGTGTGGGTAGGCCTAGCGCCCGTGACAGGAAATGCCCCAAAACACAACGTGGACACATCCAATTTTTTGACAGAAAACAGGGGTGTTTTTTGCAAAGTGCCTACCGGTAGATTTTGGCCTCTACCTCAGCCGGCACCTAGGGAAACCTGCCAAACCTGTGCATTTGTGAAAACTAGAGACCTAGGGGAATCCAATATGGGGTGACTTGTGGGGCTCTGACCAGGTTCTGTTACCCAGAATCCTTTGCAAACCTCAAAATCTGGCTAAAGAAACACATTGTCCTCACATTTTGGTGAGAGAAAGTTATTTAATCTGAGAGGAGACACTAATTTCCTTCCACCAAGCATTCCCCCAAGTGTCCTGATAAAAATGAAACCTCACTTGTGTGGGTAGGCCTAGCGCCCGTGACAGGAAATGCCCCAAAACACAACGTGGACACATCCCATTTTTGACAGAAAACAGAGGTGTTTTTTGCAATGTGCCTACTTGTAGATTTTGGCCTCTACCTCAGAGGGCACAGAGGGAAACCTACCTAACCTGTGCATTTTTTAAAACTAGAGTCCTAGGGGAACCCAAGATGGGGTGACTTGTGGGGCTCTGACCAGGTTCTGTTACCCAGAATCCTTTGCAAACCTCAAAATCTGGCTAAAGAAACACGTTTTCCTCACATTTTGGTGACAGAAAGTTCTGGAATCTGAGAGGAGCCACAAATTTACTTCCACCAAGCGTTCCCCCAAGTGTCCTGATAAAAATGATACCTCACTTGTGTGGGTAGGCCTAGCGCCCGTGACAGGAAATGCCCCAAAACACAACGTGGACACATCCCATTTTTGACAGAAAACAGAGGTGTTTTTTGCAAAGTGCCTACCGGTAGATTTTGGCCTCTACCTCAGCAGGCACCTAGGGAAACCTGCCAAACCTGTGCATTTGTGAAAACTAGAGACCTAGGGGAATCCAAGATGGGGTGACTTGTGGGGCTCTGACCAGGTTCTGTTACCCAGAATCCTTTGTAAACCTCAAAATCTGGCTAAAGAAACACGTTTTCCTCACATTTTGGTGTCAGAAAGTTCTGGAATCTGAGAGGAGCCACAAATTTCCTTCCACCCAGCGTTCCCCCAAGTCTCCTGATAAAAATTATACCTAACTTGTGTGGGTAGGCCTAGCGCCCGTGACAGGAAGTGCCCCAAAACACAACGTGGACACATCCTTTTTTTTTACAGATAACAGAGGTGTTTTTTGCAAAGTGCCTACCTGTAGATTTTGGCCTCTACCTCAGCCGGCACCTAGAGAAACCTGCCAAACCTGTGCATTTGTGAAAACTAGAGACCTAGGGGAATCCAAGATGGGGTGACTTGTGGGGCTCTGACAAGGTTCTGTTACCCAGAATCCATTGTAAACCTCAAAATCTGGCTAAAGAAACAAGTTTTCCTCACATTTTGGTGACACAAAGTTCTGGAATCTGAGAGGAGCCACAAATTTCCTTCCACCCAGCGTTCCCCCAAGTCTCCCGATAAAAATGATATCTAACTTGTGTGGGTAGGCCTAGCGCCCGTGACAGGAAATGCCCCAAAACCCAACGTGGACACATCCCATTTTTTGACAGAAAACAGGGGTGTTTTTTGCAAAGTGCCTACCGGTAGATTTTGGCCTCTACCTCAGCCGGCACAGAGGGAAACCTACCTAACCTGTGCATTTTTTCAAACTAGAGTCCTAGGGGAACCCAAGATGGGATGACTTGTGGGGCTCTGACCAGGTTCTGTTACCCAGAATCGTTTGCAAACCTAAAAATCTGGCTAAAGAAACAAGTTTTCCTCACATTTTGGTGACAGAAAGTTCTGGAATCTGAGAGGAGCCACAAATTTCCTTCCACCAAGCGTTCCCCCAAGTGTCCTGATAAAAATGATACCTCACTTGTGTGGGTAGGCCTAGCGCCCGTGACAGGAAATGCCCCAAAACACAACATGGACACATCCCATTTTTGACAGAAAACAGAGGTGTTTTTTGCAAAGTGCCTACCGGTAGATTTTGGCCTCTACCTCAGCCGGCACCCAGGGAAACCTGCCAAACCTGTGCATTTGTGAAAACTAGAGACCTAGGGGAATCCAAGATGGGGTGACTTGTGGGGCTCTGACCAGGTTCTGTTACCCAGAATCCTTTGTAAACCTCAAAATCTGGCTAAAGAAACACATTTTCCTCACATTTTGGTGACAGAAAGTTCTGGAATCTGAGAGGAGCCACAAATTTCCTTCCACCCAGCGTTCCCCCAAGTCTCCCGATAAAAATGATACCTAACTTGTGTGGGTAGGCCTAGCGCCCGTGACAGGAAGTGCCCCAAAACACAACGTGGATACATCTTTTTTTTTGACAGATAACAGAGGTGTTTTTTGCAAAGTGCCTACCTGTAGATTTTAGCCTCTAGCTCAGCCCGCACCAAGGGAAACCTACCAAACCTGTCCATTTCTGAAAACTAGAGACATAGGGGAATCCAAAATGGGGTGACTTGTGGGGCTCTGACCAGGTTCTGTTACCCAGAATCCTTTGCAAACCTCAACATTTGGCTAAAAAAAAAACATTTTCCTCACATTTTGGTGACAGAAAGTTCTGAAATCTGGGCGGAGCCACAAATTTCCTCCCACCAAGCGTTCTCCCAAGTCTCCAGATAAAAATGATACCTCACTTGCGTGGGTAGGCCTAGCACCCGTGACAGGAAATGCCCCAAAACACAAAGTGGACACATCCCATTTTTTGACAGAAAACAGGTGTTTTTTGCAAAGTGCCTACCTGTAGATTTTGGCCTCTAGCTCAGCCAAAACCTAGGGAAACCTGCCAAACCTCTGCATTTTTTAAAACTAGAGACCTAGGAGAATCCATGATGGGGTGACTTGTGGGGCTCTGACCAGGTTCTGTTACCCAGAATCTTTTGCAAACCTCAAAATTTGGGTAAAAAAACACATTTTCCTCACATTTTGGTCACAGAAAGTTCAGAAATCTGAGAGAAGCCACAAATTTCCTTCCACCCAGCGTTCCCCCAAGTCTCCCGATAAAAATGATACCTAACTTGTGTGGGTAGGCCTACCGCCCGTGACATGAAATGCCCCAAAACACAATGTGGACACATCCCATTTTTTGACAGAAAACAGAGGTGTTTTTTGCAAAGTGCCTACCTGTAGATTTTGGCCTCTAGCTCAGCCTGCACATAGGGAAACCTACCAAACCTGTGCATTTCTGAAAACTAGATATCTAGGGGAATCCAAAATGGGGTGACTTGTGGGGCTCTGACCAGGTTCTGTTACCCAGAATCCTTTGTAAACCTCAAAATCTGGCTAAAGAAACATGTTTTCCTCACATTTTGGTGACAGAAAGTTCTGGAATCTGAGAGGAGACACAAATTTCCTTCCACCCAGCGTTCCCCCAAGTCTCCCGATAAAAATGATACCTAACTTGTGTGGGTAGGCCTAGCGCCCATGACAGGAAGTGCCCCAAAACACAACGTGGACACATCCTTTTTTTTGACAGATAACAGAGGTGTTTTTTGCAAAGTGCCTACCTGTAGCTTTTAGCCTCTAGCTCAGCCCGCACCAAGGGAAACCTACCAAACCTGTCCATTTCTGAAAACTAGAGACATAGGGGAATCCAAAATGGGGTGACTTGTGGGGCTCTGACCAGGTTCTGTTACCCAGAATCCTTTGCAAACCTCAACATTTGGCTAAAAAAAAAATATTTTCCTCACATTTTGGTGACAGAAAGTTCTGAAATCTGAGCGGAGCCACAAATTTCCTCCCACCCAGCGTTCCCCCACGTCTCCAGATAAAAATGATACCTCACTTGTGTGGGTAGTCCTAGCGCTCGTGACAGGAAATGCCCCAGAACACAACGTGGACACATCACATTTTTTGACAGAAAACAGAGGTATTTTTTGCAAAGTGCCTACCTGTAGATTTTGGCCTCTACCTCAACCGGCACAGAGGGAAACCTACCTAACCTGTGCATTTTTGAAAAATAGAGTCCTAGGGGAACCCAAGATGGGGTGACTTGTGGGGCTCTGACCAGGATCTGTTACCCAGAATCCTTTGTAAACCTCAAAATCTGGCTAAAGAAACACGTTTTCCTCACATTTTGGTGACAGAAAGTTCTGGAATCTGAGAGGAGCCACAAATTTCCTTCCACCAAGCGTTCCCCCAAGTGTCCTGATAAAAATGATACCTCACTTGTGTGTGTAGGCCTAGCGCCCGTGACAGGAAATGCCCCAAAACACAATGTGGACACATCCCATTTTTGACAGAAAACAGAGGTGTTTTTTGCAAAGTGCCTACCTGTAGATTTTGGCCTCTACCTCAGCCGGCACCTAGGGAAACCTGCCAAACCTATGCATTTGTGAAAACTAGAGACCTAGGGGAATCCAAGATGGGGTGACTTGTGGGGCTCTGACCAGGTTCTGTTACCCAGAATCCTTTGTAAACCTCAAAATCTGGCTAAAGAAACACGTTTTCCTCACATTTTGGTGACAGAAAGTTCTGGAATCTGAGAGGAGACACAAATTTCCTTCCACCCAGCGTTCCCCCAAGTCTCCCGATAAAAATGATACCTAACTTGTGTGGGTAGTCCTAGCGCCCATGACAGGAAGTGCCCCAAAACACAACGTGGACACATCCTTTTTTGTTGACAGATAACAGAGGTGTTTTTTGCAAAGTGCCTACCTGTAGCTTTTAGCCTCTAGCTCAGCCCGCACCAAGGGAAACCTACCAAACCTGTCCATTTCTGAAAACTAGAGACATAGGGGAATCCAAAATGGGGTGACTTGTGGGGCTCTGACCAGGTTCTGTTACCCAGAATCCTTTGCAAACCTCAACATTTGGCTAAAAAAACACATTTTCCTCAAATTTTGGTGACAGAAAGTTCTGGAATCTGAGAGAAGCCACAAATTTCCTCCCACCCAGCGTTCCCCCAAGTCTCCCGATAAAAATCATACCTCACTTGCGTGGGTAGGCCTAGCGCCCATGACAGGAAATGCCCCAAAACACAACGTGGACACATCCCATTTTTTGACAGGTAACAGAGGTGTTTTTTGCAAAGTGCCTACATGTAGATTTTGGCCTCTATCTCAGCCAGCACCTAGGGAAACCTGCCAAACCTGTGCATTTGTGAAAACTAGAGACCAAGGGGAATCCAGGATTGGGTGACTTGTGGGGCTCTGACCAGGTTCTGTTACCCGGAATCCTTTGCAAACCTCAAAATCTGGCTAAAGAAACACGTTGTCCTTACATTTTGGTGACAGAAAGTTCTGGAATCTGAGAGCAGCCACTAATTTCCTTCCACCGAGCGTTCCCCCAAGTGTCCTGATAAAAATGATACCCCACTTGTGTGGGTAGGCCTAGCGCCCGTGACAGGAAATGCCCCAAAACACAACGTGGATACATCCCATTTTTTGACAGAAAACAGGGGTGTTTTTTGCAAAGTGCCTACTGGTAGATTTTGGCCTCTACCTCAGCCGGCACCTAGGGAAACCTGCCAAACCTGTGCATTTGTGAAAGCTAGAGACCTAGGGGAATCCAATATGGGGTGACTTGTGGGGCTCTGACCAGGTTCTGTTACCCAGAATCCTTTGCAAACCTCAAAATTTGGCTAAAAAAAACACATTTTCCTCACATTTTGGTGACAGAAAGTTTGGAAATCTGAGCGGAGCCACATATTTCCTCCCACCCAGCGTTCCCCCAAGTCTAGATAAAAATGATACCTCACTTGTGTGGGTAGGCCTAGGACCCGTGACAGGAAATGCCCCAAAACACAACGTGGACACATCCCATTTTTTGACAGAAAACAGAGGTGTTTTTTGCAAAGTGCCTACCTGTAGATTTTGGCCTCTAGCTCAGCCATCACCTAGGGAAACCTGCCAAACCTGTGCATTTTTTGAAAACTGGAGACCTAGGAGAATCCAAGATGGGGTGACTTGTGGGGCTCTGGCCAGGTTCTGTTACCCAGAATCCTTTGCAAACCTCACAATTCGGCTAACAAAACACATTTTCCTCACATTTTGGTGACAGAAGGTTCTGGAATCTGAGAGGAGCCACAAATTTCCTTCCACCCAGCATTCCCCCAAGTCTCCAGATACAAATCATACCTCACTTGTGTGGGTAGGCCTAGCACCCGTTACCGGAATTGCCCCAAAACACAACGTGGACACATCCCATTTTTTGACAGAAAACAGAGGTGTTTTTTGCAAAGTGCCTACCTGTAGATTTTGGCCTCTAGCTCAGCCGGCACCTAGGGAAACCTACCAAACCTGTGCATTTTTTAAAACTAGAGACCTAGGAGAATCCAAGATGGGGTGACTTGTGGGGATCTGACCAGGTTCTGTTACCCAGAATCCTTTGCAAACCTCAAGATTTGGCTAAAAAAACACATTTTCCTCACATTTTGGTGACAGAAAGTTCAGAAATCTGAGAGAAGCCACAAATTTCCTCCCACCCAGCGTTCCCCCAAGTCTCCCGATAAAAATGATACCTAACTTGTGTGGGTAGCCCTAGCGCCCGTGACATGAAATGCCCCAAAAAACAACGTGGACACATCCCATTTTTTGACAGAAAACAGAGGTGTTTTTTGCAAAGTGCCTACCTGTAGATTTTGGCCTCTAGCTCAGCTGGCACCTAGGGAAACCTACCAAACCTGTGCATTTTTTAAAACTAGAGACCTAGGAGAATCCAAGATGGGGTGACTTGTGGGGATCTGACCAGGTTCTGTTACCCAGAATCCTTTGCAAACCTCAAAATTTGGCTAAAGAAACACATTTTCCTCACATTTTGGTGACAGAAAGTTCAGAAATCTGAGAGAAGCCACAAATTTCCTCCCACCCAGCGTTCCCCCAAGTCTGCCGATGAAAATGATACCTAACTTGTGTGGGTAGGCCTAGCGCCCGTGACATGAAATGCCCCAAAACACAACGTGGACACATCCCATTTTTTGACAGAAAACAGAGGTGTTTTTTGGAAAGTGCCTACCTGTAGTTTTTGACCTCTAGCTCAGCCGTCACCCAGGGAAACCTGCCAAACCTGTGCATTTTTTAACAATAGAGACCTAGGGGAATCCAAGATGGGGTGACTTGTGGGGCTCTGACAAGGTTCTGTTACCCAGAATCCTTTGCTAACCTCAAAATCTGGCTAAAGAAACACGTTGTCCTCACATTTTGGTGACAGAAAGTTCTGGAATCTGAGAGGAGCCACAAATTTCCTTCCACCAAGCGTTCCTCCAAGTGTCCTGATAAAAATGATACCCCACTTGTGTGGGTAGGCCTAGCACCCGTGACAGGAAATGCCCCAAAACCCAACGTGGACACATCCCATTTTTTGACAGAAAACAGGGGTGTTTTTTGCAAAGTGCCTACCGGTAGATTTTGACCTCTACCTCAGCTGGCACAGAGGGAAACCTACCTAACCTGTGCATTTTTTAAAACTAGAGTCCTAGGGGAACCCAAGATGGGGTGACTTGTGGGGCTCTGACCAGGTTCTGTTACCCAGAATACTTTGCAAACCTCAAAATCTGGCTAAAGAAACAAGTTTTCCTCACATTTTGGTGACAGAAAGTTCTGGAATCTGAGAGGAGCCACAAATTTCCTTCCACCAAGCGTTCCCCCAAGTGTCCTGATAAAAATGATACCTCACTTGTGTGGGTAGGCCTAGCGCCCGTGACAGGAAATGCACCAAAACACAACGTGGACACATCCCATTTTTTGACAGAAAACAGAGGTGTTTTTTGCAAAGTGCCTACCTGTAGATTTTGGCCTCTACCTCAGCCGGCACAGAGGGAAACCTACCTAACCTGTGCATTTTTTAAAACTAGAGTCCTAGGGGAACCCAAGATGGGGTGACTTGTGGGGCTCTGACCAGGTTCTGTTACCCAGAATCCTTTGCAAACCTCAAAATCTGGCTAAAGAAACACGTTTTCCTCACATTTTGGTGACAGAAAGTTCTGGAATCTGAGAGGAGCCACAAATTTCCTTCCACCAAGCGTTCCCCCAAGTGTCCTGATAAAAATGATACCTCACTTGTGTGGGTAGGCCTAGCGCCCGTGACAGGAAATGCCCCAAAACACAACGTGGACACATCCCATTTTTGACAGAAAACAGAGGTGTTTTTTGCAAAGTGCCTACCGGTAGATTTTGGCCTCTACCTCAGCAGGCACCTAGGGAAACCTGCCAAACCTGTGCATTTGTGAAAACTAGAGACCTAGGGGAATCCAAGATGGGGTGACTTGTGGGGCTCTGGCCAGGTTCTGTTACCCAGAATCCTTTGTAAACCTCAAAATCTGGCTAAAGAAACACGTTTTCCTCACATTTTGGTGACAGAAAGTTCTGGAATCTGAGAGGAGCCACAAATTTCCTTCCACCAAGCGTTCCCCCAAGTGTGCTGATATAAATGATACCCCACTTGTGTGGGTAGGCCTAGAGCCCGTGACAGGAAATGCCCCAAAACACAACGTAGACACATCCCATTTTTTGACAGAAAACAGGGGTGTTTTTTGCAAAGTGCCTACTTGTAGATTTTGACCTCTACCTCAGCCGGCACAGAGGGAAACCTACCTAACCTGTGCATTTTTTAAAACTAGAGTCCTAGGGGAACCCAAGATGGGGTGACTTGTGGGGCTCTGACCAGGTTCTGTTACCCAGAATCCTTTGCAAACCTCAAAATCTGGCTAAAGAAACACGTTTTCCTCACATTTTGGTGACAGAAAGTTCTGGAATCGGAGAGGAGCCACAAATTTCCTTCCACCCAGCGTTCCCCCAAGTCTCCCGATAAAAATGATACCTAACTTGTGTGGGTAGGCCTAGCGCCCGTGACATGAAATGCCCCAAAACACAATGTGGACACATCCCATTTTTTGACAGAAAACAGGTGTTTTTTGCAAAGTGCCTACCTGTAGATTTTGGCCTCTAGCTCATCTGTCGCCTAGGGAAACCTGCCAAACCTGTGCATTTTTGAAAAATAGAGACCTAGGGGAATCCAAGATGGGGTGACTTGTCGGGCTCTGACCAGGTTCTGTTACCCAGAATCCTTTGCAAACCTCAAAATCTGGCTAAAGAAACACGTTTTCCTCACATTTTGGTGACAGAAAGTTCTGGAATCTGAGAGGAGCCACAAATTTACTTCCACCAAGCGTTCCCCCAAGTGTCCTGATAAAAATGATACCTCACTTGTGTGGGTAGGCCTAGCGCCCGTGACAGGAAATGCCCCAAAACACAACGTGGACACATCCCATTTTTGACAGAAAACAGAGGTGTTTTTTGCAAAGTGCCTACCGGTAGATTTTGGCCTCTACCTCAGCAGGCACCTAGGGAAACCTGCCAAACCTGTGCATTTGTGAAAACTAGAGACCTAGGGGAATCAAAGATGGGGTGACTTGTGGGGCTCTGACCAGGTTCTGTTACCCAGAATCCTTTGTAAACCTCAAAATCTGGCTAAAGAAACACGTTTTCCTCACATTTTGGTGACAGAAAGTTCTGGAATCGGAGAGGAGCCACAAATTTCCTTCCACCCAGCGTTCCCCCAAGTCTCCCGATAAAAATGATACCTAACTTGTGTGGGTAGGCCTAGCGCCCGTGACATGAAATGCCCCAAAACACAATGTGGACACATCCCATTTTTTGACAGAAAACAGGTGTTTTTTGCAAAGTGCCTACCTGTAGATTTTGGCCTCTAGCTCAGCCAAAACCTAGGGAAACCTGCCAAACCTCTGCATTTTTTAAAACTAGAGACCTAGGAGAATCCATGATAGGGTGACTTGTGGGGCTCTGACCAGGTTCTGTTACCCAGAATCCTTTGCAAACCTTAAAATTTGGGTAAAAAAACACATTTTCCTCACATTTTGGTCACAGAAAGTTCAGAAATCTGAGAGAAGCCACAAATTTCCTTCCACCCAGCGTTCCCCCAAGTCTCCCGATAAAAATGATACCTAACTTGTGTGGGTAGGCCTAGCGCCCGTGACATGAAATGCCCCAAAACACAATGTGGACACATCCCATTTTTTGACAGAAAACAGAGGTGTTTTTTGCAAAGTGCCTACCTGTAGATTTTGGCCTCTAGCTCATCTGTCGCCTAGGGAAACCTGCCAAACCTGTGCATTTTTGAAAAATAGAGACCTAGGGGAATCCAAGATGGGGTGACTTGTGGGGCTCTGACCAGGTTCTGTTACCCAGAATCCTTTGCAAACCTCAAAATCTGGCTAAAGAAACACGTTGTCCTCACATTTTGGTGACAGAAAGTTCTGGAATCTGAGAGCAGCCACTAATTTCCTTCCACCAAGCGTTCCCCCAAGTGTGCTGATATAAATGATACCCCACTTGTGTGGGTAGGCCTAGCGCCCGTGACAGGAAATGCCCCAAAACACAACGTAGACACATCCCATTTTTTGACAGAAAACAGGGGTGTTTTTTGCAAAGTGCCTACCGGTAGATTTTGGCCTCTACCTCAGCCGGCACCTAGGGAAACCTGCCAAACCTGTGCATTTGTGAAAACTAGAGACCTAGGGGAATCCAATATGGGGTGACTTGTGGGGCTCTGACCAGGTTCTGTTACCCAGAATCCTTTGCAAACCTCAAAATCTGGCTAAAGAAACACATTGTCCTCACATTTTGGTGAGAGAAAGTTATTTAATCTGAGAGGAGACACTAATTTCCTTCCACCAAGCATTCCCCCAAGTGTCCTGATAAAAATGAAACCTCACTTGTGTGGGTAGGCCTAGCGCCCGTGACAGGAAATGCCCCAAAACACAACGTGGACACATCCCATTTTTGACAGAAAACAGAGGTGTTTTTTGCAATGTGCCTACTTGTAGATTTTGGCCTCTACCTCAGCCGGCACAGAGGGAAACCTACCTAACCTGTGCATTTTTTAAAACTAGAGTCCTAGGGGAACCCAAGATGGGGTGACTTGTGGGGCTCTGACCAGGTTCTGTTACCCAGAATCCTTTGCAAACCTCAAAATCTGGCTAAAGAAACACGTTTTCCTCACATTTTGGTGACAGAAAGTTCTGGAATCTGAGAGGAGCCACAAATTTACTTCCACCAAGCGTTCCCCCAAGTGTCCTGATAAAAATGATACCTCACTTGTGTGGGTAGGCCTAGCGCCCGTGACAGGAAATGCCCCAAATCACAACGTGGACACATCCCATTTTTGACAGAAAACAGAGGTGTTTTTTGTAAAGTGCCTACCGGTAGATTTTGGCCTCTACCTCAGCAGGCACCTAGGGAAACCTGCCAAACGTGTGCATTTGTGAAAACTAGAGACCTAGGGGAATCCAAGATGGGGTGACTTGTGGGGCTCTGACCAGGTTCTGTTACCCAGAATCCTTTGTAAACCTCAAAATCTGGCTAAAGAAACACGTTTTCCTCACATTTTGGTGACAGAAAGTTCTGGAATCTGAGAGGAGCCACAAATTTCCTTCCACCCAGCGTTCCCCCAAGTCTCCTGATAAAAATTATACCTAACTTGTGTGGGTAGGCCTAGCGCCCGTGACAGGAAGTGCCCCAAAACACAACGTGGACACATCCTTTTTTTTTACAGATAACAGAGGTGTTTTTTGCAAAGTGCCTACCTGTAGATTTTGGCCTCTACCTCAGCCGGCACCTAGAGAAACCTGCCAAACCTGTGCATTTGTGAAAACTAGAGACCTAGGGGAATCCAAGATGGGGTGACTTGTGGGGCTCTGACAAGGTTCTGTTACCCAGAATCCATTGTAAACCTCAAAATCTGGCTAAAGAAACAAGTTTTCCTCACATTTTGGTGACACAAAGTTCTGGAATCTGAGAGGAGCCTCAAATTTCCTTCCACCCAGCATTCCCCCATGTCTCCCAATAAAAATGATACCTAACTTGTGTGGGTAGGCCTAGCGCCCGTGACAGGAAATGCCCCAAAACACAACGTGGACACATCCCATTTTTGACAGAAAACAGAGGTGTTTTTTGCAATGTGCCTACTTGTAGATTTTGGCCTCTACCTCAGCCGGCACAGAGGGAAACCTACCTAACCTGTGCATTTTTTAAAACTAGAGTCCTAGGGGAACCCAAGATGGGGTGACTTGTGGGGCTCTGACCAGGTTCTGTTACCCAGAATCCTTTGCAAACCTCAAAATCTGGCTAAAGAAACACGTTTTCCTCACATTTTGGTGACAGAAAGTTCTGGAATCTGAGAGGAGCCACAAATTTACTTCCACCAAGCGTTCCCCCAAGTGTCCTGATAAAAATGATACCTCACTTGTGTGGGTAGGCCTAGCGCCCGTGACAGGAAATGCCCCAAAACACAACGTGGACACATCCCATTTTTGACAGAAAACAGAGGTGTTTTTTGTAAAGTGCCTACCGGTAGATTTTGGCCTCTACCTCAGCAGGCACCTAGGGAAACCTGCCAAACGTGTGCATTTGTGAAAACTAGAGACCTAGGGGAATCCAAGATGGGGTGACTTGTGGGGCTCTGACCAGGTTCTGTTACCCAGAATCCTTTGTAAACCTCAAAATCTGGCTAAAGAAACACGTTTTCCTCACATTTTGGTGACAGAAAGTTCTGGAATCTGAGAGGAGCCACAAATTTCCTTCCACCCAGCGTTCCCCCAAGTCTCCTGATAAAAATTATACCTAACTTGTGTGGGTAGGCCTAGCGCCCGTGACAGGAAGTGCCCCAAAACACAACGTGGACACATCCTTTTTTTTGACAGATAACAGAGGTGTTTTTTGCAAAGTGCCTACCTGTAGATTTTGGCCTCTACCTCAGCCGGCACCTAGAGAAACCTGCCAAACCTGTGCATTTGTGAAAACTAGAGACCTAGGGGAATCCAAGATGGGGTGACTTGTGGGGCTCTGACAAGGTTCTGTTACCCAGAATCCATTGTAAACCTCAAAATCTGGCTAAAGAAACACGTTTTCCTCACATTTTGGTGACACAAAGTTCTGGAATCTGAGAGGAGCCACAAATTTCCTTCCACTCAGCGTTCCCCCATGTCTCCCGATAAAAATGATATCTAACTTGTGTGGGTAGGCCTAGCGCCCGTGACAGGAAGTGCCCCAAAACACAACGTGGACACATCTTTTTTTTTGACAGATAACAGAGGTGTTTTTTGCAAAGTGCCTACCTGTAGATTTTAGCCTCTAGCTCAGCCCGCACCAAGGGAAACCTACCAAACCTGTCCATTTCTGAAAACTAGAGACATAGGGGAATCCAAAATGGGGTGACTTGTGGGGCTCTGACCAGGTTCTGTTACCCAGCATCCTTTGCAAACCTCAACATTTGGCTAAAAAAAAACACATTTTCCTCACATTTTGGTGACAGAAAGTTCTGAAATCTGATCGGAGCCACAAATTTCCTCCCACCCAGCGTTCCCCCAAGTCTCCAGATAAAAATGATACCTCACTTGCGTGGGTAGGTCTAGCACCCGTGACAGGAAATGCCCCAAAACACAACGTGGACACATCCCATTTTTTGACAGAAAACAGAGGTGTTTTTTGCAAAGTGCCTACCTGTAGATTTTGGCCTCTAGCTCAGCCAAAACCTAGGGAAACCTGCCAAACCTCTGCATTTTTTTAAACTAGAGACCTAGGAGAATCAAAGATGGGGTGACTTGTGGGGCTCTGACCAGGTGCTGTTACCCAGAATCCTTTGCAAACCTCAAAGTCTGGCTAAAGAAACACGTTGTCCTCACATTTTGGTGACAGAAAGTTCTGGAATCTGAGAGCAGCCACTAATTTCCTTCCACCAAGCGTTCCCCAAGTGTGCTGATATAAATGATACCCCACTTGTGTGGGTAGGCCTAGCGCCCGTGACAGGAAATGCCCCAAAACACAACGTGGACACATCCAATTTTTTGACAGAAAACAGGGGTGTTTTTTGCAAAGTGCCTACCGGTAGATTTTGGCCTCTACCTCAGCCGGCACCTAGGGAAACCTGCCAAACCTGTGCATTTGTGAAAACTAGAGACCTAGGGGAATCCAATATGGGGTGACTTGTGGGGCTCTGACCAGGTTCTGTTACCCAGAATCCTTTGCAAACCTCAAAATCTGGCTAAAGAAACACATTGTCCTCACATTTTGGTGAGAGAAAGTTATTTAATCTGAGAGGAGACACTAATTTCCTTCCACCAAGCATTCCCCCAAGTGTCCTGATAAAAATGAAACCTCACTTGTGTGGGTAGGCCTAGCGCCCGTGACAGGAAATGCCCCAAAACACAACGTGGACACATCCCATTTTTGACAGAAAACAGAGGTGTTTTTTGCAATGTGCCTACTTGTAGATTTTGGCCTCTACCTCAGAGGGCACAGAGGGAAACCTACCTAACCTGTGCATTTTTTAAAACTAGAGTCCTAGGGGAACCCAAGATGGGGTGACTTGTGGGGCTCTGACCAGGTTCTGTTACCCAGAATCCTTTGCAAACCTCAAAATCTGGCTAAAGAAACACGTTTTCCTCACATTTTGGTGACAGAAAGTTCTGGAATCTGAGAGGAGCCACAAATTTACTTCCACCAAGCGTTCCCCCAAGTGTCCTGATAAAAATGATACCTCACTTGTGTGGGTAGGCCTAGCGCCCGTGACAGGAAATGCCCCAAAACACAACGTGGACACATCCCATTTTTGACAGAAAACAGAGGTGTTTTTTGCAAAGTGCCTACCGGTAGATTTTGGCCTCTACCTCAGCAGGCACCTAGGGAAACCTGCCAAACCTGTGCATTTGTGAAAACTAGAGACCTAGGGGAATCCAAGATGGGGTGACTTGTGGGGCTCTGACCAGGTTCTGTTACCCAGAATCCTTTGTAAACCTCAAAATCTGGCTAAAGAAACACGTTTTCCTCACATTTTGGTGTCAGAAAGTTCTGGAATCTGAGAGGAGCCACAAATTTCCTTCCACCCAGCGTTCCCCCAAGTCTCCTGATAAAAATTATACCTAACTTGTGTGGGTAGGCCTAGCGCCCGTGACAGGAAGTGCCCCAAAACACAACGTGGACACATCCTTTTTTTTTACAGATAACAGAGGTGTTTTTTGCAAAGTGCCTACCTGTAGATTTTGGCCTCTACCTCAGCCGGCACCTAGAGAAACCTGCCAAACCTGTGCATTTGTGAAAACTAGAGACCTAGGGGAATCCAAGATGGGGTGACTTGTGGGGCTCTGACAAGGTTCTGTTACCCAGAATCCATTGTAAACCTCAAAATCTGGCTAAAGAAACAAGTTTTCCTCACATTTTGGTGACACAAAGTTCTGGAATCTGAGAGGAGCCACAAATTTCCTTCCACCCAGCGTTCCCCCAAGTCTCCCGATAAAAATGATATCTAACTTGTGTGGGTAGGCCTAGCGCCCGTGACAGGAAATGCCCCAAAACCCAACGTGGACACATCCCATTTTTTGACAGAAAACAGGGGTGTTTTTTGCAAAGTGCCTACCGGTAGATTTTGGCCTCTACCTCAGCCGGCACAGAGGGAAACCTACCTAACCTGTGCATTTTTTCAAACTAGAGTCCTAGGGGAACCCAAGATGGGATGACTTGTGGGGCTCTGACCAGGTTCTGTTACCCAGAATCGTTTGCAAACCTAAAAATCTGGCTAAAGAAACAAGTTTTCCTCACATTTTGGTGACAGAAAGTTCTGGAATCTGAGAGGAGCCACAAATTTCCTTCCACCAAGCGTTCCCCCAAGTGTCCTGATAAAAATGATACCTCACTTGTGTGGGTAGGCCTAGCGCCCGTGACAGGAAATGCCCCAAAACACAACATGGACACATCCCATTTTTGACAGAAAACAGAGGTGTTTTTTGCAAAGTGCCTACCGGTAGATTTTGGCCTCTACCTCAGCCGGCACCCAGGGAAACCTGCCAAACCTGTGCATTTGTGAAAACTAGAGACCTAGGGGAATCCAAGATGGGGTGACTTGTGGGGCTCTGACCAGGTTCTGTTACCCAGAATCCT
Source organism: Pleurodeles waltl (assembly GCF_031143425.1). Lineage (NCBI taxonomy): Eukaryota > Metazoa > Chordata > Amphibia > Caudata > Salamandridae > Pleurodeles > Pleurodeles waltl. The sequence goes on along the minus strand of NC_090439.1, from coordinate 184,969,959 downwards.
TTGTAAACCTCAAAATCTGGCTAAAGAAACACATTTTCCTCACATTTTGGTGACAGAAAGTTCTGGAATCTGAGAGGAGCCACAAATTTCCTTCCACCCAGCGTTCCCCCAAGTCTCCCGATAAAAATGATACCTAACTTGTGTGGGTAGGCCTAGCGCCCGTGACAGGAAGTGCCCCAAAACACAACGTGGATACATCTTTTTTTTTGACAGATAACAGAGGTGTTTTTTGCAAAGTGCCTACCTGTAGATTTTAGCCTCTAGCTCAGCCCGCACCAAGGGAAACCTACCAAACCTGTCCATTTCTGAAAACTAGAGACATAGGGGAATCCAAAATGGGGTGACTTGTGGGGCTCTGACCAGGTTCTGTTACCCAGAATCATTTGCAAACCTCAACATTTGGCTAAAAAAAAAACATTTTCCTCACATTTTGGTGACAGAAAGTTCTGAAATCTGGGCGGAGCCACAAATTTCCTCCCACCAAGCGTTCTCCCAAGTCTCCAGATAAAAATGATACCTCACTTGCGTGGGTAGGCCTAGCACCCGTGACAGGAAATGCCCCAAAACACAAAGTGGACACATCCCATTTTTTGACAGAAAACAGGTGTTTTTTGCAAAGTGCCTACCTGTAGATTTTGGCCTCTAGCTCAGCCAAAACCTAGGGAAACCTGCCAAACCTCTGCATTTTTTAAAACTAGAGACCTAGGAGAATCCATGATGGGGTGACTTGTGGGGCTCTGACCAGGTTCTGTTACCCAGAATCTTTTGCAAACCTCAAAATTTGGGTAAAAAAACACATTTTCCTCACATTTTGGTCACAGAAAGTTCAGAAATCTGAGAGAAGCCACAAATTTCCTTCCACCCAGCGTTCCCCCAAGTCTCCCGATAAAAATGATACCTAACTTGTGTGGGTAGGCCTACCGCCCGTGACATGAAATGCCCCAAAACACAATGTGGACACATCCCATTTTTTGACAGAAAACAGAGGTGTTTTTTGCAAAGTGCCTACCTGTAGATTTTGGCCTCTAGCTCATCTGTCGCCTAAGGAAACCTGCCAAACCTGTGCATTTTTGAAAAATAGAGACCTAGGGGAATCCAAGATGGGGTGACTTGTGGGGCTCTGACCAGGTTCTGTTACCCAGAATCCTTTGCAAACCTCAAAATCTGGCTAAAGAAACACGTTGTCCTCACATTTTGGTGACAGAAAGTTCTGGAATCTGAGAGCAGCCACTAATTTCCTTCCACCAAGCGTTCCCCCAAGTGTGCTGATATAAATGATACCCCACTTGTGTGGGTAGGCCTAGAGCCCGTGACAGGAAATGCCCCAAAACACAACGTAGACACATCCCATTTTTTGACAGAAAACAGGGGTGTTTTTTGCAAAGTGCCTACTTGTAGATTTTGACCTCTACCTCAGCCGGCACAGAGGGAAACCTACCTAACCTGTGCATTTTTTTAAACTAGAGTCCTAGGGGAACCCAAGATGGGGTGACTTGTGGGGCTCTGACCAGGTTCTGTTACCCAGAATCCTTTGCAAACCTCAAAATCTGGCTAAAGAAACACGTTTTCCTCACATTTTGGTGACAGAAAGTTCTGGAATCTGAGAGGAGCCACAAATTTACTTCCACCAAGCGTTCCCCCAAGTGTCCTGATAAAAATGATACCTCACTTGTGTGGGTAGGCCTAGCGCCCGTGACAGGAAATGCCCCAAAACACAACGTGGACACATCCCATTTTTGACAGAAAACAGAGGTGTTTTTTGCAAAGTGCCTACCGGTAGATTTTGGCCTCTACCTCAGCAGGCACCTAGGGAAACCTGCCAAACCTGTGCATTTGTGAAAACTAGAGACCTAGGGGAATCAAAGATGGGGTGACTTGTGGGGCTCTGACCAGGTTCTGTTACCCAGAATCCTTTGTAAACCTCAAAATCTGGCTAAAGAAACACGTTTTCCTCACATTTTGGTGACAGAAAGTTCTGGAATCGGAGAGGAGCCACAAATTTCCTTCCACCCAGCGTTCCCCCAAGTCTCCCGATAAAAATGATACCTAACTTGTGTGGGTAGGCCTAGCGCCCGTGACATGAAATGCCCCAAAACACAATGTGGACACATCCCATTTTTTGACAGAAAACAGGTGTTTTTTGCAAAGTGCCTACCTGTAGATTTTGGCCTCTAGCTCAGCCAAAACCTAGGGAAACCTGCCAAACCTCTGCATTTTTTAAAACTAGAGACCTAGGAGAATCCATGATAGGGTGACTTGTGGGGCTCTGACCAGGTTCTGTTACCCAGAATCCTTTGCAAACCTTAAAATTTGGGTAAAAAAACACATTTTCCTCACATTTTGGTCACAGAAAGTTCAGAAATCTGAGAGAAGCCACAAATTTCCTTCCACCCAGCGTTCCCCCAAGTCTCCCGATAAAAATGATACCTAACTTGTGTGGGTAGGCCTAGCGCCCGTGACATGAAATGCCCCAAAACACAATGTGGACACATCCCATTTTTTTACAGAAAACAGAGGTGTTTTTTGCAAAGTGCCTACCTGTAGATTTTGGCCTCTAGCTCATCTGTCGCCTAGGGAAACCTGCCAAACCTGTGCATTTTTGAAAAATAGAGACCTAGGGGAATCCAAGATGGGGTGACTTGTGGGGCTCTGACCAGGTTCTGTTACCCAGAATCCTTTGCAAACCTCAAAATCTGGCTAAAGAAACACGTTGTCCTCACATTTTGGTGACAGAAAGTTCTGGAATCTGAGAGCAGCCACTAATTTCCTTCCACCAAGCGTTCCCCCAAGTGTGCTGATATAAATGATACCCCACTTGTGTGGGTAGGCCTAGCGCCCGTGACAGGAAATGCCCCAAAACACAACGTAGACACATCCCATTTTTTGACAGAAAACAGGGGTGTTTTTTGCAAAGTGCCTACCGGTAGATTTTGGCCTCTACCTCAGCCGGCACCTAGGGAAACCTGCCAAACCTGTGCATTTGTGAAAACTAGAGACCTAGGGGAATCCAATATGGGGTGACTTGTGGGGCTCTGACCAGGTTCTGTTACCCAGAATCCTTTGCAAACCTCAAAATCTGGCTAAAGAAACACATTGTCCTCACATTTTGGTGAGAGAAAGTTATTTAATCTGAGAGGAGACACTAATTTCCTTCCACCAAGCATTCCCCCAAGTGTCCTGATAAAAATGAAACCTCACTTGTGTGGGTAGGCCTAGCGCCCGTGACAGGAAATGCCCCAAAACACAACGTGGACACATCCCATTTTTGACAGAAAACAGAGGTGTTTTTTGCAATGTGCCTACTTGTAGATTTTGGCCTCTACCTCAGCCGGCACAGAGGGAAACCTACCTAACCTGTGCATTTTTTAAAACTAGAGTCCTAGGGGAACTCAAGATGGGGTGACTTGTGGGGCTCTGACCAGGTTCTGTTACCCAGAATCCTTTGCAAACCTCAAAATCTGGCTAAAGAAACACGTTTTCCTCACATTTTGGTGACAGAAAGTTCTGGAATCTGAGAGGAGCCACAAATTTACTTCCACCAAGCGTTCCCCCAAGTGTCCTGATAAAAATGATACCTCACTTGTGTGGGTAGGCCTAGCGCCCGTGACAGGAAATGCCCCAAATCACAACGTGGACACATCCCATTTTTGACAGAAAACAGAGGTGTTTTTTGTAAAGTGCCTACCGGTAGATTTTGGCCTCTACCTCAGCAGGCACCTAGGGAAACCTGCCAAACGTGTGCATTTGTGAAAACTAGAGACCTAGGGGAATCCAAGATGGGGTGACTTGTGGGGCTCTGACCAGGTTCTGTTACCCAGAATCCTTTGTAAACCTCAAAATCTGGCTAAAGAAACACGTTTTCCTCACATTTTGGTGACAGAAAGTTCTGGAATCTGAGAGGAGCCACAAATTTCCTTCCACCCAGCGTTCCCCCAAGTCTCCTGATAAAAATTATACCTAACTTGTGTGGGTAGGCCTAGCGCCCGTGACAGGAAGTGCCCCAAAACACAACGTGGACACATCCTTTTTTTTGACAGATAACAGAGGTGTTTTTTGCAAAGTGCCTACCTGTAGATTTTGGCCTCTACCTCAGCCGGCACCTAGAGAAACCTGCCAAACCTGTGCATTTGTGAAAACTAGAGACCTAGGGGAATCCAAGATGGGGTGACTTGTGGGGCTCTGACAAGGTTCTGTTACCCAGAATCCATTGTAAACCTCAAAATCTGGCTAAAGAAACACGTTTTCCTCACATTTTGGTGACACAAAGTTCTGGAATCTGAGAGGAGCCACAAATTTCCTTCCACCCAGCATTCCCCCATGTCTCCCAATAAAAATGATACCTAACTTGTGTGGGTAGGCCTAGCGCCCGTGACAGGAAATGCCCCAAAACACAACGTGGACACATCCCATTTTTGACAGAAAACAGAGGTGTTTTTTGCAATGTGCCTACTTGTAGATTTTGGCCTCTACCTCAGCCGGCACAGAGGGAAACCTACCTAACCTGTGCATTTTTTAAAACTAGAGTCCTAGGGGAACCCAAGATGGGGTGACTTGTGGGGCTCTGACCAGGTTCTGTTACCCAGAATCCTTTGCAAACCTCGCAATCTGGCTAAAGAAACACGTTTTCCTCACATTTTGGTGACAGAAAGTTCTGGAATCTGAGAGGAGCCACAAATTTACTTCCACCAAGCGTTCCCCCAAGTGTCCTGATAAAAATGATACCTCACTTGTGTGGGTAGGCCTAGCGCCCGTGACAGGAAATGCCCCAAAACACAACGTGGACACATCCCATTTTTGACAGAAAACAGAGGTGTTTTTTGTAAAGTGCCTACCGGTAGATTTTGGCCTCTACCTCAGCAGGCACCTAGGGAAACCTGCCAAACGTGTGCATTTGTGAAAACTAGAGACCTAGGGGAATCCAAGATGGGGTGACTTGTGGGGCTCTGACCAGGTTCTGTTACCCAGAATCCTTTGTAAACCTCAAAATCTGGCTAAAGAAACACGTTTTCCTCACATTTTGGTGACAGAAAGTTCTGGAATCTGAGAGGAGCCACAAATTTCCTTCCACCCAGCGTTCCCCCAAGTCTCCTGATAAAAATTATACCTAACTTGTGTGGGTAGGCCTAGCGCCCGTGACAGGAAGTGCCCCAAAACACAACGTGGACACATCCTTTTTTTTGACAGATAACAGAGGTGTTTTTTGCAAAGTGCCTACCTGTAGATTTTGGCCTCTACCTCAGCCGGCACCTAGAGAAACCTGCCAAACCTGTGCATTTGTGAAAACTAGAGACCTAGGGGAATCCAAGATGGGGTGACTTGTGGGGCTCTGACAAGGTTCTGTTACCCAGAATCCATTGTAAACCTCAAAATCTGGCTAAAGAAACACGTTTTCCTCACATTTTGGTGACACAAAGTTCTGGAATCTGAGAGGAGCCACAAATTTCCTTCCACTCAGCGTTCCCCCATGTCTCCCGATAAAAATGATATCTAACTTGTGTGGGTAGGCCTAGCGCCCGTGACAGGAAGTGCCCCAAAACACAACGTGGACACATCTTTTTTTTTGACAGATAACAGAGGTGTTTTTTGCAAAGTGCCTACCTGTAGATTTTAGCCTCTAGCTCAGCCCGCACCAAGGGAAACCTACCAAACCTGTCCATTTCTGAAAACTAGAGACATAGGGGAATCCAAAATGGGGTGACTTGTGGGGCTCTGACCAGGTTCTGTTACCCAGCATCCTTTGCAAACCTCAACATTTGGCTAAAAAAAAACACATTTTCCTCACATTTTGGTGACAGAAAGTTCTGAAATCTGATCGGAGCCACAAATTTCCTCCCACCCAGCGTTCCCCCAAGTCTCCAGATAAAAATGATACCTCACTTGCGTGGGTAGGTCTAGCACCCGTGACAGGAAATGCCCCAAAACACAACGTGGACACATCCCATTTTTTGACAGAAAACAGAGGTGTTTTTTGCAAAGTGCCTACCTGTAGATTTTGGCCTCTAGCTCAGCCAAAACCTAGAGAAACCTGCCAAACCTCTGCATTTTTTTAAACTAGAGACCTAGGAGAATCAAAGATGGGGTGACTTGTGGGGCTCTGACCAGGTGCTGTTACCCAGAATCCTTTGCAAACCTCAAAGTCTGGCTAAAGAAACACGTTGTCCTCACATTTTGGTGACAGAAAGTTCTGGAATCTGAGAGCAGCCACTAATTTCCTTCCACCAAGCGTTCCCCAAGTGTGCTGATATAAATGATACCCCACTTGTGTGGGTAGGCCTAGCGCCCGTGACAGGAAATGCCCCAAAACACAACGTGGACACATCCAATTTTTTGACAGAAAACAGGGGTGTTTTTTGCAAAGTGCCTACCGGTAGATTTTGGCCTCTACCTCAGCCGGCACCTAGGGAAACCTGCCAAACCTGTGCATTTGTGAAAACTAGAGACCTAGGGGAATCCAATATGGGGTGACTTGTGGGGCTCTGACCAGGTTCTGTTACCCAGAATCCTTTGCAAACCTCAAAATCTGGCTAAAGAAACACATTGTCCTCACATTTTGGTGAGAGAAAGTTATTTAATCTGAGAGGAGACACTAATTTCCTTCCACCAAGCATTCCCCCAAGTGTCCTGATAAAAATGAAACCTCACTTGTGTGGGTAGGCCTAGCGCCCGTGACAGGAAATGCCCCAAAACACAACGTGGACACATCCCATTTTTGACAGAAAACAGAGGTGTTTTTTGCAATGTGCCTACTTGTAGATTTTGGCCTCTACCTCAGAGGGCACAGAGGGAAACCTACCTAACCTGTGCATTTTTTAAAACTAGAGTCCTAGGGGAACCCAAGATGGGGTGACTTGTGGGGCTCTGACCAGGTTCTGTTACCCAGAATCCTTTGCAAACCTCAAAATCTGGCTAAAGAAACACGTTTTCCTCACATTTTGGTGACAGAAAGTTCTGGAATCTGAGAGGAGCCACAAATTTACTTCCACCAAGCGTTCCCCCAAGTGTCCTGATAAAAATGATACCTCACTTGTGTGGGTAGGCCTAGCGCCCGTGACAGGAAATGCCCCAAAACACAACGTGGACACATCCCATTTTTGACAGAAAACAGAGGTGTTTTTTGCAAAGTGCCTACCGGTAGATTTTGGCCTCTACCTCAGCAGGCACCTAGGGAAACCTGCCAAACCTGTGCATTTGTGAAAACTAGAGACCTAGGGGAATCCAAGATGGGGTGACTTGTGGGGCTCTGACCAGGTTCTGTTACCCAGAATCCTTTGTAAACCTCAAAATCTGGCTAAAGAAACACGTTTTCCTCACATTTTGGTGTCAGAAAGTTCTGGAATCTGAGAGGAGCCACAAATTTCCTTCCACCCAGCGTTCCCCCAAGTCTCCTGATAAAAATTATACCTAACTTGTGTGGGTAGGCCTAGCGCCCGTGACAGGAAGTGCCCCAAAACACAACGTGGACACATCCTTTTTTTTTACAGATAACAGAGGTGTTTTTTGCAAAGTGCCTACCTGTAGATTTTGGCCTCTACCTCAGCCGGCACCTAGAGAAACCTGCCAAACCTGTGCATTTGTGAAAACTAGAGACCTAGGGGAATCCAAGATGGGGTGACTTGTGGGGCTCTGACAAGGTTCTGTTACCCAGAATCCATTGTAAACCTCAAAATCTGGCTAAAGAAACAAGTTTTCCTCACATTTTGGTGACACAAAGTTCTGGAATCTGAGAGGAGCCACAAATTTCCTTCCACCCAGCGTTCCCCCAAGTCTCCCGATAAAAATGATATCTAACTTGTGTGGGTAGGCCTAGCGCCCGTGACAGGAAATGCCCCAAAACCCAACGTGGACACATCCCATTTTTTGACAGAAAACAGGGGTGTTTTTTGCAAAGTGCCTACCGGTAGATTTTGGCCTCTACCTCAGCCGGCACAGAGGGAAACCTACCTAACCTGTGCATTTTTTCAAACTAGAGTCCTAGGGGAACCCAAGATGGGATGACTTGTGGGGCTCTGACCAGGTTCTGTTACCCAGAATCGTTTGCAAACCTAAAAATCTGGCTAAAGAAACAAGTTTTCCTCACATTTTGGTGACAGAAAGTTCTGGAATCTGAGAGGAGCCACAAATTTCCTTCCACCAAGCGTTCCCCCAAGTGTCCTGATAAAAATGATACCTCACTTGTGTGGGTAGGCCTAGCGCCCGTGACAGGAAATGCCCCAAAACACAACATGGACACATCCCATTTTTGACAGAAAACAGAGGTGTTTTTTGCAAAGTGCCTACCGGTAGATTTTGGCCTCTACCTCAGCCGGCACCCAGGGAAACCTGCCAAACCTGTGCATTTGTGAAAACTAGAGACCTAGGGGAATCCAAGATGGGGTGACTTGTGGGGCTCTGACCAGGTTCTGTTACCCAGAATCCTTTGTAAACCTCAAAATCTGGCTAAAGAAACACGTTTTCCTCACATTTTGGTGACAGAAAGTTCTGGAATCTGAGAGGAGCCACAAATTTCCTTCCACCCAGCGTTCCCCCAAGTCTCCCGATAAAAATGATACCTAACTTGTGTGGGTAGGCCTAGCGCCCGTGACAGGAAGTGCCCCAAAACACAACGTGGATACATCTTTTTTTTTGACAGATAACAGAGGTGTTTTTTGCAAAGTGCCTACCTGTAGATTTTAGCCTCTAGCTCAGCCCGCACCAAGGGAAACCTACCAAACCTGTCCATTTCTGAAAACTAGAGACATAGGGGAATCCAAAATGGGGTGACTTGTGGGGCTCTGACCAGGTTCTGTTACCCAGAATCCTTTGCAAACCTCAACATTTGGCTAAAAAAAACACATTTTCCTCACATTTTGGTGACAGAAAGTTCTGAAATCTGAGCGGAGCCACAAATTTCCTCCCACCAAGCGTTCTCCCAAGTCTCCAGATAAAAATGATACCTCACTTGCGTGGGTAGGCCTAGCACCCGTGACAGGAAATGCCCCAAAACACAAAGTGGACACATCCCATTTTTTGACAGAAAACAGGTGTTTTTTGCAAAGTGCCTACCTGTAGATTTTGGCCTCTAGCTCAGCCAAAACCTAGGGAAACCTGCCAAACCTCTGCATTTTTTAAAACTAGAGACCTAGGAGAATCCATGATGGGGTGACTTGTGGGGCTCTGACCAGGTTCTGTTACCCAGAATCTTTTGCAAACCTCAAAATTTGGGTAAAAAAACACATTTTCCTCACATTTTGGTCACAGAAAGTTCAGAAATCTGAGAGAAGCCACAAATTTCCTTCCACCCAGCGTTCCCCCAAGTCTCCCGTTAAAAATGATACCTAACTTGTGTGGGTAGGCCTACCGCCCGTGACATGAAATGCCCCAAAACACAATGTGGACACATCCCATTTTTTGACAGAAAACAGAGGTGTTTTTTGCAAAGTGCCTACCTGTAGATTTTGGCCTCTAGCTCATCTGTCGCCTAAGGAAACCTGCCAAACCTGTGCATTTTTGAAAAATAGAGACCTAGGGGAATCCAAGATGGGGTGACTTGTGGGGCTCTGACCAGGTTCTGTTACCCAGAATCCTTTGCAAACCTCAAAATCTGGCTAAAGAAACACGTTGTCCTCACATTTTGGTGACAGAAAGTTCTGGAATCTGAGAGCAGCCACTAATTTCCTTCCACCAAGCGTTCCCCAAGTGTGCTGATATAAATGATACCCCACTTGTGTGGGTAGGCCTAGCGCCCGTGACAGGAAATGCCCCAAAACACAACGTGGACACATCCAATTTTTTGACAGAAAACAGGGGTGTTTTTTGCAAAGTGCCTACCGGTAGATTTTGGCCTCTACCTCAGCCGGCACCTAGGGAAACCTGCCAAACCTGTGCATTTGTGAAAACTAGAGACCTAGGGGAATCCAATATGGGGTGACTTGTGGGGCTCTGACCAGGTTCTGTTACCCAGAATCCTTTGCAAACCTCAAAATCTGGCTAAAGAAACACATTGTCCTCACATTTTGGTGAGAGAAAGTTATTTAATCTGAGAGGAGACACTAATTTCCTTCCACCAAGCATTCCCCCAAGTGTCCTGATAAAAATGAAACCTCACTTGTGTGGGTAGGCCTAGCGCCCGTGACAGGAAATGCCCCAAAACACAACGTGGACACATCCCATTTTTGACAGAAAACAGAGGTGTTTTTTGCAATGTGCCTACTTGTAGATTTTGGCCTCTACCTCAGCCGGCACAGAGGGAAACCTACCTAACCTGTGCATTTTTTAAAACTAGAGTCCTAGGGGAACCCAAGATGGGGTGACTTGTGGGGCTCTGACCAGGTTCTGTTACCCAGAATCCTTTGCAAACCTCAAAATCTGGCTAAAGAAACACGTTTTCCTCACATTTTGGTGACAGAAAGTTCTGGAATCTGAGAGGAGCCACAAATTTACTTCCACCAAGCGTTCCCCCAAGTGTCCTGATAAAAATGATACCTCACTTGTGTGGGTAGGCCTAGCGCCCGTGACAGGAAATGCCCCAAAACACAACGTGGACACATCCCATTTTTGACAGAAAACAGAGGTGTTTTTTGTAAAGTGCCTACCGGTAGATTTTGGCCTCTACCTCAGCAGGCACCTAGGGAAACCTGCCAAACGTGTGCATTTGTGAAAACTAGAGACCTAGGGGAATCCAAGATGGGGTGACTTGTGGGGCTCTGACCAGGTTCTGTTACCCAGAATCCTTTGTAAACCTCAAAATCTGGCTAAAGAAACACGTTTTCCTCACATTTTGGTGACAGAAAGTTCTGGAATCTGAGAGGAGCCACAAATTTCCTTCCACCCAGCGTTCCCCCAAGTCTCCTGATAAAAATTATACCTAACTTATGTGGGTAGGCCTAGCGCCCGTGACAGGAAGTGCCCCAAAACACAACGTGGACACATCCTTTTTTTTGACAGATAACAGAGGTGTTTTTTGCAAAGTGCCTACCTGTAGATTTTGGCCTCTACCTCAGCCGGCACCTAGAGAAACCTGCCAAACCTGTGCATTTGTGAAAACTAGAGACCTAGGGGAATCCAAGATGGGGTGACTTGTGGGGCTCTGACAAGGTTCTGTTACCCAGAATCCATTGTAAACCTCAAAATCTGGCTAAAGAAACACGTTTTCCTCACATTTTGGTGACACAAAGTTCTGGAATCTGAGAGGAGCCACAAATTTCCTTCCACTCAGCGTTCCCCCATGTCTCCCGATAAAAATGATATCTAACTTGTGTGGGTAGGCCTAGCGCCCGTGACAGGAAGTGCCCCAAAACACAACGTGGACACATCTTTTTTTTTGACAGATAACAGAGGTGTTTTTTGCAAAGTGCCTACCTGTAGATTTTAGCCTCTAGCTCAGCCCGCACCAAGGGAAACCTACCAAACCTGTCCATTTCTGAAAACTAGAGACATAGGGGAATCCAAAATGGGGTGACTTGTGGGGCTATGACCAGGTTCTGTTACCCAGCATCCTTTGCAAACCTCAACATTTGGCTAAAAAAAAACACATTTTCCTCACATTTTGGTGACAGAAAGTTCTGAAATCTGATCAGAGCCACAAATTTCCTCCCACCCAGCGTTCCCCCAAGTCTCCAGATAAAAATGATACCTCACTTGCGTGGGTAGGTCTAGCACCCGTGACAGGAAATGCCCCAAAACACAACGTGGACACATCCCATTTTTTGACAGAAAACAGAGGTGTTTTTTGCAAAGTGCCTACCTGTAGATTTTGGCCTCTAGCTCAGCCAAAACCTAGGGAAACCTGCCAAACCTCTGCATTTTTTAAAACTAGAGACCTAGGAGAATCAAAGATGGGGTGACTTGTGGGGCTCTGACCAGGTGCTGTTACCCAGAATCCTTTGCAAACCTCAAAGTCTGGCTAAAGAAACACGTTGTCCTCACATTTTGGTGACAGAAAGTTCTGGAATCTGAGAGCAGCCACTAATTTCCTTCCACCAAGCGTTCCCCAAGTGTGCTGATATAAATGATACCCCACTTGTGTGGGTAGGCCTAGCGCCCGTGACAGGAAATGCCCCAAAACACAACGTGGACACATCCAATTTTTTGACAGAAAACAGGGGTGTTTTTTGCAAAGTGCCTACCGGTAGATTTTGGCCTCTACCTCAGCCGGCACCTAGGGAAACCTGCCAAACCTGTGCATTTGTGAAAACTAGAGACCTAGGGGAATCCAATATGGCGTGACTTGTGGGGCTCTGACCAGGTTCTGTTACCCAGAATCCTTTGCAAACCTCAAAATCTGGCTAAAGAAACACATTGTCCTCACATTTTGGTGAGAGAAAGTTATTTAATCTGAGAGGAGACACTAATTTCCTTCCACCAAGCATTCCCCCAAGTGTCCTGATAAAAATGAAACCTCACTTGTGTGGGTAGGCCTAGCGCCCGTGACAGGAAATGCCCCAAAACACAACGTGGACACATCCCATTTTTGACAGAAAACAGAGGTGTTTTTTGCAATGTGCCTACTTGTAGATTTTGGCCTCTACCTCAGAGGGCACAGAGGGAAACCTACCTAACCTGTGCATTTTTTAAAACTAGAGTCCTAGGGGAACCCAAGATGGGGTGACTTGTGGGGCTCTGACCAGGTTCTGTTACCCAGAATCCTTTGCAAACCTCAAAATCTGGCTAAAGAAACACGTTTTCCTCACATTTTGGTGACAGAAAGTTCTGGAATCTGAGAGGAGCCACAAATTTACTTCCACCAAGCGTTCCCCCAAGTGTCCTGATAAAAATGATACCTCACTTGTGTGGGTAGGCCTAGCGCCCGTGACAGGAAATGCCCCAAAACACAACGTGGACACATCCCATTTTTGACAGAAAACAGAGGTGTTTTTTGCAAAGTGCCTACCGGTAGATTTTGGCCTCTACCTCAGCAGGCACCTAGGGAAACCTGCCAAACCTGTGCATTTGTGAAAACTAGAGACCTAGGGGAATCCAAGATGGGGTGACTTGTGGGGCTCTGACCAGGTTCTGTTACCCAGAATCCTTTGTAAACCTCAAAATCTGGCTAAAGAAACACGTTTTCCTCACATTTTGGTGTCAGAAAGTTCTGGAATCTGAGAGGAGCCACAAATTTCCTTCCACCCAGCGTTCCCCCAAGTCTCCTGATAAAAATTATACCTAACTTGTGTGGGTAGGCCTAGCGCCCGTGACAGGAAGTGCCCCAAAACACAACGTGGACACATCCTTTTTTTTTTACAGATAACAGAGGTGTTTTTTGCAAAGTGCCTACCTGTAGATTTTGGCCTCTACCTCAGCCGGCACCTAGAGAAACCTGCCAAACCTGTGCATTTGTGAAAACTAGAGACCTAGGGGAATCCAAGATGGGGTGACTTGTGGGGCTCTGACAAGGTTCTGTTACCCAGAATCCATTGTAAACCTCAAAATCTGGCTAAAGAAACAAGTTTTCCTCACATTTTGGTGACACAAAGTTCTGGAATCTGAGAGGAGCCACAAATTTCCTTCCACCCAGCGTTCCCCCAAGTCTCCCGATAAAAATGATATCTAACTTGTGTGGGTAGGCCTAGCGCCCGTGACAGGAAATGCCCCAAAACCCAACGTGGACACATCCCATTTTTTGACAGAAAACAGGGGTGTTTTTTGCAAAGTGCCTACCGGTAGATTTTGGCCTCTACCTCAGCCGGCACAGAGGGAAACCTACCTAACCTGTGCATTTTTTCAAACTAGAGTCCTAGGGGAACCCAAGATGGGATGACTTGTGGGGCTCTGACCAGGTTCTGTTACCCAGAATCGTTTGCAAACCTAAAAATCTGGCTAAAGAAACAAGTTTTCCTCACATTTTGGTGACAGAAAGTTCTGGAATCTGAGAGGAGCCACAAATTTCCTTCCACCAAGCGTTCCCCCAAGTGTCCTGATAAAAATGATACCTCACTTGTGTGGGTAGGCCTAGCGCCCGTGACAGGAAATGCCCCAAAACACAACATGGACACATCCCATTTTTGACAGAAAACAGAGGTGTTTTTTGCAAAGTGCCTACCGGTAGATTTTGGCCTCTACCTCAGCCGGCACCCAGGGAAACCTGCCAAACCTGTGCATTTGTGAAAACTAGAGACCTAGGGGAATCCAAGATGGGGTGACTTGTGGGGCTCTGACCAGGTTCTGTTACCCAGAATCCTTTGTAAACCTCAAAATCTGGCTAAAGAAACACGTTTTCCTCACATTTTGGTGACAGAAAGTTCTGGAATCTGAGAGGAGCCACAAATTTCCTTCCACCCAGCGTTCCCCCAAGTCTCCCGATAAAAATGATACCTAACTTGTGTGGGTAGGCCTAGCGCCCGTGACAGGAAGTGCCCCAAAACACAACGTGGATACATCTTTTTTTTTGACAGATAACAGAGGTGTTTTTTGCAAAGTGCCTACCTGTAGATTTTAGCCTCTAGCTCAGCCCGCACCAAGGGAAACCTACCAAACCTGTCCATTTCTGAAAACTAGAGACATAGGGGAATCCAAAATGGGGTGACTTGTGGGGCTCTGACCAGGTTCTGTTACCCAGAATCCTTTGCAAACCTCAACATTTGGCTAAAAAAAACACATTTTCCTCACATTTTGGTGACAGAAAGTTCTGAAATCTGAGAGGAGCCACAAATTTCCTTCCTCTCAGCGTTCCCCCAAGTCTCCAGATAAAAATGATATCTAACTTGTGTGGGTAGGCCTAGCGCCCGTGACAGGAAGTGCCCCAAAACACAACGTGGACACATCTTTTTTTTTGACAGATAACAGAGGTGTTTTTTGCAAAGTGCCTACCTGTAGATTTTAGCCTCTAGCTCAGCCCGCACCAAGGGAAACCTACCAAACCTGTCCATTTCTGAAAACTAGAGACATAGGGGAATCCAAAATGGGGTGACTTGTGGGGCTCTGACCAGGTTCTGTTACCCAGAATCCTTTGCAAACCTCAACATTTGGCTAAAAAAAAAAACATTTTCCTCACATTTTGGTGACAGAAAGTTCTGAAATCTGAGCGGAGCCACAAATTTCCTCCCACCCAGCGTTCCCCCAAGTCTCCAGATAAAAATGATACCTCACTTGCGTGGGTAGGTCTAGCACCCGTGACAGGAAATGCCCCAAAACACAACGTGGACACATCCCATTTTTTGACAGAAAACAGAGGTGTTTTTTGCAAAGTGCCTACCTGTAGATTTTGGCCTCTAGCTCAGCCAAAACATAGGGAAACCTGCCAAACCTCTGCATTTTTTAAAACTAGAGACCTAGGAGAATCCAAGATGGGGTGACTTGTGGGGCTCTGACCAGGTGCTGTTACCCAGAATCCTTTGCAAACCTCAAAGTCTGGCTAAAGAAACACGTTGTCCTCACATTTTGGTGACAGAAAGTTCTGGAATCTGAGAGCAGCCACTAATTTCCTTCCACCAAGCGTTCCCCAAGTGTGCTGATATAAATGATACCCCACTTGTGTGGGTAGGCCTAGCGCCCGTGACAGGAAATGCCCCAAAACACAACGTGGACACATCCAATTTTTTGACAGTAAACAGGGGTGTTTTTTGCAAAGTGCCTACCGGTAGATTTTGGCCTCTACCTCAGCCGGCACCTAGGGAAACCTGCCAAACCTGTGCATTTGTGAAAACTAGAGACCTAGGGGAATCCAATATGGGGTGACTTGTGGGGCTCTGACCAGGTTCTGTTACCCAGAATCCTTTGCAAACCTCAAAATCTGGCTAAAGAAACACATTGTCCTCACATTTTGGTGAGAGAAAGTTATTTAATCTGAGAGGAGACACTAATTTCCTTCCACCAAGCATTCCCCCAAGTGTCCTGATAAAAATGAAACCTCACTTGTGTGGGTAGGCCTAGCGCCCGTGACAGGAAATGCCCCAAAACACAACGTGGACACATCCCATTTTTGACAGAAAACAGAGGTGTTTTTTGCAATGTGCCTACTTGTAGATTTTGGCCTCTACCTCAGCCGGCACAGAGGGAAACCTGCCAAACCTGTGCATTTGTGAAAGCTAGAGACTTAGGGGAATCCAATATGGGGTGACTTGTGGGGCTCTAACCAGGTTCTGTTACCCAGAATCCTTTGCAAACCTTAAAATGTGGCTAAAAAAAACACATTTTCCTCACATTTTGGTGACAGAAAGTTCGGAAATCTGAGCGGAGCCACAAATTTCCTCCCACCCAGCGTTCCCCCAAGTCTCCCGATAAAAATGATACCTCACTTGTGTGGGTAGGCCTAGCGTCCGTGACAGGAAATGCCCCAAAACACAACGTGGACACATCCCATTTTTTGACAGATAACAGAGGTGTTTTTTGCAAAGTGCCTACCTGTAGATTTTGGCCTCTAGCTCAGCCGGCACCTAGAGAAACCTGCCAAACCTGTGCATTTGTGAAAACTAGAGACCTAGGGGAATCCAAGACGGGGTGACTTGTGGGGCTCTGACCAGGTTCTGTTACCCAGAATCCTTTGCAAACCTCAAAATCTGGCTAAAGAATCACGTTTTCCTCACATTTTGGTGACAGAAAGTTCTGGAATCTGAGAGGAGCCACAAATTTCCTTCTACCAAGCGTTCCCCCAAGTGTCCATATAAAAATGATACCCCACTTGTGTGGGTAGGCCTAGCGCCCGTGACAGGAAATGCCCCAAAACACAACGTGGACACATCCCATTTTTTGACAGAAAACAGGGGTGTTTTTTGCAAAGTGCCTACCGGTAGATTTTGGCCTCTACCTCAGCCGGCACCTAGGGAAACCTGCCAAACTTGTGCATTTGTGAAAACTAGAGTCCTAGGGGAACCCAAGATGGGGTGACTTGTGGGGCTCTGACCAGGTTCTGTTACCCAGAATCCTTTGCAAACCTCAAAATCTGGCTAAAGAAACACGTTTTCCTCACATTTTGGTGACATAAAGTTCTGGAATCTGAGAGGAGCCACAAATTTACTTCCACCAAGCGTTCCCCCAAGTGTCCTGATAAAAATGATACCTCACTTGTGTGGGTAGGCCTAGCGCCCGTGACAGGAAATGCCCCAAAACACAACGTGGACACATCCCATTTTTGACAGATAACAGAGGTGTTTTTTGCAAAGTGCCTACCGGTAGATTTTGGCCTCTACCTCAGCAGGCACCTAGGGAAACCTGCCAAACCTGTGCATTTGTGAAAACTAGAGACCTAGGGGAATCCAAGATGGGGTGAATTGTGGGGCTCTGACCAGGTTCTGTTACCCAGAATCCTTTGTAAACCTCAAAATCTGGCTAAAGAAACACGTTTTCCTCACATTTTGGTGACAGAAAGTTCTGGAATCTGAGAGGAGCCACAAATTTCCTTCCACCCAGCGTTCCCCCAAGTCTCCTGATAAAAATTATACCTAACTTGTGTGGGTAGGCCTAGCGCCCGTGACAGGAAGTGCCCCAAAACACAACGTGGACACATCCTTTTTTTTGACAGATAACAGAGGTGTTTTTTGCAAAGTGCCTACCTGTAGATTTTGGCCTCTACCTCAGCCGGCACCTAGAGAAACCTGCCAAACCTGTGCATTTGTGATAACTAGAGACCTAGGGGAATCCAAGATGGGGTGACTTGTGGGGCTCTGACAAGGTTCTGTTACCCAGAATCCATTGTAAACCTCAAAATCTGGATAAAGAAACACGTTTTCCTCACATTTTGGTTACACAAAGTTCTGGAATCTGAGAGGAGCCACAAATTTCCTTCCACTCAGCGTTCCCCCAAGTCTCCCGATAAAAATGATATCTAACTTGTGTGGGTAGGCCTAGCGCCCGTGACAGGAAGTGCCACAAAACACAACGTGGACACATCTTTTTTTTTGACAGATAACAGAGGTGTTTTTTGCAAAGTGCCTACCTGTAGATTTTAGCCTCTAGCTCAGCCCGCACCAAGGGAAACCTACCAAACCTGTCCATTTCTGAAAACTAGAGACATAGGGGAATCCAAAATGGGGTGACTTGTGGGGCTCTGACCAGGTTCTGTTACCCAGAATCCTTTGCAAACCTCAACATTTGGCTAAAAAAAACACATTTTCCTCACATTTTGGTGACAGAAAGTTCTGAAATCTGAGCGGAGCCACAAATTTCCTCCCACCCAGCGTTCCCCCAAGTCTCCAGATAAAAATGATACCTCACTTGCGTGGGTAGGTCTAGCACCCGTGACAGGAAATGCCCCAAAACACAACGTGGACACATCCCATTTTTTGACAGAAAACAGAGGTGTTTTTTGCAAAGTGCCTACCTGTAGATTTTGGCCTCTAGCTCAGCCAAAACCTAGGGAAACCTGCCAAACCTCTGCATTTTTTAAAACTAGAGACCTAGGAGAATCCAAGATGGGGTGACTTGTGGGGCTCTGACCAGGTGCTGTTACCCAGAATCCTTTGCAAACCTCAAAGTCTGGCTAAAGAAACACGTTGTCCTCACATTTTGGTGACAGAAAGTTCTGGAATCTGAGAGCAGCCACTAATTTCCTTCCACCAAGCGTTCCCCAAGTGTGCTGATATAAATGATACCCCACTTGTGTGGGTAGGCCTAGCGCCCGTGACAGGAAATGCCCCAAAACACAACGTGGACACATCCAATTTTTTGACAGAAAACAGGGGTGTTTTTTGCAAAGTGCCTACCGGTAGATTTTGGCCTCTACCTCAGCCGGCACCCAGGGAAACCTGCGAAACCTGTGCATTTGTGAAAGCTAGAGACCTAGGGGAATCCAAGATGGGGTGACTTGTGGGGCTCTGACCAGGTTCTATTACCCAGAATCCTTTGCAAACCTCAAAATCTGGCTAAAGAAACACGTTTTCCTCACATTTTGGTGACAGAAAGTTCTGGAATCTGAGAGGAGTCACAAATTTCCTTCCACCCAGCATTCCCCCAAGTCTCCCAATAAAAATGATACCTAACTTGTGTGGGTAGGCATAGCGCTCGTGACAGGAAATGCCCCAAAACACAACGTGGACACATCCCATTTTTTGACAGAAAAAAAGGTGTTTTTTGGAAAGCGTCTACCTGTAGATTTTGGCCTCTACCTCATCCGGCACCGAGGGAAATGTACCTAACCTGTGCATTTTTGAAAAATAGAGACCTAGGGGAATCCAAGATGGGGTGACTTGTGGGGCGCTGACCAGGTTCTCTTACCCAGAATCCTTTGCAAACCTCAAAATCTGGCTAAAGAAACATGTTGTCCTCACATTTTGGTGACAGAAAGTTCTTTAATCTAAGAGGAGCCACAAATTTCCTTCCACCAAGCATTCCCCCAAGTGGCCTGATAAAAATGATACCTAACTTGTGTGGGTAGGCCTAGCGCCCGTGACATGAAATGCCCCAACACACAATGTGGACACATCCCATTTTTTGACAGAAAACAGAGGTGTTTTTTGCAAAGTGCCTACCTGTAGATTTTGGCCTCTAGCTCAGCCGTCACAGAGGGAAACCTGCCAAACCTGTGCATTTTTGAAAAATAGAGACCTAGGGGAATCCAAGATGGGGTCACTTGTGGGGCTCTGACCAGGTTCTGTTACTCAGAATCCTTTGCAAACCTCAAAATCTGGCTAAAGAAACATGTTGTCCTCACATTTTGGTGACAGAAAGTTCTGGAATCTGAGAGCCGCCACTAATTTCCTTCCACCAAGCGTTCCCCCAAGTGTCTTGATAAAAATGATACCCCACTTGTGGGGGTAGGCCTAGCGCCCGTGACAGGAAATGCCCCAAAACACAACGTGGACACATCCCATTTTTTGACAGAAAACAGGGGTGTTTTTTGCAATGTGCCTACCGGTAGATTTTGGCCTCTTCCTCAGCCGGCACCTAGGGAAACCTGCCAAACCTGTGCATTTGTGAAAGCTAGAGACTTAGGGGAATCCAATATGGGGTGACTTGTGGGGCTCTGACCAGGTTCTGTTGCCCAGAATCCTTTGCAAACCTTAAAATGTGGCTAAAAAAAACACATTTTCCTCACATTTTGGTGACAGAAAGTTCGGAAATCTGAGCGGAGCCACAAATTTCCTCCCACCCAGCGTTCCCCCAAGTCTCCCGATAAAAATGATACCTCACTTGTGTGGGTAGGCCTAGCGTCCGTGACAGGAAATGCCCCAAAACACAACGTGGACACATCCCATTTTTTGACAGATAACAGAGGTGTTTTTTGCAAAGTGCCTACCTGTAGATTTTGGCCTCTAGCTCAGCCGGCACCTAGAGAAACCTGCCAAACCTGTGCATTTGTGAAAACTAGAGACCTAGGGGAATCCAAGACGGGGTGACTTGTGGGGCTCTGACCAGGTTCTGTTACCCAGAATCCTTTGCAAACCTCAAAATCTGGCTAAAGAATCACGTTTTCCTCACATTTTGGTGACAGAAAGTTCTGGAATCTGAGAGGAGCCACAAATTTCCTTCCACCAAGCGTTCCCCCAAGTGTCCATATAAAAATGATACCCCACTTGTGTGGGTAGGCCTAGCGCCCGTGACAGGAAATGCCCCAAAACACAACGTGGACACATCCCATTTTTTGACAGAAAACAGGGGTGTTTTTTGCAAAGTGCCTACCGGTAGATTTTGGCCTCTACCTCAGCCGGCACCTAGGGAAACCTGCCAAACCTGTGCATTTGTGAAAACTAGAGACCTAGGGGAATCCAACATGGGGTGACTTGTGGGGCTCTGACCAGGTTTTGTTACCCAGAATCCTTTGCCAACCTCAAAATCTGGCTAAGGAAACACGTTTTCCTCAAATTTTGGTGACAGAAAGTTCTGGAATCTGAGAGGAGCCACAAATTTCCTCCCACCCAGCATTCCCCCAAGTCTCCCGATAAAAATGATACCTCACTTGTATGGGTAGGCCTAGCGCCCGTAACCGGAAATGCCCCAAAACACAATGTTGACACATCCCATTTTTTGACAGAAAACAGAGGTGTTTTTTTCAAAGTGCCTACCTGTAGATTTTGGCCTCTAGCTCAGCCGGCATCTAGGGAAACCTGCCAAACCTGTGCATTTCTGAAAACTAGAGACCAAGGGGAAACCAAGATGGGGTGACTTGTGGGGCTCTGACCGGGTTATATTACCCAGAATCCTTTGCAAACCTCAAAATCTGGCTAAAGAAACACGTTTTCCTCACATTTTGGTGACAGAAAGTTCTGGAATCTGAGAGGAGCCACAAATTTCCTTCCACCCAGCGTTCCCCCAAGTCTCCAGATACAAATCATACCTCACTTGTGTGGGTAGGCCTAGCTCCCATGAGAGGAAATGCCCCAAAACACAACGTGGACACATCCCATTTTTTGACAGGTAACAGAGGTGTTTTTTGCAAAGTGTCTACCTGTAGATTTTGGCCTCTAGCTCCGCCGGCACCTAGGGAAACCTGCCAAACCTGTGCATTTCTGAAAACTACAGACCTAGGGGAATCCAACATGGGGTGACTTGTGGGGCTCTGACCAGGTTTTGTTACCCAGAATCCTTAGCCAACCTCAAAATCTGGCTAAGGAAACACGTTTTCCTCAAATTTTGGTGACAGAAAGTTCAGGAATCTGAGAGGAGCCACAAATTTCCTTCCACCCAGCATTCCCCCAAGTCTCCCAATAAAAATGATACCTAACTTGTGTGGGTAGGCCTAGCGCCCGTGACCGGAAATGCCCCAAAACACAACGTTGACACATCCCATTTTTTGACAGAAAACAGAGGTGTTTTTTGCAAAGTGCCTACCTGTAGATTTTGGCCTCTAGCTCAGCCTGCACATAGGGAAACCTACCAAACCTGTGCATTTCTGAAAACTAGAGATCTAGGGGAATCCAAAATGGGGTGACTTGTGGGGCTCTGACCAGGTTATGTTAACCAGAATCCTTTGCAAACCTCAAAATCTGGCTAAAGAAACACGTTTTCCTCAAATTTTGGTGACAGAAAGTTCTGGAATCTGAGAGGAGCCACAAATTTCCTCCCCCCCAGCATTCCCCCAAGTCTCCCGATAAAAATGATACCTCACTTGTGTGGGTAGGCCTAGCGCCCGTGACCGGAAATGCCCCAAAACGCAACGTTGACACATCCCATTTTTTGACAGAAAACAGAGGTGTTTTTTGCAAAGTGCCTACCTGTAGATGTTGGTCTCTAGCTCAGCCTGCACATAGGGAAACCTACCAAACCTGTGCATTTCTGAAAACTAGATATCTAGGGGAATCCAAAATGGGGTGACTTGTGGGGCTCTGACCAGGTTATGTTACCCAGAATCCTTTGCAAACCTCAAAATCTGGCTAAAGAAACACATTTTCCTCACATTTTGGTGACAGAAAGTTCTGGAATCTGAGAGGAGCCACAAATTTCCTCCCACCCTCCATTCCCCCAAGTCTCCCGATAAAAATGATACCTCACTTGTGTGGGTATGCCTAGCGCCCGTGACCGGAAATGCCCCAAAACACAACGTGGACACATCACATTTTTTTTACAGAAAACAGAGGTGTTTTTTGCAAAGTGACTACCTGTAGATTTTGGCCTCTACATCAGCCGGCACCTAGGGAAACCTACCTAACCTGTGCATTTTTGAAAACTAGAGACCTAGGGGAATCCAAGATGGGGTGACTTGTAGAGCTCTGACCAGGTTCTGTTACCCAGAATCATTTGCAAACCTCAAAATCTGGCTAAAGAAACACGTTTTCCTCACATTTTGGTGACAGAAAGTTCTGGAATCTGAGAGGAGCCACAAATTTCCTTCCACCAAGCGTTCCCCCAAGTGTCCTGATAAAAATGATCTCTCACTTGTGTGGGTAGGCCTAGCGCCCGTGACAGGAAATGCCCCAAAACACAACGTGGACACATCAAATTTTTTGACAGAAAAGAGAGGTGTTTTTTGCAAAGTGCGTACCTGTAGATTTTGGCCTCTACCTCAGCCGGCACCTAGGGAAACCTGCCAAACCTGTGCATTAGTGAAAACTAGAGACCTAGGGGAATCCAAGATGGTGTGCCTTGTGGGGCTCTGACCAGGTTCTGTTACCCAGAATCCTTTGCAAACCTCAAAATCTGGCTAAAGAAACACATTTTCCTCACATTTTGGTGACAGAAAGTTCTGGAATCTGAGAGGAGCCACAAATTTCCTTCCACCCAGCATTCCCCCAAGTCTCCCAATAAAAATGATACCTAACTTGTGTGGGTAGGCATAGCGCTCGTGACAGGAAATGCCCCAAAACACAACGTGGACACATCCCATTTTTTGACAGAAAAAAAGGTGTTTTTTGGAAAGCGTCTACCTGTAGATTTTGGCCTCTACCTCATCCGGCACCGAGGGAAATGTACCTAACCTGTGCATTTTTGAAAAATAGAGACCTAGGGGAATCCAAGATGGGGTGACTAGTGGGGCGCTGACCAGGTTCTGTTACCCAGAATCCTTTGCAAACCTCAAAATCTGGCTAAAGAAACATGTTGTCCTCACATTTTGGTGACAGAAAGTTCTTTAATCTAAGAGGAGCCACAAATTTCCTTCCACCAAGCATTCCCCCAAGTGGCCTGATAAAAATTATACCTAACTTGTGTGGGTAGGCCTAGCGCCCGTGACATGAAATGCCCCAACACACAATGTGGACACATCCCATTTTTTGACAGAAAACAGAGGTGTTTTTTGCAAAGTGCCTACCTGTAGATTTTGGCCTCTAGCTCAGCCGTCACAGAGGGAAACCTGCCAAACCTGTGCATTTTTGAAAAATAGAGACCTAGGGGAATCCAAGATGGGGTCACTTGTGGGGCTCTGACCAGGTTCTGTTACTCAGAATCCTTTGCAAACCTCAAAATCTGGCTAAAGAAACACGTTGTCCTCACATTTTGGTGACAGAAAGTTCTGGAATCTGAGAGCAGCCACTAATTTCCTTCCACCAAGCGTTCCCCCAAGTGTCTTGATAAAAATGATACCCCACTTGTGGGGGTAGGCCTAGCGCCCGTGACAGGAAATGCCCCAAAACACAACGTGGACACATCCCATTTTTTGACAGAAAACAGGGGTGTTTTTTGCAATGTGCCTACCGGTAGATTTTGGCCTCTTCCTCAGCCAGCACCTAGGGAAACCTGCCAAACCTGTGCATTTGTGAAAGCTAGAGACTTAGGGGAATCCAATATGGGGTGACTTGTGGGGCTCTAACCAGGTTCTGTTACCCAGAATCCTTTGCAAACCTTAAAATGTGGCTAAAAAAAACACATTTTCCTCACATTTTGGTGACAGAAAGTTCGGAAATCTGAGCGGAGCCACAAATTTCCTCCCACCCAGCGTTCCCCCAAGTCTCCCGATAAAAATGATACCTCACTTGTGTGGGTAGGCCTAGCGTCCGTGACAGGAAATGCCCCAAAACACAACGTGGACACATCCCATTTTTTGACAGATAACAGAGGTGTTTTTTGCAAAGTGCCTACCTGTAGATTTTGGCCTCTAGCTCAGCCGGCACCTAGAGAAACCTGCCAAACCTGTGCATTTGTGAAAACTAGAGACCTAGGGGAATCCAAGACGGGGTGACTTGTGGGGCTCTGACCAGGTTCTGTTACCCAGAATCCTTTGCAAACCTCAAAATCTGGCTAAAGAATCACGTTTTCCTCACATTTTGGTGACAGAAAGTTCTGGAATCTGAGAGGAGCCACAAATTTCCTTCTACCAAGCGTTCCCCCAAGTGTCCATATAAAAATGATACCCCACTTGTGTGGGTAGGCCTAGCGCCCGTGACAGGAAATGCCCCAAAACACAACGTGGACACATCCCATTTTTTGACAGAAAACAGGGGTGTTTTTTGCAAAGTGCCTACCGGTAGATTTTGGCCTCTACCTCAGCCGGCACCTAGGGAAACCTGCCAAACTTGTGCATTTGTGAAAACTAGAGACCTAGGGGAATCCAACATGGGTGACTTGTGGGGCTCTGACCAGGTTTTGTTACCCAGAATCCTTTGCCAACCTCAAAATCTGGCTAAGGAAACACGTTTTCCTCAAATTTTGGTGACAGAAAGTTCTGGAATCTGAGAGGAGCCACAAATTTCCTCCCACCCAGCATTCCCCCAAGTCTCCCGATAAAAATGATACCTCACTTGTATGGGTAGGCCTAGCGCCCGTAACCGGAAATGCCCCAAAACACAATGTTGACACATCCCATTTTTTGACAGAAAACAGAGGTGTTTTTTTCAAAGTGCCTACCTGTAGATTTTGGCCTCTAGCTCAGCTGGCACCTAGGGAAACCTGCCAAACCTGTGCATTTCTGAAAACTAGAGACCAAGGGGGAAACCAAGATGGGGTGACTTGTGGGGCTCTGACCGGGTTATATTACCCAGAATCCTTTGCAAACCTCAAAATCTGGCTAAAGAAACACGTTTTCCTCACATTTTGGTGACAGAATGTTCTGGAATCTGAGAGGAGCCACAAATTTCCTTCCACCCAGCGTTCCCCCAAGTCTCCAGATACAAATCATACCTCACTTGTGTGGGTAGGCCTAGCTCCCATGAGAGGAAATGCCCCAAAACACAACGTGGACACATCCCATTTTTTGACAGGTAACAGAGGTGTTTTTTGCAAAGTGTCTACCTGTAGATTTTGGCCTCTAGCTCCGCCGGCACCTAGGGAAACCTGCCAAACCTGTGCATTTCTGAAAACTACAGACCTAGGGGAATCCAACATGGGGTGACTTGTGGGGCTCTGACCAGGTTTTGTTACCCAGAATCCTTAGCCAACCTCAAAATCTGGCTAAGGAAACACGTTTTCCTCAAATTTTGGTGACAGAAAGTTCTGGAATCTGAGAGGAGCCACAAATTTCCTTCCACCCAGCATTCCCCCAAGTCTCCAAATAAAAATGATACCTAACTTGTGTGGGTAGGCCTAGCGCCCGTGACCGGAAATGCCCCAAAACACAACGTTGACACACCCCATTTTTTGACAGAAAACAGAGGTGTTTTTTGCAAAGTGCCTACCTGTAGATTTTGGCCTCTAGCTCAGCCTGCACATAGGGAAACCTACCAAACCTGTGCATTTCTGAAAACTAGAGATCTAGGGGAATCCAAAATGGGGTGACTTGTGGGGCTCTGACCAGGTTATTTTAACCAGAATCCTTTGCAAACCTCAAAATCTGGCTAAAGAAACACGTTTTCCTCAAATTTTGGTGACAGAAAGTTCTGGAATCTGAGAGGAGCCACAAATTTCCTCCCCCCCAGCATTCCCCCAAGTCTCCCGATAAAAATGATACCTCACTTGTGTGGGTAGGCCTAGCGCCCGTGACCGGAAATGCCCCAAAATGCAACGTTGACACATCCCATTTTTTGACAGAAAACAGAGGTGTTTTTTGCAAAGTGCCTACCTGTAGATTTTGGCCTCTAGCTCAGCCTGCACATAGGGAAACCTACCAAACCTGTGCATTTCTGAAAACTAGATATCTAGGGGAATCCAAAATGGGGTGACTTGTGGGGCTCTGACCAGGTTATGTTACCCAGAATCCTTTGCAAACCTCAAAATCTGGCTAAAGAAACACATTTTCCTCACATTTTGGTGACAGAAAGTTCTGGAATCTGAGAGGAGCCACAAATTTCCTCCCACCCTGCATTCCCCCAAGTCTCCCAATAAAAATGATACCTCACTTGTGTGGGTATGCCTAGCGCCCGTGACCGGAAATGCCCCAAAACACAACGTGGACACATCACATTTTTTTTACAGAAAACAGAGGTGTTTTTTGCAAAGTGACTACCTGTAGATTTTGGCCTCTACATCAGCCGGCACCTAGGGAAACCTACCTAACCTGTGCATTTTTGAAAACTAGAGACCTAGGGGAATCCAAGATGGGGTGACTTGTAGAGCTCTGACCAGGTTCTGTTACCCAGAATCATTTGCAAACCTCAAAATCTGGCTAAAGAAACACGTTTTCCTCACATTTTGGTGACAGAAAGTTCTGGAATCTGAGAGGAGCCACAAATTTCCTTCCACCAAGCGTTCCCCCAAGTGTCCTGATAAAAATGATCTCTCACTTGTGTGGGTAGGCCTAGCGCCCGTGACAGGAAATGCCCCAAAACACAACGTGGACACATCGAATTTTTTGACAGAAAAGAGAGGTGTTTTTTGCAAAGTGCGTACCTGTAGATTTCGGCCTCTATCTCAGCCGGCACCTAGGGAAACCTGCCAAACCTGTGCATTAGTGAAAACTAGAGACTTAGGGGAATCCAAGATGGTGTGCCTTGTGGGGCTCTGACCAGGTTCTGTTACCCAGAATCCTTTGCAAACCTCAAAATCTGGCTAAAGAAACATGTTTTCCTCACATTTTGGTGACAGAAAGTTCTGGAATCTGAGAGGAGCCACAAATTACCTTCCACCCAGCGTTCCCCCAAGTCTCCCGATAAAAATGATGCCTCACTTGTGTGGGTAGGCCTAGCGCCCGTGACAGGAAATGCCCCAAAACACAACGTGGACACATCCCATTTTTTGACAGAAAACAGAGGTGTTTTTTGCAAAGTGCCTATCTGTAGATTTTGGCCTCTAGCTCACCCTGCACCTAGGGAAACCTACCAAACCTGTGAATTTCTGAAAACTAGAGATCTAGGGGAATCCAAAATGGGGTGACTTGTGGGGCTCTGACCAGGTTATGTTACCCAGAATCCTTTGCAAACCTCAAAATCTGGCTAAAGAAACACTTTTTCCTCAAATTTTGGTGACAGAAAGTTCTGGAATCTGAGAGGAGCCACAAATTTCCTCCCACCCAGCATTCCCCCAAGTCTCCCGATAAAAATGATACCTCACTTGTGTGGGTAGGCCTAGCGACCGTGACCGGAAATGCCCCAAAACACAACGTTGACACATCCCATTTTTTGACAGAAAACAGAGGTGTTTTTTGCAAAGTGCCTACCTGTAGATTTTGGCCTCTAGCTCAGCCTGCACATAGGGAAACCTACCAAACCTGTGCATTTCTGAAAACTAGAGATCTAGGGGAATCCAAAATGGGGTGACTTGTGGGGCTCTGACCAGGTTATGTTAACCAGAATCCTTTGCAAACCTCAAAATCTGGCTAAAGAAACACGTTTTCCTCAAATTTTGGTGACAGAAAGTTCTGGAATCTGAGAGGAGCCACAAATTTCCTCCCCCCCAGCATTCCCCCAAGTCTCCCGATAAAAATGATACCTCACTTGTGTGGGTAGGCCTAGCGCCCGTGACCGGAAATGCCCCAAAACGCAACGTTAACACATCCCATTTTTTGACAGAAAACAGAGGTGTTTTTTGCAAAGTGCCTACCTGTAGATTTTGGCCTCTAGCTCAGCCTGCACATAGGGAAACCTACCAAACCTGTGCATTTCTGAAAACTAGATATCTAGGGGAATCCAAAATGGGGTGACTTGTGGGGCTCTGACCAGGTTATGTTACCCAGAATCCTTTGCAAACCTCAAAATCTGGCTAAAGAAACACATTTTCCTCACATTTTGGTGACAGAAAGTTCTGGAATCTGAGAGGAGCCACAAATTTCCTCCCACCCTGCATTCCCCCAAGTCTCCCGATAAAAATGATACCTCACTTGTGTGGGTATGCCTAGCGCCCGTGACCGGAAATGCCCCAAAACACAACGTGGACACATCACATTTTTTTTACAGAAAACAGAGGTGTTTTTTGCAAAGTGACTACCTGTAGATTTTGGCCTCTACATCAGCCGGCACCTAGGGAAACCTACCTAACCTGTGCATTTTTGAAAACTAGAGACCTAGGGGAATCCAAGATGGGGTGACTTGTAGAGCTCTGACCAGGTTCTGTTACCCAGAATCATTTGCAAACCTCAAAATCTGGCTAAAGAAACACGTTTTCCTCACATTTTGGTGACAGAAAGTTCTGGAATCTGAGAGGAGCCACAAATTTCCTTCCACCAAGCGTTCCCCCAAGTGTCCTGATAAAAATGATCTCTCACTTGTGTGGGTAGGCCTAGCGCCCGTGACAGGAAATGCCCCAAAACACAACGTGGACACATCGAATTTTTTGACAGAAAAGAGAGGTGTTTTTTGCAAAGTGCGTACCTGTAGATTTTGGCCTCTACCTCAGCCGGCACCTAGGGAAACCTGCCAAACCTGTGCATTAGTGAAAACTAGAGACCTAGGGGAATCCAAGATGGTGTGCCTTGTGGGGCTCTGACCAGGTTCTGTTACCCAGAATCCTTTGCAAACCTCAAAATCTGGCTAAAGAAACATGTTTTCCTCACATTTTGGTGACAGAAAGTTCTGGAATCTGAGAGGAGCCACAAATTACCTTCCACCCAGCGTTCCCCCAAGTCTCCCGATAAAAATGATGCCTCACTTGTGTGGGTAGGCCTAGCGCCCGTGACAGGAAATGCCCCAAAACACAACGTGGACACATCCCATTTTTTGACAGAAAACAGAGGTGTTTTTTGCAAAGTGCCTATCTGTAGATTTTGGCCTCTAGCTCACCCTGCACCTAGGGAAACCTACCAAACCTGTGGATTTCTGAAAACTAGAGATCTAGGGGAATCCAAAATGGGGTGACTTGTGGGGCTCTGACCAGGTTATGTTACCCAGAATCCTTTGCAAACCTCAAAATCTGGCTAAAGAAACACTTTTTCCTCAAATTTTGATGACAGAAAGTTCTGGAATCTGAGAGGAGCCACAAATTTCCTCCCACCCAGCATTCCCCCAAGTCTCCCGATAAAAATGATACCTCACTTGTGTGGGTAGGCCTAGCGACCGTGACCGGAAATGCCCCAAAACACATCGTTGACACATCCCATTTTTTGACAGAAAACAGAGGTGTTTTTTGCAAAGTGCCTACCTGTAGATTTTGGCCTCTAGCTCAGCCTGCACATAGGGAAACCTACCAAACCTGTGCATTTCTGAAAACTAGAGATCTAGGGGAATCCAAAATGGGGTGACTTGTGGGGCTCTGACCAGGTTATGTTAACCAGAATCCTTTGCAAACCTCAAAATCTGGCTAAAGAAACACATTTTCCTCAAATTTTGGTGACAGAAAGTTCTGGAATCTGAGAGGAGCCACAAATTTCCTCCCCCCCAGCATTCCCCCAAGTCTCCCGATAAAAATGATACCTCACTTGTGTGGGTAGGCCTAGCGCCCGTGACCGGAAATGCCCCAAAACGCAACGTTGACACATCCCATTTTTTGACAGAAAACAGAGGTGTTTTTTGCAAAGTGCCTACCTGTAGATTTTGGCCTCTAGCTCAGCCTGCACATAGGGAAACCTACCAAACCTGTGCATTTCTGAAAACTAGATATCTAGGGGAATCCAAAATGGGGTGACTTGTGGGGCTCTGACCAGGTTATGTTACCCAGAATCCTTTGCAAACCTCAAAATCTGGCTAAAGAAACACATTTTCCTCACATTTTGGTGACAGAAAGTTCTGGAATCTGAGAGGAGCCACAAATTTCCTCCCACCCTGCATTCCCCCAAGTCTCCCGATAAAAATGATACCTCACTTGTGTGGGTATGCCTAGCGCCCGTGACCGGAAATGCCCCAAAACACAACGTGGACACATCACATTTTTTTTACAGAAAACAGAGGTGTTTTTTGCAAAGTGACTACCTGTAGATTTTGGCCTCTACATCAGCCGGCACCTAGGGAAACCTACCTAACCTGTGCATTTTTGAAAACTAGAGACCTAGGGGAATCCAAGATGGGGTGACTTGTAGAGCTCTGACCAGGTTCTGTTACCCAGAATCATTTGCAAACCTCAAAATCTGGCTAAAGAAACACGTTTTCCTCACATTTTGGTGACAGAAAGTTCTGGAATCTGAGAGGAGCCACAAATTTCCTTCCACCAAGCGTTCCCCCAAGTGTCCTGATAAAAATGATCTCTCACTTGTGTGGGTAGGCCTAGCGCCCGTGACAGGAAATGCCCCAAAACACAACGTGGACACATCGAATTTTTTGACAGAAAAGAGAGGTGTTTTTTGCAAAGTGCGTACCTGTAGATTTTGGCCTCTACCTCAGCCGGCACCTAGGGAAACCTGCCAAACCTGTGCATTAGTGAAAACTAGAGACCTAGGGGAATCCAAGATGGTGTGCCTTGTGGGGCTCTGACCAGGTTCTGTTACCCAGAATCCTTTGCAAACCTCAAAATCTGGCTAAAGAAACATGTTTTCCTCACATTTTGGTGACAGAAAGTTCTGGAATCTGAGAGGAGCCACAAATTACCTTCCACCCAGCGTTCCCCCAAGTCTCCCGATAAAAATGATGCCTCACTTGTGTGGGTAGGCCTAGCGCCCGTGACAGGAAATGCCCCAAAACACAACGTGGACACATCCCATTTTTTGACAGAAAACAGAGGTGTTTTTTGCAAAGTGCCTATCTGTAGATTTTGGCCTCTAGCTCACCCTGCACCTAGGGAAACCTACCAAACCTGTGAATTTCTGAAAACTAGAGATCTAGGGGAATCCAAAATGGGGTGACTTGTGGGGCTCTGACCAGGTTATGTTACCCAGAATCCTTTGCAAACCTCAAAATCTGGCTAAAGAAACACTTTTTCCTCAAATTTTGGTGACAGAAAGTTCTGGAATCTGAGAGGAGCCACAAATTTCCTCCCACCCAGCATTCCCCCAAGTCTCCCGATAAAAATGATACCTCACTTGTGTGGGTAGGCCTAGCGACCGTGACCGGAAATGCCCCAAAACACAACGTTGACACATCCCATTTTTTGACAGAAAACAGAGGTGTTTTTTGCAAAGTGCCTACCTGTAGATTTTGGCCTCTAGCTCAGCCTGCACATAGGGAAACCTACCAAACCTGTGCATTTCTGAAAACTAGAGATCTAGGGAAATCCAAAATGGGGTGACTTGTGGGGCTCTGACCAGGTTATGTTAACCAGAATCCTTTGCAAACCTCAAAATCTGGCTAAAGAAACACGTTTTCCTCAAATTTTGGTGACAGAAAGTTCTGGAATCTGAGAGGAGCCACAAATTTCCTCCCCCCCAGCATTCCCCCAAGTCTCCCGATAAAAATGATACCTCACTTGTGTGGGTAGGCCTAGCGCCCGTGACCGGAAATGCCCCAAAACGCAACGTTGACACATCCCATTTTTTGACAGAAAACAGAGGTGTTTTTTGCAAAGTGCCTACCTGTAGATTTTGGCCTCTAGCTCAGCCTGCACATAGGGAAACCTACCAAACCTGTGCATTTCTGAAAACTAGAGATCTAGGGGAATCCAAAATGGGGTGACTTGTGGGGCTCTGACCAGGTTATGTTAACCAGAATCCTTTGCAAACCTCAAAATCTGGCTAAAGAAACACGTTTTCCTCAAATTTTGGTGACAGAAAGTTCTGGAATCTGAGAGGAGCCACAAATTTCCTCCCCCCCAGCATTCCCCCAAGTCTCCCGATAAAAATGATACCTCACTTGTGTGGGTAGGCCTAGCGCCCGTGACCGGAAATGCCCCAAAACGCAACGTTAACACATCCCATTTTTTGACAGAAAACAGAGGTGTTTTTTGCAAAGTGCCTACCTGTAGATTTTGGCCTCTAGCTCAGCCTGCACATAGGGAAACCTACCAAACCTGTGCATTTCTGAAAACTAGATATCTAGGGGAATCCAAAATGGGGTGACTTGTGGGGCTCTGACCAGGTTATGTTACCCAGAATCCTTTGCAAACCTCAAAATCTGGCTAAAGAAACACATTTTCCTCACATTTTGGTGACAGAAAGTTCTGGAATCTGAGAGGAGCCACAAATTTCCTCCCACCCTGCATTCCCCCAAGTCTCCCGATAAAAATGATACCTCACTTGTGTGGGTATGCCTAGCGCCCGTGACCGGAAATGCCCCAAAACACAACGTGGACACATCACATTTTTTTTACAGAAAACAGAGGTGTTTTTTGCAAAGTGACTACCTGTAGATTTTGGCCTCTACATCAGCCGGCACCTAGGGAAACCTACCTAACCTGTGCATTTTTGAAAACTAGAGACCTAGGGGAATCCAAGATGGGGTGACTTGTAGAGCTCTGACCAGGTTCTGTTACCCAGAATCATTTGCAAACCTCAAAATCTGGCTAAAGAAACACGTTTTCCTCACATTTTGGTGACAGAAAGTTCTGGAATCTGAGAGGAGCCACAAATTTCCTTCCACCAAGCGTTCCCCCAAGTGTCCTGATAAAAATGATCTCTCACTTGTGTGGGTAGGCCTAGCGCCCGTGACAGGAAATGCCCCAAAACACAACGTGGACACATCGAATTTTTTGACAGAAAAGAGAGGTGTTTTTTGCAAAGTGCGTACCTGTAGATTTTGGCCTCTACCTCAGCCGGCACCTAGGGAAACCTGCCAAACCTGTGCATTAGTGAAAACTAGAGACCTAGGGGAATCCAAGATGGTGTGCCTTGTGGGGCTCTGACCAGGTTCTGTTACCCAGAATCCTTTGCAAACCTCAAAATCTGGCTAAAGAAACATGTTTTCCTCACATTTTGGTGACAGAAAGTTCTGGAATCTGAGAGGAGCCACAAATTACCTTCCACCCAGCGTTCCCCCAAGTCTCCCGATAAAAATGATGCCTCACTTGTGTGGGTAGGCCTAGCGCCCGTGACAGGAAATGCCCCAAAACACAACGTGGACACATCCCATTTTTTGACAGAAAACAGAGGTGTTTTTTGCAAAGTGCCTATCTGTAGATTTTGGCCTCTAGCTCACCCTGCACCTAGGGAAACCTACCAAACCTGTGGATTTCTGAAAACTAGAGATCTAGGGGAATCCAAAATGGGGTGACTTGTGGGGCTCTGACCAGGTTATGTTACCCAGAATCCTTTGCAAACCTCAAAATCTGGCTAAAGAAACACTTTTTCCTCAAATTTTGATGACAGAAAGTTCTGGAATCTGAGAGGAGCCACAAATTTCCTCCCACCCAGCATTCCCCCAAGTCTCCCGATAAAAATGATACCTCACTTGTGTGGGTAGGCCTAGCGACCGTGACCGGAAATGCCCCAAAACACATCGTTGACACATCCCATTTTTTGACAGAAAACAGAGGTGTTTTTTGCAAAGTGCCTACCTGTAGATTTTGGCCTCTAGCTCAGCCTGCACATAGGGAAACCTACCAAACCTGTGCATTTCTGAAAACTAGAGATCTAGGGGAATCCAAAATGGGGTGACTTGTGGGGCTCTGACCAGGTTATGTTAACCAGAATCCTTTGCAAACCTCAAAATCTGGCTAAAGAAACACATTTTCCTCAAATTTTGGTGACAGAAAGTTCTGGAATCTGAGAGGAGCCACAAATTTCCTCCCCCCCAGCATTCCCCCAAGTCTCCCGATAAAAATGATACCTCACTTGTGTGGGTAGGCCTAGCGCCCGTGACCGGAAATGCCCCAAAACGCAACGTTGACACATCCCATTTTTTGACAGAAAACAGAGGTGTTTTTTGCAAAGTGCCTACCTGTAGATTTTGGCCTCTAGCTCAGCCTGCACATAGGGAAACCTACCAAACCTGTGCATTTCTGAAAACTAGATATCTAGGGGAATCCAAAATGGGGTGACTTGTGGGGCTCTGACCAGGTTATGTTACCCAGAATCCTTTGCAAACCTCAAAATCTGGCTAAAGAAACACATTTTCCTCACATTTTGGTGACAGAAAGTTCTGGAATCTGAGAGGAGCCACAAATTTCCTCCCACCCTGCATTCCCCCAAGTCTCCCGATAAAAATGATACCTCACTTGTGTGGGTATGCCTAGCGCCCGTGACCGGAAATGCCCCAAAACACAACGTGGACACATCACATTTTTTTTACAGAAAACAGAGGTGTTTTTTGCAAAGTGACTACCTGTAGATTTTGGCCTCTACATCAGCCGGCACCTAGGGAAACCTACCTAACCTGTGCATTTTTGAAAACTAGAGACCTAGGGGAATCCAAGATGGGGTGACTTGTAGAGCTCTGACCAGGTTCTGTTACCCAGAATCATTTGCAAACCTCAAAATCTGGCTAAAGAAACACGTTTTCCTCACATTTTGGTGACAGAAAGTTCTGGAATCTGAGAGGAGCCACAAATTTCCTTCCACCAAGCGTTCCCCCAAGTGTCCTGATAAAAATGATCTCTCACTTGTGTGGGTAGGCCTAGCGCCCGTGACAGGAAATGCCCCAAAACACAACGTGGACACATCGAATTTTTTGACAGAAAAGAGAGGTGTTTTTTGCAAAGTGCGTACCTGTAGATTTTGGCCTCTACCTCAGCCGGCACCTAGGGAAACCTGCCAAACCTGTGCATTAGTGAAAACTAGAGACCTAGGGGAATCCAAGATGGTGTGCCTTGTGGGGCTCTGACCAGGTTCTGTTACCCAGAATCCTTTGCAAACCTCAAAATCTGGCTAAAGAAACATGTTTTCCTCACATTTTGGTGACAGAAAGTTCTGGAATCTGAGAGGAGCCACAAATTACCTTCCACCCAGCGTTCCCCCAAGTCTCCCGATAAAAATGATGCCTCACTTGTGTGGGTAGGCCTAGCGCCCGTGACAGGAAATGCCCCAAAACACAACGTGGACACATCCCATTTTTTGACAGAAAACAGAGGTGTTTTTTGCAAAGTGCCTATCTGTAGATTTTGGCCTCTAGCTCACCCTGCACCTAGGGAAACCTACCAAACCTGTGAATTTCTGAAAACTAGAGATCTAGGGGAATCCAAAATGGGGTGACTTGTGGGGCTCTGACCAGGTTATGTTACCCAGAATCCTTTGCAAACCTCAAAATCTGGCTAAAGAAACACTTTTTCCTCAAATTTTGGTGACAGAAAGTTCTGGAATCTGAGAGGAGCCACAAATTTCCTCCCACCCAGCATTCCCCCAAGTCTCCCGATAAAAATGATACCTCACTTGTGTGGGTAGGCCTAGCGACCGTGACCGGAAATGCCCCAAAACACAACGTTGACACATCCCATTTTTTGACAGAAAACAGAGGTGTTTTTTGCAAAGTGCCTACCTGTAGATTTTGGCCTCTAGCTCAGCCTGCACATAGGGAAACCTACCAAACCTGTGCATTTCTGAAAACTAGAGATCTAGGGAAATCCAAAATGGGGTGACTTGTGGGGCTCTGACCAGGTTATGTTAACCAGAATCCTTTGCAAACCTCAAAATCTGGCTAAAGAAACACGTTTTCCTCAAATTTTGGTGACAGAAAGTTCTGGAATCTGAGAGGAGCCACAAATTTCCTCCCCCCCAGCATTCCCCCAAGTCTCCCGATAAAAATGATACCTCACTTGTGTGGGTAGGCCTAGCGCCCGTGACCGGAAATGCCCCAAAACGCAACGTTGACACATCCCATTTTTTGACAGAAAACAGAGGTGTTTTTTGCAAAGTGCCTACCTGTAGATTTTGGCCTCTAGCTCAGCCTGCACATAGGGAAACCTACCAAACCTGTGCATTTCTGAAAACTAGATATCTAGGGGAATCCAAAATGGGGTGACTTGTGGGGCTCTGACCAGGTTATGTTACCCAGAATCCTTTGCAAACCTCAAAATCTGGCTAAAGAAACACATTTTCCTCACATTTTGGTGACAGAAAGTTCTGGAATCTGAGAGGAGCCACAAATTTCCTCCCACCCTGCATTCCCCCAAGTCTCCCGATAAAAATGATACCTCACTTGTGTGGGTATGCCTAGCGCCCGTGACCGGAAATGCCCCAAAACACAACGTGGACACATCACATTTTTTTTACAGAAAACAGAGGTGTTTTTTGCAAAGTGACTACCTGTAGATTTTGGCCTCTACATCAGCCGGCACCTAGGGAAACCTACCTAACCTGTGCATTTTTGAAAACTAGAGACCTAGGGGAATCCAAGATGGGGTGACTTGTAGAGCTCTGACCAGGTTCTGTTACCCAGAATCATTTGCAAACCTCAAAATCTGGCTAAAGAAACACGTTTTCCTCACATTTTGGTGACAGAAAGTTCTGGAATCTGAGAGGAGCCACAAATTTCCTTCCACCAAGCGTTCCCCCAAGTGTCCTGATAAAAATGATCTCTCACTTGTGTGGGTAGGCCTAGCGCCCGTGACAGGAAATGCCCCAAAACACAACGTGGACACATCGAATTTTTTGACAGAAAAGAGAGGTGTTTTTTGCAAAGTGCGTACCTGTAGATTTTGGCCTCTACCTCAGCCGGCACCTAGGGAAACCTGCCAAACCTGTGCATTAGTGAAAACTAGAGACCTAGGGGAATCCAAGATGGTGTGCCTTGTGGGGCTCTGACCAGGTTCTGTTACCCAGAATCCTTTGCAAACCTCAAAATCTGGCTAAAGAAACATGTTTTCCTCACATTTTGGTGACAGAAAGTTCTGGAATCTGAGAGGAGCCACAAATTACCTTCCACCCAGCGTTCCCCCAAGTCTCCCGATAAAAATGATGCCTCACTTGTGTGGGTAGGCCTAGCGCCCGTGACAGGAAATGCCCCAAAACACAACGTGGACACATCCCATTTTTTGACAGAAAACAGAGGTGTTTTTTGCAAAGTGCCTATCTGTAGATTTTGGCCTCTAGCTCACCCTGCACCTAGGGAAACCTACCAAACCTGTGGATTTCTGAAAACTAGAGATCTAGGGGAATCCAAAATGGGGTGACTTGTGGGGCTCTGACCAGGTTATGTTACCCAGAATCCTTTGCAAACCTCAAAATCTGGCTAAAGAAACACTTTTTCCTCAAATTTTGGTGACAGAAAGTTCTGGAATCTGAGAGGAGCCACAAATTTCCTCCCACCCAGCATTCCCCCAAGTCTCCCGATAAAAATGATACCTCACTTGTGTGGGTAGGCCTAGCGACCGTGACCGGAAATGCCCCAAAACACATCGTTGACACATCCCATTTTTTGACAGAAAACAGAGGTGTTTTTTGCAAAGTGCCTACCTGTAGATTTTGGCCTCTAGCTCAGCCTGCACATAGGGAAACCTACCAAACCTGTGCATTTCTGAAAACTAGAGATCTAGGGGAATCCAAAATGGGGTGACTTGTGGGGCTCTGACCAGGTTATGTTAACCAGAATCCTTTGCAAACCTCAAAATCTGGCTAAAGAAACACATTTTCCTCAAATTTTGGTGACAGAAAGTTCTGGAATCTGAGAGGAGCCACAAATTTCCTCCCCCCCAGCATTCCCCCAAGTCTCCCGATAAAAATGATACCTCACTTGTGTGGGTAGGCCTAGCGCCCGTGACCGGAAATGCCCCAAAACGCAACGTTGACACATCCCATTTTTTGACAGAAAACAGAGGTGTTTTTTGCAAAGTGCCTACCTGTAGATTTTGGCCTCTAGCTCAGCCTGCACATAGGGAAACCTACCAAACCTGTGCATTTCTGAAAACTAGATATCTAGGGGAATCCAAAATGGGGTGACTTGTGGGGCTCTGACCAGGTTATGTTACCCAGAATCCTTTGCAAACCTCAAAATCTGGCTAAAGAAACACATTTTCCTCACATTTTGGTGACAGAAAGTTCTGGAATCTGAGAGGAGCCACAAATTTCCTCCCACCCTGCATTCCCCCAAGTCTCCCGATAAAAATGATACCTCACTTGTGTGGGTATGCCTAGCGCCCGTGACCGGAAATGCCCCAAAACACAACGTGGATACATCACATTTTTTTTACAGAAAACAGAGGTGTTTTTTGCAAAGTGACTACCTGTAGATTTTGGCCTCTACATCAGCCGGCACCTAGGGAAACCTACCTAACCTGTGCATTTTTGAAAACTAGAGACCTAGGGGAATCCAAGATGGGGTGACTTGTAGAGCTCTGACCAGGTTCTGTTACCCAGAATCATTTGCAAACCTCAAAATCTGGCTAAAGAAACACGTTTTCCTCACATTTTGGTGACAGAAAGTTCTGGAATCTGAGAGGAGCCACAAATTTCCTTCCACCAAGCGTTCCCCCAAGTGTCCTGATAAAAATGATCTCTCACTTGTGTGGGTAGGCCTAGCGCCCGTGACAGGAAATGCCCCAAAACACAACGTGGACACATCGAATTTTTTGACAGAAAAGAGAGGTGTTTTTTGCAAAGTGCGTACCTGTAGATTTTGGCCTCTACCTCAGCCGGCACCTAGGGAAACCTGCCAAACCTGTGCATTAGTGAAAACTAGAGACCTAGGGGAATCCAAGATGGTGTGCCTTGTGGGGCTCTGACCAGGTTCTGTTACCCAGAATCCTTTGCAAACCTCAAAATCTGGCTAAAGAAACATGTTTTCCTCACATTTTGGTGACAGAAAGTTCTGGAATCTGAGAGGAGCCACAAATTACCTTCCACCCAGCGTTCCCCCAAGTCTCCCGATAAAAATGATGCCTCACTTGTGTGGGTAGGCCTAGCGCCCGTGACAGGAAATGCCCCAAAACACAACGTGGACACATCCCATTTTTTGACAGAAAACAGAGGTGTTTTTTGCAAAGTGCCTATCTGTAGATTTTGGCCTCTAGCTCACCCTGCACCTAGGGAAACCTACCAAACCTGT
This sequence comes from Pleurodeles waltl, assembly GCF_031143425.1. Classification (NCBI taxonomy): domain Eukaryota; kingdom Metazoa; phylum Chordata; class Amphibia; order Caudata; family Salamandridae; genus Pleurodeles; species Pleurodeles waltl. Next base: position 184,930,600 of record NC_090439.1, on the reverse strand, counting down.
GGATTTCTGAAAACTAGAGATCTAGGGGAATCCAAAATGGGGTGACTTGTGGGGCTCTGACCAGGTTATGTTACCCAGAATCCTTTGCAAACCTCAAAATCTGGCTAAAGAAACACTTTTTCCTCAAATTTTGGTGACAGAAAGTTCTGGAATCTGAGAGGAGCCACAAATTTCCTCCCACCCAGCATTCCCCCAAGTCTCCCGATAAAAATGATACCTCACTTGTGTGGGTAGGCCTAGCGACCGTGACCGGAAATGCCCCAAAACACAACGTTGACACATCCCATTTTTTGACAGAAAACAGAGGTGTTTTTTGCAAAGTGCCTACCTGTAGATTTTGGCCTCTAGCTCAGCCTGCACATAGGGAAACCTACCAAACCTGTGCATTTCTGAAAACTAGAGATCTAGGAGAATCCAAAATGGGGTGACTTGTGGGGCTCTGACCAGGTTATGTTACCCAGAATCCTTTGCAAACCTCAAAATCTGGCTAAAGAAACACATTTTCCTCACATTTTGGTGACAGAAAGTTCTGGAATCTGAGAGGAGCCACAAATTTCCTCCCACCCTGCATTCCCCCAAGTCTCCCGATAAAAATGATACCTCACTTGTGTGGGTAGGCCTAGTGCCCGTGACCGGAAATGCCCCAAAACACAACGTGGACACATCACATTTTTTTACAGAAAACAGAGGTGTTTTTTGCAAAGTGACTACGTGTAGATTTTGGCCTCTACATCAGCCGGCACCTAGGGAAACCTACCTAACCTGCGCATTTTTGAAAACTAGAGACCTAGGGGGATCCAAGATGAGGTGACTTGTAGAGCTCTGACCAGGTTCTGTTACCCAGAATCATTTGCAAACCTCAAAATCTGGCTAAAGAAACATGTTTTCCTCACATTTTGGTGACAGAAAGTTCTGGAATCTGAGAGGAGCCACAAATTTCCTTCCACCAAGCGTTCCCCCAAGTGTCCTGATAAAAATGATCTCTCACTTGTGTGGGTAGGCCTAGCACCCGTGACAGGAAATGCCCCAAAACACAACGTGGACACATCCCATTTTTTGACAGAAAAGAGAGGTGTTTTTTGCAAAGTGCGTACCTGTAGATTTTGGCCTCTACCTCAGCCGTCACAGAGGGAAACCTGCCAAACCTGTGCATTAGTGAAAACTAGAGACCTAGGGGAATCCAAGATGGTGTGACTTGTGGGGCTCTTACCAGGTTCTGTTACCCAGAATCCTTTGCAAACTTCAAAATCTGGCTAAACAAACATGTTTTCCTCACATTTTGGTGACAGAAAGTTCTGGAATCTGAGAGGAGCCACAAATTTCCTTCCACCCAGCGTTCCCCCAAGTCTTCCGATAAAAATGATGCCTCACTTGTGTGGGTAGGCCTAGCGCCCGTGACAGGAAATGCCCCAAAACACAACGTGGACACATCCCATTTTTTGACAGAAAACAGAGGTGTTTTTTGCAAAGTGCCTATCTGTAGATTTTGGCCTCTAGCTCACCCTGCACCTAGGGAAACCTACCAAACCTGTGGATTTCTGAAAACTAGAGATCTAGGGGAATTCAAAATGGGGTGACTTGTGGAGCTCTGACCAGGTTCTGTTACCCAGAATCCTTTGCAAACCTCAAAATCTGGCTAAAGAAACACGTTTTCCTCACATTTTGGTGACAGAAAGTTCTGGAATCTGAGAGGAGCCACAAATTTCCTTCCACCAAGCGTTCCCCCATGTGTCCCGACAAAAATGATACCTCACTTGTGTGGGTAGGCCTAGCGCCCGTGACCGGAAATGCCCCAAAACACAATGTTGACACATCCCATTTTTTGACAGAAAACAGTGGTGTTTTTTGCAAAGTGCCTACCTGTAGATTTTGGCCTCCAGCTCAGCCGGCACCTAGGGAAACCTGCCAAACCTGTGCATTTCTGAAAACTAGAGACCTAGGGGAATCCAACATGGTGTGACTTGTGGGGCTCTTACCAGGTTCTGTTACCCAGAATCCTTTGCAAACCTCAAAATTTGGCTAGAAAAACATGTTTTCCTCACATTTTGGTGACAGAAAGTTCTGGAATATGAGAGGAGCCACAAATTTCCTTCCACCCAGCGTTCCCCCAAGTCTCCAGATACAAATCATACCTCACTTGTGTGGGTAGGCCTAGCTCCCATGAGAGGAAATGCCCCAAAACACAACGTGGACACATCCCATTTTTTGACAGGTAACAGAGGTGTTTTTTGCAAAGTGCCTACCTGTAGATTTTGGCCTCTAGCTCAGCCGGCACCTAGGGAAACCTGCCAAACCTGTGCATTTCTGAAAACTAGAGACCTAGGGGAATCCAACATGGGGTGACTTGTGGGGCTCTGACCAGGTTTTGTTACCCAGAATCCTTAGCCAACCTCAAAATCTGGCTAAGGAAACACGTTTTCCTCAAATTTTGGTGACAGAAAGTTCTGGAATCTGAGAGGAGCCACAAATTTCCTCCCACCCAGCATTCCCCCAAGTCTCCCGATAAAAATGATACCTCACTTGTGTGGGTAGGCCTAGCGCCCGTGACCGGAAATACCCCAAATCACAACGTGGACACATCACATTTTTTTACAGAAAACAGAGGTGTTTTTTTCAAAGTGACTACCTGTAGATTTTGGCCTCTACATCAGCCGGCACCTAGGGAAACCTACCTATCCTGTGCATTTTTGAAAACTAGAGACCTAGGGGAATCCAAGATGGGGTGACTTGTAGAGCTCTGACCAGGTTCTGTTACCCAGAATCATTTGCAAACCTCAAAATCTGGCTAAAGAAACACGTTTTCCTCACATTTTGGTGACAGAAAGTTCTGGAATCTGAGAGGAGCCACAAATTACCTTCCACCCAGCGTTCCCCCAAGTCTCCCGATAAAAATGATACCTCACTTGTGTGGGTAGGCCTAGCGCCCGTGACAGGAAATGCCCCAAAACACAACGTGGACACATCCCATTTTTTGACAGAAAACAGAGGTGTTTTTTGCAAAGTGCCTATCTGTAGATTTTGGCCTCTAGCTCACCCTGCACCTAGGGAAACCTACGAAACCTGTGGATTTCTGAAAACTAGAGATCTTGGGGAATCCAAAATGGGGTGACTTGTGGGGCTCTGACCAGGTTCTGTTACCCAGAATCCTTTGCAAACCTCAAAATGTGGCTAAAAAAACACGTTTTCCTCACATTTTGGTGACAGGAAGTTCTGGAATCTGAGAGGAGCCACAAATTTCCTCCCACCCAGCATTCCCCCAAGTCTCCCGATAAAAATGATACCTCACTTGTGTGGGTAGGCCTAGCGCCCGTGACCGGAAATGCCCCAAAACACAACGTGGACACATCACATTTTTTTTACAGAAAACAGAGGTGTTTTTTGCAAAGTGACTACCTGTAGATTTTGGCCTCTACATCAGCCGGCACCTAGGGAAACCTACCTAACCTGTGCATTTTTGAAAACTAGAGACCTGGGGGAATCCAAGATGGGGTGACTTGTAGAGCTCTGACCAGGTTCTGTTACCCAGAATCATTTGCAAACCTCAAAATCTGGCTAAAGAAACACGTTTTCCTCACATTTTGGTGACAGAAAGTTCTGGAATCTGAGAGGAGCCACAAATTTCCTTCCACCCAGCGTTCCCCCAAGTCTCCAGATACAAATCATACCTCACTTGTGTGGGTAGGCCTAGCTCCCATGAGAGGAAATGCCCCAAAACACAACGTGGACACATCCCATTTTTTGACAGGTAACAGAGGTGTTTTTTGCAAAGTGCCTACCTGTAGATTTTGGCCTCTAGCTCAGCCGGCACCTAGGGAAACCTGCCAAACCTGTGCATTTCTGAAAACTAGAGACCTAGGGGAATCCAACATGGGGTGACTTGTGGGGCTCTGACCAGGTTTTGTTACCCAGAATCCTTAGCCAACCTCAAAATCTGGCTAAGGAAACACGTTTTCCTCAAATTTTGGTGACAGAAAGTTCTGGAATCTGAGAGGAGCCACAAATTTCCTCCCACCCAGCATTCCCCCAAGTCTCCCGATAAAAATGATACCTCACTTGTGTGGGTAGGCCTAGCGCCCGTGACCGGAAATACCCCAAATCACAACGTGGACACATCACATTTTTTTACAGAAAACAGAGGTGTTTTTTTCAAAGTGACTACCTGTAGATTTTGGCCTCTACATCAGCCGGCACCTAGGGAAACCTACCTATCCTGTGCATTTTTGAAAACTAGAGACCTAGGGGAATCCAAGATGGGGTGACTTGTAGAGCTCTGACCAGGTTCTGTTACCCAGAATCATTTGCAAACCTCAAAATCTGGCTAAAGAAACACGTTTTCCTCACATTTTGGTGACAGAAAGTTCTGGAATCTGAGAGGAGCCACAAATTACCTTCCACCCAGCGTTCCCCCAAGTCTCCCGATAAAAATGATACCTCACTTGTGTGGGTAGGCCTAGCGCCCGTGACAGGAAATGCCCCAAAACACAACGTGGACACATCCCATTTTTTGACAGAAAACAGAGGTGTTTTTTGCAAAGTGCCTATCTGTAGATTTTGGCCTCTAGCTCACCCTGCACCTAGGGAAACCTACGAAACCTGTGGATTTCTGAAAACTAGAGATCTTGGGGAATCCAAAATGGGGTGACTTGTGGGGCTCTGACCAGGTTCTGTTACCCAGAATCATTTGCAAACCTCAAAATCTGGCTAAAGAAACACGTTTTCCTCACATTTTGGTGACAGAAAGTTCTGGAATCTGAGAGAAGCCACAACTTTCCTTCCACCAAGCGTTCCCCCAAGTGTCCTGATAAAAATGATCTCTCACTTGTGTGGGTAGGCCTAGCGCCCGTGACAGGAAATTCCCCAAAACACAACGTGGACACATCCCATTTTTTGACAGAAAAGAGAGGTGTTTTTTGCAAAGTGCGTACCTGTAGATTTTGGCCTCTACCTCAGCCGGCACCTAGGGAAACCTGCCAAACCTGTGCATTAGTGAAAACTAGAGACCTAGGGCAATCCAAGATGGTGTGACTTGTGGGGCTCTGACCAGGTTCTGTTACCCAGAATCCTTTGCAAACTTCAAAATCTGGCTAAAGAAACATGTTTTCCTCACATTTTGGTGACAGAATGTTCTGGAATCTGAGAGGAGCCACAAATTACCTTCCACCCAGCGTTCCCCCAAGTCTTCCGATAAAAATGATGCCTCACTTGTGTGGGTAGGCCTAGCGCCCGTGACAGGAAATGCCCCAAAACACAACGTGGACACATCCCATTTTTTGACAGAAAACAGAGGTGTTTTTTGCAAAGTGCCTATCTGTAGATTTTGGCCTCTAGCTCACCCTGCACCTAGGGAAACCTACCAAACCTGTGGATTTCTGAAAACTAGAGACCTAGGGGAATCCAACATGGAGTGACTTGTGGGGCTCTTACCAGGTTCTGTTACCCAGAATCCTTTGCAAACCTCAAAATTTGGCTAAAAAAACATCTTTTCCTCACATTTTGGTGACAGAAAGTTCTGGAATCTGAGAGGAGCCACAAATTTCCTTCCACCCAGCGTTCCCCCAAGTCTCCAGATACAAATCATACCTCACTTGTGTGGGTAGGCCTAGCTCCCATGAGAGGAAATGCCCCAAAACACAACGTGGACACATCCCATTTTTTGACAGGTAACAGAGGTGTTTTTTGCAAAGTGCCTACCTGTAGATTTTGGCCTCTAGCTCAGCCTGCACATAGGGAACCCTACCAAACCTGTGCATTTCTGAAAACTAGAGATCTAGGGGAATCCAAAATGGGGTGACTTGTGGGGCTCTGACCAGGTTATGTTACCCAGAATAATTTGAAAACCTCAAAATCTGGCTAAAGAAACACGTTTTCGTCACATTTTGGTGACAGAAAGTTCTGGAATCTGAGAGGAGCCACAAATTTCCTCCCACCCAGCATTCCCCCAAGTCTCCCGATAAAAATGATACCTCACTTGTGTGGGTAGGCCTAGCGCCCGTTACCGGAAATACCCCAAATCACAACGTGGACACATCACATTTTTTTACAGAAAACAGAGGTGTTTTTTGCAAAGTGACTACCTGTAGATTTTGGCCTCTACATCAGCCGGCACCTAGGGAAACCTACCTATCCTGTGCATTTTTTAAAACTAGGGACCTAGGGGAATCCAAGATGGGGTGACTTGTAGAGCTCTGACCAGGTTCTGTTACCCAGAATCATTTGCAAACCTCAAAATCTGGCTAAAGAAACACGTTTTCCTCACATTTTGGTGACAGAAAGTTCTGGAATCTGAGAGGAGCCACAAATTACCTTCCACCCAGCGTTCCCCCAAGTCTCCCGATAAAAATGATGCCTCACTTGTGTGGGTAGGCCTAGCGCCCGTGACAGGAAATGCCCCAAAACACAACGTGGACACATCCCATTTTTTGACAGAAAACAGAGGTGTTTTTTGCAAAGTGCCTATCTGTAGATTTTGGCCTCTAGCTCACCCTGCACCTAGGGAAACCTACCAAACCTGTGGATTTCTGAAAACTAGAGATCTAGGGGAATACAAAATGGGGTGACTTGTGGGGCTCTGACCAGGTTCTGTTACCCAGAATCCTTTGCAAACCTCAAAATGTGGCTAAAAAAACACGTTTTCCTTTTGGTGACAGAAAGTTCTGAAATCTGAGCGGAGCCTCAAATTTCCTCCCACCCAGCGTTCCCCCAAGTCTCCAGATAACAATGATACCTCACTTGTGTGGGTAGGCCTAGCGCCCGTGACAGGAAATGCCCCAAAACACAACGTGGACACATCCCATTTTTTGACAGAAAACAGAGGTGTTTTTTGCAAAGTGCCTACCTGTAGATTTTGGCCTCTAGCTCAGCCGGCACCTAGGGAAACCTGCCAAACCTGTGCATTTCTGAAAACTTGAGACCTAGGGGAATCCAACATGGAGTGACTTGTGGGGCTCTTACACGGTTCTGTTACCCAGAATCCTTTGCAAACCTCAAAATTTGGCTAAAAAAACATGTTTTTCTCACATTTTGGTGACAGAAAGTTCTGGAATCTGAGAGGAGCCACAAATTTCCTTCCACCCAGCGTTCCCCCAAGTCTCCAGATACAAATCATACCTCACTTGTGTGGGTAGGCCTAGCTCCCATGAGAGGAAATGCCCCAAAACACAACGTGGACACATCCCATTTTTTGACAGGTAATAGAGGTGTTTTTTGCAAAGTGCCTACCTGTAGATTTTGGCCTCTTGCTCAGCCGGCACCTAGGGAAACCTGCCAAACCTGTGCATTTCTGAAAACTAGAGACCTTGGGGAATCCAACATGGGGTGACTTGTGGGGCTCTGACCAGGTTTTGTTACCCAGAATCCTTAGCCAACCTCAAAATCTGGCTAAGGAAACACGTTTTCCTCAAATGTTGGCGACAGAAAGTTCTGGAATCTGAGAGGAGCCACAAATTTCCTCCCACCCAGCATTCCCCCAAGTCTCCCGATAAAAATGATACCTCACTTGTGTGGGTAGGCCTAGCGCCCGTGACCGGAAATGCCCCAAAACATTACGTGGACACATCAATTTTTTTTACAGAAAACAAAGGTGTTTTTTGCAAAGTGACTACCTGTAGATTTTGGCCTCTACATCAGCCGGCACCTAGGGAAACCTACCAAACCTGTGCATTTTTGAAAACTAGAGACCTAGAGGAATCCAAGATGGGGTGACTTGTGGAGCTCTGACCAGGTTCTGTTACCCAGAATCCTTTGCCAACCTCAAAATCTGGCTAAAGAAACATGTTTTCCTCACATTTTGGTGACAGAAAGTTCTGGAATCTGAGAGGAGCCACAAATTTCCTTCCACCAAGCGTTCCCCCAAGTGTCCTGATAAAAATGATCTCTCACTTGTGTGGGTAGGCCTAGCGCCCGTGACAGGAAATGCCCCAAAACACAACATGGACACATCCCATTTTTTGACAGAAAAGAGAGGTGTTTTTTGCAAAGTGCGTACCTGTAGATTTTGGCCTCTACCTCAGCCGGCACCTAGGGAAACCTGCCAAACCTGTGCATTAGTGAAAACTAGAGACCTAGGGGAATCCAAGATGGTGTGACTTGTGGGGCTCTGACTAGGTTCTGTTACACAGAATCCTTTGCAAACTTCAAAATCTGGCTAAAGAAACACGTTTTCCTCACATTTTGGTGACAGAAAGTTCTGGAATCTGAGAGGAGCCACAAATTACCTTCCACCCAGCATTCCCCCAAGTCTCCCGATAAAAATGATACCTCACTTGTGTGGGTAGGCCTAGCGCCCGTGACAGGAAATGCCCCAAAACACAACGTGGACACATCCCATTTTTTGACAGAAAACAGAGGTGTTTTTTGCAAAGTGCCTATCTGTAGATTTTGGCCTCTAGCTCACCCTGCACCTAGGGAAACCTACCTAACCTGTGCATTTTTGAAAATTAGAGACCTAGGGGAATCCAAGATGGGGTGACTTGTGGAGCTCTGACCAGGTTCTGTTACCCAGAATCCTTTGCAAACCTCAAAATCTGGCTAAAGAAACACGTTTTCCTCACATTTTGGTGACAGAAAGTTCTGGAATCTGAGAGGAGCCACAAATTTCCTTCCACCAAGCGTTCCCCCAAGTGTCCCGATAAAAATGATACCTCACTTGTGTGGGTAGGCCTAGCGCCCGTGACCGGAAATGCCCCAAAACACAATGTTGACACATCTCATTTTTTGACAGAAAACAGAGGTGTTTTTGCAAAGTGCCTACCTGTAGATTTTGGCCTCTAGCTCAGCCGGCACCTAGGGAAACCTGCCAAACCTGTGCATTTCTGAAAACTAGAGACCTAGGGGAATCCAACATGGTGTGACTTGTGGGGCTCTTACCAGGTTCTGTTACCCAGAATCCTTTGCAAACCTCAAAATTTGGCTAAAAAAACATGTTTTCCTCACATTTTGGTGACAGAAAGTTCTGGAATCTGAGAGGAGCCACAAATTTCCTTCCACCCAGCGTTCCCCCAAGTCTCCAGATACAAATCATACCTCACTTGTGTCGGTAGGCCTAGCTCCCATGAGAGGAAATGCCCCAAAACACAACGTGGACACATCTCATTTTTTGATAGGTAACAGAGGTGTTTTTTGCAAAGTGCCTACCTGTAGATTTTGGCCTCTAGCTCAGCCGGCACCTAGGGAAACCTGCCAAACCTGTGCATTTCTGAAAACTAGAGACCTAGGGGAATCCAACATGGGGTGACTTGTGGGGCTCTGACCAGGTTTTGTTACCCAGAATCCTTTGCCAACCTCAAAATCTGGCTAAGGAAACACGTTTTCCTCAAATTTTGGTGACAGAAAGTTCCGGAATCTGAGAGGAGCCACAAATTTCCTCCCACCCAGCATTCCCCCAAGTCTCCCGATAAAAATGATACCTCACTTGTGTGGGTAGGCCTAGCGCCCGTGACCGGAAATGCCCCAAAACACAACGTGGACACATCAAATTTTTTTACAGAAAACAGAGGTGTTTTTTGCAAAGTGACTACCTGTAGATTTTGGCCTCTACATCAGCCGGCACCTAGGGAAACCTACCTAACCTGTGCATTTTTGAAAACTAGAGACCTAGAGGAATCCAAGATGGGGTGACTTGTGGAGCTCTGACCAGGTTCTCTTACCCAGAATCCTTTGCCAACCTCAAAATCTGGCTAAAGAAACATGTTTTCCTCACATTTTGGTGACAGAAAGTTCTGGAATCTGAGAGGAGCCACAAATTTCCTTCCACCAAGAGTTCCCCCAAGTGTCCTGATAAAAATGATCTCTCACTTGTGTGGGTAGGCCTAGCGCCCGTGACAGGAAATGCCCCAAAACACAACGTGGACACATCCCATTTTTTGACAGAAAAGAGAGGTGTTTTTTGCAAAGTGCGTACCTGTAGATTTTGGCCTCTACCTCAGCCGGCACCTAGGGAAACCTGCCAAACCTGTGCATTAGTGAAAACTAGAGACCTAGGGGAATCCAAGATGGTGTGACTTGTGGGGCTCTGACTAGGTTCTGTTACACAGAATCCTTTGCAAACTTCAAAATCTGGCTAAAGAAACACGTTTTTCTCACATTTTGGTGACAGAAAGTTCTGGAATCTGAGAGGAGCCACAAATTACCTTCCACCCAGCATTCCCCCAAGTCTCCCGATAAAAATGATACCTCACTTGTGTGGGTAGGCCTAGCGCCCGTGACAGGAAATGCCCCAAAACACAACGTGGACACATCCCATTTTTTGACAGAAAACAGAGGTGTTTTTTGCAAAGTGCCTATCTGTAGATTTTGGCCTCTAGCTCACCCTGCACCTAGGGAAACCTACCTAACCTGTGCATTTTTGAAAATTAGAGACCTAGGGGAATCCAAGATGGGGTGACTTGTGGAGCTCTGACCAGGTTCTGTTACCCAGAATCCTTTGCAAACCTCAAAATCTGGCTAAAGAAACACGTTTTCCTCACATTTTGGTGACAGAAAGTTCTGGAATCTGAGAGGAGCCACAAATTTCCTTCCACCAAGCGTTCCCCCAAGTGTCCCGATAAAAATGATACCTCACTTGTGTGGGTAGGCCTAGCGCCCGTGACCGGAAATGCCCCAAAACACAATGTTGACACATCTCATTTTTTGACAGAAAACAGAGGTGTTTTTGCAAAGTGCCTACCTGTAGATTTTGGCCTCTAGCTCAGCCGGCACCTATGGAAACCTGCCAAACCTGTGCATTTCTGAAAACTAGAGACCTAGGGGAATCCAACATGGTGTGACTTGTGGGGCTCTTACCAGGTTCTGTTACCCAGAATCCTTTGCAAACCTCAAAATTTGGCTAAAAAAACATGTTTTCCTCACATTTTGGTGACAGAAAGTTCTGGAATCTGAGAGGAGCCACAAATTTCCTTCCACCCAGCGTTCCCCCAAGTCTCCAGATACAAATCATACCTCACTTGTGTCGGTAGGCCTAGCTCCCATGAGAGGAAATGCCCCAAAACACAACGTGGACACATCTCATTTTTTGATAGGTAACAGAGGTGTTTTTTGCAAAGTGCCTTCCTGTAGATTTTGGCCTCTAGCTCAGCCGGTACCTAGGGAAACCTGCCAAACCTGTGCATTTCTGAAAACTAGAGACCTAGGGGAATCCAACATGGGGTGACTTGTGGGGCTCTGACCAGGTTTTGTTACCCAGAATCCTTTGCCAACCTCAAAATCTGGCTAAGGAAACACGTTTTCCTCAAATTTTGGTGACAGAAAGTTCCGGAATCTGAGAGGAGCCACAAATTTCCTCCCACCCAGCATTCCCCCAAGTCTCCCGATAAAAATGATACCTCACTTGTGTGGGTAGGCCTAGCGCCCGTGACCGGAAATGCCCCAAAACACAACGTGGACACATCAAATTTTTTTACAGAAAACAGAGGTGTTTTTTGCAAAGTGACTACCTGTAGATTTTGGCCTCTACATCAGCCGGCACCTAGGGAAACCTACCTAACCTGTGCATTTTTGAAAACTAGAGACCTAGAGGAATCCAAGATGGGGTGACTTGTGGAGCTCTGACCAGGTTCTGTTACCCAGAATCCTTTGCAAACCTCAAAATCTGGCTAAAGAAACATGTTTTCCTCACATTTTGGTGACAGAAAGTTCTGGAATCTGAGAGGAGCCACAAATTTCCTCCCACCCAGCATTCCCCCAAGTCTCCCGATAAAAATGATACCTCACTTGTGTGGGTAGGCCTAGCGACCGTGACCGGAAATGCCCCAAAACACAACGTTGACACATCCCATTTTTTGACAGAAAACAGAGGTGTTTTTTGCAAAGTGCCTACCTGTAGATTTTGGCCTCTAGCTCAGCCTGCACATAGGGAAACCTACCAAACCTGTGCATTTCTGAAAACTAGAGATCTAGGAGAATCCAAAATGGGGTGACTTGTGGGGCTCTGACCAGGTTATGTTACCCAGAATCCTTTGCAAACCTCAAAATCTGGCTAAAGAAACACATTTTCCTCACATTTTGGTGACAGAAAGTTCTGGAATCTGAGAGGAGCCACAAATTTCCTCCCACCCTGCATTCCCCCAAGTCTCCCGATAAAAATGATACCTCACTTGTGTGGGTAGGCCTAGTGCCCGTGACCGGAAATGCCCCAAAACACAACGTGGACACATCACATTTTTTTACAGAAAACAGAGGTGTTTTTTGCAAAGTGACTACCTGTAGATTTTGGCCTCTACATCAGCCGGCACCTAGGGAAACCTACCTAACCTGCGCATTTTTGAAAACTAGAGACCTAGGGGGATCCAAGATGAGGTGACTTGTAGAGCTCTGACCAGGTTCTGTTACCCAGAATCATTTGCAAACCTCAAAATCTGGTAAAGAAACATGTTTTCCTCACATTTTGGTGACAGAAAGTTCTGGAATCTGAGAGGAGCCACAAATTTCCTTCCACCAAGCGTTCCCCCAAGTGTCCTGATAAAAATGATCTCTCACTTGTGTGGGTAGGCCTAGCGCCCGTGACAGGAAATGCCCCAAAACACAACGTGGACACATCCCATTTTTTGACAGAAAAGAGAGGTGTTTTTTGCAAAGTGCGTACCTGTAGATTTTGGCCTCTACCTCAGCCGTCACAGAGGGAAACCTGCCAAACCTGTGCATTAGTGAAAACTAGAGACCTAGAGGAATCCAAGATGGTGTGACTTGTGGTGCTCTGACCAGGTTCTGTTACCCAGAATCCTTTGCAAACTTCAAAATCTGGCTAAAGAAACATGTTTTCCTCACATTTTGGTGACAGAAAGTTCTGGAATCTGAGAGGAGCCACAAATTACCTTCCACCCAGCGTTCCCCCAAGTCTCCCGATAAAAATGATGCCTCACTTGTGTGGGTAGGCCTAGCGCCCGTGACAGGAAATGCCCCAAAACACAACGTGGACACATCCCATTTTTTGACAGAAAACAGAGGTGTTTTTTGCAAAGTGCCTATCTGTAGATTTTGGCCTCTAGCTCACCCTGCACCTAGGGAAACCTACCAAACCTGTGGATTTCTGAAAACTAGAGATCTAGGGGAATTCAAAATGGGGTGACTTGTGGAGCTCTGACCAGGTTCTGTTACCCAGAATCCTTTGCAAACCTCAAAATCTGGCTAAAGAAACACGTTTTCCTCACATTTTGGTGACAGAAAGTTCTGGAATCTGAGAGGAGCCACAAATTTCCTTCCACCAAGCGTTCCCCCATGTGTCCCGACAAAAATGATACCTCACTTGTGTGGGTAGGCCTAGCGCCCGTGACCGGAAATGCCCCAAAACACAATGTTGACACATCCCATTTTTTGACAGAAAACAGTGGTGTTTTTTGCAAAGTGCCTACCTGTAGATTTTGGCCTCCAGCTCAGCCGGCACCTAGGGAAACCTGCCAAACCTGTGCATTTCTGAAAACTAGAGACCTAGGGGAATCCAACATGGTGTGACTTGTGGGGCTCTTACCAGGTTCTGTTACCCAGAATCCTTTGCAAACCTCAAAATTTGGCTAGAAAAACATGTTTTCCTCACATTTTGGTGACAGAAAGTTCTGGAATCTGAGAGGAGCCACAAATTTCCTTCCACCCAGCGTTCCCCCAAGTCTCCAGATACAAATCATACCTCACTTGTGTGGGTAGGCCTAGCTCCCATGAGAGGAAATGCCCCAAAACACAACGTGGACACATCCCATTTTTTGACAGGTAACAGAGGTGTTTTTTGCAAAGTGCCTACCTGTAGATTTTGGCCTCTAGCTCAGCCGGCACCTAGGGAAACCTGCCAAACCTGTGCATTTCTGAAAACTAGAGACCTAGGGGAATCCAACATGGGATGACTTGTGGGGCTCTGACCAGGTTTTGTTACCCAGAATCCTTAGCCAACCTCAAAATCTGGCTAAGGAAACACGTTTTCCTCAAATTTTGGTGACAGAAAGTTCTGGAATCTGAGAGGAGCCACAAATTTCCTCCCACCCAGCATTCCCCCAAGTCTCCCGATAAAAATGATACCTCACTTGTGTGGGTAGGCCTAGCGCCCGTGACCGGAAATACCCCAAATCACAACGTGGACACATCACATTTTTTTACAGAAAACAGAGGTGTTTTTTTCAAAGTGACTACCTGTAGATTTTGGCCTCTACATCAGCCGGCACCTAGGGAAACCTACCTATCCTGTGCATTTTTGAAAACTAGAGACCTAGGGGAATCCAAGATGGGGTGACTTGTAGAGCTCTGACCAGGTTCTGTTACCCAGAATCATTTGCAAACCTCAAAATCTGGCTAAAGAAACACGTTTTCCTCACATTTTGGTGACAGAAAGTTCTGGAATCTGAGAGGAGCCACAAATTACCTTCCACCCAGCGTTCCCCCAAGTCTCCCGATAAAAATGATACCTCACTTGTGTGGGTAGGCCTAGCGCCCGTGACAGGAAATGCCCCAAAACACAACGTGGACACATCCCATTTTTTGACGGAAAACAGAGGTGTTTTTTGCAAAGTGCCTATCTGTAGATTTTGGCCTCTAGCTCACCCTGCACCTAGGGAAACCTACCAAACCTGTGGATTTCTGAAAACTAGAGATCTTGGGGAATCCAAAATGGGGTGACTTGTGGGGCTCTGACCAGGTTCTGTTACCCAGAATCCTTTGCAAACCTCAAAATGTGGCTTAAAAAACACGTTTTCCTCACATTTTGGTGACAGAAAGTTCTGGAATCTGAGAGGAGCCACAAATTTCCTCCCACCCAGCATTCCCCCAAGTCTCCCGATAAAAATGATACCTCACTTGTGTGGGTAGGCCTAGCGCCCGTGACCGGAAATGCCCCAAAACACAACGTGGACACATCACATTTTTTTTACAGAAAACAGAGGTGTTTTTTGCAAAGTGACTACCTGTAGATTTTGGCCTCTACATCAGCCGGCACCTAGGGAAACCTACCTAACCTGTGCATTTTTGAAAACTAGAGACCTGGGGGAATCCAAGATGGGGTGACTTGTAGAGCTCTGACCAGGTTCTGTTACCCAGAATCATTTGCAAACCTCAAAATCTGGCTAAAGAAACACGTTTTCCTCACATTTTGGTGACAGAAAGTTCTGGAATCTGAGAGAAGCCACAACTTTCCTTCCACCAAGCGTTCCCCCAAGTGTC
The DNA here is from genome assembly GCF_031143425.1 of Pleurodeles waltl. NCBI lineage: Eukaryota > Metazoa > Chordata > Amphibia > Caudata > Salamandridae > Pleurodeles > Pleurodeles waltl. The sequence goes on along the minus strand of NC_090439.1, from coordinate 184,915,468 downwards.
CTGATAAAAATGATCTCTCACTTGTGTGGGTAGGCCTAGCGCCCGTGACAGGAAATGCCCCAAAACACAACGTGGACACATCCCATTTTTTGACAGAAAAGAGAGGTGTTTTTTGCAAAGTGCGTACCTGTAGATTTTGGCCTCTACCTCAGCCGGCACCTAGGGAAACCTGCCAAACCTGTGCATTAGTGAAAACTAGAGACCTAGGGCAATCCAAGATGGTGTGACTTGTGGGGCTCTGACCAGGTTCTGTTACCCAGAATCCTTTGCAAACTTCAAAATCTGGCTAAAGAAACATGTTTTCCTCACATTTTGGTGACAGAATGTTCTGGAATCTGAGAGGAGCCACAAATTACCTTCCACCCAGCGTTCCCCCAAGTCTTCCGATAAAAATGATGCCTCACTTGTGTGGGTAGGCCTAGCGCCCGTGACAGGAAATGCCCCAAAACACAACGTGGACACATCCCATTTTTTGACAGAAAACAGAGGTGTTTTTTGCAAAGTGCCTATCTGTAGATTTTGGCCTCTAGCTCACCCTGCACCTAGGGAAACCTACCAAACCTGTGGATTTCTGAAAACTAGAGACCTAGGGGAATCCAACATGGAGTGACTTGTGGGGCTCTTACCAGGTTCTGTTACCCAGAATCGTTTGCAAACCTCAAAATTTGGCTAAAAAAACATCTTTTCCTCACATATTGGTGACAGAAAGTTCTGGAATCTGAGAGGAGCCACAAATTTCCTTCCACCCAGCGTTCCCCCAAGTCTCCAGATACAAATCATACCTCACTTGTGTGGGTAGGCCTAGCTCCCATGAGAGGAAATGCCCCAAAACACAACGTGGACACATCCCATTTTTTGACAGGTAACAGAGGTGTTTTTTGCAAAGTGCCTACCTGTAGATTTTGGCCTCTAGCTCAGCCTGCACATAGGGAACCCTACCAAACCTGTGCATTTCTGAAAACTAGAGATCTAGGGGAATCCAAAATGGGGTGACTTGTGGGGCTCTGACCAGGTTATGTTACCCAGAATAATTTGAAAACCTCAAAATCTGGCTAAAGAAACACGTTTTCGTCACATTTTGGTGACAGAAAGTTCTGGAATCTGAGAGGAGCCACAAATTTCCTCCCACCCAGCATTCCCCCAAGTCTCCCGATAAAAATTATACCTCACTTGTGTGGGTAGGCCTAGCGCCCGTTACCGGAAATACCCCAAATCACAACGTGGACACATCACATTTTTTTACAGAAAACAGAGGTGTTTTTTGCAAAGTGACTACCTGTAGATTTTGGCCATTACATCAGCCGGCACCTAGGGAAACCTATCTATCCTGTGCATTTTTTAAAACTAGGGACCTAGGGGAATCCAAGATGGGGTGACTTGTAGAGCTCTGACCAGGTTCTGTTACCCAGAATCATTTGCAAACCTCAAAATCTGGCTAAAGAAACACGTTTTCCTCACATTTTGGTGACAGAAAGTTCTGGAATCTGAGAGGAGCCACAAATTACCTTCCACCCAGCGTTCCCCCAAGTCTCCCGATAAAAATGATGCCTCACTTGTGTGGGTAGGCCTAGCGCCCGTGACAGGAAGTGCCCCAAAACACAACGTGGACACATCCCATTTTTTGACAGAAAACAGAGGTGTTTTTTGCAAAGTGCCTATCTGTAGATTTTGGCCTCTAGCTCACCCTGCACCTAGGGAAACCTACCAAACCTGTGGATTTCTGAAAACTAGAGATCTAGGGGAATCCAAAATGGGGTGACTTGTGGGGCTCTGACCAGGTTCTGTTACCCAGAATCCTTTGCAAACCTCAAAATGTGGCTAAAAAAACACGTTTTCCTTTTGGTGACAGAAAGTTCTGAAAACAGAGCGGAGCCTCAAATTTCCTCCCACCCAGCGTTCCCCCAAGTCTCCAGATAACAATGATACCTCACTTGTGTGGGTAGGCCTAGCGCCCGTGACAGGAAATGCCCCAAAACACAACGTGGACACATCCCATTTTTTGACAGAAAACAGAGGTGTTTTTTGCAAAGTGCCTACCTGTAGATTTTGGCCTCTAGCTCAGCCGGCACCTAGGGAAACCTGCCAAACCTGTGCATTTCTGAAAACTTGAGACCTAGGGGAATCCAACATGGAGTGACTTGTGGGGCTCTTACAAGGTTCTGTTACCCAGAATCCTTTGCAAACCTCAAAATTTGGCTAAAAAAACATGTTTTTCTCACATTTTGGTGACAGAAAGTTCTGGAATCTGAGAGGAGCCACAAATTTCCTTCCACCCAGCGTTCCCCCAAGTCTCCAGATACAAATCATACCTCACTTGTGTGGGTAGGCCTAGCTCCCATGAGAGGAAATGCCCCAAAACACAACGTGGACACATCCCATTTTTTGACAGGTAATAGAGGTGTTTTTTGCAAAGTGCCTACCTGTAGATTTTGGCCTCTAGCTCAGCCGGCACCTAGGGAAACCTGCCAAACCTGTGCATTTCTGAAAACTAGAGACCTAGGGGAATCCAACATGGGGTGACTTGTGGGGCTCTGACCAGGTTTTGTTACCCAGAATCCTTAGCCAACCTCAAAATCTGGCTAAGGAAACACGTTTTCCTCAAATTTTGGCGACAGAAAGTTCTGGAATCTGAGAGGAGCCACAAATTTCCTCCCACCCAGCATTCCCCCAAGTCTCCCGATAAACATGATACCTCACTTGTGTGGGTAGGCCTAGCGCCCGTGACCGGAAATGCCCCAAAACACAACGTGGACACATCAATTTTTTTTACAGAAAACAAAGGTGTTTTTTGCAAAGTGACTACCTGTAGATTTTGGCCTCTACATCAGCCGGCACCTAGGGAAACCTACCAAACCTGTGCATTTTTGAAAACTAGAGACCTAGAGGAATCCAAGATGGGGTGACTTGTGGAGCTCTGACCAGGTTCTGTTACCCAGAATCCTTTGCCAACCTCAAAATCTGGCTAAAGAAACATGTTTTCCTCACATTTTGGTGACAGAAAGTTCTGGAATCTGAGAGGAGCCACAAATTTCCTTCCACCAAGCGTTCCCCCAAGTGTCCTGATAAAAATGATCTCTCACTTGTGTGGGTAGGCCTAGCGCCCGTGACAGGAAATGCCCCAAAACACAACGTGGACACATCCCATTTTTTGACAGAAAAGAGAGGTGTTTTTTGCAAAGTGCGTACCTGTAGATTTTGGCCTCTACCTCAGCCGGCACCTAGGGAAACCTGCCAAACCTGTGCATTAGTGAAAACTAGAGACCTAGGGGAATCCAAGATGGTGTGACTTGTGGGGCTCTGACTAGGTTCTGTTACACAGAATCCTTTGCAAACTTCAAAATCTGGCTAAAGAAACACGTTTTCCTCACATTTTGGTGACAGAAAGTTCTGGAATCTGAGAGGAGCCACAAATTACCTTCCACCCAGCATTCCCCCAAGTCTCCCGATAAAAATGATACCTCACTTGTGTGGGTAGGCCTAGCGCCCGTGACAGGAAATGCCCCAAAACACAACGTGGACACATCCCATTTTTTGACAGAAAACAGAGGTGTTTTTTGCAAAGTGCCTATCTGTAGATTTTGGCCTCTAGCTCAGCCGGCACCTAGGGAAACCTGCCAAACCTGTGCATTTCTGAAAACTAGAGACCTAGGGGAATCCAAGATGGGGTGACTTGTGGAGCTCTGACCAGGTTCTGTTACCCAGAATCCTTTGCAAACCTCAAAATCTGGCTAAAGAAACACGTTTTCCTCACATTTTGGTGACAGAAAGTTCTGGAATCTGAGAGGAGCCACAAATTTCCTTCCACCAAGCGTTCCCCCAAGTGTCCCGATAAAAATGATACCTCACTTGTGTGGGTAGGCCTAGCGCCCGTGACCGGAAATGCCCCAAAACACAATGTTGACACATCTCATTTTTTGACAGAAAACAGAGGTGTTTTTGCAAAGTGCCTACCTGTAGATTTTGGCCTCTAGCTCAGCCGGCACCTAGGGAAACCTGCCAAACCTGTGCATTTCTGAAAACTAGAGACCTAGGGGAATCCAACATGGTGTGACTTGTGAGGCTCTTACCAGATTCTGTTACCCAGAATCCTTTGCAAACCTCAAAATTTGGCTAAAAAAACATGTTTTCCTCACATTTTGGTGACAGAAAGTTCTGGAATCTGAGAGGAGCCACAAATTTCCTTCCACCCAGCGTTCCCCCAAGTCTCCAGATACAAATCATACCTCACTTGTGTCGGTAGGCCTAGCTCCCATGAGAGGAAATGCCCCAAAACACAACGTGGACACATCTCATTTTTTGATAGGTAACAGAGGTGTTTTTTGCAAAGTGCCTACCTGTAGATTTTGGCCTCTAGCTCAGCCGGCACCTAGGGAAACCTGCCAAACCTGTGCATTTCTGAAAACTAGAGACCTAGGGGAATCCAACATGGGGTGACTTGTGGGGCTCTGACCAGGTTTTGTTACCCAGAATCCTTTGCCAACCTCAAAATCTGGCTAAGGAAACACGTTTTCCTTAAATTTTGGTGACAGAAAGTTCTGGAATCATAGAGGAGCCACAAATTTCCTCCCACCCAGCATTCCCCCAAGTCTCCCGATAAAAATGATACCTCACTTGTGTGGGTAGGCCTAGCGCCCGTGACCGGAAATGCCCCAAAACACAACGTGGACACATCCCATTTTTTGACAGAAAAGAGAGGTGTTTTTTGCAAAGTGCGTACCTGTAGATTTTGGCCTCTACCTCAGCCGGCACCTAGGGAAACCTGCCAAACCTGTGCATTAGTGAAAACTAGAGACCTAGGGAAATCCAAGATGGTGTGACTTGTGGGGCTCTGACTAGGTTCTGTTACCCAGAATCCTTTGCAAACTTCAAAATCTGGCTAAAGAAACACGTTTTCCTCACATTTTGGTGACAGAAAGTTCTGGAATCTGAGAGGAGCCACAAATTACCTTCCACCCAGCGTTCCCCCAAGTCTCCCGATAAAAATGATACCTCACTTGTGTGGGTAGGCCTAGCGCCCGTGACAGGAAATGCCCCAAAACACAACGTGGACACATCCCATTTTTTGAGAGAAAACAGAGGTGTTTTTTGCAAAGTGCCTATCTGTAGATTTTGGCCTCTAGCTCACCCTGCACCTAGGGAAACCTGCCAAACCTGTGCATTTCTGAAAACTTGAGACCTAGGGGAATCCAACATGGAGTGACTTGTGGGGCTCTTACAAGGTTCTGTTACCCAGAATCCTTTGCAAACCTCAAAATGTGGCTAAAAAAACACGTTTTCCTCACATTTTGGTGACAGAAAGTTCTGAAATCTGAGCGGGGCCACAAATTTCCTCCCACCTAGCGTTCCCCCAACTCTCCAGATAAAAATGATACCTCACTTGTGTGGGTAGGCCTAGCGCCCGTGACCGGAAATGCCCCAAAACACAACGTTGACACATCCCATTTTTTGACAGATGACAGAGGTGTTTTTTGCAAAGTGCCTACCTGTAGATTTTAGCCTCTAGCTCAGCCCACTCCAAGGGAAACCTACCAAACCTGTGCATTTCTGAAAACTAGAGACATAGGGGAAACCAAAATGGGGTGACTTGTGGGGCTCTGACCAGGTTCTGTTACCCAGAATGCTTTGCAAACCTCAACATTTGGCTAAAAAAAACACATTTTCCTCACCTTTTGGTGACAGAAAGTTCTGAAATCTGAGCGGAGCCACGAATTTCCTCCCACCCAGCGTTCCCCCAAGTCTCCAGATAAAAATGATACCTCTTTGCGTGGGTAGGCCTAGCACCCGTGACAGGAAATGCCCCAAAACATAACGTGGACACATCCCATTTTTTGACAGAAAACAGAGGTGTTTTTTGCAAAGTGCCTGCCTGTAGATTTTGGCCTCTAGCTCAGCCAAAAACTAGGGAAACCTGCCAACCCTGTGCATTTTTTAAAACTAGAGACCTAGGAGAATCCAAGATGGGGTAACTTGTGGGGCTCTGACCAGGTTCTGTTACCCAGAATCCTTTGCAAACTTCAAAATCTGGCTAAAGAAACACGTTTTCCTCACATTTTGGTGACAGAAAGTTCTGGAATCTGAGAGGAGCCACAAATTACCTTCCACCCAGCGTTCCCCCAAGTCTCCCGATAAAAATGATACCTCACTTGTGTGGGTAGGCCTAGCGCCCGTGACAGGAAATGCCCCAAAACACAACGTGGACACATCCCATTTTTTGAGAGAAAACAGAGGTGTTTTTTGCAAAGTGCCTATCTGTAGATTTTGGCCTCTAGCTCACCCTGCACCTAGGGAAACCTGCCAAACCTGTGCATTTCTGAAAACTTGAGACCTAGGGGAATCCAACATGGAGTGACTTGTGGGGCTCTTACAAGGTTCTGTTACCCAGAATCCTTTGCAAACCTCAAAATGTGGCTAAAAAAACACGTTTTCCTCACATTTTGGTGACAGAAAGTTCTGAAATCTGAGCGGGCCACAAATTTCCTCCCACCTAGCGTTCCCCCAACTCTCCAGATAAAAATGATACCTCACTTGTGTGGGTAGGCCTAGCGCCCGTGACCGGAAATGCCCCAAAACACAACGTTGACACATCCCATTTTTTGACAGATGACAGAGGTGTTTTTTGCAAAGTGCCTACCTGTAGATTTTAGCCTCTAGCTCAGCCCACTCCAAGGGAAACCTACCAAACCTGTGCATTTCTGAAAACTAGAGACATAGGGGAAACCAAAATGGGGTGACTTGTGGGGCTCTGACCAGGTTCTGTTACCCAGAATGCTTTGCAAACCTCAACATTTGGCTAAAAAAAACACATTTTCCTCACCTTTTGGTGACAGAAAGTTCTGAAATCTGAGCGGAGCCACGAATTTCCTCCCACCCAGCGTTCCCCCAAGTCTCCAGATAAAAATGATACCTCTTTGCGTGGGTAGGCCTAGCACCCGTGACAGGAAATGCCCCAAAACACAACGTGGACACATCCCATTTTTTGACAGAAAACAGAGGTTTTTTTTGCAAAGTGCCTGCCTGTAGATTTTGGCCTCTAGCTCAGCCAAAAACTAGGGAAACCTGCCAACCCTGTGCATTTTTTAAAACTAGAGACCTAGGAGAATCCAAGATGGGGTAACTTGTGGGGCTCTGACCAGGTTCTGTTACCCAGAATCCTTTGCAAACCTCAAAATTTGGCTAAAAAAACACATTTGTGTCAAATTTTGGTGACAGAAAGTTCTGGAATCTGAGAGGAGCCACAAATTTCCTCTCACCCAATGTTCCCCCAAGTCTCCCGATAAAAATGATACCTCACTTGTGTGGGTAGGCCTAGCGCAAGTGACAGGAAATGCCCCAAAACACAACATGGACACATCCCATTTTTTGACATGAAACAGAGGTGTGTTTTGCAAAGTGCCTACCTGTAGATTTTGGCCTCTAGCTCAGCCGGCACCTAGGGAAACCTGCCAAACCTCACTTGTGTGGGAAGGCCTAGCGCCCATGAGAGGAAATTCCCCAAAACACAACGTGGACACATCCCATTTTTTGACAGGTAACAGAGGTGTTTTTTGCAAAGTGCCTACCTGTAGATTTTGGCCTCTAGCTCAGCCGGCACCTAGGGAAACCTGCCAAACCTGTGCATTTCTGAAAACTAGAGACCTAGGGGAATCCAACATGGGGTGACTTGTGGGGCTCTGACCAGGTTCTGTTACTCAGAATCCTTTGCAAACCTCAAAATTTGGCTTAAAAAAAACACGTTTTCCTCACATTTTGGTGACAGAAAGTTCTGGAATCTGAGAGGAGCCACAAATTTGCTCTCACCCAGCATTCCCCCAAGTCTCCCGATAAAAATGATACCTCACTTGTGTGGGTAGGCCTAGCGCCCGTGACCGGAAATGCCCCAAAACACAACATTGACACATCCCATTTTTTGACAGAAAACAGGTGTTTTTTGCAAAGTGCCTACCTGTAGATGTTGGCCTCTAGCTCAGCCTGCACATAGGGAAACCTATCAAACCTGTGCATTTCTGAAAACTAGAGATCTAGGAGAATCCAAAATGGGGTGACTTGTGGGGCACTCACCAGGTTTTGTTACCCAGAATCCTTTGCAAACCTCAAAATTTGGCTAAAAAAACACATTTTCCTCACATTTTGGTGACAGAAAGTTCTGGAATCTGAGAGGAGCCACAAATTTCCTTCCACCCAGCGTTCCCCCAAGTCTCCCGATAAAAATGATACCTCACTTGTGTGGGTAGGCCTAGCGCCCGTGACCGGAAATGCCCCAAAACACAACGTTGACACATCCCATTTTTTTTTTACAGAAAACAGAGGTGTTTTTTTCAAAGTGACTACCTGTAGATTTTGGACTCTACATCAGCCGGCACCTAGGGAAACCTACCTAAACTGTGTATTTTTGAAAACTAGAGACCTAGGGGAATCCAAGATGGGGTGACTTGTGGAGCTCTGACCAGGTTCTGTTACCCAGAATCCTTTGCAAACCTCAAAATCTGGCTAAAGAAACACGTTTTCCTCACATTTTGGTGACAAAAAGTTCGGGAATCTGAGAGGAGCCACAAATTTCCTTCCACCAAGCGTTCCCCCAAGTGTCCTGATAAAAATGATCTCTCACTTGTGTGGGTAGGCCTAGCGCCCGTGACAGGAAATGCCCCAAAACACAACGTGGACACATCCCATTTTTTGACTGAAAAGAGAGGTGTTTTTTGCAAAGTGCGTACCTGTAGATTTTGGCCTCTACCTCAGCCGGCACCTAAGGAAACCTGCCAAACTTGTGCATTTGTGAAAACTAGAGACCTAGGGGAATCCAAGATGGTGTGACTTGTGGGACTCTGACCAGGTTCTGTTACCCAGAATGTTTTGCAACCTCAAAGTCTTTCTAAAGAAACACGTTTTCCTCACATTTTGGTGACAGAAAGTTCTGGAATCTGAGAGGAGCCACAAATTTCCTTCCACCCAGCGTTCCCCCAAGTCTCCCGATAAAAATGATACCTCACTTGTGTGGGTAGGCCTAGCGCCCGTGACAGGAAATGCTCCAAAACACAACGTTAACACATCCCATTTTTTGACAGAAAACAGAGGTGTTTTTTGCAAAGTGCCTACCAGTAGATTTTAGCCTCTAGCTCAGCCCGCACCAAGGGAAACCTACCAAACCTGTGCATTTCTGAAAACTAGAGACATAGGGGAATCCAAGATGGGGTGACTTGTGGGTCTCTGACCAGTTTCTTTTACTAAGAATCCTTTGCAAACCTCAAAATCTGGCTAAAGAAACACGTTTTCCTTACATTTTGGTGACAGAAAGTTCTAGAATCTGAGAGGAGCCACAAATTTCCTTCCACCCAGCATTCCCCCAAGTCTCCCGATAAAAATGATACCTCACTTGTGTGGGTAGGCCTAGCGCCCGTGACCGGAAATGCCCCAAAACACAACGTTGACACATCCCATTTTTTTTACAGAAAACAGAGGTGTTTTTTGCAAAGTGACTACCTGTAGATTTTGGCCTCTACATCAGCCGGCACCTAGGGAAACCTACCTAACCTGTGCATTTTTGAAAACTAGAGACCTAGGGGAATCCAAGATGGGGTGACTTGTGGAGCTCTGACCAGGTTCTGTTACCCAGAATCCTTTGCAAACCTCAAAATCTGGCTAAAGAAACACGTTTTCCTCACATTTTGGTGACAGAAAGTTCTGGAATCTGAGAGGAGCCACACATTTCCTTCCACCAAGCGTTCCCCCAAGTGTCCTGATAAAAATCATCTCTCACTTGTGTGGGTAGGCCTAGCGCCCGTGACAGGAAATGCCCCAAAACACAACGTGGACACATCCCATTTTTTGACCGAAAAGAGAGGTGTTTTTTGCAAAGTGCGTACCTGTAGATTTTGGCCTCTACCTCAGCCGGCACCTAGGGAAACCTGCCAAACTTGTGCATTTGTGAAAACTAGAGACCTAGGGGAATCCAAGATGGTGTGACTTGTGGGGCTCTGACCAGGTTCTGTTACCCAGAATCCTTTGCAAACCTCAAAATCTGGCTAAAGAAACACGTTTTCCTCACATTTTGGTGACAGAAAGTTCTGGAATCTGAGAGGAGCCACAAATTTCCTTCCACCAAGCGTTCCCCCAAGTGTCCTGATAAAAATGATCTCTCACTTGTGTGGGTAGGCCTAGCGCCCGTGACAGGAAATGCCCCAAAACACAACGTGGACACATCCCATTTTTTGACCGAAAAGAGAGGTGTTTTTTGCAAAGTGCGTACCTGTAGATTTTGGCCTCTACCTCAGCCGGCACCTAGGGAAACCTGCCAAACTTGTGCATTTGTGAAAACTAGAGACCTAGGGGAATCCAAGATGGTGTGACTTGTGGGGCTCTGACCAGGTTCTGTTACCCAGAATCTTTTGCAACCTCAAAGTCTTTCTAAAGAAACACGTTTTCCTCACATTTTGGTGACAGAAAGTTCTGGAATCTGAGAGGAGCCACAAATTTCCTTCCACCAAGCGTTCCCCCAAGTCTCCCGATAAAAATGATACCTCACTTGTGTGGGTAGGCCTAGCGCCCGTGACAGGAAATGCTCCAAAACACAACGTTGACACATCCCATTTTTTGACAGAAAACAGAGGTGTTTTTTGCAAAGTGCCTACCAGTAGATTTTAGCCTCTAGCTCAGCCCGCACCAAGGGAAACCTACCAAACCTGTGCATTTCTGAAAACTAGAGACATAGGGGAATCCAAGATGGGGTGACTTGTGGGGCTCTGACCAGGTTCTGTTACCCAGAATCCTTTGCAAACCTCAAAATCTGGCTAAAGAAACACATTTTCCTCACATTTTGGTGACAGAAAGTTCTGGAATCTGAGAGGAGCCACACATTTCCTCTCACCCAGCATTCCCCCAAGTCTCCCGATAAAAATGATACCTCACTTGTGTGGGTAGGCCTAGCGCCCGTGACCGGAAATGCCCCAAAACACAACATTGACACATCCCATTTTTTGACAGAAAACAGAGGTGTTTTTTGCAAAGTGCCTACCTGTAGATGTTGGCCTCTAGCTCAGCCTGCACATAGGGAAACCTATCAAACCTGTGCATTTCTGAAAACTAGAGATCTAGGAGAATCCAAAATGGGGTGACTTGTGGGGCTCTGACCAGGTTCTGTTACCCAGAATCCTTTGAAAACCTCAAAATGTGGCTAAAAAAACACGTTTTCCTCACATTTTGGTGACAGAAAGTTCTGGAATCTGAGAGGAGCCACAAATTTCCTCCCACCCAGTGTTCCCCCAAGTCTCCCGATAAAAATGATACCTCACTTGTGTGGGTAGGCCTAGCGCCCGTGACCGGAAATGCCCCAAAACACAACGTGGACACATCCCATTTTTTGACAGAAAACAGAGGTGTTTTTTGCAAAGTGCCTACCTGTAGATTGTGGCCTCTAGCTCAGCCGGCACCTAGGGAAACCTGTCAAACCTGTGCATTTGTGAACACTAGAGACATAGGGGAAACCAAAATGGGGTGACTTGTGGGGCACTCACCAGGTTCTGTTACCCAGAATCCTTTGCAAACCTCTACATTTGGCTAAAAAAAACAAATTTTCCTCACCTTTTGGTGACAGAAAGTTCTGAAATCTGAGCGGAGCCACACATTTCCTCCCACCCAGCGTTCCCCCACGTCTCCAGATAAAAGTGATACCTCACTTGTGTGGGTAGGCCTAGCGCCCGTGACAGGAAATGCCCCAAAACACAACGTGGACACATCCCATTTTTTGACAGAAAACAGAGGTGTTTTTTCAAAGTGCCTACCTGTAGATTTTGGCCTCTAGCTCAGCCAGCACCTAGGGAAACCTACCAAACCTGTGCATTTCTGAAAACTAGAGACCTGGGGAATCCAAAATGGGGTGACTTGTGGGGCACTCACCAGGTTCTGTTACCCAGAATCCTTTGCAAACCTCAAAATTTGGCTAAAAAAACAAATTTTCCTCACATTTTGGTGACAGAAAGTTCTGGAATCTGAGAGGAGCCACAAATTTCCTCCCACCCAGCGTTTCTCCAAGTCTCCCGATAAAAATGATACCTCACTTGTGTGGGTAGGCCTAGCGCCCGTGACAGGAAATGCCCCAAAACACAACGTGGACACATTCCATTTTTTGACAGAAAATAGAGGTGTTTTTTGCAAAGTGCCTACCTTTAGATTTTGGCCTCTAGCTCAGCCTGAACCTAGGGAAACCTGCCCAACCTGTGCATTTGTGAAAACTAGAGACCTAGGGGAATCCAAGATGGGGGGAATTGTGGGGCTCTGACCAGGCTCTGTTACCCAAAATCCTTTGCAATCGTCAAAATCTGGCTAAAGAAACACATTTTCATCACATTTTGGTGACAGAAAGTTCTGGAATCTGAGAGGAGACACAAATTTCCTTCCACCCAGCGTTCCCCCAAGTCTCCCGATAAAAATTATAACTAACTTGTGTGGGTAGGCCTAGCGCCCGTGACAGGACTTGCCCCAAAACACAACATGGACACATCCCTTTTTTTTTTTACAGAAAACAGAGGTGTTTTTTGCAAAGTGACTACCTGTAGATTTTGGCCTCTACCTCAGCCGGCACCTAGGGAAACCTACCTAACCTGTGCATTTTTGAAAACTAGAGACCTAGGGGAATCCAAGATGGGGTGACTTGTGGAGCTCTGACCAGGTTCTGTTACCCAGAATCCTTTGCAAACCTCAAAATTTGGCTAAAAAAACACGTTTTCCTCACATTTTGGTGACAGAAAGTTCTGGAATCTGAGAGGAGCCACAAATTTCCTTCCACCCAGCGTTCCCCCAAGTCTCCAGATACAAATGATACCTCACTTGTGTGGGTAGGCCTAGCACCCGTTACCGGAATTGCCCCAAAACACAACGTGGACACATCCCATTTTTTGACAGAAAACAGAGGTGTTTTTTGCAAAGTGCCTACCTGTAGATTTTGGCCTCTAGCTCAGCCGGCACCTAGGGAAACCTGCCAAACCTGTGCATTTTTTAAAACTAGAGACCTAGGAGAATCCAGGATGGGGTGACTTGTGAGGCTCTGAGCAGGTTCTGTTACCCAGAATCCTTTCCAAACCTCAAAATGTGGCTAAAAAAACACATTTTCCTCACATTTTGGTGACAAAAAGTTCTGGAATCTGAGAGAAGCCACAAATTTCCTCCCCACCCAGCGATTCCCTAAGTCTCCCGATAAAAATTATACCTCACTTGTGTGGGTAGGCCTAGCGCCCATGACAGGAAATGCCCCAAAACACAACGTGGACACATCCCATTTTTTGACAGAAAACAGTGGTGCTTTTTGCAAAGTGCCTACCTGTAGATTTTGGCCTCTAGCTCAGCCGGCACCTAGGGAAACCTGCCAAACCTGTGCATTTCTGAAAACTAGAGACCTAGGGGAATCCAAGATGGTGTGACTTGTGGGGCTCTGACCAGGTTCTGTTACCCAGAATCCTTTGCAAACCTCAAAATTTGGCTAAAAAAACATGTTTTCCTCAAATTTTGGTGACAGAAAGTTCTGGAATCTGAGAGGAGCCACAAATTTCCTCCCACCCAGCATTCCCCCAAGTCTCCCGAAAAAATGATACCTGACTTGTGTGGGTAGTCCTAGTGCCCGTGACAGGAAATGCCCCAGAACACAACGTGGACACATCCCATTTTTTGACAGATAACAGAGGTGTTTTTTGCAAAGTGCCTACCTGTAGATTTTGGCCTCTAGCTCAGCCTGCACCTAGGGAAACGTACCAAACCTGAGCAACTCTGAAAACAAGAGATCTAGGGGAATCCAAAATGGGGTGACTTCTGGGGCTCTGACCAGGTTCTGTTACCCAGAATCCTTTGCAAACCTCACAATTTGGCTAAAAAAACACATTTTCCTCACATTTTGGTTTCAGAAAGTTCTGGAATCTGAGAAGAGCCACAAATTTCCTCCCACCCAGCGTTCCCCCAAGTCTCCCGATAAACGTGATACCTCACTTGTGTGGGTAGGGCTAGCGCCCGTGACAGGAAATGCCCCAAAGCACAACGTGGACACATCCCATTTTTTGACAGTAAACAGAGGTGTTTTTTCAAAGTGCCTACTTGTAGATTTTGGCCTCTAGCTCAGCCAGAACCTAGGGAAACCTACCAAACCTGTGCATTTCTGAAAACTAGAGACCTGGGGAATCCAAAATGGGGTGACTTGTGGGGCACTCACCAGGTTCTGTTACCCAGAATCCTTTGCAAACCTCAAAATTTGGCTAAAGAAACAAATTTTCCTCAAATTTTGGTGACAGAAAGTTCTGGAATCTGAGAGGAGCCACAAATTTCCTCCCACCCAGCATTCCCCCAAGTCTCCCGAAAAAATGATACCTCACTTGTGTGGGTAGTCCTAGCGCCCGTGACAGGAAATGCCCCAAAACACAACGTGGACACATCCCATTTTTTGACAGATAACAGAGGTGTTTTTTACAAAGTGCCTACCTGTAGATTATGGCCTCTAGCTCAGCCTGCACCTAGGGAAACCTACCAAACCTGAGCATTTCTGAAAACAAGAGATCTAGGGGAATCCAAAATGGGGTGACTTCTGGGGCTCTGACCAGGTTCTGTTACCCAGAATCCTTTGCAAACCTCGAAATTTAGCTAAAAAACACATTTTCCTCACCTTTTGGTGACAGAAAGTTCTGAAATCTGAGCGGAGCCACGAATTTCCTCCCACCCAGCGTTCCCCCAAGTCTCCAGATAAAAATGATACCTCTTTGCGTGGGTAGGCCTAGCACCCGTGACAGGAAATGCCCCAAAACACAACGTGGACACATCCCATTTTTTGACAGAAAACAGAGGTGTTTTTTGCAAAGTGCCTGCCTGTAGATTTTGGCCTCTAGCTCAGCCAAAACCTAGGGAAACCTGCCAACCCTGTGCATTTTTTAAAACTAGAGACCTAGGAGAATCCAAGATGGGGTAACTTGTGGGGCTCTGACCAGGTTCTGTTACCCAGAATCCTTTGCAAACCTCAAAATTTGGATAAAAAAACACATTTGTGTCAAATTTTGGTGACAGAAAGTTCTGGAATCTGAGAGGAGCCACAAATTTCCTCTCACCCAGCGTTCCCCCAAGTCTCCCGATAAAAATGATACCTCACTTGTGTGGGTAGGCCTAGCGCAAGTGACAGGAAATGCCCCAAAACACAACGTGGACACATCCCATTTTTTGACAGAAAACAGAGGTGTGTTTTGCAAAGTGCCTACCTGTAGATTTTGGCCTCTAGCTCAGCCGGCACCTAGGGAAACCTGCCAAACCTCACTTGTGTGGGAAGGCCTAGCGCCCATGAGAGGAAATTCCCCAAAACACAACGTGGACACATCCCATTTTTTGACAGGTAACAGAGGTGTTTTTTGCAAAGTGCCTACCTGTAGATTTTGGCCTCTAGCTCAGCCTGCACCTAGGGAAACCTACCAAACCTGTGCATTTCTGAAAACAAGAGATCTAGGGGAATCCAAAATGGGGTGACTTATGGGGCTCTGACCAGGTTCTGTTACCCAGAATCCTTTGCAAACCTCAAAATTTGGCTAAAAAAACACATTTTCCTCACATTTTGGTGACAGAAAGTTCTGGAATCTGAGAAGAGCCACAAATTTCCTCCCACCCAGCGTTTCTCCAAGTCTCTCGATAAAAAGGATACCTCACTTGTGTGGGTAGGCCTAGCGCCCGTGACAGGAAATGCCCCAAAACACAACGTGGACACATCACATTTGTTGACAGAAAACAGAGGTGTTTTTTGCAAAGTGCCTACCTTTAGATTTTGGCCTCTAGCTCAGCCTGAACCTAGGGAAACCTGCCCAACCTGTGCATTTGTGAAAACTAGAGACCTAGGGGAATCCAAGATGGGGGGAATTGTGGGGCTCTGACCAGGTTCTGTTACCCAGAATCCTTTGCAAACCTCAAAATCTGGCTAAAGAAACACATTTTCATCACATTTTGGTGACAGAAAGTTCTGGAATCTGAGAGGAGACACAAATTTCCTTCCACCCAGCGTTCCCCCAAGTCTCCCGATAAAAATTATAACTAACTTGTGTGGGTAGGCCTAGCGCCCGTGACAGGAAGTGCCCCAAAACACAACATGGACACATCCCATTTTTTTTTTTTACAGAAAACCAAAGGTTTTTTTGCAAAGTGACTACCTGTAGATTTTGGCCTCTACCTCAGCCGGCACCTAGGGAAACCTACCAAACCTGTGCATTTCTGAAAACAAGAGATCTAGGGGAATCCAAAATGGGGTGAATTGTGGGGCTCTGAACAAGTTCTGTTACCCAGAATCCTTTGCAAACCTCAAAATTTGGCTAAAAAACAAATTTTCCTCACATTTTGGTGACAGAAAGTTCTGGAATCTGAGAGGAGCCACAAATTTCCTCCCACCCAGCGTTTCTCCAAGTCTCCCGATAAAAATGATACCTCACTTGTGTGGGTAGGCCTAGCGCCAGTGACAGGAAATGCCCCAAAACACAATGTGGACACATCCCATTTTGTGACAGAAAACAGAGGTGTTTTTTGCAAAGTGCCTACCTTTAGAATTTGGCCTCTAGCTCAGCCTGAACCTAGGGAAACCTGCCCAACCTGTGCATTTGTGAAAACTAGAGACCTAGGGGAATCCAAGATGGGGGGAATTGTGGGGCTCTGACCAGGTTCTGTTACCCAGAATCCTTTGCAATCGTCAAAATCTGGCTAAAGAAACACATTTTCATCACATTTTGGTGACAGAAAGTTCTGGAATCTGAGAGGAGACACAAATTTCCTTCCACCCAGCGTTCCCCCAAGTCTCCCGATAAAAATTATAACTAACTTGTGTGGGTAGGCCTAGCACCCGTGACAGGACTTGCCCCAAAACACAACATGGACACATCCCCTTTTTTGACAGATAACAGAGGTGTTTTTTTGCAAAGTGCCTACCTGTAGATTTTGGCCTCTAGCTCAGCCTGCACCTAGGGAAACCTACCAAACCTGTGCATTTCTGAAAACAAGAGATCTAGGGGAATCCAAAATGGGGTGACTTATGGGGCTCTGACCAGGTTCTGTTACCCAGAATCCTTTGCAAACCTCAAAATTTGGCAAAAAAAACACATTTTCCTCACATTTTGGTGACAGAAAGTTCTGGAATCTGAGAAGAGCCACAAATTTCCTCCCACCCAGCGTTCCCCCAAGTCTCCCGATAAAAGTGATACCTCACTTGTGTGGGTAGGCCTAGCGCCCATGACAGGAAATGCCCCAAAACACAACGTGGACACATCCCATTTTTTGACAGAAAACAGAGGTGTTTTTTCAAAGTGCCTACCTGTAGATTTTGGCCTTTAGCTCAGCCAGCACCTAGGGAAACCTACCAAACCTGTGCATTTCTGAAAACTAGAGACCCGGGGAATCCAAAATGGGGTGACTTGTGGGGCACTCACCAGGTTCTGTTACCCAGAATCCTTTGCAAACCTTAAAATTTGGCTAAAAAAACAAATTTTCCTCACATTTTGGTGACAGAAAGTTCTGGAATCTGAGAGGAGCCACAAATTTCCTCCCACCCAGCGTTTCTCAAAGTCTCCCGATAAAAATGATACCTCACTTGTGTGTGTAGGCCTAGCGCCCGTGACAGGAAATGCCCCAAAACACAACGTGGACACATCACATTTTTTTTTACAGAAAACAGAGGTGTTTTTTGCAAAGTGCCTACCTGTAGATTTTGGCCTCTAGCTCAGCCGGCACCTAGGGAAACCTGCCAAATCTGTGCATTTGTGAAAACTAGAGACCTAGGGGAATCCAAGATGGGGGGACTTGTGGGGCTCTGACCAGGTTCTGTTACCCAGAATCCTTTGCAAATCTCAAAATCTGGCTAAAGAAACACGTTTTCCTCACATTTTGGTGACAGAAAGTTCTGGAATCTGAGAGGAGCCACAAATTTCCTTCCACCAAGCGTTCCCCCAAGTGTCCTGATAAAAATGATACCTCACTTGTGTGGGTAGGCCTAGCACCCGTGACAGGAAATGCCCCAAAACACAACGTGGACACATCCCATTTTTTGACAGAAAACAGAGGTGTTTTTTGCAAAGTGCCTACCTGTAGATTTTGGCCTCTAGCTCAGACGGCACCTAGGGAAACCTGCCAAACCTGTGCATTTCTGAAAACTAGAGACCTAGGGGAATCCAACATGGGGTTACTTGTGGGTCTCTGACCAGGTTCTGTTACCCAGATTCCTTTGCAAACCTCAAAATTTGGCAAAAAAAACATGTTTTCCTCACATTTTGGTGACAGAAAGTTCTGGAATCTCAGAGGAGCCACAAATTTCCTTCCACCCAGCGTTCCCCCAAGTCTCCAAATACAAATCATACCTCACTTGTGTGGGTAGGCCTAGCGCCCATGAGAGGAAATGCCCCAAAACACAACGTGGACACATCCCATTTTTTGACAGAAAACAGAGGTGTTTTTTGCAAAGTGCCTACCAGTAGATTTTAGCCTCTAGCTCAGCCCGCACCAAGGGAAACCTACCAAACCTGTGCATTTCTGAAAACTAGAGACATAGGGGAATCCAAGATGGGGTGACTTGTGGGGCTCTGACCAGGTTTTGTTACCCAGAATCCTTTGCCAACCTCAAAATTTGGCTAAAAAAAACACATTTTCCTCACCTTTTGGTGACAGAAAGTTCTGAAATCTGAGCGGAGCCACAAATTTCCTCCCACCCAGCGTTCCCCCAAGTCTCCAGATAAAAGTGATACCTCACTTGTGTGGGTAGGCCTAGCGCCCGTGACAGGAAATGCCCCAAAACACAACGTGGACACATCCCATTTTTTGACAGAAAACAGAGGTGTTTTTTCAAAGGGGGCTACCGGTAGATTTTGGCCTCTAGCTCATCCAGCACCTAGGGAAACCTACCAAACCTGTGCATTTCTGAAAACTAGAGACCTGGGGATTCCAAAATGGGGTGACTTGTGGGGCACTCACCAGGTTCTGTTACCCAGAATCCTTTGCAAACCTCAAAATTTGGCTAAAAAAAAACACATTTTCCTCACCTTTTGGTGACAGAAAGTTCTGAAATCTGAGCGGAGCCACAAATTTCCTCCCACCCAGCGTTCCCCCAAGTTTCCAGATAAAAGTGATACCTCACTTGTGTGGGTAGGCCTAGCGCCCATGACAGGAAATGCCCCAAAACACAACGTGGACACATCCCATTTTTTGACAGAAAACAGAGGTGTTTTTTGCAAAGTGCCTACCTGTAGATTGTGGCCTCTAGCTCAGCCTGCACCTAGGGAAACCTACCAAACCTGTGCATTTCTGAAAACAAGAGATCTAGGGGAATCCAAAATGGGGTGACTTATGGGGCTCTGACCAGGTTCTGTTACCCAGAATCCTTTGCAAACCTCAAAATTTGGCTAAAAAAGCACATTTTCCTCACATTTTGGTGACAGAAAGTTCTGGAATCTGAGAAGAGCCACAAATTTCCTCCCACCCAGCGTTTCTCCAAGTCTCTCGATAAAAATGATACCTCACTTGTGTGGGTAGGCCTAGCGCCCGTGACAGGAAATGCCCCAAAACACAACGTGGACACATCACATTTGTTGACAGAAAACAGAGGTGTTTTTTGCAAAGTGCCTACCTTTAGATTTTGGCCTCTAGCTCAGCCTGAACCTAGGGAAACCTGCCCAACCTGTGCATTTGTGAAAACTAGAGACCTAGGGGAATCCAAGATGGGGGGAATTGTGGGGCTCTGACCAGGTTCTGTTACCCAGAATCCTTTGCAAACCTCAAAATCTGGCTAAAGAAACACATTTTCATCACATTTTGGTGACAGAAAGTTCTGGAATCTGAGAGGAGACACAAATTTCCTTCCACCCAGCGTTCCCCCAAGTCTCCCGATAAAAATTATAACTAACTTGTGTGGGTAGGCCTAGCGCCCGTGACAGGAAGTGCCCCAAAACACAACATGGACACATCCCATTTTTTTTTTTACAGAAAACCGAAGGTTTTTTTGCAAAGTGACTACCTGTAGATTTTGGCCTCTACCTCAGCCGGCACCTAGGGAAACCTACCAAACCTGTGCATTTCTGAAAACAAGACATCTAGGGGAATCCAAAATGGGGTGACTTGTGGGACTCTGAACAGGTTCTGTTACCCAGAATCCTTTGCAAACCTCAACATTTGGCTAAAAAAAACACATTTTCCTCACTTTTTGGTGACAGAAAGTTCTGGAATCTGAGAAGAGCCACAAATTTCCTCCCACCCAGCGTTCCCCCAAGTCTCCCGATAAAAGTGATACCTCACTTGTGTGGGTAGGCCTAGCGCCCGTGACAGGAAATGCCCCAAAACACAACGTGGACACATCCCATTTTTTGACAGAAAACAGAGGTCTTTTTTGCAAATTGCCTACCTGTAGATTTTGGCCTCTAGCTCAGCCAGCACCTAGGGAAACCTAGCAAACCTGTGCATTTCTGAAAACTAGAGACCCGGGGAATCCAAAATGGGGTGACTTGTGGGGCACTCACCAGGTTCTGTTACCCAGAATCCTTTGCAAACCTTAAAATTTGGCTAAAAAAACAAATTTTCCTCACATTTTGGTGACAGAAAGTTCTGGAATCTGAGAGGAGCCACAAATTTCCTCCCACCCAGCGTTTCTCCAAGTCTCCCGATAAAAATGATACCTCACTTGTGTGGGTAGGCCTAGCGCCCGTGACAGGAAATGCCCCAAAACACAACGTGGACACATCACATTTTTTTTACAGAAAACAGAGGTGTTTTTTGCAAAGTGCCTACCTGTAGATTTTGGCCTCTAGCTCAGCCGGCACATAGGGAAACCTGCCAAATCTGTGCATTTGTGAAAACTAGAGACCTAGGGGAATCCAAGATGGGGGGACTTGTGGGGCTCTGACCAGGTTCCGTTACCCAGAATCCTTTGCAAATCTCAAAATCTGGCTAAAGAAACACGTTTTCCTCACATTTTGGTGACAGAAAGTTCTGGAATCTGAGAGGAGCCACAAATTTCCTTCCACCAAGCGTTCCCCCAAGTGTCCTGATTAAAATGATACCTCACTTGTGTGGGTAGGCCTAGCACCCGTGACAGGAAATGCCCCAAAACACAACGTGGACACATCCCATTTTTTGACAGAAAACAGAGGTGTTTTTTGCAAAGTGCCTACCTGTAGATTTTGGCCTCTAGCTCAGACGGCACCTAGGGAAACCTGCCAAACCTGTGCATTTCTGAAAACTAGAGACCTAGGGGAATCCAACATGGGGTGACTTGTGTGTCTCTGACCAGGTTCTGTTACCCAGATTCCTTTGCAAACCTCAAAATTTGGCAAAAAAAACATGTTTTCCTCACATTTTGGTGACAGAAAGTTCTGGAATCTGAGAGGAGCCACAAATTTCCTCCCACCCAGCGTTTCTCCAAGTCTCCCGATAAAAATGATACCTCACTTGTGTGGGTAGGCCTAGCGCCCGTGACAGGAAATGCCCCAAAACACAACGTGGACACATCACATTTTTTGACAGGTAACAGAGTTGTTTTTTGCAAAGTGCCTACCTGTAGATTTTGGCCTCTAGCTCAGCAGGCACCTAGGGAAACCTGCCAAACCTGTGCATTTGTGAAAACTAGAGACCAAGGGGAATCCAGGATGGGGTGACTTGTGGGGCTCTGACCAGGTTTTGTTACCCAGAATCCTTTGCCAACCTCAAAATCTGGCTAAGGAAACACGTTTTCCTCAAAGTTTGGTGACAGAAAGTTCTGGAATCTGAGATGAGCCACAAATTTCCTCCCACCCAGCATTCCCCCAAGTCTCCCGATAAAAATGATACCTCACTTTTGTGGGTAGGCCTAGCGCCCGTGACCGGAAATGCCCCAAAACACAACGTGGACACAGCCCATTTTTTGACAGAAAACAGAGGTGTTTTTTGCAAAGTGCCTACCCGTAGATTTTGGCCTCTAGCTCAGCCGGCACCTAGGAAAACCTGTCAAACCTGTGCATTTGTGAAAACTAGAGACCTAGGGGAATCCAAGATAGGGTGACTTGGGGGCTCTGACCAGATTCTGTTACTAAGAATCCTTTGCAAACCTCAAAATCTGGCTAAAGAAACACGTTTTCCTCACATTTTGGTGACAGAAAGTTCTGGAATCTGAGAAGAGCCACAAATTTCCTTCCACCCAGCGTTCCCCCAAGTCTCCTGATAAAAATGATACCTAACTTGTGTGGGTAGGCTTAGCGCCCGTGACAGGAAATGCCCCAAAACACAACGTGGACACATCCCATTTTTTGACAGAAAACAGAGGTGTTTTTTCAAAGTGCCTACCTGTAGATTTTGGCCTCTAGCTCAGCCAGCACCTAGGGAAACCTACCAAACCTGTGCATTTCTGAAAACTAGAGACCTGGGGAATCCAAAATGGGTTGACTTGTGGGGCACTCACCAGGTTCTGTTACCCAGAATCCTTTGCAAACCTCAAAATTTGGCTAAAAAAACAAATTTTCCTCACATTTTGGTGACAGAAAGTTCTGGAATCTGAGAGGAGCCACAAATTTCCTCCCACCCAGCGTTTCTCCAAGTCTCCTGATAAAAATGATACCTCACTTGTGTGGGTAGGCCTAGCGCCAGTGACAGGAAATGCCCCAAAACACAACGTGGACACATCCCCTTTTGTGACAGAAAACAGAGGTGTTTTTTGCAAAGTGCCTACCTTTAGATTTTGGCCTCTAGCTCAGCCTGAACCTAGGGAAACCTGCCCAACCTGTGCATTTGTGAAAACTAGAGACCTAGGGGAATCCAAGATGGGGGGAATTGTGGGGCTCTGACCAGGTTCTGTTACCCAGAATCCTTTGCAATCGTCAAAATCTGGCTAAAGAAACACATTTTCATCACATTTTGGTGACAGAAAGTTCTGGAATCTGAGAGAAGACACAAATTTCCTTCCACCCAGCGTTCCCCCAAGTCTCCTGATAAAAATTATAACTAACTTGTGTGGGTAGGCCTAGCGCCCGTGACAGTACTTGCCCCAAAACACAACATGGACACATCCCCTTTTTTGACAGATAACAGAGGTGTTTTTTGCAAAGTGCCTACCTGTAGATTTTGGCCTCTAGCTCAGCCTGCACCTAGGGAAACCTACCAAACCTGTGCATTTCTGAAAACAAGAGATCTAGGGGAATCCAAAATGGGGTGACTTATGGGGCTCTGACCAGGTTCTGTTACCCAGAATCCTTTGCAAACCTTAAAATTTGGCTAAAAAAACAAATTTTCCTCACATTTTGGTGACAGAAAGTTCTGGAATCTGAGAAGAGCCACAAATTTCCTCCCACCCAGCGTTTCTCCAAGTCTCTCGATAAAAATGATACCTCACTTGTGTGGGTAGGCCTAGCGCCCGTGACAGGAAATGCCCCAAAACACAACGTGGACACATCACATTTTTTTTACAGAAAACAGAGGTGTTTTTTGCAAAGTGCCTACCTGTAGATTTTGGCCTCTAGCTCAGCCGGCACCTAGGGAAACCTGCCAAATCTGTGCATTTGTGAAAACTAGAGACCTAGGGGAATCCAAGATGGGGGGACTTGTGGGGCTCTGACCAGGTTCTGTTACCCAGAATCCTTTGCAAATCTCAAAATCTGGCTAAAGAAACACATTTTCCTCACATTTTGGTGACAGAAAGTTCTGGAATCTGAGAGGAGCCACAAATTTCCTTCCACCAAGCGTTCCCCCAAGTGTCCTGATAAAAATGATACCTCACTTGTGTGGGTAGGCCTAGCACCCGTGACAGGAAATGCCCCAAAACACAACGTGGACACATCCCATTTTTTGACAGAAAACAGAGGTGTTTTTTGCAAAGTGCCTACCTGTAGATTTTGGCCTCGAGCTCAGACGGCACCTAGGGAAACCTACCAAACCTGTGCATTTCTGAAAACTAGAGACCCGGGGAATCCAAAATGGGGTGACTTGTGGGGCACTCACCAGGTTCTGTTACCCAGAATCCTTTGCAAACCTTAAAATTTGGCTAAAAAAACAAATTTTCCTCACATTTTGGTGACAGAAAGTTCTGGAATCTGAGAGGAGCCACAAATTTCCTCCCACCCAGCGTTTCTCCAAGTCTCCCGATAAAAATGATACCTCACTTGTGTGGGTAGGCCTAGCGCCCGTGACAGGAAATGCCCCAAAACACAACGTGGACACATCACATTTTTTTTACAGAAAACAGAGGTGTTTTTTGCAAAGTGCCTACCTGTAGATTTTGGCCTCTAGCTCAGCCGGCACCTAGGGAAACCTGCCAAATCTGTGCATTTGTGAAAACTAGAGACCTAGGGGAATCCAAGATGGGGGGACTTGTGGGGCTCTGACCAGGTTCTGTTACCCAGAATCCTTTGCAAATCTCAAAATCTGGCTAAAGAAACACGTTTTCCTCACATTTTGGTGACAGAAAGTTCTGGAATCTGAGAGGAGCCACAAATTTCCTTCCACCAAGCGTTCCCCCAAGTGTCCTGATAAAAATGATACCTCACTTGTGTGGGTAGGCCTAGCACCCGTGACAGGAAATGCCCCAAAACACAACGTGGACACATCCCATTTTTTGACAGAAAACAGAGGTGTTTTTTGCAAAGTGCCTACCTGTAGATTTTGGCCTCTAGCTCAGACGGCACCTAGGGAAACCTGCCAAACCTGTGCATTTCTGAAAACTAGAGACCTAGGGGAATCCAACATGGGGTGACTTGTGGGTCTCTGACCAGGTTCTGTTACCCAGATTCCTTTGCAAACCTCAAAATTTGGCAAAAAAAACATGTTTTCCTCACATTTTGGTGACAGAAAGTTCTGGAATCTCAGAGGAGCCACAAATTTCCTTCCACCCAGCGTTCCCCCAAGTCTCCAAATACAAATCATACCTCACTTGTGTGGGTAGGCCTAGCGCCCATGAGAGGAAATGCCCCAAAACACAACGTGGACACATCCCATTTTTTGACAGAAAACAGAGGTGTTTTTTGCAAAGTGCCTACCAGTAGATTTTAGCCTCTAGCTCAGCCCGCACCAAGGGAAACCTACCAAACCTGTGCATTTCTGAAAACTAGAGACATAGGGGAATCCAAGATGGGGTGACTTGTGGGGCTCTGACCAGGTTTTGTTACCCAGAATCCTTTGCCAACCTCAAAATTTGGCTAAAAAAAACACATTTTCCTCACCTTTTGGTGACAGAAAGTTCTGAAATCTGAGCGGAGCCACAAATTTCCTCCCACCCAGCGTTCCCCCAAGTCTCCAGATAAAAGTGATACCTCACTTGTGTGGGTAGGCCTAGCGCCCGTGACAGGAAATGCCCCAAAACACAACGTGGACACATCCCATTTTTTGACAGAAAACAGAGGTGTTTTTTCAAAGGGGGCTACCGGTAGATTTTGGCCTCTAGCTCATCCAGCACCTAGGGAAACCTACCAAACCTGTGCATTTCTGAAAACTAGAGACCTGGGGAATCCAAAATGGGGTGACTTGTGGGGCACTCACCAGGTTCTGTTACCCAGAATCCTTTGCAAACCTCAAAATTTGGCTAAAAAAAACACATTTTCCTCACCTTTTGGTGACAGAAAGTTCTGAAATCTGAGCGGAGCCACAAATTTCCTCCCACCCAGCGTTCCCCCAAGTTTCCAGATAAAAGTGATACCTCACTTGTGTGGGTAGGCCTAGCGCCCATGACAGGAAATGCCCCAAAACACAACGTGGACACATCCCATTTTTTGACAGAAAACAGAGGTGTTTTTTGCAAAGTGCCTACCTGTAGATTTTGGCCTCTAGCTCAGACGGCACCTAGGGAAACCTGCCAATCCTGTGCATTTCTGAAAACTAGAGACCTAGGGGAATCCAACATGGGGTGACTTGTGTGTCTCTGACCAGGTTCTGTTACCCAGATTCCTTTGCAAACCTCAAAATTTGGCAAAAAAAACATGTTTTCCTCGCATTTTGGTGACAGAAAGTTCTGGAATCTGAGAGGAGCCACAAATTTCCTTCCACCAAGCGTTCCCCCAAGTGTCCTGATTAAAATGATACCTCCCTTGTGTGGGTAGGCCTAGCACCCGTGACAGGAAATGCCCCAAAACACAACGTGGACACATCCCATTTTTTGACAGAAAACAGAGGTGTTTTTTGCAAAGTGCCTACCTGTAGATTTTGGCCTCTAGCTCAGACGGCACCTAGGGAAACCTGCCAATCCTGTGCATTTCTGAAAACTAGAGACCTAGGGGAATCCAACATGGGGTGACTTGTGTGTCTCTGACCAGGTTCTGTTACCCAGATTCCTTTGCAAACCTCAAAATTTGGCAAAAAAAACATGTTTTCCTCGCATTTTGGTGACAGAAAGTTCTGGAATCTGAGAGGAGCCACAAATTTCCTTCCACCCAGCGTTCCCCCAAGTCTCCAAATACAAATCATACCTCACTTGTGTGGGTAGGCCTAGCGCCCATGAGAGGAAATGCCCCAAAACACAACGTGGACACATCCCATTTTTTGACAGGTAACAGAGTTGTTTTTTGCAAAGTGCCTACCTGTAGATTTTGGCCTCTAGCTCAGCAGGCACCTAGGGAAACCTGCCAAACCTGTGCATTTGTGAAAACTAGAGACCAAGGGGAATCCAGGATGGGGTGACTTGTGGGGCTCTGACCAGGTTTTGTTACCCAGAATCCTTTGCCAACCTCAAAATCTGGCTAAGGAAACACGTTTTCCTCAAATTTTGGTGACAGAAAGTTCTGGAATCTGAGATGAGCCACAAATTTCCTCCCACCCAGCATTCCCCCAAGTCTCCCGATAAAAATGATACCTCACTTTTGTGGGTAGGCCTAGCGCCCGTGACCGGAAATGCCCCAAAACACAACGTGGACACAGCCCATTTTTTGACAGAAAACAGAGGTGTTTTTTGCAAAGTGCCTACCCGTAGATTTTGGCCTCTAGCTCAGCCGGCACCTAGGAAAACCTGTCAAACCTGTGCATTTGTGAAAACTAGAGACCTAGGGGAATCCAAGATAGGGTGACTTGGGGGCTCTGACCAGATTCTGTTACTAAGAATCCTTTGCAAACCTCAAAATCTGGCTAAAGAAACACGTTTTCCTCACATTTTGGTGACAGAAAGTTCTGGAATCTGAGAAGAGCCACAAATTTCCTTCCACCCAGCGTTCCCCCAAGTCTCCTGATAAAAATGATACCTAACTTGTGTGGGTAGGCCTAGCGCCCGTGAGAGGAAATGCCCCAAAACACAACGTGGACACATCCCATTTTTTGACAGAAAACAGAGGTGTTTTTTCAAAGTGCCTACCTGTAGATTTTGGCCTCTAGCTCAGCCAGCACCTAGGGAAACCTACCAAACCTGTGCATTTCTGAAAACTAGAGACCTGGGGAATCCAAAATGGGTTGACTTGTGGGGCACTCACCAGGTTCTGTTACCCAGAATCCTTTGCAAACCTCAAAATTTGGCTAAAAAAACAAATTTTCCTCACATTTTGGTGACAGAAAGTTCTGGAATCTGAGAGGAGCCACAAATTTCCTCCCACCCAGCGTTTCTCCAAGTCTCCTGATAAAAATGATACCTCACTTGTGTGGGTAGGCCTAGCGCCAGTGACAGGAAATGCCCCAAAACACAACGTGGACACATCCCCTTTTGTGACAGAAAACAGAGGTGTTTTTTGCAAAGTGCCTACCTTTAGATTTTGGCCTCTAGCGCAGCCTGAACCTAGGGAAACCTGCCCAACCTGTGCATTTGTGAAAACTAGAGACCTAGGGGAATCCAAGATGGGGGGAATTGTGGGGCTCTGACCAGGTTCTGTTACCCAGAATCCTTTGCAATCGTCAAAATCTGGCTAAAGAAACACATTTTCATCACATTTTGGTGACAGAAAGTTCTGGAATCTGAGAGAAGACACAAATTTCCTTCCACCCAGCGTTCCCCCAAGTCTCCTGATAAAAATTATAACTAACTTGTGTGGGTAGGCCTAGCGCCCGTGACAGTACTTGCCCCAAAACACAACATGGACACATCCCCTTTTTTGACAGATAACAGAGGTGTTTTTTGCAAAGTGCCTACCTGTAGATTTTGGCCTCTAGCTCAGCCTGCACCTAGGGAAACCTACCAAACCTGTGCATTTCTGAAAACAAGAGATCTAAGGGAATCCAAAATGGGGTGACTTATGGGGCTCTGACCAGGTTCTGTTACCCAGAATCCTTTGCAAACCTCAAAATTTGGCTAAAAAAACACATTTTCCTCACATTTTGGTGACAGAAAGTTCTGGAATCTGAGAAGAGCCACAAATTTCCTCCCACCCAGCGTTTCTCCAAGTCTCTCGATAAAAATGATACCTCACTTGTGTGGGTAGGCCTAGCGCCCGTGACAGGAAATGCCCCAAAACACAACGTGGACACATCACATTTTTTGACAGAAAACAGAGGTGTTTTTTGCAAAGTGCCTACCTTTAGATTGTGGCCTCTAGCTCAGCCTGAACCTAGGGAAACCTGCCCAACCTGTGCATTTGTGAAAACTAGAGACCTAGGGGAATCCAAGATGGGGGGAATTGTGGGGCTCTGACCAGGTTCTGTTACCCAGAATCCTTTGCAAACCTCAAAATCTGGCTAAAGAAACACATTTTCATCACATTTTGGTGACAGAAAGTTCTGGAATCTGAGAGGAGACACAAATTTCCTTCCACCCAGCGTTCCCCCAAGTCTCCCGATAAAAATTATAACTAACTTGTGTGGGTAGGCCTAGCGCCCGTGACAGGAAGTGCCCCAAAACACAACATGGACACATCCCATTTCTTTTTTTTTTTTACAGAAAACCGAAGGTTTTTTTGCAAAGTGACTACCTGTAGATTTTGGCCTCTATCTCAGCCGGCACCTAGGGAAACCTACCAAACCTGTGCATTTCTGAAAACAAGAGATCTATGGGAATCCAAAATGGGGTGACTTGTGGGGCTCTGAACAGGTTCTGTTACCCAGAATCCTTTGCAAACCTCAACATTTGGCTAAAAAAAAACACATTTTCCTCACTTTTTGGTGACAGAAAGTTCTGAAATCTGAGAAGAGCCACAAATTTCCTCCCACCCAGCGTTCCCCCAAGTCTCCCGATAAAAGTGATACCTCACTTGTGTGGGTAGGCCTAGCGCCCGTGACAGGAAATGCCCCAAAACACAACGTGGACACATCCCATTTTTTGACAGAAAACAGAGGTGTTTTTTCAAAGGGGGCTACCGGTAGATTTTGGCCTCTAGCTCATCCAGCACCTAGGGAAACCTACCAAACCTGTGCATTTCTGAAAACTAGAGACCTGGGGAATCCAAAATGGGGTGACTTGTGGGGCACTCACCAGGTTCTGTTACCCAGAATCCTTTGCAAACCTCAAAATTTGGCTAAAAAAAACACATTCTCCTCACCTTTTGGTGACAGAAAGTTCTGAAATCTGAGCGGAGCCACAAATTTCCTCCCACCCAGCGTTCCCCCAAGTTTCCAGATAAAAGTGATACCTCACTTGTGTGGGTAGGCCTAGCGCCCATGACAGGAAATGCCCCAAAACACAACGTGGACACATCCCATTTTTTGACAGAAAACAGAGGTGTTTTTTGCAAAGTGCCTACCTGTAGATTTTGGCCTCTAGCTCAGCCTGCACCTAGGGAAACCTACCAAACCTGTGCATTTCTGAAAACAAGAGATCTAGGGGAATCCAAAATGGGGTGACTTATGGGGCTCTGACCAGGTTCTGTTACCCAGAATCCTTTGCAAACCTCAAAATTTGGCTAAAAAAACACATTTTCCTCACATTTTGGTGACAGAAAGTTCTGGAATCTGAGAAGAGCCACAAATTTCCTCCCACCCAGCGTTCCCCGAAGTCTCCCGATAAAAGTGATACCTCACTTGTGTGGGTAGGCCTAGCGCCCATGACAGGAAATGCCCCAAAACACAACGTGGACACATCCCATTTTTTGACAGAAAACAGAGGTGTTTTTTCAAAGTGCCTACCTGTAGATTTTGGCCTCTAGCTCAGCCAGCACCTAGGGAAACCTACCAAACCTGTGCATTTCTGAAAACTAGAGACCCGGGGAATCCAAAATGGGGTGACTTGTGGGGCACTCACCAGGTTCTGTTACCCAGAATCCTTTGCAAACCTTAAAATTTGGCTAAAAAAACAAATTTTCCTCACATTTTGGTGACAGAAAGTTCTGGAATCTGAGAGGAGCCACAAATTTCCTCCCACCCAGCGTTTCTCCAAGTCTCCCGATAAAAATGATACCTCACTTGTGTGGGTAGGCCTAGCGCCCGTGACAGGAAATGCCCCAAAACACAACGTGGACACATCACATTTTTTTTACAGAAAACAGAGGTGTTTTTTGCAAAGTGCCTACCTGTAGATTTTGGCCTCTAGCTCAGCCGGCACATAGGGAAACCTGCCAAATCTGTGCATTTGTGAAAACTAGAGACCTAGGGGAATCCAAGATGGGGGGGACTTGTGGGGCTCTGACCAGGTTCCGTTACCCAGAATCCTTTGCAAATCTCAAAATCTGGCTAAAGAAACACGTTTTCCTCACATTTTGGTGACAGAAAGTTCTGGAATTTGAGAGGAGCCACAAATTTCCTTCCACCAAGCGTTCCCCCAAGTGTCCTGATTAAAATGATACCTCCCTTGTGTGGGTAGGCCTAGCACCCGTGACAGGAAATGCCCCAAAACACAACGTGGACACATCCCATTTTTTGACAGAAAACAGAGGTGTTTTTTGCAAAGTGCCTACCTGTAGATTTTGGCCTCTAGCTCAGACGGCACCTAGGGAAACCTGCCAAACCTGTGCATTACTGAAAACTAGAGACCTAGGGGAATCCAACATGGGGTGACTTGTGTGTCTCTGACCAGGTTCTGTTACCCAGATTCCTTTGCAAACCTCAAAATTTGGCAAAAAAAACATGTTTTCCTCACATTTTGGTGACAGAAAGTTCTGGAATCTGAGAGGAGCCACAAATTTCCTTCCACCCAGCGTTCCCCCAAGTCTCCAAATACAAATCATACCTCACTTGTGTGGGTAGGCCTAGCGCTCATGAGAGGAAATGCCCCAAAACACAACGTGGACACATCCCATTTTTTGACAGGTAACAGAGTTGTTTTTTGCAAAGTGCCTACCTGTAGATTTTGGCCTCTAGCTCAGCAGGCACCTAGGGAAACCTGCCAAACCTGTGCATTTGTGAAAACTAGAGACCAAGGGGAATCCAGGATGGGGTGACTTGTGGGGCTCTGACCAGGTTTTGTTACCCAGAATCCTTTGCCAACCTCAAAATCTGGCTAAGGAAACACGTTTTCCTCAAATTTTGGTGACAGAAAGTTCTGGAATCTGAGATGAGCCACAAATTTCCTCCCACCCAGCATTCCCCCAAGTCTCCCGATAAAAATGATACCTCACTTTTGTGGGTAGGCCTAGCGCCCGTGACCGGAAATGCCCCAAAACACAACGTGGACACAGCCCATTTTTTGACAGAAAACAGAGGTGTTTTTTGCAAAGGGCCTACCCGTAGATTTTGGCCTCTAGCTCAGCCGGCACCTAGGAAAACCTGTCAAACCTGTGCATTTGTGAAAACTAGAGACCTAGGGGAATCCAAGATAGGGTGACTTGGGGGCTCTGACCAGATTCTGTTACTAAGAATCCTTTGCAAACCTCAAAATCTGGCTAAAGAAACACGTTTTCCTCACATTTTGGTGACAGAAAGTTCTGGAATCTGAGAGGAGCCACAAATTTCCTTCCACCCAGCGTTCCTCCAAGTCTCCTGATAAAAATGATACCTAACTTGTGTGGGTAGGCCTAGCGCCCGTGACAGGAAATGCCCCAAAACACAACGTGGACACATCCCATTTTTTGACAGAAAACAGAGGTGTTTTTTCAAAGTGCCTAGCTGTAGATTTTGGCCTCTAGCTCAGCCAGCACCTAGGGAAACCTACCAAACCTGTGCATTTCTGAAAACTAGAGACCTGGGGAATCCAAAATGGGGTGACTTGTGGGGCACTCACCAGGTTCTGTTACCCAGAATCCTTTGCAAACCTCAAAATTTGGCTAAAAAAAAACACATTTTCCTCACCTTTTGGTGACAGAAAGTTCTGAAATCTGAGCGGAGCCACAAATTTCCTCCCACCCAGCGTTCCCCCAAGTCTCCAGATAAAAGTGATACCTCACTTGTGTGGGTAGGCCTAGCGCCCGTGACAGGAAATGCCCCAAAACACAACGTGGACACATCCCATTTTTTGACAGAAAACAGAGGTGTTTTTTCAAAGGGGTCTACCAGTAGATTTTGGCCTCTAGCTCAGCCAGCACCTAGGGAAACCTACCAAACCTGTGCATTTCTGAAAACTAGAGACCTGGGGAATCCAAAATGGGGTGACTTGTGGGGCACTCACCAGGTTCTGTTACCCAGAATCCTTTGCAAACCTCAAAATTTGGCTAAAAAAAACACATTTTCCTCACCTTTTGGTGACAGAAAGTTCTGAAATCTGAGCGGAGCCACAAATTTCCTCCCACCCAGCGTTCCCCCAAGTTTCCAGATAAAAGTGATACCTCACTTGTGTGGGTAGGCCTAGCGCCCATGACAGGAAATGCCCCAAAACACAACGTGGACACATCCCATTTTTTGACAGAAAACAGAGGTGTTTTTTCAAAGTGCCTACCTGTAGATTTTGGCCTCTAGCTCAGCCAGCACCTAGGGAAACCTACCAAACCTGTGCATTTCTGAAAACTAGAGACCAGGGGAATCCAAAATGGGGTGACTTGTGGGGCACTCACCAGGTTCTGTTACCCAGAATCCTTTGCAAACCTTAAAATTTGGCTAAAAAAACAAATTTTCCTCACATTTTGGTGACAGAAAGTTCTGGAATCTGAGAGGAGCCACAAATTTCCTCCCACCCAGCGTTTCTCCAAGTCTCCCGATAAAAATGATACCTCACTTGTGTGGGTAGGCCTAGCGCCCGTGACAGGAAATGCCCCAAAACACAACGTGGACACATCACATTTATTTACAGAAAACAGAGGTGTTTTTTGCAAAGTGCCTACCTGTAGATTTTGGCCTCCAGCTCAGCCGGCACCTAGGGAAACCTGCCAAATCTGTGCATTTTTGAAAACTAGAGACCTAGGGGAATCCACGATGGGGGACTTGTGGGGCTCTGACCAGGTTCTGTTACCCAGAATCCTTTGCAAACCTCAAAATCTGGCTAAAGAAACACGTTTTCCTCACATTTTGGTGACAGAAAGTTCTGGAATCTGAGAAGAGCCACAAATTTCCTCCCACCCAGCGTTCCCCCAAGTCTCCTGATAAAAGTGATACCTCACTTGTGTGGGTAGGCCTAGCGCCCATGACAGGAAATGCCCCAAAACACAACGTGGACACATCCCATTTTTTGACAGAAAACAGAGGTGTTTTTTCAAAGTGCCTACCTGTAGATTTTGGCCTCTAGCTCAGCCAGCACCTAGGGAAACCTACCAAACCTGTGCATTTCTGAAAACTAGAGACCCGGGGAATCCAAAATGGGGTGACTTGTGGGGCACTCACCAGGTTCTGTTACCCAGAATCCTTTGCAAACCTTAAAATTTGGCTAAAAAAACAAATTTTCCTCACATTTTGGTGACAGAAAGTTCTGGAATCTGAGAGGAGCCACAAATTTCCTCCCACCCAGCGTTTCTCCAAGTCTCCCGATAAAAATGATACCTCACTTGTGTGGGTAGGCCTAGCGCCCGTGACAGGAAATGCCCCAAAACACAACGTGGACACATCACATTTTTTTTACAGAAAACAGAGGTGTTTTTTGCAAAGTGCCTACCTGTAGATTTTGGCCTCTAGCTCAGCCGGCACATAGGGAAACCTGCCAAATCTGTGCATTTGTGAAAACTAGAGACCTAGGGGAATCCAAGATGGGGGGACTTGTGGGGCTCTGACCAGGTTCCGTTACCCAGAATCCTTTGCAAATCTCAAAATCTGGCTAAAGAAACACGTTTTCGTCACATTTTGGTGACAGAAAGTTCTGGAATCTGAGAGGAGCCACAAATTTCCTTCCACCAAGCGTTCCCCCAAGTGTCCTGATTAAAATGATACCTCCCTTGTGTGGGTAGGCCTAGCACCCGTGACAGGAAATGCCCCAAAACACAACGTGGACACATCCCATTTTTTGACAGAAAACAGAGGTGTTTTTTGCAAAGTGCCTACCTGTAGATTTTGGCCTCTAGCTCAGACGGCACCTAGGGAAACCTGCCAATCCTGTGCATTTCTGAAAACTAGAGACCTAGGGGAATCCAACATGGGGTGACTTGTGTGTCTCTGACCAGGTTCTGTTACCCAGATTCCTTTGCAAACCTCAAAATTTGGCAAAAAAAACATGTTTTCCTCGCATTTTGGTGACAGAAAGTTCTGGAATCTGAGAGGAGCCACAAATTTCCTTCCACCCAGCGTTCCCCCAAGTCTCCAAATACAAATCATACCTCACTTGTGTGGGTAGGCCTAGCGCCCATGAGAGGAAATGCCCCAAAACACAACGTGGACACATCCCATTTTTTGACAGGTAACAGAGTTGTTTTTTGCAAAGTGCCTACCTGTAGATTTTGGCCTCTAGCTCAGCAGGCACCTAGGGAAACCTGCCAAACCTGTGCATTTGTGAAAACTAGAGACCAAGGGGAATCCAGGATGGGGTGACTTGTGGGGCTCTGACCAGGTTTTGTTACCCAGAATCCTTTGCCAACCTCAAAATCTGGCTAAGGAAACACGTTTTCCTCAAATTTTGGTGACAGAAAGTTCTGGAATCTGAGATGAGCCACAAATTTCCTCCCACCCAGCATTCCCCCAAGTCTCCCGATAAAAATGATACCTCACTTTTGTGGGTAGGCCTAGCGCCCGTGACCGGAAATGCCCCAAAACACAACGTGGACACAGCCCATTTTTTGACAGAAAACAGAGGTGTTTTTTGCAAAGGGCCTACCCGTAGATTTTGGCCTCTAGCTCAGCCGGCACCTAGGAAAACCTGTCAAACCTGTGCATTTGTGAAAACTAGAGACCTAGGGGAATCCAAGATAGGGTGACTTGGGGGCTCTGACCAGATTCTGTTACTAAGAATCCTTTGCAAACCTCAAAATCTGGCTAAAGAAACACGTTTTCCTCACATTTTGGTGACAGAAAGTTCTGGAATCTGAGAGGAGCCACAAATTTCCTTCCACCCAGCGTTCCTCCAAGTCTCCTGATAAAAATGATACCTAACTTGTGTGGGTAGGCCTAGCGCCCGTGACAGGAAATGCCCCAAAACACAACGTGGACACATCCCATTTTTTGACAGAAAACAGAGGTGTTTTTTCAAAGTGCCTAGCTGTAGATTTTGGCCTCTAGCTCAGCCAGCACCTAGGGAAACCTACCAAACCTGTGCATTTCTGAAAACTAGAGACCTGGGGAATCCAAAATGGGGTGACTTGTGGGGCACTCACCAGGTTCTGTTACCCAGAATCCTTTGCAAACCTCAAAATTTGGCTAAAAAAAACACATTTTCCTCACCTTTTGGTGACAGAAAGTTCTGAAATCTGAGCGGAGCCACAAATTTCCTCCCACCCAGCGTTCCCCCAAGTCTCCAGATAAAAGTGATACCTCACTTGTGTGGGTAGGCCTAGCGCCCGTGACAGGAAATGCCCCAAAACACAACGTGGACACATCCCATTTTTTGACAGAAAACAGAGGTGTTTTTTCAAAGGGGTCTACCAGTAGATTTTGGCCTCTAGCTCAGCCAGCACCTAGGGAAACCTACCAAACCTGTGCATTTCTGAAAACTAGAGACCTGGGGAATCCAAAATGGGGTGACTTGTGGGGCACTCACCAGGTTCTGTTACCCAGAATCCTTTGCAAACCTCAAAATTTGGCTAAAAAAAACACATTTTCCTCACCTTTTGGTGACAGAAAGTTCTGAAATCTGAGCGGAGCCACAAATTTCCTCCCACCCAGCGTTCCCCCAAGTTTCCAGATAAAAGTGATACCTCACTTGTGTGGGTAGGCCTAGCGCCCATGACAGGAAATGCCCCAAAACACAACGTGGACACATCCCATTTTTTGACAGAAAACAGAGGTGTTTTTTCAAAGTGCCTACCTGTAGATTTTGGCCTCTAGCTCAGCCAGCACCTAGGGAAACCTACCAAACCTGTGCATTTCTGAAAACTAGAGACCAGGGGAATCCAAAATGGGGTGACTTGTGGGGCACTCACCAGGTTCTGTTACCCAGAATCCTTTGCAAACCTTAAAATTTGGCTAAAAAAACAAATTTTCCTCACATTTTGGTGACAGAAAGTTCTGGAATCTGAGAGGAGCCACAAATTTCCTCCCACCCAGCGTTTCTCCAAGTCTCCCGATAAAAATGATACCTCACTTGTGTGGGTAGGCCTAGCGCCCGTGACAGGAAATGCCCCAAAACACAACGTGGACACATCACATTTTTTTACAGAAAACAGAGGTGTTTTTTGCAAAGTGCCTACCTGTAGATTTTGGCCTCCAGCTCAGCCGGCACCTAGGGAAACCTGCCAAATCTGTGCATTTGTGAAAACTAGAGACCTAGGGGAATCCAAGATGG
Organism: Pleurodeles waltl; assembly: GCF_031143425.1. Taxonomy (NCBI): domain Eukaryota; kingdom Metazoa; phylum Chordata; class Amphibia; order Caudata; family Salamandridae; genus Pleurodeles; species Pleurodeles waltl. Next base: position 184,878,918 of record NC_090439.1, on the reverse strand, counting down.
GGGGACTTGTGGGGCTCTGACCAGGTTCTGTTACCCAGAATCCTTTGCAAATCTCAAAATCTGGCTAAAGAAACACGTTTTCCTCACATTTTGGTGACAGAAAGTTCTGGAATCTGAGAGGAGCCACAAATTTCCTTCCACCAAGCGTTCCCCCAAGTGTCCTGATAAAAATGATACCTCACTTGTGTGGGTAGGCCTAGCACCCGTGACAGGAAATGCCCCAAAACACAACGTGGACACATCCCATTTTTTGACAGAAAACAGAGGTGTTTTTTGCAAAGTGCCTACCTGTAGATTTTGGCCTCTAGCTCAGCCGGCACCTAGGGAAACCTGCCAAACCTGTGCATTTCTGAAAACTAGAGACCTAGGGGAATCCAACATGGGGTGACTTGTGGGTCTCTGACCAGGTTCTGTGACCCAGATTCCTTTGCAAACCTCAAAATTTGGCAAAAAAAACATGTTTTCCTCACATTTTGGTGACAGAAAGTTCTGGAATCTGAGAGGAGCCACAAATTTCCTTCCACCCAGCGTTCCCCCAAGTCTCCAAATACAAATCATACCTCACTTGTGTGGGTAGGCCTAGCGCCCATGAGAGGAAATGCCCCAAAGCACAACGTGTCCACATCCCATTTTTTGACAGGTAACAGAGTTGTTTTTTGCAAAGTGCCTACCTGTAGATTTTGGCCTCTAGCTCAGCCGGCACCTAGGGAAACCTGCCAAACCTGTGCATTTGTGAAAACTAGAGACCAAGGGGAATCCAGTATGGGGTGACTTGTGGAGCTCTGACCAGGTTCTGTTACCCAGAATCCTTTGCAAACCTCAAAATTTGGCTAAAAAAACATGTTTTCCTCACATTTTGGTGACAGAAAGTTCTGGAATCTGAGAGGAGCCACAAATTTCCTTCCACCCAGCGTTCCCCCAAGTCTCCAGACACAAATGATACCTCACTTGTGTGGGTAGGCCTAGCACCCGTTACCGGAATTGCCCCAAAACACAACGTGGACACATCCCATTTTTTGACAGAAAACAGAGGTGTTTTTTTGCAAAGTGACTACCTGTAGATTTTAGCCTCTACCTCAGCCGGCACCAAGGGAAACCTACCTAACCTGTGCATTTTTGAAAACTAGAGACCTAGGGGAATCCAAGATGGGGTGACTTGTGGAGCTCTGACCAGGTTCTGTTACCGAGAATCCTTTGCAAACCTCAAAATTTGGCTAAAAAAACATGTTTTCCTCACATTTTGGTGACAGAAAGTTCTGGAATCTGAGAGGAGCCACAAATTTCCTTCCACCCAGCGTTCCCCCAAGTCTCCCAGACACTAATGATACCTCACTTGTGGGGGTAGGCCTAGCACCCGTTACCGGAATTGCCCCAAAACACAACGTGGACACATCCCATTTTTTTGACAGAAAACAGAGGTGTTTTTTGCAAAGTGCCTACCTGTAGATTTTGGCCTCTAGCTCAGCCGGCACCTAGGGAAACCTGCCAAACCTGTGCATTTTTTAAAACTAGAGACCTAGAGAATCCAGGATGGGGTGACTTGTGAGGCTCTGACCAGGTTCTGTTACCCAGAATCCTTACCAAACCTCAAAATTTGGCTAAAAAAAACACATTTTCCTCACATTTGGTGACAGAAAGTTCTGGAATCTTAGAGAAGCCCACAAATTTCCTCTCACCCAGCGATTCCCCAAGTTGTCCCGATAAAAATTATACCTCACTTGTGTGGGGTAGGCCTAGCGCCCCATGACAGGAAATGCCCCAAAACACAACGTGGACACATCCCATTTTTTGACAGAAAACAGAGGTGTTTTTTGCAAAGTGCCTACCTGTAGATTTTGGCCTCTACCTCAGCCGGCACAGAGGGAAACCTACCTAACCTGTGCATTTCTGAAAACTAGAGACCTAGGGGAATCCAACATGGGGTGACTTGTGGGTCTCTGACCAGGTTCTGTTACCCACAATCCTTTGCAAACCTCAAAATTTGGCACAAAAAAAAAAAAGGTTTTCCTCACATTTTGGTGACAGAAAGTAATCTGAGAGGAGCCACAAATTTCCTTCCACCCAGCGTTCCCCCAAGTCTCCAAATACAAATCATACCTCACTTGTGTGGGTAGGCCTAGCGCCCATGAGAGGAAATGCCCCAAAACACAACGTGGACACATCCCATTTTTTGACAGGTAAAAGAGGTGTTTTTTGCAAAGTGCCTACCTTTAGATTTTGGTCTCTAGCTCAGCCGGCACCTAGGGAAACCTGCCAAACCTGTGCATTTGTGAAAACTAGAGACGAAGGGGAATCCAGGATGGGGTGACTTGTGGGGCTATGACTAGGTTTTGTTACCCAGAATCCTTTGCCAACCTCAAAATCTGGCTAAGGAAGCACGTTTTCCTCAAATTTTGGTGACAGAAAGTTCTGGAATCTGAGAGGAGCCACAAATTTCCTCCCACCCAGCATTCCCCCAAGTCTCCGATAAAAATGATACCTTACTTGTGTGGGTAGGCCTAGCGCCCGTGACCGGAAATGCCCCAAAACACAACGTGGACACAGCCCCATTTTTTGACAGAAAACAGAGGTGTTTTTTGCAAAGTGCCTACCTGTAGATTTTGGCCTCTAGCTCAGCCGGCAGCTAAGAAAACCTGTCAAACCTGTGCATTTGTGAAAACTAGAGACCTAGGGGAATCCAAGATAGGGTGACTTGGGTGCTCTGACGAGATTCTGTTACTAAGAATCCTTTGCAAACCTCAAAATCTGGCTAAAGAAACACGTTTTCCTCACATTTTGGTGACAGAAAGTTCTGGAATCTGAGAGGAGCCACAAATTTCCTTCCACCCAGCGTTCCCCCAAGTCTCCAAATACAAATCATACCTCACTTGTGTGGGTAGGCCTAGCGCCCATGAGAGGAAATGCCACAAAACACAACGTGGACACATCCCATTTTTTGACAGGTAACAGAGGTGTTTTTTGCAAAGTGCCTACCTGTAGATTTTGGCCTCTAGCTCAGCCGGCACCTAGGGAAACCTGCCAAACCTGTGCATTTGTGAAAACAAGAGACCAAGGGGAATCCAGGATGGGGTGACTTGTGGGGCTCTGACTAGGTTTTGTTACCCAGAATCCTTTGCCAACCTCAAAATCTGGCTAAGGAAACACGTTTTCCTCAAATTTTGGTGACAGAAAGTTCTGGAATCTGAGAGGAGCCACAAATTTCCTCCCACCCAGCATTCCCCCAAGTCTCCCAATAAAAATGATACCTCACTTGTGTGGGTAGGCCTAGCGCCCGTGACCGGAAATGCCCCAAAACACAACGTGGACACAGCCCATTTTTTGACAGAAAACAGAGGTGTTTTTTGCAAAGTGCCTACCTGTAGATTTTGGCCTCTAGCTCAGCCGGGCACCTAGGAAAACCTGTCAAACCTGTGCATTTGTGAAAAGTAGAGACCTAGGGGAATCCAAGATAGGGTGACTTGGGGGCTCTGACCAGATTCTGTTACTAAGAATCCTTTGCAAACCTCAAAATCTGGCTAAAGAAACACGTTTTCCTCACATTTTGGTGACAGAAAGTTCTGGAATCTGAGAGGAGCCACAAATTTCCTTCCACCCAGCGTTCCCCCAAGTCTCCTGATAAAAATGATACCTAACTTGTGTGGGTAGGCCTAACGCCCGTGACAGGAAATGCCCCAAAACACAACGTGGACACATCCCATTTTTTTGACAGAAAACAGAGGTGTTTTTTCAAAGTGCCTACCTGTAGATTTTGGCCTCTACCTCAGCCGGCACCTATGCAAACCTACGTAACCTGTGCATTTTTTTAAACTAGAGACCTAGGGGAATCCAAGATGGGGTGACTTGTGGAGCTCTGACCAGGTTCTGTTACCCAGAATCCTTTGCAAACCTCAAAATTTGGCTAAAAAACATGTTTTCCTCACATTTTGGTGACAGAAAGTTCTGGAATCTGAGAGGAGCCACAAATTTCCTTCCACCTAGCGTTCCCCCAAGTCTCCAGACACAAATGATACCTCACTTGTGTGGGTAGGCCTAGCACCCGTTACCGGAATTGCCCCAAAACACAATGTGGACACATCCCATTTTTTGACAGAAAACAGAGGTGTTTTTTGCAAAGTGCCTACCTGTAGATTTTGGCCTCTAGCTCAGCCGGCACCTAGGGAAACCTGCCAAACCTTTGCATTTTTTAAAACTAGAGACCTAGGAGAATCCAGGATGGGGTGACTTGTGAGACTCTGACCAGGTTCTGTTACCCAGAATCCTTTCCAAACCTCAAAATTTGGCTAAAAAAACACATTTTCCTCACATTTTGGTGACAGAAAGTTCTGGAATCTTAGAGAAGCCACAAATTTCCTCTCACCCAGCGATTCCCCAAGTCTCCCGATAAAAATCATACCTCACTTGTGTGGGTAGGCCTAGCGCCCATGACAGGAAATGCCCCAAAACACAACGTGGACACATCCCATTTTTTGACAGAAAACAGAGGTGTTTTTTGCAAAGTGCCTACCTGTAGATTTTGGCCTCTACCTCAGCCGGCACAGAGAGAAACCTACCTAACCTGTGCATTTCTGAAAACTAGAGTCCTAGGGGAACCCAAGATGGGGTGACTTGTGGGGCTCTGACCAGGTTCTGTTACCCAGAATCCTTTGCAAACCTCAAAATTTGGCTAAAAAAACACATTTGTTTCACATTTTGGTGACAGAAAGTTCTGGAATCTGAGAGGAGCCACAAATTTCCTCCCACCCAGCGTTCCCCCAAGTCTCCCGATAAAAATGATACCTCACTTGTGTGGGTAGGCCTAGCGCCCGTGACAGGAAATGCCCCAAAACACAACGTGGGACACATCCCATTTTTTGACAGAAAACAGAGGTGTTTTTTGCAAAGTGCCTACCTGTAGATTTTGGCCTCTAGCTCAGCCGGCACCTAGGGAAACCTGCCAAACCTGTGCATTTGTGAAAACTAGAGACCTAGGGGAATCCAAGATAGGGTGACTTGGGGCTCTGACCAGATTCTGTTACTAAGAATCCTTTGCAAACCTCAAAATCTGGCTAAAGAAACACGTTTTCCTCACATTTTGGTGACAGAAAGTTCTGGAATCTGAGAGGAGCCACAAATTTCCTTCCACCCAGCGTTCCCCCAAGTCTCCTTATAAAAATGATACCTAACTTGTGTGGGTAGGCCTAGCGCCCGTGACAGGAAATGCCCCAAAACACAACGTGGACACATCCCATTTTTTGACAGAAAACAGAGGTGTTTTTTGCAAAGTGCCTACCTTTAGATTTTGGCCTCTAGCTCAGCCTGAACCTAGGGAAACCTGCCCAACCTGTGCATTTGTGAAAACTAGAGACCTAGGGGAATCCAAGATGGGGGGAATTGTGGGGCTCTGACCAGGTTCTGTTACCCAGAATCCTTTGCAAACCTCAAAATCTGGCTAAAGAAACACATTTTCATCTCATTTTGGTGACAGAAAGTTCTGGAATCTTAGAGAAGCCACAAATTTCCTCTCACCCAGCGATTCCCCAAGTCTCCCGATAAAAATCATACCTCACTTGTGTGGGTAGGCCTAGCGCCCATGACAGGAAATGCCCCAAAACACAACGTGGACACATCCCATTTTTTGACAGAAAACAGAGGTGTTTTTTGCAAAGTGCCTACCTGTAGATTTTGGCCTCTACCTCAGCCGGCACAGAGAGAAACCTACCTAACCTGTGCATTTCTGAAAACTAGAGTCCTAGGGGAACCCAAGATGGGGTGACTTGTGGGGCTCTGACCAGGTTCTGTTACCCAGAATCCTTTGCAAACCTCAAAATTTGGCTAAAAAAACACATTTGTTTCACATTTTGGTGACAGAAAGTTCTGGAATCTGAGAGGAGCCACAAATTTCCTCCCACCCAGCGTTCCCCCAAGTCTCCCGATAAAAATGATACCTCACTTGTGTGGGTAGGCCTAGCGCCCGTGACAGGAAATGCCCCAAAACACAACGTGGACACATCCCATTTTTTGACAGAAAACAGAGGTGTTTTTTGCAAAGTGCCTACCTGTAGATTTTGGCCTCTAGCTCAGCCGGCACCTAGGGAAACCTGCCAAACCTGTGCATTTGTGAAAACTAGAGACCTAGGGGAATCCAAGATAGGGTGACTTGGGGGCTCTGACCAGATTCTGTTACTAAGAATCCTTTGCAAACCTCAAAATCTGGCTAAAGAAACACGTTTTCCTCACATTTTGGTGACAGAAAGTTCTGGAATCTGAGAGGAGCCACAAATTTCCTTCCACCCAGCGTTCCCCCAAGTCTCCTTATAAAAATGATACCTAACTTGTGTGGGTAGGCCTAACGCCCGTGACAGGAAATGCCCCAAAACACAACGTGGACACATCCCATTTTTTGACAGAAAACAGAGGTGTTTTTTCAAAGTGCCTACCTGTAGATTTTGGCCTCTACCTCAGCCGGCACCTATGCAAACCTACGTAACCTGTGCATTTTTTAAAACTAGAGACCTAGGGGAATCCAAGATGGGGTGACTTGTGGAGCTCTGACCAGGTTCTGTTACCCAGAATCCTTTGCAAACCTCAAAATTTGGCTAAAAAACATGTTTTCCTCACATTTTGGTGACAGAAAGTTCTGGAATCTGAGAGGAGCCACAAATTTCCTTCCACCTAGCGTTCCCCCAAGTCTCCAGACACAAATGATACCTCACTTGTGTGGGTAGGCCTAGCACCCGTTACCGGAATTGCCCCAAAACACAACGTGGACACATCCCATTTTTTGACAGAAAACAGAGGTGTTTTTTGCAAAGTGCCTACCTGTAGATTTTGGCCTCTAGCTCAGCCGGCACCTAGGGAAACCTGCCAAACCTGTGCATTTTTTAAAACTAGAGACCTAGGAGAATCCAGGATGGGGTGACTTGTGAGGCTCTGACCAGGTACTGTTACCCATAATCCTTTCCAAACCTCAAAATTTGGCTAAAAAAACACATTTTCCTCACATTTTGGTGACAGAAAGTTCTGGAATCTTAGAGAAGCCACAAATTTCCTCTCACCCAGCGATTCCCCAAGTCTCCCGATAAAAATCATACCTCACTTGTGTGGGTAGGCCTAGCGCCCATGACAGGAAATGCCCCAAAACACAACGTGGACACATCCCATTTTTTGACAGAAAACAGAGGTGTTTTTTGCAAAGTGCCTACCTGTAGATTTTGGCCTCTACCTCAGCCGGCACGGAGGGAAACCTACCTAACCTGTGCATTTCTGAAAACTAGAGTCCTAGGGGAACCCAAGATGGGGGGACTTGTGGGGCTCTGACCAGGTTCTGTTACCCAGAATCCTTTGCAAACCTCAAAATTTGGCTAAAAAAACACATTTGTTTCACATTTTGGTGACAGAAAGTTCTGGAATCTGAGAGGAGCCACAAATTTCCTCCCACCCAGCGTTCCCCCAAGTCTCCCGATAAAAATGATACCTCACTTGTGTGGGTAGGCCTAGCGCCCGTGACAGGAAATGCCCCAAAACACAACGTGGACACATCCCATTTTTTGACAGAAAACAGAGGTGTTTTTTGCAAAGTGCCTACCTTTAGATTTTGGCCTCTAGCTCAGCCGGCACCTAGGGAAACCTGCCAAACCTGTGCATTTGTGAAAACTAGAGACCTAGGGGAATCCAAGATGGGGGGACTTGTGGGGCTCTGACCAGGTTCTGTTACCCAGAATCCTTTGCAAATCTCAAAATCTGGCTAAAGAAACACGTTTTCCTCACATTTTGGTGACAGAAAGTTCTGGAATCTGAGAGGAGCCACAAATTTCCTTCCACCAAGCGTTCCCCCAAGTGTCCTGATAAAAATGATACCTCACTTGTGTGGGTAGGCCTAGCACCCGTGACAGGAAATGCCCCAAAACACAACGTGGACACATCCCATTTTTTGACAGAAAACAGAGGTGTTTTTTGCAAAGTGCCTACCTGTAGATTTTGGCCTCTAGCTCAGCCGGCACCTAGGGAAACCTGCCAAACCTGTGCACTTGTGAAAACTAGAGACCTAGGGGAATCCAAGATGGGGTGACTTGTGGGTCTCTGACCAGGTTCTGTTACCCAGAATCCTTTGCAAACCTTAAAATTTGGCAAAAAAAAACACATTTTCCTCACATTTTGGTGACAGAAAGTTCTGGAATCTGAGAGGAGCCACAAATTTCCTTCCACCCAGCGTTCCCCCAAGTCTCCAAATACAAATCATACCTCACTTGTGTGGGTAGGCCTAGCGCCCATGAGAGGAAATGCCCCAAAACACAACGTGGACACATCCCATTTTTTGACAGGTAACAGAGGTGTTTTTTGCAAAGTGCCTACCTTTAGATTTTGGCCTCTAGCTCAGCCGGAACCTAGGGAAACCTGCCAAACCTGTGCATTTGTGAAAACTAGAGACCAAGGGGAATCCAGGATGGGGTGACTTGTGGGGCTCTGACTAGGTTTTGTTACCCAGAATCCTTTGCCAACCTCAACATCTGGCTAAGGAAGCATGTTTTCCTCAAATTTTGGTGACAGAAAGTTCTGGAATCTGAGAGGAGCCACAAATTTCCTCCCACCCAGCATTCCCCCAAGTCTCCGATAAAAATGATACCTCACTTGTGTGGGTAGGCCTAGTGCCCGTGACCGGAAATGCCCCAAAACACAACGTGGACACAACCCAGTTTTTGACAGAAAACAGAGGTGTTTTTTGCAAAGTGCCTACCTGTAGATTTTGGCCTCTATCTCAGCCGGCACCTAAGAAAACCTGTCAAACCTGTGCATTTGTGAAAACTAGAGACCTAGGGGAATCCAAGATAGGGTGACTTGGGGGCTCTGACGAGATTCTGTTACTAAGAATCCTTTGCAAACCTCAAAATCTGGCTAAAGAAATACGTTTTCCTCACATTTTGGTGACAGAAAGTTCTGGAATCTGAAAGGAGCCACCAATTTCCTTCCACCCAGCGTTCCCCCAAGTCTCCAAATACAAATCATACCTCACTTGTGTGGGTAGGCCTAGCGCCCATGAGAGGAAATGCCCCAAAACACAACGTGGACACATCCCATTTTTTGACAGGTAACAGAGGTGTTTTTTGCAAAGTGCCTACCTGTAGATTTTGGCCTCTAGCTCAGCCGGCATCTAGGGAAACCTGCCAAACCTGTGCATTTGTGAAAACTAGAGACCAAGGGGAATCCAGGATGGGGTGACTTGTGGGGCTCTGACTAGGTTTTGTTACCCAGAATCCTTTGCCAACCTCAAAATCTGGCTAAGGAAACACGTTTTCCTCAAATTTTGGTGACAGAAAGTTCTGGAATCTGAGAGGAGCCACAAATTTCCTTCCACCAAGCGTTCCCCCAGGTATCTTGATAAAAATTATACCTCAATTGTGTGGGTAGGCCTAGCGCCCGTGACAGGAAATGCCCCAAAACACAACGTGGACACATCCCCTTTTTTGACAGATAACAGAGGTGCTTTTTGCAAAGTGCCTACCTTTAGATTTTGGCCTCTAGCTCAGCCGGCACCAAGGCAAACCTACCTAACCTGTGCATTTTTTAAAACTAGAGACCTAGGGGAATCCAAGATGGGGTGACTTGTGGAGCTCTGACCAGGTTCTGTTACCCAGAATCCTTTGCAAAAATCAAAATTTGGCTAAAAAAACATGTTTTCCTCACATTTTGGTGACAGAAAGTTCTGGAATCTGAGAGGAGCCACAAATTTCCTTCCACCCAGCGTTCCCCCAAGTCTCCAGACACAAATGATACCTCACTTGTGTGGGTAGGCCTAGCACCCGTTACCGGAATTGCCCCAAAACACAACGTGGACACATCCCATTTTTTGACAGAAAACAGAGGTGTTTTTTGCAAAGTGCCTACCTGTAGATTTTGGCCTCTAGCTCAGCCAGCACCTAGGGAAACCTGCCAAACCTGTGCATTTTTTAAAACTAGAGACCTAGGAGAATCCAGGATGGGGTGACTTGTGAGGCTCTGACCAGGTTCTGTTACCCAGAATCCTTTCCAAACCTCAAAATTTGGCTAAAAAAACACATTTTCCTCACATTTTGGTGACAGAAAGTTCTGGAATCTGAGAGAAGCCACAAATTTCCTCCCACCCAGCGATTCCCCAAGTCTCCCGATAAAAATTATACCTCACTTGTGTGGGTAGGCCTAGTGCCCATGACAGGAAATGCCCCAAAACACAACGTGGACACATCCCATTTTTTGACAGAAAACAGAGGTGTTTTTTGCAAAGTGCCTACCTGTAGATTTTGGCCTCTACCTCAGCCGGCACAGAGGGAAACCTACCTAACCTGTGCATTTCTGAAAACTAGAGTCCTAGGGGAACCCAAGATGGGGTGACTTGTGGGGCTCTGACCAGGTTCTGTTACCCAGAATCCTTTGCAAACCTCAAAATTTGGCTAAAAAAACACATTTGTGTCACATTTTGGTGACAGAAAGTTCTGGAATCTGAGAGGAGCCACAAATTTCCTCCCACCCAGCGTTCCCCCAAGTCTCCCGATAAAAATGATACCTCACTTGTGTGGGTAGGCCTAGCATCCGTGACAGGAAATGCCCCAAAACACAACGTGGACACATCCCATTTTTTGACAGAAAACAGAGGTGTTTTTTGCAAAGTGCCTACCTATAGATTTTGGCCTCTAGCTCAGCCATCACCTAGGGAAACCTGCCAAACCTGTGCATTTTTTAAAACTAGAGACCTAGGAGAATCCAAGATGGGGTGACTTGTGGGGCTCTGACCAGGTTCTGTTACCTAGAATCCTTTGCAAACCTCAAAATGTGGCTAAAAAAACCTACATTTTCCTCCCATTTTGGTGACAGAAAGTTCTGGAATCTGAGAGGACCCACAAATTTCCTCCCACCCAGCACTTCTCCAAGTCTCCCGATAAAAATGATACCTCACTTGTGTGGGTAGGCCTAGCGCCCGTGATAGGAAATGCCCCAAAACACAACATGGACACATCCCATTTTTTGGCAGTAAACAGAGGTGTTTTTTGCAAAGTGCCTACCTGTAGATTTTGGCCTCTAGCTCAGCCGGCACCTAGGGAAACCTGCCAAACCTGTGCATTTCTGAAAACTAGAGACCTAGGGGAATCCAAGATGGTGTGACTTGTGGGGCTCTGACCAGGTTCTGTTACCCAGAATCCTTTGAAAACCTCAAAATTTGGCTAAAAAAACATGTTTTCCTTACATTTTGGTGACAGAAAGTTCTGGAATCTGAGAGGAGCCACAAATTTCCTTCCACCCAGCGTTCCCCCAAGTCTCCTGATAAAAATGATACCTAACTTGTGTGGGTAGGCCTACCGCCCATGAGAGGAAATGCCCCAAAACACAACGTGGACACATCCCATTTTTTGACAGGTAACAGAGGTGTTTTTTGCAAAGTGCCTACCTGTAGATTTTGGCCTCTAGCTCAGCCGGCACCTAGGGAAACCTGCCAAACCTGTGCATTTGTGAAAACTAGAGACCAAGGGGAATCCAGGATGGGGTGACTTGTGGGGCTCTGACCAGGTTTTGTTACCCAGAATCCTTTGCCAACCTAAAAATTTGGCTAAGGAAACACGTTTTCCTCAAATTTTGGTGACAGAAAGTTCTGGAATCTGAGAGGAGCCACAAATTTCCTCCCACCCAGCATTCCCCCAAGTCTCCCGATAAAAATGATACCTCACTTGTGTGGGTAGGCCTAGCGCCCGTGACCGGAAATGCCCCAAAACACAACGTGGACACAGCCCATTTTTTGACAGAAAACAGAGGTGTTTTTTGCAAAGTGCCTACCTGTAGATTTTGGTCTCTAGCTCAGCCAGCACCTAGGAAAACCTGTCAAACCTGTGCATTTGTGAAAACTAGAGACCTAGGGGAATCCAAGATAGGGTGACTTGGGGGCTCTGACCAGATTCTGTTACTAAGAATCCTTTGCAAACCTCAAAATCTGGCTAAAGAAACACGTTTTCCTCACATTTTGGTGACAGAAAGTTCTGGAATCTGAGAGGAGCCACAAATTTCCTCCCACCCAGCATTCCCCCAAGTCTCCCGATAAAAATGATACCTCACTTGTGTGGGTAGTCCTAGCGCCCGTGACAGGAAATGCCCCAGAACACAACGTGGACACATCCCATTTTTTGACAGATAATAGAGGTGTTTTTTGCAAAGTGCCTACCTGTAGATTTTGGCCTCTAGCTCAGCCTGCACCTAGGGAAACCTACCAAACCTGAGCATTTCTGAAAACAAGAGATCTAGGGGAATCCAAAATGGGGTGACTTGTGGGGCTCTGACCAGGTTCTGTTACCCAGAATCCTTTGCAAACCTCAAAATTTGGCTAAAAAAACACATTTTCCTCACATTTTGGTGACAGAAAGTTCTGGAATCTGAGAAGAGCCACAAATTTCCTCCCACCCAGCGTTCCCCCAAGTCTCCCGATAAAAGTGATACCTCACTTGTGTGGGTAGGACTAGCGCCCGTGACTGGAAATGCCCCAGAACACAACGTGGACACATCCCATTTTTTGACAGATAATAGAGGTGTTTTTTGCAAAGTGACTACCTGTAGATTTTGGCCTCTAGCTCAGCCTGCACCTAGGGAAACCTACCAAACCTGAGCATTTCTGAAAACAAGAGATCTAGGGGAATCCAAAATGGGGTGACTTGTGGGGCACTCACCAGGTTCTGTTACCCAGAATCCTTTGCAAACCTCAAAATTTGGCTAAAAAAACAAATTTTCCTCACATTTTGGTGACAGAAAGTTCTGGAATCTGAGAGGAGCCACAAATTTCCTCCCACCCAGCGTTTCTCCAAGTCTCCCGATAAAAATGATACCACACTTGTGTGGGTAGGCCTAGCGCCCGTGACAGGAAATGCCCCAAAACACAACGTGGACACATCCCATTTTTTTACAGAAAACAGAGGTGTTTTTTCAAAGTGCCTACCTGTAGATTTTGGCCTCTAGCTCAGCCAGCACCTAGGGAGACCTACCAAACCTGTGCATTTCTGAAAACTAGAGACCTGGGGAATCCAAAATGGGGTGACTTGTGGGGCACTCACCAGGTTCTGTTACCCAGAATCCTTTGCAAACCTCAAAATATGGCTAAAAAAACACATTTTCCTCACATTTTGGTGACAGAAAATTCTGGAATCTGAGAGGAGCCACAAATTTCCTCCCAACCAGCGTTTCTCCAAGTCTCCCGATAAAAATTATACCTCACTTGCGTGGGTAGGACTAGCGCCCGTGACAGGAAATGCCCCAAAACACAACGTGGACACATCCCATTTTTTGACAGAAAACAGAGGTGTTTTTTGCAAAGTGCCTACCTTTAGATTTTGGCCTCTAGCTCAGCCTGAACCTAGGGAAACCTGCCCAACCTGTGCATTTGTGAAAACTAGAGACCTAGGGGAATCCAAGATGGGGGGAATTGTGGGGCTCTGACCAGGTTCTGTTACCCAGAATCCTTTGCAAACCTCAAAATCTGGCTAAAGAAACACATTTTCATCTCATTTTGGTGACAGAAAGTTCTGGAATCTGAGAGAAGACACAGATTTCCTTCCACCCAGCGTTCCCCCAAGTCTCCCGATAAAAATTATAACTAACTTGGGTGGGTAGGCCTAGCGCCCGTGACAGGAAGTGCCCCAAAACACAACATGGACACATCCCATTTTTTTTTTTACAGAAAACAGAGGTGTTTTTTGCAAAGTGACTACCTGTAGATTTTGGCCTCTACCACAGCCGGCACCTAGGGAAAAACCTACCTAACCTGTGCATTTTTAAAAACTAGAGACCTAGGGGAATCCAAGATGGGGTGACTTGTAGAGCTATGACCAGGTTCTGTTACCCAGAATCCTTTGCAAACCTCAAAATTTGGCTAAAAAAACACATTTTCCTCACATTTTGGTGATAGAAAGTTCTGGAATCTGAGAAGAGCCACAAACTCCTCCCACCCAGCGTTCCCCCAAGTCTCCCGATAAAAGTGATACCTCACTTGTGTGGGTAGGCCTAGCGCCTGTGACAGGAAATGCCCCAAAACACAACGTGGACACATCCCATTTTTTGACAGAAAACAGAGGTGTTTTTTCAAAGTGCCTACCTGTAGATTTTGGCCTCTAGCTCAGCCAGCACCTAGGGAAACCTACCAAACCTGTGCATTTCTGAAAACTAGAGACCTGGGGAATCCAAAATGGGGTGACTTGTGGGGCACTCACCAGGTTCTGTTACCCAGAATCCTTTGCAAACCTCAAAATTTGGCTAAAAAAACAATTTTCCTCACATTTTGGTGACAGAAAGTTCTGGAATCTGAGAGGAGCCACAAATTTCCTCCCACCCAGCGTTTCTCCAAGTCTCCCGATAAAAATGATACCACACTTGTGTGGGTAGGCCTAGCGCCCGTGACAGGAAATGCCCCAAAACACAACGTGGACACATCCCATTTTTTGACAGAAAACAGAGGTGTTTTTTCAAAGTGCCTAGCTGTAGATTTTGGCCTCTAGCTCAGCCAGCACCTAGGGAAACCTACCAAACCTGTGCATTTCTGAAAACTAGAGACCTGGGGAATCCAAAATAGGGTGACTTGTGGGGCACTCACCAGGTTCTGTTACCCAGAATCCTTTGCAAACCTCAAAATTTGGCTAAAAAAAACACATTTTCCTCACCTTTTGGTGACAGAAAGTTCTGAAATCTGAGCGGAGCCACAAATTTCCTCCCACCCAGCGTTCCCCCAAGTCTCCAGATAAAAGTGATACCTCACTTGTGTGGGTAGGCCTAGCGCCCGTGACAGGAAATGCCCCAAAACACAATGTGGACACATCCCATTTTTTGACAGAAAACAGAGGTGTTTTTTCAAAGGGGTCTACCAGTAGATTTTGGCCTCTAGCTCAGCCAGCACCTAGGGAAACCTACCAAACCTGTGCATTTCTGAAAACTAGAGACCTGGGGAATCCAAAATGGGGTGACTTGTGGGGCACTCACCAGGTTCTGTTACCCAGAATCCTTTGCAAACCTCAAAATTTGGCTAAAAAAAACACATTTTCCTCACCTTTTGGTGACAGAAAGTTCTGAAATCTGAGCGGAGCCACAAATTTCCTCCCACCCAGCGTTCCCCCAAGTTTCCAGATAAAAGTGATACCTCACTTGTGTGGGTAGGCCTAGCGCCCATGACAGGAAATGCCCCAAAACACAACGTTGACACATCCCATTTTTTGACAGAAAACAGAGGTGTTTTTTCAAAGTGCCTACCTGTAGATTTTGGCCTCTAGCTCAGCCAGCACCTAGGGAAACCTACCAAACCTGTGCATTTCTGAAAACTAGAGACCAGGGGAATCCAAAATGGGGTGACTTGTGGGGCACTCACCAGGTTCTGTTACCCAGAATCCTTTGCAAACCTTAAAATTTGGCTAAAAAAACAAATTTTCCTCACATTTTGGTGACAGAAAGTTCGGGAATCTGAGAGGAGCCACAAATTTCCTCCCACCCAGCGTTTCTCCAAGTCTCCCGACAAAAATGATACCTCACTTGTGTGGGTAGGCCTAGCGCCCGTGACAGGAAATGCCCCAAAACACAACGTGGACACATCACATTTATTTACAGAAAACAGAGGTGTTTTTTGCAAAGTGCCTACCTGTAGATTTTGGCCTCCAGCTCAGCCGGCACCTAGGGAAACCTGCCAAATCTGTGCATTTGTGAAAACTAGAGACCTAGGGGAATCCAAGATGGGGGGACTTGTGGGGCTCTGACCAGGTTCTGTTACCCAGAATCCTTTGCAAACCTCAAAATCTGGCTAAAGAAACACGTTTTCCTCACATTTTGGTGACAGAAAGTTCTGGAATCTGAGAAGAGCCACAAATTTCCTCCCACCCAGCGTTCCCCCAAGTCTCCCGATAAAAGTGATACCTCACTTGTGTGGGTAGGCCTAGCGCCCATGACAGGAAATGCCCCAAAACACAACGTGGACACATCCCATTTTTTGACAGAAAACAGAGGTGTTTTTTCAAAGTGCCTACCTGTAGATTTTGGCCTCTAGCTCAGCCAGCACCTAGGGAAACCTACCAAACCTGTGCATTTCTGAAAACTAGAGACCCGGGGAATCCAAAATGGGGTGACTTGTGGGGCACTCACCAGGTTCTGTTACCCAGAATCCTTTGCAAACCTTAAAATTTGGCTAAAAAAACAAATTTTCCTCACATTTTGGTGACAGAAAGTTCTGGAATCTGAGAGGATCCACAAATTTCCTCCCACCCAGCGTTTCTCCAAGTCTCCCGATAAAAATGATACCTCACTTGTGTGGGTAGGCCTAGCGCCCGTGACAGGAAATGCCCCAAAACACAACGTGGACACATCACATTTTTTTTACAGAAAACAGAGGTGTTTTTTGCAAAGTGCCTACCTGTAGATTTTGGCCTCTAGCTCAGCCGGCACATAGGGAAACCTGCCAAATCTGTGCATTTGTGAAAACTAGAGACCTAGGGGAATCCAAGATGGGGGGACTTGTGGGGCTCTGACCAGGTTCCGTTACCCAGAATCCTTTGCAAATCTCAAAATCTGGCTAAAGAAACACGTTTTCCTCACATTTTGGTGACAGAAAGTTCTGGAATCTGAGAGGAGCCACAAATTTCCTTCCACCAAGCGTTCCCCCAAGTGTCCTGATTAAAATGATACCTCCCTTGTGTGGGTAGGCCTAGCACCCGTGACAGGAAATGCCCCAAAACACAACGTGGACACATCCCATTTTTTGACAGAAAACAGAGGTGTTTTTTGCAAAGTGCCTACCTGTAGATTTTGGCCTCTAGCTCAGACGGCACCTAGGGAAACCTGCCAATCCTGTGCATTTCTGAAAACTAGAGACCTAGGGGAATCCAACATGGGGTGACTTGTGTGTCTCTGACCAGGTTCTGTTACCCAGATTCCTTTGCAAACCTCAAAATTTGGCAAAAAAAACATGTTTTCCTCACATTTTGGTGACAGAAAGTTCTGGAATCTGAGAGGAGCCACAAATTTCCTTCCACCCAGCGTTCCCCCAAGTCTCCAAATACAAATCATACCTCACTTGTGTGGGTAGGCCTAGCGCCCATGAGAGGAAATGCCCCAAAACACAACGTGGACACATCCCATTTTTTGACAGGTAACAGAGTTGTTTTTTGCAAAGTGCCTACCTGTAGATTTTGGCCTCTAGCTCAGCAGGCACCTAGGGAAACCTGCCAAACCTGTGCATTTGTGAAAACTAGAGACCAAGGGGAATCCAGGATGGGGTGACTTGTGGGGCTCTGACCAGGTTTTGTTACCCAGAATCCTTTGCCAACCTCAAAATCTGGCTAAGGAAACACGTTTTCCTCAAATTTTGGTGACAGAAAGTTCTGGAATCTGAGATGAGCCACAAATTTCCTCCCACCCAGCATTCCCCCAAGTCTCCCGATAAAAATGATACCTCACTTTTGTGGGTAGGCCTAGCGCCCGTGACCGGAAATGCCCCAAAACACAACGTGGACACAGCCCATTTTTTGACAGAAAACAGAGGTGTTTTTTGCAAAGGGCCTACCCGTAGATTTTGGCCTCTAGCTCAGCCGGCACCTAGGAAAACCTGTCAAACCTGTGCATTTGTGAAAACTAGAGACCTAGGGGAATCCAAGATAGGGTGACTTGGGGGCTCTGACCAGATTCTGTTACTAAGAATCCTTTGCAAACCTCAAAATCTGGCTAAAGAAACACGTTTTCCTCATATTTTGGTGACAGAAAGTTCTGGAATCTGAGAGGAGCCACAAATTTCCTTCCACCCAGCGTTCCTCCAAGTCTCCTGATAAAAATGATACCTAACTTGTGTGGGTAGGCCTAGCGCCCGTGACAGGAAATGCCCCAAAACACAACGTGGACACATCCCATTTTTTGACAGAAAACAGAGGTGTTTTTTCAAAGTGCCTAGCTGTAGATTTTGGCCTCTAGCTCAGCCAGCACCTAGGGAAACCTACCAAACCTGTGCATTTCTGAAAACTAGAGACCTGGGGAATCCAAAATGGGGTGACTTGTGGGGCACTCACCAGGTTCTGTTACCCAGAATCCTTTGCAAACCTCAAAATTTGGCTAAAAAAAACACATTTTCCTCACCTTTTGGTGACAGAAAGTTCTGAAATCTGAGCGGAGCCACAAATTTCCTCCCACCCAGCGTTCCCCCAAGTCTCCAGATAAAAGTGATACCTCACTTGTGTGGGTAGGCCTAGCGCCCGTGACAGGAAATGCCCCAAAACACAACGTGGACACATCCCATTTTTTGACAGAAAACAGAGGTGTTTTTTCAAAGGGGTCTACCAGTAGATTTTGGCCTCTAGCTCAGCCAGCACCTAGGGAAACCTACCAAACCTGTGCATTTCTGAAAACTAGAGACCTGGGGAATCCAAAATGGGGTGACTTGTGGGGCACTCACCAGGTTCTGTTACCCAGAATCCTTTGCAAACCTCAAAATTTGGCTAAAAAAAACACATTTTCCTCACCTTTTGGTGACAGAAAGTTCTGAAATCTGAGCGGAGCCACAAATTTCCTCCCACCCAGCGTTCCCCCAAGTTTCCAGATAAAAGTGATACCTCACTTGTGTGGGTAGGCCTAGCGCCCATGACAGGAAATGCCCCAAAACACAACGTGGACACATCCCATTTTTTGACAGAAAACAGAGGTGTTTTTTCAAAGTGCCTACCTGTAGATTTTGGCCTCTAGCTCAGCCAGCACCTAGGGAAACCTACCAAACCTGTGCATTTCTGAAAACTAGAGACCAGGGGAATCCAAAATGGGGTGACTTGTGGGGCACTCACCAGGTTCTGTTACCCAGAATCCTTTGCAAACCTTAAAATTTGGCTAAAAAAACAAATTTTCCTCACATTTTGGTGACAGAAAGTTCTGGAATCTGAGAGGAGCCACAAATTTCCTCCCACCCAGCGTTTCTCCAAGTCTCCCGATAAAAATGATACCTCACTTGTGTGGGTAGGCCTAGCGCCCGTGACAGGAAATGCCCCAAAACACAACGTGGACACATCACATTTTTTTACAGAAAACAGAGGTGTTTTTTGCAAAGTGCCTACCTGTAGATTTTGGCCTCCAGCTCAGCCGGCACCTAGGGAAACCTGCCAAATCTGTGCATTTGTGAAAACTAGAGACCTAGGGGAATCCAAGATCGGGGGACTTGTGGGGCTCTGACCAGGTTCTGTTACCCAGAATCCTTTGCAAATCTCAAAATCTGGCTAAAGAAACACGTTTTCCTCACATTTTGGTGACAGAAAGTTCTGGAATCTGAGAGGAGCCACAAATTTCCTTCCACCAAGCGTTCCCCCAAGTGTCCTGATAAAAATGATACCTCACTTGTGTGGGTAGGCCTAGCACCCGTGACAGGAAATGCCCCAAAACACAACGTGGACACATCCCATTTTTTGACAGAAAACAGAGGTGTTTTTTGCAAAGTGCCTACCTGTAGATTTTGGCCTCTAGCTCAGCCGGCACCTAGGGAAACCTGCCAAACCTGTGCATTTCTGAAAACTAGAGACCTAGGGGAATCCAACATGGGGTGACTTGTGGGTCTCTGACCAGGTTCTGTGACCCAGATTCCTTTGCAAACCTCAAAATTTGGCAAAAAAAACATGTTTTCCTCACATTTTGGTGACAGAAAGTTCTGGAATCTGAGAGGAGCCACAAATTTCCTTCCACCCAGCGTTCCCCCAAGTCTCCAAATACAAATCATACCTCACTTGTGTGGGTAGGCCTAGCGCCCATGAGAGGAAATGCCCCAAAGCACAACGTGGACACATCCCATTTTTTGACAGGTAACAGAGTTGTTTTTTGCAAAGTGCCTACCTGTAGATTTTGGCCTCTAGCTCAGCCGGCACCTAGGGAAACCTGCCAAACCTGTGCATTTGTGAAAACTAGAGACCAAGGGGAATCCAGTATGGGGTGACTTGTGGAGCTCTGACCAGGTTCTGTTACCCAGAATCCTTTGCAAACCTCAAAATTTGGCTAAAAAACATGTTTTCCTCACATTTTGGTGACAGAAAGTTCTGGAATCTGAGAGGAGCCACAAATTTCCTTCCACCCAGCGTTCCCCCAAGTCTCCAGACACAAATGATACCTCACTTGTGTGGGTAGGCCTAGCACCCGTTACCGGAATTGCCCCAAAACACAACGTGGACACATCCCATTTTTTGACAGAAAACAGAGGTGTTTTTTTGCAAAGTGACTACCTGTAGATTTTAGCCTCTACCTCAGCCGGCACCAAGGGAAACCTACCTAACCAGTGCATTTTTGAAAACTAGAGACCTAGGGGAATCCAAGATGGGGTGACTTGTGGAGCTCTGACCAGGTTCTGTTACCGAGAATCCTTTGCAAACCTCCAGATTTGGCTAAAAAAACATGTTTTCCTCACATTTTGGTGACAGAAAGTTCTGGAATCTGAGAGGAGCCACAAATTTCCTTCCACCCAGCGTTCCCCCAAGTCTCCAGACACTAATGATACCTCACTTGTGTGGGTAGGCCTAGCACCCGTTACCGGAATTGCCCCAAAACACAACGTGGACACATCCCATTTTTTGACAGAAAACAGAGGTGTTTTTTGCAAAGTGCCTACCTGTAGATTTTGGCCTCTAGCTCAGCCGGCACCTAGGGAAACCTGCCAAACCTGTGCATTTTTTAAAACTAGAGACCTAGGAGAATCCAGGATGGGGTGACTTGTGAGGCTCTGACCAGGTTCTGTTACCCAGAATCCTTACCAAACCTCAAAATTTGGCTAAAAAAACACATTTTCCTCACATTTTGGTGACAGAAAGTTCTGGAATCTTAGAGAAGCCACAAATTTCCTCTCACCCAGCGATTCCCCAAGTGTCCCGATAAAAATTATACCTCACTTGTGTGGGTAGGCCTAGCGCCCATGACAGGAAATGCCCCAAAACACAACGTGGACACATCCCATTTTTTGACAGAAAACAGAGGTGTTTTTTGCAAAGTGCCTACCTGTAGATTTTGGCCTCTACCTCAGCCGGCACAGAGGGAAACCTACCTAACCTGTGCATTTCTGAAAACTAGAGACCTAGGGGAATCCAACATGGGGTGACTTGTGGGTCTCTGACCAGGTTCTGTTACCCACAATCCTTTGCAAACCTCAAAATTTGGCACAAAAAAAAAAAGGTTTTCCTCACATTTTGGTGACAGAAAGTTCTGGAATCTGAGAGGAGCCACAAATTTCCTTCCACCCAGCGTTCCCCCAAGTCTCCAAATACAAATCATACCTCACTTGTGTGGGTAGGCCTAGCGCCCATGAGAGGAAATGCCCCAAAACACAACGTGGACACATCCCATTTTTTGACAGGTAAAAGAGGTGTTTTTTGCAAAGTGCCTACCTTTAGATTTTGGTCTCTAGCTCAGCCGGCACCTAGGGAAACCTGCCAAACCTGTGCATTTGTGAAAACTAGAGACCAAGGGGAATCCAGGATGGGGTGACTTGTGGGGCTATGACTAGGTTTTGTTACCCAGAATCCTTTGCCAACCTCAAAATCTGGCTAAGGAAGCACGTTTTCCTCAAATTTTGGTGACAGAAAGTTCTGGAATCTGAGAGGAGCCACAAATTTCCTCCCACCCAGCATTCCCCCAAGTCTCCGATAAAAATGATACCTTACTTGTGTGGGTAGGCCTAGCGCCCGTGACCGGAAATGCCCCAAAACACAACGTGGACACAGCCCATTTTTTGACAGAAAACAGAGGTGTTTTTTGCAAAGTGCCTACCTGTAGATTTTGGCCTCTAGCTCAGCCGGCAGCTAAGAAAACCTGTCAAACCTGTGCATTTGTGAAAACTAGAGACCTAGGGGAATCCAAGATAGGGTGACTTGGGTGCTCTGACGAGATTCTGTTACTAAGAATCCTTTGCAAACCTCAAAATCTGGCTAAAGAAACACGTTTTCCTCACATTTTGGTGACAGAAAGTTCTGGAATCTGAGAGGAGCCACAAATTTCCTTCCACCCAGCGTTCCCCCAAGTCTCCAAATACAAATCATACCTCACTTGTGTGGGTAGGCCTAGCGCCCATGAGAGGAAATGCCACAAAACACAACGTGGACACATCCCATTTTTTGACAGGTAACAGAGGTGTTTTTTGCAAAGTGCCTACCTGTAGATTTTGGCCTCTAGCTCAGCCGGCACCTAGGGAAACCTGCCAAACCTGTGCATTTGTGAAAACAAGAGACCAAGGGGAATCCAGGATGGGGTGACTTGTGGGGCTCTGACTAGGTTTTGTTACCCAGAATCCTTTGCCAACCTCAAAATCTGGCTAAGGAAACATGTTTTCCTCAAATTTTGGTGACAGAAAGTTCTGGAATCTGAGAGGAGCCACAAATTTCCTCCCACCCAGCATTCCCCCAAGTCTCCCAATAAAAATGATACCTCACTTGTGTGGGTAGGCCTAGCGCCCGTGACCGGAAATGCCTCAAAACACAACGTGGACACAGCCCATTTTTTGACAGAAAACAGAGGTGTTTTTTGCAAAGTGCCTACCTGTAGATTTTGGCCTCTAGCTCAGCCGGCACCTAGGAAAACCTGTCAAACCTGTGCATTTGTGAAAAGTAGAGACCTAGGGGAATCCAAGATAGGGTGACTTGGGGGCTCTGACCAGATTCTGTTACTAAGAATCCTTTGCAAACCTCAAAATCTGGCTAAAGAAACACGTTTTCCTCACATTTTGGTGACAGAAAGTTCTGGAATCTGAGAGGAGCCACAAATTTCCTTCCACCCAGCGTTCCCCCAAGTCTCCTGATAAAAATGATACCTAACTTGTGTGGGTAGGCCTAACGCCCGTGACAGGAAATGCCCCAAAACACAACGTGGACACATCCCATTTTTTGACAGAAAACAGAGGTGTTTTTTCAAAGTGCCTACCTGTAGATTTTGGCCTCTACCTCAGCCGGCACCTATGCAAACCTACGTAACCTGTGCAATTGTTTAAACTAGAGACCTAGGGGAATCCAAGATGGGGTGACTTGTGGAGCTCTGACCAGGTTCTGTTACCCAGAATCCTTTGCAAACCTCAAAATTTGGCTAAAAAACATGTTTTCCTCACATTTTGGTGACAGAAAGTTCTGGAATCTGAGAGGAGCCACAAATTTCCTTCCACCTAGCGTTCCCCCAAGTCTCCAGACACAAATGATACCTCACTTGTGTGGGTAGGCCTAGCACCCGTTACCGGAATTGCCCCAAAACACAACGTGGACACATCCCATTTTTTGACAGAAAACAGAGGTGTTTTTTGCAAAGTGCCTACCTGTAGATTTTGGCCTCTAGCTCAGCCGGCACCTAGGGAAACCTGCCAAACCTGTGCATTTTTTAAAACTAGAGACCTAGGAGAATCCAGGATGGGGTGACTTGTGAGACTCTGACCAGGTTCTGTTACCCAGAATCCTTTCCAAACCTCAAAATTTGGCTAAAAAAACACATTTTCCTCACATTTTGGTGACAGAAAGTTCTGGAATCTTAGAGAAGCCACAAATTTCCTCTCACCCAGCATTCCCCAAGTCTCCCGATAAAAATCATACCTCACTTGTGTGGGTAGGCCTAGCGCCCATGACAGGAAATGCCCCAAAACACAACGTGGACACATCCCATTTTTTGACAGAAAACAGAGGTGTTTTTTGCAAAGTGCCTACCTGTAGATTTTGGCCTCTACCTCAGCCGGCACAGAGAGAAACCTACCTAACCTGTGCATTTCTGAAAACTAGAGTCCTAGGGGAACCCAAGATGGGGTGACTTGTGGGGCTCTGACCAGGTTCTGTTACCCAGAATCCTTTGCAAACCTCAAAATTTGGCTAAAAAAACACATTTGTTTCACATTTTGGTGACAGAAAGTTCTGGAATCTGAGAGGAGCCACAAATTTCCTCCCACCCAGCGTTCCCCCAAGTCTCCCGATAAAAATGATACCTCACTTGTGTGGGTAGGCCTAGCGCCCGTGACAGGAAATGCCCCAAAACACAACGTGGACACATCCCATTTTTTGACAGAAAACAGAGGTGTTTTTTGCAAAGTGCCTACCTGTAGATTTTGGCCTCTAGCTCAGCCGGCACCTAGGGAAACCTGTCAAACCTGTGCATTTGTGAAAACTAGAGACCTAGGGGAATCCAAGATGGGGGGACTTGTGGGGCTCTGACCAGGTTCTGTTACCCAGAATCCTTTGCAAATCTCAAAATCTGGCTAAAGAAACACGTTTTCCTCACATTTTGGTGACAGAAAGTTCTGGAATCTGAGAGGAGCCACAAATTTCCTTCCACCAAGCGTTCCCCCAAGTGTCCTGATAAAAATGATACCTCACTTGTGTGGGTAGGCCTAGCACCCGTGACAGGAAATGCCCCAAAACACAACGTGGACACATCCCATTTTTGACAGAAAACAGAGGTGTTTTTTGCAAAGTGCCTACCTGTAGATTTTGGCCTCTAGCTCAGCCGGCACCTAGGGAAACCTGCCAAACCTGTCCATTTCTGAAAACTAGAGACCTAGGGGAATCCAACATGGGGTGACTTGTGGGTCTCTGACCAGGTTCTGTTACCCAGAATCCTTTGCAAACCTTAAAATTTGGCAAAAAAAAACACATTTTCCTCACATTTTGGTGACAGAAAGTTCTGGAATCTGAGAGGAGCCACAAATTTCCTTCCACCCAGCGTTCCCCCAAGTCTCCAAATACAAATCATACCTCACTTGTGTGGGTTGGCCTAGCGCCCATGAGAGGAAATGCCCCAAAACACAACGTGGACACATCCCATTTTTTGACAGGTAACAGAGGTGTTTTTTGCAAAGTGCCTACCTTTAGATTTTGGCCTCTAGCTCAGCCGGAACCTAGGGAAACCTGCCAAACCTGTGCATTTGTGAAAACTAGAGACCAAGGGGAATCCAGGATGGGGTGAATTGTGGGGCTCTGACTAGGTTTTGTTACCCAGAATCCTTTGCCAACCTCAACATCTGGCTAAGGAAGCATGTTTTCCTCAAATTTTGGTGACAGAAAGTTCTGGAATCTGAGAGGAGCCACAAATTTCCTCCCACCCAGCATTCCCCCAAGTCTCCGATAAAAATGATACCTCACTTGTGTGGGTAGGCCTAGTGCCCGTGACCGGAAATGCCCCAAAACACAACGTGGACACAACCCATTTTTTGACAGAAAACAGAGGTGTTTTTTGCAAAGTGCCTACCTGTAGATTTTGGCCTCTATCTCAGCCGGCACCTAAGAAAACCTGTCAAACCTGTGCATTTGTGAAAACTAGAGACCTAGGGGAATCCAAGATAGGGTGACTTGGGGGCTCTGACGAGATTCTGTTACTAAGAATCCTTTGCAAACCTCAAAATCTGGCTAAAGAAATACGTTTTCCTCACATTTTGGTGACAGAAAGTTCTGGAATCTGAAAGGAGCCACCAATTTCCTTCCACCCAGCGTTCCCCCAAGTCTCCAAATACAAATCATACCTCACTTGTGTGGGTAGGCCTAGCGCCCATGAGAGGAAATGCCCCAAAACACAACGTGGACACATCCCATTTTTTGACAGGTAACAGAGGTGTTTTTTGCAAAGTGCCTACCTGTAGATTTTGGCCTCTAGCTCAGCCGGCATCTAGGGAAACCTGCCAAACCTGTGCATTTGTGAAAACTAGAGACCAAGGGGAATCCAGGATGGGGTGACTTGTGGGGCTCTGACTAGGTTTTGTTACCCAGAATCCTTTGCCAACCTCAAAATCTGGCTAAGGAAACACGTTTTCCTCAAATTTTGGTGACAGAAAGTTCTGGAATCTGAGAGGAGCCACAAATTTCCTTCCACCAAGCGTTCCCCCAGGTATCTTGATAAAAATGATACCTCAATTGTGTGGGTAGGCCTAGCGCCCGTGACAGGAAATGCCCCAAAACACAACGTGGACACATCCCCTTTTTTGACAGGTAACAGAGGTGTTTTTTGCAAAGTGCCTACCTGTAGATTTTGGCCTCTAGCTCAGCCGGCATCTAGGGAAACCTGCCAAACCTGTGCATTTGTGAAAACTAGAGACCAAGGGGAATCCAGGATGGGGTGACTTGTGGGGCTCTGACTAGGTTTTGTTACCCAGAATCCTTTGCAAACCTCAAAATTTGGCGAAAAAAACATGTTTTCCTCACATTTTGGTGACAGAAAGTTCTGGAATCTGAGAGGAGCCACAAATTTCCTTCCACCCAGCGTTCCCCCAAGTCTCCAGACACAAATGATACCTCACTTGTGTGGGTAGGCCTAGCACCCGTTACCGGAATTGCCCCAAAACACAACGTGGACACATCCCATTTTTTGACAGAAAACAGAGGTGTTTTTTGCAAAGTGCCTACCTGTAGATTTTGGCCTCTAGCTCAGCCAGCACTTAGGGAAACCTGCCAAACCTGTGCATTTTTTAAAACTAGAGACCTAGGAGAATCCAGGATGGGGTGACTTGTGAGGCTCTGACCAGGTTCTGTTACCCAGAATCCTTTCCAAACCTCAAAATTTGGCTAAAAAAACACATTTTCCTCACATTTTGGTGACAGAAAGTTCTGGAATCTGAGAGAAGCCACAAATTTCCTCCCACCCAGCGATTCCCCAAGTCTCCCGATAAAAATTATACCTCACTTGTGTGGGTAGGCCTAGTGCCCATGACAGGAAATGCCCCAAAACACAACGTGGACACATCCCATTTTTTGACAGAAAACAGAGGTGTTTTTTGCAAAGTGCCTACCTGTAGATTTTGGCCTCTACCTCAGCCGGCACAGAGGGAAACCTACCTAACCTGTGCATTTCTGAAAACTAGAGTCCTAGGGGAACCCAAGATGGGGTGACTTGTGGGGCTCTGACCAGGTTCTGTTACCCAGAATCCTTTGCAAACCTCAAAATTTGGCTAAAAAAACACATTTGTGTCACATTTTGGTGACAGAAAGTTCTGGAATCTGAGAGGAGCCACAAATTTCCTCCCACCCAGCGTTCCCCCAAGTCTCCCGATAAAAATGATACCTCACTTGTGTGGGTAGGCCTAGCATCCGTGACAGGAAATGCCCCAAAACACAACGTGGACACATCCCATTTTTTGACAGAAAACAGAGGTGTTTTTTGCAAAGTGCCTACCTATAGATTTTGGCCTCTAGCTCAGCCATCACCTAGGGAAACCTGCCAAACCTGTGCATTTTTTAAAACTAGAGACCTAGGAGAATCCAAGATGGGGTGACTTGTGGGGCTCTGACCAGGTTCTGTTACCTAGAATCCTTTGCAAACCTCAAAATGTGGCTAAAAAAACCTACATTTTCCTCCCATTTTGGTGACAGAAAGTTCTGGAATCTGAGAGGACCCACAAATTTCCTCCCACCCAGCACTTCTCCAAGTCTCCCGATAAAAATGATACCTCACTTGTGTGGGTAGGCCTAGCGCCCGTGATAGGAAATGCCCCAAAACACAACATGGACACATCCCATTTTTTGGCAGTAAACAGAGGTGTTTTTTGCAAAGTGCCTACCTGTAGATTTTGGCCTCTAGCTCAGCCGGCACCTAGGGAAACCTGCCAAACCTGTGCATTTCTGAAAACTAGAGACCTAGGGGAATCCAAGATGGTGTGACTTGTGGGGCTCTGACCAGGTTCTGTTACCCAGAATCCTTTGAAAACCTCAAAATTTGGCTAAAAAAACATGTTTTCCTTACATTTTGGTGACAGAAAGTTCTGGAATCTGAGAGGAGCCACAAATTTCCTTCCACCCAGCGTTCCCCCAAGTCTCCTGATAAAAATGATACCTAACTTGTGTGGGTAGGCCTACCGCCCATGAGAGGAAATGCCCCAAAACACAACGTGGACACATCCCATTTTTTGACAGGTAACAGAGGTGTTTTTTGCAAAGTGCCTACCTGTAGATTTTGGCCTCTAACTCAGCCGGCACCTAGGGAAACCTACAAAACCTGTGCATTTGTGAAAACTAGAGACCAAGGGGAATCCAGGATGGGGTGACTTGTGGGGCTCTGACCAGGTTTTGTTACCCAGAATCCTTTGCCAACCTAAAAATTTGGCTAAGGAAACACGTTTTCCTCAAATTTTGGTGACAGAAAGTTCTGGAATCTGAGAGGAGCCACAAATTTCCTCCCACCCAGCATTCCCCCAAGTCTCCCGATAAAAATGATACCTCACTTGTGTGGGTAGGCCTAGCGCCCGTGACCGGAAATGCCCCAAAACACAACGTGGACACAGCCCATTTTTTGACAGAAAACAGAGGTGTTTTTTGCAAAGTGCCTACCTGTAGATTTTGGTCTCTAGCTCAGCCAGCACCTAGGAAAACCTGTCAAACCTGTGCATTTGTGAAAACTAGAGACCTAGGGGAATCCAAGATAGGGTGACTTGGGGGCTCTGACCAGATTCTGTTACTAAGAATCCTTTGCAAACCTCAAAATCTGGCTAAAGAAACACGTTTTCCTCACATTTTGGTGACAGAAAGTTCTGGAATCTGAGAGGAGCCACAAATTTCCTCCCACCCAGCATTCCCCCAAGTCTCCCGATAAAAATGATACCTCACTTGTGTGGGTAGTCCTAGCGCCCGTGACAGGAAATGCCCCAGAACACAACGTGGACACATCCCATTTTTTGACAGATAATAGAGGTGTTTTTTGCAAAGTGCCTACCTGTAGATTTTGGCCTCTAGCTCAGCCTGCACCTAGGGAAACCTACCAAACCTGAGCATTTCTGAAAACAAGAGATCTAGGGGAATCCAAAATGGGGTGACTTGTGGGGCTCTGACCAGGTTCTGTTACCCAGAATCCTTTGCAAACCTCAAAATTTGGCTAAAAAAACACATTTTCCTCACATTTTGGTGACAGAAAGTTCTGGAATCTGAGAAGAGCCACAAATTTCCTCCCACCCAGCGTTCCCCCAAGTCTCCCGATAAAAGTGATACCTCACTTGTGTGGGTAGGACTAGCGCCCGTGACTGGAAATGCCCCAGAACACAACGTGGACACATCCCATTTTTTGACAGATAATAGAGGTGTTTTTTGCAAAGTGACTACCTGTAGATTTTGGCCTCTAGCTCAGCCTGCACCTAGGGAAACCTACCAAACCTGAGCATTTCTGAAAACAAGAGATCTAGGGGAATCCAAAATGGGGTGACTTGTGGGGCACTCACCAGGTTCTGTTACCCAGAATCCTTTGCAAACCTCAAAATTTGGCTAAAAAAACAAATTTTCCTCACATTTTGGTGACAGAAAGTTCTGGAATCTGAGAGGAGCCACAAATTTCCTCCCACCCAGCGTTTCTCCAAGTCTCCCGATAAAAATGATACCACACTTGTGTGGGTAGGCCTAGCGCCCGTGACAGGAAATGCCCCAAAACACAACGTGGACACATCCCATTTTTTTACAGAAAACAGAGGTGTTTTTTCAAAGTGCCTACCTGTAGATTTTGGCCTCTAGCTCAGCCAGCACCTAGGGAGACCTACCAAACCTGTGCATTTCTGAAAACTAGAGACCTGGGGAATCCAAAATGGGGTGACTTGTGGGGCACTCACCAGGTTCTGTTACCCAGAATCCTTTGCAAACCTCAAAATATGGCTAAAAAAACAAATTTTCCTCACATTTTGGTGACAGAAAATTCTGGAATCTGAGAGGAGCCACAAATTTCCTCCCACCCAGCGTTTCTCCAAGTCTCCCGATAAAAATTATACCTCACTTGCGTGGGTAGGACTAGCGCCCGTGACAGGAAATGCCCCAAAACACAACGTGGACACATCCCATTTTTTGACAGAAAACAGAGGTGTTTTTTGCAAAGTGCCTACCTTTAGATTTTGGCCTCTAGCTCAGCCTGAACCTAGGGAAACCTGCCCAACCTGTGCATTTGTGAAAACTAGAGACCTAGGGGAATCCAAGATGGGGGGAATTGTGGGGCTCTGACCAGGTTCTGTTACCCAGAATCCTTTGCAAACCTCAAAATCTGGCTAAAGAAACACATTTTCATCACATTTTGGTGACAGAAAGTTCTGGAATCTGAGAGAAGACACACATTTCCTTCCACCCAGCGTTCCCCCAAGTCTCCCGATAAAAATTATAACTAACTTGGTTGGGTAGGCCTAGCGCCCGTGACAGGAAGTGCCCCAAAACACAACATGGACACATCCCATTTTTTTTTTTACAGAAAACAGAGGTGTTTTTTGCAAAGTGACTACCTGTAGATTTTGGCCTCTACCACAGCCGGCACCTAGGGAAAAACCTACCTAACCTGTG
This sequence comes from Pleurodeles waltl, assembly GCF_031143425.1. Taxonomy (NCBI): domain Eukaryota; kingdom Metazoa; phylum Chordata; class Amphibia; order Caudata; family Salamandridae; genus Pleurodeles; species Pleurodeles waltl. The sequence continues at coordinate 184,848,709 of NC_090439.1, read as the reverse complement.
CATTTTTAAAAACTAGAGACCTAGGGGAATCCAAGATGGGGTGACTTGTAGAGCTATGACCAGGTTCTGTTACCCAGAATCCTTTGCAAACCTCAAAATTTGGCTAAAAAAACACATTTTCCTCACATTTTGGTGATAGTAAGTTCTGGAATCTGAGAAGAGCCACAAACTCCTCCCACCCAGCGTTCCCCCAAGTCTCCCGATAAAAGTGATACCTCACTTGTGTGGGTAGGCCTAGCGCCTGTGACAGGAAATGCCCCAAAACACAACGTGGAGACATCCCATTTTTTGACAGAAAACAGAGGTGTTTTTTCAAAGTGCCTACCTGTAGATTTTGGCCTCTAGCTCAGCCAGCACCTAGGGAAACCTACCAAACCTGTGCATTTCTGAAAACTAGAGACCTGGGGAATCCAAAATGGGGTGACTTGTGGGGCACTCACCAGGTTCTGTTACCCAGAATCCTTTGCAAACCTCAAAATTTGGCTAAAAAAACAAATTTTCCTCACATTTTGGTGACAGAAAGTTCTGGAATCTGAGAGGAGCCACAACTTTCCTCCCACCCAGCGTTTCTCCAAGTCTCCCGATAAAAATGATACCACACTTGTGTGGGTAGGCCTAGCGCCCGTGACAGGAAATGCCCCAAAACACAACGTGGACACATCCCATTTTTTGACAGATAATAGAGGTGTTTTTTGCAAAGTGACTACCTGTAGATTTTGGCCTCTAGCTCAGCCTGCACCTAGTGAAACCTACCAAACCTGAGCATTTCTGAAAACAAGAGATCTAGGGGAATCCAAAATGGGGTGACTTGTGGGGCACTCACCAGGTTCTGTTACCCAGAATCCTTTGCAAACCTCAAAATTTGGCTAAAAAAACAAATTTTCCTCACATTTTGGTGACAGAAAGTTCTGGAATCTGAGAGGAGCCACAAATTTCCTCCCACCCAGCGTTTCTCCAAGTCTCCCGATAAAAATGATACCACACTTGTGTGGGTAGGCCTAGCGCCCGTGACAGGAAATGCCCCAAAACACAACGTGGACACATCCCATTTTTTTACAGAAAACAGAGGTGTTTTTTCAAAGTGCCTACCTGTAGATTTTGGCCTCTAGCTCAGCCAGCACCTAGGGAGACCTACCAAACCTGTGCATTTCTGAAAACTAGAGACCTGGGGAATCCAAAATGGGGTTACTTGTGGGGCACTCACCAGGTTCTGTTACCCAGAATCCTTTGCAAACCTCAAAATATGGCTAAAAAAACAAATTTTCCTCACATTTTGGTGACAGAAAATTCTGGAATCTGAGAGGAGCCACAAATTTCCTCCCACCCAGCGTTTCTCCAAGTCTCCCGATAAAAATGATACCACACTTGTGTGGGTAGGCCTAGCGCCCGTGACAGGAAATGCCCCAAAACACAACGTGGACACATCCCATTTTTTTACAGAAAACAGAGGTGTTTTTTCAAAGTGCCTACCTGTAGATTTTGGCCTCTAGCTTAGCCAGCACCTAGGGAGACCTACCAAACCTGTGCATTTCTGAAAACTAGAGAGCTGGGGAATCCAAAATGGGGTGACTTGTGGGGCACTCACCAGGTTCTGTTACCCAGAATCCTTTGCAAACCTCAAAATATGGCTAAAAAAACACATTTTCCTCACATTTTGGTGACAGAAAGTTCTGGAATCTGAGAGGAGCCACAAATTTCCTCCCACCCAGCGTTTCTCCAAGTCTCCCGATAAAAATGATACCTCACTTGCGTGGGTAGGACTAGCGCCCGTGACAGGAAATGCCCCAAAACACAACGTGGACACATCCCATTTTTTGACAGAAAACAGAGGTGTTTTTTGCAAAGTGCCTACCTTTAGATTTTGGCCTCTAGCTCAGCCTGAACCTAGGGAAACCTGCCCAACCTGTGCATTTGTGAAAACTAGAGACCTAGGGGAATCCAAGATGGGGGGAATTGTGGGGCTCTGACCAGGTTCTGTTACCCAGAATCCTTTGCAAACCTCAAAATCTGGCTAAAGAAACACATTTTCATCACATTTTGGTGACAGAAAGTTCTGGAATCTGAGAGAAGACACACATTTCCTTCCACCCAGCGTTCCCCCAAGTCTCCCGATAAAAATTATAACTAACTTGGGTGGGTAGGCCTAGCGCCCGTGACAGGAAGTGCCCCAAAACACAACATGGACACATCCCATTTTTTTTTTTACAGAAAACAGAGGTGTTTTTTGCAAAGTGACTACCTGTAGATTTTGGCCTCTACCACAGCCGGCACCTAGGGAAAAACCTACCTAACCTGTGCATTTTTAAAAACTAGAGACCTAGGGGAATCCAAGATGGGGTGACTTGTAGAGCTATGACCAGGTTCTGTTACCCAGAATCCTTTGCAAACCTCAAAATTTGGCTAAAAAAACACATTTTCCTCACATTTTGGTGATAGAAAGTTCTGGAATCTGAGAAGAGCCACAAACTCCTCCCACCCAGCGTTCCCCCAAGTCTCCCGATAAAAGTGATACCTCACTTGTGTGGGTAGGCCTAGCGCCTGTGACAGGAAATGCCCCAAAACACAACGTGGACACATCCCATTTTTTGACAGAAAACAGAGGTGTTTTTTCAAAGTGCCTACCTGTAGATTTTGGCCTCTAGCTCAGCCAGCACCTAGGGAAACCTACCAAACCTGTGCATTTCTGAAAACTAGAGACCTGGGGAATCCAAAATGGGGTGACTTGTGGGGCACTCACCAGGTTCTGTTACCCAGAATCCTTTGCAAACCTCAAAATTTGGCTAAAAAAACAAATTTTCCTCACATTTTGGTGACAGAAAGTTCTGGAATCTGAGAGGAGCCACAAATTTCCTCCCACCCAGCGTTTCTCCAAGTCTCCCGATAAAAATGATACCACACTTGTGTGGGTAGGCCTAGCGCCCGTGACAGGAAATGCCCCAAAACACAACGTGGACACATCCCATTTTTTTTTTACAGAAAACAGAGGTGTTTTTTGCAAAGTGCCTACCTGTAGATTTTGGCCTCTAGCTCAGCCGGCACCTAGAGAAACCTGCCAAACCTGTGCATTTCTGAAAACTAGAGACCTAGGGGAATCTAACATGGGGTGACTTGTGGGGCTCTGACCAGGTTCTGTTGCCCAGAATCCTTTGCAAACCTCAAAATGTGGCTTAAAAAAACACGTTTTCCTCACATTTTGGTGACAGAAAGTTCTGGAATCTGAGAGGAGCCACAAATTTCCTCCCACCCAGCATTCCCCCAAGTCTCCCGATAAAAATGATACCTCACTTGTGTGGGTAGGCCTAGCGCCTGTGACCGGAAATGCCCCAAAACACAACGTGGACACATCCCATTTTTTGACAGAAAACAGAGGTGTTTTTTGCAAAGTGCCTACCTGTAGATTTTGGCCTCTAGCTCAGGCGGCACCTAGGGAAACCTGCCAAACCTGTGCATTTGTGAAAACTAGAGACCTAGGGGAATACAAGATGGGGGGACTTGTGGGGCTCTGACCAGGTTCTGTTACCCAGAATCCTTTGCAAATCTCTAAATCTGGCTAAAGAAACACGTTTTCCTCACATTTTGGTGACAGAAAGTTCTGGAATCTGAGAGGAGCCACAAATTTCCTTCCACCAAGCGTTCCCCCAAGTGTCCTGATAAAAATGAGACCTCACTTGTGTGGGTAGGCCTAGCATCCGTGACAGGAAATGCCCCAAAACACAACGTGGACACATCCCATTTTTTGACAGAAAACAGAGGTGTTTTTTGCAAAGTGTCTACCTATAGATTTTGGCCTCTAACTCAGCCATCACCTAGGGAAACCTGCCAAACCTGTGCATTTTTTAAAACTAGAGACCTAGGAGAATCCAAGATGGGGTGACTTGTGGGGCTCTGACCAGGTTCTGTTACCTAGAATCCTTTGCAAACCTCAAAATTTGGCTAAAAAAACCTACATTTTCTTCACATTTTGGTGACAGAAAGTTCTGGAATCTGAGAGGAGCCACAAATTTCCTCCCACCCAGCACTTCTCCAAGTCTCCCGATAAAAATGATACCTCACTTGTGTGGGTAGGCCTAGCGCCCGTGACAGGAAATGCCCCAAAACACAACGTGGACACATCCCATTTTTTGACAGAAAACAGAGGTGTTTTTTGCAAAGTGCCTACCTGTAGATTGTGGCCTCTAGCTCAGCCGGCACCTAGGGAAACCTGCCAAACCTGTGCATTTCTGAAAACTAGAGACCTAGGGGAATCCAAGATGGTGTGACTTGTGGGGCTCTGACCAGGTTCTGTTACCCAGAATCCTTTGCAAACCTCAAAATTTGGCTAAAAAAACACGTTTTCCTCACATTTCGGTGACAGAAAGTTCTGGAATCTGAGAGGAGCCACAAATTTCCTTCCACCCAGCGTTCCCCCAAATCTCCAGATACAAATCATACCTCACTTGTGTGGGTAGGCCTAGCGCCCATGAGAGGAAATGCCCCAAAACACAATATGGACACATCCCATTTTTTGACAGGTAACAGAGGTGTTCTTTGCAGAGTGCCTACCTGTAGATTTTGGCCTCTAGCTCAGCAGGCACCTAGGGAAACCTGCCAAACCTGTGCATTTGTGAAAACTAGAGACCAAGGGGAATCCAGGATGGGGTGACTTGTGGGGCTCTGACCAGGTTTTGTTACCCAGAATCCTTTGCCAACCTCAAAATCTGGCTAAGGAAACACGTTTTCCTCAAATTTTAGTGACAGAAAGTTCTGGAATCTGAGAGGAGCCACAAATTTCCTCCCACCCAGCATTCCCCCAAGTCTCCCGATAAAAATGATACCTCACTTGTGTGGGTAGTCCTAGTGCCCGTGACAGGAAATGCCCCAGAACACAACGTGGACACATCCCATTTTTTGACAGATAATAGAGGTGTTTTTTGCAAAGTGCCTACCTGTAGATTTTGGCCTCTAGCTCAGCCGGCACCTAGGGAAACCTGCCAAACCTGTGCATTTGTGAAAACTAGAGACCAAAGGGGAATCCAGGATGGGGTGACTTGTGGGGCTCTGACCAGGTTTTGTTACCCAGAATCCTTTGCCAACCTCAAACTTTGGCTAAGGAAACACGTTTTCCTCAAATTTTGGTGACAGAAAGTTCTGGAATCTGAGAGGAGCCACAAATTTCCTCCCACCCAGCATTCCCCCAAGTCTCCCGATAAAAATGATACCTCACTTGTGTGGGTAGGCCTAGTGCCCGTGACCGGAAATGCCCCAAAACACAACGTGGACACAGCCCATTTTTTGACAGAAAACAGAGGTGTTTTTTGCAAAGTGCCTACCTGTAGATTTTGGTCTCTAGCTCAGCCAGCACCTAGGAAAACCTGTCAAACCTGTGCATTTGTGAAAACTAGAGACCTAGGGGAATCCAAGATAGGGTGACTTGTGGGCTCTGACCAGATTCTGTTACTAAGAATCCTTTGCAAACCTCAAAATCTGGCTAAAGAAACACGTTTTCCTCACATTTTGGTGACAGAAAGTTCTGGAATCTGAGAGGAGCCACAAATTTCCTCCCACCCAGCATTCCCCCAAGTCTCCCGATAAAAATGATACCTCACTTGTGTGGGTAGTCCTAGCGCCCGTGACAGGAAATGCCCCAGAACACAACGTGGACAAATCCCATTTTTTTACAGAAAACAGAGGTGTTTTTTCAAAGTGCCTACCTGTAGATTTTGGCCTCTAGTTCAGCCTGCACCTAGGGAAACCTACCAAACCTGAGCATTTCTGAAAACTAGAGACCTGGGGAATCCAAAATGGGGTTACTTGTGGGGCACTCACCAGGTTCTGTTACCCAGAATCCTTTGCAAACCTCAAAATATGGCTAAAAAAACAAATTTTCCTCACATTTTGGTGACAGAAAATTCTGGAATCTGAGAGGAGCCACAAATTTCCTCCCACCCAGCGTTTCTCCAAGTCTCCCGATAAAAATTATACCTCACTTGCGTGGGTAGGACTAGCGCCCGTGACAGGAAATGCCCCAAAACACAACGTGGACACATCCCATTTTTTGACAGAAAACAGAGGTGTTTTTTGCAAAGTGCCTACCTTTAGATTTTGGCCTCTAGCTCAGCCTGAACCTAGGGAAACCTGCCCAACCTGTGCATTTGTGAAAACTAGAGACCTAGGGGAATCCAAGATGGGGGGAATTGTGGGCTCTGACCAGGTTCTGTTACCCAGAATCCTTTGCAAACCTCAAAATCTGGCTAAAGAAACACATTTTCATCACATTTTGGTGACAGAAAGTTCTGGAATCTGAGAGAAGACACACATTTCCTTCCACCCAGCGTTCCCCCAAGTCTCCCGATAAAAATTATAACTAACTTGGGTGGGTAGGCCTAGCGCCCGTGACAGGAAGTGCCCCAAAACACAACATGGACACATCCCATTTTTTTTTTTACAGAAAACAGAGGTGTTTTTTGCAAAGTGACTACCTGTAGATTTTGGCCTCTACCACAGCCGGCACCTAGGGAAAAACCTACCTAACCTGTGCATTTTTAAAAACTAGAGACCTAGGGGAATCCAAGATGGGGTGACTTGTAGAGCTATGACCAGGTTCTGTTACCCAGAATCCTTTGCAAACCTCAAAATTTGGCTAAAAAAACACATTTTCCTCACATTTTGGTGATAGAAAGTTCTGGAATCTGAGAAGAGCCACAAACTCCTCCCACCCAGCGTTCCCCCAAGTCTCCCGATAAAAGTGATACCTCACTTGTGTGGGTAGGCCTAGCGCCTGTGACAGGAAATGCCCCAAAACACAACGTGGACACATCCCATTTTTTGACAGAAAACAGAGGTGTTTTTTCAAAGTGCCTACCTGTAGATTTTGGCCTCTAGCTCAGCCAGCACCTAGGGAAACCTACCAAACCTGTGCATTTCTGAAAACTAGAGACCTGGGGAATCCAAAATGGGGTGACTTGTGGGGCACTCACCAGGTTCTGTTACCCAGAATCCTTTGCAAACCTCAAAATTTGGCTAAAAAAACAAATTTTCCTCACATTTTGGTGACAGAAAGTTCTGGAATCTGAGAGGAGCCACAAATTTCCTCCCACCCAGCGTTTCTCCAAGTCTCCCGATAAAAATGATACCACACTTGTGTGGGTAGGCCTAGCGCCCGTGACAGGAAATGCCCCAAAACACAACGTGGACACATCCCATTTTTTTTTTACAGAAAACAGAGGTGTTTTTTGCAAAGTGCCTACCTGTAGATTTTGGCCTCTAGCTCAGCCGGCACCTAGAGAAACCTGCCAAACCTGTGCATTTCTGAAAACTAGAGACCTAGGGGAATCTAACATGGGGTGACTTGTGGGGCTCTGACCAGGTTCTGTTGCCCAGAATCCTTTGCAAACCTCAAAATGTGGCTTAAAAAAACACGTTTTCCTCACATTTTGGTGACAGAAAGTTCTGGAATCTGAGAGGAGCCACAAATTTCCTCCCACCCAGCATTCCCCCAAGTCTCCCGATAAAAATGATACCTCACTTGTGTGGGTAGGCCTAGCGCCTGTGACCGGAAATGCCCCAAAACACAACGTGGACACATCCCATTTTTTGACAGAAAACAGAGGTGTTTTTTGCAAAGTGCCTACCTGTAGATTTTGGCCTCTAGCTCAGGCGGCACCTAGGGAAACCTGCCAAACCTGTGCATTTGTGAAAACTAGAGACCTAGGGGAATACAAGATGGGGGGACTTGTGGGGCTCTGACCAGGTTCTGTTACCCAGAATCCTTTGCAAATCTCTAAATCTGGCTAAAGAAACACGTTTTCCTCACATTTTGGTGACAGAAAGTTCTGGAATCTGAGAGGAGCCACAAATTTCCTTCCACCAAGCGTTCCCCCAAGTGTCCTGATAAAAATGAGACCTCACTTGTGTGGGTAGGCCTAGCATCCGTGACAGGAAATGCCCCAAAACACAACGTGGACACATCCCATTTTTTGACAGAAAACAGAGGTGTTTTTTGCAAAGTGTCTACCTATAGATTTTGGCCTCTAACTCAGCCATCACCTAGGGAAACCTGCCAAACCTGTGCATTTTTTAAAACTAGAGACCTAGGAGAATCCAAGATGGGGTGACTTGTGGGGCTCTGACCAGGTTCTGTTACCTAGAATCCTTTGCAAACCTCAAAATTTGGCTAAAAAAACCTACATTTTCTTCACATTTTGGTGACAGAAAGTTCTGGAATCTGAGAGGAGCCACAAATTTCCTCCCACCCAGCACTTCTCCAAGTCTCCCGATAAAAATGATACCTCACTTGTGTGGGTAGGCCTAGCGCCCGTGACAGGAAATGCCCCAAAACACAACGTGGACACATCCCATTTTTTGACAGAAAACAGAGGTGTTTTTTGCAAAGTGCCTACCTGTAGATTGTGGCCTCTAGCTCAGCCGGCACCTAGGGAAACCTGCCAAACCTGTGCATTTCTGAAAACTAGAGACCTAGGGGAATCCAAGATGGTGTGACTTGTGGGGCTCTGACCAGGTTCTGTTACCCAGAATCCTTTGCAAACCTCAAAATTTGGCTAAAAAAACACGTTTTCCTCACATTTCGGTGACAGAAAGTTCTGGAATCTGAGAGGAGCCACAAATTTCCTTCCACCCAGCGTTCCCCCAAATCTCCAGATACAAATCATACCTCACTTGTGTGGGTAGGCCTAGCGCCCATGAGAGGAAATGCCCCAAAACACAATATGGACACATCCCATTTTTTGACAGGTAACAGAGGTGTTCTTTGCAGAGTGCCTACCTGTAGATTTTGGCCTCTAGCTCAGCAGGCACCTAGGGAAACCTGCCAAACCTGTGCATTTGTGAAAACTAGAGACCAAGGGGAATCCAGGATGGGGTGACTTGTGGGGCTCTGACCAGGTTTTGTTACCCAGAATCCTTTGCCAACCTCAAAATCTGGCTAAGGAAACACGTTTTCCTCAAATTTTAGTGACAGAAAGTTCTGGAATCTGAGAGGAGCCACAAATTTCCTCCCACCCAGCATTCCCCCAAGTCTCCCGATAAAAATGATACCTCACTTGTGTGGGTAGTCCTAGCGCCCGTGACAGGAAATGCCCCAGAACACAACGTGGACACATCCCATTTTTTGACAGATAATAGAGGTGTTTTTTGCAAAGTGCCTACCTGTAGATTTTGGCCTCTAGCTCAGCCGGCACCTAGGGAAACCTGCCAAACCTGTGCATTTGTGAAAACTAGAGACCAAAGGGGAATCCAGGATGGGGTGACTTGTGGGGCTCTGACCAGGTTTTGTTACCCAGAATCCTTTGCCAACCTCAAACTTTGGCTAAGGAAACACGTTTTCCTCAAATTTTGGTGACAGAAAGTTCTGGAATCTGAGAGGAGCCACAAATTTCCTCCCACCCAGCATTCCCCCAAGTCTCCCGATAAAAATGATACCTCACTTGTGTGGGTAGGCCTAGCGCCCGTGACCGGAAATGCCCCAAAACACAACGTGGACACAGCCCATTTTTTGACAGAAAACAGAGGTGTTTTTTGCAAAGTGCCTACCTGTAGATTTTGGTCTCTAGCTCAGCCAGCACCTAGGAAAACCTGTCAAACCTGTGCATTTGTGAAAACTAGAGACCTAGGGGAATCCAAGATAGGGTGACTTGTGGGCTCTGACCAGATTCTGTTACTAAGAATCCTTTGCAAACCTCAAAATCTGGCTAAAGAAACACGTTTTCCTCACATTTTGGTGACAGAAAGTTCTGGAATCTGAGAGGAGCCACAAATTTCCTCCCACCCAGCATTCCCCCAAGTCTCCCGATAAAAATGATACCTCACTTGTGTGGGTAGTCCTAGCGCCCGTGACAGGAAATGCCCCAGAACACAACGTGGACAAATCCCATTTTTTGACAGATAATAGAGGTGTTTTTTGCAAAGTGCCTACCTGTAGATTTTGGCCTCTAGTTCAGCCTGCACCTAGGGAAACCTACCAAACCTGAGCATTTCTGAAAACAAGAGATCTAGGGGAATCCAAAATGGGGTGACTTGTGGGGCTCTGACCAGGTTCTGTTACCCAGAATCCTTTGCAAACCTCAAAATTGGGCTAAAAAAACACATTTTCCTCACATTTTGGTGACAGAAAGTTCTGGAATCTGAGAAGAGCCACAAATTTCCTCCCACCCAGCGTTCCCCCAAGTCTCCCGATAAAAGTGATACCTCACTTGTGTGGGTAGGACTAGCGCCCGTGACCGGAAATGCCCCAGAACACAACGTGGACACATCCCATTTTTTGACAGATAATAGAGGTGTTTTTTGCAAAGTGACTACCTGTAGATTTTGGCCTCTAGCTCAGCCTGCACCTAGGGAAACCTACCAAACCTGAGCATTTCTGAAAACAAGAGATCTAGGGGAATCCAAAATGGGGTGACTTGTGGGGCACTCACAGGGTTCTGTTACCCAGAATCCTTTGCAAACCTCAAAATTTGGCTAAAAAAACACATTTTCCTCACATTTTGGTGACAGAAAATACTGGAATCTGAGAGGAGCCACAAATTTCCTCCCACCCAGCGTTTCTCCAAGTCTCCCGATAAAAATGATACCACACTTGTGTGGGTAGGCCTAGCGCCCGTGACAGGAAATGCCCCAAAACACAACGTGGACACATCCCATTTTTTTACAGAAAACAGAGGTGTTTTTTCAAAGTGCCTACCTGTAGATTTTGGCCTCTAGCTCACCCAGCACCTAGGGAGACCTACCAAACCTGTGCATTTCTGAAAACTAGAGACCTGGGGAATCCAAAATGGGGTGACTTGTGGGGCACTCACCAGGTTCTGTTACCCAGAATCCTTTGCAAATCTCAAAATATGGCTAAAAAAACAAATTTTCCTCACATTTTGGTGACAGAAAATTCTGGAATCTGAGAGGAGCCACAAATTTCCTCCCACCCAGCGTTTCTCCAAGTCTCCCGATAAAAATTATACCTCACTTGCGTGGGTAGGACTAGCGCCCGTGACAGGAAATGCCCCAAAACACAACGTGGACACATCCCATTTTTTGACAGAAAACAGAGGTGTTTTTTGCAAAGTGCCTACCTTTAGATTTTGGCCTCTAGCTCAGCCTGAACCTAGGGAAACCTGCCCAACCTGTGCATTTGTGAAAACTAGAGACCTAGGGGAATCCAAGATGGGGGGAATTGTGGGGCTCTGACCAGGTTCTGTTACCCAGAATCCTTTGCAAACCTCAAAATCTGGCTAAAGAAACACATTTTCATCACATTTTGGTGACAGAAAGTTCTGGAATCTGAGAGAAGACACACATTTCCTTCCACCCAGCGTTCCCCCAAGTCTCCCGATAAAAATTATAACTAACTTGGGTGGGTAGGCCTAGCGCCCGTGACAGGAAGTGCCCCAAAACACAACATGGACACATCCCATTTTTTTTTTTTTTTACAGAAAACAGAGGTGTTTTTTGCAAAGTGACTACCTGTAGATTTTGGCCTCTACCACAGCCGGCACCTAGGGAAAAACCTACCTAACCTGTGCATTTTTAAAAACTAGAGACCTAGGGGAATCCAAGATGGGGTGACTTGTAGAGCTATGACCAGGTTCTGTTACCCAGAATCCTTTGCAAACCTCAACATTTGGCTAAAAAAACACATTTTCCTCACATTTTGGTGATAGAAAGTTCTGGAATCTGAGAAGAGCCACAAATTTCCTCCCACCCAGCGTTCCCCCAAGTCTCCCGATAAAAGTGATACCTCACTTGTGTGGGTAGGCCTAGCGCCTGTGACAGGAAATGCCCCAAAACACAACGTGGACACATCCCATTTTTTGACAGAAAACAGAGGTGTTTTTTCAAAGTGCCTACCTGTAGATTTTGGCCTCTAGCTCAGCCAGCACTTAGGGAAACCTACCAAACCTGTGGATTTCTGAAAACTAGAGACCTGGGGAATCCAAAATGGGGTGACTTGTGGGGCACTCACCAGGTTCTGTTACCCAGAATCCTTTGCAAACCTCAAAATTTGGCTAAAAAAACAAATTTTCCTCACATTTTGGTGACAGAAAGTTCTGGAATCTGAGAGGAGCCACAAATTTCCTCCCACCCAGCGTTTCTCCAAGTCTCCCGATAAAAATGATACCACACTTGTGTGGGTAGGCCTAGCGCCCGTGACAGGAAATGCCCCAAAACACAACGTGGACACATCCCATTTTTTTTTTTTTACAGAAAACAGAGGTGTTTTTTGCAAAGTGACTACCTGTAGATTTTGGCCTCTACCACAGCCGGCACCTAGGGAAAAACCTACCTAACCTGTGCATTTTTAAAAACTAGAGACCTAGGGGAATCCAAGATGGGGTGACTTGTAGAGCTATGACCAGGTTCTGTTACCCAGAATCCTTTGCAAACCTCAAAATTTGGCTAAAAAAACACATTTTCCTCACATTTTGGTGATAGAAAGTTCTGGAATCTGAGAAGAGCCACAAATTTCCTCCCACCCAGCGTTCCCCCAAGTCTCCCGATAAAAGTGATACCTCACTTGTGTGGGTAGGCCTAGCGCCTGTGACAGGAAATGCCCCAAAACACAACGTGGACACATCCCATTTTTTGACAGAAAACAGAGGTGTTTTTTCAAAGTGCCTACCTGTAGATTTTGGCCTCTAGCTCAGCCAGCACCTAGGGAAACCTGCCAAACCTGTGCATTTGTGAAAACTAGAGACCTAGGGGAATCCAAGATGGGGGGACTTGTGGGGCTCTGACCAGGTTCTGTTACCCAGAATCCTTTGCAAATCTCTAAATCTGGCTAAAGAAACACGTTTTCCTCACATTTTGGTGACAGAAAGTTCTGGAATCTGAGAGGAGCCACAAATTTCCTTCCACCAAGCGTTCCCCCAAGTGTCCTGATAAAAATGAGACCTCACTTGTGTGGGTAGGCCTAGCATCCGTGACAGGAAATGCCCCAAAACACAACGTGGACACATCCCATTTTTTGACAGAAAACAGAGGTGTTTTTTGCAAAGTGTCTACCTATAGATTTTGGCCTCTAACTCAGCCATCACCTAGGGAAACCTGCCAAACCTGTGCATTTTTTAAAACTAGAGACCTAGGAGAATCCAAGATGGGGTGACTTGTGGGGCTCTGACCAGGTTCTGTTACCTAGAATCCTTTGCAAACCTCAAAATTTGGCTCAAAAAACCCACATTTTCCTCACATTTTGGTGACAGAAAGTTCTGGAATCTGAGAGGAGCCACAAATTTCCTCCCACCCAGCACTTCTCCAAGTCTCCCGATAAAAATGATACCTCACTTGTGTGGGTAGGCCTAGCGCCCGTGACAGGAAATGCCCCAAAACACAACGTTGACACATCCCAATTTTTGACAGAAAACAGAGGTGTTTTTTGCAAAGTGCCTACCTGTAGATTGTGGCCTTTAGCTCAGCCGGCACCTAGGGAAACCTGCCAAACCTGTGCATTTCTGAAAACTAGAGACCTAGGGGAATCCAAGATGGTGTGACTTGTGGGGCTCTGACCAGGTTCTGTTACCCAGAATCCTTTGCAAACCTCAACATTTGGCTAAAAAAACATGTTTTCCTCACATTTCGGTGACAGAAAGTTCTGGAATCTGAGAGGAGCCACAAATTTCCTTCCACCCAGCGTTCCCCCAAATCTCCAGATACAAATCATACCTCACTTGTGTGGGTAGGCCTAGCGCCCATGAGAGGAAATGCCCCAAAACACAATGTGGACACATCCCATTTTTTGACAGGTAACAGAGGTGTTCTTTGCAAAGTGCCTACCTGTAGATTTTGGCCTCTAGCTCAGCAGGCACCTAGGGAAACCTGCCAAACCTGTGCATTTGTGAAAACTGGAGACCAAGGGGAATCCAGGATGGGGTAACTTGTGGGGCTCTGACCAGGTTTTGTTACCCAGAATCCTTTGCCAACCTCAAAATCTGGCTAAGGAAACACGTTTTCCTCAAATTTTAGTGACAGAAAGTTCTGGAATCTGAGAGGAGCCACAAATTTCCTCCCACCCAGCATTCCCCCAAGTCTCCCGATAAAAATGATACCTCACTTGTGTGGGTAGTCCTAGCGCCCGTGACAGGAAATGCCCCAGAACACAACGTGGACACATCCCATTTTTTGACAGATAATAGAGGTGTTTTTTGCAAAGTGCCTACCTGTAGATTTTGGCCTCTAGCTCAGCCTGCACCTAGGGAAACCTACCAAACCTGAGCATTTCTGAAAACAAGAGATCTAGGGGAATCCAAAATGGGGTGACTTGTGGGGCTCTGACCAGGTTCTGTTACCCAGAATCCTTTGCAAACCTCAAAATTTGGCTAAAAAAACACATTTTCCTCACATTTTGGTGACAGAAAGTTCTGGAATCTGAGAAGAGCCACAAATTTCCTCCCACCCAGCGTTCCCCCAAGTCTCCCGATAAAAGTGATACCTCACTTGTGTGGGTAGGACTAGCGCCCGTGACCGGAAATGCCCCAGAACACAACGTGGACACATCCCATTTTTTGACAGATAATAGAGGTGTTTTTTGCAAAGTGACTACCTGTAGATTTTGGCCTCTAGCTCAGCCTGCACCTAGGGAAACCTACCAAACCTGAGCATTTCTGAAAACAAGAGATCTAGGGGAATCCAAAATGGGGTGACTTGTGGGGCACTCACCAGGTTCTGTTACCCAGAATCCTTTGCAAAACTCAAAATTTGGCTAAAAAAACAAATTTTCCTCACATTTTGGTGACAGAAAGTTCTGGAATCTGAGAGGAGCCACAAATTTCCTCCCACCCAGCGTTTCTCCAAGTCTCCCGATAAAAATGATACCACACTTGTGTGGGTAGGCCTAGCGCCCGTGACAGGAAATGCCCCAAAACACAACGTGGACACATCCCATTTTTTTACAGAAAACAGAGGTGTTTTTTCAAAGTGCCTACCTGTAGATTTTGGCCTCTAGCTTAGCCAGCACCTAGGGAGACCTACCAAACCTGTGCATTTCTGAAAACTAGAGAGCTGGGGAATCCAAAATGGGGTGACTTGTGGGGCACTCACCAGGTTCTGTTACCCAGAATCCTTTGCAAACCTCAAAATATGGCTAAAAAAACACATTTTCCTCACATTTTGGTGACAGAAAGTTCTGGAATCTGAGAGGAGCCACAAATTTCCTCCCACCCAGCGTTTCTCCAAGTCTCCCGATAAAAATGATACCTCACTTGCGTGGGTAGGACTAGCGCCCGTGACAGGAAATGCCCCAAAACACAACGTGGACACATCCCATTTTTTGACAGAAAACAGAGGTGTTTTTTGCAAAGTGACTACCTGTAGATTTTGGCCTCTACCACAGCCGGCACCTAGGGAAAAACCTACCTAACCTGTGCATTTTTAAAAACTAGAGACCTAGGGGAATCCAAGATGGGGTGACTTGTAGAGCTATGACCAGGTTCTGTTACCCAGAATCCTTTGCAAACCTCAAAATTTGGCTAAAAAAACACATTTTCCTCACATTTTGGTGATAGAAAGTTCTGGAATCTGAGAAGAGCCACAAATTTCCTCCCACCCAGCGTTCCCCCAAGTCTCCCGATAAAAGTGATACCTCACTTGTGTGGGTAGGCCTAGCGCCTGTGACAGGAAATGCCCCAAAACACAACGTGGACACATCCCATTTTTTGACAGAAAACAGAGGTGTTTTTTCAAAGTGCCTACCTGTAGATTTTGGCCTCTAGCTCAGCCAGCACCTAGGGAAACCTACCAAACCTGTGCATTTCTGAAAACTAGAGACCTGGGGAATCCAAAATGGGGTGACTTGTGGGGCACTCACCAGGTTCTGTTACCCAGAATCCTTTGCAAACCTCAAAATTTGGCTAAAAAAACAAATTTTCCTCACATTTTGGTGACAGAAAGTTCTGGAATCTGAGAGGAGCCACAAATTTCCTCCCACCCAGCGTTTCTCCAAGTCTCCCGATAAAAATGATACCACACTTGTGTGGGTAGGCCTAGCGCCTGTGACCGGAAATGCCCCAAAACACAATGTGGACACATCCCATTTTTTGACAGAAAACAGAGGTGTTTTTTCAAAGTGCCTACCTGTAGATTTTGGCCTCTAGCTCAGCCGGCACCTAGGGAAACCTGCCAAACCTGTGCATTTCTGAAAACTAGAGACCTAGGGGAATCTAACATGGGGTGACTTGTGGGGCTCTGACCAGGTTCTGTTGCCCAGAATCCTTTGCAAACCTCAAAATTTGGCTTAAAAAAACACGTTTTCCTCACATTTTGGTGACAGAAAGTTCTGGAATCTGAGAGGAGCCACAAATTTCCTCCCACCCAGCATTCCCCCAAGTCTCCCGATAAAAATGATACCTCACTTGTGTGGGTAGGCCTAGCGCCTGTGACCGGAAATGCCCCAAAACACAACGTGGACACATCCCATTTTTTGACAGAAAACAGAGGTGTTTTTTGCAAAGTGCCTACCTGTAGATTTTGGCCTCTAGCTCAGGCGGCACCTAGGGAAACCTGCCAAACCTGTGCATTTGTGAAAACTAGAGACCTAGGGGAATCCAAGATGGGGTGACTTGTGGGGCTCTGACCAGGTTCTGTTACCCAGAATCCTTTGCAAATCTCAAAATCTGGCTAAAGAAACACGTTTTCCTCACATTTTGGTGATAGAAAGTTCTGGAATCTGAGAGGAGCCACAAATTTCCTTCCACCAAGCGTTCCCCCAAGTGTCCTGATAAAAATGATACCTCACTTGTGTTGGTAGGCCTAGCACCCGTGACAGGAAATGCCCCAAAACACAACGTGGACACATCCCATTTTTTGACAGAAAACAGAGGTGTTTTTTGCAAAGTGCCTACTTGTAGATTTTGGCCTCTAGCTCAGCCGGCAAGTAGGGAAACCTGCCAAACCTGTGCATTTGTGAAAACTAGAGACCTAGGGGAATCCAAGATGGGAGGACTTGTGGGGCTCTGACCAGGTTCTGTTACCCAGAATCCTTTGCAAATCTCAAAATCTGGCTAAAGAAACACGTTTTCCTCACATTTTGGTGACAGAAAGTTCTGGAATCTGAGAGGAGCCACAAATTTCCTTCCACCAAGCGTTCCCCCAAGTGTCCTGATAAAAATGATACCTCACTTGTGTTGGTAGGCCTAGCACCCGTGACAGGAAATGCCCCAAAACACAACGTGGACACATCCCATTTTTTGACAGAAAACAGAGGTGTTTTTTGCAAAGTGCCTACCTGTAGATTTTGGCCTCTAGCTCAGCCGGCACCTAGGGAAACCTGCCAAACCTGTGCATTTCTGAAAACTAGAGACCTAGGGGAATCCAACATGCGGTGACTTGTGGGGCTCTGACCAGGTTCTGTTACCCAGAATCCTTTGCAAACCTCAATATTTGGCAAAAAAAACATGTTTTCCTCACATTTTGGTGACAGAAAGTTCTGGAATCTGAGAGGAGCCACAAATTTCCTTCCACCCAGCGTTCCCCCAAGTCTCCAGATACAAATCATACCTCACTTGTGTGGGTAGGCCTAGCGCCCATGAGAGGAAATGCCCCAAAACACAACGTGGACACATCCCATTTTTTGACAGGTAACAGAGGTGTTTTTTGCAAAGTGCCTACCTGTAGGTTTTGGCTTCTAGCTCAGCCGGCACCTAGGGAAACCTGCCAAACCTGTGCATTTGTGAAAACTAGAGACCAAGGGGAATCCAGGATGGGGTGACTTGTGGGGCTCTGACCTGGTTTTGTTACACAGAATCCTTTGCCAACCTCAAAATCTGGCTAAGGAAACACGTTTTCCTCAAATTTTGGTGACAGAAAGTTCTGGAATCTGAGAGGAGTAACAATTTCCTCCCACCCAGCATTCCCCCAAGTCCCCGATAAAAATGAAACCTCACTTGTGTGGGTAGGCCTAGCGCCCGTGACCGGAAATGCCCCAAAACACAACGTTGACACATCCCATTTTTTGACAGAAAACAGAGGTGTTTTTTGCAAAGTGCCTACCTGTAGATTTTGGCCTCTAGCTCAGCCTGCACATAGGGAAACCTACCAAACCTGTGCATTTCTGAAAACTAGAGATCTAGGGGAATCCAAAATGGGGTGACTTGTGGGGCTCTGACCAGGTTATGTTACCCAGAATCCTTTGCAAACCTCAAAATTTGGCAAAAAAAACACATTTTCCTCACATTTTGGTGAGAGAAAGTTCTGGAATCTGAGAGAAGCCACAAATTTCCTCCCACCCAGCGTTCCCCCAAGTCTCCCGATAAAAATGATACCTCACTTGTGTAGGTAGTCCTAGCGCCCGTGACAGGAAATGCCCCAGAACACAACGTGGACACATCCCATTTTTTGACAGATAACAGAGGTGTTTTTTCAAAGTGCCTACCTGTAGAATTTGGCCTCTAGCTCAGCCTGCACCTAGGGAAACCTACCAAACATAAGCATTTCTGAAAACAAGAGATCTAGGGGAATCCAAAATGGGGTGACTTCTGGAACTCTGACCAGGTTCTGTTACCCAGAATCCTTGGCAAACCTCAAAATTTGGCTAAAAAAACACATTTTCCTCACATTTTGGTGACAGAAAGTTCTGGAATCTGAGAAGAGCCACAAATGTCCTCCCACCCAGCGTTCCCCCAACTCTCCCGATAAAAGTGATACCTCACTTGTGTGGGTAGGCCTAGCGCCCGTGACAGGAAATGCCCCAAAACACAACGTGGACACATCCCCTTTTTTGACAGATAACAGAGGTGTTTTTTGCAAAGTGCCTAACTTTAGATTTTGGCCTCTACCTCAGCCTGAACCTAGGGAAATCTGCCCAACCTGTGCATTTGTGAAAACTAGAGACCTAGGGGATTCGAAGATGGGGGGAATTGTGGGGCTCTGACCAGGTTATGTTACCCAGAATCCTTTGCATACCTCAAAATCTGGCTAAAGAAACACATTTTCATCACATTTTGGTGACAGAAAGTTCTGGAATCTGAGAGGAGACAGAAATTTCCTTCCACCCAGCGTTCCCCCAAGTCTACCGATAAAAATTATAACTAACTTGTGTGGGTAGGCCTAGCGCCCGTGACAGGAAGTGCCCCAAAACACAACATGGACACATCCCATTTTTTATTTTTTTTTTACAGATAACAGAGGTGTTTTTTGCAAAGTGCCTACCTTTAAATTTTGGCCTCTAGCTCAGCCTGAACCGAGGGAAACATGCCCAACCTGTGCATTTGTGAAAACTAGAGACCTAGGGGAATCCAAGATGGGGGGAATTGTGGGGCTCTGACCAGGTTCTGTTACCCAGAAACCTTTGCAAACCTCAAAATCTGGCTAATGAAACACATTTTCATCACATTTTGGTGACAGAAAGTTCTGGAATCTGAGAGGAGACACAAATTTCCTTCCACCCAGCGTTCCCCCAAGTCTCCCGATAAAAATTATAACTAACTTGTGTGGGTAGGCCTAGCGCCCGTGACAAGAAGTGCCCCAAAACACAACATGGACACATCCCTTTTTTTTTTTTTTACAGAAAACAGAGGTGTTTTTTGCAAAGTGACTACCTGTAGATTTTGGCCTCTACCACAGCCAGCACCTAGGGAAACCTACCTAACCTGTGCATTTTTGAAAACTAGAGACCTAGGGGAATCCAAGATGGGGTGACTTGTGGAGCTCTGACCAGGTTCTGTTACCCAGAATCCTTTGCAAACCTCAAAATTTGGCTAACAAAACACATTTTCCTCACATTTTGGTGACAGAAAGTTCTGGAATCTGAGAAGAGCCACAAATTTCCTCCCACCCAGCGTTCCCCCAAGTCTCCCGATAAAAGTGATACCTCATTTGTGTGGGTAGGCCTAGCGCCCGTGACAGGAAATGCCCCAGAACACAACGTGGACACGTCCCCTTTTTTGACAGATAACAGAGGTGTTTTTTGCAAAGTGCCTACCTGTAGATTTTGGCCTCTAGCTCAGCCTGCACCTAGGGAAACCTACCAAACCTGTGCATTTCTGAAAACAAGAGATATAGGGGAATCCAAAATGGGGTGACTTGTGGGGCTCTGACCAGGTTCCGGTACCCAGAATCCTTTGCAAACCTCAAAATTTGGCTAAAAAAAAAATGTTCCTCACATTTTGGTGACAGAAAGTTCTGGAATCTGAGAAGAGCCACAAATTTCCTCCCACCCAGCGTTCCCCCAAGTCTCCTGATAAAAGTGATACCTCACTTGTGTGGGTAGGCCTAGCGCCCGTGACAGGAAATGACCCAAAACACAACGTGGACACATCCCATTTTTTGACAGAAAACAGAGGTGTTTTTTCAAAGTGCCTACCTGTAGATTTTGGCCTCTAGCTCAGCCAGCACCTAGGGAAACCTACCAAACCTGTGCATATCTGAAAACTAGAGACCTGGGGAATCCAAAATGGGGTGACTTGTGGGGCACTCACCAGGTTCTGTTACCCAGAATCCTTTGCAAACCTCAAAATTTGGCTTAAAAAAACACGTTTTCCTCACATTTTGGTGACAGAAAGTTCTGGAATCTGAGAGGAGCCACAAATTTCCTCCCACCCAGCATTCCCCCAAGTCTCCCGATAAAAATGATACCTCACTTGTGTGGGTAGGCCTAGCGCCCGTGACCGGAAATGCCCCAAAACACAACGTGGACACATCCCATTTTTTGACAGAAAACAGAGGTGTTTTTTGCAAAGTGCCTACCTGTAGATTTTGGCCTGTAGCTCAGCCGGCACCTAGGGAAACCTGCCAAACCTGTGCATTTGTGAAAACTAGAGACCTAGGGGAATCCAAGATGGGGTGACTTGTGGGGCTCTGACCAGGTTCTGTTACCCAGAATCCTTTGCCAACCTCAAAATCTAGCTAAGGAAACACGTTTTCCTCAAATTTTGGTGACAGAAAGTTCTGGAATCTGAGAGGAGCCACAAATTTCCTCCCACCCAGCATTCCCCCAAGTCTCCCGATAAAAATGATACCTCACTGGTGTGGGTAGGCCTAGTGCCCGTGACCGGAAATGCCCCAAAACACAACGTTGACACATCCCATTTTTTGACAGAAAACAGAGGTGTTTTTTGCAAAGTGCCTACCTGTAGATTTTGTCCTCTAGCTCAGCCTGCACATAGGGAAACCTACCAAACCTGTGCATTTCTGAAAACTAGAGATCTAGGGGAATCCAAAATGGGGTGACTTGTGGGGCTCTGACCAGGTTATGTTACCCAGAATCCTTTGCAAACCTCAAAATTTGGCTAAAAAAACACATTTTCCTCACATTTTGGTGAGAGAAAGTTCTGGAATCTGAGAGAAGCCACAAATTTCCTCCCACCCAGCGTTCCCCCAAGTCTCCCGATAAAAATGATACCTCACTTGTGTGGGTAGTCCTAGCGCCCGTGACAGGAAATGCTCCAGAACACAACGTGGACACATCCCATTTTTTGACAGATAACAGAGGTGTTTTTTGCAAAGTGCCTACCTGTAGATTTTGGCCTCTAGCTCAGCCTGCACCTAGGGAAACCTACCAAACCTGAGCATTTCTGAAAACAAGTGATCTAGGGGAATCCAAAATGGGGTGACTTCTGGAACTCTGACCAGGTTCTGTTACCCAGAATCCTTGGCAAACCTCAAAATTTGGCTAAAAAAACACATTTTCCTCACATTTTGGTGACAGAAAGTTCTGGAATCTGAGAAGAGCCACACATTTCCTCCCACCCAGCGTTCCCCCAACTCTCCCGATAAAAGTGATACCTCACTTGTGTGGGTAGGCCTAGCGCCCGTGACAGGAAATGCCCCAAAACACAACGTGGACACATCCCATTTTTTGGCAGTAAACAGAGGTGTTTTTTGCAAAGTGCCTACCTGTAGATTTTGGCCTCTAGCTCAGCCGGCACCTAGGGAAACCTACCAAACCTGAGCATTTCTGAAAACAAGAGATCTAGGGGAATCCAAAATGGGGTGACTTCTGGAACTCTGACCAGGTTCTGTTACCCAGAATCCTTGGCAAACCTCAAAATTTGGCTAAAAAAACAAATTTTCCTCACATTTTGGTGATAGAAAGTTCTGGAATCTGAGAAGAGCCACAAATTTCCTCCCACCCAGCGTTCCCCCAACTCTCCCGATAAAACTGATACCTCACTTGTGTGGTTAGGCCTAGCGCCCATGACAGGAAATGCCCCAAAACACAACGTGGACACATCCCCTTTTTTGACAGATAACAGAGGTGTTTTTTGCAAAGTGCCTACCTTTAGATTTTGGCCTCTAGCTCAGCCTGAACCTAGGGAAATCTGCCCAACCTGTGCATTTGTGAAAACTAGAGACCTAGGGGAATCGAAGATGGGGGGAATTGTGGGGCTCTGACCAGGTTCTGTTACCCAGAATCCTTTGCAAACCTCAAAATCTGGCTAAAGAAACACATTTTCATCACATTTTGGTGACAGAAAGTTCTGGAATCTGAGAGGAGACACAAATTTCCTTCCACCCAGCGTTCCCCCAAGTCTCCCGATAAAAATTATAACTAACTTGTGTGGGTAGGCATAGCGCCCGTGACAGGAAGTGCCCCAAAACACAACATGGACACATCCAATTTTTTTTTTTTACAGATAACAGAGGTGTTTTTTGCAAAGTGCCTACCTTTTTGGCCTTTAGCTCAGCCTGAAATGCGGGAAACCTGCCCAACCTGTGCATTTGTGAAAACTAGAGACCCAGGGGAATCCAAGATGGGGGGAATTGTGGGGCTCTGACCAGGTTCTGTTACCCAGAAACCTTTGCAAACCTCAAAACCTGGCTAAAGAAACACATTTTCATCACATTTTGGTGACAGAAAGTTCTGGAATCTGAGAGGAGACACAAACTTCCTTCCACCCAGCGTTCCCCCAAGTCTCCCGATAAAAATTATAAATAACTTGTGTGGGTAGGCCTAGCGCCCGTGACAGGAAGTGCCCCAAAACACAACATGGACACATCCCATTTTTTTTTTTTACTGAAAACAGAGGTGTTTTTTGCAAAGTGACTACCTGTAGATTTTGGCCTCTACCACAGCCAGCACCTAGGGAAACCTACCTAACCTGTGCATTTTTGAAAACTAGAGACCTAGGGGAATCCAAGATGGGGTGACTTGTGGAGCTCTGACCAGGTTCTGTTACCCAGAAACCTTTGCAAACCTCAAAATTTGGCTAAAAAAACACATTTTCCCCACATTTTGGTGACAGAAAGTTCTGGAATCTGAGAAGAGCCACAAATTTCCTCCCACCCAGCGTTCCCCCAAGTCTCCCGATAAAAGTGATACCTCACTTGTGTGGGTAGGCCTAGCGCCCGTGACAGGAAATGCCCCAGAACACAACGTGGACACGTCCCCTTTTTTTACAGATAACAGAGGTGTTTTTTGCAAAGTGCCTACCTGTAGATTTTGGCCTCTAGCTCAGCCTGCACCTAGGAAAACTTACCAAACCTGTGCATTTCTGAAAACAAGAGATATAGGGGAATCCAAAATGGGGTGACTTGTGGGGCTCTGACCAGGTTCTGCTACCCAGAATCCTTTGCAAACCTCAAAATTTGGCTAAAAAAACACATTTTCCTCACATTTTGGTGACAGAAAGTTCTGGAATCTGAGAAGAGCCACAAATTTCCTCCCACCCAGCGTTCCCCCAAGGATCCCGATAAAAGTGATACCTCACTTGTGTGGGTAGGCCTAGCGCCCGTGACAGGAAATGCCCCAAAACACAACGTGGACACATCCCATTTTTTGGCAGTAAACAGAGGTGTTTTTTGCAAAGTGCCTACCTGTAGATTTTGGCCTCTAGCTCAGCCGGCACCTAGGGAAACCTGCCAAACCGGTGCATTTCTGAAAACTAGAGACCTAGGGGAATCCAAGATGGTGTGACTTGTGGGGCTCTGACCAGGTTCTGTTACCCAGAATCCTTTGAAAACCTCAAAATTTGGCTAAAAAAACATGTTTTCCTTACATTTTGGTGACAGAAAGTTCTGGAATCTGAGAGGAGCCACAAATTTCCTTCCACCCAGCGTTCCCCCAAGTCTCCTGATAAAAATGATACCTAACTTGTGTGGGTAGGCCTACCGCCCATGAGAGGAAATGCCCCAAAACACAACGTGGACACATCCCATTTTTTGACAGGTAACAGAGGTGTTTTTTGCAAAGTGCCTACCTGTAGATTTTGGCCTCTAGCTCAGCCGGCACCTAGGGAAACCTGCCAAACCTGTGCATTTGTGAAAACTAGAGACCAAGGGGAATCCAGGATGGGGTGACTTGTGGGGCTCTGACCAGGTTTTGTTACCCAGAATCCTTTGCCAACCTAAAAATTTGGCTAAGGAAACACGTTTTCCTCAAATTTTGGTGACAGAAAGTTCTGGAATCTGAGAGGAGCCACAAATTTCCTCCCACCCAGCATTCCCCCAAGTCTCCCGATAAAAATGACACCTCACTTGTGTGGGTAGGCCTAGCGCCCGTGACCGGAAATGCCCCAAAACACAACATGGACACAGCCCATTTTTTGACAGAAAACAGAGGTGTTTTTTGCAAAGTGCCTACCTGTAGATTTTGGTCTCTAGCTCAGCCAGCACCTAGGAAAACCTGTCAAACCTGTGCATTTGTGAAAACTAGAGACCTAGGGGAATCCAAGATAGGGTGACTTGGGGGCTCTGACCAGATTCTGTTACTAAGAATCCTTTGCAAACCTCAAAATCTGGCTAAAGAAACACGTTTTCCTCACATTTTGGTGACAGAAAGTTCTGGAATCTGAGAGGAGCCACAAATTTCCTCCCACCCAGCATTCCCCCAAGTCTCCCGATAAAAATGATACCTCACTTGTGTGGGTAGTCCTAGCGCCCGTGACAGGAAATGCCCCAGAACACAACGTGGACACATCCCATTTTTTGACAGATAATAGAGGTGTTTTTTGCAAAGTGCCTACCTGTAGATTTTGGCCTCTAGCTCAGCCTGCACCTAGGGAAACCTACCAAACCTGAGCATTTCTGAAAACAAGAGATCTAGGGGAATCCAAAATGGGGTGACTTGTGGGGCACTCACCAGGTTCTGTTACCCAGAATCCTTTGCAAACCTCAAAATTTGGCTAAAAAAACAAATTTTCCTCACATTTTGGTGACAGAAAGTTCTGGAATCTGAGAGGAGCCACAAATTTCCTCCCACCCAGCGTTTCTCCAAGTCTCCCGATAAAAATGATACCACACTTGTGTGGGTAGGCCTAGCGCCCGTGACAGGAAATGCCCCAAAACACAACGTGGACACATCCCATTTTTTTACAGAAAACAGAGGTGTTTTTTCAAAGTGCCTACCTGTAGATTTTGGCCTCTAGCTCAGCCAGCACCTAGGGAGACCTACCAAACCTGTGCATTTCTGAAAACTAGAGACCTGGGGAATCCAAAATGGGGTGACTTGTGGGGCACTCACCAGGTTCTGTTACCCAGAATCCTTTGCAAACCTCAAAATATGGCTAAAAAAACAAATTTTCCTCACATTTTGGTGACAGAAAATTCTGGAATCTGAGAGGAGCCACAAATTTCCTCCCACCCAGCGTTTCTCCAAGTCTCCCGATAAAAATTATACCTCACTTGCGTGGGTAGGACTAGCGCCCGTGACAGGAAATGCCCCAAAACACAACGTGGACACATCCCATTTTTTGACAGAAAACAGAGGTGTTTTTTGCAAAGTGCCTACCTTTAGATTTTGGCCTCTAGCTCAGCCTGAACCTAGGGAAACCTGCCCAACCTGTGCATTTGTGAAAACTAGAGACCTAGGGGAATCCAAGATGGGGGGAATTGTGGGGCTCTGACCAGGTTCTGTTACCCAGAATCCTTTGCAAACCTCAAAATCTGGCTAAAGAAACACATTTTCATCACATTTTGGTGACAGAAAGTTCTGGAATCTGAGAGAAGACACACATTTCCTTCCACCCAGCGTTCCCCCAAGTCTCCCGATAAAAATTATAACTAACTTGGGTGGGTAGGCCTAGCGCCCGTGACAGGAAGTGCCCCAAAACACAACATGGACACATCCCATTTTTTTTTTTTTTTTACAGAAAACAGAGGTGTTTTTTGCAAAGTGACTACCTGTAGATTTTGGCCTCTACCACAGCCGGCACCTAGGGAAAAACCTACCTAACCTGTGCATTTTTAAAAACTAGAGACCTAGGGGAATCCAAGATGGGGTGACTTGTAGAGCTATGACCAGGTTCTGTTACCCAGAATCCTTTGCAAACCTCAAAATTTGGCTAAAAAAACACATTTTCCTCACATTTTGGTGACAGAAAGTTCTGGAATCTGAGAGGAGCCACAAATTTCCTCCCACCCAGCGTTTCTCCAAGTCTCCCGATAAAAATGATACCACACTTGTGTGGGTAGGCCTAGCGCCCGTGACAGGAAATGCCCCAAAACACAACGTGGACACATCCCATTTTTTTACAGAAAACAGAGGTGTTTTTTCAAAGTGCCTACCTGTAGATTTTGGCCTCTAGCTCAGCCAGCACCTAGGGAGACCTACCAAACCTGTGCATTTCTGAAAACTAGAGACCTGGGGAATCCAAAATGGGGTGACTTGTGGGGCACTCACCAGGTTCTGTTACCCAGAATCCTTTGCAAACCTCAAAATATGGCTAAAAAAACAAATTTTCCTCACATTTTGGTGACAGAAAATTCTGGAATCTGAGAGGAGCCACAAATTTCCTCCCACCCAGCGTTTCTCCAAGTCTCCCGATAAAAATGATACCTCACTTGCGTGGGTAGGACTAGCGCCCGTGACAGGAAATGCCCCAAAACACAACGTGGACACATCCCATTTTTTGACAGAAAACAGAGGTGTTTTTTGCAAAGTGCCTACCTTTAGATTTTGGCCTCTAGCTCAGCCTGAACCTAGGGAAACCTGCCCAACCTGTGCATTTGTGAAAACTAGAGACCTAGGGGAATCCAAGATGGGGGGGAATTGTGGGGCTCTGACCAGGTTCTGTTACCCAGAATCCTTTGCAAACCTCAAAATCTGGCTAAAGAAACACATTTTCATCACATTTTGGTGACAGAAAGTTCTGGAATCTGAGAGAAGACACACATTTCCTTCCACCCAGCGTTCCCCCAAGTCTCCCGATAAAAATTATAACTAACTTGTGTGGGTAGGCCTAGCGCCCGTGACAGGAAGTGCCCCAAAACACAACATGGACACATCCCATTTTTTTTTTTTTTACAGAAAACAGAGGTGTTTTTTGCAAAGTGACTACCTGTAGATTTTGGCCTCTACCACAGCCGGCACCTAGGGAAAAACCTACCTAACCTGTGCATTTTTAAAAACTAGAGACCTAGGGGAATCCAAGATGGGGTGACTTGTAGAGCTATGACCAGGTTCTGTTACCCAGAATCCTTTGCAAACCTCAAAATTTGGCTAAAAAAACAAATTTTCCTCACATTTTGGTGACAGAAAGTTCTGGAATCTGAGAGGAGCCACAAATTTCCTCCCACCCAGCGTTTCTCCAAGTCTCCCGATAAAAATGATACCACACTTGTGTGGGTAGGCCTAGCGCCCGTGACAGGAAATGCCCCAAAACACAACGTGGACACATCCCATTTTTTTTACAGAAAACAGAGGTGTTTTTTGCAAAGTGCCTACCTGTAGATTTTGGCCTCTAGCTCAGCCGGCACCTAGAGAAACCTGCCAAACCTGTGCATTTCTGAAAACTAGAGACCTAGGGGAATCTAACATGGGGTGACTTGTGGGGCTCTGACCAGGTTCTGTTGCCCAGAATCCTTTGCAAACCTCAAAATGTGGCTTAAAAAAACACGTTTTCCTCACATTTTGGTGACAGAAAGTTCTGGAATCTGAGAGGAGCCACAAATTTCCTCCCACCCAGCATTCCCCCAAGTCTCCCGATAAAAATGATACCTCACTTGTGTGGGTAGGCCTAGCGCCTGTGACCGGAAATGCCCCAAAACACAACGTGGACACATCCCATTTTTTGACAGAAAACAGAGGTGTTTTTTGCAAAGTGCCTACCTGTAGATTTTGGCCTCTAGCTCAGGCGGCACCTAGGGAAACCTGCCAAACCTGTGCATTTGTGAAAACTAGAGACCTAGGGGAATCCAAGATGGGGGGACTTGTGGGGCTCTGACCAGGTTCTGTTACCCAGAATCCTTTGCAAATCTCTAAATCTGGCTAAAGAAACACGTTTTCCTCACATTTTGGTGACAGAAAGTTCTGGAATCTGAGAGGAGCCACAAATTTCCTTCCACCAAGCGTTCCCCCAAGTGTCCTGATAAAAATGAGACCTCACTTGTGTGGGTAGGCCTAGCATCCGTGACAGGAAATGCCCCAAAACACAACGTGGACACATCCCATTTTTTGACAGAAAACAGAGGTGTTTTTTGCAAA
Source organism: Pleurodeles waltl (assembly GCF_031143425.1). Taxonomy (NCBI): domain Eukaryota; kingdom Metazoa; phylum Chordata; class Amphibia; order Caudata; family Salamandridae; genus Pleurodeles; species Pleurodeles waltl. The sequence continues at coordinate 184,820,376 of NC_090439.1, read as the reverse complement.
GTGTCTACCTATAGATTTTGGCCTCTAACTCAGCCATCACCTAGGGAAACCTGCCAAACCTGTGCATTTTTTAAAACTAGAGACCTAGGAGAATCCAAGATGGGGTGACTTGTGGGGCTCTGACCAGGTTCTGTTACCTAGAATCCTTTGCAAACCTCAAAATTTGGCTAAAAAAACCCACATTTTCCTCACATTTTGGTGACAGAAAGTTCTGGAATCTGAGAGGAGCCACAAATTTCCTCCCACCCAGCACTTCTCCAAGTCTCCCGATAAAAATGATACCTCACTTGTGTGGGTAGGCCTAGCGCCCGTGACAGGAAATGCCCCAAAACACAACGTGGACACATCCCATTTTTTGACAGAAAACAGAGGTGTTTTTTGCAAAGTGCCTACCTGTAGATTGTGGCCTCTAGCTCAGCCGGCACCTAGGGAAACCTGCCAAACCTGTGCATTTCTGAAAACTAGAGACCTAGGGGAATCCAAGATGGTGTGACTTGTGGGGCTCTGACCAGGTTCTGTTACCCAGAATCCTTTGCAAACCTCAAAATTTGGCTAAAAAAACACGTTTTCCTCACATTTCGGTGACAGAAAGTTCTGGAATCTGAGAGGAGCCACAAATTTCCTTCCACCCAGCGTTCCCCCAAATCTCCAGATACAAATCATACCTCACTTGTGTGGGTAGGCCTAGCGCCCATGAGAGGAAATGCCCCAAAACACAATGTGGACACATCCCATTTTTTGACAGGTAACAGAGGTGTTCTTTGCAGAGTGCCTACCTGTAGATTTTGGCCTCTAGCTCAGCAGGCACCTAGGGAAACCTGCCAAACCTGTGCATTTGTGAAAACTAGAGACCAAGGGGAATCCAGGATGGGGTGACTTGTGGGGCTCTGACCAGGTTTTGTTACCCAGAATCCTTTGCCAACCTCAAAATCTGGCTAAGGAAACACGTTTTCCTCAAATTTTAGTGACAGAAAGTTCTGGAATCTGAGAGGAGCCACAAATTTCCTCCCACCCAGCATTCCCCCAAGTCTCCCGATAAAAATGATACCTCACTTGTGTGGGTAGTCCTAGCGCCCGTGACAGGAAATGCCCCAGAACACAACGTGGACACATCCCATTTTTTGACAGATAATAGAGGTGTTTTTTGCAAAGTGCCTACCTGTAGATTTTGGCCTCTAGCTCAGCCGGCACCTAGGGAAACCTGCCAAACCTGTGCATTTGTGAAAACTAGAGACCAAGGGGAATCCAGGATGGGGTGACTTGTGGGGCTCTGACCAGGTTTTGTTACCCAGAATCCTTTGCCAACCTCAAACTTTGGCTAAGGAAACATGTTTTCCTCAAATTTTGGTGACAGAAAGTTCTGGAATCTGAGAGGAGCCACAAATTTCCTCCCACCCAGCATTCCCCCAAGTCTCCCAATAAAAATGATACCTCACTTGTGTGGGTAGGCCTAGCGCCCGTGACCGGAAATGCCCCAAAACACAACGTGGACACAGCCCATTTTTTGACAGAAAACAGAGGTGTTTTTTGCAAAGTGCCTACCTGTAGATTTTGGTCTCTAGCTCAGCCAGCACCTAGGAAAACCTGTCAAACCTGTGCATTTGTGAAAACTAGAGACCTAGGGGAATCCAAGATAGGGTGACTTGTGGGCTCTGACCAGATTCTGTTACTAAGAATCCTTTGCAAACCTCAAAATCTGGCTAAAGAAACACGTTTTCCTCACATTTTGGTGACAGAAAGTTCTGGAATCTGAGAGGAGCCACAAATTTCCTCCCACCCAGCATTCCCCCAAGTCTCCCGATAAAAATGATACCTCACTTGTGTGGGTAGTCCTAGCGCCCGTGACAGGAAATGCCCCAGAACACAACGTGGACACATCCCATTTTTTGACAGATAATAGAGGTGTTTTTTGCAAAGTGCCTACCTGTAGATTTTGGTCTCTAGTTCAGCCTGCACCTAGGGAAACCTACCAAACCTGAGCATTTCTGAAAACAAGAGATCTAGGGGAATCCAAAATGGGGTGACTTGTGGGGCTCTGACCAGGTTCTGTTACCCAGAATCCTTTGCAAACCTCAAAATTGGGCTAAAAAAACACATTTTCCTCACATTTTGGTGACAGAAAGTTCTGGAATCTGAGAAGAGCCACAAATTTCCTCCCACCCAGCGTTCCCCCAAGTCTCCCGATAAAAGTGATACCTCACTTGTGTGGGTAGGACTAGCGCCCGTGACCGGAAATGCCCCAGAACACAACGTGGACACATCCCATTTTTTGACAGATAATAGAGGTGTTTTTTGCAAAGTGACTACCTGTAGATTTTGGCCTCTAGCTCAGCCTGCACCTAGGGAAACCTACCAAACCTGAGCATTTCTGAAAACAAGAGATCTAGGGGAATCCAAAATGGGGTGACTTGTGGGGCACTCACCAGGTTCTGTTACCCAGAATCCTTTGCAAACCTCAAAATTTGGCTAAAAAAACAAATTTTCCTCACATTTTGGTGACAGAAAGTTCTGGAATCTGAGAGGAGCCACAAATTTCCTCCCACCCAGCGTTTCTCCAAGTCTCCCGATAAAAATGATACCACACTTGTGTGGGTAGGCCTAGCGCCCGTGACAGGAAATGCCCCAAAACACAACGTGGACACATCCCATTTTTTTACAGAAAACAGAGGTGTTTTTTCAAAGTGCCTACCTGTAGATTTTGGCCTCTAGCTCAGCCAGCACCTAGGGAGACCTACCAAACCTGTGCATTTCTGAAAACTAGAGACCTGGGGAATCCAAAATGGGGTGACTTGTGGGGCACTCACCAGGTTCTGTTACCCAGAATCCTTTGCAAATCTCAAAATATGGCTAAAAAAACAAATTTTCCTCACATTTTGGTGACAGAAAATTCTGGAATCTGAGAGGAGCCACAAATTTCCTCCCACCCAGCGTTTCTCCAAGTCTCCCGATAAAAATTATACCTCACTTGCGTGGGTAGGACTAGCGCCCGTGACAGGAAATGCCCCAAAACACAACGTGGACACATCCCATTTTTTGACAGAAAACAGAGGTGTTTTTTGCAAAGTGCCTACCTTTAGATTTTGGCCTCTAGCTCAGCCTGAACCTAGGGAAACCTGCCCAACCTGTGCATTTGTGAAAACTAGAGACCTAGGGGAATCCAAGATGGGGGGAATTGTGGGGCTCTGACCAGGTTCTGTTACCCAGAATCCTTTGCAAACCTCAAAATCTGGCTAAAGAAACACATTTTCATCACATTTTGGTGACAGAAAGTTCTGGAATCTGAGAGAAGACACACATTTCCTTCCACCCAGCGTTCCCCCAAGTCTCCCGATAAAAATTATAACTAACTTGGGTGGGTAGGCCTAGAGCCCGTGACAGGAAGTGCCCCAAAACACAACATGGACACATCCCATTTTTTTTTTTTTTACAGAAAACAGAGGTGTTTTTTGCAAAGTGACTACCTGTAGATTTTGGCCTCTACCACAGCCGGCACCTAGGGAAAAACCTACCTAACCTGTGCATTTTTAAAAACTAGAGACCTAGGGGAATCCAAGATGGGGTGACTTGTAGAGCTATGACCAGGTTCTGTTACCCAGAATCCTTTGCAAACCTCAAAATTTGGCTAAAAAAACACATTTTCCTCACATTTTGGTGATAGAAAGTTCTGGAATCTGAGAAGAGCCACAAATTTCCTCCCACCCAGCGTTCCCCCAAGTCTCCCGATAAAAGTGATACCTCACTTGTGTGGGTAGGCCTAGCGCCTGTGACAGGAAATGCCCCAAAACACAACGTGGACACATCCCATTTTTTGACAGAAAACAGAGGTGTTTTTTCAAAGTGCCTACCTGTAGATTTTGGCCTCTAGCTCAGCCAGCACCTAGGGAAACCTACCAAACCTGTGGATTTCTGAAAACTAGAGACCTGGGGAATCCAAAATGGGGTGACTTGTGGGGCACTCACCAGGTTCTGTTACCCAGAATCCTTTGCAAACCTCAAAATTTGGCTAAAAAAACAAATTTTCCTCACATTTTGGTGACAGAAAGTTCTGGAATCTGAGAGGAGCCACAAATGTCCTCCCACCCAGCGTTTCTCCAAGTCTCCCGATAAAAATGATACCACACTTGTGTGGGTAGGCCTAGCGCCCGTGACAGGAAATGCCCCAAAACACAACGTGGACACATCCCATTTTTTTTTTTTTACAGAAAACAGAGGTGTTTTTTGCAAAGTGACTACCTGTAGATTTTGGCCTCTACCACAGCCGGCACCTAGGGAAAAACCTACCTAACCTGTGCATTTTTAAAAACTAGAGACCTAGGGGAATCCAAGATGGGGTAACTTGTAGAGCTTTGACCAGGTTCTGTTACCCAGAATCCTTTGCAAACCTCAAAATTTGGCTAAAAAAACACATTTTCCTCACATTTTGGTGATAGAAAGTTCTGGAATCTGAGAAGAGCCACAAATTTCCTCCCACCCAGCGTTCCCCCAAGTCTCCTGATAAAAGTGATACCTCACTTGTGTGGGTAGGCCTAGCGCCTGTGACAGGAAATGCCCCAAAACACAACGTGGACACATCCCATTTTTTGACAGAAAACAGAGGTGTTTTTTCAAAGTGCCTACCTGTAGATTTTGGCCTCTAGCTCAGCCAGCACCTAGGGAAACCTACCAAACCTGTGGATTTCTGAAAACTAGAGACCTGGGGAATCCAAAATGGGGTGACTTGTGGGGCACTCACCAGGTTCTGTTACCCAGAATCCTTTGCAAACCTCAAAATTTGGCTAAAAAAACAAATTTTCCTCACATTTTGGTGACAGAAAGTTCTGGAATCTGAGAGGAGCCACAAATTTCCTCCCACCCAGCGTTTCTCCAAGTCTCCCGATAAAAATGATACCACACTTGTGTGGGTAGGCCTAGCGCCCGTGACAGGAAATGCCCCAAAACACAACGTGGACACATCCCATTTTTTTTACAGAAAACAGAGGTGTTTTTTGCAAAGTGCCTACCTGTAGATTTTGGCCTCTAGCTCAGCCGGCACCTAGAGAAACCTGCCAAACCTGTGCATTTCTGAAAACTAGAGACCTAGGGGAATCTAACATGGGGTGACTTGTGGGGCTCTGACCAGGTTCTGTTGCCCAGAATCCTTTGCAAACCTCAAAATTTGGCTTAAAAAAACACGTTTTCCTCACATTTTGGTGACAGAAAGTTCTGGAATCTGAGAGGAGCCACAAATTTCCTCCCACCCAGCATTCCCCCAAGTCTCCCGATAAAAATGATACCTCACTTGTGTGGGTAGGCCTAGCGCCTGTGACCGGAAATGCCCCAAAACACAACGTGGACACATCCCATTTTTTGACAGAAAACAGAGGTGTTTTTTGCAAAGTGCCTACCTGTAGATTTTGGCCTCTAGCTCAGGCGGCACCTAGGGAAACCTGCCAAACCTGTGCATTTGTGAAAACTAGAGACCTAGGGGAATCCAAGATGGGGGGACTTGTGGGGCTCTGACCAGGTTCTGTTACCCAGAATCCTTTGCAAATCTCTAAATCTGGCTAAAGAAACACGTTTTCCTCACATTTTGGTGACAGAAAGTTCTGGAATCTGAGAGGAGCCACAAATTTCCTTCCACCAAGCGTTCCCCCAAGTGTCCTGATAAAAATGAGACCTCACTTGTGTGGGTAGGCCTAGCATCCGTGACAGGAAATGCCCCAAAACACAACGTGGACACATCCCATTTTTTGACAGAAAACAGAGGTGTTTTTTGCAAAGTGTCTACCTATAGATTTTGGCCTCTAACTCAGCCATCACCTAGGGAAACCTGCCAAACCTGTGCATTTTTTAAAACTAGAGACCTAGGAGAATCCAAGATGGGGTGACTTGTGGGGCTCTGACCAGGTTCTGTTACCTAGAATCCTTTGCAAACCTCAAAATTTGGCTCAAAAAACCCACATTTTCCTCACATTTTGGTGACAGAAAGTTCTGGAATCTGAGAGGAGCCACAAATTTCCTCCCACCCAGCACTTCTCCAAGTCTCCCGATAAAAATGATACCTCACTTGTGTGGGTAGGCCTAGCGCCCGTGACAGGAAATGCCCCAAAACACAACGTGGACACATCCCAATTTTTGACAGAAAACAGAGGTGTTTTTTGCAAAGTGCCTACCTGTAGATTGTGGCCTTTAGCTCAGCCGGCACTTAGGGAAACCTGCCAAACCTGTGCATTTCTGAAAACTAGAGACCTAGGGGAATCCAAGATGGTGTGACTTGTGGGGCTCTGACCAGGTTCTGTTACCCAGAATCCTTTGCAAACCTCAACATTTGGCTAAAAAAACATGTTTTCCTCACATTTCGGTGACAGAAAGTTCTGGAATCTGAGAGGAGCCACAAATTTCCTTCCACCCAGCGTTCCCCCAAATCTCCAGATACAAATCATACCTCACTTGTGTGGGTAGGCCTAGCGCCCATGAGAGGAAATGCCCCAAAACACAATGTGGACACATCCCATTTTTTGACAGGTAACAGAGGTGTTCTTTGCAAAGTGCCTACCTGTAGATTTTGGCCTCTAGCTCAGCAGGCACCTAGGGAAACCTGCCAAACCTGTGCATTTGTGAAAACTAGAGACCAAGGGGAATCCAGGATGGGGTAACTTGTGGGGCTCTGACCAGGTTTTGTTACCCAGAATCCTTTGCCAACCTCAAAATCTGGCTAAGGAAACACGTTTTCCTCAAATTTTAGTGACAGAAAGTTCTGGAATCTGAGAGGACCCACAAATTTCCTCCCACCCAGCATTCCCCCAAGTCTCCCGATAAAAATGATACCTCACTTGTGTGGGTAGTCCTAGCGCCCGTGACAGTAAATGCCCCAGAACACAACGTGGACACATCCCATTTTTTGACAGATAATAGAGGTGTTTTTTGCAAAGTGCCTACCTGTAGATTTTGGCCTCTAGCTCAGCCTGCACCTAGGGAAACCTACCAAACCTGAGCATTTCTGAAAACAAGAGATCTAGGGGAATCCAAAATGGGGTGACTTGTGGGGCTCTGACCAGGTTCTGTTACCCAGAATCCTTTGCAAACCTCAAAATTGGGCTAAAAAAACACATTTTCCTCACATTTTGGTGACAGAATGTTCTGGAATCTGAGAAGAGCCACAAATTTCCTCCCACCCAGCGTTCCCCCAAGTCTCCCGATAAAAGTGATACCTCACTTGTGTGGGTAGGACTAGCGCCCGTGACCGGAAATGCCCCAGAACACAACGTGGACACATCCCATTTTTTGACAGATAATAGAGGTGTTTTTTGCAAAGTGACTTCCTGTAGATTTTGGCCTCTAGCTCAGCCTGCACCTAGGGAAACCTACCAAACCTGAGCATTTCTGAAAACAAGAGATCTAGGGGAATCCAAAATGGGGTGACTTGTGGGGCACTCACCAGGTTCTGTTACCCAGAATCCTTTGCAAAACTCAAAATTTGGCTAAAAAAACAAATTTTCCTCACATTTTGGTGACAGAAAGTTCTGGAATCTGAGAGGAGCCACAAATTTCCTCCCACCCAGCGTTTCTCCAAGTCTCCCGATAAAAATGATACCACACTTGTGTGGGTAGGCCTAGAGCCCGTGACAGGAAATGCCCCAAAACACAACGTGGACACATCCCATTTTTTTACAGAAAACAGAGGTGTTTTTTCAAAGTGCCTACCTGTAGATTTTGGCCTCTAGCTCAGCCAGCACCTAGGGAGACCTACCAAACCTGTGCATTTCTGAAAACTAGAGACCTGGGGAATCCAAAATGGGGTGACTTGTGGGGCACTCACCAGGTTCTGTTACCCAGAATCCTTTGCAAACCTCAAAATATGGCTAAAAAAACACATTTTCCTCACATTTTGGTGACAGAAAGTTCTGGAATCTGAGAGGAGCCACAAATTTCCTCCCACCCAGCGTTTCTCCAAGTCTCCCGATAAAAATGATACCTCACTTGCGTGGGTAGGACTAGCGCCCGTGACAGGAAATGCCCCAAAACACAACGTGGACACATCCCATTTTTTGACAGAAAACAGAGGTGTTTTTTGCAAAGTGCCTACCTTTAGATTTTGGCCTCTAGCTCAGCCTGAACCTAGGGAAACCTGCCCAACCTGTGCATTTGTGAAAACTAGAGACCTAGGGGAATCCAAGATGGGGGGAATTGTGGGGCTCTGACCAGGTTCTGTTACCCAGAATCCTTTGCAAACCTCAAAATCTGGCTAAAGAAACACATTTTCATCACATTTTGGTGACAGAAAGTTCTGGAATCTGAGAGAAGACACACATTTCCTTCCACCCAGCGTTCCCCCAAGTCTCCCGATAAAAATTATAACTAACTTGTGTGGGTAGGCCTAGCGCCCGTGACAGGAAGTGCCCCAAAACACAACATGGACACATCCCATTTTTTTTTTTTTTTACAGAAAACAGAGGTGTTTTTTGCAAAGTGACTACCTGTAGATTTTGGCCTCTACCACAGCCGGCACCTAGGGAAAAACCTACCTAACCTGTGCATTTTTAAAAACTAGAGACCTAGGGGAATCCAAGATGGGGTGACTTGTAGAGCTATGACCAGGTTCTGTTACCCAGAATCCTTTGCAAACCTCAAAATTTGGCTAAAAAAACACATTTTCCTCACATTTTGGTGATAAAAAGTTCTGGAATCTGAGAAGAGCCACAAATTTCCTCCCACCCAGCGTTCCCCCAAGTCTCCCGATAAAAGTGATACCTCACTTGTGTGGGTAGGCCTAGCGCCTGTGACAGGAAATGCCCCAAAACACAACGTGGACACATCCCATTTTTTGACAGAAAACAGAGGTGTTTTTTCAAAGTGCCTACCTGTAGATTTTGGCCTCTAGCTCAGCCAGCACCTAGGGAAACCTACCAAACCTGTGCATTTCTGAAAACTAGAGACCTGGGGAATCCAAAATGGGGTGACTTGTGGGGCACTCACCAGGTTCTGTTACCCAGAATCCTTTGCAAACCTCAAAATTTGGCTAAAAAAACAAATTTTCCTCACATTTTGGTGACAGAAAGTTCTGGAATCTGAGAGGAGCCACAAATTTCCTCCCACCCAGCGTTTCTCCAAGTCTCCCGATAAAAATGATACCACACTTGTGTGGGTAGGCCTAGCGCCTGTGACAGGAAATGCCCCAAAACACAATGTGGACACATCCCATTTTTTGACAGAAAACAGAGGTGTTTTTTCAAAGTGCCTACCTGTAGATTTTGGCCTCTAGCTCAGCCGGCACCTAGGGAAACCTGCCAAACCTGTGCATTTCTGAAAACTAGAGACCTAGGGGAATCTAACATGGGGTGACTTGTGGGGCTCTGACCAGGTTCTGTTGCCCAGAATCCTTTGCAAACCTCAAAATTTGGCTTAAAAAAACACGTTTTCCTCACATTTTGGTGACAGAAAGTTCTGGAATCTGAGAGGAGCCACAAATTTCCTCCCACCCAGCATTCCCCCAAGTCTCCCGATAAAAATGATACCTCACTTGTGTGGGTAGGCCTAGCGCCTGTGACCGGAAATGCCCCAAAACACAATGTGGACACATCCCATTTTTTGACAGAAAACAGAGGTGTTTCTTGCAAAGTGCCTACCTGTAGATTTTGGCCTCTAGCTCAGGCGGCACCTAGGGAAACCTGCCAAACCTGTGCATTTGTGAAAACTAGAGAGCTAGGGGAATCCAAGATGGGGGGACTTGTGGGGCTCTGACCAGGTTCTGTTACCCAGAATCCTTTGCAAATCTCAAAATCTGGCTAAAGAAACACGTTTTCCTCACATTTTGGTGATAGAAAGTTCTGGAATCTGAGAGGAGCCACAAATTTCCTTTCACCAAGCGTTCCCCCAAGTGTCCTGATAAAAATGATACCTCACTTGTGTTGGTAGGCCTAGCACCCGTGACAGGAAATGCCCCAAAACACAACGTGGACACATCCCATTTTTTGACAGAAAACAGAGGTGTTTTTTGCAAAGTGCCTACTTGTAGATTTTGGCCTCTAGCTCAGCCGGCAAGTAGGGAAACCTGCCAAACCTGTGCATTTGTGAAAACTAGAGACCTAGGGGAATCCAAGATGGGAGGACTTGTGGGGCTCTGACCAGGTTCTGTTACCCAGAATCCTTTGCAAATCTCAAAATCTGGCTAAAGAAACACGTTTTCCTCACATTTTGGTGACAGAAAGTTCTGGAATCTGAGAGGAGCCACAAATTTCCTTCCACCAAGCGTTCCCCCAAGTGTCCTGATAAAAATGATACCTCACTTGTGTTGGTAGGCCTAGCACCCGTGACAGGAAATGCCCCAAAACACAACGTGGACACATCCCATTTTTTGACAGAAAACAGAGGTGTTTTTTGCAAAGTGCCTACCTGTAGATTTTGGCCTCTAGCTCAGCCGGCACCTAGGGAAACCTGCCAAACCTGTGCATTTCTGAAAACTAGAGACCTAGGGGAATCCAACATGCGGTGACTTGTGGGGCTCTGACCAGGTTCTGTTACCCAGAATCCTTTGCAAACCTCAATATTTGGCAAAAAAAACATGTTTTCCTCACATTTTGGTGACAGAAAGTTCTGGAATCTGAGAGGAGCCACAAATTTCCTTCCACCCAGCGTTCCCCCAAGTCTCGAGATACAAATCATACCTCACTTGTGTGGGTAGGCCTAGCGCCCATGAGAGGAAATGCCCCAAAACACAACGTGGACACATCCCATTTTTTGACAGGTAACAGAGGTGTTTTTTGCAAAGTGCCTACCTGTAGGTTTTGGCTTCTAGCTCAGCCGGCACCTAGGGAAACCTGCCAAACCTGTGCATTTGTGAAAACTAGAGACCAAGGGGAATCCAGGATGGGGTGACTTGTGGGGCTCTGACCTGGTTTTGTTACCCAGAATCCTTTGCCAACCTCAAAATCTGGCTAAGGAAACACGTTTTCCTCAAATTTTGGTGACAGAAAGTTCTGGAATCTGAGAGGAGCCACAAATTTCCTCCCACCCAGCATTCCCCCAAGTCCCCGATAAAAATGAAACCTCACTTGTGTGGGTAGGCCTAGCGCCCGTGATCGGAAATGCCCCAAAACACAACGTTGACACATCCCATTTTTTGACAGAAAACAGAGGTGTTTTTTGCAAAGTGCCTACCTGTAGATTTTGGCCTCTAGCTCAGCCTGCACATAGGGAAACCTACCAAACCTGTGCATTTCTGAAAACTAGATATCTAGGGGAATCCAAAATGGGGTGACTTGTGGGGCTCTGACCAGGTTATGTTACCCAGAATCCTTTGCAAACCTCAAAATTTGGCAAAAAAAACACATTTTCCTCACATTTTGGTGAGAGAAAGTTCTGGAATCTGAGAGAAGCCACAAATTTCCTCCCACCCAGCGTTCCCCCAAGTCTCCCGATAAAAATGATACCTCACTTGTGTAGGTAGTCCTAGCGCCCGTGACAGGAAATGCCCCAGAACACAACGTGGACACATCCCATTTTTTGACAGATAACAGAGGTGTTTTTTGCAAAGTGCCTACCTGTAGAATTTGGCCTCTAGCTCAGCCTGCACCTAGGGAAACCTACCAAACATAAGCATTTCTGAAAACAAGAGATCTAGGGGAATCCAAAATGGGGTGACTTCTGGAACTCTGACCAGGTTCTGTTACCCAGAATCCTTGGCAAACCTCAAAATTTGGCTAAAAAAACACATTTTCCTCACATTTTGGTGACAGAAAGTTCTGGAATCTGAGAAGAGCCACAAATGTCCTCCCACCCAGCGTTCCCCCAACTCTCCCGATAAAAGTGATACCTCACTTGTGTGGGTAGGCCTAGCGCCCGTGACAGGAAATGCCCCAAAACACAACGTGGACACATCCCCTTTTTTGACAGATAACAGAGGTGTTTTTTGCAAAGTGCCTAACTTTAGATTTTGGCCTCTACCTCAGCCTGAACCTAGGGAAATCTGCCCAACCTGTGCATTTGTGAAAACTAGAGACCTAGGGGATTCGAAGATGGGGGGAATTGTGGGGCTCTGACCAGGTTATGTTACCCAGAATCCTTTGCATACCTCAAAATCTGGCTAAAGAAACACATTTTCATCACATTTTGGTGACAGAAAGTTCTGGAATCTGAGAGGAGACACAAATTTCCTTCCACCCAGCGTTCCCCCAAGTCTACCGATAAAAATTATAACTAACTTGTGTGGGTAGGCCTAGCGCCCGTGACAGGAAGTGCCCCAAAACACAACATGGACACATCCCATTTTTTTTTTTTTTTACAGATAACAGAGGTGTTTTTTGCAAAGTGCCTACCTTTAAATTTTGGCCTCTAGCTCAGCCTGAACCGAGGGAAACCTGCCCAACCTGTGCATTTGTGAAAACTAGAGACCTAGGGGAATCCAAGATGGGGGGAATTGTGGGGCTCTGACCAGGTTCTGTTACCCAGAAACCTTTGCAAACCTCAAAATCTGGCTAATGAAACACATTTTCATCACATTTTGGTGACAGAAAGTTCTGGAATCTGAGAGGAGACACAAATTATCTTCCACCCAGCGTTCCCCCAAGTCTCCCGATAAAAATTATAACTAACTTGTGTGGGTAGGCCTAGCGCCCGTGACAAGAAGTGCCCCAAAACACAACATGGACACATCCCTTTTTTTTTTTTTTTACAGAAAACAGAGGTGTTTTTTGCAAAGTGACTACCTGTAGATTTTGGCCTCTACCACAGCCAGCACCTAGGGAAACCTACCTAACCTGTGCATTTTTGAAAACTAGAGACCTAGGGGAATCCAAGATGGGGTGACTTGTGGAGCTCTGACCAGGTTCTGTTACCCAGAATCCTTTGCAAACTTCAAAATTTGGCTAACAAAACACATTTTCCTCACATTTTGGTGACAGAAAGTTCTGGAATCTGAGAAGAGCCACAAATTTCCTCCCACCCAGCGTTCCCCCAAGTCTCCCGATAAAAGTGATACCTCATTTGTGTGGGTAGGCCTAGCGCCCGTGACAGGAAATGCCCCAGAACACAACGTGGACACGTCCCCTTTTTTGACAGATAACAGAGGTGTTTTTTGCAAAGTGCCTACCTGTAGATTTTGGCCTCTAGCTCAGCCTGCACCTAGGGAAACCTACCAAACCTGTGCATATCTGAAAACAAGAGATATAGGGGAATACAAAATGGGGTGACTTGTGGGGCTCTGACCAGGTTCCGGTACCCAGAATCCTTTGCAAACCTCAAAATTTGGCTAAAAAAAAAATGTTCCTCAAATTTTGGTGACAGAAAGTTCTGGAATCTGAGAAGAGCCACAAATTTCCTCCCACCCAGCGTTCCCCCAAGTCTCCCGATAAAAGTGATACCTCACTTGTGTGGGTAGGCCTAGCGCCCGTGACAGGAAATGACCCAAAACACAACGTGGACACATCCCATTTTTTGACAGAAAACAGAGGTGTTTTTTCAAAGTGCCTACCTGTAGATTTTGGCCTCTAGCTCAGCCAGCACCTAGGGAAACCTACCAAACCTGTGCATATCTGAAAACTAGAGACCTGGGGAATCCAAAATGGGGTGACTTGTGGGGCACTCACCAGGTTCTGTTACCCAGAATCCTTTGCAAACCTCAAAATTTGGCTTAAAAAAACACGTTTTCCTCACATTTTGGTGACAGAAAGTTCTGGAATCTGAGAGGAGCCACAAATTTCCTCCCACCCAGCATTCCCCCAAGTCTCCCGATAAAAATGATACCTCACTTGTGTGGGTAGGCCTAGCGCCCGTGACCGGAAATGCCCCAAAACACAACGTGGACACATCCCATTTTTTGACAGAAAACAGAGGTGTTTTTTGCAAAGTGCCTACCTGTAGATTTTGGCCTGTAGCTCAGCCGGCACCTAGGGAAACCTGCCAAACCTGTGCATTTGTGAAAACTAGAGACCTAGGGGAATCCAAGATGGGGTGACTTGTGGGGCTCTGACCAGGTTCTGTTACCCAGAATCCTTTGCCAACCTCAAAATCTAGCTAAGGAAACACGTTTTCCTCAAATTTTGGTGACAGAAAGTTCTGGAATCTGAGAGGAGCCACAAATTTCCTCCCACCCAGCATTCCCCCAAGTCTCCCGATAAAAATGATACCTCACTGGTGTGGGTAGGCCTAGTGCCCGTGACCGGAAATGCCCCAAAACACAACGTTGACACATCCCATTTTTTGACAGAAAACAGAGGTGTTTTTTGCAAAGTGCCTACCTGTAGATTTTGTCCTCTAGCTCAGCCTGCACATAGTGAAACCTACCAAACCTGTGCATTTCTGAAAACTAGAGATCTAGGGGAATCCAAAATGGGGTGACTTGTGGGGCTCTGACCAGGTTATGTTACCCAGAATCCTTTGCAAACCTCAACATTTGGCTAAAAAAACACATTTTCCTCACATTTTGGTGAGAGAAAGTTCTGGAATCTGAGAGAAGCCACAAATTTCCTCCCACCCAGCGTTCCCCCAAGTCTCCCGATAAAAATGATACCTCACTTGTGTGGGTAGTCCTAGCGCCCGTGACAGGAAATGCTCCAGAACACAACGTGGACACATCCCATTTTTTGACAGATAACAGAGGTGTTTTTTGCAAAGTGCCTACCTGTAGATTTTGGCCTCTAGCTCAGCCTGCACCTAGGGAAACCTACCAAACCTGAGCATTTCTGAAAACAAGAGATCTAGGGGAATCCAAAATGGGGTGACTTCTGGAACTCTGACCAGGTTCTGTTACCCAGAAACCTTGGCAAACCTCAAAATTTGGCTAAAAAAACACATTTTCCTCACATTTTGGTGACAGAAAGTTCTGGAATCTGAGAAGAGCCACACATTTCCTCCCACCCAGCGTTCCCCCAACTCTCCCGATAAAAGTGATACCTCACTTGTGTGGGTAGGCCTAGCGCCCGTGACAGGAAATGCCCCAAAACACAACGTGGACACATCCCTCTTTTTTGACAGATAACAGAGGTGTTTTTTGCAAAGTGCCTACCTTTAGATTTTGGCCTCTAGCTCAGCCTGAACCTAGGGAAATCTGCCCAACCTGTGCATTTGTGAAAACTAGAGACCTAGGGGAATCCAAGATGGGGGGAATTGTGGGGCTCTGACCAGGTTCTGTTACCCAGAATCCTTTGCAAACCTCAAAATCTGGCTAAAGAAACACATTTTCATCACATTTTGGTGACAGAAAGTTCTGGAATCTGAGAGGAGACACAAATTTCCTTCCACCCAGCGTTCCCCCAAGTCTCCCGATAAAAATTATAACTAACTTGTGTGGGTAGGCCTAGCGCCCGTGACAGGAAGTGCCCCAAAACACAACATGGACACATCCCATTTTTTTTTTTTTTACAGAAAACAGAGGTGTTTTTTGCAAAGTGACTACCTGTAGATTTTGGCCTCTACCACAGCCAGCACCTAGGGAAACCTACCTAACCTGTGCATTTTTTAAAACTAGAGACCTAGGGGAATCCAAGATGGGGTGACTTGTGGAGCTCTGACCAGGTTCTGTTACCCAGAATCCTTTGCAAACCTCAAAATTTTGCTACAAAAACACATTTTCCTCACATTTTGGTGACAGAAAGATCTGGAATCTGAGAGAAGCCACAAATTTCCTCCCACCCAGCGTTCCCCCAAGTCTCCCGATAAAAATGATACTTCACTTGTGTGGGTAGTCCTAGCGCCCGTGACAGGAAATGCCCCAGAACACAACGTGGACACATCCCATTTTTTGACAGATAACAGAGGTGTTTTTTGCAAAGTGCCTACCTGTAGATTTTGGCCTCTAGCTCAGCCTGCACCTAGGGAAACCTACCAAACCTGAGCATTTCTGAAAACAAGAGATCTAGGGGAATCCAAAATGGGGTGACTTCTGGAACTCTGACCAGGTTCTGTTACCCAGAATCCTTGGCAAACCTCAAAATTTGGCTAAAAAAACAAATTTTCCTCACATTTTGGTGATAGAAAGTTCTGGAATCTGAGAAGAGCCACAAATTTCCTCCCACCCAGCGTTCCCCCAACTCTCCCGATAAAACTGATACCTCACTTGTGTGGGTAGGCCTAGCGCCCATGACAGGAAATGCCCCAAAACACAACGTGGACACATCCCCTTTTTTGACAGATAACAGAGGTGTTTTTTGCAAAGTGCCTACCTTTAGATTTTGGCCTCTAGCTCAGCCTGAACCTAGGGAAATCTGCCCAACCTGTGCATTTGTGAAAACTAGAGACCTAGGGGAATCCAAGATGGGGGGAATTGTGGGGCTCTGACCAGGTTCTGTAACCCAGAATCCTTTGCAAACCTCAAAATCTGGCTAAAGAAACACATTTTCATCACATTTTGGTGACAGAAAGTTCTGGAATCTGAGAGGAGACACAAATTTCCTTCCACCCAGCGTTCCCCCAAGTCTCCCGATAAAAATTATAACTAACTTGTGTGGGTAGGCCTAGCGCCCGTGACAGGAAGTGCCCCAAAACACAACATGGACACATCCCATTTTTTTTTCTTACAGATAACAGAGGTGTTTTTTGCAAAGTGCCTACCTTTTTGGCCTTTAGCTCAGCCTGAACTGCGGGAAACCTGCCCAACCTGTGCATTTGTGAAAACTAGAGACCCAGGGGAATCCAAGATGGGGGAAATTGTGGGGCTCTGACCAGGTTCTGTTACCCAGAAACCTTTGCAAACCTCAAAACCTGGCTAAAGAAACACATTTTCATCACATTTTGGTGACAGAAAGTTCTGGAATCTGAGAGGAGACACAAACTTCCTTCCACCCAGCGTTCCCCCAAGTCTCCCGATAAAAATTATAACTAACTTGTGTGGGTAGGCCTAGCGCCCGTGACAGGAAGTGCCCCAAAACACAACATGGACACATCCCATTTTTTTTTTTTACAGAAAACAGAGGTGTTTTTTGCAAAGTGACTACCTGTAGATTTTGGCCTCTACCACAGCCAGCACCTAGGGAAACCTACCTAACCTGTGCATTTTTGAAAACTAGAGACCTAGGGGAATCCAAGATGGGGTGACTTGTGGAGCTCTGACCAGGTTCTGTTACCCAGAAACCTTTGCAAACCTCAAAATTTGGCTAAAAAAACACATTTTCCCCACATTTTGGTGACAGAAAGTTCTGCAATCTGAGAAGAGCCACAAATTTCCTCCCACCCAGCGTTCCCCCAAGTCTCCCGATAAAAGTGATACCTCACTTGTGTGGGTAGGCCTAGCGCCCGTGACAGGAAATGCCCCAGAACACAACGTGGACACGTCCCCTTTTTTTACAGATAACAGAGGTGTTTTTTGCAAAGTGCCTACCTGTAGATTTTGGCCTCTAGCTCAGCCTGCACCTAGGAAAACTTACCAAACCTGTGCATTTCTGAAAACAAGAGATATAGGGGAATCCAAAATGGGGTGACTTGTGGGGCTCTGACCAGGTTCTGCTACCCAGAATCCTTTGCAAACCTCAAAATTTGGCTAAAAAAACAAATTTTCCTCACATTTTGGTGACAGAAAGTTCTGGAATCTGAGAAGAGCCACAAATTTCCTCCCACCCAGCGTTCCCCCAAGTCTCCCGATAAAAGTGATACCTCACTTGTGTGGGTAGGCCTAGCGCCCGTGACAGGAAATGCCCCAAAACACAACGTGGACACATCCCATTTTTTGACAGAAAACAGAGGTGTTTTTTCTGAGTGCCTACCTGTAGATTTTGGCCTCTAGCTCAGCCAGCACCTAGGGAAACCTACCAAACCTGTGCATTTCTGAAAACTAGAGACCTGGGGAATCGAAAATGGGGTGACTTGTGGGGCACTCACCAGGTTCTGTTACCCAGAATCCTTTGCAAACCTCAAAATTTGGCTAAAAAAACAAATTTTCCTCACATTTTGGTGACAGAAAGTTCTGGAATCTGAGAGGAGCCACAAATTTCCTCCCACCCAGCGTTTCTCCAAGTCTCCCGATAAAAATGATACCTCACTTGTGTGGGCAGGCCTAGCGCCCGTGACAGAAAATGCCCCAAAACACAACGTGGACACATCACATTTTTTTACAGAAAACAGAGGTGGTTTTTGCAAAGTGCCTACCTGTAGATTTTGGCCTCTAGCTCAGCCGGCACCTAGGGAAACCTGCCAAACCTGTGCATTTCTGAAAACTAGAGACCTAGGGGAATCCAACATGGGGTGACTTGTGGGGCTTTGACCAGGTTCTGTTACCCAGAATCCTTTGCAAACCTCAAAATTTGGCTTAAAAAAAAACGTTTTCCTCACATTTTGGTGACAGAAAGTTCTGGAATCTGAGAGGAGCCACAAATTTCCTCCCACCCAGCATTCCCCCAAGTCTCCCGATAAAACTGATACCTCACTTGTGTGGGTAGGCCTAGCGCCCGTGACCGGAAATGCCCCAAAACACAACGTGGACACATCCCATTTTTTGACAGAAAACAGAGGTGTTTTTTGCAAAGTGCCTACCTGTAGATTTTGGCCTGTAGCTCAGCCGGCACCTAGGGAAACCTGCCAAACCTGTGCATTTGTGAAAACTAGAGACCTAGGGGAATCCAAGATGGGGTGACTTGTGGGGCTCTGACCAGGTTCTGTTACCCAGAATCCTTTGCAAATCTCAAAATCTGGCTAAAGAAACACGTTTTCCTCACATTTTGGTGACAGAAAGTTCTGGAATCTGAGAGGAGCCACAAATTTCCTTCCAGCAAGCGTTCCCCCAAGTGTCCTGATCAATATGATACCTCACTTGTGTGGGTAGGCCTAGCACCCGTGACAGGAAATGCCCCAAAACACAACGTGGACACATACCATTTTTTGACAGAAAACAGAGGTATTTTTTGCAAAGTGCCTACCTATAGATTTTGGCCTCTAGCTCAGCCATCACCTAGGGAAACCTGCCAAACCTGTGCATTTTTTAAAACTAGAGACCTAGGAGAATCCAAGATGGGGTGACTTGTGGGGCTCTGACCAGGTTCTGTTACCCAGAATCCTTTGCAAACCTCAAAATTTGGCTAATAAAAACACATTTTTCTCACATTTTGGTGACAGAAAGTTCTGGAATCTGAGAGGAGCCACAAATTTCCTCCCACCCAGCACTTCTCCAAGTCTCCCGATAAAAATGATACCTCAGTTGTGTGGGTAGGCCTAGCGCCCGTGACCGGAAATGCCCCAAAACACAACGTGGACACATCCCATTTTTTGACAGAAAACAGAGGTGTTTTTTGCAAAGTGCCTACCTGTAGATTTTGGCCTGTAGCTCAGCCGGCACCTAGGGAACCCTGCCAAACCTGTGCATTTGTGAAAACTAGAGACCTAGGGGAATCCAAGATGGGGGGACTTGTGGGGCTCTGACCAGGTTCTGTTACCCAGAATCCTTTGCAAATCTCAAAATCTTGCTAAAGAAACACGTTTTCCTCACATTTTGGTGACAGAAAGTTCTGGAATCTGAGAGGAGCCACAAATTTCCTTCCACCAAGCGTTCCCCCAAGTGTCCTGATAAAAATGATACCTCACTTGTGTGGGTAGGCCTAGCACCCGTGACAGGAAATGCCCCAAAACACAACGTGGACACATCCCATTTTTTGACAGAAAACAGAGGTGTTTTTTTGCAAAGTGCCTACCTATAGTTTTTGGCCTCTAGCTCAGCCATCACCTAGGGAAACCTGCCAAACCTGTGCATTTTTTAAAACTAGAGACCTAGGAGAATCCAAGATGGGGTGACTTGTGGGCTCTGACCAGGTTCTGTTACCCAGAATCCTTTGCAAACCTCAAAATCTGGCTAAGGAAACACGTTTTCCTCAAATTTTGGTGACAGAAAGTTCTGGAATCTGAGAGGAGCCACAAATTTCCTCCCACCCAGCACTTCTCCAAGTCTCCCGATAAAAATGATACCTCACTTGTGTGGGTAGGCCTAGCGCCCGTGACCGGAAATGCCCCAAAACACAACGTGGACACATCCCATTTTTTGACAGAAAACAGAGGTGTTTTTTGCAAAGTGCCTACCTGTAGATTTTGGCCTCTAGCTCAGCCGGCACTTAGGGAAACCTGCCAAACCTGTGCATTTGTGAAAACTAGAGACCTAGGGGAATCCAAGATGGGGGGACTTGTGGGGCTCTGACCAGATTCTGTTACCCAGAATCCTTTGCAAATCTCAAAATCTTGCTAAAGAAACACGTTTTCCTCACATTTTGGTGACAGAAAGTTCTGGAATCTGAGAGGAGCCACAAATTTCCTTCCACCAAGCGTTCCCCCAAGTGTCCTGATAAAAATGATACCTCACTTGTGTGGGTAGGCCTAGCACCCGTGACAGGAAATGCCCCAAAACACAACGTGGACACATCCCATTTTTTGACAGAAAACAGAGGTGTTTTTTTGCAAAGTGCCTACCTATAGATTTTGGCCTCTAGCTCAGCCATCACCTAGGGAAACCTGCCAAACCTGTGCAATGTTTAAAACTAGAGACCTAGGAGAATCCAAGATGGGGTGACTTGTGGGCTCTGACCAGGTTCTGTTACCCAGAATCCTTTGCAAACCTCAAAATTTGGCTAAAAAAAAACACATTTTCCTCACATTTTGGTGACAGAAAGTTCTGGAATATGAGAGGAGCCACAAATTTCCTCCCACCCAGCACTTCTCCAAGTCTCCCGATAAAAATGATACCTCACTTGTGTGGGTAGGCCTAGCGCCCGTGACAGGAAATGCCCCAAAACACAACGTGGACACATCCCATTTTTTGACAGAAAACAGAGGTGTTTTTTGCAAAGTGCCTACCTGTAGATTTTGGCCTCTAGCTCAGCCTGCACCTAGGGAAACCTACCAAACCTGAGCATTTCTGAAAACAAGAGATCTAGGGGAATCCAAAATGGGGTGACTTCTGGGACTCTGACCAGGTTCTGTTACCCAGAATCCTTTGCAAACCTCAAAATTTGGTTAAAAAAACACATTTTCATCACATTTTGGTGACAGAAAGTTCTGGAATCTGAGAAGAGCCACAAATTCCCTCCCACCCAGCGTTCCCCCAAGTCTCCCGATAAAAGTGATACCTCACTTGTGTGGGTAGGCCTAGCGCCCGTGACAGGAAATGCCCCAAAACACAACGTGGACACATCCCCTTTTTTGACAGATAACAGAGGTGTTTTTTGCAAAGTGCCTACCTTTAGATTTTGGCCTCTAGCTCAGCCTGCACATAGGGAAACCTACCAAACCTGTGCATTTCTGAAAACTAGAGATCTAGGGGAACCCAAAATGGGTGTGACTTGTGGGGCTCTGACCAGGTTCTGTTACCCAGAATCCTTTGCAAACCTCAAAATTTGGCTAAAAAAACACATTTTCATCACATTTTGGTGACAGAAAGTTCTGGAATCTGAGAGGAGACACAAATTTCCTTCCACCCAGCGTTCCCCCAAGTCTCCCGATAAAAATTATAACTAACTTGTGTGGGTAGGCCTAGCGCCCATGACAGGAAGTGCCCCAAAACACAACATGGACACATCCCATTTTTTTTTACAGAAAACAGAGGTGTTTTTTGCAAAGTGACTACCTGTAGATTTTAGCCTCTACCCCAGCCGGCACCTAGGGAAACCTACCAAACCTGTGCATTTCTGAAAACAAGAGATCTAGGGGAATCCAAAATGGGGTGACTTGTGGGGCTCTGACCAGGTTCTGTTACCCAGAATCCTTTGCAAACCTCAAAAAGTTGGCTAAAAAAACATATTTTCCTCACTTTTTGGTGACAGAAAGTTCTGGAATCTGAGAAGAGCCACAAATTTCCTCCCACCAAGCGTTCCCCCAAGTCTCCCGATAAAAGTGATACCTCACTTGTGTGGGTTGGCCTAGCGCCCGTGACAGGAAATGCCCCAAAACACAACGTGGACACATCCCCTTTTTTGACAGATAACAGAGGTGTGTTTTGCAAAGTGCCTACCTTTAGATTTTGGCCTCTAGCTCAGCCTGAACCTAGGGAAACCTGCCCAACCTGTGCATTTGTGAAAACTAGAGACCTAGGGGAATCCAAGATGGGGGGAATTGTGGGGCTCTGACCAGGTTCTGTTACCCAGAATCCTTTGCAAACCTCAAAATTTGGCTAAAAAAACACATTTTTATCACATTTTGGTGAGAGAAAGTTCTGGAATCTGAGAGAAGCCACAAATTTCCTCCCACCCAGCGTTCCCCCAAGTCTCCCTATAAAAATTATAACTAACTTGTGTGGGTAGTCCTAGCGCCCGTGACAGGAAATGCCCCAGAACACAACGTGGACACATCCCATTTTTTGACAGATAACAGAGGTGTTTTTTGCAAAGTGCCTACCTGTAGATTTTGGCCTCTAGCTCAGCCATCACCTAGGGAAACCTGCCAAACCTGTGCATTTTTTAAAACTAGAGACCTAGGAGAATCCAAGATGGGGTGACTTGTGGGCTCTGACCAGGTTCTGTTACCCAGAATCCTTTGCAAACCTCAAAATCTGGCTAAGGAAACACGTTTTCCTCAAATTTTGGTGACAGAAAGTTCTGGAATCTGAGAGGAGCCTCAAATTTCCTCCCACCCAGCATTCCCCCAAGTCTCCCGATAAAAATGATACCTCACTTGTGTGGGTACGCCTAGCGCCCGTGACCGGAAATGCCCCAAAACACAACGTTGACACATCCCATTTTTTGACAGAAAACAGAGGTGTTTTTTGCAAAGTGCCTACCTGTAGATTTTGGCCTCTAGCTCAGCCGGCACCTAGGGAAACCTGCCAAACCTGTGCATTTCTGAAAACTAGAGACCTAGGGGAATCCAACATGGGGTGACTTGTGGGGCTTTGACCAGGTTCTGTTACCCAGAATCCTTTGCAAACCTCAAAATTTGGCTTAAAAAAAAACGTTTTCCTCACATTTTGGTGACAGAAAGTTCTGGAATCTGAGAGGAGCCACAAATTTCCTCCCACCCAGCATTCCCCCAAGTCTCCCGATAAAAATGATACCTCACTTGTGTGGGTAGGCCTAGCGCCCGTGACCGGAAATGCCCCAAAACACAACGTGGACACATCCCATTTTTTGACAGAAAACAGAGGTGTTTTTTGCAAAGTGCCTACCTGTAGATTTTGGCCTGTAGCTCAGCCGGCACCTGGGGAAACCTGCCAAACCTGTGCATTTGTGAAAACTAGAGACCTAGGGGAATCCAAGATGGGGTGACTTGTGGGGCTCTGACCAGGTTCTGTTACCCAGAATCCTTTGCAAATCTCAAAATCTGGCTAAAGAAACACGTTTTCCTCACATTTTGGTGACAGAAAGTTCTGGAATCTGAGAGGAGCCACAAATTTCCTTCCAGCAAGCGTTCCCCCAAGTGTCCTGATAAATATGATACCTCACTTGTGTGGGTAGGCCTAGCACCCGTCACAGGAAATGCCCCAAAACACAACGTGGACACATCCCATTTTTTGACAGAAAACAGAGTTATTTTTTGCAAAGTGCCTACCTATAGATTTTGGCCTCTAGCTCAGCCATCACCTAGGGAAACCTGCCAAACCTGTGCATTTTTTAAAACTAGAGACCTAGGAGAATCCAAGATGGGGTGACTTGTGGGGCTCTGACCAGGTTCTGTTACCCAGAATCCTTTGCAAACCTCAAAATTTGGCTAATAAAAACACATTTTTCTCACATTTTGGTGACAGAAAGTTCTGGAATCTGAGAGGAGCCACAAATTTCCTCCCACCCAGCACTTCTCCAAGTCTCCCGATAAAAATGATACCTCACTTGTGTGGGTAGGCCTAGCGCCCGTGACCGGAAATGCCCCAAAACACAACGTGGACACATCCCATTTTTTGACAGAAAACAGAGGTGTTTTTTGCAAAGTGCCTACCTGTAGATTTTGGCCTCTAGCTCAGCCGGCACTTAGGGAAACCTGCCAAACCTGTGCATTTGTGAAAACTAGAGACCTAGGGGAATCCAAGATGGGGGGACTTGTGGGGCTCTGACCAGGTTCTGTTACCCAGAATCCTTTGCAAATCTCAAAATCTTGCTAAAGAAACACGTTTTCCTCACATTTTGGTGACAGAAAGTTCTGGAATCTGAGAGGAGCCACAAATTTCCTTCCACCAAGCGTTCCCCCAAGTGTCCTGATAAAAATGATACCTCACTTGTGTGGGTAGGCCTAGCACCTGTGACAGGAAATGCCCCAAAACACAACGTGGACACATCCCATTTTTTGACAGAAAACAGAGGTGTTTTTTTGCAAAGTGCCTACCTATAGATTTTGGCCTCTAGCTCAGCCATCACCTAGGGAAACCTGCCAAACCTGTGCAGTTTTTAAAACTAGAGACCTAGGAGAATCCAAGATGGGGTGACTTGTGGGCTCTGACCAGGTTCTGTTACCCAGAATCCTTTGCAAACCTCAAAATTTGGCTAAAAAAAAACACATTTTCCTCACATTTTGGTGACAGAAAGTTCTGGAATATGAGAGGAGCCACAAATTTCCTCCCACCCAGCACTTCTCCAAGTCTCCCGATAAAAATGATACCTCACTTGTGTGGGTAGGCCTAGCGCCCGTGACAGGAAATGCCCCAAAACACAACGTGGACACATCCCATTTTTTGACAGAAAACAGAGGTGTTTTTTGCAAAGTGCCTACCTGTAGATTTTGGCCTCTAGCTCAGCCTGCACCTAGGGAAACCTACCAAACCTGAGCATTTCTGAAAACAAGAGATCTAGGGGAATCCAAAATGGGGTGACTTCTGGGACTTTGACCAGGTTCTGTTACCCAGAATCCTTTGCAAACCTCAAAATTTGGCTAAAAAAACACATTTTCATCACATTTTGGTGACAGAAAGTTCTGGAATCTGAGAAGAGCCACAAATTCCCTCCCACCCAGCGTTCCCCCAAGTCTCCCGATAAAAGTGATACCTCACTTGTGTGGGTAGGCCTAGCGCCCGTGACAGGAAATGCCCCAAAACACAACGTGGACACATCCCATTTTTTGACAGAAAACAGAGGTGTTTTTTGCAAAGTGCCTACCTGTAGATTTTGGCCTCTAGCTCAGCCGGCACCTAGGGAAACCTGCCAAACCTGTGCATTTCTGAAAACTAGAGATCTAGGGGAATCCAAAATGGGTGTGACTTGTGGGGCTCTGACCAGGTTCGGTTACCCAGAATCCTTTGCAAACCTCAAAATTTGGCTAAAAAAACACATTTTCATCACATTTTGGTGACAGAAAGTTCTGGAATCTGAGAGGAGACACAAATTTCCTTCCACCCAGCGTTCCCCCAAGTCTCCCGATAAAAATTATAACTAACTTGTGTGGGTAGGCCTAGCGCCCATGACAGGAAGTGCCCCAAAACACAACATGGACACATCCCATTTTTTTTTACAGAAAACAGAGGTGTTTTTTGCAAAGTGACTACCTGTAGATTTTAGCCTCTACCCCAGCCGGCACCTAGGGAAACCTACCAAACCTGTGCATTTCTGAAAACAAGAGATCTAGGGGAATCCAAAATGGGGTGACTTGTGGGGCTCTGACCAGGTTCTGTTACCCAGAATCCTTTGCAAACCTCAAAAAGTTGGCTAAAAAAACATATTTTCCTCACTTTTTGGTGACAGAAAGTTCTGGAATCTGAGAAGAGCCACAAATTTCCTCCCACCAAGCGTTCCCCCAAGTCTCCCGATAAAAGTGATACCTCACTTGTGTGGGTAGGCCTAGCGCCCGTGACAGGAAATGCCCCAAAACACAACGTGGACACATCCCCTTTTTTGACAGATAACAGAGGTGTGTTTTGCAAAGTGCCTACCTTTAGATTTTGGCCTCTAGCTCAGCCTGAACCTAGGGAAACCTGCCCAACCTGTGCATTTGTGAAAACTAGAGACCTAGGGGAATCCAAGATGGGGGGAATTGTGGGGCTCTGACCAGGTTCTGTTACCCAGAATCCTTTGCAAACCTCAAAATTTGGCTAAAAAAACACATTTTTATCACATTTTGGTGAGAGAAAGTTCTGGAATCTGAGAGAAGCCACAAATTTCCTCCCACCCAGCGTTCCCCCAAGTCTCCCTATAAAAATTATAACTAACTTGTGTGGGTAGTCCTAGCGCCCGTGACAGGAAATGCCCCAGAACACAACGTGGACACATCCCATTTTTTGACAGATAACAGAGGTGTTTTTTGCAAAGTGCCTACCTGTAGATTTTGGCCTCTAGCTCAGCCTGCACCTAGGGAAACCTACCAAACCTGAGCATTTCTGAAAACAAGAGATCTAGGGGAATCCAAAATGGGGTGACTTCTGGGACTCTGACCAGGTTCTGTTACCCAGAATCCTTTGCAAACCTCAAAATTTGGCTAAAAAAACACATTTTCATCACATTTTGGTGACAGAAAGTTCTGGAATCTGAGAGGAGACACAAATTTCCTTCCACCCAGCGTTCCCCCAAGTCTCCCGATAAAAATTATAACTAACTTGTGTGGGTAGTCCTAGCGCCCGTGACAGGAAATGCCCCAGAACACAACGTGGACACATCACATTTTTTGACAGATAACAGAGATGGTTTTTGCAAAGTGCCTACCTGTAGATTTTGGCCTCTAGCTCAGCCTGCACCTAGGGAAACCTACCAAACCTGAGCATTTCTGAAAACAAGAGATCTAGGGGAATCCAAAATGGGGTGACTTCTGGGACTCTGACCAGGTTCTGTTACCCAGAATCCTTTGCAAATCTCAAAATTTGGCTAAAAAAACACATTTTCATCACATTTTGGTAACAGAAAGTTCTGGAATCTGAGAAGAGCCACAAATTCCCTCCCACCCAGCATTCCCCCAAGTCTCCCGATAAAAGTGATACCTCACTTGTGTGGGTAGGCCTAGCGCCCGTGACAGGATATGCCCCAAAACACAACGTGGACACATCCCCTTTTTTGACAGATAACAGACGTGTTTTTTGCAAAGTGCCTACCTTTAGATTTTGGCCTCTAGCTCAGCCTGAACCTAGAGAAACCTGCCCAACCTGTGCATTTGTGAAAACTAGAGACCTAGGGGAATCCAAGATGGGGGGAATTGTGGGGCTCTGACCAGGTTCTGTTACCCAGAATCCTTTGCAAACCTCAAAATTTGGTTAAAAAAACACATTTTCCTCACTTTTTGGTGACAGAAAGTTCTGGAATCTGAGAAGAGCCACAAATTTCCTCCCACCCAGCGTTCCCCCAAGTCTCCCGATAAAAGTGATACCTCACTTGTGTGGGTAGGCCTAGCGCCCGTGACAGGAAATGCCCCAAAACACAACGTGGACACATCCCATTTTTTGACAGAAAACAGAGGTGTTTTTTCTAAGTGCCTACCTGTAGATTTTGGCCTCTAGCTCAGCCAGCACCTAGGGAAACCTACCAAACCTGTGCATTTCTGAAAACTAGAGACCTGGGGAATCGAAAATGGGGTGACTTGTGGGGCACTCACCAGGTTCTGTTACCCAGAATCCTTTGCAAACCTCAAAATTTGGCTAAAAAAACAAATTTTCCTCACATTTTGGTGACAGAAAGTTCTGGAATCTGAGAGGAGCCACAAATTTCCTCCCACCCAGCGTTTCTCCAAGTCTCCCGATAAAAATGATACCTCACTTGTGTGGGTAGGCCTAGCGCCCGTGACAGAAAATGCCCCAAAACACAACGTGGACACATCACATTTTTTTACAGAAAACAAAGGTGGTTTTTGCAAAGTGCCTACCTGTAGATTTTGGCCTCTAGCTCAGCCGTCACCTAGGGAAACCTGCCAAACCTGTGCATTTCTGAAAACTAGAGACCTAGGGGAATCCAACATGGGGTGACTTGTGGGGCTTTGACCAGGTTCTGTTACCCAGAATCCTTTGCAAACCTCAAAATTTGGCTTAAAAAAAAACGTTTTCCTCACATTTTGGTGACAGAAAGTTCTGGAATCTGAGAGGAGCCACAAATTTCCTCCCACCCAGCATTCCCCCAAGTCTCCCGATAAAAATGATACCTCACTTGTGTGGGTAGGCCTAGCGCCCGTGACCGGAAATGCCCCAAAACACAACGTGGACACATCCCATTTTTTGACAGAAAAAAGAGGTGTTTTTTGCAAAGTGCCTACCTGTAGATTTTGGCCTGTAGCTCAGCCGGCACCTAGGGAAACCTGCCAAACCTGTGCATTTGTGAAAACTAGAGACCTAGGGGAATCCAAGATGGGGTGACTTGTGGGGCTCTGACCAGGTTCTGTTACCCAGAATCCTTTGCAAATCTCAAAATCTGGCTAAAGAAACACGTTTTCCTCACATTTTGGTGACAGAAAGTTCTGGAATCTGAGAGGAGCCACAAATTTCCTTCCAGCAAGCGTTCCCCCAAGTGTCCTGATAAATATGATACCTCACTTGTGTGGGTAGGCCTAGCACCCGTGACAGGAAATGCCCCAAAACACAACGTGGACACATCCCATTTTTTGACAGAAAACAGAGGTATTTTTTGCAAAGTGCCTACCTATAGATTTTGGCCTCTAGCTCAGCCATCACCTAGGGAAACCTGCCAAACCTGTGCATTTTTTAAAACTAGAGACCTAGGAGAATCCAAGATGGGGTGACTTGTGGGGCTCTGACCAGGTTCTGTTACCCAGAATCCTTTGCAAACCTCAAAATTTGGCTAATAAAAACAAATTTTTCTCACATTTTGGTGACAGAAAGTTCTGGAATCTGAGAGGAGCCACAAATTTCCTCCCACCCAGCACTTCTCCAAGTCTCCCGATAAAAATGATACCTCACTTGTGTGGGTAGGCCTAGCGCCCGTGATCGGAAATGCCCCAAAACACAACGTGGACACATCCCATTTTTTGACAGAAAACAGAGGTGTTTTTTGCAAAGTGCCTACCTGTAGATTTTGGCCTCTAGCTCAGCCGGCACCTAGGGAAACCTGCCAAACCTGTGCATTTGTGAAAACTAGAGACCTAGGGGAATCCAAGATGGGGGGACTTGTGGGGCTCTGACCAGGTTCTGTTACCCAGAATCCTTTGCAAATCTCAAAATCTTGCTAAAGAAACACGTTTTCCTCACATTTTGGTGACAGAAAGTTCTGGAATCTGAGAGGAGCCACAAATTTCCTTCCACCAAGCGTTCCCCCAAGTGTCCTGATAAAAATGATACCTCACTTGTGTGGGTAGGCCTAGCACCCGTGACAGGAAATGCCCCAAAACACAACGTGGACACATCCCATTTTTTGACAGAAAACAGAGGTGTTTTTTTGCAAAGTGCCTACCTATAGATTTTGGCCTCTAGCTCAGCCATCACCTAGGGAAACCTGCCAAACCTGTGCATTTTTTAAAACTAGAGACCTAGGAGAATCCAAGATGGGGTGACTTGTGGGCTCTGACCAGGTTCTGTTACCCAGAATCCTTTGCAAACCTCAAAATCTGGCTAAGGAAACACGTTTTCCTCAAATTTTGGTGACAGAAAGTTCTGGAATCTGAGAGGAGCCTCAAATTTCCTCCCACCCAGCATTCCCCCAAGTCTCCCGATAAAAATGATACCTCACTTGTGTGGGTACGCCTAGCGCCCGTGACCGGAAATGCCCCAAAACACAACGTTGACACATCCCATTTTTTGACAGAAAACAGAGGTGTTTTTTGCAAAGTGCCTACCTGTAGATTTTGGCCTCTAGCTCAGCCGACACCTAGGGAAACCTGCCAAACCTGTGCATTTCTGAAAACTAGAGACCTAGGGGAATCCAACATGGGGTGACTTGTGGGGCTTTGACCAGGTTCTGTTAGCCAGAATCCTTTGCAAACCTCAAAATTTGGCTTAAAAAAAAACGTTTTCCTCACATTTTGGTGACAGAAAGTTCTGGAATCTGAGAGGAGCCACAAATTTCCTCCCACCCAGCATTCCCCCAAGTCTCCCTATAAAAATGATACCTCACTTGTGTGGGTAGGCCTAGCGCCCGTGACCGGAAATGCCCCAAAACACAACGTGGACACATCCCATTTTTTGACAGAAAACAGAGGTGTTTTTTGCAAAGTGCCTACCTGTAGATTTTGGCCTGTAGCTCAGCCGGCACCTGGGGAAACCTGCCAAACCTGTGCATTTGTGAAAACTAGAGACCTAGGGGAATCCAAGATGGGGTGACTTGTGGGACTCTGACCAGGTTCTGTTACCCAGAATCCTTTGCAAATCTCAAAATCTGGCTAAAGAAACACATTTTCCTCACATTTTGGTGACAGAAAGTTCTGGAATCTGAGAGGAGCCACAAATTTCCTTCCAGCAAGCGTTCCCCCAAGTGTCCTGATAAATATGATACCTCACTTGTGTGGGTAGGCCTAGCACCCGTGACAGGAAATGCCCCAAAACACAACGTGGACACATCCCATTTTTTGACAGAAAACAGAGTTATTTTTTGCAAAGTGCCTACCTATAGATTTTGGCCTCTAGCTCAGCCATCACCTAGGGAAACCTGCCAAACCTGTGCATTTCTGAAAACTAGAGACCTAGGGGAATCCAACATGGGGTGACTTGTGGGGCTTTGACCAGGTTCTGTTACCCAGAATCCTTTGCAAACCTCAAAATTTGGCTTAAAAAAAAACGTTTTCCTCACATTTTGGTGACAGAAAGTTCTGGAATCTGAGAGGAGCCACAAATTTCCTCCCACCCAGCATTCCCCCAAGTCTCCCGATAAAAATGATACCTCACTTGTGTGGGTAGGCCTAGCGCCCGTGACCGGAAATGCCCCAAAACACAACGTGGACACATCCCATTTTTTGACAGAAAACAGAGGTGTTTTTTGCAAAGTGCCTACCTGTAGATTTTGGCCTGTAGCTCAGCCGGCACCTGGGGAAACCTGCCAAACCTGTGCATTTGTGAAAACTAGAGACCTAGGGGAATCCAAGATGGGGTGACTTGTGGGGCTCTGACCAGGTTCTGTTACCCAGAATCCTTTGCAAATCTCAAAATCTGGCTAAAGAAACACATTTTCCTCACATTTTGGTGACAGAAAG
Source organism: Pleurodeles waltl (assembly GCF_031143425.1). Lineage (NCBI taxonomy): Eukaryota > Metazoa > Chordata > Amphibia > Caudata > Salamandridae > Pleurodeles > Pleurodeles waltl. The sequence goes on along the minus strand of NC_090439.1, from coordinate 184,789,467 downwards.
TTCTGGAATCTGAGAGGAGCCACAAATTTCCTTCCAGCAAGCGTTCCCCCAAGTGTCCTGATAAATATGATACCTCACTTGTGTGGGTAGGCCTAGCACCCGTGACAGGAAATGCCCCAAAACACAACGTGGACACATCCCATTTTTTGACAGAAAACAGAGTTATTTTTTGCAAAGTGCCTACCTATAGATTTTGGCCTCTAGCTCAGCCATCACCTAGGGAAACCTGCCAAACCTGTGCATTTTTTAAAACTAGAGACCTAGGAGAATCCAAGATGGGGTGACTTGTGGGGCTCTGACCAGGTTCTATTACCCAGAATCCTTTGCAAACCTCAAAATTTGGCTAATAAAAACACATTTTTCTCACATTTTGGTGACAGAAAGTTCTGGAATCTGAGAGGAGCCACAAATTTCCTCCCACCCAGCACTTCTCCAAGTCTCCCGATAAAAATGATACCTCACTTGTGTGGGTAGGCCTAGCGCCCGTGACCGGAAATGCCCCAAAACACAACGTGGACACATCCCATTTTTTGACAGAAAACAGAGGTGTTTTTTGCAAAGTGCCTACCTGTAGATTTTGGCCTCTAGCTCAGCCGGCACTTAGGGAAACCTGCCAAACCTGTGCATTTGTGAAAACTAGAGACCTAGGGGAATCCAAGATGGGGGGACTTGTGGGGCTCTGACCAGGTTCTGTTACCCAGAATCCTTTGCAAATCTCAAAATCTTGCTAAAGAAACACGTTTTCCTCACATTTTGGTGACAGAAAGTTCTGGAATCTGAGAGGAGCCACAAATTTCCTTCCACCAAGCGTTCCCCCAAGTGTCCTGATAAAAATGATACCTCACTTGTGTGGGTAGGCCTAGCACCCGTGACAGGAAATGCCCCAAAACACAACGTGGACACATCCCATTTTTTGACAGAAAACAGAGGTGTTTTTTTGCAAAGTGCCTACCTATAGATTTTGGCCTCTAGCTCAGCCATCACCTAGGGAAACCTGCCAAACCTGTGCAATTTTTAAAACTAGAGACCTAGGAGAATCCAAGATGGGGTGACTTGTGGGCTCTGACCAGGTTCTGTTACCCAGAATCCTTTGCAAACCTCAAAATTTGGCTAAAAAAAAACACATTTTCCTCACATTTTGGTGACAGAAAGTTCTGGAATATGAGAGGAGCCACAAATTTCCTCCCACCCAGCACTTCTCTAAGTCTCCCGATAAAAATGATACCTCACTTGTGTGGGTAGGCCTAGCGCCCGTGACAGGAAATACCCCAAAACACAACGTGGACACATCCCATTTTTTGACAGAAAACAGAGGTGTTTTTTGCAAAGTGCCTACCTGTAGATTTTGGCCTCTAGCTCAGCCGGCACCTAGGGAAACCTGCCAAACCTGTGCATTTCTGAAAACTAGAGACCTAGGGGAATCCAACATGGGGTGCCTTGTGGGGCTCTGACCAGGTTCTGTTACCCAGAATCCTTTGCAAACCTCAAAATCTGGCTAAGGAAACACGTTTTCCTCAAATTTTGGTGACAGAAAGTTCTGGAATCTGAGAAGAGCCTCAAATTTCATCCCACCCAGCATTCCCCCAAGACTCCCGATAAAAATGATACCTCACTTGTGTGTGTACGCCTAGCGCCCGTGACCGGAAATGCCCCAAAACACAACGTTGACACATCCCATTTTTTGACAGAAAACAGAGGTGTTTTTTGCAAAGTGCCTACCTGTAGATTTTGGCCTCTAGCTCAGCCTGCACATAGGGAAACCTACCAAACCTGTGCATTTCTGAAAACTAGAGATCTAGGGGAATCCAAAATGGGTGTGACTTGTGGGGCTCTGACCAGGTTCTGTTACCCAGAATCCTTTGCAAACCTCAAAATTTGGCTAAAAAAACACATTTTCATCACATTTTGGTGACAGAAAGTTCTGGAATCTGAGAGGAGACACAAATTTCCTTCCACCCAGCGTTCCCCCAAGTCTCCCGATAAAAATTATAACTAACTTGTGTGGGTAGGCCTAGCGCCCATGACAGGAAGTGCCCCAAAACACAACATGGACACATCCCATTTTTTTTTACAGAAAACAGAGGTGTTTTTTGCAAAGTGACTACCTGTAGATTTTAGCCTCTACCCCAGCCGGCACCTAGGGAAACCTACCAAACCTGTGCATTTCTGAAAACAAGAGATCTAGGGGAATCCAAAATGGGGTGACTTGTGGGGCTCTGACCAGGTTCTGTTACCCAGAATCCTTTGCAAACCTCAAAAAGTTGGCTAAAAAAACATATTTTCCTCACTTTTTGGTGACAGAAAGTTCTGGAATCTGAGAAGAGCCACAAATTTCCTCCCACCAAGCGTTCCCCCAAGTCTCCCGATAAAAGTGATACCTCACTTGTGTGGGTAGGCCTAGCGCCCGTGACAGGAAATGCCCCAAAACACAACGTGGACACATCCCCTTTTTTGACAGATAACAGAGGTGTTTTTTGCAAAGTGCCTACCTTTAGATTTTGGCCTCTAGCTCAGCCTGAACCTAGGGAAACCTGCCCAACCTGTGCATTTGTGAAAACTAGAGACCTAGGGGAATCCAAGATGGGGGGAATTGTGGGGCTCTGACCAGGTTCTGTTACCCAGAATCCTTTGCAAACCTCAAAATTTGGCTAAAAAAACACATTTTTATCACATTTTGGTGAGAGAAAGTTCTGGAATCTGAGAGAAGCCACAAATTTCCTCCCACCCAGCGTTCCCCCAAGTCTCCCTATAAAAATTATAACTAACTTGTGTGGGTAGTCCTAGCGCCCGTGACAGGAAATGCCCCAGAACACAACGTGGACACATCCCATTTTTTGACAGATAACAGAGGTGTTTTTTGCAAAGTGCCTACCTGTAGATTTTGGCCTCTAGCTCAGCCTGCACCTAGGGAAACCTACCAAACCTGAGCATTTCTGAAAACAAGAGATCTAGGGGAATCCAAAATAGGGTGACTTCTGGGACTCTGACCAGGTTCTGTTACCCAGAATCCTTTGCAAACCTCAAAATTTGGCTAAAAAACACATTTTCATCACATTTTGGTGACAGAAAGTTCTGGAATCTGAGAGGAGACACAAATTTCCTTCCACCCAGCGTTCCCCCAAGTCTCCCGATAAAAATTATAACTAACTTGTGTGGGTAGTCCTTGCGCCCGTGACAGGAAATGCCCCAGAACACAACGTGGACACATCCCATTTTTTGACAGATAACAGAGGTGTTTTTTGCAAAGTGCCTACCTGTAGATTTTGGCCTCTAGCTCAGCCTGCACCTAGGGAAACCTACCAATCCTGAGCATTTCTGAAAACAAGAGATCTAGGGGAATCCAAAATGGGGTGACTTCTGGGACTCTGACCAGGTTCTGTTACCCAGAATCCTTTGCAAACCTCAAAATTTGGCTAAAAAAACACATTTTTATCACATTTTGGTGACAGAAAGTTCTGGAATCTGAGAAGAGCCACAAATTTCCTCCCACCCAGCGTTCCCCCAAGTCTCCCGATAAAAGTGATACCTCACTTGTGTGGGTAGGCCTAGCGCCCGTGAGAGGAAATGCCCCAAAACACAACGTGGACACATCCCCTTTTTTGACAGATAACAGATGTGTTTTTTGCAAAGTGCCTATCTTTAGATTTTGGCCCCTAGCTCAGCCTGAACCTAGAGAAACCTGCCCAACCTGTGCATTTGTGAAAACTAGAGACCTAGGGGAATCCAAGATGGGGGGAATTGTGGGGCTCTGACCAGGTTCTGTTACCCAGAATCCTTTGCAAACCTCAAAATTTGGCTAAAAAAACACATTTTCCTCACTTTTTGGTGACAGAAAGTTCTAGAATCTGAGAAGAGCCACAAATTTCCTCCCACCCAGCGTTCCCCCAAGTCTCCCGATAAAAGTGATACCTCACTTGTGTGGGTAGGCCTAGCGCCCGTGACAGGAAATGCCCCAAAACACAACGTGGACACATCCCCTTTTTTGACAGATAACAGACGTGTTTTTTGCAAAGTGCCTACCTTTAGATTTTGGCCTCTAGCTCAGCCTGAACCTAGGGAAACCTGCCCAACCTGTGCATTTGTGAAAACTAGAGACCTAGGGGAATCCAAGATGGGGGGAATTGTGGGGCTCTGACCAGGTTCTGTTACCCAGAATCCTTTGCAAACCTCAAAATTTGGCTAAAAAAACACATTTTCCTCACTTTTTGGTGACAGAAAATTCTGGAATCTGAGAAGATCCACAAATTTACTCCCACCCATTGTTCCCCCAAGTCTCCCGATAAAAGTGATACCTCACTTGTGTGGGAAGGCCTAGCGCCCGTGACAGGAAATGCCCCAAAACACAACGTGGACACATCCCATTTTTTGACAGAAAACAGAGGTGTTTTGTCAAAGTGCCTACCTGTAGATTTTGGCCTCTAGCTCAGCCAGCACCGAGGGAAACCTACCAAACCTGAGTATTTCTGAAAACTAGAGACCTGGGGAATCCAAAATGGGGTGACTTGTGGGGCACTCACCAGGTTCTGTTACCCAGAATCCTTTGCAAACCTCAAAATTTGGCTAAAAAAACACATATTCCTCACATTTTGGTGACAGAAAGTTCTGGAATCTGAGAGGAGCCACAAATTTCCTCCCACCCAGCGTTTCTCCAAGTCTCCCGATAAAAATGATACCTCACTTGTGTGGGTAGGCCTAGCGCCCGTGACAGGAAATGCCCCAAAACACAACGTGGACACATCACATTTTTTGACAGAAAACAGAGGTGTTTTTTGCAAAGTGCCTACCTTTAGATTTTGGCCTCTAGCTCAGCCTGAACCTAGGGAAACCTGCCCAACCTGTGCATTTGTGAAAACTAGAGACCTAGGGTAATCCAAGATGGAGGGAATTGTGGGGCTCTGACCAGGTTCTGTTACCCAGAATCCTTTGCAAACCTCAAAATTTGGCTAAAAAAACACATTTTCCTCACATTTTGGTGAGAGAAAGTTCTGGAATCTGAGAGGAGCCACAAATTTCCTCCCACCCAGCGTTTCTCCAAGTCTCCCGATAAAAATGATACCTCACTTGTGTGGGTAGTCCTAGCGCCCATGACAGGAAATGCCCCAGAACACAACGTGGACACATCCCATTTTTTGACAGATAACAGAGGTGTTTTTTGCAAAGTGTCTACCTGTCGATTTTGGCCTCTAGCTCAGCCTGCACCTAGGGAAACTACCAAACCTGAGCATTTCTGAAAACAAGAGATCAAGTGGAATCCAAAATGGGGTGACTTCTGGGACTCTGACCAGGTTCTGTTACCCAGAATCCTTTGCAAACCTCAAAATTTGGCTAAAAAAACACATTTTCCTCACATTTTGGTGACAGAAAGTTCTGGAATCTGAGAAGAGCCACAAATTTCCTCCCACCCAGCGTTTCCCCAAGTCTCCCGATAAAACTGATACCTCACTTGTGTGAGTAGGCCTAGCGCCCGTGACAGGAAATGCCCCAAAACACAACGTGGACACATCCCATTTTTTGACAGAAAACAGAGGTGTTTTTTCAAAGTGCCTACCTGTAAATTTTGGCCTCTAGCTCAGCCAGCAGCTAGGGAAACCTACCAAACCTGTGCATTTCTGAAAACTAGAGAGCTGGGGAATCCAAAATGGGGTGACTTGTGGGGCGCTCACCAGGTTCTGTTACCCAGAATCCTTTGCAAACCTCAAAATTTGGCTAAAAAAATGCATTTTCCTCACATTTTGGTGAGAGAAAGTTCTGGAATCTGAGAGAAGCCACAAATTTCCTCCAACCCAGCGTTCCCCCAAGTCTCCCGATAAAAATGATACCTCACTTGTGTGGGTAGGCCTAGCGCCCGTGACAGGAAATGCCCCAAAACACAACGTGGACACATCACATTTTTTGACAGAAAACAGAGGTGTTTTTTGCAAAGTGCCTACCTTTAGATTTTGGCCTCTAGCTCAGCCTGAACCTAGGGAAACCTACCAAACCTGTGCATTTGTGAAAACTAGAGACCTAGGGGAATCCAAGATGGGGGGAATTGTGGGGCTCTGACCAGGTTCTGTTACCCAGAATCCTTTGCAAACCTCAAAATTTGGCTAAAAAAACACATTTTCATCACATTTTGGTGACAGAAAGTTCTGGAATCTGAGAAGAGCCACAAATTTCCTCCCACCCAGCGTTCCCCCAAGTCTCCCGATAAAAGTGATACCTCACTTGTGTGGGTAGGCCTAGCGCCCGTGACAGGAAATGCCCCAAAACACAACGTGGACACATCCCCTTTTTTGACAGATAACAGACGTGTTTTTTGCAAAGTGCCTACCTTTAGATTTTGGCCTCTAGCTCAGCCTGAACCTAGGGAAACCTGCCCAACCTGTGCATTTGTGAAAACTAGAGACCTAGGGGAATCCAAGATGGGGGGAATTGTGGGGCTCTGACCAGGTTCTGTTACCCAGAATCCTTTGCAAACCTCAAAATTTGGCTAAAAAAACACATTTTCCTCACTTTTTGGTGACAGAAAATTCTGGAATCTGAGAAGATCCACAAATTTACTCCCACCCATCGTTCCCCCAAGTCTCCCGATAAAAGTGATACCTCACTTGTGTGGGAAGGCCTAGCGCCCGTGACAGGAAATGCCCCAAAACACAACGTGGACACATCCCATTTTTTGACAGAAAACAGAGGTGTTTTGTCAAAGTGCCTACCTGTAGATTTTGGCCTCTAGCTCAGCCAGCACCGAGGGAAACCTACCAAACCTGAGTATTTCTGAAAACTAGAGACCTGGGGAATCCAAAATGGGGTGACTTGTGGGGCACTCACCAGGTTCTGTTACCCAGAATCCTTTGCAAACCTCAAAATTTGGCTAAAAAAACACATATTCCTCACATTTTGGTGACAGAAAGTTCTGGAATCTGAGAGGAGCCACAAATTTCCTCCCACCCAGCGTTTCTCCAAGTCTCCCGATAAAAATGATACCTCACTTGTGTGGGTAGGCCTAGCGCCCGTGACAGGAAATGCCCCAAAACACAACGTGGACACATCACATTTTTTGACAGAAAACAGAGGTGTTTTTTGCAAAGTGCCTACCTTTAGATTTTGGCCTCTAGCTCAGCCTGAACCTAGGGAAACCTGCCCAACCTGTGCATTTGTGAAAACTAGAGACCTAGGGTAATCCAAGATGGAGGGAATTGTGGGGCTCTGACCAGGTTCTGTTACCCAGAATCCTTTGCAAACCTCAAAATTTGGCTAAAAAAACACATTTCCCTCACATTTTGGTGAGAGAAAGTTCTGGAATCTGAGAGGAGCCACAAATTTCCTCCCACCCAGCGTTTCTCCAAGTCTCCCGATAAAAATGATACCTCACTTGTGTGGGTAGTCCTAGCGCCCATGACAGGAAATGCCCCAGAACACAACGTGGACACATCCCATTTTTTGACAGATAACAGAGGTGTTTTTTGCAAAGTGTCTACCTGTCGATTTTGGCCTCTAGCTCAGCCTGCACCTAGGGAAACTACCAAACCTGAGCATTTCTGAAAACAAGAGATCAAGTGGAATCCAAAATGGGGTGACTTCTGGGACTCTGACCAGGTTCTGTTACCCAGAATCCTTTGCAAACCTCAAAATTTGGCTAAAAAAACACATTTTCCTCACATTTTGGTGACAGAAAGTTCTGGAATCTGAGAAGAGCCACAAATTTCCTCCCACCCAGCGTTTCCCCAAGTCTCCCGATAAAAGTGATACCTCACTTGTGTGAGTAGGCCTAGCGCCCGTGACAGGAAATGCCCCAAAACACAACGTGGACACATCCCATTTTTTGACAGAAAACAGAGGTGTTTTTTCAAAGTGCCTACCTGTAAATTTTGGCCTCTAGCTCAGCCAGCAGCTAGGGAAACCTACCAAACCTGTGCATTTCTGAAAACTAGAGAGCTGGGGAATCCAAAATGGGGTGACTTGTGGGGCGCTCACCAGGTTCTGTTACCCAGAATCCTTTGCAAACCTCAAAATTTGGCTAAAAAAACGCATTTTCCTCACATTTTGGTGAGAGAAAGTTCTGGAATCTGAGAGAAGCCACAAATTTCCTCCAACCCAGCGTTCCCCCAAGTCTCCCGATAAAAATGATACCTCACTTGTGTGGGTAGGCCTAGCGCCCGTGACAGGAAATGCCCCAAAACACAACGTGGACACATCACATTTTTTGACAGAAAACAGAGGTGTTTTTTGCAAAGTGCCTACCTTTAGATTTTGGCCTCTAGCTCAGCCTGAACCTAGGGAAACCTACCAAACCTGTGCATTTGTGAAAACTAGAGACCTAGGGGAATCCAAGATGGGGGGAATTGTGGGGCTCTGACCAGGTTCTGTTACCCAGAATCCTTTGCAAACCTCAAAATTTGGCTAAAAAAACACATTTTCCTCACTTTTTGGTGACAGAAAATTCTGGAATCTGAGAAGATCCACAAATTTCCTCCCACCCAGCGTTCCCCCAAGTCTCCCGATAAAAGTGATACCTCACTTGTGTGGGAAGGCCTAGCGCCCGTGACAGGAAATGCCCCAAAACACAACGTGGACACATCCCATTTTTTGACAGAAAACAGAGGTGTTTTGTCAAAGTGCCTACCTGTAGATTTTGGCCTCTAGCTCAGCCAGCACCTAGGGAAACCTACCAAACCTGAGTATTTCTGAAAACTAGAGACCTGGGGAATCCAAAATGGGGTGACTTGTGGGGCACTCACCAGGTTCTGTTACCCAGAATCCTTTGCAAACCTCAAAATTTGGCTAAAAAAACACATATTCCTCACATTTTGGTGACAGAAAGTTCTGGAATCTGAGAGGAGCCACAAATTTCCTCCCACCCAGCGTTTCTCCAAGTGTCCCGATAAAAATGATACCTCACTTGTGTGGGTAGGCCTAGCGCCCGTGACAGGAAATGCCCCAGAACACAACGTGGACACATCCCATTTTTTGACAGATAACAGAGGTGTTTTTTGCAAAGTGCCTACCTGTAGATTTTGGCCTCTAGCTCAGCCTGCACCTAGGGAAACCTTCCAAACCTGAGCATTTCTGAAAACAAGAGATCTAGGGGAATCCAAAATGGGGTGACTTCTGCGACTCTCACCAGGTTCTGTTACCCAGAATCCTTTGCAAACCTCAAAATTTGGCTAAAAAAACACATTTTCATCACATTTTGGTGACAGAAAGTTCTGGAATCTGAGAAGAGCCACAAATTTCCTCCCACCCAGCGTTCCCCCAAGTCTCCCGATAAAAGTGATACCTCACTTGTGTGGGTAGGCCTAGCGCCCGTGACAGGAAATGCCCCAAAACACAACGTGGACACATCCCCTTTTTTGACAGATAACAGAGGTGTTTTTTGCAAAGTGCCTACCTTTAGATTTTGGCCTCTAGCTCAGCCTGAACCTAGGGAAACCTGCCCAACCTGTGCATTTGTGAAAACTAGAGACCTAGGGGAATCCAAGATGGGGGGAATTGTGGGGCTCTGACCAGGTTCTGTTACCCAGAATCCTTTGCAAACCTCAAAATCTGGCTAAAGAAACACATTTTCATCACATTTTGGTGAGAGAAAGTTCTGGAATCTGAGAGGAGACACAAATTTCCTTCCACCCATCGTTCCCCCAAGTCTCCCGATAAAAATTATAACTAATTTGTGTGGGTAGGCCTAGCGCCCGTGACAGGAAGTGCCCCAAAACACAACATGGACACATCCCATTTTTTTTTTACAGAAAACATAGGTGTTTTTTGCAAAGTGACTACCTGTAGATTTTGGCGTCTACCTTAGGGAAACCTACCAAACCTGTGCATTTCTGAAAACAAGAGATCGAGGGGAATCCAAAATGGGGTGACTTGTGGTGCTCTGACCAGGTTCTGTTACCCAGAATCCTTTGCAAACCTCAAAATTTGGCTAAAAAAACACATTTTCCTCACTTTTTGGTGACAGAAAGTTCTGGAATCTGAGAAGAGCCACAAATTTCCTCCCACCCAGCGTTCCCCCAAGTCTCCCGATAAAAGTGATACTTCACTTGCGTGGGTAGGCCTAGCGCCAGTGACAGGAAATGCCCCAAAACACAACGTGGACACAACCCATTTTTTGACAGAAAACAGAGGTGTTTTTTCAAAATGCCTACCTGTAGATTTTTGCCTCTAGCTCAGCCAGCACCTAGGGAAACCTACCAAACCTGTGCATTTCTGAAAACTAGAGATCTGGGGAATCCAAAATGGGTTGACTTGTGGGGCACTCACCAGGTTCTGTTACCCAGAATCCTTTGCAAACCTCAAAATTTGGCTAAAAAAACACATTTTCATCACATTTTGGTGACAGAAAGTTCTGGAATCTGAGAGGAGACACAAATTTCCTTCCACCCAGCGTTCCCCCAAGTCTCCCGATAAATATTATAACTAACTTGTGTGGGTAGGCCTAGCGCCCATGACAGGAAGTGCCCCAAAACACAACATGGACACATCCCATTTTTTTTACAGAAAACAGAGGTGTTTTTTGCAAAGTGACTACCTGTAGATTTTAGCCTCTACCCCAGCCGGCACCTAGGGAAACCTACCAAACCTGTGCATTTCTGAAAACAAGAGATCTAGGGGAATCCAAAATGGGGTGACTTGTGGGGCTCTGACCAGGTTCTGTTACCCAGAATCCTTTGCAAACCTCAAAAAGTTGGCTAAAAAAACATATTTTCCTCAATTTTTGGTGACAGAAAGTTCTGGAATCTGAGAAGAGCCACAAATTTCCTCCCACCAAGCGTTCCCCCAAGTCTCCCGACAAAAGTGATACCTCACTTGTGTGGGTAGGCCTAGCGCCCGTGACAGGAAATGCCCCAAAACACAACGTGGACACATACCCTTTTTTGACAGATAACAGAGGTGTTTTTTGCAAAGTGCCTACCTTTAGATTTTGGCTTCTAGCTCAGTCTGAACCTAGGGAAACCTGCCCAACCTGTGCATTTGTGAAAACTAGAGACCTAGGGGAATCCAAGATGGGGGGAATTGTGGGGCTCTGACCAGGTTCTGTTACCCAGAATCCTTTGCAAACCTCAAAATCTGGCTAAAGAAACACATTTTCATCACATTTTGGTGAGAGAAAGTTCTGGAATCTGAGAGGAGACACAAATTTCCTTCCACCCATCGTTCCCCCAAGTCTCCCGATAAAAATTATAACTAATTTGTGTGGGTAGGCCTAGCGCCCGTGACAGGAAGTGCCCCAAAACACAACATGGACACATCCCATTTTTTTTTTACAGAAAACATAGGTGTTTTTTGCAAAGTGACTACCTGTAGATTTTGGCGTCTACCTTAGAGAAACCTACCAAACCTGTGCATTTCTGAAAACAAGAGATCGAGGGGAATCCAAAATGGGGTGACTTGTGGTGCTCTGACCAGGTTCTGTTATCCAGAATCCTTTGCAAACCTCAAAATTTGGCTAAAAAAACACATTTTCCTCACTTTTTGGTGACAGAAAGTTCTGGAATCTGAGAAGAGCCACAAATTTCCTCCCACCCAGCGTTCCCCCAAGTCTCCCGATAAAAGTGATACTTCACTTGCGTGGGTAGGCCTAGCGCCAGTGACAGGAAATGCCCCAAAACACAACGTGGACACAACCCATTTTTTGACAGAAAACAGAGGTGTTTTTTCAAAATGCCTACCTGTAGATTTTGGCCTCTAGCTCAGCCAGCACCTAGGGAAACCTACCAAACCTGTGCATTTCTGAAAACTAGAGACCTGGGGAATCCAAAATGGGTTGACTTGTGGGGCACTCACCAGGTTCTGTTACCCAGAATCCTTTGCAAACCTCAAAATTTGGCTAAAAAAACACATTTTCATCACATTTTGGTGACAGAAAGTTCTGGAATCTGAGAGGAGACACAAATTTCCTTCCACCCAGCGTTCCCCCAAGTCTCCCGATAAATATTATAACTAACTTGTGTGGGTAGGCCTAGCGCCCATGACAGGAAGTGCCCCAAAACACAACATGGACACATCCCATTTTTTTTACAGAAAACAGAGGTGTTTTTTGCAAAGTGACTACCTGTAGATTTTAGCCTCTACCCCAGCCGGCACCTAGGGAAACCTACCAAACCTGTGCATTTCTGAAAACAAGAGATCTAGGGGAATCCAAAATGGGGTGACTTGTGGGGCTCTGACCAGGTTCTGTTACCCAGAATCCTTTGCAAACCTCAAAAAGTTGGCTAAAAAAACATATTTTCCTCAATTTTTGGTGACAGAAAGTTCTGGAATCTGAGAAGAGCCACAAATTTCCTCCCACCAAGCGTTCCCCCAAGTCTCCCGACAAAAGTGATACCTCACTTGTGTGGGTAGGCCTAGCGCCCGTGACAGGAAATGCCCCAAAACACAACGTGGACACATACCCTTTTTTGACAGATAACAGAGGTGTTTTTTGCAAAGTGCCTACCTTTAGATTTTGGCCTCTAGCTCAGTCTGAACCTAGGGAAACCTGCCCAACCTGTGCATTTGTGAAAACTAGAGACCTAGGGGAATCCAAGATGGGGGGAATTGTGGGGCTCTGACCAGGTTCTGTTACCCAGAATCCTTTGCAAACCTCAAAATTTGGCTAAAAAAACACATTTTTATCACATTTTGGTGAGAGAAAGTTCTGGAATCTGATAGAAGCCACAAATTTCCTTCCACCCAGCGTTCCCCCAAGTCTCCCTATAAAAATTATAACTAACTTGTGTGGGTAGTCGTAGCGCCCGTGACAGGAAATGCCCCAGAACACAACGTGGACACATCCCATTTTTTGACAGATAACAGAGGTGTTTTTTGCAAAGTGCCTACCTGTAGATTTTGGCCTCTAGCTCAGCCTGCACCTAGGGAAACCTACCAAACCTGAGCATTTCTGAAAACAAGAGATCTCGGGGAATCCAAAATGGGGTGACTTCTGGGACTCTGACCAGGTTCTGTTACCCAGAATCCTTTGCAAACCTCAAAATTTGGCTAAAAAAACACATTTTCATCACATTTTGGTGAGAGAAAGTTCTGGAATCTGAGAAGAGCCACAAATTTTCTCCCACCCAGCGTTCCCCCAAGTCTCCCGATAAAAGTGATACCTCACTTGTGTGGGTAGGCCTAGCGCCCGTGACAGGAAATGCCCGAAAACACAACGTGGACACATCCCCTTTTTTGACAGATAACAGACGTGTTTTTTGCAAAGTGCCTACCTATAGATTTTGGCCTCTAGCTCAGCCTGAACCTAGGGAAACCTGCCCAACCTGTGCATTTGTGAAAACTAGAGACCTAGGGGAATCCAAGATGGGGGGAATTGTGGGGCTCTGACCAGGTTCTGTTACCCAGAATCCTTTGCAAACCTCAAAATTTGGCTAAAAAAACACATTTTCCTCACTTTTTGGTGACAGAAAGTTCTGGAATCTGAGAAGAGCCACAAATTTCCTCCCACCCAGCGTTCCCCCAAGTCTCCCGATAAAAGTGATACCTCACTTGTGTGGGTAGGCCTAGCGCCCGTGACAGGAAATGCCCCAAAACACAAAGTGGACACATCCCCTTTTTTGACAGATAACAGACGTGTTTTTTGCAAAGTGCCTACCTTTAGACTTTGGCCTCTAGCTCAGCCTGAACCTAGGGAAACCTGCCCAACCTGTGCATTTGTGAAAACTAGAGACCTAGGGGAATCCAAGATGGGGGGAATTGTGGGGCTCTGACCAGGTTCTGTTACCCAGAATCCTTTGCAAACCTCAAAATTTGGCTAAAAAAACACATTTTCCTCACTTTTTGGTGACAGAAAATTCTGGAATCTGAGAAGAGCCACAAATTTCCTCCCACCCATCGTTCCCCCAAGTCTCCCGATAAAAGTGATACCTCACTTGTGTGGGTAGGCCTAGCGCCCGTGACAGGAAATGCCCCAAAACACAACGTGGACACATCCCATTTTTTGACAGATAACAGAGGTGTTTTTTGCAAAGTGCCTACCTGTAGATTTTGGCCTCTAGCTCAGCCTGAACCTAGGGAAACCTGCCCAACCTGTGCATTTGTGAAAACTAGAGACCTAGGGGAATCCAAGATGGGGGGAATTGTGGGGCTCTGACCAGGTTCTGTTACCCAGAATCCTTTGCAAACTTCAAAATCTGGCTAAAGAAATACATTTTCATCACATTTTGGTGACAGAAAGTTCTGGAATCTGATCGGAGCCACAAATTTCCTTCCACCCAGCGGTCCCCCAAGTCTCCCGATAAAACTTATAAATAACTTGTGTGGGTAGTCCTAGCGCCCGTGACAGGAAGTGCCCCAAAACACAACATGGACACATCCCATTTTTTTTTTTACAGAAAACAGAGGTGTTTTTTGCAAAGTGACTACCTGTAGATTTTGGCCTCCACCTCAGCCGGCACCTAGGGAAACCTACCAAACCTGTGCATTTCTGAAAACAAGAGATCTAGGGTAATCCAAAATGGGGTGACTTCTGGGACTCTGACCAGGTTCTGTTACCCAGAATCCTTTGCAAACCTCAAAATGTGGCTAAAAAAACACATTTTCCTCACATTTTGGTGACAGAAAGTTCTGGAATCTGAGAAGAGCCACAAATTTCCTCCCACCCAGCGTTCCCCCAAGTCTCCCGATAAAAGTGATACCTCACTTGTGTGGGTAGGCCTAGCGCCCGTGACAGGAAATGCCCCAAAACACAACGTGGACACATCCCATTTTTTGACAGAAAACAGAGGTGTTTTTTGCAAAGTGCCTAGCTGTCGATTTTGGCCTCTAGCTCAGCCAGCACCTAGGGAAACCTACCAAACCTGTGCATTTCTGAAAACTAGAGACCTGGGGAATCCAAAATGGGGTGACTTGTGGGGCACTCACCAGGTTCTGTTACCCAGAATCCTTTGCAAACCTCAAAATGTAGCTAAAAAAAACTAATTTTCCTCACATTTTGGTGACAGAAAGTTCTGGAATCTGAGAGGAGCCACAAATTTCCTCCCACCCAGCGTTTCTCCAAGTCTCCCGATATAAATGATACCTCACTTGTGTGGGTAGGCCTAGCGCCCGTGACCGGAAATGCCCCAAAACACAACGTGACACATCCCATTTTTTGACAGAAAACAGAGGTTTTTTTTGCAAAGTGCCTACCTTTAGATTTTGGCCTTTAGCTCAGCCTGAACCTAGGGAAACCTGCCCAACCTGTGCATTTGTGAAAACTAGAGACCTAGGGGAATCCAAGATGGGGGGAATTGTGGGGCTCTGACCAGGTTCTGTTACCCAGAATCCTTTGCAAACCTCAAAATTTGGCTAAATAAACACATTTTCCTCACATTTTGGTGAGAGAAAGTTCTGGAATCTGAGAAAAGCAACAAATTTCCTACCACCCAGCGTTCCCCCAAGTCTCCCGATAAAAGTGATACCTCACTTGTGTGGGTAGGCCTAGCGCCCGTGACAGGAAATGCCCCAAAACACAACGTGGACACATCCCATTTTTTGACAGAAAACAGAGGTGTTTTTTCAAAGTGCCTACCTGTAGATTTTGGCCTCTAGCTCAGCCAGCACCTAGGGAAACCTACCAAACCTGTGCATTTCTGAAAACTAGAGAGCTGGGGAATCCAAAATGGGGTGACTTGTGGGACTCTGACCAGGTTCTGTTACCCAGAATCCTTTGCAAACCTCAAAATTTGGCTAAAAAAACAAATTTTCCTCACATTTTGGTGACAGAAAGTTCTGGAATCTGAGAGGAGCCACAAATTTCCTCCCA
Source organism: Pleurodeles waltl (assembly GCF_031143425.1). Lineage (NCBI taxonomy): Eukaryota > Metazoa > Chordata > Amphibia > Caudata > Salamandridae > Pleurodeles > Pleurodeles waltl. Next base: position 184,773,749 of record NC_090439.1, on the reverse strand, counting down.
CCCAGCGTTTCTCCAAGTCTCCCAATAAAAATGATACCTCACTTGTGTGGGTAGGCCTAGCGCCCGTGACAGGAAATGCCCCAAAACACAACGTGGACACATCCCCTTTTTTGACAGATAACAGAGGTGTTTTTTGCAAAGTGCCTACCTTTAGATTTTGGCCTCTAGCTCAGTCTGAACCTAGGGAAACCTGCCCAACCTGTGCATTTGTGAAAACTAGAGACCTAGGGGAATCCAAGATGCGGGGAATTGTGGGGCTCTGACCAGGTTCTGTTACCCAGAATCCTTTGCAAACCTCAAAATCTGGCTAAAGAAACACATTTTCATCACATTTTGGTGAGAGAAAGTTCTGGAATCTGAGAGGAGACACAAATTTCCTTCCACCCATCGTTCCCGCAAGTCTCCCGATAAAAATTATAACTAATTTGTGTGGGTAGGCCTAGCGCCCGTGACAGGAAGTGCCCCAAAACACAACATGGACACATCCCATTTTTTTTTTACAGAAAACATAGGTGTTTTTTGCAAAGTGACTACCTGTAGATTTTGGCGTCTACCTTAGGGAAACCTACCAAACCTGTGCATTTCTGAAAACAAGAGATCTAGGGGAATCCAAAATGGGGTGAGTTGTGGTGCTCTGACCAGGTTCTGTTACCCAGAATCCTTTGCAAACCTCAAAATTTGGCTAAAAAAACACATTTTCCTCACTTTTTGGTGACAGAAAGTTCTGGAATCTGAGAAGAGCCACAAATTTCCTCCCACCCAGCGTTCCCCCAAGTCTCCCGATAAAAGTGATACCTCACTTGTGTGGGTAGCCCTAGCGCCAGTGACAGGAAATGCCCCAAAACACAACGTGGACACATCCCATTTTTTGACAGAAAACAGAGGTGTTTTTTCAAAATGCCTACCTGTAGATTTTGGCCTCTAGCTCAGCCAGCACCTAGGGAAACCTACCAAACCTGTGCATTTCTGAAAACTAGAGACCTGGGGAATCCAAAATGGGGTGACTTGTGGGGCACTCACCAGGTTCTGTTACCCAGAATCATTTGCAAACCTAAAAATGTAGCTAAAAAAAACTAATTTTCCTCACATTTTGGTGGCAGAAAGTTCTGGAATCTGAGAGGAGCCACACATTTCCTCCCACCCAGCATTCCCCCAAGTCTCCCGATAAAAATGATACCTCACTTGTGTGGGTAGGCCTAGCGCCCGTGACCGGAAATGCCCCAAAACACAACGTGGACACATCCCATTTTTTGACAGAAAACAGAGGTGTTTTTTGCAATGTGCCTACCTTTAGATTTTGGCCTTTAGCTCAGCCTGAACCTAGGGAAACCTGCCCAACCTGTGCATTTGTGAAAACTAGAGACCTAGGGGAATCCAAGATGGGGGGAATTGTGGGGCTCTGACCAGGTTCTGTTACCCAGAATCCTTTGCAAACCTCAAAATTTGGCTAAATAAACACATTTTCCTCACATTTTGGTGAGAGAAAGTTCTGGAATCTGAGAGAAGCAACACATTTCCTCCCACCTAACGTTCTCCCAAGTCTCCCGATAAAAATGAATCTTACTTGTGTGGGTAGTCCTAGCGCCCGTGACAGGAAATGCCCCAGAATACAACGTGGACACATCCCATTTTTTGACAGATAACAGAGGTGTTTTTTGCAAAGTGCCTACCTCTAGATTTTGGCCTCTAGCTCAGCCTGCACCTAGGGAAACCTACCAAACCTGAGCATTTCTGAAAACAAGAGATCTAGGGGAATCCAAAATGGGGTGACTTCTGGGACTCTGACCAGGTTCTGTTACCCAGAATCCTTTGCAAACCTCAAAATTTGGCTAAAAAAATACATTTTCCTCACATTTTGGTAACAGAAAGTTCTGGAATCTGAGAAGAGCCACAAATTTCCTCCCACCCAGCGTTCCCCCAAGTCTCCCGATAAAAGTGATACCTCACTTGTGTGGGTAGGCCTAGCGCCCGTGACAGGAAATGCCCCAAAACACAACGTGGACACATCCCATTTTTTGACAGAAAACAGAGGTGTTTTTTCAAAGTGCCTACCTGTAGATTTTGGCCTCTAGCTCAGCCAGCACCTAGGGAAACCTACCAAACCTGTGCATTTCTGAAAACTAGAGAGCTGGGGAATCCAAAATGGGGTGACTTGTGGGACTCTGACCAGGTTCTGTTACCCAGAATCCTTTGCAAACCTCAAAATGTGGCTAACAAAACAAATTTTCCTCACATTTTGGTGACAGAAAGTTCTGGAATCTGAGAGGAGCCACAAATTTCCTCCCACCCAGCGTTTCTCCAAGTCTCCCAATAAAAATGATACCTCACTTGTGTGGGTAGGCCTAGCGCCCGTGACAGGAAATGCCCCAAAACACAACGTGGACACATCACATTTTTTTTACAGAAAAGAGAGGTGTTTTTTGCAAAGTGCCTACCTTTAGATTTTGGCCTCTAGCTCAGCCTGAACCTAGGGAAACTTGCCCAACCTGTGCATTTGTGAAAACTAGAGACCCAGGGGAATCCAAGATGGGGGGAATTGTGGGGCTCTGACCAGGTTCTGTTACCCAGAATCCTTTGCAAACCTCAAAATTTGGCTAAAAACACTAATTTTCCTCACATTTTGGTGAGAGAAAGTTCTGGAATCTGAGAGAAGCCACAAATTTCCTCACACCCAGCGTTCCCCCAAGTCTCCTGATAAAAATGATACCTCACTTGTGTGGGTAGTCCTAGCGCCCGTGACAGGAAATGCCCCAAAACACAACGTGGACACATCCCCTTTTTTGACAGATAACAGAGGTGTTTTTTGCAAAGTGCCTACCTTTAGATTTTGGCCTCTAGCTCAGCCTGAACCTAGGGAAACCTGCCCAACCTGTGCATTTGTGAAAACTAGAGACCTAGGGGAATCCAAGATGGGGGGAATTGTGGGGCTCTGACCAGGTTCTGTTACCCAGAAACCTTTGCAAACCTCAAAATCTGGCTAAAGAAACACATTTTCATCACATTTTGCTGACAGAAAGTTCTGGAATCTGAGAGGAGACACAAATTTCCTTCCACCCAGCGTTCCCCTAAGTCTCCCGATAAAAATTATAACTAACTTGTGTGGGTAGGCCTAGCGCCTGTGACAGGAAGTGCCCCAAAACACAACATGGACACATCCCATTTTTTTTTTTACAGAAAACAGAGGTGTTTTTTGCAAAGTGACTACCTGTAGATTTTGGCCTCTACCTCAACCGGCACCTAGGGAAACCTACCAAACCTGTGCATTTCTGAAAACAAGAGATCTAGGGGAATCCAAAATGGGGTGACTTGTGGGGCTCTGACCAGGTTCTGTTACCCAGAATCCTTTGCAAACCTCAAAATTTGGCTAAAAAAACACATTTTCCTCACTTTTTGGTGACAGAAAGTTCTGGAATCTGAGAAAAGCCTCAAATGTCCTCCCACCCAGCGTTCCCCCAAATCTCCCGATAAAAGTGATACCTCACTTGTGTGGGTAGGCCTAGCGCCCGTGACAGGAAATGCCCCAAAACACAACGTGGACACATCCCATTTTTTGAGAGAAAACAGAGGTGTTTTTTGCAAAGTGCCTACCTTTAGATTTTGGCCTCTAGCTCAGCCTGAACCTAGGGAAACCTGCCCAACCTGTGCATTCGTGAAAACTAGAGACCTAGGGGAATCCAAGATGGGGGGAATTGTGGGGCTCTGACCAGGTTCTGTTACCCAGAATCCTTTGCAAACCTCAAAATTTGGCTAAAAAAACACATTTTCCTCACATTTTGGTGAGAGAAAGTTCTGGAATCTGAGAGAAGCCACAAATTTCCTCCCACCCAGCGTTCCCCCAAGTCTCCCGATAAAAATGATACCTCACTTGTGTGGGTAGTCCTAGCGCCCGTGACAGGAAATGCCCCAGAACACAACGTGGACACATCCCATTTTTTGACAGATAACAGAGGTGTTTTTTGCAAAGTGCCCACTTGTAGATTTTGGCCTCTAGCTCAGCCTGCACCTAGGGAAACCTACCAAACCTGAGCATTTCTGAAAACAAGAGATCTAGGGGAATCCAAAATGGGGTGACTTCTGGGACTCTGACCAGGTTCTGTTACCCAGAATCCTTTGCAAACCTCAAAATTTGGCTAAAAAAACACATTTTCCTCACATTTTGGTGACAGAAAGTTCTGGAATCTGAGAAGAGCCGCAAATTCCCTCCCACCCACGTTCCCCCAAGTCTCCCGATAAAAGTGATACCTCACTTGTGTGGGTAGGCCTGGCGCCCGTGACAGGAAATGCCCCTAAACACAACATGGACACATCCCATTTTTTGACAGAAAACAAAGGTGTTTTTTCAAAGTGCCTACCTGTAGATTTTGGCCTCTAGTTCAGCCAGCACCTAGGGAAACCTACCAAACCTGTCCATTTCTGAAAACTAGAGACCTAGGGGAATCCAAAATGGGGTGACTTCTGGGACTCTGTCCAGGTTCTGTTACCCAGAATCCTTTGCAAACCTCAAAATGTGGCTAAAAAAACACATTTTCCTCACATTTTGGTGACAGAAAGTTCTGGAATCTGAGAAGAGCCACAAATTCCCTCCCACCCAGCGTTCCCCCAAGTCTCCCGATAAAAGTGATACCTCACTTGTGTGGGTAGTCCTAGCGCCCGTGACAGGAAATGCCCCAAAACACAACGTGGACACATCACATTTTTTGACAGAAAACAGAGGTGTTTTTTGCAAAGTGCCTATCTGTCGATTTTGGCCTCTAGCTCAGCCTGCACCTAGGGAAACCTACCAAACCTGAGCATTTCTGAAAACAAGAGATCTAGGGGAATCCAAAATGGGGTGACTTCTGGGACTCTGACCAGGTTCTGTTACCCAGAATCCTTTGCAAACCTCAAAATTTGGCTAAAAATACACATTTTCCTCACTTTTTGGTGACAGAAAGTTCTGGAATCTGAGAAGAGCCACAAATTTCCACCCACCCAGCGTTCCCCCAAGTCTCCCGATAAAAATGATACCTCACTTGTGTGGGTAGTCCTAGCGCCCGTGACAGGAAATGCCCCAGAACACAACGTGGACACATCCCATTTTTTGACAGATAACAGAGGTGTTTTTTGCAAAGTGCCTATCTGTCGATTTTGGCCTCTAGCTCAGCCTGCACCTAGGGAAACCTACCAAACCTGAGCATTTCTGAAAACAAGAGATCTAGGGGAATCCAAAATGGGGTGACTTCTGGGACTCTGACCAGGTTCTGTTACCCAGAATCCTTTGCAAACCTCAAAATTTGGCTAAAAATACACATTTTCCTCACATTTTGGTGACAGAAAGTTCTGGAATCTGAGAAGAGCCACAAATTTCCTCCCACCCAGCGTTTCCCCAAGTCTCCCGATAAAAGTGATACCTCACTTGTGTGGGTAGGCCTAGCGCCCGTGACAGGAAATGCCCCAAAACACAACGTGGACACATCCCATTTTTTTACAGTAAACAGAGGTGTTTTTTGCAAAGTGCCTACCTGTCGATTTTGGCCTCTACCTCAGCCTGCACCTAGGGAAACCTACTAAACCTGAGCATTTCTGAAAACAAGAGATCTAGGGGAATCCAAAATGGGGTGACTTCTGGGTCTCTGACCAAGTTCTGTTACCCAGAATCCTTTGCAAACCTCAAAATTTGGCTAAAAAAACACATTTTCCTCACACTTTGGTGACAGAAAGTTCTGGAATCTGAGAAGAGCCACAAATTCCCTCCCACCCAGCGTTCCCCCAAGTCTCCCGATAAAAGTGATACCTCACTTGTGTGGGTAGTCCTAGCACCCGTGACAGGAAATGCCCCAGAACACAACGTGGACACATCACAGTTTTTTGACAGATAACAGAGGTGTTTTTTGCAAAGTGCCTATCTGTCGATTTTGGCCTCTAGCTCAGCCTGCACCTAGGGAAACCTACCAAACCTGAGCATTTCTGAAAACAAGAGATCTAGGGGAATCCAAAATGGGGTGACTTCTGGGACTCTGACCAGGTTCTGTTACCCAGAATCCTTTGCAAACCTCAAAATTTGGCTAAAAATACACATTTTCCTCACATTTTGGTGACAGAAAGTTCTGGAATCTGAGAAGAGCCACAAATTTCCTCCCACCCAGCGTTTCCCCAAGTCTCCCGATAAAAGTGATACCTCACTTGTGTGGGTAGGCCTAGCGCCCGTGACAGGAAATGCCCCAAAACACAACGTGGACACATCCCATTTATTTACAGTAAACAGAGGTGTTTTTTGCAAAGTGCCTATCTGTCGATTTTGGCCTCTACCTCAGCCTGCACCTAGGGAAACCTACTAAACCTGAGCATTTCTGAAAACAAGAGATCTAGGGGAATCCAAAATGGGGTGACTTCTGGGTCTCTGACCAAGTTCTGTTACCCAGAATCCTTTGCAAACCTCAAAATTTGGCTAAAAAAACACATTTTCCTCACACTTTGGTGACAGAAAGTTCTGGAATCTGAGAAGAGCCACAAATTCCCTCCCACCCAGCGTTCCCCCAAGTCTCCCGATAAAAGTGATACCTCACTTGTGTGGGTAGTCCTAGCGCCCGTGACAGGAAATGCCCCAGAACACAACGTGGACACATCACAGTTTTTTTACAGATAACAGTGGTGTTTTTTGCAAAGTGCCTACCTGTAGATTTTGGCCTCTAGCTCAGCCTGCACCTAGGGAAACCTACCAAACCTGAGCATTTCTGAAAACAAGACATCTAGGGGAATCCAAAATGGGGTGACTTCTGGGACTCTGACCAGGTTCTGTTACCCAGAATCCTTTGCAAACCTCAAAATGTGGCTAAAAATACACATTTTCCTCACTTTTTGGTGACAGAAAGTTCTGGAATCTGAGAAGAGCCACAAATTTCCACCCACCCAGCGTTCCCCCAAGTCTCCCGATAAAAATGATACCTCACTTGTGTGGGTAGTCCTAGCGCCCGTGACAGGAAATGCCCCAGAACACAACGTGGACACATCCCATTTTTTGACAGATAACAGAGGTGTTTTTTGCAAAGTGCCTATCTGTCGATTTTGGCCTCTAGCTCAGCCTGCACCTAGGGAAACCTACCAAACCTGAGCATTTCTGAAAACAAGAGATCTAGGGGAATCCAAAATGGGGTGACTTCTGGGACTCTGACCAGGTTCTGTTACCCAGAATCCTTTGCAAACCTCAAAATTTGGCTAAAAATACACATTTTCCTCACATTTTGGTGACAGAAAGTTCTGGAATCTGAGAAGAGCCACAAATTTCCTCCCACCCAGCGTTTCCCCAAGTCTCCCGATAAAAGTGATACCTCACTTGTGTGGGTAGGCCTAGCGCCCGTGACAGGAAATGCCCCAAAACACAACGTGGACACATCCCATTTTTTTACAGTAAACAGAGGTGTTTTTTGCAAAGTGCCTACCTGTCGATTTTGGCCTCTACCTCAGCCTGCACCTAGGGAAACCTACTAAACCTGAGCATTTCTGAAAACAAGAGATCTAGGGGAATCCAAAATGGGGTGACTTCTGGGTCTCTGACCAAGTTCTGTTACCCAGAATCCTTTGCAAACCTCAAAATTTGGCTAAAAAAACACATTTTCCTCACACTTTGGTGACAGAAAGTTCTGGAATCTGAGAAGAGCCACAAATTCCCTCCCACCCAGCGTTCCCCCAAGTCTCCCGATAAAAGTGATACCTCACTTGTGTGGGTAGTCCTAGCACCCGTGACAGGAAATGCCCCAGAACACAACGTGGACACATCACAGTTTTTTGACAGATAACAGAGGTGTTTTTTGCAAAGTGCCTATCTGTCGATTTTGGCCTCTAGCTCAGCCTGCACCTAGGGAAACCTACCAAACCTGAGCATTTCTGAAAACAAGAGATCTAGGGGAATCCAAAATGGGGTGACTTCTGGGACTCTGACCAGGTTCTGTTACCCAGAATCCTTTGCAAACCTCAAAATTTGGCTAAAAATACACATTTTCCTCACATTTTGGTGACAGAAAGTTCTGGAATCTGAGAAGAGCCACAAATTTCCTCCCACCCAGCGTTTCCCCAAGTCTCCCGATAAAAGTGATACCTCACTTGTGTGGGTAGGCCTAGCGCCCGTGACAGGAAATGCCCCAAAACACAACGTGGACACATCCCATTTTTTTACAGTAAACAGAGGTGTTTTTTGCAAAGTGCCTATCTGTCGATTTTGGCCTCTACCTCAGCCTGCACCTAGGGAAACCTACTAAACCTGAGCATTTCTGAAAACAAGAGATCTAGGGGAATCCAAAATGGGGTGACTTCTGGGTCTCTGACCAAGTTCTGTTACCCAGAATCCTTTGCAAACCTCAAAATTTGGCTAAAAAAACACATTTTCCTCACACTTTGGTGACAGAAAGTTCTGGAATCTGAGAAGAGCCACAAATTCCCTCCCACCCAGCGTTCCCCCAAGTCTCCCGATAAAAGTGATACCTCACTTGTGTGGGTAGTCCTAGCGCCCGTGACAGGAAATGCCCCAGAACACAACGTGGACACATCACAGTTTTTTTACAGATAACAGTGGTGTTTTTTGCAAAGTGCCTACCTGTAGATTTTGGCCTCTAGCTCAGCCTGCACCTAGGGAAACCTACCAAACCTGAGCATTTCTGAAAACAAGACATCTAGGGGAATCCAAAATGGGGTGACTTCTGGGACTCTGACCAGGTTCTGTTACCCAGAATCCTTTGCAAACCTCAAAATGTGGCTAAAAAAACACATTTTCCTCACATTTTGGTGACAGAAAGTTCTGGAATCTGAGAAGAGCCACAAATTCCCTTCCACTCAGCGTTCCCCCAAGTCTCCTGATAAACGTGATACCTCACTTGTGTGGGTAGGCCTAGCGCCCGTGACAGGAAATGCCCCTAAACACAACGTGGACACATCCCATTTTTTTGACAGAAAACAGAGGTGTTTTTTCAAAGTGCCTACCTGTAGATTTTGGCCTCTAGCTCAGCCTGAACCTAGGGAAACCTGCCCAACCTGTGCATTTGTGAAAACTAGAGACCTAGGGGAATCCAAGATGGGGGGAATTGTGGGGCTCTGACCAGGTTCTGTTACCCAGAAACCTTTGCAAACCTCAAAATCTGGCTAAAGAAACACATTTTCATCACATTTTGGTGACAGAAAGTTCTGGAATCTGAGAGGAGACACAAATTTCCTTCCACCCAGCGTTCCCCCAAGTCTCCCTATAAAAATTATAACTAACTTGTGTGGGTAGGCCTTGCGCCCGTGACAGGAAGTGCCCCAAAACACAACATGGGCACATCCCATTTTTTTTTTTTACAGAAAACAGAGGTGTTTTTTGCAAAGTGACTACCTGTAGATTTTGGCCTCTACCTCAGCCGGCACCTAGGGAAACCTACCAAACCTGTGCATTTCTGAAAACAAGAGATCTAGGGGAATCCAAAATGGGGTGACTTGTGGGGCTCTGACCAGGTTCTGTTACCCAGAATCCTTTGCAAACCTCAAAATTTGGCTAAAAAAACACATTTTCCTCACTTTTTGGTGACAGAAAGTTCTGGAATCTGAGAAGAGCCACAAATTTCCTCCCACCCAGCATTCCCCCAAGTCTCCCGATAAAAATGATACCTTACTTGTGTGGGTAGGCCTAGCGCCCGTGACAGGAAATGCCCCAAAACACAACGTGGACACATTCCATTTTTTTACAGAAAACAGAGGTGTTTTTTTCAAAGTGCCTACCTGTAGATTTTGGCCTCTAGCTCAGCCAGCACCTAGGGAAACCTACCAAACCTCTGCATTTCTGAAAACTAGAGACCTGTGGAATCCAAAATGGGGTGACTTGTGGGGCACTCACCAGGTTCTGTTACCCAGAATCCTTTGCAAACCTCAAAATTTGGCTAAAAAAACAAATTTTCCTCAAATTTTGGTGACAGAAAGTTCTGGAATCTGAGAGGAGCCACAAATTTCCTCCCACCTAGCGTTTCTCCAAGTCTCCCGATAAAAATGATACCTCACTTGTGTGGGTAGGCCTAGCGCCCGTGACAGGAAATGCCCCAAAACATAACTTGGACACATCACATTTTTTGACAGAAAACAGAGGTGTTTTTTTGCAAAGTGCCTACCTTTAGATTTTGGCCTCTAGCTCAGCCTGAACCTAGGGAAACCTGCCCAACCTGTGCATTTGTGAAAACTAGAGACCTAGGGGAATCCAAGATGGGAGGAATTGTGGGGCTCTGACCAGGTTCTGTTACCCAGAATCCTTTGCAAACCTCAAAATTTGGCTAAAAAAAAACATTTTCCTCACATTTTGGTGAGAGAAAGTTCTGGAATCTGAGAGAAGCCACAAATTTCCTCCCACCCAGCGTTCCCCCAAGTCTCCCGATAAAAATGATACCTCACTTGTGTGGGTAGTCCTAGCGCCCGTGACAGGAAATGCCCCAGAACACAACGTGGACACATCCCATTTTTTGACAGATAACAGAGGTGTTTTTTGCAAAGTGCCTAACTGTAGATTTAGGCCTCTAGCTCAGCCTGCACCTAGGGAAACCTACCAAACCTGAGCATTTCTGAAAACAAGAGATCTAGGGGAATCCAAAATGGGGTGACTTCTGGGACTCTGACCATGTTCTGTTACCCAGAATCCTTTGCAAACCTCAAAATGTATCTAAAAAAACACATTTTACTCACTTTTTGGTGACAGAAAGTTCTGGAATCTGAGAAGAGCCACAAATTTCCACCCACCCAGCGTTCCCCCAAGTCTCCCGATAAAAGTGATACCTCACTTGTGTGGGTAGGCCTAGCGCCCGTGACAGGAAATGCCCCAAAACACAACGTGGACACATCCCATTTTTTGACAGAAAACAGAGGTGTTTTTTCAAAGTGCCTACCTGTAGATTTTGGCCTCTAGCTCTGCCAGCACCTAGGGAAACCTACCAAACCTGTGCATTTCTGAAAACTAGAGACCTGGGGAATCCAAAATGGGGTGACTTGTGGGGCACTCACCAGGTTCTGTTACCCAGAATCCTTTGCAAACCTCAAAATTTGGCTAAAAAAACTAATTTTCCTCACATTTTGGTGAGAGAAAGTTCTGGAATCTGAGAGAAGCCACAAATTTCCTCCCACCCAGCGTTCCCCCAAGTCTCCCGATAAAAATGATACCTCACTTGTGTGGGTAGGCCTAGCGCCCGTGACAGGAAATGCCCCAAAACACAACGTGGACACATCACATTTTTTGACAGAAAACAGAGGTGTTTTTTCCAAAGTGCCTACCTTTAGATTTTGGCCTCTAGCTCAGCCTGAACCTGGGAAACCTGCCCAACCTGTGCATTTGTGAAAACTAGAGACCTAGGGGAATCCAAGATGGGGGGAATTGTTGGGCTCTGACCAGGTTCTGTTACCCAGAATCCTTTGCAAACCTCAAAATTTGGCTAAAAAAACAGATTTTCCTCACATTTTGGTGAGAGAAAGTTCTGGAATCTGAGAGAAGCCACAAATTTCCTCCCACCCAGCGTTCCCCCAAGTCTCCCGATAAAAATGATACCTCACTTGTGTGGGTAGTCCCAGCGCCCGTGACAGGAAATGCCCCAGAACACAACGTAGACACATCCCATTTTTTGACAGATAACAGAGGTGTTTTTTGCAAAGTGCCTACCTGTCGATTTTGGCCTCTAGCTCAGCCTGCACCTAGGGAAACCTACTAAACCTGAGCATTTCTGACAACAAGAGATCTAGGGGAATCCAAAATGGGGTGACTTCTGGGACTCTGACCAGGTTCTGTTACCCAGAATCCTTTGCAAACCTCAAAATGTGGCTAAAAAAAACACATTTTTCTCACTTTTTGGTGACAGAAAGTTCTGGAATCTGAGAGGAGCCACAAATGTCCTCCCACCCAGCGTTTCTCCAAGTCTCCAGATAAAAATGATACCTCACTTGTGTGGGTAGGCCTAGCGCCCGTGACAGGAAATGCCCCAAAACGCAACGTGGATACATCACATTTTTTTACAGAAAACAGAGGTGTTTTTTGCAAAGTGCCTACCTTTAGATTTTGGCCTCTAGCTCAGCCTGAACCTAGGGAAACCTGCCCAACCTGTGCATTTGTGAAAACTAGAGACCTAGGGGAATCCAAGATGGGGGGAATTGTGGGGCTCTGACCAGGTTCTGTTACCCAGAATCCTTTGCAAACTTCAAAATTTGGCTAAAAAAACACATTTTCCTCACATTTTGGTGAGAGAAAGTTCTGGAATCTGATAGAAGCCACAAATTTCCTTCCACCCAGCGTTCCCCCAAGTCTCCCTATAAAAATTATAACTAACTTGTGTGGGTAGTCGTAGCGCCCGTGACAGGAAATGCCCCAGAACACAACGTGGACACATCCCATTTTTTGACAGATAACAGAGGTGTTTTTTGCAAAGTGCCTACCTGTAGATTTTGGCCTCTAGCTCAGCCTGCACCTAGGGAAACCTACCAAACCTGAGCATTTCTGAAAACAAGAGATCTCGGGGAATCCAAAATGGGGTGACTTCTGGGACTCTGACCAGGTTCTGTTACCCAGAATCCTTTGCAAACCTCAAAATTTGGCTAAAAAAACACATTTTCATCACATTTTGGTGAGAGAAAGTTCTGGAATCTGAGAAGAGCCACAAATTTCCTCCCACCCAGCGTTCCCCCAAGTCTCCCGATAAAAGTGATACCTCACTTGTGTGGGTAGGCCTAGCGCCCGTGACAGGAAATGCCCGAAAACACAACGTGGACACATCCCCTTTTTTGACAGATAACAGACGTGTTTTTTGCAAAGTGCCTACCTATAGATTTTGGCCTCTAGCTCAGCCTGAACCTAGGGAAACCTGCCCAACCTGTGCATTTGTGAAAACTAGAGACCTAGGGGAATCCAAGATGGGGGGAATTGTGGGGCTCTGACCAGGTTCTGTTACCCAGAATCCTTTGCAAACTTCAAAATTTGGCTAAAAAAACACATTTTCCTCACATTTTGGTGAGAGAAAGTTCTGGAATCTGATAGAAGCCACAAATTTCCTTCCACCCAGCGTTCCCCCAAGTCTCCCTATAAAAATTATAACTAACTTGTGTGGGTAGTCGTAGCGCCCGTGACAGGAAATGCCCCAGAACACAACGTGGACACATCCCATTTTTTGACAGATAACAGAGGTGTTTTTTGCAAAGTGCCTACCTGTAGATTTTGGCCTCTAGCTCAGCCTGCACCTAGGGAAACCTACCAAACCTGAGCATTTCTGAAAACAAGAGATCTCGGGGAATCCAAAATGGGGTGACTTCTGGGACTCTGACCAGGTTCTGTTACCCAGAATCCTTTGCAAACCTCAAAATTTGGCTAAAAAAACACATTTTCATCACATTTTGGTGAGAGAAAGTTCTGGAATCTGAGAAGAGCCACAAATTTCCTCCCACCCAGCGTTCCCCCAAGTCTCCCGATAAAAGTGATACCTCACTTGTGTGGGTAGGCCTAGCGCCCGTGACAGGAAATGCCCGAAAACACAACGTGGACACATCCCCTTTTTTGACAGATAACAGACGTGTTTTTTGCAAAGTGCCTACCTATAGATTTTGGCCTCTAGCTCAGCCTGAACCTAGGGAAACCTGCCCAACCTGTGCATTTGTGAAAACTAGAGACCTAGGGGAATCCAAGATGGGGGGAATTGTGGGGCTCTGACCAGGTTCTGTTACCCAGAATCCTTTGCAAACCTCAAAATTTGGCTAAAAAAAAACATTTTCCTCACTTTTTGGTGACAGAAAGTTCTGGAATCTGAGAAGAGCCACAAATTTCCTCCCACCCAGCGTTCCCCCAAGTCTCCCGATAAAAGTGATACCTCACTTGTGTGGGTAGGCCTAGCGCCCGTGACAGGAAATGCCCCAAAACACAAAGTGGACACATCCCCTTTTTTGACAGATAACAGACGTGTTTTTTGCAAAGTGCCTACCTTTAGACTTTGGCCTCTAGCTCAGCCTGAACCTAGGGAAACCTGCCCAACCTGTGCATTTGTGAAAACTAGAGACCTAGGGGAATCCAAGATGGGGGGAATTGTGGGGCTCTGACCAGGTTCTGTTACCCAGAATCCTTTGCAAACCTCAAAATTTGGCTAAAAAAACACATTTTCCTCACTTTTTGGTGACAGAAAATTCTGGAATCTGAGAAGAGCCACAAATTTCCTCCCACCCATCGTTCCCCCAAGTCTCCCGATAAAAGTGATACCTCACTTGTGTGGGAAGGCCTAGCGCCCGTGACAGGAAATGCCCCAAAACACAACGTGGACACATCCCATTTTTTGACAGAAAACAGAGGTGTTTTGTCAAAGTGCCTACCTGTAGATTTTGGCCTCTAGCTCAGCCAGCACCTAGGGAAACCTACCAAACCTGAGTATTTCTGAAAACTAGAGACCTGGGGAATCCAAAATGGGGTGACTTGTGGGGCACTCACCAGGTTCTGTTACCCAGAATCCTTTGCAAACCTCAAAATTTGGCTAAAAAAGCACATATTCCTCACATTTTGGTGACAGAAGGTTCTGGAATCTGAGAGGAGCCACAAATTTCCTCCCACCCAGCGTTTCTCCAAGTCTCCCGATAAAAATGATACCTCACTTGTGTGGGTAGGCCTAGCGCCCGTGACAGGAAATGCCCCAAAACACAACGTGGACACATCACATTTTTTGACAGAAAACAGAGGTGTTTTTTGCAAAGTGCCTACCTTTAGATTTTGGCCTCTAGCTCAGCCTGAACCTAGGGAAACCTGCCCAACCTGTGCATTTGTGAAAACTAGAGACCTAGGGGAATCCAAGATGGGGGGAATTGTGGGGCTCTGACCAGGTTCTGTTACCCAGAATCCTTTGCAAACTTCAAAATTTGGCTAAAAAAAAACATTTTCCTCACATTTTGGTGAGAGAAAGTTCTGGAATCTGATAGAAGCCACAAATTTCCTTCCACCCAGCGTTCCCCCAAGTCTCCCTATAAAAATTATAACTAACTTGTGTGGGTAGTTGTAGCGCCCGTGACAGGAAATGCCCCAGAACACAACGTGGACACATCCCATTTTTTGACAGATAACAGAGGTGTTTTTTGCAAAGTGCCTACCTGTAGATTTTGGCCTCTAGCTCAGCCTGCACCTAGGGAAACCTACCAAACCTGAGCATTTCTGAAAACAAGAGATCTCGGGGAATCCAAAATGGGGTGACTTCTGGGACTCTGACCAGGTTCTGTTACCCAGAATCCTTTGCAAACCTCAAAATTTGGCTAAAAAAACACATTTTCATCACATTTTGGTGAGAGAAAGTTCTGGAATCTGAGAAGAGCCACAAATTTCCTCCCACCCAGCATTCCCCCAAGTCTCCCGATAAAAGTGATACCTCACTTGTGTGGGTAGGCCTAGCGCCCGTGACAGGAAATGCCCGAAAACACAACGTGGACACATCCCCTTTTTTGACAGATAACAGACGTGTTTTTTGCAAAGTGCCTACCTATAGATTTTGGCCTCTAGCTCAGCCTGAACCTAGGGAAACCTGCCCAACCTGTGCATTTGTGAAAACTAGAGACCTAGGGGAATCCAAGATGGGGGGAATTGTGGGGCTCTGACCAGGTTCTGTTACCCAGAATCCTTTGCAAACCTCAAAATTTGGCTAAAAAAACACATTTTCCTCACTTTTTGGTGACAGAAAGTTCTGGAATCTGAGAAGAGCCACAAATTTCCTCCCACCCAGCGTTCCCCCAAGTCTCCCGATAAAAGTGATACCTCACTTGTGTGGGTAGGCCTAGCGCCCGTGACAGGAAATGCCCCAAAACACAAAGTGGACACATCCCCTTTTTTGACAGATAACAGACGTGTTTTTTGCAAAGTGCCTACCTTTAGACTTTGGCCTCTAGCTCAGCCTGAACCTAGGGAAACGTGCCCAACCTGTGCATTTGTGAAAACTAGAGACCTAGGGGAATCCAAGATGGGGGGAATTGTGGGGCTCTGACCAGGTTCTGTTACCCAGAATCCTTTGCAAACCTCAAAATTTGGCTAAAAAAACACATTTTCCTCACTTTTTGGTGACAGAAAATTCTGGAATCTGAGAAGAGCCACAAATTTCCTCCCACCCATCGTTCCCCCAAGTCTCCCGATAAAAGTGATACCTCACTTGTGTGGGAAGGCCTAGCGCCCGTGACAGGAAATGCCCCAAAACACAACGTGGACACATCCCATTTTTTGACAGAAAACAGAGGTGTTTTGTCAAAGTGCCTACCTGTAGATTTTGGCCTCTAGCTCAGCCAGCACCTAGGGAAACCTACCAAACCTGAGTATTTCTGAAAACTAGAGACCTGGGGAATCCAAAATGGGGTGACTTGTGGGGCACTCACCAAGTTCTGTTACCCAGAATCCTTTGCAAACCTCAAAATTTGGCTAAAAAAGTACATATTCCTCACATTTTGGTGACAGAAAGTTCTGGAATCTGAGAGGAGCCACAAATTTCCTCCCACCCAGCGTTTCTCCAAGTCTCCCGATAAAAATGATACCTCACTTGTGTGGGTAGGCCTAGCGCCCGTGACAGGAAATGCCCCAAAACACAACGTGGACACATCACATTTTTTGACAGAAAACAGAGGTGTTTTTTGCAAAGTGCCTACCTTTAGATTTTGGCCTCTAGCTCAGCCTGAACCTAGGGAAACCTGCCCAACCTGTGCATTTGTGAAAACTAGAGACCTAGGGTAATCCAAGATGGAGGGAATTGTGGGGCTCTGACCAGGTTCTGTTACCCAGAATCCTTTGCAAACCTCAAAATTTGGCTAAAAAAACACATTTTCCTCACATTTTGGTGAGAGAAAGTTCTGGAATCTGAGAGAAGCCACAAATTTCCTCCAACCCAGCGTTCCCCCAAGTCTCCCGATAAAAATGATACCTCACTTGTGTGGGTAGTCCTAGCGCCCATGACAGGAAATGCCCCAGAACACAACGTGGACACATCCCATTTTTTGACAGATAACAGAGGTGTTTTTTGCAAAGTGTCTACCTGTCGATTTTGGCCTCTAGCTCAGCCTGCACCTAGGGAAACCTACCAAACCTGAGCATTTCTGAAAACAAGAGATCAAGGGGAATCCAAAATGGGGTGACTTCTGGGACTCTGACCAGGTTCTGTTACCCAGAATCCTTTGCAAACCTCAAAATTTGGCTAAAAAACACATTTTCCTCACATTTTGGTGACAGAAAGTTCTGGAATCTGAGAAGAGCCACAAATTTCCTCCCACCCAGCGTTTCCCCAAGTCTCCCGATAAAAGTGATACCTCACTTGTGTGGGTAGGCCTAGCGCCCGTGACAGGAAATGCCCCAAAACACAACGTGGACACATCCCATTTTTTGACAGAAAACAGAGGTGTTTTTTCAAAGTGCCTACCTGTAAATTTTGGCCTCTAGCTCAGCCAGCAGCTAGGGAAACCTACCAAACCTGTGCATTTCTGAAAACTAGAGAGCTGGGGAATCCAAAATGGGGTGACTTGTGGGGCGCTCACCAGGTTCTGTTACCCAGAATCCTTTGCAAACCTCAAAATTTGGCTAAAAAAACAAATTTTCCTCACATTTTGGTGGGAGAAAGTTCTGGAATCTGAGAGGAGCCACAAATTTCCTCCCACCCAGCGTTTCTCCAAGTCTCCCGATAACTTGTGTGGGTAGGCCTAGCGCCCGTGACAGGAAATGCCCCAAAACACAACGTGGACACATCACATTTTTTGACAGAAAACAGAGGTGTTTTTTGCAAAGTGCCTACCTTTAGATTTTGGCCTCTAGCTCAGCCTGAACCTAGGGAAACCTGCACAACCTGTGCATTTGTGAAAACTAGAGACCTAGGGGAATCCAAGATGGGGGGAATTGTGGGGCTCTGACCAGGTTCTGTTACCCAGAATCCTTTGCAAACCTCAAAATTTGGCTAAAAAAACACATTTTCCTCACATTTTGGTGAGAGAAAGTTCTGGAATCTGAGAAGAGCCACAAATTTCCTCCCACCCAGCGTTCCCCCAAGTCTCCCGATAAAAGTGATACCTCACTTGTGTGGGTAGGCCTAGCGCCCGTGACAGGAAATGCCCCAAAACACAACGTGGACACATCCCCTTTTTTGACAGATAACAGAGGTGTTTTTTGCAAAGTGCCTACCTTTAGATTTTGGCCTCTAGCTCAGCCTGAACCTAGGGAAACCTGCCCAACCTGTGCATTTGTGAAAACTAGAGACCTAGGGGAATCCAAGATGGGGGGAATTGTGGGGCTCTGACCAGGTTCTGTTACCCAGAATCCTTTGCAAACTTCAAAATCTGGCTAAAGAAATACATTTTCATCACATTTTGGTGACAGAAAGTTCTGGAATCTGAGAGGAGACACAAATTTCCTTCCACCCAGCGGTCCCCCAAGTCTCCCGATAAAACTTATAACTAACTTGTGTGGGTAGTCCTAGCGCCCGTGACAGGAAGTGCCCCAAAACACAACATGGACACATCCCATTTTTATTTTTTACAGAAAACAGAGGTGTTTTTTGCTAAGTGACTACCTGTAGATTTTGGCCTCTACCTCAGCCGGCACCTAGGGAAACCTACCAAACCTGTGCATTTCTGAAAACAAGAGATCTAGGGTAATCCAAAATGGGGTGACTTCTGGGACTCTGACCAGGTTCTGTTACCCAGAATCCTTTGCAAACCTCAAAATGTGGCTAAAAAAACACATTTTCCTCACATTTTGGTGACAGAAAGTTCTGGAATCTGAGAAGAGCCACAAATTTCCTCCCACCCAGCGTTCCCCCAAGTCTCCCGATAAAACTTATAACTAACTTGTGTGGGTAGGCCTAGCGCCCGTGACAGGAAATGCCCCAAAACACAACGTGGACACATCCCATTTTTTGACAGAAAACAGAGGTGTTTTTTGCAAAGTGCCTAGCTGTCAATTTTGGCCTCTAGCTCAGCCAGCACCTAGGGAAACCTACCAAACCTGTGCATTTTTTAAAACTAGAGACCTGGGGAATCCAAAATGGGGTGACTTGTGGGGCACTCACCAGGTTCTGTTACCCAGAATCCTTTGCAAACCTCAAAATGTAGCTAAAAAAAACTAATTTTCCTCACATTTTGGTGACAGAAAGTTCTGGAATCTGAGAGGAGCCACAAATTTCCTCCCACCCAGCGTTTCTCCAAGTCTCCCGATAAAAATGATACCTCACTTGTGTGGGTAGGCCTAGCGCCCGTGACCGGAAATACCCCAAAACACAACGTGACACATCCCATTTTTTGACAGAAAACAGAGGTTTTTTTTGCAAAGTGCCTACCTTTAGATTTTGGCCTTTAGCTCAGCCTGAACCTAGGGAAACCTGCCCAACCTGTGCATTTGTGAAAACTAGAGACCTAGGGGAATCCAAGATGGGGGGAATTGTGGGGCTCTGACCAGGTTCTGTTACCCAGAATCCTTTGCAAAACTCAAAATTTGGCTAAATAAACACATTTTCCTCACATTTTGGTGAGAGAAAGTTCTGGAATCTGAGAGAAGCAACAAATTTCCTCCCACCCAGCGTTCCCCCAAGTCTCCCGATAAAAGTGATACCTCACTTGTGTGGGTAGGCCTAGCGCCCGTGACAGGAAATGCCCCAAAACACAACGTGGACACATCCCATTTTTTGACAGAAAACAGAGGTGTTTTTTCAAAGTGCCTACCTGTAGATTTTGGCCTCTAGCTCAGCCAGCACCTAGGGAAACCTACCAAACCTGTGCATTTCTGAAAACTAGAGAGCTGGGGAATCCAAAATGGGGTGACTTGTGGGACTCTGACCAGGTTCTGTTACCCAGAATCCTTTGCAAACCTCAAAATTTGGCTAAAAAAACAAATTTTCCTCACATTTTGGTGACAGAAAGTTCTGGAATCTGAGAGGAGCCACAAATATCCTCCCACCCAGCGTTTCTCCAAGTCTCCCAATAAAAATGATACCTCACTTGTGTGGGTAGGCCTAGCGCCTGTGACAGGAAATGCCCCAAAACACAACGTGGACACATCAAATTTCTTGACAGAAAACAGCGGTGTTTTTTGCAAAGTGCCTACCTTTAGATTTTGGCCTCTAGCTCAGCCTGAACCTAGGGAAACCTGCCCAACCTGTGCATTTGTGAAAACTAGAGACCTAGGGGAATCCAAGATGGGGGAATTGTGGGGCTCTGACCAGGTTCTGTTACCCAGAATCCTTTGCAAACCTCAAAATTTGGCTAAAAAAACACATTTTCCTCACATTTTGGTGACAGAAAGTTCTGGAATCTGAGAAGAGCCACAAATTTCCTCCCACCCAGCGTTCCCCCAAGTCTCCCGATTAAAGTGATACCTAACTTGTGTGGGTAGGCCTAGCGCCCGTGACAGGAAATGCCCCAAAACACAACGTGGACACATCCCCTTTTTTGACAGATAACAGAGGTGTTTTTTGCAAAGTGCCTACCTTTAGATTTTGGCCTCTAGCTCAGTCTGAACCTAGGGAAACCTGCCCAACCTGTGCATTTGTGAAAACTAGAGACCTAGGGGAATCCAAGATGCGGGGAATTGTGGGGCTCTGACCAGGTTCTGTTGCCCAGAATCCTTTGCAAACCTCAAAATCTGGCTAAAGAAACACATTTTCATCACATTTTGGTGAGAGAAAGTTCTGGAATCTGAGAGGAGACACAAATTTCCTTCCACCCATCGTTCCCCCAAGTCTCCCGATAAAAATTATAACTAATTTGTGTGGGTAGGCCTAGCGCCCGTGACAGGAAGTGCCCCAAAACACAACATGGACACATCCCATTTTTTTTTTTACAGAAAACATAGGTGTTTTTTGCAAAGTGACTACCTGTAGATTTTGGCGTCTACCTTAGGGAAACCTACCAAACCTGTGCATTTCTGAAAACAAGAGATCTAGGGGAATCCAAAATGGGGTGACTTGTGGTGCTCTGACCAGGTTCTGTTACCCAGAATCCTTTGCAAACCTCAAAATTTGGCTAAAAAAACACATTTTCCTCACTTTTTGGTGACAGAAAGTTCTGGAATCTGAGAAGAGCCACAAATTTCCACCCACCCAGCGTTCCCCCAAGTCTCCCGATAAAAGTGATACCTCACTTGTGTGGGTAGGCCTAGCGCCAGTGACAGGAAATGCCCCAAAACACAACGTGGACACATCCCATTTTTTGACAGAAAACAGAGGTGTTTTTTCAAAATGCCTAACTGTAGATTTTGGCCTCTAGCTCAGCCAGCACCTAGGGAAACCTACCAAACCTGTGCATTTCTGAAAACTAGAGACCTGGGGAATCCAAAATGGGGTGACTTGTGGGGCACTCACCAGGTTCTGTTACCCATAATCATTTGCAAACCTCAAAATGTAGCTAAAAAAAACTAATTTTCCTCACATTTTGGTGGCAGAAAGTTCTGGAATCTGAGAGGAGCCACACATTTCCTCCCACCCAGCATTCCCCCAAGTCTCCCGATAAAAATGATACCTCACTTGTGTGGGTAGGCCTAGCGCCCGTGACCTGAAATGCCCCAAAACACAACGTGGACACATCCCATTTTTTGACAGAAAACAGAGGTGTTTTTTGCAATGTGCCTACCTTTAGATTTTGGCCTTTAGCTCAGCCTGAACCTAGGGAAACCTGCCCAACCTGTGCATTTGTGAAAGCTAGAGACCTAGGGGAATCCAAGATGGGGGGAATTGTGGGGCTCTGACCAGGTTCTGTTACCCAGAATCCTTTGCAAACCTCAAAATTTGGCTAAATAAACACATTTTCCTCACATTTTGGTGAGAGAAAGTTCTGGAATCTGAGAGAAGCAACACATTTCCTCCCACCCAGCGTTCTCCCAAGTCTCCCGATAAAAATGATACCTTACTTGTGTGGGTAGTCCTAGCGCCCGTGACAGGAAATGCCCCAGAATACAACGTGGACACATCCCATTTTTTGACAGATAACAGAGGTGT
Organism: Pleurodeles waltl; assembly: GCF_031143425.1. Lineage (NCBI taxonomy): Eukaryota > Metazoa > Chordata > Amphibia > Caudata > Salamandridae > Pleurodeles > Pleurodeles waltl. Next base: position 184,751,817 of record NC_090439.1, on the reverse strand, counting down.
TTTTTGCAAAGTGCCTACCTCTAGATTTTGGCCTCTAGCTCAGCCTGCACCTAGGGAAACCTACCAAACCTGAGCATTTCTGAAAACAAGAGATCTAGGGGAATCCAAAATGGGGTGACTTCTGGGACTCTGACCAGGTTCTGTTACCCAGAATCCTTTGCAAACCTCAAAATTTGGCTAAAAAAATACATTTTCCTCACATTTTGGTAACAGAAAGTTCTGGAATCTGAGAAGAGCCACAAATTTCCTCCCACCCAGCGTTCCCCCAAGTCTCCCGATAAAAGTGATACCTCACTTGTGTGGGTAGGCCTAGCGCCCGTGACAGGAAATGCCCCAAAACACAACGTGGACACATCCCATTTTTTGACAGAAAACAGAGGTGTTTTTTCAAAGTGCCTACCTGTAGATTTTGGCCTCTAGCTCAGCCAGCACCTAGGGAAACCTACCAAACCTGTGCATTTCTGAAAACTAGAGAGCTGGGGAATCCAAAATGGGGTGACTTGTGGGACTCTGACCAGGTTCTGTTACCCAGAATCCTTTGCAAACCTTAAAATGTGGCTAACAAAACAAATTTTCCTCACATTTTGGTGACAGAAAGTTCTGGAATCTGAGAGGAGCCACAAATTTCCTCCCACCCAGCGTTTCTCCAAGTCTCCCAATAAAAATGTTACCTCACTTGTGTGGGTAGGCCTAGCGCCCGTGACAGGAAATGCCCCAAAACACAACGTGGACACATCACATTTTTTTTACAGAAAAGAGAGGTGTTTTTTGCAAAGTGCCTACCTTTAGATTTTGGCCTCTAGCTCAGCCTGAACCTAGGGAAACTTGCCCAACCTGTGCATTTGTGAAAACTAGAGACCCAGGGGAATCCAAGATGGGGGGAATTGTGGGGCTCTGACCAGGTTCTGTTACCCAGAATCCTTTGCAAACCTCAAAATTTGGCTAAAAACACTAATTTTCCTCACATTTTGGTGAGAGAAAGTTCTGGAATCTGAGAGAAGCCACAAATTTCCTCACACCCAGCGTTCCCCCAAGTCTCCTGATAAAAATGATACCTCACTTGTGTGGGTAGTCCTAGCGCCCGTGACAGGAAATGCCCCAAAACACAACGTGGACACATCCCCTTTTTTGACAGATAACAGAGGTGTTTTTTGCAAAGTGCCTACCTTTAGATTTTGGCCTCTAGCTCAGCCTGAACCTAGGGAAACCTGCCCAACCTGTGCATTTGTGAAAACTAGAGACCTAGGGGAATCCAAGATGGGGGGAATTGTGGGGCTCTGACCAGGTTCTGTTACCCAGAAACCTTTGCAAACCTCAAAATCTGGCTAAAGAAACACATTTTCATCACATTTTGCTGACAGAAAGTTCTGGAATCTGAGAGGAGACACAAATTTCCTTCCACCCAGCGTTCCCCTAAGTCTCCCGATAAAAATTATAACTAACTTGTGTGGGTAGGCCTAGCGCCCGTGACAGGAAGTGCCCCAAAACACAACATGGACACATCCCATTTTTTTTTTTACAGAAAACAGAGGTGTTTTTTGCAAAGTGACTACCTGTAGATTTTGGCCTCTAGCTCAGCCTGAACCTAGGGAAACCTGCCCAACCTGTGCATTCGTGAAAACTAGAGACCTAGGGGAATCCAAGATGGGGGGAATTGTGGGGCTCTGACCAGGTTCTGTTACCCAGAATCCTTTGCAAACCTCAAAATTTGGCTAAAAAAACACATTTTCCTCACATTTTGGTGAGAGAAAGTTCTGGAATCTGAGAGAAGCCACAAATTTCCTCCCACCCAGCGTTCCCCCAAGTCTCCCGATAAAAATGATACCTCACTTGTGTGGGTAGTCCTAGCGCCCGTGACAGGAAATGCCCCAGAACACAACGTGGACACATCCCATTTTTTGACAGATAACAGAGGTGTTTTTTGCAAAGTGCCCACTTGTAGATTTTGGCCTCTAGCTCAGCCTGCACCTAGGGAAACCTACCAAACCTGAGCATTTCTGAAAACAAGAGATCTAGGGGAATCCAAAATGGGGTGACTTCTGGGACTCTGACCAGGTTCTGTTACCCAGAATCCTTTGCAAACCTCAAAATTTGGCTAAAAAAACACATTTTCCTCACATTTTGGTGACAGAAAGTTCTGGAATCTGAGAAGAGCCGCAAATTCCCTCCCACCCACGTTCCCCCAAGTCTCCCGATAAAAGTGATACCTCACTTGTGTGGGTAGGCCTGGCGCCCGTGACAGGAAATGCCCCTAAACACAACATGGACACATCCCATTTTTTGACAGAAAACAAAGGTGTTTTTTCAAAGTGCCTACCTGTAGATTTTGGCCTCTAGCTCAGCCAGCACCTAGGGAAACCTACCAAACCTGTGCATTTCTGAAAACTAGAGACCTAGGGGAATCCAAAATGGGGTGACTTGTGGGGCACTCACCAGGTTCTGTTACCCAGAATCCTTTGCAAACCTCAAAATTTGGCTAAAAAAACACATTTTCCTCACATTTTGGTGACAGAAAGTTCTGGAATCTGAGAAGAGCCACAAATTCCCTCCCACCCAGCGTTCCCCCAAGTCTCCCGATAAAAGTGATACCTCACTTGTGTGGGTAGTCCTAGCGCCCGTGACAGGAAATGCCCCAAAACACAACGTGGACACATCACATTTTTTGACAGAAAACAGAGGTGTTTTTTGCAAACTGCCTACCTTTAGATTTTGACCTCTAGCTCAGCCTGAACCTAGGGAAACCTGCCCAACCTGTGCATTTGTGAAAACTAGAGACCTAGGGGAATCCAAGATGGGGGGAATTGTGGGGCTCTGACCAGGTTCTCTTACCCAGAATCCTTTGCAAACCTCAAAATTTGGCTAAAAAAACTCATTTTCCTCACATTTTGGTGAGAGAAAGTTCTGGAATCTGAGAGAAGCCACACATTTCCTCACACCCAGCGTTCCCCCAAGTCTCCCGATAAAAATGATACCTCACTTGTGTGGGTAGTCCTAGCGCCCGTGACAGGAAATGCCCCAGAACACAACGTGGACACATCCCATTTTTTGACAGATAACAGAGGTGTTTTTTGCAAAGTGCCTACCTGTAGATTTTGGCCTCTAGCTCAGCCTACACCTAGGGAAACCTACCAAACCTGACCATTTCTGAAAACAAGAGATCTAGGGGAATCCAAAGTGGGGTGACTTCTGGGACTATGACCAGGTTCTGTTACCCAGAATCCTTTGCAAACCTCAAAATTTGGCTAAAAAAACAAATTTTCCTCACATTTTGGTGAGAGAATGTTCTGGAATCTGAGAGAAGCCACAAATTTCCTCCCACCTAGCGTTTCTCCAAGTCTCCCGATAAAAATGATACCTCACCTGTGTGGGTAGGCCTAGCGCCCATGACAGGAAATGCCCCAAAACACAACGTGGACACATCACATTTTTTGACAGAAAACAGAGGTGTTTTTTGCAAAGTGCCTACCTTTAGATTTTGGCCTCTAGCTCAGCCTCAACCTGGGAAACCTGCCCAACCTGTGCATTTGTGAAAACTAGAGACCTAGGGGAATCCAAGATGGGGGAATTGTGGGGCTCTGACCAGGTTCTGTTACCCAGAATCCTTTGGAAACCTCAAAATTTGGCTAAAAAAACACATTTTCATCACATTTTGGTGACAGAAAGTTCTGGAATCTGAGAGGAGACACAAATTTCCTTCCACCCAGCGTTCCCCCAAGTCTCCCGATAAGAATTATAACTAACTTGTGTGGGTAGGCCTAGCGCCCGTGACAGGAAGTGCCCCAAAACACAACATGGACACATCCCATTTTTTTTTTTTACAGAAAACAGAGGTGTTTTTTGCAAAGTGACTACCTGTAGATTTTGGCCTCTACCTCAGCCGGCACCTAGGGAAACCTACCAAACCTGTGCATTTCTGAAAACAAGAGATCTAGGGGAATCCAAAATGGGGTGACTTGTGGGGCTCTGACCAGGTTCTGTTACCCAGAATCCTTTGCAAACCTCAAAATTTGGCTAAAAAAACACATTTTCATCACATTTTGGTGACAGAAAGTTCTGGAATCTGAGAGGAGACACAAATTTCCTTCCACCCAGCGTTCCCCCAAGTCTCCCGATAAAAATTATAACTAACTTGTGTGGGTAGGCCTAGCGCCCGTGACAGGAAGTGCCCCAAAACACAACATGGACACATCCCATTTTTTTTTTACAGAAAACAGAGGTGTTTTTTGCAAAGTGACTACGTGTAGATTTTGGCCTCTACCTCAGCCGGCACCTAGGGAAACCTACCAAACCTGTGCATTTCTGAAAACAAGAGATCTAGGGGAATCCAAAATGGGGTGACTTGTGGGGCTCTGACCAGGTTCTGTTACCCAGAATCCTTTGCAAACCTCAAAATTTGGCTAAAAAAACACATTTTCCTCACTTTTTGGTGACAGAAAGTTCTGGAATCTGAGAAGAGCCACAAATTTCCACCCACCCAGCGTTCCCCCAAGTCTCCCGATAAAAATGATACCTCACTTGTGTGGGTAGTCCTAGCGCCCGTGACAGGAAATGCCCCAGAACACAACGTGGACACATCCCATTTTTTGACAGATAACAGAGGTGTTTTTTGCAAAGTGCCTATCTGTCGATTTTGGCCTCTAGCTCAGCCTGCACCTAGGGAAACCTACCAAACCTGAGCATTTCTGAAAACAAGAGATCTAGGGGAATCTAAAATGGGGTGACTTCTGGGACTCTGACCAGGTTCTGTTACCCAGAATCCTTTGCAAACCTCAAAATTTGGCTAAAAATACACATTTTCCTCACATTTTGGTGACAGAAAGTTCTGGAATCTGAGAAGAGCCACAAATTTCCTCCCACCCAGCGTTTCCCCAAGTCTCCCGATAAAAGTGATACCTCACTTGTGTGGGTAGGCCTAGCGCCCGTGACAGGAAATGCCCCAAAACACAACGTGGACACATCCCCTTTTTTTACAGTAAACAGAGGTGTTTTTTGCAAAGTGCCTACCTGTCGATTTTGGCCTCTACCTCAGCCTGCACCTAGGGAAACCTACTAAACCTGAGCATTTCTGAAAACTAGAGACCTAGGGGAATCCAAGATGGGGGGAATTGTGGGGCTCTGACCAGGTTCTGTTACCCAGAAACCTTTGCAAACCTCAAAATCTGGCTAAAGAAACACATTTTCATCACATTTTGGTGACAGAAAGTTCTGGAATCTGAGAGGAGACACAAATTTCCTTCCACCCAGCGTTCCCCCAAGTCTCCCTATAAAAATTATAACTAACTTGTGTGGGTAGGCCTTGCGCCCGTGACAGGAAGTGCCCCAAAACACAACATGGGCACATCCCATTTTTTTTTTTTACAGAAAACAGAGGTGTTTTTTGCAAAGTGACTACCTGTAGATTTTGGCCTCTACCTCAGCCGGCACCTAGGGAAACCTACCAAACCTGTGCATTTCTGAAAACAAGAGATCTAGGGGAATCCAAAATGGGGTGACTTGTGGGGCTCTGACCAGGTTCTGTTACCCAGAATCCTTTGCAAACCTCAAAATTTGGCTAAAAAAACACATTTTCCTCACTTTTTGGTGACAGAAAGTTCTGGAATCTGAGAAGAGCCACAAATTTCCTCCCACCCAGCATTCCCCCAAGTCTCCCGATAAAAATGATACCTTACTTGTGTGGGTAGGCCTAGCGCCCGTGACAGGAAATGCCCCAAAACACAACGTGGACACATTCCATTTTTTTACAGAAAACAGAGGTGTTTTTTTCAAAGTGCCTACCTGTAGATTTTGGCCTCTAGCTCAGCCAGCACCTAGGGAAACTACCAAACCTCTGCATTTCTGAAAACTAGAGACCTGTGGAATCCAAAATGGGGTGACTTGTGGGCACTCACCAGGTTCTGTTACCCAGAATCCTTTGCAAACCTCAAATTTGGCTAAAAAAACAAATTTTCCTCAAATTTTGGTGACAGAAAGTTCTGGAATCTGAGAGGAGCCACAAATTTCCTCCCACCTAGCGTTTCTCCAAGTCTCCCGATAAAAATGATACCTCACTTGTGTGGGTAGGCCTAGCGCCCGTGACAGGAAATGCCCCAAAACATAACTTGGACACATCACATTTTTTGACAGAAAACAGAGGTGTTTTTTGCAAAGTGCCTACCTTTAGATTTTGGCCTCTAGCTCAGCCTGAACCTAGGGAAAACCTGCCCAACCTGTGCATTTGTGAAAAACTAGAGACCTAGGGGAATCCAATATGGGAGGAATTGTGGGGCTCTGACCAGGTTCTGTTACCCAGAATCCTTTGCAAACCTCAAAATTTGGCTAAAAAAAAACATTTTCCTCACATTTTGGTGAGAGAAAGTTCTGGATCTGAGAGAAGCCACAAATTTCCTCCCACCCAGCGTTCCCCCAAGTCTCCCGATAAAAATGATCAACTCACTTGTGTGGGTAGTCCTAGCGCCCGTGACAGGAAATGCCCCAGAACACAACGTGGACACATCCCATTTTTTGACAGATAACAGAGGTGTTTTTTGCAAAGTGCCTAACTGTAGAATTAGGCCTCTAGCTCAGCCTGCACCTAGGGAAACCTACCAAACCTGAGCATTTCTGAAACAAGAGATCTAGGGGAATCCAAAATGGGGTGACTTCTGGGACTCTGACCATGTTCTGTTACCCAGAATCCTTTGCAAACCTCAAAATTTATCTAAAAAAACACATTTTACTCACTTTTTGGTGACAGAAAGTTCTGGAATCTGAGAAGAGCCACAAATTTCCACCCACCCAGCGTTCCCCCAAGTCTCCCGATAAAAGTGATACCTCACTTGTGTGGGTAGGCCTAGCGCCCGTGACAGGAAATGCCCCAAAACACAACGTGGACACATCCCATTTTTTGACAGAAAACAGAGGTGTTTTTTCAAAGTGCCTACCTGTAGATTTTGGCCTCTAGCTCTGCCAGCACCTAGGGAAACCTACCAAACCTGTGCATTTCTGAAAACTAGAGACCTGGGGAATCCAAAATGCGGTGACTTGTGGGGCACTCACCAGGTTCTGTTACCCAGAATCCTTTGCAAACCTCAAAATTTGGCTAAAAAAACTAATTTTCCTCACATTTTGGTGAGAGAAAAGTTCTGGAATCTGAGAGAAGCCACAAATTTCCTCCCACCCAGCGTTCCCCCAAGTCTCCGATAAAATGATACCTCACTTGTGTGGGTAGGCCTAGCGCCCGTGACAGGAAATGCCCCAAAACACAACGTGGACACATCACATTTTTTGACAGAAAACAGAGGTGTTTTTTCCAAAGTGCCTACCTTTAGATTTTGGCCTCTAGCTCAGCCTGAACCTGGGAACCTGCCCAACCTGTGAATTTGTGAAAACTAGAGACCTAGGGAATCCAAGATGGGGGAATTGTTGGGCTCTGACCAGGTTCTGTTACCCAGAATCCTTTGCAAACCTCAAAATTTGGCTAAAAAAACAGATTTTCCTCACATTTTGGTGAGAGAAAGTTCTGGAATCTGAGAGAAGCCACAAATTTCCTCCCACCCAGCGTTCCCCCAAGTCTCCCGATAAAAATGATACCTCACTTGTGTGGGTAGTCCCAGCGCCCGTGACAGGAAATGCCCCAGAACACAACGTAGACACATCCCATTTTTTGACAGATAACAGAGGTGTTTTTTTGCAAAGTGCCTACCTGTCGATTTTGGCCTCTAGCTCAGCCTGCACCTAGGGAAACCTACTAAACCTGAGCATTTCTGACAACAAGAGATCTAGGGGAATCCAAAATGGGGTGACTTCTGGGACTCTGACCAGGTTCTGTTACCCAGAATCCTTTGCAAACCTCAAAATGTGGCTAAAAAAACACATTTTTCTCACTTTTTGGTGACAGAAAGTTCTGGAATCTGAGAGGAGCCACAAATGTCCTCCCACCCAGCGTTTCTCCAAGTCTCCAGATAAAAATGATACCTCACTTGTGTGGGTAGGCCTAGCGCCCGTGACAGGAAATGCCCCAAAACGCAACGTGGATACATCACATTTTTTTACAGAAAACAGAGGTGTTTTTTGCAAAGTGCCTACCTTTAGATTTTGGCCTCTAGCTCAGCCTGAACCTAGGGAAACCTGCCCAACCTGTGCATTTGTGAAAACTAGAGACCTAGGGGAATCTAAGATGGGGGAATTGTGGGCTCTGACCAGGTTCTGTTACCCAGAATCCTTTGCAAACTTCAAAATTTGGCTAAAAAAACACATTTTCCTCACATTTTGGTGCGAGAAAGTTCTGGAATCTGAGAGGAAGCCACAAATTTCCTCCCACCCAGCTTCCCCCAAGTCTCCCGATAAAATGATACCTCTCTTGTGTGGGTAGTCCTAGCGCCCGTGACAGGAAATGCCCCAGAACACAACGTGGACACATCCCATTTTTTGACAGATAACAGAGGTGTTTTTTTGCAAAGTGCCTACCTGTAGATTTTGGCCTCTAGCTCAGCCTGCACCTAGGGAAACCTACCAAACCTGAGCATTTCTGAAAACAAGAGATCTAGGGGAATCCAAAATGGGGTGACTTCTGGGACTCTGACCGGGTTCTGTTACCCAGAATCCTTTGCAAACCTAATAATTTGGCTAAAAAAACACATTTTCATCACATTTTGGTGACAGAAAGTTCTGGAATCTGAGAAGAGCCACAAATTTCCTCCCACCCAGCGTTCCCCCAAGTCTCCCGATAAAAGTGATACCTCACTTGTGTGGGTAGGCCTAGCGCCCGTGACAGGAAATGCCACAAAACACAACGTGGACACATCCCCTTTTTTGACAGATAACAGAGGTGTTTTTTGCAAAGTGCCTACCTTTAGATTTTGGCCTCTAGCTCAGCCTGAACCTAGGGAAACCTGCCCAACCTGTGCATTTGTGAAAACTAGAGACCTAGGGGAATCCAAGATGGGGGGAATTGTGGGGCTCTGACCAGGTTCTGTTACCCAGAATCCTTTGCAAACCTCAAAATATGGCTAAAGAAACACATTTTCATCACATTTTGGTGACAGAAAGTTCTGGAATCTGAGAGGAGACACAAATTTCCTTCCACCCAGCGTTCCCCCAAGTCTCCCGATAAAAGTGATACCTCACTTGTGTGGGTAGGCCTAGCGCCCGTGACAGGAAATGCCACAAAACACAACGTGGACACATCCCCTTTTTTGACAGATAACAGAGGTGTTTTTTGCAAAGTGCCTACCTTTAGATTTTGGCCTCTAGCTCAGCCTGAACCTAGGGAAACCTGCCCAACCTGTGCATTTGTGAAAACTAGAGACCTAAGGGAATCCAAGATGGGGGGAATTGTGGGGCTCTGACCAGGTTCTGTTACCCAGAATCCTTTGCAAACCTCAAAATATGGCTAAAGAAACACATTTTCATCACATTTTGGTGACAGAAAGTTCTGGAATCTGAGAGGAGACACAAATTTCCTTCTACCCAGCGTTCCCCAAGTCTCCCGATAAAAGTGATACCTCACTTGTGTGGGTAGCCTAGCGCCCGTGACAGGAAATGCCCCAAAACACAACGTGGACACATCCCATTTTTTGACAGAAAACAGAGGTGTTTTTTCAAAGTGCCTACCTGTAGATTTTGGCCTCTAGCTCTGCCAGCACCTAGGGAAACCTACCAAACCTGTGCATTTCTGAAAACTAGAGACCTGGGGAATCTAAGATGGGGGGAATTGTTGGGCTCTGACCAGGTTCTGTTACCCAGAATCCTTTGCAAACCTCAAAATTTGGCTAAAAAAACAGATTTTCCTCACATTTTGGTGAGAGAAAGTTCTGGAATCTGAGAGAAGCCACAAATTTCCTCCCACCCAGCGTTCCCCCAAGTCTCCCGATAAAAATTATAACTAACTTGTGTGGGTAGGCCTAGCGCCCGTGACAGGAAGTGCCCCAAAAGACAACATGGACACATCCCATGTTTTTTTTTTTACAGAAAACAGAGATGTTTTTTGCAAAGTGACTACCTGTTGATTTTGGCCTCTACCTCAGCCGGCACCTAGGGAAACCTACCAAACCTGTGCATTTCTGAAAACAAGAGATCTAGGGGAATCCAAGATGGGGGGAATTGTGGGGCTCTGACCAGGTTCTGTTACCCAGAATCCTTTGCAAACCTCAAAATTTGGCTACAAAAACACATTTTCCTCAACTTTTGGTGACAGAAAGTTCTGGAATCTGAGAAGAGCCACAAATTTCCTCCCACCCAGCTTCCCCCAAGTCTCCCGATAAAAGTGATACCTCACTTGTGTGGGTAGGCCTAGCGCCAGTGACAGGAAATGCCCAAAAACACAACGTGGACACATCCCATTTTTTGACAGAAAACAGAGGTGTTTTTTGCAAAGTGCCTACCTTTAGATTTTGGCCTTTAGCTCAGCCTGAACCTAGGGAAACCTGCCCAACCTGTGCATTTGTGAAAACTAGAGACCTAGGGGAATCCAAAATGGGGTGACTTCTGGGACTCTGACCGGGTTCTGTTACCCAGAATCCTTTGCAAACCTAAAAATTTGGCTAAAAAAACACATTTTCCTCACATTTTGGTGACAGAAAGTTCTGGAATCTGAGAAGAGCCACAAATTTCCTCCACCCAGCGTTCCCCCAAGTCTCCCGATAAAAGTGATACCTCACTTGTGTGGGTAGGCCTAGCGCCCGTGACAGGAAATGCCACAAAACACAACGTGGACACATCCCCTTTTTTGACAGATAACAGAGGTGTTTTTTGCAAAGTGCCTACCTTTAGATTTTGGCCTCTAGCTCAGCCTGAACCTAGGGAAACCTGCCCAACCTGTGCATTTGTGAAAACTAGAGACCTAGGGGAATCCAAGATGGGGGGAATTGTGGGGCTCTGACCAGGTTCTGTTACCCAGAATCCTTTGCAAACCTCAAAATATGGCTAAAGAAACACATTTTCATCACATTTTGGTGACAGAAAGTTCTGGAATCTGAGAGGAGACACAAATTTCCTTCCACCCAGCGTTCCCCCAAGTCTCCCGATAAAAGTGATACCTCACTTGTGTGGGTAGGCCCTCAGCGCCCGTGACAGGAAATGCCACAAAACACAACGTGGACACATCCCCTTTTTTGACAGATAACAGAGGTGTTTTTTGCAAAGTGCCTACCTTTAGATTTTGGCCTCTAGCTCAGCCTGAACCTAGGGAAACCTGCCCAACCTGTGCATTTGTGAAAACTAGAGACCTAAGGGAATCCAAGATGGGGGGAATTGTGGGGCTCTGACCAGGTTCTGTTACCCAGAATCCTTTGCAAACCTCAAAATATGGCTAAAGAAACACATTTCATCACATTTTGGTGACAGAAAGTTCTGGAATCTGAGAGGAGACACAAATTTCCTTCTACCCAGCGTTCCCCCAAGTCTCCCGATAAAAGTGATACCTCACTTGTGTGGGTAGGCCTAGCGCCCGTGACAGGAAATGCCCCAAAACACAACGTGGACACATCCCATTTTTTGACAGAAAACAGAGGTGTTTTTTCAAAGTGCCTACCTGTAGATTTTGGCCTCTAGCTCTGCCAGCACCTAGGGAAACCTACCAAACCTGTGCATTTCTGAAAACTAGAGACCTGGGGAATCTAAAATGGGGTGACTTGTGGGGCACTCACCAGGTTCTGTTACCCAGAATCCTTTGCAAACCTCAAAATTTGGCTAAAAAACTAATTTTCCTCACATTTTGGTGAGAGAAAGTTCTGGAATCTGAGAGAAGCCACAAATTTCCTCCCACCCAGCGTTCCCCCAAGTCTCCCGATAAAAATGATACCTCACTTGTGTGGGTAGGCCTAGCGCCCGTGACAGGAAATGCCCCAAAACACAACGTGGACACATCACATTTTTTGACAGAAAAACAGAGGTGTTTTTTCCAAAGTGCCTACCTTTAGATTTAGGCCTCTATCTCAGCCTGAACCTGGGAAACCTGCCCAACCTGTGCATTTGTGAAAACTAGAGACCTAGGGGAATCCAAGATGGGGGGAATTGTTGGGCTCTGACCAGGTTCTGTTACCCAGAATCCTTTGCAAACCTCAAAATTTGGCTAAAAAAACAGATTTTCCTCACATTTTGGTGAGAGAAAGTTCTGGAATCTGAGAGAAGCCCACAAATTTCCTCCCACCCAGCGTTCCCCCAAGTCTCCCGATAAAAAATTATAACTAACTTGTGTGGGTAGGCCTAGCGCCCGTGACAGGAAGTGCCCCAAAAGACAACATGGACACATCCCATGTTTTTTTTTTACAGAAAACAGAGATGTTTTTTGCAAAGTGACTACCTGTTGATTTTGGCCTCTACCTCAGCCGGCACCTAGGGAAACCTACCAAACCTGTGCATTTCTGAAAACAAGAGATCTAGGGGAATCCAAAATGGGGTGACTTGTGGGGCTCTGACCAGGTTCTGTTACCCAGAATCCTTTGCAAACCTCAAATTTTGGCTAAAAAAACACATTTTCCTCAACTTTTGGTGACAGAAAGTTCTGGAATCTGAGAAGAGCGACAAATTTCCTCCCACCCAGCTTCCCCAAGTCTCCCGATAAAAGTGATACCTCACTTGTGTGGGTAGGCCTAGCGCCAGTGACAGGAAATGCCAAAAACACAACGTGGACACATCCATTTTTTGACAGAAAACAGAGGTGTTTTTTGCAAAGTGCCTACCTTTAGATTTTGGCCTTTAGCTCAGCCTGAACCTAGGGAAACCTGCCCAACCTGTGCATTTGTGAAAACTAGAGACCTAGGGGAATCCAAAATGGGGTGACTTCTGGGACTCTGACCGGGTTCTGTTACCCAGAATCCTTTGCAAACCTAAAAATTTGGCTAAAAAAACACATTTTCCTCACATTTTGGTGACAGAAAGTTCTGGAATCTGAGAAGAGCCACAAATTTCCTCCCACCCAGCGTTCCCCAAGTCTCCCGATAAAAGTGATACCTCACTTGTGTGGGTAGGCCTAGCGCCCGTGACAGGAAATGCCACAAAACACAACTTGGACACATCCCCTTTTTTGACAGATAACAGAGGTGTTTTTTGCAAAGTGCCTACCTTTAGATTTTGGCCTCTAGCTCAGCCTGAACCTAGGGAAACCTGCCCAACCTGTGCATTTGTGAAAACTAGAGACCTAGGGGAATCCAAGATGGGGGGAATTGTGGGCTCTGACCAGGTTCTGTTACCCAGAATCCTTTGCAAACCTCAAAATATGGCTAAAGAAACACATTTTCATCACATTTTGGTGACAGAAAGTCTGGAATCTGAGAGGAGACACAAATTTCCTTCCACCCAGCGTTCCCCCAAGTCTCCCGATAAAAGTGATACCTCACTTGTGTGGGTAGGCCTAGCGCCCGTGACAGGAAATGCCCCAAAACACAACGTGGACACATCCCATTTTTTGACAGAAAACAGAGGTGTTTTTTCAAAGTGCCTACCTGTAGATTTTGGCCTCTAGCTCTGCCAGCACCTAGGGAAACCTACCAAACCTGTGCATTTCTGAAAACTAGAGACCTGGGGAATCTAAAATGGGGTGACTTGTGGGGCACTCACCAGGTTCTGTTACCCAGAATCCTTTGCAAACCTCAAAATTTGGCTAAAAAAACTAATTTTCCTCACATTTTGGTGAGAGAAAGTTCTGGAATCTGAGAGAAGGCACAAATTTCCTCCCACCCAGCGTTCCCCAAGTCTCCCGATAAAAATGATACCTCACTTGTGTGGGTAGGCCTAGCGCCCGTGACAGGAAATGCCCCAAAACACAACGTGGACACATCACATTTTTTGACAGAAAACAGAGGTGTTTTTTCCAAAGTGCCTACCTTTAGATTTAGGCCTCTATCTCAGCCTGAACCTCCTGGGAAACCTGCCCAACCTGTGCATTTGTGAAAACTAGAGACCTAGGGGAATCCAAGATGGGGGGAATTGTTGGGCTCTGACCAGGTTCTGTTACCCAGAATCCTTTGCAAACCTCAAAATTTGGCTAAAAAAACAGATTTTCCTCACATTTTGGTGAGAGAAAGTTCTGGAATCTGAGAGAAGCCACAAATTTCCTCCCACCCAGCGTTCCCCCAAGTCTCCCGATAAAAATGATACCTCACTTGTGTGGGTAGTCCCAGCGCCCGTGACAGGAAATGCCCCAGAACACAACGTAGACACATCCCATTTTTTGACAGATAACAGAGGTGTTTTTTGCAAAGTGCCTACCTGTCGATTTTGGCCTCTAGCTCAGCCTGCACCTAGGGAAACCTACTAAACCTGAGCATTTCTGACAACAAGAGATCTAGGGGAATCCAAAATGGGGTGACTTCTGGGACTCTGACCAGGTTCTGTTACCCAGAATCCTTTGCAAACCTCAAAATGTGGCTAAAAAAAACACATTTTTCTCACTTTTTGGTGACAGAAAGTTCTAGAATCTGAGAGGAGCCACAAATGTCCTCCCACCCAGCGTTTCTCCAAGTCTCCAGATAAAAATGATACCTCACTTGTGTGGGTAGGCCTAGCGCCCGTGACAGGAAATGTCCCAAAACACAACGTGGATACATCACATTTTTTGACAGAAAACAGAGGTGTTTTTTGCAAAGTGCCTACCTTTAGATTTTGGCCTCTAGCTCAGCCTGAACCTAGGGAAACCTGCCCAACCTGTGCATTTGTGAAAACTAGAGACCTAGGGGAATCCAAGATGGGGGGAATTGTGGGGCTCTGACCAGGTTCTGTTACCCAGAATCCTTTGCAAACTTCAAAATTTGGCTAAAAAAACACATTTTCCTCACATTTTGGAGCGAGAAAGTTCTGGAATCTGAGAGAAGCCACAAATTTCCTCCCACCCTGCTTCCCCCCAAGTCTCCCGATAAAAATGATACCTCACTTGTGTGGGTAGTCCTAGCGCCCGTGACAGGAAATGCCCCAGAACACAACGTGGACACATCCCATTTTTTGACAGATAACAGAGGTGTTTTTTTGCAAAGTGCCTACCTGTAGATTTTGGCCTCTAGCTCAGCCTGCACCTAGGGAAACCTACCAAACCTGAGCATTTCTGAAAACAAGAGATCTAGGGGAATCCAAAATGGGGTGACTTCTGGGACTCTGACCGGGTTCTGTTACCCAGAATCCTTTGCAAACCTAAACATTTGCTAAAAAAACACATTTTCCTCACATTTTGGTGACAGAAAGTTCTGGAATCTGAGAAGAGCCACAAATTTCCTCCCACCCAGCGTTCCCCCAAGTCTCCCGATAAAAGTGATACCTCACTTGTGTGGGTAGGCCTAGCGCCCGTGACAGGAAATGCCACAAAACACAACGTGGACACATCCCCTTTTTTGACAGATAACAGAGGTGTTTTTTGCAAAGTGCCTACCTTTAGATTTTGGCCTCTAGCTCAGCCTGAACCTAGGGAAACCTGCCCAACCTGTGCATCTGTGAAAACTAGAGACCTAGGGGAATCCAAGATGGGGGGAATTGTGGGGCTCTGACCAGGTTCTGTTACCCAGAATCCTTTGCAAACCTCAAAATATGGCTAAAGAAACACATTTTCATCACATTTTGGTGACAGAAAGTTCTGGAATCTGAGAGGAGACACAAATTTCCTTCCACCCAGCGTTCCCCCAAGTCTCCCGATAAAAATTATAACTAACTTGTGTGGGTAGGCCTAGCGCCCGTGACAGGAAGTGCCCCAAAAGACAACATGGACACATCCCATGTTTTTTTTTTTACAGAAAACAGAGATGTTTTTTGCAAAGTGACTACCTGTTGATTTTGGCCTCTACCTCAGCCGGCACCTAGGGAAACCTACCAAACCTGTGCATTTCTGAAAACAAGAGATCTAGGGAATCCAAAATGGGGTGACTTGTGGGCTCTGACCAGGTTCTGTTACCCAGAATCCTTTGCAAACCTCAAAATTTGGCTAAAAAAACACATTTTCCTCAACTTTTGGTGACAGAAAGTTCTGGAATCTGAGAAGAGCCACAAATTTCCTCCCACCCAGCTTCCCCCAAGTCTCCCGATAAAAGTGATACCTCACTTGTGTGGGTAGGCCTAGCGCCAGTGACAGGAAATGCCCAAAAACACAACGTGGACACATCCCATTTTTTGACAGAAAATAGAGGTGTTTCTTGCAAAGTGCCTACCTTTAGATTTTGGCCTTTAGCTCAGCCTGAACCTAGGGAAACCTGCCAACCTGTGCATTTGTGAAAACTAGAGACCTAGGGGAATCCAAAATGGTGTGACTTCTGGGACTCTGACCGGGTTCTGTTACCCAGAATCCTTTGCAAACCTAAAAATTTGGCTAAAAAAACACATTTTCCTCACATTTTGGTGACAGAAAGTTCTGGAATCTGAGAAGAGCCACAAATTTCCTCCCACCCAGCGTTCCCCCAAGTCTCCCGATAAAAGTGATACCTCACTTGTGTGGGTAGGCTAGCGCCCGTGACAGGAAATGCCACAAAACACAACGTGGACACATCCCCTTTTTTGACAGATAACAGAGGTGTTTTTTGCAAAGTGCCTACCTTTAGATTTTGGCCTCTAGCTCAGCCTGAACCTAGGGAAACCTGCCCAACCTGTGCATTTGTGAAAACTAGAGACCTAGGGGAATCCAAGATGGGGGGAATTGTGGGGCTCTGACCAGGTTCTGTTACCCAGAATCCTTTGCAAACCTCAAAATATGGCTAAAGAAACACATTTTCATCACATTTTGGTGACAGAAAGTTCTGGAATCTGAGAGGAGACACAAATTTCCTTCCACCCAATTTCCTTCCACCCAGCGTTCCCCCAAGTCTCCCGATAAAAATTATAACTAACTTGTGTGGGTAGGCCTAGCGCCCGTGACAGGAAGTGCCCCAAAAGACAACATGGACACATCCCATGTTTTTTTTTTACAGAAAACAGAGATGTTTTTTGCAAAGTGACTACCTGTTGATTTTGGCCTCTACCTCAGCCGGCACCTAGGGAAACCTACCAAACCTGTGCATTTCTGAAAACAAGAGATCTAGGGGAATCCAAAATGGGGTGACTTGTGGGGCTCTGACCAGGTTCTGTTACCCAGAATCCTTTGCAAACCTCAAAATTTGGCTAAAAAAACACATTTTCCTCAACTTTTGGTGACAGAAAGTTCTGGAATCTGAGAAGAGCCACAAATTTCCTCCCACCCAGCTTCCCCCAAGTCTCCCGATAAAAGTGATACCTCACTTGTGTGGGTAGGCCTAGCGCCCGTGACAGGAAATGCCCCAAAACACAACGTGGACACATCCCATTTTTTGACAGAAAACAGAGGTGTTTTTTCAAAGTGCCTAACTGTAGATTTTGACCCCTAGCTCAGCCAGCACCTAGGGAAACCTACCAAACCTGTGCATTTCTGAAAACTAGAGAGCTGGGGAATCCAAAATGGGGTGACTTGTGGGACTCTGACCAGGTTCTGTTACCCAGAATCCTTTGCAAACCTCAAAATTTGGCTAAAAAAAACAAATTTTCCTCACATTTTGGTGACAGAAAGTTCTGGAATCTGAGAGGAGCTACAAATTTCCTCCCACCCAGCGTTTCTCCAAGTCTCCCAATAAAAATTATACCTCACTTGTGTGGGTAGGCCTAGCGCCCGTGACAGGAAGTGCCCCAAAACACAACATGGACACATCCCATTTTTTTTTTTTACAGAAAACAGAGGTGTTTTTTGCAAAGTGACTACCTGTAGATTTTGGCCTCTACCTCAGCCGGCACCTAGGGAAACCTACCAAACCTGTGCATTTCTGAAAACAAGAGATCTAGCGGAATCCAAAATGGGGTGACTTGTGGGGCTCTGACCAGGTTCTGTTACCCAGAATCCTTTGCAAACGTCAAAATTTGGCTAAAAAAAACACATTTTCCTCACTTTTTGGTGACAGAAAGTTCTGGAATCTGAGAAGAGCCACAAATTTCCTCCCACCCAGCGTTTCTCCAAGTCTCCCAATAAAAATGATACCTCACTTGTGTGGGTAGGCCTAGCGCCCGTGACAGGAAATGCCCCAAAACACAACTTGGACACATCACATTTTTTGACAGAAAACAGAGGTGTTTTTTGCAAAGTGCCTACCTTTAGATTTTGGCCTCTAGCTCATCCGGCACATAGGGAAACCTGCCCAACCTGTGCATTTGTGAAAACTAGAGACCTAGGGGAATCAAAGATGGGGGGAATTGTGGGGCTCTGACCAGGTTCTGTTACCCAGAATCCTTTGCAAACCTCAAAATTTGGCTAAAAAAACTCATTTTCCTCACATTTTGGTGAGAGAAAGTTCTGGAATCTGAGAGAAGCCACAAATTTCCTCACACCCAGCGTTCCCCCAAGTCTCCTGATAAAAATGATACCTCACTTGTGTGGGTAGTCCTAGCACCCGTGACAGGAAATGCCCCAGAACACCATTTTTTGACAGATAACAGAGGTGTTTTTTGCAAAGTGCCTACCTGTAGATTTTGGCCTCTAGCTCAGCCTGCACCTAGTGAAATCTACCAAACCTGAGCATTTCTGAAAACAAGAGATCTAGGGGAATCCAAAATGGGGTGACTTCTGGGACTCTGACCAGGATCTGTTACCCAGAATCCTTTGCAAACCTCAAAATTTGGATAAAAAAACACATTTTCCTCACATTTTGGTGACAGAAAGTTCTGGAATCTGAGAAGAGCCACAAATTTCCTCCCACCCAGCGTTCCCCCAAGTCTCCCGATAAAAGTGATACCTCACTTGTGTGGGTAGGCCTAGCGCCCGTGACAGGAAATGCCCCAAAACACAACGTGGACACATCCCCTTTTTGACAGATAACAGAGGTGTTTTTTGCAAAGTGCCTACCTTTAGATTTTGGCCTCTAGCTCAGCCTGAACCTAGGGAAACCTGCCCAACCCGTGCATTTGTGAAAACTAGAGACCTAGGGGAATCCAAGATGGGGGAATTGTGGGGCTCTGACCAGGTTCTGTTACCCAGAAACCTTTGCAAACCTCAAAATCTGGCTAAAGAAACACATTTCATCACATTTGGTGACAGAAAGTTCTGGAATCTGAGAGGAGATACAAATTTCCTTCCACCCAGCGTTCCCCCAAGTCTCCCGATAAAAATTATAACTATCTTGTGTGGGTAGGCCTAGCGCCCGTGACAGGAAGTGCCCCAAAACACAACATGGACACATCCCATTTTTTTTTTTTTTTACAGAAAACAGAGGTGTTTTTGCAAAGTGACTACCTGTAGATTTTGGCCTCTACCTCAGCCGGCACCTAGGGAAACCTACCAAACCTGTGCATTTCTGAAACAAGAGATCTAGGGGAATCCAAAATGGGGTGACTTGTGGGGCTCTGACCAGGTTCTGTTACCCAGAATCCTTTGCAAACGTCAAAATTTGGCTAAAAAAACACATTTTCCTCACTTTTTGGTGACAGAAAGTTCTGGAATCTGAGAAGAGCCACAAATTTCCTCCACCCAGCATTCCCCCAAGTCTCCCGATAAAAGTGATACTCACTTGTGTGGGTAGGCCTAGCGCCCGTGACAGGAAATGCCCCAAAACACAACGTGGACACATCCCATTTTTTGACAGAAAACAGAGGTGTTTTTTCAAAGTGCCTACCTGTAGATTTTGGCCTCTAGCTCAGCCAGCACCTAGGGAAACCTACCAAACCTCTGGCATTTCTGAAAACTAGAGACCTGGGAATCAAAATGGGGTGACTTGTGGGGCACTCACCAGGTTCTGTTACCCAGAATCCTTTGCAAACCTCAAAATTTGGCTAAAAAAACTCATTTTCCTCACATTTTGGTGAGAGAAAGTTCGGAATCTGAGAGAAGCCACAAATTTACTCACATCCTGCGTTCCCCAAGTCTCCCGATAAAAATGATACCTCACTTGTGTGGGTAGTCCTAGCACCGTGACAGGAAATGCCCCAGAACACAACGTGGGACACATCCCATTTTTTGACAGATAACAGGTGTTTTTTGCAAAGTGCCTACCTGTAGATTTTGGCCTCTAGCTCAGCCCTGCACCTAGGGAACCTACCAAACCTGAGCATTTCTGAAAACAAGAGATCTAGGGGAATCCAAAATGGGGTGACTTCTGGGACTCTGACCAGGTTCTGTTACCCAGAATCCTTTGCAAACCTCAATATTTGGCCAAAAAAACACATTTTCCTCACATTTTGGTGACAGAAAGTTCTGGAATTTGAGAAGAGCCACAAATTTCCTCCCACCCAGCGTTCCCCCAAGTCTCCCGATAAAGTGATACCTCACTTGGTGTGGGTAGGCCTAGCTCCCGTGACAGGAAATGCCCCAAAACACAACGTGGACACATCCCCTTTTTTGACAGATAACAGAGGTGTTTTTTTGCAAAGTGCCTACCTTTAGATTTTGGCCTCTAGCTCAGCCTGAACCTAGGGAAACCTGCCCAACCTGTGCATTTGTGAAAACTAGAGACCTAGGGAATCCAAGATGGGGGGAATTGTGGGGCTCTGACCAGGTTCTGTTACCCAGAATCCTTTGCAAACCTCCAAATTTGGCTAAAAAAAACACATTTTCCTCACATTTTGGTGAGAGAAAGTTCTTGAATCTGAGAGAAGCAACAAGAGAAGCAACAAATTTCCTCGCACCCAGCGTTCCCCCAAGTCTCCCGATAAAAATGATACCTCACTTGTGTGGGTAGTCCCTAGCGCCCGTGACAGGAAATGCCCCAGAACACAACGTGGACACATCCCATTTTTTGACAGATAACAGAGGTGTTTTTTGCAAAGTGCTTACCTGTAGATTTTGGCCTCTAGCTCAGCCTGCACCTAGGGAAACCTACCAAACCTGAGCATTTCTGAAAACAAGAGATCTAGGGGAATCCAAAATGGGGTGACTTCTGGGACTCTGACCAGGTTCTGTTACCCAGAATCCTTTGCAAACCTCAAAATTTGGCTAAAAAAAACACATTTTCCTCACATTTTGGTAACAGAAAGTTCTGGAATCTGAGAAGAGCCACAAATTTCCACCCACCCAGCGTTCCCCCAAGTCTCCCGATAAAAGTGATACCTCACTTGTGTGGGTAGGCCAGCGCCCGTGACAGGAAATGCCCCAAAACACAACGCGGACACATCCCATTTTTTGACAGAAAACAGAGGTGTTTTTTCAAAGTGCCTACCTGTAGATTTTGGCCTCTAGCTCAGCCAGCACCTAGGGAAACCTACCAAACCTGTGCATTTCTGAAAACTAGAGAGCTGGGGAATCCAAAATGGGGTGACTTGTGGGACTCTGACCAGGTTCTGTTACCCAGAATCCTTTGCAAACCTCAAAATTTGGCTAAAAAAACAAATTTTCCACACATTTTGGTGACAGAAAGTTCTGGAATCTGAGAGGAGCCACAAATTTCCTCCTACCCAGCGTTTCTCCAAGTCTCCCAATAAAAATGATACCTCACTTGTGTGGGTAGGCCTAGCGCCCATGACAGGAAATGCCCCAAAACACAACGTGGACACATCACATTTTTTGACAGAAAACAGAGGTGTTTTTTGCAAAGTGCCTACCTGTAGATTTTGGCCTCTAGCTCAGCCTGAACCTAGGGAAACCTGCCCAACCTGTGCATTTGTGAAAACTAGAGACCTGGGGAATCCAAGATGGGGGGAATTGTGGGGCTCTGACCAGGTTCTGTTACCCAGAATCCTTTGCAAACCTCAAAATTTGGCTAAAAAAACACATTTTCCTCACATTTTGGTGACAGAAAGTTCTGGAATCTGAGAAGAGCCACAAATTTCCTCCCACCCAGCGCTCCCCCAAGTCTCCCGATAAAAGTGATACCTCACTTGTGTGGGTAGGCCTAGCGCCCGTGACAGGAAATGCCCCAAAACACAACGTGGACACATCCCCTTTTTTGACAGATAACAGAGGTGTTTTTTGCAAAGTGCCTACCTTTAGCTTTTGGCCTCTAGCTCAGCCTGAACCTAGGGAAACCTGCCCAACCTGTGCATTTGTGAAAACTAGAGACCTGGGGAATCCAAGATGGGGGAAATTGTGGGGCTCTGACCAGGTTCTGTTACCCAGAAACCTTTGCAAACCTCAAAATCTGGCTAAAGAAACACATTTTCCTCACATTTTGGTGAGAGAAAGTTCTGGAATCTGAGAGAAGCAACAAATTTCCTCCCACCCAGCGTTCCCCCAAGTCTCCCGATAAAAATGATACCTCACTTTGTGGGTAGTCCTAGCGCCCGTGACAGGAAATGCCCCAGAACACAACGTGGACACATCCCATTTTTTGACAGATAACAGAGGTGTTTTTTGCAAAGTGCCTACCTGTAGATTTTGGCCTCTAGCTCAGCCTGCACCTAGGGAAACCTACCAAACCTGAGCATTTCTGAAAACAAGAGATCTAGGGGAATCCAAAATGGGGTGACTTCTGGGACTCTGACCAGGTTCTGTTACCCAGAATCCTTTGCAAACCTCAAAATTTGGCTAAAAAAACACATTTTCCTCACATTTTGGTAACAGAAAGTTCTGGAATCTGAGAAGAGCCACAAATTTCCACCCAACCAGCGTTCCCCCAAGTCTCCCGATAAAAGTGATACCTCACTTGTGTGGGTAGGCCTAGCGCCCGTGACAGGAAATGCCCCAAAATACAACGTGGACACATCCCATTTTTTGACAGAAAACAGAGGTGTTTTTTCAAAGTGCCTACCTGTAGATTTTGGCCTCTAGCTCAGCCAGCACCTAGGGAAACCTACCAAACCTGTGCATTTCTGAAAACTAGAGAGCTGGGGAATCCAAAATGGGGTGACTTGTGGGACTCTGACCAGGTTCTGTTACCCAGAATCCTTTGCAAACCTCAAAATTTGGCTAAAAAAACAAATTTTCCACACATTTTGGTGACAGAAAGTTCTGGAATCTGAGAGGAGCCACAAATTTCCTCCTACCCAGCGTTTCTCCAAGTCTCCCAATAAAAATGATACCTCACTTGTGTGGGTAGGCCTAGCGCCCGTGACAGGAAATGCCCCAAAACACAACGTGGACACATCACATTTTTTTGACAGAAAACAGAGGTGTTTTTTGCAAAGTGCCTACCTGTAGATTTTGGCCTCTAGCTCAGCCTGAACCTAGGGAAACCTGCCCAACCTGTGCATTTGTGAAAACTAGAGACCTGGGAAATCCAAGATGGGGGAATTGTGGGGCTCTGACCAGGTTCTGTTACCCAGAATCCTTTGCAAACCTCAAAATTTGGCTAAAAAAACACATTTTCCTCACATTTTGGTGACAGAAAGTTCTGGAATCTGAGAAGAGCCACAAATTTCCTCCCACCCAGCGCTCCCCCAAGTCTCCCGATAAAAGTGATACCTCACTTGTGTGGGTAGGCCTAGCGCCCGTGACAGGAAATGCCCCAAAACACAACGTGGACACATCCCCTTTTTTGACAGATAACAGAGGTGTTTTTTGCAAAGTGCCTACCTTTAGCTTTTGGCCTCTAGCTCAGCCTGAACCTAGGGAAACCTGCCCAACCTGTGCATTTGTGAAAACTAGAGACCTAGGGGAATCCAAGATGGGGGAAATTGTGGGGCTCTGACCAGGTTCTGTTACCCAGAAACCTTTGCAAACCTCAAAATCTGGCTAAAGAAACAGATTTTCCTCACATTTTGGTGACAGAAAGTTCTGGAATCTGAGAGGAGACACAAATTTCCTTCCACCCAGCGTTCCCCCAAGTCTCCCGATAAAAATTATAACTAACTTGTGTGGGTAGGCCTAGCGCCCGTGACAGGACGTGCCCCAAAACACAACATGGACACATCCCTTTTTTTTTTTTTTTTTTTTCAGAAAACAGAGGTGTTTTTTGCAAAGTGACTACCTGTAGATTTTGGCCTCTACCTCAGCCGGCACCAGGGAAACCTACCAAACCTGTGCATTTCTGAAAACAAGAGATCTAGGGGAATCCAAAATGGGGTGACTTCTGGGACTCTGACCAGGTTCTGTTACCCAGAATCCTTTGCAAACCTCAAAATTTGGCTAAAAAAACACATTTTCCTCACATTTTGGTAACAGAAAGTTCTGGAATCTGAGAAGAGCCACAAATTTCCACCCACCCAGCGTTCCCCCAAGTCTCCCGATAAAAGTGATACCTCACTTGTGTGGGTAGGCCTAGCGCCCGTGACAGGAAATGCCCCAAAACACAACGTGGACACATCCCATTTTTTGACAGAAAACAGAGGTGTTTTTTCAAAGTGCCTACCTGTAGATTTTGGCCTCTAGCTCAGCCAGCACCTAGGGAAACCTACCAAACCTGTGCATTTCTGAAAACTAGAGAGCTGGGGAATCCAAAATGGGGTGACTTGTGGGACTCTGACCAGGTTCTGTTACCCAGAATCCTTTGCAAACCTCAAAATTTGGCTAAAAAAACACATTTTCCACACATTTTGGTGACAGAAAGTTCTGGAATCTGAGAGGAGCCACAAATTTCCTCCTACCCAGCGTTTCTCCAAGTCTCCCAATAAAAATGATACCTCACTTGTGTGGGTAGGCCTAGCGCCCGTGACAGGAAATGCCCCAAAACACAACGTGGACACATCACATTTTTTTGACAGAAAACAGAGGTGTTTTTTGCAAAGTGCCTACCTGTAGATTTTGGCCTCTAGCTCAGCCTGAACCTAGGGAAACCTGCCCAACCTGTGCATTTGTGAAAACTAGAGACCTGGGAAATCCAAGATGGGGTGAATTGTGGGGCTCTGACCAGGTTCTGTTACCCAGAATCCTTTGCAAACCTCAAAATTTGGCTAAAAAAACACATTTTCCTCACATTTTGGTGACAGAAAGTTCTGGAATCTGAGAAGAGCCACAAATTTCCTCCCACCCAGCGCTCCCCCAAGTCTCCCGATAAAAGTGATACCTCACTTGTGTGGGTAGGCCTAGCGCCCGTGACATGAAATGCCCCAAAACACAACGTGGACACATCCCCTTTTTTGACAGATAACAGAGGTGTTTTTTGCAAAGTGCCTACCTTTAGCTTTTGGCCTCTAGCTCAGCCTGAACCTAGGGAAACCTGCCCAACCTGTGCATTTGTGAAAACTAGAGACCTAGGGGAATCCAAGATGGGGGAAATTGTGGGGCTCTGACCAGGTTCTGTTACCCAGAAACCTTTGCAAACCTCAAAATCTGGCTAAAGAAACACATTTTCCTCACATTTTGGTGAGAGAAAGTTCTGGAATCTGAGAGAAGCAACAAATGTCCTCCCACCCAGCGTTCCCCCAAGTCTCCCGATAAAAATGATACCTCACTTGTGTGGGTAGTCCTAGCGCCCGTGACAGGAAATGCCCCAGAACACAACGTGGACACATCCCATTTTTTGACAGATAACAGAGGTGTTTTTTGCAAAGTGCCTACCTGTAGATTTTGGCCTCTAGCTCAGCCTGCGCCTAGGGAAACCTACCAAACCTGAGCATTTCTGAAAACAAGAGATCTAGGGGAATCCAAAATGGGGTGACTTCTGGGACTCTGACCAGGTTCTGTTACCCAGAATCCTTTGCAAACCTCAAACTTTGGCTAAAAAAACACATTTTCCTCACATTTTGGTGACAGAAAGTTCTGGAATCTGAGAAGAGCCACAAATTTCCTCCCACCCAGCGCTCCCCCAAGTCTCCCGATAAAAGTGATACCTCACTTGTGTGGGTAGGCCTAGCGCCCGTGACAGGAAATGCCCCAAAACACAACGTGAATACATCCCCTTTTTTGACAGATAACAGAGGTGTTTTTTGCAAAGTGCCTACCTTTAGCTTTTGGCCTCTAGCTCAGCCTGAACCTAGGGAAACCTGCCCAACCTGTGCATTTGTGAAAACTAGAGACCTAGGGGAATCCAAGATGGGGGGAATTGTGGGGCTCTGACCAGGTTCTGTTACCCAGAAACCTTTGCAAACCTCAAAATCTGGCTAAAGAAACACATTTTCCTCACATTTTGGTGACAGAAAGTTCTGGAATCTGAGAGGAGACACAAATTTCCTTCCACCCAGCGTTCCCCCAAGTCTCCCGATAAAAATTATAACTAACTTGTGTGGGTAGGCCTAGCGCCCGTGACAGGACGTGCCCCAAAACACAACATGGACACATCCTTTTTTTTTTTTTTACAGAAAACAGAGGTGTTTTTTGCTAAGTGACTACCTGTAGATTTTGGCCTCTACCTCAGCCGGCACCTAGGGAAAGCTACCAAACCTGTGCATTTCTGAAAACAAGAGATCTAGGGGAATCCAAAATGGGGTGACTTGTGGGGCTCTGACCAGGTTCTGTTACCCAGAATCCTTTGCAAACCTCAAAATTTGGCTAAAAAAACACATTTTCCTCACTTTTTGGTGACAGAAAGTTCTGGAATCTGAGAAGAGCCACAAATTTCCTCCCACCCAGCGTTCCCCCAAGTCTCCCGATAAAAGTGATACCTCACTTGTGTGGGTAGGCCTAGCGCCCGTGACAGGACATGCCCCAAAACACAACGTGGACACATCCCATTTTTTGACAGAAAACAGAGGTGCTTTTTCAAAGTGCCTACCTGTAGATTTTGGCCTCTAGCTCAGCCAGCACCTAGGGAAACCTACCAAACCTGTGCATTTCTGAAAACTAGAGAGCTGGGGAATCCAAAATGGGGTGACTTGTGGGACTCTGACCAGGTTCTGTTACCCAGAATCCTTTGCAAACCTCAAAATTTGGCTAAAAAAACAAATTTTCCTCACATTTTGGTGACAGAAAGTTCTGGAATCTGAGAGGAGCTACAAATTTCCTCCCACCCAGCATTTCTCCAAGTCTCCCAATAAAAATGATACCTCACTTGTGTGGGTAGGCCTAGCGCCCGTGACAGGAAATGCCCCAAAACACAACTTGGACACATCACATTTTTTGACAGAAAACAGAGGTGTTTTTTCAAAGTGCCTGCCTGTAGATTTTGGCCTCTAGCTCAGCCAGCACCTAGGGAAACCTACCAAACCTGTGCATTTGTGAAAACTAGAGACCTAGGGGAATCCAAGATGGGGGGAATTGTGGGGCTCTGACCAGCTTCTGTTACCCAGAATCCTTTGCAAACCTCAAAATTTGGCTAAAAAAACACATTTTCCTCACATTTTGGTGAGAGAAAGTTCTAGAATCTGAGAGAAGCCACAACTTTCCTCCCACCCAGCGTTCCCCCAAGTCTCCCGATAAAAATCATACCTCACTTGTGTGGTTAGTCCTAGCGCCCGTGAGAGGAAATGCCCCAGAACACAACGTGGACACATCCCATTTTTTGACAGATAACAGAGGTGTTTTTTGCAAAGTGCCTACCTGTAGATTTTGGCCTCTAGCTCAGCCTGCACCTAGGGAAACCTACCAAACCTGAGCATTTCTGAAAACAAGAGATCTAGGGGAATCCAAAATGGGGTGACTTCTGGGACTCTGACCAGGTTCTGTTACCCAGAATCCTTTGCAAACCTCAAAATTTGGCTAAAAAAACAAATTTTCCTCACATTTTGGTGACAGAAAGTTCTGGAATCTGAGAAGAGCCACAAATTCCCTCCCACCCAGCGTTCCCCCAAGTCTCCCGATAAAAGTGATACCTCACTTGTGTGGGTAGGCCTAGCGCCCGTGTCAGGAAGTGCCCCAAAACACAACATGGACACATCCCATTTTTGGACAGAAAACAGAGGTGTTTTTTCAAAGTGCCTACCTGTAGATTTTGGCCTCTAGCTCTGCCAGCACCTAGGGAAACCTACCAAACCTGTGCATTTCTGAAAACTAGAGACCTGGGGAATCCAAAATGGGGTGACTTGTGGGGCACTCACCAGGTTCTGTTACCCAGAATCCTTTGCAAACCTCAAAATTTGGCTAAAAAAACAAATTTTCCTCATATTTTGGTGACAGAAACTTCTGGAATCTGAGAGGAACCACAAATTTCCTCCCACCCAGCGTTTCTCCAAGTCTCCCGATAAAAATGATACCTCACTTGTGTGGGTAGGCCTAGCGCCCGTGACAGGAAATGCCCCAAAACACAACGTGGACACATCCCCATTTTTGACAGATAACAGAGGTATTTTTTGCAAAGTGCCTACCTTTAGATTTTGGCCTCTAGCTCAGCCTGAACCTAGGGAAACCTGCCCAACCTGTGCATTTGTGAAAACTAGAGACCTAGGGGAATCCAAGATGGGGGGAATTGTGGGGCTCTGACCAGGTTCTGTTACCCAGAAACCTTTGCAAACCTCAAAATCTGGCTAAAGAAACACATTTTCATCACATTTTGGTGACAGAAAGTTCTGGAATCTGAGAGGAGACACAAATTTCTTTCCACCTAGCGTTCCCCCAAGTCTCCCGATAAAAATTATAACTAACTTGTGTGGGTAGGCCTAGCGCCCGTGACAGGAAGTGCCCCAAAACACAACATGGACACATCCCATTTTTTTTTTACAGAAAACAGAGGTGTTTTTTGCAAAGTGACTACCTATAGATTTTGGCCTCTACCTCAGCCGGCACCTAGGGAAACCTACCAAACCTGTGCATTTCTGAAAACAAGAGATCTAGGGGAATCCAAAATGGGGTGACTTGTGGGGCTCTGACCAGGTTCTGTTACCCAGAATCCTTTGTAAACTTCAAAATTTGGCTAAAAAAACACATTTTCCTCAATTTTTGGTGACAGAAAGTTCTGGAATCTGAGAAGAGCCACAAATTTCCTCCCACCCAGCGTTCCCCCAAGTCTCCCGATAAAAGTGATACCTCACTTGTGTGGGTAGGCCTAGCGCCCGTGACAGGAAATGCCCCAAAACACAACGTGGACACATACAATTTTTTGACAGAAAACAGAGGTGTTTTTTCAAAGTGCCTACCTGTAGATTTTGGCCTCTAGCTCAGCCAGCACCTAGGGAAACCTACCAAACCTCTGCATTTCTGAAAACTAGAGACCTGGGGAATCGAAAATGGGGTGACTTGTGGGGCACTCACCAGGTTCTGTTACCCAGAATCCTTTGCAAACCTCAAAATTTGGCTAAAAAAACAAATTTTCCTCACATTTTGGTGACAGAAAGTTCTGGAATCTGAGAGGAGCCACAAATTTCCTCCCACCTAGCGTTTCTCCAAGTCTCCCGTTAAAAATGATACCTCACTTGTGTGGGTAGGCCTAGCGCCCGTGACAGGAAATGCCCCAAAACATAACTTGGACACATCACATTTTTTGACAGAAAACAGAGGTGTTTTTTGCAAAGTGCCTACCTTTAGATTTTGGCCTCTAGCTCAGCCTGAACCTAGGGAAACCTGCCCAACCTTTGCATTTGTGAAAACTAGAGACCTAGCGGAATCCAAGATGGGGGGAATTGTGGGGCTCTGACCAGGTTCTGTTACCCAGAATCCTTTGCAAACCTCAAAATTTGGCTAAAAAAACACATTTTCCTCACATTTTGGTGAGATAAAGTTCTGGAATCTGAGAGAAGCCACAAATTTCCTCCCACCCAGCGTTCCCCCAAGTCTCCCGATAAAAATCATACCTCACTTGTGTGGTTAGTCCTAGCGCCCGTGACAGGAAATGCCCCAGAACACAACGTGGACACTTCCCATTTTTTGACAGATAACAGAGGTGTTTTTTGCAAAGTGCCTACCTGTAGATTTTGGCCTCTAGCTCAGCCTGCACCTAGGGAAACCTACCAAACCTGAGCATTTCTGAAAACAAGAGATCTAGGGGAATCCAAAATGGGGTGACTTCTGGGACTCTGACCAGGTTCTGTTACCCAGAATCCTTTGCAAACCTCAAAATTTGGCTAAAAAAACACATTTTCCTCACATTTTGGTGACAGAAAGTTCTGGAATGTGAGAAGAGCCACAAATTCCCTCCCACCCAGCGTTCCCCCAAGTCTCCCGATAAAAGTGATACCTCACTTGTGTGGGTAGGCCTAGCGCCCGTGACAGGAAATGCCCCTAAACACAACATGGACACATCCCATTTTTGGACAGAAAACAAAGGTGTTTTTTCAAAGTGCCTACCTGTAGATTTTGGCCTCTAGCTCAGCCAGCACCTAGGGAAACCTACCAAACCTGTGCATTTCTGAAAACTAGAGACCTGGGGAATCCAAAATGGGGTGACTTGTGGGGCACTCACCAGGTTCTGTTACCCAGAATCCTTTGCAAACCTCAAAATTTGGCTAAAAAAACACATTTTCCTCACATTTTGGTGACAGAAACTTCTGGAATCTGCGAGGAACCACAAATTTCCTCCCACCCAGCGTTTCTCCAAGTCTCCCGATAAAAATGATACCTCACTTGTGTGGGTAGGCCTAGCGCCCGTGACAGGAAATGCCCCAAAACACAACGTGGACACATCCCCATTTTTGACAGATAACAGAGGTATTTTTTGCAAAGTGCCTACCTTTAGATTTTGGCCTCTAGCTCAGCCTGAACCTAGGGAAACCTGCCCAACCTGTGCATTTGTGAAAACTAGAGACTTAGGGGAATCCAAGATGGGGGGAATTGTGGGGCTCTGACCAGGTTCTGTTACCCAGAAACCTTTGCAAACCTCAAAATCTGGCTAAAGAAACACATTTTCATCACATTTTTGTGACAGAAAGTTCTGGAATCTGAGAGGAGACACAAATTTCTTTCCACCTAGCGTTCCCCCAAGTCTCCCGATAAAAATTATACCTAACTTGTGTGGGTAGGCCTAGCGCCCGTGACAGGAAGTGCCCCAAAGCACAACATGGACACATCCCATTTTTTTTTACAGAAAACAGAGGTGTTTTTTGCAAAGTGACTACCTGTAGATTTTGGCCTCTACCTCAGCCGGCACCTAGGGAAACCTACCAAACCTGTGCATTTCTGAAAACAAGAGATCTAGGGGAATCCAAAATGGGGTGACTTGTAGGGCTCTGACCAGGTTCTGTTACCCAGAATCCTTTGCAAACCTCAAAATTTGGCTTAAAAAACACATTTTCCTCACTTTTTGGTGACAGAAAGTTCTGGAATCTGACAAGAGCCACAAATTTCCTCCCACCCAGCGTTCCCCCAAGTCTCCCGATAAAAGTGATACCTCACTTGTGTGGGTAGGCCTAGCGCCCGTGACAGGAAATGCCCCAAAACACAACGTGGACACATCCCATTTTTTGACAGAAAACAGAGGTGTTTTTTCAAAGTGCCTACCTGTAGATTTTGGCCTCTAGCTCAGCCAGCACCTAGGGAAACCTACCAAACCTCTGCATTTCTGAAAACTAGAGACCTGGGGAATCCAACATGGGGTGACTTGTGGGGCACTCACCAGGTTCTGTTACCCAGAATCCTTTGCAAACCTCAAAATTTGGCTAAAAAAACAAATTTTCCTCACATTTTGGTGACAGAAAGTTCTGGAATCTGAGAGGAGCCACAAATTTCCTCCCACCTAGCGTTTCTCCAAGTCTCCCGATAAAAATGATACCTCACTTGTGTGGGTAGGCCTAGCGCCCGTGACAGGAAATGCCCCAAAACATAACTTGGACACATCACATTTTTTGACAGAAAACAGAGGTGTTTTTTGCAAAGTGCCTACCTTTAGATTTTGGCCTCTAGCTCAGCCTGAACCTAGGGAAACCTGCCCAACCTGTGCATTTGTGAAAACTAGAGACCTAGGGGAATCCAAGATGGGGGGAATTGTGGGGCTCTGACCAGGTTCTGTTACCCAGAATCCTTTGCAAACCTCAAAATATGGCTAAAAAAACACATTTTCCTCACATTTTGGTGAGAGAAAGTTCTGGAATCTGAGAGAAGCCACAAATTTCCTACCACCCAGCGTTCCCCCAAGTCTCCCGATAAAAGTGATACCTCACTTGTGTGGGTAGGCCTAGCGCCCGTGACAGGAAATGCCCCTAAACACAACATGGACACATCCCATTTTTTGACAGAAAACAAAGGTGTTTTTTCAAAGTGCCAACCTGTAGATTTTGGCTTCTAGCTCAGCCAGCACCTAGGGAAACCTACCAAACCTGTGCATTTCTGAAAACTAGAGACCTGGGGAATCCAAAATGGGGTGACTTGTGGGGCACTCACCAGGTTCTGTTACCCAGAATCCTTTGCAAACCTCAAAATTTGGCTAAAAAAACAAATTTTCCTCACATTTTGGTGACAGAAAGTTCTGGAATCTGAGAGGAACCACAAATTTCCTCCCACCCAGCGTTTCTCCAAGTCTCCCGATATAAATGATACCTCACTTGTGTGGGTAGGCCTAGCGCCCGTGACAGGAAATGCCCCAAAACACAACGTGGACACATTCCATTTTTTGACAAAAAACAGAGGTGTTCTTTGCAAAGTGCCTACCTTTAGATTTTGGCCTCTAGCTCAGCCTGAACCTAGGGAAACCTGCCCAACCTGTGCATTTGTGAAAACTAGAGACCTAGGGGAATCCAAGATGGGGGGAATTGTGGGGCTCTGACCAGGTTCTGTTACCCAGAATCCTTTGCAAACCTCAAAATCTGGCTAAAGAAACACATTTTCATCACATTTTGGTGACAGAAAGTTCTGGAATCTGAGAGGAGACACAAATTTCCTTCCACCCAGCGTTCCCCCAAGTCTCCCGATAAAAATTATAACTAACTTGTGTGGGTAGGCCTAGCGCCCGTGACAGGAAATGCCCCAAAACACAACATGGACACATCCCATTTTTGGACAGAAAACAGAGGTGTTTTTTCAAAGTGCCTACCTGTAGATTTTGGCCTCTAGCTCAGCCAGCAACTAGGGAAACCTACCAAACCTGTGCATTTCTGAAAACTAGAGACCTGGGGATTCCAAAATGGGGTGACTTGTGGGGCACTCACCAGGTTCTGTTACCCAGAATCCTTTGCAAACCTCAAAATTTGGCTAAAAAAACAAATTTTCCTCACATTTTGGTGACAGAAACTTCTGGAATCTGAGAGGAACCACAAATTTCCTCCCACCCAGCGTTTCTCCAAGTCTCCCGATAAAAATGATACCTCACTTGTGTGGGTAGGCCTAGCGCCCGTGACAGGAAATGCCCCAAAACACAACGTGGACACATCCCCATTTTTGACAGATAACAGAGGTATTTTTTTGCAAAGTGCCTACCTTTAGATTTTGGCCTCTAGCTCAGCCTGAACCTAGGGAAACCTGCCCAACCTGTGCATTTGTGAAAACTAGAGACCTAGGGGAATCCAAGATGGGGGGAATTGTGGGGCTCTGATCAGGTTCTGTTACCCAGAAACCTTTGCAAACCTCAAAATCTGGCTAAAGAAACACATTTTCATCACATTTTGGTGACAGGAAGTTCTGGAATCTGAGAGGAGACACAAATTTATTTCCACCTAGCGTTCCCCCAAGTCTCCCGATAAAAATTATAACTAACTTGTGTGGGTAGGCCTAGCGCCCGTGACAGGAAGTGCCCCAAAACACAACATGGACACATCCCATTTTTTTTTACAGAAAACAGAGGTGTTTTTTGCAAAGTGACTACCTGTAGATTTTGGCCTCTACCTCAGCCGGCACCTAGGGAAACCTACCAAACCTGTGCATTTCTGAAAACAAGAGATCTAGGGGAATCCAAAATGGGGTGACTTGTGGGGCTCTGACCAGGTTCTGTTACCCAGAATCCTTTGCAAACCTCAAAATTTGGCTAAAAAAACACATTTTCCTCACTTTTTGGTGACAGAAAGTTCTGGAATCTGAGAAGAGCCACAAATTTCCTCCCACCCAGCATTCCCCCAAGTCTCCCGATAAAAATGATACCTCACTTGTGTGGGTAGGCCTAGCGCCCATGAAAGGAAATGCCCCAAAACACAACGTGGACACATCCCATTTTTTGACAGGTAACAGAGGTGTTTTTTGCAAAGTGCTTACCTGTAGATTTTGGCCTCTAGCTCAGCCAGCACCTAGGGAAACCTACCAAACCTGTGCATTTCTGAAAACTAGAGACCTGGGGAATCCAAAATGGGGTGACTTGTGGGGCACTCACCAGGTTCTGTTACCCAGAATCCTTTGCAAACCTCAAAATGTGGCTAAAAAAACAAATTTTCCTCACATTTTGGTGACAGAAAGTTCTGGAATCTGAGAGGAGCCACAAATTTCCTCCCACCCAGCGTTTCTCCAAGTCTCCCGATAACAATTATAACTAACTTGTGTGGGTAGGCCTAGCGCCCGTGACAGGAAGTGCCCCAAAACACAACATGGACACATCCAATTTTCTTTTTACAGAAAACAGAGGTGTTTTTTGCAAAGTGACTACCTGTAGATTTTGGCCTCTACCTCAGCCGGCACCTAGGGAAACCTACCAAACCTGTGCATTTCTGAAAACAAGAGATCTAGGGGAATCCAAAATGGGGTGACTTGTGGGGCTCTGACCAGGTTCTGTTACCCAGAATCCTTTGCAAACCTCAAAATTTGGCTAAAAAAACACATTTTCCTCACTTTTTGGTGACAGAAAGTTCTGGAATCTGAGAAGAGCCACAAATTTCCTCCCACCCAGCGTTCCCCCAAGTCTCCCGATAAAAGTGATACTTCACTTGTGTGGGTAGGCCTAGCGCCTGTGACAGGAAATGCCCCAAAACACAACGTGGACACATCCCATTTTTTGACAGAAAACAGAGGTGTTTTTTCAAAGTGCCTACCTGTAGATTTTGGCCTCCAGCTCAGCCAGCACCTAGGGAAACCTACCAAACCTGTGCATTTCTGAAAACTAGAGACCTGGGGAATCCAAAATGGGGTGACTTGTGGGGCACTCACCAGGTTCTGTTACCCAGAATCCTTTGCAAACCTCAAAATGTGGCTAAAAAAAACTAATTTTCCTCACATTTGGGTGACAGAAAGTTCTGGAATCTGAGAGGAGCCACAAATTTCCTCCCACCCAGCGTTTCTCCAAGTCTCCCGATAAAAATGATACCTCACTTGTGTGGGTAGGCCTAGCGCCCATGACCGGAAATGCCCCAAAACACAACGTGGACACATCCCATTTTTTGACAGATAACAGAGGTGTTTTTTGCAAAGTGCCTACCTGTAGATTGTGGCCTCTAGCTCAGCCTGCACCTAGGGAAACCTACCAAACCTGAGTATTTCTGAAAACAAGAGATCTAGGGGAATCCACAATGGGGTGACTTCTGGGACTCTGACCAGGTTCTGTTACCCAGAATCCTTTGCAAACCTCAAAATGTGGCTAAAAAAACACATTTTCCTCACATTTTGGTAACAGAAAGTTCTGGAATCTGAGAAGAGCCACAAATTTCCTCCCACCCAGCGTTCCCCCAAGTCTCCCGATAAAAGTGATACCTCACTTGTGTGGGTAGGCCTAGCGCCCATGACAGGAAATGCCCCAAAACACAACGTGGACACATCCCATTTTTTGACAGAAAACTTAGGTGTTTTTTCAAAGTGCCTAACTGTAGATTTTGGCCCCTAGCTCAGCCAGCACCTAGGGAAACCTACCAAACCTGTGCATTTCTGAAAACTAGAGAGCTGGGGAATCCAAAATGGGGTGACTTGTGGGACTCTGACAAGGTTCTGTTACCCAGAATCCTTTGCAAACCTCAAAATTTGGCTAAAAAAAAACACATTTTCCTCACATTTTGGTGACAGAAAGTTCTGGAATCTGAGAGGAGCCACAAATTTCCTCCCACCCAGCACTTCTCCAAGTCTCCCGATAAAAATGATACCTCACTTGTGTGGGTAGGCCTAGCGCCCGTGACTGGAAATGCCCCAAAACACAACGTGAACAC
This sequence comes from Pleurodeles waltl, assembly GCF_031143425.1. Lineage (NCBI taxonomy): Eukaryota > Metazoa > Chordata > Amphibia > Caudata > Salamandridae > Pleurodeles > Pleurodeles waltl. Next base: position 184,716,213 of record NC_090439.1, on the reverse strand, counting down.
ATCCCATTTTTTGACAGAAAACAGAGGTGTGTTTTGCAAAGTGCCTACCTGTAGATTTTGACCTCTACCTCAGCCGGCACAGAGGGAAACCTACCTAACCTGTGCATTTTTTTAAACTAGAGTCCTAGGGGAACCCAAGATGGGGTGACTTGTGGGGCTCTGACCAGGTTCTGTTACCCAGAATCCTTTGCAAACCTCAAAATCTGGCTAAAGAAACACGTTTTCCTCACATTTTGGTGACAGAAAGTTCTGGAATCTGAGAGGAGCCACAAATTACCTTCCACCAAGCGTTCCCCCAAGTGTCCCGATAAAAATGATACCTGACTTGTGTGTGGAGGCCTAGCGCCCGTGACAGGAAGTGCCCCAAAACACAACGTGGACACATCCCATTTTTTGACAGATAACAGAGGTGTTTTTTGCAAAGTGCCTACCTGTAGATTTTAGCCTCCAGCTCAGCCCGCACCAAGGGAAATCTACCAAACCTGTGCATTTCTGAAAACTTGAGACATAGGGGAATCCAAAATGGGGTGACTTGTGGGGCTCTGACCAGGTTCTGTTACCCAGAATCCTTTGCAAACCTCAAAATTTGGCTAAAAAAACAAATTTTCCTCACATTTTGGTGACAGAAAGTTCTGGAATCTGAGAGGAGCCACAAATTTCCTCCCACCCAGCGTTTCTCCAAGTCTCCTGATAAAAATGATACCTCACTTGTGTGGGTAGGCCTAGCGCCCGTGACAGGAAATGCCCCAAAATACAACGTGGACACATCAAATTTTTTTACAGAAAACAGAGGTGTTTTTTGCAAAGTGCCTACCTGTAGATTTTGGCCTCTAGCTCAGCCGGCACCTAGGGAAACCTGCCAAAACTGTGCATTTCTGAAAACTAGAGACCTAGGGGAATCCAACATGACTTGTGGGGCTCTGACCAGGTTCTGTTACCCAGAATCCTTTGCAAACCTCAAAATTTGGCTTAAAAAAACACGTTTTCCTCACATTTTGGTGACAGAAATTTCTGGAATCTGAGAGGAGCCACAAATTTCCTCCCACCCAGCATTCCCCCAAGTCTCCCGATAAAAATGATACCTCACTTGTGTGGGTAGGCCTAGCACCCGTGACAGGAAATGCCCCAAAACACAACGTGGACACATCCCATTTTTTGACAGAAAACAGAGGTGTTTTTTGCAAAGTGCCTACCTATAGATTTTGGCCTCTAGCTCAGCCATCACCTAGGGAAACCTGCCAAACCTGTGCATTTTTTAAAACTAGAGACCTAGGAGAATCCAAGATGGGGTGACTTGTGGGGCTCTGACCAGGTTCTGTTACCCAGAATCCTTTGCAAACCTCAAAATTTGGCTAAAAAAAAACACATTTTCCTCACATTTTGGTGACAGAAAGTTCTGGAATCTGAGAGGAGCCACAAATTTCCTCCCACCCAGCACTTCTCCAAGTCTCCCGAATAAAATGATACCTCACTTGTGTGGGTAGGCCTAGCGCCAATGACAGGAAATGCCCCAAAACACAACGTGGACACATCCCATTTTTTGACAGAAAACAGAGGTGTTTTTTGCAAAGTGCCTACATGTAGATTTTGGCCTCTAGCTCAGCCGGCACAGAGGGAAACCTACCTAACCTGTGCATTTTTTAAAACTAGAGTCCTAGGGGAACCCAAGATGGGGTGACTTGTGGGGCTCTGACCAGGTTCTGTTACCCAGAATCCTATGCAAACCTCAAAATTTGGCTAAAAAAAAGACATTTTCCTCACATTTTGGTGACAGAAAGTTCTGAAATCTGAGCGGAGCCACAAATTTCCTCCCACCCAGCATTCCCCCAAGTCTCCAGATAAAAATGATACCTCACTTGTGTGGGTAGGCCTAGCACCCGTGACAGGAAATGCCCCAAAACACAATGTGGAAACATCCCATTTTTTGACAGAAAACAGAGGTGTTTTTTGCAAAGTGCCTAACTGTAGATTTTGGCCTATAGCTCAGCCATCACCTAGGGAAATCTGCCAAACCTGTGCATTTTTTAAAACTATAGACCTAGGAGAATCCAAGATGGGGTGACTTGTGGGGCTCTGACCAGGTTCTGTTATCCAGAATCCTTTGCAAACCTCACAATTTGGCTATAAAAACACATTTTCCTCACATTTTGGTGACAGAAAGTTCTGGAATCTGAGAGGAGGCACAAATTTCCTCCCACCCAGCGTTCCCCCAAGTCTCCCGATAAAAATGATACCTCACTTGTGTGGGTAGTCCTAGCGCCCGTGACAGGAAATACCCCAGAACACAACGTGGACACATCCCATTTTTTGACAGATAACAGAGGTGTGTTTGGCAAAGTGCCTACCGGTAGATTTTGGCCTCTAGCTCAGCCATCACCTAGGGAAACCTGCCAAGCCTGTGCATTTGTGAAAACTAGAGACCTAGGGGACTCCAAGACGGGGTGACTTGTGGGGCTCTGACTAGGTTCTGTTACCCAGAATCCTTTGCAAACCTCAAAATCTGGCTAAAGAAACACGTTTTCCTCATATTTTGGTGACAGAACGTTCTGGAATCTGAGAGGAGCCACAAATTTCCTCCCACCCAGCGTTCCCCCAAGTCTCCAGATAAAAATGATACCTCACTTGTGTGGGTAGGCCTAGCACCCGTGACAGGAAATGCCCCCAAACACAACGTGGACACATCCCATTTTTTGACAGAAAACAGAGGTGTTTTTTGCAATGTGCCTACCTGTAGATTTTGGCCTATAGCTCAGCCATCACCTAGGGAAACCTGCCAAACCTGTGCATTTTTTTAAAACTAGAGACCTAGGAGAATCCAAGATGGGGTCACTTGTGGGGCTCTGACCAGGTTCTGTTACCCAGAATCCTTTGCAAACCATAAAATTTGGCTTAACAAAACACATTTTCCTCACATTTTGGTGACAGAAAGTTCTGAAATCTGAGCGGACCCACAAATTTCCTCCCACCCAGCGTTCCCCCAAGTCTCCAGATAAAAATGATACCTCACTTGTGTGGGTAGTCCTAGCACCCATGACAGGAAATGCCCCAGAACAGAGCGTGGACACATCCCTTTTTTTGACAGATAACAGAGGTGTTTTTTGCAAAGTGCCTACCTGTAGATTTTGGCCTCTAGCTCAGCCGGCACCTAGGGAAACCTGCCAAACCTGTGCATTTGTGAAAACTAGAGACCTAGGGGAATCCAAGATGGGGTGACTTGTGGGGCTCTGACCAGGTTCTGTTACCCAGAATCCTTTGCAATCCTCAAAATCTGGCTAAAGAAACACTTTTTCCTCATATTTTGGTGACAGAAAAATCTGGAATCTGAGAGGAGCCACAAATTTCCTTCCACCAAGCGTTCCCCCAAGTGTCCTGATAAAAATGATACCTCACTTGTGTGGGTAGGCCTAGCGCCCGAGACAGGAAGTGCCCCAAAACACAACGTGGACACATCCCATTTTTTGACAGATAACAGAGGTGTTTTTTGCAAAGTGCCTACCTATAGATTTTGGCCTCTAGCTCAGCCATCACCTAGGGAAACCTGCCAAACCTGTGCATTTTTTAAAACTAGAGACCTAGGAGAATCCAAGATGGGGTGACTTGTGGGGCTCTGACCAGGTTCTGTTACCCAGAATCCTTTGCAAACCTCAAAATTTGGCTAAAAAAAAACACATTTTCCTCACATTTTGGTGACAGAAAGTTCTGGAATCTGAGAGGAGCCACAAATTTCCTCCCACCCAGCACTTCTCCAAGTCTCCCGATAAAAATGATACCTCACTTGTGTGGGTAGGCCTAGCGCCCATGACAGGAAATGCCCCAAAACACAACGTGGACACATCCCATTTTTTGACAGAAAACAGAGGTGTTTTTTGCAAAGTGCCTACATGTAGATTTTGGCCTCTAGCTCAGCCGGCACAGAGGGAAACCTACCTAACCTGTGCATTTTTTAAAACTAGAGTCCTAGGGGAACCCAAGATGGGGTGACTTGTGGGGCTCTGACCAGGTTCTGTTACCCAGAATCCTATGCAAACCTCAAAATTTGGCTAAAAAAAAGACATTTTCCTCACATTTTGGTGACAGAAAGTTCTGAAATCTGAGCGGAGCCACAAATTTCCTCCCACCCAGCATTCCCCCAAGTCTCCAGATAAAAATGATACCTCACTTGTGTGGGTAGGCCTAGCACCCGTGACAGGAAATGCCCCAAAACACAATGTGGAAACATCCCATTTTTTGACAGAAAACAGAGGTGTTTTTTGCAAAGTGCCTAACTGTAGATTTTGGCCTATAGCTCAGCCATCACCTAGGGAAATCTGCCAAACCTGTGCATTTTTTAAAACTATAGACCTAGGAGAATCCAAGATGGGGTTACTTGTGGGGCTCTGACCAGGTTCTGTTATCCAGAATCCTTTGCAAACCTCACAATTTGGCTATAAAAACACATTTTCCTCACATTTTGGTGACAGAAAGTTCTGGAATCTGAGAGGAGGCACAAATTTCCTCCCACCCAGCGTTCCCCCAAGTCTCCCGATAAAAATGATACCTCACTTGTGTGGGTAGTCCTAGCGCCCGTGACAGGAAATGCCCCAGAACACAACGTGGACACATCCCATTTTTTGACAGATAACAGAGGTGTGTTTGGCAAAGTGCCTACCGGTAGATTTTGGCCTCTAGCTCAGCCATCACCTAGGGAAACCTGCCAAGCCTGTGCATTTGTGAAAACTAGAGACCTAGGGGACTCCAAGACGGGGTGACTTGTGGGGCTCTGACTAGGTTCTGTTACCCAGAATCCTTTGCAAACCTCAAAATCTGGCTAAAGAAACACGTTTTCCTCATATTTTGGTGACAGAAAGTTCTGAAATCTGAGCGGACCCACAAATTTCCTCCCACCCAGCGTTCCCCCAAGTCTCCAGATAAAAATGATACCTCACTTGTGTGGGTAGTCCTAGCACCCGTGACAGGAAATGCCCCAAAACACAATGTGGATACATCCCATTTTTTGACAGAAAACAGAGGTGTTTTTTGCAAAGTGCCTAACTGTAGATTTTGGCCTATAGCTCAGCCATCACCTAGGGAAATCTGCCAAACCTGTGCATTTTTTAAAACTATAGACCTAGGAGAATCCAAGATGGGGTGACTTGTGGGGCTCTGACCAGGTTCTGTTATCCAGAATCCTTTGCAAACCTCACAATTTGGCTATAAAAACACATTTTCCTCACATTTTGGTGACAGAAAGTTCTGGAATCTGAGAGGAGGCACAAATTTCCTCCCACCCAGCGTTCCCCCAAGTCTCCCGATAAAAATGATACCTCACTTGTGTGGGTAGTCCTAGCGCCCGTGACAGGAAATGCCCCAGAACACAACGTGGACACATCCCATTTTTTGACAGATAACAGAGGTGTGTTTGGCAAAGTGCCTACCGGTAGATTTTGGCCTCTAGCTCAGCCATCACCTAGGGAAACCTGCCAAGCCTGTGCATTTGTGAAAACTAGAGACCTAGGGGACTCCAAGACGGGGTGACTTGTGGGGCTCTGACTAGGTTCTGTTACCCAGAATCCTTTGCAAACCTCAAAATCTGGCTAAAGAAACACGTTTTCCTCATATTTTGGTGACAGAACGTTCTGGAATCTGAGAGGAGCCACAAATTTCCTCCCACCCAGCGTTCCCCCAAGTCTCCAGATAAAAATGATACCTCACTTGTGTGGGTAGGCCTAGCACCCGTGACAGGAAATGCCCCCAAACACAACGTGGACACATCCCATTTTTTGACAGAAAACAGAGGTGTTTTTTGCAATGTGCCTACCTGTAGATTTTGGCCTATAGCTCAGCCATCACCTAGGGAAACCTGCCAAACCTGTGCATTTTTTTAAAACTAGAGACCTAGGAGAATCCAAGATGGGGTCACTTGTGGGGCTCTGACCAGGTTCTGTTACCCAGAATCCTTTGCAAACCATAAAATTTGGCTTAACAAAACACATTTTCCTCACATTTTGGTGACAGAAAGTTCTGAAATCTGAGCGGACCCACAAATTTCCTCCCACCCAGCGTTCCCCCAAGTCTCCAGATAAAAATGATACCTCACTTGTGTGGGTAGTCCTAGCACCCATGACAGGAAATGCCCCAGAACAGAGCGTGGACACATCCCTTTTTTTGACAGATAACAGAGGTGTTTTTTGCAAAGTGCCTACCTGTAGATTTTGGCCTCTAGCTCAGCCGGCACCTAGGGAAACCTGCCAAACCTGTGCATTTGTGAAAACTAGAGACCTAGGGGAATCCAAGATGGGGTGACTTGTGGGGCTCTGACCAGGTTCTGTTACCCAGAATCCTTTGCAAACCTCAAAATCTGGCTAAAGAAACACTTTTTCCTCATATTTTGGTGACAGAAAAATCTGGAATCTGAGAGGAGCCACAAATTTCCTTCCACCAAGCGTTCCCCCAAGTGTCCTGATAAAAATGATACCTCACTTGTGTGGGTAGGCCTAGCGCCCGAGACAGGAAGTGCCCCAAAACACAACGTGGACACATCCCATTTTTTGACAGATAACAGAGGTGTTTTTTGCAAAGTGCCTACCTATAGATTTTGGCCTCTAGCTCAGCCATCACCTAGGGAAACCTGCCAAACCTGTGCATTTTTTAAAACTAGAGACCTAGGAGAATCCAAGATGGGGTGACTTGTGGGGCTCTGACCAGGTTCTGTTACCCAGAATCCTTTGCAAACCTCAAAATTTGGCTAAAAAAAAACACATTTTCCTCACATTTTGGTGACAGAAAGTTCTGGAATCTGAGAGGAGCCACAAATTTCCTCCCACCCAGCACTTCTCCAAGTCTCCCGATAAAAATGATACCTCACTTGTGTGGGTAGGCCTAGCGCCCATGACAGGAAATGCCCCAAAACACAACGTGGACACATCCCATTTTTTGACAGAAAACAGAGGTGTTTTTTGCAAAGTGCCTACATGTAGATTTTGGCCTCTAGCTCAGCCGGCACAGAGGGAAACCTACCTAACCTGTGCATTTTTTAAAACTAGAGTCCTAGGGGAACCCAAGATGGGGTGACTTGTGGGGCTCTGACCAGGTTCTGTTACCCAGAATCCTATGCAAACCTCAAAATTTGGCTAAAAAAAAGACATTTTCCTCACATTTTGGTGACAGAAAGTTCTGAAATCTGAGCGGAGCCACAAATTTCCTCCCACCCAGCATTCCCCCAAGTCTCCAGATAAAAATGATACCTCACTTGTGTGGGTAGGCCTAGCACCCGTGACAGGAAATGCCCCAAAACACAATGTGGAAACATCCCATTTTTTGACAGAAAACAGAGGTGTTTTTTGCAAAGTGCCTAACTGTAGATTTTGGCCTATAGCTCAGCCATCACCTAGGGAAATCTGCCAAACCTGTGCATTTTTTAAAACTATAGACCTAGGAGAATCCAAGATGGGGTGACTTGTGGGGCTCTGACCAGGTTCTGTTATCCAGAATCCTTTGCAAACCTCACAATTTGGCTATAAAAACACATTTTCCTCACATTTTGGTGACAGAAAGTTCTGGAATCTGAGAGGAGGCACAAATTTCCTCCCACCCAGCGTTCCCCCAAGTCTCCCGATAAAAATGATACCTCACTTGTGTGGGTAGTCCTAGCGCCCGTGACAGGAAATGCCCCAGAACACAACGTGGACACATCCCATTTTTTGACAGATAACAGAGGTGTGTTTGGCAAAGTGCCTACCGGTAGATTTTGGCCTCTAGCTCAGCCATCACCTAGGGAAACCTGCCAAGCCTGTGCATTTGTGAAAACTAGAGACCTAGGGGACTCCAAGACGGGGTGACTTGTGGGGCTCTGACTAGGTTCTGTTACCCAGAATCCTTTGCAAACCTCAAAATCTGGCTAAAGAAACACGTTTTCCTCATATTTTGGTGACAGAACGTTCTGGAATCTGAGAGGAGCCACAAATTTCCTCCCACCCAGCGTTCCCCCAAGTCTCCAGATAAAAATGATACCTCACTTGTGTGGGTAGGCCTAGCACCCGTGACAGGAAATGCCCCCAAACACAACGTGGACACATCCCATTTTTTGACAGAAAACAGAGGTGTTTTTTGCAATGTGCCTACCTGTAGATTTTGGCCTATAGCTCAGCCATCACCTAGGGAAACCTGCCAAACCTGTGCATTTTTTTAAAACTAGAGACCTAGGAGAATCCAAGATGGGGTCACTTGTGGGGCTCTGACCAGGTTCTGTTACCCAGAATCCTTTGCAAACCTCAAAATCTGGCTAAAGAAACACTTTTTCCTCACATTTTGGTGACAGAAAAATCTGGAATCTGAGAGGAGCCACAAATTTCCTTCCACCAAGCGTTCCCCCAAGTGTCCTGATAAAAATGATACCTCACTTGTGTGGGTAGGCCTAGCGCCCGAGACAGGAAGTGCCCCAAAACACAACGTGGACACATCCCATTTTTTGACAGATAACAGAGGTGTTTTTTGCAAAGTGCCTACCTGTAGATTTTAGCCTCTAGCTCAGCCCGCACCAAGGGAAACCTACCAAACCTGTGCATTTCTGAAAACTAGAGACATAGGGGAATCCAAGATGGGGTGACTTGTGGGGCTCTGACCAGGTTCTGTTACCCACAATCCTTTGCAAACCTCAAAATATGGCTAAAGAAACACGTTGTCCTGACATTTTGGTGACAGAAAGTTCTAGAATCTGAGAGGAGCCACTAATTTCCTTCCACCAAGCGCTCCCCCAAGTGTCCTGATAAAAATGATACATCACTTGTGTGGGTAGGCCTAGCGCACGTGACAGGAAATGCCCCAAAACACAACGTGGACACATCCCATTTTTTGACAGAAAACAGAGGTGTTTTTTGCAAAGTGCCTACCTGTAGATTTTGGCCTCTAGCTCAGCCGTCACCTAGGGAAACCTGCCAAACCTGTGCATTTGTGAAAACTAGAGACCTAGGGGAATCCAAGATGGGGTGACGTTTGGGGCTCTGACCAGGTTCTGTTACCCAGAATCCTTTGCAAACCTCAATATCTGGCTAAAGAAACACGTTTTCCTCACATTTTGGTGACAGAAAGTTCTGGAATCTGAGAGGAGCCACAAATTTCCTTCCACCCAGCAATCCCCCAAGTCTCCTGATAAAAATGATACCTAACTTGTGTGGGTAGGCCTAACGCCCGTGACAGGAAATGCCCCAAAACACAACGTGGACACATCCCATTTTTTGACAGATAACAGAGGTGTTTTTTGCAAAGTGCCTACCTGTGGATTTTAGCCTCTAGCTCAGCCCGCACAAAGGGAACCCTACCAAACCTGTGCATTTCTGAAAACTAGAGACACAGGGGAATCCAAGATGGGTGACTTGTGGGGCTCTGACCAGGTTCTGTTACCCAGAATCCTTTGCAAACCTCAAAATCTGGCTAAAGAAACACGTTATCCTCACATTTTGGTGACAGAAAGTTCTGAAATCTGAGAGGAGCCACTAATTTCCTTCCACCAAGCGTTCCCCCAAGTGTCCTGATAAAAATGATACATCACTTGTGTGGGTAGGCCTAGCGCACGTGACAGGAAATGCCCCAAAACACAACGTGGACACATCCCATTTTTTGACAGAAAACAGAGGTGTTTTTGGCAAAGTGCCTACCGGTAGATTTTGGCCTCTAGCTCAGCCGGCACCTAGGGAAACCTGGCAAGCCTGTGCATTTGTGAAAACTAGAGACCTAGGAGACTCCAAGGCAGGGTGACTTGTGCGGCTCCGACTAGGTTCTGTTACCCAGAATCCTTTGCAAACCTCAAAATCTGGCTAAAGAAACACGTTTTCCTCATATTTTGGTGACAGAACGTTCTGGAATCTGAGAGGAGCCACAAATTTCCTTCCACCCAGCTTTCCCCCAAGTCTCCCGATAAAAATGATACCTGACTTGTGTGGGTAGGCCTAGCGCCCGTGACAGGAAGTGCCCCAAAACACAACGTGGACACATCCCATTTTTTGACAGATAACAGAGGTGTTTTTTGCAAAGTGCCTACCTGTAGATTTTAGCCTCTAGCTCAGCCCGCACCAAGGGAAACCTACCAAACCTGTGCATTTCTGAAAACTAGAGACATAGGGGAATCCAAAATGGGATGACTTGTGGGGCTCTGACCAGGTTCTGTTACCCAGAATCCTTTGCAAACCTCAAAATTTGGCTAAAAAAAACACATTTTCCTCACATTTTGGTGACAGAAAGTTCTGAAATCTGAGCGGAGCCACAAATTTCCTCCCACCCAGCGTTCCCCCAAGTCTCCAGTTAAAAATGATACCTCACTTGTGTGGGTAGGCCTAGCACCCGTGACAGGAAATGCCCCCAAACACAACGTGGACACATCCCATTTTTTGACAGAAAACAGAGGTGATTTTTTCAAAGTGCCTACCTGTAGATTTTGGCCTCTAGCTCAGCCATCACCTAGGGAAACCTGCCAAACCTGTGCATTTTTTTAAAACTAGAGACCTAGGAGAATCCAAGATGGGGTGACTTGTGGGGCTCTGACCAGGTTCTGTTACCCAGAATCCTTTGCAAACCATAAAATTTGGCTTAACAAAACACATTTTCCTCACATTTTGGTGACAGAAAGTTCTGAAATCTGAGCGGAGCCACAAATTTCCTCCCACCCAGCGTTCCCCCAAGTCTCCATATAAAAATGATACCTCACTTGTGTGGGTAGTCCTAGCACCCGTGACAGGAAATGCCCCAGAACACAGCGTGGACACATCCCTTTTTTTGACAGATAACAGAGGTGTATTTTGCAAAGTGCCTACCTGTAGATTTTGGCCTCTAGCTCAGCCGGCACCTAGGGAAACCTGCCAAACCTTTGCATTTGTGAAAACTGGAGCCCTAGGGGAATCCAAGATGGGGTGACTTGTGGGGCTCTGACCAGGTTCTGTTACCCAGAATCCTTTGCAAACCTCAAAATCTGGCTAAAGAAACACTTTTTCCTCACATTTTGGTGACAGAAAGTTCTGGAATCTGAGAGGAGCCACAAATTTCCTTCCACCAAGCGTTCCCCCAAGTGTCCTGATAAAAATGATACCTCACTTGTGTGGGTAGGCCTAGCGCCCGAGACAGGAAGTGCCCCAAAACACAACGTGGACACATCCCATTTTTTGACTGATAACAGAGGTGTTTTTTGCAAAGTGCCTACCTGTAGATTTTAGCCTCTAGCTCAGCCCGCACCAAGGGAAACCTACCAAACCTGTGCATTTCTGAAAACTAGAGACATAGGGGAATCCAAGATGGGGTGACTTGTGGGGCTCTGACCAGGTTCTGTTACCCAGAATCCTTTGCAAACCTCAAAATATGGCTAAAGAAACACGTTGTCCTGAGATTTTGGTGACAGAAAGTTCTAGAATCTGAGAGGAGCCACTAATTTCCTTCCACCAAGCGTTCCCCTAAGTGTCCTGATAAAAATGATACATCACTTGTGTGGGTAGGCCTAGCGCACGTGACAGGAAATGCCCCAAAACACAACGTGGACACATCCCATTTTTTGACAGAAAACAGAGGTGTTTTTTGCAAAGTGCCTACCTGTAGATTTTGGCCTCTAGCTCAGCCGTCACCTAGGGAAACCTGCCAAACCTGTGCATTTGTGAAAACTAGAGACCTAGGGGAATCCAAGATGGGGTGACGTTTGGGGCTCTGACCAGGTTCTGTTACCCAGAATCCTTTGCAAACCTCAAAATCTGGCTAAAGAAACACGTTTTCCTCACATTTTGGTGACAGAAAGTTCTGGAATCTGAGAGGAGCCACAAATTTCCTTCCACCCAGCAATCCCCCAAGTCTCCCGATAAAAATGATACCTAACTTGTGTGGGTAGGCCTAACGCCTGTGACAGGAAATGCCCCAAAACACAACGTGGACACATCCCATTTTTTGAGAGAAAACAGAGGTGTTTTTTGCAAAGTGCCTACCTGTAGATTTTGGCCTCTACCTCAGCCGGCACAGAGGGAAACCTACCTAACCTGTGCATTTTTTAAAACTAGAGTCCTAGGGGAACCCAAGATGGGGTGACTTGTGGGGCTCTGACCAGGTTCTGTTACCCAGAATCCTTTGCAAACCTCAAAATCTGGCTAAAGAAACACGTTTTCCTCACATTTTGGTGACAGAAAGTTCTGGAATCTGAGAGGAGCCACAAATTTCCTTCCACCTAGCGTTCCCCCAAGTGTCCTGATAAAAATGATACCTCACTTGTGTGGGTAGGCCTAGCGCCCGAGACAGGAAGTGCCCCAAAACACAACGTGGACAGATCCCATTTTTTGACAGATAACAGAGGTGTTTTTTGCAAAGTACCTACCTGTGGATTTTAGCCTCTAGCTCAGCCCGCACAAAGGGAACCCTACCAAACCTGTGCATTTCTGAAAACTAGAGACATAGGGGAATCCAAGATGGATGATTTGTGGGGCTCTGACCAGGTTCTGTTACCCAGAATCCTTTGCAAACCTCAAAATCTGGCTAAAGAAACACGTTTTCCTCACATTTTGGTGACGGAAAGTTCTGAAATCTGAGTGGAGCCACAAATTTCCTCCCACCCAGCATTCCCCCAAGTCTCCAGATAAAAATGATACCTCACTTGTGTGGGTAGGCCTAGCACCCGTGACAGGAAATGCCCCAAAACACAATGTGGAAACATCCCATTTTTTGACAGAAAACAGAGGTGTTTTTTGCAAAGTGCCTAACTGTAGATTTTGGCCTATAGCTCAGCCATCACCTAGGGAAATCTGTCAAACCTGTGCATTTTTTAAAACTATAGACCTAGGAGAATCCAAGATGGGGTGACTTGTGGGGCTCTGACCAGGTTCTGTTATCCAGAATCCTTTGCAAACCTCACAATTTGGCTATAAAAACACATTTTCCTCACATTTTGGTGACAGAAAGTTCTGGAATCTGAGAGGAGGCACAAATTTCCTCCTACCCAGCGTTCCCCCAAGTCTCCCGATAAAAATGATACCTCACTTGTGTGGGTAGTCCTAGCGCCCGTGACAGGAAATGCCCCAGAACACAACGTGGACACATCCCATTTTTTGACAGATAACAGAGGTGTGTTTGGCAAAGTGCCTACCGGTAGATTTTGGCCTCTAGCTCAGCCATCACCTAGGGAAACCTGCCAAGCCTGTGCATTTGTGAAAACTAGAGACCTAGGGGACTCCAAGACGGGGTGACTTGTGGGGCTCTGACTAGGTTCTGTTACCCAGAATCCTTTGCAAACCTCAAAATCTGGCTAAAGAAACACGTTTTCCTCATATTTTGGTGACAGAACGTTCTGGAATCTGAGAGGAGCCACAAATTTCCTCCCACCCAGCGTTCCCCCAAGTCTCCAGATAAAAATGATACCTCACTTGTGTGGGTAGGCCTAGCACCCGTGACAGGAAATGCCCCCAAACACAACGTGGACACATCCCATTTTTTGACAGAAAACAGAGGTGTTTTTTGCAATGTGCCTACCTGTAGATTTTGGCCTATAGCTCAGCCATCACCTAGGGAAACCTGCCAAACCTGTGCATTTTTTTAAAACTAGAGACCTAGGAGAATCCAAGATGGGGTGACTTGTGGGGCTCTGACCAGGTTCTGTTACCCAGAATCCTTTGCAAACCATAACATTTGGCTTAACAAAACACATTTTCCTCACATTTTGGTGACAGAAAGTTCTGAAATCTGAGCGGACCCACAAATTTCCTCCCACCCAGCGTTCCCCCAAGTCTCCAGATAAAAATGATACCTCACTTGTGTGGGTAGTCCTAGCACCCATGACAGGAAATGCCCCAGAACACAGCGTGGACACATCCCTTTTTTTTGACAGATAACAGAGGTGTTTTTTGCAAAGTGCCTACCTGTAGATTTTGGCCTCTAGCTCAGCCGGCACCTAGGGAAACCTGCCAAATCTGTGCATTTGTGAAAACTAGAGACCTAGGGGAATCCAAGATGGGGTGACTTGTGGGGCTCTGACCAGGTTCTGTTACCCAGAATCCTTTGCAAACCTCAAAATCTGGCTAAAGAAACACTTTTTCCTCATATTTTGGTGACAGAAAAATCTGGAATCTGAGAGGAGCCACAAATTTCCTTCCACCAAGCGTTCCCCCAAGTGTCCTGATAAAAATGATACCTCACTTGTGTGGGTAGGCCTAGCGCCCGAGACAGGAAGTGCCCCAAAACACAACGTGGACACATCCCATTTTTTGACAGATAACAGAGGTGTTTTTTGCAAAGTGCCTACCTATAGATTTTGGCCTCTAGCTCAGCCATCACCTAGGGAAACCTGCCAAACCTGTGCATTTTTTAAAACTAGAGACCTAGGAGAATCCAAGATGGGGTGACTTGTGGGGCTCTTTCCAGGTTCTGTTACCCAGCATCCTTTGCAAACCTCAAAATTTGGCTAAAAAAAAACACATTTTCCTCACATTTTGGTGACAGAAAGTTCTGGAATCTGAGAGGAGCCACAAATTTCCTCCCACCCAGCACTTCTCCAAGTCTCCCGATAAAAATGATACCTCACTTGTGTGGGTAGGCCTAGCGCCCATGACAGGAAATGCCCCAAAACACAACGTGGACACATCCCATTTTTTGACAGAAAACAGAGGTGTTTTTTGCAAAGTGCCTACATGTAGATTTTGGCCTCTAGCTCAGCCGGCACAGAGGGAAACCTACCTAACCTGTGCATTTTTTAAAACTAGAGTCCTAGGGGAACCCAAGATGGGGTGACTTGTGGGGCTCTGACCAGGTTCTGTTACCCAGAATCCTATGCAAACCTCAAAATTTGGCTAAAAAAAAGACATTTTCCTCACATTTTGGTGACAGAAAGTTCTGAAATCTGAGCGGAGCCACAAATTTCCTCCCACCCAGCATTCCCCCAAGTCTCCAGATAAAAATGATACCTCACTTGTGTGGGTAGGCCTAGCACCCGTGACAGGAAATGCCCCAAAACACAATGTGGAAACATCCCATTTTTTGACAGAAAACAGAGGTGTTTTTTGCAAAGTGCCTAACTGTAGATTTTGGCCTATAGCTCAGCCATCACCTAGGGAAATCTGCCAAACCTGTGCATTTTTTAAAACTATAGACCTAGGAGAATCCAAGATGGGGTTACTTGTGGGGCTCTGACCAGGTTCTGTTATCCAGAATCCTTTGCAAACCTCACAATTTGGCTATAAAAACACATTTTCCTCACATTTTGGTGACAGAAAGTTCTGGAATCTGAGAGGAGGCACAAATTTCCTCCCACCCAGCGTTCCCCCAAGTCTCCCGATAAAAATGATACCTCACTTGTGTGGGTAGTCCTAGCGCCCGTGACAGGAAATGCCCCAGAACACAACGTGGACACATCCCATTTTTTGACAGATAACAGAGGTGTGTTTGGCAAAGTGCCTACCGGTAGATTTTGGCCTCTAGCTCAGCCATCACCTAGGGAAACCTGCCAAGCCTGTGCATTTGTGAAAACTAGAGACCTAGGGGACTCCAAGACGGGGTGACTTGTGGGGCTCTGACTAGGTTCTGTTACCCAGAATCCTTTGCAAACCTCAAAATCTGGCTAAAGAAACACGTTTTCCTCATATTTTGGTGACAGAAAGTTCTGAAATCTGAGCGGACCCACAAATTTCCTCCCACCCAGCGTTCCCCCAAGTCTCCAGATAAAAATGATACCTCACTTGTGTGGGTAGTCCTAGCACCCATGACAGGAAATGCCCCAGAACACAGCGTGGACACATCCCTTTTTTTGACAGATAACAGAGGTGTTTTTTGCAAAGTGCCTACCTGTAGATTTTGGCCTCTAGCTCAGCCGGCACCTAGGGAAACCTGCCAAACCTGTGCATTTGTGAAAACTAGAGACCTAGGGGAATCCAAGATGGGGTGACTTGTGGGGCTCTGACCAGGTTCTGTTACCCAGAATCCTTTGCAAACCTCAAAATCTGGCTAAAGAAACACTTTTTCCTCTCATTTTGGTGACAGAAAAATCTGGAATCTGAGAGGAGCCACAAATTTCCTTCCACCAAGCGTTCCCCCAAGTGTCCTGATAAAAATGATACCTCACTTGTGTGGGTAGGCCTAGCGCACGTGACAGGAAATGCCCCAAAACACAACGTGGACACATCCCATTTTTTGACAGATAACAGAGGTGTTTTTTGCAAAGTGCCTACCTGTAGATTTTAGCCTCTAGCTCAGCCCGCACCAAGGGAAACCTACCAAACCTGTGCATTTCTGAAAACTAGAGACATAGGGGAATCCAAGATGGGGTGACTTGTGGGGCTCTGACCAGGTTCTGTTACCCAGAATCCTTTGCAAACCTCAAAATATGGCTAAAGAAACACGTTGTCCTGACATTTTGGTGACAGAAAGTTCTAGAATCTGAGAGGAGCCACTAATTTCCTTCCACCAGGCGCTCCCCCAAGTGTCCTGATAAAAATGATACATCACTTGTGTGGGTAGGCCTAGCGCACGTGACAGGAAATGCCCCAAAACACAACGTGGACACATCCCATTTTTTGACAGAAAACAGAGGTGTTTTTTGCAAAGTGCCTACCTGTAGATTTTGGCCTCTAGCTCAGCCGTCACCTAGGGAAACCTGCCAAACCTGTGCATTTGTGAAAACTAGAGACCTAGGGGAATCCAAGATGGGGTGACGTTTGGGGCTCTGACCAGGTTCTGTTACCCAGAATCCTTTGCAAACCTCAAAATCTGGCTAAAGAAACACGTTTTCCTCACATTTTGGTGACAGAAAGTTCTGGAATCTGAGAGGAGCCACAAATTTCCTTCCACCCAGCAATCCCCCAAGTCTCCTGATAAAAATGATACCTAACTTGTGTGGGTAGGCCTAACGCCCGTGACAGGAAATGCCCCAAAACACAACGTGGACACATCCCATTTTTTGACAGAAAACAGAGGTGTTTTTTGCAAAGTGCCTACCTGTAGATTTTGGCCTCTACCTCAGCCGGAACAGAGGGAAACCTACCTAACCTGTGCATTTTTTAAAACTAGAGTCCTAGGGGAACCCAAGATGGGGTGACTTGTGGGGCTCTGACCAGGTTCTGTTACCCAGAACCCTTTGCAAACCTCAAAATCTGGCTAAAGAAACACGTTTTCCTCACATTTTGGTGACAGAAAGTTCTGGAATCTGAGAGGAGCCACGAATTTCCTTCCAACTAGCGTTCCCCCAAGTGTCCTGATAAAAATGATACCTCACTTGTGTGGGTAGGCCTAGCGCCCGAGACAGGAAGTGCCCCAAAACACAACGTGGACAGATCCCATTTTTTGACAGATAACAGAGGTGTTTTTTGCAAAGTGCCTACCTGTGGATTTTAGCCTCTAGCTCAGCCCGCACAAAGGGAACCCTACCAAACCTGTGCATTTCTGAAAACTAGAGACACAGGGGAATCCAAGATGGGTGACTTGTGGGGCTCTGACCAGGTTCTGTTACCCAGAATCCTTTGCAAACCTCAAAATCTGGCTAAAGAAACAAGTTGTCCTCATATTTTGGTGACAGAAAGTTCTGAAATCTGAGAGGAGCCACTAATTTCCTTCCACCAAGCGTTCCCCCAAGTGTCCTGATAAAAATGATACATCACTTGTGTGGGTAGGCCTAGCGCCCGTGACAGGAAATGCCCCAAAACACAACGTGGACACATCCCATTTTTTGACAGAAAACAGAGGTGTTTTTGGCAAAGTGCCTACCGGTAGATTTTGGCCTCTAGCTCAGCCGGCACCTAGGGAAACCTGGCAAGCCTGTGCATTTGTGAAAACTAGAGACCTAGGAGACTCCAAGGCAGGGTGACTTGTGCGGCTCCGACTAGGTTCTGTTACCCAGAATCCTTTGCAAACCTCAAAATCTGGCTAAAGAAACACGTTTTCCTCATATTTTGGTGACAGAACGTTCTGGAATCTGAGAGGAGCCACAAATTTCCTTCCACCCAGCTTTCCCCCAAGTCTCCCGATAAAAATGATACCTGACTTGTGTGGGTAGGCCTAGCGCCCGTGACAGGAAGTGCCCCAAAACACAACGTGGACACATCCCATTTTTTGACAGATAACAGAGGTGTTTTTTGCAAAGTGCCTACCTGTAGATTTTAGCCTCTAGCTCAGCCCGCACCAAGGGAAACCTACCAAACCTGTGCATTTCTGAAAACTAGAGACATAGGGGAATCCAAAATGGGATGACTTGTGGGGCTCTGACCAGGTTCTGTTACCCAGAATCCTTTGCAAACCTCAAAATTTGGCTAAAAAAAACACATTTTCCTCACATTTTGGTGACAGAAAGTTCTGAAATCTGAGCGGAGCCACAAATTTCCTCCCACCCAGCGTTCCCCCAAGTCTCCAGATAAAAATGATACCTCACTTGTGTGGGTAGGCCTAGCACCCGTGACAGGAAATGCCCCCAAACACAACGTGGACACATCCCATTTTTTGACAGAAAACAGAGGTGATTTTTTCAAAGTGCCTACCTGTAGATTTTGGCCTCTAGCTCAGCCATCACCTAGGGAAACCTGCCAAACCTGTGCATTTTTTTAAAACTAGAGACCTAGGAGAATCCAAGATGGGGTGACTTGTGGGGCTCTGACCAGGTTCTGTTACCCAGAATCCTTTGCAAACCATAAAATTTGGCTTAACAAAACACATTTTCCTCACATTTTGGTGACAGAAAGTTCTGAAATCTGAGCGGAGCCACAAATTTCCTCCCACCCAGCGTTCCCCCAAGTCTCCATATAAAAATGATACCTCACTTGTGTGGGTAGTCCTAGCACCCGTGACAGGAAATGCCCCAGAACACAGCGTGGACACATCCCTTTTTTTGACAGATAACAGAGGTGTATTTTGCAAAGTGCCTACCTGTAGATTTTGGCCTCTAGCTCAGCCGGCACCTAGGGAAACCTGCCAAACCTTTGCATTTGTGAAAACTAGAGCCCTAGGGGAATTCAAGATGGGGTGACTTGTGGGGCTCTGACCAGGTTCTGTTACCCAGAATCCTTTGCAAACCTCAAAATCTGGCTAAAGAAACACTTTTTCCTCACATTTTGGTGACAGAAAGTTCTGGAATCTGAGAGGAGCCACAAATTTCCTTCCACCAAGCGTTCCCCCAAGTGTCCTGATAAAAATGATACCTCACTTGTGTGGGTAGGCCTAGCGCCCGAGACAGGAAGTGCCCCAAAACACAACGTGGACACATCCCATTTTTTGACTGATAACAGAGGTGTTTTTTGCAAAGTGCCTACCTGTAGATTTTAGCCTCTAGCTCAGCCCGCACCAAGGGAAACCTACCAAACCTGTGCATTTCTGAAAACTAGAGACATAGGGGAATCCAAGATGGGGTGACTTGTGGGGCTCTGACCAGGTTCTGTTACCCAGAATCCTTTGCAAACCTCAAAATATGGCTAAAGAAACACGTTGTCCTGACATTTTGGTGACAGAAAGTTCTAGAATCTGAGAGGAGCCACTAATTTCCTTCCACCAAGCGTTCCCCTAAGTGTCCTGATAAAAATGATACATCACTTGTGTGGGTAGGCCTAGCGCACGTGACAGGAAATGCCCCAAAACACAACGTGGACACATCCCATTTTTTGACAGAAAACAGAGGTGTTTTTTGCAAAGTGCCTACCTGTAGATTTTGGCCTCTAGCTCAGCCGTCACCTAGGGAAACCTGCCAAACCTGTGCATTTGTGAAAACTAGAGACCTAGGGGAATCCAAGATGGGGTGACGTTTGGGGCTCTGACCAGGTTCTGCTACCCAGAATCCTTTGCAAACCTCAAAATCTGGCTAAATAAACACGTTTTCCTCACATTTTGGTGACAGAAAGTTCTGGAATCTGAGAGGAGCCACAAATTTCCTTCCACCCAGCAATCCCCCAAGTCTCCCGATAAAAATGATACCTAACTTGTGTGGGTAGGCCTAACGCCTGTGACAGGAAATGCCCCAAAACACAACGTGGACACATCCCATTTTTTGAGAGAAAACAGAGGTGTTTTTTGCAAAGTGCCTACCTGTAGATTTTGACCTCTACCTCAGCCGGCACAGAGGGAAACCTACCTAACCTGTGCATTTTTTTAAACTAGAGTCCTAGGGGAACCCAAGATGGGGTGACTTGTGGGGCTCTGACCAGGTTCTGTTACCCAGAATCCTTTGCAAACCTCAAAATCTGGCTAAAGAAACACGTTTTCCTCACATTTTGGTGACAGAAAGTTCTGGAATCTGAGAGGAGCCACTAATTTCCATCCACCAATTGTTCCCCCAAGTGTCCTGATAAAAATGATACATCACTTGTGTGGGTAGGCCTAGCGCCCGTGACAGGAAATGCACCAAAACACAACGTGGACACATCCCATTTTTTGACAGAAAACAGAGGTGTTTTTGGCAAAGTGCCTACCGGTAGATTTTGGCCTCTAGCTCAGCCGGCACCTAGGGAAACCTGCCAAGCCTGTGCATTTGTGAAAACTAGAGACCTAGAAGACTCCAAGGCAGGGTGACTTGTGCGGCTCCGACTAGGTTCTGTTACCCAGAATCCTTTGCAAACCTCAAAATCTGGCTAAAGAAACACATTTTCCTCATATTTTGGTGACAGAACGTTCTGGAATCTGAGAGGAGCCACAAATTTCCTTCCACCCAGCTTTCCCCCAAGTCTCCCGATAAAAATGATACCTGACTTGTGTGGGTAGGCCTAGCGCCCGTGACAGGAAGTGCCCCAAAACACAACGTGGACACATCCCATTTTTTGACAGATAACAGAGGTGTTTTTTGCAAAGTGCCTACCTGTAGATTTTAGCCTCTAGCTCTGCCCGCACCAAGGGAAACCTACCAAACCTGTGCATTTCTGAAAACTAGAGACATAGGGGAATCCAAAATGGGATGACTTGTGGGGCTCTGACCAGGTTCTGTTACCCAGAATCCTTTGCAAACCTCAAAATTTGGCTAAAAAAAACACATTTTCCTCACATTTTGGTGACAAAAAGTTCTGAAATCTGAGCGGAGCCACAAATTTCCTCCCACCCAGCGTTCCCCCAAGTCTCCAGATAAAAATGATACTTCACTTGTGTGGGTAGGCCTAGCACCCGTGACAGGAAATGCCCCCAAACACAACGTGGACAAATCCCATTTTTTGACAGAAAACAGAGGTGTTTTTTGCAAAGTGCCTACCTGTAGATTTTGGCCTATAGCTCAGCCATCACCTAGGGAAACCTGCCAAACCTGTGCATTTTTTTAAAACTAGAGACCTAGGAGAATCCAAGATGGGGTGACTTGTGGGGCTCTGACCAGGTTCTGTTACCCAGAATCCTTTGCAAACCTCAAAATTTGTCTTAAAAAAACAAATTTTCCTCACATTTTGGTGACAGAAAGTTCTGAAATCTGAGCGGACCCACAAATTTCCTCCCACCCAGCGTTCCCCCAAGTCTCCAGATAAAAATGATACCTCACTTGTGTGGGTAGTCCTAGCACCCGTGAAAGGAAATGCCCCAGAACACAGCGTGGACACATACCTTTTTTTGACAGATAACAGAGGTGTTTTTTGCAAAGTGCCTACCTGTAGATTTTGGCCTCTAGATCAGCCGGCACCTAGGGAAACCTGCCAATCCTGTGCATTTGTGAACACTAGAGACCTAGGGGAATCCAATATGGGGTGACTTGTGGGGCTCTGACCAGGTTCTGTTACCCAGAATCCTTTGCAAACCTCAAAATCTGGCTAAAGAAACACGTTGTCCTCACATTTTGGTGACAGAAAGTTCTAGAATCTGAGAGGAGACACTAATTTCCTTCCACCAAGCGTTCCCCCAAGTGTCCTGATAAAAATGATACCTCACTTGTGTGGGTAGGCCTAGCGCCCTAGACAGGAAGTGCCCCAAAACACAACGTGGACACATCCCATTTTTTGACAGAAAACAGAGGTGTTTTTTGCAAAGTGCCTACCTGTAGATTTTGGCCTCTAGCTCAGCCGGCACCTAGGGAAACCTGCCACACCTGTGCATTTGTGAAAACTAGAGACCTAGGGGAATCCAAGATAGGGTGACTTGTGGGGCTCTGACCAGGTTCTGTTACCCAGAATCCTTTGCAAACCTCAAAATCTGGCTAAAGAAAGACGTTTTCCTCACATTTTGGTGACAGAGAGTTCTGGAATCTGAGAGGAGCCACAAATTTCCTTCCACCCAGCGTTCCCCCAAGTCTCCCGATAAAAATGACACCTAACTTGTATGGGTAGGCCTAGCGCCCGTGACAGGAAATGCCCCAATACACAACGTGGTCACATCCCATTTTTTGACAGAAAACAGAGGTGTTTTTTGGAAAGTGTCTACCTGTAGATTTTAGCCTCTACCGCAGCCGGCACTGAGGGAAACCTACCTAACCTGTGCATTTTAGAAAAATAGAGACCTAGGGGAATCCAAGATGGGGTGACTTGTGGGGCTCTGACTAGGTTCTGTTACCCAGAATCCTTTGCAAACCTCAAAATCTGGCTAAAGAAACACGTTGTCCTCACATTTTAGTGACAGAAAGTTCTGAAATCTGAGATGAGCCACTAATATCCTTCCACGAAGCGTTCCTCCAAGTGTCCTGATAAAAATGATACCTCACTTGTGTGGGTAGGCCTAGCGCCCGTGACAGGAAATGCCCCAAAACACAACGTGGACACATCCAATTTTTGACAGAAAACAGAGGTGTTTTTTGCAAAGTGCCTACCTGTAGATTTTGGCCTCTAGCTCAGCCGGCACCTAGGGAAACCTGCCAAACCTGTGCATTTTTTAAAACTAGAGACATAGGAGAATCCACGATGGGGTGACTTGTGGGGCTCTGACCAGGTTCTGTTACCCAGAATCCTTTGCAAACCTCAAAATCTGGCTAAAGAAACACGTTTTCCTCACATTTTGGTTTCAGAAAGTTCTGGAATCTGAGAGGAGCCACAAATTTCCTTCCACCAAGCGTTCCCCCAAGTGTCCTGATAAAAATGATACCTCAATTGTGTGGTTAGGCCTAGCGCCCTAGACAGGAAGTGCCCCAAAACACAACGTGGACACATCCCATTTTTTGACAGATAACAGAGGTGTTTTTTGCAAAGTGCCTTCCTGTAGATTTTAGCCTCTAGCTCAGCCTGCACCAAGGGAAACCTACCAAACCTGTGCATTTCTGAAAACTAGAGACATAGGGGATCCAAGATGGGGTGACTTGTGGGGCTCTGACCAGGTTCTGTTACCCAGAATCCTTTGCAAACCTCAAAATCTGGCTAAAGAAACACGTTGTCTTCACATTTTGGTGACAGAAAGTTCTGGAATCTGAGAGGAGCCACTAATTTCCTTCCACGAAGCGTTCCTCCAAGTGTCCGGATAAAAATGATACCTCACTTGTGTGGGTAGGCCTAGCGGCCGTGACAGGAAATGCCACAAAACACAACGTGGACACATCCCATTTTTGACAGAAAACAGAGGTGTTTTTTGCAAAGTGCCTACCTGTAGATTTTGGCCTCCAGCTCAGCCGGCACCTAGGGAAACCTGCCAAACCTGTGCATTTTTTAAAACTAGAGACATAGAAGAATCCACGATGGGGTGACTTGTGGGGCTCTGACCAGGTTCTGTTACCAGAATCCTTTGCAAACCTCACAATTTGGGTAAAAAAACACATTTTCCTCACAATTTGGTGACAGAAAGTTCTGGAATCTGAGAGAAGCCTCAAATTTCCTCCCACCCAGCATTCCCCCAAGTCTCCCGATAAAAATGATACCTAACTTGTGTGGGTAGGCCTAGCGCCCGTGACATGAAATGCCCCGAAACACAACGTGGACACATCCCATTTTTTGACAGAAAACAGAGGTGTTTTTTGCAAAGTGCCTACTTGTAGATTTTGGCCTCTAGCTCAGCCGTCACCTAGTGAAACCTGCCAAACCTGTGCATTTGTGAAAACTAGATACCTAGGGGAATCCAAGATGGGGTGACTTGTTGGGCTCTGACCAGGTTCTGTTACCCAGAATCCTTTGCAAACCTCAAAATCTGGCTAAAGAAACACGTTTTCCTCACATTTTGGTGACAGAACGTTCTGGAATCTGAGAGGAGCCACAAATTTCCTTCCACCCAGCGTTCCCCCAAGTCTCCCGATAAAAATGATACCTAACTTGTGTGGGTAGGCCTAGCGCCCATGACAGGAAGTGCCCCAAAACACAACGTGGACACATCCCATTTTTTGACAGATAACAGAGGTGTTTTTTGCAAAGTGCCTACCTGTAGATTTTAGCCTCTAGCTCAGCCCGCACCAAGGGAAACCTACCAAACCTGTGCCTTTCTGAAAACTAGAGACATAGGGGAATCGAAAATGGGATGACTTGTGGGGCTCTGACCAGGTTCTGTTACCCAGAATCCTTTGCAAACCTCAAAATTTGGCTAAAAAAAGCACATTTTCCTCATGTTTTGGTGACAGAAAGTTCTGAAATCTGAGCAGAGCCACAAATTTCCTCCCACCCAGCGTTCCCCCAAGTCTCCAGATAAAAATGATACCTCACTTGTGTGGGTAGGCCTAGCACCCGTGACAGGAAATGCCCCCAAACACAACGTGGACTCATCAGATTTTTTGACAGAAAACAGAGGTGTTTTTTGCAAAGTGCCTACCTGTAGATCTTGGCCTATAGCTCAGCCATCACTTAGGGAAACCTGCCAAACCTGTGCATTTTTTTAAAACTAGAGACCTAGGAGAATCCAAGATGGGGTGACTTGTGGGGCTCTGACCAGGTTCTGTTACCCAGAATCCTTTGCAACCCTCAAAATTTGGCTTAACAAAACACATTTTCCTCACATTTTGGTGACAGAAAGTTCTGAAATTTGAGCGGACCCACAAATTTCCTCCCACCCAGCGTTCCCCCAAGTCTCCAGATAAAAATGATACCTCACTTGTGTGGGTAGTCCTAGCACCCATGACAGGAAATGCCCCAGAACACAGCGTGGACACATCCCTTTTTTTGACAGATAACAGAGGTGTTTTTTGCAAAGTGCCTACCTGTAGATTTTGGCCTCTAGCTCAGCCGGCACCTAGGGAAACCTGCCAAACCTGTGCATTTGTGAAAACTAGAGACCTAGGGGAATCCAAGATGGGGTGACTTGTGGGGCTCTGACCAGGTTCTGTTACCCAGAATCCTTTGCAAACCTCAAAATCTGGCTAAAGAAACACTTTTTCCTCACATTTTGGTGACAGAAAAATCTGGAATCTGAGAGGAGCCACAAATTTCCTTCCACCAAGCGTTCCCCCAAGTGTCCTGATAAAAATGATACCTCACTTGTGTGGGTAGGCCTAGCGCCCGAGACAGGAAGTGCCCCAAAACACAACGTGGACACATCCCATTTTTTGACAGATAACAGAGGTGTTTTTTGCAAAGTGCCTACCTGTAGATTTTAGCCTCTAGCTCAGCCCGCACCAAGGGAAACCTACCAAACCTGTGCATTTCTGAAAACTAGAGACATAGGGGAATCCAAGATGGGGTGACTTGTGGGGCTCTG
The DNA here is from genome assembly GCF_031143425.1 of Pleurodeles waltl. Lineage (NCBI taxonomy): Eukaryota > Metazoa > Chordata > Amphibia > Caudata > Salamandridae > Pleurodeles > Pleurodeles waltl. The sequence goes on along the minus strand of NC_090439.1, from coordinate 184,690,752 downwards.
ACCAGGTTCTGTTACCCAGAATCCTTTGCAAACCTCAAAATATGGCTAAAGAAACACGTTGTCCTGACATTTTGGTGACAGAAAGTTCTAGAATCTGAGAGGAGCCACTAATTTCCTTCCACCAAGCGTTCCCCCAAGTGTCCTGATAAAAATGATACATCACTTGTGTGGGTAGGCCTAGCGCACGTGACAGGAAATGCCCCAAAACACAACGTGGACACATCCCATTTTTTGACAGAAAACAGAGGTGTTTTTTGCAAAGTGCCTACCTGTAGATTTTGGCCTCTAGCTCAGCCGTCACCTAGGGAAACCTGCCAAACCTGTGCATTTGTGAAAACTAGAGACCTAGGGGAATCCAAGATGGGGTGACGTTTGGGGCTCTGACCAGGTTCTGTTACCCAGAATCCTTTGCAAACCTCAAAATCTGGCTAAAGAAACACGTTTTCCTCACATTTTGGTGACAGAAAGTTCTGGAATCTGAGAGGAGCCACAAATTTCCTTCCACCCAGCAATCCCCCAAGTCTCCTGATAAAAATGATACCTAACTTGTGTGGGTAGGCCTAACGCCCGTGACAGGAAATGCCCCAAAACACAACGTGGACACATCCCATTTTTTGACAGAAAACAGAGGTGTTTTTTGCAAAGTGTCTACCTGTAGATTTTGGCCTCTACCTCAGCCGGCACAGAGGGAAACCTACCTAACCTGTGCATTTTTTAAAACTAGAGTCCTAGGGGAACCCAAGATGGGGTGACTTGTGGGGCTCTGACCAGGTTCTGTTACCCAGAACCCTTTGCAAACCTCAAAATCTGGCTAAAGAAACACGTTTTCCTCACATTTTGGTGACAGAAAGTTCTGGAATCTGAGAGGAGCCACAAATTTCCTTCCACCTAGCGTTCCCCCAAGTGTCCTGATAAAAATGATACCTCACGTGTGTGGGTAGGCCTAGCGCCCGAGACAGGAAGTGCCCCAAAACACAACGTGGACAGATCCCATTTTTTGACAGATAACAGAGGTGTTTTTTGCAAAGTGCCTACCTGTGGATTTTAGCCTCTAGCTCAGCCCGCACAAAGGGAACCCTACCAAACCTGTGCATTTCTGAAAACTAGAGACACAGGGGAATCCAAGATGGGTGACTTGTGGGGCTCTGACCAGGTTCTGTTACCCAGAATCCTTTGCAAACCTCAAAATCTGGCTAAAGAAACACGTTGTCCTCACATTTTTGTGACAGAAAGTTCTGAAATCTGAGAGGAGCCACTAATTTCCTTCCCCAAGCGTTCCCCCAAGTGTCCTGAAAAAAATGATACATCACTTGTGTGGGTAGGCCTAGCGCCCGTGACAGGAAATGCCCCAAAACACAACGTGGACACATCCCATTTTTTGACAGAAAACAGAGGTGTTTTTGGCAAAGTGCCTACCGGTAGATTTTGGCCTCTAGCTCAGCCGGCACCTAGGGAAACCTGGCAAGCCTGTGCATTTGTGAAAACTAGAGACCTAGGAGACTCCAAGGCAGGGTGTCTTGTGCGGCTACGACTAGGTTCTGTTACCCAGAATCCTTTGCAAACCTCAAAATCTGGCTAAAGAAACACGTTTTCCTCATATTTTGGTGACAGAACGTTCTGGAATCTGAGAGGAGCCACAAATTTCCTTCCACCCAGCTTTCCCCCAAGTCTCCCGATAAAAATGATACCTGACTTGTGTGGGTAGGCCTAGCGCCCGTGACAGGAAGTGCCCCAAAACACAACGTGGACACATCCCATTTTTTGACAGATAACAGAGGTGTTTTTTGCAAAGTGCCTACCTGTAGATTTTAGCCTCTAGCTCAGCCCGCACCAAGGGAAACCTACCAAACCTGTGCATTTCTGAAAACTAGAGACATAGGGGAATCCAAAATGGGATGACTTGTGGGGCTCTGACCAGGTTCTGTTACCCAGAATCCTTTGCAAACCTCAAAATGTGGCTAAAAAAACGAATTTTCCTCACATTTTGGTGACAGAAAGTTCTGGAATCTGAGAGGAGCCACAAATTTCCTCCCACCCAGCGTTTCTCCAAGTCTCCCGATAACAATTATAACTAACTTGTGTGGGTAGGCCTAGCGCCCGTGACAGGAAGTGCCCCAAAACACAACATGGACACATCCAATTTTTTTTTTTACAGAAAACAGAGGTGTTTTTTGCAAAGTGACTACCTGTAGATTTTGGCCTCCAGCTCAGCCAGCACCTAGGGAAACCTACCAAACCTGTGCATTTCTGAAAACTAGAGACCTGGGGAATCCAAAATGGGGTGACTTGTGGGGCACTCACCACGTTCTGTTACCCAGAATCCTTTGCAAACCTCAAAATGTGGCTAAAAAAAACTAATTTTCCTCACATTTTGGTGACAGAAAGTTCTGGAATCTGAGAGGAGCCACAAATTTCCTCCCACCCAGCGTTTCTCCAAGTCTCCCGATAAAAATGATACCTCACTTGTGTGGGTAGGCCTATCGCCCATGACCGGAAATGCCCCAAAACACAACGTGGACACATCCCATTTTTTGACAGATAACAGAGGTGTTTTTTGCAAAGTGCCTACCTGTAGATTGTGGCCTCTAGCTCAGCCTGCACCTAGGGAAACCTACCAAACCTGAGTATTTCTGAAAACAAGAGATCTAGGGGAATCCACAATGGGGTGACTTCTGGGACTCTGACCAGGTTCTGTTACCCAGAATCCTTTGCAAACCTCAAAATGTGGCTAAAAAAACACATTTTCCTCACATTTTGGTAACAGAAAGTTCTGGAATCTGAGAAGAGCCACAAATTTCCTCCCACCCAGCGTTCCCCCAAGTCTCCCGATAAAAGTGATACCTCACTTGTGTGGGTAGGCCTAGCGCCCATGACAGGAAATGCCCCAAAACACAACGTGGACACATCCCATTTTTTGACAGAAAACTTAGGTGTTTTTTCAAAGTGCCTAACTGTAGATTTTGGCCCCTAGCTCAGCCAGCACCTAGGGAAACCTACCAAACCTGTGCATTTCTGAAAACTAGAGAGCTGGGGAATCCAAAATGGGGTGACTTGTGGGACTCTGACAAGGTTCTGTTACCCAGAATCCTTTGCAAACCTCAAAATTTGGCTAAAAAAACAAATTTTCCTCACATTTTGGTGACAGAAAGTTCTGGAATCTGAGAGGAGCCACAAATTTCCTCCCACCCAGCGTTTCTCCAAGTCTCCCAATAAAAATTATACCTCACTTGTGTGGGTAGGCCTAGCGCCCGTGACAGGAAATGCCCCAAAACACAACGTGGACACATCACATTTTTTGACAGAAAACAGAGGTGTTTTTTGCAAAGTGCCTACCTGTAGATTTTGGCCTGTAGCTCAGCCGGCACCTAGGGAAACCTGCCAAAACTGTGCATTTCTGAAAACTAGAGACCTAGGGGAATCCAACATGACTTGTGGGGCTCTGACCAGGTTCTGTTACCCAGAATCCTTTGCAAACCTCAAAATTTGGCTTAAAAAAACACGTTTTCCTCACATTTTGGTGACAGAAATTTCTGGAATCTGAGAGGAGCCACAAATTTCCTCCCACCCAGCATTCCCCCAAGTCTCCCGATAAAAATGATACCTCACTTGTGTGGGTAGGCCTAGCACCCGTGACAGGAAATGCCCCAAAACACAACGTGGACACATCCCATTTTTTGACAGAAAACAGAGGTGTTTTTTGCAAAGTGCCTACCTATAGATTTTGGCCTCTAGCTCAGCCATCACCTAGGGAAACCTGCCAAACCTGTGCATTTTTTAAAACTAGAGACCTAGGAGAATCCAAGATGGGGTGACTTGTGGGGCTCTGACCAGGTTCTGTTACCCAGAATCCTTTGCAAACCTCAAAATTTGGCAAAAAAAAAACACATTTTCCTCACATTTTGGTGACAGAAAGTTCTGGAATCTGAGAGGAGCCACAAATTTCCTCCCACCCAGCACTTCTCCAAGTCTCCCGATAAAAATGATACCTCACTTGTGTGGGTAGGCCTAGCGCCCGTGACAGGAAATGCCCCAAAACACAACGTGGACACATCCCATTTTTTGACAGAAAACAGAGGTGTGTTTTGCAAAGTGCCTACCTGTAGATTTTGACCTCTACCTCAGCCGGCACAGAGGGAAACCTACCTAACCTGTGCATTTTTTTAAACTAGAGTCCTAGGGGAACCCAAGATGGGGTGACTTGTGGGGCTCTGACCAGGTTCTGTTACCCAGAACCCTTTGCAAACCTCAAAATCTGGCTAAAGAAACACGTTTTCCTCACATTTTGGTGACAGAAAGTTCTGGAATCTGAGAGGAGCCACAAATTTCCTTCCACCTAGCGTTCCCCCAAGTGTCCTGATAAAAATGATACCTCACTTGTGTGGGTAGGCCTAGCGCCCGAGACAGGAAGCGCCCCAAAACACAACGTGGACAGATCCCATTTTTTGACAGATAACAGAGGTGTTTTTTGCAAAGTGCCTACCTGTGGATTTTAGCCTCTAGCTCAGCCCGCACAAAGGGAACCCTACCAAACCTGTGCATTTCTGAAAACTAGAGACACAGGGGAATCCAAGATGGGTGACTTGTGGGGCTCTGACCAGGTTCTGTTACCCAGAATCCTTTGCAAACCTCAAAATCTGGCTAAAGAAACACGTTGTCCTCACATTTTGGTGACAGAAAGTTCTGAAATCTGAGAGGAGCCACTAATTTCCTTCCACCAAGCGTTCCCCCAAGTGTCCTGATAAAAATGATACATCACTTGTGTGGGTAGGCCTAGCGCCCGTGACAGGAAATGCCCCAAAACACAACGTGGACACATCCCATTTTTTGACAGAAAACAGAGGTGTTTTTGGCAAAGTGCCTACCGGTAGATTTTGGCCTCTAGCTCAGCCGGCACCTAGGGAAACCTGGCAAGCCTGTGCATTTGTGAAAACTAGAGACCTAGGAGACTCCAAGGCAGGGTGACTTGTGCGGCTCCGACTAGGTTCTGTTACCCAGAATCCTTTGCAAACCTCAAAATCTGGCTAAAGAAACACGTTTTACTCATATTTTGGTGACAGAACGTTCTGGAATCTGAGAGGAGCCACAAATTTCCTTCCACCCAGCTTTCCCCCAAGTCTCCCGATAAAAATGATACCTGACTTGTGTGGGTAGGCCTAGCGCCCGTGACAGGAAGTGCCCCAAAACACAACGTGGACACATCCCATTTTTTGACAGATAACAGAGGTGTTTTTTGCAAAGTGCCTACCTGTAGATTTTAGCCTCTAGCTCAGCCCGCACCAAGGGAAACCTACCAAACCTGTGCATTTCTGAAAACTAGAGACATAGGGGAATTCAAAATGGGATGACTTGTGGGGCTCTGACCAGGTTCTGTTACCCAGAATCCTTTGCAAACCTCAAAATTTGGCTAAAAAAAACACATTTTCCTCACATTTTGGTGACAGAAAGTTCTGAAATCTGAGCGGAGCCACAAATTTCCTCCCACCCAGCGTTCCCCCAAGTCTCCAGATAAAAATGATACCTCACTTGTGTGGGTAGGCCTAGCACCCGTGACAGGAAATGCCCCCAAACACAACGTGGACACATCCCATTTTTTGACAGAAAACAGAGGTGATTTTTTCAAAGTGCCTACCTGTAGATTTTGGCCTCTAGCTCAGCCATCACCTAGGGAAACCTGCCAAACCTGTGCATTTTTTTAAAACTAGAGACCTAGGAGAATCCAAGATGGGGTGACTTGTGGGGCTCTGACCAGGTTCTGTTACCCAGAATCCTTTGCAAACCATAAAATTTAGCTTAACAAAACACATTTTCCTCACATTTTGGTGACAGAAAGATCTGAAATCTGAGCGGAGCCACAAATTTCCTCCCACCCAGCGTTCCCCCAAGTCTCCATATAAAAATGATACCTCACTTGTGTGGGTAGTCCTAGCACCCGTGACAGGAAATGCCCCAGAACACAGCGTGGACACATCCCTTTTTTTGACAGATAACAGAGGTGTATTTTGCAAAGTGCCTACCTGTAGATTTTGGCCTCTAGCTCAGCCGGCACCTAGGGAAACCTGCCAAACCTTTGCATTTGTGAAAACTAGAGCCCTAGGGGAATCCAAGATGGGGTGACTTGTGGGGCTCTGACCAGGTTCTGTTACCCAGAATCCTTTGCAAACCTCAAAATCTGGCTAAAGAAACACTTTTTCCTCACATTTTGGTGACAGAAAGTTCTGGAATCTGAGAGGAGCCACAAATTTCCTTCCACCAAGCGTTCCCCCAAGTGTCCTGATAAAAATGATACCTCACTTGTGTGGGTAGGCCTAGCGCCTGAGACAGGAAGTGCCCCAAAACACAACGTGGACACATCCCATTTTTTGACTGATAACAGAGGTGTTTTTTGCAAAGTGCCTACCTGTAGATTTTAGCCTCTAGCTCAGCCCGCACCAAGGGAAACCTACCAAACCTGTGCATTTCTGAAAACTAGAGACATAGGGGAATCCAAGATGGGGTGACTTGTGGGGCTCTGACCAGGTTCTGTTACCCAGAATCCTTTGCAAACCTCAAAATATGGCTAAAGAAACACGTTGTCCTGAGATTTTGGTGACAGAAAATTCTAGAATCTGAGAGGAGCCACTAATTTCCTTCCACCAAGCGTTCCCCTAAGTGTCCTGATAAAAATGATACATCACTTGTGTGGGTAGGCCTAGCGCACGTGACAGGAAATGCCCCAAAACACAACGTGGACACATCCCATTTTTTGACAGAAAACAGAGGTGTTTTTTGCAAAGTGCCTACCTGTAGATTTTGGCCTCTAGCTCAGCCGTCACCTAGGGAAACCTGCCAAACCTGTGCATTTGTGAAAACTAGAGACCTAGGGGAATCCAAGATGGGGTGACGTTTGGGGCTCTGACCAGGTTCTGTTACCCAGAATCCTTTGCAAACCTCAAAATCTGGCTAAAGAAACACGTTTTCCTCACATTTTGGTGACAGAAAGTTCTGGAATCTGAGAGGAGCCACAAATTTCCTTCCACCCAGCAATCCCCCAAGTCTCCCGATAAAAATGATACCTAACTTGTGTGGGTAGGCCTAACGCCTGTGACAGGAAATGCCCCAAAACACAACGTGGACACATCCCATTTTTTGAGAGAAAACAGAGGTGTTTTTTGCAAAGTGCCTACCTGTAGATTTTGGCCTCTACCTCAGCCGGCACAGAGGGAAACCTACCTAACCTGTGCATTTTTTAAAACTAGAGTCCTAGGGGAACCCAAGATGGGGTGACTTGTGGGGCTCTGACCAGGTTCTGTTACCCAGAACCCTTTGCAAACCTCAAAATCTGGCTAAAGAAACACGTTTTCCTCACATTTTGGTGACAGAAAGTTCTGGAATCTGAGAGGAGCCACAAATTTCCTTCCACCTAGCGTTCCCCCAAGTGTCCTGATAAAAATTATACCTCACTTGTGTGGGTAGGCCTAGCGCCCGAGACAGGAAGTGCCCCAAAACACAACGTGGACAGATCCCATTTTTTGACAGATAACAGAGGTGTTTTTTGCAAAGTGCCTACCTGTGGATTTTAGCCTCTAGCTCAGCCCGCACAAAGGGAACCCTACCAAACCTGTGCATTTCTGAAAACTAGAGACACAGGGGAATCCAAGATGGGTGACTTGTGGGGCTCTGACCAGGTTCTGTTACCCAGAATCCTTTGCAAACCTCAAAATCTGGCTAAAGAAACACGTTGTCCTCACATTTTGGTGACAGAAAGTTCTGAAATCTGAGAGGAGCCACTAATTTCCTTCCACCAAGCGTTCCCCCAAGTGTCCTGATAAAAATGATACATCACTTGTGTGGGTAGGCCTAGCGCCCGTGACAGGAAATGCCCCAAAACACAACGTGGACACATCCCATTTTTTGACAGAAAACAGAGGTGTTTTTGGCAAAGTGCCTACCGGTAGATTTTGACCTCTAGCTCAGCCGGCACCTAGGGAAACCTGGCAAGCCTGTGCATTTGTGAAAACTAGAGACCTAGGAGACTCCAAGGCAGGGTGACTTGTGCGGCTCCGACTAGGTTCTGTTACCCAGAATCCTTTGCAAACCTCAAAATCTGGCTAAAGAAACACGTTTTACTCATATTTTGGTGACAGAACGTTCTGGAATCTGAGAGGAGCCACAAATTTCCTTCCACCCAGCTTTCCCCCAAGTCTCCCGATAAAAATGATACCTGACTTGTGTGGGTAGGCCTAGCGCCCGTGACAGGAAGTGCCCCAAAACACAACGTGGACACATCCCATTTTTTGACAGATAACAGAGGTGTTTTTTGCAAAGTGCCTACCTGTAGATTTTAGCCTCTAGCTCAGCCCGCACCAAGGGAAACCTACCAAACCTCTGCATTTCTGAAAACTAGAGACATAGGGGAATTCAAAATGGGATGACTTGTGGGGCTCTGACCAGGTTCTGTTACCCAGAATCCTTTGCAAACCTCAAAATTTGGCTAAAAAAAACACATTTTCCTCACATTTTGGTGACAGAAAGTTCTGAAATCTGAGCGGAGCCACAAATTTCCTCCCACCCAGCGTTCCCCCAAGTCTCCAGATAAAAATGATACCTCACTTGTGTGGGTAGGCCTAGCACCCGTGACAGGAAATGCCCCCAAACACAACGTGGACACATCCCATTTTTTGACAGAAAACAGAGGTGATTTTTTCAAAGTGCCTACCTGTAGATTTTGGCCTCTAGCTCAGCCATCACCTAGGGAAACCTGCCAAACCTGTGCATTTTTTTAAAACTAGAGACCTAGGAGAATCCAAGATGGGGTGACTTGTGGGGCTCTGACCAGGTTCTGTTACCCAGAATCCTTTGCAAACCATAAAATTTGGCTTAACAAAACACATTTTCCTCACATTTTGGTGACAGAAAGTTCTGAAATCTGAGCGGAGCCACAAATTTCCTCCCACCCAGCGTTCCCCCAAGTCTCCATATAAAAATGATACCTCACTTGTGTGGGTAGTCCTAGCACCCGTGACAGGAAATGCCCCAGAACACAGCGTGGACACATCCCTTTTTTTGACAGATAACAGAGGTGTATTTTGCAAAGTGCCTACCTGTAGATTTTGGCCTCTAGCTCAGCCGGCACCTAGGGAAACCTGCCAAACCTTTGCATTTGTGAAAACTAGAGCCCTAGGGGAATCCAAGATGGGGTGACTTGTGGGGCTCTGACCAGGTTCTGTTACCCAGAATCCTTTGCAAACCTCAAAATCTGGCTAAAGAAACACTTTTTCCTCACATTTTGGTGACAGAAAGTTCTGGAATCTGAGAGGAGCCACAAATTTCCTTCCACCAAGCGTTCCCCCAAGTGTCCTGATAAAAATGATACCTCACTTGTGTGGGTAGGCCTAGCGCCCGAGACAGGAAGTGCCCCAAAACACAACGTGGACACATCCCATTTTTTGACTGATAACAGAGGTGTTTTTTGCAAAGTGCCTACCTGTAGATTTTAGCCTCTAGCTCAGCCCGCACCAAGGGAAACCTACCAAACCTGTGCATTTCTGAAAACTAGAGACATAGGGGAATCCAAGATGGGGTGACTTGTGGGGCTCTGACCAGGTTCTGTTACCCAGAATCCTTTGCAAACCTCAAAATATGGCTAAAGAAACACGTTGTCCTGAGATTTTGGTGACAGAAAGTTCTAGAATCTGAGAGGAGCCACTAATTTCCTTCCACCAAGCGTTCCCCTAAGTGTCCTGATAAAAATGATACATCACTTGTGTGGGTAGGCCTAGCGCACGTGACAGGAAATGCCCCAAAACACAACGTGGACACATCCCATTTTTTGACAGAAAACAGAGGTGTTTTTTGCAAAGTGCCTACCTGTAGATTTTGGCCTCTAGCTCAGCCGTCACCTAGGGAAACCTGCCAAACCTGTGCATTTGTGAAAACTAGAGACCTAGGGGAATCCAAGATGGGGTGACGTTTGGGGCTCTGACCAGGTTCTGTTACCCAGAATCCTTTGCAAACCTCAAAATCTGGCTAAAGAAACACGTTTTCCTCACATTTTGGTGACAGAAAGTTCTGGAATCTGAGAGGAGCCACAAATTTCCTTCCACCCAGCAATCCCCCAAGTCTCCCGATAAAAATGATACCTAACTTGTGTGGGTAGGCCTAACGCCTGTGACAGGAAATGCCCCAAAACACAACGTGGACACATCCCATTTTTTGAGAGAAAACAGAGGTGTTTTTTGCAAAGTGCCTACCTGTAGATTTTGGCCTCTACCTCAGCCGGCACAGAGGGAAACCTACCTAACCTGTGCATTTTTTGAAACTAGAGTCCTAGGGGAACCCAAGATGGGGTGACTTGTGGGGCTCTGACCAGGTTCTGTTACCCAGAATCCTTTGCAAACCTCAAAATCTGGCTAAAGAAACACGTTTTCCTCACATTTTGGTGACAGAAAGTTCTGGAATCTGAGAGGAGCCACAAATTTCCTTCCACCTAGCGTTCCCCCAAGTGTCCTGATAAAAATGATACCTCACTTGTGTGGGTAGGCCTAGCGCCCGAGACAGGAAGTGCCCCAAAACACAACGTGGACAGATCCCATTTTTTGACAGATAACAGAGGTGTTTTTTGCAAAGTACCTACCTGTGGATTTTAGCCTCTAGCTCAGCCCGCACAAAGGGAACCCTACCAAACCTGTGCATTTCTGAAAACTAGAGACATAGGGGAATCCAAGATGGGTGATTTGTGGGGCTCTGACCAGGTTCTGTTACCCAGAATCCTTTGCAAACCTCAAAATCTGGCTAAAGAAACACGTTGTCCTCACATTTTGGTGACAGAAAGTTCTGGAATCTGAGAGGAGCCACTAATTTCCTTCCACCAATTGTTCCCCCAAGTGTCCTGATAAAAATGATACATCACTTGTGTGGGTAGGCCTAGCGCCCGTGACAGGAAATGCACCAAAACACAACGTGGACACATCCCATTTTTTGACAGAAAACAGAGGTGTTTTTGGCAAAGTGCCTACCGGTAGATTTTGGCCTCTAGCTCAGCCGGCACCTAGGGAAACCTGCCAAGCCTGTGCATTTGTGAAAACTAGAGACCTAGGAGACTCCAAGGCAGGGTGACTTTTGCGGCTCCGACTAGGTTCTGTTACCCAGAATCCTTTGCAAACCTCAAAATCTGGCTAAAGAAACACGTTTTCCTCATATTTTGGTGACAGAACGTTCTGGAATCTGAGAGGAGCCACAAATTTCCTTCCACCCAGCTTTCCCCCAAGTCTCCCGATAAAAATGATACCTGACTTGTGTGGGTAGGCCTAGCGCCCGTGACAGGAAGTGCCCCAAAACACAACGTGGACACATCCCATTTTTTGACAGATAACAGAGGTGTTTTTTGCAAAGTGCCTACCTGTAGATTTTGGCCTATAGCTCAGCCATCACCTAGGGAAACCTGCCAAACCTGTGCATTTTTTTAAAACTAGAGACCTAGGAGAATCCAAGATGGGGTGACTTGTGGGGCTCTGACCAGGTTCTGTTACCCAGAATCCTTTGCAAACCTCAAAATTTGTCTTAAAAAAACAAATTTTCCTCACATTTTGGTGACAGAAAGTTCTGAAATCTGAGCGGAGCCACAAATTTCCTCCCACCCAGCGTTCCCCCAAGTCTCCAGATAAAAATGATACCTCACTTGTGTGGGTAGTCCTAGCACCCGTGAAAGGAAATGCCCCAGAACACAGCGTGGACACATACCTTTTTTTGACAGATAACAGAGGTGTTTTTTTGCAAAGTGCCTACCTGTAGATTTTGGCCTCTACCGCAGCCGGCACTGAGGGAAACCTACCTAACCTGTGCATTTTAGAAAAATAGAGACCTAGGGGAATCCAAGATAGGGTGACTTGTGGGGCTCTGACTAGGTTCTGTTACCCAGAATCCTTTGCAAACCTCAAAATCTGGCTAAAGAAACACGTTGTCCTCACATTTTAGTGACAGAAAGTTCTGAAATCTGAGATGAGCCACTAATATCCTTCCACGAAGCGTTCCTCCAAGTGTCCTGATAAAAATGATACCTCACTTGTGTGGTTAGGCCTAGCGCCCGTGACAGGAAATGCCCCAAAACACAACGTGGACACATCCAATTTTTGACAGAAAACAGAGGTGTTTTTTGCAAAGTGCCTACCTGTAGATTTTGGCCTCTAGCTCAGCCGGCACCTAGGGAAACCTGCCAAACCTGTGCATTTTTTAAAACTAGAGACATAGGAGAATCCACGATGGGGTGACTTGTGGGGCTCTGACCAGGTTCTGTTACCCAGAATCCTTTGCAAACCTCAAAATCTGGCTAAAGAAACACGTTTTCCTCACATTTTGGTTTCAGAAAGTTCTGGAATCTGAGAGGAGCCACAAATTTCCTTCCACCAAGCGTTCCCCCAAGTGTCCTGATAAAAATGATACCTCAATTGTGTGGTTAGGCCTAGCGCCCTAGACAGGAAGTGCCCCAAAACACAACGTGGACACATCCCATTTTTTGACAGATAACAGAGGTGTTTTTTGCAAAGTGCCTTCCTGTAGATTTTAGCCTCTAGCTCAGCCTGCACCAAGGGAAACCTACCAAACCTGTGCATTTCTGAAAACTAGAGACATAGGGGATCCAAGATGGGGTGACTTGTGGGGCTCTGACCAGGTTCTGTTACCCAGAATCCTTTGCAAACCTCAAAATATGGCTAAAGAAACACGTTGTCCTCACATTTTGGTGACAGAAAGTTCTAGAATCTGAGAGGAGCCACTAATTTCCTTCCACCAAGCGTTCCCCCAAGTGTCCTGATAAAAATGATACCTCACTTGTGTGGGTAGGCCTAGCGCCCTAGACAGGAAGTGCCCCAAAACACAACGTGGACACATCCCATTTTCTGACAGAAAACAGAGGTGTTTTTTGCAAAGTGCCTACCTGTAGATTTTGGCCTCTAGCTCAGCCGGCACCTAGGGAAACCTGCCACACCTGTGCATTTGTGAAAACTAGAGACCTAGGGGAATCCAAGATAGGGTGACTTGTGGGGCTCTGACCAGGTTCTGTTACCCAGAATCCTTTGCAAACCTCAAAATCTGGCTAAAGATAGACGTTTTCCTCACATTTTGGTGACAGAGAGTTCTGGAATCTGAGAGGAGCCACAAATTTCCTTCCACCCAGCGTTCCCCCAAGTCTCCCGATAAAAATGACACCTAACTTTTATGGGTAGGCCTAGCGCCCGTGACAGGAAATGCCCCAAAACACAACGTGGTCACATCCCATTTTTTGACAGAAAACAGAGGTGTTTTTTGGAAAGTGTCTACCTGTAGATTTTAGCCTCTACCGCAGCCGGCACCGAGGGAAACCTACCTAACCTGTGCATTTTAGAAAAATAGAGACCTAGGGGAATCCAAGATGGGGTGACTTGTGGGGCTCTGACTAGGTTCTGTTACCCAGAATCCTTTGCAAACCTCAAAATCTGGCTAAAGAAACACGTTGTCTTCACATTTTGGTGACAGAAAGTTCTGGAATCTGAGAGGAGCCACTAATTTCCTTCCACAAAGCGTTCCTCCAAGTGTCCGGATAAAAATGATACCTCACTTGTGTGGGTAGGCCTAGCGGCCGTGACAGGAAATGCCACAAAACACAACGTGGACACATCCCATTTTTGACAGAAAACAGAGGTGTTTTTTGCAAAGTGCCTACCTGTAGATTTTGGCCTCCAGCTCAGCCGGCACCTAGGGAAACCTGCCAAACCTGTGCATTTTTTAAAACTAGAGACATAGAAGAATCCACGATGGGGTGACTTGTGGGGCTCTGACCAGGTTCTGTTACCAGAATCCTTTGCAAACCTCACAATTTGGGTAAAAAAACACATTTTCCTCACAATTTGGTGACAGAAAGTTCTGGAATCTGAGAGAAGCCTCAAATTTCCTCCCACCCAGCATTCCCCCAAGTCTCCCGATAAAAATGATACCTAACTTGTGTGGGTAGGCCTAGCGCCCGTGACATGAAATGCCCCGAAACACAACGTGGACACATCCCATTTTTTGACAGAAAACAGAGGTGTTTTTTGCAAAGTGCCTACTTGTAGATTTTGGCCTCTAGCTCAGCCGTCACCTAGTGAAACCTGCCAAACCTTTGCATTTGTGAAAACTAGAGCCCTAGGGGAATCCAAGATGGGGTGACTTGTGGGGCTCTGACCAGGTTCTGTTACCCAGAATCCTTTGCAAACCTCAAAATCTGGCTAAAGAAACACTTTTTCCTCACATTTTGGTGACAGAAAGTTCTGGAATCTGAGAGGAGCCACAAATTTCCTTCCACCAAGCGTTCCCCCAAGTGTTCTGATAAAAATGATACCTCACTTGTGTGGGTAGGCCTAGCGCCCGAGACAGGAAGTGCCCCAAAACACAACGTGGACACATCCCATTTTTTGACTGATAACAGAGGTGTTTTTTGCAAAGTGCCTACCTGTAGATTTTAGCCTCTAGCTCAGCCCGCACCAAGGGAAACCTACCAAACCTGTGCATTTCTGAAAACTAGAGACATAGGGGAATCCAAGATGGGGTGACTTGTGGGGCTCTGACCAGGTTCTGTTACCCAGAATCCTTTGCAAACCTCAAAATATGGCTAAAGAAACACGTTGTCCTGAGATTTTGGTGACAGAAAGTTCTAGAATCTGAGAGGAGCCACTAATTTCCTTCCACCAAGCGTTCCCCTAAGTGTCCTGATAAAAATGATACATCACTTGTGTGGGTAGGCCTAGCGCACGTGACAGGAAATGCCCCAAAACACAACGTGGACACATCCCATTTTTTGACAGAAAACAGAGGTGTTTTTTGCAAAGTGCCTACCTGTAGATTTTGGCCTCTAGCTCAGCCGTCACCTAGGGAAACCTGCCAAACCTGTGCATTTGTGAAAACTAGAGACCTAGGGGAATCCAAGATGGGGTGACGTTTGGGGCTCTGACCAGGTTCTGTTACCCAGAATCCTTTGCAAACCTCAAAATCTGGCTAAAGAAACACGTTTTCCTCACATTTTGGTGACAGAAAGTTCTGGAATCTGAGAGGAGCCACAAATTTCCTTCCACCCAGCAATCCCCCAAGTCTCCCGATAAAAATGATACCTAACTTGTGTGGGTAGGCCTAACGCCTGTGACAGGAAATGCCCCAAAACACAACGTGGACACATCCCATTTTTTGAGAGAAAACAGAGGTGTTTTTTGCAAAGTGCCTACCTGTAGATTTTGGCCTCTACCTCAGCCGGTACAGAGGGAAACCTACCTAACCTGTGCATTTTTTAAAACTAGAGTCCTAGGGGAACCCAAGATGGGGTGACTTGTGGGGCTCTGACCAGGTTCTGTTACCCAGAATCCTTTGCAAACCTCAAAATCTGGCTAAAGAAACACGTTTTCCTCACATTTTGGTGACAGAAAGTTCTGGAATCTGAGAGGAGCCACAAATTTCCTTCCACCTAGCGTTCCCCCAAGTGTCCTGATAAAAATGATACCTCACTTGTGTGGGTAGGCCTAGCGCCCGAGACAGGAAGTGCCCCAAAACACAACGTGGACAGATCCCATTTTTTGACAGATAACAGAGGTGTTTTTTGCAAAGTACCTACCTGTGGATTTTAGCCTCTAGCTCAGCCCGCACAAAGGGAACCCTACCAAACCTGTGCATTTCTGAAAACTAGAGACATAGGGGAATCCAAGATGGGTGATTTGTGGGGCTCTGACCAGGTTCTGTTACCCAGAATCCTTTGCAAACCTCAAAATCTGGCTAAAGAAACACGTTGTCCTCACATTTTGGTGACAGAAAGTTCTGGAATCTGAGAGGAGCCACTAATTTCCTTCCACCAATTGTTCCCCCAAGTGTCCTGATAAAAATGATACATCACTTGTGTGGGTAGGCCTAGCGCCCGTGACAGGAAATGCACCAAAACACAACGTGGACACATCCCATTTTTTGACAGAAAACAGAGGTGTTTTTGGCAAAGTGCCTACCGGTAGATTTTGGCCTCTAGCTCAGCCGGCACCTAGGGAAACCTGCCAAGCCTGTGCATTTGTGAAAACTAGAGACCTAGGAGACTCCAAGGCAGGGTGACTTGTGCGGCTCCGACTAGGTTCTGTTACCCAGAATCCTTTGCAAACCTCAAAATCTGGCTAAAGAAACACGTTTTCCTCATATTTTGGTGACAGAACGTTCTGGAATCTGAGAGGAGCCACAAATTTCCTTCCACCCAGCTTTCCCCCAAGTCTCCCGATAAAAATGATACCTGACTTGTGTGGGTAGGCCTAGCGCCCGTGACAGGAAGTGCCCCAAAACACAACGTGGACACATCCCATTTTTTGACAGATAACAGAGGTGTTTTTTGCAAAGTGCCTACCTGTAGATTTTAGCCTCTAGCTCTGCCCGCACCAAGGGAAACCTACCAAACCTGTGCATTTCTGAAAACTAGAGACATAGGGGAATCCAAAATGGGATGACTTGTGGGGCTCTGACCAGGTTCTGTTACCCAGAATCCTTTGCAAACCTCAAAATTTGGCTAAAAAAACCACATTTTCCTCACATTTTGGTGACAAAACGTTCTGAAATCTGAGCGGAGCCACAAATTTCCTCCCACCCAGCGTTCCCCCAAGTCTCCAGATAAAAATGATACCTCACTTGTGTGGGTAGGCCTAGCACCCGTGACAGGAAATGCCCCCAAACACAACGTGGACACATCCCATTTTTTGACAGAAAACAGAGGTGTTTTTTTGCAAAGTGCCTACCTGTAGATTTTGGCCTATAGCTCAGCCATCACCTAGGGAAACCTGCCAAACCTGTGCATTTTTTTAAAACTAGAGACCTAGGAGAATCCAAGATGGGGTGACTTGTGGGGCTCTGACCAGGTTCTGTTACCCAGAATCCTTTGCAAACCTCAAAATTTGTCTTAAAAAAACAAATTTTCCTCACATTTTGGTGACAGAAAGTTCTGAAATCTGAGCGGAGCCACAAATTTCCTCCCACCCAGCGTTCCCCCAAGTCTCCAGATAAAAATGATACCTCACTTGTGTGGGTAGTCATAGCACCCGTGAAAGGAAATGCCCCAGAACACAGCGTGGACACATACCTTTTTTTGACAGATAACAGAGGTGTTTTTTGCAAAGTGCCTACCTGTAGATTTTGGCCTCTAGCTCAGCCGGCACCTAGGGAAACCTGCCAATCCTGTGCATTTGTGAACACTAGAGACCTAGGGGAATCCAATATGGGGTGACTTGTGGGGCTCTGACCAGGTTCTGTTACCCAGAATCCTTTGCAAACCTCAAAATCTGGCTAAAGAAACACGTTGTCCTCATATTTTGGTGACAGAAAGTTCTAGAATCTGAGAGGAGACACTAATTTCCTTCCACCAAGCGTTTCCCCCAAGTGTCCTGATAAAAATGATACCTCACTTGTGTGGGTAGGCCTAGCGCCCTAGACAGGAAGTGCCCCAAAACACAACGTGGACACATCCCATTTTTTGACAGAAAACAGAGGTGGTTTTTTGCAAAGTGCCTACCTGTAGATTTTGGCCTCTAGCTCAGCCGGCACCTAGGGAAACCTGCCACACCTGTGCATTTGTGAAAACTAGGGGCCATATTTATACTCTGGTTGCGCCGAATTTGCGTCGTTTTTTTCGACGCAAATTCGACGCAGAACTAACGCCAACTAACGCTTATTTATACTCTGGCGTTAGACGCTTCGGGCGCCAAAGTGCCCGGAGTGTGCGTCATTTTTTAGCGTGAACCCCTTCCTTGCGTTAATGATATGCAAGGGAGGCGTTCCCGTCTTAAAAAATGACTCCCAGGCCTTTACGTGGTATTTATACTCCCGGGCAAAAGAGACGCCTGGGAGTGGGCGTGGCCAAAAACGGCGCATTTGCGCCGCTTTTTTAACACCTGGGTCAGGGATGGCGTTAAGGGACAAGTGGGCTCAAAATGAGCCCAGAGTGCCCTCCCCTGCCCCCAGGGACCCCCCCCTGCCACCCTTGCCCACCCCAGGAGGACACCCAAGGACGGAGGGACCCATCCCATGGACATTAAGGTAAGTTCAGGTAAGTATTTTATTTTTTATTTTTTGTGGCATAGGGGGGCCTGATTTGTGCCCCCCTACATGCCACTATGCCCAATGACCATGCCCAGGGGACATAAGTCCCCTGGGCATGGCCATTGGGGCAAGGGGGCATGACTCCTATCTTTACAATGATAGGAGTCATGTTGATGGGGGATGGGCGTCGAAAAAAAATGGCGCAAGTCGGGTTACGACGATTTTTTCGACGCAACCTGACTTGCCCCATTTTAAGACGCCCATACGCCATTTTCCCCCTACGCCGGCGCTGTCTGGTGTACGTGGTTTTTTTCCACGCACACCAGGCAGCGCCGGTCTGCTAGCGCGGCTAACGCCATTCAATAAATACGGCGCCGCATGGCGCTTCAGAATGGCGTTAGCCGGCGCTAATTTTTTTGACGCAAAACTGCGTTAGCGCAGTTTTACGTCAAAAAGTATAAATACGGCCCTAGAGACCTAGGGGAATCCAAGATAGGGTGACTTGTGGGGCTCTGACCAGGTTCTGTTACCCAGAATCCTTTGCAAACCTCAAAATCTGGCTAAAGAAAGACGTTTTCCTCACATTTTGGTGACAGAGAGTTCTGGCTGAGAGGAGCCACAAATTTCCTTCCACCCAGCGTTCCCCCAAGTCTCCCGATAAAAATGACACCTAACTTGTATGGGTAGGCCTAGCGCCCATGACAGGAAATGCCCCAATACACAACGTGGTCACATCCCATTTTTTGACAGAAAACAGAGGTGTTTTTTGGAAAGTGTCTACCTGTAGATTTTAGCCTCTACCGCAGCCGGCACTGAGGGAAACCTACCTAACCTGTGCATTTTTAGAAAAATAGAGACCTAGGGGAATCCAAGATGGGGTGACTTGTGGGGCTCTGACTAGGTTCTGTTACCCAGAATCCTTTGCAACCTCAAAATCTGGCTAGAGAAACACGTTGTCCTCACATTTTAGTGACAGAAAGTTCTGAAATCTGAGATGAGCCACTAATATCCTTCCACGAAGCGTTCCTCCAAGTGTCCTGATAAAAATGATACCTCACTTGTGTGGGTAGGCCTAGCGCCCGTGACAGGAAATGCCCCAAAACACAACGTGGACACATCCAATTTTTGACAGAAAACAGAGGTGTTTTTTGCAAAGTGCCTACCTGTAGATTTTGGCCTCTAGCTCAGCCGGCACCTAGGGAAACCTGCCAAACCTGTGCATTTTTTAAAACTAGAGACATAGGAGAATCCACGATGGGGTGACTTGTGGGGCTCTGACCAGGTTCTGTTACCCAGAATCCTTTGCAAACCTCAAAATCTGGCTAAAGAAACACGTTTTCCTCACATTTTGGTTTCAGAAAGTTCTGGAATCTGAGAGGAGCCACAAATTTCCTTCCACCAAGCGTTCCCCCAAGTGTCCTGATAAAAATGATACCTCAATTGTGTGGTTAGGCCTAGCGCCCTAGACAGGAAGTGCCCCAAAACACAACGTGGACACATCCCATTTTTTGACAGATAACAGAGGTGTTTTTTGCAAAGTGCCTTCCTGTAGATTTTAGCCTCTAGCTCAGCCTGCACCAAGGGAAACCTACCAAACCTGTGCATTTCTGAAAACTAGAGACATAGGGGATCCAAGATGGGGTGACTTGTGGGGCTCTGACCAGGTTCTGTTACCCAGAATCCTTTGCAAACCTCAAAATATGGTTAAAGAAACACGTTGTCCTCACATTTTGGTGACAGAAAGTTCTAGAATCTGAGAGGAGCCACTAATTTCCTTCCACCAAGCGTTCCCCCAAGTGTCCTGATAAAAATGATACCTCACTTGTGTGGGTAGGCCTAGCGCCCTAGACAGGAAGTGCCCCAAAACACAACGTGGACACATCCCATTTTCTGACAGAAAACAGAGGTGTTTTTTGCAAAGTGCCTACCTGTAGATTTTGGCCTCTAGCTCAGCCGGCACCTAGGGAAACCTGCCACACCTGTGCATTTGTGAAAACTAGAGACCTAGGGGAATCCAAGATAGAGTGACTTGTGGGGCTCTGACCAGGTTCTGTTACCCAGAATCCTTTGCAAACCTCAAAATCTGGCTAAAGATAGACGTTTTCCTCACATTTTGGTGACAGAGAGTTCTGGAATCTGAGAGGAGCCACAAATTTCCTTCCACCCAGCGTTCCCCCAAGTCTCCCGATAAAAATGACACCTAACTTTTATGGGTAGGCCTAGCGCCCGTGACAGGAAATGCCCCAAAACACAACGTGGCCACATCCCATTTTTTGACAGAAAACAGAGGTGTTTTTTGGAAAGTGTCTACCTGTAGATTTTAGCCTCTACCGCAGCCGGCACCGAGGGAAACCTACCTAACCTGTGCATTTTAGAAAAATAGAGACCTAGGGGAATCCAAGATGGGGTGACTTGTGGGGCTCTGACTAGGTTCTGTTACCCAGAATCCTTTGCAAACCTCAAAATCTGGCTAAAGAAACACGTTGTCTTCACATTTTGGTGACAGAAAGTTCTGGAATCTGAGAGGAGCCACTAATTTCCTTCCACGAAGCGTTCCTCCAAGTGTCCGGATAAAAATGATACCTCACTTGTGTGGGTAGGCCTAGCGGCCGTGACAGGAAATGCCACAAAACACAACGTGGACACATCCCATTTTTGACAGAAAACAGAGGTGTTTTTTGCAAAGTGCCTACCTGTAGATTTTGGCCTCCAGCTCAGCCGGCACCTAGGGAAACCTGCCAAACCTGTGCATTTTTTAAAACTAGAGACATAGAAGAATCCACGATGGGGTGACTTGTGGGGCTCTGACCAGGTTCTGTTACCAGAATCCTTTGCAAACCTCACAATTTGGCTAAAAAAAACACATTTTCCTCACAATTTGGTGACAGAAAGTTCTGGAATCTGAGAGAAGCCTCAAATTTCCTCCCACCCAGCATTCCCCCAAGTCTCCCGATAAAAATGATACCTAACTTGTGTGGGTAGGCCTAGCGCCCGTGACATGAAATGCCCCGAAACACAACGTGGACACATCCCATTTTTTGACAGAAAACAGAGGTGTTTTTTGCAAAGTGCCTACTTGTAGATTTTGGCCTCTAGCTCAGCCGTCACCTAGTGAAACCTGCCAAACCTGTGCATTTGTGAAAAATAGAGACCTAGGGGAATCCAAGATGGGGTGACTTGTGGGGCTCTGACTAGGTTCTGTTACCCAGAATCCTTTGCAAACCTCAAAATCTGGCTAAAGAAACACGTTGTCTTCACATTTTGGTGACAGAAAGTTCTGGAATCTGAGAGGAGCCACTAATTTCCTTCCACGAAGCGTTCCTCCAAGTGTCCGGATAAAAATGATACCTCACTTGTGTGGGTAGGCCTAGCGGCCGTGACAGGAAATGCCACAAAACACAACGTGGACACATCCCATTTTTGACAGAAAACAGAGGTGTTTTTTGCAAAGTGCCTACCTGTAGATTTTGGCCTCCAGCTCAGCCGGCACCTAGGGAAACCTGCCAAACCTGTGCATTTTTTAAAACTAGAGACATAGAAGAATCCACGATGGGGTGACTTGTGGGGCTCTGACCAGGTTCTGTTACCAGAATCCTTTGCAAACCTCACAATTTGGCTAAAAAAACACATTTTCCTCACAATTTGGTGACAGAAAGTTCTGGAATCTGAGAGAAGCCTCAAATTTCCTCCCACCCAGCATTCCCCCAAGTCTCCCGATAAAAATGATACCTAACTTGTGTGGGTAGGCCTAGCGCCCGTGACATGAAATGCCCCGAAACACAACGTGGACACATCCCATTTTTTGACAGAAAACAGAGGTGTTTTTTGCAAAGTGCCTACTTGTAGATTTTGGCCTCTAGCTCAGCCGTCACCTAGTGAAACCTGCCAAACCTGTGCATTTGTGAAAACTAGAGACCTAGGGGAATCCAAGATGGGGTGACTTGTTGGGCTCTGACCAGGTTCTGTTACCCAGAATCCTTTGCAAACCTCAAAATCTGGCTAAAGAAAGACGTTTTCCTCACATTTTGGTGACAGAACGTTCTGGAATCTGAGAGGAGCCACAAATTTCCTTCCACCCAGCGTTCCCCCAAGTGTCCCGATAAAAATGACACCTAACTTGTGTGGGTAGGCCTAGTGCCCATGACAGGAAGTGCCCCAAAACACAACGTGGACACATCCCATTTTTTGACAGATAACAGAGGTGTTTTTTGCAAAGTGCCTACCTGTAGATTTTAGCCTCTAGCTCAGCCCGCACCAAGGGAAACCTACCAAACCTGTGCCTTTCTGAAAACTAGAGACATAGGGGAATCGAAAATGGGATGACTTGTGGGGCTCTGACCAGGTTCTGTTACCCAGAATCCTTTGCAAACCTCAAAATTTGGCTAAAAAAAGCACATTTTCCTCATGTTTTGGTGACAGAAAGTTCTGAAATCTGAGCGGAGCCACAAATTTCCTCCCACCCAGCGTTCCCCCAAGTCTCCAGATAAAAATGATACCTCACTTGTGTGGGTAGGCCTAGCACCCGTGACAGGAAATGCCCCCAAACACAACGTGGACTCATCAGATTTTTTGACAGAAAACAGAGGTGTTTTTTGCAAAGTGCCTACCTGTAGATCTTGGCCTATAGCTCAGCCATCACTTAGGGAAACCTGCCAAACCTGTGCATTTTTTTAAAACTAGAGACCTAGGAGAATCCAAGATGGGGTGACTTGTGGGGCTCTGACCAGGTTCTGTTACCCAGAATCCTTTGCAAACCTCAAAATTTGGCTTAAAAAAACACATTTTCCTCACATTTTGGTGACAGAAAGTTCTGAAATTTGAGCGGAGCCACAAATTTCCTCCCACCCAGCGTTCCCCCAAGTCTCCAAATAAAAATGATACCTCACTTGTGTGGGTAGTCCTAGCACCCATGACAGGAAATGCCCCAGAACACAGCGTGGACACATCCCATTTTTTGACAGATAACAGAGGTGTTTTTTGCAAAGTGCCTACCTGTAGATTTTCGCCTCTAGCTCAGCCGGCACCTAGGGAAACCTGCCAAACCTGTGCATTTGTGAAAACTAGAGACCTAGGGGAAACCAAGATGGGGTGACTTGTGGGGCTCTGACTAGGTTCTGTTACCCAGAATCCTTTGCAAACCTCAAAATCTGGCTAAAGAAACACGTTTTCCTCATATTTTGGTGACAGAACGTTCTGGAATCTGAGAGGAGCCACAAATTTCCTCCCACCCAGCGTTCCCCCAAGTCTCCAGATAAAAATGATACCTCACTTTTGTGGGTAGGCCTAGCACCCGTGACAGGAAATGCCCCCAAACACAACGTGGACACATCCCATTTTTTGACAGAAAACAGAGGTGTTTTTTGCAAAGTGCCTACCTGTAGATCTTGGCCTATAGCTCAGCCATCACCTAGGGAAACCTGCCAAACCTGTGCATTTTTTTAAAACTAGAGACCTAGGAGAATCCAAGATGGGGTGACTTGTGGGGCTCTGACCAGGTTCTGTTACCCAGAATCCTTTGCAAACCTCAAAATTTGGCTTAACAAAACACATTTTCCTCACATTTTGGTGACAGAAAGTTCTGAAATCTGAGCGGACCCACAAATTTCCTCCCACCCAGCGTTCCCCCAAGTCTCCAGATAAAAATGATACCTCACTTGTGTGGGTAGTCCTAGCACCCATGACAGGAAATGCCCCAGAACACAGCGTGGACACATCCCTTTTTTTGACAGATAACAGAGGTGTTTTTTGCAAAGTGCCTACCTGTAGATTTTGGCCTCTAGCTCAGCCGGCACCTAGGGAAACCTGCCAAACCTGTGCATTTGTGAAAACTAGAGACCTAGGGGAATCCAAGATGGGGTGACTTGTGGGGCTCTGACCAGGTTCTGTTACCCAGAATCCTTTGCAAACCTCAAAATCTGGCTAAAGAAACACTTTTTCCTCACATTTTGGTGACAGAAAAATCTGGAATCTGAGAGGAGCCACAAATTTCCTTCCACCAAGCGTTCCCCCAAGTGTCCTGATAAAAATGATACCTCACTTGTGTGGGTAGGCCTAGCGCCCGAGACAGGAAGTGCCCCAAAACACAACATGGACACATCCCATTTTTTGACAGATAACAGAGGTGTTTTTTGCAAAGTGCCTACCTGTAGATTTTAGCCTCTAGCTCAGCCCGCACCAAGGGAAACCTACCAAACCTGTGCATTTCTGAAAACTAGAGACATAGGGGAATCCAAGATGGGGTGACTTGTGGGGCTCTGACCAGGTTCTGTTACCCAGAATCCTTTGCAAACCTCAAAATATGGCTAAAGAAACACGTTGTCCTGACATTTTGGTGACAGAAAGTTCTAGAATCTGAGAGGAGCCACTAATTTCCTTCCACCAAGCGTTCCCCCAAGTGTCCTGATAAAAATGATACATCACTTGTGTGGGTAGGCCTAGCGCACGTGACAGGAAATGCCCCAAAACACAACGTGGACACATCCCATTTTTTGACAGAAAACAGAGGTGTTTTTTGCAAAGTGCCTACCTGTAGATTTTGGCCTCTAGCTCAGCCGTCACCTAGGGAAACCTGCCAAACCTGTGCATTTGTGAAAACTAGAGACCTAGGGGAATCCAAGATGGGGTGACGTTTGGGGCTCTGACCAGGTTCTGTTACCCAGAATCCTTTGCAAACCTCAAAATCTGGCTAAAGAAACACGTTTTCCTCACATTTTGGTGACAGAAAGTTCTGGAATCTGAGAGGAGCCACAAATTTCCTTCCACCCAGCAATCCCCCAAGTCTCCTGATAAAAATGATACCTAACTTGTGTGGGTAGGCCTAACGCCTGTGACAGGAAATGCCCCAAAACACAACGTGGACACATCCCATTTTTTGACAGAAAACAGAGGTGTTTTTTGCAAAGTGCCTACCTGTAGATTTTGGCCTCTACCTCAGCCGGCACAGAGGGAAACCTACCTAACCTGTGCATTTTTTAAAACTAGAGTCCTAGGGGAACCCAAGATGGGGTGACTTGTGGGGCTCTGACCAGGTTCTGTTACCCAGAACCCTTTGCAAACCTCAAAATCTGGCTAAAGAAACACGTTTTCCTCACATTTTGGTGACAGAAAGTTCTGGAATCTGAGAGGAGCCACAAATTTCCTTCCACCTAGCGTTCCCCCAAGTGTCCTGATAAAAATGATACCTCACTTGTGTGGGTAGGCCTAGCGCCCGAGACAGGAAGTGCCCCAAAACACAACGTGGACAGATCCCATTTTTTGACAGATAACAGAGGTGTTTTTTGCAAAGTGCCTACCTGTGGATTTTAGCCTCTAGCTCAGCCCGCACAAAGGGAACCCTACCAAACCTGTGCATTTCTGAAAACTAGAGACACAGGGGAATCCAAGATGGGTGACTTGTGGGGCTCTGACCAGGTTCTGTTACCCAGAATCCTTTGCAAACCTCAAAATCTGGCTAAAGAAACACATTGTCCTCACATTTTTGTGACAGAAAGTTCTGAAATCTGAGAGGAGCCACTAATTTCCTTCCACCAAGCGTTCCCCCAAGTGTCCTGATAAAAATGATACATCACTTGTGTGGGTAGGCCTAGCGCCCGTGACAGGAAATGCCCCAAAACACAACGTGGACACATCCCATTTTTTGACAGAAAACAGAGGTGTTTTTGGCAAAGTGCCTACCGGTAGATTTTGGCCTCTAGCTCAGCCGGCACCTAGGGAAACCTGGCAAGCCTGTGCATTTGTGAAAACTAGAGACCTAGGAGACTCCAAGGCAGGGGGACTTGTGCGGCTCCGACTAGGTTCTGTTACCCAGAATCCTTTGCAAACCTCAAAATCTGGCTAAAGAAACACGTTTTCCTCATATTTTGGTGACAGAACGTTCTGGAATCTGAGAGGAGCCACAAATTTTCTTCCACCCAGCTTTCCCCCAAGTCTCCCGATAAAAATGATACCTGACTTGTGTGGGTAGGCCTAGCGCCCGTGATAGGAAGTGCCCCAAAACACAACGTGGACACATCCCATTTTTTGACAGATAACAGAGGTGTTTTTTGCAAAGTGCCTACCTGTAGATTTTAGCCTCTAGCTCAGCCCGCACCAAGGGAAACCTACCAAACCTGTGCATTTCTGAAAACTAGAGACATAGGGGAATCCAAAATGGGATGACTTGTGGGGCTCTGACCAGGTTCTGTTACCCAGAATCCTTTGCAAACCTCAAAATTTGGCTAAAAAAAACACATTTTCCTCACATTTTGGTGACAGAAAGTTCTGAAATCTGAGCGGAGCCACAAATTTCCTCCCACCCAGCGTTCCCCCAAGTCTCCAGATAAAAATGATACCTCACTTGTGTGGGTAGGCCTAGCACCCGTGACAGGAAATGCCCCCAAACACAACGTGGACACATCCCATTTTTTGACAGAAAACAGAGGTGATTTTTTCAAAGTGCCTACCTGTAGATTTTGGCCTCTAGCTCAGCCATCACCTAGGGAAACCTGCCAAACCTGTGCATTTTTTTAAAACTAGAGACCTAGGAGAATCCAAGATGGGGTGACTTGTGGGGCTCTGACCAGGTTCTGTTACCCAGAATCCTTTGCAAACCATAAAATTTGGCTTAACAAAACACATTTTCCTCACATTTTGGTGACAGAAAGTTCTGAAATCTGAGCGGAGCCACAAATTTCCTCCCACCCAGCGTTCCCCCAAGTCTCCATATAAAAATGATACCTCACTTGTGTGGGTAGTCCTAGCACCCGTGACAGGAAATGCCCCAGAACACAGCGTGGACACATCCCTTTTTTTGACAGATAACAGAGGTGTATTTTGCAAAGTGCCTACCTGTAGATTTTGGCCTCTAGCTCAGCCGGCACCTAGGGAAACCTGCCAAACCTTTGCATTTGTGAAAGCTAGAGCCCTAGGGGAATCCAAGATGGGGTGACTTGTGGGGCTCTGACCAGGTTCTGTTACCCAGAATCCTTTGCAAACCTCAAAATAAGGCTAAAGAAACACTTTTTCCTCACATTTTGGTGACAGAAAGTTCTGGAATCTGAGAGGAGCCACAAATTTCCTTCCACCAAGCGTTCCCCCAAGTGTCCAGATAAAAATGATACCTCACTTGTGTGGGTAGGCCTAGCGCCCGAGACAGGAAGTGCCCCAAAACACAACGTGGACACATCCCATTTTTTGACTGATAACAGAGGTGTTTTTTGCAAAGTGCCTACCTGTAGATTTTAGCCTCTAGCTCAGCCCGCACCAAGGGAAACCTACCAAACCTGTGCATTTCTGAAAACTAGAGACATAGGGGAATCCAAGATGGGGTGACTTGTGGGGCTCTGACCAGGTTCTGTTACCCAGAATCCTTTGCAAACCTCAAAATATGGCTAAAGAAACACGTTGTCCTGAGATTTTGGTGACAGAAAGTTCTAGAATCTGAGAGGAGCCACTAATTTCCTTCCACCAAGCGTTCCCCTAAGTGTCCTGATAAAAATGATACATCACTTGTGTGGGTAGGCCTAGCGCACGTGACAGGAAATGCCCCAAAACACAACGTAGACACATCCCATTTTTTGACAGAAAACAGAGGTGTTTTTTGCAAAGTGCCTACCTGTAGATTTTGGCCTCTAGCTCAGCCGTCACCTAGGGAAACCTGCCAAACCTGTGCATTTGTGAAAACTAGAGACCTAGGGGAATCCAAGATGGGGTGACGTTTGGGGCTCTGACCAGGTTCTGTTACCCAGAATCCTTTGCAAACCTCAAAATCTGGCTAAAGAAACACGTTTTCCTCACATTTTGGTGACAGAAAGTTCTGGAATCTGAGAGGAGCCACAAATTTCCTTCCACCCAGCAATCCCCCAAGTCTCCCGATAAAAATGATACCTAACTTGTGTGGGTAGGCCTAACGCCTGTGACAGGAAATGCCCCAAAACACAACGTGGACACATCCCATTTTTTGAGAGAAAACAGAGGTGTTTTTTGCAAAGTGCCTACCTGTAGATTTTGGCCTCTACCTCAGCCGGCACAGAGGGAAACCTACCTAACCTGTGCATTTTTTAAAACTAGAGTCCTAGGGGAACCCAAGATGGGGTGACTTGTGGGGCTCTGACCAGCTTCTGTTACCCAGAACCCTTTGCAAACCTCAAAATCTGGCTAAAGAAACACGTTTTCCTCACATTTTGGTGACAGAAAGTTCTGGAATCTGAGAGGAGCCACAAATTTCCTTCCACCTAGCGTTCCCCCAAGTGTCCTGATAAAAATGATACCTCACTTGTGTGGGTAGGCCTAGCGCCCAAGACAGGAAGTGCCCCAAAACACAACGTGGACAGATCCCATTTTTTGACAGATAACAGAGGTGTTTTTTGCAAAGTGCCTACCTGTGGATTTTAGCCTCTAGCTCAGCCCGCACAAAGGGAACCCTACCAAACCTGTGCATTTCTGAAAACTAGAGACACAGGGGAATCCAAGATGGGTGACTTGTGGGGCTCTGACCAGGTTCTGTTACCCAGAATCCTTTGCAAACCTCAAAATCTGGCTAAAGAAACACGTTGTCCTCACATTTTTGTGACAGAAAGTTCTGAAATCTGAGAGGAGCCACTAATTTCCTTCCACCAAGCGTTCCCCCAAGTGTCCTGATAAAAATGATACATCACTTGTGTGGGTAGGCCTAGCGCCCGTGACAGGAAATGCCCCAAAACACAACGTGGACACATCCCATTTTTTGACAGAAAACAGAGGTGTTTTTGGCAAAGTGCCTACCGGTAGATTTTGGCCTCTAGCTCAGCCGGCACCTAGGGAAACCTGGCAAGCCTGTGCATTTGTGAAAACTAGAGACCTAGGAGACTCCAAGGCAGGGTGACTTGTGCGGCTCCGACTAGGTTCTGTTACCCAGAATCCTTTGCAAACCTCAAAATCTTGCTAAAGAAACACGTTTTCCTCATATTTTGGTGACAGAACGTTCTGGAATCTGAGAGGAGCCACAAATTTCCTTCCACCCAGCTTTCCCCCAAGTCTCCCGATAAAAATGATACCTGACTTGTGTGGGTAGGCCTAGCGCCCGTGACAGGAAGTGCCCCAAAACACAACGTGGACACATCCCATTTTTTGACAGATAACAGAGGTGTTTTTTGCAAAGTGCCTACCTGTAGATTTTAGCCTCTAGCTCAGCCCGCACCAAGGGAAACCTACCAAACCTGTGCATTTCTGAAAACTAGAGACATAGGGGAATCCAAAATGGGATGACTTGTGGGGCTCTGACCAGGTTCTGTTACCCAGAATCCTTTGCAAACCTCAAAATTTGGCTAAAAAAAACACATTTTCCTCACATTTTGGTGACAGAAAGTTCTGAAATCTGAGCGGAGCCACAAATTTCCTCCCACCCAGCGTTCCCCCAAGTCTCCAGATAAAAATGATACCTCACTTGTGTGGGTAGGCCTAGCACCCGTGACAGGAAATGCCCCCAAACACAACGTGGACACATCCCATTTTTTGACAGAAAACAGAGGTGATTTTTTCAAAGTGCCTACCTGTAGATTTTGGCCTCTAGCTCAGCCATCACCTAGGGAAACCTGCCAAACCTGTGCATTTTTTTAAAACTAGAGACCTAGGAGAATCCAAGATGGGGTGACTTGTGGGGCTCTGACCAGGTTCTGTTACCCAGAATCCTTTGCAAACCATAAAATGTGGCTTAACAAAACACATTTTCCTCACATTTTGGTGACAGAAAGTTCTGAAATCTGAGCGGAGCCACAAATTTCCTCCCACCCAGCGTTCCCCCAAGTCTCCATATAAAAATGATACCTCACTTGTGTGGGTAGTCCTAGCACCCGTGACAGGAAATGCCCCAGAACACAGCGTGGACACATCCCTTTTTTTGACAGATAACAGAGGTGTATTTTGCAAAGTGCCTACCTGTAGATTTTGGCCTCTAGCTCAGCCGGCACCTAGGGAAACCTGCCAAACCTTTGCATTTGTGAAAACTAGAGCCCTAGGGGAATCCAAGATGGGGTGACTTGTGGGGCTCTGACCAGGTTCTGTTACCCAGAATCCTTTGCAAACCTCAAAATCTGGCTAAAGAAACACTTTTTCCTCACATTTTGGTGACAGAAAGTTCTGGAATCTGAGAGGAGCCACAAATTTCCTTCCACCAAGCGTTCCCCCAAGTGTCCTGATAAAAATGATACCTCACTTGTGTGGGTAGGCCTAGCGCCCGAGACAGGAAGTGCCCCAAAACACAACGTGGACACATCCCATTTTTTGACTGATAACAGAGGTGTTTTTTGCAAAGTGCCTACCTGTAGATTTTAGCCTCTAGCTCAGCCCGCACCAAGGGAAACCTACCAAACCTGTGCATTTCTGAAAACTAGAGACATAGGGGAATCCAAGATGGGGTGACTTGTGGGGCTCTGACCAGGTTCTGTTACCCAGAATCCTTTGCAAACCTCAAAATATGGCTAAAGAAACACGTTGTCCTGAGATTTTGGTGACAGAAAGTTCTAGAATCTGAGAGGAGCCACTAATATCCTTCCACCAAGCGTTCCCCTAAGTGTCCTGATAAAAATGATACATCACTTGTGTGGGTAGCCCTAGCGCATGTGACAGGAAATGCCCCAAAACACAACGTGGACACATCCCATTTTTTGACAGAAAACAGAGGTGTTTTTTGCAAAGTGCCTACCTGTAGATTTTGGCCTCTAGCTCAGCCGTCACCTAGGGAAACCTGCCAAACCTGTGCATTTGTGAAAACTAGAGACCTAGGGGAATCCAAGATGGGGTGACGTTTGGGGCTCTGACCAGGTTCTGTTACCCAGAATCCTTTGCAAACCTCAAAATCTGGCTAAAGAAACACGTTTTCCTCACATTTTGGTGACAGAAAGTTCTGGAATCTGAGAGGAGCCACAAATTTCCTTCCACCCAGCAATCCCCCAAGTCTCCCGATAAAAATGATACCTAACTTGTGTGGGTAGGCCTAACGCCTGTGACAGGAAATGCCCCAAAACACAACGTGGACACATCCCATTTTTTGAGAGAAAACAGAGGTGTTTTTTGCAAAGTGCCTACCTGTAGATTTTGGCCTCTACCTCAGCCGGCACAGAGGGAAACCTACCTAACCTGTGCATTTTTTAAAACTAGAGTCCTAGGGGAACCCAAGATGGGGTGACTTGTGGGGCTCTGACCAGCTTCTGTTACCCAGAACCCTTTGCAAACCTCAAAATCTGGCTAAAGAAACACGTTTTCCTCACATTTTGGTGACAGAAAGTTCTGGAATCTGAGAGGAGCCACAAATTTCCTTCCACCTAGCGTTCCCCCAAGTGTCCTGATAAAAATGATACCTCACTTGTGTGGGTAGGCCTAGCGCCCAAGACAGGAAGTGCCCCAAAACACAACGTGGACAGATCCCATTTTTTGACAGATAACAGAGGTGTTTTTTGCAAAGTGCCTACCTGTGGATTTTAGCCTCTAGCTCAGCCCGCACAAAGGGAACCCTACCAAACCTGTGCATTTCTGAAAACTAGAGACACAGGGGAATCCAAGATGGGTGACTTGTGGGGCTCTGACCAGGTTCTGTTACCCAGAATCCTTTGCAAACCTCAAAATCTGGCTAAAGAAACACGTTGTCCTCACATTTTTGTGACAGAAAGTTCTGAAATCTGAGAGGAGCCACTAATTTCCTTCCACCAAGCGTTCCCCCAAGTGTCCTGATAAAAATGATACATCACTTGTGTGGGTAGGCCTAGCGCCCGTGACAGGAAATGCCCCAAAACACAACGTGGACACATCCCATTTTTTGACAGAAAACAGAGGTGTTTTTGGCAAAGTGCCTACCGGTAGATTTTGGCCTCTAGCTCAGCCGGCACCTAGGGAAACCTGGCAAGCCTGTGCATTTGTGAAAACTAGAGACCTAGGAGACTCCAAGGCAGGGTGACTTGTGCGGCTCCGACTAGGTTCTGTTACCCAGAATCCTTTGCAAACCTCAAAATCTTGCTAAAGAAACACGTTTTCCTCATATTTTGGTGACAGAACGTTCTGGAATCTGAGAGGAGCCACAAATTTCCTTCCACCCAGCTTTCCCCCAAGTCTCCCGATAAAAATGATACCTGACTTGTGTGGGTAGGCCTAGCGCCCGTGTCAGGAAGTGCCCCAAAACACAACGTGGACACATCCCATTTTTTGACAGATAACAGAGGTGTTTTTTGCAAAGTGCCTACCTGTAGATTTTAGCCTCTAGCTCAGCCCGCACCAAGGGAAACCTACCAAACCTGTGCATTTCTGAAAACTAGAGACATAGGGGAATCCAAAATGGGATGACTTGTGGGGCTCTGACCAGGTTCTGTTACCCAGAATCCTTTGCAAACCTCAAAATTTGGCTAAAAAAAACACATTTTCCTCACATTTTGGTGACAGAAAGTTCTGAAATCTGAGCGGAGCCACAAATTTCCTCCCACCCAGCGTTCCCCCAAGTCTCCAGATAAAAATGATACCTCACTTGTGTGGGTAGGCCTAGCACCCGTGACAGGAAATGCCCCCAAACACAACGTGGACACATCCCATTTTTTGACAGAAAACAGAGGTGATTTTTTCAAAGTGCCTACCTGTAGATTTTGGCCTCTAGCTCAGCCATCACCTAGGGAAACCTGCCAAACCTGTGCATTTTTTTAAAACTAGAGACCTAGGAGAATCCAAGATGGGGTGACTTGTGGGGCTCTGACCAGGTTCTGTTACCCAGAATCCTTTGCAAACCATAAAATGTGGCTTAACAAAACACATTTTCCTCACATTTTGGTGACAGAAAGTTCTGAAATCTGAGCGGAGCCACAAATTTCCTCCCACCCAGCGTTCCCCCAAGTCTCCATATAAAAATGATACCTCACTTGTGTGGGTAGTCCTAGCACCCGTGACAGGAAATGCCCCAGAACACAGCGTGGACACATCCCTTTTTTTGACAGATAACAGAGGTGTATTTTGCAAAGTGCCTACCTGTAGATTTTGGCCTCTA
This sequence comes from Pleurodeles waltl, assembly GCF_031143425.1. NCBI lineage: Eukaryota > Metazoa > Chordata > Amphibia > Caudata > Salamandridae > Pleurodeles > Pleurodeles waltl. The sequence continues at coordinate 184,657,739 of NC_090439.1, read as the reverse complement.
GCTCAGCCGGCACCTAGGGAAACCTGCCAAACCTTTGCATTTGTGAAAACTAGAGCCCTAGGGGAATCCAAGATGGGGTGACTTGTGGGGCTCTGACCAGGTTCTGTTACCCAGAATCCTTTGCAAACCTCAAAATCTGGCTAAAGAAACACTTTTTCCTCACATTTTGGTGACAGAAAGTTCTGGAATCTGAGAGGAGCCACAAATTTCCTTCCACCAAGCGTTCCCCCAAGTGTCCTGATAAAAATGATACCTCACTTGTGTGGGTAGGCCTAGCGCCCGAGACAGGAAGTGCCCCAAAACACAACGTGGACACATCCCATTTTTTGACTGATAACAGAGGTGTTTTTTGCAAAGTGCCTACCTGTAGATTTTAGCCTCTAGCTCAGCCCGCACCAAGGGAAACCTACCAAACCTGTGCATTTCTGAAAACTAGAGACATAGGGGAATCCAAGATGGGGTGACTTGTGGGGCTCTGACCAGGTTCTGTTACCCAGAATCCTTTGCAAACCTCAAAATATGGCTAAAGAAACACGTTGTCCTGAGATTTTGGTGACAGAAAGTTCTAGAATCTGAGAGGAGCCACTAATATCCTTCCACCAAGCGTTCCCCTAAGTGTCCTGATAAAAATGATACATCACTTGTGTGGGTAGCCCTAGCGCATGTGACAGGAAATGCCCCAAAACACAACGTGGACACATCCCATTTTTTGACAGAAAACAGAGGTGTTTTTTGCAAAGTGCCTACCTGTAGATTTTGGCCTCTAGCTCAGCCGTCACCTAGGGAAACCTGCCAAACCTGTGCATTTGTGAAAACTAGAGACCTAGGGGAATCCAAGATGGGGTGACGTTTGGGGCTCTGACCAGGTTCTGTTACCCAGAATCCTTTGCAAACCTCAAAATCTGGCTAAAGAAACACGTTTTCCTCACATTTTGGTGACAGAAAGTTCTGGAATCTGAGAGGAGCCACAAATTTCCTTCCACCCAGCAATCCCCCAAGTCTCCCGATAAAAATGATACCTAACTTGTGTGGGTAGGCCTAACGCCTGTGACAGGAAATGCCCCAAAACACAACGTGGACACATCCCATTTTTTGAGAGAAAACAGAGGTGTTTTTTGCAAAGTGCCTACCTGTAGATTTTGGCCTCTACCTCAGCCGGCACAGAGGGAAACCTACCTAACCTGTGCATTTTTTAAAACTAGAGTCCTAGGGGAACCCAAGATGGGGTGACTTGTGGGGCTCTGACCAGGTTCTGTTACCCAGAATCCTTTGCAAACCTCAAAATCTGGCTAAAGAAACACGTTTTCCTCACATTTTGGTGACAGAAAGTTCTGGAATCTGAGAGGAGCCACAAATTTCCTTCCACCTAGCGTTCCCCCAAGTGTCCTGATAAAAATGATACCTCACTTGTGTGGGTAGGCCTAGCGCCCGAGACAGGAAGTGCCCCAAAACACAACGTGGACAGATCCCATTTTTTGACAGATAACAGAGGTGTTTTTTGCAAAGTACCTACCTGTGGATTTTAGCCTCTAGCTCAGCCCGCACAAAGGGAACCCTACCAAACCTGTGCATTTGTGAAAACTAGAGACATAGGGGAATCCACGATGGGTGATTTGTGGGGCTCTGACCAGGTTCTGTTACCCAGAATCCTTTGCAAACCTCAAAATCTGGCTAAAGAAACACGTTGTCCTCACATTTTGGTGACAGAAAGTTCTGGAATCTGAGAGGAGCCACTAATTTCCTTCCACCAATTGTTCCCCCAAGTGTCCTGATAAAAATGATACATCACTTGTGTGGGTAGGCCTAGCGCCCGTGACAGGAAATGCACCAAAACACAACGTGGACACATCCCATTTTTTGACAGAAAACAGAGGTGTTTTTGGCAAAGTGCCTACCGGTAGATTTTGGCCTCTAGCTCAGCCGGCACCTAGGGAAACCTGCCAAGCCTGTGCATTTGTGAAAACTAGAGACCTAGGAGACTCCAAGGCAGGGTGACTTGTGCGGCTCCGACTAGGTTCTGTTACCCAGAATCCTTTGCAAACCTCAAAATCTGGCTAAAGAAACACGTTTTCCTCATATTTTGGTGACAGAACGTTCTGGAATCTGAGAGGAGCCACAAATTTCCTTCCACCCAGCTTTCCCCCAAGTCTCCCGATAAAAATGATACCTGACTTGTGTGGGTAGGCCTAGCGCCCGTGACAGGAAGTGCCCCAAAACACAACGTGGAAACATCCCATTTTTTGACAGATAACAGAGGTGTTTTTTGCAAAGTGCCTACCTGTAGATTTTAGCCTCTAGCTCAGCCCGCACCAAGGGAAACCTACCAAACCTGTGCATTTCTGAAAACTAGAGACATAGGGGAATCCAAAATGGGATGACTTGTGGGGCTCTGACCAGGTTCTGTTACCCAGAATCCTTTGCAAACCTCAAAATTTGGCTAAAAAAAACACATTTTCCTCACATTTTGGTGACAAAAAGTTCTGAAATCTGAGCGGAGCCACAAATTTCCTCCCACCCAGCGTTCCCCCAAGTCTCCAGATAAAAATGATACCTCACTTGTGTGGGTAGGCCTAGCACCCGTGACAGGAAATGCCCCCAAACACAACGTGGACACATCCCATTTTTTGACAGAAAACAGAGGTGTTTTTTGCAAAGTGCCTACCTGTAGATTTTGGCCTATAGCTCAGCCATCACCTAGGGAAACCTGCCAAACCTGTGCATTTTTTTAAAACTAGAGACCTAGGAGAATCCAAGATGGGGTGACTTGTGGGGCTCTGACCAGGTTCTGTTACCCAGAATCCTTTGCAAACCTCAAAATTTGTCTTAAAAAAACAAATTTTCCTCACATTTTGGTGACAGAAAGTTCTGAAATCTGAGCGGAGCCACAAATTTCCTCCCACCCAGCATTCCCCCAAGTCTCCAGATAAAAATGATACCTCACTTGTGTGGGTAGTCCTAGCACCCGTGAAAGGAAATGCCCCAGAACACAGCGTGGACACATACCTTTTTTTGACAGATAACAGAGGTGTTTTTTGCATAGTGCCTACCTGTAGATTTTGGCCTCTAGCTCAGCCGGCACCTAGGGAAACCTGCCAATCCTGTGCATTTGTGAACACTAGAGACCTAGGGGAATCCAATATGGGGTGACTTGTGGGGCTCTGACCAGGTTCTGTTACCCAGAATCCTTTGCAAACCTCAAAATCTGGCTAAAGAAACACGTTGTCCTCACATTTTGGTGACAGAAAGTTCTAGAATCTGAGAGGAGACACTAATTTCCTTCCACCAAGCGTTCCCCCAAGTGTCCTGATAAAAATGATACCTCACTTGTGTGGGTAGGCCTAGCGCCCTAGACAGGAAGTGCCCCAAAACACAACGTGGACACATCCCATTTTTTGACAGAAAACAGAGGTGTTTTTTGCAAAGTGCCTACCTGTAGATTTTGGCCTCTAGCTCAGCCGGCACGTAGGGAAACCTGCCACACCTGTGCATTTGTGAAAACTAGAGACCTAGGGGAATCCAAGATAGGGTGACTTGTGGGGCTCTGAGCAGGTTCTGTTACCCAGAATCCTTTGCAAACCTCAAAATCTGGCTAAAGAAAGACGTTTTCCTCACATTTTGGTGACAGAGAGTTCTGGAATCTGAGAGGAGCCACAAATTTCCTTCCACCCAGCGTTCCCCCAAGTCTCCCGATAAAAATGACACCTAACTTGTATGGGTAGGCCTAGCGCCCGTGACAGGAAATGCACCAAAACACAACGTGGACACATCCCATTTTTTGACAGAAAACAGAGGTGTTTTTGGCAAAGTGCCTACCGGTAGATTTTGGCCTCTAGCTCAGCCGGCACCTAGGGAAACCTGCCAAGCCTGTGCATTTGTAAAAACTAGAGACCTAGGAGACTCCAAGGCAGGGTGACTTGTGCGGCTCCGACTAGGTTCTGTTACCCAGAATCCTTTGCAAACCTCAAAATCTGGCTAAAGAAACACGTTTTCCTCATATTTTGGTGACAGAACGTTCTGGAATCTGAGAGGAGCCACAAATTTCCTTCCACCCAGCTTTCCCCCAAGTCTCCCGATAAAAATGATACCTGACTTGTGTGGGTAGGCCTAGCGCCCGTGACAGGAAGTGCCCCAAAACACAACGTGGACACATCCCATTTTTTGACAGATAACAGAGGTGTTTTTTGCAAAGTGCCTACCTGTAGATTTTAGCCTCTAGCTCAGCCCGCACCAAGGGAAACCTACCAAACCTGTGCATTTCTGAAAACTAGAGACATAGGAGAATCCAAAATGGGATGACTTGTGGGGCTCTGACCAGGTTCTGTTACCCAGAATCCTTTGCAAACCTCAAAATTTGGCTAAAAAAAACACATTTTCCTCACATTTTGGTGACAAAAAGTTCTGAAATCTGAGCGGAGCCACAAATTTCCTCCCACCCAGCGTTCCCCCAAGTCTCCAGATAAAAATGATACCTCACTTGTGTGGGTAGGCCTAGCACCCGTGACAGGAAATGCCCCCAAACACAACGTGGACACATCCCATTTTTTGACAGAAAACAGAGGTGTTTTTTGCAAAGTGCCTACCTGTAGATTTTGGCCTATAGCTCAGCCATCACCTAGGGAAACCTGCCAAACCTGTGCATTTTTTTAAAACTAGAGACCTAGGAGAATCCAAGATGGGGTGACTTGTGGGGCTCTGACCAGGTTCTGTTACCCAGAATCCTTTGCAAACCTCAAAATTTGTCTTAAAAAAACAAATTTTCCTCACATTTTGGTGACAGAAAGTTCTGAAATCTGAGCGGAGCCACAAATTTCCTCCCACCCAGCATTCCCCCAAGTCTCCAGATAAAAATGATACCTCACTTGTGTGGGTAGTCCTAGCACCCGTGAAAGGAAATGCCCCAGAACACAGCGTGGACACATACCTTTTTTTGACAGATAACAGAGGTGTTTTTTGCATAGTGCCTACCTGTAGATTTTGGCCTCTAGCTCAGCCGGCACCTAGGGAAACCTGCCAATCCTGTGCATTTGTGAACACTAGAGACCTAGGGGAATCCAATATGGGGTGACTTGTGGGGCTCTGACCAGGTTCTGTTACCCAGAATCCTTTGCAAACCTCAAAATCTGGCTAAAGAAACACGTTGTCCTCACATTTTGGTGACAGAAAGTTCTAGAATCTGAGAGGAGACACTAATTTCCTTCCACCAAGCGTTCCCCCAAGTGTCCTGATAAAAATGATACCTCACTTGTGTGGGTAGGCCTAGCGCCCTAGACAGGAAGTGCCCCAAAACACAACGTGGACACATCCCATTTTTTGACAGAAAACAGAGGTGTTTTTTGCAAAGTGCCTACCTGTAGATTTTGGCCTCTAGCTCAGCCGGCACCTAGGGAAACCTGCCACACCTGTGCATTTGTGAAAACTAGAGACCTAGGGGAATCCAAGATAGGGTGACTTGTGGGGCTCTGACCAGGTTCTGTTACCCAGAATCCTTTGCAAACCTCAAAATCTGGCTAAAGAAAGACGTTTTCCTCACATTTTGGTGACAGAGAGTTCTGGAATCTGAGAGGAGCCACAAATTTCCTTCCACCCAGCGTTCCCCCAAGTCTCCCGATAAAAATGACACCTAACTTGTATGGGTAGGCCTAGCGCCCGTGACAGGAAATGCCCCAATACACAACGTGGTCACATCCCATTTTTTGACAGAAAACAGAGGTGTTTTTTGGAAAGTGTCTACTTGTAGATTTTAGCCTCTACCGCAGCCGGCACTGAGGGAAACCTACCTAACCTGTGCATTTTAGAAAAATAGAGACCTAGGGGAATCCAAGATGGGGTGACTTGTGGGGCTCTGACTAGGTTCTGTTACCCAGAATCCTTTGCAAACCTCAAAATCTGGCTAAAGAAACACGTTGTCCTCACATTTTAGTGACAGAAAGCTCTGAAATCTGAGATGAGCCACTAATATCCTTCCACGAAGCGTTCCTCCAAGTGTCCTGATAAAAATGATACCTCACTTGTGTGGGTAGGCCTAGCGCCCGTGACAGGAAATGCCCCAAAACACAACGTGGACACATCCAATTTTTGACAGAAAACAGAGGTGTTTTTTGCAAAGTGCCTACCTGTAGATTTTGGCCTCTAGCTCAGCCGGCACCTAGGGAAACCTGCCAAACCTGTGCATTTTTTAAAACTAGAGACATAGGAGAATCCACGATGGAGTGACTTGTGGGGCTCTGACCAGGTTCTGTTACCCAGAATCCTTTGCAAACCTCAAAATCTGGCTAAAGAAACACGTTTTCCTCACATTTTGGTTTCAGAAAGTTCTGGAATCTGAGAGGAGCCACAAATTTCCTTCCACCAAGCGTTCCCCCAAGTGTCCTGATAAAAATGATACCTCAATTGTGTGGTTAGGCCTAGCGCCCTAGACAGGAAGTGCCCCAAAACACAACGTGGACACATCCCATTTTTTGACAGATAACAGAGGTGTTTTTTGCAAAGTGCCTTCCTGTAGATTTTAGCCTCTAGCTCAGCCTGCACCAAGGGAAACCTACCAAACCTGTGCATTTCTGAAAACTAGAGACATAGGGGATCCAAGATGGGGTGACTTGTGGGGCTCTGACCAGGTTCTGTTACCCAGAATCCTTTGCAAACCTCAAAATATGGCTAAAGAAACACGTTGTCCTCACATTTTGGTGACAGAAAGTTCTAGAATCTGAGAGGAGCCACTAATTTCCTTCCACCAAGCGTTCCCCCAAGTGTCCTGATAAAAATGATACCTCACTTGTGTGGGTAGGCCTAGCGCCCTAGACAGGAAGTGCCCCAAAACACAACGTGGACACATCCCATTTTCTGACAGAAAACAGAGGTGTTTTTTGCAAAGTGCCTACCTGTAGATTTTGGCCTCTAGCTCAGCCGGCACCTAGGGAAACCTGCCACACCTGTGCATTTGTGAAAACTAGAGACCTAGGGGAATCCAAGATAGAGTGACTTGTGGGGCTCTGACCAGGTTCTGTTACCCAGAATCCTTTGCAAACCTCAAAATCTGGCTAAAGATAGACGTTTTCCTCACATTTTGGTGACAGAGAGTTCTGGAATCTGAGAGGAGCCACAAATTTCCTTCCACCCAGCGTTCCCCCAAGTCTCCCGATAAAAATGAAACCTAACTTTTATGGGTAGGCCTAGCGCCCGTGACAGGAAATGCCCCAAAACACAACGTGGTCACATCCCATTTTTTGACAGAAAACAGAGGTGTTTTTTGGAAAGTGTCTACCTGTAGATTTTAGCCTCTACCGCAGCCGGCACCGAGGGAAACCTACCTAACCTGTGCATTTTAGAAAAATAGAGACCTAGGGGAATCCAAGATGGGGTGACTTGTGGGGCTCTGACTAGGTTCTGTTACCCAGAATCCTTTGCAAACCTCAAAATCTGGCTAAAGAAACACGTTGTCTTCACATTTTGGTGACAGAAAGTTCTGGAATCTGAGAGGAGCCACTAATTTCCTTCCACGAAGCGTTCCTCCAAGTGTCCGGATAAAAATGATACCTCACTTGTGTGGGTAGGCCTAGCGGCCGTGACAGGAAATGCCACAAAACATAACGTGGACACATCCCATTTTTGATAGAAAACAGAGGTGTTTTTTGCAAAGTGCCTACCTGTAGATTTTGGCCTCCAGCTCAGCCGGCACCTAGGGAAACCTGCCAAACCTGTGCATTTTTTAAAACTAGAGACATAGAAGAATCCACGATGGGGTGACTTGTGGGGCTCTGACCAGGTTCTGTTACCAGAATCCTTTGCAAACCTCACAATTTGGCTAAAAAAACACATTTTCCTCACAATTTGGTGACAGAAAGTTCTGGAATCTGAGAGAAGCCACAAATTTCCTCCCACCCAGCATTCCCCCAAGTCTCCCGATAAAAATGATACCTAACTTGTGTGGGTAGGCCTAGCGCCCGTGACATGAAATGCCCCGAAACACAACGTGGACACATCCCATTTTTTGACAGAAAACAGAGGTGTTTTTTGCAAAGTGCCTACTTGTAGATTTTGGCCTCTAGCTCAGCCGTCACCTAGTGAAACCTGCCAAACCTGTGCATTTGTGAAAACTAGAGACATAGGGGAATCCAAGATGGGGTGACTTGTTGGGCTCTGACCAGGTTCTGTTACCCAGAATCCTTTGCAAACCTCAAAATCTGGCTAAAGAAACACATTTTCCTCACATTTTGGTGACAGAACGTTCTGGAATCTGAGAGGAGCCACAAATTTCCTTCCACCCAGCGTTCCCCCAAGTCTCCCGATAAAAATGATACCTAACTTGTGTGGGTAGGCCTAGCGCCCATGACAGGAAGTGCCCCAAAACACAACGTGGACACATCCCATTTTTTGACAGATAACAGAGGTGTTTTTTGCAAAGTGCCTACCTGTAGATTTTAGCCTCTAGCTCAGCCCGCACCAAGGGAAACCTACCAAACCTGTGCCTTTCTGAAAACTAGAGACATAGGAGAATCGAAAATGGGATGACTTGTGGGGCTCTGACCAGGTTCTGTTACCCAGAATCCTTTGCAAACCTCAAAATTTGGCTAAAAAAAGCACATTTTCCTCATGTTTTGGTGACAGAAAGTTCTGAAATCTGAGCGGAGCCACAAATTTCCTCCCACCCAGCGTTCCCCCAAGTCTCCAGATAAAAATGATACCTCACTTGTGTGGGTAGGCCTAGCACCCGTGACAGGAAATGCCCCCAAACACAACGTGGACTCATCAGATTTTTTGACAGAAAACAGAGGTGTTTTTTGCAAAGTGCCTACCTGTAGATCTTGGCCTATAGCTCAGCCATCACTTAGGGAAACCTGCCAAACCTGTGCATTTTTTTAAAACTAGAGACCTAGGAGAATCCAAGATGGGGTGACTTGTGGGGCTCTGACCAGGTTCTGTTACCCAGAATCCTTTGCAAACCTCAAAATTTGGCTTAAAAAAACACATTTTCCTCACATTTTGGTGACAGAAAGTTCTGAAATTTGAGCGGAGCCACAAATTTCCTCCCACCCAGCGTTCCCCCAAGTCTCCAAATAAAAATGATACCTCACTTGTGTGGGTAGTCCTAGCACCCATGACAGGAAATGCCCCAGAACACAGCGTGGACACATCCCATTTTTTGACAGATAACAGAGGTGTTTTTTGCAAAGTGCCTACCTGTAGATTCTAGCCTCTAGCTCAGCCGGCACCAAGGGAAACCTGCCAAACCTGTGCATTTGTGAAAACTAGAGACCTAGGGGAATCCAAGATGGGGTGAGTTGTGGGGCTCTGACCAGGTTCTGTTACCCAGAATCCTTTGCAAACCTCAAAATCTGGCTAAAGAAACACATTGTCCTCATATTTTGGTGACAGAAAGTTCTGGAATCTGAGAGGAGCCACTAATTTCCTTCCACCAAGCGTTCCCCCAAGTGTCCTGATAAAAATGATACATCACTTGTGTGGGTAGGATAACGCCCGTGACAGGAAATGCCCCAAAACACAACGTGCACACATCCCATGTTTGACAGAAAACAGAGGTGTTTTTTGCAAAGTGCCTACCTGTAGATTGTGGCCTCTAGCTCAGCCGGCACCTAGGGAAACCTGCCAAACCTGTGCATTTTTTAAAACTAGAGACCTAGGAGAATCCACGATGGGGTGACTTGTGGGGCTCTGACCAGGTTCTGTTACCCAGAATCCTTTGCAAACCTCAAAATTTGGCTTAAAAAAACACATTTTCCTCACATTTTGGTGACAGAAAGCTCTGAAATCTGAGCGGAGCCACAAATTTCCTCCCACCCAGCGTTCCCCCAAGTCTCCAAATAAAAATGATACCTCACTTGTGTGGGTAGTCCTAGCACCCGTGACAGGAAATTCCCCAGAACACAGCGTGGACACATCCCATTTTTTGACAGATAACAGAGGTGTTTTTTGCAAAGTGCCTACCTGTAGATTTTTGCCTCTAGCTCAGCCGGCACCTAGGGAAACCTGCCAAACCTGTGCATTTGTGAAAACTAGAGACCTAGGGGAAACCAAGATGGGGTGACTTGTGGGGCTCTGACTAGGTTCTGTTACCCAGAAAATCCTTTGCAAACCTCAAAATCTGGCTAAAGAAACACGTTTTCCTCATATTTTGGTGACAGAACGTTCTGGAATCTGAGAGGAGCCACAAATATCCTCCCACCCAGCGTTCCCCCAAGTCTCCAGATAAAAATGATACCTCACTTGTGTGGGTAGGCCTAGCACCCGTGACAGGAAATGCCCCCAAACACAACGTGGACACATCCCATTTTTTGACAGAAAACAGAGGTGTTTTTTGCAAAGTGCCTACCTGTAGATCTTGGCCTATAGCTCAGCCATCACCTAGGGAAACCTGCCAAACCTGTGCATTTTTTTAAAACTAGAGACCTAGGAAAATCCAAGATGGGGGTGACTTGTGGGGCTCTGACCAGGTTCTGTTACCCAGAATCCTTTGCAAACCTCAAAATTTGGCTTAAAAAAACACATTTTCCTCACATTTTGGTGACAGAAAGTTCTGAAATCTGAGCGGAGCCACAAATTTCCTCCCACCCAGCGTTCCCCCAAGTCTCCAGATGAAAATGATACCTCACTTGTGTGGGTAGTCCTAGCACCCGTGACAGGAAATGCTCCAGAACACAGCGTGGACACATCCCATTTTTTGACAGATAACAGAGGTGTTTTTTGCAAAGTGCCTACCTGTAGATTTTGACCTCTAGCTCAGCCAGCACCTAGGGAAACCTGCCAAACCTGTGCATTTGGGAAAACTAGAGACCTAGGGGAAACCAAGATGGGGTTACTTGTGGGGCTCTGACTAGGTTCTGTTACCCAGAATCCTTTGCAAACCTCAAAATCTGGCTAAAGAAACACGTTTTCCTCATATTTTGGTGACAGAACGTTCTGGAATCTGAGAGGAGCCACAAATTTCCTTCCACCCAGCGTTCCCCCAAGTCTCCCGATAAAAATGATACCTAACTTGTGTGGGTAGGCTTAGCACCCATGACAGGAAGTGCCCCAAAACACAACGTGGACACATCCCATTTTTTGACAGATAACAGAGGTGTTTTTTGCAAAGTGCCTACCTGTAGATTTTAGCCTCTAGCTCAGCCCGCACCAAGGGAAACCTACCAAACCTGTGAATTTCTGAAAACTAGAGACATAGGGGAATCGAAAATGGGATGACTTGTGGGGCTCCGACCAGGTTCTGTTACCCAGAATCCTTTGCAAACCTCAAAATTTGGCTAAAAAAAACACATTTTCCTCACATTTTGGTGACAGAAAGTTCTGAAATCTGAGCGGAGCCACAAATTTCCTCCCACCCAGCATTCCCCCAAGTCTCCAGATAAAAATGATACCTCACTTGTGTGGGTAGGCCTAGCACCCTTGACAGGAAATACCCCCAAACACAACGTGGACACATCCCATTTTTTGACAGAAAACAGAGGTGTTTTTTGCAAAGTGCCTACCTGTAGATCTTGGCCTAAAGCTCAGCCATCACCTAGAGAAACCTGCCAAACCTGTGCATTTTTTTAAAACTAGAGACCTAGGAGAATCCAAGATGGGGTGACTTGTGGGGCTCTGACCAGGTTCTGTTACCCAGAATCCTTTGCAAACCTCAAAATTTGGCTTAAAAAAACAAATTTTCCTCACATTTTGGTGACAGAAAGCTCTGAAATCTGAGCGGAGCCACAAATTTCCTCCCACCCAGCGTTCCCCCAAGTCTCCAGATGAAAATGATACCTCACTTGTCTGGGTAGTCCTAGCACCCGTGACAGGAAATGCCCCAGAACACAGCGTGGACACATCCCATTTTTTGACAGATAACAGAGGTGTTTTTTGCAAAGTGCCTACCTGTAGATTTTGGCATCTAGCTCAGCCGGCACCTAGGGAAACCTGCCAAACCTGTGCATTTGTGAAAACTAGAGACCTAGGGGAAACCAAGATGGGGTGACTTGTGGGGCTCTGACTAGGTTCTGTTATCCAGAATCCTTTGCAAACCTCAAAATCTGGCTAAAGAAACAAGTTTTCCTCATATTTTGGTGACAGAACGTTCTGGAATCTGAGAGGAGCCACAAATATCCTCCCACCCAGCGTTCCCCCAAGTCTCCAGATAAAAATGATACCTCACTTGTGTGGGTAGGCCTAGCACCCGTGACAGGAAATGCCCCCAAACACAACGTGGACACATCCCATTTTTTGACAGAAAACAGAGGTGTTTTTTGCAAAGTGCCTACCTGTAGATCTTGGCCTATAGCTCAGCCATCACCTAGGGAAACCTGCCAAACCTGTGCATTTTTTTAAAACTAGAGACCTAGGAAAATCCAAGATGGGGTGACTTGTGGGGCTCTGACCAGGTTCTGTTACCCAGAATCCTTTGCAAACCTCAAAATTTGGCTTAAAAAAACACATTTTCCTCACATTTTGGTGACAGAAAGTTCTGAAATCTGAGCGGAGCCACAAATTTCCTCCCACCCAGCGTTCCCCCAAGTCTCCAGATGAAAATGATACCTCACTTGTGTGGGTAGTCCTAGCACCCGTGACAGGAAATGCTCCAGAACACAGCGTGGACACATCCCATTTTTTGACAGATAACAGAGGTGTTTTTTGCAAAGTGCCTACCTGTAGATTTTGACCTCTAGCTCAGCCAGCACCTAGGGAAACCTGCCAAACCTGTGCATTTGGGAAAACTAGAGACCTAGGGGAAACCAAGATGGGGTTACTTGTGGGGCTCTGACTAGGTTCTGTTACCCAGAATCCTTTGCAAACCTCAAAATCTGGCTAAAGAAACACGTTTTCCTCATATTTTGGTGACAGAACGTTCTGGAATCTGAGAGGAGCCACAAATTTCCTTCCACCCAGCGTTCCCCCAAGTCTCCCGATAAAAATGATACCTAACTTGTGTGGGTAGGCTTAGCACCCATGACAGGAAGTGCCCCAAAACACAACGTGGACACATCCCATTTTTTGACAGAAAACAGAGGTGTTTTTTGCAAAGTGCCTACCTGTAGATCTTGGCCTATAGCTCAGCCATCACCTAGGGAAACCTGCCAAACCTGTGCATTTTTTTAAAACTAGAGACCTAGGAAAATCCAAGATGGGGTGACTTCTGGGGCTCTGACCAGGTTCTGTTACCCAGAATCCTTTGCAAACCTCAAAATTTGGCTTAAAAAAACACATTTTCCTCACATTTTGGTGACAGAAAGTTCTGAAATCTGAGCGGAGCCACAAATTTCCTCCCACCCAGCGTTCCCCCAAGTCTCCAGATGAAAATGATACCTCACTTGTGTGGGTAGTCCTAGCACCCGTGACAGGAAATGCTCCAGAACACAGCGTGGACACATCCCATTTTTTGACAGATAACAGAGGTGTTTTTTGCAAAGTGCCTACCTGTAGATTTTGACCTCTAGCTCAGCCAGCACCTAGGGAAACCTGCCAAACCTGTGCATTTGGGAAAACTAGAGACCTAGGGGAAACCAAGATGGGGTTACTTGTGGGGCTCTGACTAGGTTCTGTTACCCAGAATCCTTTGCAAACCTCAAAATCTGGCTAAAGAAACACGTTTTCCTCATATTTTGGTGACAGAACGTTCTGGAATCTGAGAGGAGCCACAAATTTCCTTCCACCCAGCGTTCCCCCAAGTCTCCCGATAAAAATGATACCTAACTTGTGTGGGTAGGCTTAGCACCCATGACAGGAAGTGCCCCAAAACACAACGTGGACACATCCCATTTTTTGACAGATAACAGAGGTGTTTTTTGCAAAGTGCCTACCTGTAGATTTTAGCCTCTAGCTCAGCCCGCACCAAGGGAAACCTACCAAACCTGTGAATTTCTGAAAACTAGAGACATAGGGGAATCGAAAATGGGATGACTTGTGGGGCTCCGACCAGGTTCTGTTACCCAGAATCCTTTGCAAACCTCAAAATTTGGCTAAAAAAAACACATTTTCCTCACATTTTGGTGACAGAAAGTTCTGAAATCTGAGCGGAGCCACAAATTTCCTCCCACCCAGCATTCCCCCAAGTCTCCAGATAAAAATGATACCTCACTTGTGTGGGTAGGCCTAGCACCCTTGACAGGAAATACCCCCAAACACAACGTGGACACATCCCATTTTTTGACAGAAAACAGAGGTGTTTTTTGCAAAGTGCCTACCTGTAGATCTTGGCCTAAAGCTCAGCCATCACCTAGAGAAACCTGCCAAACCTGTGCATTTTTTTAAAACTAGAGACCTAGGAGAATCCAAGATGGGGTGACTTGTGGGGCTCTGACCAGGTTCTGTTACCCAGAATCCTTTGCAAACCTCAAAATTTGGCTTAAAAAAACACATTTTCCTCACATTTTGGTGACAGAAAGCTCTGAAATCTGAGCGGAGCCACAAATTTCCTCCCACCCAGCGTTCCCCCAAGTCTCCAGATGAAAATGATACCTCACTTGTGTGGGTAGTCCTAGCACCCGTGACAGGAAATGCCCCAGAACACAGCGTGGACACATCCCATTTTTTGACAGATAACAGAGGTGTTTTTTGCAAAGTGCCTACCTGTAGATTTTGGCATCTAGCTCAGCCGGCACCTAGGGAAACCTGCCAAACCTGTGCATTTGTGAAAACTAGAGACCTAGGGGAAACCAAGATGGGGTGACTTGTGGGGCTCTGACTAGGTTCTGTTATCCAGAATCCTTTGCAAACCTCAAAATCTGGCTAAAGAAACAAGTTTTCCTCATATTTTGGTGACAGAACGTTCTGGAATCTGAGAGGAGCCACAAATATCCTCCCACCCAGCGTTCCCCCAAGTCTCCAGATAAAAATGATACCTCACTTGTGTGGGTAGGCCTAGCACCCATGACAGGAAATGCCCCCAAACACAACGTGGACACATCCCATTTTTTGACAGAAAACAGAGGTGTTTTTTGCAAAGTGCCTACCTGTAGATCTTGGCCTATAGCTCAGCCATCACCTAGGGAAACCTGCCAAACCTGTGCATTTTTTTAAAACTAGAGACCTAGGAAAATCCAAGATGGGGTGACTTGTGGGGCTCTGACCAGGTTCTGTTACCCAGAATCCTTTGCAAACCTCAAAATTTGGCTTAAAAAAACACATTTTCCTCACATTTTGGTGACAGAAAGTTCTGAAATCTGAGCGGAGCCACAAATTTCCTCCCACCCAGCGTTCCCCCAAGTCTCCAGATGAAAATGATACCTCGCTTGTGTGGGTAGTCCTAGCACCCGTGACAGGAAATGCTCCAGAACACAGCGTGGACACATCCCATTTTTTGACAGATAACAGAGGTGTTTTTTGCAAAGTGCCTACCTGTAGATTTTGACCTCTAGCTCAGCCAGCACCTAGGGAAACCTGCCAAACCTGTGCATTTGGGAAAACTAGAGACCTAGGGGAAACCAAGATGGGGTTACTTGTGGGGCTCTGACTAGGTTCTGTTACCCAGAATCCTTTGCAAACCTCAAAATCTGGCTAAAGAAACACGTTTTCCTCATATTTTGGTGACAGAACGTTCTGGAATCTGAGAGGAGCCACAAATTTCCTTCCACCCAGCGTTCCCCCAAGTCTCCCGATAAAAATGATACCTAACTTGTGTGGGTAGGCTTAGCACCCATGACAGGAAGTGCCCCAAAACACAACGTGGACACATCCCATTTTTTGACAGATAACAGAGGTGTTTTTTGCAAAGTGCCTACCTGTAGATTTTAGCCTCTAGCTCAGCCCGCACCAAGGGAAACCTACCAAACCTGTGAATTTCTGAAAACTAGAGACATAGGGGAATCCAAAATGGGATGACTTGTGGGGCTCCGACCAGGTTCTGTTACCCAGAATCCTTTGCAAACCTCAAAATTTGGCTAAAAAAAGCACATTTTCCTCATGTTTTGGTGACAGAAAGTTCTGAAATCTGAGCGGAGCCACAAATTTCCTCCCACCCAGCGTTCCCCCAAGTCTCCAGATAAAAATGATATCTCACTTGTGTGGGTAGGCCTAGCACCCGTGACAGGAAATGCCCCCAAACACAACGTGGACTCATCAGATTTTTTGACAGAAAACAGAGGTGTTTTTTGCAAAGTGCCTACCTGTAGATCTTGGCCTATAGCTCAGCCATCACTTAGGGAAACCTGCCAAACCTGTGCATTTTTTTAAAACTAGAGACCTAGGAGAATCCAAGATGGGGTGACTTGTGGGGCTCTGACCAGGTTCTGTTACCCAGAATCCTTTGCAAACCTCAAAATTTGGCTTAAAAAAACACATTTTCCTCACATTTTGGTGACAGAAAGTTCTGAAATCTGAGCGGAGCCACAAATTTCCTCCCACCCAGCATTCCCCCAAGTCTCCAGATAAAAATGATACCTCACTTGTGTGGGTAGGCCTAGCACCCGTGACAGGAAATACCCCCAAACACAACGTGGACACATCCCATTTTTTGACAGAAAACAGAGGTGTTTTTTGCAAAGTGCCTACCTGTAGATCTTGGCCTAAAGCTCAGCCATCACCTAGAGAAACCTGCCAAACCTGTGCATTTTTTTAAAACTAGAGACCTAGGAGAATCCAAGATGGGGTGACTTGTGGGGCTCT
Source organism: Pleurodeles waltl (assembly GCF_031143425.1). Classification (NCBI taxonomy): domain Eukaryota; kingdom Metazoa; phylum Chordata; class Amphibia; order Caudata; family Salamandridae; genus Pleurodeles; species Pleurodeles waltl. The sequence goes on along the minus strand of NC_090439.1, from coordinate 184,641,152 downwards.
GACCAGGTTCTGTTACCCAGAATCCTTTGCAAACCTCAAAATTTGGCTTAAAAAAACACATTTTCCTCACATTTTGGTGACAGAAAGCTCTGAAATCTGAGCGGAGCCACAAATTTCCTCCCACCCAGCGTTCCCCCAAGTCTCCAGATGAAAATGATACCTCACTTGTGTGGGTAGTCCTAGCACCCGTGACAGGAAATGCCCCAGAACACAGCGTGGACACATCCCATTTTTTGACAGATAACAGAGGTGTTTTTTGCAAAGTGCCTACCTGTAGATTTTGGCATCTAGCTCAGCCGGCACCTAGGGAAACCTGCCAAACCTGTGCATTTGTGAAAACTAGAGACCTAGGGGAAACCAAGATGGGGTGACTTGTGGGGCTCTGACTAGGTTCTGTTATCCAGAATCCTTTGCAAACCTCAAAATCTGGCTAAAGAAACAAGTTTTCCTCATATTTTGGTGACAGAACGTTCTGGAATCTGAGAGGAGCCACAAATTTCCTTCCACCCAGCGTTCCCCCAAGTCTCCCGATAAAAATGATACCTAATTGTGTGGGTAGGCCTAGCGCCCATGACAGGAAGTGCCCCAAAACACAACGTGGACACATCCCATTTTTTGACAGATAACAGAGGTGTTTATTGCAAAGTGCCTACCTGTAGATTTTGGCTTCTAGCTCAGCCGGCACCAAGGGAAACCTACCAAACCTGTGCATTTCTGAAAACTAGAGACATAGGGGAATCCAAAATGGGATGACTTGTGGGGCTCTGACCAGGTTCTGTTACCCAGAATCTTTTGCAAACCTCAAAATTTGGCTAAAGAAAACACATTTTCCTCACATTTTGGTGACAGAAAGTTCTGAAATCTGAGCGGAGCCACAAATTTCCTCCCACCCAGCGTTCCCCCAAGTCTCCAGATAAAAATGATACCTCACTTGTGTGGGTAGGCCTAGCACCCGTGACAGGAAATGCCCCCAAACACAACGTGGACACATCCCATTTTTTGACAGAAAACAGAGGTGTTTTTTGCAAAGTGCCTACCTGTAGATCTTGGCCTATAGCTCAGCCATCACCTAGGGAAACCTGCCAAACCTGTGCCTTTTTTTTAAACTAGAGACGTAGGAGAATCCAAGATGGGGTGACTTGTGGGGCTCTGACCAGGTTCTGTTACCCAGAATCCTTTGCAAACCTCAAAATTTGGCTTAAAAAAACACATTTTCCTCACATTTTGGTGACAGAAAGCTCTGAAATCTGAGCGGAGCCACAAATTTCCTCCCACCCAGCGTTCCCCCAAGTCTCCAGATAAAAATGATACCTCACTTGTGTGGGTAGTCCTAGCACCCGTGACAGGAAATGCCCCAGAACACAGCGTGGACACATCCCATTTTTTGACAGATAACAGAGGTGTTTTTTGCAAAGTGCCTACCTGTAGATTTTGGCCTCTAGCTCAGCCGGCACCTAGGGAAACCTGCCAAACCTGTGCATTTGTGAAAACTAGAGACCTAGGGGAATCCAAGATGGGGTGACTTGTGGGGCTCTGACCAGGTTCTGTTACCCAGAATCTTTTGCAAACCTCAAAATTTGGCTAAAAAAAACACATTTTCCTCACATTTTGGTGACAGAAAGTTCTGAAATCTGAGCGGAGCCACAAATTTCCTCCCACCCAGCGTTCCCCCAAGTCTCCAGATAAAAATGATACCTCACTTGTGTGGGTAGGCCTAGCACCCGTGACAGGAAATGCCCCCAAACACAACGTGGACACATCCCATTTTTTGACAGAAAACAGAGGTGTTTTTTGCAAAGTGCCTACCTGTAGATCTTGGCCTATAGCTCAGCCATCACCTAGGGAAACCTGCCAAACCTGTGCCTTTTTTTTAAACTAGAGACGTAGGAGAATCCAAGATGGGGTGACTTGTGGGGCTCTGACCAGGTTCTGTTACCCAGAATCCTTTGCAAACCTCAAAATTTGGCTTAAAAAAACACATTTTCCTCACATTTTGGTGACAGAAAGCTCTGAAATCTGAGCGGAGCCACAAATTTCCTCCCACCCAGCGTTCCCCCAAGTCTCCAGATAAAAATGATACCTCACTTGTGTGGGTAGTCCTAGCACCCGTGACAGGAAATGCCCCAGAACACAGCGTGGACACATCCCATTTTTTGACAGATAACAGAGGTGTTTTTTGCAAAGTGCCTACCTGTAGATTTTGGCCTCTAGCTCAGCCGGCACCTAGGGAAACCTGCCAAACCTGTGCATTTGTGAAAACTAGAGACCTAGGGGAATCCAAGATGGGGTGACTTGTGGGGCTCTGACCAGGTTCTGTTACCCAGATTCCTTTGCAACCCTCAAAATCTGGCTAAAGAAACACGTTTTCCTCACATTTTGATGACAGAAAGTTCTGGAATCTGAGAGGAGCCACAAATTTCCTTCCACCAAGCGTTCCCCTAAGTGTCCTGATAAAAATGATACCTCACTTGTGTGGGTAGGCCTAGCGCCTGTGACAGGAAGTGCCCCAAAACACAACGTGGACACATCCCATTTTTTGACAGATAACAGAGGTGTTTTTTGCAAAGTTCCTACCTGTAGATTTTAGCCTCTAGCTCAGCCCACACCAAGGGAAACCTACCAAACCTGTGCATTTCTGAAAACTAGAGACATAGGGGAATCCAAGATGGGGTGACTTGTGGGGCTCTGACCAGGTTCTGTTACCCAGAATCCTTTGCAAACCTCAAAATCTGGCTAAAGAAACACATTGTCCTGATATTTTGGTGACAGAAAGTTCTGGAATCTGAGAGGAGCCACTAATTTCCTTTCCCCAAGCGTTCCCCCAAGTGTCCTGATAAAAATGATACATCACTTGTGTGGGTAGGATAACGCCCGTGACAGGAAATGCCCCAAAACACAACGTGGACACATCCCATGTTTGACAGAAAACAGAGGTGTTTTTTTGCAAAGTGCCTACCTGTAGATTTTGGCCTCTAGCTCAGCCATCACCTAGGGAAACCTGCCAAACCTGTGCATTTGTGAAAACTAGAGACCTAGGGGAATCCAAGATGGGGTGACTTGTGGGGCTCTGACCAGGTTCTGTTACCCAGAATCCTTTGCAAACCTCAAAATCTGGCTAGAGAAACACGTTTTCATCACATTTTCGTGACAGAGAGTTCTAGAATCTGAGAGGAGCCACAGATTTCCTTCCACCCAGCGATCCCCCAAGTCTCCAGATAAAAATGATACCTAACTTGTGTGGGTAGGCCTAGCGCCCGTGACAGGAAATGCCCCAAAACACAACGTGGACACATCCCATTTTTTGACAGAAAACAGAGGTGTTTTTTGGAAAGTGTCTACCTGTAGATTTTGGCCTCTACCGCAGCCGGCACCGAGGGAAACCTACCTAACCTGTGCATTTTTGAAAACTAGAGACCTAGGGGAATCCAAGATGGGGTGACTTGTGGGGCTCTGACCGGGCTATCTTACCCAGAATCCTTTGCAAACCTCAAAATCTGGCTAAAGAAACACATGTTCCTCATATTTTGGCGACAGAAAGTTCTTGAATCTGAGAGAAGCCAGAAATTTCCTCCCACCCAGCGTTCCCCCAAGTGTCCTGATAAAAATGATACCTCACTTGTGTGGGTAGGCCTAGCACCCGTGACAGGAAATGCCCCAAAACACAACGTGGACACATCCCATTTTTTGACAGAAAACAGAAGTGTTTTTTGCAAAGTGCCTACCTGTAGATTTTGGCCTCTAGCTCAGCCATCACCTAGGGAAACCTGCAAAACCTGTGCATTTTTAAAAACTGGATACCTAGGACAATCCAAGATGGGGTGACTTGTGGGGCTCTGACCAGGTTCTGTTACCCAGAATCCTTTGCAAACCTCACAATTTGGCAAAAAAAACACATTTTACTCACATTTTGGTGACAGAAAGTTCTGGAATCTGAGAGGAACCACAAATTTCCTCCCACCCAGCATTCCCCCAAGTCTCCCGATAAAAATTATACCTCACTTATGTGGGTAGTCCTAGCGCCCGTGACAGGAAATGCCCCAGAACACAACGTGGACACATCCCATTTTTTGACAGAAAACAGAGGTGTTTTTTGCAAAGTGCCTACCTGTAGATTTTGGCCTCTAGCTCAGCCGGCACCCAGGGAAACCTGCCAAACCTGTGCATTTGTGGAAACTAGATACCAAGGGGAATCCAAGATGGGGTGACTTGTGGAGCTCTGACCAGGTTCTGTTACCCAGAATCCTTTGCAAACCTCAAAATCTGGCTAGATAAACAAGTTTTCCTCACATTCTCGTGACAGAGAGTTCTAGAATCTGAGAGGAGCCACAAATTTCCTTCCACCCAGCGATCCCCCAAGTCTCCCGATAAAAATGATACCTAACTTGTGTGGGTAGGCCTAGCGCCCGTGACAGGAAATGCCCCAAAACACAACGTGGACACATCCCATTTTTTGACAGAAAACAGAGGTGTTTTTTGCAAAGTGCCTACCTGTATATTTTGGCCTCTACCTCAGCCGGCACCTAGGGAAACCTGCCAAACCTGTGCATTTGTGAAAACTAGAGACCTAGGGGAATCTAAGATAGGGTGACTTGTGGGGCTCTGATACCCAGAATCCTTTGCAAACCTCAAAATCTGGCTAGAGAAACAAGTTTTCCTCACATTTTCGTGACAGAGAGTTCTAGAATCTGAGAGGAGCCACAAATTTCCTTCCACCCAGCGATCCCCCAAGTCTCCCGATAAAAATTATACCTCACTTATGTGGGTAGTCCTAGCGCCCGTGACAGGAAATGCCCCAGAACACAACGTGGACACATCCCATTTTTTGACAGATAACAGAGGTGTTTTTTGCAAAGTGCCTACCTGTAGATTTTGGCCTCTAGCTCAGCCGGCACCTAGGGAAACCTGCCAAACCTGTGCATTTGTGAAAACTAGATACCAAGGGGAATCCAAGATGGGGTGACTTGTGGAGCTCTGACCAGGTTCTGTTACCCAGAATCCTTTGCAAACCTCAAAATCTGGCTAAAGAAACACGTTTTCCTCACATTTTGGTGACAGAAATTTCTGGAATCTGAGAGGAGCCACAAATTTACTTCCACCCAGCGTTCCCCCAAGTCTCCTGATAAAAATGGTACCTAACTTGGGTGGGTAGGCCTAGCGCCCGTGACAGAAAATGCCCCAAAACACAATGTGGACACATCCCATTTTTTGACAGAAAACAGAGGTGTTTTTTGGAAAGTGCCTACCTGTCGATTTTGGCCTCTACCTCAGCCGGCACCTAGGGAAACTTGCCAAACCTGTGCATTTGTGAAAACTAGAGACCTAGGGGAATCTAAGATAGCGTGACTTGTGGGGCTCTGAACAGGTTCTGTTACCCAGAATCCTTTGCAAACCTCAAAATCTGGCTAGAGAAATACGTTTTCCTCACATTTTCGTGACAGAGAGTTCTAGAATCTGAGAGGAGCCACAAATTTCCTTCCACCCAGCGATCCCCCAAGTCTCCCGATAAAAATGATACCTAACTTGTGTGGGTAGGCCTAGCGCCCGTGACAGGAAATGCCCCAAAACACAACGTGGACACATCCCATTTTTTGACAGAAAACAGAGGTGTTTTTTGGAAAGTGTCTACCTGTAGATTTTGGCCTCTACCTCAGCCGGCACCGAGGGAAACCTACCTAACCTGCGCATTTTTGAAAACTAGAGACCTAGGGGAATCCAAGATGGGGTGACTTGTGGGGCTCTGACTGGGCTATCTTACCCAGAATCCTTTGCAAACCTCAAAATCTGGCTAAAGAAACACATGTTCCTCATATTTTGGCGACAGAAAGTTCTTGAATCTGAGAGAAGCCACAAATTTCCTCCCACCCAGCGTTCCCCCAAGTGTCCTGATAAAAATGATACCTCACTTGTGTGGGTAGGCCTAGCACCCGTGACAGGAAATGCCCCAAAACACAACGTGGACACATCCCATTTTTTGACAGATAACAGAGGTGTTTTTTGCAAAGTGCCTACCTGTAGATTTTGGCCTCTAGCTCAGCCGGCACCCAGGGAAACCTGCCAAACCTGTGCATTTGTGGAAACTAGATACCAAGGGGAATCCAAGATGGGGTGACTTGTGGAGCTCTGACCAGGTTCTGTTACCCAGAATCCTTTGCAAACCTCAAAATCTGGCTAGACAAACAAGTTTTCCTCACATTTTCGTGACAGAGAGTTCTAGAATCTGAGAGGAGCCACAAATTTCCTTCCACCCAGCGATCCCCAAGTCTCCCGATAAAAATGATACCTAACTTGTGTGGGTAGGCCTAGCGCCCGTGACAGGAAATGCCCCAAAACACAACGTGGACACATCCAATTTTTTGACAGAAAACAGAGGTGTTTTTTGGAAAGTGTCTACCTGTAGATTTTGGCCTCTACCGCAGCCGGCACCGAGGGAAACCTACCTAACCTGTGCATTTTTGAAAACTAGAGACCTAGGGGAATCCAAGATGGGGTGACTTGTGGGGCTCTGACCGGGCTATCTTACCCAGAATCCTTTGCAAACCTCAAAATCTGGCTAAAGAAACACATGTTCCTCATATTTTGGCGACAGAAAGTTCTTGAATCTGAGAGAAGCCACAAATTTCCTCCCACCCAGCGTTCCCCCAAGTGTCCTGATAAAAATGATACCTCTCTTGTGTGGGTAGGCCTAGCACCCGTGACAGGAAATGCCCCAAAACACAACGTGGACACATCCAATTTTTTGACAGAAAACAGAAGTGTTTTTTGCAAAGTGCCTACCTGTAGATTTTGGCCTCTAGCTCAGCCATCACCTAGGGAAACCTGCAAAACCTGTGCATTTTTAAAAACTAGATACCTAGGACAATCCAAGATGGGGTGACTTGTGGGGCTCTGACTAGGTTCTGTTACCCAGAATCCTTTGCAAACCTCACAATTTGGCAAAAAAAAACACATTTTACTCACATTTTGGTGACAGAAAGTTCTGGAATCTGAGAGGAACCACAAATTTCCTCCCACCCAGCATTCCCCCAAGTCTCCCGATAAAAATTATACCTCACTTATGTGGGTAGTCCTAGCGCCCGTGACAGGAAATGCCCCAGAACACAACGTGGACACATCCCATTTTTTGACAGATAACAGAGGTGTTTTTTGCAAAGTGCCTACCTGTAGATTTTGGCCTCTAGCTCAGCCGGCACCCAGGGAAACCTGCCAAACCTGTGCATTTGTGGAAACTAGATACCAAGGGGAATCCAAGATGGGGTGACTTGTGGAGCTCTGACCAGGTTCTGTTACCCAGAATCCTTTGCAAACCTCAAAATCTGGCTAGAGAAACAAGTTTTCCTCACATTCTCGTGACAGAGAGTTCTAGAATCTGAGAGGAGCCACAAATTTCCTTCCACCCAGCGATCCCCCAAGTCTCCCGATAAAAATGATACCTAACTTGTGTGGGTAGGCCTAGCGCCCGTGACAGGAAATGCCCCAAAACACAACGTGGACACATCCAATTTTTTGACAGAAAACAGAGGTGTTTTTTGGAAAGGGTCTACCTGAAGATTTTGGCCTCTACTTCAGCCGGCACCTAGGGAAACCTGCCAAACCTGTGCATTTGTGAAAATTAGAGACCTAGGGGAATCTAAGATAGGGTGACTTGTGGGGCTCTGACCAGGTTCTGTTACCCAGAATCCTTTGCAAACCTCAAAATCTGGCTAGAGAAACAAGTTTTCCTCACATTTTCGTGACAGAGAGTTCTAGAATCTGAGAGTAGCCACAAATTTCCTTCCACCCAGCGATCCCCAAGTCTCCCGATAAAAATTATACCTCACTTATGTGGGTAGTCCTAGCGCCCGTGACAGGAAATGCCCCAGAACACAACGTGTACACATCCCATTTTTTGACAGATAACAGAGGTGTTTTTTGCAAAGTGCCTACCTTTAGATTTTGGCCTCTAGCTCAGCCGGCACCTAGGGAAACCTGCCAAACCTGTGCATTTGTGAAAACTAGATACCAAGGGGAATCCACGATGGGGTGACTTGTGGAGCTCTGACCAGGTTCTGTTACCCAGAATCCTTTGCAAACCTCAAAATCTGGCTAAAGAAACACGTTTTCCTCACATTTTGGTGACAGAAATTTCTGGAATCTGAGAGGAGCCACAAATTTACTTCCACCCAGCGTTCCCCCAAGTCTCCCGACAAAAATGGTACCTAACTTGGGTGGGTAGGCCTAGCGCCCGTGACAGAAAATGCCCCAAAACACAATGTGGACACATCCCATTTTTTGACAGAAAACAGAGGTGTTTTTTGGAAAGTGCCTACCTGTAGATTTTGGCCTCTACCTCAGCCGGCACCTAGGGAAACCTGCCAAACCTGTGCATTTGGGAAAACTAGAGACCTAGGGGAATCTAAGATAGGGTGACTTGTGGGGCTCTGACCAGGTTCTGTTACCCAGAATCCTTTGCAAACCTCAAAATCTGGCTAGAGAAACACGTTTTCCTCACATTTTCGTGACAGAGAGTTCTAGAATCTGAGAGGAGCCACAAATTTCCTTCCACCCAGCGATCCCCCAAGTCTCCCGATAAAAATGATACCTAACTTGTGTGGGTAGGCCTAGTGCCCGTGACAGGAAATGCCCCAAAACACAACGTGGACACATCCCATTTTTTGACAGAAAACAGAGGTGTTTTTTGGAAAGTGTCTACCTGTAGATTTTGGCCTCTACCTCAGCCGGCACCAAGGGAAACCTACCTAACCTGTGCATTTTTGAAAACTAGAGACCTAGGGGAATCCAAGATGGGGTGACTTGTGGGGCTCTGACCGGGCTATCTTACCCAGAATCCTTTGCAAACCTCAAAATCTGGCTAAAGAAACACATGTTCCTCATATTTTGGCGACAGAAAGTTCTTGAATCTGAGAGAAGCCACAAATTTCCTCCCACCCAGCGTTCCCCCAAGTGTCCTGATAAAAATGATACCTCACTTGTGTGGGTAGGCCTAGCACCCGTGACAGGAAATGCCCCAAAACACAACGTGGACACATCCCATTTTTTGACAGATAACAGAGGTGTTTTTTGCAAAGTGCCTACCTGTAGATTTTGGCCTCTACCTCAGCCGGCACCCAGGGAAACCTGCCAAACCTGTGCATTTGTGGAAACTAGATACCAAGGGGAATCCAAGATGGGGTGACTTGTGGAGCTCTGACCAGGTTCTGTTACCCAGAATCCTTTGCAAACCTCAAAATCTGGCTAGAGAAACAAGTTTTCCTCACATTTTCGTGACAGAGAGTTCTAGAATCTGAGAGGAGCCACAAATTTCCTTCCACCCAGCGATCCCCCAAGTCTCCCGATAAAAATGATACCTAACTTGTGTGGGTAGGCCTAGCGCCCGTGACAGGAAATGCCCCAAAACACAACGTGGACACATCCAATTTTTTGACAGAAAACAGAGGTGTTTTTTGGAAAGGGTCTACCTGTAGATTTTGGCCTCTACTTCAGCCGGCACCTAGGGAAACCTGCCAAACCTGTGCATTTGTGAAAATTAGAGACCTAGGGGAATCTAAGATAGGGTGACTTGTGGGGCTCTGACCAGGTTCTGTTACCCAGAATCCTTTGCAAACCTCAAAATCTGGCTAGAGAAACAAGTTTTCCTCACATTTTCGTGACAGAGAGTTCTAGAATCTGAGAGGAGCCAGAAATTTCCTTCCACCCAGCGATCCCCCAAGTCTCCAGATAAAAATTATACCTCACTTATGTGGGTAGTCCTAGCGCCCGTGACAGGAAATGCCCCAGAACACAACGTGGACACATCCCATTTTTTGACAGATAACAGAGGTGTTTTTTGCAAAGTGCCTACCTGTAGATTTTGGCCTCAAGCTTAGCCGGCACCTAGGGAAACCTGCCAAACCTGTGCATTTGTGAAAACTAGATACCAAGGGGAATCCAAGATGGGGTGACTTGTGGAGCTCTGACCAGGTTCTGTTACCCAGAATCCTTTGCAAACCTCAAAATCTGGCTAAAGAAACACGTTTTCCTCACATTTTGGTGACAGAAATTTCTGGAATCTGAGAGGAGCCACAAATTAACTTCCACCCAGCGTTCCCCCAAGTCTCCCGATAAAAATGGTACCTAACTTGGGTGGGTAGGCCTAGCGCCCGTGACAGAAAATGCCGTAAAACACAATGTGGACACATCCCATTTTTTGACAGAAAACAGAGGTGTTTTTTGGAAAGTGCCTACCTGTAGATTTTGGCCTCTACCTCAGCCGGCACCTAGGGAAACCTGCCAAACCTGTGCATTTGTGAAAACTAGAGACCTAGGGGAATCTAAGATAGGGTGACTTGTGGGGCTCTGACCAGGTTCTGTTACCCAGAATCCTTTGCAAACCTCAAAATCTGGCTAGAGAAACACGTTTTCCTCACATTTTCGTGACAGAGAGTTCTAGAATCTGAGAGGAGCCACAAATTTCCTTCCACCCAGCGATCCCCCAAGTCTCCCGATAAAAATGATACCTAACTTGTGTGGGTAGGCCTAGCGCCCGTGACAGGAAATGCCCCAAAACACAACGTGGACACATCCCATTTTTTGACAGAAAACAGAGGTGTTTTTTGGAAAGTGTCTACCTGTAGATTTTGGCCTCTACCTCAGCCGGCACCGAGGGAAACCTACCTAACCTGTGCATTTTTGAAAACTAGAGACCTAGGGGAATCCAAGATGGGGTGACTTGTGGGGCTCTGACCGGGCTATCTTACCCAGAATCCTTTGCAAACCTCAAAACCTGGCTAAATAAACACATGTTGCTCATATTTTGGCAACAGAAAGTTCTTGAATCTGAGAGAAGCCACAAATTTCCTCCCACCCAGCGTTCCCCCAAGTGTCCTGATAAAAATGATACCTCACTTGTGTGGGTAGGCCTAGCACCCGTGACAGGAAATGCCCCAAAACACAACGTGGACACATCCCATTTTTTGACAGAAAACAGAGGTGTTTTTTGCAAAGTGCCTACCTGTAGATTTTGGCCTCTAGCTCAGCCATCACCTAGGGAAAACTGCCAAACCTGTGCATTTTTAAAAACTAGAGACGTAGGACAATCCAAGATGGGGTGACTTGTGGGGCTCTGACCAGGTTCTGTTACCCAGAATCCTTTGCAAACCTCACAATTTGGCTAAAAAAACACATTTTCCTCACATTTTGGTGACAGAAAGTTCTGGAATCTGAGAGGAACCACAAATTTCCTCCCACCCAGCGTTCCCCCAAGTCTATCGATAAAAATTATACCTCACTTATGTGGGTAGTCCTAGCGCCCGTGACAGGAAATGCCCCAGAACACAAGATGGACACATCCCAGTTTTTGACAGATAACAGAGGTGTTTTTTGCAAAGTGCCTACCTGTAGATTTTGGCCTCTAGCTCAGCCGGCACCTAGGGAAACCTGCCAAACCTGTGCATTTGTGAAAACTAGAGACCAAGGGGAATCCAAGATAGGGTGACTTGTGGGGCTCTGACCAGGTTCTGTTACCCAGGATCCTTTGCAAACCTCAAAATCTGGCTAAAGAAACATGTTTTCCTCACATTTTGGTGACAGAGAGTTCTAGAATCTGAGAGGAGCCACAAATTTCCTTCCACCCAGCGATCCCCCAAGTCTCCCGATAAAAATGATACCTAACTTGTGTGGGTAGGCCTAGCACCCGTGACAGGAAATACCCCAAAACACAACATGGACACATCCCATTTTTTGACAGAAAACAGAGTTGTTTTTGGAAAGTGTGTACCAGTAGATTTTGGCTTCTACCTCAGCCAGCACTGAGGGAAACCTACCTAACCTGTGCATTTTTTTAAAATAGAGACCTAGGGGAATCCATGATGGGGTGGCTTGTGGGGCTCTGACCAAGTTCTGTTACCCAGAATCCTTTGCAAATCACAAAATCTGGCTAAAGAAACATGTTTTCCTCACATTTTGGTGACAGAAAGTTCTGGAATCTGAGAGGAGCCACAAATTTCCTTCCACCAAGCGTTCCCCCAACTGTCCTGATAAAAATGATACCTCATTTGTGTGGGTAGGCCTAGCGCCCGTGACAGGAAATACCCCAAAACACAACGTGGACACATCCCAATTTTTGACAGAAAACTGAGGTGTTTTTTGCAAAGTGCCTACCTGTACATTTTGGCCTCTACCTCAGCCGGCACCGAGGGAAACCTACCTAACCTGTGCATTTTTGAAAACTAGAGACCTAGGGGAATCCAAGATGGGGTGACTTGTGGGGCTCTGACCGGGCTATCTTACCCAGAATCCTTTGCAAACCTCAAAATCTGGCTAAAGAAACACATGTTCCTCATATTTTGGCGACAGAAAGTTCTTGAATCTGAGAGAAGCCACAAATTTCCTCCCACCCAGCGTTCCCCCAAGTGTCCTGATAAAAATGATACCTCACTTGTGTGGGTAGTCCTAGCGCCCGTGACAGGAAATGCCCCAGAACACAACGTGGACACATCCCATTTTTTGACAGAAAACAGAGGTGTTTTTTGCAAAGTGCCTACCTGTATATTTTGGCCTCTACCTCAGCCGGCACCTAGGGAAACCTGCCAAACCTGTGCATTTGTGAAAACTAGAGACCTAGGGGAATCTAAGATAGGGTGACTTGTGGGGCTCTGACCAGGTTCTGTTACCCAGAATCCTTTGCAAACCTCAAAATCTGGCTAGAGAAACAAGTTTTCCTCACATTTTCGTGACAGAGAGTTCTAGAATCTGAGAGGAGCCACAAATTTCCTTCCACCCAGCGATCCCCCAAGTCTCCCGATAAAAATTATACCTCACTTATGTGGGTAGTCCTAGCGCCCGTGACAGGAAATGTCCCAGAACACAACGTGGACACATCCCATTTTTTGACAGATAACAGAGGTGTTTTTTGCAAAGTGCCTACCTGTAGATTTTGGCCTCTAGCTCAGCCGGCACCTAGGGAAACCTGCCAAACCTGTGCATTTGTGAAAACTAGATACCAAGGGGAATCCAAGATGGGGTGACTTGTGGAGCTCTGACCTGGTTCTGTTACCCAGAATCCTTTGCAAACCTCAAAATCTGGCTAAAGAAACACGTTTTCCTCACATTTTGGTGACAGAAATTTCTGGAATCTGAGAGGAGCCACAAATTTACTTCCACCCAGCGTTCCCCCAAGTCTCCCGATAAAAATGGTACCTAACTTGGGTGGGTAGGCCTAGCGCCCGTGACAGAAAATGCCCCAAAACACAATGTGGACACATCCCATTTTTTGACAGAAAACAGAGGTGTTTTTTGGAAAGTGCCTACCTGTAGATTTTGGCCTCTACCTCAGCCGGCACCTAGGGAAACCTGCCAAACCTGTGCATTTGTGAAAACTAGAGACCTAGGGGAATCTAAGATAGGGTGACTTGTGGGGCTCTGACCAGGTTCTGTTACCCAGAATCCTTTGCAAACCTCAAAATCTGGCTAGAGAAACACGTTTTCCTCACATTTTCGTGACAGAGAGTTCTAGAATCTGAGAGGAGCCACAAATTTCCTTCCACCCAGCGACCCCCCAAGTCTCCAGATAAAAATGATACCTAACTTGTGTGGGTAGGCCTAGCGCCCGTGATAGGAAATGCCCCAAAACACAACGTGGACACACCCCATTTTTTGACAGAAAACAGAGGTGTTTTTTGGAAAGTGTCTACCTGTAGATTTTGGCCTCTACCGCAGCCGGCACCGAGGGAAACCTACCTAACCTGTGCATTTTTGAAAACTAGAGACCTAGGGGAATCCAAGATGGGGTGACTTGTGGGGCTCTGTCCGGGCTATCTTACCCAGAATCCTTTGCAAACCTCAAAATCTGGCTAAAGAAACACATGTTCCTCATATTTTGGCGACAGAAAGTTCTTGAATCTGAGAGAAGCCACAAATTTCCTCCCACCCAGCGTTCCCCCAAGTGTCCTGATAAAAATGATACCTCACTTGTGTGGGTAGGCCTAGCACCCGTGACAGGAAATGCCCCAAAACACAACGTGGACACATCCCATTTTTTGACAGAAAACAGAAGTGTTTTTTGCAAAGTGCCTACCTGTAGATTTTGGCCTCTAGCTCAGCCATCACCTAGGGAAACCTGCAAAACCTGTGCATTTTTAAAAACTAGATACCTAGGACAATCCAAGATGGGGTGACTTGTGGGGCTCTGACCAGGTTCTGTTACCCAGAATCCTTTGCAAACCTCACAATTTGGCAAAAAAAACACATTTTACTCACATTTTGGTGACAGAAAGTTCTGGAATCTGAGAGGAACCACAAATTTCCTCCCACCCAGCATTCCCTCAAGTCTCCCGATAAAAATTATACCTCACTTATGTGGGTAGTCCTAGCGCCCGTGACAGGAAATGCCCCAGAACACAACGTGGACACATCCCATTTTTTGACAGATAACAGAGGTGTTTTTTGCAAAGTGCCTACCTGTAGATTTTGGCCTCTAGCTCAGCCGGCACCCAGGGAAACCTGCCAAACCTGTGCATTTGTGGAAACTAGATACCAAGGGGAATCCAAGATGGGGTGACTTGTGGAGCTCTGACCAAGTTCTGTTACCCAGAATCCTTTGCAAACCTCAAAATCTGGCTAGAGAAACAAGTTTTCCTCACATTCTCGTGACAGAGAGTTCTAGAATCTGAGAGGAGCCACAAATTTCCTTCCAGCCAGCGATCCCCCAAGTCTCCCGATAAAAATGATACCTAACTTGTGTGGGTAGGCCTAGCGCCCGTGACAGGAAATGCCCCAAAACACAACGTGGACACATCCAATTTTTTGACAGAAAACAGAGGTGTTTTTTGGAAAGGGTCTACCTGTAGATTTTGGCCTCTACTTCAGCCGGCACCTAGGGAAACCTGCCAAACCTGTGCATTTGTGAAAATTAGAGACCTAGGGGAATCTAAGATAGGGTGACTTGTGGGGCTCTGACCAGGTTCTGTTACCCAGAATCCTTTGCAAACCTCAAAATCTGGCTAGAGAAACAAGTTTTCCTCACATTTTCGTGACAGAGAGTTCTAGAAACTGAGGAGCCACAAATTTCCTTCCACCCAGCGATCCCCCAAGTCTCCCGATAAAAATTATACCTCACTTATGTGGGTAGTCCTAGCGCCCGTGACAGGAAATGCCCCAGAACACAACGTGGACACATCCCATTTTTTGACAGATAACAGAGGTTTTTTTGCAAAGTGCCTACCTGTAGATTTTGGCCTCTAGCTCAGCCGGCACCTAGGGAAACCTGCCAAACCTGTGCATTTGTGAAAACTAGATACCAAGGGGTATCCAAGATGGGGTGACTTGTGGAGCTCTGACCAGGTTCTGTTACCCAGAATCCTTTGCAAACCTCAAAATCTGGCTAAAGAAACACGTTTTCCTCACATTTTGGTGACAGAAATTTCTGGAATCTGAGAGGAGCCACAAATTTACTTCCACCCAGCGTTCCCCCAAGTCTCCCGATAAAAATGGTACCTAACTTGGGTGGGTAGGCCTAGCGCCCGTGACAGAAAATGCCCCAAAACACAATGTGGACACATCCCATTTTTTGACAGAAAACAGAGGTGTTTTTTGGAAAGTGCCTACCTGTAGATTTTGGCCTCTACCTCAGCCGGCACCTAGGGAAACCTGCCAAACCTGTGCATTTGTGAAAACTAGAGACCTAGGGGAATCTAAGATAGGGTGACTTGTGGGGCTCTGACCAGGTTCTGTTACCCAGAATCCTTTGCAAACCTCAAAATCTGGCTAGAGAAACACGTTTTCCTCACATTTTCGTGACAGAGAGTTCGAGAATCTGAGAGGAGCCACAAATTTCCTTCCACCCAGCGATCCCCCAAGTCTCCAGATAAAAATGATACCTAACTTGTGTGGGTAGGCCTAGCGCCCGTGACAGGAAATGCCCCAAAACACAACGTGGACACATCCCATTTTTTGACAGAAAACAGAGGTGTTTTTTGGAAAGTGTCTACCTGTAGATTTTGGCCTCTACCGCAGCCGGCACCGAGGGAAACCTACCTAACCTGTGCATTTTTGAAAACTAGAGACCTAGGGGAATCCAAGATGGGGTGACTTGTGGGGCTCTGTCCGGGCTATCTTACCCAGAATCCTTTGCAAACCTCAAAATCTGGCTAAAGAAACACATGTTCCTCATATTTTGGCGACAGAAAGTTCTTGAATCTGAGAGAAGCCACAAATTTCCTCCCACCCAGCGTTCCCCCAAGTGTCCTCATAAAAATGATACCTCACTTGTGTGGGTAGGCCTAGCACCCGTGACAGGAAATGCCCCAAAACACAACGTGGACACATCCCATTTTTGACAGAAAACAGAAGTGTTTTTTGCAAAGTGCCTACCTGTAGATTTTGGCCTCTAGCTCAGCCATCACCTAGGGAAACCTGCAAAACCTGTGCATTTTTAAAAACTAGATACCTAGGACAATCCAAGATGGGGTGACTTGTGGGGCTCTGACCAGGTTCTGTTACCCAGAATCCTTTGCAAACCTCACAATTTGGCAAAAAAAAAACATTTTACTCACATTTTGGTGACAGAAAGTTCTGGAATCTGAGAGGAACCACAAATTTCCTCCCACCCAGCATTCCCTCAAGTCTCCCGATAAAAATTATACCTCACTTATGTGGGTAGTCCTAGCGCCCGTGACAGGAAATGCCCCAGAACACAACGTGGACACATCCCATTTTTTGACAGATAACAGAGGTGTTTTTTGCAAAGTGCCTACCTGTAGATTTTGGCCTCTAGCTCAGCCGGCACCCAGGGAAACCTGCCAAACCTGTGCATTTGTGGAAACTAGATACCAAGGGGAATCCAAGATGGGGTGACTTGTGGAGCTCTGACCAAGTTCTGTTACCCAGAATCCTTTGCAAACCTCAAAATCTGGCTAGAGAAACAAGTTTTCCTCACATTCTCGTGACAGAGAGTTCTAGAATCTGAGAGGAGCCACAAATTTCCTTCCAGCCAGCGATCCCCCAAGTCTCCCGATAAAAATGATACCTAACTTGTGTGGGTAGGCCTAGCGCCCGTGACAGGAAATGCCCCAAAACACAACGTGGACACATCCAATTTTTTGACAGAAAACAGAGGTGTTTTTTGGAAAGGGTCTACCTGTAGATTTTGGCCTCTACTTCAGCCGTCACCTAGGGAAACCTGCCAAACCTGTGCATTTGTGAAAATTAGAGACCTAGGGGAATCTAAGATAGGGTGACTTGTGGGGCTCTGACCAGGTTCTGTTACCCAGAATCCTTTGCAAACCTCAAAATCTGGCTAGAGAAACAAGTTTTCCTCACATTTTCGTGACAGAGAGTTCTAGAATCTGAGGAGCCACAAATTTCCTTCCACCCAGCGATCCCCCAAGTCTCCCGATAAAAATTATACCTCACTTATGTGGGTAGTCCTAGCGCCCGTGACAGGAAATGCCCCAGAACACAACGTGGACACATCCCATTTTTTGACAGATAACAGAGGTTTTTTTGCAAAGTGCCTACCTGTAGATTTTGGCCTCTAGCTCAGCCGGCACCTAGGGAAACCTGCCAAACCTGTGCATTTGTGAAAACTAGATACCAAGGGGAATCCAAGATGGGGTGACTTGTGGAGCTCTGACCAGGTTCTGTTACCCAGAATCCTTTGCAAACCTCAAAATCTGGCTAAAGAAACACGTTTTCCTCACATTTTGGTGACAGAAATTTCTGGAATCTGAGAGGAGCCACAAATTTACCTCCACCCAGCGTTCCCCCAAGTCTCCCGATAAAAATGGTACCTAACTTGGGTGGGTAGGCCTAGCGCCCGTGACAGAAAATGCCCCAAAACACAATGTGGACACATCCCATTTTTTGACAGAAAACAGAGGTGTTTTTTGGAAAGTGCCTACCTGTAGATTTTGGCCTCTACCTCAGCCGGCACCTAGGGAAACCTGCCAAACCTGTGCATTTGTGAAACCTAGAGACCTAGGGGAATCTAAGATAGGGTGACTTGTGGGGCTCTGACCAGGTTCTGTTACCCAGAATCCTTTGCAAACCTCAAAATCTGGCTAGAGAAACACATTTTCCTCACATTTTCGTGACAGAGAGTTCGAGAATCTGAGAGGAGCCACACATTTCCTTCCACCCAGCGATCCCCCAAGTCTCCCGATAAAAATGATACCTAACTTGTGTGGGTAGGCCTAGCGCCCGTGACAGGAAATGCCCCAAAACACAACGTGGACACATCCCATTTTTTGACAGAAAACAGAGGTGTTTTTTGGAAAGTGTCTACCTGTAGATTTTGGCCTCTACCTCAGCCGGCACCGAGGGAAACCTACCTAACCTGTGCATTTTTGAAAACTAGAGACCTAGGGGAATCCAAGATGGGGTGACTTGTGGGGCTCTGACTGGGCTATCTTACCCAGAATCCTTTGCAAACCTCAAAATCTGGCTAAAGAAACACATGTTCCTCATATTTTGGCGACAGAAAGTTCTTGAATCTGAGAGAAGCCACAAATTTCCTCCCACCCAGCGTTCCCCCAAGTGTCCTGATAAAAATGATACCTCACTTGTGTGGGTAGGCCTAGCACCCGTGACAGGAAATGCCCCAAAACACAACGTGGACACATCCAATTTTTTGACAGAAAACAGAGGTGTTTTTTGGAAAGGGTCTACCTGTAGATTTTGGCCTCTAGCTCAGCCGGCACCTAGGGAAACCTGCCAAACCTGTGCATTTGTGGAAACTAGATACCAAGGGGAATCCAAGATGGGGTGACTTGTGGAGCTCTGACCAGGTTCTGTTACCCAGAATCCTTTGCAAACCTCAAAATCTGGCTAGAGAAACAAGTTTTCCTCACATTTTCGTGACAGAGAGTTCTAGAATCTGAGAGGAGCCACAAATTTCCTTCCACCCAGCGATCCCCCAAGTCTCCCGATAAAAATTATACCTCACTTATGTGGGTAGTCCTAGCGCCCGTGACAGGAAATGCCCCAGAACACAACGTGGACATATCCCATTTTTTGACAGATAACAGAGGTGTTTTTTGCAAAGTGCCTACCTGTAGATTTTGGCCTCTAGCTCAGCCGGCACCTAGGGAAACCTGCCAAACCTGTGCATTTGTGAAAACTAGATACCAAGGGGAATCCAAGATGGGGTGACTTGTGGGGCTCTGACCAGGTTCTGTTACCCAGAATCCTTTGCAAACCTCAAAATCTGGCAAAAGAAACACGTTTTCCTCACATTTTGGTGACAGAAATTTCTGGAATCTGAGAGGAGCCACAAATTTACTTCCACCCAGCGTTCCCCCAAGTCTCCCGATAAAAATGGTACCTAACTTGGGTGGGTAGGCCTAGCGCCCGTGACAGAAAATGCCCCAAAACACAATGTGGACACATCCCATTTTTTGACAGAAAACAGAGGTGTTTTTTGGAAAGTGCCTACCTGTAGATTTTGGCCTCTACCTCAGCCGGCACCTAGGGAAACCTGCCAAACCTGTGCATTTGTGAAAACTAGAGACCTAGGGGAATCTAAGATAGGGTGACTTGTGGGGCTCTGACCAGGTTCTGTTACCCAGAATCCTTTGCAAACCTCAAAATCTGGCTAGAGAAACACGTTTTCCTCACATTTTCGTGACAGAGAGTTCTAGAATCTGAGAGGAGCCACAAATTTCCTTCCACCCAGCGATCCCCCAAGTCTCCCGATAAAAATGATACCTAACTTGTGTGGGTAGGCCTAGCGCCCGTGACAGGAAATGCCCCAAAACACCTACGTGGACACATCCCATTTTTTGACAGAAAACAGAGGTGTTTTTTGGAAAGTGTCTACCTGTAGATTTTGGCCTCTACCTCAGCCGGCACCGAGGGAAACCTATCTAACCTGTGCATTTTTGAAAACTAGAGACCTAGGGGAATCCAAGATGGGGTGACTTGTGGGGCTCTGACCGGGCTATCTTACCCAGAATCCTTTGCAAACCTCAAAATCTGGCTAAAGAAACACATGTTCCTCATATTTTGGCGACAGAAAGTTCTTGAATCTGAGAGAAGCCACAAATTTCCTCCCACCCAGCGTTCCCCCAAGTGTCCTGATAAAAATGATACCTCACTTGTGTGGGTAGGCCTAGCACCCGTGACAGGAAATGCCCCAAAACACAACGTGGACACATCCCATTTTTTGACAGATAACAGAGGTGTTTTTTGCAAAGTGCCTACCTGTAGATTTTGGCCTCTACCTCAGCCGGCACCCAGGGAAACCTGCCAAACCTGTGCATTTGTGGAAACTAGATACCAAGGGGAATCCAAGATGGGGTGACTTGTGGAGCTCTGACCAGGTTCTGTTACCCAGAATCCTTTGCAAACCTCAAAATCTGGCTAGAGAAACAAGTTTTCCTCACATTTTCGTGACAGAGAGTTCTAGAATCTGAGAGGAGCCACAAATTTCCTTCCACCCAGCGATCCCCCAAGTCTCCCGATAAAAATGATACCTAACTTGTGTGGGTAGGCCTAGCGCCCGTGACAGGAAATGCCCCAAAACACAACGTGGACACATCCAATTTTTTGACAGAAAACAGAGGTGTTTTTTGGAAAGGGTCTACCTGTAGATTTTGTCCTCTACTTCAGCCGGCACCTAGGGAAACCTGCCAAACCTGTGCATTTGTGAAAATTAGAGACCTAGGGGAATCTAAGATAGGGTGACTTGTGGGGCTCTGACCAGGTTCTGTTACCCAGAATCCTTTGCAAACCTCAAAATCTGGCTAGAGAAACAAGTTTTCCTCACATTTTCGTGACAGAGAGTTCTAGAATCTGAGAGGAGCCAGAAATTTCCTTCCACCCAGCGATCCCCCAAGTCTCCAGATAAAAATTATACCTCACTTATGTGGGTAGTCCTAGCGCCCATGACAGGAAATGCCCCAGAACACAACGTGGACACATCCCATTTTTTGACAGATAACAGAGGTGTTTTTTGCAAAGTGCCTACCTGTAGATTTTGGCCTCAAGCTCAGCCGGCACCTAGGGGAACCTGCCAAACCTGTGCATTTGTGAAAATTAGAGACCTAGGGGAATCTAAGATAGGGTGACTTGTGGGGCTGTGACCAGGTTCTGTTACCCAGAATCCTTTGCAAACCTCAAAATCTGGCTAGAGAAACAAGTTTTCCTCACATTTTCGTGACAGAGAGTTCTAGAATCTGAGAGGAGCCACAAATTTCCTTCCACCCAGCGATCCCCCAAGTCTCCCGATAAAAATGATACCTAACTTGTGTGGGTAGGCCTAGCGCCCGTGACAGGAAATGCCCCAAAACACAACGTGGACACATCCCATTTTTTTGACAGAAAACAGAGGTGTTTTTTGGAAAGTGTCTACCTGTAGATTTTGGCCTCTACCGCAGCCGGCACCGAGGTAAACCTACCTAACCTGTGCATTTGTGAAAACTAGAGACCTAGGGGAATCTAAGATAGGGTGACTTGTGGGGCTCTGACCGGGCTATCTTACCCAGAATCCTTTGCAAACCTCAAAATCTGGCTAAAGAAACACATGTTCCTCATATTTTGGCGACAGAAAGTTCTTGAATCTGAGAGAAGCCACAAATTTCCTCCCACCCAGCGTTCCCCCAAGTGTCCTGATAAAAATGATACCTCACTTGTGTGGGTAGGCCTAGCACCCGTGACAGGAAATGCCCCAAAACACAACGTGGACACATCCCATTTTTTGACAGAAAACAGAAGTGTTTTTTGCAAAGTGCCTACCTGTAGATTTTGGCCTCTAGCTCAGCCATCACCTAGGGAAACCTGCAAAACCTGTGCATTTTTAAAAACTAGATACCTAGGACAATCCAAGATGGGGTGACTTGTGGGGCTCTGACCAGGTTCTGTTACCCAGAATCCTTTGCAAACCTCACAATTTGGCAAAAAAAACACATTTTACTCACATTTTGGTGACAGAAAGTTCTGGAATCTGAGAGGAACCACAAATTTCCTCCCACCCAGCATTCCCCCAAGTCTCCCGATAAAAATTATACCTCACTTATGTGGGTAGTCCTAGCGCCCGTGACAGGAAATGCCCCAGAACACAACGTGGACACATCCCATTTTTTGACAGATAACAGAGGTGTTTTTTGCAAAGTGCCTACCTGTAGATTTTGGCCTCTAGCTCAGCCGGCACCCAGGGAAACCTGCCAAACCTGTGCATTTGTGGAAACTAGATACCAAGGGGAATCCAAGATGGGGTGACTTGTGGAGCTCTGACCAGGTTCTGTTACCCAGAATCCTTTGCAAACCTCAAAATCTGGCTAGAGAAACAAGTTTTCCTCACATTCTCGTGACAGAGAGTTCTAGAATCTGAGAGGAGCCACAAATTTCCTTCCACCCAGCGATCCCCCAAGTCTCCCGATAAAAATGATACCTAACTTGTGTGGGTAGGCCTAGCGCCCGTGACAGGAAATGCCCCAAAACACAACGTGGACACATCCAATTTTTTGACAGAAAACAGAGGTGTTTTTTGGAAAGGGTCTACTTGTAGATTTTGGCCTCTACTTCAGCCGGCACCTAGGGAAACCTGCCAAACCTGTGCATTTGTGAAAATTAGAGACCTAGGGGAATCTAAGATAGGGTGACTTGTGGGGCTCTGACCAGGTTCTGTTACCCAGAATCCTTTGCAAACCTCAAAATCTGGCTAGAGAAACAAGTTTTCCTCACATTTTCGTGACAGAGAGTTCTAGAATCTGAGAGGAGCCACAAATTTCCTTCCACCCAGCGATCCCCCAAGTCTCCCGATAAAAATTATACCTCACTTATGTGGGTAGTCCTAGCGCCCGTGACAGGAAATGCCCCAGAACACAACGTGGACATATCCCATTTTTTGACAGATAACAGAGGTGTTTTTTGCAAAGTGCCTACCTGTAGATTTTGGCCTCTAGCTCAGCCGGCACCTAGGGAAACCTGCCAAACCTGTGCATTTGTGAAAACTAGATACCAAGGGGAATCCAAGATGGGGTGACTTGTGGGGCTCTGACCAGGTTCTGTTACCCAGAATCCTTTGCAAACCTCAAAATCTGGCTAAAGAAACACGTTTTCCTCACATTTTGGTGACAGAAATTTCTGGAATCTGAGAGGAGCCACAAATTTACTTCCACCCAGCGTTCCCCCAAGTCTCCCGATAAAAATGGTACCTAACTTGGGTGGGTAGGCCTAGCGCCCGTGACAGAAAATGCCCCAAAACACAATGTGGACACATCCCATTTTTTGACAGAAAACAGAGGTGTTTTTTGGAAAGTGCCTACCTGTAGATTTTGGCCTCTACCTCAGCCGGCACCTAGGGAAACCTGCCAAACCTGTGCATTTGTGAAAACTAGAGACCTAGGGGAATCTAAGATAGGGTGACTTGTGGGGCTCTGACCAGGTTCTGTTACCCAGAATCCTTTGCAAACCTCAAAATCTGGCTAGAGAAACACGTTTTCCTCACATTTTCGTGACAGAGAGTTCTAGAATCTGAGAGGAGCCACACATTTCCTTCCACCCAGCGATCCCCCAAGTCTCCCGATAAAAATGATACCTAACTTGTGTGGGTAGGCCTAGCGCCCGTGACAGGAAATGCCCCAAAACACAACGTGGACACATCCCATTTTTTGACAGAAAACAGAGGTGTTTTTTGGAAAGTGTCTACCTGTAGATTTTGGCCTCTACCTCAGCCGGCACCGAGGGAAACCTATCTAACCTGTGCATTTTTGAAAACTAGAGACCTAGGGGAATCCAAGATGGGGTGACTTGTGGGGCTCTGACCGGGCTATCTTACCCAGAATCCTTTGCAAACCTCAAAATCTGGCTAAAGAAACACATGTTCCTCATATTTTGGCGACAGAAAGTTCTTGAATCTGAGAGAAGCCACAAATTTCCTCCCACCCAGCGTTCCCCCAAGTGTCCTGATAAAAATGATACCTCACTTGTGTGGGTAGGCCTAGCACCCGTGACAGGAAATGCCCCAAAACACAACGTGGACACATCCCATTTTTTGACAGATAACAGAGGTGTTTTTTGCAAAGTGCCTACCTGTAGATTTTGGCCTCTACCTCAGCCGGCACCCAGGGAAACCTGCCAAACCTGTGCATTTGTGGAAACTAGATACCAAGGGGAATCCAAGATGGGGTGACTTGTGGAGCTCTGACCAGGTTCTGTTACCCAGAATCCTTTGCAAACCTCAAAATCTGGCTAGAGAAACAAGTTTTCCTCACATTTTCGTGACAGAGAGTTCTAGAATCTGAGAGGAGCCACAAATTTCCTTCCACCCAGCGATCCCCCAAGTCTCCCGATAAAAATGATACCTAACTTGTGTGGGTAGGCCTAGCGCCCGTGACAGGAAATGCCCAAAAACACAACGTGGACACATCCAATTTTTTGACAGAAAACAGAGGTGTTTTTTGGAAAGGGTCTACCTGTAGATTTTGGCCTCTACTTCAGCCGGCACCTAGGGAAACCTGCCAAACCTGTGCATTTGTGAAAATTAGAGACCTAGGGGAATCTAAGATAGGGTGACTTGTGGGGCTCTGACCAGGTTCTGTTACCCAGAATCCTTTGCAAACCTCAAAATCTGGCTAGAGAAACAAGTTTTCCTCACATTTTCGTGACAGAGAGTTCTAGAATCTGAGAGGAGCCAGAAATTTCCTTCCACCCAGCGATCCCCCAAGTCTCCAGATAAAAATTATACCTCACTTATGTGGGTAGTCCTAGCGCCCATGACAGGAAATGCCCCAGAACACAACGTGGACACATCCCATTTTTTGACAGATAACAGAGGTGTTTTTTGCAAAGTGCCTACCTGTAGATTTTGGCCTCAAGCTCAGCCGGCACCTAGGGAAACCTGCCAAACCTGTGCATTTGTGAAAACTAGATACCAAGGGGAATCCAAGATGGGGTGACTTGTGGAGCTCTGACCAGGTTCTGTTACCCAGAATCCTTTGCAAACCTCAAAATCTGGCTAAAGAAACACGTTTTCCTCACATTTTGGTGACAGAAATTTCTGGAATCTGAGAGGAGCCACAAATTAACTTCCACCCAGCGTTCCCCCAAGTCTCCCGATAAAAATGGTACCTAACTTGGGTGGGTAGGCCTAGCGCCCGTGACAGAAAATGCCCTAAAACACAATGTGGACACATCCCATTTTTTGACAGAAAACAGAGGTGTTTTTTGGAAAGTGCCTACCTGTAGATTTTGGCCTCTACCTCAGCCGGCACCTAGGGAAACCTGCCAAACCTGTGCATTTGTGAAAACTAGAGACCTAGGGGAATCTAAGATAGGGTGACTTGTGGGGCTCTGACCAGGTTCTGTTACCCAGAATCCTTTGCAAACCTCAAAATCTGGCTAGAGAAACACGTTTTCCTCACATTTTCGTGACAGAGAGTTCTAGAATCTGAGAGGAGCCACAAATTTCCTTCCACCCAGCGATCCCCCAAGTCTCCCGATAAAAATGATACCTAACTTGTGTGGGTAGGCCTAGCGCCCGTGACAGGAAATGCCCCAAAACACAACGTGGACACATCCCATTTTTTGACAGAAAACAGAGGTGTTTTTTGGAAAGTGTCTACCTGTAGATTTTGGCCTCTACCTCAGCCGGCACCGAGGGAAACCTACCTAACCTGTGCATTTTTGAAAACTAGAGACCTAGGGGAATCCAAGATGGGGTGACTTGTGGGGCTCTGACCGGGCTATCTTACCCAGAATCCTTTGCAAACCTCAAAACCTGGCTAAATAAACACATGTTCCTCATATTTTGGCGACAGAAAGTTCTTGAATCTGAGAGAAGCCACAAATTTCCTCCCACCCAGCGTTCCCCCAAGTGTCCTGATAAAAATGATACCTCACTTGTGTGGGTAGGCCTAGCACCCGTGACAGGAAATGCCCCAAAACACAACGTGGACACATCCCATTTTTTGACAGAAAACAGAGGTGTTTTTTGCAAAGTGCCTACCTGTAGATTTTGGCCTCTAGCTCAGCCATCACCTAGGGAAAACTGCCAAACCTGTGCATTTTTAAAAACTAGAGACGTAGGACAATCCAAGATGGGGTGACTTGTGGGGCTCTGACCAGGTTCTGTTACCCAGAATCCTTTGCAAACCTCACAATTTGGCTAAAAAAACACATTTTCCTCACATTTTGGTGACAGAAAGTTCTGGAATCTGAGAGGAACCACAAATTTCCTCCCACCCAGCGTTCCCCCAAGTCTATCGATAAAAATTATACCTCACTTATGTGGGTAGTCCTAGCGCCCGTGACAGGAAATGCCCCAGAACACAACATGGACACATCCCAGTTTTTGACAGATAACAGAGGTGTTTTTTGCAAAGTGCCTACCTGTAGATTTTGGCCTCTAGCTCAGCCGGCACCTAGGGAAACCTGCCAAACCTGTGCATTTGTGAAAACTAGAGACCAAGGGGAATCCAAGATAGGGTGACTTGTGGGGCTCTGACCAGGTTCTGTTACCCAGGATCCTTTGCAAACCTCAAAATCTGGCTAAAGAAACATGTTTTCCTCACATTTTGGTGACAGAGAGTTCTAGAATCTGAGAGGAGCCACAAATTTCCTTCCACCCAGCGATCCCCCAAGTCTCCCGATAAAAATGATACCTAACTTGTGTGGGTAGGCCTAGCACCCGTGACAGGAAATACCCCAAAACACAACATGGACACATCACATTTTTTGACAGAAAACAGAGTTGTTTTTGGAAAGTGTGTACCAGTAGATTTTGGCTTCTACCTCAGCCAGCACTGAGGGAAACCTACCTAACCTGTGCATTTTTTTAAAATAGAGACCTAGGGGAATCCATGATGGGGTGGCTTGTGGGGCTCTGACCAAGTTCTGTTACCCAGAATCCTTTGCAAATCACAAAATCTGGCTAAAGAAACATGTTTTCCTCACATTTTGGTGACAGAAAGTTCTGGAATCTGAGAGGAGCCACAAATTTCCTCCCACCCAGCGTTCCCCCAAGTGTCCTGATAAAAATGATACCTCACTTGTGTGGGTAGGCCTAGCACCCGTGACAGGAAATGCCCCAAAACACAACGTGGACACATCCCATTTTTTGACAGAAAACAGAGGTGTTTTTTGCAAAGTGCCTACCTGTAGATTTTGGCCTCTAGCTCAGCCATCACCTAGGGAAAACTGCCAAACCTGTGCATTTTTAAAAACTAGAGACGTAGGACAATCCAAGATGGGGTGACTTGTGGGGCTCTGACCAGGTTCTGTTACCCAGAATCCTTTGCAAACCTCACAATTTGGCTAAAAAAACACATTTTCCTCACATTTTGGTGACAGAAAGTTCTGGAATCTGAGAGGAACCACAAATTTCCTCCCACCCAGCGTTCCCCCAAGTCTATCGATAAAAATTATACCTCACTTATGTGGGTAGTCCTAGCGCCCGTGACAGGAAATGCCCCAGAACACAACATGGACACATCCCAGTTTTTGACAGATAACAGAGGTGTTTTTTGCAAAGTGCCTACCTGTAGATTTTGGCCTCTAGCTCAGCCGGCACCTAGGGAAACCTGCCAAACCTGTGCATTTGTGAAAACTAGAGACCAAGGGGAATCCAAGATAGGGTGACTTGTGGGGCTCTGACCAGGTTCTGTTACCCAGGATCCTTTGCAAACCTCAAAATCTGGCTAAAGAAACATGTTTTCCTCACATTTTGGTGACAGAGAGTTCTAGAATCTGAGAGGAGCCACAAATTTCCTTCCACCCAGCGATCCCCCAAGTCTCCCGATAAAAATGATACCTAACTTGTGTGGGTAGGCCTAGCACCTGTGACAGGAAATACCCCAAAACACAACATGGACACATCCCATTTTTTGACAGAAAACAGAGTTGTTTTTGGAAAGTGTGTACCAGTAGATTTTGGCTTCTACCTCAGCCAGCACTGAGGGAAACCTACCTAACCTGTGCATTTTTTTAAAATAGAGACCTAGGGGAATCCATGATGGGGTGGCTTGTGGGGCTCTGACCAAGTTCTGTTACCCAGAATCCTTTGCAAATCACAAAATCTGGCTAAAGAAACATGTTTTCCTCACATTTTGGTGACAGAAAGTTCTGGAATCTGAGAGGAGCCACAAATTTCCTTCCACCAAGCGTTCCCCCAAGTGTCCTAATAAAAATGATACCTCACTTGTGTGGGTAGGCCTAGCGCCCGTGACAGGAAATACCCCAAAACACAACGTGGACACATCCCAATTTTTGACAGAAAACTGAGGTGTTTTTTGCAAAGTGCCTACCTGTACATTTTGGCCTCTACCTCAGCCGGCACCGAGGGAAACCTACCTAACCTGTGCATTTTTGAAAACTAGAGACCTAGGGGAATCCAAGATGGGGTGACTTGTGGGGCTCTGACCGGGCTATCTTACCCAGAATCCTTTGCAAACCTCAAAATCTGGCTAAAGAAACACATGTTCCTCATATTTTGGCGACAGAAAGTTCTTGAATCTGAGAGAAGCCACAAATTTCCTCCCACCCAGCGTTCCCCCAAGTGTCCTGATAAAAATGATACCTCACTTGTGTGGGTAGTCCTAGCGCCCGTGACAGGAAATGCCCCAGAACACAATGTGGACACATCCCATTTTTTGACAGAAAACAGAGGTGTTTTTTGCAAAGTGCCTACCTGTATATTTTGGCCTCTACCTCAGCCGGCACCTAGGGAAACCTGCCAAACCTGTGCATTTGTGAAAACTAGAGACCTAGGGGAATCTAAGATAGGGTGACTTGTGGGGCTCTGACCAGGTTCTGTTACCCAGAATCCTTTGCAAACCTCAAAATCTGGCTAGAGAAACAAGTTTTCCTCACATTTTCGTGACAGAGAGTTCTAGAATCTGAGAGGAGCCACAAATTTCCTTCCACCCAGCGATCCCCCAAGTCTCCCGATAAAAATTATACCTCACTTATGTGGGTAGTCCTAGCGCCCGTGACAGGAAATGTCCCAGAACACAACGTGGACACATCCCATTTTTTGACAGATAACAGAGGTGTTTTTTGCAAAGTGCCTACCTGTAGATTTTGGCCTCTAGCTCAGCCGGCACCTAGGGAAACCTGCCAAACCTGTGCATTTGTGAAAACTAGATACCAAGGGGAATCCAAGATGGGGTGACTTGTGGAGCTCTGACCAGGTTCTGTTACCCAGAATCCTTTGCAAACCTCAAAATCTGGCTAAAGAAACACGTTTTCCTCACATTTTGGTGACAGAAATTTCTGGAATCTGAGAGGAGCCACAAATTTACTTCCACCCAGCGTTCCCCCAAGTCTCCCGATAAAAATGGTACCTAACTTGGGTGGGTAGGCCTAGCGCCCGTGACAGAAAATGCCCCAAAACACAATGTGGACACATCCCATTTTTTGACAGAAAACAGAGGTGTTTTTTGGAAAGTGCCTACCTGTAGATTTTGGCCTCTACCTCAGCCGGCACCTAGGGAAACCTGCCAAACCTGTGCATTTGTGAAAACTAGAGACCTAGGGGAATCTAAGATAGGGTGACTTGTGGGGCTCTGACCAGGTTCTGTTACCCAGAATCCTTTGCAAACCTCAAAATCTGGCTAGAGAAACACGTTTTCCTCACATTTTCGTGACAGAGAGTTCTAGAATCTGAGAGGAGCCACAAATTTCCTTCCACCCAGCGATCCCCCAAGTCTCCAGATAAAAATGATACCTAACTTGTGTGGGTAGGCCTAGCGCCCGTGATAGGAAATGCCCCAAAACACAACGTGGACACATCCCATTTTTTGACAGAAAACAGAGGTGTTTTTTGGAAAGTGTCTACCTGTAGATTTTGGCCTCTACCGCAGCCGGCACCGAGGGAAACCTACCTAACCTGTGCATTTTTGAAAACTAGAGACCTAGGGGAATCCAAGATGGGTGACTTGTGGGGCTCTGTCCGGGCTATCTTACCCAGAATCCTTTGCAAACCTCAAAATCTGGCTAAAGAAACACATGTTCCTCATATTTTGGCGACAGAAAGTTCTTGAATCTGAGAGAAGCCACAAATTTCCTTCCACCCAGCGATCCCCCAAGTGTCCTGATAAAAATGATACCTCACTTGTGTGGGTAGGCCTAGCACCCGTGACAGGAAATGCCCCAAAACACAACGTGGACACATCCCATTTTTTGACAGAAAACAGAAGTGTTTTTTGCAAAGTGCCTACCTGTAGATTTTGGCCTCTAGCTCAGCCATCACCTAGGGAAACCTGCAAAACCTGTGCATTTTTAAAAACTAGATACCTAGGACAATCCAAGATGGGGTGACTTGTGGGGCTCTGACCAGGTTCTGTTACCCAGAATCCTTTGCAAACCTCACAATTTGGCAAAAAAAACACATTTTACTCACATTTTGGTGACAGAAAGTTCTGGAATCTGAGAGGAACCACAAATTTCCTCCCACCCAGCATTCCCTCAAGTCTCCCAATAAAAATTATACCTCACTTATGTGGGTAGTCCTAGCGCCCGTGACAGGAAATGCCCCAGAACACAACGTGGACACATCCCATTTTTTGACAGATAACAGAGGTGTTTTTTGCAAAGTGCCTACCTGTAGATTTTGGCCTCTAGCTCAGCCGGCACCCAGGGAAACCTGCCAAACCTGTGCATTTTTGGAAACTAGATACCAAGGGGAATCCAAGATGGGGTGACTTGTGGAGCTCTGACCAAGTTCTGTTACCCAGAATCCTTTGCAAACCTCAAAATCTGGCTAGAGAAACAAGTTTTCCTCACATTCTCGTGACAGAGAGTTCTAGAATGTGAGAGGAGCCACAAATTTCCTTCCAGCCAGCGATCCCCCAAGTCTCCCGATAAAAATGATACCTAACTTGTGTGGGTAGGCCTAGCGCCCGTGACAGGAAATGCCCCAAAACACAACGTGGACACATCCAATTTTTTGACAGAAAACAGAGGTGTTTTTTGGAAAGGGTCTACCTGTAGATTTTGGCCTCTACTTCAGCCGGCACCTAGGGAAACCTGCCAAACCTGTGCATTTGTGAAAATTAGAGACCTAGGGGAATCTAAGATAGGGTGACTTGTGGGGCTCTGACCAGGTTCTGTTACCCAGAATCCTTTGCAAACCTCAAAATCTGGCTAGAGAAACAAGTTTTCCTCACATTTTCGTGACAGAGAGTTCTAGAATCTGAGAGGAGCCACAAATTTCCTTCCACCCAGCGATCCCCCAAGTCTCCCGATAAAAATTATACCTCACTTATGTGGGTAGTCCTAGCGCCCGTGACAGGAAATGCCCCAGAACACAACGTGGACACATCCCATTTTTTGACAGATAACAGAGGTTTTTTTGCAAAGTGCCTACCTGTAGATTTTGGCCTCTAGCTCAGCCGGCACCTAGGGAAACCTGCCAAACCTGTGCATTTGTGAAAACTAGATACCAAGGGGAATCCAAGATGGGGTGACTTGTGGAGCTCTGACCAGGTTCTGTTACCCAGAATCCTTTGCAAACCTCAAAATCTGGCTAAAGAAACACGTTTTCCTCACATTTTGGTGACAGAAATTTCTGGAATCTGAGAGGAGCCACAAATTTACTTCCACCCAGCGTTCCCCCAAGTCTCCCGATAAAAATGGTACCTAACTTGGGTGGGTAGGCCTAGCGCCCGTGACAGAAAATGCCCCAAAACACAATGTGGACACATCCCATTTTTTGACAGAAAACAGAGGTGTTTTTTGGAAAGTGCCTACCTGTAGATTTTGGCCTCTACCTCAGCCGGCACCTAGGGAAACCTGCCAAACCTGTGCATTTGTGAAAACTAGAGACCTAGGGGAATCTAAGATAGGGTGACTTGTGGGGCTCTGACCAGCTTCTGTTACCCAGAATCCTTTGCAAACCTCAAAATCTGGCTAGAGAAACACGTTTTCCTCACATTTTCGTGACAGAGAGTTCGAGAATCTGAGAGGAGCCACAAATTTCCTTCCACCCAGCGATCCCCCAAGTCTCCCGATAAAAATGATACCTAACTTGTGTGGGTAGGCCTAGCGCCCGTGACAGGAAATGCCCCAAAACACAACGTGGACACATCCCATTTTTTGACAGAAAACAGAGGTGTTTTTTGGAACGTGTCTACCTGTAGATTTTGGCCTCTACCTCAGCCGGCACCGAGGGAAACCTACCTAACCTGTGCATTTTTGAAAACTAGAGACCTAGGGGAATCCAAGATGGGGTGACTTGTGGGGCTCTGACTGGGCTATCTTACCCAGAATCCTTTGCAAACCTCAAAATCTGGCTAAAGAAACACATGTTCCTCATATTTTGGCGACAGAAAGTTCTTGAATCTGAGAGAAGCCACAAATTTCCTCCCACCCAGCGTTCCCCCAAGTGTCCTGATAAAAATGATACCTCACTTGTGTGGGTAGGCCTAGCACCCGTGACAGGAAATGCCCCAAAACACAACGTGGACACATCCCATTTTTTGACAGATAACAGAGGTGTTTTTTGCAAAGTGCCTACCTGTAGATTTTGGCCTCTAGCTCAGCCGGCACCCAGGGAAACCTGCCAAACCTGTGCATTTGTGGAAACTAGATACCAAGGGGAATCCAAGATGGGGTGACTTGTGGAGCTCTGACCAGGTTCTGTTACCCAGAATCCTTTGCAAACCTCAAAATCTGGCTAGAGAAACAAGTTTTCCTCACATTTTCGTGACAGAGAGTTCTAGAATCTGAGAGGAGCCACAAATTTCCTTCCACCCAGCGATCCCCAAGTCTCCCGATAAAAATGATACCTAACTTGTGTGGGTAGGCCTAGCGCCCGTGACAGGAAATGCCCCAAAACACAACGTGGACACATCCAATTTTTTGACAGAAAACAGAGGTGTTTTTTGGAAAGGGTCTACCTGTAGATTTTGGCCTCTACTTCAGCCGGCACCTAGGGGAACCTGCCAAACCTGTGCATTTGTGAAAATTAGAGACCTAGGGGAATCTAAGATAGGGTGACTTGTGGGGCTCTGACCAGGTTCTGTTACCCAGAATCCTTTTCAAACCTCAAAATCTGGCTAGAGAAACAAGTTTTCCTCACATTTTCGTGACAGAGAGTTCTAGAATCTGAGAGGAGCCACAAATTTCCTTCCACCCAGCGATCCCCCAAGTCTCCCGATAAAAATTATACCTAACTTGTGTGGGTAGGCCTAGCGCCCGTGACAGGAAATGCCCCAAAACACAACGTGGACACATCCCATTTTTTTGACAGAAAACAGAGGTGTTTTTTGGAAAGTGTCTACCTGTAGATTTTGGCCTCTACCGCAGCCGGCACCGAGGTAAACCTACCTAACCTGTGCATTTGTGAAAACTAGAGACCTAGGGGAATCTAAGATAGGGTGACTTGTGGGGCTCTGACCGGGCTATCTTACCCAGAATCCTTTGCAAACCTCAAAATCTGGCTAAAGAAACACATGTTCCTCATATTTTGGCAACAGAAAGTTCTTGAATCTGAGAGAAGCCACAAATTTCCTCCCACCCAGCGTTCCCCCAAGTGTCCTGATAAAAATGATACCTCACTTGTGTGGGTAGGCCTAGCACCCGTGACAGGAAATGCCCCAAAACACAACGTGGACACATCCCATTTTTTGACAGAAAACAGAAGTGTTTTTTGCAAAGTGCCTACCTGTAGATTTTGGCCTCTAGCTCAGCCATCACCTAGGGAAACCTGCAAAACCTGTGCATTTTTAAAAACTAGATACCTAGGACAATCCAAGATGGGGTGACTTGTGGGGCTCTGACCAGGTTCTGTTACCCAGAATCCTTTGCAAACCTCACAATTTGGCAAAAAAAACACATTTTACTCACATTTTGGTGACAGAAAGTTCTGGAATCTGAGAGGAACCACAAATTTCCTCCCACCCAGCATTCCCCCAAGTCTCCCGATAAAAATTATACCTCACTTATGTGGGTAGTCCTAGCGCCCGTGACAGGAAATGCCCCAGAACACAACGTGGACATATCCCATTTTTTGACAGATAACAGAGGTGTTTTTTGCAAAGTGCCTACCTGTAGATTTTGGCCTCTAGCTCAGCCGGCACCTAGGGAAACCTGCCAAACCTGTGCATTTGTGAAAACTAGATACCAAGGGGAATCCAAGATGGGGTGACTTGTGGGGCTCTGACCAGGTTCTGTTACCCAGAATCCTTTGCAAACCTCAAAATCTGGCTAAAGAAACACGTTTTCCTCACATTTTGGTGACAGAAATTTCTGGAATCTGAGAGGAGCCACAAATTTACTTCCACCCAGCGTTCCCCCAAGTCTCCCGATAAAAATGGTACCTAACTTGGGTGGGTAGGCCTAGCGCCCGTGACAGAAAATGCCCCAAAACACAATGTGGACACATCCCATTTTTTGACAGAAAACAGAGGTGTTTTTTGGAAAGTGCCTACCTGTAGATTTTGGCCTCTACCTCAGCCGGCACCTAGGGAAACCTGCCAAACCTGTGCATTTGTGAAAACTAGAGACCTAGGGGAATCTAAGATAGGGTGACTTGTGGGGCTCTGACCAGGTTCTGTTACCCAGAATCCTTTGCAAACCTCAAAATCTGGCTAGAGAAACACGTTTTCCTCACATTTTCGTGACAGAGAGTTCTAGAATCTGAGAGGAGCCACAAATTTCCTTCCACCCAGCGATCCCCCAAGTCTCCCGATAAAAATGATACCTAACTTGTGTGGGTAGGCCTAGCGCCCGTGACAGGAAATGCCCCAAAACACAACGTGGACACATCCCATTTTTTGACAGAAAACAGAGGTGTTTTTTGGAAAGTGTCTACCTGTAGATTTTGGCCTCTACCTCAGCCGGCACCGAGGGAAACCTACCTAACCTGTGCATTTTTGAAAACTAGAGACCTAGGGGAATCCAAGATGGGGTGACTTGTGGGGCTCTGACCGGGCTATTTTACCCAGAATCCTTTGCAAACCTCAAAATCTGGCTAAAGAAACACATGTTCCTCATATTTTGGCGACAGAAAGTTCTTGAATCTGAGAGAAGCCACAAATTTCCTCCCACCCAGCGTTCCCCCAAGTGTCCTGATAAAAATGATACCTCACTTGTGTGGGTAGGCCTAGCACCCGTGACAGGAAATGCCCCAAAACACAACGTGGACACATCCCATTTTTTGACAGATAACAGAGGTGTTTTTTGCAAAGTGCCTACCTGTAGATTTTGGCCTCTAGCTCAGCCGGCACCCAGGGAAACCTGCCAAACCTGTGCATTTGTGGAAACTAGATACCAAGGGGAATCCAAGATGGGGTGACTTGTGGAGCTCTGACCAGGTTCTGTTACCCAGAATCCTTTGCAAACCTCAAAGTCTGGCTAGAGAAACAAGTTTTCCTCACATTTTCATGACAGAGAGATCTAGAATCTGAGAGGAGCCACAAATTTCCTTCCACCCAGCGATCCCCCAAGTCTCCCGATAAAAATGATACCTAACTTGTGTGGGTAGGCCTAGCGCCCGTGACAGGAAATGCCCCAAAACACAACGTGGACACATCCAATTTTTTGACAGAAAACAGAGGTGTTTTTTGGAAAGGGTCTACCTGTAGATTTTGGCCTCTACTTCAGCCGGCACCTAGGGAAACCTGCCAAACCTGTGCATTTGTGAAAATTAGAGACCTAGGGGAATCTAAGATAGGGTGACTTGTGGGGCTCTGACCAGGTTCTGTTACCCAGAATCCTTTGCAAACCTCAAAATCTGGCTAGAGAAACAAGTTTTCCTCACATTTTCGTGACAGAGAGTTCTAGAATCTGAGAGGAGCCACAAATTTCCTTCCACCCAGCGATCCCCCAAGTCTCCCGATAAAAATTATACCTCACTTATGTGGGTAGTCCTAGCGCCCGTGACAGGAAATGCCCCAGAACACAACGTGGACACATCCCATTTTTTGACAGATAACAGAGGTGTTTTTTGCAAAGTGCCTACCTGTAGATTTTGGCCTCAAGCTCAGCCGGCACCTAGGGAAACCTGCCAAACCTGTGCATTTGTGAAAACTAGATACCAAGGGGAATCCAAGATGGGGTGACTTGTGGAGCTCTGACCAGGTTCTGTTACCCAGAATCCTTTGCAAACCTCAAAATCTGGCTAAAGAAACACGTTTTCCTCACATTTTGGTGACAGAAATTTCTGGAATCTGAGAGGAGCCACAAATTAACTTCCACCCAGCGTTCCCCCAAGTCTCCCGATAAAAATGGTACCTAACTTGGGTGGGTAGGCCTAGCGCCCGTGACAGAAAATGCCCCAAAACACAATGTGGACACATCCCATTTTTTGACAGAAAACAGAGGTGTTTTTTGGAAAGTGCCTACCTGTAGATTTTGGCCTCTACCTCAGCCGGCACCTAGGGAAACCTGCCAAACCTGTGCATTTGTGAAAACTAGAGACCTAGGGGAATCTAAGATAGGGTGACTTGTGGGGCTCTGACCAGGTTCTGTTACCCAGAATCCTTTGCAAACCTCAAAATCTGGCTAGAGAAACACGTTTTCCTCACATTTTCGTGACAGAGAGTTCTAGAATCTGAGAGGAGCCACAAATTTCCTTCCACCCAGCGACCCCCCAAGTCTCCAGATAAAAATGATACCTAACTTGTGTGGGTAGGCCAAGCGCCCGTGATAGGAAATGCCCCAAAACACAACGTGGACACACCCCATTTTTTGACAGAAAACAGAGGTGTTTTTTGGAAAGTGTCTACCTGTAGATTTTGGCCTCTACCGCAGCCGGCACCGAGGGAAACCTACCTAACCTGTGCATTTTTGAAAACTAGAGACCTAGGGGAATCCAAGATGGGGTGACTTGTGGGGCTCTGTCCGGGCTATCTTACCCAGAATCCTTTGCAAACCTCAAAATCTGGCTAAAGAAACACATGTTCCTCATATTTTGGCGACAGAAAGTTCTTGAATCTGAGAGAAGCCACAAATTTCCTCCCACCCAGCGTTCCCCCAAGTGTCCTGATAAAAATGATACCTCACTTGTGTGGGTAGGCCTAGCACCCGTGACAGGAAATGCCCCAAAACACAACGTGGACACATCCCATTTTTTGACAGAAAACAGAAGTGTTTTTTGCAAAGTGCCTACCTGTAGATTTTGGCCTCTAGCTCAGCCATCACCTAGGGAAACCTGCAAAACCTGTGCATTTTTAAAAACTAGATACCTAGGACAATCCAAGATGGGGTGACTTGTGGGGCTCTGACCAGGTTCTGTTACCCAGAATCCTTTGCAAACCTCACAATTTGGCAAAAAAAAAACATTTTACTCACATTTTGGTGACAGAAAGTTCTGGAATCTGAGAGGAACCACAAATTTCCTCCCACCCAGCATTCCCTCAAGTCTCCCGATAAAAATTATACCTCACTTATGTGGGTAGTCCTAGCGCCCGTGACAGGAAATGCCCCAGAACACAACGTGGACACATCCCATTTTTTGACAGATAACAGAGGTGTTTTTTGCAAAGTGCCTACCTGTAGATTTTGGCCTCTAGCTCAGCCGGCACCCAGGGAAACCTGCCAAACCTGTGCATTTGTGGAAACTAGATACCAAGGGGAATCCAAGATGGGGTGACTTGTGGAGCTCTGACCAAGTTCTGTTACCCAGAATCCTTTGCAAACCTCAAAATCTGGCTAGAGAAACAAGTTTTCCTCACATTCTCGTGACAGAGAGTTCTAGAATCTGAGAGGAGCCACAAATTTCCTTCCAGCCAGCGATCCCCCAAGTCTCCCGATAAAAATGATACCTAACTTGTGTGGGTAGGCCTAGCGCCCGTGACAGGAAATGCCCCAAAACACAACGTGGACACATCCAATTTTTTGACAGAAAACAGAGGTGTTTTTTGGAAAGGGTCTACCTGTAGATTTTGGCCTCTACTTCAGCCGTCACCTAGGGAAACCTGCCAAACCTGTGCATTTGTGAAAATTAGAGAC
The DNA here is from genome assembly GCF_031143425.1 of Pleurodeles waltl. NCBI lineage: Eukaryota > Metazoa > Chordata > Amphibia > Caudata > Salamandridae > Pleurodeles > Pleurodeles waltl. Next base: position 184,603,289 of record NC_090439.1, on the reverse strand, counting down.
CTAGGGGAATCTAAGATAGGGTGACTTGTGGGGCTCTGACCAGGTTCTGTTACCCAGAATCCTTTGCAAACCTCAAAATCTGGCTAGAGAAACAAGTTTTCCTCACATTTTCGTGACAGAGAGTTCTAGAATCTGAGGAGCCACAAATTTCCTTCCACCCAGCGATCCCCCAAGTCTCCCGATAAAAATTATACCTCACTTATGTGGGTAGTCCTAGCGCCCGTGACAGGAAATGCCCCAGAACACAACGTGGACACATCCCATTTTTTGACAGATAACAGAGGTTTTTTTGCAAAGTGCCTACCTGTAGATTTTGGCCTCTAGCTCAGCCGGCACCTAGGGAAACCTGCCAAACCTGTGCATTTGTGAAAACTAGATACCAAGGGGAATCCAAGATGGGGTGACTTGTGGAGCTCTGACCAGGTTCTGTTACCCAGAATCCTTTGCAAACCTCAAAATCTGGCTAAAGAAACACGTTTTCCTCACATTTTGGTGACAGAAATTTCTGGAATCTGAGAGGAGCCACAAATTTACCTCCACCCAGCGTTCCCCCAAGTCTCCCGATAAAAATGGTACCTAACTTGGGTGGGTAGGCCTAGCGCCCGTGACAGAAAATGCCCCAAAACACAATGTGGACACATCCCATTTTTTGACAGAAAACAGAGGTGTTTTTTGGAAAGTGCCTACCTGTAGATTTTGGCCTCTACCTCAGCCGGCACCTAGGGAAACCTGCCAAACCTGTGCATTTGTGAAACCTAGAGACCTAGGGGAATCTAAGATAGGGTGACTTGTGGGGCTCTGACCAGGTTCTGTTACCCAGAATCCTTTGCAAACCTCAAAATCTGGCTAGAGAAACACGTTTTCCTCACATTTTCGTGACAGAGAGTTCGAGAATCTGAGAGGAGCCACACATTTCCTTCCACCCAGCGATCCCCCAAGTCTCCCGATAAAAATGATACCTAACTTGTGTGGGTAGGCCTAGCGCCCGTGACAGGAAATGCCCCAAAACACAACGTGGACACATCCCATTTTTTGACAGAAAACAGAGGTGTTTTTTGGAAAGTGTCTACCTGTAGATTTTGGCCTCTACCTCAGCCGGCACCGAGGGAAACCTACCTAACCTGTGCATTTTTGAAAACTAGAGACCTAGGGGAATCCAAGATGGGGTGACTTGTGGGGCTCTGACTGGGCTATCTTACCCAGAATCCTTTGCAAACCTCAAAATCTGGCTAAAGAAACACATGTTCCTCATATTTTGGCGACAGAAAGTTCTTGAATCTGAGAGAAGCCACAAATTTCCTCCCACCCAGCGTTCCCCCAAGTGTCCTGATAAAAATGATACCTCACTTGTGTGGGTAGGCCTAGCACCCGTGACAGGAAATGCCCCAAAACACAACGTGGACACATCCAATTTTTTGACAGAAAACAGAGGTGTTTTTTGGAAAGGGTCTACCTGTAGATTTTGGCCTCTAGCTCAGCCGGCACCTAGGGAAACCTGCCAAACCTGTGCATTTGTGGAAACTAGATACCAAGGGGAATCCAAGATGGGGTGACTTGTGGAGCTCTGACCAGGTTCTGTTACCCAGAATCCTTTGCAAACCTCAAAATCTGGCTAGAGAAACAAGTTTTCCTCACATTTTCGTGACAGAGAGTTCTAGAATCTGAGAGGAGCCACAAATTTCCTTCCACCCAGCGATCCCCAAAGTCTCCCGATAAAAATTATACCTCACTTATGTGGGTAGTCCTAGCGCCCGTGACAGGAAATGCCCCAGAACACAACGTGGACACATCCCATTTTTTGACAGATAACAGAGGTGTTTTTTGCAAAGTGCCTACCTGTAGATTTTGGCCTCTAGCTCAGCCGGCACCCAGGGAAACCTGCCAAACCTGTGCATTTTTGGAAACTAGATACCAAGGGGAATCCAAGATGGGGTGACTTGTGGAGCTCTGACCAAGTTCTGTTACCCAGAATCCTTTGCAAACCTCAAAATCTGGCTAGAGAAACAAGTTTTCCTCACATTCTCGTGACAGAGAGTTCTAGAATGTGAGAGGAGCCACAAATTTCCTTCCAGCCAGCGATCCCCCAAGTCTCCCGATAAAAATGATACCTAACTTGTGTGGGTAGGCCTAGCGCCCGTGACAGGAAATGCCCCAAAACACAACGTGGACACATCCAATTTTTTGACAGAAAACAGAGGTGTTTTTTGGAAAGGGTCTACCTGTAGATTTTGGCCTCTACTTCAGCCGGCACCTAGGGAAACCTGCCAAACCTGTGCATTTGTGAAAATTAGAGACCTAGGGGAATCTAAGATAGGGTGACTTGTGGGGCTCTGACCAGGTTCTGTTACCCAGAATCCTTTGCAAACCTCAAAATCTGGCTAGAGAAACAAGTTTTCCTCACATTTTCGTGACAGAGAGTTCTAGAATCTGAGAGGAGCCACAAATTTCCTTCCACCCAGCGATCCCCCAAGTCTCCCGATAAAAATTATACCTCACTTATGTGGGTAGTCCTAGCGCCCGTGACAGGAAATGCCCCAGAACACAACGTGGACACATCCCATTTTTTGACAGATAACAGAGGTTTTTTTGCAAAGTGCCTACCTGTAGATTTTGGCCTCTAGCTCAGCCGGCACCTAGGGAAACCTGCCAAACCTGTGCATTTGTGAAAACTAGATACCAAGGGGAATCCAAGATGGGGTGACTTGTGGAGCTCTGACCAGGTTCTGTTACCCAGAATCCTTTGCAAACCTCAAAATCTGGCTAAAGAAACACGTTTTCCTCACATTTTGGTGACAGAAATTTCTGGAATCTGAGAGGAGCCACAAATTTACTTCCACCCAGCGTTCCCCCAAGTCTCCCGATAAAAATGGTACCTAACTTGGGTGGGTAGGCCTAGCGCCCGTGACAGAAAATGCCCCAAAACACAATGTGGACACATCCCATTTTTTGACAGAAAACAGAGGTGTTTTTTGGAAAGTGCCTACCTGTAGATTTTGGCCTCTACCTCAGCCGGCACCTAGGGAAACCTGCCAAACCTGTGCATTTGTGAAAACTAGAGACCTAGGGGAATCTAAGATAGGGTGACTTGTGGGGCTCTGACCAGCTTCTGTTACCCAGAATCCTTTGCAAACCTCAAAATCTGGCTAGAGAAACACGTTTTCCTCACATTTTCGTGACAGAGAGTTCGAGAATCTGAGAGGAGCCACAAATTTCCTTCCACCCAGCGATCCCCCAAGTCTCCCGATAAAAATGATACCTAACTTGTGTGGGTAGGCCTAGCGCCCGTGACAGGAAATGCCCCAAAACACAACGTGGACACATCCCATTTTTTGACAGAAAACAGAGGTGTTTTTTGGAACGTGTCTACCTGTAGATTTTGGCCTCTACCTCAGCCGGCACCGAGGGAAACCTACCTAACCTGTGCATTTTTGAAAACTAGAGACCTAGGGGAATCCAAGATGGGGTGACTTGTGGGGCTCTGACTGGGCTATCTTACCCAGAATCCTTTGCAAACCTCAAAATCTGGCTAAAGAAACACATGTTCCTCATATTTTGGCGACAGAAAGTTCTTGAATCTGAGAGAAGCCACAAATTTCCTCCCACCCAGCGTTCCCCCAAGTGTCCTGATAAAAATGATACCTCACTTGTGTGGGTAGGCCTAGCACCCGTGACAGGAAATGCCCCAAAACACAACGTGGACACATCCCATTTTTTGACAGATAACAGAGGTGTTTTTTGCAAAGTGCCTACCTGTAGATTTTGGCCTCTAGCTCAGCCGGCACCCAGGGAAACCTGCCAAACCTGTGCATTTGTGGAAACTAGATACCAAGGGGAATCCAAGATGGGGTGACTTGTGGAGCTCTGACCAGGTTCTGTTACCCAGAATCCTTTGCAAACCTCAAAATCTGGCTAGAGAAACAAGTTTTCCTCACATTTTCGTGACAGAGAGTTCTAGAATCTGAGAGGAGCCACAAATTTCCTTCCACCCAGCGATCCCCAAGTCTCCCGATAAAAATGATACCTAACTTGTGTGGGTAGGCCTAGCGCCCGTGACAGGAAATGCCCCAAAACACAACGTGGACACATCCAATTTTTTGACAGAAAACAGAGGTGTTTTTTGGAAAGGGTCTACCTGTAGATTTTGGCCTCTACTTCAGCCGGCACCTAGGGGAACCTGCCAAACCTGTGCATTTGTGAAAATTAGAGACCTAGGGGAATCTAAGATAGGGTGACTTGTGGGGCTCTGACCAGGTTCTGTTACCCAGAATCCTTTTCAAACCTCAAAATCTGGCTAGAGAAACAAGTTTTCCTCACATTTTCGTGACAGAGAGTTCTAGAATCTGAGAGGAGCCACAAATTTCCTTCCACCCAGCGATCCCCCAAGTCTCCCGATAAAAATTATACCTAACTTGTGTGGGTAGGCCTAGCGCCCGTGACAGGAAATGCCCCAAAACACAACGTGGACACATCCCATTTTTTTGACAGAAAACAGAGGTGTTTTTTGGAAAGTGTCTACCTGTAGATTTTGGCCTCTACCGCAGCCGGCACCGAGGTAAACCTACCTAACCTGTGCATTTGTGAAAACTAGAGACCTAGGGGAATCTAAGATAGGGTGACTTGTGGGGCTCTGACCGGGCTATCTTACCCAGAATCCTTTGCAAACCTCAAAATCTGGCTAAAGAAACACATGTTCCTCATATTTTGGCAACAGAAAGTTCTTGAATCTGAGAGAAGCCACAAATTTCCTCCCACCCAGCGTTCCCCCAAGTGTCCTGATAAAAATGATACCTCACTTGTGTGGGTAGGCCTAGCACCCGTGACAGGAAATGCCCCAAAACACAACGTGGACACATCCCATTTTTTGACAGAAAACAGAAGTGTTTTTTGCAAAGTGCCTACCTGTAGATTTTGGCCTCTAGCTCAGCCATCACCTAGGGAAACCTGCAAAACCTGTGCATTTTTAAAAACTAGATACCTAGGACAATCCAAGATGGGGTGACTTGTGGGGCTCTGACCAGGTTCTGTTACCCAGAATCCTTTGCAAACCTCACAATTTGGCAAAAAAAACACATTTTACTCACATTTTGGTGACAGAAAGTTCTGGAATCTGAGAGGAACCACAAATTTCCTCCCACCCAGCATTCCCCCAAGTCTCCCGATAAAAATTATACCTCACTTATGTGGGTAGTCCTAGCGCCCGTGACAGGAAATGCCCCAGAACACAACGTGGACATATCCCATTTTTTGACAGATAACAGAGGTGTTTTTTGCAAAGTGCCTACCTGTAGATTTTGGCCTCTAGCTCAGCCGGCACCTAGGGAAACCTGCCAAACCTGTGCATTTGTGAAAACTAGATACCAAGGGGAATCCAAGATGGGGTGACTTGTGGGGCTCTGACCAGGTTCTGTTACCCAGAATCCTTTGCAAACCTCAAAATCTGGCTAAAGAAACACGTTTTCCTCACATTTTGGTGACAGAAATTTCTGGAATCTGAGAGGAGCCACAAATTTACTTCCACCCAGCGTTCCCCCAAGTCTCCCGATAAAAATGGTACCTAACTTGGGTGGGTAGGCCTAGCGCCCGTGACAGAAAATGCCCCAAAACACAATGTGGACACATCCCATTTTTTGACAGAAAACAGAGGTGTTTTTTGGAAAGTGCCTACCTGTAGATTTTGGCCTCTACCTCAGCCGGCACCTAGGGAAACCTGCCAAACCTGTGCATTTGTGAAAACTAGAGACCTAGGGGAATCTAAGATAGGGTGACTTGTGGGGCTCTGACCAGGTTCTGTTACCCAGAATCCTTTGCAAACCTCAAAATCTGGCTAGAGAAACACGTTTTCCTCACATTTTCGTGACAGAGAGTTCTAGAATCTGAGAGGAGCCACAAATTTCCTTCCACCCAGCGATCCCCCAAGTCTCCCGATAAAAATGATACCTAACTTGTGTGGGTAGGCCTAGCGCCCGTGACAGGAAATGCCCCAAAACACAACGTGGACACATCCCATTTTTTGACAGAAAACAGAGGTGTTTTTTGGAAAGTGTCTACCTGTAGATTTTGGCCTCTACCTCAGCCGGCACCGAGGGAAACCTACCTAACCTGTGCATTTTTGAAAACTAGAGACCTAGGGGAATCCAAGATGGGGGTGACTTGTGGGGCTCTGACCGGGCTATTTTACCCAGAATCCTTTGCAAACCTCAAAATCTGGCTAAAGAAACACATGTTCCTCATATTTTGGCGACAGAAAGTTCTTGAATCTGAGAGAAGCCACAAATTTCCTCCCACCCAGCGTTCCCCCAAGTGTCCTGATAAAAATGATACCTCACTTGTGTGGGTAGGCCTAGCACCCGTGACAGGAAATGCCCCAAAACACAACGTGGACACATCCCATTTTTTGACAGATAACAGAGGTGTTTTTTGCAAAGTGCCTACCTGTAGATTTTGGCCTCTAGCTCAGCGGCACCTAGGGAAACCTGCCAAACCTGTGCATTTGTGGAAACTAGATACCAAGGGGAATCCAAGATGGGGTGACTTGTGGAGCTCTGACCAGTTCTGTTACCCAGAATCCTTTGCAAACCTCAAAGTCTGGCTAGAGAAACAAGTTTTCCTCACATTTTCATGACAGAGAGATCTAGAATCTGAGAGGAGCCACAAATTTCCTTCCACCCAGCGATCCCCCCAAGTCTCCCGATAAAATGATACCTAACTTGTGTGGGTAGGCCTAGCGCCCGTGACAGGAAATGCCCCAAAACACAACGTGGACACATCCAATTTTTTGACAGAAAACAGAGGTGTTTTTTGGAAAGGGTCTACCTGTAGATTTTGGCCTCTACTTCAGCCGGCACCTAGGGAAACCTGCCAAACCTGTGCATTTGTGAAAATTAGAGACCTAGGGGAATCTAAGATAGGGTGACTTGTGGGGCTCTGACCAGGTTCTGTTACCCAGAATCCTTTGCAACCTCAAAATCTGGCTAGAGAAACAAGTTTTCCTCACATTTTCGTGACAGAGAGTTCTAGAATCTGAGAGGAGCCACAAATTTCCTTCCACCCAGCGATCCCCCAAGTCTCCCGATAAAAATTATACCTCACTTATGTGGGTAGTCCTAGCGCCCGTGACAGGAAATGCCCCAGAACACAACGTGGACACATCCCATTTTTTGACAGATAACAGAGGTGTTTTTTTGCAAAGTGCCTACCTGTAGATTTTGGCCTCAAGCTCAGCCGGGGCACCTAGGGGAAACCTGCCAAACCTGTGCATTTGTGAAAACTAGATACCAAGGGGAATCCAAGATGGGGTGACTTGTGGAGCTCTGACCAGGTTCTGTTACCCAGAATCCTTTGCAAACCTCAAATCTGGCTAAAGAAACACGTTTTCCCTCACATTTTGGTGACAGAAATTTCTGGAATCTGAGAGGAGCCACAAATTAACTTCCACCCAGCGTTCCCCCAAGTCTCCCGATAAAAATGGTACCTAACTTGGGTGGGTAGGCCTAGCGCCCGTGACAGAAAATGCCCCAAAACACAATGTGGACACATCCCATTTTTTGACAGAAAACAGAGGTGTTTTTTGGAAAGTGCCTACCTGTAGATTTTGGCCTCTACCTCAGCCGCACCTAGGGAAACCTGCCAAACCTGTGCATTTGTGAAAACTAGAGACCTAGGGGAATCTAAGATAGGGTGACTTGTGGGGCTCTGACCAGGTTCTGTTACCCAGAATCCTTTGCAAACCTCAAAATCTGGCTAGAGAAACACGTTTTCCTCACATTTTCGTGACAGAGAGTTCTAGAATCTGAGAGGAGCCACAAATTTCCTTCCACCCAGCGACCCCCCAAGTCTCCAGATAAAAATGATACCTAACTTGTGTGGGTAGGCCAAGCGCCCGTGATAGGAAATGCCCCAAAACACAACGTGGACACACCCCATTTTTTGACAGAAAACAGAGGTGTTTTTTGGAAAGTGTCTACCTGTAGATTTTGGCCTCTACCGCAGCCGGGCACCGAGGGAAACCTACCTAACCTGTGCATTTTTGAAAACTAGAGACCTAGGGGAATCCAAGATGGGGTGACTTGTGGGGCTCTGTCCGGGCTATCTTACCCAGAATCCTTTGCAAACCTCAAAATCTGGCTAAAGAAACACATGTTCCTCATATTTTGGCGACAGAAAGTTCTTGAATCTGAGAGAAGCCACAAATTTCCTCCCACCCAGCGTTCCCCCAAGTGTCCTGATAAAAATGATACCTCACTTGTGTGGGTAGGCCTAGCACCCGTGACAGGAAATGCCCCAAAACACAACGTGGACACATCCCATTTTTTGACAGAAAACAGAAGTGTTTTTTGCAAAGTGCCTACCTGTAGATTTTGGCCTCTAGCTCAGCCATCACCTAGGGAAACCTGCAAAACCTGTGCATTTTTAAAAACTAGATACCTAGGACAATCCAAGATGGGGTGACTTGTGGGGCTCTGACCAGGTTCTGTTACCCAGAATCCTTTGCAAACCTCACAATTTGGCAAAAAAAAAACATTTTACTCACATTTTGGTGACAGAAAGTTCTGGAATCTGAGAGGAACCACAAATTTCCTCCCACCCAGCATTCCCTCAAGTCTCCCGATAAAAATTATACCTCACTTATGTGGGTAGTCCTAGCGCCCGTGACAGGAAATGCCCCAGAACACAACGTGGACACATCCCATTTTTTGACAGATAACAGAGGTGTTTTTTGCAAAGTGCCTACCTGTAGATTTTGGCCTCTAGCTCAGCCGGCACCCAGGGAAACCTGCCAAACCTGTGCATTTGTGGAAACTAGATACCAAGGGGAATCCAAGATGGGTGACTTGTGGAGCTCTGACCAAGTTCTGTTACCCAGAATCCTTTGCAAACCTCAAAATCTGGCTAGAGAAACAAGTTTTCCTCACATTCTCGTGACAGAGAGTTCTAGAATCTGAGAGGAGCCACAAATTTCCTTCCAGCCAGCGATCCCCCAAGTCTCCCGATAAAAATGATACCTAACTTGTGTGGGTAGGCCTAGCGCCCGTGACAGGAAATGCCCCAAAACACAACGTGGACACATCCAATTTTTTGACAGAAAACAGAGGTGTTTTTTGGAAAGGGTCTACCTGTAGATTTTGGCCTCTACTTCAGCCGTCACCTAGGGAAACCTGCCAAACCTGTGCATTTGTGAAAATTAGAGACCTAGGGGAATCTAAGATAGGGTGACTTGTGGGGCTCTGACCAGGTTCTGTTACCCAGAATCCTTTGCAAACCTCAAAATCTGGCTAGAGAAACAAGTTTTCCTCACATTTTCGTGACAGAGAGTTCTAGAATCTGAGGAGCCACAAATTTCCTTCCACCCAGCGATCCCCCAAGTCTCCCGATAAAAATTATACCTCACTTATGTGGGTAGTCCTAGCGCCCGTGACAGGAAATGCCCCAGAACACAACGTGGACACATCCCATTTTTTGACAGATAACAGAGGTTTTTTTGCAAAGTGCCTACCTGTAGATTTTGGCCTCTAGCTCAGCCGGCACCTAGGGAAACCTGCCAAACCTGTGCATTTGTGAAAACTAGATACCAAGGGGAATCCAAGATGGGGTGACTTGTGGAGCTCTGACCAGGTTCTGTTACCCAGAATCCTTTGCAAACCTCAAAATCTGGCTAAAGAAACACGTTTTCCTCACATTTTGGTGACAGAAATTTCTGGAATCTGAGAGGAGCCACAAATTTACCTCCACCCAGCGTTCCCCCAAGTCTCCCGATAAAAATGGTACCTAACTTGGGTGGGTAGGCCTAGCGCCCGTGACAGAAAATGCCCCAAAACACAATGTGGACACATCCCATTTTTTGACAGAAAACAGAGGTGTTTTTTGGAAAGTGCCTACCTGTAGATTTTGGCCTCTACCTCAGCCGGCACCTAGGGAAACCTGCCAAACCTGTGCATTTGTGAAACCTAGAGACCTAGGGGAATCTAAGATAGGGTGACTTGTGGGGCTCTGACCAGGTTCTGTTACCCAGAATCCTTTGCAAACCTCAAAATCTGGCTAGAGAAACACGTTTTCCTCACATTTTCGTGACAGAGAGTTCGAGAATCTGAGAGGAGCCACACATTTCCTTCCACCCAGCGATCCCCCAAGTCTCCCGATAAAAATGATACCTAACTTGTGTGGGTAGGCCTAGCGCCCGTGACAGGAAATGCCCCAAAACACAACGTGGACACATCCCATTTTTTGACAGAAAACAGAGGTGTTTTTTGGAAAGTGTCTACCTGTAGATTTTGGCCTCTACCTCAGCCGGCACCGAGGGAAACCTACCTAACCTGTGCATTTTTGAAAACTAGAGACCTAGGGGAATCCAAGATGGGGTGACTTGTGGGGCTCTGACTGGGCTATCTTACCCAGAATCCTTTGCAAACCTCAAAATCTGGCTAAAGAAACACATGTTCCTCATATTTTGGCGACAGAAAGTTCTTGAATCTGAGAGAAGCCACAAATTTCCTCCCACCCAGCGTTCCCCCAAGTGTCCTGATAAAAATGATACCTCACTTGTGTGGGTAGGCCTAGCACCCGTGACAGGAAATGCCCCAAAACACAACGTGGACACATCCAATTTTTTGACAGAAAACAGAGGTGTTTTTTGGAAAGGGTCTACCTGTAGATTTTGGCCTCTAGCTCAGCCGGCACCTAGGGAAACCTGCCAAACCTGTGCATTTGTGGAAACTAGATACCAAGGGGAATCCAAGATGGGGTGACTTGTGGAGCTCTGACCAGGTTCTGTTACCCAGAATCCTTTGCAAACCTCAAAATCTGGCTAGAGAAACAAGTTTTCCTCACATTTTCGTGACAGAGAGTTCTAGAATCTGAGAGGAGCCACAAATTTCCTTCCACCCAGCGATCCCCAAAGTCTCCCGATAAAATTATACCTCACTTATGTGGGTAGTCCTAGCGCCCGTGACAGGAAATGCCCCAGAACACAACGTGGACATATCCCATTTTTTGACAGATAACAGAGGTGTTTTTTGCAAAGTGCCTACCTGTAGATTTTGGCCTCTAGCTCAGCCGGCACCTAGGGAAACCTGCCAAACCTGTGCATTTGTGAAAACTAGATACCAAGGGGAATCCAAGATGGGGTGACTTGTGGGGCTCTGACCAGGTTCTGTTACCCAGAATCCTTTGCAAACCTCAAAATCTGGCTAAAGAAACACGTTTTCCTCACATTTTGGTGACAGAAATTTCTGGAATCTGAGAGGAGCCACAAATTTACTTCCACCCAGCGTTCCCCCAAGTCTCCCGATAAAAATGGTACCTAACTTGGGTGGGTAGGCCTAGCGCCCGTGACAGAAAATGCCCCAAAACACAATGTGGACACATCCCATTTTTTGACAGAAAACAGAGGTGTTTTTTGGAAAGTGCCTACCTGTAGATTTTGGCCTCTACCTCAGCCGGCACCTAGGGAAACCTGCCAAACCTGTGCATTTGTGAAAACTAGAGACCTAGGGGAATCTAAGATAGGGTGACTTGTGGGGCTCTGACCAGGTTCTGTTACCCAGAATCCTTTGCAAACCTCAAAATCTGGCTAGAGAAACACGTTTTCCTCACATTTTCGTGACAGAGAGTTCTAGAATCTGAGAGGAGCCACAAATTTCCTTCCACCCAGCGATCCCCCAAGTCTCCCGATAAAAATGATACCTAACTTGTGTGGGTAGGCCTAGCGCCCGTGACAGGAAATGCCCCAAAACACAACGTGGACACATCCCATTTTTTGACAGAAAACAGAGGTGTTTTTTGGAAAGTGTCTACCTGTAGATTTTGGCCTCTACCTCAGCCGGCACCGAGGGAAACCTATCTAACCTGTGCATTTTTGAAAACTAGAGACCTAGGGGAATCCAAGATGGGGTGACTTGTGGGGCTCTGACCGGGCTATCTTACCCAGAATCCTTTGCAAACCTCAAAATCTGGCTAAAGAAACACATGTTCCTCATATTTTGGCGACAGAAAGTTCTTGAATCTGAGAGAAGCCACAAATTTCCTCCCACCCAGCGTTCCCCCAAGTGTCCTGATAAAAATGATACCTCACTTGTGTGGGTAGGCCTAGCACCCGTGACAGGAAATGCCCCAAAACACAACGTGGACACATCCCATTTTTTGACAGATAACAGAGGTGTTTTTTGCAAAGTGCCTACCTGTAGATTTTGGCCTCTACCTCAGCCGGCACCCAGGGAAACCTGCCAAACCTGTGCATTTGTGGAAACTAGATACCAAGGGGAATCCAAGATGGGGTGACTTGTGGAGCTCTGACCAGGTTCTGTTACCCAGAATCCTTTGCAAACCTCAAAATCTGGCTAGAGAAACAAGTTTTCCTCACATTTTCGTGACAGAGAGTTCTAGAATCTGAGAGGAGCCACAAATTTCCTTCCACCCAGCGATCCCCCAAGTCTCCCGATAAAAATGATACCTAACTTGTGTGGGTAGGCCTAGCGCCCGTGACAGGAAATGCCCCAAAACACAACGTGGACACATCCAATTTTTTGACAGAAAACAGAGGTGTTTTTTGGAAAGGGTCTACCTGTAGATTTTGTCCTCTACTTCAGCCGGCACCTAGGGAAACCTGCCAAACCTGTGCATTTGTGAAAATTAGAGACCTAGGGGAATCTAAGATAGGGTGACTTGTGGGGCTCTGACCAGGTTCTGTTACCCAGAATCCTTTGCAAACCTCAAAATCTGGCTAGAGAAACAAGTTTTCCTCACATTTTCGTGACAGAGAGTTCTAGAATCTGAGAGGAGCCAGAAATTTCCTTCCACCCAGCGATCCCCCAAGTCTCCAGATAAAAATTATACCTCACTTATGTGGGTAGTCCTAGCGCCCATGACAGGAAATGCCCCAGAACACAACGTGGACACATCCCATTTTTTGACAGATAACAGAGGTGTTTTTTGCAAAGTGCCTACCTGTAGATTTTGGCCTCAAGCTCAGCCGGCACCTAGGGGAACCTGCCAAACCTGTGCATTTGTGAAAATTAGAGACCTAGGGGAATCTAAGATAGGGTGACTTGTGGGGCTCTGACCAGGTTCTGTTACCCAGAATCCTTTGCAAACCTCAAAATCTGGCTAGAGAAACAAGTTTTCCTCACATTTTCGTGACAGAGAGTTCTAGAATCTGAGAGGAGCCACAAATTTCCTTCCACCCAGCGATCCCCCAAGTCTCCCGATAAAAATGATACCTAACTTGTGTGGGTAGGCCTAGCGCCCGTGACAGGAAATGCCCCAAAACACAACGTGGACACATCCCATTTTTTTGACAGAAAACAGAGGTGTTTTTTGGAAAGTGTCTACCTGTAGATTTTGGCCTCTACCGCAGCCGGCACCGAGGTAAACCTACCTAACCTGTGCATTTGTGAAAACTAGAGACCTAGGGGAATCTAAGATAGGGTGACTTGTGGGGCTCTGACCGGGCTATCTTACCCAGAATCCTTTGCAAACCTCAAAATCTGGCTAAAGAAACACATGTTCCTCATATTTTGGCGACAGAAAGTTCTTGAATCTGAGAGAAGCCACAAATTTCCTCCCACCCAGCGTTCCCCCAAGTGTCCTGATAAAAATGATACCTCACTTGTGTGGGTAGGCCTAGCACCCGTGACAGGAAATGCCCCAAAACACAACGTGGACACATCCCATTTTTTGACAGAAAACAGAAGTGTTTTTTGCAAAGTGCCTACCTGTAGATTTTGGCCTCTAGCTCAGCCATCACCTAGGGAAACCTGCAAAACCTGTGCATTTTTAAAAACTAGATACCTAGGACAATCCAAGATGGGGTGACTTGTGGGGCTCTGACCAGGTTCTGTTACCCAGAATCCTTTGCAAACCTCACAATTTGGCAAAAAAAACACATTTTACTCACATTTTGGTGACAGAAAGTTCTGGAATCTGAGAGGAACCACAAATTTCCTCCCACCCAGCATTCCCCCAAGTCTCCCGATAAAAATTATACCTCACTTATGTGGGTAGTCCTAGCGCCCGTGACAGGAAATGCCCCAGAACACAACGTGGACACATCCCATTTTTTGACAGATAACAGAGGTGTTTTTTGCAAAGTGCCTACCTGTAGATTTTGGCCTCTAGCTCAGCCGGCACCCAGGGAAACCTGCCAAACCTGTGCATTTGTGGAAACTAGATACCAAGGGGAATCCAAGATGGGGTGACTTGTGGAGCTCTGACCAGGTTCTGTTACCCAGAATCCTTTGCAAACCTCAAAATCTGGCTAGAGAAACAAGTTTTCCTCACATTCTCGTGACAGAGAGTTCTAGAATCTGAGAGGAGCCACAAATTTCCTTCCACCCAGCGATCCCCCAAGTCTCCCGATAAAAATGATACCTAACTTGTGTGGGTAGGCCTAGCGCCCGTGACAGGAAATGCCCCAAAACACAACGTGGACACATCCAATTTTTTGACAGAAAACAGAGGTGTTTTTTGGAAAGGGTCTACTTGTAGATTTTGGCCTCTACTTCAGCCGGCACCTAGGGAAACCTGCCAAACCTGTGCATTTGTGAAAATTAGAGACCTAGGGCAATCTAAGATAGGGTGACTTGTGGGGCTCTGACCAGGTTCTGTTACCCAGAATCCTTTGCAAACCTCAAAATCTGGCTAGAGAAACAAGTTTTCCTCACATTTTCGTGACAGAGAGTTCTAGAATCTGAGAGGAGCCACAAATTTCCTTCCACCCAGCGATCCCCCAAGTCTCCCGATAAAAATTATACCTCACTTATGTGGGTAGTCCTAGCGCCAGTGACAGGAAATGCCCCAGAACACAACGTGGACATATCCCATTTTTTGACAGATAACAGAGGTGTTTTTTGCAAAGTGCCTACCTGTAGATTTTGGCCTCTAGCTCAGCCGGCACCTAGGGAAACCTGCCAAACCTGTGCATTTGTGAAAACTAGATACCAAGGGGAATCCAAGATGGGGTGACTTGTGGGGCTCTGACCAGGTTCTGTTACCCAGAATCCTTTGCAAACCTCAAAATCTGGCTAAAGAAACACGTTTTCCTCACATTTTGGTGACAGAAATTTCTGGAATCTGAGAGGAGCCACAAATTTACTTCCACCCAGCGTTCCCCCAAGTCTCCCGATAAAAATGGTACCTAACTTGGGTGGGTAGGCCTAGCGCCCGTGACAGAAAATGCCCCAAAACACAATGTGGACACATCCCATTTTTTGACAGAAAACAGAGGTGTTTTTTGGAAAGTGCCTACCTGTAGATTTTGGCCTCTACCTCAGCCGGCACCTAGGGAAACCTGCCAAACCTGTGCATTTGTGAAAACTAGAGACCTAGGGGAATCTAAGATAGGGTGACTTGTGGGGCTCTGACCAGGTTCTGTTACCCAGAATCCTTTGCAAACCTCAAAATCTGGCTAGAGAAACACGTTTTCCTCACATTTTCGTGACAGAGAGTTCTAGAATCTGAGAGGAGCCACACATTTCCTTCCACCCAGCGATCCCCCAAGTCTCCCGATAAAAATGATACCTAACTTGTGTGGGTAGGCCTAGCGCCCGTGACAGGAAATGCCCCAAAACACAACGTGGACACATCCCATTTTTTGACAGAAAACAGAGGTGTTTTTTGGAAAGTGTCTACCTGTAGATTTTGGCCTCTACCTCAGCCGGCACCGAGGGAAACCTATCTAACCTGTGCATTTTTGAAAACTAGAGACCTAGGGGAATCCAAGATGGGGTGACTTGTGGGGCTCTGACCGGGCTATCTTACCCAGAATCCTTTGCAAACCTCAAAATCTGGCTAAAGAAACACATGTTCCTCATATTTTGGCGACAGAAAGTTCTTGAATCTGAGAGAAGCCACAAATTTCCTCCCACCCAGCGTTCCCCCAAGTGTCCTGATAAAAATGATACCTCACTTGTGTGGGTAGGCCTAGCACCCGTGACAGGAAATGCCCCAAAACACAACGTGGACACATCCCATTTTTTGACAGATAACAGAGGTGTTTTTTGCAAAGTGCCTACCTGTAGATTTTGGCCTCTACCTCAGCCGGCACCCAGGGAAACCTGCCAAACCTGTGCATTTGTGGAAACTAGATACCAAGGGGAATCCAAGATGGGGTGACTTGTGGAGCTCTGACCAGGTTCTGTTACCCAGAATCCTTTGCAAACCTCAAAATCTGGCTAGAGAAACAAGTTTTCCTCACATTTTCGTGACAGAGAGTTCTAGAATCTGAGAGGAGCCACAAATTTCCTTCCACCCAGCGATCCCCCAAGTCTCCCGATAAAAATGATACCTAACTTGTGTGGGTAGGCCTAGCGCCCGTGACAGGAAATGCCCAAAAACACAACGTGGACACATCCAATTTTTTGACAGAAAACAGAGGTGTTTTTTGGAAAGGGTCTACCTGTAGATTTTGGCCTCTACTTCAGCCGGCACCTAGGGAAACCTGCCAAACCTGTGCATTTGTGAAAATTAGAGACCTAGGGGAATCTAAGATAGGGTGACTTGTGGGGCTCTGACCAGGTTCTGTTACCCAGAATCCTTTGCAAACCTCAAAATCTGGCTAGAGAAACAAGTTTTCCTCACATTTTCGTGACAGAGAGTTCTAGAATCTGAGAGGAGCCAGAAATTTCCTTCCACCCAGCGATCCCCCAAGTCTCCAGATAAAAATTATACCTCACTTATGTGGGTAGTCCTAGCGCCCATGACAGGAAATGCCCCAGAACACAACGTGGACACATCCCATTTTTTGACAGATAACAGAGGTGTTTTTTGCAAAGTGCCTACCTGTAGATTTTGGCCTCAAGCTCAGCCGGCACCTAGGGAAACCTGCCAAACCTGTGCATTTGTGAAAACTAGATACCAAGGGGAATCCAAGATGGGGTGACTTGTGGAGCTCTGACCAGGTTCTGTTACCCAGAATCCTTTGCAAACCTCAAAATCTGGCTAAAGAAACACGTTTTCCTCACATTTTGGTGACAGAAATTTCTGGAATCTGAGAGGAGCCACAAATTAACTTCCACCCAGCGTTCCCCCAAGTCTCCCGATAAAAATGGTACCTAACTTGGGTGGGTAGGCCTAGCGCCCGTGACAGAAAATGCCCTAAAACACAATGTGGACACATCCCATTTTTTGACAGAAAACAGAGGTGTTTTTTGGAAAGTGCCTACCTGTAGATTTTGGCCTCTACCTCAGCCGGCACCTAGGGAAACCTGCCAAACCTGTGCATTTGTGAAAACTAGAGACCTAGGGGAATCTAAGATAGGGTGACTTGTGGGGCTCTGACCAGGTTCTGTTACCCAGAATCCTTTGCAAACCTCAAAATCTGGCTAGAGAAACACGTTTTCCTCACATTTTCGTGACAGAGAGTTCTAGAATCTGAGAGGAGCCACAAATTTCCTTCCACCCAGCGATCCCCCAAGTCTCCCGATAAAAATGATACCTAACTTGTGTGGGTAGGCCTAGCGCCCGTGACAGGAAATGCCCCAAAACACAACGTGGACACATCCCATTTTTTGACAGAAAACAGAGGTGTTTTTTGGAAAGTGTCTACCTGTAGATTTTGGCCTCTACCTCAGCCGGCACTGAGGGAAACCTACCTAACCTGTGCATTTTTGAAAACTAGAGACCTAGGGGAATCCAAGATGGGGTGACTTGTGGGGCTCTGACCGGGCTATCTTACCCAGAATCCTTTGCAAACCTCAAAACCTGGCTAAAGAAACACATGTTCCTCATATTTTGGCGACAGAAAGTTCTTGAATCTGAGAGAAGCCACAAATTTCCTCCCACCCAGCGTTCCCCCAAGTGTCCTGATAAAAATGATACCTCACTTGTGTGGGTAGGCCTAGCACCCGTGACAGGAAATGCCCCAAAACACAACGTGGACACATCCCATTTTTTGACAGAAAACAGAGGTGTTTTTTGCAAAGTGCCTACCTGTAGATTTTGGCCTCTAGCTCAGCCATCACCTAGGGAAAACTGCCAAACCTGTGCATTTTTAAAAACTAGAGACGTAGGACAATCCAAGATGGGGTGACTTGTGGGGCTCTGACCAGGTTCTGTTACCCAGAATCCTTTGCAAACCTCACAATTTGGCTAAAAAAACACATTTTCCTCACATTTTGGTGACAGAAAGTTCTGGAATCTGAGAGGAACCACAAATTTCCTCCCACCCAGCGTTCCCCCAAGTCTATCGATAAAAATTATACCTCACTTATGTGGGTAGTCCTAGCGCCCGTGACAGGAAATGCCCCAGAACACAACATGGACACATCCCAGTTTTTGACAGATAACAGAGGTGTTTTTTGCAAAGTGCCTACCTGTAGATTTTGGCCTCTAGCTCAGCCGGCACCTAGGGAAACCTGCCAAACCTGTGCATTTGTGAAAACTAGAGACCAAGGGGAATCCAAGATAGGGTGACTTGTGGGGCTCTGACCAGGTTCTGTTACCCAGGATCCTTTGCAAACCTCAAAATCTGGCTAAAGAAACATGTTTTCCTCACATTTTGGTGACAGAGAGTTCTAGAATCTGAGAGGAGCCACAAATTTCCTTCCACCCAGCGATCCCCCAAGTCTCCCGATAAAAATGATACCTAACTTGTGTGGGTAGGCCTAGCACCCGTGACAGGAAATACCCCAAAACACAACATGGACACATCACATTTTTTGACAGAAAACAGAGTTGTTTTTGGAAAGTGTGTACCAGTAGATTTTGGCTTCTACCTCAGCCAGCACTGAGGGAAACCTACCTAACCTGTGCATTTTTTTAAAATAGAGACCTAGGGGAATCCATGATGGGGTGGCTTGTGGGGCTCTGACCAAGTTCTGTTACCCAGAATCCTTTGCAAATCACAAAATCTGGCTAAAGAAACATGTTTTCCTCACATTTTGGTGACAGAAAGTTCTGGAA
Source organism: Pleurodeles waltl (assembly GCF_031143425.1). Classification (NCBI taxonomy): domain Eukaryota; kingdom Metazoa; phylum Chordata; class Amphibia; order Caudata; family Salamandridae; genus Pleurodeles; species Pleurodeles waltl. The sequence continues at coordinate 184,584,398 of NC_090439.1, read as the reverse complement.
TCTGAGAGGAGCCACAAATTTCCTCCCACCCAGCGTTCCCCCAAGTGTCCTGATAAAAATGATACCTCACTTGTGTGGGTAGGCCTAGCACCCGTGACAGGAAATGCCCCAAAACACAACGTGGACACATCCCATTTTTTGACAGAAAACAGAGGTGTTTTTTGCAAAGTGCCTACCTGTAGATTTTGGCCTCTAGCTCAGCCATCACCTAGGGAAAACTGCCAAACCTGTGCATTTTTAAAAACTAGAGACGTAGGACAATCCAAGATGGGGTGACTTGTGGGGCTCTGACCAGGTTCTGTTACCCAGAATCCTTTGCAAACCTCACAATTTGGCTAAAAAAACACATTTTCCTCACATTTTGGTGACAGAAAGTTCTGGAATCTGAGAGGAACCACAAATTTCCTCCCACCCAGCGTTCCCCCAAGTCTATCGATAAAAATTATACCTCACTTATGTGGGTAGTCCTAGCGCCCGTGACAGGAAATGCCCCAGAACACAACATGGACACATCCCAGTTTTTGACAGATAACAGAGGTGTTTTTTGCAAAGTGCCTACCTGTAGATTTTGGCCTCTAGCTCAGCCGGCACCTAGGGAAACCTGCCAAACCTGTGCATTTGTGAAAACTAGAGACCAAGGGGAATCCAAGATAGGGTGACTTGTGGGGCTCTGACCAGGTTCTGTTACCCAGGATCCTTTGCAAACCTCAAAATCTGGCTAAAGAAACATGTTTTCCTCACATTTTGGTGACAGAGAGTTCTAGAATCTGAGAGGAGCCACAAATTTCCTTCCACCCAGCGATCCCCCAAGTCTCCCGATAAAAATGATACCTAACTTGTGTGGGTAGGCCTAGCACCTGTGACAGGAAATACCCCAAAACACAACATGGACACATCCCATTTTTTGACAGAAAACAGAGTTGTTTTTGGAAAGTGTGTACCAGTAGATTTTGGCTTCTACCTCAGCCAGCACTGAGGGAAACCTACCTAACCTGTGCATTTTTTTAAAATAGAGACCTAGGGGAATCCATGATGGGGTGGCTTGTGGGGCTCTGACCAAGTTCTGTTACCCAGAATCCTTTGCAAATCACAAAATCTGGCTAAAGAAACATGTTTTCCTCACATTTTGGTGACAGAAAGTTCTGGAATCTGAGAGGAGCCACAAATTTCCTTCCACCAAGCGTTCCCCCAAGTGTCCTGATAAAAATGATACCTCACTTGTGTGGGTAGGCCTAGCGCCCGTGACAGGAAATACCCCAAAACACAACGTGGACACATCCCAATTTTTGACAGAAAACTGAGGTGTTTTTTGCAAAGTGCCTACCTGTACATTTTGGCCTCTACCTCAGCCGGCACCGAGGGAAACCTACCTAACCTGTGCATTTTTGAAAACTAGAGACCTAGGGGAATCCAAGATGGGGTGACTTGTGGGGCTCTGACCGGGCTATCTTACCCAGAATCCTTTGCAAACCTCAAAATCTGGCTAAAGAAACACATGTTCCTCATATTTTGGCGACAGAAAGTTCTTGAATCTGAGAGAAGCCACAAATTTCCTCCCACCCAGCGTTCCCCCAAGTGTCCTGATAAAAATGATACCTCACTTGTGTGGGTAGTCCTAGCGCCCGTGACAGGAAATGCCCCAGAACACAATGTGGACACATCCCATTTTTTGACAGAAAACAGAGGTGTTTTTTGCAAAGTGCCTACCTGTATATTTTGGCCTCTACCTCAGCCGGCACCTAGGGAAACCTGCCAAACCTGTGCATTTGTGAAAACTAGAGACCTAGGGGAATCTAAGATAGGGTGACTTGTGGGGCTCTGACCAGGTTCTGTTACCCAGAATCCTTTGCAAACCTCAAAATCTGGCTAGAGAAACAAGTTTTCCTCACATTTTCGTGACAGAGAGTTCTAGAATCTGAGAGGAGCCACAAATTTCCTTCCACCCAGCGATCCCCCAAGTCTCCCGATAAAAATTATACCTCACTTATGTGGGTAGTCCTAGCGCCCGTGACAGGAAATGTCCCAGAACACAACGTGGACACATCCCATTTTTTGACAGATAACAGAGGTGTTTTTTGCAAAGTGCCTACCTGTAGATTTTGGCCTCTAGCTCAGCCGGCACCTAGGGAAACCTGCCAAACCTGTGCATTTGTGAAAACTAGATACCAAGGGGAATCCAAGATGGGGTGACTTGTGGGGCTCTGACCAGGTTCTGTTACCCAGAATCCTTTGCAAACCTCAAAATCTGGCTAAAGAAACACGTTTTCCTCACATTTTGGTGACAGAAATTTCTGGAATCTGAGAGGAGCCACAAATTTACTTCCACCCAGCGTTCCCCCAAGTCTCCCGATAAAAATGGTACCTAACTTGGGTGGGTAGGCCTAGCGCCCGTGACAGAAAATGCCCCAAAACACAATGTGGACACATCCCATTTTTTGACAGAAAACAGAGGTGTTTTTTGGAAAGTGCCTACCTGTAGATTTTGGCCTCTACCTCAGCCGGCACCTAGGGAAACCTGCCAAACCTGTGCATTTGTGAAAACTAGAGACCTAGGGGAATCTAAGATAGGGTGACTTGTGGGGCTCTGACCAGGTTCTGTTACCCAGAATCCTTTGCAAACCTCAAAATCTGGCTAGAGAAACACGTTTTCCTCACATTTTCGTGACAGAGAGTTCTAGAATCTGAGAGGAGCCACACATTTCCTTCCACCCAGCGATCCCCCAAGTCTCCCGATAAAAATGATACCTAACTTGTGTGGGTAGGCCTAGCGCCCGTGACAGGAAATGCCCCAAAACACAACGTGGACACATCCCATTTTTTGACAGAAAACAGAGGTGTTTTTTGGAAAGTGTCTACCTGTAGATTTTGGCCTCTACCTCAGCCGGCACCGAGGGAAACCTATCTAACCTGTGCATTTTTGAAAACTAGAGACCTAGGGGAATCCAAGATGGGGTGACTTGTGGGGCTCTGACCGGGCTATCTTACCCAGAATCCTTTGCAAACCTCAAAATCTGGCTAAAGAAACACATGTTCCTCATATTTTGGCGACAGAAAGTTCTTGAATCTGAGAGAAGCCACAAATTTCCTCCCACCCAGCGTTCCCCCAAGTGTCCTGATAAAAATGATACCTCACTTGTGTGGGTAGGCCTAGCACCCGTGACAGGAAATGCCCCAAAACACAACGTGGACACATCCCATTTTTTGACAGATAACAGAGGTGTTTTTTGCAAAGTGCCTACCTGTAGATTTTGGCCTCTACCTCAGCCGGCACCCAGGGAAACCTGCCAAACCTGTGCATTTGTGGAAACTAGATACCAAGGGGAATCCAAGATGGGGTGACTTGTGGAGCTCTGACCAGGTTCTGTTACCCAGAATCCTTTGCAAACCTCAAAATCTGGCTAGAGAAACAAGTTTTCCTCACATTTTCGTGACAGAGAGTTCTAGAATCTGAGAGGAGCCACAAATTTCCTTCCACCCAGCGATCCCCCAAGTCTCCCGATAAAAATGATACCTAACTTGTGTGGGTAGGCCTAGCGCCCGTGACAGGAAATGCCCAAAAACACAACGTGGACACATCCAATTTTTTGACAGAAAACAGAGGTGTTTTTTGGAAAGGGTCTACCTGTAGATTTTGGCCTCTACTTCAGCCGGCACCTAGGGAAACCTGCCAAACCTGTGCATTTGTGAAAATTAGAGACCTAGGGGAATCTAAGATAGGGTGACTTGTGGGGCTCTGACCAGGTTCTGTTACCCAGAATCCTTTGCAAACCTCAAAATCTGGCTAGAGAAACAAGTTTTCCTCACATTTTCGTGACAGAGAGTTCTAGAATCTGAGAGGAGCCAGAAATTTCCTTCCACCCAGCGATCCCCCAAGTCTCCAGATAAAAATTATACCTCACTTATGTGGGTAGTCCTAGCGCCCATGACAGGAAATGCCCCAGAACACAACGTGGACACATCCCATTTTTTGACAGATAACAGAGGTGTTTTTTGCAAAGTGCCTACCTGTAGATTTTGGCCTCAAGCTCAGCCGGCACCTAGGGAAACCTGCCAAACCTGTGCATTTGTGAAAACTAGATACCAAGGGGAATCCAAGATGGGGTGACTTGTGGAGCTCTGACCAGGTTCTGTTACCCAGAATCCTTTGCAAACCTCAAAATCTGGCTAAAGAAACACGTTTTCCTCACATTTTGGTGACAGAAATTTCTGGAATCTGAGAGGAGCCACAAATTAACTTCCACCCAGCGTTCCCCCAAGTCTCCCGATAAAAATGGTACCTAACTTGGGTGGGTAGGCCTAGCGCCCGTGACAGAAAATGCCCTAAAACACAATGTGGACACATCCCATTTTTTGACAGAAAACAGAGGTGTTTTTTGGAAAGTGCCTACCTGTAGATTTTGGCCTCTACCTCAGCCGGCACCTAGGGAAACCTGCCAAACCTGTGCATTTGTGAAAACTAGAGACCTAGGGGAATCTAAGATAGGGTGACTTGTGGGGCTCTGACCAGGTTCTGTTACCCAGAATCCTTTGCAAACCTCAAAATCTGGCTAGAGAAACACGTTTTCCTCACATTTTCGTGACAGAGAGTTCTAGAATCTGAGAGGAGCCACAAATTTCCTTCCACCCAGCGATCCCCCAAGTCTCCCGATAAAAATGATACCTAACTTGTGTGGGTAGGCCTAGCGCCCGTGACAGGAAATGCCCCAAAACACAACGTGGACACATCCCATTTTTTGACAGAAAACAGAGGTGTTTTTTGGAAAGTGTCTACCTGTAGATTTTGGCCTCTACCTCAGCCGGCACTGAGGGAAACCTACCTAACCTGTGCATTTTTGAAAACTAGAGACCTAGGGGAATCCAAGATGGGGTGACTTGTGGGGCTCTGACCGGGCTATCTTACCCAGAATCCTTTGCAAACCTCAAAACCTGGCTAAAGAAACACATGTTCCTCATATTTTGGCGACAGAAAGTTCTTGAATCTGAGAGAAGCCACAAATTTCCTCCCACCCAGCGTTCCCCCAAGTGTCCTGATAAAAATGATACCTCACTTGTGTGGGTAGGCCTAGCACCCGTGACAGGAAATGCCCCAAAACACAACGTGGACACATCCCATTTTTTGACAGAAAACAGAGGTGTTTTTTGCAAAGTGCCTACCTGTAGATTTTGGCCTCTAGCTCAGCCATCACCTAGGGAAAACTGCCAAACCTGTGCATTTTTAAAAACTAGAGACGTAGGACAATCCAAGATGGGGTGACTTGTGGGGCTCTGACCAGGTTCTGTTACCCAGAATCCTTTGCAAACCTCACAATTTGGCTAAAAAAACACATTTTCCTCACATTTTGGTGACAGAAAGTTCTGGAATCTGAGAGGAACCACAAATTTCCTCCCACCCAGCGTTCCCCCAAGTCTATCGATAAAAATTATACCTCACTTATGTGGGTAGTCCTAGCGCCCGTGACAGGAAATGCCCCAGAACACAACATGGACACATCCCAGTTTTTGACAGATAACAGAGGTGTTTTTTGCAAAGTGCCTACCTGTAGATTTTGGCCTCTAGCTCAGCCGGCACCTAGGGAAACCTGCCAAACCTGTGCATTTGTGAAAACTAGAGACCAAGGGGAATCCAAGATAGGGTGACTTGTGGGGCTCTGACCAGGTTCTGTTACCCAGGATCCTTTGCAAACCTCAAAATCTGGCTAAAGAAACATGTTTTCCTCACATTTTGGTGACAGAGAGTTCTAGAATCTGAGAGGAGCCACAAATTTCCTTCCACCCAGCGATCCCCCAAGTCTCCCGATAAAAATGATACCTAACTTGTGTGGGTAGGCCTAGCACCCGTGACAGGAAATACCCCAAAACACAACATGGACACATCACATTTTTTGACAGAAAACAGAGTTGTTTTTGGAAAGTGTGTACCAGTAGATTTTGGCTTCTACCTCAGCCAGCACTGAGGGAAACCTACCTAACCTGTGCATTTTTTTAAAATAGAGACCTAGGGGAATCCATGATGGGGTGGCTTGTGGGGCTCTGACCAAGTTCTGTTACCCAGAATCCTTTGCAAATCACAAAATCTGGCTAAAGAAACATGTTTTCCTCACATTTTGGTGACAGAAAGTTCTGGAATCTGAGAGGAGCCACAAATTTCCTCCCACCCAGCGTTCCCCCAAGTGTCCTGATAAAAATGATACCTCACTTGTGTGGGTAGGCCTAGCACCCGTGACAGGAAATGCCCCAAAACACAACGTGGACACATCCCATTTTTTGACAGAAAACAGAGGTGTTTTTTGCAAAGTGCCTACCTGTAGATTTTGGCCTCTAGCTCAGCCATCACCTAGGGAAAACTGCCAAACCTGTGCATTTTTAAAAACTAGAGACGTAGGACAATCCAAGATGGGGTGACTTGTGGGGCTCTGACCAGGTTCTGTTACCCAGAATCCTTTGCAAACCTCACAATTTGGCTAAAAAAACACATTTTCCTCACATTTTGGTGACAGAAAGTTCTGGAATCTGAGAGGAACCACAAATTTCCTCCCACCCAGCGTTCCCCCAAGTCTATCGATAAAAATTATACCTCACTTATGTGGGTAGTCCTAGCGCCCGTGACAGGAAATGCCCCAGAACACAACATGGACACATCTCAGTTTTTGACAGATAACAGAGGTGTTTTTTGCAAAGTGCCTACCTGTAGATTTTGGCCTCTAGCTCAGCCGGCACCTAGGGAAACCTGCCAAACCTGTGCATTTGTGAAAACTAGAGACCAAGGGGAATCCAAGATAGGGTGACTTGTGGGGCTCTGACCAGGTTCTGTTACCCAGGATCCTTTGCAAACCTCAAAATCTGGCTAAAGAAACATGTTTTCCTCACATTTTGGTGACAGAGAGTTCTAGAATCTGAGAGGAGCCACAAATTTCCTTCCACCCAGCGATCCCCCAAGTCTCCCGATAAAAATGATACCTAACTTGTGTGGGTAGGCCTAGCACCTGTGACAGGAAATACCCCAAAACACAACATGGACACATCCCATTTTTTGACAGAAAACAGAGTTGTTTTTGGAAAGTGTGTACCAGTAGATTTTGGCTTCTACCTCAGCCAGCACTGAGGGAAACCTACCTAACCTGTGCATTTTTTTAAAATAGAGACCTAGGGGAATCCATGATGGGGTGGCTTGTGGGGCTCTGACCAAGTTCTGTTACCCAGAATCCTTTGCAAATCACAAAATCTGGCTAAAGAAACATGTTTTCCTCACATTTTGGTGACAGAAAGTTCTGGAATCTGAGAGGAGCCACAAATTTCCTTCCACCAAGCGTTCCCCCAAGTGTCCTGATAAAAATGATACCTCACTTGTGTGGGTAGGCCTAGCGCCCGTGACAGGAAATACCCCAAAACACAACGTGGACACATCCCAATTTTTGACAGAAAACTGAGGTGTTTTTTGCAAAGTGCCTACCTGTACATTTTGGCCTCTACCTCAGCCGGCACCGAGGGAAACCTACCTAACCTGTGCATTTTTGAAAACTAGAGACCTAGGGGAATCCAAGATGGGGTGACTTGTGGGGCTCTGACCGGGCTATCTTACCCAGAATCCTTTGCAAACCTCAAAATCTGGCTAAAGAAACACATGTTCCTCATATTTTGGCGACAGAAAGTTCTTGAATCTGAGAGAAGCCACAAATTTCCTCCCACCCAGCGTTCCCCCAAGTGTCCTGATAAAAATGATACCTCACTTGTGTGGGTAGTCCTAGCGCCCGTGACAGGAAATGCCCCAGAACACAATGTGGACACATCCCATTTTTTGACAGAAAACAGAGGTGTTTTTTGCAAAGTGCCTACCTGTATATTTTGGCCTCTACCTCAGCCGGCACCTAGGGAAACCTGCCAAACCTGTGCATTTGTGAAAACTAGAGACCTAGGGGAATCTAAGATAGGGTGACTTGTGGGGCTCTGACCAGGTTCTGTTACCCAGAATCCTTTGCAAACCTCAAAATCTGGCTAGAGAAACAAGTTTTCCTCACATTTTCGTGACAGAGAGTTCTAGAATCTGAGAGGAGCCACAAATTTCCTTCCACCCAGCGATCCCCCAAGTCTCCCGATAAAAATTATACCTCACTTATGTGGGTAGTCCTAGCGCCCGTGACAGGAAATGTCCCAGAACACAACGTGGACACATCCCATTTTTTGACAGATAACAGAGGTGTTTTTTGCAAAGTGCCTACCTGTAGATTTTGGCCTCTAGCTCAGCCGGCACCTAGGGAAACCTGCCAAACCTGTGCATTTGTGAAAACTAGATACCAAGGGGAATCCAAGATGGGGTGACTTGTGGAGCTCTGACCAGGTTCTGTTACCCAGAATCCTTTGCAAACCTCAAAATCTGGCTAAAGAAACACGTTTTCCTCACATTTTGGTGACAGAAATTTCTGGAATCTGAGAGGAGCCACAAATTTACTTCCACCCAGCGTTCCCCCAAGTCTCCCGATAAAAATGGTACCTAACTTGGGTGGGTAGGCCTAGCGCCCGTGACAGAAAATGCCCCAAAACACAATGTGGACACATCCCATTTTTTGACAGAAAACAGAGGTGTTTTTTGGAAAGTGCCTACCTGTAGATTTTGGCCTCTACCTCAGCCGGCACCTAGGGAAACCTGCCAAACCTGTGCATTTGTGAAAACTAGAGACCTAGGGGAATCTAAGATAGGGTGACTTGTGGGGCTCTGACCAGGTTCTGTTACCCAGAATCCTTTGCAAACCTCAAAATCTGGCTAGAGAAACACGTTTTCCTCACATTTTCGTGACAGAGAGTTCTAGAATCTGAGAGGAGCCACAAATTTCCTTCCACCCAGCGATCCCCCAAGTCTCCAGATAAAAATGATACCTAACTTGTGTGGGTAGGCCTAGCGCCCGTGATAGGAAATGCCCCAAAACACAACGTGGACACATCCCATTTTTTGACAGAAAACAGAGGTGTTTTTTGGAAAGTGTCTACCTGTAGATTTTGGCCTCTACCGCAGCCGGCACCGAGGGAAACCTACCTAACCTGTGCATTTTTGAAAACTAGAGACCTAGGGGAATCCAAGATGGGGTGACTTGTGGGGCTCTGTCCGGGCTATCTTACCCAGAATCCTTTGTAAACCTCAAAATCTGGCTAAAGAAACACATGTTCCTCATATTTTGGCGACAGAAAGTTCTTGAATCTGAGAGAAGCCACAAATTTCCTTCCACCCAGCGATCCCCCAAGTGTCCTGATAAAAATGATACCTCACTTGTGTGGGTAGGCCTAGCACCCGTGACAGGAAATGCCCCAAAACACAACGTGGACACATCCCATTTTTTGACAGAAAACAGAAGTGTTTTTTGCAAAGTGCCTACCTGTAGATTTTGGCCTCTAGCTCAGCCATCACCTAGGGAAACCTGCAAAACCTGTGCATTTTTAAAAACTAGATACCTAGGACAATCCAAGATGGGGTGACTTGTGGGGCTCTGACCAGGTTCTGTTACCCAGAATCCTTTGCAAACCTCACAATTTGGCAAAAAAAACACATTTTACTCACATTTTGGTGACAGAAAGTTCTGGAATCTGAGAGGAACCACAAATTTCCTCCCACCCAGCATTCCCTCAAGTCTCCCAATAAAAATTATACCTCACTTATGTGGGTAGTCCTAGCGCCCGTGACAGGAAATGCCCCAGAACACAACGTGGACACATCCCATTTTTTGACAGATAACAGAGGTGTTTTTTGCAAAGTGCCTACCTGTAGATTTTGGCCTCTAGCTCAGCCGGCACCCAGGGAAACCTGCCAAACCTGTGCATTTTTGGAAACTAGATACCAAGGGGAATCCAAGATGGGGTGACTTGTGGAGCTCTGACCAAGTTCTGTTACCCAGAATCCTTTGCAAACCTCAAAATCTGGCTAGAGAAACAAGTTTTCCTCACATTCTCGTGACAGAGAGTTCTAGAATGTGAGAGGAGCCACAAATTTCCTTCCAGCCAGCGATCCCCCAAGTCTCCCGATAAAAATGATACCTAACTTGTGTGGGTAGGCCTAGCGCCCGTGACAGGAAATGCCCCAAAACACAACGTGGACACATCCAATTTTTTGACAGAAAACAGAGGTGTTTTTTGGAAAGTGTCTACCTGTAGATTTTGGCCTCTACCGCAGCCGGCACCGAGGGAAACCTGCCAAACCTGTGCATTTGTGAAAATTAGAGACCTAGGGGAATCTAAGATAGGGTGACTTGTGGGGCTCTGACCAGGTTCTGTTACCCAGAATCCTTTGCAAACCTCAAAATCTGGCTAGAGAAACAAGTTTTCCTCACATTTTCGTGACAGAGAGTTCTAGAATCTGAGAGGAGCCACAAATTTCCTTCCACCCAGCGATCCCCCAAGTCTCCCGATAAAAATTATACCTCACTTATGTGGGTAGTCCTAGCGCCCGTGACAGGAAATGCCCCAGAACACAACGTGGACACATCCCATTTTTTGACAGATAACAGAGGTTTTTTTGCAAAGTGCCTACCTGTAGATTTTGGCCTCTAGCTCAGCCGGCACCTAGGGAAACCTGCCAAACCTGTGCATTTGTGAAAACTAGATACCAAGGGGAATCCAAGATGGGGTGACTTGTGGAGCTCTGACCAGGTTCTGTTACCCAGAATCCTTTGCAAACCTCAAAATCTGGCTAAAGAAACACGTTTTCCTCACATTTTGGTGACAGAAATTTCTGGAATCTGAGAGGAGCCACAAATTTACTTCCACCCAGCGTTCCCCCAAGTCTCCCGATAAAAATGGTACCTAACTTGGGTGGGTAGGCCTAGCGCCCGTGACAGAAAATGCCCCAAAACACAATGTGGACACATCCCATTTTTTGACAGAAAACAGAGGTGTTTTTTGGAAAGTGCCTACCTGTAGATTTTGGCCTCTACCTCAGCCGGCACCTAGGGAAACCTGCCAAACCTGTGCATTTGTGAAAACTAGAGACCTAGGGGAATCTAAGATAGGGTGACTTGTGGGGCTCTGACCAGCTTCTGTTACCCAGAATCCTTTGCAAACCTCAAAATCTGGCTAGAGAAACACGTTTTCCTCACATTTTCGTGACAGAGAGTTCGAGAATCTGAGAGGAGCCACAAATTTCCTTCCACCCAGCGATCCCCCAAGTCTCCCGATAAAAATGATACCTAACTTGTGTGGGTAGGCCTAGCGCCCGTGACAGGAAATGCCCCAAAACACAACGTGGACACATCCCATTTTTTGACAGAAAACAGAGGTGTTTTTTGGAACGTGTCTACCTGTAGATTTTGGCCTCTACCTCAGCCGGCACCGAGGGAAACCTACCTAACCTGTGCATTTTTGAAAACTAGAGACCTAGGGGAATCCAAGATGGGGTGACTTGTGGGGCTCTGACTGGGCTATCTTACCCAGAATCCTTTGCAAACCTCAAAATCTGGCTAAAGAAACACATGTTCCTCATATTTTGGCGACAGAAAGTTCTTGAATCTGAGAGAAGCCACAAATTTCCTCCCACCCAGCGTTCCCCCAAGTGTCCTGATAAAAATGATACCTCACTTGTGTGGGTAGGCCTAGCACCCGTGACAGGAAATGCCCCAAAACACAACGTGGACACATCCCATTTTTTGACAGATAACAGAGGTGTTTTTTGCAAAGTGCCTACCTGTAGATTTTGGCCTCTAGCTCAGCCGGCACCCAGGGAAACCTGCCAAACCTGTGCATTTGTGGAAACTAGATACCAAGGGGAATCCAAGATGGGGTGACTTGTGGAGCTCTGACCAGGTTCTGTTACCCAGAATCCTTTGCAAACCTCAAAATCTGGCTAGAGAAACAAGTTTTCCTCACATTTTCGTGACAGAGAGTTCTAGAATCTGAGAGGAGCCACAAATTTCCTTCCACCCAGCGATCCCCAAGTCTCCCGATAAAAATGATACCTAACTTGTGTGGGTAGGCCTAGCGCCCGTGACAGGAAATGCCCCAAAACACAACGTGGACACATCCAATTTTTTGACAGAAAACAGAGGTGTTTTTTGGAAAGGGTCTACCTGTAGATTTTGGCCTCTACTTCAGCCGGCACCTAGGGGAACCTGCCAAACCTGTGCATTTGTGAAAATTAGAGACCTAGGGGAATCTAAGATAGGGTGACTTGTGGGGCTCTGACCAGGTTCTGTTACCCAGAATCCTTTTCAAACCTCAAAATCTGGCTAGAGAAACAAGTTTTCCTCACATTTTCGTGACAGAGAGTTCTAGAATCTGAGAGGAGCCACAAATTTCCTTCCACCCAGCGATCCCCCAAGTCTCCCGATAAAAATGATACCTAACTTGTGTGGGTAGGCCTAGCGCCCGTGACAGGAAATGCCCCAAAACACAACGTGGACACATCCCATTTTTTTGACAGAAAACAGAGGTGTTTTTTGGAAAGTGTCTACCTGTAGATTTTGGCCTCTACCGCAGCCGGCACCGAGGTAAACCTACCTAACCTGTGCATTTGTGAAAACTAGAGACCTAGGGGAATCTAAGATAGGGTGACTTGTGGGGCTCTGACCGGGCTATCTTACCCAGAATCCTTTGCAAACCTCAAAATCTGGCTAAAGAAACACATGTTCCTCATATTTTGGCAACAGAAAGTTCTTGAATCTGAGAGAAGCCACAAATTTCCTCCCACCCAGCGTTCCCCCAAGTGTCCTGATAAAAATGATACCTCACTTGTGTGGGTAGGCCTAGCACCCGTGACAGGAAATGCCCCAAAACACAACGTGGACACATCCCATTTTTTGACAGAAAACAGAAGTGTTTTTTGCAAAGTGCCTACCTGTAGATTTTGGCCTCTAGCTCAGCCATCACCTAGGGAAACCTGCAAAACCTGTGCATTTTTAAAAACTAGATACCTAGGACAATCCAAGATGGGGTGACTTGTGGGGCTCTGACCAGGTTCTGTTACCCAGAATCCTTTGCAAACCTCACAATTTGGCAAAAAAAACACATTTTACTCACATTTTGGTGACAGAAAGTTCTGGAATCTGAGAGGAACCACAAATTTCCTCCCACCCAGCATTCCCCCAAGTCTCCCGATAAAAATTATACCTCACTTATGTGGGTAGTCCTAGCGCCCGTGACAGGAAATGCCCCAGAACACAACGTGGACATATCCCATTTTTTGACAGATAACAGAGGTGTTTTTTGCAAAGTGCCTACCTGTAGATTTTGGCCTCTAGCTCAGCCGGCACCTAGGGAAACCTGCCAAACCTGTGCATTTGTGAAAACTAGATACCAGGGGGAATCCAAGATGGGGTGACTTGTGGGGCTCTGACCAGGTTCTGTTACCCAGAATCCTTTGCAAACCTCAAAATCTGGCTAAAGAAACACGTTTTCCTCACATTTTGGTGACAGAAATTTCTGGAATCTGAGAGGAGCCACAAATTTACTTCCACCCAGCGTTCCCCCAAGTCTCCCGATAAAAATGGTACCTAACTTGGGTGGGTAGGCCTAGCGCCCGTGACAGAAAATGCCCCAAAACACAATGTGGACACATCCCATTTTTTGACAGAAAACAGAGGTGTTTTTTGGAAAGTGCCTACCTGTAGATTTTGGCCTCTACCTCAGCCGGCACCTAGGGAAACCTGCCAAACCTGTGCATTTGTGAAAACTAGAGACCTAGGGGAATCTAAGATAGGGTGACTTGTGGGGCTCTGACCAGGTTCTGTTACCCAGAATCCTTTGCAAACCTCAAAATCTGGCTAGAGAAACACGTTTTCCTCACATTTTCGTGACAGAGAGTTCTAGAATCTGAGAGGAGCCACAAATTTCCTTCCACCCAGCGATCCCCCAAGTCTCCCGATAAAAATGATACCTAACTTGTGTGGGTAGGCCTAGCGCCCGTGACAGGAAATGCCCCAAAACACAACGTGGACACATCCCATTTTTTGACAGAAAACAGAGGTGTTTTTTGGAAAGTGTCTACCTGTAGATTTTGGCCTCTACCTCAGCCGGCACCGAGGGAAACCTACCTAACCTGTGCATTTTTGAAAACTAGAGACCTAGGGGAATCCAAGATGGGGTGACTTGTGGGGCTCTGACCGGGCTATTTTACCCAGAATCCTTTGCAAACCTCAAAATCTGGCTAAAGAAACACATGTTCCTCATATTTTGGCGACAGAAAGTTCTTGAATCTGAGAGAAGCCACAAATTTCCTCCCACCCAGCGTTCCCCCAAGTGTCCTGATAAAAATGATACCTCACTTGTGTGGGTAGGCCTAGCACCCGTGACAGGAAATGCCCCAAAACACAACGTGGACACATCCCATTTTTTGACAGATAACAGAGGTGTTTTTTGCAAAGTGCCTACCTGTAGATTTTGGCCTCTAGCTCAGCCGGCACCCAGGGAAACCTGCCAAACCTGTGCATTTGTGGAAACTAGATACCAAGGGGAATCCAAGATGGGGTGACTTGTGGAGCTCTGACCAGGTTCTGTTACCCAGAATCCTTTGCAAACCTCAAAGTCTGGCTAGAGAAACAAGTTTTCCTCACATTTTCATGACAGAGAGATCTAGAATCTGAGAGGAGCCACAAATTTCCTTCCACCCAGCGATCCCCCAAGTCTCCCGATAAAAATGATACCTAACTTGTGTGGGTAGGCCTAGCGCCCGTGACAGGAAATGCCCCAAAACACAACGTGGACACATCCAATTTTTTGACAGAAAACAGAGGTGTTTTTTGGAAAGGGTCTACCTGTAGATTTTGGCCTCTACTTCAGCCGGCACCTAGGGAAACCTGCCAAACCTGTGCATTTGTGAAAATTAGAGACCTAGGGGAATCTAAGATAGGGTGACTTGTGGGGCTCTGACCAGGTTCTGTTACCCAGAATCCTTTGCAAACCTCAAAATCTGGCTAGAGAAACAAGTTTTCCTCACATTTTCGTGACAGAGAGTTCTAGAATCTGAGAGGAGCCACAAATTTCCTTCCACCCAGCGATCCCCCAAGTCTCCCGATAAAAATTATACCTCACTTATGTGGGTAGTCCTAGCGCCCGTGACAGGAAATGCCCCAGAACACAACGTGGACACATCCCATTTTTTGACAGATAACAGAGGTGTTTTTTGCAAAGTGCCTACCTGTAGATTTTGGCCTCAAGCTCAGCCGGCACCTAGGGAAACCTGCCAAACCTGTGCATTTGTGAAAACTAGATACCAAGGGGAATCCAAGATGGGGTGACTTGTGGAGCTCTGACCAGGTTCTGTTACCCAGAATCCTTTGCAAACCTCAAAATCTGGCTAAAGAAACACGTTTTCCTCACATTTTGGTGACAGAAATTTCTGGAATCTGAGAGGAGCCACAAATTAACTTCCACCCAGCGTTCCCCCAAGTCTCCCGATAAAAATGGTACCTAACTTGGGTGGGTAGGCCTAGCGCCCGTGACAGAAAATGCCCCAAAACACAATGTGGACACATCCCATTTTTTGACAGAAAACAGAGGTGTTTTTTGGAAAGTGCCTACCTGTAGATTTTGGCCTCTACCTCAGCCGGCACCTAGGGAAACCTGCCAAACCTGTGCATTTGTGAAAACTAGAGACCTAGGGGAATCTAAGATAGGGTGACTTGTGGGGCTCTGACCAGGTTCTGTTACCCAGAATCCTTTGCAAACCTCAAAATCTGGCTAGAGAAACACGTTTTCCTCACATTTTCGTGACAGAGAGTTCTAGAATCTGAGAGGAGCCACAAATTTCCTTCCACCCAGCGATCCCCCAAGTCTCCCGATAAAAATGATACCTAACTTGTGTGGGTAGGCCTAGCGCCCGTGACAGGAAATGCCCCAAAACACAACGTGGACACATCCCATTTTTTGACAGAAAACAGAGGTGTTTTTTGGAAAGTGTCTACCTGTAGATTTTGGCCTCTACCTCAGCCGGCACCGAGGGAAACCTACCTAACCTGTGCATTTTTGAAAACTAGAGACCTAGGGGAATCCAAGATGGGGTGACTTGTGGGGCTCTGACCGGGCTATCTTACCCAGAATCCTTTGCAAACCTCAAAATCTGGCTAAAGAAACACATGTTCCTCATATTTTGGCGACAGAAAGTTCTTGAATCTGAGAGAAGCCACAAATTTCCTCCCACCCAGCGTTCCCCCAAGTGTCCTGATAAAAATGATACCTCACTTGTGTGGGTAGGCCTAGCACCCGTGACAGGAAATGCCCCAAAACACAACGTGGACACATCCCATTTTTTGACAGAAAACAGAGGTGTTTTTTGCAAAGTGCCTACCTGTAGATTTTGGCCTCTAGCTCAGCCATCACCTAGGGAAAACTGCCAAACCTGTGCATTTTTAAAAACTAGAGACCTAGGACAATCCAATATGGGGTGACTTCTGGGGCTCTGACCAGGTTCTGTTACCCAGAATCCTTTGCAAACCTCACAATTTGGCTAAAAAAACACATTTTCCTCACATTTTGGTGACAGAAAGTTCTGGAATCTGAGAGGAACCACAAATTTCCTCCCACCCAGCGTTCTCCCAAGTCTATCGATAAAAATTATACCTCACTTATGTGGGTAGTCCTAGCGCCCGTGACAGGAAATGCCCCAGAACACAACATGGACACATCCCAGTTTTTGACAGATAACAGAGGTGTTTTTTGCAAAGTGCCTACCTGTAGATTTTGGCCTCTAGCTCAGCCGGCACCTAGGGAAACCTGCCAAACCTGTGCATTTGTGAAAACTAGAGACCAAGGGGAATCTAAGATAGGGTGACTTGTGGGGCTCTGACCAGGTTCTGTTACCCAGAATCCTTTGCAAACCTCAAAATCTGGCTAGAGAAACACGTTTTCCTCACATTTTCGTGACAGAGAGTTCTAGAATCTGAGAGGAGCCACAAATTTCCTTCCACCCAGCGATCCCCCAAGTCTCCCGATAAAAATGATACCTAACTTGTGTGGGTAGGCCTAGCGCCCGTGACAGGAAATGCCCCAAAACACAACGTGGACACATCCCATTTTTTTGACAGAAAACAGGTGTTTTTTGGAAAGTGTCTACCTGTAGATTTTGGCCTCTACCTCAGCCGGCACCGAGGGAAACCTACCTAACCTGTGCATTTTTGAAAACTAGAGACCTAGGGGAATCCAAGATGGGGTGACTTGTGGGGCTCTGATTGGGCTATCTTACCCAGAATCCTTTGCAAACCTCAAAATCTGGCTAAAGAAACACATGTTCCTCATATTTTGGCGACAGAAAGTTCTTGAATCTGAGAGAAGCCACAAATTTCCTCCCACCCAGCGTTCCCCCAAGTGTCCTGATAAAAATGATACCTCACTTGTGTGGGTAGGCCTAGCACCCGTGACAGGAAATGCCCCAAAACACAACGTGGACACATCCCATTTTTTGACAGATGACAGAGGTGTTTTTTGCAAAGTGCCTACCTGTAGATTTTGGCCTCTAGCTCAGCCGGCACCCAGGGAAACCTGCCAAACCTGTGCATTTGTGGAAACTAGATACCAAGGGGAATCCAAGATGGGGTGACTTGTGGAGCTCTGACCAGGTTCTGTTACCCAGAATCCTTTGCAAACCTCAAAATCTGGCTAGAGAAACAAGTTTTCCTCACATTTTCGTGACAGAGAGTTCTAGAATCTGAGAGGAGCCACAAATTTCCTTCCACCCAGCGATCCCCAAGTCTCCCGATAAAAATGATACCTAACTTGTGTGGGTAGGCCTAGCGCCCGTGACAGGAAATGCCCCAAAACACAACGTGGACACATCCAATTTTTTGACAGAAAACAGAGGTGTTTTTTGGAAAGGGTCTACCTGTAGATTTTGGCCTCTACTTCAGCCGGCACCTAGGGAAACCTGCCAAACCTGTGCATTTGTGAAAATTAGAGACCTAGGGGAATCTAAGATAGGGTGACTTGTGGGGCTCTGACCAGGTTCTGTTACCCAGAATCCTTTGCAAACCTCAAAATCTGGCTAGAGAAACAAGTTTTCCTCACATTTTCGTGACAGAGAGTTCTAGAATCTGAGAGGAGCCACAAATTTCCTTCCACCCAGCGATCCCCCAAGTCTCCCGATAAAAATGATACCTAACTTGTGTGGGTAGGCCTAGCGCCCGTGACAGGAAATGCCCCAAAACACAACGTGGACACATCCCATTTTTTTGACAGAAAACAGAGGTGTTTTTTGGAAAGTGTCTACCTGTAGATTTTGGCCTCTACCGCAGCCGGCACCGAGGGAAACCTACCTAACCTGTGCATTTGTGAAAACTAGAGACCTAGGGGAATCTAATATAGGGTGACTTGTGGGGCTCTGACCGGGCTATCTTACCCAGAATCCTTTGCAAACCTCAAAATCTGGCTAAAGAAACACATGTTCCTCATATTTTGGCGACAGAAAGTTCTTGAATCTGAGAGAAGCCACAAATTTCCTCCCACCCAGCGTTCCCCCAAGTGTCCTGATAAAAATGATACCTCACTTGTGTGGGTAGGCCTAGCACCCGTGACAGGAAATGCCCCAAAACACAACGTGGACACATCCCATTTTTTGACAGAAAACAGAAGTGTTTTTTGCAAAGTGCCTACCTGTAGATTTTGGCCTCTAGCTCAGCCATCACCTAGGGAAACCTGCAAAACCTGTGCATTTTTAAAAACTAGATACCTAGGACAATCCAAGATGGGGTGACTTGTGGGGCTCTGACCAGGTTCTGTTACCCAGAATCCTTTGCAAACCTCACAATTTGGCAAAAAAAACACATTTTACTCACATTTTGGTGACAGAAAGTTCTGGAATCTGAGAGAAACCACAAATTTCCTCCCACCCAGCATTCCCCCAAGTCTCCCGATAAAAATTATACCTCACTTATGTGGGTAGTCCTAGCGCCCGTGACAGGAAATGCCCCAGAACACAACGTGGACACTTCCCATTTTTTGACAGATAACAGAGGTGTTTTTTGCAAAGTGCCTACCTGTAGATTTTGGCCTCTAGCTCAGCCGGCACCCAGGGAAACCTGCCAAACCTGTGCATTTGTGGAAACTAGATACCAAGGGGAATCCAAGATGGGGTGACTTGTGGAGCTCTGACCAGGTTCTGTTACCCAGAATCCTTTGCAAACCTCAAAATCTGGCTAGAGAAACAAGTTTTCCTCACATTCTTGTGACAGAGAGTTCTAAAATCTGAGAGGAGCCACAAATTTCCTTCCACCCAGCGATCCCCAAAGTCTCCCGATAAAAATGATACCTAACTTGTGTGGGTAGGCCTAGCGCCCGTGACAGGAAATGCCCCAAAACACAACGTGGACACATCCAATTTTTTGACAGAAAACAGAGGTGTTTTTTGGAAAGGGTCTACCTGTAGCTTTTGGCCTCTACTTCAGCCGGCACCTAGGGAAACCTGCCAAACCTGTGCATTTGTGAAAATTAGAGACCTAGGGGAATCTAAGATAGGGTGACTTGTGGGGCTCTGACCAGGTTCTGTTACCCAGAATCCTTTGCAAACCTCAAAATCTGGCTAGAGAAACAAGTTTTCCTCACATTTTCGTGACAGAGAGTTCTAGAATCTGAGAGGAGCCACAAATTTCCTTCCACCCAGCGATCCCCCAAGTCTCCCGATAAAAATTATACCTCACTTATGTGGGTAGTCCTAGCGCCCGTGACAGGAAATGCCCCAGAACACAACGTGGACATATCCCATTTTTTGACAGATAACAGAGGTGTTTTTTGCAAAGTGCCTACCTGTAGATTTTGGCCTCTAGCTCAGCCGGCACCTAGGGAAACCTGCCAAACCTGTGCATTTGTGAAAACTAGATACCAAGGGGAATCCAAGATGGGGTGACTTGGTGGGCTCTGACCAGGTTCTGTTACCCAGAATCCTTTGCAAACCTCAAAATCTGGCTAAAGAAACACGTTTTCCTCACATTTTGGTGACAGAAATTTCTGGAATCTGAGAGGAGCCACAAATTTACTTCCACCCAGCGTTCCCCCAAGTCTCCCGATAAAAATGGTACCTAACTTGGGTGGGTAGGCCCAGCGCCCGTGACAGAAAATGCCCCAAAACACAATGTGGACACATCCCATTTTTTGACAGAAAACAGAGGTGTTTTTTGGAAAGTGTCTACCTGTAGATTTTGGCCTCTACCTCAGCCGGCACCGAGGGAAACCTACCTAACCTGTGCATTTTTGAAAACTAGAGACCTAGGGGAATCCAAGATGGGGTGACTTGTGGGGCTCTGACCGGGCTATCTTACCCAGAATCCTTTGCAAACCTCAAAATCTGGCTAAAGAAACACATGTTCCTCATATTTTGGCGACAGAAAGTTCTTGAATCTGAGAGAAGCCACAAATTTCCTCCCACCCAGCGTTCCCCCAAGTGTCCTGATAAAAATGATACCTCACTTGTGTGGGTAGGCCTAGCACCCGTGACAGGAAATGCCCCAAAACACAACGTGGACACATCCCATTTTTTGACAGATAACAGAGGTGTTTTTTGCAAAGTGCCTACCTGTAGATTTTGGCCTCTACCTCAGCCGGCACCCAGGGAAACCTGCCAAACCTGTGCATTTGTGGAAACTAGATACCAAGGGGAATCCAAGATGGGGTGACTTGTGGAGCTCTGACCAGGTTCTGTTACCCAGAATCCTTTGCAAACCTCAAAATCTGGCTAGAGAAACAAGTTTTCCTCACATTTTCATGACAGAGAGATCTAGAATCTGAGAGGAGCCACAAATTTCCTTCCACCCAGCGATCCCCCAAGTCTCCCGATAAAAATGATACCTAACTTGTGTGGGTAGGCCTAGCGCCCGTGACAGGAAATGCCCCAAAACACAACGTGGACACATCCAATTTTTTGACAGAAAACAGAGGTGTTTTTTGGAAAGGGTCTACCTGTAGATTTTGTCCTCTACTTCAGCCGGCACCTAGGGAAACCTGCCAAACCTGTGCATTTGTGAAAATTAGAGACCTAGGGGAATCTAAGATAGGGTGACTTGTGGGGCTCTGACCAGGTTCTGTTACCCAGAATCCTTTGCAAACCTCAAAATCTGGCTAGAGAAACAAGTTTTCCTCACATTTTCGTGACAGAGAGTTCTAGAATCTGAGAGGAGCCACAAATTTCCTCCCACCCAGCGATCCCCCAAGTCTCCCGATAAAAATTATACCTCACTTATGTGGGTAGTCCTAGCGCCCGTGACAGGAAATGCCCCAGAACACAACGTGGACACATCCCATTTTTTGACAGATAACAGAGGTGTTTTTTGCAAAGTGCCTACCTGTAGATTTTGGCCTCAAGCTCAGCCGGCACCTAGGGAAACCTGCCAAACCTGTGCATTTGTGAAAACTAGATACCAAGGGGAATCCAAGATGGGGTGACTTGTGGAGCTCTGACCAGGTTCTGTTACCCAGAATCCTTTGCAAACCTCAAATTCTGGCTAAAGAAACACGTTTTCCTCACATTTTGGTGACAGAAATTTCTGGAATCTGAGAGGAGCCACAAATTAACTTCCACCCAGCGTTCCCCCAAGTCTCCCGATAAAAATGGTACCTAACTTGGGTGGGTAGGCCTAGCGCCCGTGACAGAAAATGCCCCAAAACACAATGTGGACACATCCCATTTTTTGACAGAAAACAGAGGTGTTTTTTGGAAAGTGCCTACCTGTAGATTTTGGCCTCTACCTCAGCCGGCACCTAGGGAAACCTGCCAAACCTGTGCATTTGTGAAAACTAGAGACCTAGGGGAATCTAAGATAGGGTGACTTGTGGGGCTCTGACCAGGTTCTGTTACCCAGAATCCTTTTCAAACCTCAAAATCTGGCTAGAGAAACAAGTTTTCCTCACATTTTCGTGACAGAGAGTTCTAGAATCTGAGAGGAGCCACAAATTTCCTTCCACCCAGCGATCCCCCAAGTCTCCCGATAAAAATGATACCTAACTTGTGTGGGTAGGCCTAGCGCCCGTGACAGGAAATGCCCCAAAACACAACGTGGACACATCCCATTTTTTTGACAGAAAACAGAGGTGTTTTTTGGAAAGTGTCTACCTGTAGATTTTGGCCTCTACCGCAGCCGGCACCGAGGTAAACCTACCTAACCTGTGCATTTGTGAAAACTAGAGACCTAGGGGAATCTAAGATAGGGTGACTTGTGGGGCTCTGACCGGGCTATCTTACCCAGAATCCTTTGCAAACCTCAAAATCTGGCTAAAGAAACACATGTTCCTCATATTTTGGCAACAGAAAGTTCTTGAATCTGAGAGAAGCCACAAATTTCCTCCCACCCAGCGTTCCCCCAAGTGTCCTGATAAAAATGATACCTCACTTGTGTGGGTAGGCCTAGCACCCGTGACAGGAAATGCCCCAAAACACAACGTGGACACATCCCATTTTTTGACAGAAAACAGAAGTGTTTTTTGCAAAGTGCCTACCTGTAGATTTTGGCCTCTAGCTCAGCCATCACCTAGGGAAACCTGCAAAACCTGTGCATTTTTAAAAACTAGATACCTAGGACAATCCAAGATGGGGTGACTTGTGGGGCTCTGACCAGGTTCTGTTACCCAGAATCCTTTGCAAACCTCACAATTTGGCAAAAAAAAACACATTTTACTCACATTTTGGTGACAGAAAGTTCTGGAATCTGAGAGGAACCACAAATTTCCTCCCACCCAGCATTCCCCCAAGTCTCCCGATAAAAATTATACCTCACTTATGTGGGTAGTCCTAGCGCCCGTGACAGGAAATGCCCCAGAACACAACGTGGACATATCCCATTTTTTGACAGATAACAGAGGTGTTTTTTGCAAAGTGCCTACCTGTAGATTTTGGCCTCTAGCTCAGCCGGCACCTAGGGAAACCTGCCAAACCTGTGCATTTGTGAAAACTAGATACCAGGGGGAATCCAAGATGGGGTGACTTGTGGGGCTCTGACCAGGTTCTGTTACCCAGAATCCTTTGCAAACCTCAAAATCTGGCTAAAGAAACACGTTTTCCTCACATTTTGGTGACAGAAATTTCTGGAATCTGAGAGGAGCCACAAATTTACTTCCACCCAGCGTTCCCCCAAGTCTCCCGATAAAAATGGTACCTAACTTGGGTGGGTAGGCCTAGCACCCGTGACAGAAAATGCCCCAAAACACAATGTGGACACATCCCATTTTTTGACAGAAAACAGAGGTGTTTTTTGGAAAGTGCCTACCTGTAGATTTTGGCCTCTACCTCAGCCGGCACCTAGGGAAACCTGCCAAACCTGTGCATTTGTGAAAACTAGAGACCTAGGGGAATCTAAGATAGGGTGACTTGTGGGGCTCTGACCAGGTTCTGTTACCCAGAATCCTTTGCAAACCTCAAAATCTGGCTAGAGAAACACGTTTTCCTCACATTTTCGTGACAGAGAGTTCTAGAATCTGAGAGGAGCCACAAATTTCCTTCCACCCAGCGATCCCCCAAGTCTCCCGATAAAAATGATACCTAACTTGTGTGGGTAGGCCTAGCGCCCGTGACAGGAAATGCCCCAAAACACAACGTGGACACATCCCATTTTTTGACAGAAAACAGAGGTGTTTTTTGGAAAGTGTCTACCTGTAGATTTTGGCCTCTACCTCAGCCGGCACCGAGGGAAACCTACCTAACCTGTGCATTTTTGAAAACTAGAGACCTAGGGGAATCCAAGATGGGGTGACTTGTGGGGCTCTGACCGGGCTATTTTACCCAGAATCCTTTGCAAACCTCAAAATCTGGCTAAAGAAACACATGTTCCTCATATTTTGGCGACAGAAAGTTCTTGAATCTGAGAGAAGCCACAAATTTCCTCCCACCCAGCGTTCCCCCAAGTGTCCTGATAAAAATGATACCTCACTTGTGTGGGTAGGCCTAGCACCCGTGACAGGAAATGCCCCAAAACACAACGTGGACACATCCCATTTTTTGACAGATAACAGAGGTGTTTTTTGCAAAGTGCCTACCTGTAGATTTTGGCCTCTAGCTCAGCCGGCACCCAGGGAAACCTGCCAAACCTGTGCATTTGTGGAAACTAGATACCAAGGGGAATCCAAGATGGGGTGACTTGTGGAGCTCTGACCAGGTTCTGTTACCCAGAATCCTTTGCAAACCTCAAAGTCTGGCTAGAGAAACAAGTTTTCCTCACATTTTCATGACAGAGAGATCTAGAATCTGAGAGGAGCCACAAATTTCCTTCCACCCAGCGATCCCCCAAGTCTCCCGATAAAAATGATACCTAACTTGTGTGGGTAGGCCTAGCGCCCGTGACAGGAAATGCCCCAAAACACAACGTGGACACATCCAATTTTTTGACAGAAAACAGAGGTGTTTTTTGGAAAGGGTCTACCTGTAGATTTTGGCCTCTACTTCAGCCGGCACCTAGGGAAACCTGCCAAACCTGTGCATTTGTGAAAATTAGAGACCTAGGGGAATCTAAGATAGGGTGACTTGTGGGGCTCTGACCAGGTTCTGTTACCCAGAATCCTTTGCAAACCTCAAAATCTGGCTAGAGAAACAAGTTTTCCTCACATTTTCGTGACAGAGAGTTCTAGAATCTGAGAGGAGCCACAAATTTCCTTCCACCCAGCGATCCCCCAAGTCTCCCGATAAAAATTATACCTCACTTATGTGGGTAGTCCTAGCGCCCGTGACAGGAAATGCCCCAGAACACAACGTGGACACATCCCATTTTTTGACAGATAACAGAGGTGTTTTTTGCAAAGTGCCTACCTGTAGATTTTGGCCTCAAGCTCAGCCGGCACCTAGGGAAACCTGCCAAACCTGTGCATTTGTGAAAACTAGATACCAAGGGGAATCCAAGATGGGGTGACTTGTGGAGCTCTGACCAGGTTCTGTTACCCAGAATCCTTTGCAAACCTCAAAATCTGGCTAAAGAAACACGTTTTCCTCACATTTTGGTGACAGAAATTTCTGGAATCTGAGAGGAGCCACAAATTAACTTCCACCCAGCGTTCCCCCAAGTCTCCCGATAAAAATGGTACCTAACTTGGGTGGGTAGGCCTAGCGCCCGTGACAGAAAATGCCCCAAAACACAATGTGGACACATCCCATTTTTTGACAGAAAACAGAGGTGTTTTTTGGAAAGTGCCTACCTGTAGATTTTGGCCTCTACCTCAGCCGGCACCTAGGGAAACCTGCCAAACCTGTGCATTTGTGAAAACTAGAGACCTAGGGGAATCTAAGATAGGGTGACTTGTGGGGCTCTGACCAGGTTCTGTTACCCAGAATCCTTTGCAAACCTCAAAATCTGGCTAGAGAAACACGTTTTCCTCACATTTTGGTGACAGAGAGTTCTAGAATCTGAGAGGAGCCACAAATTTCCTTCCACCCAGCGATCCCCCAAGTCTCCCGATAAAAATGATACCTAACTTGTGTGGGTAGGCCTAGCGCCCGTGACAGGAAATGCCCCAAAACACAACGTGGACACATCCCATTTTTTGACAGAAAACAGAGGTGTTTTTTGGAAAGTGTCTACCTGTAGATTTTGGCCTCTACCTCAGCCGGCACCGAGGGAAACCTACCTAACCTGTGCATTTTTGAAAACTAGAGACCTAGGGGAATCCAAGATGGGGTGACTTGTGGGGCTCTGACCGGGCTATCTTACCCAGAATCCTTTGCAAACCTCAAAATCTGGCTAAAGAAACACATGTTCCTCATATTTTGGCGACAGAAAGTTCTTGAATCTGAGAGAAGCCACAAATTTCCTCCCACCCAGCGTTCCCCCAAGTGTCCTGATAAAAATGATACCTCACTTGTGTGGGTAGGCCTAGCACCCGTGACAGGAAATGCCCCAAAACACAACGTGGACACATCCCATTTTTTGACAGAAAACAGAGGTGTTTTTTGCAAAGTGCCTACCTGTAGATTTTGGCCTCTAGCTCAGCCATCACCTAGGGAAAACTGCCAAACCTGTGCATTTTTAAAAACTAGAGACCTAGGACAATCCAAGATGGGGTGACTTCTGGGGCTCTGACCAGGTTCTGTTACCCAGAATCCTTTGCAAACCTCACAATTTGGCTAAAAAAACACATTTTCCTCACATTTTGGTGACAGAAAGTTCTGGAATCTGAGAGGAACCACAAATTTCCTCCCACCCAGCGTTCTCCCAAGTCTATCGATAAAAATTATACCTCACTTATGTGGGTAGTCCTAGCGCCCGTGACAGGAAATGCCCCAGAACACAACATGGACACATCCCAGTTTTTGACAGATAACAGAGGTGTTTTTTGCAAAGTGCCTACCTGTAGATTTTGGCCTCTAGCTCAGCCGGCACCTAGGGAAACCTGCCAAACCTGTGCATTTGTGAAAACTAGAGACCAAGGGGAATCTAAGATAGGGTGACTTGTGGGGCTCTGACCAGGTTCTGTTACCCAGAATCCTTTGCAAACCTCAAAATCTGGCTAGAGAAACACGTTTTCCTCACATTTTCGTGACAGAGAGTTCTAGAATCTGAGAGGAGCCACAAATTTCCTTCCACCCAGCGATCCCCCAAGTCTCCCGATAAAAATGATACCTAACTTGTGTGGGTAGGCCTAGCGCCCGTGACAGGAAATGCCCCAAAACACAACGTGGACACATCCCATTTTTTTGACAGAAAACAGGTGTTTTTTGGAAAGTGTCTACCTGTAGATTTTGGCCTCTACCTCAGCCGGCACCGAGGGAAACCTACCTAACCTGTGCATTTTTGAAAACTAGAGACCTAGGGGAATCCAAGATGGGGTGACTTGTGGGGCTCTGACTGGGCTATCTTACCCAGAATCCTTTGCAAACCTCAAAATCTGGCTAAAGAAACACATGTTCCTCATATTTTGGCGACAGAAAGTTCTTGAATCTGAGAGAAGCCACAAATTTCCTCCCACCCAGCGTTCCCCCAAGTGTCCTGATAAAAATGATACCTCACTTGTGTGGGTAGGCCTAGCACCCGTGACAGGAAATGCCCCAAAACACAACGTGGACACATCCCATTTTTTGACAGATGACAGAGGTGTTTTTTGCAAAGTGCCTACCTGTAGATTTTGGCCTCTAGCTCAGCCGGCACCCAGGGAAACCTGCCAAACCTGTGCATTTGTGGAAACTAGATACCAAGGGGAATCCAAGATGGGGTGACTTGTGGAGCTCTGACCAGGTTCTGTTACCCAGAATCCTTTGCAAACCTCAAAATCTGGCTAGAGAAACAAGTTTTCCTCACATTTTCGTGACAGAGAGTTCTAGAATCTGAGAGGAGCCACAAATTTCCTTCCACCCAGCGATCCCCAAGTCTCCCGATAAAAATGATACCTAACTTGTGTGGGTAGGCCTAGCGCCCGTGACAGGAAATGCCCCAAAACACAACGTGGACACATCCAATTTTTTGACAGAAAACAGAGGTGTTTTTTGGAAAGGGTCTACCTGTAGATTTTGGCCTCTACTTCAGCCGGCACCTAGGGAAACCTGCCAAACCTGTGCATTTGTGAAAATTAGAGACCTAGGGGAATCTAAGATAGGGTGACTTGTGGGGCTCTGACCAGGTTCTGTTACCCAGAATCCTTTGCAAACCTCAAAATCTGGCTAGAGAAACAAGTTTTCCTCACATTTTCGTGACAGAGAGTTCTAGAATCTGAGAGGAGCCACAAATTTCCTTCCACCCAGCGATCCCCCAAGTCTCCCGATAAAAATGATACCTAACTTGTGTGGGTAGGCCTAGCGCCCGTGACAGGAAATGCCCCAAAACACAACGTGGACACATCCCATTTTTTTGACAGAAAACAGAGGTGTTTTTTGGAAAGTGTCTACCTGTAGATTTTGGCCTCTACCGCAGCCGGCACCGAGGGAAACCTACCTAACCTGTGCATTTGTGAAAACTAGAGACCTAGGGGAATCTAATATAGGGTGACTTGTGGGGCTCTGACCGGGCTATCTTACCCAGAATCCTTTGCAAACCTCAAAATCTGGCTAAAGAAACACATGTTCCTCATATTTTGGCGACAGAAAGTTCTTGAATCTGAGAGAAGCCACAAATTTCCTCCCACCCAGCGTTCCCCCAAGTGTCCTGATAAAAATGATACCTCACTTGTGTGGGTAGGCCTAGCACCCGTGACAGGAAATGCCCCAAAACACAACGTGGACACATCCCATTTTTTGACAGAAAACAGAAGTGTTTTTTGCAAAGTGCCTACCTGTAGATTTTGGCCTCTAGCTCAGCCATCACCTAGGGAAACCTGCAAAACCTGTGCATTTTTAAAAACTAGATACCTAGGACAATCCAAGATGGGGTGACTTGTGGGGCTCTGACCAGGTTCTGTTACCCAGAATCCTTTGCAAACCTCACAATTTGGCAAAAAAAACACATTTTACTCACATTTTGGTGACAGAAAGTTCTGGAATCTGAGAGAAACCACAAATTTCCTCCCACCCAGCATTCCCCCAAGTCTCCCGATAAAAATTATACCTCACTTATGTGGGTAGTCCTAGCGCCCGTGACAGGAAATGCCCCAGAACACAACGTGGACACTTCCCATTTTTTGACAGATAACAGAGGTGTTTTTTGCAAAGTGCCTACCTGTAGATTTTGGCCTCTAGCTCAGCCGGCACCCAGGGAAACCTGCCAAACCTGTGCATTTGTGGAAACTAGATACCAAGGGGAATCCAAGATGGGGTGACTTGTGGAGCTCTGACCAGGTTCTGTTACCCAGAATCCTTTGCAAACCTCAAAATCTGGCTAGAGAAACAAGTTTTCCTCACATTCTTGTGACAGAGAGTTCTAAAATCTGAGAGGAGCCACAAATTTCCTTCCACCCAGCGATCCCCAAAGTCTCCCGATAAAAATGATACCTAACTTGTGTGGGTAGGCCTAGCGCCCGTGACAGGAAATGCCCCAAAACACAACGTGGACACATCCAATTTTTTGACAGAAAACAGAGGTGTTTTTTGGAAAGGGTCTACCTGTAGCTTTTGGCCTCTACTTCAGCCGGCACCTAGGGAAACCTGCCAAACCTGTGCATTTGTGAAAATTAGAGACCTAGGGGAATCTAAGATAGGGTGACTTGTGGGGCTCTGACCAGGTTCTGTTACCCAGAATCCTTTGCAAACCTCAAAATCTGGCTAGAGAAACAAGTTTTCCTCACATTTTCGTGACAGAGAGTTCTAGAATCTGAGAGGAGCCACAAATTTCCTTCCACCCAGCGATCCCCCAAGTCTCCCGATAAAAATTATACCTCACTTATGTGGGTAGTCCTAGCGCCCGTGACAGGAAATGCCCCAGAACACAACGTGGACATATCCCATTTTTTGACAGATAACAGAGGTGTTTTTTGCAAAGTGCCTACCTGTAGATTTTGGCCTCTAGCTCAGCCGGCACCTAGGGAAACCTGCCAAACCTGTGCATTTGTGAAAACTAGATACCAAGGGGAATCCAAGATGGGGTGACTTGGTGGGCTCTGACCAGGTTCTGTTACCCAGAATCCTTTGCAAACCTCAAAATCTGGCTAAAGAAACACGTTTTCCTCACATTTTGGTGACAGAAATTTCTGGAATCTGAGAGGAGCCACAAATTTACTTCCACCCAGCGTTCCCCCAAGTCTCCCGATAAAAATGGTACCTAACTTGGGTGGGTAGGCCCAGCGCCCGTGACAGAAAATGCCCCAAAACACAATGTGGACACATCCCATTTTTTGACAGAAAACAGAGGTGTTTTTTGGAAAGTGTCTACCTGTAGATTTTGGCCTCTACCTCAGCCGGCACCGAGGGAAACCTACCTAACCTGTGCATTTTTGAAAACTAGAGACCTAGGGGAATCCAAGATGGGGTGACTTGTGGGGCTCTGACCGGGCTATCTTACCCAGAATCCTTTGCAAACCTCAAAATCTGGCTAAAGAAACACATGTTCCTCATATTTTGGCGACAGAAAGTTCTTGAATCTGAGAGAAGCCACAAATTTCCTCCCACCCAGCGTTCCCCCAAGTGTCCTGATAAAAATGATACCTCACTTGTGTGGGTAGGCCTAGCACCCGTGACAGGAAATGCCCCAAAACACAACGTGGACACATCCCATTTTTTGACAGATAACAGAGGTGTTTTTTGCAAAGTGCCTACCTGTAGATTTTGGCCTCTACCTCAGCCGGCACCCAGGGAAACCTGCCAAACCTGTGCATTTGTGGAAACTAGATACCAAGGGGAATCCAAGATGGGGTGACTTGTGGAGCTCTGACCAGGTTCTGTTACCCAGAATCCTTTGCAAACCTCAAAATCTGGCTAGAGAAACAAGTTTTCCTCACATTTTCATGACAGAGAGATCTAGAATCTGAGAGGAGCCACAAATTTCCTTCCACCCAGCGATCCCCCAAGTCTCCCGATAAAAATGATACCTAACTTGTGTGGGTAGGCCTAGCGCCCGTGACAGGAAATGCCCCAAAACACAACGTGGACACATCCAATTTTTTGACAGAAAACAGAGGTGTTTTTTGGAAAGGGTCTACCTGTAGATTTTGTCCTCTACTTCAGCCGGCACCTAGGGAAACCTGCCAAACCTGTGCATTTGTGAAAATTAGAGACCTAGGGGAATCTAAGATAGGGTGACTTGTGGGGCTCTGACCAGGTTCTGTTACCCAGAATCCTTTGCAAACCTCAAAATCTGGCTAGAGAAACAAGTTTTCCTCACATTTTCGTGACAGAGAGTTCTAGAATCTGAGAGGAGCCACAAATTTCCTCCCACCCAGCGATCCCCCAAGTCTCCCGATAAAAATTATACCTCACTTATGTGGGTAGTCCTAGCGCCCGTGACAGGAAATGCCCCAGAACACAACGTGGACACATCCCATTTTTTGACAGATAACAGAGGTGTTTTTTGCAAAGTGCCTACCTGTAGATTTTGGCCTCAAGCTCAGCCGGCACCTAGGGAAACCTGCCAAACCTGTGCATTTGTGAAAACTAGATACCAAGGGGAATCCAAGATGGGGTGACTTGTGGAGCTCTGACCAGGTTCTGTTACCCAGAATCCTTTGCAAACCTCAAATTCTGGCTAAAGAAACACGTTTTCCTCACATTTTGGTGACAGAAATTTCTGGAATCTGAGAGGAGCCACAAATTAACTTCCACCCAGCGTTCCCCCAAGTCTCCCGATAAAAATGGTACCTAACTTGGGTGGGTAGGCCTAGCGCCCGTGACAGAAAATGCCCCAAAACACAATGTGGACACATCCCATTTTTTGACAGAAAACAGAGGTGTTTTTTGGAAAGTGCCTACCTGTAGATTTTGGCCTCTACCTCAGCCGGCACCTAGGGAAACCTGCCAAACCTGTGCATTTGTGAAAACTAGAGACCTAGGGGAATCTAAGATAGGGTGACTTGTGGGGCTCTGACCAGGTTCTGTTACCCAGAATCCTTTGCAAACCTCAAAATCTGGCTAGAGAAACACGTTTTCCTCACATTTTCGTGACAGAGAGTTCTAGAATCTGAGAGGAGCCACAAATTTCCTTCCACCCAGCGATCCCCCAAGTCTCCCAATAAAAATGATACCTAACTTGTGTGGGTAGGCCTAGCGCCCGTGACAGGAAATGCCCCAAAACACAACGTGGACACATCCCATTTTTTGACAGAAAACAGAGGTGTTTTTTGGAAAGTGTCTACCTGTAGATTTTGGCCTCTACCTCAGCCGGCACCGAGGGAAACCTACCTAACCTGTGCATTTTTGAAAACTAGAGACCTAGGGGAATCCAAGATGGGGTGACTTGTGGGGCTCTGACCGGGCTATCTTACCCAGAATCCTTTGCAAACCTCAAAATCTGGCTAAAGAAACACATGTTCCTCATATTTTGGCGACAGAAAGTTCTTGAATCTGAGAGAAGCCACAAATTTCCTCCCACCCAGCGTTCCCCCAAGTGTCCTGATAAAAATGATACCTCACTTGTGTGGGTAGGCCTAGCACCCGTGACAGGAAATGCCCCAAAACACAACGTGGACACATCCCATTTTTTGACAGAAAACAGAGGTGTTTTTTGCAAAGTGCCTACCTGTAGATTTTGGCCTCTAGCTCAGCCATCACCTAGGGAAAACTGCCAAACCTGTGCATTTTTAAAAACTAGAGACCTAGGACAATCCAAGATGGGGTGACTTCTGGGGCTCTGACCAGGTTCTGTTACCCAGAATCCTTTGCAAACCTCACAATTTGGCTAAAAAAACACATTTTCCTCACATTTTGGTGACAGAAAGTTCTGGAATCTGAGAGGAACCACAAATTTCCTCCCACCCAGCGTTCTCCCAAGTCTATCGATAAAAATTATACCTCACTTATGTGGGTAGTCCTAGCGCCCGTGACAGGAAATGCCCCAGAACACAACATGGACACATCCCAGTTTTTGACAGATAACAGAGGTGTTTTTTGCAAAGTGCCTACCTGTAGATTTTGGCCTCTAGCTCAGCCGGCACCTAGGGAAACCTGCCAAACCTGTGCATTTGTGAAAACTAGAGACCAAGGGGAATCTAAGATAGGGTGACTTGTGGGGCTCTGACCAGGTTCTGTTACCCAGAATCCTTTGCAAACCTCAAAATCTGACTAGAGAAACACGTTTTCCTCACATTTTCGTGACAGAGAGTTCTAGAATCTGAGAGGAGCCACAAATTTCCTTCCACCCAGCGATCCCCCAAGTCTCCTGATAAAAATGATACCTAACTTGTGTGGGTAGGCCTAGCGCCCGTGACAGGAAATGCCCCAAAACACAACGTGGACACATCCCATTTTTTTGACAGAAAACAGAGGTGTTTTTTGGAAAGTGTCTACCTGTAGATTTTGGCCTCTACCTCAGCCGGCACCGAGGGAAACCTACCTAACCTGTGCATTTTTGAAAACTAGAGACCTAGGGGAATCCAAGATGGGGTGACTTGTGGGGCTCTGACTGGGCTATCTTACCCAGAATCCTTTGCAAACCTCAAAATCTGGCTAAAGAAACACATGTTCCTCATATTTTGGCGACAGAAAGTTCTTGAATCTGAGAGAAGCCACAAATTTCCTCCCACCCAGCGTTCCCCCAAGTGTCCTGATAAAAATGATACCTCACTTGTGTGGGTAGGCCTAGCACCCGTGACAGGAAATGCCCCAAAACACAACGTGGACACATCCCATTTTTTGACAGATAACAGAGGTGTTTTTTGCAAAGTGCCTACCTGTAGATTTTGGCCTCTAGCTCAGCCGGCACCCAGGGAAACCTGCCAAACCTGAGCATTTGTGGAAACTAGATACCAAGGGGAATCCAAGATGGGGTGACTTGTGGAGCTCTGACCAGGTTCTGTTACCCAGAATCCTTTGCAAACCTCAAAATCTGGCTAGAGAAACAAGTTTTCCTCACATTTTCGTGACAGAGAGTTCTAGAATCTGAGAGGAGCCACAAATTTCCTTCCACCCAGCGATCCCCAAGTCTCCCGATAAAAATGATACCTAACTTGTGTGGGTAGGCCTAGCGCCCGTGACAGGAAATGCCCCAAAACACAACGTGGACACATCCAATTTTTTGACAGAAAACAGAGGTGTTTTTTGGAAAGGGTCTACCTGTAGATTTTGGCCTCTACTTCAGCCGGCACCTAGGGAAACCTGCCAAACCTGTGCATTTGTGAAAATTAGAGACCTAGGGGAATCTAAGATAGGGTGACTTGTGGGGCTCTGACCAGGTTCTGTTACCCAGAATCCTTTGCAAACCTCAAAATCTGGCTAGAGAAACAAGTTTTCCTCACATTTTCGTGACAGAGAGTTCTAGAATCTGAGAGGAGCCACAAATTTCCTTCCACCCAGCGATCCCCCAAGTCTCCCGATAAAAATGATACCTAACTTGTGTGGGTAGGCCTAGCGCCCGTGACAGGAAATGCCCCAAAACACAACGTGGACACATCCCATTTTTTTGACAGAAAACAGAGGTGTTTTTTGGAAAGTGTCTACCTGTAGATTTTGGCCTCTACCGCAGCCGGCACCGAGGGAAACCTACCTAACCTGTGCATTTGTGAAAACTAGAGACCTAGGGGAATCTAAGATAGGGTGACTTGTGGGGCTCTGACCGGGCTATCTTACCCAGAATCCTTTGCAAACCTCAAAATCTGGCTAAAGAAACACATGTTCCTCATATTTTGGCGACAGAAAGTTCTTGAATCTGAGAGAAGCCACAAATTTCCTCCCACCCAGCGTTCCCCCAAGTGTCCTGATAAAAATGATACCTCACTTGTGTGGGTAGGCCTAGCACCCGTGACAGGAAATGCCCCAAAACACAACGTGGACACATCCCATTTTTTGACAGAAAACAGAAGTGTTTTTTGCAAAGTGCCTACCTGTAGATTTTGGCCTCTAGCTCAGCCATCACCTAGGGAAACCTGCAAAACCTGTGCATTTTTAAAAACTAGATACCTAGGACAATCCAAGATGGGGTGACTTGTGGGGCTCTGACCAGGTTCTGTTACCCAGAATCCTTTGCAAACCTCACAATTTGGCAAAAAAAACACATTTTACTCACATTTTGGTGACAGAAAGTTCTGGAATCTGAGAGGAACCACAAATTTCCTCCCACCCAGCGTTCCCCCAAGTCTCCCGATAAAAATGGTACCTAACTTGGGTGGGTAGGCCTAGCGCCCGTGACAGAAAATGCCCCAAAACACAATGTGGACACATCCCATTTTTTGACAGAAAACAGAGGTGTTTTTTGGAAAGTGCCTACCTGTAGATTTTGGCCTCTACCTCAGCCGGCACCTAGGGAAACCTGCCAAACCTGTGCATTTGTGAAAACTAGAGACCTAGGGGAATCTAAGATAGGGTGACTTGTGGGGCTCTGACCAGGTTCTGTTACCCAGAATCCTTTGCAAACCTCAAAATCTGGCTAGAGAAACACGTTTTCCTCACATTTTCGTGACAGAGAGTTCTAGAATCTGAGAGGAGCCACAAATTTCCTTCCACCCAGCGATCCCCCAAGTCTCCCGATAAAAATGATACCTAACTTGTGTGGGTAGGCCTAGCGCCCGTGACAGGAAATGCCCCAAAACACAACGTGGACACATCCCATTTTTTGACAGAAAACAGAGGTGTTTTTTGGAAAGTGTCTACCTGTAGATTTTGGCCTCTACCTCAGCCGGCACCGAGGGAAACCTACCTAACCTGTGCATTTTTGAAAACTAGAGACCTAGGGGAATCCAAGATGGGGTGACTTGTGGGGCTCTGACCGGGCTATCTTACCCAGAATCCTTTGCAAACCTCAAAATCTGGCTAAAGAAACACATGTTCCTCATATTTTGGCGACAGAAAGTTCTTGAATCTGAGAGAAGCCACAAATTTCCTCCCACCCAGCGTTCCCCCAAGTGTCCTGATAAAAATGATACCTCACTTGTGTGGGTAGGCCTAGCACCCGTGACAGGAAATGCCCCAAAACACAACGTGGACACATCCCATTTTTTGACAGATAACAGAGGTGTTTTTTGCAAAGTGCCTACCTGTAGATTTTGGCCTCTACCTCAGCCGGCACCCAGGGAAACCTGCCAAACCTGTGCATTTGTGGAAACTAGATACCAAGGGGAATCCAAGATGGGGTGACTTGTGGAGCTCTGACCAGGTTCTGTTACCCAGAATCCTTTGCAAACCTCAAAATCTGGCTAGAGAAACAAGTTTTCCTCACATTTTCGTGACAGAGAGATCTAGGGCCATATTTATACTTTTTGGTGCAAAACTGCACTAAGGCAGTTTTGTCCCAAAAAGTTTTGCACCGGCTTGCACCATTTTTTAGCACCAGCTGGGCACCATATTTATGGAATGGTGCAAGCCGGTGCAAAGGGTAGGCTAGCTTAAAAAAAATGACGTTAGGCAGTTTTGAGTCAAAATAAATGATTCTGACCAGATTAACATCATTTTTTGACGCTAAGGGGCATATTTACACTCTGTTTGCACTGAATTAGCGTCATTTTTTTTTAACTCTAATTCAGTGCAAAACTAACTCCATATTTATACTAGCACCAAATTTATGGAGTTAAAGTAATTTTTTGGAAGTGGAAACCTACCTTGCCTTAATGAGATGCAAGGTAGGCGTTCCCGTGCAAAAAAATGACTCTATGGCCTTAACACCATATTTATACTCCCATGTAAAAATGGTGCAAGGGAGGGAGGATGGGTAAAAAAATGGGGCAAAGCTTGCTTTGCCCCATTTTTTAAGACCTGGGTCAGGGCAGGTGTTAGGGGGCCTGTGGCCCTATTTCCATGGTGGAACACCATGGAATAAGCCCAGAGGTGCCCTCCCTAGGCCCTAGGGGCACCCCCACCCACACTAGAGGGACTGCGAGGATGGGGGACCCCATCCCAGGTAAGTACAGGTAAGTGCATTTTATTTTTGAAAGTGCCATAGGGGGCCCTGAAATGGGCCCCAATACATGGCGCTGGGTGCAATGGCAATGCCCAGGGGACCCCTGTCCTCTGTGCTGGCCACTGGGGTGGTGGGCATGACTCCTGCCTTTTCTAAGGCAGGAGTCATGTGGCATGGTAGGTTTAGCACCATAAAATGACGCTAATCTAGTTAGAGTCATTTTTATTACTCTAACCTGCCTAAAGCCATTTTTTGGTGCTAAACCCTCTTCTTCCATACTGCCAGCCCCACCCGACTAAAGTCATTTTTTAAAACTCTAGCCTACCCTTTGCACCGGCTTGCACCATTCCATAAATATGGTGCCCGGCTGGTGCACAGAAATGGTGCAAGCCGGTGCTAAACGTTTTGGTGCAAAACTGAGTTAGTGCAGTTTTGCAGCAAAAAGTATAAATAAGGGCCAATATTTTGTAAGTTTGCGCCACTTTTGTGTCATAAAATGACGTTAATGCGGTGCAAAAAAAGTTTAAATCAGGGCCTTGGTGCTAGATGGGTCTAGCACCAAAGTATAAATATGGAGTTAGTTTTGCACCGAATTAGAGTAAAACAAAATGACACTAATTCGGTGCAAACAGAGTATAAATATGCCGCAGAATATAAATATGCCCCTAAATATGGCGTTAAGGCCATAGAGTCATTTTTGGCACGGGAACGCCTACCTTGCATCTCATTAAGGCAAAGTAGGTCTCCACTTTCAAAAAATGACATTAACTCCATAAATTTGGTGCTAGAGGGGTCTAGCACCAAAGTATAAATATGGAGTTAGTTTTGCACCGAATTAGAGTTAAAAAAAATGACACTAATTCGGTGCAAACAGAGTATAAATATGCCCCCTAGAATCTGAGAGGAGCCACAAATTTCCTTCCACCCAGCGATCACCCAAGTCTCCCGATAAAAATGATACCTAACTTGTGTGGGTAGGCCTAGCGCCCGTGACAGGAAATGCCCCAAAACACAACGTGGACACATCCAATTTTTTGACAGAAAACAGAGGTGTTTTTTGGAAAGGGTCTACCTGTAGATTTTGGCCTCTACTTCAGCCGGCACCTAGGGAAACCTGCCAAACCTGTGCATTTGTGAAAATTAGAGACCTAGGGGAATCTAAGATAGGGTGACTTGTGGGGCTCTGACCAGGTTCTGTTACCCAGAATCCTTTGCAAACCTCAAAATCTGGCTAGAGAAACAAGTTTTCCTCACATTTTCGTGACAGAGAGTTCTAGAATCTGAGAGGAGCCACAAATTTCCTTCCACCCAGCGATCCCCCAAGTCTCCCGATAAAAATGATACCTCACTTATGTGGGTAGTCCTAGCGCCCGTGACAGGAAATGCCCCAGAACACAACGTGGACACATCCCATTTTTTGACAGATAACAGAGGTGTTTTTTGCAAAGTGCCTACCTGTAGATTTTGGCCTCAAGCTCAGCCGGCACCTAGGGAAACCTGCCAAACCTGTGCATTTGTGAAAACTAGATACCAAGGGGAATCCAAGATGGGGTGACTTGTGGAGCTCTGACCAGGTTCTGTTACCCAGAATCCTTTGCAAACCTCAAAATCTGGCTAAAGAAACACGTTTTCCTCACATTTTGGTGACAGAAATTTCTGGAATCTGAGAGGAGCCACAAATTAACTTCCACCCAGCGTTCCCCCAAGTCTCCCGATAAAAATGGTACCTAACTTGGGTGGGTAGGCCTAGCGCCCGTGACAGAAAATGCCCCAAAACACAATGTGGACACATCCCATTTTTTGACAGAAAACAGAGGTGTTTTTTGGAAAGTGCCTACCTGTAGATTTTGGCCTCTACCTCAGCTGGCACCTAGGGAAACCTGCCAAACCTGTGCATTTGTGAAAACTAGAGACCTAGGGGAATCTAAGATAGGGTGACTTGTGGGGCTCTGACCAGGTTCTGTTACCCAGAATCCTTTGCAAACCTCAAAATCTGGCTAGAGAAACACGTTTTCCTCACATTTTCGTGACAGAGAGTTCTAGAATCTGAGAGGAGCCACAAATTTCCTTCCACCCAGCGATCCCCCAAGTCTCCCGATAAAAATGATACCTAACTTGTGTGGGTAGGCCTAGCGCCCGTGACAGGAAATGCCCCAAAACACAACGTGGACACATCCCATTTTTTGACAGAAAACAGAGGTGTTTTTTGGAAAGTGTCTACCTGTAGATTTTGGCCTCTACCTCAGCCGGCACCGAGGGAAACCTACCTAACCTGTGCATTTTTGAAAACTAGAGACCTAGGGGAATCCAAGATGGGGTGACTTGTGGGGCTCTGACCGGGCTATCTTACCCAGAATCCTTTGCAAACCTCAAAATCTGGCTAAAGAAACACATGTTCCTCATATTTTGGCGACAGAAAGTTCTTGAATCTGAGAGAAGCCACAAATTTCCTCCCACCCAGCGTTCCCCCAAGTGTCCTGATAAAAATGATACCTCACTTGTGTGGGTAGGCCTAGCACCCGTGACAGGAAATGCCCCAAAACACAACGTGGACACATCCCATTTTTTGACAGAAAACAGAAGTGTTTTTTGCAAAGTGCCTACCTGTAGATTTTGGCCTCTAGCTCAGCCATCACCTAGGGAAAACTGCCAAACCTGTGCATTTTTAAAAACTAGAGACCTAGGACAATCCAAGATGGGGTGACTTCTGGGGCTCTGACCAGGTTCTGTTACCCAGAATCCTTTGCAAACCTCACAATTTGGCTAAAAAAACACATTTTCCTCACATTTTGGTGACAGAAAGTTCTGGAATCTGAGAGGAACCACAAATTTCCTCCCACCCAGCGTTCTCCCAAGTCTATCGATAAAAATGATACCTCACTTATGTGGGTAGTCCTAGCGCCCGTGACAGGAAATGCCCCAGAACACAACATGGACACATCCCAGTTTTTGACAGATAACAGAGGTGTTTTTTGCAAAGTGCCTACCTGTAGATTTTGGCCTCTAGCTCAGCCGGCACCTAGGGAAACCTGCCAAACCTGTGCATTTATGAAAACTAGAGACCAAGGGGAATCCAAGATAGGGTGACTTGTGGGGCTCTGACCAGGTTCTGTTACCCAGGATCCTTTGCAAACCTCAAAATCTGGCTAAAGAAACATGTTTTCCTCACATTTTGGTGACAGAGAGTTCTAGAATCTGAGAGGAGCCACAAATTTCCTTCCACCCAGCGATCCCCCAAGTCTCCCGATAAAAATGATACCTAACTTGTGTGGGTAGGCCTAGCACCCGTGACAGGAAATACCCCAAAACACAACATGGACACATCCCATTTTTTGACAGAAAACAGAGTTGTTTTTGGAAAGTGTGTACCAGTAGATTTTGGCTTCTACCTCAGCCAGCACTGAGGGAAACCTACCTAACCTGTGCATTTTTTTAAAATAGAGACCTAGGGGAATCCATGATGGGGTGGCTTGTGGGGCTCTGACCAAGTTCTGTTACCCAGAATCCTTTGCAAATCACAAAATCTGGCTAAAGAAACATGTTTTCCTCACATTTTGGTGACAGAAAGTTCTGGAATCTGAGAGGAGCCACAAATTTCCTTCCACCAAGCGTTCCCCCAAGTGTCCTGATAAAAATGATACCTCACTTGTGTGGGTAGGCCTAGCGCCCGTGACAGGAAATACCCCAAAACACAACGTGGACACATCCCAATTTTTGACAGAAAACTGAGGTGTTTTTTGCAAAGTGCCTACCTGTAGATTTTGGCCTCTACCTCAGCCGGCACCGAGGGAAACCTACCTAACCTGTGCATTTTTGAAAACTAGAGACCTAGGGGAATCCAAGATGGGGTGACTTGTGGGGCTCTGACCGGGCTATCTTACCCAGAATCCTTTGCAAACCTCAAAATCTGGCTAAAGAAACACATGTTCCTCATATTTTGGCGACAGAAAGTTCTTGAATCTGAGAGAAGCCACAAATTTCCTCCCACCCAGCGTTCCCCCAAGTGTCCTGATAAAAATGATACCTCACTTGTGTGGGTAGGCCTAGCACCCGTGACAGGAAATGCCCCAAAACACAACGTGGACACATCCCATTTTTTGACAGAAAACAGAAGTGTTTTTTGCAAAGTGCCTACCTGTAGATTTTGGCCTCTAGCTAAGCCATCACCTAGGGAAACCTGCAAAACCTGTGCATTTTTAAAAACTAGATACCTAGGACAATCCAAGATGGGGTGACTTGTGGGGCTCTGACCAGGTTCTGTTATCCAGAATCCTTTGCAAACCTCACAATTTGGCAAAAAAAACACATTTTACTCAAATTTTGGTGACAGAAAGTTCTGGAATCTGAGAGGAACCACAAATTTCCTCCCACCCAGCATTCCCCCAAGTCTCCCGATAAAAATTATACATCACTTATGTGGGTAGTCCTAGCGCCCGTGACAGCAAATGCCCCAGAACACAACGTGGACACATCCCATTTTTTGACAGATAACAGAGGTGTTTTTTGCAAAGTGCCTACCTGTAGATTTTGGCCTCTAGCTCAGCCGGCACCCAGGGAAACCTGCCCAACCTGTGCATTTGTGAAAACTAGATATCAAGGGGAATCCAAGATGGGGTGACTTGTGGAGCTCTGACCAGGTTCTGTTACCCAGAATCCTTTGCAAACCTCAAAATCTGGCTAGAGGAACAAGTTTTCCTCACATTTTCGTGACAGAGAGTTCTAGAATCTGAGAGGAGCCACAAATTTCCTTCCACCCAGCGATCCCCAAGTCTCCCGATAAAAATGATACGTAACTTGTGTGGGTAGGCCTAGCGCCCGTGACAGGAAATGCCCCAAAACACAATGTGGACACATCCCATTTTTTGACAGAAAACAGAGGTGTTTTTTGGAAAGTGCCTACCTGTAGATTTTGGCCTCTACCTCAGCCGGCACCTAGGGAAACCTGCCAAACCTGTGCATTTGTGAAAACTAGAGACCTAGGGGAATCTAAGATAGGGTGACTTGTGGGGCTCTGACCAGGTTCTGTTACCCAGAATCCTTTGCAAACCTCAAAATCTGGCTAGAGAAACACGTTTTTCTCACATTTTCGTGAGAGAGAGTTCTAGAATCTGAGAGGAGCCACAAATTTCCTTCCACCCAGCGATCCCCCAAGTCTCCCGATAAAAATGATACCTAACTTGTGTGGGTAGGCCTAGCGCCCGTGACAGGAAATGCCCCAAAACACAACGTGGACACATCCCATTTTTTGACAGAAAACAGAGGTGTTTTTTGGAAAGTGTCTACCTGTAGATTTTGGCCTCTACTTCAGCCGGCACCTAGGGAAACCTGCCAAACCTGTGCATTTGTGAAAACTAGATACCAAAGGGAATCCAAGATGGGGTGACTTGTGGAGCTCTGACCAGGTTCTGTTACCCAGAATCCTTTGCAAACCTCAAACTCTGGCTAAAGAAACACGTTTTCCTCACATTTTGGTGACAGAAATTTCTGGAATCTGAGAGGAGCCACAAATTTACTTCCACCCAGCGTTCCCCCAAGTCTCCCGATAAAAATGGTACCTAACTTGGGTGGGTAGGCCTAGCGCCCGTGACAGAAAATGCCCCAAAACACAATGTGGACACATCCCATTTTTTGACAGAAAACAGAGGTGTTTTTTGGAAAGTGCCTACCTGTAGATTTTGGCCTCTACCTCAGCCGGCACCTAGGGAAACCTGCCAAACCTGTGCATTTGTGAAAACTAGAGACCTAGGGGAATCTAAGATAGGGTGACTTGTGGGGCTCTGACCAGGTTCTGTTACCCAGAATCCTTTGCAAACCTCAAAATCTGGCTAGAGAAACACGTTTTCCTCACATTTTCGTGAGAGAGAGTTCTAGAATCTGAGAGGAGCCACAAATTTCCTTCCACCCAGCGATCCCCCAAGTCTCCCGATAAAAATGATACCTAACTTGTGTGGGTAGGCCTAGCGCCCGTGACAGGAAATGCCCCAAAACACAACGTGGACACATCCCATTTTTTGACAGAAAACAGAGGTGTTTTTTGGAAAGTGTCTACCTGTAGATTTTGGCCTCTACCGCAGCCGGCACCGAGGGAAACCTACCTAACCTGTGCATTTTTGAAAACTAGAGACCTAGGGGAATCCAAGATGGGGTGACTTGTGGGGCTCTGACCGGGCTATCTTACCCAGAATCCTTTGCAAACCTCAAAATCTGGCTAAAGAAACACATGTTCCTCATATTTTGGCGACAGAAAGTTCTTGAATCTGAGAGAAGCCACAAATTTCCTCCCACCCAGCGTTCCCCCAAGTGTCCTGATAAAAATGATACCTCACTTGTGTGGGTAGGCCTAGCACCTGTGACAGGAAATGCCCCAAAACACATCGTGGACACATCCCATTTTTTGACAGAAAACAGAAGTGTTTTTTGCAAAGTGCCTACCTGTAGATTTTGGCCTCTAGATCAGCCATCACCTAGGGAAACCTGCAAAACCTTTGCATTTTTAAAAACTAGATACCTAGGACAATCCAAGATGGGGTGACTTGTGGGGCTCTGACCAGGTTCTGTTACCCAGAATCCTTTGCAAACTTCACAATTTGGCAAAAAAAACACATTTTACTCACATTTTGGTGACAGAAAGTTCTGGAATCTGAGAGGAACCACAAATTTCCTCCCACCCAGCATTCCCCCAAGTCTCCCGATAAAAATTATACCTCACTTATGTGGGTAGTCCTAGCGCCCGTGACAGGAAATGCCCCAGAACACAACGTGGACACATCCCATTTTTTGACAGATAACAGAGGTGTTTTTTGCAAAGTGACTACCTGTAGATTTTGGCCTCTAGCTAAACCGGCACCCAGGGAAACCTGCCAAACCTGTGCATTTGTGGAAACTAGATACCAAGGGGAATCCAAGATGGGGTGACTTGTGGAGCTCTGACCAGGTTCTGTTACCCAGAATCCTTTGCAAACCTCAAAATCTGGCTAGAGAAACAAGTTTTCCTCACATTTTCGTGACAGAGAGTTCTAGAATCTGAGAGGAGTCACAAATTTCCTTCCACCCAGCGATCCCCCAAGTCTCCCGATAAAAATGATACCTAACTTGTGTGGGTAGGCCTAGCGCCCGTGACAGGAAATGCCCCAAAACACAACGTGGACACATCCAATTTTTTGACAGAAAACAGAGGTGTTTTTTGGAAAGGGTCTACCTGTAGATTTTGGCCTCTACTTCAGCCGGCACCTAGGGAAACCTGCCAAACCTGTGCATTTGTGAAAACTAGATACCAAGGGGAATCCAAGATGGGGTGACTTGTGGAGCTCTGACCAGGTTCTGTTACCCAGAATCCTTTGCAAACCTCAAAATCTGGCTAAAGAAACACGTTTTCCTCACATTTTGGTGACAGAAATTTCTGGAATCTGAGAGGAGCCACAAATTAACTTCCACCCAGCGTTCCCCCAAGTCTCCCGATAAAAATGGTACCTAACTTGGGTGGGTAGGCCTAGCGCCCGTGACAGAAAATGCCCCAAAACACAATGTGGACACATCCCATTTTTTGACAGAAAACAGAGGTGTTTTTTGGAAAGTGCCTACCTGTAGATTTTGGCCTCTACCTCAGCCGGCACCTAGGGAAACCTGCCAAACCTGTGCATTTGTGAAAACTAGAGACCTAGGGGAATCTAAGATAGGGTGACTTGTGGGGCTCTGACCAGGTTCTGTTACCCAGAATCCTTTGCAAACCTCAAAATCTGGCTAGAGAAACACGTTTTCCTCACATTTTGGTGACAGAGAGTTCTAGAATCTGAGAGGAGCCACAAATTTCCTTCCACCCAGCGATCCCCCAAGTCTCCCGATAAAAATGATACCTAACTTGTGTGGGTAGGCCTAGCGCCCGTGACAGGAAATGCCCCAAAACACAACGTGGACACATCCCATTTTTTGACAGAAAACAGAGGTGTTTTTTGGAAAGTGTCTACCTGTAGATTTTGGCCTCTACCTCAGCCGGCACCGAGGGAAACCTACCTAACCTGTGCATTTTTGAAAACTAGAGACCTAGGGGAATCCAAGATGGGGTGACTTGTGGGGCTCTGACCGGGCTATCTTACCCAGAATCCTTTGCAAACCTCAAAATCTGGCTAAAGAAACACATGTTCCTCATATTTTGGCGACAGAAAGTTCTTGAATCTGAGAGAAGCCACAAATTTCCTCCCACCCAGCGTTCCCCCAAGTGTCCTGATAAAAATGATACCTCACTTGTGTGGGTAGGCCTAGCACCCGTGACAGGAAATGCCCCAAAACACAACGTGGACACATCCCATTTTTTGACAGAAAACAGAGGTGTTTTTTGCAAAGTGCCTACCTGTAGATTTTGGCCTCTAGCTCAGCCATCACCTAGGGAAAACTGCCAAACCTGTGCATTTTTAAAAACTAGAGACCTAGGACAATCCAAGATGGGGTGACTTCTGGGGCTCTGACCAGGTTCTGTTACCCAGAATCCTTTGCAAACCTCACAATTTGGCTAAAAAAACACATTTTCCTCACATTTTGGTGACAGAAAGTTCTGGAATCTGAGAGGAACCACAAATTTCCTCCCACCCAGCGTTCTCCCAAGTCTATCGATAAAAATTATACCTCACTTATG
Source organism: Pleurodeles waltl (assembly GCF_031143425.1). Lineage (NCBI taxonomy): Eukaryota > Metazoa > Chordata > Amphibia > Caudata > Salamandridae > Pleurodeles > Pleurodeles waltl. The sequence goes on along the minus strand of NC_090439.1, from coordinate 184,539,500 downwards.
TGGGTAGTCCTAGCGCCCGTGACAGGAAATGCCCCAGAACACAACATGGACACATCCCAGTTTTTGACAGATAACAGAGGTGTTTTTTGCAAAGTGCCTACCTGTAGATTTTGGCCTCTAGCTCAGCCGGCACCTAGGGAAACCTGCCAAACCTGTGCATTTGTGAAAACTAGAGACCAAGGGGAATCTAAGATAGGGTGACTTGTGGGGCTCTGACCAGGTTCTGTTACCCAGAATCCTTTGCAAACCTCAAAATCTGGCTAGAGAAACACGTTTTCCTCACATTTTCGTGACAGAGAGTTCTAGAATCTGAGAGGAGCCACAAATTTCCTTCCACCCAGCGATCCCCCAAGTCTCCCGATAAAAATGATACCTAACTTGTGTGGGTAGGCCTAGCGCCCGTGACAGGAAATGCCCCAAAACACAACGTGGACACATCCCATTTTTTTGACAGAAAACAGGTGTTTTTTGGAAAGTGTCTACCTGTAGATTTTGGCCTCTACCTCAGCCGGCACCGAGGGAAACCTACCTAACCTGTGCATTTTTGAAAACTAGAGACCTAGGGGAATCCAAGATGGGGTGACTTGTGGGGCTCTGACTGGGCTATCTTACCCAGAATCCTTTGCAAACCTCAAAATCTGGCTAAAGAAACACATGTTCCTCATATTTTGGCGACAGAAAGTTCTTGAATCTGAGAGAAGCCACAAATTTCCTCCCACCCAGCGTTCCCCCAAGTGTCCTGATAAAAATGATACCTCACTTGTGTGGGTAGGCCTAGCACCCGTGACAGGAAATGCCCCAAAACACAACGTGGACACATCCCATTTTTTGACAGATGACAGAGGTGTTTTTTGCAAAGTGCCTACCTGTAGATTTTGGCCTCTAGCTCAGCCGGCACCCAGGGAAACCTGCCAAACCTGTGCATTTGTGGAAACTAGATACCAAGGGGAATCCAAGATGGGGTGACTTGTGGAGCTCTGACCAGGTTCTGTTACCCAGAATCCTTTGCAAACCTCAAAATCTGGCTAGAGAAACAAGTTTTCCTCACATTTTCGTGACAGAGAGTTCTAGAATCTGAGAGGAGCCACAAATTTCCTTCCACCCAGCGATCCCCAAGTCTCCCGATAAAAATGATACCTAACTTGTGTGGGTAGGCCTAGCGCCCGTGACAGGAAATGCCCCAAAACACAACGTGGACACATCCAATTTTTTGACAGAAAACAGAGGTGTTTTTTGGAAAGGGTCTACCTGTAGATTTTGGCCTCTACTTCAGCCGGCACCTAGGGAAACCTGCCAAACCTGTGCATTTGTGAAAATTAGAGACCTAGGGGAATCTAAGATAGGGTGACTTGTGGGGCTCTGACCAGGTTCTGTTACCCAGAATCCTTTGCAAACCTCAAAATCTGGCTAGAGAAACAAGTTTTCCTCACATTTTCGTGACAGAGAGTTCTAGAATCTGAGAGGAGCCACAAATTTCCTTCCACCCAGCGATCCCCCAAGTCTCCCGATAAAAATGATACCTAACTTGTGTGGGTAGGCCTAGCGCCCGTGACAGGAAATGCCCCAAAACACAACGTGGACACATCCCATTTTTTTGACAGAAAACAGAGGTGTTTTTTGGAAAGTGTCTACCTGTAGATTTTGGCCTCTACCGCAGCCGGCACCGAGGGAAACCTACCTAACCTGTGCATTTGTGAAAACTAGAGACCTAGGGGAATCTAATATAGGGTGACTTGTGGGGCTCTGACCGGGCTATCTTACCCAGAATCCTTTGCAAACCTCAAAATCTGGCTAAAGAAACACATGTTCCTCATATTTTGGCGACAGAAAGTTCTTGAATCTGAGAGAAGCCACAAATTTCCTCCCACCCAGCGTTCCCCCAAGTGTCCTGATAAAAATGATACCTCACTTGTGTGGGTAGGCCTAGCACCCGTGACAGGAAATGCCCCAAAACACAACGTGGACACATCCCATTTTTTGACAGAAAACAGAAGTGTTTTTTGCAAAGTGCCTACCTGTAGATTTTGGCCTCTAGCTCAGCCATCACCTAGGGAAACCTGCAAAACCTGTGCATTTTTAAAAACTAGATACCTAGGACAATCCAAGATGGGGTGACTTGTGGGGCTCTGACCAGGTTCTGTTACCCAGAATCCTTTGCAAACCTCACAATTTGGCAAAAAAAACACATTTTACTCACATTTTGGTGACAGAAAGTTCTGGAATCTGAGAGAAACCACAAATTTCCTCCCACCCAGCATTCCCCCAAGTCTCCCGATAAAAATTATACCTCACTTATGTGGGTAGTCCTAGCGCCCGTGACAGGAAATGCCCCAGAACACAACGTGGACACTTCCCATTTTTTGACAGATAACAGAGGTGTTTTTTGCAAAGTGCCTACCTGTAGATTTTGGCCTCTAGCTCAGCCGGCACCCAGGGAAACCTGCCAAACCTGTGCATTTGTGGAAACTAGATACCAAGGGGAATCCAAGATGGGGTGACTTGTGGAGCTCTGACCAGGTTCTGTTACCCAGAATCCTTTGCAAACCTCAAAATCTGGCTAGAGAAACAAGTTTTCCTCACATTCTTGTGACAGAGAGTTCTAAAATCTGAGAGGAGCCACAAATTTCCTTCCACCCAGCGATCCCCAAAGTCTCCCGATAAAAATGATACCTAACTTGTGTGGGTAGGCCTAGCGCCCGTGACAGGAAATGCCCCAAAACACAACGTGGACACATCCAATTTTTTGACAGAAAACAGAGGTGTTTTTTGGAAAGGGTCTACCTGTAGCTTTTGGCCTCTACTTCAGCCGGCACCTAGGGAAACCTGCCAAACCTGTGCATTTGTGAAAATTAGAGACCTAGGGGAATCTAAGATAGGGTGACTTGTGGGGCTCTGACCAGGTTCTGTTACCCAGAATCCTTTGCAAACCTCAAAATCTGGCTAGAGAAACAAGTTTTCCTCACATTTTCGTGACAGAGAGTTCTAGAATCTGAGAGGAGCCACAAATTTCCTTCCACCCAGCGATCCCCCAAGTCTCCCGATAAAAATTATACCTCACTTATGTGGGTAGTCCTAGCGCCCGTGACAGGAAATGCCCCAGAACACAACGTGGACATATCCCATTTTTTGACAGATAACAGAGGTGTTTTTTGCAAAGTGCCTACCTGTAGATTTTGGCCTCTAGCTCAGCCGGCACCTAGGGAAACCTGCCAAACCTGTGCATTTGTGAAAACTAGATACCAAGGGGAATCCAAGATGGGGTGACTTGGTGGGCTCTGACCAGGTTCTGTTACCCAGAATCCTTTGCAAACCTCAAAATCTGGCTAAAGAAACACGTTTTCCTCACATTTTGGTGACAGAAATTTCTGGAATCTGAGAGGAGCCACAAATTTACTTCCACCCAGCGTTCCCCCAAGTCTCCCGATAAAAATGGTACCTAACTTGGGTGGGTAGGCCCAGCGCCCGTGACAGAAAATGCCCCAAAACACAATGTGGACACATCCCATTTTTTGACAGAAAACAGAGGTGTTTTTTGGAAAGTGTCTACCTGTAGATTTTGGCCTCTACCTCAGCCGGCACCGAGGGAAACCTACCTAACCTGTGCATTTTTGAAAACTAGAGACCTAGGGGAATCCAAGATGGGGTGACTTGTGGGGCTCTGACCGGGCTATCTTACCCAGAATCCTTTGCAAACCTCAAAATCTGGCTAAAGAAACACATGTTCCTCATATTTTGGCGACAGAAAGTTCTTGAATCTGAGAGAAGCCACAAATTTCCTCCCACCCAGCGTTCCCCCAAGTGTCCTGATAAAAATGATACCTCACTTGTGTGGGTAGGCCTAGCACCCGTGACAGGAAATGCCCCAAAACACAACGTGGACACATCCCATTTTTTGACAGATAACAGAGGTGTTTTTTGCAAAGTGCCTACCTGTAGATTTTGGCCTCTACCTCAGCCGGCACCCAGGGAAACCTGCCAAACCTGTGCATTTGTGGAAACTAGATACCAAGGGGAATCCAAGATGGGGTGACTTGTGGAGCTCTGACCAGGTTCTGTTACCCAGAATCCTTTGCAAACCTCAAAATCTGGCTAGAGAAACAAGTTTTCCTCACATTTTCATGACAGAGAGATCTAGAATCTGAGAGGAGCCACAAATTTCCTTCCACCCAGCGATCCCCCAAGTCTCCCGATAAAAATGATACCTAACTTGTGTGGGTAGGCCTAGCGCCCGTGACAGGAAATGCCCCAAAACACAACGTGGACACATCCAATTTTTTGACAGAAAACAGAGGTGTTTTTTGGAAAGGGTCTACCTGTAGATTTTGTCCTCTACTTCAGCCGGCACCTAGGGAAACCTGCCAAACCTGTGCATTTGTGAAAATTAGAGACCTAGGGGAATCTAAGATAGGGTGACTTGTGGGGCTCTGACCAGGTTCTGTTACCCAGAATCCTTTGCAAACCTCAAAATCTGGCTAGAGAAACAAGTTTTCCTCACATTTTCGTGACAGAGAGTTCTAGAATCTGAGAGGAGCCACAAATTTCCTTCCACCCAGCGATCCCCCAAGTCTCCCGATAAAAATGGTACCTAACTTGGGTGGGTAGGCCCAGCGCCCGTGACAGAAAATGCCCCAAAACACAATGTGGACACATCCCATTTTTTGACAGAAAACAGAGGTGTTTTTTGGAAAGTGTCTACCTGTAGATTTTGGCCTCTACCTCAGCCGGCACCGAGGGAAACCTACCTAACCTGTGCATTTTTGAAAACTAGAGACCTAGGGGAATCCAAGATGGGGTGACTTGTGGGGCTCTGACCGGGCTATCTTACCCAGAATCCTTTGCAAACCTCAAAATCTGGCTAAAGAAACACATGTTCCTCATATTTTGGCGACAGAAAGTTCTTGAATCTGAGAGAAGCCACAAATTTCCTCCCACCCAGCGTTCCCCCAAGTGTCCTGATAAAAATGATACCTCACTTGTGTGGGTAGGCCTAGCACCCGTGACAGGAAATGCCCCAAAACACAACGTGGACACATCCCATTTTTTGACAGATAACAGAGGTGTTTTTTGGAAAGTGCCTACCTGTAGATTTTGGCCTCTACCTCAGCCGGCACCTAGGGAAACCTGCCAAACCTGTGCATTTGTGAAAACTAGAGACCTAGGGGAATCTAAGATAGGGTGACTTGTGGGGCTCTGACCAGGTTCTGTTACCCAGAATCCTTTGCAAACCTCAAAATCTGGCTAGAGAAACACGTTTTCCTCACATTTTCGTGACAGAGAGTTCTAGAATCTGAGAGGAGCCACAAATTTCCTTCCACCCAGCGATCCCCCAAGTCTCCCAATAAAAATGATACCTAACTTGTGTGGGTAGGCCTAGCGCCCGTGACAGGAAATGCCCCAAAACACAACGTGGACACATCCCATTTTTTGACAGAAAACAGAGGTGTTTTTTGGAAAGTGTCTACCTGTAGATTTTGGCCTCTACCTCAGCCGGCACCGAGGGAAACCTACCTAACCTGTGCATTTTTGAAAACTAGAGACCTAGGGGAATCCAAGATGGGGTGACTTGTGGGGCTCTGACCGGGCTATCTTACCCAGAATCCTTTGCAAACCTCAAAATCTGGCTAAAGAAACACATGTTCCTCATATTTTGGCGACAGAAAGTTCTTGAATCTGAGAGAAGCCACAAATTTCCTCCCACCCAGCGTTCCCCCAAGTGTCCTGATAAAAATGATACCTCACTTGTGTGGGTAGGCCTAGCACCCGTGACAGGAAATGCCCCAAAACACAACGTGGACACATCCCATTTTTTGACAGAAAACAGAGGTGTTTTTTGCAAAGTGCCTACCTGTAGATTTTGGCCTCTAGCTCAGCCATCACCTAGGGAAAACTGCCAAACCTGTGCATTTTTAAAAACTAGAGACCTAGGACAATCCAAGATGGGGTGACTTCTGGGGCTCTGACCAGGTTCTGTTACCCAGAATCCTTTGCAAACCTCACAATTTGGCTAAAAAAACACATTTTCCTCACATTTTGGTGACAGAAAGTTCTGGAATCTGAGAGGAACCACAAATTTCCTCCCACCCAGCGTTCTCCCAAGTCTATCGATAAAAATTATACCTCACTTATGTGGGTAGTCCTAGCGCCCGTGACAGGAAATGCCCCAGAACACAACATGGACACATCCCAGTTTTTGACAGATAACAGAGGTGTTTTTTGCAAAGTGCCTACCTGTAGATTTTGGCCTCTAGCTCAGCCGGCACCTAGGGAAACCTGCCAAACCTGTGCATTTGTGAAAACTAGAGACCAAGGGGAATCTAAGATAGGGTGACTTGTGGGGCTCTGACCAGGTTCTGTTACCCAGAATCCTTTGCAAACCTCAAAATCTGACTAGAGAAACACGTTTTCCTCACATTTTCGTGACAGAGAGTTCTAGAATCTGAGAGGAGCCACAAATTTCCTTCCACCCAGCGATCCCCCAAGTCTCCTGATAAAAATGATACCTAACTTGTGTGGGTAGGCCTAGCGCCCGTGACAGGAAATGCCCCAAAACACAACGTGGACACATCCCATTTTTTTGACAGAAAACAGAGGTGTTTTTTGGAAAGTGTCTACCTGTAGATTTTGGCCTCTACCTCAGCCGGCACCGAGGGAAACCTACCTAACCTGTGCATTTTTGAAAACTAGAGACCTAGGGGAATCCAAGATGGGGTGACTTGTGGGGCTCTGACTGGGCTATCTTACCCAGAATCCTTTGCAAACCTCAAAATCTGGCTAAAGAAACACATGTTCCTCATATTTTGGCGACAGAAAGTTCTTGAATCTGAGAGAAGCCACAAATTTCCTCCCACCCAGCGTTCCCCCAAGTGTCCTGATAAAAATGATACCTCACTTGTGTGGGTAGGCCTAGCACCCGTGACAGGAAATGCCCCAAAACACAACGTGGACACATCCCATTTTTTGACAGATAACAGAGGTGTTTTTTGCAAAGTGCCTACCTGTAGATTTTGGCCTCTAGCTCAGCCGGCACCCAGGGAAACCTGCCAAACCTGAGCATTTGTGGAAACTAGATACCAAGGGGAATCCAAGATGGGGTGACTTGTGGAGCTCTGACCAGGTTCTGTTACCCAGAATCCTTTGCAAACCTCAAAATCTGGCTAGAGAAACAAGTTTTCCTCACATTTTCGTGACAGAGAGTTCTAGAATCTGAGAGGAGCCACAAATTTCCTTCCACCCAGCGATCCCCAAGTCTCCCGATAAAAATGATACCTAACTTGTGTGGGTAGGCCTAGCGCCCGTGACAGGAAATGCCCCAAAACACAACGTGGACACATCCAATTTTTTGACAGAAAACAGAGGTGTTTTTTGGAAAGGGTCTACCTGTAGATTTTGGCCTCTACTTCAGCCGGCACCTAGGGAAACCTGCCAAACCTGTGCATTTGTGAAAATTAGAGACCTAGGGGAATCTAAGATAGGGTGACTTGTGGGGCTCTGACCAGGTTCTGTTACCCAGAATCCTTTGCAAACCTCAAAATCTGGCTAGAGAAACAAGTTTTCCTCACATTTTCGTGACAGAGAGTTCTAGAATCTGAGAGGAGCCACAAATTTCCTTCCACCCAGCGATCCCCCAAGTCTCCCGATAAAAATGATACCTAACTTGTGTGGGTAGGCCTAGCGCCCGTGACAGGAAATGCCCCAAAACACAACGTGGACACATCCCATTTTTTTGACAGAAAACAGAGGTGTTTTTTGGAAAGTGTCTACCTGTAGATTTTGGCCTCTACCGCAGCCGGCACCGAGGGAAACCTACCTAACCTGTGCATTTGTGAAAACTAGAGACCTAGGGGAATCTAAGATAGGGTGACTTGTGGGGCTCTGACCGGGCTATCTTACCCAGAATCCTTTGCAAACCTCAAAATCTGGCTAAAGAAACACATGTTCCTCATATTTTGGCGACAGAAAGTTCTTGAATCTGAGAGAAGCCACAAATTTCCTCCCACCCAGCGTTCCCCCAAGTGTCCTGATAAAAATGATACCTCACTTGTGTGGGTAGGCCTAGCACCCGTGACAGGAAATGCCCCAAAACACAACGTGGACACATCCCATTTTTTGACAGAAAACAGAAGTGTTTTTTGCAAAGTGCCTACCTGTAGATTTTGGCCTCTAGCTCAGCCATCACCTAGGGAAACCTGCAAAACCTGTGCATTTTTAAAAACTAGATACCTAGGACAATCCAAGATGGGGTGACTTGTGGGGCTCTGACCAGGTTCTGTTACCCAGAATCCTTTGCAAACCTCACAATTTGGCAAAAAAAACACATTTTACTCACATTTTGGTGACAGAAAGTTCTGGAATCTGAGAGGAACCACAAATTTCCTCCCACCCAGCGTTCCCCCAAGTCTCCCGATAAAAATGGTACCTAACTTGGGTGGGTAGGCCTAGCGCCCGTGACAGAAAATGCCCCAAAACACAATGTGGACACATCCCATTTTTTGACAGAAAACAGAGGTGTTTTTTGGAAAGTGCCTACCTGTAGATTTTGGCCTCTACCTCAGCCGGCACCTAGGGAAACCTGCCAAACCTGTGCATTTGTGAAAACTAGAGACCTAGGGGAATCTAAGATAGGGTGACTTGTGGGGCTCTGACCAGGTTCTGTTACCCAGAATCCTTTGCAAACCTCAAAATCTGGCTAGAGAAACACGTTTTCCTCACATTTTCGTGACAGAGAGTTCTAGAATCTGAGAGGAGCCACAAATTTCCTTCCACCCAGCGATCCCCCAAGTCTCCCGATAAAAATGATACCTAACTTGTGTGGGTAGGCCTAGCGCCCGTGACAGGAAATGCCCCAAAACACAACGTGGACACATCCCATTTTTTGACAGAAAACAGAGGTGTTTTTTGGAAAGTGTCTACCTGTAGATTTTGGCCTCTACCTCAGCCGGCACCGAGGGAAACCTACCTAACCTGTGCATTTTTGAAAACTAGAGACCTAGGGGAATCCAAGATGGGGTGACTTGTGGGGCTCTGACCGGGCTATCTTACCCAGAATCCTTTGCAAACCTCAAAATCTGGCTAAAGAAACACATGTTCCTCATATTTTGGCGACAGAAAGTTCTTGAATCTGAGAGAAGCCACAAATTTCCTCCCACCCAGCGTTCCCCCAAGTGTCCTGATAAAAATGATACCTCACTTGTGTGGGTAGGCCTAGCACCCGTGACAGGAAATGCCCCAAAACACAACGTGGACACATCCCATTTTTTGACAGATAACAGAGGTGTTTTTTGCAAAGTGCCTACCTGTAGATTTTGGCCTCTACCTCAGCCGGCACCCAGGGAAACCTGCCAAACCTGTGCATTTGTGGAAACTAGATACCAAGGGGAATCCAAGATGGGGTGACTTGTGGAGCTCTGACCAGGTTCTGTTACCCAGAATCCTTTGCAAACCTCAAAATCTGGCTAGAGAAACAAGTTTTCCTCACATTTTCGTGACAGAGAGATCTAGGGCCATATTTATACTTTTTGGTGCAAAACTGCACTAAGGCAGTTTTGTCCCAAAAAGTTTTGCACCGGCTTGCACCATTTTTTAGCACCAGCTGGGCACCATATTTATGGAATGGTGCAAGCCGGTGCAAAGGGTAGGCTAGCTTAAAAAAAATGACGTTAGGCAGTTTTGAGTCAAAATAAATGATTCTGACCAGATTAACATCATTTTTTGACGCTAAGGGGCATATTTACACTCTGTTTGCACTGAATTAGCGTCATTTTTTTTTAACTCTAATTCAGTGCAAAACTAACTCCATATTTATACTAGCACCAAATTTATGGAGTTAAAGTAATTTTTTGGAAGTGGAAACCTACCTTGCCTTAATGAGATGCAAGGTAGGCGTTCCCGTGCAAAAAAATGACTCTATGGCCTTAACACCATATTTATACTCCCATGTAAAAATGGTGCAAGGGAGGGAGGATGGGTAAAAAAATGGGGCAAAGCTTGCTTTGCCCCATTTTTTAAGACCTGGGTCAGGGCAGGTGTTAGGGGGCCTGTGGCCCTATTTCCATGGTGGAACACCATGGAATAAGCCCAGAGGTGCCCTCCCTAGGCCCTAGGGGCACCCCCACCCACACTAGAGGGACTGCGAGGATGGGGGACCCCATCCCAGGTAAGTACAGGTAAGTGCATTTTATTTTTGAAAGTGCCATAGGGGGCCCTGAAATGGGCCCCAATACATGGCGCTGGGTGCAATGGCAATGCCCAGGGGACCCCTGTCCTCTGTGCTGGCCACTGGGGTGGTGGGCATGACTCCTGCCTTTTCTAAGGCAGGAGTCATGTGGCATGGTAGGTTTAGCACCATAAAATGACGCTAATCTAGTTAGAGTCATTTTTATTACTCTAACCTGCCTAAAGCCATTTTTTGGTGCTAAACCCTCTTCTTCCATACTGCCAGCCCCACCCGACTAAAGTCATTTTTTAAAACTCTAGCCTACCCTTTGCACCGGCTTGCACCATTCCATAAATATGGTGCCCGGCTGGTGCACAGAAATGGTGCAAGCCGGTGCTAAACGTTTTGGTGCAAAACTGAGTTAGTGCAGTTTTGCAGCAAAAAGTATAAATAAGGGCCAATATTTTGTAAGTTTGCGCCACTTTTGTGTCATAAAATGACGTTAATGCGGTGCAAAAAAAGTTTAAATCAGGGCCTTGGTGCTAGATGGGTCTAGCACCAAAGTATAAATATGGAGTTAGTTTTGCACCGAATTAGAGTAAAACAAAATGACACTAATTCGGTGCAAACAGAGTATAAATATGCCGCAGAATATAAATATGCCCCTAAATATGGCGTTAAGGCCATAGAGTCATTTTTGGCACGGGAACGCCTACCTTGCATCTCATTAAGGCAAAGTAGGTCTCCACTTTCAAAAAATGACATTAACTCCATAAATTTGGTGCTAGAGGGGTCTAGCACCAAAGTATAAATATGGAGTTAGTTTTGCACCGAATTAGAGTTAAAAAAAATGACACTAATTCGGTGCAAACAGAGTATAAATATGCCCCCTAGAATCTGAGAGGAGCCACAAATTTCCTTCCACCCAGCGATCACCCAAGTCTCCCGATAAAAATGATACCTAACTTGTGTGGGTAGGCCTAGCGCCCGTGACAGGAAATGCCCCAAAACACAACGTGGACACATCCAATTTTTTGACAGAAAACAGAGGTGTTTTTTGGAAAGGGTCTACCTGTAGATTTTGGCCTCTACTTCAGCCGGCACCTAGGGAAACCTGCCAAACCTGTGCATTTGTGAAAATTAGAGACCTAGGGGAATCTAAGATAGGGTGACTTGTGGGGCTCTGACCAGGTTCTGTTACCCAGAATCCTTTGCAAACCTCAAAATCTGGCTAGAGAAACAAGTTTTCCTCACATTTTCGTGACAGAGAGTTCTAGAATCTGAGAGGAGCCACAAATTTCCTTCCACCCAGCGATCCCCCAAGTCTCCCGATAAAAATGATACCTCACTTATGTGGGTAGTCCTAGCGCCCGTGACAGGAAATGCCCCAGAACACAACGTGGACACATCCCATTTTTTGACAGATAACAGAGGTGTTTTTTGCAAAGTGCCTACCTGTAGATTTTGGCCTCAAGCTCAGCCGGCACCTAGGGAAACCTGCCAAACCTGTGCATTTGTGAAAACTAGATACCAAGGGGAATCCAAGATGGGGTGACTTGTGGAGCTCTGACCAGGTTCTGTTACCCAGAATCCTTTGCAAACCTCAAAATCTGGCTAAAGAAACACGTTTTCCTCACATTTTGGTGACAGAAATTTCTGGAATCTGAGAGGAGCCACAAATTAACTTCCACCCAGCGTTCCCCCAAGTCTCCCGATAAAAATGGTACCTAACTTGGGTGGGTAGGCCTAGCGCCCGTGACAGAAAATGCCCCAAAACACAATGTGGACACATCCCATTTTTTGACAGAAAACAGAGGTGTTTTTTGGAAAGTGCCTACCTGTAGATTTTGGCCTCTACCTCAGCTGGCACCTAGGGAAACCTGCCAAACCTGTGCATTTGTGAAAACTAGAGACCTAGGGGAATCTAAGATAGGGTGACTTGTGGGGCTCTGACCAGGTTCTGTTACCCAGAATCCTTTGCAAACCTCAAAATCTGGCTAGAGAAACACGTTTTCCTCACATTTTCGTGACAGAGAGTTCTAGAATCTGAGAGGAGCCACAAATTTCCTTCCACCCAGCGATCCCCCAAGTCTCCCGATAAAAATGATACCTAACTTGTGTGGGTAGGCCTAGCGCCCGTGACAGGAAATGCCCCAAAACACAACGTGGACACATCCCATTTTTTGACAGAAAACAGAGGTGTTTTTTGGAAAGTGTCTACCTGTAGATTTTGGCCTCTACCTCAGCCGGCACCGAGGGAAACCTACCTAACCTGTGCATTTTTGAAAACTAGAGACCTAGGGGAATCCAAGATGGGGTGACTTGTGGGGCTCTGACCGGGCTATCTTACCCAGAATCCTTTGCAAACCTCAAAATCTGGCTAAAGAAACACATGTTCCTCATATTTTGGCGACAGAAAGTTCTTGAATCTGAGAGAAGCCACAAATTTCCTCCCACCCAGCGTTCCCCCAAGTGTCCTGATAAAAATGATACCTCACTTGTGTGGGTAGGCCTAGCACCCGTGACAGGAAATGCCCCAAAACACAACGTGGACACATCCCATTTTTTGACAGAAAACAGAAGTGTTTTTTGCAAAGTGCCTACCTGTAGATTTTGGCCTCTAGCTCAGCCATCACCTAGGGAAAACTGCCAAACCTGTGCATTTTTAAAAACTAGAGACCTAGGACAATCCAAGATGGGGTGACTTCTGGGGCTCTGACCAGGTTCTGTTACCCAGAATCCTTTGCAAACCTCACAATTTGGCTAAAAAAACACATTTTCCTCACATTTTGGTGACAGAAAGTTCTGGAATCTGAGAGGAACCACAAATTTCCTCCCACCCAGCGTTCTCCCAAGTCTATCGATAAAAATGATACCTCACTTATGTGGGTAGTCCTAGCGCCCGTGACAGGAAATGCCCCAGAACACAACATGGACACATCCCAGTTTTTGACAGATAACAGAGGTGTTTTTTGCAAAGTGCCTACCTGTAGATTTTGGCCTCTAGCTCAGCCGGCACCTAGGGAAACCTGCCAAACCTGTGCATTTATGAAAACTAGAGACCAAGGGGAATCCAAGATAGGGTGACTTGTGGGGCTCTGACCAGGTTCTGTTACCCAGGATCCTTTGCAAACCTCAAAATCTGGCTAAAGAAACATGTTTTCCTCACATTTTGGTGACAGAGAGTTCTAGAATCTGAGAGGAGCCACAAATTTCCTTCCACCCAGCGATCCCCCAAGTCTCCCGATAAAAATGATACCTAACTTGTGTGGGTAGGCCTAGCACCCGTGACAGGAAATACCCCAAAACACAACATGGACACATCCCATTTTTTGACAGAAAACAGAGTTGTTTTTGGAAAGTGTGTACCAGTAGATTTTGGCTTCTACCTCAGCCAGCACTGAGGGAAACCTACCTAACCTGTGCATTTTTTTAAAATAGAGACCTAGGGGAATCCATGATGGGGTGGCTTGTGGGGCTCTGACCAAGTTCTGTTACCCAGAATCCTTTGCAAATCACAAAATCTGGCTAAAGAAACATGTTTTCCTCACATTTTGGTGACAGAAAGTTCTGGAATCTGAGAGGAGCCACAAATTTCCTTCCACCAAGCGTTCCCCCAAGTGTCCTGATAAAAATGATACCTCACTTGTGTGGGTAGGCCTAGCGCCCGTGACAGGAAATACCCCAAAACACAACGTGGACACATCCCAATTTTTGACAGAAAACTGAGGTGTTTTTTGCAAAGTGCCTACCTGTAGATTTTGGCCTCTACCTCAGCCGGCACCGAGGGAAACCTACCTAACCTGTGCATTTTTGAAAACTAGAGACCTAGGGGAATCCAAGATGGGGTGACTTGTGGGGCTCTGACCGGGCTATCTTACCCAGAATCCTTTGCAAACCTCAAAATCTGGCTAAAGAAACACATGTTCCTCATATTTTGGCGACAGAAAGTTCTTGAATCTGAGAGAAGCCACAAATTTCCTCCCACCCAGCGTTCCCCCAAGTGTCCTGATAAAAATGATACCTCACTTGTGTGGGTAGGCCTAGCACCCGTGACAGGAAATGCCCCAAAACACAACGTGGACACATCCCATTTTTTGACAGAAAACAGAAGTGTTTTTTGCAAAGTGCCTACCTGTAGATTTTGGCCTCTAGCTAAGCCATCACCTAGGGAAACCTGCAAAACCTGTGCATTTTTAAAAACTAGATACCTAGGACAATCCAAGATGGGGTGACTTGTGGGGCTCTGACCAGGTTCTGTTATCCAGAATCCTTTGCAAACCTCACAATTTGGCAAAAAAAACACATTTTACTCAAATTTTGGTGACAGAAAGTTCTGGAATCTGAGAGGAACCACAAATTTCCTCCCACCCAGCATTCCCCCAAGTCTCCCGATAAAAATTATACATCACTTATGTGGGTAGTCCTAGCGCCCGTGACAGCAAATGCCCCAGAACACAACGTGGACACATCCCATTTTTTGACAGATAACAGAGGTGTTTTTTGCAAAGTGCCTACCTGTAGATTTTGGCCTCTAGCTCAGCCGGCACCCAGGGAAACCTGCCCAACCTGTGCATTTGTGAAAACTAGATATCAAGGGGAATCCAAGATGGGGTGACTTGTGGAGCTCTGACCAGGTTCTGTTACCCAGAATCCTTTGCAAACCTCAAAATCTGGCTAGAGGAACAAGTTTTCCTCACATTTTCGTGACAGAGAGTTCTAGAATCTGAGAGGAGCCACAAATTTCCTTCCACCCAGCGATCCCCAAGTCTCCCGATAAAAATGATACGTAACTTGTGTGGGTAGGCCTAGCGCCCGTGACAGGAAATGCCCCAAAACACAATGTGGACACATCCCATTTTTTGACAGAAAACAGAGGTGTTTTTTGGAAAGTGCCTACCTGTAGATTTTGGCCTCTACCTCAGCCGGCACCTAGGGAAACCTGCCAAACCTGTGCATTTGTGAAAACTAGAGACCTAGGGGAATCTAAGATAGGGTGACTTGTGGGGCTCTGACCAGGTTCTGTTACCCAGAATCCTTTGCAAACCTCAAAATCTGGCTAGAGAAACACGTTTTTCTCACATTTTCGTGAGAGAGAGTTCTAGAATCTGAGAGGAGCCACAAATTTCCTTCCACCCAGCGATCCCCCAAGTCTCCCGATAAAAATGATACCTAACTTGTGTGGGTAGGCCTAGCGCCCGTGACAGGAAATGCCCCAAAACACAACGTGGACACATCCCATTTTTTGACAGAAAACAGAGGTGTTTTTTGGAAAGTGTCTACCTGTAGATTTTGGCCTCTACTTCAGCCGGCACCTAGGGAAACCTGCCAAACCTGTGCATTTGTGAAAACTAGATACCAAAGGGAATCCAAGATGGGGTGACTTGTGGAGCTCTGACCAGGTTCTGTTACCCAGAATCCTTTGCAAACCTCAAACTCTGGCTAAAGAAACACGTTTTCCTCACATTTTGGTGACAGAAATTTCTGGAATCTGAGAGGAGCCACAAATTTACTTCCACCCAGCGTTCCCCCAAGTCTCCCGATAAAAATGGTACCTAACTTGGGTGGGTAGGCCTAGCGCCCGTGACAGAAAATGCCCCAAAACACAATGTGGACACATCCCATTTTTTGACAGAAAACAGAGGTGTTTTTTGGAAAGTGCCTACCTGTAGATTTTGGCCTCTACCTCAGCCGGCACCTAGGGAAACCTGCCAAACCTGTGCATTTGTGAAAACTAGAGACCTAGGGGAATCTAAGATAGGGTGACTTGTGGGGCTCTGACCAGGTTCTGTTACCCAGAATCCTTTGCAAACCTCAAAATCTGGCTAGAGAAACACGTTTTCCTCACATTTTCGTGAGAGAGAGTTCTAGAATCTGAGAGGAGCCACAAATTTCCTTCCACCCAGCGATCCCCCAAGTCTCCCGATAAAAATGATACCTAACTTGTGTGGGTAGGCCTAGCGCCCGTGACAGGAAATGCCCCAAAACACAACGTGGACACATCCCATTTTTTGACAGAAAACAGAGGTGTTTTTTGGAAAGTGTCTACCTGTAGATTTTGGCCTCTACCGCAGCCGGCACCGAGGGAAACCTACCTAACCTGTGCATTTTTGAAAACTAGAGACCTAGGGGAATCCAAGATGGGGTGACTTGTGGGGCTCTGACCGGGCTATCTTACCCAGAATCCTTTGCAAACCTCAAAATCTGGCTAAAGAAACACATGTTCCTCATATTTTGGCGACAGAAAGTTCTTGAATCTGAGAGAAGCCACAAATTTCCTCCCACCCAGCGTTCCCCCAAGTGTCCTGATAAAAATGATACCTCACTTGTGTGGGTAGGCCTAGCACCTGTGACAGGAAATGCCCCAAAACACATCGTGGACACATCCCATTTTTTGACAGAAAACAGAAGTGTTTTTTGCAAAGTGCCTACCTGTAGATTTTGGCCTCTAGATCAGCCATCACCTAGGGAAACCTGCAAAACCTTTGCATTTTTAAAAACTAGATACCTAGGACAATCCAAGATGGGGTGACTTGTGGGGCTCTGACCAGGTTCTGTTACCCAGAATCCTTTGCAAACTTCACAATTTGGCAAAAAAAACACATTTTACTCACATTTTGGTGACAGAAAGTTCTGGAATCTGAGAGGAACCACAAATTTCCTCCCACCCAGCATTCCCCCAAGTCTCCCGATAAAAATTATACCTCACTTATGTGGGTAGTCCTAGCGCCCGTGACAGGAAATGCCCCAGAACACAACGTGGACACATCCCATTTTTTGACAGATAACAGAGGTGTTTTTTGCAAAGTGACTACCTGTAGATTTTGGCCTCTAGCTAAACCGGCACCCAGGGAAACCTGCCAAACCTGTGCATTTGTGGAAACTAGATACCAAGGGGAATCCAAGATGGGGTGACTTGTGGAGCTCTGACCAGGTTCTGTTACCCAGAATCCTTTGCAAACCTCAAAATCTGGCTAGAGAAACAAGTTTTCCTCACATTTTCGTGACAGAGAGTTCTAGAATCTGAGAGGAGTCACAAATTTCCTTCCACCCAGCGATCCCCCAAGTCTCCCGATAAAAATGATACCTAACTTGTGTGGGTAGGCCTAGCGCCCGTGACAGGAAATGCCCCAAAACACAACGTGGACACATCCAATTTTTTGACAGAAAACAGAGGTGTTTTTTGGAAAGGGTCTACCTGTAGATTTTGGCCTCTACTTCAGCCGGCACCTAGGGAAACCTGCCAAACCTGTGCATTTGTGAAAACTAGATACCAAGGGGAATCCAAGATGGGGTGACTTGTGGAGCTCTGACCAGGTTCTGTTACCCAGAATCCTTTGCAAACCTCAAAATCTGGCTAAAGAAACACGTTTTCCTCACATTTTGGTGACAGAAATTTCTGGAATCTGAGAGGAGCCACAAATTTACTTCCACCCAGCGTTCCCCCAAGTCTCCCGATAAAAATGGTACCTAACTTGGGTGGGTAGGCCTAGCGCCCGTGACAGAAAATGCCCCAAAACACAATGTGGACACATCCCATTTTTTGACAGAAAACAGAGGTGTTTTTTGGAAAGTGCCTACCTGTAGATTTTGGCCTCTACCTCAGACGGCACCGAGGGAAACCTACCTAACCTGTGCATTTTTGAAAACTAGAGACCTAGGGGAATCCAAGATGGGGTGACTTGTGGGGCTCTGACCGGGCTATCTTACCCAGAATCCTTTGCAAACCTCAAAATCTGGCTAAAGAAACACATGTTCCTCATATTTTGGCGACAGAAAGTTCTTGAATCTGAGAGAAGCCACAAATTTCCTCCCACCCAGCGTTCCCCCAAGTGTCCTGATAAAAATGATACCTCACTTGTGTGGGTAGGCCTAGCACCCGTGACAGGAAATGCCCCAAAACACAACGTGGACACATCCCATTTTTTGACAGATAACAGAGGTGTTTTTTGCAAAGTGCCTACCTGTAGATTTTGGCCTCTAGCTCAGCCGGCACCCAGGGAAACCTGCCAAAGCTGTGCATTTGTGGAAACTAGATACCAAGGGGAATCCAAGATGGGGTGACTTGTGGAGCTCTGACCAGGTTCTGTTACCCAGAATCCTTTGCAAACCTCAAAATCTGGCTAGAGAAACAAGTTTTCCTCACATTTTCGTGACAGAGAGTTCTAGAATCTGAGAGGAGCCACAAATTTCCTTCCACCCAGCGATCCCCCAAGTCTCCCGATAAAAATGATACCTAACTTGTGTGGGTAGGCCTAGCGCCCGTGACAGGAAATGCCCCAAAACACAACGTGGACACATCCAATTTTTTGACAGAAAACAGAGGTGTTTTTTTGGAAAGGGTCTACCTGTAGATTTTGGCCTCTACTTCAGCCGGCACCTAGGGAAACCTGCCAAACCTGTGCATTTGTGAAAATTAGAGACCTAGGGGAATCTAAGATAGGGTGACTTGTGGGGCTCTGACCAGGTTCTGTTACCCAGAATCCTTTGCAAACCTCAAAATCTGGCTAGAGAAACAAGTTTTCCTCACATTTTCGTGACAGAGAGTTCTAGAATCTGAGAGGAGCCACAAATTTCCTTCCACCCAGCGATCCCCCAAGTCTCCCGATAAAAATTATACCTCACTTATGTGGGTAGTCCTAGCGCCCGTGACAGGAAATGCCCCAGAACACAACGTGGACACATCCCATTTTTTGACAGATAACAGAGGTGTTTTTTGCAAAGTTCCTACCTGTAGATTTTGGCCTCTAGCTCAGCCGGCACCTAGGGAAACCTGCCAAACCTGTGCATTTGTGAAAACTAGATACCAAGGGGAATCCAAGATGGGGTGACTTGTGGAGCTCTGACCAGGTTCTGTTACCCAGAATCCTTTGCAATCCTCAAAATCTGGCTAAAGAAACACGTTTTCCTCACATTTTGGTGACAGAAATTTCTGGAATCTGAGAGGAGCCACAAATTAACTTCCACCCAGCGTTCCCCCAAGTCTCCCGATAAAAATGGTACCTAACTTGGGTGGGTAGGCCTAGCGCCCGTGACAGAAAATGCCCCAAAACACAATGTGGACACATCCCATTTTTTGACAGAAAACAGAGGTGTTTTTTGGAAAGTGCCTACCTGTAGATTTTGGCCTCTATCTCAGCCGGCACCTAGGGAAACCTGCCAAACCTGTGCATTTGTGAAAACTAGAGACCTAGGGGAATCTAACATAGAGTGACTTGTGGGGCTCTGACCAGGTTCTGTTACCCAGAATCCTTTGCAAACCTCAAAATCTGGCTAGAAAAACACGTTTTCCTCACATTTTCGTGACAGAGAGTTCTAGAATCTGAGAGGAGCCACAAATTTCCTTCCACCCAGCGATCCCCCAAGTCTCCCGATAAAAATGATACCTAACTTGTGTGGGTAGGCCTAGCGCCCGTGACAGGAAATGCCCCAAAACACAACGTGGACACATCCCATTTTTTGACAGAAAACAGAGGTGTTTTTTGGAAAGTGTCTACCTGTAGATTTTGGCCTCTACCTCAGCCGGCACCAAGGGAAACCTACCTAACCTGTGCATTTTTGAAAACTAGAGACCTAGGGGAATCCAAGATGGGGTGACTTGTGGGGCTCTGACCGGGCTATCTTACCCAGAATCCTTTGTAAACCTCAAAATCTGGCTAAAGAAACACATGTTCCTCATATTTTGGCGACAGAAAGTTCTTGAATCTGAGAGAAGCCACAAATTTCCTCCCACCCAGCGTTCCCCCAAGTGTCCTGATAAAAATGATACCTCACTTGTGTGGGTAGGCCTAGCACCCGTGACAGGAAATGCCCCAAAACACAACGTGGACACATCCCATTTTTTGACAGAAAACAGAGGTGTTTTTTGCAAAGTGCCTACCTGTAGATTTTGGCCTCTAGCTCAGCCATAACCTAGGGAAACCTGCCAAACCTGTGCATTTGTGAAAACTAGATACCAAGGGGAATCCAAGATGGGATGACTTGTGGAGCTCTGACCAGGTTCTGTTACCCAGAATCCTTTGCAAACCTCAAAATCTGGCTAAAAAAACACGTTTTCCTCACATTTTGGTGACAGAAATTTCTGGAATCTGAGAGGAGCCACAAATTTACTTCCACCCAGCGTTCCCCCAAGTCTCCCGATAAAAATGATAACTAACTTGGGTGGGTAGGCCTAGCGCCCGTGACAGGAAATGCCCCAAAACACAACGTGGACACATCCCATTTTTTGACAGAAAACAGAGGTGTTTTTTGCAAAGTGCCTACTTGTAGATTTTGGCCTCTACCGCAGCCGGCACCTAGGGAAACCTGCCAAACCTGTGCATTTGTGAAAACTAGAGACCTAGGGGAATCTAAGATAGGGTGACTTGTGGGGCTCTGACCAGGTTCTGTTACCCAGAATCCTTTGCAAACCTCAAAATCTGGCTAGAGAAACAAGTTTTCCTCACATTTTCGTGACAGAGAGTTCTAGAATCTGAGAGGAGCCACAAAATTTCCTTCCACCCAGCGATCCCCCAAGTCTCCCGATAAAAATTATACCTCACTTATGTGGGTAGTCCTAGCGCCCGTGACAGGAAATGCCCCAGAACACAACGTGGACACATCCCATTTTTTGACAGATAACAGAGGTGTTTTTTGCAAAGTGCCTACCTGTAGATTTTGGCCTCTAGCTTAGCCGGCACCTAGGGAAACCTGCCAAACCTGTGCATTTGTGAAAACTAGATACCAAGGGGAATCCAAGATGGGGTGACTTGTGGAGCTCTGACCAGGTTCTGTTACCCAAAATCCTTTGCAAACCTCAAAATCTGGCTAAAGAAACACGTTTTCCTCACATTTTGGTGACAGAAATTTCTGGAATCTGAGAGGAGCCACAAATTTACTTCCACCCAGCGTTCCCCCAAGTCTCCCGATAAAAATGGTACCTAACTTGGGTGGGTAGGCCTAGCGCCCGTGACAGGGAATGCCCCAAAACACAACGTGGACACATCCCATTTTTTGACAGAAAACAGAGGTGTTTTTTGCAAAGTGCCTACCTGTAGATTTTGGCCTCTACCTCAGCCGGCACCTAGGGAAACCTGCCAAACCTGTGCATTTGTGAAAACTAGAGACCTAGGGGAATCTAAGATAGGGTGACTTGTGGGGCTCTGACCAGGTTCTGTTACCCAGAATCCTTTGCAAACCTCAAAATCTGGCTAGAGAAACACGTTTTCCTCACATTTTCGTGACAGAGAGTTCTAGAATCTGAGAGGAGCCACAAATTTCCTTCCACCCAGCGATCCCCCAAGTCTCCTGAAAAAAATGGTACCTCACTTGTGTGGGTAGGCCTAGCGCCCGTGACAGGAAATGCCCCAAAACACAACGTGGACACATCCCATTTTTTGACAGAAAACAGAGGTGTTTTTTGGAAAGTGTCTACCTGTAGATTTTGGCCTCTACCTCAGCCGGCACAGAGGGAAACCTACCTAACCTGTGCATTTTTTAAAAATAGAGACCTAGGGGAATCCAAGATGGGGTGACTTGTGGGGCCCTGACCAGGCTATCTTACCCAGAATCCTTTGCAAACCTCAAAATCTGGCTAAAGAAACACATGTTCCTCATATTTTGGCGACAGAAAATTCTGGAATCTGACAGAAGCCACAAATTTCCTCCCACCCAGCGTTCCCCCAAGTGTCCTGATAAAAATGATACCTCACTTGTGTGGGTAGGCCTAGCACCTGTGACAGGAAATGCCCCAAAACACAACGTGGACACATTCCATTTTTTGACAGAAAACAGAGGTGTTTTTTGCAAAGTGCCTACCTGTAGATTTTGGTCTCCAGCTCAGCCATCACCTAGGGAAACCTGCAAAACCTGTGCATTTTTAAAAACTAGATACCTAGGACACTCCAAGATGGGGTGACTTGTGGGGCTCTGACCAGGTTCTGTTACCCAGAATACTTTGCAAACCTCACAATTTGGCTAAAGAAACACATTTTCCTCACGTTTGGTGACAGAAAGTTCTGGAATCTGAGAGGAACCACAAATTTCCTCCCACCCAGCATTCCCCCAAGTCTCCCGATAAAAATTATACCTCACTTATGTGGGTAGTCCTAGCGCCCGTGACAGGAAATGCCCCAGAACACAACGTGGACACATCCCATTTTTTGACAGATAACAGAGGTGTTTTTTGCAAAGTGCCTACCTGTAGATTTTGGCCTCTAGCTCAGCCGGCACCCAGGGAAACCTGCCAAACCTGTGCATTTGTGAAAACTAGATACCAAGGGGAATCCAAGATGGGGTGACTTGTGGAGCTCTGACCAGGTTCTGTTACCCAGAATCCTTTGCAAACCACAAAATCTGGCTAGAGAAACATGTTTTCCTCACATTTTCGTGACAGAGAGTTCTAGAATCTGAGAGGAGCCACAAATTTCCTTCCACCCAGCGATCCCCCAAGTCTCCTGAAAAAAATGGTACCTCACTTGTGGGGGTAGGCCTAGCGCCCGTGACAGGAAATGCCCCAAAACACAACGTGGACACATCCCATTTTTTGACAGAAAACAGAGGTGTTTTTTGGAAAGTGTCTACCTGTAGATTTTGGCCTCTACCTCAGCCGGCACCGAGGGAAACCTACCTAACCTGTGCATTTTTTAAAAATGAGACCTAGGGGAATCCAAGATGGGGTGACTTGTGGGGCTCTGACCAGGCGATCTTACCCAGAATCCTTTGCAAACCTCAAAATCTGGCTAAAGAAACAAATGTTCCTCATATTTTGGCGACAGAAAGTTCTGGAATCTGAGAGAAGCCACAAATTTCCTCCCACCCAGAGTTCCCCCAAGTGTCCTGATAAAAATGATACCTCACTTGTGTGGGTAGGCCTAGCACCTGTGACAGGAAATGCCCCAAAACACAACGTGGACACATCCCATTTTTTGACAGAAAACAAAGGTGTTTTTTGCAAAGTGCCTACCTGTAGATTTTGGCCTCTAGCTCAGCCATCACCTAGGGAAACCTGCAAAACCTGTGCATTTTTAAAAACTAGATACCTAGGACAATCCAAGATGGGGTGACTTGTGGGGCTCTGACCAGGTTCTGTTACCCAGAATACTTTGCAAACCTCACAATTTGGCTAAAAAAACACCTTTTCCTCACGTTTTGGTGACAGAAAGTTCTGGAATCTGAGAGGAACCACAAATTTCCTCCCACCCAGCATTCCCCCAAGTCTCCCGATAAAAATTATACCTCACTTATGTGGGTAGTCCTAGCGCCCGTGACAGGAAATGCCCCAGAACACAACGTGGACACATCCCATTTTTTGACAGATAACAGAGGTGTTTTTTGCAAAGTGCCTACCTGTAGATTTTGGCCTCTAGCTCAGCCGGCACCCAGGGAAACCTGCCAAACCTGTGCATTTGTGAAAACTAGATAGCAAGGGGAATCCAAGATTGGGTGACTTGTGGAGCTCTGACCAGGTTCTGTTACCCAGAATCCTTTGCAAACCTCAAAATCTGGCTAGAGAAACACGTTTTCCTCACATTTTCGTGACAGAGAGTTCTAGAATCTGAGAGGAGCCACAAATTTCCTTCCACCCAGCGATCCCCCAAGTCTCCCGATAAAAATGATACCTAACTTGTGTGGGTAGGCCTAGCGCCCGTGACAGGAAATGCCCCAAAACACAACGTGGACACATCCAATTTTTTGACAGAAAACAGAGTTGTTTTTTGGGAAGGGTCTACCTGTAGATTTTGGCCTCTACTTCAGCCGGCACCTAGGGAAACCTGCCAAACCTGTGCATTTGTGAAAACTAGAGACCTAGGGGAATCTAAGATAGGGTGACTTGTGGGGCTCTGACCAGGTTCTGTTACCCAGAATCCTTTGCAAACCTCAAAATCTGGCTAAAGAAACACGTTTTCCTCACATTTTGGTGACAGAAAGTTCTGGAATCTGAGAGGAGCCACAAATTTCCTCCCTCCCAGCATTCCCCCAAGTCTCCTGATAAAAATGATACCTCACTTGTGTGGGTAGGCCTAGCGCCCGTGACCGGAAATGCCCCAAAACACAACGTTGACACATCCCATTTTTTGACAGAAAACAGAGGTGTTTTTTGCAAAGTGCCTACCTGTAGATTTTGGCCTCTAGCTCAGCCGTCATCTAGGGAAACCTGCCAAACCTGTGCATTTGTGAAAACTAGAGACCTAGGGGAATCCAAGATAGGGTGACTTGTGGGGCTCTGACCAGGTTCTGTTACCCAGAATCCTTGCAAACCTCAAAATCTGGCTGAAGAAACACGTTTTCCTCACATTTTCGTGACAGAGAGTTCTAGAATCTGAGAGGAGCCACAAATTTCCTTCCACCCAGCGTTCCCCCAAGTGTCCTGATAAAAATGATACCTCACTTGTGTGGGTAGGCCTAGCACCCGTGACAGGAAATGCCCCAAAACACAACGTGGACACATCCCATTTTTTGACAGAAAACAGAGGTGTTTTTTGCAAAGTTCCTACCTGTAGATTTTGGCTTCTAGCTCAGCCATCACCTAGGGAAACCTGCCAAACCTGTGCAGTTTTAAAAACTAGAGACCTAGGACGAATCCAAGATGGGGTGACTTGTGGGGCTCTGACCAGGTTCTGTTACCCAGAATCCTTTGCAAACCTCACAATTTGGCTAAAAAAACACATTTTCCTCACATTTTGGTGACAGAAAGTTCTGGAATCTGAGAGGAACCACAAATTTCCTCCCACCCACCGTTCCCCCAAGTCTATCGATAAAAATTATATCTCAATTATGTGGGTAGTCCTAGCGCCCGTGACAGGAAATGCCCCAGAACACAACATGGACACATCCCATTTTTTGACAGATAACAGAGGTGTTTTTTGCAAAGTGCCTACCTGTAGATTTTGGCCTCTAGCTCAGCCGGCACCTAGGGAAACCTGCCAAACCTGTGCATTTGTGAAAACTAGAGACCACGGGGAATCCAAGATAGGGTGACTTGTGGGGCTCTGACCAGGTTCTGTTACCCAGGATCCTTTGCAAACCTCAAAATCTGGCTAAAGAAACATGTTTTCCTCACATTTTGGTGACAGAGAGTTCTAGAATCTGAGAGGAGCCACAAATTTCCTTCCACCCAGCGATCCCCCAAGTCTCCCGATAAAAATGATAC
Organism: Pleurodeles waltl; assembly: GCF_031143425.1. Lineage (NCBI taxonomy): Eukaryota > Metazoa > Chordata > Amphibia > Caudata > Salamandridae > Pleurodeles > Pleurodeles waltl. The sequence continues at coordinate 184,514,217 of NC_090439.1, read as the reverse complement.
CTAACTTGTGTGGGTAGGCCTAGCACCCGTGACAGGAAATACCCCAAAACACAACTTGGACACATCCCATTTTTTGACAGAAAACAGAGGTGTTTTTGGAAAGTGTCTACCTGTAGATTTTGGCTTCTACCTCAGCCGGCACTGAGGAAAACCTACCTAACCTGTGCATTTTTAAAAAATAGAAACCTAGGGGAATCCATGATGGGGTGACTTGTGGGGCTCTGACCAAGTTCTGTTACCCAGAATCCTTTGCAAATCTCAAAATCTGGTTAAAGAAACACGTTTTCCTCACATTTTGGTGACAGAAAGTTCTGGAATCTGAGAGGAGCCACAAATTTCCTTCCACCAAGCGTTCCCCCAAGTGTCCTGATAAAAATGATACCTCACTTGTGTGGGTAGGCCTAGCGCCCGCGACAGGAAATGCCCCAAAACACAACGTGGACACATCCCAATTTTTGACAGAAAACTGAGGTGTTTTTTGCAAAGTGCCTACCTGTAGATTTTGGCCTCTAGCCCAGCCGGCACCTAGGGAAACCTGCCAAACCTGTGCATTTGTGAAAACTAGATACTTGGGGGAATCCAAGATGGGGTGACTTGTGGGGCTCTGACCAGGTTCTGTTACCCAGAATCCTTTGCAAACCTCAAAATTTGGCTAAAAAAACACATTTCCCTCACATTTTGGTGACAGAAAGTTCTGGAATCTGAGAGAAGCCACAAATGTCCTCCCTCCCAGCATTCCCCCAAGTCTCCTGATAAAAATGATACCTCACTTGTGTGGGTAGGCCTAGCGCCCGTGACCGGAAATGCCCCAAAACACAACATTGACACATCCCATTTTTTGACAGAAAACAGAGGTGTTTTTTGCAAAGTGCCTACCTGTAGATTTTGGCCTCTAGCTCAGCCGTCATCTAGGGAAACCTGCCAAACCTGTGCATTTGTGAAAACTAGAGACCTAGGGGAATCCAAGATAGGGTGACTTGTGGGGCTCTGACCAGGTTCTGTTACCCAGAATGCTTTGCAAACCTCAAAATCTGGCTAAAGAAACACGTTTTCCTCACATTTTCGTGACAGAGAGTTCTAGAATCTGAGAGGAGCCACAAAATTTCCTTCCACCCAGCGATCCCCCAAGTCTCCTGAAAAAAATGGTACCTCACTTGTGTGGGTAGGCCTAGCGCCCGTGACAGGAAATGCCCCAAAACAAAACGTGGACACATCCCATTTTCTGACAGAAAACAGAGGTGTTTTTTGGAAAGTGTCTACCTGTAGATTTTGGCCTCTACCTCAGCCGGCACCGAGGGAAACCTACCTAACCTGTGCATTTTTGAAAAATAGAGACCTAGGGGAATCCAAGATGGGGTGACTTGTGGGGCTCTGACCAGGCTATCTTACCCAGAATCCTTTGCAAACCTCAAAATCTGGCTAAAGAAACACATGTTCCTCATATTTTGGCGACAGAAAGATCTGGAATCTGAGAGAAGCCACAAATTTCCTCCCACCCAGCGTTCCCCCAAGTGTCCTGATAAAAATGATACCTCACTTGTGTGGGTAGGCCTAGCACCTGTGACAGGAAATGCCCCAAAACACAACGTGGACACATCCCATTTTTTGACAGAAAACAGAGGTGTTTTTTGCAAAGTGCCTACCTGTAGATTTTGGCCTCTAGCTCAGCCATCACCTAGGGAAACCTCCAAAACCTGTGCATTTTTAAAAACTAGATACCTAGGACAATCCAAGATGGGGTGACTTGTGGGGCTCTGACCAGTTTCTGTTACCCAGAATACTTTGCAAACCTCACAATTTGGCTAACAAAACACATTTTCCTCACATTTTGGTGACAGAAAGTTCTGGAATCTGAGAGGAACCACAAATTTCCTCCCACCCAGCATTCCCCCAAGTCTCCCGATAAAAATTATACCTCACTTATGTGGGTAGTCCTAGCGCCCGTGACAGGAAATGCCCCAGAACACAACGTGGACACATCCCATTTTTTGACAGATAACAGAGGTGTTTTTTGCAAAGTGCCTACCTGTAGATTTTGGCCTCTAGCTCAGCCGGCACCTAGGGAAACCTGCCAAACCTGTGCATTTGTGAAAACTAGATACCAAGGGGAATCCAAGATGGGGTGACTTGTGGAGCTCTGACCAGGTTCTGTTACCCAGAATCCTTTGCAAACCTCAAAATCTGGCTAGAGAAACACATTTTCCTCACATTTTCGTGACAGAGAGTTCTAGAATCTGAGAGGAGCCACAAATTTCCTTCCACCCAGCGATCCCCCAAGTATCCCGATAAAAATGATACCTAACTTGTGTGGGTAGGCCTAGCGCCCGTGACAGGAAATGCCCTAAAACACAACGTGGACACATCCAATTTTTTGACAGAAAACAGAGTTGTTTTTTGGGAAGGGTCTACCTGTAGATTTTGGCCTCTACTTCAGCCGGCACCTAGGGAAACCTGCCAAACCTGTGCATTTGTGAAAACTAGAGACCTAGGGGAATCTAAGATAGGGTGACTTGTGGGGCTCTGACCAGGTTCTGTTACCCAGAATCCTTTGCAAACCTCAAAATCTGGCTAAAGAAACACGTTTTCCTCACATTTTGGTGACAGAAAGTTCTGGAATCTGAGAGGAGCCACAAATTTCCTCCCTCACAGCATTCCCCCACGTCTCCTGATAAAAATGATACCTCACTTGTGTGGGTAGGCCTAGCGCCCGTGACAGGAAATGCCCCAAAACACAACGTTGACACATCCCATTTTTTGACAGAAAACAGAGGTGTTTTTTGCAAAGTTCCTACCTGTAGATTTTGGCCTCTAGCTCAGCCTTCACCTAGGGAAACCTACCAAACCTGTGCATTTTTTAAAACTAGAGACCTAGGACAATCCAAGATGGGGTGACTTGTGGGGCTCTGACCAGGTTCTGTTACCCAGAATCCTTTGCAAACCTCACAATTTGGCTAAAAAAACACATTTTCCTCACATTTTGGTGACAGAAAGTTCTGGAATCTGAGAGGAACCACAAATTTCCTCCCACCCAGCGTTCCCCCAAGTCTATCGATAAAAATGATATCTCACTTATGTGGGTAGTCCTAACGCCCGTGACAGGAAATGCCCCAGAACACAACATGGACACATCCCATTTTTTGACAGATAACAGAGGTGTTTTTTGCAAAGTGCCTACCTGTAGATTTTGGCCTCTAGCTCAGCCGGCACCTAGGGAAACCTGCCAAACCTGTGCATTTGAGAAAACTAGAGACCACAGGGAATCCAAGATAGGGTGACTTGTTGGGCTCTGACCAGGTTCTGTTACCCAGGATCCTTTGCAAACCTCAAAATCTGTCTAAAGAAACATGTTTTCCTCACATTTTGGTGACAGAGAGTTCTAGAATCTGAGAGATGCCACAAATTTCCTTCCACCCAGCGATCCCCCAAGTCTCCCGATAAAAATGATACCTAACTTGTGTGGGTAGGCCTAGCACCCGTGACAGGAAATACCCCAAAACACAACGTGGACACATCCCAATTTTTGACAGAAAACTGAGGTGTTTTTTGCAAAGTGCCTACCTGTAGATTTTGGCCTCTAGCTCAGCCGGCACCTAGGGAAACCTGCCAAACCTGTGCATTTGTGAAAACTAGATACTTGGGGGAATCTAAGATGGGGTGCCTTGAGGGGCTCTGACCAGGTTCTGTTACCCAGAATCCTTTGCAAACCTCAAAATTTGGCTAAAAAAACACATTTCCCTCACATTTTGGTGACAGAAAGTTCTGGAATCTGAGAGAAGCCACAAATGTCCTCCCTCCCAGCATTCCCCCAAGTCTCCTGATAAAAATGATACCTCACTTGTGTGGGTAGGCCTAGCGCCCGTGACCGGAAATGCCCCAAAACACAACGTTGACACATCCCATTTTTTGACAGAAAACAGAGGTGTTTTTTGCAAAGTGCCTACCTGTAGATTTTGGCCTCTAGCTCAGCCATCACCATGGAAACCTGGAAAACCTGTGCATTTCTAAAAACTAGAGACCTAGGACAATCCAAGATGGGGTGACTTGTGGGGCTCTGACCAGGTTCTGTTACCCAGAATCCTTTGCAAACCTCACAATTTGTCTAAAAAAACACATTATCCTCACATTTTGGTGACAGAAAGTTCTGGAATCTGAGAGGAACCACAAATTTCCTCCCACCCAGCATTCCCCCAAGTCTCCCGATAAAAATTATACCTCACTTATGTGGGTAGTCCTAGCGCCCGTGACAGAAAATGCCCCAGAACACAACGTGGACACATCCCATTTTTTGACAGATAACAGAGGTGTTTTTTGCAAAGTGCCTACCTGTAGATTTTGGCCTCTAGCTCAGCCGGCACCCAGGGAAACCTGCCAAACCTGTGCATTTCTGAAAACTAGATACTTGGGGGAATCCAAGCTGGGGTGACTTGTGGGGCTCTGACCAGGTTCTGTTACCCAGAATCCTTTGCAAACCTCAAAATTTCGCTAAAAAAACACATTTCCCTCACATTTTGGTGACAGAAAGTTCTGGAATCTGAGAGAAGCCACAAATGTCCTCCCATGCAGCGTTCCCCCAAGTCTCCCGATAAAAATGATACCTCACTTGTGTGGGTAGGCCTAGCGCCCATGACAGGAAATGCCCCAAAACACAACGTGGACACATCCCATTTTTTGACAGATAACAGAGGTGTTTTTTGCAAAGTGCCTACCTGTTGATTTTGGCCTTTAGCTCAGCCGGCACCTAGGGAAACCTGCCAAACCTGTGCATTTCTGAAAACTAGAGACCAAGGGGAATCCAGGATGGGGTGACTTGTGGGGGTCTGACCAGGTTCTGTTACCCAGAATCCTTTGCAAACCTCAAAATCTGGCTAAAGAAACACGTTTTCCTCACATTTTGGTGACAGAAATTTCTGGAATCTGAGAGGAGCCACAAATATACTTCCACCCAGCGTTCCCCCAAGTCTCCCGATAAAAATTATAACTAACTTGGGTGGGTAGGCCTAGCGCCCGTGACAGGAAATGCCCCAAAACACAACGAGGACACATCCAATTTTTTGACAGAAAACAGAGGTGTTTTTTGGAAAGGGTCGACCTATAAATTTTGGCCTCTACTTCAGCCGGCCCCTAGGGAAACCTGCCAAACCTGTGCATTTGTGAAAACTAGAGACCTAGGGGAATCTAAGATAGGGTGACTTGCGGGGCTCTGACCAGGTTCTGTTACCCAGAATCCTTTGCAAACCTCAAAATCTGGCTAGAGAAACAAGTTTTCCTCACATTTTCGTGACAGAGTGTTCTAGAATCTGAGAGGAGCCACAAATTTCCTTCCACCCAGCGTTCCCCCAAGTGTCCTGATAAAAATGATACCTCACTTGTGTGGGTAGGCCTAGCACCCGTGACAGGAAATGCCCCAAAACACAACGTGGACACATCCCCTTTTTTGACAGAAAACAGAGGTGTTTTTTGCAAAGTGCCTACCTGTAGATTTTGGCCTCTAGCTCAGCCATCACCTAGGGAAACCTGCCAAACCTGTGCATTTTAAAAAACTAGAGACCTAGGACAATCCAAGATGGGGTGACTTGTGGGGCTCTGACCAGGTTCTGTTACCCAGAATCCTTTGCAAACCTCACAATTTGGCTAAAAAAAACACATTTTCCTCACATTTTGGTGACAGAAAGTTCTGGAATCTGAGAGGAACCACAAATTTCCTCCCACCCACCGTTCCCCCAAGTCTATCGATAAAATTATATCTCACTTATGTGGGTAGTCCTAGCGCCGGTGACAGGAAATGCCCCAGAACACAACATGGACACATCCCATTTTTTGACAGATAACAGAGGTGTTTTTTGCAAAGTGCCTACCTGTAGATTTTGGCCTCTAGCTCAGCCGGCACCTAGGGAAACCTGCCAAACCTGTGAATTTGTGAAAACTAGAGACCACGGGGAATCCAAGATAGGGTGACTTGTGGGGCTCTGACCAGGTTCTGTTACCCAGGACCCTTTGCAAACCTCAAAATCTGGCTAAAGAAACATGTTTTCCTCACATTTTGGTGACAGAGAGTTCTAGAATCTGAGAGGAGCCACAAATTTCCTTCCACCCAGCGATCCCCCAAGTCTCCCGATAAAAATGATACCTAACTTGTGTGGGTAGGCCTAGCACCCGTGACAGGAAATACCCCAAAACACAACTTGGACACATCCCATTTTTTGACAGAAAACAGAGGTGTTTTTGGAAAGTGTCTACCTGTAGATTTTGGCTTCTACCTCAGCCGGCACTGAGGGAAACCTACCTAACCTGTGCATTTTTAAAAAATAGAAACCTAGGGGAATCCATGATGGGGTGACTTGTGGGGCTCTGACCAAGTTCTGTTACCCAGAATCCTTTGCAAATCTCAAAATCTGGCTAAAGAAACACGTTTTCCTCACATTTTGGTGACAGAAAGTTCTGGAATCTGAGAGGAGCCACAAATTTCCTTCCACCAAGCGTTCCCCCAAGTGTCCTGATAAAAATGATACCTCACTTGTGTGGGTAGGCCTAGCGCCCGTGACAGGAAATGCCCCAAAACACAACGTGGACACATCCCAATTTTTGACAGAAAACTGAGGTGTTTTTTGCAAAGTGCCTACCTCTAGATTTTGGCCTCTAGCTCAGCCGGCACCTAGGGAAACCTGCCAAACCTGTGCATTTGTGAAAACTAGATACTTGGGGGAATCCAAGATGGGGTGACTTGTGGGGCTCTGACCAGGTTCTGTTTCCCAGAATCCTTTGCAAACCTCAAAATTTGGCTAAAAAAACACATTTCCCTCACATTTTGGTGACAGAAAGTTCTGGAATCTGAGAGAAGCCACAAATGTCCTCCCTCCCAGCATTCCCCCAAGTCTCCAGATAAAAATGATACCTCACTTGTGTGCGTAGGCCTAGCGCCCGTGACCGGAAATGCCCCAAAACACAACGTTGACACATCCCATTTTTTGACAGAAAACAGAGGTGTTTTTTGCAAAGTGCCTACCTGTAGATTTTGGCCTCTAGCTCAGCCATCACCTAGGGAAACCTGCCAAACCTGTGCATTTTAAAAAACTAGAGACCTAGGACAATCCAAGATGGGGTGACTTGTGGGGCTCTGACCAGGTTCTGTTACCCAGAATCCTTTGCAAACCTCACAATTTGGCTAAAAAAACACATTTTCCTCACATTTTGGTGACAGAAAGTTCTGGAATCTGAGAGGAACCACAAATTTCCTCCCACCCACCGTTCCCCCAAGTCTATCGATAAAAAATATATCTCACTTATGTGGGTAGTCCTAGCGCCGGTGACAGGAAATGCCCCAGAACACAACATGGACACATCCCATTTTTTGACAGATAACAGAGGTGTTTTTTGCAAAGTGCCTACCTGTAGATTTTGGCCTCTAGCTCAGCCGGCACCTAGGGAAACCTGCCAAACCTGTGAATTTGTGAAAACTAGAGACCACGGGGAATCCAAGATAGGGTGACTTGTGGGGCTCTGACCAGGTTCTGTTACCCAGGACCCTTTGCAAACCTCAAAATCTGGCTAAAGAAACATGTTTTCCTCACATTTTGGTGACAGAGAGTTCTAGAATCTGAGAGGAGTCACAAATTTCCTTCCACCCAGCGATTCCCCAAGTCTCCCGATAAATATTGATACCTAACTTGTGTGGGTAGGCCTAGCACCCGTGACAGGAAATACCCCAAAACACAACTTGGACACATCCCATTTTTTGACAGAAAACAGAGGTGTTTTTGGAAAGTGTCTACCTGTAGATTTTGGCTTCTACCTCAGCCGGCACTGAGGGAAACCTACCTAACCTGTGCATTTTTAAAAAATAGAAACCTAGGGGAATCCATGATGGGGTGACTTGTGGGGCTCTGACCAAGTTCTGTTACCCAGAATCCTTTGCAAATCTCAAAATCTGGCTAAAGAAACACGTTTTCCTCACATTTTGGTGACAGAAAGTTCTGGAATCTGAGAGGAGCCACAAATTTCCTTCCACCAAGCGTTCCCCCAAGTGTCCTGATAAAAATGATACCTCACTTGTGTGGGTAGGCCTAGCGCCCGTGACAGGAAATGCCCCAAAACACAACGTGGACACATCCCAATTTTTGACAGAAAACTGAGGTGTTTTTTGCAAAGTGCCTACCTCTAGATTTTGGCCTCTAGCTCAGCCGGCACCTAGGGAAACCTGCCAAACCTGTGCATTTGTGAAAACTAGATACTTGGGGGAATCCAAGATGGGGTGACTTGTGGGGCTCTGACCAGGTTCTGTTACCCAGAATCCTTTGCAAACCTCAAAATTTGGCTAAAAAAACACATTTCCCTCACATTTTGGTGACAGAAAGTTCTGGAATCTGAGAGAAGCCACAAATGTCCTCCCTCCCAGCATTCCCCCAAGTCTCCAGATAAAAATGATACCTCACTTGTGTGCGTAGGCCTAGCGCCCGTGACCGGAAATGCCCCAAAACACAACGTTGACACATCCCATTTTTTGACAGAAAACAGAGGTGTTTTTGGAAAGTGTCTACCTTTAGATTTTGGCTTCTACCTCAGCCGGCACTGAGGGAAACCTACCTAACCTGTGCATTTTTAAAAAATAGAAACCTAGGGGAATCCATGATGGGGTGACTTGTGGGGCTCTGACCAAGTTCTGTTACCCAGAATCCTTTGCAAATCTCAAAATCTGGCTAAAGAAACACGTTTTCCTCACATTTTGGTGACAGAAAGTTCTGGAATCTGAGAGGAGCCACAAATTTCCTTCCACCAAGCGTTCCCCCAAGTGTCCTGATAAAAATGATACCTCACTTGTGTGGGTAGGCCTAGCGCCCGTGACAGGAAATGCCCCAAAACACAACGTGGACACATCCCAATTTTTGACAGAAAACTGAGGTGTTTTTTGCGAAGTGCCTACCTCTAGATTTTGGCCTCTAGCTCAGCCGGCACCTAGGGAAACCTGCCAAACCTGTGCATTTGTGAAAACTAGATACTTGGGGGAATCCAAGATGGGGTGACTTGTGGGGCTCTGACCAGGTTCTGTTACCCAGAATCCTTTGCAAACCTCAAAATTTGGCTAAAAAAACACATTTCCCTCACATTTTGGTGACAGAAAGTTCTGGAATCTGAGAGAAGCCACAAATGTCCTCCCTCCCAGCATTCCCCCAAGTCTCCAGATAAAAATGATACCTCACTTGTGTGGGTAGGCCTAGCGCCCGTGACCGGAAATGCCCCAAAACACAACGTTGACACATCCCATTTTTTGACAGAAAACAGAGGTGTTTTTTGCAAAGTGCCTACCTGTAGATTTTGGCCTCTAGCTCAGCCATCACCTAGGGAAACCTGCCAAACCTGTGCATTTTAAAAAACTAGAGACCTAGGACAATCCAAGATGGGGTGACTTGTGGGGCTCTGACCAGGTTCTGTTACCCAGAATCCTTTGCAAACCTCACAATTTGGCTAAAAAAACACATTTTCCTCACATTTTGGTGACAGAAAGTTCTGGAATCTGAGAGGAACCACAAATTTCCTCCCACCCACCGTTCCCCCAAGTCTATCGATAAAAATTATATCTCACTTATGTGGGTAGTCCTAGCGCCGGTGACAGGAAATGCCCCAGAACACAACATGGACACATCCCATTTTTTGACAGATAACAGAGGTGTTTTTTGCAAAGTGCCTACCTGTAGATTTTGGCCTCTAGCTCAGCCGGCACCTAGGGAAACCTGCCAAACCTGTGAATTTGTGAAAACTAGAGACCACGGGGAATCCAAGATAGGGTGACTTGTGGGGCTCTGACCAGGTTCTGTTACCCAGGACCCTTTGCAAACCTCAAAATCTGGCTAAAGAAACATGTTTTCCTCACATTTTGGTGACAGAGAGTTCTAGAATCTGAGAGGAGCCACAAATTTCCTTCCACCCAGCGATCCCCCAAGTCTCCCGATAAAAATGATACCTAACTTGTGTGGGTAGGCCTAGCACCCGTGACAGGAAATACCCCAAAACACAACTTGGACACATCCCATTTTTTGACAGAAAACAGAGGTGTTTTTGGAAAGTGTCTACCTGTAGATTTTGGCTTCTACCTCAGCCGGCACTGAGGGAAACCTACCTAACCTGTGCATTTTTAAAAAATAGAAACCTAGGGGAATCCATGATGGGGTGACTTGTGGGGCTCTGACCAAGTTCTGTTACCCAGAATCCTTTGCAAATCTCAAAATCTGGCTAAAGAAACACGTTTTCCTCACATTTTGGTGACAGAAAGTTCTGGAATCTGAGAGGAGCCACAAATTTTCTTCCACCAAGCGTTCCCCCAAGTGTCCTGATAAAAATGATACCTCACTTGTGTGGGTAGGCCTAGCGCCCGTGACAGGAAATGCCCCAAAACACAACGTGGACACATCCCAATTTTTGATAGAAAACTGAGGTGTTTTTTGCAAAGTGCCTACCTCTAGATTTTGGCCTCTAGCTCAGCCGGCACCTAGGGAAACCTGCCAAACCTGTGCATTTGTGAAAACTAGATACTTGGGGGAATCCAAGATGGGGTGACTTGTGGGGCTCTGACCAGGTTCTGTTACCCAGAATCCTTTGCAAACCTCAAAATTTGGCTAAAAAATCACATTTCCCTCACATTTTGGTGACAGAAAGTTCTGGAATCTGAGAGAAGCCACAAATGTCCTCCCTCCCAGCATTCCCCCAAGTTTCCAGATAAAAATGATACCTCACTTGTGTGGGTAGGCCTAGCGCCCGTGACCGGAAATGCCCCAAAACACAACGTTGACACATCCCATTTTTTGACAGAAAACAGAGGTGTTTTTTGCAAAGTGCCTACCTGTAGATTTTGGCCTCTAGCTCAGCCATCACCTAGGGAAACCTGCCAAACCTGTGCATTTTAAAAAACTAGAGACCTAGGACAATCCAAGATGGGGTGACTTGTGGGGCTCTGACCAGGTTCTGTTACCCAGAATCCTTTGCAAACCTCACAATTTGGCTAAAAAAACACATTTTCCTCACATTTTGGTGACAGAAAGTTCTGGAATCTGAGAGGAACCACAAATTTCCTCCCACCCACCGTTCCCCCAAGTCTATCGATAAAAATTATATCTCACTTATGTGGGTAGTCCTAGCGCCGGTGACAGGAAATGCCCCAGAACACAACATGGACACATCCCATTTTTTGACAGATAACAGAGGTGTTTTTTGCAAAGTGCCTACCTGTAGATTTTGGCCTCTAGCTCAGCCGGCACCTAGGGAAACCTGCCAAACCTGTGAATTTGTGAAAACTAGAGACCACGGGGAATCCAAGATAGGGTGACTTGTGGGGCTCTGACCAGGTTCTGTTACCCAGGACCCTTTGCAAACCTCAAAATCTGGCTAAAGAAACATGTTTTCCTCACATTTTGGTGACAGAGAGTTCTAGAATCTGAGAGGAGCCACAAATTTCCTTCCACCCAGCGATCCCCCAAGTCTCCCGATAAAAATGATACCTAACTTGTGTGGGTAGGCCTAGCACCCGAGACAGGAAATACCCCAAAACACAACTTGGACACATCCCATTTTTTGACAGAAAACAGAGGTGTTTTTGGAAAGTGTCTACCTGTAGATTTTGGCTTCTACCTCAGCCGGCACTGAGGGAAACCTACCTAACCTGTGCATTTTTAAAAAATAGAAACCTAGGGGAATCCATGATGGGGTGACTTGTGGGGCTCTGACCAAGTTCTGTTACCCAGAATCCTTTGCAAATCTCAAAATCTGGCTAAAGAAACACGTTTTCCTCACATTTTGGTGACAGAAAGTTCTGGAATCTGAGAGGAGCCACAAATTTCCTTCCACCAAGCGTTCCCCCAAGTGTCCTGATAAAAACGATACCTCACTTGTGTGGGTAGGCCTAGCGCCCGTGACAGGAAATGCCCCAAAACACAACGTGGACACATCCCAATTTTTGACAGAAAACTGAGGTGTTTTTTGCAAAGTGCCTACCTCTAGATTTTGGCCTCTAGCTCAGCCGGCACCTAGGGAAACCTGCCAAACCTGTGCATTTGTGAAAACTAGATACTTGGGGGAATCCAAGATGGGGTGACTTGTGGGGCTCTGACCAGGTTCTGTTACCCAGAATCCTTTGCAAACCTCAAAATTTGGCTAAAAAAACACATTTCCCTCACATTTTGGTGACAGAAAGTTCTGGAATCTGAGAGAAGCCACAAATGTCCTCCCTCCCAGCATTCCCCCAAGTCTCCAGATAAAAATGATACCTCACTTGTGTGGGTAGGCCTAGCGCCCGTGACCGGAAATGCCCCAAAACACAACGTTGACACATCCCATTTTTTGACAGAAAACAGAGGTGTTTTTTGCAAAGTGCCTACCTGTAGATTTTGGCCTCTAGCTCAGCCGTCATCTAGGGAAACCTGCCAAACGTGTGCATTTGTGAAAACTAGAGACCTAGGGGAATCCAAGATAGGGTGACTTGTGGGGCTCTGACCAGGTTCTGTTACCCAGAATCCTTTGCAAACCTCAAAATCTGGCTAAAGAAACACGTTTTCCTCACATTTTGGTGACAGAAATTTCTGGAATCTGAGAGGAGCCACAAATTTACTTCCACCCAGCGTTCCCCCAAGTCTCCCGATAAAAATGATAACTAACTTGGGTGGGTAGGCCTAGCGCCCGTGACAGGAAATGCCCCAAAACACAACGTGGACACATCCCATTTTTTGACAGAAAACAGAGGTGTTTTTTGCAAAGTGCCTACTTGTAGATTTTGGCCTCTACCTCAGCCGGCACCTAGGGAAACCTGCCAAACCTGTGCATTTGTGAAAACTAGAGACCTAGGGGAATCTAAGATAGGGTGACTTGTGGGGCTCTGACCAGGTTCTGTTACCCAGAATCCTTTGCAAACCTCAAAATCTGGCTAGAGAAACAAGTTTTCCTCACATTTTCGTGACAGAGAGTTCTAGAATCTGAGAGGAGCCACAAAATTTCCTTCCACCCAGCGATCCCCCAAGTCTCCCGATAAAAATTATACCTCACTTATATGGGTAGTCCTAGCGCCCGTGACAGGAAATGCCCCAGAACACAACGTGGACACATCCCATTTTTTGACAGATAACAGAGGTGTTTTTTGCAAAGTGCCTACCTGTAGATTTTGGCCTGTAGCTTAGCCGGCACCTAGGGAAACCTGCCAAACCTGTGCATTTGTGAAAACTAGATACCAAGGGGAATCCAAGATGGGGTGACTTGTTGAGCTCTGACCAGGTTCTGTTACCCAGAATCCTTTGCAAACCTCAAAATCTGGCTAAAGAAACACGTTTTCCTCACATTTTGGTGACAGAAATTTCTGGAATCTGAGAGGAGCCACAAATTTACTTCCACCCAGCGTTCCCCCAAGTCTCCCGATAAAAATGGTACCTAACTTGGGTGGGTAGGCCTAGCGCCCGTGACAGGGAATGCCCCAAAACACAACGTGGACACATCCCATTTTTTGACAGAAAACAGAGGTGTTTTTTGCAAAGTGCCTACCTGTAGATTTTGGCCTCTACCTCAGCCGGCACCTAGGGAAACCTGCCAAACCTGTGCATTTGTGAAAACTAGAGACAGAGGGGAATCTAAGATAGGGTGACTTGTGGGGCTCTGACCAGGTTCTGTTACCCAGAATCCTTTGCAAACCTCAAAATCTGGCTAGAGAAACACGTTTTCCTCACATTTTCGTGACAGAGAGTTCTAGAATCTGAGAGGAGCCACAAATTTCCTTCCACCCAGCGATCCCCCAAGTCTCCTGAAAAAAATGGTACCTCACTTGTGTGGGTAGGCCTAGCGCCCGTGACAGGAAATGCCCCAAAACACAACGTGGACACATCCCATTTTTTGACAGAAAACAGAGGTGTTTTTTGGAAAGTGTCTACCTGTAGATTTTGGCCTCTACCTCAGCCGGCACCGAGGGAAACCTACCTAACCTGTGCATTTTTGAAAAATAGAGACCTAGGGGAATCCAAGATGGGGTGACTTGTGGGGCTCTGACCAGGCTATCTTACCCAGAATCCTTTGCAAACCTCAAAATCTGGCTAAAGAAACACATGTTCCTCATATTTTGGCGACAGAAAGTTCTGGAATCTGAGAGAAGCCACAAATTTCCTCCCACCCAGCGTTCCCCCAAGTGTCCTGATAAAAATGATACCTCACTTGTGTGGGTAGGCCTAGCACCTGTGACAGGAAATGCCCCAAAACACAACGTGGACACATCCCATTTTTTGACAGAAAACAGAGGTGTTTTTTGCAAAGTGCCTACCTGTAGATTTTGGCCTCTAGCTCAGCCATCACCTAGGGAAACCTCCAAAACCTGTGCATTTTTAAAAACTAGATACCTAGGACAATCCAAGATGGGGTGACTTGTGGGGCTCTGACCAGTTTCTGTTACCCAGAATACTTTGCAAACCTCACAATTTGGCTAAAAAAACACATTTTTCTCACATTTTGGTGACAGAAAGTTCTGGAATCTGAGAGGAACCACAAATTTCCTCCCACCCAGCATTCCCCCAAGTCTCCCGATAAAAATTATACCTCACTTATGTGGGTAGTCCTGGCGCCCGTGACAGGAAATGCCCCAGAACACAACGTGGACACATCCCATTTTTTGACAGAAAACAGAGGTGTTTTTTGCAAAGTGCCTACCTGTAGATTTTGGCCTCTAGCTCAGCCGGCACCCAGGGAAACCTGCCAAACCTGTGCATTTGTGAAAACTAGATACCAAGGGGAATCCAAGATGGGGTGACTTGTGGAGCTCTGACCAGGTTCTGTTACCCAGAATCCTTTGCAAACCTCAAAATCTGGCTAGAGAAACACGTTTTCCTCACATTTTCGTGACAGAGAGTTCTAGAATCTGAGAGGAGCCACAAATTTCCTTCCACCCAGCGATCCCCCAAGTCTCCCGATAAAAATGATACCTAACTTGTGTGGGTAGGCCTAGCGCCCGTGACAGGAAATGCCCCAAAACACAACGTGGACACATCCAATTTTTTGACAGAAAACAGAGTTGTTTTTTGGGAAGGGTCTACCTGTAGATTTTGGCCTCTACTTCAGCCGGCACCTAGGGAAACCTGCCAAACCTGTGCATTTGTGAAAACTAGAGACCTAGGGGAATCTAAGATAGGGTGACTTGTGGGGCTCTGACCAGGTTCTGTTACCCAGAATCCTTTGCAAACCTCAAAATCTGGCTAAAGAAACACGTTTTCCTCACATTTTGGTGACAGAAAGTTCTGGAATCTGAGAGGAGCCACAAATTTCCTCCCTCACAGCATTCCCCCACGTCTCCTGATAAAAATGATACCTCACTTGTGTGGGTAGGCCTAGCGCCCGTGACAGGAAATGCCCCAAAACACAACGTTGACACATCCCATTTTTTGACAGAAAACAGAGGTGTTTTTTGCAAAGTTCCTACCTGTAGATTTTGGCCTCTAGCTCAGCCATCACCTAGGGAAACCTACCAAACCTGTGCATTTTTAAAAACTAGAGACCTAGGACAATCCAAGATGGGGTGACTTGTGGGGCTCTGACCAGGTTCTGTTACCCAGAATCCTTTGCAAACCTCACAATTTGGCTAAAAAAACACATTTTCCTCACATTTTGGTGACAGAAAGTTCTGGAATCTGAGAGGAACCACAAATTTCCTCCCACCCAGCGTTCCCCCAAGTCTATCGATAAAAATTATATCTCACTTATGTGGGTAGTCCTAACGCCCGTGACAGGAAATGCCCCAGAACACAACATGGACACATCCCATTTTTTGACAGATAACAGAGGTGTTTTTTGCAAAGTGCCTACCTGTAGATTTTGGCCTCTAGCTCAGCCGGCACCTAGGGAAACCTGCCAAACCTGTGCATTTGTGAAAACTAGAGACCACAGGGAATCCAAGATAGGGTGACTTGTGGGGCTCTGACCAGGTTCTGTTACCCAGGATCCTTTGCAAACCACAAAATCTGGCTAAAGAAACATGTTTTCCTCACATTTTGGTGACAGAGAGTTCTAAAATCCGAGAGGAGCCACAAATTTCCTTCCACCCAGCGATCCCCCAAGTCTCCCGATAAAAATGATACCTAACTTGTGTGGGTAGGCCTAGCACCTGTGACAGGAAATACCCCAAAACACAACGTGGACACATCCCAATTTTTGACAGAAAACTGAGGTGTTTTTTGCAAAGTGCCTACCTGTAGATTTTGGAAACTAGCTCAGCCGGCACCTAGGGAAACCTGCCAAACCTGTGCATTTGTGAAAACTAGATACTTGGGGGAATCTAAGATGGGGTGACTTGTGGGGCTCTGACCAGGTTCTGTTACCCAGAATCCTTTGCAAACCTCAAAATTTGGCTAAAAAAACACATTTCTTTCACATTTTGGTGACAGAAAGTTCTGGAATCTGAGAGAAGCCACAAATGTCCTCCCTCCCAGCATTCCCCCAAGTCTCCTGATAAAAATGATACCTCACTTGTGTGGGTAGGCCTAGCGCCCGTGACCGGAAATGCCCCAAAACACAACGTTGACACATCCCATTTTTTGACAGAAAACAGAGGTGTTTTTTGCAAAGTGCCTACCTGTAGATTTTGGCCTCTAGCTCAGCCATCACCATGGAAACCTGGAAAACCTGTGCATTTCTAAAAACTAGAGACCTAGGACAATCCAAGATGGGGTGACTTGTGGGGCTCTGACCAGGTTCTGTTACCCAGAATCCTTTGCAAACCTCACAATTTGGCTAAAAAAACACATTATCCTCACATTTTGGTGACAGAGAGTTCTAAAATCCGAGAGGAGCCACAAATTTCCTTCCACCCAGCGATCCCCCAAGTCTCCCGATAAAAATGATACCTAACTTGTGTGGGTAGGCCTAGCACCTGTGACAGGAAATACCCCAAAACACAACGTGGACACATCCCAATTTTTGACAGAAAACTGAGGTGTTTTTTGCAAAGTGCCTACCTGTAGATTTTGGCCTCTAGCTCAGCCGGCACCTAGGGAAACCTGCCAAACCTGTGCATTTGTGAAAACTAGATACTTGGGGGAATCTAAGATGGGGTGACTTGTGGGGCTCTGACCAGGTTCTGTTACCCAGAATCCTTTGCAAACCTCAAAATTTGGCTAAAAAAACACATTTCTTTCACATTTTGGTGACAGAAAGTTCTGGAATCTGAGAGAAGCCACAAATGTCCTCCCTCCCAGCATTCCCCCAAGTCTCCTGATAAAAATGATACCTCACTTGTGTGGGTAGGCCTAGCGCCCGTGACCGGAAATGCCCCAAAACACAACGTTGACACATCCCATTTTTTGACAGAAAACAGAGGTGTTTTTTGCAAAGTGCCTACCTGTAGATTTTGGCCTCTAGCTCAGCCATCACCATGGAAACCTGGAAAACCTGTGCATTTCTAAAAACTAGAGACCTAGGACAATCCAAGATGGGGTGACTTGTGGGGCTCTGACCAGGTTCTGTTACCCAGAATCCTTTGCAAACCTCACAATTTGGCTAAAAAAACACATTATCCTCACATTTTGGTGACAGAAAGTTCTGGAATCTGAGAGGAACCACAAATTTCCTCCCACCCAGCATTCCCCCAAGTCTCCCGATAAAAATTATACCTCACTTATGTGGGTAGTCCTAGCGCCCGTGACAGAAAATGCCCCAGAACACAACGTGGACACATCCCATTTTTTGACAGATAACAGAGGTGTTTTTTGCAAAGTGCCTACCTGTAGATTTTGGCCTCTAGCTCAGCCGGCACCCAGGGAAACCTGCCAAACCTGTGCATTTGTGAAAACTAGATACTTGTGGGAATCCAAGATGGGGTGACTTGTGGGGCTCTGACCAGGTTCTGTTACCCAGAATCCTTTGCAAACCTCAAAATTTGGCTAAAAAAACACGTTTTCCTCACATTTTGGTGACAGAAAGTTCTGGAATCTGAGAGAAGCCACAAATTTCCTCCCACACAGCGTTCCCCCAAGTCTCCCGATAAAAATGATACCTCACTTGTGTGGGTAGGCCTAGCGCCCATGACAGGAAATGCCCCAAAACACAACGTGGACACATCCCATTTTTTGACAGGTAACAGAGGTGTTTTTTGCAAAGTGCCTACCTGTTGATTTTGGCCTTTAGCTCAGCCGGCACCTAGGGAAACCTGCCATACCTGTGCATTTCTGAAGACTAGAGACCAAGGGGAATCCAGGATGGGGTGACTTGTGGGGGTCTGACCAGGTCCTGTTACCCAGAATCCTTTGCAAACCTCAAAATCAGGCTAAAGAAACACGTTTTCCTCACATTTTGGTGACAGAAATTTCTGGAATCTGAGAGGAGCCACAAATATACTTCCACCCAGCGTTCCCCCAAGTCTCCCGATAAAAATTATAACTAACTTGGGTGGGTAGGCCTAGCGCCCGTGACAGGAAATGCCCCAAAACACAACGTGGACACATCCAATTTTTTGACAGAAAACAGAGGTGTTTTTTGGAAAGGGTCTACCTGTAAATTTTGGCCTCTACTTCAGCCGGCACCTAGGGAAACCGGCCAAACCTGTGCATTTGTGAAAACTAGAGACCTAGGGGAATCTAAGATAGGGTGACTTGCGGGGCTCTGACCAGGTTCTGTTACCCAGAATCCTTTGCAAACCTCAAAATCTTGCTAGAGAAACAAGTTTTCCTCACATTTTCGTGACAGAGTGTTCTAGAATCTGAGAGGAGCCACAAATTTCCTTCCACCCAGCGTTCCCCCAAGTGTCCTGATAAAAATTATACCTCACTTGTGTGGGTAGGCCTAGCACCCGTGACAGGAAATGCCCCAAAACACAACGTGGACACATCCCCTTTTTTGACAGAAAACAGAGGTGTTTTTTGCAAAGTGCCTACCTGTAGATTTTGGCCTCTAGCTCAGCCATCACCTAGGGAAACCTGCCAAACCTGTGCATTTTAAAAAACTAGAGACCTAGGACAATCCAAGATGGGGTGACTTGTGGGGCTCTGACCAGGTTCTGTTACCCAGATTCCTTTGCAAACCTCACAATTTGGCTAAAAAAACACATTTTCCTCACATTTTGGTGACAGAAAGTTCTGGAATCTGAGAGGAACCACAAATTTCCTCCCACCCAGCGTTCCCCCAAGTCTATCGATAAAAATTATACCTCACTTATGTGGGTAGTCCTAGTGCCTGTGACAGGAAATGCCCCAGAACACAACATGGACACATCCCATTTTTTGACAGATAACAGAGGTGTTTTTTGCAAGGTGCCTACCTGTAGATTTTGGCCTCTAGCTCAGCCGGCACCTAGGGAAACTGCCAATCCTGTGCATTTGTGAAAACTAGAGACCAAGGGGAATCCAAGATAGGGTGACTTGTGGGGCTCTGACCAGGTTCTGTTACCCAGGATCCTTTGCAAACCTCAAAATCTGGCTAAAGAAACATGTTTTCCTCACATTTTGGTGACAGAGAGTTCAAGAATCCGAGAGGAGCCACAAATTTCCTTCCACCCAGCGATCCCCCAAGTCTCCCGATAAAAATGATACCTAACTTGTGTGGGTAGGCCTAGCACCCGTGACAGGAAATACCCCAAAACACAACGTGAACACATCCCATTTTTTGACAGAAAACAATGGTGTTTTTGGAAAGTGTCTACCTGTAGATTTTGGCTTCTATCTCAGCCGGCACTGATGGAAACGTACCTAACCTGTGCATTTTTTTAAAATAGAGATCTAGGGGAATCCATGATGGGGTGACTTGTGGGGCTCTGACCAAGTTCTGTTACCCAGAATCCTTTGCAAATCTCAAAATCTGGCTAAAGAAACACGTTTTCCTCACATTTTGGTGACAGAAAGTTCTGGAATCTGAGAGGAGCCACATATTTCCTTCCACCAAGCGTTCCCCCAAGTGTCCTGATAAAAATGATACCTCACTTGTGTGGGTAGGCCTAGCGCCCGTGACAGGAAATGCCCCAAAACACAACGTGGACACATCCCAATTTTTGACAGAAAATTGAGGTGTTTTTTGCAAAGTGCCTACCTGTAGATTTTGGCCTCTAGCTTAGCCGGCACCTAGGGAAACCTGCCACTCCTGTGCATTTGTGAAAACTAGATACTTGGGGGAATCCAAGATGGGGTGACTTGTGGGGCTCTGACCAGGTTCTGTTACCCAGAATCCTTTGCAAACCTACAAATTTGGCTAAAAAAACACATTTCCCTCACATTTTGGTGACAGAAAGTTCTGGAATCTGAGAGAAGCCACAAATGTCCTCCCACCCAGCGTTCCCCCAAGTCTCCCGATAAAAATGATACCTCACTTGTGTGGGTAGGCCTAGCGCCCATGACAGGAAATGCCCCAAAACACAACGTGGACACATCCCATTTTTTGACAGGTAACAGAGGTGTTTTTTGCAAAGTGCCTACCTGTTGATTTTGGCCTTTAGCTCAGCCGTCATCTAGGGAAACCTGCCAAACCTGTGCATTTGTGAAAACTAGAGACCTAGGGGAATCCAAGATAGGGTGACTTGTGGGGCTCTGACCAGGTTCTGTTACCCAGAATCCTTTGCAAACCTCAAAATCTGGCTGAAGAAACACGTTTTCCTCACATTTTCGTGACAGAGAGTTCTAGAATCTGAGAGGAGCCACAAATTTCCTTCCACCCAGCGTTCCCCCAAGTGTCCCGATAAAAATGATACCTCACTTGTGTGGGTAGGCCTAGCACCCGTGACAGGAAATACCCCAAAACACAACGTGGACACATCCCATTTTTTGACAGAAAACAGAGGTGTTTTTTGCAAAGTGCCTACCTGTAGATTTTGGCCTCTAGCTCAGCCATCACCTAGGGAAACCTGCCAAACCTGTGAATTTTTAAAAACTAGAGACCTAGGACAATCCAAGATGGGGTGACTTGTGGGGCTCTGACCAGGTTCTGTTACCCAGAATCCTTTGCAAACCTCACAATTTGGCTAAAAAAACACATTTTCCTCACATTTTGGTGACAGAAAGTTCTGGAATCTGAGAGGAACCACAAATTTCCTCCCACCCAGTGTTCCCCCAAGTCTCCCGATAAAAATTATACCTCACTTATGTGGGTAGTCCTAGCGCCCGTGACAGGAAATGCCCCAGAACACAACGTGGACACATCCCATTTTTTGACAGATAACAGAGGTGTTTTTTGCAAAGTGCCTACCTGTAGATTTTGGCCTCTAGCTCAGCCCGCACCTAGGGAAACCTGCCAAACCTGTGCATTTGTGAAAACTAGAGACCAAGGGGAATCCAAGATAGGGTGACTTGTGGGGCTCTGACGAGGTTCTGTTACCCAGAATCCTTTGCAAACCTCAAAATCTGGCTAAAGAAACATGTTTTCCTCACATTTTGGTGACAGAGAGTTCTAGAATCTGAGAGGAGCCACAAATTTCCTTCCACTCAGCGATCCCCCAAGTCTCCCTATAAAAATGATACCTAACTTGTGTGGGTAGGCCTAGCACCCGTGACAGGAAATACCCCAAAACACAACGTGGACACATCCCATTTTTTGACAGAAAACAGAGGTGTTTTTGGAAAGTGTCTACCTGTAGATTTTGGCCTCTAGCTCAGCCGGCACCTAGGGAAACCTGCCAAACCTGTGCATTTGTGAAAACTAGAGACTTGGGGGAATCCAAGATGGGGTGACTTGTGGGGGTCTGACCAGGTTCTGTTACCCAGAATCCTTTGCAAACCTCAAAATCTGGCTAAAGAAACACGTTTTCCTCACATTTTGGTGACAGAAAGTTCTGGAATCTGAGAGGAGCCACAAATGTCCTCCCTCCCAGCATTCCCCCAAGTCTCCCGATAAAAATGATACCTCACTTCTGTGGGTAGGCCTAGCGCCCGTGACCGGAAATGCCCCAAAACACAACGTTGACACATCTCATTTTTTGACAGAAAACAGAGGTGTTTTTTGCAAAGTGCCTACCTGTAGATTTTGGCCTCTAGCTCAGCCGTCATCTAGGGAAACCTGACAAACCTGTGCATTTGTGAAAACTAGAGACCTAGGGGAATCCAATATAGGGTGACTTGTGGGGCTCTGACCAGGTTCTGTTACCCAGAATAATTTGCAAACCTCAAAATCTGGCTGAAGAAACACGTTTTCCTCACATTTTCGTGACAGAGATTTCTAGAATCTGAGAGGAGCCACAAATTTCCTTCCACCCAGCGATCCCCCAAGTCTCCCGATAAAAATGATACCTAACTTGTGTGGGTAGGCCTAGCGCCCGTGACAGGAAATGCCCCAAAACACAACGTGGACACATCCCATTTTTTGACAGAAAACAGAGGTGCTTTTTGGAAAGTGTCTACCTGTAGATTTTGGCCTCTACGTCAGCCGGCACCGAGGGAAACCTACCTAACCTGTGCATTTTTGAAAAATAGAGACCTAGGGGAATCCAAGATGGGGTGACTTGTGGGGCTCTGACCAGGTTATGTTACCCAGAATCCTTTGCAAACCTAAAAATCTGGCTAAAGAAACACATTTTCCTCAAATTTTGGTGACAGAAAGTTGTGAAATCTGAGCAGAGCCACAAATTTCCTCCCACCAGGCGTTCCCCCAAGTGTCATGATAAAAATGATACCTAACTTGTGTGGGTAGGCCTAGCACCCGTGACAGGAAATACCCCAAAACACAACGTGGACACATCCCATTTTTTGACAGAAAACAGAGGTGTTTTTGGAAAGTGTCTACCTGTAGATTTTGGCTTCTACCTCAGCCATCACCTAGGGAAACCTGCCAAACCTGTGCATTTTCAAAAACTAGAGACCTAGGAGAATCCAAGATGGGGTGACTTGTGGGGCTCTGACCAGGTTCTGTTACCCAGAATCCTTTGCAAACCTCATAATTTGGCTAAAAAAACACATTTTCCTCACATTTTGGTGACAGAAAGTTCTGGAATCTGAGAGGAACCACAAATTTCCTCCCACCCAGCGTTCCCCCGAGTCTCCCGATGAAAATTATACCTCACTTATGTGGGTAGTCCTAGCGCCTGTGACAGGAAATGCCCCAGAACACAACGTGGACACATCCCATTTTTTGACAGATAACAGAGGTGTTTTTTGCAAAGTGCCTACCTGTAGATTTTGGCCTCTAGCTCAGCCGGCACCTAGGGAAACCTGCCAAACCTGTGCATTTGTGAAAACTAGAGACCAAGGGGAATCCGATAGGGTGACTTGTGGGGCTCTGACCAGGTTCTGTTACCCAGAATCCTCTGCAAACCTCAAAATCTGGCTAAAGAAACATGTTTTCCTCACATTTTGGTGACAGAGAGTTCTAGAATCTGAGAGGAGCCACAAATTTCCTTCCACCCAGCGATCCCCCAAGTCTCCCGATAAAAATGATACCTAACTTGTGTGGGTAGGCCTAGCGCCCGTGACAGGAAATACCCCAAAACACAACGTGGACACATCCCATTTTTTGACAGAAAACAGAGTTGTTTTTGGAAAGTGTCTACCTGTAGATTTTGGCCTCTACCTCAGCCGGCACCGAGGGAAACCTACCTAACTTGTGCATTTTTTCAAAATAGAGACCTAGGGGAATCCATGATGGGGTGACTTGTGGGGCTCTGACCAGGTTCTGTTACCCAGAATCCTTTGCAAACCTCAAAATCTGGCTAAAGAAACACATTTTCCTCACATTTTGGTGACAGAAAGTTCTGGAATCTGAGAGGAGCCACTAATTTCCTTCCACCAAGCGTTCCCCCAAGTGTCCTGATAAAAATGATACCTCACTTGTGTGGGTAGGCCTAGCGCCTGTGACAGGAAATGCCCCAAAACACAATGTGGACACATCCCATTGTTTGACAGAAAACTGAGGTGTTTTTTGCAAAGTGCCTACCTGTAGATTTTGGCCTCTAGCTCAGCCGGCACCTAGGCAAACCTGCCAAACCTGTGCATTTGTGAAAACTAGAGACTTGGGGGAATCCAAGATGGGGTGACTTCTGGGGCTCTGACCAGGTTCTGTTACCCAGAATCCTTTGCAAACCTCAAAATCTGGCTAAAGAAACACGTTGTCCTCATATTTTGGTGACAGAAAGTTCTGAAATCTGAGAGGAGCCACTAATTTCCTTCCACCAAGCGTTCCCCCAAGTGTCCTGATAAAAATGATACCTCACTTGTGTGGGTAGGCCTAGCGCCCGTGATAGGAAATGCCCCAAAACACAACGTGGACACATCCCATTTTTTGACAGAAAACAGAGGTTTTTTTTGCAAAGTGCCTACCTGTAGATTTTGGCCTCTAGCTCAGCCAGCACCTAGGGAAACCTACCAACCCTGTGCATTTCTGAAAACTAGAGACCTAGGGGAATCCAAAATGGGGTGACTTGTGGCGCACTCACCAGGTTCTGTTACCCAGAATCCTTTGCAAACCTCAAAATCTGGCTAAAGAAACACGTTTTCCTCACATTTTGGTGACAGAAAAATCTGGAATCTGAGAGGAGCCACAAATTTCCTCCCACCCAGCGTTCCCCCAAGTCTCCCGATAAAAATGATACCTCACTTGTGTGGGTAGGCCTAGCGCCCGTGACAGGAAATGCCCCAAAACACAACGTGGACACATCCCATTTTTTGACAGAAAACAGAGGAGTTTATTGCAAAGTGCCTACCTGTAGATTTTGGCCTCTAGCTCAGCCGGCTCCTACGGAAACCTACCAAACCTGTGCATTTGTGAAAACTAGAGACCTAGGCGAATCCAAGATGGGGTGACTTGTCGGGCTCTGACCAGGTTCTGTTACCCAGAATCCTTTGCAAACCTCAAAATATGGCTAAAGAAACACGTTTTCCTCACATTTTGTTGACAGAAAATTCTGGAATCTGAGAGGAGACACAAATTTCCTTCCACCCAGAGTTCCCCCAAGTCTCCCGATAAAAATTATACCTAACTTGTGTGGGTAGGACTAGCGCCCGTGACAGGAAGTGCCCCAAAACACAACATGGACACATCCCATATTTTTTTTTACAGAAAACAGAGGTGTTTTTTGCAAAGAGACTACCTGTAGATTTTGGCCTCTAGCTCAGCCGGAACCTAGGGAAACCTGCCAAACTTGTGCATTTCTGAAAACTAGAGACCTAGGGGAATCAAAAATGGGGTGTCTTGTGGGGCTCTGACCAGGTTCTGTTACCCAGAATCCTTTGCAAACCTCAAAATCTGGCTAAAGAAACACGTTTTCCATACATTTTAGTGACAGAAAGTTCTGGAATCTGAGAGGAGCCACAAATTTCCTTCACTCCCAGCGTTTCCCCCAATTCTCCCGATAAAAATTATACTTAACTTGGGTGGGTAGGCCTCGCGCCCGTGACAGGAAATGCCCCAAAACACAACGTGGACACATCCCATTTTTTGACAGAAAACAGAGGTGTTTTTTGCAAAGTGCCTACCTGTAGATTTTGGCCTCTATCTCAGCCGGAACCTAGGGAAACCTGCCAAACTTGTGCATTTCTGAAAACTAGAGACCTAGGGGAATCAAAAATGGGGTCACTTGTGGGGCTCTGACCAGGTTCTGTTACCCAGAATCCTTTCAAACCTCAAAATTTGGCTAAAAAAACACATTTTCCTCACATTTTGGTGACAGAAACTTCTGAAATCTGAGCGGAGCCACAAATTTCCTCCCACCCAGAGTTCCCCCAAGTCTCCAGATACAAATCATACCTCACTTGTGTGGGTAGGCCTAGCACCCGTTACCGGAATTGCCCCAAAACACAACGTGGACACATCCCATTTTTTGACAGAAAACAGAGGTGTTTTTTGGAAAGTGCCTACCTGTAGATTTTGGCCTCTAGCTCAGCCGGCACCTAGGGAAACCTGCCAAACCTGTGCATTTTTTAAAACTAGACACCTAGGAGAACCCAAGATGGGGTGACTTGTGGGGCTCTGACCAGGTTCTGTTACCCAGAATCCTTTGCAAACCTCAAAATCTGGCTAAAAAAACACATTTTCCTCACATTTTGGTGACAGAAAGTTCTGGAATCTGAGAGAAGCCACAAATTTCCTCACACCCAGCGTTCCCCCAAGTCTCCAGATAAAAATGATACCTCACTTGTGTGGGTAGGCCTAGCGCCCATGACAGGAAATGCCCCAAAACATAACGTGGACACATCCCATTTTTGACAGGTAACAGAGATGTTTTTTGCAAAGTGCCTACCTGTAGATTTTGGCCTCTAGCTCAGCCGGCACCTAGGGAAACCTGCCAAACCTGTGCATTTTTTAAAACTAGACACCTAGGAGAACCCAAGATGGGGTGACTTGTGGGGCTCTGACCAGGTTCTGTTACCCAGAATCCTTTGCAAACCTCAAAATCTGGCTAAAAAAACACATTTTCCTCACATTTTGGTGACAGAAAGTTCTGGAATCTGAGAGAAGCCACAAATTTCCTCACACCCAGCGTTCCCCCAAGTCTCCCGATAAAAATGATACCTAACTTGTGTGGGTAGGCCTAGCGCCCGTTACAGGAAATGCCCCAAAACACAACGTGGATACATCCCATTTTTTGACAGAAAACAGAGGTGTTTTTTGGAAAGTGTCTACCTGTAGATTTTGGCCTCTACCTCAGCCAGCACAGACGGAAACCTACCTAACCTGTGCATTTTTGAAAACTAGAGTCCTAGGGGAATCCAAGATAGGGTGACTTGTGTGGCTCTGACCAGGTTCTGTTACCCAGAATCCTTTGCAAACCTCAAAATCTGGCTAAAGAAACACATTTTCCTCACATTTTGGTGACAGAAAGTTCTGGAATCTGAGAGGAGCCACAAATTTCCTTCACTCACAGCGTTCCCCCAATTCTCCCGATAAAAATGATACCTATCTTGGGTGGGTAGGCCTAGCGCCCATGACAGGAAATGCCCCAAAACACAACGTGGACACATCCCATTTTTTGAAAGGCAACTGAGGTGTTTTTTGCAAAGTGCCTACCTGTAGATTTTGGCCTCTACGTCAGCCGGCACAGAGAGAAACCTACCTAACCTGTGCATTTTTGAAAACTAGAGTCCTAGGGAAACCCAAGATGGGGTGACTTGTGGGGCTCTGACCAGGTTCTGTTACCCAGAATCCTTTGCAAACCTCACAATTTGGCTAAAAAAACACATTTTCCTCACATTTTGGTGACAGAAAGTTCTGGAATCTGAGAGGAACCACAAATTTCCTCCCACCCAGCGTTCCCCCGAGTCTCCCGATAAAAATGATACCTAACTTGTGTGGGTAGGCCTAGCGCCCGTGACAGGAAATGCCCCAAAACACAACGTGGACACATCCCATTTTTTGACAGATAACAGAGGTGTTTTTTGCAAAGTGCCTACCTGTAGATTTTGGCCTCTAGCTCAGCCGGCACCTAGGGAAACCTGCCAAACCTGTGCATTTGTGAAAACTAGAGACCAAGGGGAATCCGATAGGGTGACTTGTGGGGCTCTGGCCAGGTTCTGTTACCCAGAATCCTCTGCAAACCTCAAAATCTGTCTAAAGAAACATGTTTTCCTCACATTTTGGTGACAGAGAGTTCTAGAATCTGAGAGGAGCCACAAATTTCCTTCCACCCAGCGATCCCCCAAGTCTCCCGATAAAAATGATACCTAACTTGTGGGGTAGGCCTAGCGCCCGTGACAGGAAATACCCCAAAACACAACATGGACACATCCCATTTTTTGACAGAAAACAGAGTTGTTTTTGGAAAGTGTCTACCTGTAGATTTTGGCCTCTACCTCAGCCGGCACCAAGGGAAACCTACCTAACCTGTGCATTTTTTCAAAATAGAGACCTAGGGGAATCCATGATGGGGTGACTTGTGGGGCTCTGACCAGGTTCTGTTACCCAGAATCCTTTGCAAACCTCAAAATCTGGCTAAAGAAACACATTTTCCTCACATTTTGGTGACAGAAAGTTCTGGAATCTGAGAGGAGCCACTAATTTCCTTCCACCAAGCGTTCCCCCAAGTGTCCTGATAAAAATGATACCTCACTTGTGTGGGTAGGCCTAGCGCCTGTGACAGGAAATGCCCCAAAACACAATGTGGACACATCCCATTTTTTGACAGAAAACTGAGGTGTTTTTTGCAAAGTGCCTACCTGTAGATTTTGGCCTCTAGCTCAGCCGGCACCTATGCAAACCTGCCAAACCTGTGCATTTGTGAAAACTAGAGACTTGGGGGAATCCAAGATGGGGTGACTTCTGGGGCTCTGACCAGGTTCTGTTACCCAGAATCCTTTGCAAACCTCAAAATCTGGCTAAAGAAACACGTTGTCCTCATATTTTGGTGACAGAAAGTTCTGAAATCTGAGAGGAGCCACTAATTTCCTTCCACCAAGCGTTCCCCCAAGTGTCCTGATAAAAATGATACCTCACTTGTGTGGGTAGGCCTAGCGCCCGTGATAGGAAATGCCCCAAAACACAACGTGGACACATCCAATTTTTTGACAGAAAACAGAGGTTTTTTTTGCAAAGTGCCTACCTGTAGATTTTGGCCTCTAGCTCAGCCAGCACCTAGGGAAACCTACCAACCCTGTGCATTTCTGAAAACTAGAGACCTAGGGGAATCCAAAATGGGGTGACTTGTGGCGCCCTCACCAGGTTCTGTTACCCAGAATCCTTTGCAAACCTCAAAATCTGGCTAAAGAAACACGTTTTCCTCACATTTTGGTGACAGAAAAATCTGGAATCTGAGAGGAGCCACAAATTTCCTCCCACCCAGCGTTCCCCAAAGTCTCCCGATAAAAATGATACCTCACTTGTGTGGGTAGGACTAGCGCCCGTGACAGGAAATGCCCCAAAACACAACGTGGACACATCCCATTTTTTGACAGAAAACAGAGGTGTTTATTGCAAAGTGCCTACCTGTAGATTTTGGCCTCTAGCTCAGCCGGCTCCTACGGAAATCTACCAAACCTGTGCATTTGTGAAAACTAGAGACCTAGGCGAATCCAAGATGGGGTGACTTGTCGGGCTCTGACCAGGTTCTGTTACCCAGAATCCTTTGCAAACCTCAAAATATGGCTAAAGAAACACGTTTTCCTCACATTTTGTTGACAGAAAATTCTGGAATCTGAGAGGAGACACAAATTTCCTTCCACCCAGAGTTCCCCCAAGTCTCCCGATAAAAATGATACCTAACTTGTGTGGGTAGGACTAGCGCCCGTGACAGGAAGTGCCCCAAAACACAACATGGACACATCCCATATTTTTTTTTACAGAAAACAGAGGTGTGTTTTGCAAAGAGACTACCTGTAGATTTTGGCCTCTAGCTCAGCCGGAACCTAGGGAAACCTGCCAAACTTGTGCATTTCTGAAAACTAGAGACCTAGGGGAATAAAAAATGGGGTGTCTTGTGGGGCTCTGACCAGGTTCTGTTACCCAGAATCCTTTGCAAACCTCAAAATCTGGCTAAAGAAACACGTTTTCCATACATTTTAGTGACAGAAAGTTCTGGAATCTGAGAGGAGCCACAAATTTCCTTCACTCCCAGCGTTTCCCCCAATTCTCCCGATAAAAATTATACTTAACTTGGGTGGGTAGGCCTCGCGCCCGTGACAGGAAATGCCCCAAAACACAACGTGGACACATCCCATTTTTTGACAGAAAACAGAGGTGTTTTTTGCAAAATGCCTACCTGTAGATTTTGGCCTCTATCTCAGCCGGAACCTAGGGAAACCTGCCAAACTTGTGCATTTCTGAAAACTAGAGACCTAGGGGAATCAAAAATGGGGTCACTTGTGGGGCTCTGACCAGGTTCTGTTACCCAGAATCCTTTCAAACCTCAAAATTTGGCTAAAAAAACACATTTTCCTCACATTTTGGTGACAGAAAGTTCTGAAATCTGAGCGGAGCCACAAATTTCCTCCCACCCAGAGTTCCCCCAAGTCTCCAGATACAAATCATACCTCACTTGTGTGGGTAGGCCTAGCACCCGTTACCGGAATTGCCCCAAAACACAACGTGGACACATCCCATATTTTGACAGAAAACAGAGGTGTTTTTTGCAAAGTGCCTACCTGTAGATTTTGGCCTCTAGCTCAGCCGGCACCTAGGGAAACCTGCCAAACCTGTGCATTTTTTAAAACTAGACACCTAGGAGAACCCACGATGGGGTGACTTGTGGGGCTCTGACCAGGTTCTGTTACCCAGAATCCTTTGCAAACCTCAAAATCTGGCTAAAAAAACACATTTTCCTCACATTTTGGTGACAGAAAGTTCTGGAATCTGAGAGAAGCCACAAATTTCCTCGCACCCAGCGTTCCCCCAAGTCTTCAGATAAAAATGATACCTCACTTGTGTGGGTAGGCCTAGCGCCCATGACAGGAAATGCCCCAAAACATAACGTGGACACATCCCATTTTTGACAGGTAACAGAGATGTTTTTTGCAAAGTGCCTACCTGTAGATTTTGGCCTCTAGCTCAGCCGTCATCTAGGGAAACCTGCCAAACCTGTGCATTTGTGAAAACTAGAGACCTAGGGGAATCCAAGATAGGGTGACTTGTGGGGCTCTGACCAGGTTCTGTTACCCAGAATCCTTTGCAAACCTCAAAATCTGGCTGAAGAAACACGTTTTCCTCACATTTTCGTGACAGAGAGTTCTAGAATCTGAGAGGAGCCACATATTTCCTTCCACCCAGCGATCCCCCAAGTCTCCCGATAAAAATGATACCTAACTTGTGTGGGTAGGCCTAGCGCCCGTTACAGGAAATGCCCCAAAACACAACGTGGACACATCCCATTTTTTGACAGAAAACAGAGGTGTTTTTTGGAAAGTGTCTACCTGTAGATTTGGGCCTCTACCTCAGCCAGCACAGACGGAAACCTACCTAACCTGTGCATTTTTGAAAACTAGAGTCCTAGGGGAACCCAAGATGAGGTGACTTGTGGGGCTCTGACCAGGTTCTGTTACCCAGAATCCTTTGCAAACCTCAAAATCTGGCTAAAGAAACACGTTTTCCATACATTTTAGTGACAGAAAGTTCTGGAATCTGAGAGGAGCCACAAATTTCCTTCACTCCCAGCGTTTCCCCCAATTCTCCCGATAAAAATTATACTTAACTTGGGTGGGTAGGCCTAGCGCCCGTGACAGGAAATGCCCCAAAACACAACGTGGACACATCCCATTTTTTGACAGAAAACAGAGGTGTTTTTTGCAAAGTGCCTACCTGTAGATTTTGGCCTCTAGCTCAGCCGGAACCTAGGGAAACCTGCCAAACTTCTGAATTTCTGAAAACTAGAGACCTAGGGGAATCAAAAATGGGGTCACTTGTGGGGCTCTGACCAGGTTCTGTTACCCAGAATCCTTTCAAACCTCAAAATTTGGCTAAAAAAACACGTTTTCCTCACATTTTGGTGACAGAAAGTTCTGAAATCTGAGCGGAGCCACAAATTTCCTCCCACCCAGAGTTCCCCCAAGTCTCCAGATACAAATCATACCTCACTTGTGTGGGTAGGCCTAGCACCCGTTACCGGAATTGCCCCAAAACACAACGTGGACACATCCCATTTTTTGACAGAAAACAGAGGTGTTTTTTGCAAAGTGCCTACCTGTAGATTTTGGCCTCTAGCTCAGCCGGCACCTAGGGAAACCTGCCAAACCTGTGCATTTTTTAAAACTAGACACCTAGGAGAACCCAAGATGGGGTGACTTGTGGGGCTCTGACCAAGTTCTGTTACCCAGAATCCTTTGCAAACCTCAAAATCTGGCTAAAAAAACACATTTTCCTCACATTTTGGTGACAGAAAGTTCTGGAATCTGAGAGAAGCAACAAATTTCCTCGCACCCAGCGTTCCCCCAAGTCTCCAGATAAAAATGATAGCTCACTTGTGTGGGTAGGCCTAACGCCCATGACAGGAAATGCCCCAAAACATAACGTGGACACATCCCATTTTTGACAGGTAACAGAGATGTTTTTTGCAAAGTGCCTACCTGTAGATTTTGGCCTCTAGCTCAGCCGTCATCTAGGGAAACCTGCCAAACCTGTGCATTTGTGAAAACTAGAGACCTAGGGGAATCCAAGATAGGGTGACTTGTGGGGCTCTGACCAGGTTCTGTTACCCAGAATCCTTTGCAAACCTCAAAATCTGGCTGAAGAAACACGTTTTCCTCACATTTTCGTGACAGAGAGTTCTAGAATCTGAGAGGAGCCACAAATTTCCTTCCACCCAGCGATCCCCCAAGTCTCCCGATAAAAATGATACCTAACTTGTGTGGGTAGGCCTAGCGCCCGTTACAGGAAATGCCCCAAAACACAACGTGGACACATCCCGTTTTTTAACAGAAAACAGAGGTGTTTTTTGGAAAGTGTCTACCTGTAGATTTTGGCCTCTACCTCAGCCAGCACAGACGGAAACCCACCTAACCTGTGCATTTTTGAAAACTAGAGTCCTTGGGGAACCCAAGATGGGGTGACTTGTGGGGCTCTGACCAGGTTCTGTTACCCAGAAACCTTTGCAAACCTCAAAATCTGGCTAAAGAAACACATTTTCCTCACATTTTGGTGACAGAAAGTTCTGGAATCTGAGAGGAGCCACAAATTTCCTTCACTCCCAGCGTTCCCCCAATTCTCCCGATAAAAATGATACCTATCTTGGGTGGGTAGGCCTAGCGCCCATGACAGGAAATGCCCCAAAACACAACGTGGACACATCCCATTTTTTGAAAGGCAACTGAGGTGTTTTTTGCAAAGTGCCTACCTGTAGATTTTGGCCTCTACGTCAGCCGGCACAGAAAGAAACCTACCTAACCTGTGCATTTTTGAAAACTAGAGTCCTAGGGAAACCCAAGATGGGGTGACTTGTGGGGCTCTGACCAGGTTCTGTTACCCAGAATCCTTTGCAAACATCAAAATTAGGCTAAAGAAACACGTTTTCCTCACATTTTGGTGACAGAAAGTTCTGGAATCTGAGAGGAGCCACAAATTTCCTTCCACCAAGCGTTCCCCCAAGTGTCCTGATAAAAATGATACCTAACTTGTGTGGGTAGGCCTAGCGCCCGTGACAGGAAATGCCCCAAAACACAACGTGGATAAGTCCCATTTTTTGACAGAAAACAGAGGTGTTTTTTGCAAAGTGCCTACGGGTAGATTTTGGCCTCTACCTCAGCCGGCACCTAGGGAAACCTGCCAAACCTGTGCATTTCTTAAAACTAGACACCTAGGAGAATCCAAGATGGGGTGACTTGTGGGGCTCTGACCAGGTTCTGTTACCCAGAATCCTTTGCAAACCTCAAGATTTGGCTAAAAAAACACATTTTCCTCACATTTTGGTGACAGAAAGTTCTGGAATCTGAGAGAAGCCACAAATTTCCTCGCACCCAGCGTTCCCCCAAGTCTCCAGATAAAAATGATACCCCACTTGTGTGGGTAGGCCTAGCGCCCATGACAGGAAATGCCCCAAAACATAACGTGGACACATCCCATTTTTGACAGGTAACAGAGGTGTTTTTTGCAAAGTGCCTACCTGTAGATTTTGGCCTCTAGCTCAGCTGGCACCTAGGGAAACCTACCAAACCTGTCCATTTCTGAAAACTAGAGACCAAGGGGAATCCAGGATGGGGTGACTTGTGGGGCTCTGACCAGGTTCTGTTACCCAGAATCCTTTGCAAACCTTAAAATCTGGCTAAAGAAACACGTTTTCCTCACATTTTGGTGACAAAAAGTTCTGGAATCTGAGAGGAGCTACAAATTTCCTCCCACCCAGCATTCCCCCAAGTCTCCAGATAAAAATGATTCCTCACTTGTGTGGGTAGGCCTAGCGCCAGTGACCGGAAATGCCCCAAAACACAACGTTGACACATCCCATTTTTTGACAGAAAACAGAGGTGTTTTTTGCAAAGTGCCTACCTGTAGATTTTGGCCTCTAGCTCAGCCGTCATCTAGGGAAACCTGCCAAACCTGTGCATTTGTGAAAACTAGAGACCTAGGGGAATCCAAGATGTGGTGACTTGTGGGGCTCTGACCAGGTTCTGTTACCCAGAATCCTTTGCAAACCTCAAAATCTGGCTAAAGAAACACGTTTTCCTCACATTTTGGTGACAGATAGTTCTGGAATCTGAGAGGAGCAACAAATTTCCTTCCACCCAGCGATCCCCCAAGTCTCCCGATAAAAATGATACCTAACTTGTGTGGGTAGGCCTAATGCCCGTGACAGGAAATGCCCCAAAACACAACCTGGACACATCCCATTTTTTGACAGAAAACAGAGGTGTTTTTTGCAAAGTGCCTACCTGTAGATTTTGGCCTCTACCTCAGCCAGCACAGAGGGAAAACTACCTAACCTGTGCATTTTAGAAAAATAGAGTCCTAGGGGAATCCAAGATGGGGTGACTTGTGGGGCTCTGACCAGGTTCTGTTACCCAGAATCCTTTGCAAACCTCAAAATCTGGCTAAAGAAATACATTTTCCTCACTTTTTGGTGACGGAAAGTTCTGGAATCTGAGAGGAGCCACAAATTTACTTCCACCAAGCGTTCCCCCAAGTGTCCTGATAAAAATGATACCTCACTTGTGTGGATAGGCCTAGCGCCCGTGACAGGAAATGCCCCAAAACAGAACGTGGATACATCCCATTTTTTTTACAGAAAACAGAGGTGTTTTTTGCAAAGTGCCTACCGGTAGATTTTGGCCTCTACCTCAGCCGGCACCTAGGGAAACCTGCCAAACCTGTGCACTTGTGAAAACTAGAGACCTAGGGGAACCGAAGATGGGGTGACTTGTGGGGCTCTGACCAGATTCTGTTACCCAGAATCCTTTGCAAACCTCAAAATCTGGCTAAAGAAACACATTTTCCTCACATTTTGGTGACAGAAAGTTCTGGAATCTGAGAGGAGACACAAATTTCCTTCCACCCAGCGTTCCCCCAAGTCTCCCGATAAAAATGATACCTAACTTGTGTGGGTAGGCCTAATGCCCGTGACAGGAAATGCCCCAAAACACAACGTGGACACATCCCATTTTTTGACAGAAAACAGGTGTTTTTTGCAAAGTGCCTACCTGTAGATTTTGGCCTCTAGCTCATCCGGCACCTAGGGAAACCTGCCAAACCTGTGCATTTTTTAAAACTAGAGACCTAGGGGAATCCAAGATGGGGTGACTTGTGGGGCTCTGACCAGGTTCTGTTACCCAGAATCGTTTGCAAACCTCAAAATCTGGCTAAAGAAACACGTTTTCCTCACATTTTGGTGACAGAAAGTTCTGGAATCTGAGAGGAGCCACTAATTTCCTTCCACCAAGCGTTCCCCCAAGTATCCTGATAAAAATGATACCTCACTTGTGTGGGTAGGCCTAGCGCCCGTGACGGGAAATGCCCCAAAACACAACGTGGACACATCCCATTTTTTGACAGAAAACAGAGGTGTTTTTTGCAAAGTGCCTACCTGTAGATTTTGCATCTAGCTCAGCCGGCACCTAGGGAAACCTGCCAAACCTGTGCATTTCTGAAAACTAGAGACCTAGGGGAATTCAAAATGGGGTGACTTGTGGGGCTCACAACAGGTTCTGTTACCAAGAATCCTTTGCAAACCTCAAAATCTGGCTAAAGAAGCACGTTTTCCTCACATTTTGGAGACAGAAAGATCTGGAATCTGAGAGGAGCCACAAAGTTCCTCCCACCCAGCGTTCCCCCAAGTCTCCCGATAAAAATGATACCTCACTTGTGTGGGTAGGCCTAGCGCCCGTGACAGGAAATGCCCCAAAACACAACGTGGACACATCACATTTTCACAAAGAAAACAGAGCTGTTTTTTGCAAAGTTCCTACCTGTAGATTTTGGCCTCTAGCTCAGCCGGCACCTACTTAAACCTGCCAAACCTGTGCATTTGTGAAAACTAGAGACCTAGGCGAATCCAAGATGGGGTGACTTGTGGGGCTCTGACCAGGTTCTGTTACCCAGAATACTTTGCAAACCTCAAAATATGGCTAAAGAAACACGTTTTCCTCACATTTTGGTGACAGAAATTTCTGGAATCTGAGAGGAGCCACAAATTTCCTTCACTCCCAGCGTTCCCTTAATTCTCCCGATAAAAATGATACCTAACTTGGGTGGGTAGGCCTAGCGCCCGTGACAGGAAATGCCCCAAAACACAACGTTGTCACATCCCATTTTTTGACAGAAAACAGAGGTGTTTTTTGCAAAGTGCCTACCTGTAGATTTTGGCCTCTACCTCAGCCGGCACAGAGGGATACCTACCTAACTTGTGCATTTTTGAAAACTAGAGACGTAGGGGAACCCAAAATGGGGTGACTTGTGGGGCTCTGACCAGGTTCTGTTACCCAGAATCCTTTGCAAATGTCAAAATTTGGCTAAAGAAACACATTTTCCTCACATTTTGGTGAACAAAAGTTCTGGAATCTGAGAGGAGCAACAAATTTCCTTCCACCAAGCGTTCCCCCAAGTGTCCTGATAAAAATGATACCTCACTTGTGTGGGTAGGCCTAGCGCCCGTGACAGGAAATGCCCCAAAACACAACGTGGACACATCCCATTTTTTGACAGAAAACAGAGGTGTTTTTCGCAAAGTGCCTACCGGTAGATTTTGGCCTCTACCTCAGCCGGCACATAGGGAAACCTACCAACCCTGTACACTTGTGAAAACTAGAGACCTAGGGGAATCTAAGATGGGGTGACTTGTGGGGCTCTGACCATGTTCTGTTACCCAGAATCCTTTGCAAACCTCAAAATCTGGCTAAAGAAACACGTTTTCCTCATATTTTGGTGACAGAAAGTTCTGGAATCTGAGAGGAGCCACAAATTTCCTTCCACCCAGCGTTCCCCCAAGTCTCCCGATAAAAATGATACCTAACTTGTGTGGGTAGGCCTAATGCCCGTGACAGGAAATGCCCCAAAACACAACGTGGACACATCACATTTTTTGACAGAAAACAGAGGTGTTTTTTGCAAAGTGCCTACCTGTAAATTTTGGCCTCTAGCTCATCCGGTACCTAGGGAAACCTGCCAAACCTGTGCATTTGTGAAAACTAGAGACCTAGGGGAATCCAAGATGGGGTGACTTGTGGGGCTCTGACCAGGTTCTGTTTCCCAGAATCATTTGCAAACCTAAAAATCTGGCTAAAGAAACACGTTTTCCTCACATTTTGGTGACAGAAAGTTCTGGAATCTGAGAGGAGCCACTAATTTCCTTCCACCAAGCGTTCCCCCAAGTATCCTGATAAAAATGATACCTCACTTGTGTGGGTAGGCCTAGCGCCCGTGACGGGAAATGCCCCAAAACACAACGTGGACACATCCCATTTTTTGACAGAAAACAGAGGTGTTTTTTGCAAAGTGCCTACCTGTAGATTTTGCATCTAGCTCAGCCGGCACCTAGGGAAACCTGCCAAACCTGTGCATTTCTGAAAACTAGAGACCTAGGGGAATTCAAAATGGGGTGACTTGTGGGGCTCACAACAGGTTCTGTTACCAAGAATCCTTTGCAAACCTCAAAATCTGGCTAAAGAAGCACGTTTTCCTCACATTTTGGTGACAGAAAGATCTGGAATCTGAGAGGAGCCACAAAGTTCCTCCCACCCAGCGTTCCCCCAAGTCTCCCGATAAAAATGATACCTCACTTGTGTGGGTAGGCCTAGCGCCCGTGACAGGAAATGCCCCAAAACACAACGTGGACACATCACATTTTCACAAAGAAAACAGAGCTGTTTTTTGCAAAGTTCCTACCTGTAGATTTTGGCCTCTAGCTCAGCCGGCACCTACTTAAACCTGCCAAACCTGTGCATTTGTGAAAACTAGAGACCTAGGCGAATCCAAGATGGGGTGACTTGTGGGGCTCTGACCAGGTTCTGTTACCCAGAATACTTTGCAAACCTCAAAATATGGCTAAAGAAACACGTTTTCCTCACATTTTGGTGACAGAAATTTCTGGAATCTGAGAGGAGCCACAAATTTCCTTCACTCCCAGCGTTCCCTTAATTCTCCCGATAAAAATGATACCTAACTTGGGTGGGTAGGCCTAGCGCCCGTGACAGGAAATGCCCCAAAACACAACGTTGTCACATCCCATTTTTTGACAGAAAACAGAGGTGTTTTTTGCAAAGTGCCTACCTGTAGATTTTGGCCTCTACCTCAGCCGGCACAGAGGGATACCTACCTAACTTGTGCATTTTTGAAAACTAGAGACGTAGGGGAACCCAAAATGGGGTGACTTGTGGGGCTCTGACCAGGTTCTGTTACCCAGAATCCTTTGCAAATGTCAAAATTTGGCTAAAGAAACACATTTTCCTCACATTTTGGTGAACAAAAGTTCTGGAATCTGAGAGGAGCAACAAATTTCCTTCCACCAAGCGTTCCCTCAAGTGTCCTGATAAAAATGATTCCTAACTTGTGTGAGTAGGCCTTGCGCCCGTGACAGGAAATGCCCCAAAACACAACGTGGACACATCCCATTTTTTGACAGAAAACAGAGGTGTTTTTTGCAAAGTGCCTACCGGTAGATTTTGGCCTCTACCTCAGCCGGCACCTAGGGAAACCTGCCAAACCTGTGCACATGTGTAAACTAGAGACCTAGGGGAATCCAAGATGGGGTGACTTGTGGGGCTCTGACCAGGTTCTGTTACCCAGAATCCTTTGCAAACCTCAAAATCTGGCTAAAGAAACACGTTTTCCTCATATTTTGGTGACAGAAAGTTCTGGAATCTGAGAGGAGCCACAAATTTCCTTCCACCCAGCGTTCCCCCAAGTCTCCCGATAAAAATGATACCTAACTTGTGTGGGTAGGCCTAATGCCCGTGACAGGAAATGCCCCAAAACACAACGTGGACACATCACATTTTTTGACAGAAAACAGAGGTGTTTTTTGCAAAGTGCCTACCTGTAAATTTTGGCCTCTAGCTCATCCGGTACCTAGGGAAACCTGCCAAACCTGTGCATTTGTGAAAACTAGAGACCTAGGGGAATCCAAGATGGGGTGACTTGTGGGGCTCTGACCAGGTTCTGTTTCCCAGAATCATTTGCAAACCTCAAAATCTGGCTAAAGAAACACGTTTTCCTCACATTTTGGTGACAGAAAGTTCTGGAATCTGAGAGGAGGCACAAATTTCCTTCCACCCAGCGTTCCCTCAAGTCTCGCGATAAAAATGATACCTCACTTGTGTGGGTAGACTTAGCTCCCGCGACAGGAAATGCCCAAAAGCACAACGTGGACACATCCCATTTTTTGACAGAAAACAGAGGTGATTTTTGCAAAGTGCCTACCTGTAGATTTTGGCCTCTATCTCAGCCGGCACAGAGGGAAATCTACCTAACTTGTGCATTTTTGAAAACTAGAGACGTAGGGGAACCCAAAATGGGGTGACTTGTGGGGCTCTGACCAGGTTCTGTTACCCAGAATCCTTTGCAAACATCAAAATTTGGCTAAAGAAACAAGTTTTCCTCATATTTTGGTGACAGAAAGTTCTGGAATCTGAGAGGAGCCACAAATTTCCTTCCACCAAGCGTTCCCTCAAGTGTCCTGATAAAAATGATTCCTAACTTGTGTGAGTAGGCCTTGCGCCCGTGACAGGAAATGCCCCAAAACACAACGTGGACACATCCCATTTTTTGACAGAAAACAGAGGTGTTTTTTGCAAAGTGCCTACCGGTAGATTTTGGCCTCTACCTCAGCCGGCACCTAGGGAAACCTGCCAAACCTGTGCACATGTGTAAACTAGAGACCTAGGGGAATCCAAGATGGGGTGACTTGTGGGGCTCTGACCAGGTTCTGTTACCCAGAATCCTTTGCAAACCTCAAAATCTGGCTAAAGAAACACGTTTTCCTCATATTTTGGTGACAGAAAGTTCTGGAATCTGAGAGGAGCCACACATTTCCTTCCACCCAACGTTCCCCCAAGTCTCCCGATAAAAATGATACCTAACTTGTGTGGGTAGGCCTAATGCCCGTGACAGGAAATGCCCCAAAACACAACGTGGACTAATCCCATTTTTTGACAGAAAACAGAGGTGTTTTTTGCAAAGTGCCTACCTGTAGATTTTGGCCTCTAGCTCATCCGGCACCTAGGGAAACCTGCCAAACCTGTGCATTTGTGAAAACTAGAGACCTAGTGGAATCCAAGATGGGGTGACTTGTGGGGCTCTGACCAGGTTCTGTTACCCAGAATCATTTGCAAACCTCAAAATCTGGCTAAAGAAACACGTTTTCCTCACATTTTGGTTTCAGAAAGTTCTGGAATCTGAAAGGAGCCACTAATTTCCTTCCCCCAAGTGTCCTGATAAAAATGATACCTCACTTGTGTGGGTAGGCCTACCGCCCGTGACAGGAAATGCCCCAAAACACAACGTGGACACATCCCATTTTTTGACAGAAAACAGAGGTGTTTTTTGCAAAGTGCCTACCTGTAGATTTTGGACTCTAGCTCAGCCGGCACATAGGGAAACCTGCCAAACCTATGCATTTGTGAAAAGTAGAGACCTAGGGGAATCCAAGATGGGGTGACTTGTGGGGCTCTGACCAGGTTCTGTTACCCAGAATTGTTTGCAAACCTGAAAATCTGGCTAAAGAAACACGTTTTCCTCACATTTTGGTGACAGAAAGTTCTGGAATCTGAGAGGAGCCACTAATTTCCTTCCACCAAGCGTTCCCCCAAGTGTCCTGATAAAAATGATACCTCACTTGTGTGGGTAGGCCTAGCGCCCGTGACAGGAAATGCCCCAAAACACAAAGGAGACACATCCCGTTTTTTGACAAAAAACAGAGGTGTTTTTTTCAAAGTGCCTACCTGTAGGTTTTGGCCTCTAGCTTAGCCTGCACCTAGGGAAACCTACCAAACCTGTGCATTTCTGATAACTAGAGACCTAGGGGAATTCAAAATGGGGTGACTTGTGGGGCTCTCAACAGGTTCTGTTACCCAGAATCCTTTGCAAACCTCAAAATCTGGCTAAAGAAACACGTTTTCCTCACATTTTGGTGACAGAAAGATCTGGAATCTGAGAGGAGCCACAAATTTCCTCCCACCCAGCGTTCCCCCAAGTCTCCCGATAAAAATGATACCTCACTTGTGTGGGTAGGCCTAGCGCCCGTGACAGGAAATGCCCCAAAACACAACGTGGACACATCCCATTTTTTGACAGAAAACAGAGCTGTTTTTTGCAAAGTGCCTACCTGTAGATTTTGGCCTCTAGCTCAGCCATCACCTAGGGAAACCTACCAACCCTGTGCATTTGTGAAAACTAGAGACCTAGGGGAATCCAAAATGGGGTGACTTGTGGCGCACTCACCAGGTTCTGTTACCCTGAATCCTTTGCAAACCTCAAAATATGGCGAAAGAAACACGTTTTCCTCACATTTTGGTGACAGAAAGTTCTGGAATCTGAGAGGAGACACAAATTTCCTTCCACCCAGCGTTCCCCCAAGTCTCACGATAAAAATGATACCTCACTTGTGTGGGTAGGCGTAGCGCCCGTGACAGGAAATGCCCCAAAACACAACGTGGAAACATCACATTTTTTGACAGAAAACAGAGGTGTTTTTTGCAAAGTGCCTACCTGTAGATTTTGGCCTCTAGCTCAGCCGGCACCTACGGAAACCTGCCAATCCTGTGCATTTGTGAAAACTAGAGACCTAGGCGAATCCAAGATGGCGTGACTTGTGGGGCTCTGACCAGGTTCTGTTACCTAGAATCCTTTGCAAACCTCAAAATATGGCTAAAGAAACACGTTTTCATCACATTTTGGTGACAGAAAGTTCTAGAATCTGAGAGGGGACACAAATTTCCTTCCACCCAGCGTTCCCCCAACTCTCCCGATAAAAATTATACCTAACTTGTGTGGGTAGGACTAGCGCCCGTGACAGGAAATGCCCCAAAACACAACGTGGACACATCCCATTTTTTGTCAGAAAACAGAGGAGTTTTTTGCAAAGTGCCTACCTGTAGATTTTGGCCTCTACCTCAGCCGGCACAGAGGGAAACCTACCTAACCTGTGCATTTTTGAAAACTAGAGTCCTAGGGGAACCTAAGATGAGGTGACTTGTGGGGCTTTGACCAGGTTCTGTTACCCAGAATCTTTTGTAAACCTCAAAATCTGGCTAAAGAAACACGTTTTCCTCACATTTTGGTGACAGAAATTTCTGGAATCTGAGAGGAGCCACTAATTTCCTTCCACCAAGCGTTCCCCCAAGTATCCTGATAAAAATGATACCTCACTTGTGTGGGTAGGCCTAGCGCCCGTGACGGGAAATGCCCCAAAACACAACGTGGACACATCCCATTTTTTGACAGAAAACAGAGGTGTTTTTTGCAAAGTGCCTACCTGTAGATTTTGCATCTAGCTCAGCCGGCACCTAGGGAAACCTGCCAAACCTGTGCATTTCTGAAAACTAGAGACCTAGGGGAATTCAAAATGGGGTGACTTGTGGGGCTCACAACAGGTTCTGTTACCAAGAATCCTTTGCAAACCTCAAAATCTGGCTAAAGAAGCACGTTTTCCTCACATTTTGGTGACAGAAAGATCTGGAATCTGAGAGGAGCCACAAAGTTCCTCCCACCCAGCGTTCCCCCAAGTCTCCCGATAAAAATGATACCTCACTTGTGTGGGTAGGCCTAGCGCCCGTGACAGGAAATGCCCTAAAACACAACGTGGACACATCACATTTTCACAAAGAAAACAGAGCTGTTTTTTGCAAAGTTCCTACCTGTAGATTTTGGCCTCTAGCTCAGCCGGCACCTACTTAAACCTGCCAAACCTGTGCATTTGTGAAAACTAGAGACCTAGGCGAATCCAAGATGGGGTGACTTGTGGGGCTCTGACCAGGTTCTGTTACCCAGAATACTTTGCAAACCTCAAAATATGGCTAAAGAAACACGTTTTCCTCACATTTTGGTGACAGAAATTTCTGGAATCTGAGAGGAGCCACAAATTTCGTTCACTCCCAGCGTTCCCTTAATTCTCCCGATAAAAATGATACCTAACTTGGGTGGGTAGGCCTAGCGCCCGTGACAGGAAATGCCCCAAAACACAACGTTGTCACATCCCATTTTTTGACAGAAAACAGAGGTGTTTTTTGCAAAGTGCCTACCTGTAGATTTTGGCCTCTACCTCAGCCGGCACAGAGGGATACCTACCTAACTTGTGCATTTTTGAAAACTAGAGACGTAGGGGAACCCAAAATGGGGTGACTTGTGGGGCTCTGACCAGGTTCTGTTACCCAGAATCCTTTGCAAATGTCAAAATTTGGCTAAAGAAACACATTTTCCTCACATTTTGGTGAACAAAAGTTCTGGAATCTGAGAGGAGCAACAAATTTCCTTCCACCAAGCGTTCCCCCAAGTGTCCTGATAAAAATGATACCTCACTTGTGTGGGTAGGCCTAGCGCCCGTGACAGGAAATGCCCCAAAACACAACGTGGACACATCCCATTTTTTGACAGAAAACAGAGGTGTTTTTCGCAAAGTGCCTACCGGTAGATTTTGGCCTCTACCTCAGCCGGCACATAGGGAAACCTACC
The DNA here is from genome assembly GCF_031143425.1 of Pleurodeles waltl. Classification (NCBI taxonomy): domain Eukaryota; kingdom Metazoa; phylum Chordata; class Amphibia; order Caudata; family Salamandridae; genus Pleurodeles; species Pleurodeles waltl. The sequence continues at coordinate 184,470,801 of NC_090439.1, read as the reverse complement.
AACCCTGTGCACTTGTGAAAACTAGAGACCTAGGGGAATCTAAGATGGGGTGACTTGTGGGGCTCTGACCATGTTCTGTTACCCAGAATCCTTTGCAAACCTCAAAATCTGGCTAAAGAAACACGTTTTCCTCATATTTTGGTGACAGAAAGTTCTGGAATCTGAGAGGAGCCACAAATTTCCTTCCACCCAGCGTTCCCCCAAGTCTCCCGATAAAAATGATACCTAACTTGTGTGGGTAGGCCTAATGCCCGTGACAGGAAATGCCCCAAAACACAACGTGGACACATCACATTTTTTGACAGAAAACAGAGGTGTTTTTTGCAAAGTGCCTACCTGTAAATTTTGGCCTCTAGCTCATCCGGTACCTAGGGAAACCTGCCAAACCTGTGCATTTGTGAAAACTAGAGACCTAGGGGAATCCAAGATGGGGTGACTTGTGGGGCTCTGACCAGGTTCTGTTTCCCAGAATCATTTGCAAACCTCAAAATCTGGCTAAAGAAACACGTTTTCCTCACATTTTGGTGACAGAAAGTTCTGGAATCTGAGAGGAGGCACAAATTTCCTTCCACCCAGCGTTCCCTCAAGTCTCGCGATAAAAATGATACCTCACTTGTGTGGGTAGACCTAGCTCCCGCGACAGGAAATGCCCAAAAGCACAACGTGGACACATCCCATTTTTTGACAGAAAACAGAGGTGATTTTTGCAAAGTGCCTACCTGTAGATTTTGGCCTCTACCTCAGCCGGCACAGAGGGAAATCTACCTAACTTGTGCATTTTTGAAAACTAGAGACGTAGGGGAACCCAAAATGGGGTGACTTGTGGGGCTCTGACCAGGTTCTGTTACCCAGAATCCTTTGCAAACATCAAAATTTGGCTAAAGAAACAAGTTTTCCTCATATTTTGGTGACAGAAAGTTCTGGAATCTGAGAGGAGCCACAAATTTCCTTCCACCAAGCGTTCCCTCAAGTGTCCTGATAAAAATGATTCCTAACTTGTGTGAGTAGGCCTTGCGCCCGTGACAGGAAATGCCCCAAAACACAACGTGGACACATCCCATTTTTTGACAGAAAACAGAGGTGTTTTTTGCAAAGTGCCTACCGGTAGATTTTGGCCTCTACCTCAGCCGGCACCTAGGGAAACCTGCCAAACCTGTGCACATGTGTAAACTAGAGACCTAGGGGAATCCAAGATGGGGTGACTTGTGGGGCTCTGACCAGGTTCTGTTACCCAGAATCCTTTGCAAACCTCAAAATCTGGCTAAAGAAACACGTTTTCCTCATATTTTGGAGACAGAAAGTTCTGGAATCTGAGAGGAGCCACAAATTTCCTTCCACCCAACGTTCCCCCAAGTCTCCCGATAAAAATGATACCTAACTTGTGTGGGTAGGCCTAATGCCCGTGACAGGAAATGCCCCAAAACACAACGTGGACTAATCCCATTTTTTGACAGAAAACAGAGGTGTTTTTTGCAAAGTGCCTACCTGTGGATTTTGGCCTCTAGCTCATCCGGCACCTAGGGAAACCTGCCAAACCTGTGCATTTGTGAAAACTAGAGACCTAGTGGAATCCAAGATGGGGTGACTTGTGGGGCTCTGACCAGGTTCTGTTACCCAGAATCATTTGCAAACCTCAAAATCTGGCTAAAGAAACACGTTTTCCTCACATTTTGGTTTCAGAAAGTTCTGGAATCTGAAAGGAGCCACTAATTTCCTTCCCCCAAGTGTCCTGATAAAAATGATACCTCACTTGTGTGGGTAGGCCTACCGCCCGTGACAGGAAATGCCCCAAAACACAACGTGGACACATCCCATTTTTTGACAGAAAACAGAGGTGTTTTTTGCAAAGTGCCTACCTGTAGATTTTGGACTCTAGCTCAGCCGGCACATAGGGAAACCTGCCAAACCTATGCATTTGTGAAAAGTAGAGACCTAGGGGAATCCAAGATGGGGTGACTTGTGGGGCTCTGACCAGGTTCTGTTACCCAGAATCGTTTGCAAACCTGAAAATCTGGCTAAAGAAACACGTTTTCCTCACATTTTGGTGACAGAAAGTTCTGGAATCTGAGAGGAGCCACTAATTTCCTTCCACCAAGCGTTCCCCCAAGTGTCCTGATAAAAATGATACCTCACTTGTGTGGGTAGGCCTAGCGCCCGTGACAGGAAATGCCCCAAAACACAAAGGAGACACATCCCGTTTTTTGACAAAAAACAGAGGTGTTTTTTTCAAAGTGCCTACCTGTAGGTTTTGGCCTCTAGCTTAGCCTGCACCTAGGGAAACCTACCAAACCTGTGCATTTCTGATAACTAGAGACCTAGGGGAATTCAAAATGGGGTGACTTGTGGGGCTCTCAACAGGTTCTGTTACCCAGAATCCTTTGCAAACCTCAAAATCTGGCTAAAGAAACACGTTTTCCTCACATTTTGGTGACAGAAAGATCTGGAATCTGAGAGGAGCCACAAATTTCCTCCCACCCAGCGTTCCCCCAAGTCTCCCGATAAAAATGATACCTCACTTGTGTGGGTAGGCCTAGCGCCCGTGACAGGAAATGCCCCAAAACACAACGTGGACACATCCCATTTTTTGACAGAAAACAGAGCTGTTTTTTGCAAAGTGCCTACCTGTAGATTTTGGCCTCTAGCTCAGCCATCACCTAGGGAAACCTACCAACCCTGTGCATTTGTGAAAACTAGAGACCTAGGGGAATCCAAAATGGGGTGACTTGTGGCGCACTCACCAGGTTCTGTTACCCTGAATCCTTTGCAAACCTCAAAATATGGCGAAAGAAACACGTTTTCCTCACATTTTGGTGACAGAAAGTTCTGGAATCTGAGAGGAGACACAAATTTCCTTCCACCCAGCGTTCCCCCAAGTCTCACGATAAAAATGATACCTCACTTGTGTGGGTAGGCGTAGCGCCCGTGACAGGAAATGCCCCAAAACACAACGTGGAAACATCACATTTTTTGACAGAAAACAGAGGTGTTTTTTGCAAAGTGCCTACCTGTAGATTTTGGCCTCTAGCTCAGCCGGCACCTACGGAAACCTGCCAATCCTGTGCATTTGTGAAAACTAGAGACCTAGGCGAATCCAAGATGGCGTGACTTGTGGGGCTCTGACCAGGTTCTGTTACCTAGAATCCTTTGCAAACCTCAAAATATGGCTAAAGAAACACGTTTTCATCACATTTTGGTGACAGAAAGTTCTAGAATCTGAGAGGGGACACAAATTTCCTTCCACCCAGCGTTCCCCCAACTCTCCCGATAAAAATTATACCTAACTTGTGTGGGTAGGACTAGCGCCCGTGACAGGAAATGCCCCAAAACACAACGTGGACACATCCCATTTTTTGTCAGAAAACAGAGGAGTTTTTTGCAAAGTGCCTACCTGTAGATTTTGGCCTCTACCTCAGCCGGCACAGAGGGAAACCTACCTAACCTGTGCATTTTTGAAAACTAGAGTCCTAGGGGAACCTAAGATGAGGTGACTTGTGGGGCTTTGACCAGGTTCTGTTACCCAGAATCTTTTGTAAACCTCAAAATCTGGCTAAAGAAACACGTTTTCCTCACATTTTGGTGACAGAAATTTCTGGAATCTGAGAGGAGCCACTAATTTCCTTCCACCAAGCGTTCCCCCAAGTATCCTGATAAAAATGATACCTCACTTGTGTGGGTAGGCCTAGCGCCCGTGACGGGAAATGCCCCAAAACACAACGTGGACACATCCCATTTTTTGACAGAAAACAGAGGTGTTTTTTGCAAAGTGCCTACCTGTAGATTTTGCATCTAGCTCAGCCGGCACCTAGGGAAACCTGCCAAACCTGTGCATTTCTGAAAACTAGAGACCTAGGGGAATTCAAAATGGGGTGACTTGTGGGGCTCACAACAGGTTCTGTTACCAAGAATCCTTTGCAAACCTCAAAATCTGGCTAAAGAAGCACGTTTTCCTCACATTTTGGTGACAGAAAGATCTGGAATCTGAGAGGAGCCACAAAGTTCCTCCCACCCAGCGTTCCCCCAAGTCTCCCGATAAAAATGATACCTCACTTGTGTGGGTAGGCCTAGCGCCCGTGACAGGAAATGCCCTAAAACACAACGTGGACACATCACATTTTCACAAAGAAAACAGAGCTGTTTTTTGCAAAGTTCCTACCTGTAGATTTTGGCCTCTAGCTCAGCCGGCACCTACTTAAACCTGCCAAACCTGTGCATTTGTGAAAACTAGAGACCTAGGCGAATCCAAGATGGGGTGACTTGTGGGGCTCTGACCAGGTTCTGTTACCCAGAATACTTTGCAAACCTCAAAATATGGCTAAAGAAACACGTTTTCCTCACATTTTGGTGACAGAAATTTCTGGAATCTGAGAGGAGCCACAAATTTCGTTCACTCCCAGCGTTCCCTTAATTCTCCCGATAAAAATGATACCTAACTTGGGTGGGTAGGCCTAGCGCCCGTGACAGGAAATGCCCCAAAACACAACGTTGTCACATCCCATTTTTTGACAGAAAACAGAGGTGTTTTTTGCAAAGTGCCTACCTGTAGATTTTGGCCTCTACCTCAGCCGGCACAGAGGGATACCTACCTAACTTGTGCATTTTTGAAAACTAGAGACGTAGGGGAACCCAAAATGGGGTGACTTGTGGGGCTCTGACCAGGTTCTGTTACCCAGAATCCTTTGCAAATGTCAAAATTTGGCTAAAGAAACACATTTTCCTCACATTTTGGTGAACAAAAGTTCTGGAATCTGAGAGGAGCAACAAATTTCCTTCCACCAAGCGTTCCCCCAAGTGTCCTGATAAAAATGATACCTCACTTGTGTGGGTAGGCCTAGCGCCCGTGACAGGAAATGCCCCAAAACACAACGTGGACACATCCCATTTTTTGACAGAAAACAGAGGTGTTTTTCGCAAAGTGCCTACCGGTAGATTTTGGCCTCTACCTCAGCCGGCACATAGGGAAACCTACCAACCCTGTGCACTTGTGAAAACTAGAGACCTAGGGGAATCTAAGATGGGGTGACTTGTGGGGCTCTGACCATGTTCTGTTACCCAGAATCCTTTGCAAACCTCAAAATCTGGCTAAAGAAACACGTTTTCCTCATATTTTGGTGACAGAAAGTTCTGGAATCTGAGAGGAGCCACAAATTTCCTTCCACCCAGCGTTCCCCCAAGTCTCCCGATAAAAATGATACCTAACTTGTGTGGGTAGGCCTAATGCCCGTGACAGGAAATGCCCCAAAACACAACGTGGACACATCACATTTTTTGACAGAAAACAGAGGTGTTTTTTGCAAAGTGCCTACCTGTAAATTTTGGCCTCTAGCTCATCCGGTACCTAGGGAAACCTGCCAAACCTGTGCATTTGTGAAAACTAGAGACCTAGGGGAATCCAAGATGGGGTGACTTGTGGGGCTCTGACCAGGTTCTGTTTCCCAGAATCATTTGCAAACCTCAAAATCTGGCTAAAGAAACACGTTTTCCTCACATTTTGGTGACAGAAAGTTCTGGAATCTGAGAGGAGGCACAAATTTCCTTCCACCCAGCGTTCCCTCAAGTCTCGCGATAAAAATGATACCTCACTTGTGTGGGTAGACCTAGCTCCCGCGACAGGAAATGCCCAAAAGCACAACGTGGACACATCCCATTTTTTGACAGAAAACAGAGGTGATTTTTGCAAAGTGCCTACCTGTAGATTTTGGCCTCTACCTCAGCCGGCACAGAGGGAAATCTACCTAACTTGTGCATTTTTGAAAACTAGAGACGTAGGGGAACCCAAAATGGGGTGACTTGTGGGGCTCTGACCAGGTTCTGTTACCCAGAATCCTTTGCAAACATCAAAATTTGGCTAAAGAAACAAGTTTTCCTCATATTTTGGTGACAGAAAGTTCTGGAATCTGAGAGGAGCCACAAATTTCCTTCCACCAAGCGTTCCCTCAAGTGTCCTGATAAAAATGATTCCTAACTTGTGTGAGTAGGCCTTGCGCCCGTGACAGGAAATGCCCCAAAACACAACGTGGACACATCCCATTTTTTGACAGAAAACAGAGGTGTTTTTTGCAAAGTGCCTACCGGTAGATTTTGGCCTCTACCTCAGCCGGCACCTAGGGAAACCTGCCAAACCTGTGCACATGTGTAAACTAGAGACCTAGGGGAATCCAAGATGGGGTGACTTGTGGGGCTCTGACCAGGTTCTGTTACCCAGAATCCTTTGCAAACCTCAAAATCTGGCTAAAGAAACACGTTTTCCTCATATTTTGGAGACAGAAAGTTCTGGAATCTGAGAGGAGCCACAAATTTCCTTCCACCCAACGTTCCCCCAAGTCTCCCGATAAAAATGATACCTAACTTGTGTGGGTAGGCCTAATGCCCGTGACAGGAAATGCCCCAAAACACAACGTGGACTAATCCCATTTTTTGACAGAAAACAGAGGTGTTTTTTGCAAAGTGCCTACCTGTGGATTTTGGCCTCTAGCTCATCCGGCACCTAGGGAAACCTGCCAAACCTGTGCATTTGTGAAAACTAGAGACCTAGTGGAATCCAAGATGGGGTGACTTGTGGGGCTCTGACCAGGTTCTGTTACCCAGAATCATTTGCAAACCTCAAAATCTGGCTAAAGAAACACGTTTTCCTCACATTTTGGTTTCAGAAAGTTCTGGAATCTGAAAGGAGCCACTAATTTCCTTCCCCCAAGTGTCCTGATAAAAATGATACCTCACTTGTGTGGGTAGGCCTACCGCCCGTGACAGGAAATGCCCCAAAACACAACGTGGACACATCCCATTTTTTGACAGAAAACAGAGGTGTTTTTTGCAAAGTGCCTACCTGTAGATTTTGGACTCTAGCTCAGCCGGCACATAGGGAAACCTGCCAAACCTATGCATTTGTGAAAAGTAGAGACCTAGGGGAATCCAAGATGGGGTGACTTGTGGGGCTCTGACCAGGTTCTGTTACCCAGAATCGTTTGCAAACCTGAAAATCTGGCTAAAGAAACACGTTTTCCTCACATTTTGGTGACAGAAAGTTCTGGAATCTGAGAGGAGCCACTAATTTCCTTCCACCAAGCGTTCCCCCAAGTGTCCTGATAAAAATGATACCTCACTTGTGTGGGTAGGCCTAGCGCCCGTGACAGGAAATGCCCCAAAACACAAAGGAGACACATCCCGTTTTTTGACAAAAAACAGAGGTGTTTTTTTCAAAGTGCCTACCTGTAGGTTTTGGCCTCTAGCTCAGCCTGCACCTAGGGAAACCTACCAAACCTGTGCATTTCTGATAACTAGAGACCTAGGGGAATTCAAAATGGGGTGACTTGTGGGGCTCTCAACAGGTTCTGTTACCCAGAATCCTTTGCAAACCTCAAAATCTGGCTAAAGAAACACGTTTTCCTCACATTTTGGTGACAGAAAGATCTGGAATCTGAGAGGAGCCACAAATTTCCTCCCACCCAGCGTTCCCCCAAGTCTCCCGATAAAAATGATACCTCACTTGTGTGGGTAGGCCTAGCGCCCGTGACACGAAATGCCCCAAAACACAACGTGGACACATCCCATTTTTTGACAGAAAACAGAGCTGTTTTTTGCAAAGTGCCTACCTGTAGATTTTGGCCTCTAGCTCAGCCATCACCTAGGGAAACCTACCAACCCTGTGCATTTGTGAAAACTAGAGACCTAGGGGAATCCAAAATGGGGTGACTTGTGGCGCACTCACCAGGTTCTGTTACCCAGAATCCTTTGCAAACCTCAAAATATGGCGAAAGAAACACGTTTTCCTCACATTTTGGTGACAGAAAGTTCTGGAATCTGAGAGGAGACACAAATTTCCTTCCACCCAGCGTTCCCCCCAGTCTCACGATAAAAATGATACCTCACTTGTGTGGGTAGGCGTAGCGCCCGTGACAGGAAATGCCCCAAAACACAACGTGGAAACATCACATTTTTTGACAGAAAACAGAGGTGTTTTTTGCAAAGTGCCTACCTGTAGATTTTGGCCTCTAGCTCAGCCGGCACCTACGGAAACCTGCCAATCCTGTGCATTTGTGAAAACTAGAGACCTAGGCGAATCCAAGATGGCGTGACTTGTGGGGCTCTGACCAGGTTCTGTTACCTAGAATCCTTTGCAAACCTCAAAATATGGCTAAAGAAACACGTTTTCATCACATTTTGGTGACAGAAAGTTCTAGAATCTGAGAGGGGACACAAATTTCCTTCCACCCAGCGTTCCCCCAAGTCTCCCGATAAAAATTATACCTAACTTGTGTGGGTAGGACTAGCGCCCGTGACAGGAAATGCCCCAAAACACAACGTGGACACATCCCATTTTTTGTCAGAAAACAGAGGAGTTTTTTGCAAAGTGCCTACCTGTAGATTTTGGCCTCTACCTCAGCCGGCACAGAGGGAAACCTACCTAACCTGTGCATTTTTGAAAACTAGAGTCCTAGGGGAACCTAAGATGAGGTGACTTGTGGGGCTTTGACCAGGTTCTGTTACCCAGAATCTTTTGTAAACCTCAAAATCTGGCTAAAGAAACACGTTTTCCTCACATTTTGGTGACAGAAATTTCTGGAATCTGAGAGGAGCCACAAATTTCCTTCACTCCCAGCGTTCCCTTAATTCTCCCGATAAAAATGATACCTATCTTGGGTGGGTAGGCCTAGCGCCCGTGACAGGAAATGCCCCACAGCACAACGTGGACACATCCCATTTTTTGACAGAAAACAGAGGTGTTTTTTGCAAAGTGCCTACCTGTAGATTTTGGCATCTAGCTCAGCCGGCACCTAGGGAAACCTGCCAAGCCTGTGCATTTGTGAAAACTAGAGACGTAGGGGAACCCAAAATGGGGTGACTTGTGGGGCTCTGACCAGGTTCTGTTACCCAGAATCCTTTGCAAACCTCAAAATCTGGCTAAAGAAGCACGTTTTCCTCATATTTTGGTGACAGAAAGTTCTGGAATCTGAGAGGAGCCACAAATTTCCTTCCAACCAACGTTCCCCTAAGTCTCCCGATAAAAATGATACCTAACTTGTGTGGGTAGGCCTAATGCCCGTGACAGGAAATGCCCCATAACACAACGTGGACTAATCCCATTTTTTGACAGAAAACAGAGGTGTTTTTTGCAAAGTGCCTACCTGTAGATTTTGGCCTCTAGCTCATCCGGCACCTAGGGAAACCTCCCAAACCTGTGCATTTGTGAAAACTAGAGACCTAGTGGAATCCAAGATGGGGTGACTTGTGGGGCTCTGACCAGGTTCTGTTACCCAGAATCCTTTGCAAACCTCAAAATCTGGCTAAAGAAACACGTTTTCCTCACATTTTGGTTTCAGAAAGTTCTGGAATCTGAGAGGAGCCACTAATTTCCTTCCACCAAGCGTTCCCCCAAGTGTCCTGATAAAAATGATACCTCACTTGTGTGGGTAGGCCTAGCGCCCTTGACAGGAAATGCCCCAAAACACAACGTGGACACATCCAATTTTTTGACAGAAAACAGAGGTGTTTTTTTCAAAGTGCCTACCTGTAGATTTTGGCCTCTAGCTCAGCCGGCACCTAGGGAAACCTGCCAAGCCTGTGCATTTGTGAAAACTAGAGACGTAGGGGAACCCAAAATGGGGTGACTTGTGGGGCTCTGACCAGGTTCTGTTACCCAGAATCCTTTGCAAACATCAAAATTTGGCTAAAGAAACACGTTTTCCACATATTTTGGTGACAGAAAGTTCTGGAATCTGAGAGGAGCCACAAATTTCCTTCCACCAAGCGTTCCCTCAAGTGTCCTGATAAAAATGATACCTAACTTGTGTGGGTAGGCCTAGCGCCCGTGACAGGAAATGCCCCAAAACACAACGTGGACACATCCCATTTTTTGACAGAAAACAGAGGTGTTTTTTGCAAAGTGCCTACCGGTAGATTTTGGCCTCTACCTCAGCCGGCACCTAGGGAAACCTGCCAAACCTGTGCACTTGTGAAAACTAGAGACCTAGGGGAATCCAAGATGGGGTGACTTGTGGGGCTCTGACCAGGTTCTGTTACCCAGAATCCTTTGCAAACCTCAAAATCTGGCTAAAGAAACAGGTTTTCCTCATATTTTGGTGACAGAAAGTTCTGGAATCTGAGAGGAGCCACAAATTTCCTTCCACCCAGCGTTCCCCTAAGTCTCCCGATAAAAATGATACCTAACTTGTGTGGGTAGGCCTAATGCCCGTGACAGGAAATGCCCCAAAACACAACGTGGACTAATCCCATTTTTTGACAGAAAACAGAGGTGTTTTTTGCAAAGTGCCTACCTGTAGATTTTGGCCTCTAGCTCAGCCGGCACCTACGGAAACCTGCCAATCCTGTGCATTTGTGAAAACTAGAGACCTAGGCGAATCCAAGATGGCGTGACTTGTGGGGCTCTGACCAGGTTCTGTTACCCAGAATCCTTTGCAAACCTCAAAATATGGCTAAAGAAACACGTTTTCCTCACATTTTGGTGACAGAAAGTTCTAGAATCTGAGAGGAGACACAAATTTCCTTCCACCCAGCATTCCCCCAAGTCTCCCGATAAAAATTATACCTAACTTGTGTGGGTAGGACTAGCGCCCGTGACAGGAAATGCCCCAAAACACAACGTGGACACATCCCATTTTTTGTCAGAAAACAAAGGAGTTTTTTGCAAAGTGCCTACCTGTAGATTTTGGCCTCTACCTCAGCCGGCACAGAGGGAAACCTACCTATCCTGTGCATTTTTTAAAACTAGAGTCCTAGGGGAACCTAAGATGGGGTGACTTGTGGGGCTTTGACCAGGTTCTGTTACCCAGAATCTTTTGTAAACCTCAAAATCTGGCTAAAGAAACACGTTTTCCTCACATTTTGGTGACAGAAATTTCTGGAATCTGAGAGGAGCCACAAATTTCCTTCACTCCCAGCGTTCCCTTAATTCTCCCTATAAAAATGATACCTATCTTGGGTGGGTAGGCCTAGCGCCCGTGACAGGAAATGCCCCAAAGCACAACGTGGACACATCCAATTTTTTGACTGAAAACAGAGGTGTTTTTTGTAAAGTGCCTACCTGTAGATTTTGGCCTCTAGCTCAGCCGGCACCTAGGGAAACCTGCCAAGCCTGTGCATTTGTGAAAACTAGAGACGTAGGGGAACCCAAAATGGGGTGACTTGTGGGGCTCTGACCAGGTTCTGTTACCCAGAATCCTTTGCAAACATCAAAATTTGGCTAAAGAAACACGTTTTCCACATATTTTGGTGACAGAAAGTTCTGGAATCTGAGAGGAGCCACAAATTTCCTTCCACCAAGCGTTCCCTCAAGTGTCCTGATAAAAATGATACCTAACTTGTGTGGGTAGGCCTAGCGCCCGTGACAGGAAATGCCCCAAAACACAACGTGGACACATCCCATTTTTTGACAGAAAACAGAGGTGTTTTTTGCAAAGTGCCTACCGGTAGATTTTGGCCTCTACCTCAGCCGGCACCTAGGGAAACCTGCCTAACCTGTGCACTTGTGAAAACTAGAGACCTAGGGGAATCCAAGATGGGGTGGCTTGTGGGGCTCTGACCAGGTTGTGTTACCCAGAATCCTTTGCAAACCTCAAAATCTGGCTAAAGAAACAGGTTTTCCTCATATTTTGGTGACAGAAAGTTCTGGAATCTGAGAGGAGCCACAAATTTCCTTCCACCCAGCGTTCCCCCAAGTCTCCCGATAAAAATGATACCTAACTTGTGTGGGTAGGCCTAATGCCCGTGACAGGAAATGCCCCAAAACACAACGTGGACTAATCCCATTTTTTGACAGAAAACAGAGGTGTTTTTTGCAAAGTGCCAACCTGTAGATTTTGGCCTCTAGCTCATCCGGCACCTAGGGAAACCTGCCAACCCTGTGCATTTGTGAAAACTAGAGACCTAGGGGAATCCAAGATGGGGTGACTTGTGGGGCTCTGACCAGGTTCTGTTACCCAGAATCGTTTGCAAACCTCAAAATCTGGCTAAAGAAACACGTTTTCCTCACATTTTGGAGACAGAAAGTTCTGGAATCTGAGAGGAGCCACTAATTTCCTTCCACCAAGCGTTCCCCCAAATGTCCTGATAAAAATGATACCTCACTTGTGTGGGTAGGCCTAGCGCCCGTGATAGGAAATGCCCCAAAACACAACGTGGACACATCCCATTTTTTGACAGAAAACAGAGGTGTTTTTTGCAAAGTGCCTACCTGTAGATTTTGGCCTCTAGCTCATCCGGCACCTAGGGAAACCAGCCAAACCTGTGCATTTGTGAAAACTAGAGACCTAGGGGAATCCAAGATGGGGTGACTTGTGGGGCTCTGACCAGGTTGTGTTACCCAGAATCGTTTGCAAACCTCAAAATCTGGCTAAAGAAACACGTTTTCCTCACATTTTGGTGACAGAAAGTTCTGGAATCTGGGAGGAGCCACTAATTTCCTTCCACCAAGCGTTCCCCCAAGTGTCCTGATAAAAATGATACCTCACTTGTGTGGGTAGGACTAGCGCCCGTGACAGGAAATGACCCAAAACACAACGTGGTCACATCACATTTTTTGACATAAAACAGAGGTGTTTTTTGCAAAGTGCCTACCTGTAAATTTTGGCCTCTAGCTCATCCGGTACCTAGGGAAACCTGCCAAACCTGTGCATTTGTGAAAACTAGAGACCTAGGGGAATCTAAGATGGGGTGACTTGTGGGGCTCTGACCAGGTTCTGTTACCCAGAATCATTTGCAAACCTCAAAATCTGGCTAAAGAAACACGTTTTCCTCACATTTTGGTGACAGAAAGTTCTGGAATCTGAGAGGAGGCACGAATTTCCTTCCACCCAGCGTTCCCCCAAGTCTCCCGATAAAAATGATACCTCACTTGTGTGGGTAGACCTAGCGCCCGCGACAGGAAATGCCGAAAAGCACAACGTGGACACATCCCATTTTTTTACAGAAAACAGAGGTGATTTTTGCAAAGTGCCTACCTGTAGATTTTGGCCTCTACCTCAGCCGGCACAGAGGGAAATCTACCTAACTTGTGCATTTTTGAAAACTAGAGACGTAGGGGAACCCAAAATGGGGTGACTTGTGGGGCTCTGACCAGGTTCTGTTACCCAGAATCCTTTGCAAATATCAAAATTAGGCTAAAGAAACACGTTTTCCTCATATTTTGGTGACAGAAAGTTCTGGAATCTGAGAGGAGCCACAAATTTCCTTCCACCAAGCGTTCCCTCAAGTGTCCTGATAAAAATGATACCTAACTTGTGTGAGTAGGCCTAGCGCCCATGACAGGAAATGCCCCAAAACTCAACTTGGACACATCCCATTTTTTGACAGAAAACAGAGGTGTTTTTTGCAAAGTGCCTACCGGTAGATTTTGGCCTCTACCTCAGCCGGCACCTATGGAAACCTGCCAAACCTGTGCACATGTGTGAACTAGAGACCTAGGGGAATCCAAGATGGGGTGACTTGTGGGGCTCTGACCAGGTTCTGTTACCCAGAATCCTTTGCAAACCTCAAAATCTGGCTAAAGAAACACGTTTTCCTCATATTTTGGTGACAGAAAGTTCTGGAATCTGAGAGGAGCCACAAATTTCCTTCCACCCAACGTTCCCCCAAGTCTCCCGATAAAAATGATACCTAACTTGTGTGGGTAGGCCTCATGCCCGTGACAGGAAATGCCCCAAAACACAACGTGGACTAATCCCATTTTTTGACAGAAAACAGAGGTGTTTTTTGCAAAGTGCCTACCTGTAGATTTTGGCCTCTAGCTCATCCGGCACCTAGGGAAACCTGCCAAACCTGTGCATTTGTGAAAACTAGAGACCTAGTGGAATCCAAGATGGGGTGACTTGTGGGGCTCTGACCAGGTTCTGTTTCCCAGAATTGTTTGCAAACCTCAAAATCTGGCTAAAGAAACACGTTTTCCTCACATTTTGGTTTCAGAAAGTTCTGGAATCTGAGAGGAGCCACTAATTTCCTTCCACCCAGCGTTCCCCCAAGTCTCCCGATAAAAATGATACCTCACTTGTGTGGGTAGGCCTAGCACCCGTGACAGGAAATGCCCCAAAACACAACGTGGACACATCCCATTTTTTGACAGAAAACAGAGGTGTTTTTTGCAAAGTGCCTACCTGTAGATGTTGGCCTCTAGCACAGCCGGCACATAGGGAAACCTGCCAAACCTGTGCATTTGTGAAAAGTAGAGACCTAGGGGAATCCAAGATGGGGTGACTTGTGGGGCTCTGACCAGGTTCTGTTACTCAGAATCGTTTGCAAATATCAAAATTTGGCTAAAGAAACACGTTTTCCTCACATTTTGGTGACAGAAAGTTCTGGAATCTGAGAGGAGCCACAAATTTCCTTCCACCAAGCGTTCCCCCAAGTGTCCTGATAAAAATGATACCTCACTTGTGTGGGTAGGCCTAGCGCCCGTGACAGGAAATGCCCCAAAACACAATGTAGACACATCCCGTTTTTTGACAGAAAACAGAGGTGTTTTTTGCAAAGTGCCTACCTGTAGATTTTGGCCTCTAGCTCAGCCATCACCTAGGGAAACCTACCAACCCTGTGCATTTGTGAAAGCTAGAGACCTAGGGGAATCCAAAATGGGGTGACTTGTGGCGCACTCACCAGGTTCTGTTACCCAGAATCCTTTGCAAACCTCAAAATATGGCTAAAGAAACACGTTTTCCTCACATTTTGGTGACAGAAAGTTCTGGAATCTGAGAGGAGACACAAATTTCCTTCCACCCAGCGTTCCCCCAAGTCTCACGATAAAAATGATACCTCACTTGTGTGGGTAGGCCTTGCGCCCGTGACAGGAAATGCCCCAAAACACAACGTGGAAACATCCCATTTTTTGACAGAAAACAGAGGTGTTTTTTGCAAAGTGCCTACCTGTAGATTTTGGCCTCTAGCTCAGCCGGCACCTACCGAAACCTGCCAATCCTGTGCATTTGTGAAAACTAGAGACCTAGGCGAATCCAAGATGGCGTGACTTGTGGGCCTCTGACCAGGTTCTGTTACCTAGAATCCTTTGCAAACCTCAAAATATGGCTAAAGAAACACGTTTTCATCACATTTTGGTGACAGAAAGTTCTAGAATCTGAGAGGAGACACAAATTTCCTTCCACCCAGCGTTCCCCCAAGTCTCCCGATAAAAATTATACCTAACTTGTGTGGGTAGGACTAGCGCCCGTGACAGGAAATGCCCCAAAACACAACGTGGACACATCCCATTTTTTGTCAGAAAACAGAGGAGTTTTTTGCAAAGTACCTACCTGTAGATTTTGGCCTCTACCTCAGCCGGCACAGAGGGAAACCTACCTAACCTGTGCATTTTTTAAAACTAGAGTCCTAGGGGAACCTAAGATGGGGTGACTTGTGGGGCTTTGACCAGGTTCTGTTACCCAGAATCTTTTGTAAACCTCAAAATCTGGCTAAAGAAACACGTTTTCCTCACATTTTGGTGACAGAAATTTCTGGAATCTGAGAGGAGCCACAAATTTCCTTCTCTCCCAGCGTTCCCTTAATTCTCCCGATAAAAATGATACCTATCTTGGGTGGGTAGGCCTAGCGCCTGTGACAGGAAATGCCCCACAGCACAACGTGGACACATCCCATTTTTTGACAGAAAACAGAGGTGTTTTTTGCAAAGTGCCTACCTGTAGATTTTGGCATCTAGCTCAGCCGGCACCTAGGGAAACCTGCCAAGCCTGTGCATTTGTGAAAACTAGAGACGTAGGGGAACCCAAAATGGGGTGACTTGTGGGGCTCTGACCAGGTTCTGTTACCCAGAATCCTTTGCAAACCTCAAAATCTGGCTAAAGAAGCACGTTTTCCTCATATTTTGGTGACAGAAAGTTCTGGAATCTGAGAGGAGCCACAAATTTCCTTCCACCCAACGTTCCCCCAAGTCTCCCGATACAAATGATACCTAACTTGTGTGGGTAGGCCTAATGCCCGTGACAGGAAATGCCCCAAAACACAACGTGGACTAATCCCATTTTTTGACAGAAAACAGAGGTGTTTTTTGCAAATTGCCTACCTGTAGATTTTGGCCTCTAGCTCATCCGGCACCTAGGGAAACCTGCCAAACCTGTGCATTTGTGAAAACTAGAGACCTAGTGGAATCCAAGATGGGGTAACTTGTGGGGCTCTGACCAGGTTCTGTTACCCAGAATCGTTTGCAAACCTCAAAATCTGGCTAAAGAAACACGTTTTCCTCACATTTTGGTTTCAGAAAGTTCAGGAATGTGAGAGGAGCCACTAATTTCCTTCCACCAAGCGTTCCCCCAAGTGTCCTGATAAAAATGATACCTCACTTGTGTGGGTAGGCCTAGCGCCCGTGACAGGAAATGCCCCAAAACACAACGTGGACACATCCCATTTTTTGACAGAAAACAGAGGTGTTTTTTGCAAAGTGCCTACCTGTAGATTTTGGCCTCTAGCTCAGCCGGCACATAGGGAGACCTGCCAAACCTGTGCATTTGTGAAAAGTAGAGACCTAGGGGAATCCAAGATGGGGTGACTTGTGGGGCTCTGACCAGGTTCTGTTACCCAGAATCGTTTGCAAACCTGAAAATCTGGCTAAAGAAACACGTTTTCCTCACATTTTGGTGACAGAAAGTTCTGGAATCTGAGAGGAGCCACTAATTTCCTTCTACCAAGCGTTCCCCCAAGTGTCCTGATAAAAATTATACCTCACTTGTGTGGGTAGGCCTAGCGCCTGTGACAGGAAATGCCCCAAAACACAACGTGGACACATCCCATTTTTTGACAGAAAACGGAGGTGTTTTTTGCAAAGTGCCTACCTGTAGATTTTGGCCTCTAGCTCAGCCAGCACCTAGGGAAACCTACCAACCCTGTGCATTTGTGAAAACTAGAGACCTAGGGGAATCCAAAATGGGGTGACTTGTGGCGCACTCACCAGGTTCTGTTACCCAGAATCCTTTGCAAACATCAAAATTTGGCTAAAGAAACACGTTTTCCACATATTTTGGTGACAGAAAGTTCTGGAATCTGAGAGGAGCCACAAATTTCCTTCCACCAAGCGTTCCCCCAAGTCTCCCGATAAAAATGATACCTCACTTGTGTGGGTAGGCCTAGCGCCCGTGACAGGAAATGCCCCAAAGCACAACGTGGACAAATCCAATTTTTTGATAGAAAACAGAGGTGTTTTTTTCAAAGTGCCTACCTGTAGATTTTGGCCTCTAGCTCATCCGGCACCTAGGGAAACCTGCCAAGCCTGTGCATTTGTGAAAACTAGAGACGTAGGGGAACCCAAAATGGGGTGACTTGTGGGGCTCTGACCAGGTTCTGTTACCCAGAATCCTTTGCAAACATCAAAATTTGGCTAAAGAAACACGTTTTCCACATATTTTGGTGACAGAAAGTTCTGGAATCTGAGAGGAGCCACAAATTTCCTTCCACCAAGCGTTCCCTCAAGTGTCCTGATAAAAATGATACCTAACTTGTGTGGGTAGGCCTAGCGCCCGTGACAGGAAATGCCCCAAAACACAACGTGGACACATCCCATTTTTTGACAGAAAACAGAGGTGTTTTTTGCAAAGTGCCTACCGGTAGATTTTGGCCTCTACCTCAGCCGGCACCTAGGGAAACCTGCCAAACCTGTGCACTTGTGAAAACTAGAGACCTAGGAGAATCCAAGATGGGGTGACTTGTGGGGCTCTGACCAGGTTCTGTTACCCAGAATCGTTTGCAAACCTGAAAATCTGGCTAAAGAAACACGTTTTCCTCACATTTTGGTGACAGAAAGTTCTGGAATCTGAGAGGAGCCACTAATTTCCTTCTACCAAGCGTTCCCCCAAGTGTCCTGATAAAAATTATACCTCACTTGTGTGGGTAGGCCTAGCGCCTGTGACAGGAAATGCCCCAAAACACAACGTGGACACATCCCATTTTTTGACAGAAAACGGAGGTGTTTTTTGCAAAGTGCCTACCTGTAGATTTTGGCCTCTAGCTCAGCCAGCACCTAGGGAAACCTACCAACCCTGTGCATTTGTGAAAACTAGAGACCTAGGGGAATCCAAAATGGGGTGACTTGTGGCGCACTCACCAGGTTCTGTTACCCAGAATCCTTTGCAAACATCAAAATTTGGCTAAAGAAACACGTTTTCCACATATTTTGGTGACAGAAAGTTCTGGAATCTGAGAGGAGCCACAAATTTCCTTCCACCAAGCGTTCCCCCAAGTCTCCCGATAAAAATGATACCTCACTTGTGTGGGTAGGCCTAGCGCCCGTGACAGGAAATGCCCCAAAGCACAACGTGGACAAATCCAATTTTTTGATAGAAAACAGAGGTGTTTTTTTCAAAGTGCCTACCTGTAGATTTTGGCCTCTAGCTCATCCGGCACCTAGGGAAACCTGCCAAGCCTGTGCATTTGTGAAAACTAGAGACGTAGGGGAACCCAAAATGGGGTGACTTGTGGGGCTCTGACCAGGTTCTGTTACCCAGAATCCTTTGCAAACATCAAAATTTGGCTAAAGAAACACGTTTTCCACATATTTTGGTGACAGAAAGTTCTGGAATCTGAGAGGAGCCACAAATTTCCTTCCACCAAGCGTTCCCTCAAGTGTCCTGATAAAAATGATACCTAACTTGTGTGGGTAGGCCTAGCGCCCGTGACAGGAAATGCCCCAAAACACAACGTGGACACATCCCATTTTTTGACAGAAAACAGAGGTGTTTTTTGCAAAGTGCCTACCGGTAGATTTTGGCCTCTACCTCAGCCGGCACCTAGGGAAACCTGCCAAACCTGTGCACTTGTGAAAACTAGAGACCTAGGAGAATCCAAGATGGGGTGACTTGTGGGGCTCTGACCAGGTTCTGTTACCCAGAATCCTTTGCAAACCTCAAAACCTGGCTAAAGAAACACGTTTTCCTCATATTTTGGTGACAGAAAGTTCTGGAATCTGAGAGGAGCCACAAATTTCCTTCCACCCAGCGTTCCCCCAAGTCTCCCGATAAAAATGATACCTAACTTGTGTGGGTAGGCCTAATGCCCGTGACAGGAAATGCCCCAAAACACAACGTGGACTAATCCCATTTTTTGACAGAAAACAGAGGTGTTTTTTGCAAAGTGCCTACCTGTAGATTTTGGCCTCTAGCTCAGCCGGCACCTACGGAAACCTGCCAATCCTGTGCATTTGTGAAAACTAGAGACCTAGGCGAATCCAAGATGGAGTGACTTGTGGGGCTCTGACCAGGTTCTGTTACCCAGAATCCTTTGCAAACCTCAAAATATGGCTAAAGAAACACGTTTTCATCACATTTTGGTGACAGAAAGTTCTAGAATCTGAGAGGAGACACAAATTTCCTTCCACCCAGCATTCCCCCAAGAGTCCCGATAAAAATTATACCTAACTTGTGTGGGTAGGACTAGCGCCCGTGAAAGGAAATGCCCCAAAACACAACGTGGACACATCCCATTTTTTGTCAGAAAACAGAGGAGTTTTTTGCTAAGTGCCTACCTGTAGATTTTGGCCTCTACCTCAGCCGGCACAGAGGGAAACCTACCTAACCTGTGCATTTTTTAAAACTAGAGTCCTAGGGGAACCTAAGATGGGGTGACTTGTGTGGCTTTGACCAGGTTCTGTTACCCAGAATCTTTTGTAAACCTCAAAATCTGGCTAAAGAAACACGTTTTCCTCACATTTTGGTGACAGAAATTTCTGGAATCTGAGAGGAGCCACAAATTTCCTTCACTCCCAGCGTTCCCTTAATTCTCCGGATAAAAATGATACCTATCTTGGGTGGGTGGGCCTAGCGCCCGTGACAGGAAATGCCCCAAAGCACAACGTGGACACATCCAATTTTTTGACTGAAAACAGAGGTGTATTTTGCAAAGTGCCTACCTGTAGATTTTGGCCTCTAGCTCAGCCGGCACCTAGGGAAACCTGCCAAGCCTGTGCATTTGTGAAAACTAGAGATGTAGGGGAACCCAAAATGGGGTGACTTGTGGGGCTCTGACCAGGTTCTGTTACCCAGAATCCTTTGCAAACATCAAAATTTGGCTAAAGAAACACGTTTTCCACATATTTTGGTGACAGAAAGTTCTGGAATCTGAGAGGAGCCACAAATTTCCTTCCACCAAGCGTTCCCTCAAGTGTCCTGATAAAAATGATACCTAACTTGTGTGGGTAGGCCTAGCGCCCGTGACAGGAAATGCCCAAAAACACAACGTGGACACATCCCATTTTTTTACAGAAAACAGAGGTGTTTTTTGCAAAGTGCCTACCGGTAGATTTTGGCCTCTACCTCAGCCGGCACCTAGGGAAACCTGCCAAACCTGTGCACTTGTGAAAACTAGAGACCTAGGGGAATCCAAGATGGGGTGACTTGTGGGGCTCTGACCAGGTTCTGTTACCCAGAATCCTTTGCAAACCTCAAAATCTGGCTAAAGAAACAGGTTTTCCTCATATTTTGGTGACAGAAAGTTCTGGAATCTGAGAGGAGCCACAAATTTCCTTCCACCCAGCATTCCCCCAAGTCTCCCGATAAAAATGATACCTAACTTGTGTGGGTAGGCCTAATGCCCGTGACAGGAAATGCCCCAAAACACAACGTGGACTAATCCCATTTTTTGACAGAAAACAGAGGTGTTTTTTGCAAAGTGCCTACCTGTAGGTTTTGGCCTCTAGCTCAGCCTGCACCTAGGGAAACCTACCAAACCTGTGCATTTCTGAAAACTAGAGACCTAGGGGAATCCAAAATGGGGTGACTTGTGGCGCACTCACCAGGTTCTGTTACCCAGAATCCTTTGCAAACATCAACATTTGGCTAAAGAAACACGCTTTCCACATATTTTGGTGACAGAAAGTTCTGGAATCTGATAGGAGCCACAAATTTCCTTCCACCAAGCGTTCCCCCAAGTCTCCCGATAAAAATGATACCTCACTTGTGTGGGTAGGCCTAGCGCCCGTGACAGGAAATGCCACAAAGCACAACGTAGACAAATCCAATTTTTTGACAGAAAACAGAGGTGTTTTTTTCAAAGTGCCTACCTGTAGATTTTGGCCTCTAGCTCAGCCGGCACCTAGGGAAACCTGCCAAGCCTGTGCATTTGTGAAAACTAGAGACGTAGGGGAAGCCAAAATGGGGTGACTTGTGGGGCTCTGACCAGGTTCTGTTACCCAGAATCCTTTGCAAACATCAAAAATTGGCTAAAGAAACACGTTTTCCACATATTTTGGTGACAGAAAGTTCTGGAATCTGAGAGGAGCCACAAATTTCCTTCCACCAAGCGTTCCCTCAAGTGTCCTGATAAAAATGATACCTAACTTGTGTGGGTAGGCCTAGCGCCCGTGACAGGAAATGCCCCAAAACACAACGTGGACACATCCCATTTTTTGACAGAAAACAGAGGTGTTTTTTGCAAAGTGCCTACCGGTAGATTTTGGCCTCTACCTCAGCCGGCACCTAGGGAAACCTTCCAAACCTGTGCACTTGTGAAAACTAGAGACCTAGGGGAATCCAAGATGGGGTGACTTGTGGGGCTCTGACCAGGTTCTGTTACCCAGAATCCTTTGCAAACCTCAAAATCTGGCTAAAGAAACAGGTTTTCCTCATATTTTGGTGACAGAAAGTTCTGGAATCTGAGAGGAGCCACAAATTTCCTTCCACCCAGCGTTCCCCCAAGTCTCCCGATAAAAATGATACCTAACTTGTGTGGGTAGGCCTAATGCCCGTGACAGGAAATGCCACAAAACACAACGTGGACTAATCCCATTTTTTGACAGAAAACAGAGGTGTTTTTTGCAAAGTGCCTACCTGTAGATTTTGGCCTCTAGCTCAGCCGGCACCTACGGAAACCTGCCAATCCTGTGCATTTGTGAAAACTAGAGACCTAGGCGAATCCAAGATGGCGTGACTTGTGGGGCTCTGACCAGGTTCTGTTACCCAGAATCCTTTGCAAACCTCAAAATATGGCTAAAGAAACACGTTTTCCTCACATTTTGGTGACAGAAAGTTCTAGAATCTGAGAGGAGACACAAATTTCCTTCCACCCAGCATTCCCCCAAGTCTCCCGATAAAAATTATACCTAACTTGTGTGGGTAGGACTAGCGCCCGTGACAGGAAATGCCCCAAAACACAACGTGGACACATCCCATTTTTTGTCAGAAAACAAAGGAGTTTTTTGCAAAGTGCCTACCTGTAGATTTTGGCCTCTACCTCAGCCGGCACAGAGGGAAACCTACCTAACCTGTGCATTTTTGAAAACTAGAGTCCTAGGGGAACCTAAGATGGGGTGACTTGTGGGGCTTTGACCAGGTTCTGTTACCCAGAATCTTTTGTAAACCTCAAAATCTGGCTAAAGAAACACGTTTTCCTCACATTTTGGTGACAGAAATTTCTGGAATCTGAGAGGAGCCACAAATTTCCTTCACTCCCAGCGTTCCCTTAATTCTCCCTATAAAAATGATACCTATCTTGGGTGGGTAGGCCTAGCGCCCGTGACAGGAAATGCCCCAAAGCACAACGTGGACACATCCAATTTTTTGACTGAAAACAGAGGTGTTTTTTGTAAAGTGCCTACCTGTAGATTTTGGCCTCTAGCTCAGCCGGCACCTAGGGAAACCTGCCAAGCCTGTGCATTTGTGAAAACTAGAGACGTAGGGGAACCCAAAATGGGGTGACTTGTGGGGCTCTGACCAGGTTCTGTTACCCAGAATCCTTTGCAAACATCAAAATTTGGCTAAAGAAACACGTTTTCCACATATTTTGGTGACAGAAAGTTCTGGAATCTGAGAGGAGCCACAAATTTCCTTCCACCAAGCGTTCCCTCAAGTGTCCTGATAAAAATGATACCTAACTTGTGTGGGTAGGCCTAGCGCCCGTGACAGGAAATGTCCCAAAACACAACGTGGACACATCCCATTTTTTGACAGAAAACAGAGGTGTTTTTTGCACAGTGCCTACTGGTAGATTTTGGCCTCTACCTCAGCCGGCACCTAGGGAAACCTGCCTAACCTGTGCACTTGTGAAAACTAGAGACCTAGGGGAATCCAAGATGGGGTGGCTTGTGGGGCTCTGACCAGGTTCTGTTACCCAGAATCCTTTGCAAACCTCAAAATCTGGCTAAAGAAACAGGTTTTCCTCATATTTTGGTGACAGAAAGTTCTGGAATCTGAGAGGAGCCACAAATTTCCTTCCACCCAGCGTTCCCCCAAGTCTCCCGATAAAAATGATACCTAACTTGTGTGGGTAGGCCTAATGCCCGTGACAGGAAATGCCCCAAAACACAACGTAGACTAATCCCATTTTTTGACAGAAAACAGAGGTGTTTTTTGCAAAGTGCCTACCTGTAGATTTTGGCCTCTAGCTCATCCGGCACCTAGGGAAACCTGCCAACCCTGTGCATTTGTGAAAACTAGAGACCTAGGGGAATCCAAGATGGGGTGACTTGTGGGGCTGTGACCAGGTTCTGTTACCCAGAATCGTTTGCAAACCTCAAAATCTGGCTAAAGAAACACGTTTTCCTCACATTTTGGAGACAGAAAGTTCTGGAATCTGAGAGGAGCCACTAATTTCCTTCCACCAAGCGTTCCCCCAAATGTCCTGATAAAAATGATACCTCACTTGTGTGGGTAGGCCTAGCGCCCGTGATAGGAAATGCCCCAAAACACAACGTGGACACATCCCATTTTTTGACAGAAAACAGAGGTGTTTTTTGCAAAGTGCCTACCTGTAGATTTTGGCCTCTAGCTCATCCGGCACCTAGGGAAACCAGCCAAACCTGTGCATTTGTGAAAACTAGAGACCTAGGGGAATCCAAGATGGGGTGACTTGTGGGGCTCTGACCAGGTTGTGTTACCCAGAATCGTTTGCAAACCTCAAAATCTGGCTAAAGAAACACGTTTTCCTCACATTTTGGTGACAGAAAGTTCTGGAATCTGGGAGGAGCCACTAATTTCCTTCCACCAAGCGTTCCCCCAAGTGTCCTGATAAAAATGATACCTCACTTGTGTGGGTAGGACTAGCGCCCGTGACAGGAAATGACCCAAAACACAACGTGGTCACATCACATTTTTTGACATAAAACAGAGGTGTTTTTTGCAAAGTGCCTACCTGTAAATTTTGGCCTCTAGCTCATCCGGTACCTAGGGAAACCTGCCAAACTTGTGCATTTGTGAAAACTAGAGACCTAGGGGAATACAAGATGGGGTGACTTGTGGGGCTCTGACCAGGTTCTGTTACCCAGAATCATTTGCAAACCTCAAAATCTGGCTAAAGAAACACGTTTTCCTCACATTTTGGTGACAGAAAGTTCTGGAATCTGAGAGGAGGCACAAATTTCCTTCCACCCAGCATTCCCCCAAGTCTTCCGATAAAAATGATACCTCACTTGTGTGGGTAGTCCTAGCGCCCGCGACAGGAAATGCCGAAAAGCACAACGTGGACACATCCCATTTTTTGACAGAAAACAGAGGTGATTTTTGCAAAGTGCCTACCTGTAGATTTTGGCCTCTACCTCAGCCGGCACAGAGGGAAATCTACCTAACTTGTGCATTTTTGAAAACTAGAGACGTAGGGGAACCCAAAATGGGGTGACTTGTGGGGCTCTGACCAGGTTCTGTTACCCAGAATCCTTTGCAAATATCAAAATTAGGCTAAAGAAACACGTTTTCCTCATATTTTGGTGACAGAAAGTTCTGGAATCTGAGAGGAGCCACAAATTTCCTTCCACCAAGCGTTCCCTCAAGTGTCCTGATAAAAATGATACCTAACTTGTGTGAGTAGGCCTAGCGCCCATGACAGGAAATGCCCCAAAACACAACGTGGACACATCAAATTTTTTGACAGAAAACAGAGGTGTTTTTTGCAAAGTGCCTACCGGTAGATTTTGGCCTCTACCTCAGCCGGCACCTATGGAAACCTGCCAAACCTGTGCACATGTGTGAACTAGAGACCTAGGGGAATCCAAGATGGGGTGACTTGTGGGGCTCTGACCAGGTTCTGTTACCCAGAATCCTTTGCAAACCTCAAAATCTGGCTAAAGAAACACGTTTTCCTCATATTTTGGTGACAGAAAGTTCTGGAATCTGAGAGGAGCCACAAATTTCCTTCCACCCAACGTTCCCCCAAGTCTCCCGATAAAAATGATACCTAACTTGTGTGGGTAGGCCTCATGCCCGTGACAGGAAATGCCCCAAAACACAACGTGGACTAATCCCATTTTTTGACAGAAAACAGAGGTGTTTTTTGCAAAGTGCCTACCTGTAGATTTTGGCCTCTAGCTCATCCGGCACCTAGGGAAACCTGCCAAACCTGTGCATTTGTGAAAACTAGAGACCTAGTGGAATCCAAGATGGGGTGACTTGTGGGGCTCTGACCAGGTTCTGTTACCCAGAATTGTTTGCAAACCTCAAAATCTGGCTAAAGAAACACGTTTTCCTCACATTTTGGTTTCAGAAAGTTCTGGAATCTGAGAGGAGCCACTAATTTCCTTCCACTCAGCGTTCCCCCAAGTCTCCCGATAAAAATGATACCTCACTTGTGTGGGTAGGCCTAGCACCCGTGACAGGAAATGCCCCAAAACACAACGTGGACACATCCCATTTTTTGACAGAAAACAGAGGTGTTTTTTGCAAAGTGCCTACCTGTAGGTGTTGGCCTCTAGCACAGCCGGCACATAGGGAAACCTGCCAAACCTGTGCATTTGTGAAAAGTAGAGACCTAGGGGAATCCAAGATGGGGTGACTTGTGGGGCTCTGACCAGGTTCTGTTACTCAGAATCGTTTGCAAATATCAAAATTTGGCTAAAGAAACACGTTTTCCTCACATTTTGGTGACAGAAAGTTCTGGAATCTGAGAGGAGCCACAAATTTCCTTCCACCAAGCGTTCCCCCAAGTGTCCTGATAAAAATGATACCTCACTTGTGTGGGTAGGCCTAGCGCCCGTGACAGGAAATGCCCCAAAACACAATGTAGACACATCCCGTTTTTTGACAGAAAACGGAGGTGTTTTTTGCAAAGTGCCTACCTGTAGATTTTGGCCTCTAGCTCAGCCATCACCTAGGGAAACCTACCAACCCTGTGCATTTGTGAAAGCTAGAGACCTAGGGGAATCCAAAATGGGGTGACTTGTGGCGCACTCACCAGGTTCTGTTACCCAGAATCCTTTGCAAACCTCAAAATATGGCTAAAGAAACACGTTTTCCTCACATTTTGGTGACAGAAAGTTCTGGAATCTGAGAGGAGACACAAATTTCCTTCCACCCAGCGTTCCCCCAAGTCTCACGATAAAAATGATACCTCACTTGTGTGGGTAGGCCTTGCGCCCGTGACAGGAAATGCCCCAAAACACAACGTGGAAACATCCCATTTTTTGACAGAAAACAGAGGTGTTTTTTGCAAAGTGCCTACCTGTAGATTTTGGCCTCTAGCTCAGCCGGCACCTACCGAAACCTGCCAATCCTGTGCATTTGTGAAAACTAGAGACCTAGGCGAATCCAAGATGGCGTGACTTGTGGGCCTCTGACCAGGTTCTGTTACCTAGAATCCTTTGCAAACCTCAAAATATGGCTAAAGAAACACGTTTTCATCACATTTTGGTGACAGAAAGTTCTGGAATCTGAGAGGAGACACAAATTTCCTTCCACCCAGCGTTCCCCCAAGTCTCCCGATAAAAATTATACCTAACTTGTGTGGGTAGGACTAGCGCCCGTGACAGGAAATGCCCCAAAACACAACGTGGACACATCCCATTTTTTGTCAGAAAACAGAGGAGTTTTTTGCAAAGTACCTACCTGTAGATTTTGGCCTCTACCTCAGCCGGCACAGAGGGAAACCTACCTAAGCTGTGCATTTTTGAAAACTAGAGTCCTAGGGGAACCTAAGATGGGGTGACTTGTGGGGCTTTGACCAGGTTCTGTTACCCAGAATCTTTTGTAAACCTCAAAATCTGGCTAAAGAAACACGTTTTCCTCACATTTTGGTGACAGAAATTTCTGGAATCTGAGAGGAGCCACAAATTTCCTTCTCTCCCAGCGTTCCCTTAATTCTCCCGATAAAAATGATACCTATCTTGGGTGGGTAGGCCTAGCGCCTGTGACAGGAAATGCCCCACAGCACAACGTGGACACATCCCATTTTTTGACAGAAAACAGAGGTGTTTTTTGCAAAGTGCCTAACTGTAGATTTTGGCATCTAGCTCAGCCGGCACCTAGGGAAACCTGCCAAGCCTGTGCATTTGTGAAAACTAGAGACGTAGGGGAACCCAAAATGGGGTGACTTGTGGGGCTCTGACCAGGTTCTGTTACCCAGAATCCTTTGCAAACCTCAAAATCTGGCTAAAGAAGCACGTTTTCCTCATATTTTGGTGACCGAAAGTTCTGGAATCTGAGAGGAGCCACAAATTTCCTTCCACCCAACGTTCCCCCAAGTCTCCCGATACAAATGATACCTAACTTGTGTGGGTAGGCCTAATGCCCGTGACAGGAAATGCCCCAAAACACAACGTGGACTAATCCCATTTTTTGACAGAAAACAGAGGTGTTTTTTGCAAATTGCCTACCTGAAGATTTTGGCCTCTAGCTCATCCGGCACCTAGGGAAACCTGCCAAACCTGTGCATTTGTGAAAACTAGAGACCTAGTGGAATCCAAGATGGGGTAACTTGTGGGGCTCTGACCAGGCTCTGTTACCCAGAATCGTTTGCAAACCTCAAAATCTGGCTAAAGAAACACGTTTTCCTCACATTTTGGTTTCAGAAAGTTCTGGAATCTGAGAGGAGCCACTAATTTCCTTCCACTCAGCGTTCCCCCAAGTCTCCCGATAAAAATGATACCTCACTTGTGTGGGTAGGCCTAGCACCCGTGACAGGAAATGCCCCAAAACACAACGTGGACACATCCCATTTTTTGACAGAAAACAGAGGTGTTTTTTGCAAAGTGCCTACCTGTAGGTGTTGGCCTCTAGCACAGCCGGCACATAGGGAAACCTGCCAAACCTGTGCATTTGTGAAAAGTAGAGACCTAGGGGAATCCAAGATGGGGTGACTTGTGGGGCTCTGACCAGGTTCTGTTACTCAGAATCGTTTGCAAATATCAAAATTTGGCTAAAGAAACACGTTTTCCTCACATTTTGGTGACAGAAAGTTCTGGAATCTGAGAGGAGCCACAAATTTCCTTCCACCAAGCGTTCCCCCAAGTGTCCTGATAAAAATGATACCTCACTTGTGTGGGTAGGCCTAGCGCCCGTGACAGGAAATGCCCCAAAACACAATGTAGACACATCCCGTTTTTTGACAGAAAACGGAGGTGTTTTTTGCAAAGTGCCTACCTGTAGATTTTGGCCTCTAGCTCAGCCATCACCTAGGGAAACCTACCAACCCTGTGCATTTGTGAAAGCTAGAGACCTAGGGGAATCCAAAATGGGGTGACTTGTGGCACACTCACCAGGTTCTGTTACCCAGAATCCTTTGCAAACCTCAAAATATGGCTAAAGAAACACGTTTTCCTCACATTTTGGTGACAGAAAGTTCTGGAATCTGAGAGGAGACACAAATTTCCTTCCACCCAGCGTTCCCCCAAGTCTCACGATAAAAATGATACCTCACTTGTGTGGGTAGGCCTTGCGCCCGTGACAGGAAATGCCCCAAAACACAACGTGGACACATCCCATTTTTTGTCAGAAAACAGAGGAGTTTTTTGCAAAGTACCTACCTGTAGATTTTGGCCTCTACCTCAGCCGGCACCTAGGGAAACCTGCCAAGCCTGTGCATTTGTGAAAACTAGAGACGTAGGGGAACCCAAAATGGGGTGACTTGTGGGGCTCTGACCAGGATCTGTTACCCAGAATCCTTTGCAAACCTCAAAATCTGGCTAAAGAAGCACGTTTTCCTCATATTTTGGTGACCGAAAGTTCTGGAATCTGAGAGGAGCCACAAATTTCCTTCCACCCAACGTTCCCCCAAGTCTCCCGATACAAATGATACCTAACTTGTGTGGGTAGGCCTAATGCCCGTGACAGGAAATGCCCCAAAACACAACGTGGACTAATCCCATTTTTTGACAGAAAACAGAGGTGTTTTTTGCAAATTGCCTACCTGAAGATTTTGGCCTCTAGCTCATCCGGCACCTAGGGAAACCTGCCAAACCTGTGCATTTGTGAAAACTAGAGACCTAGTGGAATCCAAGATGGGGTAACTTGTGGGGCTCTGACCAGGCTCTGTTACCCAGAATCGTTTGCAAACCTCAAAATCTGGCTAAAGAAACACGTTTTCCTCACATTTTGGTTTCAGAAAGTTCAGGAATCTGAGAGGAGCCACTAATTTCCTTCCACCAAGCGTTCCCCCAAGTGTCCTGATAAAAATGATACCTCACTTGTGTGGGTAGGCCTAGCGCCCGTGACAGGAAATGCCCCAAAACACAACGTGGACACATCCCATTTTTTGACAGAAAACAGAGGTGTTTTTTGCAAAGTGCCTACCTGTAGATTTTGGCCTCTAGCTCAGCCGGCACATAGGGAGACCTGCCAAACCTGTGCATTTGTGAAAAGTAGAGACCTAGGGGAATCCAAGATGGGGTGACTTGTGGGGCTCTGACCAGGTTCTGTTACCCAGAATCGTTTGCAAACCTGAAAATCTGGCTAAAGAAACACGTTTTCCTCACATTTTGGTGACAGAAAGTTCTGGAATCTGAGAGGAGCCACTAATTTCCTTCTACCAAGCGTTCCCCCAAGTGTCCTGATAAAAATGATACCTCACTTGTGTGGGTAGGCCTAGCGCCTGTGACAGGAAATGCCCCAAAACACAACGTGGACACATCCCATTTTTTGACAGAAAACGGAGGTGTTTTTTGCAAAGTGCCTACCTGTAGATTTTGGCCTCTAGCTCAGCCAGCACCTAGGGAAACCTACCAACCCTGTGCATTTGTGAAAACTAGAGACCTAGGGGAATCCAAAATGGGGTGACTTGTGGCGCACTCACCAGGTTCTGTTACCCAGAATCCTTTGCAAACATCAAAATTTGGCTAAAGAAACACGTTTTCCACATATTTTGGTGACAGAAAGTTCTGGAATCTGAGAGGAGCCACAAATTTCCTTCCACCAAGCGTTCCCCCAAGTCTCCCGATAAAAATGATACCTAACTTGTGTGGGTAGGCCTAATGCCCGTGACAGGAAATGCCCCAAAACACAACGTGGACTAATCCCATTTTTTGACAGAAAACAGAGGTGTTTTTTGCAAATTGCCTACCTGTAGATTTTGGCCTCTAGCTCATCCGGCACCTAGGGAAACCTGCCAAACCTGTGCATTTGTGAAAACTAGAGACCTAGGGGAATCCAAGATGGGGTGACTTGTGGGGCTCTGACCAGGTTCTGTTACCCAGATTCGTTTGCAAACCTCAAAATCTGGCTAAAGAAACACGTTTTCCTCACATTTTGGTGACAGAAAGTTCTGGAATCTGAGAGGAGCCACTAATTTCCTTCCACCAAGCGTTCCCCCAAGTGTCCTGATAAAAATGATACCTCACTTGTGTGGGTAGGCCTAGCGCCCGTGACAGGAAATGCCCCAAAACACAACGTGGACACATCCCATTTTTTGACAAAAAACAGAGGTGTTTTTTGCAATGTGCCTACCTGTAGGTTTTGGCCTCTAGCTCAGCCTGCACCTAGGGAAACCTACCAAACCTGTGCATTTCTGAAAACTAGAGACCTAGGGGAATCCAAAATGGGGTGACTTGTGGCGCACTCACCAGGTTCTGTTACCCAGAATCCTTTGCAAACATCAACATTTGGCTAAAGAAACACGTTTTCCACATATTTTGGTGACAGAAAGTTCTGGAATCTGAAAGGAGCCACAAATTTCCTTCCACCAAGCGTTCCCCCAAGTCTCCCGATAAAAATGATACCTCACTTGTGTGGGTAGGCCTAGCGCCCGTGACAGGAAATGCCACAAAGCACAACGTAGACAAATCCAATTTTTTCACAGAAAACAGAGGTGTTTTTTTCAAAGTGCCTACCTGTAGATTTTGGCCTCTAGCTCAGCCGGCACCTAGGGAAACCTGCCAAGCCTGTGCATTTGTGAAAACTAGAGACGTAGGGGAAGCCAAAATGGGGTGACTTGTGGGGCTCTGACCAGGTTCTGTTACCCAGAATCCTTTGCAAACATCAAAAATTGGCTAAAGAAACACGTTTTCCACATATTTTGGTGACAGAAAGTTCTGGAATCTGAGAGGAGCCACAAATTTCCTTCCACCAAGCGTTCCCTCAAGTGTCCTGATAAAAATGATACCTAACTTGTGTGGGTAGGCCTAGCGCCCGTGACAGGAAATGCCCCAAAACACAACGTGGACACATCCCATTTTTTGACAGAAAACAGAGGTGTTTTTTGCAAAGTGCCTACCGGTAGATTTTGGCCTCTACCTCAGCCGGCACCTAGGGAAACCTTCCAAACCTGTGCACTTGTGAAAACTAGAGACCTAGGGGAATCCAAGATGGGGTGACTTGTGGGGCTCTGACCAGGTTCTGTTACCCAGAATCCTTTGCAAACCTCAAAATCTGGCTAAAGAAACAGGTTTTCCTCATATTTTGGTGACAGAAAGTTCTGGAATCTGAGAGGAGCCACAAATTTCCTTCCACCCAGCGTTCCCCCAAGTCTCCCGATAAAAATGATACCTAACTTGTGTGGGTAGGCCTAATGCCCGTGACAGGAAATGCCCCAAAACACAACGTGGACTAATCCCATTTTTTGACAGAAAACAGAGGTGTTTTTTGCAAAGTGCCTACCTGTAGATTTTGGCCTCTAGCTCAGCCGGCACCTACGGAAACCTGCCAATCCTGTGCATTTGTGAAAACTAGAGACCTAGGCGAATCCAAGATGGCGTGACTTGTGGGGCTCTGACCAGGTTCTGTTACCCAGAATCCTTTGCAAACCTCAAAATATGGCTAAAGAAACACGTTTTCCTCACATTTTGGTGACAGAAAGTTCTAGAATCTGAGAGGAGACACAAATTTCCTTCCACCCAGCATTCCCCCAAGTCTCCCGATAAAAATTATACCTAACTTGTGTGGGTAGGACT
The DNA here is from genome assembly GCF_031143425.1 of Pleurodeles waltl. Lineage (NCBI taxonomy): Eukaryota > Metazoa > Chordata > Amphibia > Caudata > Salamandridae > Pleurodeles > Pleurodeles waltl. Next base: position 184,438,784 of record NC_090439.1, on the reverse strand, counting down.
AGCGCCCGTGACAGGAAATGCCCCAAAACACAACGTGGACACATCCCATTTTTTGTCAGAAAACAAAGGAGTTTTTTGCAAAGTGCCTACCTGTAGATTTTGGCCTCTACCTCAGCCGGCACAGAGGGAAACCTACCTAACCTGTGCATTTTTGAAAACTAGAGTCCTAGGGGAACCTAAGATGGGGTGACTTGTGGGGCTTTGACCAGGTTCTGTTACCCAGAATCTTTTGTAAACCTCAAAATCTGGCTAAAGAAACACGTTTTCCTCACATTTTGGTGACAGAAATTTCTGGAATCTGAGAGGAGCCACAAATTTCCTTCACTCCCAGCGTTCCCTTAATTCTCCCTATAAAAATGATACCTATCTTGGGTGGGTAGGCCTAGCGCCCGTGACAGGAAATGCCCCAAAGCACAAAGTGGACACATCCAATTTTTTGACTGAAAACAGAGGTGTTTTTTGTAAAGTGCCTACCTGTAGATTTCGGCCTCTAGCTCAGCCGGCACCTAGGGAAACCTGCCAAGCCTGTGCATTTGTGAAAACTAGAGACGTAGGGGAACCCAAAATGGGGTGACTTGTGGGGCTCTGACCAGGTTCTGTTACCCAGAATCCTTTGCAAACATCAAAATTTGGCTAAAGAAACACGTTTTCCACATATTTTGGTGACAGAAAGTTCTGGAATCTGAGAGGAGCCACAAATTTCCTTCCACCAAGCGTTCACTCAAGTGTCCTGATAAAAATGATACCTAACTTGTGTGGGTAGGCCTAGCGCCCGTGACAGGAAATGCCCCAAAACACAACGTGGACACATCCCATTTTTTGACAGAAAACAGAGGTGTTTTTTGCACAGTGCCTACCGGTAGATTTTGGCCTCTACCTCAGCCGGCACCTAGGGAAACCTGCCTAACCTGTGCACTTGTGAAAACTAGAGACCTAGGGGAATCCAAGATGGGGTGGCTTGTGGGGCTCTGACCAGGTTCTGTTACCCAGAATCCTTTGCAAACCTCAAAATCTGGCTAAAGAAACAGGTTTTCCTCATATTTTGGTGACAGAAAGTTCTGGAATCTGAGAGGAGCCACAAATTTCCTTCCACCCAGCGTTCCCCCAAGTCTCCCGATAAAAATGATACCTAACTTGTGTGGGTAGGCCTAATGCCCGTGACAGGAAATGCCCCAAAACACAACGTAGACTAATCCCATTTTTTGACAGAAAACAGAGGTGTTTTTTGCAAAGTGCCTACCTGTAGATTTTGGCCTCTAGCTCATCCGGCACCTAGGGAAACCTGCCAACCCTGTGCATTTGTGAAAACTAGAGACCTAGGGGAATCCAAGATGGGGTGACTTGTGGGGCTGTGACCAGGTTCTGTTACCCAGAATCGTTTGCAAACCTCAAAATCTGGCTAAAGAAACACGTTTTCCTCACATTTTGGAGACAGAAAGTTCTGGAATCTGAGAGGAGCCACTAATTTCCTTCCACCAAGCGTTCCCCCAAATGTCCTGATAAAAATGATACCTCACTTGTGTGGGTAGGCCTAGCGCCCGTGATAGGAAATGCCCCAAAACACAACGTGGACACATCCCATTTTTTGACAGAAAACAGAGGTGTTTTTTGCAAAGTGCCTACCTGTAGATTTTGGCCTCTAGCTCATCCGGCACCTAGGGAAACCAGCCAAACCTGTGCATTTGTGAAAACTAGAGACCTAGGGGAATCCAAGATGGGGTGACTTGTGGGGCTCTGACCAGGTTGTGTTACCCAGAATCGTTTGCAAACCTCAAAATCTGGCTAAAGAAACACGTTTTCCTCACATTTTGGTGACAGAAAGTTCTGGAATCTGGGAGGAGCCACTAATTTCCTTCCACCAAGCGTTCCCCCAAGTGTCCTGATAAAAATGATACCTCACTTGTGTGGGTAGGACTAGCGCCCGTGACAGGAAATGACCCAAAACACAACGTGGTCACATCACATTTTTTGACATAAAACAGAGGTGTTTTTTGCAAAGTGCCTACCTGTAAATTTTGGCCTCTAGCTCATCCGGTACCTAGGGAAACCTGCCAAACCTGTGCATTTGTGAAAGCTAGAGACCTAGGGGAATACAAGATGGGGTGACTTGTGGGGCTCTGATCAGGTTCTGTTACCCAGAATCATTTGCAAACCTCAAAATCTGGCTAAAGAAACACGTTTTCCTCACATTTTGGTGACAGAAAGTTCTGGAATCTGAGAGGAGGCACAAATTTCCTTCCACCCAGCGTTCCCCCAAGTCTTCCGATAAAAATGATACCTCACTTGTGTGGGTAGTCCTAGCGCCCGCGACAGGAAATGCCGAAAAGCACAACGTGGACACATCCCATTTTTTGACAGAAAACAGAGGTGATTTTTGCAAAGTGCCTACCTGTAGATTTTGGCCTCTACCTCAGCCGGCACAGAGGGAAATCTACCTAACTTGTGCATTTTTGAAAACTAGAGACGTAGGGGAACCCAAAATGGGGTGACTTGTGGGGCTCTGACCAGGTTCTGTTACCCAGAATCCTTTGCAAATATCAAAATTAGGCTAAAGAAACACGTTTTCCTCATATTTTGGTGACAGAAAGTTCTGGAATCTGAGAGGAGCCACAAATTTCCTTCCACCAAGCGTTCCCTCAAGTGTCCTGATAAAAATGATACCTAACTTGTGTGAGTAGGCCTAGCGCCCATGACAGGAAATGCCCCAAAACACAACGTGGACACATCCCATTTTTTGACAGAAAACAGAGGTGTTTTTTGCAAAGTGCCTACCGGTAGATTTTGGCCTCTACCTCAGCCGGCACCTATGGAAACCTGCCAAACCTGTGCACATGTGTGAACTAGAGACCTAGGGGAATCTAAGATGGGGTGACTTGTGGGGCTCTGACCAGGTTCTGTTACCCAGAATCCTTTGCAAACCTCAAAATCTGGCTAAAGAAACACGTTTTCCTCATATGTTGGTGACAGAAAGTTCTGGACTCTGAGAGGAGCCACAAATTTCCTTCCACCCAACGTTCCCCCAAGTCTCCCGATAAAAATGATACCTAACTTGTGTGGGTAGGCCTCATGCCCGTGACAGGAAATGCCCCAAAACACAACGTGGACTAATCCCATTTTTTGACAGAAAACAGAGGTGTTTTTTGCAAAGTGCCTACCTGTAGATTTTGGCCTCTAGCTCATCCGGCACCTAGGGAAACCTGCCAAACCTGTGCATTTGTGAAAACTAGAGACCTAGTGGAATCCAAGATGGGGTGACTTGTGGGGCTCTGACCAGGTTCTGTTACCCAGAATTGTTTGCAAACCTCAAAATCTGGCTAAAGAAACACGTTTTCCTCACATTTTGGTTTCAGAAAGTTCTGGAATCTGAGAGGAGCCACTAATTTCCTTCCACTCAGCGTTCCCCCAAGTCTCCCGATAAAAATGATACCTCACTTGTGTGGGTAGGCCTAGCACCCGTGACAGGAAATGCCCCAAAACACAACGTGGACACATCCCATTTTTTGACAGAAAACAGAGGTGTTTTTTGCAAAGTGCCTACCTGTAGGTGTTGGCCTCTAGCACAGCCGGCACATAGGGAAACCTGCCAAACCTGTGCATTTGTGAAAAGTAGAGACCTAGGGGAATCCAAGATGTGGTGACTTGTGGGGCTCTGACCAGGTTCTGTTACTCAGAATCGTTTGCAAATATCAAAATTTGGCTAAAGAAACACGTTTTCCTCACATTTTGGTGACAGAAAGTTCTGGAATCTGAGAGGAGCCACAAATTTCCTTCCACCAAGCGTTCCCCCAAGTGTCCTGATAAAAATGATACCTCACTTGTGTGGGTAGGCCTAGCGCCCGTGACAGGAAATGCCCCAAAACACAATGTAGACACATCCCGTTTTTTGACAGAAAACGGAGGTGTTTTTTGCAAAGTGCCTACCTGTAGATTTTGGCCTCTAGCTCAGCCATCACCTAGGGAAACCTACCAACCCTGTGCATTTGTGACAGCTAGAGACCTAGGGGAATCCAAAATGGGGTGACTTGTGGCGCACTCACCAGGTTCTGTTACCCAGAATCCTTTGCAAACCTCAAAATATGGCTAAAGAAACACGTTTTCCTCACATTTTGGTGACAGAAAGTTCTGGAATCTGAGAGGAGACACAAATTTCCTTCCACCCAGCGTTCCCCCAAGTCTCACGATAAAAATGATACCTCACTTGTGTGGGTAGGCCTTGCGCCCGTGACAGGAAATGCCCCAAAACACAACGTGGAAACATCCCATTTTTTGACAGAAAACAGAGGTGTTTTTTGCAAAGTGCCTACCTGTAGATTTTGGCCTCTAGCTCAGCCGGCACCTACCGAAACCTGCCAATCCTGTGCATTTGTGAAAACTAGAGACCTAGGCGAATCCAAGATGGCGTGACTTGTGGGCCTCTGACCAGGTTCTGTTACCTAGAATCCTTTGCAAACCTCAAAATATGGCTAAAGAAACACGTTTTCATCACATTTTGGTGACAGAAAGTTCTGGAATCTGAGAGGAGACACAAATTTCCTTCCACCCAGCGTTCCCCCAAGTCTCCCGATAAAAATTATACCTAACTTGTGTGGGTAGGACTAGCGCCCGTGACAGGAAATGCCCCAAAACACAACGTGGACACATCCCATTTTTTGTCAGAAAACAGAGGAGTTTTTTGCAAAGTACCTACCTGTAGATTTTGGCCTCTACCTCAGCCGGCACAGAGGGAAACCTACCTAAGCTGTGCATTTTTGAAAACTAGAGTCCTAGGGGAACCTAAGATGGGGTGACTTGTGGGGCTTTGACCAGGTTCTGTTACCCAGAATCTTTTGTAAACCTCAAAATCTGGCTAAAGAAACACGTTTTCCTCACATTTTGGTGACAGAAATTTCTGGAATCTGAGAGGAGCCACAAATTTCCTTCTCTCCCAGCGTTCCCTTAATTCTCCCGATAAAAATGATACCTATCTTGGGTGGGTAGGCCTAGCGCCTGTGACAGGAAATGCCCCACAGCACAACGTGGACACATCCCATTTTTTGACAGAAAACAGAGGTGTTTTTTGCAAAGTGCCTAACTGTAGATTTTGGCATCTAGCTCAGCCGGCACCTAGGGAAACCTGCCAAGCCTGTGCATTTGTGAAAACTAGAGACGTAGGGGAACCCAAAATGGGGTGACTTGTGGGGCTCTGACCAGGTTCTGTTACCCAGAATCCTTTGCAAACCTCAAAATCTGGCTAAAGAAGCACGTTTTCCTCATATTTTGGTGACAGAAAGTTCTGGAATCTGAGAGGAGCCACAAATTTCCTTCCACCCAACGTTCCCCCAAGTCTCCCGATACAAATGATACCTAACTTGTGTGGGTAGGCCTAATGCCCGTGACAGGAAATGCCCCAAAACACAACGTGGACTAATCCCATTTTTTGACAGAAAACAGAGGTGTTTTTTGCAAATTGCCTACCTGAAGATTTTGGCCTCTAGCTCATCCGGCACCTAGGGAAACCTGCCAAACCTGTGCATTTGTGAAAACTAGAGACCTAGTGGAATCCAAGATGGGGTAACTTGTGGGGCTCTGACCAGGCTCTGTTACCCAGAATCGTTTGCAAACCTCAAAATCTGGCTAAAGAAACACGTTTTCCTCACATTTTGGTTTCAGAAAGTTCAGGAATCTGAGAGGAGCCACTAATTTCCTTCCACCAAGCGTTCCCCCAAGTGTCCTGATAAAAATGATACCTCACTTGTGTGGGTAGGCCTAGCGCCCGTGACTGGAAATGCCCCAAAACACAACGTGGACACATCCCATTTTTTGACAGAAAACAGAGGTGTTTTTTGCAAAGTGCCTACCTGTAGATTTGGCCTCTAGCTCAGCCGGCACATAGGGAGACCTGCCAAACCTGTGCATTTGTGAAAAGTAGAGACCTAGGGGAATCCAAGAAGGGGTGACTTGTGGGGCTCTGACCAGGTTCTGTTACCCAGAATCGTTTGCAAACCTGAAAATCTGGCTAAAGAAACACATTTTCCTCACATTTTGGTGACAGAAAGTTCTGGAATCTGAGAGGAGCCACTAATTTCCTTCTACCAAGCGTTCCCCCAAGTGTCCTGATAAAAATGATACCTCACTTGTGTGGGTAGGCCTAGCGCCTGTGACAGCAAATGCCCCAAAACACAACGTGGACACATCCCATTTTTTGACAGAAAACGGAGGTGTTTTTTGCAAAGTGCCTACCTGTAGATTTTGGCCTCTAGCTCAGCCAGCACCTAGGGAAACCTACCAACCCTGTGCATTTGTGAAAACTAGAGACCTAGGGGAATCCAAAATGGGGTGACTTGTGGCGCACTCACCAGGTTCTGTTACCCAGAATCCTTTGCAAACATCAAAATTTGGCTAAAGAAACACGTTTTCCACATATTTTGGTGACAGAAAGTTCTGGAATCTGAGAGGAGCCACAAATTTCCTTCCACCAAGCGTTCCCCCAAGTCTCCCGATAAAAATGATTCCTCACTTGTGTGGGTAGGCCTAGCGCCCGTGACAGGAAATGCCCCAAAGCACAACGTGGACAAATCCAATTTTTTGATAGAAAACAGAGGTGTTTTTTTCAAAGTGCCTACCTGTAGATTTTGGCCTCTAGCTCATCCGGCACCTAGGGAAACCTGCCAAGCCTGTGCATTTGTGAAAACTAGAGACGTAGGGGAACCCAAAATGGGGTGACTTGTGGGGCTCGGACCAGGTTCTGTTACCCAGAATCCTTTGCAAACATCAACATTTGGCTAAAGAAACACGTTTTCCACATATTTTGGTGTCAGAAAGTTCTGGAATCTGAGAGGAGCCACAAATTTCCTTCCACCAAGCGTTCCCTCAAGTGTCCTGATAAAAATGATACCTAACTTGTGTGGGTAGGCCTAGCGCCCGTGACAGGAAATGCCCCAAAACACAACGTGGACACATCCCATTTTTTGACAGAAAACAGAGGTGTTTTTTGCAAAGTGCCTACCGGTAGATTTTGGCCTCTACCTCAGCCGGCACCTAGGGAAACCTGCCAAACCTGTGCACTTGTGAAAACTAGAGACCTAGGAGAATCCAAGATGGGGTGACTTGTGGGGCTCTGACCAGGTTCTGTTACCCAGAATCCTTTGCAAACCTCAAAATCTGGCTAAAGAAACACGTTTTCCTCATATTTTGGTGACAGAAAGTTCTGGAATCTGAGAGGAGCCACAAATTTCCTTCCACCCAGCGTTCCCCCAAGTCTCCCGATAAAAATGATACCTAACTTGTGTGGGTAGGCCTAATGCCCGTGACAGGAAATGCCCCAAAACACAACGTGGACTAATCCCATTTTTTGACAGAAAACAGAGGTGTTTTTTGCAAAGTGCCTACCTGTAGATTTTGGCCTCTAGCTCAGCCGGCACCTACGGAAACCTGCCAATCCTGTGCATTTGTGAAAACTAGAGACCTAGGCGAATCCAAGATGGCGTGACTTGTGGGGCTCTGACCAGGTTCTGTTACCCAGAATCCTTTGCAAACCTCAAAATATGGCTAAAGAAACACGTTTTCATCACATTTTGGTGACAGAAAGTTCTAGAATCTGAGAGGAGACACAAATTTCCTTCCACCCAGCATTCCCCCAAGAGTCCCGATAAAAATTATACCTAACTTGTGTGGGTAGGACTAGCGCCCGTGAAAGGAAATGCCCCAAAACACAACGTGGACACATCCCATTTTTTGTCAGAAAACAGAGGAGTTTTTTGCTAAGTGCCTACCTGTAGATTTTGGCCTCTACCTCAGCCGGCACAGAGGGAAACCTACCTAACCTGTGCATTTTTGAAAACTAGAGTCCTAGGGGAACCTAAGATGGGGTGACTTGTGTGGCTTTGACCAGGTTCTGTTACCCAGAATCTTTTGTAAACCTCAAAATCTGGCTAAAGAAACACGTTTTCCTCACATTTTGGTGACAGAAATTTCTGGAATCTGAGAGGAGCCACAAATTTCCTTCACTCCCAGCGTTCCCTTAATTCTCCGGATAAAAATGATACCTATCTTGGGTGGGTAGGCCTAGCGCCCGTGACAGGAAATGCCCCAAAGCACAACGTGGACACATCCAATTTTTTGACTGAAAACAGAGGTGTATTTTGCAAAGTGCCTACCTGTAGATTTTGGCCTCTAGCTCAGCCGGCACCTAGGGAAACCTGCCAAGCCTGTGCATTTGTGAAAACTAGAGATGTAGGGGAACCCAAAATGGGGTGACTTGTGGGGCTATGACCAGGTTCTGTTACCCAGAATCCTTTGCAAACATCAAAATTTGGCTAAAGAAACACGTTTTCCACATATTTTGGTGACAGAAAGTTCTGGAATCTGAGAGGAGCCACAAATTTCCTTCCACCAAGCGTTCCCTCAAGTGTCCTGATAAAAATGATACCTAACTTGTGTGGGTAGGCCTAGCGCCCGTGACAGGAAATGCCCCAAAACACAACGTGGACACATCCCATTTTTTTTTACAGAAAACAGAGGTGTTTTTTGCAAAGTGCCTACCGGTAGATTTTGGCCTCTACCTCAGCCGGCACCTAGGGAAACCTGCCAAACCTGTGCACTTGTGAAAACTAGAGACCTAGGGGAATCCAAGATGGGGTGACTTGTGGGGCTCTGACCAGGTTCTGTTACCCAGAATCCTTTGCAAACCTCAAAATCTGGCTAAAGAAACAGGTTTTCCTCATATTTTGGTGACAGAAAGTTCTGGAATCTGAGAGGAGCCACAAATTTCCTTCCACCCAGCATTCCCCCAAGTCTCCCGATAAAAATGATACCTAACTTGTGTGGGTAGGCCTAATGCCCGTGACAGGAAATGCCCCAAAACACAACGTGGACTAATCCCATTTTTTGACAGAAAACAGAGGTGTTTTTTGCAAATTGCCTACCTGTAGATTTTGGCCTCTAGCTCATCCGGCACCTAGGGAAACCTGCCAAACCTGTGCATTTGTGAAAACTAGAGACCTAGGGGAATCCAAGATGGGGTGACTTGTGGGGCTCTGACCAGGTTCTGTTACCCAGATTCGTTTGCAAACCTCAAAATCTGGCTAAAGAAACACGTTTTCCTCACATTTTGGTGACAGAAAGTTCTGGAATCTGAGAGGAGCCACTAATTTCCTTCCACCAAGCGTTCCCCCAAGTGTCCTGATAAAAATGATACCTCACTTGTGTGGGTAGGCCTAGCGCCCGTGACAGGAAATGCCCCAAAACACAACGTGGACACATCCCATTTTTTGACAAAAAACAGAGGTGTTTTTTGCAAAGTGCCTACCTGTAGGTTTTGGCCTCTAGCTCAGCCTGCACCTAGGGAAACCTACCAAACCTGTGCATTTCTGAAAACTAGAGACCTAGGGGAATTCAAAATGGGGTGACTTGTGGGGCTCTCAACAGGTTCTGTTACCCAGAATCCTTTGCAAACCTCAAAATCTGGCTAAAGAAACACATTTTCCTCACATTTTGGTGACAGAAATTTCTGGAATCTGAGATGAGCCACAAATTTCCTTCACTCCCAGCGTTCCCTTAATTCTCCCGATAAAAATGATACCTAACTTGGGTGGGTAGGACTAGCGCCAGTGACAGGAAATGCCCCAAAAAACAACGTGGACACATCCCATTTTTTGACAGAAAACAGAGGTGTTTTTTGCAAAGTGCCTACCGGTAGATTTTGGCCTCTACCTCAGCCGGCACCTAGGGAAACCTGCCAAACCTGTGCACTTGTAAAAACTAGAGACCTAGGGGAATCCAAGATGGGGTGACTTGTGGGGCTCTGACCAGGTTCTGTTACCCAGAATCCTTTGCAAACCTAAAAATCTGGCTAAAGAAACACGTTTTCCTCATATTTTGGTGGCAGAAAGTTCTGGCATCTGAGAGGAGCCACAAATTTCCTTCCACCCAACGTTCCCCCAAGTCTCCCGATAAAACTGATACCTAACTTGTGTGGGTAGGCCTAATGCCCGTGACAGGAAATGCCCCAAAACACAACGTGGACACATCCCATTTTTTGACAGAAAACAGAGGTGTTTTTTGCAAAGTGCCTACCTGTAGATTTTGGCCTCTAGCTCATCCGGCACCTAGGGAAACCTGCCAAACCTGTGCATTTGTGAAAACTAGAGACCTAGGGGAATCCAAGATGGGGTGACTTGTGGGGCTCTAACCAGGTTCTGTTACCCAGATTCGTTTGCAAACCTCAAAATCTGGCTAAAGAAACACGTTTTCCTCACATTTTGGTGACAGAAAGTTCTGGAATCTGAGAGGAGCCACTAATTTCCTTCCACCAAGCGTTCCCCCAAGTGTCCTGATAAAAATGATACCTCACTTGTGTGGGTAGGCCTAGCGCCCGTGACAGGAAATGCCCCAAAACACAACGTGGACACATCCCATTTTTTGACAGAAAACAGAGGTGTTTTTTGCAAAGTGCCTACCTGTAGATTTTGGCCTCTAGCTCATCCGGCACCTAGGGAAACCAGCCAAACCTGTGCATTTGTGAAAACTAGAGACCTAGGGGAATCCAAGATGGGGTGACTTGTGGGGCTCTGACCAGGTTCTGTTACCCAGAATCGTTTTCAAACCTCAAAATCTGGCTAAAGAAACACGTTTTCCTCACATTTTGGTGACAGAAAGTTCTGGAATCTGAGAGGAGCCACAAATTTCCTTCCACCAAGCGTTCCCCCAAGTGTCCTGATAAAAATGATACCTAACTTGTGTGAGTAGGCCTAGCGCCCATGACAGGAAATGCCCCAAAACACAACTTGGACACATCCCATTTTTTGACAGAAAACAGAGGTGTTTTTTGCAAAGTGCCTACCTGTAGATTTTGGCCTCTAGCTCATCCGGCACCTAGGGAAACCTGCCAAACCTGTGCATTTGTGAAAACTAGAGACCTAGTGGAATCCAAGATGGGGTGACTTGTGGGGCTCTGACCAGGTTCTGTTACCCAGAATTGTTTGCAAACCTCAAAATCTGGCTAAAGAAACACGTTTTCCTCACATTTTGGTTTCAGAAAGTTCTGGAATCTGAGAGGAGCCACTAATTTCCTTCCACCCAGCGTTCCCCCAAGTCTCCCGATAAAAATGATACCTCACTTGTGTGGGTAGGCCTAGCGCCCGTGACAGGAAATGCCCCAAAACACAACGTGGACACATCCCTTTTTTTGACAGAAAACAGAGGTGTTTTTTGCAAAGTGCTTACCTGTAGATTTTGGCCTCTAGCTCAGCCGGCACATAGGGAAACCTGCCAAACCTGTGCATTTGTGAAAACTAGAGACCTAGGGGAATCCAAGATGGAGTGACTTGTGGGGCTCTGACCAGGTTCTGTTACCCAGAATCGTTTGCAAACCTCAAAATCTGGCTAAAGAAACACGTTTTCCTCACATTTTTTTGACATAAAGTTCTGGAAACTGAGAGGAGCCACTAATTTCCTTCCACCAAGCGTTCCCCCAAGAGTCCTGATAAAAATGATACCTCACTTGTGTGGGTAGGCCTAGCGCCCGTGACAGGAAATGCCCCAAAACACAACGTGGACACATCCCATTTTTTGACAAAAAACAGAGGTGTTTTTTGCAAAGTGCCTACCTGTAGGTTTTGGCCTCTAGCTCAGCCTGCACCTAGGGAAACCTACCAAACCTGTGCATTTCTGAAAACTAGAGACCTAGGGGAATTCAAAATGGGGTGACTTGTGGGGCTCTCAACAGGTTCTGTTACCCAGAATCCTTTGCAAACATCAAAATCTGGATAAAGAAACACGTTTTCCTCACATTTTGGTGACAGAAATTTCTGGAATCTGAGATGAGCCACAAATTTCCTTCACTCCCAGCGTTCCCTTAATTCTCCCGATAAAAATGGTACCTAACTTGGGTGGGTAGGACTAGCGCCCGTGACAGGAAATGCCCCAAAAAACAACGTGGACACATCCCATTTTTTGACAGAAAACAGAGGTGTTTTTTGCAAAGTGCCTACCGGTAGATTTTGGCCTCTACCTCAGCCGGCACCTAGGGAAACCTGCCAAACCTGTGCACTTGTGAAAACTAGAGACCTAGGGGAATCCAAGATGGGGTGACTTGTGGGGCTCTGACCAGGTTCTGTTACCCAGAATCCTTTGCAAACCTCAAAATCTGGCTAAAGAAACACGTTTTCCTCATATTTTGGTGGCAGAAAGTTCTGGAATCTGTGAGGAGCCACAAATTTCCTTCCACCCAACGTTCCCCCAAGTCTCCCGATAAAAATGATACCTAACTTGTGTGGGTAGGCCTAATGCCCGTGACAGGAAATGCCCCAAAACACAACGTGGACACATCCCATTTTTTGACAGAAAACAGAGGTGTTTTTTGCAAAGTGCCTACCTGTAGATTTTGGCTTCTACCTCATCCGGCACCTAGGGAAACCAGCCAAACCTGTGCATTTGTGAAAACTAGAGACCTAGGGGAATCCAAGATGGGGTGACTTGTGGGGCTCTGACCAGGTTCTGTTACCCAGAATCGTTTGCAAACCTCAAAATCTGGCTAAAGAAACACGTTTTCCTCACATTTTGGTGACAGAGAGTTCTGGAATCTGAGAGGAGCCACTAATTTCCTTCTACCAAGCGTTCCCCAAGTGTCCTGATAAAAATGATACCTCACTTGTGTGGGTAGGCCTAGCGCCCGTGACAGGAAATGCCCCAAAACACAAAGTAGACACATCCCGTTTTTTGACAAAAAACAGAGGTGTTTTGTGCAAAGTGCCTACCTGTAGGTTTTGGCCTCTAGCTCAGCCTGCACCTAGGGAAACCTACAATACCTGTGCATTTTTGAAAACTAGAGACCTAGGGGAATTCAAAATGGGTTGACTTGTGGGGCTCTCAACAGTTTCTGTTACCCAGAATCCTTTGCAAACCTCAAAATCTGGCTAAAGAAACA